>NW_026695234.1:2240000-4640000 GCF_021218885.2 Marmota monax | reverse complement strand
GGAAGATATTTAACACCTTCCTTTCTACCTCTCTGGAAGGCATTATGTGCCAGAGACCTTCCCATATGTGTGAAGAAGGGGCTCTTGGGGCATAGGAATGCCTTTGAATTCTTCTGTAGGTTTTTCTTTCCCCAGAAAGCAAAGATAAGCCCCAAACCTATAGGGATGGAATACTCTCTAAAACTAGGAAAAGGGGTAGGTCCTGAGACCAGAGATTGAACAATATACCTACAACACCATTTTGGGGGAAACTTGTTGCGATATCACATATTTGGGGCTTTGGTTTTTTTTTTGTTGTTGTTGTTGTTGTTTTTGGTGGGGGGAGGATTTGTTTTTGAAGCTCTCACCACTGTGTTGTCCTTGAACTCCTACTTTTTTTCCCAACTCCTGGGTTGAAATGCTGCTCCCACCTCAGCCTCCTGAGTAGCTAGCTCTATAAGCCTGCACTACTGCATCGATGGGATATCACCTACATATTTGGATGGTACAGTCTTCTGGTCAAATCTATTGATAGTCCAATGCTACGTTACCAGCTCCCTTCTCATTACCACCCTCTCTACATGTGCTCCATAGGCAGGAGCTGTTACTATGGAAATATATTATTTTTAAAAACAGATGCATCCTAGGGCTCAGGAAATATCTCCAGAACAAACCCACACGAGGATGAGGAGGTTTAATTGGTGATCTTCCTAGGTCCTAGCTCCAAGGGGAAGGAGGTTGGTGGGTGATGGAAGGAATTCAAGGCTCCATGTTCTATTCTCAACCTTTACCAGGTTCAGGTTCCGCTTTCTGTCATATCAACAGGAACCCTGCCAGGCACTTCTTTCTGAGAGGGATGCCCTGCGCCTCTCTACCCTGGGCCTAGCTTCAGTCAGGGAATGGGAACCTAGAAGCTGCTGAGCCTGGGGGTGTTGGGAGAAGGGGGCAGTGATTTCCACAGGGGTCACCGCCTTCTTAACCCCACAGGCGCCTAACTTGAAGAAATCTAAGATGCGTAGGGGAAGACGGAGGCGGCGTCTCAGATAAGTGAAGTTACTCTTGCCTTGAGCTGGGGTGAAGGGGTGCACCCCGACCGCAAGATGGGGTGGAGGCGGTCAAAGAACCTGCCTATTTTTCAAGCCAGGAACCCGCTTTGCTCGCTGCTCATCCTCCCGCCCTACTCCAGCTCTGAGCGCCAGGCTGGCCGGCCCCGCCCCGCGCGGGGTGCGGCTCCTTTAAGGGCGGGTGGGGGCGGGGCGCCGGCCGTGTTGTCAGTGTCAGCTCTGCGCACGCAGACCTCCAGGAGCCGGTGCCGGTCCGCGAGCCCCGTAGTCTCCGCAGATCAGTCCCCGCCCGGGTCCGGCGGGGCCCGCGCGGTGGGAGGAGTCGGGCGCTGGCCCGCTACTAGTCCAGGTTGGACTGCAGGACCAAGCGACGAGGGACCCGGGCAACAGAGAGAGGACCCCTGCGTCGCGACCCCTGAGGACCTCTTCTCGATCTGTGGCACCCACCAGCTCCTGGCACTCTGCTCGACAGAGCCCCCGAGCCCGCGCGCCCAGCCCCGGGGGAGCCCGCCCCCGCCCCGCGGCCCGCCCGGGCCATGCTCCCCCGGGGCAGCGGCTGAGCCCGCCGGGACCGGGACCCGAGTCCGCGCAGAGCATGGCTCTGGGCTGGGGGCAGCAGGACGTGGGCTGGGCGGCCCTGCTTTTCCTCTTCGCAGCCTCACTGCTCACGGTGTTTGGCTGGCTGCTGCAATATGCCCGGGGTTTATGGCTGGCGCGGGCCCGGAGGGGCCGGGGCTCGGGAACCGCCTTAGCCACGGAGCCGGGGGGTTCCTTGCGTGAGCTGGGCGTGTGGCGCTCGCTGCTGCGGCTGCGGGCTACTCGGGCCGGCGCCCCCGAGGAACCAGGAGTCCGGGGCCTCCTGGCGTCGCTCTTTGCCTTCAAGTCTTTCCGGGAGAACTGGCAGCGGGCTTGGGTGCGAGCGCTGAATGAGCAGGCCTGCAGGGACGGGGTGAGTTGGACGGAACCCCTGAGGTCCCTTTAGCTTTTCCTTCCAGTAGAGGGACTGCTCATACTAGGAGGGCGAGATGGGGGCGGAGAATCAACTGGGGAACCCCATGACTTCTTTTCCCTCCCAGTTCAAATGGTGCAGGTGAGGATGGGTGGGGGTTGTAAAAATCCAGTTATGTCCCAAATCTATTTTTGTGGGCTAGGTACTCTCTGGCTCCAAACACAGGCACAAGTTACCGTTCTCATAGCAACGCTAATCCCTCTGCCTGAGGGCACTTCCGCCTAGTCTGAGTGCTGGTTGGGCAAGGGGAGATAGGTGCACCTGCTGGAGGAATTTGCCTGGTCCTCATGCCACCACACCCAGTTAACATTTCATGCTCCAAATCCTTGATGTGGCCAGGGACATTCACAAGGAACATGAATTACCCCCATGCTTATCAGTAATTTCACTGCCACAGTCAAACATATCCTTTTCCTCAATGCTGATCTGCAGTGTATTTGTTGAGGGGGGAAATATCCAGGCAAAGAGCAGATTGGAAATCCATCCTTTCCAATAAATGAACTTGGAGTTGCCCCTTGAGAGTCAGTCACTACCCAGCCCAGCCTACTTCCTCCTATTGCACCATGGGCATCTGGTCTCCCAGGAAGTGGGGCAGGAAGCATGATCATGAGACCAAGGTTAGGTGGAAGGCAGAGGTCTCCCTCTTCTGGGCCCTCTCCCATCCTGGCCCAGCAACCTCTCCTTGCCTTCACAGTCTATCAGTGTCTTGCTCAGAGGGGTCTCCATTTCCAGACTCAAGTCTAGAGGTTTTGCCCTACTAGCTCCCCAAATGCCCAGAAACAGAAGTGGCCACAAGTTGCCCTGTTTCCTTTTCCCAGCTGGCCAGCTGAAAGCCAAGTGATATCTGTCAGTTTATACCTTGAACCCATCCCTCTTCATGCACCTTGTCCCTGGGTCAGAATCAACTCCCTAGGACAGCTGACTCAGCTGGACATTGGCCTCCCTTGCAGGGGGTGGGGAGATTGAGGTTCCAAGCATCCATCTCCCTGTCTCCCTTGGCCTGGTCTTTGAAGATGAGAGCTATCAGAGCAGAGAAATTGGATTCCCTTGGTTTTGCCAGGCATGTGAGCCCTGCAGATTTGTTTCTTCCATCTCAAGGCTCAAGAAAGAATTGGCGCCTATTCTGTGCCTCTTAGTTCTTCCCATCCTGCTCTTCACAGCTGTGGTTGAATTAGGGAACAGCTCTTTCAAGACCTAAGCTAAGGAGCTTTCTGCTCTAATACTATCCTGCTGTCTGCTTTGAGGAATTAGCTAGGACCCTGGACATTTGAGCCCTCTGAAGTTGCTTCTTTTCCCAGTACCTCTGGTGAAGTTTCCCAAGGCCATGCTGAGCAGTTCTTCATTCCTAAGAATATAGATAGAGTCATACTCTTGAGCTTTCACATCCTATTGAAGGTCTGGCCTCATTTCTCCAGCTCTTATCTTGCAATAAGTGACCCTACTGTTTTCACCCTTAGCTCAGTTCTGTCTCTCTCTGCCCAGCTATTATGTAATATTGTTGAAAATATACTTTATTTTTTTTCCTATGTACACCTCTTTTTGGATATATGGTGAGGGAGAGAAGGGAGGCTCCTGGTATTCCAGAAGGCATCCAGGATCTACAGTCTAAAGCTATCTAGTCTCAGGAGTAGTCTAACTTTGCAGTTCTCACCAGCCTCTAGCAGCTGCAATCCCCTAGAGAGGTGGGTCTTGAGGGAAATACCTCTTGTCCTGAAATTCTGAGCCAAGGTGAGGCCAGAAGCCAGCCTGCAGCTGAGGCATCCGCAGTGCCAGGACCCAGCCAGCAACTAAGCAGGCCAACCATGTGGGGGGTAGTTCCAGAGAACTGATTCCGTTCCCACATTACTTCCTCAGAGCTCCATCCAAATCGCCTTTGAGGAGGTGCCCCAACTCTCACCCAGAACCAGCATTAGTCATGTGACCTGCGTAGACCAATCAGAGCGTACCATGGTAAGGGATGGCAATCCCCTCTTTGGGGCCTGAGCAAGGTTGACCCCAAGGATTCCCTTTAGTCTGAGGGTTCTTAACCTAGAGAGTCTGTGGCTGCTTTAATAATCTAAGGATTGGTTTCATGAGGTCTGAGAATTCCATTAAAGTTATGGGCAAAATGTTGTATGTGTGTATATATCTGTATTTTTCTGGGGAAAGGAGTCTGGCTTTTGTCTGATTCATTTAGGTGCTTATGGCTCCAAAGAGGTGAAGCCCCAAGGGAGATGGAAGGGGTCTGCTGAACCATCACAGGGCAGGGCACAGCAGGGTGAGCACCCTGCCTCCATGCCTGACCCTGCCTCACCTGTCTCAGGTGCTGCGCTGCCAGCTCTTTGCTGAGGAGGTGCGGTTCCCAGTCTCTGTGACCCAGCAGTCTCCAGCTGCCGTTTCCATGGAGACCTACCACGTCACTCTGACACTGCCACCAACACAGGTGGATAGAAACATGGGCAACTGAGTTGGGTCGGGGGAACAGTTCAATTGGCCCAGCATTTTCTGTTTGGTTCCTCTCTGGGGTAGAATTTGTCAAGGGAGGGTCCTGGAGAATTGGGAGTGGGGCAAGTCAATCCAATCTCTTTGTCTCTGTTCCTAGTTGGAAGTCAACCTGGAGGAAATCCCTGGTGAGGGGCTGCTAGTGTCCTGGGCCTTCACTGATCGCCCAGATCTCAGCCTGATGGTGCTTCCCAAGCTGCAGGCCAGGGAGGTAAGAAGAGAAGGCTGGAAGAAAATAGGCAGAACAGCGAGGCAGGCAGAGCAGGAACTCCAACTCTTCATTTTCCTTTCTGCAGAGAGGTGAGGAGCAACTAGAACTCTCAACAATTGAGGAACTGATCAAGGATGCCATAGTCAGCACACAGCCAGCCATGATGGTCAACCTCAGGGCTTGCTCTGCCGCTGGAGGCCTGGTGAGTAGAAACCCAAAGAAAAAGGTTTGCATGCACCCTATCCCCAGGGCACTATATCAGGATTATTACTCTTTTTACCTCCTTTTAGGTACCCAGTGAGAAGCCACTCGTGATGCCCCAGGCTCAGACATCCATCATCAGACCCACCCGGTTATTCCTACGGCAGCTTCGAGCATTTCATCTAGGAAGTGAACTGAGAGGTGAGAGGTAGAAGTAGCTAGAGGACTGGCAAGGCCATGGTCACAGGTACTCCCTGTCATTCTGCCATAGCTTCCCATATTTGGTCTGAGCATCTTCCAACTTCTGGTTACTCACAGGCAATGAGGAACTGTGCTGTGTAGCTGAGCTTGACAACCCCATGCAACAGAAATGGACCAAGCCTATGAGGGCTGGTCCCGAGGTGGAATGGACAGAGGACCTGGCTCTGTAAGGAATGACCCCACCCCCAACCCCTGCTCCCATGGGCAGACTTAGGATGAAACCCTTCTAGCATAGCTCTGGCATGAATCAGTTCTGCATTCAGTAAACTTTGGTGTGAGCCTCTATCATATGCCAGGCCCTAACCTAGGTCCTGGGGATATAGACATGACCAAGATACAGCCCCAACCCCTAGGTTAATCACAGGCTTGAGGCAGTGACAGATGTACATAGAAAAGATAGTACAAGCATGCCAATGAGGTTCACACCTCATGGGGTGGGGAGGTAATTCTCATAGTGGAATAAGGATCGGAGTAGGCTTCATGGAGGAGGTGGCATGGAGTAACAGAGTGTGAAAGTATTCTTGGCAGAAAGAACAGCTTGAGCAAATGGAAGAGGGTGGTTTGGGATTGAGTGATCAGCTAGTCAGGGTAGAGTAGGGCTGGAGCATTTGAATGCCTGCCTAAAGAGAGCTATCTATGCTCAGGCTCTGCCCCATTCTCTTGGGAAGATGGAAGAATTGAAGAATAGGATAATCTGATCAGAGCTCCAGTACTCTAATTTATGTATCTATCTTTCTGCCTCTGGCCTGTGATGGATCCAAGAGTGGGTTCAGTGTACTAATCTTCCCCCTCCCTGGTATGTCTTGGCCCACAGGGATCTAGGCCCCCAGAGCCGGGAGCTGACCTTCAAAGTGCTAAGGAGTGGCAACTGTGGAGACAGTGAGTGTGGGGCAAAAGGGGCACTCTGGGTGGGTACTGAGTGGGGCCTGGTCATGGGTCCAGCTCACAGTGCCACCCCTGTCCCCAGCTGAGCTCCTGGGCCAGGCCACACTGCCTGTGGGCCCCCCCTCCAGACCACTATCTCGAAGACAGGTGTGCCCACTCACCCCAGGGCCAGGGAAAGCCCTGGGCCCAGCAGCCACCATGGCAGCAGAGGTGAGAAGCTGATCCCTCGGGGGGAGGAGAATGGGTGGTCACAGGGCCTGGGTGACTCTGAGGCCCTGACACCTTGCCCTCCCACCCCTTGGCAGCTGCAGTATGAGGAAGGCTCCCCTGGGAACCTGGGCACACCCACTCCCTCCACTCCACGCCCCAGCATCACACCTACTAAGAAGATTGAGCTGGATCGGACCATCATGCCTGATGGCACCATTGTCACCACTGTTACCACTGTCCAGTCCCGGCCCCGTGTAGAGGGCAAATTAGGTAAAGAGAAGGAGCCTGGAAGCCCAGCTCTAGCCAGGGGCCATATACTGTAAACCCATGGCAGAACAGGGAAAGAGAACCCTGTTTCTTGGCATTCTGCTTTCATCCTGCCACTTATTCCTCATGATCTCTCTCTCACACTTTTCCTTACATCCCTCCATTTCTCCAGCTACTCCTCTCATCCTCAGATCTTTCTGTATCTACCAATCCCTCATACAGGACTCTTGCTCTTCTGCCTGTCCACATTCCCCTCTGTCTTTTCATGGGTCTCTTTCCTTCTCTGACTCCAGTCCCAACTGACTAATTGTCCTTTCCTTCATTTTCAACTTTCTAACACCCTGGAGACCCTCCAACACACCTAGTAGCCTCTGTGGCATTTCTCCATCAGTGGCCCTCAATCATACTTCTTTCATCTTTAGGAGTCCATGGCAGTTCCCCTACCTGCAGGAGCCCCTGTACCTCCTCTGTACACTCTCCATATTTTTATGACATCTGCTCAAACTCTTAAATGGGCCCTATGGCACTTTCCTCACTCCCTTTGGTTCCTGTGGTATCTTATTGTCCCCTTGGCATCTTCTTAATCACCCTAGTGGTTAATCATCCCTTAATCATTCTTACTTCTGAGTCAACCAAAGTCTGCATCTTGACAAAGATAGTAGGGGGGCCACTCTAAAGCACCTCCCAGCTCACTGACCCTCCCCCACCCACCAGACTCCCCCTCCCGCTCCCCGTCCAAGGTGGAGGTGACTGAGAAGACGACAACTGTGCTGAGTGAGAGCAGCGGCCCCAGCAATGCCTCCCACAGCAGTAGCCGTGAGTGGGGAATGGGCATGTGTGACTGCTGGGCACTGATGCACTATAGTCAAAAACCACTTTGGGTGGGGCAGGAGGAGTTTGAGTCCAAGAAGATGCCAGGGAGAAGTCAGATTATCTATTCTCTGGGCACCCAGCAGGGGAGAGTCACCTTTCCAATGGCTTGGACCCAGTAGCAGAGACAGCAATTCGCCAGCTGACTGAGCCCAGTGGGCGGGCAGCCAAGAAGACACCCACCAAGCGCAGCACTCTCATCATCTCTGGGGTTTCCAAGGTAACAGGGCTCTAGAGAAAGGAGCTGGGCTAGGGAAAAAGCCCTAATGGGTCACTTCTGCACATTAAAACTCATCCCTTCTGCCAGGTGCCCATTGCTCAGGACGAGTTGGCACTATCCCTGGGCTATGCAGCCTCCCTGGAAGCCTCAATGCAGGAAGATGCAGGCACCAGTGGAGGTCCCTCTTCACCTCCTTCTGACCCACCAGCCACATCCCCAGGACCTCTAGATGCCCTCTCTAGTCCCACGAGTGTCCAGGAAGCAGATGAGACAACTCGTTCAGATATTTCTGAGAGGCCATCGGTGGATGATGTGGAGTCAGAAACAGGGTCTACAGGTGCCCTGGAGACCCGCAGCCTCAAGGATCACAAAGGTGGGAAGATATTGGAAGGATGCCCCCTGCTTTTATACCCAGTATTGTGACCTGGGTCCTACTAAACAGTTAGGGACATGAGGGGCTCAGCTGACTTGACTTCTCCTTCCTTCCCTAAGGTGCAGGCAAGCCAGAGGAGAGAAGGGAACTTGGTGCTTCAGTTCCTGGCCTGGATCTGACAGGCTTGGGTGACAGGAAGGGATGCCAAATGATTTCCCTTTACCTCCATTTTTTTTTTTTCCCTTCCTGGGTCTAAAGGCCTGTCTGCCTGCCTTTTTGTTTGTTTGTTTGTTTTTAATTCTTCCCCTTTGTGCTGAACCTACCCATACCCCATGAGTATAAGACATTCTATACTGGCCAATGTTAGGATTATACCTCTCACAGTGACACAGGCCGTGGACTGGTCTGGTAGATCTAACTTTTTTTTTTGTACTGGGGATTGAACTCAGGGGCACTTAACCACTGAGCCATATCCCCAGCCCTTTTTTATATTTTATTTAGAGACCGAGTTGTTTAGCACCTTGCTAAGTTGCTGAGGCTGGCTTTGAACTCGTGATCCTCCTGCCTCAGCCTCCCGAGCCACTGTGATTATAGGCGTGCACCTCCATGCCCTGCTGGTAGATCTAACTTTAAAGGCTTACCCCGAAACATTTTAATCTGTTGACCAATGAGCCTATCAACCATGAATCTGTTTATGATTTAAGCCTACATCACTTCTTGGGATGATGAGATTCCTAAGTCCAAAGCCTGCTGTGTAAGCACCTTCTTCGTCCTCTTGGTCCTGAATTTACCTCACTGAAGTTTTGATGCACCACTTCCTGTGCACACCCTGGAATGCAGTAAATAAGTTAGTGTCAACCTACCTTTTTCTTCATGATTTATAGACATTGGGGGAACACCTTCTGCATGGCCTTTGTCTCTCCATAAGAAAGAGCCCAATTCCAAGCTGTCCTCTCAGAGCAGCTGACCTGTGACATTCCTCTTTGGGCCAGAATCAGAGGGGCAAGTGCAACCATAGCTATGAACTCACCATTTCTTCCTCAAGATGGATAAAGCACATGTTTGCTTCTACCTTCCTAAGAAAGTCTGCCAGGGCACTGGTTCTGTTCCTCATCTTCTGACCCTCCATCCTTGGTCCTTTCTCTGTCTTTCTCACCTCACCCCCTCATGCCACTCTCTCTGCCTCAGTTACACCCTCTTTCCCCACAGTGAGTTTCCTGCGCAGTGGCACTAAGCTCATTTTCCGCCGGAGGCCTCGACAGAAGGAAGCTGGTCTGAGCCAATCACACGACGACCTCTCCAACACGACAGCAACACCCAGTGTCCGAAAGAAGGCTGGCAGCTTTTCTCGCCGCCTTATCAAGCGTTTTTCCTTCAAATCCAAACCCAAGGCCAATGGCAACCCCAGCCCCCAGCTCTGAGGGCCCTCCTTACCTCCTGAGCTAGGAGAGGGCAACAGTTCTCTCAGTCCATTCCCCACATCCTCTTCTGTACCCCTTCCTGGATTCCCAGTGCCAGGGCCAGGAGAGCCCTTGGGTTCCAGGAAACCCTGTCCAGCCTGGGCTTTGGAGCCAGTTGGAAGGGTACTTGCAGTGGGAAGTGTTCAAGAAGTGGGCATCCATTGCTGTGGACACAGAAGAACGTTCATAGCTGGGAGTAAGAGATGGGCTTTGTCCTGGCATGTGTGGACATTCCTCAGAAGCCTTGGCCCCCTGCTGATACTGGCCCCCCCACGAGGAGTCCCAGGGTGCTCAGTTCCTCAGCAGGTCCTTCCTCCCTTATTTATTCTCTTTTCTATTTATATGTGTGGTCTAGGACCCTCAGCAAACAGATGACAGAAGGCATCTCCTAGGTGACCCTTCTTTTCTGTACCAGGAGGGTAGGTAATTCCCAGGAAGGGTTCCCATACCTCCCTCAGGTCCCTACTCAGACCAGCACCAGTGTCTGCCTCTGAGGACATTGGCGGCTCATAGGAAGCCAGGCCAGCGCCCGGGATGGGGGGCAGGTACTCCCCACCTCCCTGCCTCCCCTCCTGCTCCTCATTCCTCCCTCCCCCTTTATTACCATTTTTGTACTTGATGATTTCTCCCTGAGTAATGGCTCAGTTTGAAGGAGGGAACCAGGAGCCTGGTGGGAAGCCTTCCCCAGAGAGATGGCTTGAGGAGCTTTAAAGACTGTGAATGGAGCAAGAGCATGGCTGCACCTCTGTATGTTGGGGGATGATGACGTCCATTGCTGTGTGATGGCTTGGAATTTAATTTATTAAATTAAAGTCAAATTGGAGTTTATAAACTGGGCAATTGCTTATCCTTTGAAAAGGAAATAGACTTTGGATTGAAGAATGGAAAGATGAGAGATAGGGATCCAATTAGTGAGATGGGGCAAATGTTCCTGCACTGAAAAAGGTACATGTAGAGAGGATAGAAGAAGCAAGAGGCCTGGAAGGGTGAAGTTGCAGCAAAAATGTCTTATTAGCTAGTCCAGCATCTTCATCCCCTTTTCTCAAGCAGGCTGCTCCCTCCAGGACATGGTAGAGTTCAGAGCATGGACTCTACAATGAGACTACCTGGATTTGAGTCCCAGCTCTGCTAATTACCTGTGTGAGTTTGGGCAAGTTATAAAATCTGAGTTTTCTCATCTGTAAAATGGGGACTGTGGTAATAGCAGCTACCATTCAGTTGTGGGTGAGATGAAAATGAGTAAAGTGCTTAGAAGTCTGCTGCACATCATCATTGCTAAGTAAGTATCAACTATTGCCTCAGAAGAAACGAGGAGGGGGAAGTCTTACAAGTGTTTCATCATAATAAAAAGTCTTATTCCTAATTGTGGGCAAGTTTTAGCAATACCAGCAAATTCTGTCCCTGGTTCCTGTCTTCCTGGATCTTATACAGACCTTAAACCGGTAAGCTGTTACTGAGTCTGCCACAAACACACTGAGTGACCTTGAACAGGACACTAGTCCTTTCTGAATCTCAGCTTCTTCATCTTTGACATAAAGATGATCTGAATAATCATTCAGGTTACTTTTAGCCTTGATATTCTATGACTTGCTTGCACCACAGAGGGTTCAAGCCATGTGCCTTTGGGTAGAGAGCATGAAATTGTTAATATTCCCTATGCTCCTGTCCATTTTAGTCACAGAAGATGGGATATTTAGAAGTGCAGATATTTAGTATTTGGTTAATTTTTATATAGTAAAATGTTCAAATCTAGGTCTTGAAAACTCAAGAGAGATTTTTCAAGCTGTTTTCTGTAGCCTGATAAATGTGACTTATAGTAGTTACCAAGGAGCAGTTTGTTTACCAGTATGATAGACAGGCAAACACCATGAACTTATAATATCATGGGAAACTTTTGTTGATGGAGGGCAGATCTCAGATTCCCACTGGACCTAGGATTGAATACATGGTAACTGGAAATTATACTCAGCTTGTGGTGCTGAGCACCCAGAGATCAATGCAGTCACATATTGTTATAGTGAAGATAATCCTGATCTCATTTCAAATATAGTAATTTTAAAAATTAATGCAGGGCTGGGATGTAGCTTGGTGGAGTACTTGCCTAGCACCACGAAAAAAGGGCAAAAGAAATATGAAATATAATTTCATCAACTTTATCCATTTCACACTTTCAAAAGAGATCCACCGTTTTTAATGAGAATGAATTATGCTTTAATTTTTTTGTAGCAGCTTTTAAGGAACAAATCTCAGGGGCTGGGGCTATAGCTCGGTGGCCGAGCGCTTGCCTGGCATGCGTGAGGCACTGGGGTTGATCCTCAGTACCATATAAAAATAAACAAACAACAACAACAACAAAAAAGACATTCTGTTCATCTACAACTACAAAAATTTAAAAAAATAACAAATCTCAGCATATGTCTGGATTATCCAGCCAAAATTGTGGCTTGTTTTCAACAGAAGCTGATTGAGGTGGAAGTAAACTATGCTAGACAACAAGACACTGCTTTAAGATGCAGAAACAGAGATTGGTCCCAGAGCAATACTGAAAGTTTGCTCTGAAACCTATGTTCACACAGCTCTGTAACTTAACTTTTTCTTCATGAAATTGCTAAAATAAAGCTAATGGTCATTTTCATCACTGAAAATGGAATTAAAACGAAATTGGCATTTCATGAAGCACTATTATAAATGTACTTCTGAATGAATAAAGTTGATAAAAAATATATTTTGTTATTTTTTAATTTTTTTTAGTTGTAGATGGAATACCTTTATTTTATTTATTTTTATGTGGTACTGAGGATCAAACCCAGTGCCTCGCATGTGCAAAGCAAGTGCTCTACCCCTTAGCTACAACCCCAGCCCCATGTTATTTTTGAATTATATTTTTAAATAGGGACCAAGCACCAGGTGCAGTGGCACCTGCCTGTAGTCCTAGCAATTCAGGAGGCTGAGGCAGCAGGGTCACAAATTTAAAGTCAGCCTCGGCAGTTTAGCAAGACCCTGTCTCAAAATAAATAAAATTAACAACAACAAAAAAACAGGACTGAGGATGTAGCTCAGTGGTAAAGCACCTCTGGATTTAATCCTCAATACCACAAAATAAAAGGGCAGGGGGCAACGTACAATTTATAATTCACTCTTGCATTGTTCAAAACAAAACTTATGCACAAACTGGACATTTTCTTTTCTCTTTTGCAGTCCTGGGGAACAAATCCAGGACCTCCCATATACTAGGCAAACATTGTACCACCACTGAGCTATACCCCAAATCACGATCCATTTTAATGCATCTCTAAACCTATTTATATTGAACATTTAATGTGTTTTCTGATTATATAAATTAGGTTTATTTCTAGGTTAGAAGATATAAAAAATTATAAGGGAATAAAATATCAATCCCAATGAATGCTAAGGTATATGATTTGTACATGATTTGACATCTTTTAAATTTTTTTCTTATTATTTAGTCATAGATGGACATAGTACCTTTATTTTATTTATTTTGTTTATGTGGTGCTGAGTGCCCAGAGATATACCCCCAATCATGATCTATTTTAATGCATCTCTAAACTTATTAAACATTTAATGGGTTTTCTGATTATATAAATTAGGCTTATTTTTAGGTTAGAAGATACAGAAAATTATGTCAATAAAATGTCAATCCCACTGAATTTTTGTAAGGTACATTATTTGACATCTTTTTTTAAATATTTATTTTTTAGTTTTTAAGTGGACACAATATCTTTATTTTACATTTATGTGGTGCTGAGGATCGAACTCAGTGTCTCAAGCATGCTAAGCAAGCACTCTCTTGAGCCATAACCCCAGCCCTATTTGACATCTTTTTAAAATTTTTTTATTATTCAGTCATAAATGGACGCGGTATCTTCATTTTATTTATTTATGTGGTGCTGAGGACCAAACCCAGAGCGCGTGCAAGTCAAGCACTCTACCACTAAGCCACAACCCCCAGCCCTTATTTGACAACTTGAACTGAGTAAATTACTAAATTTCAGCCACTGGACTAAGTGATTGGGTTATAAAGGTGAAGAAAGAGACATAATCCCTGTCCCCCCTCACTGACTAGACTAGTGTAGGATGCAGTCAAATAAACAGGTAAACAAAATAATATCCATAATGTGATGGAGCTGTACTGGGAAATACAGGAAAGGACTGTCAAGGAAAACTTCGGGGTTTGAAAAGAAGTATCTTCGCTGAGACCAGAATGAGTAGTAATCAATCAAATAAGTGTGAGATGGAGAAGGGGAAGATTATTTCAGGGAGCAAAAAGAGTAGGTACAAAGCATGAAAAGTGATAGGAGGTTAGATGCGGAGAAACTGAAAAAAAAAATGTAGGGCTCGGGAGTAAGAAAGGAGGTGGAGGAGGATATGATTTGAAAGGCTTGGTTTGGTTTGGGGGCTTTGCCCTACAGATAATAGAAAGCCTCTGAGTTATTAAAGCAGCGTGGCGACTTCATCAGATCTGTTTGTTGTTGTTGTTGTTTGTTTGTTTTTAAGATCATAGTGAGTGCTCCGTGGAGGACGCTGTGTAGCGAAGCAAGAGTGCATGCAGTTGGGACCAGCTAGATTGACGAGAAATCTGGGCTGGACGTCGTTTATGGATTTAGGACGGAGGCTGCAAAGATAAACGGGGGCGTATTTAAGAGATCCTTGTTTTAAAAGATAAAATCCGCAGAACTTGGCAATAGACTGGGTGTGAAAAGTAAGGGGAAAATGCAGATGACTGCAAGGTTTCTGACCTGAAAGAGTGGATGGATGGTATTGTCGTTCACTGAGCCTGCAGACAAGCGAAGCAGATTTGGGGGTAAGAGAAACGGGCACAAAAATAACAATATTTAAGACAGCTAAGGATGGAGACAGGGCCATGAGTTTGCGCCGAGCGGGTGGCAGCGCTGGGCAGCTAGCCTACCACACCTCCTGGAAGTTGCCCACGCAGCCAGCTAACTAAAGCAAGGAGTCAAAGAGCAACGAGACCCCGCAGGGCACCAAGCTCGAGCAATGCGCATGCCCATTGGTGCCGGGCGCCGAGTATGCGCAATAGGGGAAATTCAGGCCCCTAGACTCCCTGGAGCCCGGGCTCTGACCCACGCTATTCTTACCCGCATCCGGTTGCTCCTCACTCCCGCCGCGACGGCGAGCACCACCCACCGTTTCCGCCCCTTCCGTGTTTTGGTGAGCACGGGTTCCGTCAGAGGCAGCGACCATTGGCTGCCAGTCTGTCCGAGATCGGTGATTGGCTGTCGCTGGCCGTCGCTCAAACGCCCTCCCGGTAGATGGTGTGAGGTGGAGAACTGGAGAGCTCGGGAGCCGACGCTGGGTAAGTTTTGGCTCGGTGTTCCGCGGGGTTGGTGGCTCGGTGCGCTCTACTGGGGCAATTTAAGGCTAGGCTCTTCCTGAGCCTCCTAGCTGAGGTTTCCTCTTGCATCTTGGCCACGGTGTTCTGCTCTGACCTGGACCCCTCACCCCCACTCGAACCTCCCTGCTTTCTAGTCTGGGGGCTTTGCTGCCGCCAAGACTCGGTCACCGCCACCGTTTAGGGGGAAGGATTCCCGGAAGCCCGTAGGGCCGCGGGTGATATGTTTTGCCCTCCGGAAATATCTCTCCAAATTCTGCCCGTCCTTCAAGGCTTGGCCCGGGCCTCACCGCTTAGGCGAGCCTTTCCTGTTTTGTCTGCTTACGGGGGATTTCTGTCTTGATCACCCGCCTCGGGTGCTTTGTTTTGGTCGCTGTCTTCGATCTCTTCAGACAAATTGTGAACCTTTGGGAGTTTAGGACCGGGGCCCCTCTTTTTCTTGATATCATTCATTCAATGTCTTGGTATACAACATATGTCCTCTTCAAAGATTTGCTGAAGTGTTAGGAATCCTTTGGATTGCCTTTATTGTCCTTTTACCATAATTTGTGCTTAGAACGTCTCACGTTCAGAAACGAACATACTAATAGCTAACACATATTAAGTTATCGCGGTGTGTTAGGCTAAACGTTTTAAGATCCATAGTCTAGTTTTGGA
This sequence comes from Marmota monax, assembly GCF_021218885.2. NCBI lineage: Eukaryota > Metazoa > Chordata > Mammalia > Rodentia > Sciuridae > Marmota > Marmota monax. The sequence continues at coordinate 4,624,478 of NW_026695234.1, read as the reverse complement.
ATTCAGTGAGATGCGTATAATTAGCCCCGTGCTGTACAGAAAACTGAGGCTAAAGTAACTTGCCTAAGATCATGTAGTTAGTAAATGAGCTTTATAACCAGACCTGTTGAATCCAAAACCCATGGCTGTAATATTAGTATCCTGTTTTACATTTAAGGAAATAGGTTCAGAAAAGCTAAGTGATTTGTTCAAAATAAAATAGTAATTTATAAGCTTCCTTAAACATGGCAAAAGAGTTTGGGATGTAGTAAAGTGGTTGCCTAGCATGCTTAAGGACGAGTTTGGTTCCCAGAGCTTTTAGTAGGTATGTGCATGCCCTAAGGGTAGAACTGAATAGGGCACAGGCTTGACTTTCTAGGAGCCTAAGCTTAACTGGAGAAAACTGACAAAATAACTACTTAATTAAATATATTTTGGGTATCGTGTATATAAGTATGTTTGTGTAGAGAGGGAATAGGATAGGAGGGTTAAAACAGGCAGATGTAGGAGGAACATGGAGTCAAACCCTTAGCTTTAAGTTGTACCATCATGCCCTAGTTTTGTGACCTTGGGGTAATTACTTAGTCTTTCTGAGCCTATTTTCTTATCTTTAAAATGGGGTAATAAGAAGCTGGACATGTGTCTCAGTGGTAGAACATTTGCTTACCATGTGTGAGACCTTGGTTTGATCCCCAATGTAGTAAAATAAAATAGGGTAATAGGTCGGGTGTGGTGGTATACACTTGTAATCCCAGCCACTTGGGGGACTCAGGCAAGAGAATTGCAAGTTCAAAGCCAGCCTAAGCAACTTAGGGAGACCCTATCCCAAAATAGAAAAGGGCTAGAGATGTGGCTCAGTGATTAAGTGCCCCTGGTTTCAATCCATAGTACCAAAAGAAAAAAAAAGACAATAACAAAAAAAAAAATTAGTGCAAATAGTGCAGTAATAATAGTACCTACTTCAATAAGATTGTATTAATGAGGTTTTGTCATTGTTTTTGTAGTACTAGAGAGTGAACCCAGGGCCTGACCTACATTCTCAGCCCTTTTAACTTTAAGATAGAGCTTGCTAAGTTGTCTAGACTGGCAAACATAAGATCCTCCTGCCTCAGTCTCTCTAGTATCTGGGATTACTCAGTTTAATGAGTTTTTATGCTTATAAAACACCTAGGACTGCTTGGCATATAGTAGATATTTAATAGACAGAACTAAATTCATTGAGACAGGAAGCTTGAACATAAATTTCTGACAGCTGGTCCAGTGCTCTCAACTAGTATACTAGTTGTTTCATTTGAATTCCTTGCCTGCAGATTCTGTCCTACATTTCCCTAGGGTAGAAATAGAAACACAGAAAAATTAGAGGCAGGGGGGCAGTGAAAGGAATTGAGGAGCTTTGCTTAAGTTTCAGATTGTTCTAGATCTCTAGTTAGCCTGCCTTCTAGGTCTTTTTCACCAGTGTAAACCAGGTAGGTGTTTAGAATATTTGTGCTCAGAACTATGCTTAGCATAGTGTACATATATAGGCTGCTTGGAAGCAGCTTATTGCCCAGTTAGGTAAGCAGAAATAGAATACTTAAAAGGACCATGAGTGACCATGCGCAGCCTAAAAATAGGGTTGAAGTTTCATGGTGTTAACCCTTCAGCCATAGAAAAAAGAGGTAATAATAATTGCTGAAGGATGAGGTCATTTAGGAAGGCTTCCTGAAATGTGATCATAGCCCAGTATTTATTGAGCATCTAGGGTGTGCAAAGCTCTGAGCCTATCTGGGAATAAATGATAGTTCCTTTCCTGAACAACTGTTAACTGTAGTGGAGGCAGATGTTCCATTGCTTTGAAACAAGTGCTGCAATGAGAGTGTGTACAGAGTACTGTGGGCAGAAGAAATGGAATGTTTTGCATATACATGGATGGAATGGGAAAGAGGTCACCAAGGAAGGGACATTTGGTTCTGAAGGTTGAATAAAAGTTGCTTAGGCAGAGAGTTTTAGGAGAGTGTAGTACATTCAGGGACGATTGAATCAGAGAGGAAGAGAGGAGGAATGGATGGGTGAGGAAGCCAGAGAAGCAGTATGGTATATGGGAAAGAGCATGATCTTTGGATTGGAATTGAAGCTTTTCTACACCAAATGAAGTGAAGTGTGGAGAGAGTTCACAGAGCTCACACGCCATAGGCCCTCAATATGTGTTCCTTTCCTGGGCTGTTGAGGTAGTTAGGCCAGTGTGGGTAGAGTGGTAGGAGAGTTGGAAAGTTAGGGATTTTATTTTCTGGTTTCAGAAGGCTTTCCCTACTTTTCTTACCTCAACATTATAAAAGTAGTCAACATTTTCTCCTAATAGGGCTTCATTGTTAGTCTCTGAGCAACCCAGCAATGCTGTGTTAACTCGTGTCAAGGGTGACCAGATTCTTCTCTGAGGATGAGAAAAGACTAAGTATGTCCAGAGTTTCCATCTGTCTCAGACAGGCCACGGGGAGCAATGTCCTATTCTCTTTCAGGTCTATCCTTGAGAGTAACAAGAATCAGTGAGAAGGCTGGGGTCGTGGGTCAGTGATAGAGCATTTGCCCAGCAGGTATGAGGCACTTTGATTTGTAGCACCACATAAAAATAAATAAATAAAATAAAGATATTGTGCCCATCTGCAACTAAAAAAAAGTATTAAAAAAAATCAGAGTTTCCAACAAGAAGGTGAACTTCAGGCTACAAGATCAAGGCATTTTAGCATCCTCTCTACCACTGAACTATAGCCCCAGACCTTTTTATTTTTATTATTATTATTTTTGGTACCAGGGATTGAACCCAGGATTCCTTAACTACTGAATCAGATCCCCTGCTGTTTTTATTTTTTACTTTGAAAAGGGGTCTTGCTAAGTTGCTTAGGATGTCACTGAATTTTGCCAGGGCTGGCTTTGAACTTATGATCCTCCTGCCTCAGCCTCCTGAGCCACTGGGAAAACTGGCATACCAGTGGCATGCGCCACTGAGCCTGATTGTGCCCATTTTTATTTTCATTTTGAGGCAGAGTCTCACTAAATTGTCCAGGCTGGCCTTGAATTTGTGATCCTCCTGCCTTCCCTTGTAGCTAGGATCATAGGCATGCATCAACTTTGTTTTTATTTTTCTGATACACATATTTATTATATGTCTAAGTACACCCAGCACTGTATTTTTGGTTTTCTTTTCTTTTTTCTTTCTTTCTTTCTTTTTTCCCCCAGGGCCTCACACATGCTAGGCAATTAATCTATCAATAAGCCACACCTCCAGTCCTCTGGGAATGGACACTAAGGATGCAGTATAAATGGCGGGTGTTAAGAGAGTGGTGGAGTCGACCATTGGGTTAGGCAAAGACAGATTATATGACACTTTAGGGGCTGGGGATGTGGCTCAAGTGGTAGCGTGCTCGCCTGGCATGCATGCGGCCCGGGTTCGATCCTCAGCACCACATACAAACAAAGATGTTATGTCCGCCGAAAATTAAAAAATAAATATTAAAATTCTCTCTCTTAAAAAAAATGACACTTTAAAAGACTGGTTGGGGGGGCTGGAGATGTGGCTCAAGCGGTAGCGTGCTCGCCTGGCATGCGTGCGGCCCAGGTTTGATCCTCAGCACCACATACAAACAAAGATGTTGTGTCCTCCGAAAACTGAAAAATAAATATTAAAAAAAAAAAAAAAGACTGGTTGGGGGACTTATAATATGATCCAATAAGAAATAGGGTACTTCTAGGTTCATCTGAAGGCTATATTAAATATAAAAAATATGAATTTTGGAGTCACCCTGACCTGACCTAACACACCAGTATTATGTGGCCTTGGGCAAATCAGTTAACCTCTCCTGCTCTCAGGTCCTTATCTACAAATAAGGTTAAAAACAGTGCTTACCTTACAGGGTACTGTTGCCAATTAAATGTCATAGTGCAAACAAAATGTTTAACATGGTACCTGACATGTAGTAAATAAGAAATTCAGAACAAAAAGATCTGTCATCCCCATTCTGGCCAAAGTCACATAGCTAGTAGTTAGTATGCAGTGGGGTCTGGATTTGAACTCTGGTGCTTCTCCAAGTCGCCTCTTTGAACCTAAGCATTGTTCTTCCACCCATTGGAATAATTGTTTCTTGGCTGGTTGCTCTGAAGCTTTATGAGAAAATGTCTGCTAGAGTGTTTAGCTCAGTACCTGGTACATGCTCAACAGTGTTAGTTTTTGTTCTCCCTTCCCATGAACACCAGGCAGCTTCCTGGGGTTGGAGAAACTGCTACTCCATCCTTATTGAAAAAAGCACAGTTTTCTACAGGTCACTGGCAAAACCCTCATTGATTCTCAGCAGGCTGCCTGCCCAGATATGTGTCCCCAGCAGCCTCTTGGGTGGAATCTTTGCAACTATGGATTTCTTCCTGTTCTCTAGGGTGAAGGTCATGTCGCCTCCTGGGAAAGTTCCCCGGAAAGAAAACCTGGGGCTCCAGTGTGAGTGGGGGTCCTGCTCCTTTGTGTGCTCAGCCATGGAGGAGTTCTGTGAGCACGTCACCCAGCACCTGCAGCAGCATCTGCATGGCCCTGGGGAGGAGGAGGGAGAGGAGGAAGAGGATGACCCCCTTGGTAAGGAACATAAAGGGGAAGGAGCTTAAGGACAGGTGGAAAATCTGACTTTGCTTTTCCTAGAGGGAGAGGCAGCCTGGGAAAATGCTGGTTTATTTCCCTAATTGTACTTTTTTGTTTATAAAAGCATTGTAAACTCATTTATTTAAAAAAAAAAAAAACAGTCAACGAAAATATAGGGAATAACTCTTGTCATCCTGCCATCATGAGAAAATTACCTTTTTTTGTGTGTGCATGTTTCTGCTGGATATTGAACCCAGGGTATCGTGCATGCTAGGCAAACACTCTACCACTGAGCCACAATCTCAGCCCCAAGAGGCAGTTAGTTACTGACAGTACTTCTATTGAGCATTCTTTTTGACCTCCCTCTGCCTGTGTATATGTATATTAAATACAGATAAATGCACTTTTATATATTGATTGATTGTGTAGTACTAGGGATTGAACCCATAGGTTCTCTACCACTGGGCTATATCCCCAGCCTTTTTTATTTTTTCTTTTGAGAAAGGGTCTCATTAAGTTGCCCAGGCTGGGCTTGAACTTGCAGTCTTCCTACCTCAGCCTCTGGAGTCACTGGGGTTATAGTGGTGTGCCACTGCACCTGGCTGCTTTTATATTTTTTAAAAAGATTGCATTGTGTAATCTGTGGCAGGGTCTCCCTGCAATACATACACACTTTTTGAAAACTACAACCATCAGTTAGGTATATATATTTTTATGGCAACCTTGTACACAAAAATTTTGAAATTCTTGAAACAAAATACTTATTAAATGATCTCTGAAATATTTCTCTTTTATTTAAAAAAAAATGTAGTCTGCAGTCCATGTTATTGACTTCACCCCCTAATGGGTCACAGCACAGTTTGAAAGACTTTCCTACAGAAAATGTGGAAACCCCTGGGCATAGTCTCTCAGTGCCCTGTAAGCCTGTAATCCCAGTGGCTTGAGAGACTGAGGCAGGAGACTTGCGAGTTCAAAGCCAGCTTCAGCAACCTAGTAAGGACCTAAGCAACTTAGCAAGACCCTATCTCTTAATAAAATATAAAATAGTGCTGGGGAAGTAAATCAGGGGTTGAGTCCCCCGGGGTTCAATCCCCAGTACCAAAAAAGAAAATGCTGTCTTCCCACCTCAAAATCTGTTCTCCATCAGGAGACTGTGAGCTATAATAAAGTCAAATAATATTTATACAAAAGAGAAATTAGGGGATGGTTATATTTTCTGAAGTACCTACTTTCCAAAACAAGCAAATTCCTAAAAAGCTTTGAAAATAATGGTGCTTAGAGATACAAAAGAGATGGGAAGTGGGTTGGAAGAGTTGATGGGGCCTTCCTAGGCAAGGCAGATCTTCAGCAGAACAGGAGAGAAAGGAGGACTGAAGGTTTTCAAGGTTGAAAGGCTACATCTTTCTCAGGAACTGCAGAAACTGAGCAAATGCCATGCATGCCATCTGTACTTGTGGTCTCCGATTTTCTGGCATAGACCTTACACACACGGTTACCTCTATCTAGATCACATGTTTTCTTCACCTGTTTATAAATATTCGTCCTTTAGTTCTCAGCACAGGGACAATTCCCAAGACACCTCTGTATACATAAAATTATTCCTGTTTAATACTTTTATAGTACGTTCTCCCTCCCATAGCACTTATCACTAGTCACAGTTTAATATTTAGTTGTGATTATTTGATCAGTGTTCTTATTTCCTGACTGAAAGCTATGAGAGGGCAAGGACTAGCACTCTTTTTTTTTTTTTTTTTTTTTTTTTAAGAGAGAGAATTTTTTAATATTTATTTTTCAGTTTTTGGTGGACACAGTATCTTTATTTTATTTTTATGTGGTGCTGAGAATCGAACCCAGCACCCTGCGCATGCCAGGCGAGTGCGTTACTGCTTAAGCCACATCCCCAGCCCAGGACTAGCACTCTTTTACTCGTTATATTCCCAGTGCCTGAAACATAACTGGTAGTCATTAATTACCAGTATTTGTTGAATGAACTCATGATAACTTGATCAGAGTACTACTAAGTGCCTCAGGTGGAAGGCAAGCTGAGCCTTGGAAAGTATCAGACTCTTCCTTCTAAACCCCTTTCTGCAGAGGAAGAATTCTCCTGCTTGTGGCAGGAATGTGGCTTTTGCTCTCTGGACAGTTCTGCTGACCTCATCCGCCATGTCTACTTCCACTGCTACCACACCAAGCTGAAACAGTGGGGGCTGCAGGCCTTGCAAAACCAGGCTGACCTCAGCCCCTGCATCCTGGACTTCCAGAGCCGGAACGTCATTCCTGACATCCCTGACCACTTCCTGTGTCTATGGGAACATTGTGAGGTCAGCTGGCAGTACCAGAAATAGGGGGGAGAGGAAGCTGGGGATCTTAACTCAAGATACCTTGCCTTGACTCTTTCCAGGGTGCTTTGTATTTCTGCTAGTATTTCTCTAATTCTCTGTAGTGCCTTTCCTCAGTTTCCCATCCCTACCAAGTTAATTTGGGAGAGATCTGAGAAGTCCCCCTTTGGACACATAGGGGTAAGAGTCCCTCCACCCACCCTCCGTCCTCACCCCAAGTTGCCCTGGCACAGAGCTCCTTCGACAATCCCGAGTGGTTCTATCGGCATGTGGAAGCACACAGCCTGTGCTGTGAAAACCAAGCAGTCGGCAAGGACAATCACGTGGTGCTGTGTGGCTGGAAAGGTAGGGCCACCTCTTTGCTCTGGCCTCTGCCAGAAACTTGAGGGTGCTGAGGTGCTAGGGGAGCCAGGGGTAGGACCAGTCCTGCAGATAAGCCTCAAGGGGAGGGGTGGCTAGCCTGACTAGGCCTTCCTTCCTAGGCTGTACCTGTACCTTCAAGGACCGCTGTAAGCTTCGAGAACACCTCCGTAGCCACACCCAGGAGAAGGTGGTGGCCTGCCCCACCTGCGGGGGCATGTTTGCCAACAATACCAAGTTCTTAGATCACATCCGTCGCCAGACCTCATTGGATCGTAAGCAGCCAGAGAGAAGAGGGTGGTTGCAGGCTGTTCTGCTTGGAGAGGGGTTGAGGGCATTTTCCCAGGGGAGGTGGCCACTGAAAAGATCTGTACCTTGGCTACCTCCCTATTTTGGGTTCAGGTACTTCCCATAGTCTATGATCAGACATTGTTATACAGTTATCTAAGGAGTCCTCACAACAGCCCCATGAGGTAGGCTTCTTATCCCCCTTTTTGCAGATGAGGAAACTGAGGCTCAGAGAGGTTAAATCAGTTACCTGAGATCACACAGCTAGTAAGTGGTAAAACCGGACTTCCAACTCAGGTTCTCGACTCCAAGTCCCATCCATAGCTCCCTAAGCTCCCTTTTGTTCCTTGGGTGGTTCCTTTCTGCTGGGATGGTTCCCCTCACCTCTCCATGCCTCTCCACTGCTCTGCATAGTCCCTCTCTCTTCTGCTCACCCCACCCAGAGCAGCGCTTCCAGTGTTCTCACTGTTCCAAGAGATTTGCCACAGAGCGGCTATTGAGGGACCACATGCGCAACCATGGTGAGTGGCCTGCCGCCCCAACCTCCCTGCCTGCTCTACAAGTTTCTAGAGTCCTCAAATCTCAGCCTCCTCTCTGTTTCTCTCAGTGAATCACTATAAGTGCCCTCTGTGTGACATGACCTGCCCGCTGCCTTCCTCTCTCCGCAATCACATGCGCTTTCGCCACAGTGAGGACCGGCCTTTTAAATGTGATTGTTGTGACTACAGGTAAGAGGAACTAGGGGCCAGAAAAAAAAGAGCTAATTTTCCATGGTCTCCCACGCCCTTCAACCCCTTCTGACTTCTCCTGGCAGCTGCAAGAATCTGATTGACCTGCGAAAGCACCTGGACACCCACAGCAAGGAGCCAGCCTACAGGTGTGATTTTGAGAACTGCAGCTTCAGTGCCCGGTCCCTCTGCTCTATCAAGTCCCATTACCGCAAAGTGCATGAAGTGAGTGGGGCTGTTGGTGGGAAAGGGTTAGGAGCAGTGTGAGGGAACCTGGGGTGAAGAACTAGCCTCATTTCTCCCTCCCCTCCCCGTCAGGGAGACTCAGAGCCAAGGTACAAATGTCATGTGTGTGACAAATGTTTTACTCGTGGCAACAACCTCACTGTGCACCTTCGCAAGAAGCACCAGTTCAAGTGGCCCTCAGGACACCCCCGTTTTCGGTATGTCTTTTAACTCCCACCCCACATTCACATTTTTTTCATATATTTTCTTTTTTTATTTTATTTATATTTTGGTGGTGCTGGGGATTGAACCCAGGGCCTTGTGCATGCAAGGCAAGCACTCTGCCAACTGAGCTGTATCCCCAGCTCTTCATACATTTTCCAACAAGTTAAAAACCTTGAATTTGTTGGTTTGTTGATGTGTACCATCTGGGCTAGATGTTAGGCTAGATCCTGAGAATAGAGGTGGAGCAAAGATTGTTTTTCTGACTTTTTTTTTTTTTTTTAATCTAAGGCACAGTGCCAAACCCAGCAAATGGTACATAATGTCCTGTGACCAGAACTAGTGTTAGAACCTAAGGATCTTGACCCTTAGCTCCATGGTCTTCTCATAAACCCTTTGATGCTCCTGCCCTTTCATATAGGTGTCTCTCTCTGTCTCTCAGATTGGGTTTCTATATAAAATTTTTAATTTGGGGTAACAATTCTTCCCTTTTGTTTTTACTTTTACATAGTCCAATTTTTGACCTTTTGTCCTATCACTTTGAATCCTAGGACTTCCATCCCTCATGTCTGTCTCTTAACTTGCCAATATCCAGGCCATTTGCATCTTGCCTGTCTTTGCTGCTTCTCTTTCATCAGGTACAAGGAACATGAAGATGGCTACATGCGGCTGCAGCTGGTTCGCTATGAAAGTGTAGAGCTGACACAGCAACTACTGAGGCAGCCCCAAGAGGGATCAGGCCTGGGAGCATCACTGAATGAGAGCAGTCTGCAGGGCATCATTCTTGAAACAGTGCTGGAGGAGCCAGGACTTAAGGAAGAAGTGGAAGACCAGGGTGGGGGCAGCGAGGGGACAGCCCTCTCAGCCTCTCAGGACACCCCCAGCCCTGTCATCCACGTGGTGAATCAGACCAATGCCCAGGGCCAGCGAGAGATTGTCTACTATGTGCTGTCAGAAGCCCCAGGAGAGCCCCCCCCAACTCCTGAACCATCCTCAGTGGGCATCATGGAAAAGCTCCAAGGAATAGCTGAGGAGCCGGAGGTCCAGATGGTCTGAATGCTTCAGAGCCTACCCATTCCTACCCTGGGCCTTAGGGTTTGAGCCAGAAAGGTGGCAGTGTCCCTAGTGGGCAGTCCTTGCCAGTGGATGCCTTTAGGAGTGGTGCTGAGAGTAGTGTGGTCCCATCTGGCCCAGGCTTGCATCATTTTGCAGACTAAGGACTTCATTTTTTTTGCCACACTGAATTTTATAGGGCATCCTGGGGAGTTTGGATTCTTTGAGGGGATCCTGGATGGGTGTGTTCTTTACAGCAGCTGTTATCAGGCTTAACCATGAGCCCTTCAACATGCTGGACCTTGATTAAAATCCTTAGCTCACATCCATTCCCATATTTAGGACTCCTTAGGCCCATGGATGGTGAGTGAGTGGTCCTACATGGACCCTTTCCTCACCATCAGCTAAAACATTGAGATCCAGGCAGCCATTTTCCTCTTAAAAGTTCCTCCTACACCCCAGGGACATTTGTGGTTATCCTCAGGGACAGGATTGGAGGCACTGAGTATGTGACACTTGCTTTTGATAATAAAAGAAACACTTGGGCTGTTACTCATTTCTTCTTCATTAGGTAATGAGGAGATAAGCTGCCAAAGAGGAGCTGAGTAATTGCGCTTCTTCCCCTTTTAGTGACTCGTGGTTTGTTTAACAGTCATCTGTTGTTCTCCTTTGGTGGAATTTGTCCATTTCTTTTTAGAGCACTTGTCAGCTCCATGGAGGCCCCAGACACTTGACCATGAATGTAGATCTATCAAATGGATAAGAATGGGGCTCACCTAGGAAGGTAGAGCTACCAGGGCTGTACTCTTAGTCCTAATTGGAACCCCTGTTCCTCTTGGATAGGGTTTTTCACCTGTGGGACTGCTAAGGAAGCTTGGAAGAGGGTGGATTGGGATGCCTCCCAGGGAATGAATGCCAAGTACTTAAGGGGTCCAGGAACCAAATTAGAAAATTGTGCATCTGGCTGGGCATGGTGGTACACATCTGTAATCCCAGCATCTCGGAGGCTGAGGCAGGAGGATCAAAAGTTTGAGGCTAACCTCAGCAGCTAAGCAAGGCCCTGAGCAACTTAGTGAGATCCCCATCTCAAAAAGAAAAAGAAAATTAAAAGGGCTGGGAGCCAGGCTCAGTGGAGCATTCCTGTAATCCCAGCAGCTCAGGAGAATCACAAATTCAAAGCCAGCCTCAGCAAAATCAAGGTGCTAAGCAACTCAGACATAATAGGGCTGGGGATGTGGCTCAGTGGTCGAGTGCCCCTGAGTTCAATCCCTCATACCCCCTTCCTCCTCCCAAAAAAAGGGCTGGGGATGTGACTCAGTGGTTAAGTGCCTCTGGGTTCAATCCCAAATACCTTAAAATAAGAAAAGACAGTTGTGCCTTGATACATTTTCCTGGGGAAAAGATGTTTTTCATTAGATTCTCAAAGAGGTTGAAACCTTACAAAATAATGATTTCGTATCCATGTTCAGTCACTCCTCAGCACTCTGTTCCATTTTTGTGGTCTCTACCGTCTGGAGAGGTCAAGGAAATACTCTCAAGAGGTCTTGGATGAATAGTAAGCTGCCCAAAAAAGATTTCTGGGGGGCTGTGGCTGTGGCTCAGTGGTAGAGCGCTTGCCCAGCATTCATGAGGCACTGGGTTTGATCCTCAGCACCACATAAAAATAAACAAAGGCACTCATCCATCTATATCTATAAAAAAAAAATTAAGGAAAAAAGATTTCTGGGCCTATTTTCTATTTATGTGGAACTAGGGGGTTAAGCTCCGCTCCAAGATACTCCACTTCTGAGCTGTCTCCACCTCTTCTTTAATTGAGCCAGGGTCTCACTAAATTGCCTAGGCTGACCCGAACTTGCAATCTTCCTGTCTCAGCCTCTTGAGTAGGTAGGTGGGTGTGCACCACTGCATGGCTTATGGTTCTATTTTAAAGGACCTAATCTGCTGGGTGCTCTGGTTCATGCCTGTAATCCCAGCAACTCAGGAAGCTAAGGCAGGAGGATTGCAAGTTCAAGGCCAGTCTCAGAAACTTAGGCCCTAAGCAATTTAGACCTTGACTCAAAATATAAAAAGGGTTGAGGATGTAGCCTAATCATGAAATGCCCCTGCATTCAATCCTCAGTACCAAATAAACAAAGGATCTAATCTAATTCTCACTACAAAACTGCCTGATACAGCCATAATTAGAAAAGAATATTAATTCTGTCATCCATTTGCTGAGTTTCCACTATAGTCCAAGCACGTGTGCTAAGGGTACAAAGATGAATAAAACCCAGGACCCTCCCACCCCCACCCCGAAGGGACTTGCTGTACAGAGACAAGGAAGCACTAGGTAAGCAGAGTGATAGAAACTGACATTTAGAAGGCTCAAAATCAGTAGAGGTTGGGAATGTAATTCAGTGGTAGAAAGTGTATGTGAGGCCCTGGTTTGATCCCCAGCACTACACAAAAGTGCACAGACACAAACATTGGAATAGACAGTATTGCCTGGGCAAAAGATTAGGGAACAGGAAAGGCTTTACCCAGAAAGAGACTTCCTCCTGACCAAGACCAAATTAAGACTTCAAAAGACAGTCCTGAAAAGATTATGGTGACCCACATTTCATCTGTATAATTCAAACAAAACATTAAGCCATGAATTATATAATATCTGAATATTTGAGTAGATACCCTGTCTTATACTTTCTTAAAGGTGTCAGGCAGGGAGCTTAGGAGTTGGAAGCTGGTGCCTGTTTCATCCTACTTGGGGCAAGTCCACAATCAGAGAAGGGCACTGAAGTGCTAAGTATATATGAAAGAGAAGTGATTCTCCAAGGTGAGAAGAGAGGACTAGTTAATAAGGAATAAGTTATTCCAAACCTGTGAGATTATGACAGTGAATATGGGCACTTAATGAATGTTAAATGGATGAATGAATTTTGCTCAAGATTGGGAAGTGAATGAGGAACATACCCATTCCCTGTACAGTAGCAGAAGGAGTTAAGGCTGAGATGGAAAGGTAGGGGAGATTGTGAAAACTCCATATTATGCTAAATAGCTTGGATTTCTTGGTTAGGAAAGAAATATGGAGGGCAAGTAAATAAATAAAACTTGGAAAGGAATGGGAATATCTCTGTCCCTATGGAGCTTAGGGTTAAGTTCCCAAGGGGAAGGGACTGGAGTATATTTGAGGGTCGAGGAGAAAAAGCCAGCGAGATTTAGAAAATACAAGAGAAGGAATATTTTATAGAGTAAGATGCTAGATTTTGAGTGAAAAAGAAACAGAGAGGAAAAAGATAATACTTGGAAAGGACTGAAGATTCTCCCTTGAGAAAGAAGAAGGGAAGAATGAAAGTGGGCATAGATTTAGTTTGTAGGAGGTGTGAGTGGAATGTCAAGCTTGGCAGTCTCTTTTTTCTTGATAAATTAAAGTTATCAAGGGGTAATGTGTTGGATTAAGAAGATTATAAGAAATGTCAACTTTCAGAAATGCTATTAAAAGATGAGTGCTGGGTATGGTGGTGCACACCTGTAATACCAGCAATCTGGGAGACTGAGCAGCAGGACCACAAGATTGAGGTCAACGTGGGCAACTTAGACTCTGTCTCAAAATAGAAAATAGAAAAAGGGCCAGGGTTGTACCTCAGTGGTAGAATGCTCCTAGGTTCACTAGCATCAAAGAAACAAAAAAGTATAGAAATAGGCGGGGCATAGTAGCACACACCTCTAATCCCAGCTAGCTACTCAGGAAGCTGAGGCAGGATCACAAGTTTGAGGTAAGCTTGGGCAACTTAACAAGACCATATCTCAAAAATTTTGAAAGGGCTAGGGGTGTAGCTCAGTACTAGAGCACTTGCCTAGCATGTATGAAGCCCTGGGGTTCAATTCCCAGTACCAAAAAAAAAAAAAAAAAGAGAGAGAGAGAGAGAAAGAAAGATATAGAAGTAAGACCACCCAAAGACCCAGCTAAGACTGAAAAACAAGATGAGGCAGTGGCAACCTCAAAACAACCATATGACTTCTTGGCAGCGGGTACTAGCATCTTTGAAACAAAATAGAAGATACACTACAAGGTAGATCTACAGCAGTGGACAGGGCATGGATTATTACATGGTCCCAAGGAGCTGGGAAATAGAGTAGCTGGAGAGGGATCATGAAGTCCAAACTGGACAGGGAATGTCTGGGAGACTGAAAGGTAGTAGTTAGAACCAAAGCATGGGAGGTTTCAAAAGGCTTCTAAAGCTTAGCAGGTAGAAAGGAAAGTTCATGGTCAGAAATCAGACTTTTTTTTTTTAATTTTTTGAGAGAGAGAGAGAGAGATTTTAATATTTATTTCTTTTTTAGTTCTCGGCAGACACAACATCTTTTGTTTGTATGTGGTGCTGAGGATCGAACCCGGGCCGCACGCATGCTAGGCGAGCGCGCTACCGCTTGAGCCACATCTCCAGCCCAAAAATCAGACATTTTAAAATGGAGCTATTTAGGGTCCAAAGGATGACCACAGGGGAGGTAAGCTGCTAAGTGAGACAGGGGTCACTGGAGTAGAAGAGACCAAGGGAAATAAGGCATTTTGAACACCTACTAGCAGTGCCCTGTCTCATCAGCCCTGTATTAGGGGAAGGGCAATAGGCCATAGAGCAAAGCTAGGTGGGAAAACGCCTGATTTAAGGCTTGTCCCCCCCCCCCCAAAAAAAAAAAAAAAAGCCAAAGACTGTGGAGGAAGTTCAGGTTCTTTTATTTAAGTTTTAAATTTTTATTTTTATTTTTTGGTACTGGGGATTGGACCCATTGAACCACATTCCTATCCCTTTTTATTTTTTACTTTGAGACAGGGTCTTGTTAAGTTGCTGAGGCTGGCCTCAAACTTGCAATCCTTCTGCCTCAGCCCCTGGAGTTACTGGGATTACAGGCATGTGTCACCATGCCCAGCTGCAATTAAGTTTTTTGTTTGTTTGTTTGTTTGTTTGTTTGTTTTGAGAAGGAGTCTCACTATGTTGCCCAGGATGACCTTGAACTCCTGGACTCAAGTGTCTTCCTGTCTTAGCCTTCCAAGTAGCTAGGACTATAGTACATATCACTACACCTAGCTAATAAAGATTGAAAAAAGGTAACTGCAAAGCCCACCTAGTCCCCGAGAGATTAGGAAAGGCAATCAGTAGTTGCTCCTCCACAGCCCCCGATTCACTGTCTGCCTCTGGGAACCAATAAGAGAGAGTAGACTTTGCTGCCTTACCCTAAGATGGGTCTGAAAAAGGAGAGGGCTCTGTCAGTCTCCTTTATCCAGTCCTCCTTTGCAGACCTGGGTTGCACATCCCAAAATGACCAGTAGAGGGCCCTCCCATTGACAAATATTTCAAAATCTTTCTGTCTACAAATGAAATTCACAATGGGGCAAGGGATAAAAGACTTCAGAGTGGTGGAAGCAGAGCTGGGCCAGTTGACAAGTCCCCAGTGGAAGTCCTTTCCAGATCCTATAGGACCTTGTCACCCTCTTTTTACCCACAAGACTTTAAATCTCCTTACTAACTGCTTCTCCCACAAATCCCTGCCCAGAGCAGCCTGAGTCTGTTAGATTAGCTCATGGCCCTAAGCTAAGACAAGAATTTTCTTCTGCCTTGCTTCTCTTAAGCCAATTATCATCAATCCTTGTTTGTGTGGGTTCAGGGAACATGCTCAGAAAGGATGTTGGGCTCTGGTGTAAGAGTTGTGACCATCTTTGAGAAAAGGGAGGATCAATCTCAGAGAATGGAAGGAAAATTGGGGAGGGTCCATTTGGGCATTATATAACACAGAGGGTAGCTATGGTTGACAATAATTAATTGTGTATTCCAAAATAGCTAGTAGAGGACTGGGGATATAGCTCAGTCAGTAGAGTGCTTGCCTTGCATGCACAAGGTCCTGAGTTCAATCCTTAGCACACACACACACACACAAAAAAGCTAGTGGAGAGGATTTTGATTGTTTCCAACACAAATATGATAAATTTGTGAGGTAATGGGTATGTCAGTTACTCTGATAATTACACATTGTATACATGTATTGAAATATCACAGTCTACCCCATAAATATGACAAGTATTATGTGTCCAATAAATTTATTTTTAAATGGGAAAAAAGAATACAGAACTAGGAAAAGATATTGATATTGCCAAGGTTACAAAGCATATCTTTTTTTTCTTTAACCTTTTTTATTAATTTATTTTTTTATGTGTTGCTGAGGATCGAACCCAGATCCTCACCATGTACTAGGCAAGTGCTCTACCACTGAGCCACAAACCCAGCCCTCAAAGCATATCTTTTGACTACAGTTCAGGATGCGGAAGATCTGTTCACAAAATGGGGAGAGGGTATCCTAGAGAATGGGGAAATTTGTTCCAGAGAAGAAAGGGTTCTTTAGTGGGGCACAGGCACATGGCAGGTTTTTTGTTTGTTTCTTTGTTTTGTTTTGTTATGGTTCTGGGGATTGAATCCAGGGCCTTGTGCATGCAAGGTAAGCACTCTACCAACTGAGCTATATTCCAAGCCCTCAGGGGCTCAGGGTTCTAACCCAAGGAATGGAAGTTTCATCTAGGTTAGTGGCTCTCAGCTTTGTCTGCTCAGCAGGATCACTGGGGGAGCTTCTAAAAATACTAATGTCTGGGTGCCACCCTTGGAGTCAGAATGACTGCATCTGGAGTGGTATGTGGACAACTTTTGAAAATTTTCCAGGAGATGCCAACTGTCAATCAAGGCTGAGGACCACTGTTCTAGGATATGTTCTAGTATAAATCCCACAGTGTGGAAAACTGATAGAAGACATGGAAATGTTGGTCTCAGAAGATGGTGACTACATTCCTCAGAAAGGGTAGGAAATTTTCCTGGGAATTGAAAGTTATGTGATAGGGAATGGGGAGGGATGGTATTAAGAGATAGGGATGGGCTGGGGTTGCAGCTCAGTGGTGGAACACTTGCCTAGCATGTGTGAGGCACTGGGTTTGATTCTCCGCATTGCAAATAAATAAATATCTATTGACAACTAAAAAAAAAAAAAAGAGGTGGGGAGGATAAGAAGCCTGTTTAGAAAATGAATGGAGATCATCCATTTGGGTATAAGGCTCTTAAAGGACCAATTAGCAGAGTGGGTAAAAGCAGGGGCTTTGGGATTCAAGTCCAGCTTTTGCCTAGATGTTCCCCTTGAGCATATTGCTTAACTTTCCTATGTTTCAATTTCTTTATCTCTAAAGAAGGGCTGAAAAACCTACCTCATTCGAGATATTATGAGGATTAAATGAGAAAATGCCTGGTGCATCTGCAGTAGTTGTTAAATAAATCCAATTGTTGGGGGATCAGGGCTTCTGGAAGTTAACTTGGAGAATGCAGGGCCTATCTAGAAAATGGGAAGGTTAGTCCTAAGGAATGGTGGTGATGTGGGGCAGCGGGTGGAGAGTAGTTAGGAAAAGAAAGGTCCAAAACCCACATAAACTTCACAGTTACAGGGTGGGGCCTGGAGATGCCCTGTAGGGGCCGCTAGCCCATCAAGCTGTGGAGAAGATGCTGTGGGGGGAGTGGAGAAGTTTGACTGCTAGTAACCTCTCTGCTGCTGCAGTCTGGAGAAACCTCAGTGGTGGAAGCAAAGCCAGCAGCCTCTCTCCCATCCGTCTCTGCTGTGTGACAGGTGGGAACTTAAAAGCTCAGGTCACGTGTCTTGGCTGGCTAACCTACTTTACCCCTTGAAGACACAGAGGCTGGGGCAGGCAGGGGCTGAGGGCAATGGGCAAAGGTGGGACTGAGGGAGAGGGAATTCCAACAGCATTGCGGGGACAGAAGGCTGCAAGCTTGTAGGGTGAGGGAGAGAATGCACATGTGCATGATGTCCAAGGCAGTGTCCATGAACCCTATGTCCTGACACACAGATGCCTTCAGGATCAGCCTTGTGCTTGTTTTGGAGACCTGAATTGGCCTGACAGAATAAAGATTTCTACAGTCAGAGCAGGCTGAGTATGGGTACCAGTTTAATATTGGAGCTGCCTGCAACCTCTCCCCCAAGACCAATCTTTTTTTTTTAAGTCTCATACAAGTTTAATCAACATTAATTACCCCAAGTCCAATCTTAACTAGTGTCCTCCTCCTTAGAGAGGGAAAGTGTGAATGGGGTTGGAAGAAGGATATCCCAATGTCCGAAGACTCCCGCTTCTTTGAAATCTTTTGTGCTTGGTTTGGGGATGGGAGGGGCTTTAGCTTAATAGCTAGAACCGGGGAAAATTGATGGGGATAGGTTCTGTGTGCGAAGACTGTCAGCTTCACAATCCCTTAGAGTGACGGAATGTGCGCCCCACACCCCTCCACTACCATTGCCTAGACTATATTCCAGAGATCTGTCCCCCTCACTCTAACTTTCTTATCGCCCCCAAGTCGATTCTTCCCTGCCAGCCCTCAGTCCTGGGTCCACAAACGCCTCCTCCGACCCTCGCGCCGCGGGCACTGCACTCGCCTTCGCCATCCTAGCCCCCCGAGGGCTGTGGAAAGGCACGGGCCCTTTAAGAGCGGCGGGACCGGCGAGCAGTAGCTTGGAGGAGAACGCAGTCGCCTGGCGGGTTCGGGAGGACACCAGCGCCGGAGACCAGGCTCGGGGATCTGGTGTGCGCAGCCAAGCGAAGCAGGGGCGCGACCCCAGCCGCCCCTCCCCACAACCTTGTCATCTCCTCTGACCCGGGGCCGGGCCCTCCCCTGCTGCTCGTCCCTCCCCGGCCCCGCCCCGGCCCGGGCCACCGGGACCCGGAGCTGGGGCGCCGGTGCCGCAGCCCGAGGCAGGTAAGGAGAGCCCGGAGTCTCCATCTCTGGCCGGTGGCAGCGCTAAGCATCTCTGCCCGGCCCGGCCCTGGGGCGCGTCAAGGTGACTGAGCGTGCGGGAGATGGGGCGGGGGGTCTCGCCCACCACAGGGGTGCTTACTTAGCGGTGGGGTGCGCCTGTCTTTGGGGATAGTCCGGGACGCCCCGGGCCAGGGGCGCCGGCGGGAGGGGCCGGCGGAGGCTTATCGCCAGGCTTGGGGAGGGGGATGCAGTGGGAGCGCAGAGCCGCCTCCTCTCCGCCTCTGCCGGTCCACGCAGTGCTCTCCCTGCCACCCTGACCTCCTAGTGGGCAGCCTCCGCCGGCGCCCTCCCCGCCTCCACCCCTCCAACATCCAGTCCCCGGGGGTTTGCTGGCCTGCGGGGTAAGGAGATTAGAGGCGCGGGGTGGGGGGAGGAGCAGCTCAGGGCTTGTAGGGGCCAAGCTAGGGCCTGACTGGGGCCAGACGGGGGCCAGGGGGGCTGGGGCTATCCCAGACCGAGAAGAGGTGGGGACTGAGCCTCGCTGAGTGGGGAGGGTGGGGCGAGGGGGAGGCAGATCACCGGACGAAGAGAGGGGTGCTAACAGTTGGGGATGTGTCCTGAGAAGCAGGCGGGGGAAGCGGGGGCTGGGCGGCATTAGACAACAGGGAGCTTTGAACTGGGGTTGGGGGATCTGACCTAAACAGAGCAGGCCCTTTCTCTGCAGGCCAGCCAGCGGGCAGAGTGATGGCGGAGAAGGCGTTGGAGGCAGTGGGCTGTGGACTAGGGCCAGGGGCTGTGGCCATGGCCGTGGCACTGGAGGACGGGGCGGAGCCCCCTGTGCTGACCACGCATCTGAAGAAGGTGGAGAACCACATCACAGAAGCCCAGCGCTTCTCCCACCTACCCAAGCGGTCAGCGGTGGACATCGAGTTCGTGGAGCTGTCCTATTCCGTGCGGGAGGGGCCCTGCTGGCGAAAAAGGGGTAGGGAGCAGCCTGGTGGGGAACTGTGGGCTCTTTAGGAAGTGCCTCTCAGGAGCAATGAAGCCTGGATAGCCCCTGCTTTGCAAGTTTCTCAAGTTGGGTACTGCTGGGCCCTGCAGGAACGCTAAAATCTGGACCCCAGCCCCTCCCTCGCCATGCACACGGTTGAGGTACCAGGATCCCTGCTTCCCACATCTGTGAACACTTGTGGGCACCAAGTTCAATTAACCAGCTTTCTCTTCTAAATAGACCCTATGACCTCTGATCCTTGAGGGGTCCTTGATGAGTTTTCCTTTGTTTATTTTGGAGGATTCCTGTCTGTGAGGGATGGTATGTAAAGGGTGTCTGCAGGGGTCCTCAATTTTTAACTATCCCCTTGCACCAATTTTGAAAGATGTGCTCATTCTTGTCATCTTACTTCATTCTTGCCACAGTCCTCCCAAGAGAGAAGGGTGGAGGTTTGGCAGGATAGATGTCATCCTCATGTTACTAATAAGGAAACTGAGGTTCAGGGAAATTGAGTCACTTAACCAATATTGATTCCACAGCTAGTAAGTAGCAGAGCTGAACCAGAAGCCCAGTACAGGAGTTCCACCTCTTTCCCCTTAGGACCAGTTTCCCCATCCCTGAGTCCCTGACCACCTTTTGTATCCCTACTCTGCACATGTGAGCTGGGAATGGAAAGGCTGGGTTTGTTTCCCAGAGCTGGGTGTGGGCCAGGGGTGGAGCCGGGGTATTGTTCTCTGAGGCTTAAGAACTAGGTTTAGGGTGCTTCAGAGCCTGAGCTGTCTCTTCACTCTACACCCTTGCTTCCATGGGTGACCAAAAGGCCACAGGGTGTGAGTCGATGGAAACTGAGGCATCTGGGCTCCCTGCCCAGTGCCTGATCCCTGAGCAGTCTCTTTGTGTCCTGAGATCAGCTCTGGGCAAAATGATGAGGTACTTGTTATTTCCTTGGCCCTCTCATTTCTTCATAACTTTAAGCAGAAATGAAGAGAAATTTAGAAATGTGGCTTGATGGGCCTGCTCTCGGCCTGCTTCTACTCATCAGCCACGAGTGGGTGTCCCTGACCAGGGATTCTCTCTCTTTTTGACCTTGCCAGCCTCATTTCCGCTTCACTGGCCATTTTGCCACCCCTTCCCTTTGCCCCCTTTTCTGCTCTCTGCCCTCCTCTCTTGAGTTCTCTTTTCTCTGGATTCCTTCTTCCCTTCTCTAGAGGACAGAAAGCAAGTGGGGCGGGGAGGGGGGGGGAGAAGGAAGGGATTTGGTAGGGGGAGAGTTCTGTCTCTCCCAAGTAAGGCTTATCACTGCTCTCCCCTAAGTGTATATGGCATTTCTTATTTTTCAAAACACTTTCCTATTCATTATTATTAATGATTTCACTTAATATTCATAATAACCCTATTAAGTCCTTGGGAGAAGATATTACTATCCTTCTTTTACAGATGGGAACAGGAGGCCCTAGAGATTAAGTGACTTGACAAAATTGCAGAGTTATTGACCGAGGCAGGACTAGAACACTGATATCTCTCCAGCCCGAAGGCCTGGCAGGCCCCTTGCAGGCTGAGCAGCTGTGGCATAGCCAGAGTCCAGACATCTGCATTCCTAGCCACTTGGAAGCTGTGTGACCTTGGGCAGGGTGCTTAGCTTCCCTAGGCCTCACTTTCCCCATCTGTAGATAGGGATGATAATACTACCCACTGCACAGGCTTATTGGGAGAGCTCTGCTGAGTTGGTATTTGTGAAAGTCAAGTATGTATGTAAGATGATATTTATGCTAGACCAGCACCTGGCTGTGACTGAATGAGGGGAAAGTTCATCATCACCATTTTCTTCCCTTTCACAAGAAATCACTTCCTGTGAGTGGCTCTGAAAAGCTTAGGCTAGGGCATGCCACTGCTGGGTTTCTGTTCTCGCGACTAAAAGGCTCAGGGGTCACTCCAGTTAAACTGGGCTAATTGGGCTGCACGAAATAACCACACAAGAGACACAAATACCTTTTTCTTTGGGGTCGCTGTGATGGTTCCTCTGACCTTAAGGGTCCAAAGAAAGAGAGCAAGAGCACGTGCTGACCCCTTTTATTGAGGAGAAGCTATTCAAATGAGGCAAGGGGTCAGGTTTCAGGGGGCTAAGTCTATC
The DNA here is from genome assembly GCF_021218885.2 of Marmota monax. Classification (NCBI taxonomy): domain Eukaryota; kingdom Metazoa; phylum Chordata; class Mammalia; order Rodentia; family Sciuridae; genus Marmota; species Marmota monax. Next base: position 4,602,800 of record NW_026695234.1, on the reverse strand, counting down.
TTCATGATGTCCACTGTCAGCAGGTTGACTGACACCTGGGTAGGCCACACCCAAGGGCACAGTAAGAGAAGGGGACACACACAAGGCACTTCCATGGAAGATTCTATCCTAAACAGGGCAAGGGGTTATATTACAAAGGAACAGGTGAGCGTAGCTTCACCCATAGGGCTGTAGCAAGACACACCCATGCATGAGACACTGACCCTCAGACCCAAGAAGGGTGGGGAAAGCTCTGCCACATTTCTGCGACTGAGCGCCTCAGCACCCAGCCGGGGAGTGTGACTCAGTCACATGCAAGGATGGTCCCCCACACCGTACATCTTTCTTGTTTCTTTTTTCCTTTTTTGTTATTGGGGATTTAACCCAGGGATGCTTTGCTACTGAGCTGCATCCACTGCTCTTTTTATTTTTTATTTTGAAATAGGGTCTCACTAATCTGCTTAGAGCCTCACTAAATTGTTGAGGCTGGTCTCAAACTTGTATTCCTCCTGCCTCAGCCTCCCGGGTTGCTGGGATTACAGGCACACACCCCTGTGCCTGGCTCACCCAACATCTTTCTGATTGATGTGAGGATGACTAAGGCAGAGGGTTGAAACCCATGACTTTCTTACCCAGAGAATTTGCAGTGTGACCTTGGGTGAGTCACTTATGTGCCTGGTCCCAGTTGCCTCATTCATGTTGTTAAAAGAGCCTCTGACGGAATGAGCACCATCCAACTGATTGGTGTGTTCAGGCCCACGCAGTGGGCAGGAGGTTATCCCCCTTCTAACAGGATGTGCCCAGAGGGACAGCTGGATGGTGGGTTAAATAAGGTACCCATTCACTCTCTCTGTTATAGAGGTAGAGTGAAGAGGGGACTGAGCTCTGCAGGGTTTGTGGAGGGTACTAGGTGAAGGATAGGGGCTTGGTGTCTCCTCCTGATCAAGGCAGGTCTCAAGCACAGTAGGAAAGTCCCTCCATATTGGCTTCATCTTTCCAGGTAACTCTATGCAGTCTCTGCCCTCTATTCTCTGGAATGAATACACACATATATATTTATACACACACACACACACACACACACACACACATACTCGTATACATACATGTTTTTTGTTGTTACTGTTTTGTTTTGTTTTTTCCCTAGAGCCGAACAGCCTCTGTCTTTTGAAATCTTGCTCATCTTTAACTTCCACCTCTTCCAGGAAGCCCCTCCTGCTTTTCCCCTTCCTTTCTACCCTTATCAATTCCATTTGCTATAATCTCCTGGCACATTGTTTGTACTTCTGTTATAAACCTTACTTTACTTTTCTTCAGATTATCCATGATTTCTTGTCTGTCTTACCTAGATGATGACGCTCTTGAGTGCAAACACTGTTCTTCCTTATTTTGGGGGTGGGTGGAGAGTTTGGTATATAGTAGATCTCAATAATCATTTGCCAAGTGAAATTAATGATACAGTGTCACCTTTTGTGTATGTGTGTGTGTGGTAGGAGGAATTGACCCCAGGGCCTCACACATCCTAGACAAGCACTCTACCACTGAGCTACATTCCCCCCAGCCTCTTTTATTTTTATTTTTTGAGCCAGGGTCTTGCTGAGTTGACCAGGCAGGCCACATATTTGCAATCCTCCTGTCTGAGCCTCCCAAATTGCTGAGATTACAATTATGTACTGCCATGCCCAGCACAATGTTGCTTTTAAAAATCACACTATGTGCCAAGTTGCACTGTGTCATATGCTTTACATAATTATTACATTTAATTTTCCTAACAACCCTATGAGATAGGCACTATCATCCTCATTTTACAGACAAGGGACCTGGAGCTCAGAGAGGTTAAGCAACTTGCCTGAGTTCACACAGCTGGTAAGTTTAGAGTCAGAATTTGAACCTAGATCTGCCTAACTCCATACTGGTGCTCTTTATGCATATCCCATTGAGTAAATGAAAAGTGGGATTTCATTGGGCCATGTTAGGGGCTGGAGAGACAAGCTTGGAAGAGTGGGAAAACACAAAGAAGGCAATTTTTCCAAAATGAGGCAAAAGCTCTGAGAATACATACTTATAGAATGGACACTTACTGAGGATCTACTACATGCCAGACAGACTGTTAAGGTTACAAAGATGAATAAGACACAGGCCTTGCCCTTAAGGAGCTTACTAAGAGGTTGGGAAGGAGGGCAAGTGACGGGCACATCAGTTAACAGACATGCTGGCATACCAGAAGTGCTGTGGGAACCCAGAGACAGTCAACCAGCTCAGACCGGATTGGTATGAAAATCTTCCCGGAGGCCCTGAGACAGGGAAGAAGAGCAGGGTTCTCTGGACTTTGATTCCTCCTCTGCAGCTGTCGGTGAGATGCACAGGTATTCCCACAGCCTTTGGACTTTGACATTAGTGGGTGCCATTTCTGAAAGGGCAGGATGAGGCGAGACTTTGGGTCACTTTCGGGGCTCTGGGGGGGTGCCTCTTAACCCAATCACACTGAGCAGGAACTACGCATTTCACTGATCACCACAGGGGTGCCTCTGTTCACTACAGCCCTGACCAAAAACTCCTCCCTTCCTCACTACAGGTTATAAGACTCTTCTCAAGTGCCTATCTGGTAAATTTTGCCGCCGGGAGCTGATTGGCATCATGGGCCCCTCAGGGGCTGGCAAGTCCACATTCATGAACATCTTGGCAGGATACAGGTGAGGACAAAGATGGGGAAGGATGGAGACAGAACTCAGAAAGAAGAGTCCATTGGGGATCACAGGTGTCTTGAAGTGCCTTTGACCCTTGTCCTCAATGGATATCCCTGCAGAGAGTCTGGAATGAAGGGGCAGATCCTGGTCAATGGAAGGCCGCGGGAGCTGAGGACCTTCCGCAAGATGTCGTGCTACATCATGCAGGATGACATGCTGCTGCCACACCTCACGGTGTTGGAAGCCATGATGGTGAGGGCTGGATGGCCACCCTCTTCCTAGCATCCCCTTCCATCTGCTGCCTGCATCCCCTTCCTCAGCTGAGGGGTCAAGGCAGTACCACCTCCCACACATGCATCTCTTTCCTGCCCTCTGGGCCCCAGGTCTCAGCCAACCTGAAGCTGAGTGAGAAGCAAGAGGTGAAGAAGGAACTGGTGAGTGGGACAGGGGAGGCCTAGGGACAGCTGCCCTCTGTGGGGCTAATGAATTGTAGGACCCAGAGTCAGGGGCGGAAGTGTGGCAAACAAGTGGAGACAAGGGGCTTAAGGGAGATTCTTTGTGAAGTCAGGGTGGTGCCTGGGGGAAACTCAGACTCTGAAGCTGACCTGGGCTGGGTGGGGGTGGGTCCAGGTGACAGAGATCCTGACGGCACTGGGCCTGATGTCCTGCTCCCACACGAGGACAGCCCTGCTCTCTGGTGGGCAGAGGAAGCGTCTGGCCATCGCCCTGGAGCTGGTCAACAACCCGCCTGTCATGTTCTTTGATGAGCCCACCAGGTAGTTCTTTCCCACCTCTCACCTCAACTTCCCCACCCCTCAGCCCAAACCAGGACCCAAGGCTGCATCCTCTATGTGGCTGGAGATTAGAGCCCCTGTTTGCAGCCTCCTGAGGCCAAGATAAGGGCCGACTCCTCATCTCCATCCTCACCAATCCTGTTGTAACAAGCAGCCCCATCTTCACCCAGGCAGAGATCTGGATGTTTCCTTTGATTGTTGCCTCCCTCTCCTGTCCCCCACAGCCATTAGTCACCAAGTCCTGTTGGTTACACCTCCTTTTGGTAGCTCTCAAATTCGCTCTGCCCATCCCCAGTGCCCATGTTTGAGTTCAGGACATCATGGACAGATGTTCATCTCCTCGTCTCCAGTCTCTCTCAAGCGATCCTTCCTCCAGCCTGCAGCCAGAGCTGACTTTCTAAAGACAACTCTGGCCTGACCCCTCCCCTCCCCTTCAAAATATGCAATGAGTCTCATTTACCCTCAGAACAAAGTCCTGTTCTGAACCCAATTCGCCAGCCTCCTGTCTTGTATTTTATGCTCTAATAACACTGAGTTGCTTGTAACTCCCTGGTCAAACCATGTGCTTCATGCCTCTAAGCTTTGCCCATGCTGTGTCTTCTGCCTAGAATGCCCTTCACTGCCGCTCCTTCCCTTTCTCCTCACCAGCTCAGCTCTCACTTCTTCCAGACTCACTCAGGGATTTTCTCCCCAACTCCTCCCCCAGCTGCCTCTCCCCCCCCCCCCGCCTCTCCCCCCCACCCCTGCATCCGGCCCATTGCTCCAGCACCTCCCACATTCCCTAACATCATCCGTGAGCTTGTCTTTCTCTCCCTCCAGACCAATGTGGTATTTCTGCATCATCCTAATCACACAATAGGTGCATACAACAGGTGCTCAGTATAGGCTTGTTACATTTTACAGTGCTCTGGGCTTCTGGGGGTACCTCCAAGTGCCTGAGCCTGTAGGTCGTATAGGATATGGGGGTGTCCAGTTCTAGCCCTTCACAGGAGTTTCCCCACCGTGCACACTCCCTCTGCTTGGCCCCACCCACCTCACCAGGCCCGCTGGTGGCCTCTCTCTGGACAGTGGTCTGGACAGTGCTTCTTGTTTCCAAGTGGTGTCCCTCATGAAGTCCTTGGCCCATGGGGGACGTACCATCATCTGCACCATCCACCAGCCCAGTGCCAAGCTCTTTGAGATGTTTGACAAGGTGAGTGTCCGTGGGCCTCAAAAGTTGGCCTGAGAAGGAGGGATGAAAGGGCTCAGTGGAGGTGCTGGCAGGGCCCCTGCCTGTCCACTGGTTGTGTTTTCTTCATCCTTCCTTTCTGCATCAGCTCTACATCCTGAGCCAGGGTCAGTGCATCTTCAAGGGCATGGTTACCAACTTGATCCCCTATCTGAAGGGGCTTGGCCTTCATTGCCCCACCTACCACAACCCGGCTGACTTCAGTGAGTGGGGACAATGGCGGGGGTTAGCATACAGTGCCAGGCCAAACCTGGGGGTGAGGGCATGGGTTCAGGCCTCCTGGGGACAGAGGTCTCACTGTTACCTGCCTTAGCCACAGACCCAAGAGTGGTTGACTTGCCCTTGGGAAGCAAGGATAAATCTTAGCTGAGCCCTGTGCTCTGTGTCCCCAGTTATTGAGGTGGCCTCTGGAGAGTATGGAGACCTGAACCCCATGCTGTTCAGGGCTGTACAGAACGGACTTTGTGCCATGGCTGAGAAGAAGAGCAGCCCTGAGAAGAACGAGGTCCCTGCCCCCTGCCCCACTTGCCCTCCGGTAAGTAGGGTGGAGAGGACAAAGAGGGCAGGGTGGAGAGGGGAGATGGGACCATGGGTGATGCCCTGCCACAGAGGGACACATGATGCTGTCTCCCAGAGGCACTGGGTACCAGGAGGAACCCGGAGTTGGAATGGACCTACTCTTTATGGCTTGTGTGACTTGGGCACTTTGGCCTCATTGAGCTTCAGTTTTCTCATCCACTTATTCATTCAGCAAACTCTTTCTGAACATTTGTCGGTGCTGTCCTCAGTGCTGGTATGGGCCCTTCTGGTAGGCAAAACCAACACAGTCACTGGCCTCATGGGCCAGTGTGGCTTTCTGTCATCTATAACTTGGAGGTGATGATACTTAACTCACAAGGAGGCTGGGAGGACCCCACAGATAGCACACAAAGCTCTCAGGACACCCCAGGTTTTTGCCCAGTGCCAGGTCTCTTCCTTAGATGAGATACCCCTTGGTTATAGTTGTCATTTTTATCATTATTAAATATTATTGTGAAACTGGTGGCCTTAAGGACTTAGCCTTTTGGGTTAATATTAATGATTAGAGAAGTGACTGTTCTGCCCTGGTGAGCTACCACAGGTGTCCTAAGTGCCTTTCCATCTCCTCTCCTCCAAGCTTTTATACCCTCCTCGCCTCCCTTTCACAGTCTCTCTGAGCCCCGCCTCCAGGTGCCTGCTTCACTGGTGAGGTTCTCCTTCTGCATCCTGGGACCCTCCTTGGGAAAGGCTTAGGGTTTTCCCACGCACTGAGCTGGGTGGGTGGCAGGTGGGTGGGTTAACCTCACCTGGTCCCATTTCCTCTCCCCAGGAAGTGGATCCCATTGAAAGTCACACTTTTGCCACCAGCACTCTCACTCAGTTCTGCATCCTATTCAGGAGGACCTTCTTGTCCATCCTCAGGGACACGGTGAGGCATCAAGATGGGGAACAGGAAGCATAGGTCTAGCCTTTGGGGCTATATGACAGCAGCAGGTGGAAAGGGAATTGGGGTCCCTGCCCACAACCCTCCAATGCACCTCTGGGTCTATGTAACCCCCAGGACAATCCCAAGTTATCACCCTAGTGTTGCCTGCCTATCCCTGGCCTGGGACACATCCCTGTCCTGTGATGGTACTTCCCACAGGTCCTGACCCACTTGCGGTTTGTGTCTCATGTGGTGATTGGCGTGCTCATTGGTCTCCTCTACCTGCACATTGGTGACGATGCCAGCAAGGTCTTCAACAACACAGGCTGCCTCTTCTTCTCCATGCTGTTCCTCATGTTTGCTGCCCTCATGCCAACCGTGCTTACCTGTGAGCTGAGTTGCCTAGGGTGTGCAGTGTGGGTGCTGGAGCAAAAGGCAGAGGGGACAGGGGGTTGGCCAGTGGTGCCTGATCTGCCTGTGCCCTCAGTCCCCTTAGAGATGGCGGTCTTCATGAGGGAGCACCTCAACTACTGGTACAGCCTCAAAGCGTATTACCTGGCCAAGACCATGGCCGATGTGCCCTTTCAGGTGAGCCTTGTACTTCCTACCTGCCCACATCTACCAGCTCTCTTGCCCCCTCCTTCCTTGCTTGCCAGCTCCCTTAACCTTCTGGCCTTCTGCCCTTTCTCTTCCTTCTATTCACTAAGCAAATAGATGGTACATACCTTCATGCACCAGGCTGTACCCAGCCACTAATGATACGGCAACAGATTAGACTGATGATAGAAACTTTGTTCTGTGTAACATTTTAGTGGGAACAACTGGCAGCCAACAGAAAATGATGATAATAGTAACCCTGCAAATGACTCTAAATCTTCTTAAGGGTAGGAAGTTTATCTCAGTGGTAAGCACTTTCTTAGCATGCATGAGGCCTGGGTTCAATCACAAGCACTGAAAAAAGAAACAAAACAAAACAGATCTTACTAGAGGCGGTAGTATAGGCTCTGGACCCTTACTACCACTCGCAAGATGCAAGGCACTGGGCAAGTCACCTTTGCTTCAATGTTCCCATCTATAAAATGGAATGACGACCCTAACTACCTCTGGATTATTTGAGAATGAAATGACTGGATGAATGAATGCAAGGTTCTTAGAATAGTGCTTGGCATATACTAAGTGCTCACAAAATGTTAGCTAATTTTATTATTGCCACTATCACCTTGCTCCTACCACATTAAAAAAAAAGTTCTCCTTCCTCAGAGTGGACACTTCACTGTGTCAGAGCTCAGGGAGAAGAATACAAACTGGATCTCGGCCTCTGCTTGGGCACGTTTATGCAAGGAACAACTTGCACAACTATACCTAGTGATATAGTGGGCTCAGTCCCTGCTTCTAGGAGTTTCTAATCTAATTTTTTAAGTCATCTAAGAAACTCACATTTGTAGTTTATAATTCAAAACTCTACAGAATTTCCAAATCATAGTCTTTCTTTTAAAAAAATTATTTTTGGGGACTGGGGTAGCTCAATGGTAGAACACTTGCCTAGCATGCATGAGGTCCTGGGTTCCATCTCCAGAACTGATAAAAAATTGTTTCCTTTTTGAGGTTTACAACATGATTATTTTGGGGGGTGGGTACCTGGGATTGAACTCAGGGGCACTGGACCACTGAACCACATCCCCAGCCCTATTTTTTAAATTTTTTTTTTTTTTTTGAGAAGAGAGAGAGAGAGAGAGAGAATTTTAATATTTATTTTATTTTTTTTTTTAGTTTTCTGCTGACACAACATTTTTGTTTGTATGTGGTGCTGGGGATCGAACCCGGGCCGCACGCATGCCAGGCGAGCGCGCCACTGCTTGAGCCACATCCCCAACCCTCCCCAGCCCTATTTTGAATTTTATTTAGAGACAGGGTCTCATTGAGTTGCATAGTGCCTCACTGCTACTGAGGCTGGCTTTGAACTCATGATCTTCTTGTCTCAGCCACCCTAGCTGCTTGGATTCCAGGCGTGCACCATGGCAACCAGCTAAAACATGATTTTATGGGAAACATATAATAGCAACATGAAGCAAATCAACATATCAGCTAAAATGTATCCACTTAATAATATAATTTTATTAATAGTCTCCAGGTTGTATATTATATCTCTGGACTTGTTGATCCTGAATCTGCTTCTTTGTGTCTACAGAGTTGATAGACTTCAGGAGGAACAAAACACTCTCCTAAGGAGAAATTAATTCATTAATAACATAAGAAAAAATTTTTAAAAATATGAGGAATGAGCTGGTGCAGAGAAGAAGGACTTTAGGCACTCAGAGGAGGGAGAAGTCACTGTGCCCAAACCAGTTAGAGAGGCCTCATGAAAGAGATGGTTTGGGAAGATGAGTGAGGTTCACATAGTCAGGGAGAAGGGGGACATGTGTCCATCTGGGGACAGCATGAACAAAAATGGAGGCAGGATAGGCATGGGGAATAGATGTTCTAGGGGCTCATTCCCAGGTGGAATGGAGGATCTTGGCCACCATGCCCATGGCTCCAAGTTCCCTGCTCAGCTCTGTGCCCATTCTCCAGGTTGTGTGCCCAGTGGTGTACTGCAGCATTGTGTACTGGATGACAGGCCAGCCAGCTGAGACCAGCCGCTTCTTACTCTTCTCGGCCCTGGCCACTGCCACTGCCTTAGTGGCCCAGTCTTTGGGACTATTGATTGGAGCTGCCTCCAACTCCTTACAGGTGGGAAGGTTGGCATGTGAGGATTCTCAAGCGGGGATGGGGTATCACGTGAGAAATCAAGGGCTGGCGTGAGTGGGATGGACACTTGGGCAACTGGGCCACCCTAGTCCTGGTCACCCCTGTGATGGCCTAGCTCCCTTGCCTCCCCTCCAGGTAGCCACCTTTGTGGGCCCAGTTACTGCCATCCCTGTCCTCTTGTTCTCTGGCTTCTTCGTCAGCTTCAAGACCATCCCCACTTACCTGCAGTGGAGCTCCTACCTCTCCTATGTCAGGTCGGTGCCTCTTTCTCCCTGCCCTCCCTGTCCTTCCCCTCTACTCAGGAGCGCCTGCCTAGCTCCTACTAGGCTGTGCTGTCTGGTGCCTGCCCCACCACCCTTTGGGCAGGGGCACTCTGGTTGGCCCCCAGGGATGAGGTTTGGGGTTTGGTGATTTGTTGAGAGAGCAGGTTTCCTGTGCTGTGTACTGCTCTGATGCCCCTACCTGCCTAGGTATGGCTTTGAGGGTGTGATTCTTACCATCTATGGCATGGAGCGAGGAGACCTGACATGCTTAGAGGAGCGCTGTCCATTCCGGGAACCACAGAGTATCCTGCGAGCGCTGGATGTGGAGGATGCCAAGCTTTACATGGACTTCCTGGTCTTGGGCATCTTCTTCCTGGCCCTGCGACTGCTGGCATACCTTGTGCTCCGTTACCGGGTCAAGTCTGAGAGATAGAGTCTTGCACCTGGCCTGTGCCCAGCCCCCGCAGCAGTGCACACCCAGCCCTTTGGGACTGTTTTAACCTTGTAGAACTTCGGCACTGGTTGCTGGTGCAGCCACCTCCCCTCCCTCAGCTGCTCCACAGGCTGGCTGGAGGACTGTGCTCCCAGCCTTGGCCCTGGGGGTGGGGGCTCCAGCCCACCCCACCACACCCAGGAGTCTTCCCAAGTTGATGCGGTTTGTAGCTTCCTCCCCACTCTCACCAACACCTGCATGCAAAGACTGGGAGGCTGCCCCCCCTTTCTGCCCACAGCACTCTCTTCTGTTGTCTGTCTTGGAGACCCAGGTTTTATGGGGCTTCTACTTAACAACTGACCAAAGTGGCTCCCTCTTGGGGGGGGGGGGTCCTCACCACACCAGTGTTTGAAAACCAGGCTGCTGTAAGGTTAGAGTTCCAGGGCTAGGCCCTGGGGGTTGGGTCCCCTGGGAGTCCCATTATGGACATTGGGATGGAATAGAAAGGGACTCTGGAAGTCTCTCCTCCCCACCCCCAGACCCTGGCTTATGTGGACAATCTGCTATGACAGAAGCTGGGCGTTCTGTCTGGGTCACCACTCCTAATCCTGGAGATTGGAGAGGCCATGGGAGATCTCATCCCCCCTCCCTATAGCTTTGGTGGGGGGGCAGGGCCTGGTGGCATTTTTGCAATAACGTCTGTGTTTCTTTCCCACCTGTCACTGGAACTGGAGAATGCACTTTATTCTGGGGGGGTGAGCAGGCGAAGACCCAACCTTCCTTTCTTGCTGCTCCTGACACACACAGTTCCACATGCTCCCTCCCCTCTCCAGAGTTACAGGCACATACACGCAAACAGGCAATCTCAGCCCCACACATGCATCATCCCCTGTGGTTCAGAGGAAGAGTGATGGTGGCGTGGTGGTGGCGGGTTCTGTGGGGAAGGCAGTGCCAGCCTCCTTTCTGGGGATCCCACTTTGGAGACTCGAAGGATGAGGCTGATTCTGCCCAGGGTGACTCCTCTCCAGGATTGGTAGGAGTCTACCCTCCAGTCTTCTCTCCCTCCAAGCCAGGGGTGGTACACAACAGCAGCCTTCTGGAGTTGAGGACCCAATAATAAGCACAAGCATGGGAATAAGTTGGCTTGGCCACCGCCATCCCACGGCCCTCCTTTTGCACTCCAGGCTGGTATTCCACTGTCCTGCCCCTTTCCTGGCCAATTGCTGCTCATTCCAACTCTGTCCATGTCTCTCCACCTCCTTCCTATTAGCAGGTGGCCCCGGGCATCAGAACACTGTGCCCTGGGCACCAAGGTGGCAGACATACCTACAGCATGTCTGGCTTTCCTGGTGGGTCTAGGCTCCTTTTACTCTGGTTGCCCCTTCCCCCAGGGTTCTTTTCCCCCTTATTCCTATATACATACCTCTCCACCTTCCCTCGCCCTGCCACAGATTCTTCTCATTACACAGAGATGCCAGTTGTATTTGTGGGATTTCATCCATTATTAATAAAACCTATATTTATACAGTATGCTGTGTGTGAATGTGTGTGGGTTTGACACTCGGTAACATGGGCTGTAAGAGGGTCTTCAGAGCACTTGGTAAGATGTCAGCAGGTTTAGGGAGACTGTGGCAGGAGATGGTCCTGGACTGTCAAGCTAGAAAATGAATATCTTTTGAAATATTTGTATCATGCTTTCCATCTTACCAATGTTTCATGTTCCTTATTTCAAGGGAGGCCCATGCCAACCCAGTCCTATCTATCCTTCATGACAATCTCACATTGTCATGGATTGACAGATGAGAGAATTGAAACTTGGGCTAAGTAACTTGCCAAGGGCTCTCAGGTAGTGGAGGTGGAACTAGGCCTAGAGACTAGATCCTCTGTCTCCAGACTCACTCTTGGCATTGATCAAACTCCTTGTTCGTGGTGGATCTGCATGCTGCATGTGGGTACCCTGTATCTGTTACATGGATGTGTTCTTGTTCTTGCCTTAGTGACACATGACTCTCTTCGGGACTCACTGAGTTCCAGCTGTGCTCATGGAGGAGGGTAACCTCATCCTAGGATGGGAGTGGCAGGGATCTCACTGGGCTTAATTCAACTTTTCCTTTTCTTCCTACTCAGTGACCCTTCCCAAGGCTGAATCACTGCCACCAGGACTTCAGGCCAGAGGTTTGGAGTAGGTAAGATTTAGAGGGCCTTGAGTACTAGTGGCAGGACAACCCAAGAAGCAGCACATTGTCTCACCCTCTGCTCTCCTTGGCCTGAAGCCTGGAGTTTGAAGGAAGGCACTGGCACCAGTCCTGCCAGCCGCCTGGCACCCTAGGACTGTGGTTTAATATGACTGGTTGGGTGCTCAACTTCAAATGGACTCACTTTATATCCTTTGTGGGTTTGTTTGTTTGTTATTTGCAGTACTGGGCATTGAACCCAGGAGTGTCCCGCTCTTGAGGTGCATTTCCAGTCCTCCATTTTCTTTTTTTTAAAATATCTTTAGTTGTAGATGGACACAATACTTTTATTTTGTTCATTCATTTATTTATTTTTTTATGTGGTGCTGGGGATCGAACCCAGTGCCTCATGCATGCTAGGCAAGTGCTTTACCACTGAGCCACAACCCCACCCCTCCAGCCCTCCATTTTCTATGTTTTATTTTTGAGATAGTTTCTTGTGAAGTTGCCCAAGCTGGCCTTGAACTTGTGATCTTCCTGCCTCAACCTCCCAAGTCACTGGGATTATAGGCATGCATTACGATGGCCAGTTTAACCATTTCTTTTATAGTTTGGGGCAAGAGTAGGAAATGGGAATATATCCTACTTCCTGGAATTCTCATTAGATTTCAGAGACATTCTGGAGACTCCCTTTATCCCTGGAGTGATGCCAATAGATGGCTCCTTACAAGTCGAAAGGCATCAAGTGTCAGTGTCAGGTATTCATCTTATCCGGGAATGGTGGCACATACCTGTAATATCCGCAACTCAGGGGGTGGAGGCAGGAGGATTGTAAATTCAGGGCCAGGCTTAGCAAGATTCTGTTTAAAAATTAAAATTAAAAAGGTCTGGGATGTAGCTCAGTAGTAGCAAATACTCCTGAAAGGGTTAAAAATGTATAAATTCATATACTTATAATTCCTTCAGGAGCTAAAGAAGGCAAACATTCTGGACACTTCAAGGGTCATTCGGCCCAGAGAACATTTGTGGATTGGTATATATATTTGCAAAAGAAGCTCTTTTGATTCCTACAGCAACTCTGTGAGGTATCTCAGATAAGCAGTTTCATCTTCTCCTATTATAGACAAGGAAACTGAGATTAAGAGAAATGACTAGAGCAAGCTCTCAGGACCCTGTGCTCTTTCCACTGTGACCCATCTGCTATGCTTCCCACTAGTACCAGTAACCTGCTGCATTGGGTCATAAATGTACCCTGCTCATGTAGGTAGGTTTGCAAATGAGCCCTCTTTCCCTAAATGCCCACCTTTCAGGACTCATCGATCATGTTCATTAACACAACCACCTTCTCTGTGTCAGGGCCTAGGCAGAGTACTGGAGGGCAGAGCTGACCAAGGCAGTTCTCCATGCCGTGGTTCTTAGAGCACCTGGCATTCCATCCTGAGGCCAGACAAGAAAAGACCTGCCCACAGCATGATTCATGGTATTTCTGTCTACAAGGGGCCAAATTATATGTTATTAATAAAACCTATATGCCTGTCATACCCTTGGGGGAGGGGAGCAGCTTGCTCTGAGCTACATCCAGGTGACAGTCTGCCTTGCATGAGTAGGTAAGTGGAGTGATACTAGAGGAGTTTCCCAGGAAAATATCACCCCTGAGAACATTCATAGGGCTGTTCTACCTCTTCTCTCCCTGTCCCATTCAACTCCCCTTAAAGAACTTCTCGTGCCAGTATGCTATTTCCCCCACAGTCTGTAATGCTGGTCTCTTTCCTGACTTGTTTTTTTAACATCCAGTTCAAATGTCACCTCCTCTGCCAGAAGCAGTTAGTAACTTCCTCTTTCATGCTTTCCTGATGCTTTGACTTTGTCTCTGAAGTACATCATTTGTGAAAATACTGGTCTGGCCCCTGCATGCCTTCTTCTGACTGACAGCCCAGGGCCTAGTGCTGGGCCAGGTAGTTGAGGATGAGGTGCTTACTACTAATTCAATACCGCTGTTCAACGAATGGACGAATATCTACATGAAATATCAACACTGTCTTCAGTTGTTCCAGGGGATAGACCACAAAGCCTTCTTCCCATTCCTACCCTGGGGAGCCTCTCAGGAGTTCCTTGTTGCACATATCTGTTCTGTGCATATTGCACACTTATGTTTGCATCTGGAGGTGTGCCTTGGCTGAGGGCAATGGGTGGTTCTTCCTGTGAACTAGGTGAGTCCTGGGTGTTCCTCCTGTGGAAGCACAAGTATAAGGGATAAGGGCTTAGAGGACCCGGAAGCCCCAGAGCTAAACCATGATGGGATGTCAGACAGGATTTGCAGGTTGGGGTGGGAACTGTCCACCAGCCACAATTCTTCCTCCTTCTTGATCAAAATGACCAGAAGTCACATACAGAGGTCTGGGGCCTGAAGAGGGCCAGATATAAAAGGGAGGAGCTGGGAAGGGCTCAGGTCTCTGCCTGGAAGTAGGCTAAGAAGGGAAGGAATCCCTGGGGATGAGGTTCTCAGAAAGTCCCTGAGGGGAAGTAGGAGGACCCAGGATCCATCGGCTTGTTGTGTCTCCTGTGCTTTACAGTGGATCAACCTGCACAAGTCATTTCACCCCTCTGAGCTTCAGGGTCTTCGTCTGTAAAATGGGCGAATCAACAAGCCCAGCCTGAGAGGTGGTTAATGAGGTCATTGGACGTGACTGGCGCTTGGGACCTGCAGGGGGCAGGACAGCTTCAGGGCCCGCGGGGGTTGAGAGCTGTGCCCACGGGAGGGGGGGGGCGGGGGCAGGCTGGGTGGGGCAGGAATCTCCGCCCCGAGCGGCTCTCAAGGGCCTCCTCTGTCGGGACCCCGCAGCCCTAGCGCCTAAGCTGGCCTGCTCAGGTCCCGGCTACGCGGGGATGCCAGGGCGGGCGGGGCTCCGAGCAGGCGGGCGGAGACGGCAGGAAGCGCAGCGCCGCGTCGCATCCAGCGAGCCTGGGACTCTGGGAGCCAGCTGGAGACGCCGGCGTCCGTCCCGCCGGGCCGCGGTGACCAGGCGCGGGTAAAGGCCTAGTTGGCTCGAGCGCCCCTCCGACCCCGGCTGGGCCGCTGCGCTTGGCCCCGGCAAGGGCGCGCCGGGAGCCGGGACGGGCAAGTGTCACTGGGAGTTCGCGGTCGGAAACAAGTAGAACCGAGTTGGGTCGCCGAATGGGGGCATGTGTCCTTTTTTCTCCTCAGTCTCCGCAGCCACCTGATACTAGTTGCCCTCTTTGGGACCCAGACTGGTGGGGCACCTCTGGACTTATGGGAATACTGTCCGTATTCTTTTCCTGCCGTATCCCCCCCCCCCCCTTTTTTAAATACTGTCCTGCCGACCTGGATGATCACTAGAGAACTGCCTCCCCTCATGCTTCCTCGCGTCCTATGTGGCCCTGGATCTAACGCTAATCCAGAGCTTCCCCAGGTTTCAAGGACTCTCCCTTAACCCTTCTCCAGTCCCTGGAATTCCTGTCTTGAGCCCAGTCAACACCCCAGCCAGCTCCTGCACTGGTTGGCCCTGCTGAGGAAGGTCGCCCAGTGCAGCCCCTTCTAAGTGAACCCTCCCCTGATCTTAGGGAAGGAGACCAGGTGCCACACAGGAGCAGGTTGCAGGTTAGGGCTCAGAAAGGACTTCTCAGGAGTGAGAATCTTTGAGCAGAATCTTAAGATTGGGTGAAATTCTGGCTAGGTGAGGTGGCACATGGCTGCAATACGAACAATTTAATAAGTTTGGATGCTGAGGTAGGAGGATCCTAGGTTCCAGGCCAGCTTGGGCAATTTAGCGAGATCTTATCTCAAAAAATATAAAGTGCTGGAGAAGGTAGTTTCGTGGTAGAGCGCCCCCTAGGCAAAAAAGAAAAAAGATTGGATGGGATTCTGAAAAAAAAAAAAAGAGAAAAGCCATTCCAAGCTGAGGAATGTGTATGAACCAAGTTAGGAAAGTGAGCCTGGGGAAGGAGGTGCCCACTGTGGGCAAGCTTAGAGAAATAGCTTGTATAGACCAGTTTTAAGTTAACCTAGACTTTAGGAAGGTGATTAGCGCCTGGAACAAGGGGTTGGAATGGGCGAAACTGAAGTTAGAAAGGGCATGAGAAGATGGGAGTCCTGTAGATCCTGGGAGGTCCCAGTTAACTCTGGGATGATGCATTAGAGAACTAGAAGGCAAAGCAGTTGGGAGGAGTTTGTGGAACTCTTCCCACTGCCTGGAGGGGCATGGGAGGCAGGATTTGAGGTGGGGGGGAAGGTCAGGTTTCCCAGTGTAAATCCAGCATTTGGGAAGATCTGTAGCAAAGCACTCAAAGGACAGGGGAATGATGGTTCAGTTTTGCCTGGGTGAAGTTTGAAGCAGCAGCCGCATATCCTTTTGGAGATGCCAAATAGGAAGTTTGTTCACTCATTCATTTATTATTTATGTCAGCCTCAAAGACAGCTTACATAAAAGTCACAGAGAAGATAAAATGATAAAACCATTAAAACTCAGCTAAAAGGACCTGATGGCTAGGGAACAAAGGCAGAAGGGAGTGGATAATGATTACTGGGAAATGTAGGCCCAGAAAAGCTACTGAAAATGAACATGGGACTTCTGTGTAAGCTTGCTGGTAGTCAAGGGGTGGGGGAAGATACCTAAAAGCAGATTATTGGGGTCTGGAACTTAGGACAAAGGTGTTTGTGAAGCCTCAGGGAAGAGGCAAGAGGTGGTAGGAGATAAAATGTGATCACTGTGGTGGTATTTTCAGGGAGGAGAGCTGAAGCTGGCCAGGGCTTCTATGGTGCTGACATCTGGAAAGGCTGAACCTCTCCTGGGAGGTGGTCCCTCCTTAACTGGCATGGAGTAGGGGTGCGGGAGGATTGAGGTGGGGTGGTGGCAATGCATTCACACTAGTCTTCTTGCAGGGGAACTGGAGAGCAGGTGGTAAGTCTCCCAGGTTCTGACCTTCTCTCCCAGGATGAGGTGGGGCTGCTATTTACCCAGAGCCTCTTGGTACTCTGGTCTGGGAAGAACATCTCAGCCACCAGGTAAGCAGGAAGCTGGGGTTTCTTTTCTTTTCTTTTCTTTTTTTACCTCTCCCTTCCTCTTCAGGGTCTTGATGGTGTCTCCAAGAGAGCTGGAATCCAAATACCAGGTGATCTAGTTCACTTGTGGTTCTGTAGCTGTTGACCTTGGGCATGTCACCTCACTTCTCTGAACTTCCTTTTGCCCCATCCTAAAGTAAGGGAGCTGCACTAGATGATTTTCCAGGGCCTCTTATAGCTGCATAAATCCAGGAATATTTGTCTGATTTCATTTTGCATTCAGCAGATATTTGCTGGGCTGGCCATGTGCCAGATCCTGGGTTAAGTTTCAGGTATATAATTGTGAACAAAAACAGATGTAATTCCTGATCCCTATGAATGTTAATCAAACAATCATATAATGAAATATAAAATTGCATAATAACTTCTAAAAATGGGCAGTACAGCTGCTTTAAGAGCAAAATAAGGGGGGATTTGGTATAGACATGGGGTCTGTGTATTGGTGGGAAAATGTGCATAGGATCTGTAGGTGTTGTTTCTTCCTTCTCTCTGTAGATGAGTGTCTCCCCTTCCTGACCCACTGGAGTTGGCCCCTTAAAGGGGAGCGTCCCCTTGGACCCCTTAGGTGAGGCCTGGGTGTCATGCCTTAGATGTATCTGAGCTTGCCCTGGAGACTGGGAAGGGTCAGGACGTGGTGCTAGCTTGATCTGCTGACAGAGGGGGTTGGGCTTCTGGGGGCCGGGAGAGTACAGAAGTTGGCTTAGATCATCTAGGTAGAAATCATAGTGGAAGAGGAGTGGAGACCTGTGAGGAATGATTGGATCTGGCAGGGGCCAGCCTGGGTTCCAGGGTGATGGAAAGCAGTGGGGGCTGGAGGGCCAGGGCCACATCCCCAGTACCTGTGAGGGGAGTCTCCCTAGCAAGAGTTAGACTAGCTCTTGGATGTCCAGTATCTCAGGAATCTGGAAGTCCAGCAGTGCAGACTGGCCTGGACTCAGAGCTTGTGCAGGGACTGAGCTCTGTATTCTGGCCCCAACCCATCTCCTCTCCTCACTCCCAGGGCCTTTATACGCCACCATGGAAGCTCAGCGGACAGTGCTTCCCCATCAGGAAGGCATGGACAGGTGTTCCGGAGCATCTCTGCAGCTGGTAAAGGATTGTCTGGGATCCTGCTGGGGAGAGGGGGACAAAGGAAGAGGGCATTAGAAGGAGAAGCAGGATCCATTGCCATCCAGTAGTGGTCCCTCTGTGTGTGCATCCCTTCCTGCAACACTCACACAGTGCACACTTACCATGTACAAAGTACTTGGAGAGACACTCTCCCTACCTCATCTGATCCTGGTTCTAGCAGCCAGGGTAGGATCATGCACAGATAACCATGAAGCTAGGCTCGCATTATTTGTCTGGAAGTTCACCATTTTCTGCCATAGGTATTCTAAACTTTCCAGACAATCTGCATTTTCTGAGGGAGTCTGGTGAATCTAGCAGCATTCTGGCCTCAGCATCTCTGGGTGCTGTGTCTTGACTCCCCAGCTTGACCTACCACCCCTGACTGGCCCTAAGCTCCAGCATCTCCTGCCCCTTTCCCTGATCCATGTCCCTTGTCTTCCCATCCAGAAGCTATCCAGCGGCACCGCAGGAATCTGGCCGAGTGGTTCATCCGGCTGCCCAGGGAGGAACGCCAGTTTGGTCCAACCTTTGCGCTAGACACAGTCCATGTTGACCCTGTGATTCGTGAGAGCACCCCTGATGAGCTGCTTCGCCCATCTGCAGGGCTGGCCCAGGAGCATCAGCCACCCCCAGCTGGGCTCCCTGCACTGGCCCTGTCTCAGCTCTTTGACCCGGATGCCTGTGGGCGCAGGGTGCAGACAGTAGTGCTTTATGGGACAGTGGGTACAGGCAAGAGCACATTGGTGCGCAAGATGGTCCTGGACTGGTGTTATGGGCGACTGCCAGCTTTTGAGTTACTCATCCCCTTCTCCTGTGAAGACCTGTCATCCCTGGGCCCCACCCCCACCTCTTTGTGCCAACTTGTGGCCCAGCGCTATACTCCCCTGAAGGAGGTTCTGCCCCTGATGACTACTGCTGGGTCCCGCCTGCTGTTTGTGCTCCATGGCTTAGAGCGACTCAACCTTGACTTCCGCTTGGCTGGTACGGGGCTTTGTAGTGATCCCGAGGAACCAGGGGCACCAGCTGCCATCATGGTCAACCTGCTGCGCAAATACATGCTGCCTGAGGTAGGTGGTCCCTTACCACATCTTTCCACTGCTGTCCCTTGGCCTGCCCCCTAAGGAGTTTTGTGTCCTGGGCCCACATGTTTCTTGGGTAGGATAGGCACTAGGTTAGTTCAAATCCTAGCCCTTTCATTTCCCGATTCTATGATCCCAAGCAAGTCACTGACTTCCCTTAGCTTTTGTTTCCTTCTGTCCTTGAATTGTGCTGATCTAATGAGATGCTGTATATAATACCTGGGACCATATTGATGCTCAGTAATTGTTATAGTTATTTGTAGTCATTGTCCCCTTCATCCTTGGACACTCAGTCCTCAGGGCCTTGAGGCCATCCAGGCCCTAAAGTCTGTCTGTCTTTCCTTCCTTTTTGTTACTGAGGATTGAATACAGGGACTCTTTATCACTGAGCTACATCCACAGTTCTATTTAAATTTTGAGGCAGCGTCTTTCTAAGTTGCTGAGGCTGATCTTGAACTGAGATCCTCCTGCCTCAGCCTCCTGAGGCTCTGTGATTACAGGTATGGACCACTGCTCCAGACTCCTCAGGTCTTTCTTAACTCTCAATCATGCCCTTCCCAGGCCAGCATTCTGGTGACAACCCGTCCCTCTGCCATTGGCCGCATCCCCAGCAAGTATGTGGGCCGATATGGCGAGATCTGCGGCTTCTCTGATACCAACCTGCAAAAGCTGTATTTCCAGCTCCGTCTCAACCAGCCAGACTGTGGGGATGGCGCTGGGGGTGCGGGTGTCTCAGCCACACCAGCTCAGCGGGACAACCTGGTACAGATGCTCTCCCGAAATCTGGAAGGGCACCACCAGATTGCCGCCGCCTGTTTCCTGCCCTCCTATTGCTGGCTTGTCTGTGCCACCTTGCACTTCCTGCACGCCCCCACACCTGCCGGCCAGACCCTCACAAGCATCTATACCAGTTTCCTGCGCCTCAATTTCAGTGGAGAAATGCTGGAGAGCACTGACCCCTCCAATTTGTCCCTGATGGCCTATGCAGCCCGAACCATGGGCAAGTTGGCCTATCAAGGGGTGTCCTCCCGCAAGACCTACTTCTCTGAAGAGGATGTCCGAGGCTGCCTGGAGGCTGGCATCAAGACGGAGGAGGAGTTTCAGCTGCTGCACGTCTTCCGTCGGGATGCCCTAAGGTTTTTTCTGGCCCCGTGTGTGGAGCCAGGCCACCTGGGCACATTCGTGTTCACCGTGCCTGCCATGCAGGAATACCTGGCCGCCCTCTACATTGTGCTGGGTTTACATAAGACGACCCTGCAGCGGGTGGGCAAGGAAGTGACTGAGGTCGTGGGCCGTGTGGGAGAGGACGTCAGCCTGGTACTAGGCATTGTAGCCAAGCTGCTGCCCCTGCGGATTCTGCCTCTGCTCTTCAACTTGCTCAAGGTAACAGCCCTGAGCTCCCACCCTTGCTCCTTCCCTCCCCAGGATCCTGTGTGCCTCATGGCTCCCCCTTCACCCCTTCCCCTCTCCCAGGAGGAAAGTGCTGCCTCTTGCACAGGGGTGAATCCTCTGCTGGGCTCTGGTTCAGCTCTGGGCAGTTGGGGCCTAAGGAACAGGGAAAGAGAAGACACAGACTGGGGAAGGCTTGGGGGCTGGAGGGTGGAATTTGAGGGCATAGGGACCTGATAACAATCCCACAGGATTCCTAACAAGTTTCAATTCTGCACTTCTCCTAGTCTTTGTTGCTGTGAGTTAGGGGTCACTACAGTTCATGGTCTGTCCTTCGCTTTGTAGACCCAGAAACTCAATTGTATCTCTTTCCCCAAAGGTGATTAGGCTCAGGGAACGATGACTCATCCAAACTAAATCACCAGAGACAGGTTTATAAAGCAGATGCCATTTTATTCATTTATACTGGGAGGATGAATGGCATCTGTAATTGGTTTAGGACAGTCCATGCTGGGTGCAGGTCCGCTCCAGAAATCAAGTGTCAGGCCTGAGGGCTGGTGGGGAACTGGGTGGAGGCAGGAAGTTCCTGAGGGATGGAGGAGCCACTCTGCTGAGGTCTGCCCGGCACTTCCTCAGGGTTCTTGCTTTTGTTTTTCATTTTCAACCTTGGAAATGTTCATTTTCGACCTTGGAAATGAACTACTATTATGACCTCTTTTTTAAGTGAGGAAACTGAGGCTCAGACAGGAGAAGGAACTTGTCCCAGGACACTCAGCAAGTAGAATAATTAGGATATGAGTTTGGGGTTTTGTGATTCTGAGTCCTCTGCTCTTTCTGCCTAACCATTCTGATGGTATTAGGAGTATTTCTGTCGGGCCGTGGTCCCTTGCTGGGGAATCCTGGTTTTCTAGGAACATGTTAGCAACTAGTCTTGAGAAGGCAGAGCCCTGGTTAGATCATTTTTGTTTTTTCTGTTTTTTTTTTTTTTTTAATACTGAGGCTTGAACCCAGGGATGCTTACCCCCTGAGCCACATCCCAGCCATTTTTTTTTTTTTTTTTTTTGGTACCAGGGATTGAACTCAGGGGCACTTGACCACTGAGCCACATCCTGAGCCCCATTATGCATTGTTAATTAGAGACAGGGTCTCACTGAGTTGCTTAGTGCCTTGCCACTGCTGAGGCTATTTTTGAACTCATGATCCTCCTGTCTCAGCCTCCTGAGCTCCTGGGATTACAAGCATGTGCCAGTGCACGGGGCATCCCAGCCATTTTTATATTTTAATATTTAAATTTTTATATTTTAATTGCTGTAATAATAAGGATGTTGAAGAAGGTAATGTAGGGGCTGGCGTTGCAGCTCAGTGGCAGAGTGCTCGCCTAATGAGTGTGAGGCACTGGGTTCAATCCTCAGCACCACATAAAAATAAATTAGAAATAAAGGTATTATGTCTATCTACAACTAAAAAAAATGCTTAGAAAATGAAGGTAATGTATTTTAACACCTATCCCAATCTCAAACTAAGGGCATAATATAGCTGGCCTTCTGCATGCACTGGTTCCACAGCCATGGACTCAGCTAACTACAGGTTGGAATTATTTGGAGCTAGGCATGTGTAATCCCAGCTATGGGAGGCTGAGGCAGGAGGATCATAAGCTCAAGGCCAGCCTGGGCAAATTTAGTAAGGTCCTAAGCAAGTTAGCAAGACCTTGTCTCAAAATAAAAAAGGGGCTAGGTGATGTAGCTCAGTGGTTAAGCACATCAGGGTTCAATCCCTGGTACAAAAAAAGAAAAGAAAAAATTGCATTAGCCAGGCACAATGTTTCCTGCTTGTAATCAGAGCAACTCAAGAGGCTAAGACAAGAGGATCATAAGTTCAAGGCCAACCCAGCCAACTTAGCAAGACCCTATCTAAAAGTAAAAAATAATAGTTTACTATCTCAAAATAAAAAATAAAAAAGTATTTTTTTTCATATTATTTACATAGCATGGTTATACTATAACAACTATTTACATAGTCTTTACACTGTACTAAGTATAATAAGTAATCTAGAGATGATTTAAAGTATGCAGGAGGATGTAAGTAGGCTATATGCAAATGCTGTGTCATTTTATATGTGGAACTTGAATGTCCATGGGTTTTGGGTATCCACAGGGGTTCACGAACCCATCCCCTGTGGAGACTGAGGGACAACTGTATATGCTCATTCCTTTTCATAATTAGAAAATGGATGGGTGCTTGGAAAAAATTAAAAAGTTCCTAAAGTCTGGAGTATGTGAGACAAATGTTTGAGAGATGACCATGAAAAAGTCAGATGGGCCAGATTATGAAATGTTTCATGTTCCACGCTAAATGCTTGGAGTTTGCCATGCAGGCAGTAGGGAGCCTGGAGAGTACTGTAGCAAGGGGGTAGTGTGATTAGACAAATTGTGCTGCTCCCTCCAGGGAGATCATGAGGCTGGAGCAGTCTGGGTACACCTTAAGCTGAACCTTGAAGACTGAACAGACACATGGGAGGCCACGGCAACATCCCCTGCTTCTTTTCCAGGTGGTTCCACGAGTGTTTGGGCGCATGGTAGATAAAAGCCGGGAGGCAGTGGCCCAGGCCATGGTGCTAGAGATGTTCCGAGAGGAGGACTACTACAATGATGACGTTCTAGACCAGATGGGTGCCAGTATCCTGGGTGTGGAAGGCCCCCGGCGGCACCCTGATGAGCCCCCTGAGGATGAAGTCTTTGAGCTCTTCCCCATATTCATGGGGGGCCTCCTCTCTGCCCACAACCGTGCTGTGTTGGCTCAGCTTGGCTGCCCCATCAAGAACCTGGATGCCTTGGAGAATGCCCAGGCCATCAAGAAGAAGCTGGGTAAACTGGGCCGGCAGGTGCTGCCCCCGTCGGAGCTTCTTGACCACCTCTTCTTCCACTATGAGTTCCAGAACCAGCGCTTCTCTGCTGAAGTGCTCAGCTCCCTGCGCCAGCTCAACTTGGCAGGTGTACGTATGACACCTCTTAAGTGCACAGTGGTGGCAGCTGTACTGGGCAGTGGAAGACATGCTCTGGATGAGGTGAATTTAGCTTCCTGCCAGCTGGATCCTGCTGGGCTGCGCACTCTCATGCCCGTCTTTCTACGTGCTCGGAAGCTGGGGTAAGGACCCATCCTTATGCATAGGCATGAAGAGAAGATTAGAGTTTAAGAGGGGAAGAGAAATTGCCAGGGAAACAGGTACAGAGGTACTGAGGAAGGACCAGAAAGTCTGAAAGTCTGCTTTCTGTTGCTACAACAAAATACTTGAGGCTGGGTACTTTATAAAGAAAAGAGATTTACTGATCTCATAGTTTTGGAGGTTGAAAGTCCAAGATTGGGTACCTGGTTTGGTCTAGCTTCTGATGAGAGCCTCTTTGGCCCTTGCAACATGGCAAAAGAGCTGAAAAGGAAACAGTTGTATGCAAAGGAGGCCGAGAGCATAGAGTGGCCTTGTTTTACAACAACCCACTCTCATGAGAACTGACTGTCTCTATGAGTCCAACATTCATCCCCTCCAGGAGCACCCCAATGACCTAATAACCTCATACCAAGCCTCATCTCTCAAAGGTTCTGCTCCCCTGAGCACCTCATATTGAGGATCAAGCCTCCAACTCGTGAACCCTTGGGGGAAAAACTACCCAGACCGTAGCAGGGTGGGATGGTGAAGTCTGATGTGGTCGGAGGGATAGGAACAACAAAAGAAGTAAGGGCAGGTATGGATGGCACGAGGCAGGCTGGTGAGGAAGGGGCACAGTAGATGGAAACGTTCCATCTGATCTCCCTTCTTGGCCTCTCACCTCCCCTCTGGCCACCTTCTGCTCCAGCTTGCAGCTCAACAGCCTGGGCCCCGAGGCCTGCAGGGACCTCCGAGATCTGCTACTGCATGACCAGTGCCAAATTACCACCTTAAGGTGAGTGCCCTGGGAGAAGGGCTGGAGGGAGGCTCTGGCTATTGTGGGTGGCCAGCTCAGGTCAAGGGCGAGCTCCCTGCCTTACAACTTACCTGGCGCAGGCCCACCCATGCTATAGTAAAGGGGGTGAGAGTTGAGGCCCTGATCTGTCCCTCCACCCCCAGTCAGGTCCATTATAAACCACAGGACAAAGGGAAGGATGTCATGAGTTCTAGGTGCTAAGAAAGCCTCTCTGGTGGCTAATGTCAGCTCGGGGACAGGGAGGCTGCTCTAATACCTAGGCTGGTTGCTTGGTAACAGAGTCACTGATTCCCTCCCAGTATTTTCCCCCACAAGGCTGACTGTAATGCTGGGCAGTCTCACTAGCTGCTCTCAAGGTGTTGGTTGATTTTCTAGGACCCCTGGGTTTCGAATTTCTGGATGGAGTAAGGGGAGGTGAAGGAGGGAGGAGAAAGGAAGGACAGAAGGATGGGGTGACTAGAGGGGAAAGAAGAACAGGGACTGGGAAGAGGATGGGAAAGGGGGAAGAAGGGAAATAGTACTGTGAAGGAGAGGGAGGGAGTGGGAAGAAGGGATGATGGAGAATAGGAGATGGAAAGGACGGATAGAGGAAAGGAGAAGCCAGCTTTCCCCACTCTTCCTTCTCTGCAGGGACTATAACTGGGTTTATCTGTCTCCTTCTCCTGGGCCGACACTTTCTTATTCAGTTTTGTCTCCACCCCAGGCTGTGCCCCTTTAAGGCCCAAGTCTTAAAGCCCAGCACAGGGCATTTGCAATGGGTCCTTATAACCTTAGGTTGCTTGTGGCCCTAGGTTGTCCAACAACCCACTGACTGCAGCGGGTGTTAGCCTGCTGATGGAGGGCCTAGTAGGAAACACCTCGCTGACACACCTGTCCCTGCTGCACACGGGCCTTGGGGATGAGGGGCTGGAGCTGCTGGCTGCCCAGCTGGACCGCAATCAGCAGCTGCAGGAGCTGAATGTGGCCTACAATGGTGCTGGTGACACAGCAGCCCTGGCCCTGGCCAAGGCTGCCTGGGAGCACCCTTCGCTGGAGCTACTGCAGTAAGTCCTGCCCGTGGTCCCATGGGTCCCTGGCCGCTTGGTCTCCTCTCTCCACTGTGCTCTTCCTTCCTCAGGGAGTGCTCTGGGCCTGGTGTCTGTCCTTTCTTTCTGGATTCTGACTGATCCTTGTTAACCCAGTTCTGAGCTGGTTCACCCACTTTGTGACTGACTTTCACCTTGCCCCTGTTCCCTACCACCGTTTCTCTTAGGGGTCTGTTGTTCCTGGTCCTGCTGAATTCTTACGTCAATCCTGCCTCCCGTTGGCCACCACCCTCCTCCTCTGGTTTGCTGCAGACCCCTACCCCATCATGTCTGGCAGTAGGGGAGGAGCTGTGGGGCTCCGGACTGTCCATCCACCGCGGGCCCTCCTTTCCACACCCCTGATGAGCGTCTACCCTTCTCTTTCCTGCTAGTCTCTACTTCAATGAACTCAGCTCAGAGGGCCGCCAGGTTCTTCGGGACCTGGGAGGCACTGCTGAAGGCAAGGCCCGGGTTGTGGCATCGCTGACAGAGGGGACAGCAGTGTCGGAGTACTGGTCAGTGATTCTCAGTGAAGTCCAGCGGAACCTCAACAGCTGGGATCGGGCCCGGGTTCGGCGCCACCTTGAGCTTCTGCTGCGGGACCTCGAGGACAGCCGAGGTGCCACCCTTAATCCTTGGCGCAAGGCTCAGCTGCTGCGAGTGGAGGGCGAGTTCAGGGCCCTCCTGGAGCAGCTAGAAGGCCCTGGAAGCTGAGACAGTGGCAGCTGAGACCCGGCTGTGGGACCACTGGCTCCAAAACCCTTCCTCTGTGACCTCCTGGCTTGTTCTACTCCTTCTAGAATGATCCCTTCAAGGCTGGTGGCAAAGCAATGGGCACAGCTCTGTGGGTTGCCACCCTGGGACATGTCCAACTAAGTCTAGATTTCCAGGGTCAAATACGGTCCATTGATACCACAGACTTAAAAATCGAGTGTGTCTCCTCTCCCTTTGGCTTGAAGAACTGAGGATGTGGCATTTGGATGACCAGATTGCCCTGTGGCATCACCACCAATTTTGATTCTCCCTCTGCTCAGAGAGCCTCTGATTGTACCACCAAAGGGTTCACTTCTTAAACCTTCCCTGCTGGGGGTGTTGCCATTCAGGAGATGTGCTGGAGGGCCTCTCCTCCTGCCTGTGTTTACTGTGACACTGAGGACGCCCTCACGTTGGTGCTTTCCCCCACACTCATGCTCCTGTATCACACTGGTTCCCATGGCTTGGTGGCCCAAGGGCCAGGTATACCCAACTTGCTGCTATTAAAAAGCCTCATGTCTTCTACCTACTGTGGCCTTCTCTTCCTTACCTGATGCTCCCAAGAAAGGGCACTCTTCCTGGCCATTCTGGGTAAACTACTGACCACTTTGTACAGGCCACTTTTAACAACCCACTGATGGCAGCAGGTGTCTCCTTGTTGGTGGAGGGGCCAGCAGGAAATGCTTCACTCACACTGTGTCTCTGCTGTGCAGGGGCCTTGGGAATGAGGGGCTGCAGCTGTAGGAGCTGAACACGGCCTACCTGGTGCTGGAGACACAACTCTAGGTTCCGAGGCAGCAGTGGCTGGAGGGACCTATGTAGAAGATATCGGGATGGATATTGGCCAGGCTGGGCCATAAAACTTCTATCACCCTTTTCATACCCTTCCCCCAGGCATGGGGTCACAGTGACCAGCAGTCTACCTTTCTCTGTCCAGAGGAGCAACTGGGTCAGCTGTAGGCTCTCTGGAGAAAGTTGAAGCCCGGAGACTCCAGAGGCTGAGTCATAGAGGCTGAGTCAGAAGGATCCCACATTCTAGGCCAGCCTCAGCAACTTAGGTGAGACCCTGTCTCAAAAAAATTAAAAAGACTGGGGATGTAGCACCATTGGGTTCAATGCCCAGGACCAAAAGAAAAAAGAAAGAAAGAAAGTTAAAGCCCAGGAATGGGTGCAAGAGAAACAAACACTTCCCAGAGGATAAGAGTCTCATCTCCGTTAACCATTACCCCATTGCTTCCATAACAGCGTCTTCAAGGAGGCGGGACTTGGGAGGGGGCAGGTGGGAGGATCAGCTGGTTACGATGGACCTTGTCCCTACTCTTGAACACTGGTTGCTGATCTAACTATGGAGGCAGCTGCAGGTAGGAGGCTGGGAGATATAGCGGGATGGGACTTTGGGGGCAGTGAGAGGCCTGATTTGGAGGCTATGGGACTGGGGCACACTTGATATTGGGGCTTGCAGCCCTGAGGCAAACAGAAGTTAAGAAGAAGAAAGAGGTGAGTTGATATGTTTGTCTTCCTGGTCCACACCCTGTACTGATATGCTCAGATTTATGTGTCACAGACTTGCGGGGAGGGAAAAGGAGAGGGATATACGACATCCCTTTAAGTGTGACTTTAGTAAGAAGGTGAAACTTTGGGAGCAGAGCAGAGCACTAGCTCTGAGTTTGGGTGTTTCCCTAAGTCCTTTCAGTTTATGAATGTGGAAGAGGTGATACAGCTGGTTACCCTGCTGAGTCCTTGCTTCCATGAAAGCTTAAGTATCATCCCTCCCCACCCCACTCCAGGAAGAGGGGATAGAAAGGTGGAATCCATGGGATGGGGAGGTCCTATCCCTTTTATATCTAAGGTCTTCTTTTATCCCCCTACATTCCTGTCCTTTATCTGGCTTATTTCCCTCTTTCCTTCTTGTGATGGGGGGGAGGGGATGCTGGTGGGAAGGTGAAAAACCGGTGGGCCAATGGGGTGGGGGAGGAGTGATCTGGGCAGGAAGGTCCTAGGGTGATTTGATTAGCACCTCCCTATTTGCTGGGACCTGCTTCACTAACAATTCTTTAGGATGGCCTGGGGCCTTGGGGACATTAACATTTCAATCTCCCTGGTGTAGTTCTGACCCCACGGGCTCAGATTGCACTCCATTTTCTTTATGGGCTCCATTTTCTTTATCAGACTCGATATCATACCCTAGCTACCTAGCTACACTAACTACCTATCTTTAAATCTGGCTTCAGAGGCATCTGGGGGCAGGAATGTGCCTCTCCTCTTACGCACTTCTTTGTCCAGTAGATCTTCAGGACACAGCCTCCTTAACTCTGTAAGTGGCTTGAGGGTTGGGTAAGGGGAGGGATGACCTGAAGGTGGGGCAGCTCTTCAGATGCCATTAGCTCCTGAGCCTGGGACTCAAGTCCAGCTGCCAGCTTCTCCTACCACTTCCCCTGCCTCCTTGCAGAAAGTTCAAATTTAACCCGAAGCTGGGCATTGACAATCCTGTTCTCTCCCTGGCGGAAGACCATGACTGCTCTGGTAACTCCCTCACCCCTTGGCAACCATTGCCTTTCCCTGGAGATACCGCAGCTCCATGCAGCCTCCCATCTCCTTGGTAACCACTCTGCCTCCTTCTAATATCAGTAACTATGTGGAGGTAGGAGGGGGTCAGTGCTTCCTCTGTCTCAGCCACTGTGCCCACTTGGTGTTCAGCCACAGTGCTGCACCTCTCTCTGGGTAGACACCTGCCCAGTGCCCTGGCAGGAGGCGGGGCTGTCAGGTCAATCAGGCAACTGATGTGCACTTGGGCTGTGCTCCCCTTCCCTTGTCTCTTTTCTGCTGTCCATCTCCCCCTCCAGATCCATGGAACCTGAAGAGGCCTCGCTTCTGTTTGCTGAGCAAAGAGGAGGGCAGGAGTTTTGGTTTCCACCTGCAGCAGCAGTTGGGCAGGCCTGGGCATGTGGTGTGCAGGGTGGAGCCGGGCTCTTCTGCCCAGCGCCAGGGTCTCCGGGAAGGAGACCTGATCTTGGCGGTGAACAGTGATGTCGTGGAACATGAGGACTATGTGGTGGTGAGGCTGGGCTGGGACTCCCAGTGGTACAGGAGAGCATTCCACAGCATCTCAGGGGGAAAAGCCAGTGAGCCTCCTCCCTGGGCACTATAGCAACAGGGCCATAAATCTCCCTACACCCTAGGATTTAGAGGTGCCCATGTAGGAAGGGTGGATGCATCTAGAGAGCTGGTTCCCCTGGTGAATAACACAGGTCCCCAGGAGGCCCGGGGAGTTGGCAAGAGGAGCCATCACCCTTATCCTGATGTGCTCTCTATTTAGGTGGTGCGCCACATCCGGGCCAGTGGTCCCCGGGTTCTGCTGACAGTCTTGGCGAGGCATGTTTATGAAGTGGCCCGAGTTCAGCAAGGGAACAGTGGCAACCTCTGTCCTGTTCTAGACTCAGGGGTCCGGCCCCGGCTGTGCCACATAGTAAAAGATGAAGGTGGCTTTGGCTTCAGTGTCACCCATGGTGAGCTTAGAGTCTGGAGACGGGGGAGGTGGGGTAATCAGTCCTTGTTCTGGGTAAGTAGCAGTCTGGAGCTTGTGGTGGTTTTTTGTTTTTGTTTTTTCTTCCAGGAGCTCAGGGTCCTTTCTGGTTGATGCTAAGTGTGGGAGGAGCGGCGGAGCGGGCAGGGGTGCCCCATGGGGCTCGGCTGCTTGAGGTGAATGGGCTCAGTGTGGAGAAGTTTACTCACAACCAACTCAACAGGAAGGTATGGCTGCCCACTTCCCTCTCTCCCCAGTCATTGGCTGGGTCCATCACAGGAAGCAGGCTCCTCCCCATGTACCCAACCTCCCAATCTGATGGTCTGCATTTGTTACCATCCCTCCTTTCAGGCCCTCCTTTTAGTGCCTCATTCCTGTGCCTTGGGAGGGGGTACCGTGAGGAGGTGCCCACCTCATCCCTCCCTACCCAATGGGTAATGCCGACACCCTGCTTGGTCCCCACAGCTTTTGCAGAGTGGAGAGCAGGTGACCCTGCTGGTGGCAGGGCCAGAAGTGGAGGAACAGTGTCGCCAGCTAGGAATGCCCCTAGCTGCACCCCTGGCAGAGGGCTGGGCACTGCCTGCCAAGCCTCGATGTCTGCACCTAGAGAAAGGGCCCCAGGGCTTCGGGTTCCTTCTGCGGGAGGAGAAGGGCCTCAATGGTCGCCTTGGTGAGTAGGAGCTTGCAGGTGGATGGGGAAGGTGTGCCTTGGAGTGTGCACTTGCTCACTTCTCAGTGCAGCTGGGAGGGGCTGAGGGTTAGCCCTGGGTGTGCACACTGGAGGTGAGGGGAAGAGGAACAGTGAGGATGTCTGTGTCCCAGGACAGTTCCTGTGGGAGGTGGACCCAGGACTACCAGCTGAGAAGGCCGGGATGCAGGCTGGGGACCGGTTGGTGGCTGTGGCTGGGGAGAGCGTGGAGGGGCTGGGCCATGAGGAGACAGTGTCCAGGATCCGGGCGCAGGGTTCTTGTGTTTCCCTCATTGTCGTCGACCGTGAGGCTGACCGCTTCTTCAGCATGGTGCGCGCTGAGGGACGGGGCAAGGGAGGGGGCAGGAATAGAACAGGGCTCGGGTGAGACAGGTTTGCTCTGTCGGCTGGTCTAGGTTCGCCTGTCCCCACTCCTCTTCTTGGAGTGCACAGAAGCTGCTGCCTCCTCCGAAGACACTGGCTCAGCTTTTCTGGTTGAGACCGAGGACCTACCAGATGAAGGCACAACCATACCTCCTGGTCCTCTCGGCTCCTGCAAGCGCTTCCTGTACCCTGGGCCTGGTGGCGGCTATGGTTTCCGACTCAGCTGTGTGGCCAGTCGGCCTTGTCTTTTTGTCTCCCAGGTGACTGATGCCCCCATGGATCCTGGATCCTTTCTATTATTTACCTCCTGATCAGCCTTTCTCTGTCTCCCTCCCAGAGTCCTAGAACACATAGTAAACATATCCATGGTGTTCTGTGTTCCATCTGCCCTTTATACCACCAGGTGACCCCAGGAGGTTCAGCTGCCCGGGCAGGGCTGCAAATGGGAGATGTGGTTCTGGAGGTGAACGGGTATCCTGTGGATGGAAATGATGGCTTGCAAAAGCTTCAGCAGCTGGCCGAGGCCAAGCCACCCCTCTGCCTAAAGCTGGCAGCCAGGTCTCAACAGAGCTTGGAAGCCTGGATTCCCCCAGGGATTAGAAAGGTAAGGAAAGGAGACATATGGAGGTGTGAACAGCCAGAGAAGGGCAGAGAGGAGCCAGAGAGAAACATAGATTGGGAGGACTACTAGGTGACAGTGTGGGGTGTACAGGTGGGGCTTCAGGTCATGGGAGGTGAGGACAGAAGAATCCATGAAAAAAGTCCCATAACTGGGCATTCCAGGGCAGGTTGGGGGGAGGGTAAAGGAACTCTTCTAGCCTTAGAATGACCTTCTCCCTCTTCTATCGCTATAGGACTGGACTCTGGCCTCAGATCTGCTATAGGACACCCCTGCTTGCCGTAGTTCTGCCAAGTGGTTCTCCTGACTTCTCTCTGCAGCCTGAAGTGGTGGGAGCAGAGATGGTTTCTCTAATCCAGAAGTGGGAACTAGAGGTTTAGGACACCATCGATCATAGGAATGGCCAGGGACTCCCTCCCTTCCCATGGCATACCTCCCAGGAAAGGGTGTGGTCAGAGACCTCAGGGAGGGCCCTGAAGGAGCCTAGACTTCAGAGGATGCCACGTGGGAGCTTTGCAGAGATGTGTCCCAAGGATGAAGTTCTGCCTGAGAAGGGGATGCTGTCGGGCTAGTTGTGGGGATGGATTGAAGTCATCTGGAACTTGCCCTAGTATGACTCCAGTGTAATACGGTACAAGAATTTGGAGAACAGCTATACCCTCCCTCCATGGATGCCTTAGACTGTGGGGGCTGGTATCTGGTAACTGTTGGGTTTTATTATAGAAATGTACTTTCTCTATGAATCTGACTGCCTGTGTTTGTGTAGATGGGGACAAAAGGATTTAAAGGGACCACAAGGGCCCTAGACCCTATCCCTGAACAGTATCCAAAGGTACTAAAGAGGTCGTCTTGACTGGGATTATTCCAGACTCCCCAGTTTCATTAAATGGCGAAACCCAGGTTCTGTAGGAGAGGGATTGAGACCTTGTCAAATTTCTCTCCTACCTCTTAGTCTTTTTTTTTAATATTTATTTTTTAGTTGTATACAATACCTTTATTTTGTTTATTTATTTTTTTGTAGTGCAGAGGATTCAACCCAGGGCCTTGCACATGCTAGGTGAGCGCTCTGCCGCTGAGCCACAACCCCAGCCCACCTCTTAGTCTTCAGGATGTAGAGACGTTCCCAGAGGATGGGGATCACTCCTCTCTGCCAAAGACCACAGCCCACAGCTCTGCTGGGTTCAACATTAAAACACTTTATTACTGGGCCTCAGAGAGTAGAGGCTGGCAGCCTCAAAGATCCAGAGGGTTGAGGCCAAATTGACGCAGCTGCTCCTTGTGCTTGGCATGGAGTCTCAGCACGGCCCCATCCAAGTCAGGCTTAACAGCTCTCAGTTTGGCCAAGAGCTGGTCCAGGCTGCCCTGCAGACACCAAGCTTTCAGCTCCCAAGAAGAGAGGATGGAGATAAGGGTTGCCCCAGGTTGGTTTGTAAGCTTTCCTTGCTTGCAGGGATTTCTTACTCTGCGCTGGTAGGCACAGCTGTATCCACTCTGTCCAACTTGAGGATAGAGCAGTGTTCCTTGGGGACACTTCTCCTTTCCCTTGGGTTATTAGTCATCACACTAGCTGTGGGCTGTGGGGATGGAGGAGTGCTGGGGTACTAGAGCAGCTGGGCTCTGGAGGGAAGTGCTTACATGTAAGATTTCCTGGTACTTGGCCTCCATGTCCACCACCTGGGCCCTAAGCTGAGTCAGGGTCTGGTCCCGCTCTCTGAGGGCTTGCTCAGCCTCTTCCCTTTCAGCCTTAGCCTCCTTCTGGCACATTTCTGGGGAACAGAAGGGAAGGATGAGAGGACAGAATGGTGGCACTCTATCCTGAACAGTCTCCAAAGGTACTAAAGAGGTCGCCTTGAGTGGGATTATTCCAGACTCCCCCAGGTTCATCACATTTCCTACAGTCCCAGTAAAGAGCTGAAGATCCATCGAGGTATGACAGAGTGCAGAGGGCTTGATACAGGAGATGGGTCCAAAGTCTGGTCATTACTTACTCTTTGTATATTGTCAAATATGTCTCTTTCTGACTCTCAGTTTTTTAATCTTTCAAACCTCATGTATGGTGTGACCCTTAAATGTGAAATGGAAGGCAAAGTGCCTGGTATATAAGAGGTGTTCTATAAATGTTGGTTGAATTTGAAATTGAAATAAGGCAAATATTGGGGAAGGGACTACATGACAGATAAATAGCTCTTGGATATCTATAGCTAAACTGAAAATGAAAATATTTTAAGATTATAAAAAAAAAAAAAAAACAACAACTTTGAGGGCTGAGTTGTGGCTCAGTGGTAGAGCGCTTGCCTAGCACATGTGAGGCACTGGATTCGATTCTCAGTACCAAATAAATAAAGATATTGTGTCCATCTACAACTAAACAAACAAGCAAACAACATTGAGGGTGGGGATGTAGCTAAGGGGTAGAGTGCTTGCCTGGCATGCATGGGCCCTAGATTCCATCCCCAGCAACATACACACACACACACACACAGAGGAAAAAAGAAACGAAAGAAAACTTTGAGGTTAAAATTATGAAAGAACTCATGTGCTATGCTGAGATATTTCAACTTTGTCCTGTAAGCAAGAGGAAAGGAAAGCAAAGGCTTCCTGTTTTTTTTTTTTTTTTTTTTTTTGCTTATTTGGAAAGCTTATTCATTTATTTAGTAAGTGGTTTTTTAGGGCCTATCAGGTGCTAGGCCTTGAAGATACAGAAGTAAATGACTAATATTTTCCTTAGTTTCATTACAAAAGTTAGCTTAATTTAGGGAATATGTTTTGCTCAGTAGAGACGTAGAGACAAGGCAGTGGAGAAGAATAAACATTGAATTTGGAGACACTAAGCAAAGGGGGAAGTTAGGTATGAGACCTTCTCTCTGTTGGTGTTTCTTTATTCCTCTCTCTCTTCCTTCCTCTCTTTCCTCCCTTCCTCCTTCCTTCTCCCTCCCTCTCTTTCTTTTGATTGAACTCAATGCCTCACACATGCTAGACAAGCATTTTACCACTGAACTACATCCTGAGCCTGAAACCTACCTTTTCTTTACTTACATCTGTTTTTTTTATTGTTTGTTTGTTTAGTACTAGCAACTGAGCCCAGAGGCCCTTTCTCACTGAGCTCCATCCCCAGTACTTTTTATTTTTATTTTGAGACGGGGTTTCACTAAGTTGCTGAGGCCTTGTATTTGTGATCCTCCTGTCTCAGCCTCTGGAGAAGCTGGGATTACAGCCATGTGCCATCACTGGGGCTTCTTTACTTACATCTTAGAATTTCTTGTCATCCTGAATCCTCTGCTCAGAGAACAGTCCAGAGAAAGGCATCTAAATTCAAATTCAACCAACAGACTGCAGCTTTCTAAGGAAGGACCCTCTAAGACCATCCTTTCATCTGGACCTAGTTAATGACCCTTGGAGAAAAAGACCTGGATGGAACCTACCTAGCTGCTCCCGAAGACCCCTTACTTCCTCTTCTAGCTGATGGCTGCGGGTTTCCAACTTCTCCTTCAGGGCCTGGTGCTGGCGGCTCATCTCTGAAGCAGGGGTAGTGGGTGGCCAGGAAGCCATGTAGGCATGGAGACATGGAGAAAGGAAAGTTGTAGATGGAGAAGACTTTACTTAGTCCAGAGAGGCCGGAGCATAAGGACCTTCTTAATTTTTCTTGTGATAATGCTGAGAAGGTGGAAAACCCTGAAAATCTGGGGAAGGGATAGAAAACCGGACCCTTGCCTGATGCTGAAGTGCAAGCCTGTAATTCTAGCTACTCAGGAGGCTGAGGCAGGAGGATCACAAGTTAGAGACCAGCATGGGCAACTTAGTGTGACCCTGCCTCAAAAATTGAAAGAACTAGGAATGTGGTTCAGATTTTTAAAAAGAAAGAAAAGGAGAAGAAAAAACAGAAAACCAAACTGCCTTCTCCCATACAGTTTGGGATGAGGAACCTAGCCTTTCTTTCCACTTATTCTCATTGGATAAATGAGATAATGGCTATGACTGCATTTTGTACCCCCACAAAGCAACACATGGCATCAGGGATTCTGGAAGGTGCATGCGTGGGATGCCAGGGATCTTCCTTGGATTCCTTGCTTCCTTGGGGCCCTTTGGTTGTCCTCTTTTAGGGCACTGTCTTCTGCCCACCTGCTCACCCCGTCACATACCTGCATATATAGCCTTCTCTTCACTTCGGGCCTCTTTGAGTTCTGCCTCTAACCCTTGCAACTTCTGCTTCAGCAGCTCTTCGGAAGCCTTGGCTCTACGGGACTCATCCCTCCGCAGAGCTGTGAACAGCAGCAGAGCTGCCTTTAGGATTGGCTGTGACACAACCAGTCCCCATGGGCTGGATAAGCTCTTCCCACCCCTGAAGAGCTGGTGGCAGGGCGTCCAGCCCTTTGCTCTGTTTGTTCCTCTAGAATCTCACAGCCTCTTCATTACTACGAAGGAAAACCTCCTTCTATATTCTGGTCATGGAAAATAGCTTCCCTGGTATGTTGGCATAGCTCAGTGGTAGAGCCCTTGCCTAGCACGTATGAGGCCCTGGGTTTGATCCCGGCCAGGGAATTTGGGAAGAAGCATCCCTCATCAACCCTCACTGCCTACTGCCCCCCCACACACACACACCCATAGTCCTTTTCAATTAGGGGCCAGTTAGAATTTGGCTTAGCCCTGTGCTTATCCCTTCAATCCCCCAAGGACCCAGAAATGCCACTTATGCTGTCCCCAGAGCCTTCACCCTTCTCACCCAAGTGGTCCAGGAGCAGCTCCTTCTCCAGCACCATCAGCCTGTGCTTGGCCTCGGCCTCCACATCTGCCCTGGCAAGTTGGCAGAGCCTTAGCTTATCATAACCTCAGTCCCACCCCCACCTTACCCCACCTCTGGACTTTCCTTCATGAGATCAGAGGACCACCCAATGAAGGGTGCCTCCCTGATAGGACATGTAGAAGCAGGGGTCCCACCTGTACCCACTGTGACTTACCAACACTCAAGTTCTTTTTCTTCTTCTGTGTCCCAGATTTCCTACCTTTTTCTTTGGTCTTAGGTGGCATGTCCTGGCTGTCCTGAGGGAGGGGGGACTTTATAGTTCTAGACATAGGAATGCTTTCCTAACCCCTAGACTTAACCAGGAGACTTGAGTGATTTAGAATTCTAGTTTTCAAGTCTGTCTCACACTTGTTGGAAGCTTTACTTCTTGGTTTCCTGGGAACCTTAGGCAGGGCTGGAGTAGGAAGGGCTGCTCTATATAGAGAAGTCATTCCTCCCAACCCTCTGTTAGGGAAAATAAATCTCTGAACCAGTTTGCTCCCTTTTCCCTCCATCCTCACCCTACCTTTTCCTACCTATAGGATGTTTTCTTGCCTTTGTGGTCTCTCCTTGTGGAGTGACCCACTCACAGGGAAGGGCAGAGAGAGGCCCAGATAGAGCCTGAGGAGGAGCCTGTGTCCTGGAAACCAATCCAGGCTGGCAAACTTCCTTCAGGGGCAGGACAGAGAACCAGAAGGTTGGGTTTCTGGAGGCTACATGTTGTCCAGGCAACTGGAAAACACGGAATTCAAAGGAAGGTGTAATGGGCTGTCAGCTCACAAAGCTAAAAATACAAAGACCCTTGAGGGTCACTTCTCCCCTTCTCCCAAAATCTTAAATACATTTTGAAGTGAAAGGGCTTTGGAGCTGATTAGCTAAGATGTACTTCCAGGTGGGTGCTGCCTGCAATTTGGAGAGTAAGGAATTATAGATGTACATAGTGTTGTGCTGATATAGAAGAAGACTGACATGGCCATCCTGGCAGTTTTCATCTCAAGATCCCACTGGCAAAAGGACATTAAACTTACAACTGAATATTCCCCTTCAGAAAGGCATTTTACAGTGTCTGAGGGAAATAATGCAGAAGCAGGGAGTTAAGAGAGTTTTCCACTTTAGAGAAGTGAGAACGGAGGAGAGGTGGATCCATGGACTCCAGGATATTGACCCAGAGGGATGCAAATGTCAAGGAAAGGGCACTGGTTAGAGACAGGAGACATGAGTCCTAGTCCCCTCAATGGATGTATAAACTTGGGCAAGCTACTTAAATTTTCTCAGACTCTTTAAACCTTTGATTTTGAAACTCCTGAAAGTCCTGGATTTTTGCTGGGTATTTACAAGACCATTTTCTCTCACAGTACTTAATCTATGTCGGCATTTCCCCTATTCCTATATATAGATGATTTGCAGACAGCTGTTGAGAAACTACCTCTAGAGGTTCCCTGCCACAGAGAGTTGGTTGGCGCTCCCTCTAGTGGACACACTTGGCCTCCTGCATCTCCTCCATTTTTGCTTCATATTTATAGGACAGCGTTCTGGTGACTCCCTTTTGGGGATGCTTCCTAGAATCCTGCCAGAGTCACAAGTGGTTGGAAAGATAAATTTGGGGCAGAGAGTATGAAGGGTGGCTTGCTCTTGGCAGGTGGCCCCCACCCTCCCCCCAGCCCCCGGGGGTGTCTGGAGCCATGTCATCTGTCAGTCACTGGGATCTCTGGGCCATATAGTAGGAATTTCAGAGCTTTTCTCCTTGTGGATTAAGGGACCTGCAGACTCTTTTTATAGGTACTTCTCTCTATCCCTGTTCCCCTAAACCTTTTTGGTCAATTGCCTATTGTCAGAAGTAGATCTTCAGAAATGAACATGAGATCTGGAAATGAAGTCTTGTCTCTGAGGAGCGGGCAGATGCAGGCAGAGGCCAATGCATATTTATTTGACCCTTTGTGGCTGCAGGGTACTTCTCTGACCTTCTGGACATTTTATAGAGCAAAGGGAAGAGCCAGGTGTGTCTTTCCAGTGCTTACAGCTCCTGTAACTCAGGGCCAATTAACCTTGTACACATTTCCCAAATTTGGAGAATACTTTTATTTTGAATTTGCAGCATTTCTTCATTTACTCTCCCTCCAGAATCCCCTCCCTCTGTCCTGATATGGTGGGTGTTCTCAGTGTTTCTTCCTAGGAGCCTGTCTGGGGACTTCTTCCACAGAATGATTATGTCTTTGTTTATGCTGATGCATAGAACGACATATTGAGGGTAAAAATTACAGAATATAAGCAACATATATGCCTCAGAAGAGCATTTACTTTACAAATATATTTACTCAAATAACTTTCAGGTGCAGAATGAGGATGTGGTTTGGGATGAAGGTGAAGTGGAAAGAAAAATGCCACATGTCACGTGATGTGATACAAGATGAAACAGCTCTAGAAAAACCCAGAATGTAAATGACATTATGATCAGCAATACAACCCTATCTCTAGTACATTTTCAAAAACAAGCAAAATACAGTAAAAACAAAACAAAACAAACAACAAAAACCCAACTATAATGCACCAACAAAAGAAAAAAGTCAAATAAAAATTGTGAGATAAAGGTCGATTTGTCTTTTTGCATTAAGTTTAATTTAGAGGGCTGGGGCTGTAGCTCAGTGGCAGAATGCTTGCCTAACATGCATGAGGCACTGGGTTCGATCCTCAGCACTACATACAAATAAATAAAATAAAGGCATTCTGTCCATCTACAAATTTTTTTTTTTTTTAAATATTTATTTCTTAGTTTTCGGCGGACACAACATCTTTGTTTGTATGTGGTGCTGAGGATCGAACCCGGGCCGCACGCATGCCAGGCGAGTGCGCTACTGCTTGAGCCACACCCCCAGCCCCTACAAATTTTTTTTTAAAAATTTAATTTAGGGCTGGGGTTGTGGCTCAGAGATAGATCGCTCACCTAGCACGTTCGAAGCCCTGGGTTTGATCCTCAGCACCACATTAAAATATATATATATATATATATATATATATATATATATATATATATATATATAGTGTCCATCTACAACTAAAAAATAAAATATTATTTTTTTTAATTTAGAAGCAAAAATAGGAAAGATTATTCCAGCAGAAGTATCTTCCTTTGAATAAAATCCCACACACCTGTGGAAAGAAGGCTCATCCTTTCTCCTTTATTCAAACGTGAAAGATAGGCCATTTGTATATTAAAAGAAATAGGGCCTGCTACAGCAGATACCAAATGCACATTATTTAATTTTCTGTTATGCAGACCTCACTGAAGAGAATACAAATTGGATACCTTAAACCAAGCCAGAGAGGTGTACTGTATACCTAGACATGCACCTTCACAGCTCCATGGATTAACATTTTACCTGTACTCCTTTAAATCAAGGATTTAACTATGAAAAATACCCTGATAAATCTACCCTGTGTTAGGTACTGTGAAAGATCCAAAGTTGACAAGATAATATAGCATAAATTAACATGTGGTATAAGAAATAAATGACTATGGGGCTGGGGTTGTGGCTCAGTGGTAGAACGTTCACCTAGCATGTGCAAGGTGCTGGGTTTGATCCTCAGCACCACATAAAAATAAATAAAATAAAGGTATTGTGTCCAACTACAACTAAAAAAAAATTAAAATAAACAAAGTTTTTTAAAGAAGGAATAAATGACTAGGGAAATTTATAAGAGTGAAGGATTATTTCTAGCAGGAGGACAATATTTGAGCTGAGTTTTGAAGAATGAATTGGATTTTAGAAGCACACTTCAGGCAGAGGAAAAGCTCTGAGTAATGGTGATGAAAAAAGAAAGAATTGTGGTATTTTGTGACTTGATGAGTCACCCAGCATAAGATATTTGTATCAGGGAATAGTACAAAACTGCAAGGTAGTTTGTTTGTTTATTTATTTATTTTGTCATTCTGGGGATTGAACCAGGGCACTCTCACACTGAGCTATATTCCTAGCCCTTTTTATTTTTTATTATTGAGACAAGGTCTTGCTAATTTTTGAGACTGGCCTTGAACTTATCCTCCTGCCTCAGCCTCCCTAGAAGCTGGAATTACAGGTATTGCCACTGTGCTCAGTGCCAAAAACTGTGGTTTACTTATTTTAATTTTTTTTTTTTTCAGTACTGGGGACCAAATATAGGGCCTCACCCTGGTAGGCAAGTACTCTATTATTAAGTTACATTTCCAGCTTTGCAAAGGAGTTTGGTTTTGGGTTAGAACATGGCTGTTAGTTTTATTCCAGAGGCAATGGAGAGTGTTTAGTTTTTGTTGTTGTGGGGGTGTGATGCTGTCTTAACTAATGGAAGCATATGGTGGCAGGATGGAATTAAGGCAGCAAGGAAACCAGTGAGAAAAATTTCAGTATCCCAGGGAAAAGAAAAGGAGGGCCTGCAGTGAAGGTAGTGGCTCTAGGGGTGAAAAGTTTTGACATTTAGGAGTTTGCCTAGATTCTCCTTTTTTTTTTTGAGAACTGATAAAAGGTAGGAACTGATAAAAGACATTCTATTGGTAGGAAATGATAATGTAGGCTTCTAAATCAGTCTTAGAGAAAAGCAATTGACTTGCAAACTCAGGATGACTGGCTGAATGATCCTTTAGTTCAAAGATATTTTGCTCTCTTGAAGAAGTACTTGATGAACTTAATTTCCAAATCAGCCAAGGGCTTTGTGGAAGAGCTAGGAGGAAGATACAAAGCAGACCTAAATACTTATTTACACACCTGGGCCTGCAAACTCACAAAGCTGAAGCTAAGAATTAACAAATTAGGGCAGGGCACTTCCTTCTTTGGAAAGGAAGTTCCTATTTTTGTTCTTCCAACGGAATTTTTAGATTAGAGAAGTGGGAGTGATTGGGAACTACATTTCTATTCCCTAGACCGAGTGAGAGCCGCTCTGGCCACCACTTGCAGAGGTCTCACGATTTGTGGGCGGTGTCTCGTGCTAACGGTGCAGACGAGCAAGGGGTGCAATGAGCTGAGCAGAAGATTCTTAAGTACATATTCAATTCCCAGAAAAGGGCAACTCCCCAGAAGCAGAAAGGGAAGTGCTTTGTTTTAAGAGGTCAAAAGCATGGAAGAAGTGCTCATGGCCTGAGGGTTCCCAGCTTTTGAGCCTTTCTGGGGCCTAATCAGGTTGGAACAATCTTCAACGTTCTTTTTTCTGTACTCAGTCGCGTCCTAATGAAGAATCTAAAATGCCAGAGAATGGAGACATACGTTTCTTTTTTCTTCCATTTCCCACAATATGAAGCAAATAACTATAAGTTCAATTTCCACATTTGTCAGGCGTGAGGAAAGGACTTGTAAAGATTCTTTCCACTATGAATTGCTACCTGTCAATGACCCTCTCCTAAAGCACCAACCTCCAGCCAGCCCACAAAGAACATGGAGGTCTCGGCTTCCGCTTAGTGCGCAGGCTTCACATTGGATCCCACCCGCTTCCTTTTCGCGCGTCTCCAGCAGAGGGCGCAAGCACTGAGGTTTTGCTGGCCCCGCCCCCTTCCCGCCCTCGGGGGTAGGGGCGAGGGAGGCGGGCGCGGAAACTTGGTGGCTGCTTTCCCGGAGCTGTGGGCACGTGGGCGCTGGCGAGGGGGTGGGGCGGGAGGTGGGGGTCTCTCCCGGGTTCGGACGCTGCCGCCTGCTTTCCCCAGCTCTGGGATCAGCCGTCAGTCCCTGGCGCGCGCCCCCGCGCTCCGCCCGCCGGGCTCGTGCTCGCTTAAAGGGGCGCGCCCTGCACCCCCCACTGCCGGCACCGCCCACTCCCCTCCCCGGGGCCGCTCCTCCCACCGCTCCGAGAGCCGGCGGCTGCTGCGGCCGCGAGAGGCCCCTCCTTCACGCCCTCCTTTCCCTCGCTCGCTGTCGAGCGGAGCCGGCCGTCCGGCTGGGCCCCCGACTCTCCCCGGCCATGGCCGGTAACGTGAAAAAGAGCTCTGGCGCCGGGGGCGGTGGCGGCTCCGGAGGCTCGGGCTCGGGCGGCCTGATCGGGCTCATGAAGGACGCCTTCCAGCCGCACCACCACCACCACCACCTCAGCCCCCACCCGCCGGGGACTGTGGACAAGAAGATGGTGGAGAAGTGCTGGAAGCTCATGGACAAGGTGAAGGGCCTGCCGAAGACCCGCGGGAGCAGGGTGGGCGTGGGCGGAGGGCCTTGCCAGCGCTGGGATCGGCGGAGGAAGCTGGGGGAGGGTCTGGAGGCCAGGAGCTGGGGTGACCCGCCGGCCGAGGGGGGCTGGGGGCCTGGAGCCGGGGCAGGGGAGGAGGCCGGATGGTGGGTCGGTTTGGGGGAAGGGCTGCTGTTGGGAGTTGGGGACATTGAGGTGTTCGGGGAGCGAGACAAAGATGGGGTGGGGGCTGGGGTGAGGGTTGACTGGGAAGCCACCGGGGCGGAAGTGCAGTGGGGTTTGGGGCTCGGTGCGGGGTGTGGGGATGTGGGTCACGGAATTGGCCCTGGGAGACCGTCGTGAGGGGGTTAAGGAAGCGTTTGATTTACCGGCTGGTTCTCCTGGCTGGATGAGAAGTCGACATCTGACTAGGGAATTGGGTTTATGGGCTCTCATTGAGGGACCTGGGGGCAGGACAACTCCACAGGCTAACTGTATTCTGGGTGAGCGTAAGGTTTTTTTCTCTTTAGGATGTAATACCAGGATAAAAGAAAGAGGGAGGTTTAAATGGGGGCAAGGAAGGAACTTTCCTCCACATCTAGCACTAGCTCAAGTTTTTTGACCCTTCGAAGCATTGGGATGTGATCCATTGCCGGTTTTGAGATAATGCACTGATTAAACCACAAGTTCTGGTTAGAACCATTATCTTCTGGAAGGTGGAAAGACCGAATATGCCAAGCAGCAGATTTTGACTTTTTCATAACTTCCTCCCTCCACTCACCGCTTTTAGCTTGGCTCTACATTTTCTTGTAAGGGCCTAGCTCCTTATTATTGCAGGACCTGACTTGAGTTTGTTCCATGAGTCTTTTTGATTACTTTTTTTTAAGCAAGGCAAAAAAAAAATTAAAGACGTTATATTTAGTCATTTAAGTATGTCATGTGGGAGAATTTTACTTCCTTATAGTTGTGTCTATATAATTAAACATATTAAGTAACAGTCCCTTATACTTAAAAAGTGTATAAGCAGTCTAATGTTCTGTTAGAATTAAATATATCTTGATATTTATCATTCATTAATAACATTTTGGCAAAACTTATACTTCAGATTAAAAGTGGATAGGAGGATCTGGCATGCAAGAGAATGCTGTTATTTCCTCCAGGGTAAAATTGGTTTTCTTTGGTTCCTCTCCGGACCTAGGTTCCTCTTCTGTAAGTTTTTCATAGGTTGTTTGGACTAAAAACAGCTAATAAAATGATTATGAAGTACTTGGCAAATGTAAATGTGCTATATAATGCTTAACAAGTCCTGTGTGAGAATTAACACTCCTATAGTGTATACCAGTGATTTCAGAGCCACTTTTTTTTTTTAAGTTGTTGATAGACCTTTATTTTATTTATTTATATGTGGTGCTGAGAATCTAACCCAGTGCCTCACACATGCCAGGCAGAGGGGTGATTTTTCTCATGGTTAAATAATTGGTATTGCAAGAGGCTCTGGGTTCCATCTGCAGTACCATAGATGGACAGACAAATTCGTATTGTAATTAATGACACAAATATTTGTTGATTATATCGGTGGTGTAGTGCTAATTTTATTATTAGAAATTATAATAAAAAAGGAAACTTTAAATATGTTGACATCTTTTAAAAAATATTGTATTCAAAATTTGAAGTTTCTAAGCTTGCGTTTTGGGGATTTACTATTAAGGACTAAAAGATTCCTCTGACAGAAAAATTATTTGCTTTTCTAATCAGTTTCTCATATAGGCCCAGTTGGTGAAGTGTATCAAAATTATGCCAATTTGTGACTTCTTAGAAATAATGAACTTTTAATCAAACTTTTGTGTTTTGGTAAATAAAGGATAAATGATGGTCCAAATAAAGTCTTCCCTATGTCTTATTGCTTCATCTCTTTGAAGTGTATTTAATTGAGTTCTCCTGCAGGTTGTTTAATTGTTTGGATGGAATAAAGAGGACTCAAAAGTTTTTGAGTTAAAATGCTTTTAGGTATAGGTAGTTTAAAGGACAGTATGCTTTTAGCTTTTCCATTTTAGTCTAGGAAAGGGATATTTATTCTTATACTCTGCTTGTCTTGGAAGATGGCTTCGATACTGTGTCCTGTATCACATATTACTAGTTGTGCTGAAATGAAAATTCAGTGTTTTCTTTTTTTTTTAAAGAGAGAGGGAGAGAGAGAGAGAATTTTAATATTTATTTTTTAGTTTTCGGCGGACATAACATCTTTGTTTGTATGTGGTGCTGAGGATGGAACCCGGGCCGCACGCATACCAGGCGAGCGTGCTACCGCTTGAGCCACATCCCCAGCCCAATTCAGTGTTTTCTGATGTGTTAGTCCTGTAGGTTAATATTGCTCTCTAGAGTATTTCTGAATACTTCTCTAGCATTGCTAGATTGTACCATGTCTTTACCCTTGATGTTTTAAGCATAGTGGGTTCTCTTTTTTTACTTTATTTTTATTG
The DNA here is from genome assembly GCF_021218885.2 of Marmota monax. Lineage (NCBI taxonomy): Eukaryota > Metazoa > Chordata > Mammalia > Rodentia > Sciuridae > Marmota > Marmota monax. Next base: position 4,558,028 of record NW_026695234.1, on the reverse strand, counting down.
TTGAAAGTCTTTAGTAGGGTCGTTACACCTCCTTGACTTCATGTGGTATTATACAAGTAGTAAGAACTTACTGTCACAGCCACAGATGTACCCCATGTTTATTGAATTTAGTCTTAAGTCATGATTTCATACCTGTTTTGTACTTGGTTGATTTAGCACTGGAAATTGTTAGTTTCCTCCCCTTCCCGCTGTTGGATATATGCAGTTGAAGTTGGTGTAAATCCTGGATTCTGGTCAGTGTAAATCCAGTTTACTAATTTACTAACCCATTATAGATTAGTTGAGCAAAATGATTATGATAGAATGTTTGTTATTAAACAAAAGACATAGCCTCTAATAAGTTTTTCTGTTTTAGTTTTTTTTTTTTTTCCCATCCCCAGGATGTTGTAATAGATATTTGTGTAAATATTTCTATGTGAAGAAAAATAGTAAATAAAGAGACAAATTGGGCAGGGAGAAGAGAATGGAAAGAAAAATTGTACACATTGCCTTCAATGTAAATTTAAAAGTATCAAGGTTTAGTGAGAGATGTAAAATGCCATTGTGAAGTAGAGATTGACAAACTTTTTCTGTAAAGGGAGGGATTATAAATATTTTAGGTTTTGCTGGGCACATACTTAATACCATACTCTTTGTTGTTATTACAACTTTTTAAACATGTAAGAGCCATTATTATCATGCTGAGGTACTGGAGGATAAAAGGCTTCGGGTCATCTTCCCACCCTTGAAACTGAGCTGGTAGTATTTTGGATCTGTACTGTTTTATTTATTTATTTATTTTTATGATGCTGGGTATTAAACTCAGGGTCTTACCATACTAGGCAGACATTCTACCAGTGAGATACACCCTCAGTCCTGTTTTATTTGAAATTAGCTGGCATCATTAAAATATTAAGGTATTGATTATTTTTTAATTGGATGTAACTTATTAAAAAAATCCTTTCTTTCTTTCTTTCTTTCTGTTTTTTAATATGGAGGATTGAACCCCAGCCCTTTTTAAATTTTGAGACAGGGTCTTGTTATATTGCTTAGGGACTTGCTAAATTGCTGAGGCTGACCTCAAACTTGTAATTCTCCTTCTTCAGCCTCCAGAATCACTGGGATTAAAGTTGTGCACCACCACGCCTATCTAAAATTCTTCTCTTTAAAGCATGTGTTTATTTTATTTTTGGTACTGGGATTTGAACCCAGGGGCACCTTTATCACTGAGCTACATCTCTATTCCTTCTATTTTTTATTTTGAGACAGGGTCTTGCTGAGTTACTTAAGGCCTCACTAAATTGCTGAGGCTGGCCTTGAACTTGAGATCCTCCTGCCTCAGTGTTCTGAGTCCCTGGGATTACATACCTGTGCTACTGTGCCTGGCAAAGCATATGTTTAAGAAAGTATTTTTAGCTGGCCATAATGGCATGTAGGCCCAGAACTCTGGGAGGCTGAGACAGGAGAATGACTGGAGCCCAGGAGTTCAAGGCCTGTGTGGGAGACCCCTTTTATTGTTTGTTAGTTTTTATTTTGGTACTAGGGATTGAACCCAGGGATGCTTTACCACCGAATTCCCCAGCCCTTTTTAATTTTTTATTTTGAGACAGGGTCTTTTTTTTTTTTTAATTCTTTTTAGTTATACATGGACACAATATTTTTATTTTGTTTATTTATTTTTATGTGGTGCTAAGGATCGAACCCAGTGCCTCACATGTGTGAGGCAAGTGCTCTGTCACTGAGCCCCAGCGCCAGCCGGAGAACAGGTCTTGTTATTATTAACTTGTTTCGGCCCTTGCTAAATTGCACAGACTGGCTTTGAACATATAATCCTCCTACCTCAGCCTCCCGAGTCACTATGATTACAGACATAAACCACTATGGATGTCTTGTTTGAGTTTAAAAATGTATCCTCAAAAGATTATTTTTATTGGGCATGGTGGCACATACTTGTAATCCCAGTGGTCTTGAAGGCCTAGACAGGAAGAGGAAGGCTACAGCAGGAGGATTGAAAAAAATTTGGGGGGGTGGTTCCAGGGATTGAGCTCAGGGGCACTCAACCATTGAGCCACATCCCCAGCCCTTTTTTGAAATTTTATTTAGACATATGGTCTCACTGAGTTGCTTAGCACCTCCCTGTTGCTGAGGCTGGCTTTGAACTTGCTTCCTGCCTCAGCTTCCTTGAGCTGCTGGGATTACAGGCGTGCACCACCACACCCAGCAAGGTTGAAAATTTAAGGCAAGCTTGGTGACACACTTATAATCCCAGCAACTAAGGAGAATTGCAAGTTTGAGGCCAGCCTCAGCAAGTTTTTGAGACCCTGTCTCAAAATAAAAAATGAAAAGGGCTGGGGATGTGGCTCATTGATTAAGCACCACTGGTTCAATCCCTTGTACCCCAAACCAAACTAAAAAAAAAAAAATGAATAGGGAAAATGAGTGGAGTTGAGGAAGGAGATTTACGGGGGTGGGAGGAAATGGAGAATGAAATTGACATATTGTACGTATGAGACCATATCACAGAGAATTCCACCTTTATGTGTATCTTTAAAGCACCAATTAAAAAAAAAAACTAATGAAAGGAAGATCAGTGAAGTAGAGGAAGGGGAAATAGGTGGAGGGAGGAAGGGACTGGGGTCAGAAATGGAGCAAATTCTATTTTATTTATGTATGACTATGTCAAAGTGAATCCCATTATTATGTATAACTACAATACATTAATAAAAAAAATTAAAAGGCAGCCTGGGCAATTTAGTGAGACCTTGTCTTAAGATAAAAAGGGCTTGGAGCGTGTCTCAGTGGTAGAGCACCCCTGGGTTCAATTCCCAGTACTGCAGGGAATAAAACAACCATCTCTTTCTTTATCTGCTGCTTACCCTACCTGTGCCCTGTCCCCAAAAGAATCTTAGGTAAATTCCTGTATTTTGGTAGTAAGAGGTACTTAGTTAAATTTTGTTTTGTTTTGGTGCTAGGGATTGAACCCAGGGGTGCTTTATCCAGCCATTTTTTATTTTGAGGCAGGGTCTTGATAAGTTGCTTAGGGCCTTGCTGAATTGCTGAAGCTGACCTGAAACTTGAGATCCTCCTGCCTCAGCCTCCCAAGCTGCTGGGATTTTAGTCATGTGCCATCATGCCTGGCACTTAGTTGAATTTATAAATAAATATTTCATCTGTCTTCTTGCTCACTTCCTCCTTTCCTCTTTTTACATTTTTTTCTTCCTATGTTTGCATGCTCACTGAGTCCCAAGCCGGGTATTAGGTGTAAGTTCTTACATGCCAGGAATTGCATTATAAGTGATACATGTGATAAGTGACTACAAGAGAAACATGTCCAAAGTGAGATGGCATCTCTTAAAGAGTTTACACATGGAAACATATTTCTTCTGTGTTTATCTTAACCGCTGAAGCTTGTAAACTCCTGAGGGCAGCAGTGTAACTGACTTATCTCCTGCAGTATCCAGTTAAGGGGGTTATTCAATAAAAGGTACTTTTTAAGTATTTGTTAAATTAATTGTGTGTCCCCGAGGAATTAACTGAAAGGAAAAGATATGGGGTTGAGAATTTATTTTAATCACATCAAGTTAATTTATTTCAGTAGCCCTTTATGGGTGTCATCCTTGTTTTATAGATGAAGATATTTAGGTTCAGAGAGAGTTAATAGTGGAGCCTAAATTCAGGATTACCCACTTCCAAGGCTAGTAAATTCTTCCATAGATTTCCTTCTCACATATTCAACAAAGCCTCAATCACAAAAGCCACCATAGTTATGTGCTACGTAACAACTATTCAGTCAACCACAGACCACACATACCTTGCTGGTCCCAGAAGATACTAATGAAGCCAAAAATTTCCTGTCTCCTTGTGGCATAATAGGGCAATGCATTACTCCCATGTTTGTGGGGATTCTGGTGTAAACATACCTACTGTATGTCATTTGTACGAAAAGTATAGCACATGATACCATATGTTAATGAGTATGTTACTAGTTTATGTATTTATTGTGCTTTTTATTTTAGATTGTACTCCTTTAATCTACTTAAAAAATAACTAACTATAAACAGTATGTCCTGTTAGCCCTGCATCTTGTATTTATTGTGTCTCTTCATTGTATCAAGAGGCCACAATGAGTGATTGACCTTCACCATGCTACCTAGGTCTGTGTAAGTATACTCTGATATTTATACAGTGGTGATATCCTCAAGATGCATTTCTCAGAGGGTAGCCCCATTAAGAGATCTGTAATTGTATTTAGAAGGTATCCTCTGCAGATACAGAACAGCAGTCTTTACCCCCCTCACCCCTCCACCCCCATTCATTAAAGCAAAGTGGACATTCTCTTTAATGATATGTCAAGATAATGTTTAAACTAGTACCATTTGATGAAATAACTGCTACCAAATGTATGTATGTATGTATGTATGTATTTATGTATTATATATGTGGTGCTGGGGATTGAACCCATGCTAGGCAAGCACTGTACCACTGAGTACATCCCCAGCCCCCACTGTTGCCTACTTTTAAGTTAAGGATTAGTGTTTTCTTCAAATTATGTGTGCTGATTATTTTTCATGGTGAACATAGAAGCTTATGTATATAATTTTCCCATTATAGTTAATTCATGTTATCTGTGGTGACATTTACCACTGTTTAATTTTAGTTTATCAATACATCTATCTCTTCTCCCACTAGAGGTCTTCAGGACTAAGGCATTGTCTTAACATAGTCCTTCATTTTCTGTCTTATTGGAAGAATCAGTCAGGAATTTGTTTTTGAGGGTTGAATTAAAGTAGCATTTACTTTATCTTATAAAGGTAGTATAACAGTCATCATAAAACATGAGTGTGTTATTTTTATGTCTATTAAGAACTCCCTAAAGGATATAAAATTCTTTATAATTTTCTTACTGTGTGGGAAACATGAGTCAGTTCATGAGATTAGTGACCTTTTTTTTTTTTTTTGGTACTATAAATTGAACTCAGGAGTGCTTTATTTACCATTGAGCTACATCCGCAGCCCTTTTTATTTTTTATTTTCAGAGTAGGGTTAGGTCAGGAGAGAAGATAATCTGCTTTGTTCACTTGTGACTTTGGTTTTTGGTGACTCTGGTTATAGGAAAATCTATTTTTTGTATGTTGTTTGCTAGCAGTATACTTACAGAGGACTGATAAATCATGATCAGTTATTTCCTCAGTCGAATTCATGTTATATTCAAATATACAGTAACATACTGTGCAAAATTATTTTCCTAATGATTAATTTAGAGCATTAACGGAATAATGAACTAAGTATTAATTTGAAAATTGAATCCAAATTCCACTTTACATTTTCCAATGAAGTTGCTAATTCTGATCTATATTAGGTTTGTTAGGAGAAGGGGATTATAACAAGCAAGTCATTGTGAAATGTTTTTATGATTAGCACATTTTGTGCTGGAAGGAAATAGGTGGGAGTAGTCAACCAGGAGCACTGGAAGCCAGCCTCAACTCTGTCCCCACAATGTTCCTTCCTGCAGAAGCATCCAAAAGGAGGGAGAAAGTGTGCTAATGATGACATTGGCAGTGCATATCCACTGGGGAGATATGGTGCCACTACCATGATATAGCTGTCAGAAATCAGTAGTGATTCTAGTTTTCTCTTTGCAACTTTTGGAATGGGCAGTGAGTCGTGCTTAGCATACTTCGCTGCCTGAGTACCTTCTCACAGCCACTGCTGACTGCTTGCTACCTTCCCTCTGGCTTGGATTTGCCATGGAAGAATGCTTAAAATGAGGCCAGTTCATTGGTGCTTCATTGAGTGGGATTGGACCCTGATTCTTGACTCCTCTTTGTTCAGATTTATTTCGAACAGCAGTACTTAGCTGTAGCACTCTTTGAGAAAAACAAAAGCTATTTATGATTCATAAAATATACAGAACAAAATGTAAAAGTCCCCATTTCCTCTCATTTCTCAAACGACTACCCTTTCCAGACATATCTAGTGTCTCTTCCTCTAGCCAGCCCTTGTATCTTTTCCTAAATGGCTCTGAGAAAACTGCATGGACAGCATCATCTTTGAGAATGATTTATTGACTTGAGCAAGTAGTTGACCTCTTAGCATTTGCTACTTAAGACTGACAACCATTATTAATTCCTTATATTGTAGCTCAGTTTACAATTTCACATCTGTTAATATATAAGGAATTTCAGTGTATCTTATGAAATTTTTATAGATTAAGTAACCTTTCCAACTTGTTCAGCTTCTACTGTTTAATGTGGATCTTGAACTGGTGTTCAGACTATATCAAGTGATATCTTGTAAAACTAGTGATTCTCAGACTGTGATGTGAATTCAGATCATTTGGGATTTTTGCCAGAATGGAGAATCTGAGTAGGTCTGGGGTGGAGCCTGAGATTCTGCATTACTTACTGGCTCCTAGGAGATATGAATGCAGCTGGTCAAGGGACCATAGCTGATGTAGCAAGGCTCCATACTGCAGTTAGCTTTTATTTTAGAAAAATTTACCAGTTTTTTTTTTTTTTTTTTAAGAAAACAGCAGTAAAATATTTATGTTTAAGATTTTAAAGACAAGAGGTGGGAGGGAGGGGGGAAATGCTGGGGAATGATATTGGCCAAATTATGTTTGTACATGTATGAATATGTAAGAATAAATCCCATCATTATGTACAACTAATGCAACAATAAAAAAAGTGGAAAAAGATCCACATAAAATATTGTTTTAGTTGTAGATGGACACAATACCTTTATTTATTTTTATGTGATGCTGAGGAGTGAACCCAGTGCCTCACCCATACTGGACAAGTACTCCGCTACTGAGCTATAACCCCAGCCCTGGAAAAAATATTTTAAAGACAATGTTCTTAAATTATGAAATTAATACATACTTAAACATTTTTAAGCAGAAGATTTTTCTTAAAGGGTTCTGGAATTTGAAAAAATATTTGCTAAATTATAGCAAATTATTAATATGGAAATGTTATTAATATATATAGGTGTCTCTGAAAAACATTTTCTTTAAAAAACAAAAAGACTGTATAAGGGGCTGGGGATATATATAGCTCACTTGGTAGAGTGCTTGCCTTGTGTGCACAAGGCCCTGGGTTTAGTCCCCAGCACCAAAAAAAAAAAAAAAAAAAAACCACCAAAAGACAAAAACTGTATAAAATTAAAGACTGTATAGAACTTAATGATGTGAGTATATGTAGATTTATTTAATAAATTCATATTGATGATTTTCTAAGTTATTTCTGAGTTTTTTTTAATACCTTTATTTAATTTATTTATTAGTAGTTGGGCTGGGGTTGTGGCCCAGAGGTAGAGTGCTTGCCTACCATGTGTGAGGCACTGGATTCGATCCTCAGCACCACATAAAAATAAGATAAAGATATTGTGTCCATCTATAAGTAAAAAAATAAATATTAAAAAAAATTAAGTGGTGCTGAAGATTGAACCCAGGGCCTCACATGTACTAGGCAAGCACTTTACCACTGAGCTACAACCCCAGCTCCCTTAATATTAGAAGCAGTATAATAGTAGTATTCATCATAGTTTCTTTCTTTTTTGAGTACTGGGGATTGAACCCAGGGGCACTTTACTACTGAGCCACATCTCTAGCCATTTTTATTTCGTATTTTTTGACAGGGTCTCACAAACTTGCTGAGGGCCTTGCTGAGTTGTTGAGGCTGGCCTTGAACTTGCGTTCCTCTTGCCTCAGCCTCCCCAGTCTCTGGGATTACAGGTGTGGACCACCATGCCTGGCAGTGTATAGTTTTAAAGTATTTCCATTTCTTTTCTGAACTGGGCTTTAAAGCCAGGGCCTTGCACACTGAGTCCTTTTTATTTTTTATTTTGAAAGAGTTTCACTAAATTGCAGAGGTTGGCCTAGAACTTGTGATCCTCTAACCTTCGCTTCCTGAGTAGTTGGGATTACAGGTGCATGCCACCATGCCCAGCTCTTAAGTATTTGCTTAGAAAATTCCTAGAAATGCTATTGTTGGGTTACAGGAATCATACATTAAAATTTTTAAAATCCTTATTTTGGCCAGGCACAGTGGTGCACATCTGTAATTCTAGCAACTCTGAAGGCTGAGGCGGAAGATTGTAAGTTTGAGGTTCAGCAACTAAGGGATCCCTAATTCAGATTTGGAAAATAAAAATGACTGGGAAATGTAGCTCAGTAGTAAATGCCCTGGGTTCAAATCTTTTACCAACAAAACAAAACATATTTTGCCACATTTCCCTCCAAAAAAAATCTTCCACCATCATTTCTTGTCTAGCTTGTTGATTTAAATAAAGTAGCTGGTTCCTTTAGGTGAAAATTAGGTTGGCACCTTTCCACAGTCCCAGGTTTGTTTTTTTTTTTTTGGTACTGGGATTTGAATCCAGGGGTCCTCTACTACTGAGCTATGTCCCCAGTTCTTTTATTTTTTGAGACAGGTTCTCATTAAGTTGCTGAGGCTGACCTCGAACTTGTGATCTTCTTGCCTCAACCTCCTGAGTTGCTGGCATTACAGGCATTGGCCTAGTTCACATTCATGTTTTTATTGAACACAAACCAGGTGTTGGGGTGTTAAAGATGAGCCAGGGTTCACAATTAACAGTCTGTGGGTATAGCTGAAGTGTGTAAACAGCTCTGGGGCTCCTCTGTGGGGTCATGAGCCAAACCATTACTTAATCCCTGAGGAGATAAGAGAGAAGATTGGGGAATGGAGAGCATAAACCAAGCTGGCATCTATGCAATGCTTTGATCCATATTTGTGTTGAAATTATTATATAGCATCCAAAAGCATTTGCAAAATCATTTAACCTATAGTTCATGTTAAGTATTTGATTTGAAGTTGTATTGATAACTCTGGATAAAGAATTATTTTTTCCTTTTAAAAATAGAATCTATGGAGCTGGGTTGTAGCTCAGTGGTAGAGTGCTTGTCTAGCATGCATGAGGCACTGGATTCAATCCTCGGCACCACATGAAAATAATAAAGGTACTGTGGGCTGGGGTTGTGGCTCAACGGTAGAGTGCTTGCCTAGCATGTGCAAGGCTCTGGGATCAATCCTCAGCACCACGTGCAAATAAATAAAGTAAAAAAGGTATTGTGTACAGCCACAACCTAAATAAATATTTTAAGAAAGAAAGAAAGGTATTTTGTCCATCTCCAAGTTAAAAAAAAATATTAAAAAATAATCCATGTATAAAAGCTGCAAGCTTAATCTATCAGAACATGTCAGCTATTTAATTTCATACATTATAGTAAATGTATTTTTTCTGCAGTTGATGTGATAAATGAAAGTAATGAGATTGGTATTGAGTTATAAATGGCATGGTGTTTTAAATAAACGCTCATGGGTAGTATTTGAGAAGTATTATGTAGTAATTACTATTCAAGAGCCTGAATGGGATTTTGATAAATCAGTAATGGAGAATAGTAATTAGAGGTGTAAGACTTTTTTCTTAAGGCCATTATCTAGTGATAATACTTTTTTTTTTAAGTATAGGTTTCTGATTTGTCTTTGAAAAATATGAATCATGAGTTGTTGTTTAAAGCCTTTACTTTATATTTGTACTTGTAAGACTATTGAACGTATTCAAGTTTCTGAGATTATGGAATTTGTAAAATTTGAAGCTTTAAAAGACATTAGAAATAAATTGATCACTTTCATTTACAGGTACAGAAATTTAGATCTAGGGTGGCAAATAACAAATCTAAGGTCATATAGTTGGTAAATGCCAGTCACCAGACTAGATCCCAGGGCTCTGGACTTAAACAGTATTATCTTTTGCCCTGTACCTCCTGTTCTCTTGAGTAAGGTTGATTCTTTTAAAATGGTAACAAATTTTTACATGGTGTATATATATCTCCACATCATGAGTATACATATATTTTTCTTTTTTTTTTTTTATTTTACTAGAGATTGAATGCAGAGCCATTCTATCACTGAACCACAACCCCCTAGACTTTTTTATTTAACTTTGAAACAGGGTCTTGCTCAAGTTGCCCAGGCTGGCCTCCAACTTGCAACCCTCCTTCATCATCCTCTGGAATCACTGGGATTGCAGGCATGCACTACTGTATCCAGGTTTCTTCTTATTTTTAATTTTTTGTTTGTTTGTTTCTGGGTAGCAGGGATTGAACTCAGGGGCGCTTGACCACTGAGCCACATCCCTAGCCCTATTTTGTATTTTATTAGAGACAGGGTCTCACTGAGTTGCTTAGCGCCTCACTTGAACTCGAGATCCTCCAGCCTCCGGGCCGCTGGGATTATAGGTGTGTGACACCATGCCCAGCCTCTTTTTATTTTTGTAGCATAGCACTTTAGGCTTTTTTTTTTTTTAGATATGGAAAACTTTGAGATGATGAATCATTCTTCCACGGATAAGTTGGGGTCTACAGAGATAAAAGTACTTAAAGCAAAAACCCCACCTCATTCGTGAATTATGATAAGTGAATATTCATTCTCAAAATATTTATTGAGGTAACACTGTGTGTCATGTGGTTCTTGGAGCTGGAGTGCACTTGTGAAGACAACAAATAAAAGTTCTCAACCTTAAAAAGAAGTCCTAAAAGCATATAGTTCTACCTAAATGGAAATAAAAATTCCTTAGTGTTAGTAAAATAACAGTAACAATAAAAATAAAATTAAAACAGATAACCCAATCAATAAATGGGCAAAGGATCTGAATAAGATACTTTGCAGAAGAAATATAAATGATCAGCAAATATATTAAAAAATGTTTGCCATCTCAAGCAGTTAGAGAAATGCAAATTAAAACTACACTGAGATTCCATCCCACTCTAGTTAGAATGGCAGTTATCAAGAATACAAGTAAGGACTGGGGTTGTGGCTCAGTGGTAGAATGCTTGCCTCACATGTGTTAGGCACTGGGTTCAATTCTCAGCACCGCATATAAATAAGTGAATAGAATCAAAGTCCATCAATAACTTAAAAAAGAATATAAGTGGGCTGGGGATGTGGCTCAAGCGGTAGCGCGCTCTCCTGGCATGCGTGCGGCCCGGGTTCGATCCTCAGCACCACATACAAACAAAGATGTTGTGTCCGCCGAAAACTAAAAAATAAATATTAAAAAATTCTCTCTCTGTCTCTTTCTCTCCCTCTCTCACTCTCTCTTTAAAAAAAAAAAAAAAGAATATAAGTAACAGGACTTGGGGTGTGGCTGAGTGGTGGAGCACTTGCCTAGCATGTACAAGGCCCTGGGTTCCATCCCCACATATCCATCAGCTGCAGTGAATCCACCTAATTTGAGTCCTGATTGGAAAAAAAAAACAGTAATAATTTTTAAAAAATACAAGTAACAATAAATGTTGGTGAAGAGTAGAGAAGAAGGTACACTCATACATTGCTGGTGGAACTGCAAATTGGTACAACCACTCTGGAAAGCAGTGTGGAGATTCCTCAGAAAACTTGGAATAGAACCACGATTTAACCCAGCTATCCCACTTTTCCGTATATGCCCAAAGGACTTAAAATCAGCATAGAGTATCACAGCCACATCAATGTTTATAGAAACTCAATTCAGAATAGCTAAGCTTGGTGCCCTTCAAAAGATGAATGGATAAAGAAAATGTATATCTACACATGGAGTATTACTTAGCCATAAAGAATGACTTTATGACATTGCCAGCAAATGGATCTGGAGGCTACCATACTAACTCAGTGAAGTAAGTCAGTCCCAAAAACCAAAGGTGGTTTTCTTTGATATGTGAAGCTAACCCACAAAAAATGGTGGGGGGGGTGTAAAGGGAAGAATAGAAGTGCAATAGATTAGACAATGGGGAATGGAGGGAAAGGAGAAGGGGATAAGCAAAAGGAAGACAGTGGAATGAACCTCATGTACACATATGAAAACAACACAGTGAATCCCACTACCATGTACATCCATAAGAATGAGACTCTAACTAGAATAAGATATATTCCATGCTTATATAATTATATCAAAATGGATTCTGCTCTCATGTATAACTAAAAAGAACCAATAAATAAAAAAGTCATGATTGTGCCTGAAAATGGACAAACAAGTCAAGCAATAACAAGAAAAGACATACTTTTAAACTGAAGACTGTTAACATTATTGTCCCTTATCTTGTGTAGTGATGACCAACAGACATTTATTAAACATCTTTATGGACAAGGAAGTTGTGAAACACTTGTGATGCTTGGTTAAATAAAATGGAATAATTGTCCTTGAAATTGCACATTTCACATGCATACAAATATAATCAAAGAGTCTACCCACTGTAATGCTGATGAAGGAGCTGGGCACAGAAAGTGAAATTAGTATCTATAGAACTTTTTCCTATGAAAAATGTGATAGGTCAAAACATCAAGTTTAGATATGTGATGTTTGTAAAGCTGCATTATACTTTTTGTGTATTTTGGCATACAGTAACATTGTACTATATAATTATATAATTTGCGTAAAAACATTCTGCATTCAAAACAGAATTAGGTGTAGATACTGTTGCTTATGTCTTTTGCTTTTTGTGATCATAAATTTTTTTGTGATCTTCAATTTTTTTCTTTTGACCATTTAGCCTTGGCAGAAGCAAAGGGAGGAATGAAGCCAGTGAGAGGCTATTATGAATGTAGTATGTGGCAGCTGTACAAGGATACTCTCGGTTTCCCAGAGCTAATAAGCACGTTTCTTTTTAATATTGTTCTGAGTGATGCTGTAAATATACAGGGAGAAGTAAACAAAAGGCAACCATTTTTGCTACTGTGAGACTTGGAAAGTGAAATAAAGTTGACCAAATGGAGGCCAAACTAAGCAAGAAAATATTTTATTATATTTTAGAAATTTTTTGGTGGATGTTTGTTAAGCTCAGAGTACACATTTATGCTTTGGAGGTTAACTGCCAATTTAAAATTCACTAAGTCAGAAAGGCAGGTCATTTTAACATTTGATGTTTGTTAACTATTCACTTGAATTACCCAGGTCCTTTTTTTGCCACCTTATTTTAAAGGTTACATATTTATGTTATTTTTTTTTTCCCCCAGAGTACATTCTAGGCCTCTTTTCCTTCTTCCCCTCTCCTTTTTTCCCCCAGTGCTGGATTAAATCCAGGGCCTTGTAAACACTGTGTCACTGAGGTATAACTCCAGCCCTCCACTTTTTTTTTTTTTTCCCCCTCCCTGGATACTGTGGATTGAACCCAGGGACACTTCACATTTTGAGACAAGGTCTCACTAAGTTGCTTAGGGCCCTTTAAGTTGTTGAGGCTGCCCTTGAACTTGGAATCCTCCTTTGTCAGCCTCCCAAGTCATTGGGATTACAGGTGTGTACCACCATGCCCAGCTCCAGCCTTTTAAAAAAAAGTTTCATTTTAAGAAGAAGTCTCACAAAGTTGCCCAAGCTGGCCTTGAATTTGAAATCCTTCTGCCTTAGCCTTCTGAGTAGCTGTGATTACAGGTGTGTGCCCATCACACCCAGTTTATATCTTCTTTATGGTCTGTGTTAGTGTTCCATAGTTCAAGACTTGGTGTTGTTAGTGGAGTGCTGATTTCCCTGGTCATGCAATGATTCATCTTAAAATGATCTTGAGTAAGTGGATGTTCTTTCTTCAAATGATCTTTTCAAGGTCACATTCTAAGTAAGCACAAGTTTGTGGAAGGCACATTGCTTTATTTTCAAAATGCATTTGATTCAAGTGTTTTAGAGACATTTTGTGGTGTAAGGGCTGGTATTTTTCAGTTCATTGTCATTAAACACTGATTGATTGCATATTGTAGGCTCGCATTGTACGTGTAACACCAGAGCAATTTCAGTTTAGTATTTTGGCAGTGTTGTTGAAGGGTAAAGGATAGTATACTTCTTTCCCAGAGATGTTAGATACATTTTTAAAAAATATTTATTTTTTAATTGTAGTTGGACATAATGCCTTTATTTACTTATTGATTATTTGATTGGTACTGGGGATTGAACCTAGGGCCTTGTGTATGCAAGGCAGATACTCTACCAATTGAGCTATATTCCTAGCCCCTATTTATTTATTTTTATGTGGTGCTGAGGATCGAACCCAGGACCTTGTACATGCTAGGCGAGCACTCTACTGCTGAGCCACAACCCCAGCCCATGTTAGACACATTTTTTAAAAAATGTTTATTTTTTAGTTGTAGTTGGACACGATACCTTTCTTTATTTATATGTGGTGCTGTGGATTGAACCCAGGGCCTCGCACATGCTAGGCGGATGTTCTACCACTGAGCCACAACCCCAGCCCCTAGACTCATTTTAATTACATATTATGGCGTTAGCTGCATATTATTAGCCTGTATTTTAACCTCAGCTCTGGTGTTAATACATTAGCCTTTAAGTAGGGGGAATATGGGTTGGTATGTGTATCTCTGGATATAAACACATTTTTTTTTTTAAAATATTGGAGATTCAACTCAGGGTGTTTTGTCACTGAGCTACATCCCTAGCCCTTTTTATTTTTTTATTTTTAGACAAAGTTACAAAATTGCCCAGGCTGGACTGCCAACTTGAGAGCCTCCTCCTTAGCTTTCCAAGACACTGGGATTATAAGCGGGATTATACGCATGTGCCTGACTAAATTTAAATATTTTTATTAGGAGCTGTACTTCGTTTGGACCTTTGAAGGGGTGGATACCTTAGCTTTTGCAGGTTGTTGATTACCTTTTCTTGTGTTGCCTGCTTCCTTTTGCCTATTCCTTGTTTGCTAGAGACTGTGTAGGGCTATATGCTGTAGCAGTGATCCAGGATGGTAGGAATGTTATCAGCTTTAGGGTGTTAACAGAAAAGCTGATGTGAGGTCTGCCATTCTACCTTATCTCTCTCTCTTTTTTTAAATGTACAAATCAGTAAACTTCTGAATTCATAAAAATCCAGAAAACAAACTTTTCTTAATTTTGAAGACAATTGTTCACTGGCAAAGTGCCCTACGTCAAAAGAGGTGCAAAAGAGATGGGTATTGCCGTATTACCTGGGCTGGAGTTGTAGTGGGTATTCATAGGTACATTTCCACTACTGATCAGCACAGGGGTTTTGTTTTGCTTCTGGCCTGGGCCAGTTCACCACTTCTTAGGCAGCCAGTGGTCCCCGCTCCCAAGAAATCACCATATTGCTGCCAAAGTTAGTGTGGACGTCCCTTCTGCATCTGTAGAGCACCCAATAGCCTGGTACTCCTAGGCTCAAGTGATCCTCCTGAATAGCTGGAATAGCCAGTGTACACACTGCTCCTGGGTATTATTTGTCTTTCTACCAGCTCTTACAGATAAATCTGGTCAAGTTCTAAGGAAATGAGGAGGGGAATTTATGGGTGTCAACCTTATTGGCAAATTTCAGGCCTTTCATAAACATTTTGTTATGAGATAGGCATTATCTTTCAGATAAAAGAACAGTCTCAGGTTAAGAAGTTTACTCAAGGTTAATGACCTACGTTTTGATGTTGTTGTTTGATGCAGGTATTTTTGTTTGTTTGTTTTGTACTAGGGATCGAACCAAGGGGCACTTAACCACTGAACCCCTCCCCATTCTTTTCTAATTTTTTTAAAAATTAGAATCCTTCAAACTTAGAATCCTTCTGTCTCAGGCTCCTGAGTTGCTGGGATTACAGGTGTGCACCACCACACTGGCTGTTTGATGCAGTCTTGTCAAAATATTAAAACTTTATTTAGTCCTTTTAAATTTTAATTGGAAACTTAAATTTAGGGCTTTATCATAATGTCTTCCTGGCAATTCCCTTACTGTTCCACAAATCTCTCTTTTTTGCAGGGGAGGTGTTTATTGGGGGTTGAACTCAGGGTAGTTTACCACTGAGCTACTTGCCAAGTTGCTGAGGGTCTTGCAAACTCTGGCCTTGAACTTATGATTTTCCTATCTCAGCCTCTTGAGTTGCTGGGCTTACAGTTGTATGCCACTGAGCCCAGCCACAAATCTCTCTCTTTTTTAAAAAATATTTTTAAATTTTCAGTGGATCTTTTATTTATTTATCTGTCTGTCTATTTATATGTGGTGCTGGGGATTGAATCCATGGCCTCACACATGCCAGGCAATCTATTTACCACTGAGCCACAATTCCAGCCCCCACAAATCTCTCTTAGTTGGTCTCTCCACCTTGTTGGCTGCTGACCTTTGTATTGCTCAGACATATTCAACTTTTTCTCACTTGAGGATTATTGGAGTAGTTGTTTCCTCTGCTGGGGCTACTCTTCTGATTGTGTGTAGTTGTGTCTTTCCTGGAATTTCATCTCAGCCTCAATGTCACTAGAGAGTTTTCCCTATTTACTACTTTAAAATAGTCATCCAATATCTTTTGTTACATTGCCTTAATTTAATTCTCAGCTGAGAACTGGATATTTTTCTTGTTGATTTCCTTTTTATTGTCTGATGCCTCTCAGATTCCGGACCTTGTACCTAGCCCCTGATATATATTTGTTGAATGGGTGTTTTGAAAAACCACATCCTTTAATTTACTGGTCTCTATATCTATCAGTTGTCTCTATCTAAACCTCACTCCCCCCACTTTTTTTTTTTTTTTAATTGTATTTGGGGCTGGGGTTGTGGCTCAAAGTAGAGTGCTCGCCTAGTACGTCTGAGGCCCTGGGTTTGATCCTCAGCCCCATATAAAAAAATAGATAAAATAAAGGTATTGTGTCCATCTACAACTAAAAAATAAATATTTTTTAAAAAATTGTTCTTTTTATGTATACATGGTAGTAGAGTGTATTTTGACATATTATACATACATGGAGTGTAACTTCTCATTCTTTTGGTTGTACATGATGTGGAGTTACACTGGTTGTGTATTCATATATGAATATAGTTATGTCTGATTCATTCTACTGTCTTTCCTATTCCCACCCCCCTTCCCTTTTCTTCCCTTTATTCCCTTGTCTAATCCAATGAACTTTTATCCCCGCATTGTGTGTTAGCATTCAACATTATCAGAGAGAACATTAGGCCTTTGGTTTTTTGGGGCTGGCTTGTTTCACTTAGCTTGATAGTCTCCAGTTCCATCCATTTACCAGCAAATGTCATTAATTTCACTCTTGTTTATGGCTAATATTCCATTGTGTATATATACCACATTTTCTTTTCCATTCATCTGTTGAAGGATACCTAAGTTGGTTCCATAACTTAGCTATTGTGAATTGAGCTGCTATAAACATTGATGTGGCTGCATCACTATATATATAGTATACTGATTTTAAATCCTTTGGGTATATACTAAGGATTTAGATAACTAGGTCAAATGGTGGTTCCATTCCAGGTTTTTTGAGGAATCTCCATACTACTTTCCAGAGAAGTTGCACCATTTTGAAATCCTACCAGCACTGTATGAGTGAACCTTTTTTCCCACATCCTTGCTGACATTTACTATTACTTGTGTTCTTGATAATTGCCATTCTGACTGGAGTGAGATGAAATCTCAGTGTAGTTTTAATTTGCATTTCTCTAATTGCTAGAGATTTTGAACTTTTTTTCATATATTTGTTGACCTATAGTATTTCTTCTCCCATGAGGTGCCTGTTCAGTTTTTTTTCTCCAATATATGTTTATAGTGCCCTTGTCTATTATGAGATAACTGTATTTATATGGGTTTATCTCTGTGTCTTCTATTCTGTACCATTGGTTTTCATGTCTGTTTTGGTGCCGATACTATGCTGTTTTTGTTACTATAGCTCTGTAGTATAATTTGAGGTCTGGTATTTGCCTCCTGCTTCACTTTTTTTTTTTTTAAATATATATTTTTTAGTTGTAGATGGACACAATACCTTTATTTACGTGGTGCTGAGTAACGAACCCAGTGCCTCATACGTGTGAGGCAAGCACTCTGCCACTGAGCCACAATCCCAGCCCTTCCTGCTTCACTTTTCTTGCGAAGGATTGCTTCTGGGTCTCTTTATTTTTCCAAATGAATTTCATGACTGCTTTTTTCTTTTTCCATGAAGAACATCATTGGAGTTTTCATAGGAATTGCATTAAATCTGCATAGTGCTTTTGGTAGTATGGCCATTTTGACAATATTAATTCTGCCTATCAAAGAACTTGGAATATCTTTCCATCTTCTAAAGTCTTCTTCAGTTTGTTTGTTTCTTTCTTTCTTTCTTTCAGCTTGCTGACAGGCAAACTTTTTTTTTTTTTTTAATTTATTTTTATGTGGTGCTGAAGATTGAACCCAATGCCTCATGCTTGCCAGGTGAGTGCTCTACCACTGAGCCACAGCCCCAGCTCTTCAGTTTCTTTCTTTAGTGCTCTGTAGTTTTCATGTAGAAGTATTTCATCTTCATTGTTAGATTGATTCTCACATATTTTATTTTTAACACTTTTTTTTTTTTAATTGGTGCATTGTAGTTATACTGGTTCTTTTTCAGAGTAAAACATGTTCAGTTTTCTCTGAAAATAAAATATTCAATCCAAATCTTTCAATACTTTTCTTAAATTGACATATAAAATATTATATATTTATAGGTATCCTAGGTCCTTATTTCTTGGTTTTAATGTTAGACTCTTCTCCTGTAGGAGCTAAACTAGGGATCTACTATATAAATATTTTTTATTAACTATTTCTAAATTATCACTTGACTTTCAAATGAGGTTTTGGAATGTAACACTTCTTAATTGGGAACTATCTGTTTTATTTATTTATTAGAGCTTTATAGTTACACATAGTATTTGGGTTCATTCCGACAAATTCATATATGCATGGACATTAATTTCAGTTCATGATAACCCCAGTGTTAGTTTTATTCTTAACTCTGCAGTATTTAGAATATAATTCTTCTGTGATGGAGCCTTTTTTCTTAACTAAGTTGGTCCCTCTTGGCTTGAATACTGCATAGGATGAGCAGCTTCCTAAAATACAATTAAAACATTTATGCGTTGAATATTTTTGTTGATTCAACCTTTTATTTGCTGGGCTTATATAGGGCAGTTTTTCAAGATTTCTAGATATAGTCTAGGTGGAATGTCATGGACATCATTATACAAAATACATGTATGAAGACTTGAATTGAGTATCATACTTTATATACAGAGATATGAAAAATTGTGGCATATATGTGTATTAAGAATTGTAATGCAAAAAAAAAAAAAACAAAGTACATGCATAAAGGCATGAATTGGCAAGAACATACTTTATATACAGAGATATGAAAACTTCTACCCTATATGTGTAATAAGAATTGTAATGCACTCCATTGCTGTCGTATATTTAAAAAAATAAAATCAATAAAAGATAAAAAAGAAGAAATAGTCTAGAGAGAATAATATACCTAGTTTTAAAATTTTCATATTGCCTTCACATTTGAAGAGTCCTTAACGATTAGTTAGTAACTGGAAATTTTGCAGTTGTTCTATGAACACATAGTTCACTTCTGAGGGATCTATTCTAAGGAAAAATCTGATGTATAGAAGAATAAAATGCCTTAGTGTGTTGATCACAGTAGTAATTGTAATAATGAAGACTTTAAAACAACAAAAGTCTTTAGAAAGGATAGTTAAAGATATGTTTTGGTATATCTATAGAGTGAAATCGTTCAGACATCTTTTTTTTTTAATTTCTTGGTACTGAGGATTGAACCCAGGGACACTCTCACTGAGCTATGGCCTCACTCCTTTTTTATTTTTTTATTTTGAGACAGGGTCTGGCTAAGTTACTGAAGGTCTTAGATGTGTGATTCTCCTGCCTCAGAATGTGGATTTTCTGGTGTTACAGCCTTTGCCACCACACATGATCTCATTTAGACATGTTAAGAGTTTGTAAAGAGTTTTTGATCACACAAGAAAACAGCTTTTTAAAATTTTTATTTTGTGATACTGGGGATTGAACCTGGGGATGCTTTACCACTGAGCTGTATCCTTAAAATCCTTTTAAAAACATTTTATTTTTATTCATGTTGTAAGTTGCCCAGCCTGACCTCAAATTTGCAGTCCTCCTGCCTCAGCCTCCTACGTAGCTAAATAGGGGTGTGTTACTACACCTGGCTCAAAAACAACTTAAAAAAAATTTTTTTTTAGAATACATTTTATTTTAAATTAGCACAATAATTGTTAATATTTTAAAATATGTACATATTTATTGGATACAGTGTAACATTTCAACATGTTTATAAAATGTAGTGATCAGATCAGGGAAGTGGTCATATTATTTCAAACGTATGTTTTTTTGCGGGGGAACATTGAAAATTCTTCTTAAATTAATTATTAGTGTATATTGAACTAATTAATGTGTTTCCTTGCAAGATTTTTTTTTTTCCCCTTAGTTCTGACAATTGAATCTAGTGGAATTCTGCCTCTGAGCTACATTCTGAGTCTTTTTCATTTTATTTTGAGACAGGGTCTCACTAAGTTGCTGAGGCTGAACATGTGATCTTCCTCCTTTAGCCTCCTGAGTAGCTGGGATTACAGGCATGTGCCATTGCCCTGGGCCATTGCAAGATTTTCATACATTTCTATTTTTGTGGTGCTGGGAATTGATTCCCAGGTCCTTGTGTATGCTTAGTAAGGCAGGTGCTCTACCCCTGAGTTATATGTCATCCTATTTGTTTTTTAAGGTGAAATGAGGATAATATCAGATGTCTGCTTCCCTCAATATTAGGTTAGGTCATTAGGTCGTTTTGAATCAAATATACTTCTGACAGCTAGAAAAAAAATGAGAAATTTCAAGGTCAGGTTCTAAAAGGTGAGTGTAGCTATGAGAGGTAAATCTCCTATTTGAGGTTATCTTTCCCCTGGATGTCATTGCTGCTGCTGGAAGTGACAGCTGAGAAACTGAATAGACTTTCAAAATATTCATGTCAAGGAGCACTGAACATTGGAATTAGGATTTGCTAAGATGGAGGGCCTAGGGAAACACTAGGATTTGTTTGGTCCCAGAGGGCCTATATCCTAAGAGTAAGGAAGGAATAGAGGTACACCAGTTGGTATAGGTAAATAAACCAGGTCTTTAATTTTCTCAATTCTGATTTGGATTAGATGATCTGGGATTCCTAGTGTCCCTAGCCTAGCTGCTTACTGGAAGCAAAAGTAGATCCTTTCTGAATAATAGCAACCATAGCCTCAAAATGTCTAATTTTTTGTATATAATGTCCAACCTTCAATAAAAAAACTAGGCATATAAAAAGACAAGATCCAGCAGATTATCATGAAGAAAAATTGAAAATAGAAACAAAAAGGAATGGGGATATTGCTTAGTGGTAAAGTACCCCTGGGTTCAGTTGCCAGTACCATGCATGTGCATGCATGCACATACCAGAACATAAGGAAACAAAATATAGATATAATTGTATATTATGTGATATATTACTCTTAAATATGATTATATAGTATCTGCTTATATTGTATATATGTATATATATATATATATATATATACACACACACACACACACAATATGTATATATACTTAAAGCCTAAATTTTTAATTTTGACAGACTTGATAAAAAAGAATGAAGTAGGAATTCTAGAACTGAAAAAAAATATAACTGATTATTAAGAGTCAGTGGATGGATAGACTTTGCAGCATAGATATAGTTGAAGAGAATTGTTGAAGTAGAAGGTTAAGTCAGGAAAAAATATTGATACTGAGATACAAGGGTAGAGAATACTGAAAAGCATAAAAGAGACATAGGGTATATGTAATTAAAGTTTTAGAAGAGAAGAAGAAGAAAAAAGAAAAGGAGAAAAAGAATGGGGCAGAAACAATATTTGATGAGCATTTGGCTATGGATTTTTCCCAAACTGATGAAAATTATCAAACCACAAATTAAAGCTGATCAGTGGTATCAAGCAGGAAAAATATTAAGAAAATCCGCCTGGGGAACATCATAGTAACATTGCAGAAAACAGGTCAAAGAAATCTTAAAGGCAATAAGAGAGTAAGGCATTTTACCTTCAACAGAGCCAGCAAGACTGACAGCCTGACTTTTTAATAGTAACATGGCATAGAGAAATAATAGCATTAAAGTGGTGACAGCGAATAACCACCAATCTTTACCAGTGAAAACATCCCTTAAAAATAGAAAGTAAAGATGTGTTCAGAGAAACAAAAATTGAGGAGAATGTGTAACCGGCAAAACCACCCTTAAAGGATATACTAAAGGTTGTTCAGAATGGAGGAAGATGATTCCAAATGGATGAAAATGTTGGGAAGGGACTGTTATGTGGGTAAATATGAGTGGTTTTTAGTTGTATAAAATAATAGTAATAATGATGTAGACTTTAAAAGAATTAAAGTATGTAACCGTGATAGTACTGTATTTGAAAAGAAAGTAAATGGTGATAAATGTGTTCCAATGCCCTTGTATTGTCTGGGAAGTGGTAAAAGTGCTAATTTTATGGAGGAATTTGTAAATGAGAGATATATGTTATAATCACTTAGGTAACCACTGAAAGAATAGTAAAAGGATATGTATTTGATAAGCTAGTGGTGGAGAAAAATGGAAAAATAAAAATTTAAAAAATGTTTAAAACAAGAGGGCAAGAAAGAGGAGATACAACAGGCAAGGCACATAGAGAACAAATAGTAAATTATTTTATTATTTATATGAGTTTCAATACTTACTAGGTGAGCTATGTAAAATTGGCAATATTTAGCATAAAAATAGCAATTTTATAACACATTAAATGTAACTAGATCAAATTAATTAGAACCAGAGTATCTAATTAACTAACTATATTCTGTGTATAAAGAAATCACACATTAAATGTGAAAATGCAGTAATGTTGAAAGTAGAAAATGGAAGAAGATATATCATGTAAACACCAAGGTGAGAAAGTTGGTTTAGCTGTGTAAGATAAAATAGACATTAAGGCAGAAATGTTATTAGAGATAAAGAGAAATATTTAGTTGGCAAAGGGTGTATATAACTTTAAGAATGCAAAAACAGGAACTAATTCATTAATCCTTACATGTTACCATGACTTCGAAGGATTAGTTTTGTTAAGTTAACCAGTTTGGGGGGATTGCATATGAAGCAGGTGCTCTTCCCCTGAGTTATGTCCTACCACTTTTTAAAATTTATTTTGAGGCACAGTCTTTCTGAGTTGCCTACGCTGGCCTCTTAAGTAGTTGTCCTCTTGCTTCAGCCTGTCAGGTAACTGTGATTACAGGTGTACACCACTGCACCTGGCATGATTTGTGCTTTTTGTATTATTAAAAATCTTGTACTGGGGCTGTGACTCAGTGGTAGAGCGCTTGCCTCACACATGTGAGGCACTGGGTTCAATCCTCAGCACCACCTAAAAATAAATAAACAAAATAAAGGTATTGAGTCCATTTACAACTAAACAACAACAAAAATAAAAAAAACTTTTAAGATATAAAATCCAACTAATTCTGTTTTTTTTCTGAAAGCTTTAAAGTTTTTTTCTTTATACACAGAATATAGTTAGTTAATTAATTTTTTTCTTTGAAATCTTTTGATTCATCTGACATTTGTTTATATAATGGATAACACACAATTTCATTTTATTTTCTGTAATTAAGTTTGTCTCTTGAATTCTTGATTTGAAATGTCACATGATACTGAATTTCCATTTCTGCCTGGGTCTCTATCAAGTTTGTCTTTCTGTTCCGTTTTGACCATTTGCCTTTGGCCAACATCATGCTAATTTTAAGATATAATAAGTCTTGATAGCACTTTGGGTAAATACCTTATGATTTTTCAGATTTTTTGGGGATGGGCTTTAGGATCACCTTAAGTTTCATGGAAAATGTTGAAATTTTGATAGGTAATATACTGAATTTATACACTAATTTGGGAGATAATTGCAATTTTTTAAAATATAGAATCATTTTACTTATAAACAAGATAGATTTATTTGTCTTTTATCTTCCTCAGTGAAGTTTGAGTTTTTCTTTATAAAAGTCTTTTTTTTTTTTTTTTTGGTACTGGTGATTGAACCCAGAGGCGCTTTGCCATTGAGTCACATACTCAGCCCCCACCCCTTTTTAATTTTAAATTTTGAGACAGGGTCACTAAATTGCTTAGGGCCTCACTAAATTGCTGAGGTTGGCCTCAAATTTGTGATCCTCCTGCCTCACCCTCCTGAATTGCAGGAATTAGAGGTGTGTGTCACCATGCCCAGCTTTAAAGTCTTTTGTATCTTTTGGTAGATGTATTCTTAGAAACCTTAAATTTTTATTTAAATTTTAGAGCTGGGGCTGTAGCTTAGTGGTAGAGTGCTTGCCTAGCATGCATGAGGCACTGGGTTCGATCCTCAGCACCACTATATAAAAATAAACAAGTAAAATAAAGGCATTCTGTCCATCTACAGGTACCAAAAAAAAAAAAAAAAACAATAAATAAATAAAAAGATTTTAAATGACAAAGTTATATTTAAAATTATTTATATAATATTTAGGGATGCTGTTGATTTTGGTGTGTCTATCTGAAATCAAACTTCAACTAAACTCTTTTATCATTCTGATGTTTTGTTCTTTCTCTTTGATTTAATTTTCTTCATGATAAATTATGTCATCCACAAATAAAATTTATTTTTCCTTTCGATTGTTATTTCACCACCTTTATATTTATACCTAAATAATATGGTCTAGATAGATATCTTTGAACAGTAATACATTCATGCATATGCAGATATTATATGTATTTTCTTCTTGGTTTATTTAGATCAACTTGGAAGGAGAAGTATCCATGTTATAGTTAGGCAGCTGCATATTTTAACGAATATACCACAAGTTTATGTATGTGTTGTTGATGGATGTTTGGGCAGTTTCCTGTTTTCATGACCATGCTTTTTGTATGTTCTTGGGTATCTTTTTATGACTTTCCATGCATGTATCTGCAGGTTCATAAGAGTGTACAAATCTTTAACCTGACAGTATAGTGCTGAACTGTTTTTCAAGCTGTTTGAATCAATTTAGATTTCCACTGACAGTATTTGAATGTTCCTTTTGCTCCATATCCTTGCCAGTGATTGATGTTGCCAATTTGGTGTTCATGTAGCTGTGATCTTAGAATTTTCATTTTCCTGATTGATTAACGAGGTTAAACACTATTCATGTGAATGTTAATTGGTTATTTGAATATCATCTTTTGTGATGGTCCTATTCAAATATTTTGTCCATTTTTGTATTAGATTATCTGTCTTACAGATTTTTAGATGTTCTTTATGTATTTTTCATACATATGTTTGGGTACATATTCTGGATATGTTCTGCACATGTCTTCTGATTCCATAACTTGTGTTTTTACTCTTTGTGATGTCTTGATAAAAAAGTTAAATTATTTTTGTTTTAAATTTTTTCCCTTTAAAGTAGTAGAATATAATTAATATTTTTCTTTATGATTAGTGCTTTTTATTGTCCTAATTTAAAAAGTTTAATAAGAAAGTGATGCAGATAATTTTCTTTTATTATTTGCTAAACCTTTCTAGAGTTGCCTTTCACATTTAGGTCTCTAACATATGTACATATATATGTATGTATGGTATAGGGTGAGAGTTTGGTTTTTGTTTTTTCCCATATGGATACTCACTTGTTCTACTATTTTGGCGGGGGGGAGAATAACACATATTTGTCATAAATATATCTGTGCTCGTGTAGATATATTTCTGGACTTTTCTGTTCTGGTAGTGTCTGACACAGAAATCCACCTAAATGAAGCACGTGCAAGAAGGTGGGAATAAATTACAAATTATCAGTCATTGTAACAGATACAAAATGGACTAAATCCACCAGTTTAGAAACAGATTTTACATTGGATTTTTAAAACATGAGAACTCAGGAAAGTTTAAAGCAAAAGATGGGAAAAAGAATTAGCAGGTAAATTCTGAGTGTCTTTCTCTTCTTTGGGAAGGAACAAGTGTCTCAATTCAACTTCATACATTGTTGGGTCTAAGGCCTCTCTGCTCCTGTCCCCTAGTGTTTATTAAAACTCAAGCCCTAACAGGTGCTGTGGCACATGGCTTGGGAGACTGAGGCAGGAGGATCGCAAGTTCAAAGCCAGCCTTAGCAGCTTAGCAAGGTCCTAAGCAGCTTAGTAGACCCAGTCTCAAAATAAAAAGAGCTGTGGATGTGCCTTAGTGGTTAAGCGCCTCTGAGTTCAATTCCTGGTACCCCCCCTAAATAATAATAACAATAAATAAATAAAAACAAAGCTGCAAGCCCAAAGATTACAGAAATTTACCTCCCAGGACAGCCTTTTTTTCCCCTCTGCCCCTGGAAATTTTCTTTATTGTGGGGTCAGCCATGTATTTAAAGGCAATTTGCCATGTTTTGTTTTATCTATCATGTGTTAGGCATTTGTAGGGACTTTTTTCTCCTGTTTACTTCCAGTCATTTAGTCTGTTGTGTATTGTCTACTCCATTAGTCTTTTATAGAGTTTTTTGCTTTTTTTAAAAAACTCTTGTTAACTGAGGATCAACTCAGGTCATTGTGTCTGAGAATTTTAAGAACTCATCCTTCTAAGGGTTCCACTAGAAATATAGTGATTGCCTGTGGTTGATAGGTATTCGTGTGTTTTTCATGTTTCTACTAACAGAGCACATATTTCATAACGTTATCTTAAAAAAAGAAATTGTCCTTAAGATCCTTCAAGTAATAGCCTTTCTTTTATATTTGTTGCAGGTGGTGCGGTTGTGTCAGAACCCAAAGCTGGCGCTGAAGAATAGCCCACCTTATATCTTAGACCTGCTGCCAGATACCTACCAGCATCTCCGTACTATCTTGTCAAGATATGAGGGGAAGATGGAGACACTTGGAGAAAATGAATATTTTAGGGTGTTCATGGAGAATTTGATGAAGAAAACTAAGCAGACCATAAGCCTCTTCAAGGAGGGGAAAGAAAGAATGTATGAGGAGAATTCTCAGCCTAGGTAATGGAGAAATACTACACAAATATTATTTCAGGTCTGTGACTGCCTGAATGGATAACCATAGAAGTAGTTGAGTTTGTTTGAATTTTATATTATCTGGAATGGAACATGACAGTAGATTTTAAGATGTGCTTTATGTAAAGGTTCTTTTGGAGGACATTGCGCCATCTTCAAGTCTGGTAGACTTGTTTTCCTAAAGTTATGGAAATGGTTGCAGACCGTAGACCTTTGAAGACCTGGGGGATCATGCAAGTTAATTGTATGTTGATGTTATTGTGTTTGGTTTTGACCAGTTGGAAATAAATTTTAACTCATTTAGAACAAGTAACAAAATATAAATTCTACTAGGATTTTTTTAGTGAGTAATTTACTCTTGAGGGACACTTAATTGGAAGGAATAGTAATTTTTGAAAGCATTAAGTAACTATGCATGACTCTAGCAGTAATGTACTAATGGTATTTTTGTAGTTTACTATTTCTTAGTCTCTGATGGCTTCAATTTTGGCAACCCTGTCCCACTTAAAATTTTTTCCACATCATTACTCATATACCTTGACTGTAACTAATTATTCAGGTTTAGTTCAGGTATCAATCTTTTCTTCTTGAAATGATTTCTGGTGACTAAATTCAGTCTGTAGGAATTTATAACTTCTGGTTTACTTGCAAATGAACTTTATTCTTATTAAATGTAAAAGGGCTGGGGATGTAGCTCATTGTCTAGCCTTTGTAAGGCCCTGGGCTTGTTGGTGGTGGGGGGGAGAAAGAAAAAGGAAGAAAGCAAGTAAAAAAGAAATGTTGACTATATGGAACTCTAAGCTAACTAGTTATTTCATATTGCAGATTTCTTTTATTTCTTTTATAGCACTGGGTACTGAACTATTTGAGAGTGCTTCTTTACCCTCCCTTCCCCCTGTGCTAGGGATAGAACCCAGGGCCTGGCACATGCTAGGCAAGAGCTATATCCTCAGCCCTTTTTATTTTATTTTAAAACAGCATCCCACTAAGTTGCCCAGGATGGCTTCATATTGGCGATCCTTGTGCCTCAGTCTCATGAGCGGCTGGGATTACAGATGTGTGCTAACAAGCCTGGCAAGAGTTTTTAAAAATATAATCTCATACTACAGGGACACAGCCACATCAATGTTTATAGCAGCACGATTCACAATAGCTAAACTGTGGAACCAACCTAGATGCCCTTCAGTAGGTGAATGGATAACGAAAATGTGGCATATATACACAATGGAGTTCTATTCAGCATTAAAAGAGAATAAAATCATGGCATTTGCAGGTAAATGGATGAGTTGGAGACTATAATGCTAAATGAAGTTAGCCAATCCCAAAAAACCAAATGCCAGATGTTTTCTCTGATATAAGGAAGCTGTTTCATAATGGAGTTGCGGTGGGGAGGGGAAGAGCATGGGAAGATTAGAAGAACTCTAGATAGACCAAATGGGAGGGAGGGGGTATGGGGGTAGGAAAGACACGGAATGAGATAGACATCATTACTCTAAGTATACGTGAATGAAGACACGAATGGTGTGACTCTACTGTGTGTACAACCAGAGATGTGAAAAATTGTGCTCTATATGTGTAATATGAGTTGTAATACATTCTGCTGTCATTTATAACAAATTAGAACAAAAATATATTTATAATCTCAATAAGTAGCTAACAAAACTTTAAAAATTTACCAACTACTATAGACTTTATTGTGGCTAATTCTAGGAAGCGAAAGAATTTTAAAAAGCATTTAAATATGATGTTAAGGGGCTAGGATTGTGGCTCAGTGGTAGAGCACTTGCCTAGCCGGGTACAAGGCCCTGGGTTCGATCCTCAGCACCACATAAAAATAAATAAACAAAATAAAGATATTGTGTCCAACTACAACTAAAAAATAAATATTTTTTTAAAAATATGATGTTAATGTAACATCATCCAAATATGATATAAGATAATATGACTCAATAGAGATACATACAGGATGCTGCAAGAACAGTTTTGCTTGGTGGCATAGAGTTAGCAGCAAAAAAGAAGTGTTATTTGAACTAGATTTTGTAGGTTGTTTTATGAGTTTTCTATGTAGAGAAGTCAAGAGAAGACCTTTAACATAGTTGTATGAAAATACAGACTGCTTAAGGAACATGAACAGTCTGGTTTGGCTAGAACTATGGTAGCTAGATAAGTGGAAATATAGTTGGAGTCTTGTTATAAAGGGCTGGACTTTGACCTGTAGACTTTCTGTCTTGTAGGTGACAGATTGTCATAAAACAGTTGGTGTGTATGTTGAGGGGAGGGGATTTGGGGGATTGAACCCAGGTTTGTTCTACACTAAACTATATATATATCCCCATCCCTTTTTAAAAATTAAATTATTTATTATAATTTTTTATACATGACAGGAGAATGTAATTCATTTCATATTACACACGTAGAGCATAATTTTTCAAGTCACTGTACACAAAATATTTTCACATCATTCACGTCTTCATACATGTACTTAGGGTGATGTCTAACTCATTCCACCATCATTCCTACCCCCTTACCCTACCTCATTACCCTCCTTCCCCTTTGCCCTATCTAAAGTTCTTCCATTCCTCCTTCCCCACCATCCCTTTTTATTTATTTTTTTAAATTTGGAGACAGGGTCTCTCTGAGCTGCCCAGATTGTCCTCCTTCTTGCAGTTCTCCTGCCCCAGCCCGCCCAGTTGCTGGGATTACAGGCATGCACCACTGTGCCCATTCCTTTAATTTTTATTTAGAAACAGGATCTTGCTAAGTTGCTGAGGCTGGCCTTGAACTTGTCCTGCTTCAGCCTCCTAAATCAGAATTACAGGAGTGCCCCACTAAGCCTGGCTTTTTTTTTTTTCTTTTTTCTCTCTCTCCTGATAAGGGAAAATTTATGAGCTTTAGTGTCTGATATTTTTGATCTATGTTTTGGCTTAGAAGTTTTTCTATTTTTTTTATATGGATATAATTCATGTAGTGTAAAACTCACTCTCAAAGTATACGATTCAGGGTGCTGGAGTTGTGGCTCAGGGGTAGAGCGCTCACCTAGCACATCTTAGGCCCTGGGTTCGATACTCAGCACCACATAAAAATAAATAAAATAAAGGTATTGTGTCCATCTACAACTGAAAAATAAAATTAAAAAGTATACAATCCAGTAAAGTATACAAACTTGTGGTTTTTAGTTTATTCAGTTATGCAGTCGTCACCACTCTTCAATTCCAGATTATTTTAATCACCCCCAAAAGAAACCCATACTCGTTAGCAGTCACTCCTTACTCCCTTTTCCACCTCCCCTCTAGCCCAGTCACTAATATCTGCTTTCTCTCTCAGTGGATTTACCTGTTCTAGACATTTCATAGAAAATAGAATTGTACAACATGACCTTTTGTATCTGGCTTCTTTTAGTATGCTTTCACAGTTCATACATATTTATATTGTAAGTCATTACTTCATTTTTTTTTTATAGTTAAATGATTTTTCAATGTACGGTCATACACATTTTGATTATGGACATTGGGTTTGTTAACATTTTGGGGCTATTCAGAATAATGTAGCAGGCTGCAGTGGCACATACCTGTAATCTCAGCGGCTCTGGAGGCTGAGACAGGAGGATCACAAGTTTGAGGTTAGCCTGGGCAACTTATTGAGAACCTGTCTCAAAAAAAAAAACAAAAAAAGCTGGGGTGTACCTCAGTGGTAAAGTGCTCTTGGATTTGATCCCTAGGACTCCCCCCCCCCTCAAAAAAAAAGCTGCTGTTAATGTGCAAATTTTGTTTATTTATTTTTTTCACTCCTTTTTGGTCTATAACTAGGAAAGGAATTGCTAAATCATATGGTTATTCTGTGTTTAACTTTTTGAGGAACTTCCAAACTGCTTCTACAAGTGACTACAGCATTCTGCCTTCCTCTAGCAATGTATCAGGATTCTAATTTCTCACCAACACTTATTATTGTCATGGTCGTCATCTTCTTCTATTTTTCCATACTGGGGATTTAACTCTGGGACACTCAAACACTGAGCCACATCCCTAGCCCTATTTTGTATTTTATTTAGAGACAGGGCCTCACTGAGTTGCTTAGTGCCTTGCTGTTGCTGAGGCTGGCTTTGAACTCACAATCCTTCTGTCTTAGACCCCTGAACTGCTGGGATTATAGGCATGCACCACCGTGCCTAGTTTATCATCTTCTTTATTATAGTTATCCTACTGGACTGTGAAGTGGTATCTCAAGGTTTTGCAATGTTTTTCTAATGAGTAATATGAGTGTGAGCATCATTTCACGTACCTATTAGATATCTTCTTTGGAGAAATGTCTTATCAAAAGTTGTGCCCATTTTTTATTGGGTTGTCTTTTTATTGTTGAATTGTAAGTTTTTTTTTTGTGCATGTTCTGTATACTAGACTACTATCATAAATCATATATACCATATGTAAGATTTGTAAAACTACTCCCATTCTGTGGGTCTTTGCACTTTCTCAGCACATGCTTTGAAGCACAAAAGATTTTAATTTTAAATCTAATCCCCATCCTTTTTTTTTTTTTTTTAATTTTGAGACAGGGTCTCATTAAGTTGCTTAGGACCTTGCCAAGTTGCTGAGGCTGGCCTTGAACTTGTGATCCACCTGCCTCAGCCTCCTGAGTTGCAGAGATTACAAGCATGCAACACTCATACCTGGCTTGAAGTCTAATATTTTTTCTTTAATTGTTTTTGCTTTTAAGAAACATTTGCCTAATTTAAGATCATGAAGATTATGCCTTTTTTTTTCCCCAGGAGTTTTATAGTTTTTGCCCTTGGATTTAAGTCTTTGATCCATTTTTAGTTAATTTTTGTTTATGGTACGGGATAGAGATCCAACTTCATTCTTTTTCATATGGATATCCCATTGTCTTGTACCAATCTTCCTTTCCTGTCTGGATACATTTTATTTTATTTTACTTTTTCCTGCCTAATTACCCTGGAGAGACTTCTGTTGAATAGAAACTATGTTGAATAGGAGTGGCAAGAGTAGCCATCTTTGCCTTCTTCTTGCTATTAGGAGGAAAACTTGTAGTTTTTAAACATTGACTATGATGTTAGCAATAGAATTTTTTTTTTAATTTATTTTTTGGTGTAGATGGACACAACACAATGCATTTTATTTTTATGTGGTGCTGAGGATTGAACTCGGGTCCTGCCCGTGCTACGCAAGCGCTCTACCGATGAGCCACAATCCCAGCCCCAGCAATGGAATTTTTGTAGATGCATATTTCAGGTTGAAGAAATTTCCTTCTATTTTTTATATATCAGAGTAGCCAGGCACACCTGTGACTGTGGAGGCTGAGGCAGGAGGATCACAAGTTCGAGACCAGTATCAGCGACTTAATGAGGTCCTGTCTCAAATTAAAAAACAAAAAGGGATGGGGATATAGCTCAGTGGTAAGGTGCTCTTCATTTTAATCCCCAGTTCCGCAAAAAAAAAAAAAAAGAAAGAAAGAAAAGAAGAAGAAGGAAGAAGAAGAAAAAAATTTATTTATTCATTCATTTTATGAATGAATGAATAAATGAATGAATAAATAAATAAACTTGCTCCAGCTGGGCATGATGGCGCATGCCTTTAATCCCACTGATTTGAGAGACTGAGGCAGGAGGATCCCAAATTCAAAGCCAACCTCAGCAACTTATCAAGGCCCTAAGCAATTTAAACCCTGTCTCAAAAAATAAAAGGGGCTTGGGATGTGACTCAGTAGTTAAGCGCCCCTGGGAATGTGGCTCAGTGGTCGAGTGTCCCTGGTACCTGCCCCCACCACCACCACCACCAAAAAAGAGGAGGGTGGGAAAAAATGACAGGGAAAAATCAAGAATGGCTCCTAGTTTTTCTTAACTCTGCTGGTGGTGTAACATATATTAGAATGGAGAATTCAGGATATAGACGTGGGAAGAAGCAATAGAATTCAGGATACAGATGTGGGAAGAAGCAAATTTTTATTCTAATGTGTTATATATGACAGCAGAATGCATTAAATTCATTTTACACATATAGAGCACCATTTTTCATATCTCTGGTTATATACAAAGAGTTCCATTTTGAACACGTTTAAGTTTGAGGGTTTTTTGTTTGTTTTATTTTGTGGTACTAATGAATCCAGGGCCCTTTACCACTAAACTACATCCCCAGCCCTTTTTATTTTTTGAGACAGGGTCTCTCTAAGTTGCTTAGGGCATTGCTAAGTTGCTGAGGCTGGCCTTGAATTTGCAGTCCTCTTGCCTCAGCCT
Source organism: Marmota monax (assembly GCF_021218885.2). Lineage (NCBI taxonomy): Eukaryota > Metazoa > Chordata > Mammalia > Rodentia > Sciuridae > Marmota > Marmota monax. The sequence continues at coordinate 4,524,972 of NW_026695234.1, read as the reverse complement.
ATTGAGTTGCTGGAATTATAGGCATGTACCACCATGCCCAGCTTTAAGTTTGAGATATTCTTACGAACTTTCTAAGGAGAGACGTCAGATAAGCAGGTGGGTTGAGCCATTAGAATTTGACTTATAGCAGGAGAGATTTAGAATAAAGACAGAAATTTCGTTTAGTAGAATATTTAAGGCCATGAGACTCCTCTCTACAGGATCATCTGGGAGGAGACAAGTCAGGTCAGCAATGGAGACACAAAGGAAGCACCACTGAGCGGGACGAATAAAAACAGGAGAGAACCAACAAAGAAAAATTAAAACAAAAACAAAAACAAAAAAACACGGACTTGGGGATGTAGCTCAAGACCCCCATCTGAAGTAGATATTTGGCAAAGGAGATGAATAATCCCCAAGGAATACAAAAGGCCAGTGTGAATATGAAAATAACAATTCAGTTTGCAAGGCATAAAATATTTCTTTTGGCTTATAAAAGTGGAAAATGTATGGGCTAGGGCTATAGCTCAGTTGATAGAGTGCTTGCCTCTCATGCACAAGACCCTGGGTTCAATCCCCAGGATCACCAAAAAATAAAAATTTATAATTAGTGTTTTGAAAGAGGATGCAGGGAAATGAATTCGATATCTCATACCTGGTTGTTGTAGGAGTAAAATTGGTCCAACCTTTGAAAACATTTAGAGTTTTGCTTACTAGGTTCACTTTTAGGATAAATTTATCAATAATTTGTGTTAAAATATCACTATGAAGACGAGACATTTACTAAGATGCTGTCACAGAAAAAAAAATTAGAAACTTGTATGTATAGCATCAGAAGATCAATCATATAAATAATAGAAGCTATGGTATATTTAGACATTAAACATTTTTGTTAATGAAAAATGACATGGCAAACAATATAATTAAATAAATATACTACAAAATCTATGTTTAATAAAATAAAATCCCTTTTTAATTTATTTATTTATTTTTTTTTAAAGGAAGTGAGACAGGGAGGGGAGAGAGAGAGAGAGAATTTTAATATTTATTTATTTATGTTTAGTTCTCGGCGGACACAACATCTTTGTTTGTATGTGGTGCTGAGGATCGAACCCAGGCCGCACGCATGCCAGGCGAGCGCGCTACCGCTTGAGCCACATCCCCAGCCCCCTTTTTAATTTATAAGGTCCCATTTTTGTAAAAAGTATTTTAAAATACAGAAACTATCTAAAAGAAATTATACCAAAATATTATCTATAGTTTCTACATATTAGAAGTACAATGTTTTTTAATTTTCCTGTGTTTATGTTCTTTAAATTATCTACAATGACGGACTTGGGGATGTAGCTCAGTGGTATAACACATCCCTAACAAGACTATGGGTTCTGTCCCTAGCACTGCAAAAGACAAATAAGTAAATAAATGTCCTACAGTGAATATGTAATTGACCAAATTCTTACTCTTTTTCTTTTTGCTACCAGAAATTGAACATAGGGACACTTAACCACTGAGCTACATCAGCAGCTCTTTTTATTTTTTGAGACAGGGTCTTACTAAGTTGCTTGGGGCAACTTACTAAATTGCCTTGCTAAGTTGCTGGCTGGCTTTGAACTTCTGAACCTCCTGCCTCAGCCTCCTGACCTGCTGGGATTACAGGTGAGCGCCACGGTGCCTGGCTATCAAATTCTATTTTTTTCTTCCTTTTTTTCCAAATTATTTTTTAAGAAGAAAATAAATTATATTTCTTAGGTAGCAAGGACAATCCTTCACAAGGATACTCCTGAAAAATTTCCTATTTATTTTTCTGACTTAATTGTTAGATTTAAGTGAACTAGTCAGAAATAGGGCTGAGTCTCTATCATGAGAGGCTGGAAAACTTAGTCAAAATGAACAAGATGGAGTTTATGAAGGTGAAAAGTAATATTTAGTTCTATACTCTTAGAAGATCATAGTATATGTTAAAACAGTAGATCATAAATTAACTGTAGTCTAATTGTTTAAACAAGATCCTTTATTTTCTTAGAAAATCTAATTAGGGATACAAAATAGATTTGTGTTTCAAGTACTATTTTTTGTTCATTTTTTTGAGGTGGGGATCTCACCGATGAATGTGAAGTTATACTCCATTTATATATAATGTGTCAAAATATATTCTACTCTCATGTATAACTAATTAGAACAAATAAAAAATATTAAAAAATTAAAAAACCTTTTCAAATAAGACTTTTTTTTTTTTTTTTTTTAAGGATGGTGAGGACAAAAGCTGCTGTAAATGGTGTGTGTCTTCCTTCCAAAATTCATGTCTTTGTTATTAGGGTTGTTTTCTTTTGTTTTGGATACCAGGAATTTAACCTAGAGGTGTTTAGCCACTAAACCACATCCCCAGCTCTCTATTTTTATTTTCAATTAATTAATTTTTGGTGCCAGGGATTGAACCACCGAGTCACATCCCCAGCCCTTTTTTATATTTTATTAGAGACAGGGTTTCACTGAGTTGCTGGGCCTTGCTAAGTTGGTGAGGCTGGCTTTGAACTCACAGTTCTCCTGCCTCAGAGAAATCCCTTGATTCTTCAAATCCCTTGATTCTTCGTCTAAGGGAATTTTACTGTTGGGCTATGTCCCCAGCTCCCCTCCCCACAACCTTAAAAAAAAATATTTTGAGACAGGGACTGGCTAAGGTTCTCAGGCTGGCCACTGAGCCTAGCAAGTATGTTTCTTAAAAGGTTAATTGCAGTGTGAAATCCAAAAACAGTTCAGTGAGCATTTTGTATTTTGTTACTTTCAAATGCATTAGTTTATCCTGTACATAAGAGTCTAATTTTATTTTATGATTTTGGTGTAACATGTATGTGTCACTTGGAAGCTGCTGGTCAGTAAACATGTAGATTTTTCCATATGTTGCTGTATCATTTTGCAATATCAAAACAGTCAACATGTATTAGTTAAGTCTCATTAAAAACTGGGCTCAATGGAGAGTGCTTATAATCCCAGCAACTTGGGTGGCCAGTCTCAAGTTCAAGCCCAGCAGGGGCAATAGTGAAACCCTGTCTCAAAGGAAAAAAAATTCTCATTAGAAAAGTTTATTGGGAAACTGTTGTTGAGTACAACAGTGGTGGTTAGAAGTTTCAAAAATTTGAATTTAAACTTGAATTGTGTCATTGCTAACAAAACATATCAGTTTTTTTTTTTTTTGAAACATCAGGTTACTTCCTTCATTTTGGAGGCAGTGCTATTTATCCCAGTTTGAGTAGTCATAAATTTGACAACTGGTCTTTCTTTTTTTTTTTTAAAGTAAAAATGATGTTCTGTGTCATGTGAAAATCCACAGTTAAGGTAACCTATTTATGGTGAAAGAGTGAAAGCTTTTCCTTAATATCAGGAACCAGACAAAGAAGCCCACTTTTGCCACTTCTTTTCAACCTATTACTGACAGTTCTAGCCAGAGCAGTCAAACAAGAAAAATAAATAAATAAAAGGCATCCAAACAGGAAAGGATACCTGGTACCTGAGCTTGAATCAAGACAATAATACCAAACTGTACATGTAGTCAGTATTCATTGCCATTTGCACATGAAATGATCTTGTATTCAAGAAAGCCTAAGGAATGCATTAAAAAATTACCAGAGCCAATAAATGAGTTCAACATAGTTGCAGAATACAGAATCAATTACATTTCTATATACAAGCAATGAACAATCCAGAAAGAGAATCAGCCATGAGTTTACCATGGAGGTAAAACACACACATTGAAAACTGAAAAGCATTACCAAAGATAGGAAAGAAGGTGTAAGTCAATGGAAAGATTTCCAGTGTTGATGAACTGGAAGACTTAGTGTTAAGATGGCAATACTCCCCAAACTGAACTACAGATTCATTGTAGTACCTGCCACAATTCCAGCTGCCCTTTATGCAGAAATTCACAAGCTGATCCTAAATTCAGACAGAAACTGAAGGGACCCAGAAGAGGCAAAACAATCTTGAAAAAGAAGAGCAAATTTGGAGGACTCACACTTCCTAATTTCAAAACTTTACTACAAAGCTACAGTAATCAAAATGGTGTGGTATAGGTATCAGAATAGATAAATAGATTAATGAAACAGAATTGAGAGTCCAGAAATAAGTCCTTAAATTTATGACCAATTTACTTTTAAAAATTAATTAATTAATTGATTGATTGATTAGTTTTCACAGGGTTGGGATCAAACTCAAGGAAGGGTTCATGTGTGCTGGGCAAGGACTTTATCACTGAACTGCAGTAGCTCATCAGTTTACTTTGAAAAGAATAATAAATCCATTTGTCTTTTGAACTAATGGTGCTCACATTAAGGGATATCAACATGGAAAAGAATGAAGCTGGACCTTCCCTTACATCTTTTACAAAAACTATCTCAATAGATCAAGGAATTAAATTTAATAGTTAAAACATACAAATTTAAAATCATGGCATTTGCAGGGAAATGGATGGCATTAGAGCAGATTATGCTAAGTGAAGCTAGCCAATCCCTAAAAAACAAATGCAGAATGTCTTCTTTCATATAAGCGGGAGGACTCAAAATAGAGCTGGGAGGCAGGGAGGAAGAGCATGAGAAGAAGATTACCATTAAATAGAGAGGTGCTTGGGAATGGGAGAGAGAAGGGGAATTGCCAGAAGATGGTAGGAGACCCTCATTGTTATGCAAAATTACATATAAGATGGTGTGAGGGGGAAGAAAAAAGAGAGAAACGTGTCACAGTAGATTGGGTAGAAAGAGGTGAGGGGAGGGGAGGGGAGGGGGGATAGGAAGGGTAGCAGAATACAATAGACACTAGTATGGCCCTGTGTATAAACGTGGCTGTATAACCAATGTGATCTTGCAATCTGTACACGTGGAAAAATAAGATTACGTACCCCATTGACAAATATATGATATGTCAAGATCATTGTAATGTTTTGAGCAACTAATAAATTTTAAAAAACATACAAATTTTAGGTAAAAAAGTAAATGAAAATCTCTGTGACCTTGGATTAAGCAATGGGTTTTTTTTTAATTAATATTTTTTTAAAATTGTGGTTGAACACAATATCTTTATTTATTTTTGTGTGGTGCTGAGGATTGAACCCAGTGCCTTAAACATGCGAGGCAAGTACTGTATCACTGAGCTACAACCCCAGCCCAAGCAATAAGTTTTTAAGTATGACAACAAAAGTATATGTTGTGCAAGAAAAAGTAGATACATTGAACTCCATCAAAACTAAAAACTCTGCACATAGAGTGAAAAGATAGCCCCCAGAATGGGAAAAAAGTATTTTAAAGTTGTATTTCTGCAGGGATTAATATTCCAGAATATATGAAGAATGCCTATATATAGCTCAACATCATAACAAACCAATTAAAAAATGCTGAAAACATTTAAGTAGACATATCTTCACAATAGGCCCATAAAAAGATGCTCTACTTATCATTAAGGAAATACAAATCAAAACCATAATGATATATTGTTTCATACTCACTAGTATGGATATTATCCAAAAAGTAGTAAGTATCAGTTAAGCTATAGAGATACTGGGACCCTCGTGCTTTGTCTATGGAAATGTAAAATGGTGCAACCACTAAGGAAAACAATTTTGGGATTTCCTCAGAAAGTTTCCCCTCCCTTCTGCTTCCCTCGGGTACTGGGAATGGAACCAAGGTGGGTCTCATGAAGTTACATAGACTGGCCTTGAATTTGTGATCTTCCTGCCTCAGTTTCTTAAGTTGGGATTACAGGTGTGTGCCACTATACCTGGCTTTTACATGTACCTATGTACAAGTAGTATTTTGTTTTTGTTGCAAGTCACCGTTAAGAATACAGAACTGGGCTGGGGCTGTAGCTCAGTGGTAGAGTGCTTGCCTAGCAAGTGTGAGGCACTGGGTTTGATCCTCAGCACCTCATAAAGATAAAAAAATAAGGGTATTGTATCCATCTAAACTACAAAAAAATATTAAAAAAAAAAAAAGAATACAGAACTGCTTACATGTACAGTTTGTTATAATTGTCTTGATTCAAGCTCAGGTACCAGCAGTCTTAACCACCATGGCCTTTGTACCATCAGTATAAATGTATATACACTGGGAAAAAAGTTGTGTGGTGTTTTAGTGGTAATATGGAAGTAAAAATTTTAACATTGTGGACTTCAGGAAGAACTGTGTATTGTATTTTAAAAACTACTATATTGATGTGCATATTTTTAAAATGCTATAACCATATTATAGAAAATTGAAAAAGTAACACAAGGGGAAAGAACTTAATACTACTGTCATTTGTGGGTAGTTATGTAAGGGTAAAAGAAATTGAAGTTAAAGGGTAACAGACCGGGTATTGTAAAGTTTCTAAGCTGCAAGGTCTGAGTTAAAATGTAAAGGATTAGGTATTGTTAGGTTTCTATGCTACCTGCAAAACCTGAAATTTCTGTAGCTGTTAAGACAATGCTTGGAACTGCCTAGTAAATATTTCCCCTGACTACTTGGTTGTTTAATAACTGAAGGGCTCTGTGTGGTCGCACGTAGGCCTTGCAGGGCCTAAACCAATCAGTTTGAATGTGTACTCTCCTTAGGAATGACCTATCACTCCAGCCTGACCTGTTCCCGCCAATGAATGAACTAATCATGTTTAGGAGTTGTTGTTCAATTTTCCCGCGCCTCATGATGATTTGTTCTGATGTATACAAAGCCCTCCGCCCTCCCCCAAAAGTGTACTTACGCAGTGCTCAGCCCCTGCTCGGGGCTCTGGGCTGCTTTCCCTTCTTGAGTGGGCACAGAGCCCCAGCATGCTGGTTCAATAAATCCCCTTCTGCCAATTGCATGAGTGGTCACTTGGTGGTCTCTTTCTCCGACGCTTCGCCGGACCCTTACAGTTCCTTCTAGTCTCTTAGAGAGTAGACTTTTTGTGATGCTATACTGTTCTGTATTTATAATTCTGGAGAATCATAGGCTAATCTTGTCTTTTTGTGGTTGAACCATTGTGCATTTCAAGGGAATAGAGTGTCAAGGCTGGTACATAGGTTTTAGTAAGTGTGCCAAGTCCTGTAGTAGCTGGTTAGGTTGCTGTGTTGAAAGGTTCAGTAGCAAAAAGTCCCAGTAATCCCAGCAGCTCAGAAGGGTGAGGAAGGAGGATTGTGAGTTCAAAGCCAGCTTCAACAATGGTGAGCGAGATGCTTAGCAACTCAATTACACCCTGTCTCTAAATACAACAGACACTAGTATGGCAATATGTAAATCAATGGATGTGTAACTGATGTGATTCTGCAATCTGTATATGGGGTAAAAATGGGAGCTCATAACCCACTTGAATCAAATTGTGAAATATGATATATCAAGAACTATGTAATGTTTTGAACAGCCAACAATAAAAAAATTAAAAAAAAAAAAAAAAAAAGAAAACACAAAACAGGGCTGGGGTTGTGGCTCAGTGTTCCAGTGCCCCTGAGTTCAGTCCCTGGCACCAAAGAAAAGAAATGTTTTCTGGTGGTCTTGTGAAGAGAGATGAGAGAATTATTATTTGTAATCTGTACTTTTTCTATCTAAAATGTAGAGTTTTCATCACATGTGGAAAAGATTTTACCTTATTATTTCTCAAAGATTAATTTTGTTCCTTCTCTACTTCCAGACTCCATTTACATGTGTATCTGGCCTCTTGATATCTCACTGGCCATTGGTACTGTTCTCCCCCCCCCCCCCCCCCCCGTGTTTTATTTTGGGTAGTTTATATTACTCTTAGTTATAGTTACTTAGCAATATTTAATTTGCTGAGAATCCTTTCCATTAACATTTTCATCTTTACAAGTTGGATTTTAATCTTTTTTATATCTTCCATGTGCTTAGCATCTGCAAGTGATTCTCTGCCCTTTTGTATAAGGAATATAGTTAGAACAACTATTTTGTTATCTTTGTCTGCTAATTCTGTTATCTGTGTCACTCATAGGTTTAATACTCTTGATTTATTTTTGTCCTAAGAGTCATTTTCCTGCTTTATTGTGTGCTTGGTGATTTTTTTAAAATTTTTTATTTTTTTTAGTTGTAGATGCACACAATATTTTTATTTATTTATTTTTATGTGGTGCTGAGAATAGAATCCAGTGCCTCACATGTGTGAGGCAAGCACTGTACCACTGAGCTATAGCCCCAGCACCTTGGTGATTTTTTATTTTTTACTGGATGGTCAGACAGCATTAGTTTACCTTGTTGGGTGATAGATACTTTTGTATTTTTTTTTTTATTCTTTCATAACTGAAATTTTATTGGTTGTATTGAGGATCAGTACACATTTTACTTAGAATTATTAATTCATGTATTGAATTAATAATTATTAATGCATGTATTGAAAATCTAAAAAGCCTTATACTGTGATTCTTTCTCAGTTTTCCCAGTGACTTTCCAGCTTCAAATTTGGAGGCAAATTTTCCTTAGGAGGATCAAGTAAGCTGGTGGGGGTTTTGTAATTCAAGAGACTGAGATAGGAGGATGCAAGTTCAAGGCCAGCCTCAGCAACTTAGTGAGGTCCTGAACAACTTAGTGATGATTATCTTTTAATAAAATATTAAAAAAGGGCTGGGGATGTAGCTCAATTGTTAGAGTGTTTGCCTTGCATCTTGCGTGCACAAGGCTCTGGGTTCAATCCCCAGCACCACACACACAAAAAAAAAGAAAGAAAAAAGAGCTGAGAATGTGGCTTAGAGGTTAATGGTTAAGAGCCCCTGGATTCAATCCCTGGTACGGGGGTGGGGGTGGGGGATATATATATATATAGTACCAGTATCTTCAAACATTGCTGAGCTGTTACTTAGGTCCCAGCAGTTCACAACTTTTTTATATACACTACATACTACATAAACAAATTTTCTGGTCTTTCACAGACCATTAAAAAAAAATGATTAGGAAAACTGAACTTCCACAACCAAAGATGTTACAGAGTACACGATTCTGTCAGAACAGTGATCCAGGAGTAGTTTTCTTTAGGAAGTAATTCTACTAAAAAATAATACAGGAATAGAAATATTTTAAGATATTCAAGACATTAAATACAGGACTGTGACTTCAAACTGCCATTTAATATGCTTTGCATTGTAGGATATAAAATTAATACCCAACCTATGGAATGTTAAGCTTACACCCCAAGTCTGTCCAAGCCTCCCATAATGCAATATGCTACTATTTTCTGGTTGTACACCAAAATAAACAAATAGCAGTTGGTTTCATTTATTTATTTTTCTTTTTAATATTTATTTTTTTAGTTATAGGTGGACACAATGTTTTATCTTTATGTGGTACTGAGGATCGAACCCAATGCCTCACGCATGCAAGGTGAGCGCTATCCCTCTGAGCCAGAATCCCAGCCCCTGGTTTTATTTCTTACCACAATCATTTATACTAAAAAAGTGGGGAAAAATTAGGATTCCTTTCTTTTAAAAAAATGCTTTTGGAGCTATAAAAAGACTTGCACTTATAAAGTAGTTGATAAGAACATTTCTCTGGGTTGTACAAGGAGGAAGACAGAGACCTCTGATAAACCTATGATTAATCAGACTTGTCTTTTTTCTCTTCCACTTCACCAGAGGCTGGAATCTCCTCATTTTTAGTTTCTCAGTTTTCTGCAGGTAAATCATCTTTAGTTTCTTGGTTAACCACTTCAGCCTGTTTTTCCTTTGCTCCCCTTTTCCCTTTTGTTTGCACTTTTTTTGCCCTAAGTGTTATCGTTTCCCTCTGCCTTCTTAGGCTTTGTGTCCACTTTTATAGGAGTAGATTTAACCTACAGCTTCACATGGGCTCCTCCTTTGCCACCCTTTTGGTAAAGCTGATCTTCCTCTTGGGCATGCCGCGCTGTCTGTCCACTGCTGCTCCTCTGGCTGCCTGAGTGTTTTTTTTTTTTTTTTGGTGTGTGTGTGTGTGTGTGTGTGTGTGTTGGTGTGGTGTGCTGGGGATTAGAACCCAGGGCCTTGTGCATGTGAGTCAAGCACTCGCGTACCAACTGAGCTATATCCCCAGCCCCCCCTCTTTTTAATGTTCTTATAAACATTCTTGAACTGTGTTCTGTGACAGATCTGTGTTAGAGTACTTTGATCCTTTTAAACCTTAAGGCAGGACCAAACAGCCTTTAATCTAGGGCAAATTTTCCCCAATACCCACTGAATTATAAGATTTCCCCTTTTCTGCCCCTGTGTGAGAACTGGGGATTATTAATACTCCTTTTGGTTGGTTCTTCCCTGGGTTCAAGTATTTCTCTGTACTGATCAGTGCTCACTTGAAGACTTAGAAGGCCCCCTGTTTAGAACTTCAGAGGTGGCTCTTTGTATGCAGTTGTCTTTTATGGTATTCTGCACTGTAAATGTTATCTGCCTCGGCTTCCCCAGACTTTTAGTCCTGTCTCATCCATCCAGGTTGCTTGGGTTCCCATCTTAGTGCTGAGACTTGTAAACTCTTTAGGCAGTAGGGTTAGGCCAGTCATAGGGTTTACCTCACTTGTTTTCCCTCTTCGGGGTCACTTTCTCTGCTGCCTGATGTCTAGTGTCTAAAAGCCATTGTTTCATATATTTTGTTAAATATTTTTTTTTAATTTTTCAGGCAGGGAGAATCTATTCCCTGTAGGTTCTTCCAGTCCAAAATTTAATTTAGTGTATTTTCAAATTCAGATGAACTGAATATTTATTATGTTCTTGCTGTGTGAGTGATACGTTCAAAACTCTATCTAGCAAGGTATGGATGGGTACACTTGTAATCCCAGCTGCTCAGGAATCTGAGGCAGGAGATTACAAGTTTGAGGCCAGCTTGGGCAATTTAGCTAGACCCTGTCTCAAAATAAAGAGGACTGGGGTGTAGCTCAGTGGTAGAGCACTTGTCTAGCATGGGTGAGGGCCTTGGTTTAATTCCCAGTGGGGAAAAATCCCAAACTCAATCTAGTGTTTACTCTTAATCTTACTACATACACCAGTTGAACACTTTCTGTGAGTCAGGCATTGCTTATTCTTTGTTCAGCAAAACAAGATGGCCTTTGCCTATATGCAAGGACAATAGTTTTTATTTTATAGATGTGGAAACTGAGGCTGAGAGAGTTAGAATGTCCCCCATATCCATGTAGCTAGTTAAGTGCCAGAGCCTTTTGTTTTTAAAGCTAGTCTCCAAAATATGTATTACCAATTATATTTTGTTTGGTTGAATGCCAAGGACTTTATTTCATTCCCTATTATAAAAATGATCCTTGGGAGGCCACACTTCAAGCATCACATCAAATGTTAAACTGCACAATGTGAGAGAAGTTAAAACATGTTTTAATAGGTGTGTATTTTGAATATAAAACAGTAATGTGATTTACCAAAGGATCATGTATTCATATAACAAGGAAATTCTACTCAAAATATTTCTGGTAAAGACATAGGCTTGATTATGCAGATTAAAAAATGGAATGTAGGTCTGGAGTTGTGGCTCAGCGGTAGAGTGCTTGCCTAGCACGTGCAAGGCCCTGGGTTTGATCCCTCAGCACCACATAAAGATAAATAAATAAGGTATTGTATCCAACTAAAACTAAAAAACAAATGTTTCTTAAAAAATTAATGTAAAGACATTGTCCTACACCTGCTCTGGAAGATTCAGTGATAACTTTTGTAAAACCAGAGCATTATAGAGAAATAGGCAGTGAATATCAAGTAGAATGTGCAAAAACTTGTTCTAATCACTTTGTTCTAATAGTGCCAACTAAGATTTGGTCTAAATCCATAAGACTTGTGAGGTCTACAACAGCATTTAAATGAGAACATCTTAAAGAACAAGCTCCAAAGCTGGCTACAAGAATGGAAGAATGTTTTTCTTGCCAGCCTGTTGTATACAAAGCCAGCAAATGCCTGCTAGTGATAACTAGTAGTATGAAAATGTTAGCAGCTTGAGAACTTCAGTCCTGGCAACTAATTTTTTTACTTTGGTTTTTCTGTGTATCAAACTTGAAATTTCTTCAGCAAGCTTAAATTCAGTGTATTGAATTTGTTAACGAAATGGAATAAAAAACTTTCCTTAGCATTTTTCTTTCTTTAAACCTTTTCCCTACTCCTTTTACATGCAAAACACTCATCCAGCTTAGTATCTAATAAAATGTATGTAGATGGTTGAAATTCGTGTTTAAGTGTTGAGATTTACTGTTTCTTAACTGGTATTCTCATTTTTATGGTATTTTTCTCCAATTAGTATTTTTTTTCTCTGTAAAGTTGGACTAGATAATAGTGATCCCTTTTCTCCTGTTCTGCTAATTTAACTTGATTCAAAAGTCATTTGTAAAGAAAAATTCTTCCCTTGTTGTTTCTGTTAATAGTGACCTAAGTTCTGTTGAAATGAACCTTGGCGCATATTTCTTTAGACCTATGTATGACTAAAATATTATCTTTTTTTTGGGGGGTGGTACTGGGGATTGAACTCGGGCACTTAACCACTGAGCCACATCTCCAGCCCCTTTTATATTTTTATTTAGAGAAAGAGTCTCACTGAGTTGCTTTGTGCCTCATCAAGTTGCTGGGGCTGGCTTTGAACCCAATAATCCTCCTGCCTCAGCCTCCTGAGCCACTGGGATTATAGGCATGCACAGTGGTGCACGGCCTCTATTTTGTTTTTTAATCTCAATATCAAAGTTTTATAGATTATGTTCCTTGCAAAACCTAAATGGTTAAGGTACTGTTTCAAAACACTGTTTCCCAATTATTTTTTTACTCAGTGGCACACTTACAATGTCAGAAAATTTGTAGTATTGAAAATTAGATCAAGTCCGTGACTGTGGAGTTGTTTTGCCCAGATTTGACTCCTCTGCCATTTATTATCTACAACCTTAAACAAGGTACTTCTTTTAAACTCAAATTTCTCATTTTAAAATGTTCTCATAGTTTGATTATTCCACAATGCAAATATATATCAAAACATCGTTTACAGTACATGCCTGTGATCCAAGCTAATTGGTAGACCAATTAGAAAGATTAGAAGTTCAAGGCTAACCTGAGAAACTTAGAAAGACCCTGTCTCAAAATAAAAAATAGAAGGGCTAAGGCTGTAGCTCAGTGATAAGAGTGCCACCAGGTTCAAAATCAAAACCAAGTGTACTTGTAGGATTGTTAGGTTATAGTAAACGTTAATAATATTTTTTAAATTATTATTTTAGTTTTTATGAGATACTGGGGATCAAACCCAGGACCTCTTGTGCATGCTAGGCAAGCACTTTACCATTGAACTATACCCTTAGCTCCAAGAAGATTTTTTTGTTTTTGTTTTTTCATTGCTGAGTATTGATTGAATCCATGGCCTTACACATGATAGGCAAGTGCTCTGCCATTGAGCTTTTACATTCAAGCCCTCCCCCATAAATTAATATTTAGAGAGCCCTTAATATAATCCTTGGTTTACAGAAAGCAGGACATAGGTATTTGATAAAAAGAAATTTTAGAAGAGCGTTCTCATTGATGATAGTCATGGAAAAGCTGGGTGTGGTGGGCACATGCCTGAAATCCCATCAACTCTGGAGGCTGAGGCAGGATCGAAAGTTCAAGGCCAGCCCTAAGCAACTTATAGTGAAACTCTGCCTCAAAATTTTAAAAAACGCCTGGGGACGCAGATCAGTGATAAAATGTCCCAATTCAATCCCCCCCCCATTTAAAAAAAAAAAGGCATGAAAAGGAGAAAAATATTAAAAGAAAAAAATTATATGCACTGAATTATACACTTAAAATGGTTAAAATAATAAATTTTGGTATATATATTTAACTATAATTTTTAAAAATAAATGTCTTAATTTACTTTTGTGTGTGTGTGTGTGTGTGTGTTGCTGGAGTTTGAACCCAGGACCTTGTGCATGTTAGGCAAGTGCTGTACTGCTGAGCTACACCCCCAGCCTCTTTAATTTACTATTTTATTATTTTTTTAACTTTAAAAAAATTTTCTGTTTGTAGTTGTAGATGGACAGCATGCTTGTATTTGTTTATTTTTATGCAGTGATAAGGATTGAACCAAGCACCTCACACATACTAGGCAAGTTCTCTGCCATTGGAGCTATAGTCCCAGCCCCCTTTAATTTACTTTTTAGTCTTATTTTAAGAGTACTGGGCATTAAACCCACGACCTTGGGCATGTTAGGCAAGAACTGACCACTAAGTACATTACCAACTCTTTTTCTTTTTCTTAAGGTAGGGTCTAGCTAAGTTGCTGGCCTTGACCTTCCAATCCTCTTGCCTCAGTCTCCCAAGTAACTGTGATTATAAATATATGCTCTAAAAAGTCCTTTATGAAGGAAATTTCTGTGTTTTTTTTTTTTTCCTTTATTTCACGTATTTATTTGTATGTGGTGCTGAGGATCGAACCCAGGGTCTCACACGTGCAAGGCTCTAACACTGAGCCACAACCTCAGCCCTCTGCAAGTGTTTTTGAGAACTTGTTCTCAGTAGACTCCAAGTGAGCACCAGTACATCGTTTATACTGGAATACAGGGGCAGAAGGATGAGCAGGTCTGCAATCCCCTATTATGTTGTCCTGTGGAGAAGAATGCTTGGATTGGGGCACAGCTAGATATAGCATGAAACTGAACTTGGGAATGGACTCTGCTTTTTCTGCCTCACCCCCCTGCATACTCTACATTATGGGGTTGAATCTAATAAGTCAGATAAAGGTTTGGGTTTGGGTACCAGTTGTTTGCAGGAGTTGCTGAGAATCAGCGACCTGTACTTAGAGTCTGTGGGGAGGCCTTGGCAAGATGTTGAGGAGAAATTCCTGACAGAGGTAGAGAAGAGCTCGAGGTTCTAGTTAACTCATTGCCAAGCAACTCAGAAAGAATAAGACCCGTTAGTCAGTTAGGAAATCCGAAGTGAGATGATGGGTGGGTTGCTCTTAGGTGAAAACTGGAATAAGATGGAAACAGAAAGTTATTGGCATAATAAGATAAGCATATGTTTTCCATTATTGCAGTGAATTGTGTTAATGGGCTTGTAAATACTATCCTTGGAGAACAGGGAATGTAGTTCAGTGGTAGCTTGTGTGAGGCCCTTAATTCAGTACCCAGCCTTGCAAAAACAAAACAAAAAAAACTGTACTTGGATAAATCTTAGTTTATAGTTATATATAATCTATATTTGTAAGAAAAGATAACAATTTTTTCACATTTTGTCTTAGTATAGAAATATATTATTATTTCTGTATTTGTGAACAATTTATAGAAGATAAAATTACCTTTTTCAGGGAGTAATTTAACAAAAATTCTTTGGTAATACTATCACTGTCTAATGTTTGTGCTTGTGTATATATTTATATATGATTGTGTCTGTATGAGGGATGGGGAGTGGGTGTTGGTAACAATTCTATTTAATGGTTACTGGCTTACTCTGGGCTTTAAAAAGTATTTATTTACTTATTTATAGCTTGGGTTTCCCTATGATCTTTTAGCCTCAAAGGATCCTTCTGTCTCATCCTAACAAGTAGTTGGGACAACAGGCATACACCACCTGGTTATTCAGGGTTTTAGACTGTTTTCCATTTGTTTATACATCTGTGAGTAGTAGCTGAGTATGGTGGTACTGACATACCTGTAATCCCACTACTGGGAGGTTGAGGCAGGATTGAAAGTTCTAGGCCAGGCTGGGAAACTAAGTAAGACCTTGACTCAAAATTGTAAAAATAAAAAGATAGATAGATAGGGAGATATCTTAGTGGCAGAGCACCCCTGGGTTCAATTCCCAATACTCTAGAGAGCATACAATAGTCTTTGCTATATAATAGGCTCTCAAAATTTGTGGAAAGAATAAATTAATGAATCTTGTTAGAATGGGGTTCACTATGTTGTTATTAAAACACCATCTAGGGCTGGGGCTGTAGCTCAGTGGCAGAGTGCTTGCCTTCCATGTGGGAGGCACTGGGTTTGATCCTCAGCACCACATAAAAAAAATACACCAATAAAATAAAGGCATGCTGTCCATCTACAACTGCAAAAATAAAACAATAAAAAACCCACCATCTAGACTGGGGTTGTAGCTCAGTGGCATAGCACTTGCCTAGCATGTGTGAGGCTCTGGGTTTGATTCTCAGCACCACGTATAAAGAAAGAAAGAAAGGTCCATTGGCAACTAAAAAGTATTAAAAAATAAAAATAAAACACCATCTATACTTATAGTTGTCTCATTTTAAGTGATTATACATTTTGAAGTTTTACTGATTTATCATGATTTAAGTTAGTATTCTTATGTAGCTTTTAAATTTCCTATATTCTGCTCTCTCTCTATATATATATATGTGTGTGTGTGTGTGTGTGTGTGTGAGATTTGTATATTTATATATATTTATTCTTATATTTCCTCATTTGTTGAATGTACCTGTGCCTCATTGACAATATGGCAATTTTGTATTTGTTTATTTCCCTGAATTTAGTGAGCACAGTAAATACTGTTTACTTTTGCATGGCGGCTCTAATTTGCAAGTTCCATATAAGTTTTCCTGGTGAGAAGTATAATAGATAACTATTGAGTAGATATTAGAACCCCTAAAAATTGAGACTCTGTGAAATGTTCAAGTCTGTATAAAAGTCAATGAAAAACAAAGATTAATTCAGAGGTAGCATTAATTTCTGCTTAGGTAAGAATATTAAAAAAAAAGAGTTTTCTTATAAATGTAGCTCATCTGAGACATTGATATTTATAATTTGGTACAATCATATTGGTATCATTGATACCAGATACCAGGTATCTGATAGTTCCAGATATATCTCACATGGATTTATCTTAACCTTTGTAGTAGAAGCCTGTCAGTAGTTGTCTTTCCTGTGCTTCTGATTCTATCCCTCCTACCTGGCTCTACTCCCAAATAGGCAAACTTCTGATTCAATTTGTCTTGTGCAAGGAAATAGCGGAGGGAACATTTCATCCCTAATGTTGCCAACAATTTTACATGATTCAGAAATCTATTTCCCTATCTGTGACCTCTTTCCTAAGCTGCCTGCTTATCATTGCCTGCTAATATTTTTCAAATATCTCACGTCATCATCATGTCTGAACACACAATGTCTCCTCTTTATAGCAAACAAGCTCCCTCTTGGATGTTCCCTTATTCAGTTAGTGTAATGTTTGGTGATAACCATGAGTTACTGTGATTGATTCTTGGCTTGAACTTCTCTTTGTCTAGGTTTTCTCATCCATAAAATGGGGATAGTTAGTGCAATGTATCTTATAGGTTATAAGTAAAAATTAAATAATAAATTTATGTCAAGTACTGGTACCTAGTAAGCTCTTAAAAGGGCTTTAGCTGGGGATGTAGCGCAGTGGTAGAGCATTTGGCTACCTAGGGAGACTCTGGCTATAAATAAACCAGTCAAAAAATGTTTTAAACCTAGACTAAACCGGTAACCATTAGAATTGTTACCAAAACCCACTTCCCGTCCCTCATACAGACATACATAAAAACGTGCACAAGCAGAAACATTAGCATACATAAGGAACTGACTTCTCCAGAACCCAGAGGGGGAAAAAAAGAAGTATTAGCTTTTAATGTTATTGATAATACCCTCCTTTCAATTGTGCAGGCTCAGAGTTTCAGGTTTATTTTTCTTCGGCTCAGTCACATTATTGATTCTACTTCTTGTGTTGTTTCTCAAATTTATCTTATTTTACTGTCCTTATTTCTTGGCTGTTCTGTCCTAATTGATTTCTCTACTTTTGTAATTTCCCCACTAATTCATCTTGTATACTGCTTTCATTTACAGCCTTAAAACAGATCAGAGGTCACTCCCCAGTTGCAAACCCTTAATGACTCCCCACTGTATTTGTGATTTCTCTCACCCTGCCATGGTTTCAGTTTCACATGTTACCCATATCAGTCTTTTTTTAATTTTTAAATTTTTTTTTTTTTTTTAGTTGTAGATGAACACAATATCTTTGTTTTTATGTGGTGCTGAGGATTGAACCCAGGCCTCAGGCATTCGAGGCAAGCACTTAACCACTGAGCTACAACCCCAGCCCCCATATCAGCCAATTTAGCCAATTTCAGAGCTTTGCTACTGAGCCTTTCCTTTGCCTGGAATCTCTTTCCTATACTGTCTATTTAAATTCCATTCATTCTTTGAAGTCCAAGAAACTTAAATATTGATTATATATTTGTTTAGTCTATTGGCACATTCCTATATGTTGAAAAAATGGCAGTGGTGAAAATTTTTCTCGCTTTGATCCCCACAAACAGATCCAGACAAGATATAAGAAATTATATACTCTTTCCCAAATTTTTAAAAAATATTTATTTTTTTAGTTGTAGTATTTCACTTATTTATTTTTATTGGTGTTGAGGATCGAACCCAGGGTCTCGAATGTGTGAGGCGAGTGCTCTACCGCTAAGCCCCAACCCCAACCCATCTTTCTCAATTTTTTGATAATAGCAAATTCAGTATTAATAGCTACTCTGTATTTGTTAGGAAAACTGTATTTAAATGAAAATTCATGAGTTGAGGGTGTAGCACAGTGGTAGAGCACTTGGCCCTGGTTATTCAATTCCCAGTATCCCGCCCCCCCCCCAAAAAAAAAAAAAGATAGTCTGATGTTTATATAGTTAGGAATTAAATAACTAATGATTAACTAGATAGACTCTATATATTTGGTTACTTTCTATTAGAGGTATCTCATGCTCTGTATAATTTGTTTCGTCTGTGTACTTATTTATTTTTAGGTTCATGCCATGAGCCTTCTGAAAGGTACTTAGTGGCATTTGTCATTTATTAGGGATGGGTTTGAGAGTATGCTTATGTATCTCTTTAAGGAACTGGTATAGATAAGCAGTAGCCAGTACTCTGGGTTAATATGCTTTTAGCCGTGAACAAATTCTCCAGTGTATGTAACATTACTTATTGTGGTTCTCTTAGAATTTGAGTTGAGTAAATTCAGAAAGTATGTTAAAATATTGAGAAGTCTATATTCTTGAACTAGGATACACCATAGTATCATAGTATCATGGGTTGATGTAGTTAATTAACAGTTGCTAAGTGCTCACAGTTATTCTTGAGCTATTTTTGTTATTTCCTAACCACACCTAAAACCCAAGAGTAGTAACTTCAAATATGCCTTACAAATGTGTGCTTTATTGAGACTCTATCACATTGATCATTTAAAATATAAGTGTAAGTCAGGCATGGTGGTGCACACCTGTAATCCCAGCAGCTCTGGAGGCAGAGGCGGGGGAGGATCACTAGTTCAAAGCCAGCCTCAGCAACTCAGTGAGACCCTAAGCAACTCTAAATAAAATACAAAATAGGGTGGAGATGTGGCTCAGTGGTCAAGTCCCCGAGTTCAATCCTTGGTAGTCAAAAAAATATATATTAAAAAAAAAAGTTAAAATATACGTGTAAGTGATCTGTTTAAAGTGAGGAATGTTTATGTGAAGCTTTTCTGGCAACGATTTTCAGTGGAGAAGCATGGCAAGCATTACTCGAGTGGTTGAGGTAAACATCTTCAATGGTGACATGAAAATGTGATGATATGAAATGATGAAGGACACTTCACCTCTGTGATATTGTTTGGAAACTCAACCCCAGACAAAACATGAAAAAAACATCAGTCTGGCACATTAAAGGACATTCTACAAAATACTGGATCAGTCTTCTGCAAAATACTTCTTAGTATCATGAAAAATAAGGAAAGACTCTTAAGAAAACTATTATAGATCATGAGGAGATAAGATGAGTAAATGTAATGTGGTATCCGTGATTGGATCCTAGAACAGACAAGGATGTAAAGGGAAAGTGAAACCTGAATAAAGTCTGGGATTTTATCCTAATGTTGTTTTTGTTGTTGTTGTTTTTGTTTTGTTTTGTTTTGGTGTTACTGGGGATTGGATCCAGGAGTGTTCTACCACTAAGCTATATCCCCACATCTTTTTATTTTATTTTGAGCACGGTCTTGCTAAGTTGCCCACAGGCTGGCTTTGAACTTGGGATCCTCCTGTCTCAGCCTCCCCAGTGGCTCTGGCTCATGGTGGAGTATACCTTCATGCCAGCCTCTAATGTTGATTTCTTTACTTTTTGTATTTTGGTGCTGGAGATTGGTCTTGCTAATAAATGTGCTGTTTCTTAGTTTTTTTAAAAAATATTTTGTTAGTTGTAGTTGGACACAATACCTTTATTTTATTTATTTGTTTTTTATGTGGTGCTGAGGATCGAACCCAGTGCCCCACACATGTGAGGCAAGTGCTATACCACTGAGCCACAACCCCAGCCCCTGTTTCTTAGTTTTCACAAATGTACTGCAATAATATATGGGTAGTATTTGAGGAAGGAAACCAATTCAGTTGTTAAATGTGTGTTATGTGCAAGGCAATGTGCTCACCACCACAGGGGATAAAGTGCATATGAAGACACTTTCCTTGCCTTTGCCCTTAGGGATTATCATCCAAATGGGGAGAATAAGACAACTAATATAAAACAGAACATGACAGAGCCTTTGAAAGTATGAACAAGATGCTATGGGGGTTCAGAAGCTGAGAATAGGGCTGGGGATATAGCTCAGTTGGTAGAGCGTTTTGCCTTGCATGCAAGGTTCAATCCCCAGCACCACCATTCCTCCCTCCCGCAAAAATTTGTTCAGAAGCTGAGAATATATAGTTCAATGTTGACTGGTTAGTTGTTTCTTTTCCTCCCCAAGGGAATATTTGAGAAGAACTTTGAAGAATAAGCAGGGTTTAGTTACCTTTAGTTACCAGATTCATTGGAAAGGAAAT
The DNA here is from genome assembly GCF_021218885.2 of Marmota monax. Taxonomy (NCBI): domain Eukaryota; kingdom Metazoa; phylum Chordata; class Mammalia; order Rodentia; family Sciuridae; genus Marmota; species Marmota monax. The sequence continues at coordinate 4,504,279 of NW_026695234.1, read as the reverse complement.
ACATGCCTGGGCTCTTCAATATGACCAGCTCTATCACTTGTTAGTTCTGTGACCTTGGGCAAGTTATTTAATGCCACTTGGGTCTTTGTTTCTCATTTGTAAGATTGGGTTAGTAACTCCTGCTTGAAAACATTCTTTTGAGAACCAAACAGAGGTAATGTTAGTTTAGTAAGGTGCCCATTATATATTTTTTGTAAAATATTTTTTAATTGTCAATGGACCTTTATTTATTTATTTTTTACTTATTTAAATGTGGTGTCGAGAATTGAACCCAATGCCTCACACATGCTAGGCAAGCACTCTACCACTGAGCCACAACCCAACCCCATTGTAAGTTCTTAAGCTATATGATATGGAAAGAATCATATATCCCTAAAGGCATGGGGCCTGGAGTACTAGTAGTGTTTAGAAAGGTGACTATGAACCATTTTATGAATGCTTTCATGGATTGAGCAGCTTGTAGGAGTAAGGAGTTTGTGTGTTTTAAGATTGATTTAGGCTGGGCGAGGTGGCGCACACCTGTAATCCCAGCAGCTTGGGTGGGTAGGTGGGGTCTCTGAAGCAGGAGGATCACAGATTCAAAACCAGCTTCAGCAACTGAGTGAGACTCTGTCTCAAAAAGGGGTGGGGATGTGGCTCAGTGGTTAAGTGCCTGTGAGTTCAATCCTTTAATCCCTGGTACAAAGAAAGAGAGACAACAAGACAAAGACAGAAAAAGAAGATTGATTTGGTGGAGACGCATGTGGGCTGCTAATGCCTTCCTATTTCCTTGGTGAAGATTATTGTCCTCTTAACGTTAGGCCTCAGTAAACAATTAGCCCAGAATCCTCTAGATTATTAAAGGTGGTTCATTACAATGTAATTTAGGAACCTCAAAAAACAGGACCATGAATATGCTGTTAGATACACTTAATTTGTATTTAGTAATAAAGGGCCTTTAATATTTTTAGATATATTGGCTGAAGCACCTTTCCTAGATGATAGTTTTTATTTTTCTTTTGACAGTTTTAGTAGATAAAGAGTTAAACAGCACATCATTGACTTCCTGTGAAGCTCTGTTGAAAGAAGTTCCGATGTATCTATTTTTAAAACTGGTTACTATGAAGACAGGATTCTGCTACTGAGTTATAAATGTCATCTCAGTATGTTCTCAGTCAGCATTCTTTGGAGGAAACTAGTATTTGTGTATAAGGTTTTTGGAGTTTAACAAGAAGAGCAACAGTTGTCTCAGTGAAATGAAGTACTTCAAAGCATTGATCCCTTTGCCCTTCATCAGCAGTACAGTTAATTTACCATCAAGTGATGGTAAGGAATAGTTTACATTGTAACCTTATTTTGGTGATATTTTACAACCCCAAAATAGTATGTTTTGCGGTTTATTATTAACTACTATATTAAAACTGAAAGCATTTTTGGAATTTTCCCCTTGGAAAAGGTAGAACCATAGTTCTCAAATATTGTTAAAATAGATTTATGTCTAAATCACTGAGGGTTTTCCCCAATGTTTTGTTATGAAATTTTTCAGTTACATGGAAAAGTTGAAAGAATTTTACAACCACTATATTACTGATCTACAGTTAACTAAGTTACTGCTTTTAAAAGGAAAGTTTTTTAAATTTTTTAATTCTAATTTGTTATATATGACAGCGGAATGCATTACAATTCATATTACACATATAGAGCACAGTTTTTCATATTTCTGGTTGTATACAAAGTATATTCACACCATTGGTATCTTCATACATGTACTTTGGATAATGATGTCCACCATTATTTCTAACCCCTTGCCCCCTCCCTTCTGCTCCAACCCCTTTGCCTTATCTAGAGTTCATCTGTTCCTCCCATCTCCCCCTCCCTACCCCACTATGAATCATCTTCCTTATATCAGAGAAAACGGTCTGCATTTGGTTTTTTGGGATTGGCCAACTTCACTTAGCATTATATTCTCCAGCTCCATCCATTTATCTGCAAATGCCATGATTTTATTCTCTTTTATTGCCGAGTAATATTCCACTGTGTATACCACATTTTTAAAATCCATTCATCTACTGAAGGGCATCTAGGTTGGTTACACAATTTAGCTACTGTGAATTGTGCTTCTATAAACATTGATGTGGCTGTGTCCCTGTAGTATACTGTTTTTAAGTCCTTTGGGTATAGACCAAGGAGAGGGATAGCTGGGTCAAATGGTGGTTCCATTTCCAGTTAGGAAAGTTCATATAAAAATCAAACTTCTTCGGGCTGGGGTTGTGGCTCAGTGGTAGAGTGCTCGCCTAGCATGCACGAGGCACTGGGTTCGATCCTCAGCACCACATAAATGAAAAATAAAGATATTATTTCCACCAAAACTTAAAAAAAAAAAAATCAAACTTCTTTGAATCTTTGAGCCATTTTCATGTGAGTCTAATTTGAAGTGGCTGAAGTAATTCTTGATGTTTCTGTAATATTTCTTCAGAATCTGTAAAATTCTTCAAGTAAACTTCTTCACACATTCTGGGATTTAGCATATCCCTAGTGTACATAATAGTATTTTAGATTAACAGGTTAGATTTATTTTTCAGGCCCCTGATAGGGTTCATGCAATTAACTGTTCATTTAAATTCAGTAAGACGTAAATTCACTTAAATTTCTAGACAGGCGGGAAGAAAATATATTTGTCGTGCTTGGTTATGAGAGGCTAGCACTGGCTTTCACTCTCCTGTCTTTCTTTTTCAATTCTCTTATGAAATTAAACTCAATTTGATTCATTTTCCAGTTTCCAAATCAATGGTATGCCATACATTCATAGTTCAAAGAAAAATAACTCCTTTTAAAAAGTAGCACTTTAGTTAATTGAAGATCAGTATATAGGGCTGGGGATGTGGCTGAAGCTGTAGCGCGCTCGCCTGGCATGCGCGGGGTGCTGTGTTCGATCCTCAGCACCACATAAAAATAAAATAAAGATGTTGTGTCCACCGAAAACTAAATAAAAATAAAATATTAAAAAATTCTCTCGTTCTCTCTCTTTAAAAAAAAAAGTTACTTTCAAAAAAAAAAAGATCAGTATTATATTTACAGTGGCTATAAAATTTTTTTTCAACTTTTCTATGTAACTGAAAAATTTCATAACAAAACATTGGGGGAAACCCTCCAATAATTTAGGCATAAATCTACTTTAACAATATTTGAGGACCAATGGTCTGTCTTTTCCAATGGGAAAATTTCAAAAATGTTTTAACAGTTTTAATACAATGGTTAACAAGCTGCAAAACATTACACATTATACCACTTTAGGGATGTAAAATATTCCCTAAATGAGGTTACATTGTAACACCTATTCCTTGCCAAGACACATTTAGGTGATGGTAAGTGGAATGAGATCTTTGAGAGTAATTGACTTCCTTTTATCATATCAAATGGAGAGGAGGCCCAAAGAGGTTAAAAAATTGCCAAAGAAATAAAAGTTCATAGGTCAGTAAATACATGTTAGTCCTCTAGATTTCTTAATTATTATCATACATATATTCAGGCACTGCTTTGTAGAAAGGAATAAGCAGATGCTGGACAATTCTAGTTTTTCAGGAGGTCAACATTGGAAGATAGCAAATTTGAGGTCAGCCCAGGCTCTGTCTCAAAATAAAAAGGACTCCCATGTAGCTCATTGGTATCTTACTTTCTTAGCATGTGCAAGGCTCTGAGTGATCCTCAATATCGAAGAAGGGGGAAGAAAAAAAAAGGAGAAAGACTAAATAGACCACACATGTCAGTTGGAAATGTATTGCTGTCAAATGGAGTTTCAAAAAAAAATGTAACCTTGATGGAGAATTTCTCTATGAATACATTGGATTCATTACTTTGTAATCATCTTACTACTTTTTCTGGAGGGCTTCAATCTCTTAATATTCATTTATCAGCCATCTTTTTCTTCTCGAAACTATTACAGTACTTCTAAAGGATGACGCATTCTCAACAAAGATGGGTGATACTACTCTCAGTACTTAAGTGTTAAATAATAAATACATTTTAAATAGAAGGGGCTAATTTATCTCTTCATGTATGTTCTTTTTTCCATTTCCCCTTTCTGTGTTTCTGTGCAAAGCACTTTATAGTCAAGAGTTACGTGACAGTTTTTTTCAGTATTTTATAAAGTAGTGGGTGCACTAGTTGAAATCATTTGAGGGATTTTCTGTTTCTCTTTTATTCATACAGAAGCTACTTTTCAGCTTCTCTCTTGCTTTAAATGGTGTGGTTCCTGTCAAATTGTATTTATAATTTTACTTTTGAAGCTAAAACAGGAGCTATTATCCAATTGTTTTTTAGTATACTTGTGTATTGGCAACATATAAATCTTAGCTCCTTATTAGCTGAAATTTTACACAGAGTGTGATACTGCATTAGACCTGCTGTATAAAAGTGTGTTGGTGTTAAGAGTAGGATTTGTGATAGGAGGAAAAAAAACTGTCACCATCTTTTTTAAAATTTATTTTTAGTTGTAGATGGACACAATACCTTTGTTGTATTTATTTGTTTTATGTAGTGCTGAGGATTGAACGAACCCAGTGCCTCACATGTGTGAAGCAAGTGCTCCACTAACTGAGCTAACAACCCTCACCCAAATCTGTCACCAATCTTGACCTTCAAAAAAAAAATTGATAATGCATGTAGAATCAGCAGTTGATTTGGGGGAAGTTGTGAGAGGAGAAAAGATGGAGGTTGTAGAAAAGAAGTTGTGGTTGCTTAGATGTGGGTGTTTAGAGTTAAAGGTAGTACAGAATGACCTCTTTTCTCAAATGTCTTACACAGAAAAATGTGTACTACTTGTTACTGTTGGAACTTAGGAAAGAAAAGTTCTATCTTCCAGACATTTATAAATTAATAGTTGTGCTTGTGCTTTGTGAAGAATTATCAAAACATGTTGTATGAATTGAAGTAATTGCTGACAGAATATTAAAGTGTTGCTTACCTCATGACAAGGTCTAACATCTGCGTGCCTCCTTGGTCTGTTCACTTGTTAAGACAGATTCTGGTGATTAAATTCTGCCCTATGCACTGTAGACACTGAACCATAAGCCTAAGGTCTTAAATGTTACTGAACAGAATTGCAACTTAGATCAGTTACAAAATGGTCTGACCCATAGTCTTTTATAGATTTATTGTTTCCTTTTAAGAAGTGTGGTGCTTATAGTGCACATCTCTGGTGGTTTGAAGAAATGTATGCTGGCTTTATTTGGGGAAGGGGGATGCATTCTAGAGTAGGAAATGTCTTAAATTGATTTTCAGTAACTATTTCAGTCAGCACTTTGAACTGCTCTTAGGTATCTGGTGCCGTTATATCTTTGTGGTCAATAACTTTCCCTTTTTGAGGCTTACTTCACAGATTAAAAAAAGCTTTCAGTCCATTATTATTTTGGTATATATATTTTGTCTCTGATCCAGAGTAATACTAGATGCCTGGTAGATTTTAAGTGGAAAATTAACTTGAAAAGATACATTGAGGCCCAGTTATTCCAAGATTTATTGCCTGTCTTTTCTTCAGATTCAGCTTAAACATCAGCACTCTGAGAAGCCTCTAAGACCACCATCCCTGAACAACAACCTGCTCTGTTCTCTTCTCATACTGTTTCATTCCTCAAAGCAGTTTTCTTCCACCCCTGATACTCTCTAATGAGATCATGAATGCCATGAAACCTGGTATTTGTTTTGATCATTACTTTATTCATCCCCAGAGCCTGTCACATAGTAGACAATTGGGTGTTTTCCTGAAGGTATATCGAAAGTTAGAAATAGTGCCAGCATCCAGAAATGGATGTAGTGCTTATGAATACAGAAAACTATATCAACAAGTTGGATTTAGGTGACATAAGAAATATACAGAGAAATTGCCGTGATACAGCTTTTTAAAAAAAAATATTTTTAGATGTTGATGAACCTTTGTTTTATTCATTTATTTATATGTGGTGCTGAGAATCGAACCCAGTGCCTCACACATGCTAGGCAAGTGCTCTACCACTGAGCCACAACCCCAGCCCCATGTGATACAGCTTAATCATGTGTAGCTGGCTTCTTAAGAAATGACAGTTAAGCTGGATCTTATTTCAGACTAGAGAAATAGATGAGACATGAGAAATCAAAGAAGGGTGGTAGGTTTAAGAAATGGTGAAATATTCTGTCGGCTAGAACATACTAGTGAAGAACTAAGAAATTAGTTAGGAAGTTAGATTAGATTCAGGTTAGTGGAAAATCTTAAAATCCAAGCTGAGTTTGGATTTTATCCCATTTGCACTTTGGAAATTAATTTTTCCTCCCTCAAAAGGCAGTTCAGGGGCTGGGGTTGTGGCTCAGTGCTAGAGCGCTTGCTGAGCATGTGTGAGGCACTAGGTTTGATTCTCAGCACTACATATAAGTAAAATAAAGGTCCATTGACAATTAAAATTTTAAAAAAAAATTTTTTAAAAGGCAGTTCATGGGGCTGGGGATGTGGCTCAAGTGGTAGCGTGCTCGCCTGGCATGCGTGCGGTCCGGGTTCGATCCTTAGCACCACATACAAACAAAGATGTTGTGTCCACCGAAAAATAAATAAATAAATTAAAAAAAAAAAAAAGGCAGTTCATGTGGTAAGATTTGAGAACATAGGAAGAGACTGGAGACTGGAATTTAAATTATGGAAGGTGAAGGGTAAACAAGGAATTTATATTAGAATAATAGCATAATTCAAAGATAGGATTGACAACACAGTTGTCAGCAAATTGACAAATAAATCAGATATAGAGTACAAAGGAAATACAAGAAGCCAAGGCAGCTCTTGAGATTTTGAATTTGTCAGAAGAAAGACATGTTGCCATTAAATACAGAATAGGAAACCTGAAGGAAGAGCAGATTTGAGAAGGAAGATTAGTTTAATTCTGAGCATGTTGTGTGGTGCTGGCATGCTGGTGGGGAAGTATGTATGGTAGATAGTTGGAAAAATTTACCAAGGCCCAAGATTTGGGAATTATTTGCAAAGTAGCTTTTGATACTGCAGAGGAAGAAAAGAAAGGGCATGGAGAAATAATGGATAACAGCACAGAGCAAATTCTTGGGAAATACCTCTTAGAAAGATGGGGGTAAAGGGAGCTGGGGATATAGCTCAGTTGGTAGAGTGCTTGCCTTGCATGCACAAGGCCCTGGGTTAAAACAAAAAAGAAAGAAAGAAAGAGAGAAAGAAAGAAAGGGAGAAAAGCTAAAAAAGAACAAAAGCAAGAGAGGACAATATTTTCAAAACCAAGAAAAGTTATTTCCATGAAGAAGTAAGATTCAAACTATTTTCTTCAGAGCTCTGCTGTAACCTAAAAGTGTAATGTACAGTTGTCCCTTGGTATCTAGGGGGCTTGTCCCTTATATAAAGTGGTTTAGTATTTGCATATAACCTGTGTACATCTTCCTGTGTACTGTATAAAGATCATCTCTGGATTATTCAGAATATCTGAAACAATATAAATGTAACATAAATAGTTGTTATACTGTATTGTTTAGGGAATAATGACCAGAAAAGCCTGTACATATTCAGTAGATATGATTTCCATCCAACTGACCTTTCTTTCCTTCTTTTCTTCCTTTCCCCCAAAACCGTAAAATAATTTTATTATACTAAAAATGTGCTTTTTTTAATGTTGATTACTTTCCCCATTTCCCTACCACTGGAAAGTATCTTCATGGGTAAAATGCAGTCCATTTATTTAGACATACTCTTCTTAGGCAATTTTAACTTCTTCCTCTGTTGTAACACTACTCAATATTTATCACTTTTAGTCTTCTCTTCAGATACTTTTTTCTTCAGGATAATTTGCATCCTTGCCTCCATCTGTTTCTGCTTCGTTGTCCTCTCCAGTGGGAAAAGCCAATGTACCTTCTATTTTCACTATTCTGCTTTTCTTCATTATTTTCTCCATTCAATCTGAACTCAACTTTTATAGAATGCGTCTTCTGCACTGTTTCTGCCAGTATCCAGGTCTGTCTTCAAGGTAACAATGTATTGAAAAGACTACAACTCTTTCCTTGTCTTTGTAGTCTGTTGTCACACTAGGGTCATTCATAAACTCCTCTTCCTGCTCACTCCTTGTCATGGTCCCCTTTTTAAGTTGTTGATGGATCTTTATTTTATTCATTTATTTATATGTGGTGCTGAGAATCGAACCCAGTGCCTCACACATGCTAGGCATAGCTCTACCACTGAGCCACAACCCAAGCTCCGAGTTTATACTACTTTTTGGTCTTATGGAAAATGGAAAAATACATCCTGGAGACATTAAAAGCCCTGGAATCTCAGAAAATATTATGGAAACATGTTTTATAATTTGATGCATTTAACTTTGTACTAGAAAAAGATAAGTATTGATTCCAGGAAGCAATATGAAGAAATGTGTCTCTTGAAGTATAACTCATGGTGTAGTCTAAGTGTCTAGATTTCTTAAACACTGGCGAGCAGTCTGACACTAAACACAACCGGTGTGCATATGACCTATGACTCAGGGTCGTTTGTCCCTCTCCAAGGCCCTGCTGACTGAATAGGTGAGTTTTCTTTGTAATGTTTTGGTCCTCAGTTGGTTGAATCCTTGTGTGTGGAGCTCACAGATACGGAGGGCCAACTATGTATTCTACATCTCATACATTATTTTGTTATACGTTTAGCATTATTCTTTACTCATCATAGTTCTCAGTTTTACACATCTTAAGGAATCATGAGCTTCTGTGCATTTTTTTTCCCCTCTTCCCACCCGTCTTCCCCATACTGGGGATTATACCTAGAGGTGCTCTACTGAGCTACATACCTAGCTTTTTTTTTTTTTTTTTTTTTGGAGACAGAATCTCACTTAAGTTGCTGAGGCTGGCCTAGAACTTGGGATCTTCTTCCCTCAGCTTTCCAATCTCTAGGATTAAAGACATGTGAAACATACCAGCTTCCTTGCCTTTAAATTGCTGAGGCTGGCTTTGAACTTGCCAGCCTCCACCTCCCCAGCCACTGGGATTACGGATTACAAGCATGGCTCCTTACCTATCTTTAAGGATTAATATTTGGCAGAATGTTGTGTAGATAGTTGAAATCCAAGCCCCTGATTATGAAGTTTAGTGTCCTGTTGCAGAATTGAACATAAATTCACTGGGAGTAGTTTATGCTTGCAGGTTTTCTACCGAGTTATCTGCTTCATATACCATTTGTGATGTATTCTTTCTTTCTTTCTTTTTTTTTTTTTTTTTAGCCATGCTAAGTATAGAACCTGGGCTTCACACACGATAGGCAAGCTACACCTCCAGCTCTATGATGTAGTCTTGATCTTGTCTATTTTTGTTTTCTCTTTGGTAAATGATAGAAATTCTAACAGTACTCAAAAGAGCTTGAGCTGTAAGGAGGAAAAAGTTAAAGGGTTCTAGGGATTGGATATATGCATGTATTTTGATCTTACACTTGAATTATTTTAGAAAATCTTCTAAAATATTACTTTTACCAGCTTGGTGGGTGCCTTTGGAAATAAAATAGGAACCTAGAAAGGGAATAGCCTACTGAGCACAGTGTCACAGACCTGTAATCAAGGAACTGAAACAGCTATACAGGATGTCAAAGACGGTATGAAAAAAGAATGAAAAATATCTCATTAATGTTTTAATATTGATTACATGTTTAAATTATTGTTTGGGTATATTTGGTTTATATAAAATATATTAATTGATTAACATTAATTTGACCTGTTTATACAAAATAAATTAATTAACATTAAAAAAAAAAAGGAACTGAAACAGGAGAATCACAAGTTCGAGGCCAGCCCCGGCAACTTAGGGAAACCCTGAATAACTTAGTGAGACCCTGTCTCAAAATAAAAAAGGGCTGGGATGTGGCTTATTGGGAAAGTTGTACTGATTTCAATCCCCAGTACCAAAAAAGGGGGGGGGGGATAGCTTGCTACAAGTGAGAAAAAGACAAAGAAGGTGATTTGTTGAAAAACTGACTAGAAAAATTTTAGCAACAGTTTGCAAAGGAATTAGGGTTAGTTAATTTTTTGCTGCATTTTATCCTGGAAAGACTCAAAGGTAGCACTGATGGTGACCCTCCAGTATAACATTAAAAAAAAAAAATCTGTTATTATTAAAGAGGATTTTTAGGCCATCAATAACTGATCATAACTTGAAATTTTATAGTAAGTCCACCTGTGTGATAAGAATAAGGTTTTGGATACATAAATACAAATTGCTGGGACCAGGGAAAATAAGCAAGAATAATGGATAGCTGGTTTGCTGTGTAAGAGTACCCAAAGCCTCTGTGTCTGATTCTGAATGATAGCAGCATTAAAGATAGCATGCACCACCATGCCTATAATCTCAGCCACTCAAGAGACTGAGGCAGGAGGATCACGAGTTCAAACCCAGCCTCAGCAACTTAGTGAGGCTCTAAGCAACTCAGCAAGACCTTGTCTCTAATAAAAGATATAAAAGGGCTGGGGATATGACTCAGTGGTTAAGCACCCCTGGCTTCAATCCCTGATACCAAACTCCCTACCCACCCTCAAAAAAAAAAAAAAAAAAAGCCCAGAATAAAAGATAAACTGATCATAGTATACATCTGAAAGTAAAAACATTATCTGTTAAATTGCAGCATCTTTGCAGCAATTGTAATTATATCCATTAAATAGGGGTTATTAGAACAAAGTTGACCAATTGTAATTGTTTACAACACTGGTAGCATATGCATTTATGTAGGAATTTTCGTGTGGTTTGGATATTAGCATTTCATTTTTCATAAAGGAAGAGGAGTGGTTTATCTCTTCAGAATCTGACTTAATGGAAACATTTGTCAGGTCTGGACATTTAATATTTCTTTAGATCAAGATTTTTAAATTTATCTTCAATTTGGGTGAGTTATGAATATGTTTTTTAGAAATTCAAAATATCTCATATAAAGCAGGAAATAATACATTTTGCTTTTTTAACATTTCCTTTCTTCTGTGGTTGAATGGTTAGAGCTGTGCACAAGTTCTTGTCTGTCAAATTAAAAAGCAAATTTACTCACGTTAGTTTATAATTTAGTTATTAGGTCTCATTAGTTTAAGATTCAAAACTGGGGGCTGGGGATGTGGCTCAAGCGGTAGCGCGCTCGCCTGGCATGCATCTTTCACTGATGTTAAAGCAAAAACATTGAAGCCCTTTGTTCAATAAGGATATAACAGAATATTTAAGATTACCAGTAGCACATTCCATCCTTTCTTCTATAGTTTTGTGTATCTTTGAATAATATTGATCAGAAAGTATATTTGAAAAGTTTCTTTTAAATTTTATTTTATTTATTTATTTGTTTTTTGTAGTGCTGGAGATCAAATCCAGGACCTTATATGTGCTAGGGAAGTGTTTCATCACTAAGTTACACCCCCAGCCCTTTTTTATTTTAATGTTCATGTTAATTAGATCTCTTCTATAATTAATTCAGTGCATTTAAAATAAAAATAATTTATGAGTTTAATTATTTTACTTCTGATCATTTATAGGCGAAACCTAACCAAACTGTCCCTGATCTTCAGCCACATGCTGGCAGAACTAAAAGGCATCTTTCCAAGTGGACTTTTTCAAGGAGATACATTTCGGATTACTAAAGCAGATGCTGCAGAATTCTGGAGAAAAGCTTTTGGGGAAAAGTAAGTCTCAAAATAGTAAATATGAATTATGAAAAACTGAAACTTATGAAGTTTTTGTTTACTGTTTTACTAATGAAATATTTAATATGTGAAAGAACTTTGAAAAAAACAAATATGTATACTTACTTCCTACTTTTGATCACTATTATTTGCCCTAATCATTTTTTTTTTAAAGAAACAAAACTTTCACTTGAAACCTATGCTTTATGATTGATCAGTTCTGCTATTAGTGACATTTACATTTCAAATTATTTGCTCTTGTAAACAATGCTTCAATAAGCATTATCTAAGTTTCTTCAACCAAGATACCAGTTTATGTTTCTATAAGTAGTATGTCAGAGTTCTAGGGCTGGGAGTATAGCTGAGTGGTAGAGTGCTTGCCTAGTTTATGTGAGGTCCTGGGTTTGATTCTTAGCACTGGTAAAAATAAAAATAGAAATTATTTTATACATAAAATATAGACTAGTTCATAATTTTAAAGGCCTAGTTGGGGGGTTAAAGGTGTAGCTAAGTGGTAGGGTACATGTATGTGTGACATACGGTGTTCAATCCCCAGTATTCCGCCTGCTGCCCCATAAAAAGCCTAGTTGAAGAAGATGGGTAGAAATGTTGATTTATTCCTTTAACTCAGTAACTGCATTGAAAAAAGACTTTAAGATGTTTTTTGGTCTCTTATTTTCAGACAGGTGAATATATAAACTTTGCAAAAGCAATAAGACTGTATTTATTTAAAGATCTTAAGAACAGAAATTCATAATATCTCTTGTTAGTCTTATCTGGGGTTTAATCACTCTTAGTTTAAATAATTTCTTCATCTCTGTCAGAATTCTGTTCTTTCAGTACCATAAGCCTATTTCCTCCTATATACCTTGATAATGTGGATTCCTTAGAGAATATAGAATGTTTTACATGTTTTTAAAAAGTTAGTTTAGCCAGACACATTGGCACAGACCTATAATGCCAGCAACTCCATGAGACTGAGGCAGGAGGATTGCAAGTTCAAGGCCAGCCCCTGCAGTTTAACAAGGCCCTTGGTAACTTAATGAGCTCCTGTCTCAAACTAAAAAAGAGAGCTGGGGATATCACTCAGTGGTAAAACATCCCTGAGTTCAATCTCCATTACCAAAAAAGGAAAAAAAAAAGAAGGTAGTTTAAATACAAGCTTCTAAATAGTAAAGGTCTGGCCAGTAATTACATTTATTATATTAAAAGGATAATCTCTTTTTTCTTCTTTTGTTTCTCTAATAGAGTAGATGTACCAAGAACGATGAGAAAAAGGAATTAATTTGTGCCATTCTGTAAAAGAATAGTGGAAAAAAACTTGTTACTAATTTACTCATTAGAGAGTTAAATATTCCTTTTTCCTGTTCTACTCTCAATCTAAAATATAACTCAAAGAATTGATACTGAGAGCTTAATGGGGCTTTTATTTTCCTTGATTATAGCAGTATCTAGAATTATCTCTGTTATCTCAAAATGCTTTCGCTTTCACCCCACCCCCACCACAGGACAATAGTCCCTTGGAAGAGCTTCCGACAGGCCCTACATGAAGTGCATCCCATCAGTTCTGGGCTGGAGGCCATGGCTCTGAAATCCACTATTGATCTCACCTGCAATGATTATATTTCAGTTTTTGAATTTGACATCTTTACACGACTCTTTCAGGTAGGATACTAAAACATACACTAATCTTGCTGTTTCTTCTTTTCTGAAGATAAACCTTTTTTAAAATAAAAAATAAAATTTGGGGCTTTGTCTATTAAAGTGTTTTAATGCATTTAGAAACTATAAGCAGGGGCTGGGGATGTGGCTCAAGCGGTAGCGCACTGGCCTGGCATGCGTGCGGCCCAGGTTCGATCCTCAGCACCACATACAAACAAAGATGTCGTGTCCGCCGAAAACTAAAAAATAAACATTAAAAAAATTCTCTCTCTCTTTAAAAAAAAAAAAAGAAAGAAAAGAAACTATAAGCAAATAAATTAAAACCACCATGTATCATACACACACACACATTAATTACTATACAACCTACTTTATTCCCTCAGATCTTTCTTATTGAATATTCTTTTGTATTACTTTAATGGTTATAGAAGTCCCAGAACATGGATGTATTTGTTTAGTACTCTGTTACTGGGCATTTGTGTTATATTTCCAACTTTTCTTCTATTGTTTCCAAATTCTTTACTTTTAATATCAATGTTTCAGAAAGAACTCATATCTTTCTCCTAAAATAATGTTTTCTCCGGTGCGTGTATGTCAACTTGCATAAGTATTTATTTGGCACTTACTGATTGCACATGAAGGCCCTATTCTATTTTCCTGACTTTTGTTTCTTGGTTAACCTCACTACTGGTAGTTAGAATTGCTTTACAATTTCTTAAGTTTCATTTTGTATAGTTAAATTTCTCCCTATAAGCATATATTCTTCTTAGCATTTCAAGGTTTTAGTGTCCCAAACATTTGTCTTCTTCAAAATTGACAACATAATTGAGACTTTGTGACCTTGAATTAAAAATTTATAATTGAGAATTGAAGTTGTTGTTCTATATTCTGAGAATAGTTGTGTGTCTGAATAGTCTGTGATTAATCTCTTGTTTCTTTAGCCCTGGTCCTCCTTGCTCAGAAATTGGAACAGTCTTGCTGTAACTCATCCTGGTTACATGGCTTTCCTGACATATGATGAAGTGAAAGCTCGGCTCCAGAAATTCATTCACAAACCTGGCAGGTCAGTGTCATGAAGCAAAGAGGTTTATTCTCAAATTTTTCTCTTATGACTTCTAGAATAGAAGAAACTTGATCTTGTTTTAGTTCACCAGTGGCCAAGATTCTGCATTAGGATTCATTCTGCTGGAATTGGCTTGCTTACATCCTATGATTTGATCAGTGTTTTCAAGCCATTCAAGAATGGGGTGTAGGGCCAGGGGCACCACCATAAGCTCAGCTATATAGTGAGATCCTGTCTCAAACTAAAAAATGGAAAGGACTAAGGATATAGCCCAATGGTAAAGTATCCTGTTTCCATCCCTAATACCAAAAGACAAAAAAAATGGGGGTTGAGATGGCCTTTTTTCTGGTCTGGAGTTATTGCTATTTGTTTTCTATAAATGTTATTTGGAGCTAAGTATTGAACTCAAATCCTCAAGTATGCACATACCTTCCCACTGAAATATATCTCCAGCCCCCTGAACATATACAGACTCCCCCCACCCCCTTTTTGGCAGTACTGGGTTTGGGGCAGAGATGGAGTGGGGGAGGTTTGACTCTTTACCACTGAGCTACATCCCCAGCCCTTTTTTCATATTTTGAGACAGGGTCTCACTAAGTTACCCAGGCTGACCTCAAATGTGTGATCCTCCTGTCTCAGCCTCCCAAGTAGCTGGGATTATAGGCATGTGTCACGGCACCAGGCTTAGAGAGTTGTCTCTCCCTACCCTAGTACTGGTTTTTCAACATAGGGATGCTGTACCACTAAGCTACATTCCCAGCCCTTATTTTATTTTTTATTTTGAGACAGTGGTAGAGGCTGACCTCACACCTGTAGTCCTGCCTCAGCCTCCTAAATAGCTGGGATTATAGGCATGCACCAACTTTCCCTACTGAAAAGTTATTCTTGATGGTCTTCTTGAATTTTGTCTCTAACTTGCATTCCACCATAATACCAGAGTATATGTTAAAACTTCTATTAATCTCTCTCCTCAGTTACATCTTCCGGTTAAGCTGTACTCGTCTGGGTCAGTGGGCTATTGGGTATGTTACTGCTGATGGGAATATTCTCCAGACAATCCCTCACAATAAACCTCTCTTCCAAGCACTGATTGATGGCTTCAGGGAAGGCTTGTGAGTACTCACTGATTAATATCTCCTAGAGTCTAGGAACTTAGGGACTGTAATTTTTATCATAAATGACATATTAAGATTCAGGAAACATTAGCAAGTTATGTTGATTTGTCCTTCAAATTCTGTAGACTTTTGTTTTTTATTTGATAGGGATTCCATAAGTGAAATTGTCTTTCTCTGTTGCTTCAGTTATTATTTGTCTTTCTCCTTTTCCAAATATTAGCTTACCTGCAAATCTGCACTAGATTTGAAAATACAAAATTAGCAGGAAATTTTATCAGTTACTTGACAGCCAAAATTAAAGTGACTAGATGTTCCCAATGAGAGTAGGCAGGCTTCAGTGGCCTATATCTGTCTTCATCTTAATTTCATTTTGACTCAGCAGCTTTTCTTCAGGCTTTGACTTTTGCTAGTAAGTTCTTGTTCCAGAATTGCTATTCCTTTGGAATCAAAGTACTTATCAGTAAGTTTTAAAAATACTAATTCTTTTTTTTTTAAATATATTTTAGTTGTAGATGGACATAGTACCTTTATTTTATTTATTTTATATGTGGTGCTGAGAATCGAACCCAGTGCCTCACACATGCTAGGCAAGCTCTCTACCACTGAGCCACAACCCCAGCCCTAAAAATACTAATTCTTGACCATGTATTGCCTTCTATAGTTGGATTGAGTAGCCCCAAATTTCAGAGCAGTTTGATTCTAGAAGCTCCCTGGTTGATGATCTTAAGTGTCTTAATTTGTTTCTTGTTACATTCCTTTTAAATACATGTCTCCATTTGTTCAACCTGTACATAGAAATACTTGAGGTCTTTTTTTTAAAAAATTTATATCTTTAGGCTACCCATTGATTAAAATAGGGATTGGAAAACTATGGCCTATATGGACCAACTATTTTGGTATAGTCTGCAAGCCAAGATAGTTCTTTTTTTTTAAAGTATGTTTGATATCATTTGTGTATATTAACCAGCACTGACAATTGACTTCAGTAAAACCACAAGGCTGGTTACTCTTTTTGCAGCTATTTGTTTCCTGATGGACGAAATCAGAATCCCGACCTGACGGGCTTATGTGAACCAACTCCCCAAGATCATATCAAAGTGACCCAGGTGAATTATGCTTTGTATTATAACCATATCACTGGAGCCAAGCTTTTGGATACCGTTTACAGAAAATATAAGTTATTGGAATGTTTTAATTTTAAAACATTAACTGGATTAATGAATTTATGTGTGAGTGGTTTCTTCTTTAAATTGTGCAGCTTTAAATGGGACCCAAGATTAGATGTTTGTGATATAAATAAGTCTTTACTTTTTTTGTTTATGTTTATAGTTACTGTCATTCAGTCAACAAATAATCTCTTTATTTTTTTAATCAAAGGAACAATATGAATTATACTGTGAGATGGGCTCTACATTCCAACTGTGTAAAATATGTGCTGAAAATGATAAAGATGTAAAGATTGAGCCCTGTGGACACCTCATGTGCACATCATGTCTTACGTCGTGGCAGGTATAGATCCAAACCATGCATTTTCTCTGCTTTGTAATTACTCTGAAGAATTGGGTTTTATATATCCTTTATAGATACAAAGGGTGGGCTTACTTTGTGGGCTAGGCCTAAATTTTAAATCCATCCATCCATCTACTCTTCCTTCCTTTCTTCCTCCTTCTTCCTGTACTGAAGATTAAACTCAGGGCTTTGCAAATGCTAAGCATGTGTACTTTCACTGATCTATACACTGAACCATTTGATTTCATCTTTATGTCTAGGAAATAAATTTACTAGTAGAAAAATGTATTAAATACTTTTAGATGCATTCATTACTAACTTTTGCTTTCTCTGTAGGAATCAGAAGGTCAGGGCTGTCCATTCTGCCGATGTGAAATCAAAGGTACTGAGCCCATTGTGGTAGATCCGTTTGATCCTAGAGGAAGTGGCAGCCTATTGAGGCAAGGAGCAGAAGGAGCTCCCTCCCCAAATTATGATGATGATGATGATGAACGAGCTGATGATTCTCTGTTCATGATGAAGGAATTGGCAGGTGCCAAGGTAAGACTACAATTTCAAAGACTAGCAAGTATCATTATGAACTATTTTCTACAGCCAAGGAGCACTTTATGACATCCAAACTACAAAAGGGCACTAATAGCTGATATTTATTGAGCTCTTGCTATAAGATACAGTGTTAAGCATTTTACTTATTTTAACTCATAATCTTTACAACAACCCTCTGAGACTATTGTTATCCTCATTTAACAATGAACCATTTGAGCCATAGAGAGAGAGAGGAATTTGCGAAGGATCACACAGCTAGTTAGGAGCTGCCAGACTAGCTTTAAGGCCCATATTCTTACTATATGTATCTGAGGGACTGGGTTTTAACACATATATCTTGGTGGAGAAATGGGGAAGGAAATAAAGAACTAAACCCTATTTTATATGCTACTGTGACTAGTACATGATTTTGTTTTTGTTTTTTCCTTCTATGAAGGAATCTTGTCATTTGAAAGTCAGTTAAGTTGGATAAGAAATAAAATGAGACAGTAATCAGATGGTTGGTAGGAAGTGCTATACCTTGTGCCCTGTAGAAGCTAAACAAACTGGAAAGGCTCTAGTAAAGATTTAAAAAAAAAAAAAAAATGAAGGTAAAGAAAGGATGTGATCAAATGCTATTTCCTCAGACAGGTAGGGTACAACAGGGGTTTACTCATTAAATCTTAGAAGTAAGACAGTTCTTGAAGATTTTAGTAAGTAAAATTTTCTTTAGTAAATAAAAATTCTTTAGTAAATAAAACAATGGGTTAATGATATGCTGTAGAGTCTATACTTTAGAATGCTATGTACTCATGGGATACATTTCTGTGATACAAAAAGCTTTCTTTTATATCAGCACATGACTACCTGATGCAAAATAGGTGCTTGATAAACATCCTGGAAGAGTGAATTTTATCTCCCCTTATTTCAGTTTCTCACCATCTTCTATCCTTCCTGATACGAAATCATTGATCTACAACACAGATCTGATCACCTCATCCCTTGACTTCACACTGTTTGATGTCTTCTCATTTCTTAACAACACCTTTATTTATTTATTTTTATGTGGTGCTGAGGATCGAACCCAGAGCCTCCCACATGCTAGGTGAGCACTCTACTATTGAGCCACAAACCCAGCCCGACTTCTCATTTCTTAATGAGTGAAGTGTGTTCTCCTTTCTAGGTACCTGACCTTGATAATTTCTTTCCTCTTTATTCTTTGTGGTCCAGCAAGGCTAACCCATTAGAATTTCTCTCTGCTTTATCTTGGCAATTTCTGTGTAATTTAAAGTATTTTGCATTGTAAAATCTCAGAAGTGAAGAGCCATCGTTTTTTGTTTGTTTTTATTTTTTTTTTTTTTGTGGTCCTGGAGATTGAATCTAAAGGCCCTCTGCCGTGGAGCCATCTCTCCAGCCCTTTTTATTTTATATTATGAGACCTGGTTTCACTAAAGTTGTCAAGGTGACCTCCAGCTTGGGATCCTCTAGCTTAAGCCTCCTAGGTCACTGGGTTTCAGGTGTATGCCACCATGCCTGGCATGGTATCTTATTTTTAATTAGCTACTAAAGAGTTGAACAAATATTAATTACTTTCAGTGTTTGACTATAATTGATATTACATCAAGCAGAATTGGATGAATTTATCAATAGTAGATCAACAGTGAGTAATGGGAAATCTGGGCTTTCGAGTGATATATTCTTGGTATTTTGAAGGTGACAGTAGCCTTGGTCCATCACAAGACTTTGTCAAGATTTAAAGAGATTCCTTGACCCCTCATGCATTTTTTCATAGAATACTACCTGTTTATTCATTAAAAGTTTACTGGCAGACAGGGAAGGTGGCACATGCCTGTAATCCCTGGGGCTCAGGAGGCTAAGGCAGGAGGATTGCAAGTTCAAATCTAGCCTCAGCAATTTAGCAAGACCCTGTTTCAAAATCAAAAATAAAATGGGCTGAATCAATAAATGGAGTGGACTCAAACTAAAAAGTTTCTTCTCAGCAAAAGAAACAAATCTGTGAGGTAAATAGAGCGCCTACATCTTGGGAGCAAATCTTTACCCCTCACACATCAATAGAGCACTAGTCTCTAGGGTATATAAAGAACTCAAAAAGCTAAACACCAAAAAAAAAAAAAAAAAAACAAATAACCCAGTCAATAAATGGGCCAAGGACCTGAAGAGACACTTCTCAGAAGATGATGTACAATCAATCAACAAATAACATGAAAAAATGTGATGACTAGGAATTAGAGAAATGCAAATCAAAAACACTGTAAGATTTCATCTCACTACAGTCAGAATGGCAGCTATTATGCATTCAAACAATAATAAGTATTGGCAAGGATGTAGGGGAAAAGGCACACTCATACACTGCTGGAGGGACTGCAAATTGGTGCAGCCAATATGGAAATTTCTTGGAAAATTAGGAATGGAACCACCATTTGACCCAGCTATCCCTCTCCTCAGTCTATACCCAAAGGACTTAAAAACAGCATACTACAGGGACCACAGCCACATCAATGTTTATAGCAGCACAATTCACAATAGCTAAACTGTGGAACCAACCTAGAAGCCCTTCAGTAGATGAATGAATTTTTTTTTTTAAATGTGGCATATATACACAGTGGAATATTACTCAGCAATAAAAGAGAATAAAATCATGGCATTTGCAGGTAAATGGATGGAGTTAGAGAAGATAATGCTAAGTGAAGTTAGCCAATCCCAAAAAAAATGCTGAATTTTTTTTTTTTTTTTAATATAAGGAGACTGATTCATAGTGGGATAGGAAGTGGGAACATGGGAGGAATAGATGAACTCTAGATAGGGAAGAGAGGGGGCATGGGTTTATTAATGATGGTGGAATGTGATGATCATTATTATCCAAAGTACAGATATGAAAACACAAATTGGTATGAATATACTGTGTACACAACCAGAGATATGAAAAATTGTGCTCTATATGTGTAATATGAATTGTAATGCATTCTGCTGTCATGTAAATAAAAAATACTATAAATAAATAAATAGTGGGCTAGGGATTTGGCTCGGTGGTTAAGCACCCCTGGGTTCAATCCCTGATACCACAAAAAAAAATAAAGAGGTATATTTATGTATTATTTGAAATTAAAAATGCCCTTTTTTCTTCATGGAATTATTATAGACAGGTAACAACACTCATTGTGGAGAAACAGACCTTCCCATTTATTATTGAGATGGGTACAGTTACTTCCATCTCTTTTTTTTTTTAATATTTTTTTTAATTGTTGATGGACCTTTATTTTATTTATTTGTATGTGGTGCTGAGAATTGACTCCAGCGCATCACGCATGCTAGGCAAGCATTCTACCACTGAGCCACAACCCCAGCCCCTAGTTCCATCTTTTTGATTGACAGTTTAATATCTATTAAAATTTAATGTTTGACTTGAGCTGGGTATGGTAGTATATGCCTGTAATCCCAGTGACTCAGGAAGCTGAGGCAGGAGGATTCTAAATTCAAGGCCAGCCTCAACAATTTAGCCTGAGTTTAATTTCTTGCAGTTATGAGATTAAGAGCCCATGTTCTTTGGTGGTTTTCAGCTAATGAAAACCATTGCCACATTCTAGGGTCTAGCCACATTCCTTGGCTTTGGGACCCTTTTATCCCTTTTTCAGACCTTTTTGAGGACTCCTTTTAATAATGATTTGTGGGCTTAGCTTGGGCCCACCTAGATAACTTAAGATATTTCTCCCATGTTGACATTCAAATCCTTAATCAAGGAAATTTCTTTTGTCAAGTTAAGGTCATATATTCACAGGTTGTGGGGATTAGGGGAATCATTGTTCTGCCCACCATATAATGCAATGCTCTGAAGAATGAGTTCCATTTACTCAAGTGGAAAGCTGTTTAATGTGCATTAAGTTTTAAAAGCACCTATAGACTTGTGATGTAGCTCAGTGTTAGCACTTGCCTAGAATGTGAAAAGCCTTGAGTTCCATCCCCGGCACAGCTAAATAAACCTTTAAAAAAAAAAAAGACGAAGAAGAAGAAGAGAGGAGGGCAACTATATGTACTAGGTATAATATGATCTCATTTCTCTGGAAATTTTTACTTATAAATTCTTTTTAATATACTGTTTTAGTCAGCTTTTTTATTGTGACTGAAAGACCTGGAAAGAACACAATTAGAGGAGGAGAAGTTTATTTTGGGGCTCATGGTTTCAGAGGTGTTAGTCCATAGATGGCTGACTTCAATTCCTCAGGGCCCAAGGCAGGGCAGAACATCATGGTGGAAGAATGTGGTGGAAGGGGCTGGGGATGTGGCTCAAGCGGTAGCGCACTTGCCTGGCATGCGTGCGGCCCGGGTTCGATCCTCAGTACCACATACAAAGATGTTGTGTCTGCCAAAAACTTAAAAAATAATTATTAAAAAATTCTCTCTCTCTCCCTCTCTCTTTAAAAAAAAAAAAAAAAAAAAGAATGTGGTGGAGGAAAAGTGGCTCAAGACATCTTACCAAGAAACAGAGAGAGGGCTGGGGATATAGCTCAGTTGGTAGAGTGCTTGCCTTGCATGCACAAGGCCCTGGGTTCAATCCTCAGCACCACAAAAAAAAAAAAAAAAAAAGAAACAGAGAGAAAGGGAGGGAGAGGCGCAGGCAGGGCAGAACATCATGGTGGGAGAGTGTAGTAGAGGAAAGCATCTCAAGACATCACACCAGGAAGCGGGGAGTGAGTGGGGGGAGATGCTCCACTCTTCACGGATAAAATATATGCCCCAAAGGAATGCCTCCAATGACCTGCCTCCTCCAACCACACTTTACCTGCCTATAATTAACGCCCATTTAATCCCCCTCAGGAGCATTGATTAGGTTAAAACTCTCATAACCCAAACATTTACCTCTATGATTTCTTGCGTTGTCTCACACAAGAGCTCTTTAGGGACATTTAATATCTAAACTGTAACATAAACATAGGGAAAAAATTGGATGACTACACACCAAATTACTATTATTTCTGAGGATAGAAGTTCTGAGTAGTATAATTTTGTGGAATACAGTATTTGCAATTTTTTACAATTAGCAAATGTTAGTTTTGCAATGTGTAAGTAATTTACTGTAAAGTGCTGAATAGGACCAGAAAGCTAGAACAAGGCTCTTAAAGAGTAGAAGACTTTATTTGGGAATAGAATATAGAGGCAGGTGAAACACTGTTCAACACAAGGGAGACAGTGAACTTTATTCAGAATTGTTACGTATATAATCTTTAAGTAAATAACCTTTTTGTTGAAGAAAAAAGAAATGAACATTTTCCCCCTAGCTGTGTAGAAATTCAAATAGAGAAGAAACAGCCTCATGTATGGATTGTCATTTGACTATTCCATAATTCAGTCTCTTCTTAAGGGACATGTTGATTCTAGGCTCCTACATACTGGCATATTTTGCAATCTGTCTGTAGGGTAAATTTCTAAAAGTGGAACTGCTGGATAAAAGAAGGTGTAGAGCAGGGTACACTGGTACACACTTGTAATCTCAGCTGCTCCTGAGGCAGAAGGATCACAAGTTTGAGGGCTAGCCTGGGCAGCTTTGCTCTCTCCAAAATAAAACAAAAAAAGAAGGACTGGGGATATAGCTCAGAACTAGAATACTCCTGGGTTCAGTCTCCAAGACCTCCCATCTCCCACAAAAAAAAACAAAACAACAGGTATGTATATTTAAACTCTATGATAGAGGAGAGGGATGTACTCAGGGGAGGGGCACCTGGGTATTTCATAAAATCAGTGGTATTTTATTTCTCAACTGAATGGTAGTTACATGGGTATTTTTATTTTTTGTACCTTGTGATTCATTGTAGACTTTATGAATAAAATCTTTGAGTGAAAGTAATTAACTTTTGGGGTAGATTTTTAAAATTTATCCCAATTTGTTTGTCCCAAAGTCATTCCTAAAGATGTATGAAAATATGAAAGTGCCTGTTTCTCCGCATCCTGATGGTAGTTTGTTATAATTTGTGGTGTGTGTGTGTATATGTGTGGTGGAACTGGGTTATCTCTACCACTGAGTTACATCCCCAGCCCTTTTTTATTTTTGAGACATGATCTTGCTGAGTTGCTGAGGGTCTCACTAAATTGCCGAGACTGACGTCGAAATTTAGATCCTCCTGACTCAACCTCCTCAGTCACTGGAATTACAGGCAACACACCACTGTACCCAACTCCTGTCTCCCCATTTCTGAACCATATACTTGTATTACTTTCTCTTGATTATTATCTGTTCACCCCAGATGAACAGAGGAGAAGGACATAATATCTCTCATTATGTCCCTCCTTTCTACTCCATAACCACTTAACTCTAGTTGTTTGAATAGGTTATTTGAAGGGTTTTGCCTAAATCAGTATTCAGTGTCTAAATGATTTTGCTCCCTATTGTGCCAGTTAGTATGCTATACTGTAATTACTTTTGCTTTCTTATACAACCTTCTGCTTTTCCTGGAATAATTCATTTTTATTCCCCTACTTTTCAGTTTGTACCTGTCACTACCAAGGCATACCATGCTTTCAGGAATCCCCTCAGTAAGACTGTCTATGATGTAAATTCTAGTAGTCTGCTGTATATAGTAGATAGTATAGTACAGTATACTGATACATATGGTATCCCTGTTCCCAGGGCCTCACACATGCTAGACAAACACTTTCCCTCTGAGTACTCTACCCCTAGCCCTATCCTTTTCTTTTTATATGGGTTCCAGTTTTAATCTCCAAGGATTAAGAGATAGAAAATTGTAGTTTTTTTTTAATTAATAATAAGCTAGGAAGGTTTCTGTAACACTGTCTTTCTAGATGGATTTGCTTGTAGTTTTGCCATCTGCATGGTATTTCTGTGATTGAGAGTGCCCTCTTGTGATACAAAAAGTAGTTATGGACATGTTAGAATCTCAGGAAGTTTCTGAGTTGTGAAGAGAGGTTTGTGTGATCCTAAGCTTAAGTCTGCCCCATTGGTTATTATATTACATAGTCACATAATATTTACCATCTTGGTTCCCTGCAGAAGACTAAACTGTTAAATTTCAATGGTTCTAGGTGGAACGTCCTCCTTCTCCATTCTCTATGGCTCCACAAGCTTCCCTTCCCCCAGTGCCACCACGACTTGACCTTTTGCAACAGCGAGTATCTGTTCCTTCAAGTACTTCTGGTCTGGGAACTGCTTCTAAGGTAAAGCATTATCCATTTCTATAGTTTTCTGATTCTTTATTGTGCATTAGTGGGTTTTGATTGATTTGCTTCTGTTTTGCTTCCACAGGCTGTTTCTGGCTCCCTTCACAAGGACAAACCATTGCCAATACCTCCCACACTTCGAGATCTTCCCCCACCACCTCCTCCAGACCGGCCATATTCTGTTGGAGCAGAGGCCCGGCCTCAGAGACGCCCCCTGCCTTGTACACCAGGCGACTGTCCATCCAGAGACAAACTGCCCCCTGTCCCCTCTAGCCGCCTTGGGGACTCATGGCTACCCCGACCAATCCCCAAAGTACCAGTAGCTACTCCGAGCCCTAGTGACCCCTGGACAGGAAGAGAATTAACCAACCGGCACTCACTTCCATTTTCTTTGCCATCACAAATGGAGGCCAGAGCAGATGGGCCTAGGCTTGGAAGCACATTCAGTCTGGATACCTCCATGGTGAGCCCTAGTTTTATTTAGCCTAGTTTTATTTATTTTATTTTATATAGTTAACAAATATCTGTGAGTATCATTTTATAGATCTAAGTTTTTTGATAGGCTTTGTACAGAATAACAGGTAATAAAACATAATCCCTGTTTTCAGGAAATGTATATGTTCACCACTGAGCCATATTCCCAGCCCGTATGTATGTGTGTATGTTTTGAAGGCAAGGTCTCCCTAGGTTGCTCTCAGCCTCTTGAGCTGCTGGGATTACAGGCATGCACCAATGCTCCCAGCTAGTTGTTTTTTGTTATTGTTGTTTTTTTTTTTTTTTTTTTTTGGTGGGGAGGGGGTTGGTAGTTTTTTACAGGAAAAAAGAACAAGCAAAACTCATTATACATGCCTAAGGCATGGGAGTATTAGGATCTGGTCTGAATATAGTTTCAAGATAGATCAGAAGTATAACAGAAAGGCTTAAGGCATATTGTGGAATGATATGTAGAGCAGAAAGTGTATATTGGATCAGGAGAAAGGGCTAGAATGGAGCAATAACACTACATTATAAGGTCTTGAATACTCCCAAAAGAATTTGAATTTATTTCATAGGAAATGAGAACATTTAAAGGTTTAAATTAGTGCAATGATGTGACCAAAATGATGGATTAAAGAGAATAATCTAATAGTAGGTTGCAAAGTAGATTAGAAAAAAGACAGGTTAATAATCCTTTGTCTAAGCATTCAATAAGGGGTTTGGAGCTGGGGGATGGGAGAGGAGGAATATTTGTAATTTATTGGTTCATTTGTGCACCCGGGAAAAAAGATCTTGCTTTCACAGATTTATTTTCTAGCCAGAGAAAGATAAAATAAACAAGTGAGTAAAATATATAGTAAGTTTGTAATGATAAGGGCCATGGAAAAGAACAGCTCAAAGAAGACTATATAGAGAGAGTTGAGTGGAGGTAGATGGTACAGGATGGGGTGGGGTATAATTCTTAGCAAAGAACTGAGCAGTAGGAAGGTGATCCTGAGGGAAGACCATTCCAGGATGAAAGGAGAAGAAGTGAGTTTGAAAGGGTATGTTTAAAAAATAAAGGGATATAGGCTGAGATTATAGCTCAGTGCTTGCCTAGCATGTGTGAAATACTGGGTTTGATTCTCAGCACCACATATAAATAAATAAAATAAAGGTCCACAGACAACTGTGAGTGAGTGTATATGTATATAAATAAAGGAGTATAATATAGATGGTACCAAGCAAACAAGTGGAATAGTCATTGTCTCTGAACAGAAGTGGCAGCCAGATTAGGTGGAGCCTTTAGAGAGCACGAAATAGGCGTAAATCAGGAAGCTAGCAGTATGTGGAAAAGGCAAGAAATCACATGCACGTGTACTCCAAGGTTTTGGAACTGGTAACAAGAGACATGTTGAATTTGAAATGGACCTTTTTTAAAATTTTTTTTAGATATTGATGAGCCTTTATTTTATTTATGTATTTTTATGCAGTGCTGAGAATTAAACCCAGGGCCTCACACACACCTCAGCTGAGATGGACATTTGATAGAAGTGATTAGGTGGTTGGAAATCTGAACAGACAAAATGGGAAGGATGGAGTTGTGAAATGTCTTGGCACTTGACTATTTCTTGGTTGTCAGGAAAGATACTTGTAACCAAGTAATACTTAAGTGGTACCTGTGTGCCTGGCAGTCTAATTAGAATGGATAGTTGTGACTTTCTGGTGGTATCAATACTGAATGACCATTTTGAGTTTGTGTATCCATCATTTAAGCTAGAAATAATATTTGTATAGATAAGCAATTTTCTTAAATCATTTTAGAATTAAAACAATCTATTTCTCTGGCTCTTTTGAAATCTGTCTCCCTCTCCCTTACATTTAAAAGTTCTTCAAAGCCTGACAGCAATGATGTTTTTGTCAGAGGTGATAACCTGTAAGCATGGCTTGATTAGTGAGGTCCCTGTTTGTATTATCATTCTTGTGATTTTGAAAAGATTCAGTAAGAGGACATACTTAGCTATCCTATGAAGATTCTTTTCAACACTTTCTTTACTTTCCAGAGTATGAATAGCAGCCCATTAGCAGGTCCAGAGTGTGAACACCCCAAAATCAAACCTTCCTCTTCTGCCAGTGCCATTTATTCTCTGGCTGCCAGGTAAGTTTATTAAAGCTGTATTTCATTCACTGGAGTTAGTACTTTTAAACTGTTCGTTTGTAGAAAATCCAGAAAAGTGTAGAGGGAAATAAAAATTCCTCTGTATTTGTACAGTGTAGAAGTCATCATGTTTTGTTTTGGAATTTGTCTTTCTATTCTTTTTACTGTGTTTATAGATCATTCTTGCTGGGCTTGTCACATGTATCTTTTCAAGGAAGCAATTTTGGTTCTGTTGATTTTTCTTAAAAAAATTCTTGCTGGGTGTCGGTTTTCTGTGTCATTGCTTTCTGACTTTCTAATTTTTTCCCCTCCAGTTCTGGGCATTGAGCCTAGGATTTTGCATACTGAGCTACATCCCTAGTTTGTATTTTTTATTTGGGGACAAGATCTCACTAAGGTGCCCAGGCTGGCCTTGAGGTTGTGATCTTCCTACTTTAGCTTCCCAAGTAGTTGGGTTTATAGGCATACATGTACTACCATGCCCCACCTCTTCTCCATGCCCCACCTCTTCTTTTTCTTTTAAATATATGGTTTCAATATGTTGTCCAGGCTGGTCTTAAACGCATGAGCTCAAATGATCCTCCTGCCTCAGCCTCCCAAATAGCTAAGACTACAGGCATCTGCCACTGTTCCAAGCTTTTGCTCTTTTATCTTATTCTTCCAACTTTCTTCAGGCTTAATTTGCTATTTTTCTAGCATCATGAAATGGATTCTGTGGTTTTTTTTTTTTTAAGAGAGAGAATTTCTTAATATTTATTTTTTAGTTTTCGGTGGACACAACATCTTTGTTTGTATGTGGTGCTGAGAATCGAACCCGGGCCGCACGCATGCCAGGCGAGCGCGCTACCACTTGAGCCACATCCCCAGCCCCAGGATTCTGTGTTATTCTGCTTGAGCTGCCATAACAAAATACCAAAGACTGGTTGCTTTAAACAGTGGAGATTTATTTACTGTTTAAATAATTCTAAAAAGATTTAAGAAAATTGATTACCTACACAAATATTATTTCTAGCTTAAATGATAGATACACAATTCTGGAGGCTGGAAATCTGGGATTAGGGGGTCAGTTTCTAGTGAGGTTCCATGTTCAAATATAACTGTACTGGGTATGAGGGCTTGAACATGTGAATTTTGGGAAGGACACAAACATACAGTTCATAACAAGTGTTTAGCTGCATTCCACAAATTTTGATGTCATTTTCATTATTTTTTTTAAATATTTTTTTAATTGTTGGTGGACCTTTATTATTTAAATTTGGTGCTGAGAAGCAAACCTAATGCTCAACCCCAGCCTCCATTTTCATTTAAGTTCAAAATATATGATTTTTCTGTTGTTAATAATTCTTGAGTTATTTATGTGTTACCCAATTTTCAAATATTTAAAGATTTTCGGTTTTTCTGTTCTGCTTTCTGGCTTCTTTCTAATGTGGTTAGAGACCATCTTCTTTACTGACTAGTTTGTGGTAAGATCCAGTAATATGTGTCACCTTTATCTCATAAGATTGTATATTCTGCAGTTGTTGGGTATAGCATTCTGTACATGTTAGTGAAGTTGTGATCAAATCTTTTATTACTCAGATTTTTAACAATCTACCTATTCTATATTTTCAGATAACTGAAATGAGTTTGTTTGTTGAATTCTCCTCTATAATTGTGAATTTCTCTTTGTTCCTTTTAATTCATTCCTTTTTTATTACATGTGTATTTAGTTTGTGTAATAATAGAAATTTAAAATTATCTATAGTAAATAGTGAGCATTTTTATTATCCTTAAATCTATTGTTTACTCAATAGTTCTGTTTCTTGCTTGTCTTAAGTTTGCTTTTTCTTAATTAAAATGGCTTACATCAGCTGTCTTTTAGTTAGTATTTCTATGACCTTTCTCTACTCTTTTACTTTCAATTTTTCTATGACCTTTAAGGTATGTTTCCCGCAAGCAGTATATTTTGGGTTTTTCTTCCCTTAAATCCAGTCTGGCATTTTTGATCTTGAGGTAATCAGAATATTTGTTCTTACTCTTCTCCCCATTTTTCTAATCTTTTCTTGGTTCCTTTTTTTGTCTTTTCTTACTTTCTTTTGAATTAAAGGTTTTTTCTTAGCCATTTCATCCCTTCGGTTATTCTTTTAATATTTATTCTGGAGAGCTGGGCATGGTGGTATACACCTGTAATCCCAACAACTTGGGAGGCTGAAGCAGGATGATCACAAGTTTGAGGCTAGCCTGAGCAATTGACAGTGAAACGCTATCTCACAATAAAAATGAAAAGGTATAGCTCAGTGGTAAGCATTCCTGAGTTCAGTCCTTGATACCAAAAAAAAAAAAAAGTTATCCTGGAGATTCCAACATGTACTCTTGATTTGTTAGAATGTGCTTTAAATCAGTGTCTCCTGATACTTCTGGACATTTAAATTTCTCTTGGGGGCTGGGGATGTGGCTCAAGCGGTAGCGCGCTTGCCTGGCATGTGTGCGGCCCGGGTTCGATCCTCAGCACCACATACAAACAAAGATGTTGTGTCCGCCGAAAGCTAAAAAATAAATATTAAAAAAATAAATAAATAAATAAATTTCTCTTGGATTTATCCTACAGTGCTCCTTACTTGTTCCTGCTGTTCTCTGAATGCTTTCCATCTCCCTAAAAAACTTCCTTTAGTGTGTGTGTGTGCTTACGTGTGTGATTGTGTGTTTAATGCTCTTCTATCAGTTGATTCAAATTTTGTTTGACTGAAAATATCTTCATTGCACCCCCTCCCCCTGTACTGAGTATTAAACCCATGGTGCTCTAGAATAGAGCTATATATGCCCAGCCCTTTTTATGTTTTATTTTGAGACAACATCTTCCTGAGTTTCCCAGGCTGGCCTCAAACTTGTAGCCTTCTGCATAAGCTGGGTTTTCAACACATGCCACCACGTCCAACTTTACCTTTTTTTTTTTCTTTTTGGTAGAACTGGGGATTGAACCCAGGGGGTGCTTTACCACTGAGTTCCATTTTTACATTTTAAAAAAAATTTATGACAGGGTCTCACTCTATTGCTGAGACTGGCCTTGATCTTGCAAACCTCCTGCCTCAGCCTTCTGAGTAGTTGAGATTATAGGCCTGTACCAGCACACCTATCTCTCAGCCAATATTTCTTAAAACAGATTGAACTTTGTAATCTTTCTTTATCTGGGCCTCTAATTTCTTGAACATCATCAGATTCTTTCACTATCTTCTACCGCTCATTATAGGCTTGCTTGCATATTTTCCATTCTCTTTTATCTTGTTTCTTGAACATATGAATTATAATTATTTTAAAGGCTGTATCTGATAACTGTAGCTCTGTCTCTAGAGATTAGCAAGACGACCACAGTAACTGCTTGGCTCTTCAGTTGCTCACGACTACCCGCTTGATTTCTCAGAATCTAGCCCCATGCATGAAGAGTTTAGGGATTAGTAATAGCTTTAGGAAATTACAGGCAGAATTTTAGGCCTACTTCTTTGCTGTTTCCTTCCCTGGGATTTTTTTTTTTTAAGTTGTAGATGGACACAATGCTTTTATTTTATTTATTTTTATGCAGTGCTGAGGATCGAACCCAGTGCCTCACATGTGTTAGGCAAGTGCTCTACCGCTGAGCCACACTGAGGATTTTTGGCTCCCCACATCTTGGTTGTCATGACACCTCAAAATTCCAGTCTCTCTCCCTAATCCATTGAGATCTACTTCAAATCCCAAATTCAGAACTCCAAATTTGAGGGTTGCTTCAGTGTCATCATCATCGTTGTCATCGTATCGTCATTGGTGTCGTCTTTAATGTTTTTTTTTTTTAGTTGTGGATGGACACATACCTGTATTTTATTTATTTTTTTGTGGTGCTGAGGATCAAACCCAGTGCCTCATATGTGTTAGGCAAGCGCTCTGCCACTGAGCCACAACCCCAGCCTGTATTCTTGAATCTCGGTCTCTGAAGTTCTGGTTTCCTGGTTGCTCTCCAGTACTTTTTTTTAAAGTATATATTGCCAAAATACTTTGTGACAAGGAAATACATTTTATACTTTTATGAACTTCATCAAAGAGATGGGAGGAAGGGGTGCTGGGGGTAGAACCCAGGGTCTTTTGCATGCTAGGCAAGAGCTCTGCTACTGAGCTCTACACCGCAGCCCTAAAGTATTTTTGGATAGCTCTCTTAATAGGACTTCTTTTTTGTTAATTTTAGAAAACATAGATAAGCAATACTGAAGGAATAAGAGTTATCTGTAATCTTATTTTACCTAGAGTCAAATAGTAATTATTCACAATTTGATGTATGTTCTTTGTTATTCTTATGTGTATGGAATCATCATTGAGGCTGGTTTTCGCTAGACATATTTGGACATTTTTGCATGTCATTACATATTCTTCTTCTATGTTGATTTTCAAATTATTTTAGATTATTTTCAAGCAGTGTGACTGACTCTAGGGGAACCCTGATTTGTAAGATAAGGATAGGTCTATGGTAGTGGAAGCAGAAGTAGGCTGTAGCCTCTTAGGTCCTGAGTAAAACCTCTAAATGCCCCAAGAGCCAGCAATTGGCACCAGCTCTCTTACTCTCTGTGTGGGTCAAAGTCTACTTATTCAGTACGCTATTATTGGATATGTAGGTTGTACCACCCCCCGCACCCCGCCCGGTGTTATAAGTAATGCTGTCATGAGTATTCTTGATTGCTTCCCAAGGGAAAACTCTTAGAAGTGGAATTTCTGAGACCCAGGATGCACATGTGATGAAGTGCTTTTGTTGAATCATACTACAGAAAAGTTGTAACAACTTGTTTCTACAGCTATATATACTCATTTATTTCCTTACACTTTTACTGACACTTGGTCTTTTCCACTTGTTAAAAATTACAAACTGAGCCAGGCGTGGTGGTGCATGCCTGTAATCCCAGCTGCTCAGGAGGCTGAGGCAGGAGGATCACAAGTTCAAAGCCAGCCTCAGCAACTTAGTTAGTCCTTAAGCAACTTAGGGAGATCCTGTCTTAAATCAGGGGATAAAAGTGGGGGGTGATAGGGATGTGGCTCGGTGGTTTAGTGCCCCTGGGTTCAATCCCTAGTACCACCAAAAAAAAAAAAAGGAAAAAAAAAATTACAAACAGAATAAAAGTGAAAGAATCCTAGACTGAACCCACCACCTGAATTCAAATTTTAGTATTTTTTTTCTTTATCACATTATCTGTGTTTCATCCATTGCTCTCTCTTGGTTGTTTGTGTATTTCAAAGCAAATTGTAGATACTAGCACACTTCTGCTTAAGTCTTCAGCATGCATTGTATAAATCTTAAGAGAATATTTGCTGAATTTTTACGAGGCATACGTAAGGGAAGTTTTTCAACAATAAAAGTGGTAGGTAGACATAAGAAAAAATCTCACATGAGATTTGATTGGAAAAATTAAACATTAAATAAAGAGAGACAAATAAATGCAAGAGGTAGTCTTTGTAGAGAATTTAGAATATGCTAACAAAAGGTGTAAAGAAAAAGAGAGGAGAAACTCAAATTCATACTCTAAGAGGCAATTTGTATGTGTGTCTGTTTCTTTTTTGGGAGCCAGGGGAGTACTGGGAATTAAACCCAGGGGCACTTAACCACTGAGCCTCATCCCCAGCCCTTTTTAAATTTTATTTAGAGACAGAGTCTGACTGAGTTGCTTAAGGCCTCAGTCTCCCAAGTCACTGGGGTTACAGGTGGGTGCCACTGTGCCCAGCAGTGTGTGTTTCTTACACAAAATTGATTGGTGTTTTGTCTTCTTTCATAGAGTAGGATGGCAATTTTGTTTCAAAAGCTTCTGGGTAAAGAATTATGTATGTTAAATGTAAGACCAAGATCCCTGAAATCAGAAACTTGGGATCTAGTCCCAAAATTGATGGTTAACTACCAAGTTACTTTTTTTCCTCTTTTTATTTTAGATTTTTTTTTATGTCAAATATTGAAGAGAAAAAGTATTTATATTCTAAGGTAATATGTGAGAAAGATTTGGACAAGCTATGTATTCTTTGAAACCATGGGTAGACTTGAGAATTAGAATTTGATATACATTCCTAGCATGTGAAGAAATGCCACCTGCCATTTCTTATTTCACACCCAGTGAAAGAAAAACTAAGGTAGTAGCTTTAAAACTGAGACACTATGATGGAACTTATTTGGAGGTTGGAACTAACTGGTGGTATGGCCGTAACTTAGGTATCTATCTCAATGTGACACATCTCAAAACATAAGAGCCACACCTTTGGTCATTTGAGCATAGTGTTTTTGGTGTGCTTTTTGCTAATCTCCTATCTTACCAGTAGAAACAGTAGTTTCTTAGATGGCATGTATTTGTTCTGTCAAATTTGAGTTGTGTCTGTTTTGAAACTGTTTATTTCATATTGGAAACTTTTCCAGCTATTGATTCTTTTTTCTTTTTTAAAAAATTTATCTTCCAGACCTCTTCCTGTGCCAAAACTGCCACCTGGGGAGCAGGGTGAGAATGAGGAGGACACAGAATATATGACTCCCTCTTCTAGGCCAATAGGGCTCCAAAAGCCAGAACCAAAATGGCCTTTGGAGGCAACCCAGAGTTCACGGTAAGTTCACAACAACCATGTAGGGCCAGATACCTTTATATGGATAATTCAGTTGACATCCCTCACCTGCTTCACTTGCTACTTGTATGTACTGTTAGCCAGCCAGAAGTAACAGCAGAAAGATAAATCTGGTCCCTAAAGTCTCTTGAAGCAATAAACAGTTCCACTTACATTAGTATCACAGTAACTTCCAAAACACTAATTATCTGTAACTTGTAACAAGAGTTGATCTTAAAACATTTACTAGTTATTTTGGTACAAGGAGAATATGTTGTCTTTAGAGGATCAGGGTCTAGGGTAGTCTCAATAGGTTGCAGTTAACGTTTATTTCCAAAGATCATTTTGCTTCTTATTTCTGGTTCAGAGTATGTGATTGTGACCTGCAGATTGATAGCTGTACCTATGAAGCAATGTATAATATTCAGTCCCAGGCGCCATCTGTCACTGAGAACAGCACCTTTGGTGAGTTGCTTCTCTGCTACTTAAAAATCAGTGATGGGCTGGGGTTGTGGCTCAAGCGGTAGCGGGCTCGCCTGGCATGCGTGTGGCCTGGGTTCGATCCTCAGCACCACATACAAACAAAGATGTTGTGTCCGCCGAAAACTAAAAGAATAAATATTTAAAAAATTCTTTCTCTCTCTCTCTTTAAAAAAAAAAAAATCAGTGATGTGCTAGAGGAATGAACCTATAATATTTAACTAATGAGATAGCTTGACCTACAGAGAAAATTATTACTAAAATTACTAAAGATCTTTTCTTTTTTGGACCGGGGATTGAACTCAGGGGCACTTGACCACTGAACCACATCCCCAGTCCTATTTTGTATTTTATTTAGAGACAGGGTCTCATCGAGTTGTTTAGTGCCTCGCTTTTGTTGAGGCTGGCTTTCAACTCACGATCCTCCTGCTTCAGTCTCCAAGCTGCTGGGATTATAGGCACGCACCACTGTGCCCAGCTATTTTAAGTAATCTTATTTGGCAAAACAAGGTGGGGCAGTCGCCTCCCTTTTTTATATCCTTTCCACACAGCTAGTTCCTTTTGTGATTTTTCGTTCTCCCAAGGCCTAGAGACATTTGAATTATATGGCCTAGACCTGCAATGCTGGCAGACTCTTTTATTCCCATTGCATTGATGAAATTTTTTTGTGTGGGGGTGATACATGCTCAATTCCCATACTAACTAGCTTACCAAGTTGAAAGTTCAAATAAGCCTGCAAACATAGGACGCTTTGGCTGATCTCCTGAGGTGAGGTGCAGATAGAATTGCTATAAAATTGCACTTGAGTCTTTGGCATCAGTAATTTCTAACCTTACAAGAGTGACCTTTCACAGGTTCAACAACAGAACTACAGAATTGGTACACATTTTATTTTTTTGTTTGTTCTGTCACCTTCAATAGTGTCTCATATTGGTGTCCAGCCTGCCGTAGACATTGAGTACTTATTAAATGAAGTAAATGTGTGTGTGTGCATGAATGAATAGATGCTTCTGGGTTAAAATGTGTTAGAAGTTGAGTTATGTCAGAAGAAGATAATTTTATGAACTTTTCTCCAGGTGAAGGGAATTTGGCTGCAGCCCACACCAACACTGGCCCTGAAGAATCAGAAAATGAGGATGATGGATATGATGTCCCTAAGCCACCTGTGCCAGTTGTGCTGGCCCGCCGAACTCTCTCAGACATCTCTAATGCCAGCTCCTCCTTTGGCTGGTTGTCTCTGGATGGTGATCCCTCGACAAGTGAGTCTCCAGGCTCCCTTGAGCCTGTCCTGAATTGCTGTCTAGCTCCTAATTTATACTGAAACAGATGATGTCCTCTCATGGCAGTAAGTCAGTAAGTAGTAGTGGTAGACTAAATAAATTCTGTGTCTAAATGGAAGAAAAGCTGGTTCTAGAACTCAAAGTAGGAAATGAAAGTAATATGGCTCTTCCCATTCTGGGAGTAGGTAGGGTTTCTAGCTCTTCTGAGTAGGCCTGTGACAGAAGTAATTAAGCTTGATGGTTCAGACCACACATTCCTTTTTCCTGGCCCTGGCCCACTGGGAAGGAGGCATGCTGCCCTGGAACACACACAGAATGGGCCAAGAGCCAGCCCACATTGAGCCTTGACTGTTGGGGCTCAACAGCACCTGTGGCAGCAGCCAGAGTTGCTGTCATTTTGGAAGTTGAAGAGAGCTTTCAGGACAGCTGGTGGAAAAGATCTACAGCATCCAGTTGCCTAAACAGGTGGTGATCACCACTCAACCTGGCTTAAGACATCTTCACTGCAACTTGGGCTAATTTCTGCCTTTTTGTTTATAGGAGTTTAGTATCTGCTCTGATCCATTCAGAATTTTTAAAAATCCAGATGATTATGTGTGTGAAAACATTGCTAAGTATAAATCATGATGCAGATGTTACATGCTCACAGCAACAGTTATTGTTGATAAAACAGGTGCATGGTATATTTAGAAGGTGGCACTTACTATAAGGAGGTGGCTAGATCCAAGAGCCTTTTAACCTCTAAAACCCAGCTTTGTGACAGGGGAGTACATGCCCCTAATTAACAGGGGTCAGTAATATCTTGATATTAATATATTGTTGTTACTATTATTACTGCCATTAAATGAGGATTTCCCCCAGGTTTGCAAATATTTCTTTCCTATTTCTTCTAGACTTCACTGAGGGTTCCCAAGTTCCTGAGCGGCCCCCTAAACCATTCCCTCGGAGAATCAACTCTGAACGAAAAGCAGGTAGCTGTCAGCAAGGTGGCAGTGCTACCGCCACACCTCCTGCTGCCTCCTCACCTCAGCTCTCCAGTGAGATCGAGAACCTCATGAGTCAGGGTTACTCCTATCAGGACATTCAGAAAGCTTTGGTCATTGCCCACAACAACATTGAAATGGCCAAAAACATCCTCCGGGAATTTGTTTCTATTTCTTCCCCTGCCCATGTGGCCACCTAGCACATCCCTCCCTGCAGCGGCTTCAGAGGACCCACGAGCCAGGCTCTTACTTAAGGAGCACCTAGGAGGGCAGAGGCTCCTTTGGGGACTTCACAATGAGGTCCTGCCCTCTCTGTAGGTATCACACCTGTGGTTCCAAGATTTCAAAGCAGTGGAATGAAAATGGAGCAGCTAGTGTGTTTTATTATTATATTGGTCTTGAGAGTGCATTTGAAGGTGTCCTTCAGTCCCCACCAGGAGAGTGAGTGGATTTTTATTACATGGTAGCCTACCTGGGGGAACAGTCCAGAAAGCAGTAGAACAGGTATTGTGCTGTAAACCCTAACGGAGGACATAAGACTTTTCTGGGTTAAGGATGTGACTCTGTGTGTGTGTGTGTGTGTGTGTGTCTGTCTGTCTGTCTGTCTGTGGTTGTATGTGTCCTGTGATTATGATGATCCTGCTGTGTGTGTTAATTCCAGGCGGGGAATTGGCACAAGAGGTTCAGGAAGGAATCTTTTAAAGACTTCTATCTACTGTGGTATTACCCCTAACTCTAGTGTGTATTACAACTTCAACACTCCACTTTGGCTTAGATTATCATGTGCATAGCTCATATTTTTAGAATTCCCTTCCTCTGTTCTATCCCTTTGCTCTGTTCTTTACCCTATCAGCTTCTTTTTTCTCCTCCTTGGTTTTCTGTCATTGTCAGCAGGCTTGCTGTGGCCAGCCTTCCTGAGGCTAAGCAGCTTTTATAGGATGTTCCTTATTACATGTGATGGTGTTTGGGAGAGAGAGTACTGTTGCTACGTTGTTATGGTTTTGTTTGACACTAGGAGCTAACACTGGTCACTCCAAAGCACTATTTCTATAGGAACATTGAATTTGTTAAAATAAAATGTTTGAACTATCCTAATTACATAATGACTAATTTGAGATAGAGGCCTTCAAATACATTCCATGTCCTCCCCAGAAAATAGTCTGGGGGAGTCCGTTGCCTTGGTGCCAGGTGTGTGTCCTGGTATAGGTCATGAGTCTTTCTACTTAATGGAAAGGGAAGAACATTTGTTTCCAGGATAATTTTCTGGCCCTAATACCACAAAGTTTTTAGAAAGCTTCATTCACATGCTATTTAGATGCACAAAATAGATAGTAAGGATTTGGATTTATTTGTTCAGTTTTTCTTCCTCGTGCATTAATTTCAGCTTATATTATGTTTTACATTTCTCCCTTTGAGCATGAGCCAGGTTAGATTTTCCAAAATGGCTTTTATCTTTGCCCTTTCAGGAGTAGGGATACCACCTATGGTAGCACAGTGTTTTGCTGATAATCAGCATCTTTCCTACTTTGGTGCTGCCCAGTGACTTGGTTTTCTCTTGTGTCTAGGGCTAGGGAATGAAATGTCTCTTTCCTCTCTTCCCTTTTTTTTTCCCCTTAGGTATATGCTTTATAGTAAATAGGCATCATTCATTACAAAAAAATGACTCTATTCAAAGACAATATGGGGAAGAGCTGGCAGTTTATGTAGTTGCAAGTTCATAAAGAAGCTTAGGTGTCCAGTTGGGAGTCCTGTTCTTCAGTTCCTGTGGATAGTGCTCTATGGCCCCTTGAGTTCAGTTCTCTGTCCTGAGTCTTTTGCTGACTTCCCTAATGGTGGTATCCTTCCTCCATGTCATAAGCAAGGCTGCTCTTGGATAAATTACCTTCCTTGGGATCTAAATCTTGCTTTTGTCGTTAGGTTCAGACAAAAATGGCTCGCCTTAAACCTGCTTTCTTTCCATTCTTGGCATCTTTGGAACTGAAACCTTTACTAACGCTTCTCTTGGTATCCAGCTACTTCTAGATCTTTTATTTTTGTCCTCTTATCCCTGAACTATTTATATTTCTGGAGCAGAGCAAACTCTAGTACAGGACCTCATATTGATTTGCATAGCCCACCAGCAGGTGCAGGAGGCCCTACTCTGGGGTGGAGGGAGGCAGGGAAAGTGGGTACTGAGTGGCAAAGAGTAGTCTACCATCCTCTTCTAAAAACTGACAACATTCATTTTGCATTTTGTTTCACTATTGAAGGACTAGACAAAGAACTAGAAAAAAAGACAACAGTTTCCAGGCCTGTCCATGGTGTAATTCTTCTTTCTCTACAGCTACTGTCCATAGTCAAGATCTGTCAAGAAAACCAAGCAGTCACTGCATCTCTTTTGCCTGTCCAGTGTATTCACATCTTCTGTGGAGGTTATTGCTCATACTGGCTAGACTAAGGGTCATTTCATCCTTTATTTTCCTGAGCACCTGTGTAGCTCTTCAAGTCAGCCCTGAAAAAAGTGTCTAGGTTGCTGGTGGAGCACATGCATTGTTGACTGGCTTGGGTAGTTTTAGTTTGTCAGGTGTGTATCTGCAGACACTGAAGGCTTTGAACCATTACATGAGGACCTATCCTTTGGATGTTCTAAGGACATATGTGGGCTTGTGCCTGAAATTGCCAGGTAAGCTTCAGGAAGGTTTTCACATGGCTCTTGTTTTCAAAATAGTCTCAAAACTTGAATTTCTTACATTTTCTTTTGAATAAGGCACCATTAACCATTTCTTATCCTCCATTCATATGGTAATTTTTAATTCTTTGGCACTTGCTCTGAATTTAACTAAAATTGCCCTTTCAGGCTTTTGAGTTTTCCCATGTTGGCAAGATCTCCTAATTACATATAGTCAATATGGTCAGGAGACCCACTTTAATGTTTTCCTTTTTATCAAATTAATTAAACCATTCTATTCAACCTAATTTCCTGTTTTCCCCACATTTTCCTGACTTGCTTTACATAGCCTGCCTCATTGCTAGGTCTTCCAGGTACTGTGACTGGACTTTTCCAGCTGCCTCTCCCATGTTCCTTCTACTAAAATGAAAGGGTTTTAAGTGAACTCTATAATATACCTCCCTTTAGTTAAATAATAGACTCATCTCAGCATGTATCTGTTAATATTTATTTAAATATTGATCTCTACCTGTGCATGGCTATTCTCCTGTACTAGTCTTCTCTTTCTCTCCACAATCCCACCCTATATATTCTGCCTTTTTTTTTTTTTTTTTCTGTTCTCTTTCTCTTTGTAGACAGACTCTCATTGCCAGAGTCCGAGATGTGGGATACTATTAGTATCATTAGCTGTTCTGTGGATAAAAAAAAGGGGGGGGGTTGCTATTCTTTATACTTATTTACTCCTTTATAGAAAAGTAAAATGTGTCTTATGGTCCCAAAAGCAACTTACAAATTAATTTTTGTAACAACTTTCTTGCAAACTAGGGATCAGCTTTAAGACACCTTTAACAAGATCTAGAGTTTTTTGTACGTGATTAGCAGTGGTGTTAATGCAGAATATTTTCCTACCTCATGTCATGAAAGTTAGAAGGTTACTGACCTTATATTTTGCTTTTGCTGTTGGTCTTTTTGACTCTGGAATGACCATTGTCCACTGAATACTGCCCTGGTTATAGCAGTTCAGTTGTTCACTCAGCAAATGTTTGGGTGATTAGCATGCACCAGGAATGTCAGCTATATGTTATTCCCTTCCACCACATGGTAGTCTACTGATGTTGAGGGATTGTACTTCAGGCTATCTAGCACTTGAATTTGATCCTAAAATATCTCCTCCAAATAAGATTGTACAATTTTATTCACAGCTTTTATGCAGACAACTATTCTTAAAGATCTGTGCTGGTTAAAATCAGTCTAAGACTTTCCCCTGAAATCCCTGTTGTTTTCCTATAGCTTTTATAATATTGAGGAGATTCCTTGGTCTGAGTTTCATGTATACCCACCTTTGTTATGTCTTTCAGTGGAATCTATTTGGCTTAAGAGGTATGTTGGCTTAGAGTTGTATAGTAGGGCATTAAATGTTTAAGCAAAGGATCTGCCCGCAGCCCCTTTTCAATCTAGTGCCTTCTTTGATCTTTTTACTGAGCTGCTTGTGTCCCTAATCCCCATTCTTGCGAAGGTTTCTCTTTTAGCCTTCTGTTACCTTTTACCATCCCTTACTACTGGGGATTTGTTTTCCAATCCTTCAGCGGCCTTTGCAGCTAATTCCATGTCATTGAAGGGGTGGAGGTAGGAGGCATCTGTCTTTGGATCCTGATTTTCAGTGGATTGTGAGGTCTTCTGAGAGCCAGTCAGTAGTACAGACTGGACTCAGTGCTCTGTATCAGCCTTTCCTTCAGAGCAGGGAACCACAGAGATGTCAGAGCTTAGTATCAACACCTTATTATTCTCCTAAACCCTAACACTTCAAAATTCAATCTAAAGTATTCTAACTTCACCTAAAACATTTCTATTACAACTTTGATCTTACTCTACATTAGCAATCTTTCTTTAGGAAATGCACATAACCACTTAATTCATGAAGGAGGGCAGATGGTGGAACCAGGTTGAGATTGTATTTTAACTTTCCTGGTTACGGATCCTTTGGATACAAGAAATATTCCAGGTAAAGAAAGGAGGAAGTCAGTGATAAGGATGCAGAATATTTTTATGGAACCCAGGATAGGAAGTACAGTTGATTCTTGCATGGTCCCTCCTGCTTCATAGCCTGTTTGCATGGATAGCCTCCAAATAGGCACCCCAGTCCTCAAGTCCCTGTGACCCTCCAGCTCTAGGGATCACCACAACCATGAACAGATTCCCAGTTCCTCTTAGTTCATATTCTTAAGAAAGAATAAACTCAGCCCAGCATGTTGATCAGATGTCCATCCTTGACCATTTGGCCTTCAGGAAGAACAGGAAAGTGTGGCAAATGGCAGCAGCAGCAGAGCTAGGGACTTCTACTCCAGTGGTAAAGCTGCTGTTGTCCTGCTTTTTTGAGAGTGGGAAGACAGGCATCAGAAGGTGTCTGGGTCATCGAGCAAATCCTTAGAATCACTTTAATTCTGCTCACTGTCTTTGTTTCTTCTTTATTTCTTACTCTTCTTCTTCTTATGAGTCTTGGCATCCAAGATTTTTTTCCTCCCTCTTGAGGGCATGCTAGTCTGTTCCTAGGTGGCATTTCTTAGCCACCCTTCAACCTCAGGTCTTCAGCCTTCTTTCATGTCACTGAGAACAGATCACGATTCCACTTAGCTACTACCCTTGAGTTTGTAGACTCTTCAGGTTTTAGTGTTGAGTATCTATCCATCCTGTGAGCTCCTGGCTATCTTGCATCTCCTCTTCTCCTCTTCCTTGTTGTCCTGTGTGAGGGAGCTCTACAGTGTTGTTCCTAGGCACCTCAGAAACTGCTTTGCTGGAGCCAGTAAAAATGGGTGAGAGTTGGGATGTTTCCAGGATATAGAGATTCCAGTGTAGTATAGAGCTTCTACTGCAAGCTCCTTAGATAGGATGTATTTCCCTGTCCAGTTGTTTTCCTTTATATTAAAGCTTTTTTTTTTTTTTAAAAAAAAAAAAAAAAAAAAAAACTTTGCTTCACCTTGCCTGGATCTGTTGTTTTTCCCATCCTGAGCCTGTTTTGCATTGTAAGGCATTTTATATGCCTTGCTTATAACTTTTTTAAACTACCAGAGTCATTTGATATACACAGAAGTAACCTAATGATCCAAAGACATACATCAAGGCACATGGAAGGGTAGGTCACCAGATTTTGTGTTTGATAGTCTAGTCTAGGCTCCTAAATTAAGGGTTAGAGGGACAGTAGTGCCATGTGCCTTCACAGTGTCCCAGGAAATCTGGGTTGTTCCAAAGGGAAGAAGAATCAGTATTCCTTGGTTCTAGAAAGTAGTAAAAGAGGAAGAGATGGAGAAATAGGGATGGAGAGAGCAGACCCTGCACATTCATTCAGCGTCAAATGGAAAGCCCCCAGGCAGAAGGGCCAGCTGTTGACTAACAGACTAACAGCTGTTTGGAGATCTTGCCACCCCTTTCCCTAGTATAGTGTTTGAGAAAAATGTGGCTGACCACTCCCTGTGTTTTACAGAGTCAAGGCTGGAAGCCAGCCTCAGATCTCCTGATCTGGCAGCTGAACAAATCAGCAGAGTTCTGATCACCTGGCTTTGTAATCCTGATTCAGTCCCAAAAGAGAATGTGAGTGGCAACCCTCCACATTGCCTTGCACAGGTTTTTTTCCTACCCTGAACCCGATGGAAGGCCAGAGAAGATGATTGCTCAGCACTTCTGCAAGCAGCTCCTCAGGCTTTGCACTGCCTCCCTGCACAGGCCCTGAAGTGGGAGTGCTGGGTGCCTGTTTCACTTCTTCCTTCCTGCCTACCTCTGACCCCATAGTGGGTGAGGGTAGCCATGCTTATGGCTGTCTTGAAACTGAAGAGGCAGAGAACTACTTGAGTCTGTAAACCATGTGTTCTCTCCCATGGCCTCTCTCTCTCCTGTCCTGTTGTTGGGGTGAACGAGCCTATAGTGCAATGCCTGTGGAGAGGAGATGGCTCCTGACCTACCCTGCTCAGTACTGTTTTAGTGTCTTGGCCTTGAATGACAAGCCCAACTTCCTGCTGAAACATGTGGCAGGGCATGGCAGCTATGAGGTACCTCCTACATCTGCTTTCTGGCTGTGGTTACTTGGGATTTTTAACCTTATATATCTTTTTCCTTTATTCAAAACAATTTTTAGCACACTGAAAAAAAAAAAAAAAAGCCAAACGTTTTGTGCCTTTCTAAGGCAGCACTGTATCCAAGGCTGCATTTTAGGACTTAATATGGAAATGCCCGAGTCTGAGCTCCTCTACCTTGAGTATCCTTAGCCCTAGAGTCCAGGGAATAGGAAGAGTCTCTCTGTGGCTGGAGATGTGGCACACAAGATACAGTATGCCTGTGGTCCCTTTGCTCTATCATGAGGCTTTTTTGGAAGAGAGCAGCATTGTACTTGGGATCATTTGTTTGGTTCCAATCAGCAGCTTAGTTATCAGATTGAATGCTTTGTCTCTTGCAAGAGACAAAATGTTCCACAATTTCCAGATATACTCTGGACCATTCCAAGTGCCCCAGTCCCCTGATCATATCAATGACCCTGTTGCATATGGAGAAGTGGACTCTCCTGAAAAGGGGAGGCAGTTCTTTTTTTTTTTTTTTTTCTTTTTTGCTGGATCCTGAGCCAGCCTAGACCTCCTGCTTCTTCCTCAGACTTGGATTTCCTTTCATTTGAAGTCTTTAAACTTAAAAGCATTAAGTAGCTAGTGCCCTCTACAAGGTCTGCTTTTCCCCAGAGAAGGGCAGCAAGGAATGTGTACCAGAAGCCTGTCGGTATTATTATCATAATAGGTTTCAGCAGGAGGAAGTTTTCTATATAGTGACATTTTACTTATCGTTTCCTCAATTCTTCCCTGCCTTTAACTAATAAAGAATTGGGAGATAGAAACAATTCTTTATAAAATCCTCCTTATTCAAGATTTTGAAATTCTTGACCTGGGTGGGGCTGGAGAGAACTTGATGTTTTCTCTAGAATGAAGAGTCCCAATTTGTATATCAGTGTTAAGAAAACAAAACAGACACTTAGGTAAGATTTTTGTGGACTATTTTAA
The DNA here is from genome assembly GCF_021218885.2 of Marmota monax. NCBI lineage: Eukaryota > Metazoa > Chordata > Mammalia > Rodentia > Sciuridae > Marmota > Marmota monax. The sequence goes on along the minus strand of NW_026695234.1, from coordinate 4,459,974 downwards.
AAATGTGTCATTAATATAAAAAAAAATATATTAGCAGTATTTAATCATCCTCACCTGTAAAGAACAAGAAAAAACAGAAGGTAAATATTCTTACAGAGAATAGCAGAGCTTTAAGATTCATTTTCATTTTAAGTCCATTGTTTTGCCAATGTATTAATATTTAGAGGTCTGTTATACTAATGTTATTTATTAATTTTTTTTCATTTCCATACACAGTTAACTAAAGAGCTTTTCAAGCACCCATGTCTGTAAAAGAAGTATTTTTAAATAAAGTTTCTTTTGTTGTAGCAGACTCGAGTTCTTGCTCATTTGGGAGGTAATATATGACCAGATACTGAGGTGGGTTCTGCTGCCTTGAGGGCAGCACCCAGAATCAGATACAGCCCCTGGCCAGCAGTCTGCCAGGCCCCACATGCTGCTGAGAGATGGCGGGGCTAGCCTCTCTGGGGCAGAACTGGAACCAGAAGAAACCCTGGTCTCCACTGGCAGCTGCAAAGGGTTCTGTGTTCTTTTTGGTGCAGGTGAGAAACCCCAGGTACCTGTGGTACCCATGATGAATAGAAAGCACTGCACAACTTCCAGGACAATTAAGCTTTATTTTTCTCTCTCTCAAACACACACACACACACACACACACACACGCATGCACACACACATAATTTGCAGATTTACATACAACAAAACCACATGAGCAAGCATGCATGTGACTACACACACACACACACACACACTCACACACATTCATACACCCCCCAAAGCTCTAGCCAGGCCCCTGGTTTTTTCATCCCTAAGTACCATTCTCCTATTGGGCCCTTGTAGAGTCTAGGCCCATTAGCTCAGTTTATAGAAATCTGGTGATAATATAACTATGGCCTTAATCCCCATAAAGGACAGGTCACCTCATCTCTCTCCCTCCATCTCTCATCTTTCAGTCTCACATGATCCTTTGAGGGCACTGGGAGCCATGTAAATGCAGGGGCTCAGGCTCAGACGTCTTCACAGGAATGTCACCCGGCTTCCTCCCTGCAGGACATTCTTGAGGAAATAACACCAGTTCCTGATTTGTGCCCGAAGAGAAAATGTCACAAGAGCGGCAGGCAGGAAGTTATAGCAGCGACTCTGCCATTGCTTCCGGATACTACAGCGTACTCTCCAGAGCCAGCAAAAGTGACATTCTGTGACAGTGAACAGGCACCTGGGCCTTCTCATGTCAGGGGTACAAATGAATTACCAAAGCCAGCCTGGCGGGGGTAGGCAGAAAACCAGCTCGGATGGGGGCTGGTAGAAGACAGGTATTTATAGCTATAGCATATTTAAGGAGAAAACATGTTCTACAAGAAACTTCAGTCACTTGTGGGGAACTGAGGCCTCTTCTGAACATCACATAAGTGGAGATAGAGGTGGACTGGGCCCTAAAAGGGGGCCTCCAGGGCCAAGTGAGGTCCTTCTTGGGATGGCTCTGGCCCTAGCCCATAGCCCTCTAGAATGGATCTGTAGGTGTGCTGGAGCAGGGGTCTTCTCTGTAGTCCCTTTGGGGGCTTTGGCTGGGGAAAAGAGTGAGCAGGGAGCCAGAAACTGTCCAGGTGAGGAGAGAGCCAATGTGATTCCATGGCTAATGCCTCAGATCGATGTATTTCTCTCCCTAAAAATGGGTAGAAGAGAGGGAAACATGGAGACAGTTAGCAGAGTTCAAGGTGAGATCACTAAGAAGAAGGAGGGAGGAATTGAAGCAGAAGCTGATGAACTTGGTGCAGCATCTCGGAGGGAAGAAGCTGGGGTGGGTATGGGGAGCAAGGAAGGACAGACAGCCCCTGATTCTGCCTCTGCACTGGGGAAATGGAGGCCACACTTCACGCTTCTGTCAGGAGCCACAGGCTTTATTCAGGAAAGGTGATGGTGATGGGACCAGGGCTTTGCCCTTAGCCTTTCTACAGGGTCTCTCCGCCACTTGCCTCACCCTGCCATCTGTAAGTAGTGTTTAGTAGGCAAGATGGGCCTGCTCCCTTTCTCCAACCAAGAAGGAAGAAGGGCAGAAAGAGTTAGTGTTCGGAAACGAGCACCATTAGTCCCTGGCACCCCCAATCCCTGAAGATTTATCAGACACTGGCCATAGGAACTGCCTCCTACCTGGTCTCCTGGAGCCCTCTTGTCACCGCTGCTGCCCTGTAGGAGGCCCATCTCTTCTGGGAGCTTATCTGACTTAACTTCAACTACAAATTCACTCTTATGAGACGGGGGCAGCGTGCTGGGAGGAGGGAGGCGAGAGGTTGGCAACTTAGGGGCAAAGGGCGGGGGCTGCTAGGAAGGATGCTTGGATGGATAGATGGTGGGCTCTTTGGGGGCTCTGGGGTCAGCTCAGAAAGGAAGCAGGCAATGAAAGAAGGTGTGGGGGTGGGTGCTGGGCAGGAAAGCAGGGCATACCCAACCCAGGGTCCCACTCTTGCTTCTAAGGGGTAAGTGGGCCTTGGGGTAGATGACATGTGCCTAAGGAGGCAGCAGGCGGGGCAGCAGGAGAGGGGGAGGGTAGCAGGGGTCTGTCATGCTTACATCTCTTGTTTGCCTGACCGCCCACACAGCAGCTTGCCCTTCTTGTAGAGGAAATAGAGGATAGCGCCCAGCACAGCCAAGACCAGGATACACACGATCACAGCCACAACGACCACGCCCTTGCTCTCCTGCTCCGGCAGCTTTTTCTCTGTCACATAAAGCCACTCCTAGTCACTCCTGGCCCCAGGCTGACACATTGCCATTGCTGCCCAACCCAGCCCAGAGCAGGCAGAAGATGGGCCGCCACTCACCTGTCTCAACATTGCTCCCCACTATGGGGACAGGGCAGAAAGGGTGCCCTGGCACAGCCCTGTTCTCTTGCCAGGCCCGCTTACCTGTGGAGGTGCTGTTGGCTCTGGCATGAGGACTGGCAGTGGAGGTGCTGAGGCCAGCTGTTTTGCTGGAGTCTGGTGTGAGGGTAGTTAAACTGACTGGGAGGCAGAGGGAGGGAGTTAGGAGAAGCTCACGTTAGTGCCTGGGCATGCCCCTGCCATCCTCTGCAGGGATGTGGCCCCTCACCCAGCTCCAGGATGATGATGGTGCTGTTTCTGCCCAGGGAGTTGGAAGCTGTGCATTCCGCGCCCCTCTCCAACAGCTCTGGGGTCACAAGGACATTGAGAGTGCTCAGCACCCTCTGTGAATCTTGGTATTCTTCACTTGCCTGTGAAGAAGGAGGCAGTTCAGTGGGTGGAAGGATCTCCGGTTATGGCTGCAAGGCCTGGGCAGGGATTAATAAGCGCGGAGGAAGAGGCCCCAGGCCTGCTTACAGTGCCGTTGATGTTCCAGGAGATGGTGGGCCGAGGATGTCCTGATGCTTCACAAGACAGATTAAGCATTGTATTCTCTTTCACCCACACCTTCCTCTTCTTTGATGCCATCCATGGGGGACCTTGGGGAGGCAGGAGAGGGTGTGGCAGCAAACTCAGCAAGCTTGCCTCCCCTTCCCCACCAGAGCTCCCAGGGCAGCAGTGGCTTTCTAGCTCCAAAGAGCTCAAAACCACCTGACTTGGGGTGATCTGGTCTCTGCCCAAAGGGCCTCACCAAAAATGGCCACATTGACTAGCTGTGTGCGGTTCAGGCCAGGTACGCTGGGCACAGATGCCACACAGCGGTAGCCTCCTCCTATCTCCCGTTTCAGATGGTCAAAGTGAAGTACAGGCCCCTTTTCCAGCACTTGGCCTGTCTGGGGGAGAGGTCGTTCAGAAGGTCTCAGAAAGAATAAGCTGTTGCCCACAGCCCCAGATCCACCTGGATACCTTTTCTCTCAGCCACTGGAACTCGAGGGCCTGGTTACTCTCTGCCTTGCAGGTCAGTGTAAGGCTACTGCCTTCTTGGCCCGCAGGGGCTGCAGGACTCACGTCAACATCAGACACATCTGGGGGCACAGCAAGAGTGTCAGCCTAGGCAGGACAGGGCAGGGCCAGTTCCCTCTTGCCCCAGCTCAGTCCCCCTGTCCTGGGGGCCCCCAGCCCCTCACAGTTCACCAGCAGCTCCTGGGGTTCACTCAACAGTGGTATCGTGGTTTCTAAGTCCAGACCCTGGCATTCGTAGAGCCCGCTGTGCTGCTTCTGGGCAGGCTCCAGCACCAGGAGGCCATTGTCAGTGGATCTTTCTTCCTCCATCTCCCTGGTGCTGGGATTCTGGGAGAGGAAGAAGCAGTGAGCGGCACCGCCCAACCACTCTATCTGCATCTGCCTGCACCCACTCTGCAGCCAACACCAAGCCCTCACACCTGCTTGTGGATGCTGAAGGGAGGTGTGGGGTTGCCATCCGCCAAACATCTGATTTCCACACGATCCCCTTCCTTCAGCATTCCCGCAGGCTCCACTTCCAACCACACTTTTTCCGCTGGGTCTGTGTAGGCAAAGGGAGTTGTTCTCAGCCCAAGAGGTGCCCTGGGCTGAATGGGAACAGGTTGGCAGGAATTTCCACCAGGCCCACTTCAGTGAACAGACGGACAGGTCAGTACTCACAGAAAACGGGGACAGTGACTTCCCTAGATTCCTTCATGTGGTTCCCACTGGGCAGTCGGTAACTGAGCTCACAATAAAATTGGGCATCTTTGTCTTCCTTAACCAGCTGTACCTTCAGAACACTCTTCAAGGTGTATAAGCCACTTGACTCCACGATCTGCGAGGACTGAATGTGGACACCTGGGCAGGGAGGAAGGGGAGCAGGGTCTGGCCCCAGCCCCACCCTGTAGTTCCCACCATATTGGCAGGGGAGCATCTAAAGACCCCTGCCAGCTGGGCATGGGTGGCACACACCTGTAATCCCAGCTACTCAGGAGGCTGAGACAGGCAGGAGGAACAGCAGTTTGAGGCCAGGCTCAGCAAGTTAGCAAGACACTGTCTCAAAATAAATAAATAAATAAATAGCCCTGCCTCTGTCAAGTGGCCAGGGTCAAATGCAACCTGGCAACTTTTCAACCCAGCACTTTTACTGTGCAGTATCTACCCTAGAAAAACATTCACACAACAGCATATATACAAAGATGTATGCCAGTATTGCTGCAGCAACGTATATGAGGTGCCTGGGAGTGCAGTCCGTGGTAGAGCATATGCTTAGCATATACACAAGGGTCTAGCTTCACCCCAAGGGCCAAAAACAAAACAAATTACCCAAGATGATTAGAAAAATGAGACATGCTAGACTCATCAAGCAGGAACAGCAGAGTCTAAAACTCTGCAGCAGGCACAACAAGTACATCTACACAGACTGAACTACAAAGATTACACAAAAGAAACTGTCTAGGGCTGGGGTTGTGGCTCAGTGGTAGACTACTTGCCTAGCATGTGTGAGGCACTGGGTTCAATTCTCAGCACCACATACAAATAAATGAATAAAATAAAGGTTCATCAATGATGAAAAAAGTTTATTTAAAAATAAATAAAAGAAACTGTAGCAATACATACCACACTTTAATAGTTCTCAGGGTTTGCCAACCTGACACTAATGATGTTTCAGGCTAAAAGTGAGTCTTTGTGGTGGGGCATCCTTTGCACCATACCAAGTGTAGCAGCATCCCACCTCTACTCACCAGATGCCAATAGCACCCCCTATACTTTTGATAACCAAAACTACCACCAGACACTGCCAAATATCCCCTGGTGGGGTGTAAAAGTCAATCCTGGTTAGAGACCACTGATTTAAATAATAAAATGCCTACATGCTTCTAGAGATATTTGTGTGTGTGAATAAATATACAGAAATGGGCCTGAAAGAACTGACAGCAGAGGTTACTTCTGATAGTAAATCAGAGGAACGTCTAACTTTTCTGTGCAATTCAAATTCTTGGAACTGGGGCTCTAACTCAGTGGTAGAGCACTTGCCTACTAGCAGGTACAACACCCTAGGTTCAACCCCAGCACAGGGGTGGCGGGGGGGCCGGTGATATCCTTTATCAAAATATTTCCAAACATCACTTGTTGCCGGGTGCACTGGCACATGCCTGTAATCCCAGCAGCTCGGGAGGCTGAGGTGGGAGGATCATGAGTTCAACTCAGTGAGAACCTGTCTCTAAAATACAAAAAAGGGCTGGGGATGTGGCTCAGTGGTTGAGTACCCCTTAGTTCAAACCCTGGTACCAAAAAAAAAAAAAAAAAAAAATCACTTGTTGATTTATTTTTTACTTTTTCCAGTTCTGGGGATTGAAACCAGGGCCACTCTATCACTGAGCTATACTCCTAGCCCTTTTTACTTAATTTTTATTTTTGAGTCAGAGTCTTCCTAAGTTGCCCAAGCTAACCTCAAATTTGTGATCCTTCTGCTTTAGCTCCTAAGTCATATTTTTTTTTTCTTTTTTTTAGTAAAAGCAAAAATAAGGGTTAGTTAGTCCCTGTGTGGTACCACAGGCAAGAAGGGTACTCACGATTTTTCTCCTCCATCAGGGGCAGACGATTCTTGTACCAAATGACTTGAGGAATGGGGTACCCATTCCTCCCTATACAGGTGGCGACCTAAGAAGGAGAGGGTATGAGTCTCCCTGCCTGACACCCCGCCAAGGCCCACCTTAGCTCCTGTTTATACTTGGTCAGCCCAGCATATCTCACCTCCTCAGGCTCCTTGCTGTTCACAGAGATGCCCAGGGCACTGGTCTGGATGGTTGGCTCCTCTGGAGCTTCTACAAGGGGAGGAAAATCAGCAGGAGCACTGGAGCCCGCTTCCCATGATCCATACTGACGTGAAGGCAGGAAGGGAGGGGCACTCACTGAAAACACGGAGCTGAATGCGGTGCTCCTGGAACCAAGGACGCTTACTCTGACACAGGAAGATGCGCTCATCATGGGGCATGACCTGAGTCAGAGCCAGAGCCCCTGGGCCCTGGAGGCTGAGGCGGTGCTGGTACTCCCCAGGCTCACTCTGACCCTGGCCCTGGCGCACACGGAAGATGAGTGTGGGCTTCTCCTTGTAGACCTGAGGGGATGGGACAGAGAGGTAAGGGTCCTGGGTCTACATGGGGGGCAGAGCTTCCCACCTCCCACTGCCCCTAGGAGCTCAGGAACTCACAGAAAACCAGTCCACATGGCTGAGGTTGCTCAGGGAGTGCGAAGGGCCACACCTCAGAAGGGCCGTGTTGCCCACTTCCACCTCCACCATCTCTGGTGTGGGCTGCTCCGCCTCTCCAGGCACACCTGGAGGGAGGAAGGGGTGTACACCAGCAGCTGTGTCAGCTCCAGCTCTCCCCATCCCTTCACACTACTCCCTGCAGCTGTTCTCCTGCCACTCAGGAGGGCCCGAAGAAGGCCCTGTCCATTCCTAACCCTCAACCTCACCCTGCCTGCCCCCAACTCACCCTGCCCCTCTCCTACTGCAGGGGGATCCTGGTCCTCAGAGCGAAGACTGAACATGGGGCACTTCCCAAATGAGGATGGCAGAGGGGAAGAGGGGCAACATGAATAGGCTCTGGGCCAAGAGGAAGGTTCCTTTCCTCCTAGGTCTCCTCCCCTGCTCTCTGAGTGAGCTCAGAGTGTGGGAATGCAAGGCATGTGCCAGGCTGGGGCACACAGGCCCCTTTGTGTCCCCATCCCCAGGGCAGACGTCACTATTCTACCCTCTGCCTACCCCCCCCCAAGTCTCCTCCCTAAACCCCCAAGAAGACCTAATGAGCCAATCTGGCCACACTGTGATCTCATGCTCCCTAAGCAGTATGGCAATGAACATTCCACATACACTCAGGGGATCTCGTCCTGGGAATCTGGTGAGTATGGAGGGGTCAGAGTCCCCCAGGGGTCAGGACAAGGGTCAGGGAGTGGGCAAGAGTGACATTAGTGGCATTAGTGGTGCTCCCAATCCTGTGAGGAAGTTATGTCACTTGACACCATCTGGCCAGACCCTAGGATGCCTGCCTTGATCTGGCTCCCAGGCAGACAGGGCCAGTGCAATGGTCCTCAACCCAGAGCAGAAGCCTCCGATTCTTGACTCTTTTTCCCCAGAGCCAGAAGAGCAGGGCAGGGTGCTGCGGGACCCACTGCAGCTATGGAGCCCTATTTAGCCCTTTCCCCAGAAATAAGGTCAGCCTAGGAGGCAGTAGACTGGAATACTCTAGGGATATGGCTGGCACTGGGCATGAGGCCAGCCAAGTGGGTAATGCCCAGTCCAACCGTTCCCCGGGCGGATAGCGGCTGGGATCAGGGTAGGAGCCAAGAGTAACACGCGATACCGCTGCGGGCCATACAAGGGCAGCATGGACCCCGGGAGGGCCCAGCTACTAGGCGGTTCCAGAGAAAAGCTCCCAGGTGCTTGGGCGCTTTTCCCACCAGAATGTAGTCCTTAAACTAAGTCCACTGGTGCTTCCACTCTAGAAATGCTCCATCCCTCGTATCTACCATCTATGCCGGTCACCGAGGAGTCGCGAGGCGACCCACACTGCCTATAGCCCGTGCCAACGCCCAGCCCGGCGGGAGCAGCCGTTCCTCCTCCTCTTGCTCACCTCCAGCCTGGCGCGAGGCCCAGGACGGAGGGGGAGGGGTCGGCGCACCCCTCCAGCTAGAAAAGCTGCCTTTTCCAGCAACAGGCGGACGCCGGATTCAGGGGTTGGGGATACGGGCTGGTTGCGCCTCCCATCCCGGCTCCAAAAGCCGGTCCCCAGAGTGGGCACCTGCGGAAAAACTCTCCGAGAGCCTCGACTCCACCCTTTCTCTCGCGCGGCAGCAGCCTCCACCCGGTCTTCCCAGTCCTGATCCCGGATACTCTAGAATCCAGACTGCAAACTGGATGCAAAGAATAGTTGCACGCGCGCAAGGCGCCAGGGAGCCCGGCACTCGGGCACTGGGGCTCAAATCCCCGGCGCCGCCGCGCTCCGGGCTCTGCTCTCCCGCACGCTCCCCCTGAAGACCCTCGGCCCGGGCGCTGCGGGGCACGGGTCCCCCACCCAACTCACTCACCAGTGGCGCGGCGACAGCAGCAGCAGACGACCAGCAAGAAGGCGCAGAGGAGTCCGGGTAGATCCATGCTTCCCGGCCGGAGGACGAGAGCCAAGTGAGGAGCTTGCGACTGCCGGGGGCTGACGTCAGGGGGGCGGGGGAGGGGGGGCCCAAGCGCTGGCCTGCCCCGCCCCGCGCAGCCCCCTGCCCCCGCCCCCGCGCGCAGCAGCCCTAGGGGGCGGTCCCCGGTGCGCCGGCCCCTAAGCTGCGCTCCAGAGCGCGGCCGGAGGTAGGCCTTAGCCCGCCTTCCAGCCCCCAGTTTGAGCATACCACGGGAGCAGTGACAGGTGTCTTGGGGCCGGACAGACTAACCGAGGAAGCAGCTAGGAGAAGCTGGTCCGGATGCCCAGAATGGCCCAGATCGCCACAGCGGTGTTCACCCCAGCTCAGACCTTACCAGTGTAGCCCTGGGGGACCTCCTGGCGGAGGAATAGCGGATCAGGTCCTCTGTGTCCCTTATGGGAACCTCCCATTCAGGCTCCTCTGCTCCGCCTCAGAGAAATTGGGCCAGCTTTGGACACCTCCCAGAATGATTGCTCCACTGCGCGGCTGCTGCCGGTCTGGCACTGCCCCCAGCCTGGCTGTCCTGGCAGCTTTGGGGGAAGAACCGTGCGCCAGGTTCCACAGACCCAGAGGTACCTGCAGGGGGGAGTGGAGAATGTGCCTTCTAGTCTGTCCCTTCTAGTCTGTCCTTTCAAGCCCAAACTCCCGCAAGTCCGTGTTTAACTAAAAAAGGGAGGGGGCTGAACTCAGTGACCAGGGGTGTTCATGTTTGTCCAACCCTGAGAATCCTGTTCCTACCATCTTTTCTCTTTAAACTTGACCTGGGACTCAGTTTCCTCCCACCAGAATAAGGAAAAGAGAGGGAAGATTTAAAGGATACTGGATCCAGCTGAGTGCGGGTGATGCATACCTGCAATCCCAACTACTAAAAGAAGCTGAGACAGGAAGATAACATGTTTAAGATCAGCCTGGGCAGTTTAGCACGACTCTGATTAAAAAATGAAAAGGGCTGGGGCTGGGGCTGGGGGTTGTGGCTCAGTGGTAGAGCACTTGCATCGCATGTGCGAGGCACTGGGTTCGATTCTCAGCATGCATATAAATAAATGAATACAATAAAGGTCCATCAACAACTAAAAAAAAAGAAGAAGAAAAGGAATGAGGGAGCTGGGGATGTAGCTCAGTTGGTAGAGTGCTTGTCTTGCATGCACAAGGTCCTTGGTTCAATCCCCAGCACTTGGAAAAAAAAAATACAGTCTCCAGTTTGACCCCTAGAAATCTCTTGCTTTTCCTGATGGTTGAAAGGACCCCTGCAGCAGTGCTTTACTGACCCCCAACTCCCCCCCCCCCCCCCCCCCACCCTACTGACTTGGTTCAGCAGCTGGAGGAGGAGCACATGCAGGAGGGATCAGATCTGGTTGCAGAAAGCCCTGCCTGAGCTGGGTCATTCAGCATGGTGAGGGGAGCCCAACAGCTACCCTTTTCCCCAAACTGAGACTTCTACCTGAGTCTTCTGGCCTCATAAGACTCCAGTACCCTGGCCTCTGGTAAGGATCCATATATTTTGGGACTTCTTCATCAGGTATGGTCAGATTGGGGCCTAGATCTGGGGTGAAAGTCTGTCTCCCACCAGGCAGTCTTTCTGCTGGCTGGGGGGGGGGGGAGGAGCACGGTGAGGCAGCAAATGCCAGAGATGGCCAGGTGACTTGAGAGAATGCTCTGGGTGGTGTTTTGATGACGCAGAGATGACTGGCAAACCACATCAGCCTTGTCTTTCAGAGCCTTGCTGACCCCTCCTCCTTGTCCATTAGTCTCCAGCCAGAGGCCATGCCAAGCCTGCCAGGCCAGGGGCTGGAACATGGGCAGGAGAGAGCAAGAGGAGGACCCTGGCTCTCCTGACCCCTAGACTAAATGTATGGACTCTGGCCCAGGGCCCAGAGCAGAAGGGAACAGATGAAGGTTTTTGTATGCAGGGCAGGGAGTGGGAATAGCTGAAGGTTGCTGTTTGCCCTGGCAGGCCAGGAGCTGGGCATGGACTGGCTTCCCTGCCCCCTCCCCTTCACTTAACACCATTAACTAATCATTCTCTTCTCTGGCAGCCTGAAAACACAGCCAGCTAACCACCAAGGACAGTCAGTTCTGAATTCTTCTTCCGCCCTTAGGAGACAGAAGGGGGGTGTTAGGGGGGTTGGAAGAGTCATCTCTGCAGTGAAAGAGAAATGAGATTAGAGCCCAGGGGTGACATCTCCTCCCCTGCATGGCCCCAGCAAACAAACATATGTCCTAGGAAAAGTCCATTAGGGAGTGAGTGGGAGAGGTCAAGGGACAGACAACATAGGGATGGTTCCACAAGAGGGTCACTTTGGGATTACAAACCAAAGAGGGGTCAGGACTTTGGAGAGGATTCAGAGGCCAATGGAAACAGGAAGGACAGGAACAAAGTCAGGAGTGCAGGGCAGGTGGATGGTATCACTCCCGGCTCCTCTAAGACGCCAGAGGATACAGCTTTGGCAGCAACAGAACTTCCAGGACTGAGACTCAGCACACAGGGATATGGAGGAGAAGGCAGGAGAGGAGATGGAGGAGAAAGGGGCAGAGATGGGCCTTCCACCCCAGCAGAGACTCATGCACTCAAGGAAAAACCCTTGTCAAGGGTAGATAGGTCAAGGGTAGAAGAATAGGTCTCCCTGGCTGGGGGCTGGGGGTGGGGTAGAGTCCTAATTCTTTGCCTCACTTCCCTCCAGGAAGTGGGGCTAGGACTGCAGCTTTTCTCCACCTCCATGGTAGACCTAGGCTCCTGAGATGAGGGGGCTCTCTCCGTGCAGAATGCCTTTGGGTGCCTCTCTAGTATAGGTCTGATAAATAAGGTGGAGAAACTGAAGCTGGGTGAGGGAGGTAGCCTCCTGGGCAAGTGGGACTTTCCATCCATTATAAGGAAAAGTGGGGAAGAGTAGAGTTGGAGGCAAAGAGACAAAGTCACTCCACCAGCACCTTGTGGGGAGATTGGCCCCAGAGTTCTCTCCCAGCTAACTTTTGCTTAGTGGGCACAGTGGCTTCCGAATGAATACACCTTCTGGTCCAGGAACCTTAACCAGAAGGATGTGACAAAGGCAGGCTGGGCTGAGGAAGGAAGCTGATAAAGACGAATTTGCAGCTGCCCTGAGAAGGAGATGGGGGCGGAAGGGGTGGCCTAGCAATCTTGGCAACAATGGAGGTCGGGGAACCCCCTAGAAGATAGAAACTGGCCTGGGTCTTGGAGGGGATGCAGGAAACTTTCCAGATTTTTTTTTATGGGGGGGGGGGGGTTCTGATTGAGAGGAGATTGTGCTGTGAGTGAAAAACAGGGTGGGAGGAGGGTGGGGGACAGTAGCTGCCTAAGACATCTTTGGGCCTGCAAACCGGATACTGGGGGTGGGCTGGTGGAAGATGTGGGGGAAGAGATTGAATGAGGGGAAGCCGCCCCGCTCCCTCCGGGCATTCATGTCCTTCGCACCTGACCTAGGGCAGGAGGAAGGAGGTGCAGTCTGGATGGAGGTGCACCCCAGCAGCACTGGTGGCTTTCTGGGGGGACGGGAGGGGTTATTTTTAAACTTGGAAAAACCGTGAGTTCATCTCCACCCTGGAGGCGGCAAAGGCCCCATTGTGTAGGGGTCCAGAGAAGGGGGAGGCTGAAGCGGGGGAGTGGCACAAAGGCGAGGATTATGTTGGAGCAGGCTAGGGGAGCACAGGGTGGGGGAGGGGCATCGTCGTCACAGCTGGCCTACTGAACTCTGGGGTCGGGCCAGGCTGGAGCTTGGGCTTAGACCAGTGGGGAGGCGAATTCCACCCTCACAAAGCCCCTGTTGGGGAGTTGGGGTCTCCCACATCCGACATCCGGTGGTTCATCCTGGGGAAGGGGCTGATGGTGGGATTCCCACTGCCTGGCTTTCCCAGGGACTGCAGGGTCTGTTCTCAGGCTCCCGGCATTCCGGGGACTCCCCTGGGAGCTACTGGGCTCTCAGTCCCTTCACTGCCGGGTGGGGGCAGGAAAAAGAGGATGTAGATGCAACATCTTCCTGGGGACTAGGAACCCTTAAGCCAGACAGTAGTGGGTGGGTCGGGCATTTGAAGCGGTCCCAGCCCTACCATCCCAGCCCCCTGATCTGCTGGACCCTTAGACCAAGGCTGGCCCGCATGTCCCCTCAGATCCCAGGGCTTTCTCCGCCTAGGACAGCCCACCTGCTCGACCGCAGCCCCCAGCACCCAGGACCTCCTCCCGGGGATCCAGCCCTGGCTGGAGGGCGCGGGTATAGGCTCCACTGCGCGCCCCAGGAGCCCTACTCCGGAGGTCCAGCCGGCGGCGCCTGGGGGCGGGGCATCCTGCCTCGCACCAACCCAAACATTACCATAAATGCTCAGGCTGCAGCCTCGGGCCGCGCCGTGCCTGGCGGGGTTGGGGGGGCGGCCTGGGAGCCCTCCTGGAGCCCTTTATCCGGTCCTTTGGCCCATCCCTGTGCGGCCGTCAGAGGTGATTCAATCTGTCCTGTCACCCCCTCTCCAAAGTGGGGTGGGTGCGGGGGAGGCCGGGAGAGAACTATCTGGATGGGCAGTGGGCTGTGATCCCAGGACAGAGTCTCCAGGCAGGATTTCAGCATCCGCGCAGAGTTGAGGGCTCTGCGGGACCCACTCCTATCAGGAGTGATTTCTTGGGTCTCAGTACTCTGACCTCTGAACTCTAGATCCCCTCTTATTTCCCAGTGCCCGACCTAAACTTGGAGAGTGAGGAATGATGGGGGCGGGCCAGGATGCTGGGAGTTTACACCTCTCCCCTTCTGGGAAGTTCACATCCGGTCCCCAAAATACCACCACGCAGGGAGAGGAATGTCCCCAGAGGGCTGTTTAAGTTTGACTTTGAGTTGTCCCTGAGAAAAGGCCAGCTGATGTACAGTTGGGGAGGCTGTGGGAAACCTGGGAGTGCCATATTCTGGGTCCCCTGGTCCTATCCTCTCTGAAGAATACTTGTGCATTTCTTTTGACCTTAGCTTTAAGCCAGGAGATCGCATTGGAGGAGGGGGGTCTGGAAGCCCCCCTGTAGCTGCCCAGGCTCTGGCCTGCTCTCTCCCTGGACCTGGCACCCCAGTGGCTGGGGCCCTCTAGGGAATATGAAAAGTGGAGAGGACACAGGATTTGGACACAACCGTGGCTGTACTCTCTCACTGGCACCATCCCTTCACATGCCTGTCACACTGGAAACTGCTCCATCAACTATGGTCTCAAAACAGCATGAAAGAACTGATGATTTTGCTACCAACTTAATGGGTTTCCTGTAAGTAAACTCACTGGGACTCTTCAGAGGGAACACAGCAGTGCGCTGACCCAAGGAAAGAAACTATGCATATCTCAGGGCCTATCTCATCTTTGCAGCGTGCTTTACAGCTTAGACCTGTTCCTTAGGGTCATTTTCATGACCAGTACTTTATCTTGCTATTTACAACAAAAAATGAGGAAATGGGAAACACAAAATGTTACACGTACCTCGCTGATCATGGTGGTGAATGTCTGTAATCCCAGAGACTCAGGAGGCTGAGGCAGGAGGATTACAAGTTCCAAGCCAGCCTTAACAATTTAGCAATGCCGGACTGGGGATGTGGCTCAAGCAGTGGCGTGCTCGCCTGGCATGCGTGCAGCCCGGGTTCGATCCTCGGCACCACATGCAAGCAAACATGTTGTGTCCGCCGAAAAAACTAAAAAATAAATATTGGAATTCTCTCTCTCTCAAAAAAAAAAAAAAAAAAAAAAAAAATTAGCAATGCCCTAAGTGACTTACTGACACTCTCCTGTCTCAATAAAAAATAAAAAGGGTTGAAGATGTAGCTCAGAGATAAAGTGCCACTGGGTTCAATCTCCCCAATACAAAAGAAAGAGAGAGAGTTACATGACCTAAACTTACATAGGCAGTGAGTGATGGAATTACATTTTAAAAGTTATAGTTAGGCTGGGGTGTAGCTACAAAGCTCTAGGTGCAATCATAGCACTTAAAATGCACATAACACAGAATTTACAATTTTAAGCATCTTTTAAGAGTACAATTCAGTAGTATTAAGTACATTCACAGTGTTGTGCAACTATCTCTACTATCTAGTTTCAGATTTTTTTTTTTTTTTTTGGTACTGGGGTGGTGGAACCCTGGCCTCCATCATACTAAGTATGTGCTCTATCCCTGAGTGACACCCCAGCCCCAGAACTTTTTCATCACCTCAAGGAACTTAAATTTGAAGGAAGATTTATCTAGCTCCAAACCCGTGCACTATGTCTGTAATTTTTATAGCTTGATGAAGAGCTGGATCCTGTGGCATAAACAGGAAGTGCAAAAGGGATTCAGAAAGGGAGTGTTAATGTAGACTTTGGGCTCCCTCCACTAACTAGGAAAGTCTTTGGAATGTGGAAGTTTCAATGAGAGGTCAGGTTCAGAGAGAGGAGGAGTGCGGGCTTGACATTCTGGGCAGGGAAAATGGTACAAGTAAAGAAAGAGGGATGGGAGCAGAGAAAGGGAGGGACACTTTCAGTGATGACTGCAGAAATTTCTGTACAGGTGGAGTTTCAGAGAGGCATCAGCCTTCAGAAGATGGAGATGGCAGGAGGCTCAGCGACTTGTTTTGAATTGAAACCCTCTACTTTTATTTTAATCATGTTTACTTGGAGGCTCCACCAAAATTCTACCCATCTTGACACCACCATTGTGCAGACGGTCGGTGCTCAGTGAAGAGTGGTGAACTAGAAATTCGACAGGACATAGCTGTCACCAGCATGAATCCACAAATTACTGATAGCATGTTGTCCTATCACCTCTGTTTACAGATGTTGCTTGCTTATGAGGTTTAAAGACTGAAGCCCCACAGGCATGGTGGCTTAGGCAGGAGAATCTCAAGTTCAAGGCCAGCTTCAGCAATATAGTAAGGCCCTGAGCCACATAGTGAGACCCTGTCTCAAAATAAAAAATAGAAAGGACTTGGGGATGTAGCTCAGTGGTTAAAGCGCCCTGGGTTCAACCCCCAGTACTCACCTGTGCACAGACACACAAAAAGAATGATTCCTCTGATTCCCAGAACCACATGCTTCAACTGTCATCCATGTGACCACAGAGCTGTCACTTCCTGAGAGGACCTCCAAGTGAGTTCCATATAGTTCTGGCATTGTGGTGACACCCTGGATGGATGACCTTGGATTCATTACAATGATCCAGTGAGGTGGCATACTGATCTCTGGAAATCTCCCTTGTGAAAGCTCTAATGACAGCATGCATGCCACACCCCCATCACCCAGCCTAGTACACACCCAAACCCCAGTCCTGCCAGGGAGAAGGTGCCTTTATAGCATGAACTCCTTTACTCCATTCATTCATTGGCCCTTGAATAAAATGTCCTGCCTGCTCCCGGGACTGTTTGGTTATTTATATGCAGTATTGAGCAGAAAAGAGGGTGCATGTGTGTGGAAGCTCCAGCAGAGGAGGCAGAGTTAGGACATGGGGAAGAGCTTGGATCTTAAAATAGGTTAGGCAGTGCTGGGGACATAGCTCAGTGTAAAGTATTTGCCTAGCATGTGAAAGGCCTTGTGTTCAATCTGCAGCACTGCCAAGAAGAAGAAGAAGAAAAGAAGTTAGGCAACAGAGAGCCATTGCAAGTTCTTGAGCAATGACCACATGGTGTGATGAAATTGGGATTTAAATTTACAATGGTTTCTCCATTTCTTCCCGGCCTGGGAGCGCCCCCTGGTGCCCCTAGGTTTTTTTTTTTTTTTAATTAAAAAATTTTATTGATGTATTTAGTGAGAGTCATTGTTACGTGTTCATACATGCACATGATCTAATAAGACACTTTGGTCAGTATAATTCTCCGGTGTTTCCCTTCTTCCTCCCCTCCTCCCTCCCTTTGGCCCCTTTCCTCTACTGGTCTCCCTTTGATTTTCAGGAGGTGCCCTGCCCCCCATAACTTTCTTTCCCTTTTCCTCTCTAGCTTCCACAATGAGAGAAAACATACAACCCTTGACTGATAATGGTCTCAAGTTCCATTCGTTTACCTGCCAATGACATAATTTCATTCTCTTTTGTAGCTGAATAAAACTCCATTGTGTATATATACACCATATTTTCTTTATCCATTCATCCACTGACATACACGTAGGCTGGGTACGCATATATCTGTATAGTGTGATGACTTGAATTCTTTAGGATAAATACCGAAGAATGGGATAGCTGGGTTATATGTGATTCCATGCCTAGTCTTTTGAGGAACCTCCATACTGATTTCCATAATGGTTGCACTAATTTACAATTCCACCAACAGCATGAAAGTTCTCTACCCCTCTATAATGGCATCCCTAGTTTGAATTGTTCCCTCATCAGATATGGAATAGGTGGAAAGATAGGGAGCCGATTGAATTGCAAAGCTGGGCTCTTGGAGGTAATGTGTAGATAGAGACCTTTGAGAGTAAACAGAGATTGCACCATAGAATTTTCTTCTCTCTTTGTCATAATTACTGTGTCTGTTGTGCTTTGGAAACTAGCACAGAAGTCAGGTAAGCTAGGGACTGAAGATGGATGATATTAGAAAGGTCCATGTGTTTAAGAAACAGGCACTCTCATTAGGAGGACAGGCAAGTACTATAATGTTATACTACAAAGCACCAAGAACCAGGATGCAAGTATGCACATAGAACAGTTACTTGGAGCCAGGTTCAACGGTATACTCCTGTAATGCCAGAGACTGGGGAGGCTGAGGCAGGAAGATCACATGTTTGAGACCAGCCTCTCAAATTAGCAAGACCCTCAGCAACTTAGTGAGACCCTGTCTCAAATAAAACAAAAAGGACTGGGGTAAAGCACTCCTGGGTTCAGTCCCTAGTACCAAATTAATAACAACAACAAAAGGGCTAGGGATGTAGCCCAGTACTAAAATGCACCTGGGTTCAATCCTTAATATTAAAACATCAATTCTCAATATTAAAACAAAAAATATTAAAACAAAAATCCCAGTTACTTGGAGTTGTGAGTGTAGCTCCTGGAAGAGTTGACATCTAGCATCATTTTGTTTTTTGGTTTTTGGTGATTAGGATTGAACCCAGGGGCACTTACCATTGAACTGCATCTCTAGCCCTTTTAACTTAGAGACAGGGTCTTGCTAAATTGTGGAGGCTGCCTGAGCCTTCTGAGTACCTGGGATTACAGGCATTCACCACCATGCCTGGCTCCACCTACCCTCATTTTAAGGGATGAATTATAGGTAAGGAGCTGGACAGGTGTGGGGTGGGCTGAGCAGAGTGTGGCACAGCCTGCTCTGTGCAGGGGACTGTTAGCAGTTAATTCAAAACCCACAAGGGAGGAAAAAGGTTAGTCAGATTTACAAACCATAATTTTTTTTTTTCAGTTCTGGGGATTGAAACTAGGGTTGTTTTACCACTGAGCTGCCTCCCCAGTCCTTTTTATTTATTTCTTAAAAATTTAAGACAGGGTATAGGCAAATTGCTGAGGCTGGCCTTGAACTCACCTTTCTCTGCCTCCCCAGTCACTGGGATTACTGGCCTCTGCCACAGCCCTGGGAAATAATGATGAATTATTAACGGCAATAGAGTGTGTATGAATGGTTTTAAGCAAGAGCGCAATCAGAAGCCAGTTTAAATGCATTAGAATTCAGACTCCAGGAGGAACAGAAATAAAGGTCTTCTTTCGAAGATTCCATTTCCCTTGTAAATCCCAAAGGATCAATCCTGTCTGGGGAGGCTGTCTCCTACACACAAGATGTGGCTCTCTTTTAACCTTGTTACCCTCATGTGACTGAGTTCCTCCTGGCAGCCTCTCCTTCCCACATCCAGCTTCAAGTGGGACACAACATTTCTCTGAGGTTTCTAAAAATAATCCTTGCATCAGTTCTAGCTATGGAGTACTATGCAGCTGTCAAAAGAATAAGGACAATCTCTGCACTGGAGATGATTGTCAGGAAGTTTTTTTGTTTTGTTTTATTTGCATTTGTGGGAATTAAACTCGGGGCATCCCAAATGTGAGTCAAGTGCTCTCCTGAGACCAACCTACTTCCTAGCCCCCCGCCTTTTAAATATTTTTTAGTTGTCACTGGACCTTTATTTAATTAATTAATTTATATGCAGTGCTGAGAATCGAACCCAGTGCCTCACACATGCTAAGTGAGTTCTCTATCACTGAGTCACAACCCCAGTCCCCCAGGCCTTTTTAAGTTAAAAAAATTTTTTTTCATCAGTACTGGGGACTAAATCCAGGAGCAATCTACAACTGAACTATATCCCCTGCCTTTTATTTTTTTTATTTTGAGATGGGTTCTCTCTAAATTTCCAAGGTTGATTTAAAACTTGAGATCCTCCCACTTCAGCTTCCAGAGTTACAAGTGTGCACCACTGTGCTAAGCCAGGAGATATTTTTCAACTAAAAAACTAGAGCTAGGTCTAGGGCTGGGGCTCAGCGGTAGAGCGCTCACCTAGCATGTGTGGTGAGCTATGTACCTATGAGAATGTCCAGAATCCAAAGTACCATCACCACTCAGAAAGCAACTCTTTTTTGTTTTGGAACTGGAATTGAACGCAGGGCACTTAACCACTGAGCAACATCGAGACATCTCTAGCTCCCTCCCCCCCTTTTAAAAAATATTTTTTTCAGTTGTAATTGGACACAATACCTTTATTTTATTTATTTATCTTTGTGTGGTGCTGAGGCTTGAACCCAGTGCCTTGTACATACTAGGCGAGCGCTCTACTGCTGAGCCACAACCCTAGCACCCCCTAGCCCTTTTTAAAATATTTTATTTCGAGACAGGGTCTCACTGAGTTGCTTTGGGCCTCGCTAAATTGCTGAGGCTGGGTTTGAATTGGTGATCCTCCTGCCTCAGCCTCCCTAGCCACTGGGATTACAGGCATGCTCCATAGGAACTCTTGCAAGGCTAGCGGGAATACAAAAAGATACAGCCACTGTGACAGTTTGATAGTTTCTTACACCTCCAACAACGCTTGTATTCCTTTGGTATTTACCCAAATGAGTTGAAAACGTGTCTACTCAGGACCCCTCCCAGGGGCACGTGCCCTCCAGTCTCTGCCACTGTGTGCCTGTCACACTTCAGGCAGTCCTGCCCTAACTGCTGGACAAGGCACTGCTGCCCCTGAAGCAGGAGTTTCAGGCCAATGGTGACAGTGTGTAGCCCTCCCAGGGTGTTCTAGTGTCCAGTGGGTGGGGCAGGGCCACATCCCTGGATTCATTGCCACATGGCTACCCTAACTGAGCAATCAATATTGATTGCCACTTGATTTTTTTTAAATTTATATTTCTTTTTTTATTTATTTTTTTATTATTAGTTGTTCAAAACATTACAAAGCTCTTGAAATATCATATATAAATTTATATTTCTATTTAAAAAAATTTTTAGTTATACATGGGCACAATATCTTCATTTTGTTTATTTATTTTTATGTGGTGCTGAGGATCGAACCCAGGGTCTCACATGTGAGAGGCGAGTGCTCTACCGCTGAGCCACAACCCCAGCTCCAATTGCCACTTGATTTTAAAAAAGTAAAATAACCAAACTTAGTTGTTGTTTTTTTTTTGTTATGCTTTTTTCTTTCTTTCATTTTTTTTTTTTTTTTTTTGGTCTGGGGATTTAACCCAGGGGTGCTTAACCACGGAGCTATATCCCCAACCCTTTTTATTTTTCATTTTATTTTTTATTTATTTATTTATTTTTATTTATACATGGTGCTGAGAATCAAACCCAGTGCCTCGCACATGCTAGGCAAGTGCTGTACCACTGAACTACAGCCCCAGCCCGAGAATTTTAATATTTATTTTTTTTTTAGTTTTCGGCGGACAACATCTTTGTATGTGGTGCTGAGGATTGAACCCGGGCCGCACGCATGCCAGGCGAGGCGAGCGTGCTACCGCTTGAGCCACATCCCCAGCCCATTTTTCATTTTATTTTGAGACAGAGTCTCACTAAGTAGCTGAGGGTCTCATTAAGTTGCTGAGACTGGCCACAGACTTGTGATCCTCCTGACTCAGCCTCTTGAGTCTCTGGGATTATAGGTGTGTGCTACCACACCTGGCTATAGTTTGGTTTTGAAATGGGGCCTTGCTGGGTTTCCAGGCTGGTTTCAAGCAATCCTCCTACCTCAGCGGAGGCAGATGCTTGTTAGACTTTTGTCAATATTATTTGCAATAAGCAACAGCCCATTTTGAATAGCTGCAGGTAATGCACATTCAAGAGTAATTTCTTTGTCCACTTGAGACCATTAGTTGCTCCTTATTTGCCACTCTTGTTGTCTTGCTTCACTCTTCTTGCTTTAGTTTCTTTTCTTTTTTGATACCAGAAATTAAACCTTTTATCTTGAGACAGGGTCTCATTGTGTTGCTTAGGCTGAGTCTAGCTTGAACTCGAGATCTTCCTGTCTCAGTCTCCTGAGCTGCTGGGATTACAGGTGTGCACCACCACATCTAGCCTGCTTTAGTTTCTTGTCTAAATAAATCTACTTGTTTTAGCAACATGTAGCCAGCATGCCATCATGTATCCAAGATAGTTGTAAAGTCAAATTTGATATGGATTTTTTCCAAGATGTTTCATTTTGAGCTGTTCCTGAACATTCCATTATAATCTTTTTATTAACCAAAGAATGTTAACAGTATCAGCACAGTTAGGCTGGGTTTCCTGACAAGTTCAACTATGTGCTATAGAGGACACATGGCCCCAAAAATGCTTCTGGATATTTGGCTAAGATTCTGACTTGTTCACCTTAACTATTTATTTATAGTTCTGGGGATTGAATTCAGGGACTCACGTATTCTAGGCAACTGTTATACCATTGAACTCTACCCCAGCACTTTTTAAAAAAAAATATTTATTTTTAGTTTTCGACAGACACAACATCTTTGTTTGTACGTGGTGCTGAGGATCGAACCCGGCCGCATGCATGCCAGGCAAGTGCGCTACAGCTTGAGCCACATCCCCAGCCCAACCCCAGCACTTTTTAAATTTTATTTTGAGACAGGGTCTTGCTAAGTTGCCAAGGTTGGACTCAAACTTGTGATCTTCCTGCTCAGTCTTCCCATAGCTTTCCAAGCAGCTGGGGTTACAGGTGTGTGCTATCATGCCTGACTACCTTTATCTTTATTAACCACATCAGTGCCATTACCATAGAATTTCCCTTGATAATCTTTTAAAGCAATGCTTAAAATCAATAGTAGCTTCCCCAAAATCCTTCCTTTGAGTCAAACAGTTAAATACACATGCCTGTTTCATTTAGACCTACATAGGTATGAATTTTAAAATAAATAGGAATTAATATTACAAAATGTTCCTCAGCTACTATTAAAAACACTATATTAATGACAGTAGAGGGGGTAGAGAGAGAAGAGGGGAGGGGAGGGGAGGGGAGGGGGCATAGTAGAGGATAGGAAAGGCAGCAGAAAACAACACACTAGTATGGCAATATGTAAATCAATGGATGTGTAACTGATGTGATTCTGCAATCTGTATACGGGGTAAAAATGGGAGTTCATAACCCACTTGAATCAAAGTGTGAAATATGATATATCAAGAACTATGTAATGTTTTGAGCAACCAACAATAAAAATTAAAAAAAACAACACTATATTAATTTCTGAGTACTTCTGGAGCCACAAACTGAGATAGGAAGAACAACAGTGAGAAAGATTTGACCAGTTAATTAATTTCTCTCTTTCATCATGGGGATTGAGCCCAGGAGTATTTTACCACCATGCTACATCCCTAGTCCTTTTTATTATTTATTTTCAGACAGGGTCTTCCCCCCTACTGGGAACTGAACCCTGGGACACTCTATCACTGAGCTACCTCCCCAGCTCTTTTTTTTTTTTTTAAAGAGAGAGAGAGAATCTTTTT
Organism: Marmota monax; assembly: GCF_021218885.2. NCBI lineage: Eukaryota > Metazoa > Chordata > Mammalia > Rodentia > Sciuridae > Marmota > Marmota monax. Next base: position 4,437,098 of record NW_026695234.1, on the reverse strand, counting down.
TGTAGATGGACTAGGCGAGTGCTCTACCTCTGAGCCACAATCCCAGCCCCCCAGCTCTTTTTATATTTAAATGTTTTTCATAGTATGGCTAATTTTATTAAGGGATACATTTCCTTACACACACATTTACCCCTATGTATCAACATACTTTGTCATGTGACCTCATAGATTCCTTTATGTGCATGTTCCCACCCCTCAACTTTTGGATAAGCATGAAATTTGCTTAGGGCAATGGAATGTTATTGGGAAAAATATGGAATGCTTCACGAATTTCGTGTCATTCTTGCTTAGGGGCCATGCAAATCTTCTCTGTGTTGTCCCAATTTTAGTATATGTGCTGCCGAAGTGAGCACTTTATGTTTAATTTTGAGACTGGGTCTTGCTAAGTTGATAAGGCTGGCCTTGCTGGCCTTGAACATGTCATCCTCCTCCTCAGTTTCCTGAGTTGCTCAGATTACAGGTGTGTGCCGTCACACCAGACAGTTTTATCTATTTTCTTATCTAATTACTTCTGATCTCTTAAAATATTCTTGGTACAACCTACTGACCTTTGTGGCATTTGGAATCAGTGACATCGTGTTTCTAGGACATGGCTTCTGAGATGTGTGGAAGTGCTTCTCTGGGCGTGAACCATGTTATTACCAGAGATGATGTTTTTAGAGTCACAGGCTCTTCTGTACCAATGCCTAGTTCTGGGTCCTGATCTACAGAGGAAGCCATGTGTTCTAATTTTTTTTTTTTTTTGCACTGGGGATTAAACCCAGGGGTGCTTTACCACTGGGCCACATCCCCACCCCCACCTTTTTATTTTTTATTTTGAGACAGAGTCTCACTAAGACACTGAGAGTCTCATTAAATTCCTGAGGCTGGCCTTGAACTTGTGATCCTCCTGCCTCAGCCTCCTGAGCCACTGAGATTGTGGGTGTGCACCACCGCTTCCAGCAGTCTTGTGTTCTTTTATGAAGACATTTTTAGTATGTTTGTGATGTTGTGTGGTCCTCTAAAGCTTGGGTGCTACTGGAAGGATTCAGCATGGAAGGGGCCAGAATGAAAGTGCTCCTGTGATGGGGCTGGGGATGTGGCTCAAGCGGTAGCGCGCTCGCCTGGCATGTGTTCAGCCCAGGTTCGATCCTCAGCATCACATACACAAAGATGTTGTGTCTGCCGATAACTAAAAAATAAATATTAAAAAATTATCTCTCTCTCTCTTTAAAAAAAAAAAAAGTGTTCCTGTGAGTGTACCTTTATAGTATAGTTTTGACTTCGGGACCCTGAAAATTATCTGAATAATTTAAAAACAAAATTAAATTAAAAAACAATTCAACTCTAAAACCACTCCAGTAATATAGATTTTTACTGAAAGGACAGTGAAGAAATATACACATAACAGCACAAAACTCCTAAATTAGACATTCTTTCCTGGCTTTACCCAATCTATCTCTTTTTTTCTTAATTTTTAATATTTATTTTTTTTGTTTGTTTTTGGTAGACACAACATCTTTGTTTGTATGTGGTGCTGAGGATCGAACCCAGGCCACATGGCATGCCAAGCTAGCGCGCTACCGCTTGAGCCACATCCCCAGCCCCCTCTACCCAAACTCTTAACCTTCACCTGGCTGGGCACAAATCAGGAGCCACTCAAGCAGGAACAAACTTTATTTCCGACCTTTATTTCCAAAGGCCACCCACGTGGCCCTCCCAGGCACACCACACCAACCGGAACTCCCTCACGTTCCCTCAGGCTCCGCCAGAACTCAAAGGTCTGGGAAAACTCCTCCTATTGCCGGAACCACCCTATTACGGACAGCAGGGGTCTATATACAATTGAATACACAGCCTGTTTCAATCCAGCATCATCCAGTCACAGCAATTATACACAGCTTAACTTAATTATCATCATCTTAATGGCTCACCTCAACCATTACTTCTGGCAAAATGCCAGGGGCTATTCCAACTCGGCTGTGGCTCTCAACATTCACCCCCTCATAACCACTAAAAATCTCAGTTGGGCATGGTTGCACACACCTAAAACCACAGCAACTTGGGAGGCTGAGGCAGGAAGATGGAAAGTTCAAGGCCAGCCTGGGCAATTTAGCAAGACCTGTTCTTACAACAAAATTAAAAGGGCTGAGGGCCTCTGGATTCAATTTCTAATACCACAGGGGTGGCATGGGGTGGTGATGCCTTCTCTAGCCCCAGCTGGAATCTTTCACCAAGCAAAACAAAAGCCCTGTAGCTAGGACAGTAGATACCTACTAGTACTGAACAGGGCCTCAGTTCACCCCACTGCATCTTCCCTTACAAAATCTTGCAAGGATAGCACTTCTAGGCATTCAATTTTCTCAAGATCTGGTTTATGGATTTCTGGGACTCCCACTGGCAAGCAATTTGAACTTCCTCCCTGAGTCAGTTCCAGTCTTTGTCATTGTCCCCAGCTGGGTTTCCTGAAGGGCAAGGGCTGTGGCCAATTACGGGTGTTTGGATTAGTCAGATTAGTCAGTCTCAGGTCACTCAAAGGGGAGGTTTTGTTCCCAAACTAATGGAAATACTCTCTTAGAGGATCCTGCCAATTCTGAGATATTTAGGTGATTCTTCGTATAGAAAGCTGACTGGTTAATTGTGTATGGTGTAGGCACCACAACTTTGCCAAGTTTGATTTTTGGACAAATGGAGTGTGAATCACTAAAACCGGATTTTTGAGATGGGATTAGATTCCTTGCTTCTCCAATTTTCTTCTGGGTTCTTATCTTGCAAATTTGAAAAATGAAATCCACGGACAATAATGGAAGGGAAGAGTAAACAGAATAGGATTTATTTAAGTGAGAAGAGTTGGAGTACTGGAGATGTGGGAGAGGGCCAGATAGCAGGAAAACCCATTCTGGTGTGCTGGCTCAGGGGCTTACATGGTTTGGGGTATGAGAATTGATGGAAATTTTATGTTAAATAGACATTGAAAAGCATTGGCTGCTTCCTTTAGCCTGAGTTTTAATCCTTTCTGTAACTCCCATCTGGGTTCACTCCCACCTTCCATTTTCTTGCTTCTCTGGGCCCAAGGAGTTGGCTGGGATGTTCCCACAGATGCACCTCATCATGGTCTTTTACATTTGAAATAGGCCTTGATGGTGCCCATTAGTATTTCTTCCAGTTAGTCTCCTGCTGTGGTCTCTGCCTTTGAATAAGACCTTAATTGAGACCCATTGCTTGACCACTACCTATTCTTTTTCAGCACTAGTAGGATGTCCAGGAGTGTGTCCAGGAAGCAACTGGAACCTGAAGTTTGCAGGACAGGTTCAGGCTGAAGGCACAGATTTAGAAATGATGTGGAGAGGAGAGGCGGCTATGATGGAAACCAAGGTCAAGCATGGAGGAAGTGGTCAGTTCTGTCAAGTGCTGCAGGACATTTGATTAAGAGCAAAATAGTAGGGCTGGGGTTCTAGTTCAGTGGTAGAGCGCCTGCTTTACGCGTGTGAGGCACTGAGTTTGATCCTCAGCAACACATTAAAAAAACCCACATAGATAAAACGATAAAATATGAAATTGTATCCATCTACAACTAAAAAAAAAAAAAAAAAAGAGCAAAACAGTGTTCCTGGGACAAGTAAGATCCCTGAAGAATGAGGAAACCAGACACGGTGGGTGGAGCAGGCCTGTAACAACAGCAACTCAGGAAGCTTAGGCAGGAGGATGGCAAGTTCAAAGCCAGCAACTTAGTGAGGCCCTAAGCAACTCAGCGAGACCCTTTCTCTAAATAAAATACAAAAAAGGGGGCTGAAGATGTGGCTCATTGGTTAAGTGCCCCTGGGTTTAATCCCTGGTACCAAAAAGCAAGCAAACAAACAAACCAAAAACCAACCCTGAAGAGGAGGATAGGAGTGGTGGGATAGAGTAGCTCAAAAGTGGGGTGCTTATATTCCCCAAGACCTGAAATTGGAGAAAGTACATAGTATGACAATAAAAACTACACCAGCAACAATAACCCCCACAACAAACCATGAATGGGCAGGGGAATAAAATGAATTTTCATATGTTTTTTTCTTTGTTTAGATAAATTAACATTTTATGTTCACAGATTGGATTGGGCTAGAATTAAAAATACACTATTTAGTATAATCAAGTAACAAAATTGAGGAGTTGGAGTCTAATGTTTAAAGAAAAAGAGGGGAAATCACAAGAGAAAGAGAATTATCTCGACTTGGTGCCTAATCAGTGTGTGGGGGTGGGGTGGGGGGGAGTGCCTGGAAAATGGAATTGTAGAGACTGCAGTCCTTGCTCTGTACCACAGTGTAACCTCTACTGTGTCCCCAGTGCCTTAGTAAAGGTCTGCTGCATACCTTAACTTTGTATCAGTGACGCTTTGGGGAATGAAGGACTCCGAAAGACTGGGGTGTTCAAGGTGGGGTGAAGGGGAACACTTTTAGGAACCCAAGTCAGAGAGGAGATGGAGAATTCAATTCAAGTAGGAAATTAGAGTAAAGTTGATAAGTTATCCAAGTGTCCTTGGAGTTAGTGGAAAATACCAGGATTCCCGAAATATTTGGAATATGGTTTCGAATATATTTCGAGTACGCATTTGAGCATTAAAGGACCACTTCCTAAGGAACCTGGAGCTTCCCAGGCGCAGATTCAACAATAGCGTGTAAAAGTAGACAAAATAATAGGGGCCGGGATAGGAAGCTGGGCTGCTTCTTTTTTCACAAGGACATCCACAGAGGACATTGGAAAACCTGATGAGAAAATTTGGAATAGCAATCTTGGAATCTCCCGGAACAATGTTTCCTCTTGTCTTATGAATGAATAAGACGACGAGGCAGTGGGTATGAGCGGGATGCGGAGACGATGCTACCCCAGAGCCCAGCCCAGAGAAGACGACCTACGACTTGAGCCTAAAGAGCCCACTCTCCATCTCCGGGAAGAAGAAAAACAACCAAACGTAGCCTCATTCCAGGCGGGATCCTTTAGTGGGCGGGGCTGAAAGGGCGTATTCCGACACTTTCCGTCAATGGACCAATCATCACCTCAAAGGGGCGGGGATGTTAGTAGGTCTCCGCCCCTCTTTTTGGAACGCACATCTGTTTGGGCGCCCTTCAAACGGACCAATGAACGCTCGACATTCCTGGCTTGGGCCCTCACCGATTGGCCGGATATAGTCCTCCCTCCCTCCTTGTCACGCCTCTTGTCCCACTCCTTCGCACACAAGATGGCTGCGCCCAGCGAAGTAGAGGCCGCGCTCGGGGTTTGCTGAGGCCGGCTCCCTCTCCCATTCCCTCTTTGGGCGTCCAGCGCCGGAGGACGGGGGCCGGGCGGGGACAGGGGCACCTGCGTAGCTGGACCGCGAGACGCGCCCAGCTAGCGCCGCCCCCACCCGGCCCCGGCCCGATCCCATCCCATCCCATCCCATCGGTTCCCGGTCTCCTCCCGGTCTGACCCATTGCCTGGCGGTGGTACGGCACACCAGGCCTCCAAAGCCGAGGTCTCTCCTCCAGACTGTGCTCACCTTCACTTCAGAGATGTTTGGCTTCTTCCCTCCCAACCAGCCCGCCTTCAAAACCGGGACTCTTGGAGCGGCATCTGGCCCCCTTTCCCTCTATTAAGACTCCCCTTCTCTCTAACCCACTTTTTCCTTAGCTTTTCGTTCCCCCTGATTTGGAGACTGCTCACTTACCTTCCAAATTAATTCCTGATCACCCAAAATATTGACAACCTTGACAGCGCCCTCAACTGAGGAGCCAGCCTTTCTTTTGGATTGACCTCCATATCCCTATCATGGAGGCTGTGTACCTGGTAGTGAATGGGGTGGGCCTGGTGCTGGACGTGCTGACCTTGGTGTTGGATCTCAACTTCCTGCTCGTGTCCTCCCTCCTGGCTTCCCTGGCCTGGCTCCTGGCCTTCATCTACAACCTGCCACACACGGTACTGACTAGTCTTCTGCACTTGGGCCGAGGTGTCCTGCTTTCACTGCTGGCCTTGATGGAAGCCTTGGTCCGGTTCACCTTTGGGGGCTTGCAGGCCTTGTGTACTCTGCTGTATAGCTGCTGCTCTGGCCTTGAGAGCCTGAAGCTCCTGGGGCACCTGGCATCTCATGGGGCATTACGGAGCCGGGAAATACTGCACAGGGGTATCCTCAATGTGGTCTCCAATGGCCATTCTTTGCTGCGCCAGGCCTGTGACATCTGTACTATTGCTATGAGCCTGGTGGCCTATGTGATCAACAGCCTGGTCAATATCTGCCTCATTGGCACTCAGAACCTCTTCTCCCTGGTGCTGGCCCTCTGGGATACAGTTACCGGCCCTCTGTGGAGGATGACGGATGTGGTGGCTGCCTTCCTGGCCCATATTTCCAGCAGTGCTGTGGCCATGGCCATCCTCCTTTGGACCCCCTGCCAACTAGTATTGGAACTGCTGGCCTCAGCTGCCCGACTCCTGGCCAGCTTTGTACTTGTCAATCTCACTGGCCTGGTGTTACTGGCTTGTGTGCTTGCAGTGACAGTGACTGTGTTGCACCCAGACTTCACCCTGAGACTGGTCACCCGAGCACTCAGTCAGCTTCATACCTGGCCATCATACCATCGACTGCGAGAGGACGTTGTCAGGCTGTCTCGCCTAGCCCTGGGCTTGGAGGCCTGGCGCCAAGTATGGAGCCGCAGCCTACAGCTGGCGAGCTGGCCATACCGGGGAGGGGCACCAGGGGCCCCTCAGGGTGGCCCTAGGAGGGTATTTTCAACCAGGACCCAGGGACAGGACACTCTTCCTGAAGCAGGGCCCAGATCAGAGGCAGAAGAGGAGGAGGTCAGTACCATAAGAGTGACACCTGCCCGGGGCCGGGAGAGGCTCAATGAGGAAGAGTCTACAGCTGGGCAAGACCCGTGGAAGTTGCTAAAGGAGCAAGAGGAGCGGAAGAAGTGCGTCATCTGCCAGGACCAGAGCAAGACTGTGCTGCTTCTGCCCTGCAGGCACCTGTGCTTGTGCCAGGCCTGCACTGAAATCCTGATGCGCCACCCCGTCTACCACCGCAACTGCCCGCTTTGCCGCCGGGGTATTCTGCAGACCCTCAATGTCTACCTCTGAAGACTCCCTCCCTGCCTGTCTACTCTCCACGCTCCACACAGGCACCTGCTCTGGGACAGAATTAACACCTCACTGCTGGGTCCTGGCCTGAAATCCTCTGCCCTTTGGTTGTCCTGCTAAGCCTCAAGCCATACATCCAGAACATAGAGATGGGACACTATGGAAGCCTTTGATCTGGGGGGGGGGCAGGGCAACATAGCTTCTCTGTACCCAGTTGGGTCCCTTTGATGCTGAGGGTGGTGAGTATGTCACTATGCAAAGGTCCTGAGACTGTGTGCTGTGGGTTCTCCTCCAACTTGCCCAGGCGCACCCACATACCAGCCTCTGGGGCTACCTGTCTCTGCTTCTGGTTTTCCTGTTGGAGATTTGTAGGTACTCCCCCTGCCTCTTTCCCACTTTCCCCCCAGCTTCTGCAACACAACACATCAGTGTCACTTGGATATTTTGGCAACTCAGGGGCCTTGGAATGATCTTGAACCTTTGTGTTCAGCCAGAGCCCCTGTGCCCTGGTAGGTTTGGGGGTGGAATCTCTCAGGTGCCCTTAGAGCCACTTCTGCCTGTCATGATCTTAAGAGGCTCTCTCCCAACCTGATCCAAAAGCTGGGATCAGTTTACCTCTGGGAGGGGTGTGCATCTGCACCTGATCTAGGGACCATGTAACCTCAGGCACCCCAGCTCCACAGGGAGCCTCAGGAGGGATAACCAGATTTCTACTCATTCCCCTTTTATTCCTCACTTTACATAGAAAAAATGGCATTCCTCTTTGTCTCTCCCTGACATTAGGGAGGGCAGCTGTGCACATTTCACTAGGGTCCAAACAGAAGGGGCCAGGGCTTAGGGGCATGCAGCTCCCTGAGGGGTCTGTTTGCCCAGTTTCCAATGAATAAAGTTCTCTTGACAGCTCTGACCGCGTCTGTGTGCATCTCTGCAAAAGTTAATAGTTGATCAAGGTGACAGATGCTACAGAAGGATCTTTCAGTCCTGCTAGAGTCAGGAAGGTGTGTTCTCTGGTAGGGACCAGGCCTTGAACTGGCGCCTGGAGAAGAGGGGAAATAGGGCAGGAGGGCCATGCCAAAGGGAGGGTCTGTGCCAGGTGTGGCTGGGTTAGCTCTCACCCCTTCCAGTTAGTCCTTTCACACACAAGTTTCTGGAAAAGCCTTCCCTGTCTTCCATTTCTGCCAGAATTAAGTCTTGGTAGAGCTGAATGTAAACTTCTTACTCTTTAAGTCTACCTTCTCAGCTTTCCCTTTGGTGCCATTCTTCCCAGGAGGGGCCTTGGGGTCCTGATGTCTGGAGGAGCTGGGGGTTGTCTCTTGTTTCTTGGCACAGAGACTAGTGCTATGATGGGCTGGAGGAGGGCTGTGGGGCCTCCTGGTGGAGAGCAGGGAACTGAAGCTCAGGAGGCCTGAGGCCTATCTTTGGCTCCAGTGTGGCCCAATGCCCATGATCATAGCTGCCCTCACATGACCAGAGAGAAGGGGCACTCCCCCATAATTGTATGTTCCCTCTAAGAGTATAATGCCTGGGACTGTCTTCTGGAAGGGGAGGAGGTAGGTGGGTCCTGAAGAAACTGGTTTGAGGCCCCTCCAGTCTAGGTTGATAGGCTGAGCAGACTGGGACTGGCAAGCTCTGATTTGTTAGTCATTAGATTGAGGCTGGGCTCTCAAGTTCAGAGGAGGGGAGCTTCCAAGGGGCTTTGTGTTCAGCCTCAGACTTAGTGGCTTGGCCCACCCAGGTTGTGCCCAGCACAGTGGGGGAGAGTTACCCACCTACATCAGAGGTGGGAGGCTTGTGGCTGGGTATGGCTCTTTCTCTTCCCTTCCCCAAACTCTAGAGAGGGAGCTAAGCAAGGGGAGGCTTGGCTCCTTCCAGTCTCTGTTTAATGTGGGGATAAACATTTTATGAGGGAAGATAAACTTCCTGAGATGGAAGTAAAGCACCCCATTTCCTCCACCCTCATCTGGAACTCCTTTGGCAGACCTTAATACCCTTCCTCTCCTTAATCACCCCAGAAGTGCTGACTGAGCTCAAGCTACCAATGCTTGTTGCATTCTGAAACTGGGGCGCCCCCTTGTGGTTTCCAAAGAAATAACTTATCTTGACATCCAAGAACATCATTCACCTAGCATGGGGATAGAGCAATAACTTTCCAGTAATCCAGGGACCAGACAAACAGCCAGAGTAGCCATAAATAAAAACCTTAGCCTTTTGTTGTTGGATCAGGGCAGGGTATATGTGGTGAAGGCAGTGCCCATCTGATTTGGCATCTTTGAGTCAGAAAAGACACCCCTTTCTCTGGGTGGCCCCACAGCAGGAGGGTACCCCCTCCCCCAAACACCCCTTATACTCCTTTTCACAATGTCTGAAACCCATGTGACAGCTCTGTGAAGCAGGCTGTCATTCCTCTGGGCCTGCTTCCTGCATTTCCTACCCCATCCCATCCAAGAACGCCCAGTTTGCTTGCATAGCCCACCAGGATACTCAGAAACAGAGTATCCCCACCACTAAAGAAAGGCTGAAGCCAGTAAGAGGGTTTGTTAAATTTATTAAATGATCTCTGAGAAAAGGGTTGGTCCCTGAAGCAGGAGAGATGGAGGAGGATCCAGAGTAGCAGAGGACCAGGAAAAGAACACCCCACCTTGGGCCAGAGCAACCAGGGGGACCCACATTTGCTAGTGCAGTACATTCCTTTAGTGTTGGGCAGAAATCCAGCCACTGCCCCATGCTGCCAGCACCAGACCTCAGACAGCCTGGGTCTCCATTTCTTGCTTGCCACAGGACGGAGAGGCCTCTATTCCACTTCCCTAGTCATTCACAATATTCCGGGGGGGCCAGCCCTCCCGAATGTGCCGCTGTCAGTGTTACACCCTTCTCTTGTAGAAGCAAGAGAGCGGGAGCTCACTTTCCAGTAGGCACTAAGCAAAGACTGGAGAGCTGTGCCAGTCGGAGTAGACAAGAAATCCAGAGAAGGTGCTGTCTGTCTTGATGCTGGCATAGATGCCAATGTAATCACCCACGCCCACCTGCACCCACACCTGGTCCTCTGGCTCCAGTCTCACCATGGCACCCCCGGAGAGCGAGGCTGGCTTGGGCCACCCTCCGAAAAACTGGAAGAAAGAAGCGATGGACTCGCCGTTCTTGACCAGATCGAACTGCAGACTGGCCCTGTAGACGGTGGCATGGACTGCGAAGTAGTAGACCCCCGGCACTTGGCAGGTGAATTTGCCGGTGGTGGCGTCGTAATGTCCCTGCTCGTTCACCAGCACGCGGTCAAAGGGTAGGGGCGCATCGGCAGGCGGAGGCACCCGGCTCTCAGAGCGCTTAGCGCTAAAGGCGGAGCGCGGAGGCACAGAGCACTCGCCTGCAGGCCCGGTTGCCCCCATGGGTCCCGCCTCTCCTCGCGGCCCGGGTTCCCCACGCGGCCCCGGCAGTCCTGCGGGAGAGGGGGAGGGTTAAGAATGGTGCCTGTTGCGGTGGGATCAGCCCGCAGCGGGGTGCAGGAGGGCGACTTCAAGAACTCCCACTCTCGCTCAGCCTCACTGAGCCTCCGAAAAGCCGCTTCCTCTCTCCGCCCCAGTCTCTGCCCCGGTTTTCTGCAGGGGTTGGGGTAGATCTGAGCGGCTGAGCAAAGAGGGTCTCAAGAGTGCCCCGCCCCGCCCCGCCCCGCCGACCTGAGTGGTGGGGCATTAGCGCCCCCTAGAGGGAGCCCCGAATCCTGCGGAACCCGAGGGCACAGGAGAACCACAGTGGCTCCCACATCCCATTTGAACCTCAACAAAGGTGCTTCCTTACCCGGCCTCCCGCCCTCGCCTTTCTCGCCGGGAGTCCCGGGCAAGCCGTCGCGGCCATCGCGGCCGTCGCGGCCAGGCAGGCCCTGGCTGCCATGGTGACCCGGTGTGCCTGGAAGGCCCGGGTGGCCCGGGCACAAGCTGGGGATCTTGTTATCTTCCAGTGGGGGCGAGCCGGACGCCAGGCTCAGGAGCAACAGGGCGAGGAGAGGCCTCATGATGCCGGCACCGGGAGCCCGAGCGCCGGTGTCCTCTCGTCGTCTGTGGGTCGGGCAGGGCTGGAGTCGGAACCCAGAATTCTGGCACCCGCCTCGCTCTCCACCCTTGCTCAGCCCAACCGGTCCCCACCCCACTGCCATGCCCCAGAGGCTGAGCGGGCGCGCTGGAGGATGGAAAAAGGGGCGCCCCAGAACTCAGAAGCTGGAGAACTCAGGCGAGAGGGAAAGGAGAGGCCGGCCCTCCCTCCTTCCCTCCCTCCCACCTCAGCCGGCGCCCAGACTTTCCCACAGTCTCCTCCCTCACCCCATTCCCCCTCCTCTGCCGGACTCACCCACTCCCAGCTCCTCGGCGCTGCTGGCTCTCTCAATGGCCTCCTTTGAGACGCTCGCCACTTCGGACCCTCCTTTTGGCTTTGCTCCCGCCCTGCACTTCACCCCACCCAGGTACCCCCTTGTCCTCGTCGTTTCCCTGGTCCTGGTTCACTCCTGGTCGGTTCTGCTCTGCTCCTCCCAGACTCCAGGGGGAAACCAGTTGTTCAAGGGCCAAGAGCTCCAGGCCGGGAAATAGCAGGGAAATAACTCGTGGTGTCGCCCGGCCGTCGGCCAAAGTTTGGGAGGAGAAGGGAGGGGGAGGGAGAATTTGAGCAGGGCACTGAGAGGCAATTGGTGAGAGCCAGACGCTAAGGGCTCTGGTTCCCAGGAGCAGGGGGGAGAGATGGTGCAATGACAGAGACCAAGGACAAGACTCTAGACCATGGAGAAGTGGACCAGCCAAGAGCAGAGGGTGAGAGTTCCAGAGACTGAGAGCCAGCAGGAACAGGGCCTTTGAATCTATAGGCACTCAATACAGTTTTGTTGACTAAATGAAAAAAACAAAGGGCAGGTGACAGAGAACCTGAAAAAGCAGATGGAAAAGAGAAAGCAAAAGATAGGAAACCCTGCATGGAAAGCCTCTACATTGTCCAGTGGCACAGTGTGAAGCCAGGTCAGCAGCCTTTGGCAAGTAAAGGAACAGGGAAGGAGAGTGAAGGTGGGAGGGCTCCATTAGCCAGGGACTGAGGACTCAGTCTCTCTTCCTACGTAGGAGGACCCAGAGAGGATGGACAGAGTTCTATGCAAAAGTCCCCACTTCCCTTGTCCCCTGCCTGCTTGCCCATAAAGGCAAAAGCCTGTGGGCAGGCAGAGGCAGGGCCAGCATGAGGGTCAGGGCTGTGCACAGGCTTCCAAACCAGCTGCCTCAGGCAGCCTGTTGCAGTTGAAGGGCCAGGGGGTGCCCAGTAGTGCCAGGCCAGATTGGCACTGTCTCTCTGCCTCCTGGCAGACAGAGCGGCAAGGGGGAAGGACACTGCCCAGCAGGGTGCAGCGGGGCACAAGCAGCCCACAAAGGAGCCTCCGAAAATTCTGGTAGCAGGGAAGGCTTGTTAGGCTCTGTGGGAAGAAGAGATCAGCCCTCAGGTGCTCAGCTCCCCAGGTTCCCTCCCCTTCCTGTGGCCTCCCTCCTTGTCTCTGTCCAGAGCACCTTGTAGCCTCTGAGGACATCTACCACCTCCTCCTGGGTGGCCATGCCCACCCAGATGTTAGGGAAGGCCGTGGTGTTGTAACTCAGACCGATGCACATCTCCACCTGGATAGGCTCACAGGCCAGCTCTGCAGGGATGGGAGAAGGGGTCACTGTGGGGACAAGTCACTTCATTACTCTGGGTCCTTACATGGGTCCGATGGAGATTGTTGTGAAAATCCAAAGAGTTAACAAGGAGAGAGGCTTTATACACATCAGGGATCCCTGTTCTTCTCAAGAGCCATCTCCAAGCAGCAGTTGCCAATCCTGGGCATCATGCAGCCACCTCTTTGATCTCAGGGAATGTGGGGTGCCCATATTTGCAGGAACTACTTGGGCATCTGTAATAAACTCATCCACTCTGTGTAAAATCTCATCTTCATCTTTGAAGTGGGTTGTGGAGAGGACTCTGTGTGACAAGGTGGCTGATTCTTGAAGCCCCAAACATTGATTCCCAGATTCCTGGGTCCTTTTGGCGTGACACTAAGTACCACTGCCCCCACCAGTTGAGAGTCTCTCCAGGACTCTGTGAAGTAGCCCCACAGTCAGGAGAGTAAGACGCAACTGGTCCCCCAACTCCAATCAGGGAGGAGGGAAAGGAATGTTGGGGAAGGTGCTGGACACCCAGCCTGCTCAGGATTGGGGCCCATTCAGGGTGTCAGTGCAGGCTTCTCACCTGGGGGTGGGAGCAAGGGACTGCTGCAGTTCTTGTCATTGTTGCCATCTATACAGTCTCTCCACAAGTCACACATCCACTGCAGATCCCTACACCCTCCATTCTGGCACAAGAACTTTCTGGGTCCACAGGGGTCTGTAGGCACAGGGGGTATGGCAGTACCCTGGAACTGCCCCAGCTCCGGGGTGCCCTGACCAGGTCCAGAGCCCTCTTCTGTTCTGTGGAGGTGTCTCTACTGCCTACACCCACTCGCCCAGGGGTACTTACTCTCTGTGGCATTGAAGGCCTTGAAGGTGGCGGAGAAGCCCCCGCTGCTGATGCTATGGTCTGTCCGGAAGAGCACAGCCAGTTCATGATGCGAGGAGACGAGATGTGGAGGTGTCTCTGCTCCACAGAACCTGCCCACAACAGAGTGTTGTTCTGGGCATGTGACCCCAGGCCATCTGCTACATCTCTGAGCTGGGGCTCTGGGACTTGCCAGGGATAATTGGAAACAGTTGCTGCTCTCAGAACTTAGGATATGGTGAGGAGGACAGAGTCAGTAGACAAAGTTTTAAACTACTTGGGCTTGAGTCCCTTCAGGAGGGCTTGTGGGGGAATGGAAATGGCCCCCCAGGGTGGTCAAAATGGGGGTGGAGAGGGGTTTGCCAAAGGACTTCCTGGGGTGGGGCAGTTGCAGGCATGAGGGCTTTGAGATAAGCATGCACAAGCCTTTTAGGGTGAAGGTGGAGACCCGTGGCCTGGAGTGGCAGAAGAAAACAAGGTTGGGGAGTAAGTTGGGCCCATGTGTAGGAAGCCTGGTGTGTCAGCAGTGGAGGATGGGTTAGCCGCTCAGCTACCCTGGCTCCTGTACCTGCCCAGGAGGCTGAGGGCTCCTGAGCTGCTGGTCTCATACACCTCCACGTAGTCAAACTTGCACTCGTCCTGTGCTTCCAGGCTGAAGTTCCAGAATTGGAGTTCTATGCCATGTCCAACAGGCACGGAGATATGCCAGGTGCAAAGCTGGGGGAGGGTGCAGATGGAGAAACCCATGGGCCCTTCTCCTGTCCCACTCCGGGCATCCAGGATGAGCTTCAGAAGGGACTTCTTAGCCCAGCGCAAGCTTGTGCCCACCCAGCTTCCCAGTGGAACGCAAGAAGCCAGGTCCGCGTGATGGAGGCCTCCTGGGTCAGGGTGAGCCAGACTGGAGCTTGCCTGAGGGTGTGGTCCTGTTTCCTCAACCCCAGGGCTTGTCTTGATAAGATGAAAAGTCTCCTTTAATTTTCCAGGAAACTCTTGACTTTCCTGCACATGTGTCCTTACAGGGAAATACGTGGGAAAGACAGGAGCCCCATTTATAGATGAGGAAACTGAGGCTCTTAAAAGGGGAAGGAGCTTTAATGTGGCTAGTCTCAGCAATAGATGGGTTTGCCCAACATAGGAATATCTGGGTACACAGTAGGTACTTAATAATGTTCCCTTCCGGTCTGCTTGAGTTCTGACTTTCCCAAGTCCAAGGCAGTGTCTACCATGCTGTTCCCAGTCACACTAACCTGGGTGCTCTACCAGCTCCCCTGGGCACCACACTTACCTGTTGGTGAGGGTGCTGCTGTAGGTCACTGGGCGTGGAGAAGGTGCCCTGCAGCCCGGTCAGATTCCCCCCACACCCTGTAGGGAGGCGGAAGGGCTCATGAGTTGCCAGGGCCTGTGTCTCCATCGTCTAATAGGGTCTGCAGCGGCCGCAAAGCAAGAGTTTGGGCCCAGCCTGCAGGCAAGCAAGTTCGGCCAACCAGGCAGGGAATGTTGGCAGGTAGGAATACAGATTTGGGGCTGGGCCAAGGTTGGGGAGCCCAGCTTGAACCTGGGGCAGTTGCCTGAAGACAGTACCTCCCTACACCTGGTGGATCCATACCCAAGAGCTTGGCACTACAGTTAGTCTCGTCACTGCCATCGGCACAGTTGGCAAAACCGTCACATACTGAGTCAGGCAGCAGGCAGACGAGCTGGTCACAGTGGAACTCTTCGTGGGCACAGCTCCCTGGCGGAGGGCATCTGGGGTCAGAAATTTCCAGAGTCTCCAGATCTTTTGCCAGTGCCGAGAGTGACTGGAGGCAAGGAATGGGCGATAGGCAGCTGGCCACATGGTGGGGATGTCGCTCACCGTGCCCAGGGGCCACAGCTTGGTACCAGGCCTGGAAACCAGATCCTTCCACACTGCTGTCAGAAACGAAGGCCACCTGGAGGCGGCTGGCGTTGGTGTTCAGTGTCGGGGGAGGCACCTTCCCACACACCCTGCAAGAAGCCAGGTCCAGTGATGGAGGCCTCCTGGGTCAGGGTGAGCCAGACTGGGGCTTGCCTGAGTGTGTGGCCTGTTTCCTCAATCCCAGGTCTTGATAAGATGAAATTCTCCTTTAATTTTCCAGGAAACTCTTGACTTTCCTGCACATGTGTCCTTACAGGGACTTACGTGGGAAAGATAGGAACTCCGTTTATAGATGAGGAAACTGAGGTCAAAGAGGGGAAGCAAGGTCACACAGCAAGGTGGTGGCCTAGTGGGGCACAGTGGTCCAGTCTCTCCCAGCCCTCCCCTGCAGCTTCCTGGTTCTGCTCCAGGGAGGGCTCTCCTGGGGGAAGAGGGACCCACCTGAGGAGGGGCCCTTCAGGCTCAGGAGAGATTTCCAAGCGATCGAAAAGACAGGCGGCCACGCCCTCCACGCTGAGGGTTTCAATCTTGAGCTGTATCGTATGGTCAGTGGCCACCTGGATGTGCCACACGCAGTGGGCATTGGGTGGGTAAGGATCTGGGTAGTTGGGGCTGCTGAAGAAGCCCCTTGGACCAGGAAGGAGGCCCCCACAGGCTGCAGGAATGGAGGGCAGAGTTCAGAGTTCATAAGGAGAGATCCTTTTTTCCCAAGGCAATACTTTCTGGCTTCCCCTCCAAGCTGCCATCTTGGGCCTTCCTAGAGGACTGCGCTTAGTACTCACTGGCCTGGTGTGTGGGGCTCGTGTCTGCCCCCTGCTGCCCTGTGGTAGCTGGGGAGGTGGTGCTGGTGGTTGGGGTAGTAGTAGTGGTGAGGCCTTGGGCAGGCAGTGGGCTCTTGGTGGCCCCAGGTGGGGGTGCAACCGTCAACTCTAGAGGAGGAAGATGAAGAGGCGGCATTCAGAGGTGCTGGATCCATAGGAGGTGGGTAGAGACCCACAGAGTCAGTCCAGGTACTCACGGGACAGGATGATGGCCACGAGCAGCCCAAGTAGCAGGAGCAGCAGACTGGCGAGCAGGAGGACGCAGAGCCAGGAGAAGTGGCAGTCTGGCTGCAGCCCTCTGGGACGCCGGCCTATAGGCAGGAGGTGGGGTTTAGAGCCCCCTGCCCTTCGGCCTCCTTCACACGGTGCTCAGCTTCTGGGCCCCTGTCTTACCCCGAGGTCACCCCTGAGAGGGTTACCGTGCCAGGGAGCTTGGATGTTGGGGCTGGCGTCCTGCCGGAGGGCTGGTGAAGGGCCGGGTAGCCCAGCTTCGGGCTCGAAGGCAGGATTGCAGAACTCGGTCTGGAAGGCAGAGGCTCGAGGCTGAGGGCAGGCAGTGGGCTTTTGGTGGCCCCAGGAGGGGGTGCAGCCTGAGGATGCTGGGTCTCGGGGGGGGGGTGGTTCCTCGTGGCCCTTACCTTGCTCAGTTCTGTCGCCTCCATGCAGAGGATGACATCCGAGTATTCCTTCATGACCCAAAGCTCTGCATGGCTCTCTGGAGTCCCTGTGAAAGCCCTAGACCCCCAAGGGCCCCCTCTCTGGGCACAGCTCCCTCCCAAATGGGGCAACCTTTACTCCCTGAGAGCAAAGGCTGTCTGGCTAGACCAGCTCTTGGGCTGCACTTGGCTGACTGATTGGAGCTATGGCTACTCTGTCTCCATGTGGGGGAAGGGATGGCAGCCAGAAGGAATTCACAGAGGCACGAAATGGTCCCTTAATCCAACTCAGCTGAGGAGCTGAGGGCAAGACCCTGGCACAGGGTGGCAGTTCTTAAAGGCACAGGCAGTGGCTGAGGAAGCTTCCAGTGGAGGAAGCAGGTACCCAGTGGGCACGTGTGAGCAAGCCCGCCACCCCTTCCCTGCCTCACCCGGGGCTGAGGAAGCTCCTGGGGTGCTGGCAAGAAAACATGGGGCTGCTTTGCAGATATTAGGGAGACTCAAGGGGTCTGAGAGAGAGAGAAGCTGGGTGTAGGTTGGCAGCTTTAAGACCTCTGTGTCTCAAGGCCCTGGGCAAAGCCAACTGCCCATCAGTCTTCCCGGTCTGGGTGATGGGCATTAGCCAAGCCTGGGTCTTTGAAATGTCCCTATTAGGTTACATGTGGGGGGATGGGGATGTGGCTTAAGCGGTAGCGCGCTCGCCTGGCATGTGTGCGGCCTGGGTTCGATCCTCAACACCACATACAAACAAAGATGTTGTGTCCACTGAAAACTAAAAAAATAAATAAATAAATTCTCTCTCTCTCTTTAAAAAAAAAATATTAAAAAAAAAAAGATTACCTGTGTGACCAGGACAAGGAAGGGAACCATTATAGAAAGAGCATGGCTTGAACTGGAGGGGGCCCCTCAGCCGATAGGAGACAGCATAGAGAATGGGGAGGTAGGTGCCCAAGGCCTTGCACAGGCTGGGGTGGGTCGTAGGGCTGTTGCAGGGTGGGAAGCCCACACTGAAAATGAGATCACTTGATGTCTCTTCTCCATGAGTGAAGTTCTTTTGGAAAATCCAGTCTGGCCCAGCTGTCCTCAAGGGAGGAAAATAAGGGATTGCTAATCTGTTTTGTGTTAGCCATGCTCAGGCTGAGTTGGGCAGGGCAGAGGGGCGTGGAGTCAGACTAATTCTTATGGCTACTATTTGTAGAATGTCTTCTATGTTTTAGGGCAAGAGGTCTTATGTGCAATTTCTTTCCTTTCAAACTCTATGAGGTAACATAACTATTTTACAAATGATGGTGCTAGGGCTCTGAGAGGTTAAGTACCTTCCCCAGGGTCACACAGCTAATGAGATACAGAGAACAAAGTTGCACCTACTAGGACTGGGTAAATACCAAATGCATGTTTTTTGTGACATATTGCTTTTGTCCTGTGGTGAGAATGAGGCATGTTTGGAAAGAATAGGGGACAGAGTATACCAGAAGGGAGCAAAGTGAGGAAACTAGCAGGGGCAGAAGAACCAACACAGATTCTGTGTTCCTCAGGCAGCTCTCCTTGTACTCAGGAGAGGGGATCCCCCATCCCTACATTCTTCTTCATCTACCCTCTTGAGGACCTGAGGTGCTTCTGTCTGGGAGGTCAGACCTTTTCCAGGACCCTTGAGTCCAGCAGCACTTGGTCTTTAAGAAAAAAATTTTCCACCAATGGGGACTGAAGCAGGTGTTCTACCACTGAGTGACACTCCTGGCCTCCCCCTCTTTTTTTGAGGAGGGCACTGGGGTTTGAACTCAGGGTCACTCGACAACTGAGCCACATCTCCAGCCCTATTTCGTGTTTTATTTAGAGACAGGGTCTCACTGAGTTGCTTGGTGCCTCATCATTGCTGAGGCTGGCTTTGAACTTGTGATTCTCCTGTTTCAGCCTCCTGAGCTGCTGGGATTACAGCCACCACACCTGGCTCTCCCCAGTTAAAAAAAAAAAAATTATTTTGAGACAGAGCCTTGCTAAGTTGCCCAAGCTGGCCTTGAATTTGTGATCCTCCTGCCTCAGCCTCCTGAGTTGTTGGGATTGCAAGCGTGTGTGCCCAGCTTTAGGGAAGGTCACTGTACGGGCAAGTTTTCTTCTTATCATACTGGTTGGATCAGACCAAGTAGGGTTCCTTACCACACAAAGAGCCTGGGCCAGAGCCTGGCAGAGTGGCCTTGTGCTGAGCTTCGAGGAGAAGATGTGGAGTTGGAGGGCCACGCCCCTTGGGTCTGCTCCCCGAGACTGTTCATTGAGAGGTTGCAGAGCCAGGCCTGGCTGGGAGCAGCGCTGACAGGATGACAGTTGTCCTTGTCTCAAGCAGCTCCTGGTTTAGTGTGGTGGTCCTCAAAGTGGAGCCCAGGGAATTATTTAGAGGGTTTGAGAGGTCAGAAGTGTTTTCCTGATGACACTAAGATGTTATTTGCCTTTCTTGGTTTCTGCACTCAATGCAGTTTTCCAGATGTTCTGTGATGTGTGATTTGGTGATGGGTGGAATGCAAAAGGGATGAGAGTCCAGCTGTTTCTGTTAGACCAGATGTTAAGGAGATTTGCAAATGTGTAAAACAATGCTACCCTTTTTGGTATGTTTTTTGTTTTGTAAAAAATATTTTAAAAATGCATGGTGGGGCATTCCTGTAATCCTAGGAGGCTGAGGCAGGAGGATCACAAGTTTGAGGACAGACTTAGTAACTTAGTGAGACTCTGTCTTGAAACAAAAAATAAAAAGGGTTGGGGATGTGACTCAGTGGTAGAGAAGCCCTGGGCTCCATCCCCAACACCACAAATGAAAGAAAATGAAAACACAAAAGCCCCATATGAGTGAAATTGAAGGCAGACCCCTCAACTCATCATCGTATTTGACCCTCACACCCGTCCTGGGATATAAGGCCTCAAAGTGGAGCCCAGGGAAGTATTTAGAAGGATCCCATTTTCCACAGTTGCTGAGGCCCTGGAAGTTAAGTGCTTTTGCCCAAAGTTGTACAGCTGTACAAAGAGCCGGGCTGAACATCAGAGCTGGCTCTATTGGACTCCTGGTTTTCAATTTTACATTCTTTTGCCCATATTTTTTTTTCTCATTTTCTTTGCTATTTTCCATGTCCTTCCTATAGACTTGTACAATGGGCCGAGGGCAAGAGGACCTGTGAGCAAGGACACTTGACTGGGACCTGTGTGAAGAGGTTGGCCTGGGGCCTGGGGTGGGAGGTTTCTTGCTTCTGTCTGGCCGAGTCCCTTTCCTCTTTCCCACAGGTCCCAGGGCCTGACCTTCTTGCCTTTTCCTTCCTCCTGGCGTCTCCCGAGTCCCAACCTGTCTCAGCAGGGACACCATCCCTCCTGCTCTCTGTCCCTTACTGCTGTAGCGCTGTCCTCATGGGTTGTCCTGCCTATCACTGTGCCCTCGGCCCATTGTACAAGTTAACAAGACAGGGGACATGGCATGCTAATGTGGCTCCTGCATGAGACCCCACCTCCAGAGGCTCCCCTGGTTTGTGTCTTCATTCCTGAGACCATGGATCCCTATGGCTCCCTATGGCTCCCTCATGCTCATCCCTCCGCGGTTCACTCTCCTCCCCTCTGGAGGTCGGTGAACGAGCAGCAGGTAGAGCGAGCCACTTGTGGTCCTGTTCTATTGCAGGACTCCAGCTCTCCAGTTTTCTCTGGGCCTAGTTCTCCAGCTCAAACCTTCCACTCCAACCAGGCTGGCCTCCGCTCTGTCCCTGGAACAGGCTGTGTTCACCCTGCCTGTCCATCTTCCTCCAATCGGAAATGCCCTCCCTTCTCCTTGCTACAGGACCACCATTATAGGAATGTGCTCAGTGCCCCCCTCCTTTTCTGCCAAACCTTCCAAATGGACTCCTCCTCCTTGCTCACTGCCACCCTGGGTCTTGACCTTCATCCCCTGGTTCTTGACTCTTCCCTAGTCTTCAGGGGCCTAGAAGACAGTAGCTTAGTAGCCCTGGCTCACCAACAACTCCAAAAGGCAGATCACCCCAAAGATCAGGAGATCAAGGAAGCTCATGCCCTGGTTTTGGAATGCCCATCCAGTGACCCTAGCACACAGTTTCTGTCCGGTTTGGGCAGTGCTATGTCTACTATGCATCCCTAGGATTATCCCTGAGCTGGGAAGAGGCTCTAAATGTAAACCTCTGTCAATGTGCGGTTCGAAGAAAGGTGGTACTTAGTATTCTCAAGGGAATTAAACATTTGCTGATGATTACCTGCTAGGAAAATCTCAGTGGAGCTCTGATGGTTTAGTTTTGGAAATGGGGCTCAGATGGGAAATGGACATTTGTTGAGTACCTGCTATATACCATACTGTTTTTGTTTGGTAGTGGGGATTGAACCCAGGGGCACTTGACCACTGAGCCACATCCCCAGCCCTATTTTGTATTTTATTTAGAGACTGAGTTGCTTAGCCTCTCATCATTGCTGAGGCTGGCTTTGAACTCATGATCATGATTTGTCTCATCTTCCTGAACTGCTGGGATTACAGGTATGTGCCACCACGCCTGGCGCCCTTTCTATATTTTATTTTGGGACAGGGTCTCATGAATTTGCTTAGGGCCTTGCTAAATTGCTGAGGCTCTCCTTAAATTTGTGATCCTCCTGCCTCAGCCTCCCAAGTTGCTAGGATTATAGGCATGCGACACCAAGCCCGGCCCAGTGAGATTAAATATTTTTCTTGGACGATACTCACTAGTCCTTTTCTGTTGCCTTCCGGTATCCCACACAGATACTTGTTTGTGCTTCAAGAGTGATGAAGGATGGGGACACTCAGAGGTGTCTAGCTCAAACCTAGCAGGGCTCAGGTGGATTATGCTGGTTTTTCTATTGGACACGTGTGAACATAACCTTGCTGTTTAGCTAAATTCCTAATGATGCAGAGTAGGAAAAATTCCTACAAAGCGCTGTTGATAATTCCACCAAAAGGTATAAAACTGTGATAAGAGAACTGACGGGGTTCCATCCTGCCTCTGCCACTGATAGGCAATGGTGGCCTTAAGAAGGCCTTCTGAGAGCTCAGCAGACTGCCAAAATGAAATCATGGACAAGGGTGCCTTATTCTATTTTTTCTTTTATTTCTTATTTATATGTGGTGCTAAGAGCCAAACCCACATGCTAGGCAAGCACTCTGCCACTGAGCCACAACCCCAGTCCTCTAATTCTAAATCTTCATAGAAATAGGAATTTTTTTGAGCATTGATTCACTTAAATTAATTCTGCACACTGGAACCGGGGAACCATTGGTATGTTAAGACCCAGTTCAAGGTCACACAAGAGCAACTGCACATGGAACACCTCCCCTATGGGAAGGCCTGCAGGAATGCCAGAAAAGAATGGGAGAAGAAATCCAGGTTACTAAAGGGGGAAGCAGGATGCCAAACACGGGGACAGACCTGTTCGTGTTTGGTGTCCGTGTAACACCAGGGCCTGCTGCCACAGGGATGAGAAAGCACAGTAAACCAAGTGGAGAGCAGGGAGCAGAGGCGAGGGCCTGAGTTGGGTGCCTACCTCTTCCTTACCATATGCTCCCCAGTAGGAGATAAGGAAAATGCACAGGGTGGCTTCTATCTCTGGTGAGAAGCTAGTGGGATAGGCAAGAGTTACAGTTCTTTGGGGCTCACCCATCCACTTGGCTACAAGTCTATTGTTTCCATTTTGAAGAGGATCTTATCTACCTGTGGCTAGGGGGAAGTCATCAGCTTTAAAATCTTATCCTGGGTTGGGCCACCCACTTTGATGGAGGCCAGGGAAATCTGGGTCCCTTGAGGAGAAGTTGCAGGATTTGAGTTACTGCTTCCAATCCCGCCTTCTACACTCTTGGACAATGCCCAGAAAAGTGCCCCCTCCATGAAGTGGGTTTAACAGCCATACTCAGGCCTCCACACAAGCTGGTGCTTGCCTCAGTGAGGATTGACTAGATAGGCCGTGGGTTTTCAAGTATATGCAGCAGGGAAGGCAGGAAGAATCCCCATGAAATGCTAAGCTTACCTAGAGACTTCAGCATCTTAATTCTAAAATCAGGGCTGGGGTGTGGTAGAGCTCTTGCCCAGCATATTGGAGGCCCTGGGTTCAATCCCCAGTTGACACACAAAGCATTTGCCTAGTTCTAAAATCAGCAGAAATGGAAAAGCTGAATAGCAAGAATAATCAAAAGGAAAAAGTCAGATATGGTGGAGTTTGCCTTCATCTCAGCAACTCAGGAGGATTGAAAGTTTGAGGCCATGGGGCTGGGGATGTGGCTCAAGCAGTAGCGCGCTTGCCTGGTGTGCGTGTGACCCGGGTTCGATCCTCAGCACCACATACAAAGATGTGGTGTCCGCCGAAAACTAAAAAATAAATATTAAAATTCTCTCTCTTTTTCTACAAAAAAAAAAAAAAGAAAGTTTGAGGCCAGCCTGGGCAATTAAGAGACTCTTGTCTCAAAATGAAAAAAAGGACTGGGGATGCAGAGGAGTGGTAAAGCACCTCTGGGTTCAATCTCCAACACACACGAACACCAAAAAGGGGGAAAAATAGAGAATGTTTCTGAGTGCCTCAAGGAGTTAATCCCTTTAAGGGGTTAAATCCAAAGTCTTGGAAAAAAAAAAAAAACCTTTAGGGGACTGGCTCCTGAAACTCAGGGGTACAAGCGCTTGCCTAGCATGTGCAAGGCTCTGGGATCAATTCCTAGCACCACAAAAAAGGTAAAAACAAAGCCCCTCAGGGAACCAAACCTTTAACATAAAGGCAGCTGTTTCTATTTTAAAGGGGAAAGAAGCTGAGGTCTTTATCAAGGACCAGGCCGAATCATTTCAGGTCAAGCCACTCTGCTCCAAGAGTGAGCTGTCCTGTGTTCAATGCCCACTGGAGAGGCTTGCTTGATTTAGCTCACTGTAGCCCCTGTAGCTCACTGGGCCCCATACATTTCAGCAAAGAACTGCGTACCCAGACCAGCAGTTCATTTGAAGGTGTTTTAGGTAATTATCCCAGGTGTAAAAAAGGTGTCATGAAGGAGAATGACCTAAGAAGACATGCTGAGATCTTTAGAAGTGTGATATGACACCTCACCCCTAAATATTTTGGCCAAAATAAAGGATGTATAAACAAATATAAGGGGTTGGGGTTGTAGCTCAGTGGTAGAGTGCATGCCTAGCATATGTGAGGCACTGGGTTTGATCCTCAGCACCATATAAAAATAAATAAAATAAAGGTAATGTGTTCGTCTAAAAATAAATAAAATGCAGGAAAAAATCAGTACTCAGTGAATCTTGATGAATAATATAGTTTTCAAAATGCACTCTTTCAGCTTTTCTATAGAATTGAAAAATTTAACAAGTGAATAACTTTTTCCAGAACTTACTTGGAGAATGAATTACATGGCCCTTAATATGCTTGGAGCCCTTCCTGCATTCACACCCCTCCCAAATCAAGATTCCACCACTTACCAGCTTCTTTCTCAAAGCTATTATTTATTCTGTACAAGGTTCCACTGTACATTAGACATTCTTCTACTCTTGCTTACACAGTAAACAAGTGTACACCAGCCCTTGGGCTCAGATTCACAGGTCTTCCCTAGAAAAGGGTGTCAGGCCAGGTAAAACTCAGGGTGTCTTTCTCTGGTGCCTGGTCCCAGGAGCACTGGGATGGTCCAGGCTCCCTGGGGCACAGGCTGGGCCCAGCTGTGGGGTGTGCAAAGTGCACAGTGCTCCATGCCTCAGTGCTGAACAACTTTGCTCTCTGGGATGGCATGGAGTTTTGTCTAACAACTTAGGGCAAAACCCAGGAATCATACAACAGAGGCAAGATGTCCCCAGACACCCAGGCTCCAGCTCCTAAGGAAGGACCAAAGGCCAACACCAAGAGGAGCTGAGGGGTGGCATGGGCATCCCTGAGAAACTCGGTCCAGAGGGCCTGTGTCTAGGAGGCTCTGAGAAGGGGCAGGTGGCAGGAAGGCAAGGGGAAAGGGATGTTAAAAGAGAATAAATTAAAGGAGAGAAGCTCGAGGGACAGGGGGCTTGTGCTATCCTTCAAACAGCTAGGGAGTAGACCAGGGTAGGTAAGAGGTGGCGGGCAGGAAGGACTGATACACTATCTTAAGAAATCGTTTTACCTACTTCCCTCTTAGCCTCACTGCAATGCACAACGTACCAGGGGCTCAGGGCGGGACCCTATTTCCCCCAGTGGGTTTGAACATGGCACTGGGGAAAAGGGAAGGGACTGAGGGATATTTCAGGGAGGGGCAGTTACCCCCTGGTCCCCAAATGCTATAAGGCACAATTCTTGGAGGCAACTAGATTCCATCGAAAACAAAATGAAAAACCCAAAACAAAAACTTGTTTAGATCCCAGGTCTACTGTGGTGTGCTTGGGCCTGGCCAACCCCGCCTAGCACCACAGGGGGCTAGCACTGGGAAAGTTCTACTTGAAGAATTACACAAAAAGGACCAGCCCAACATGCCAGCTGTGACGAGGTGTGGAGGAGAGGGTCTCCAGTCCGAACACTTTCATTACTGTAAGTAAAAAAAGCTGGGCATTAAAAAAAAACCCAAACCAGCTTTCCTCAAAGATGTCCCCTTGCCTGTGCCCTTGGAGTTAGCAGCGTTAAGAGGGCTCTTGGCTCATGGGTGCTTCCTGCTCTGGACCGGTGAGCAGGTCCAGGTAGAGACAGGCGCCAGCTCCTCAACGGTGCCATGATTCAGGCAATGAGGCTCCCAGAAGGCTCCAGAGGGCGCTGTCTTCCCAGGAGGCGCAGGGGCTGGAGAGGACAGCAGGTGGACGAAGATCTTCTCCCCACAGACTGCTGTTGTTTATTACACACAGGAAAAAACCACAAGCTTAAAAATGCACACAAGAGAAGCCGAGGGAGCACTGTGCTGACTCCGGTCTCTGTGTCCAGTGGATCTTCCCGCCAGGCCATGGCTTGGGGGCACCCAGCTCCTTGCTCCAGACCCTGACCAGGCTGCATCAACTCCTGCTCAGCAGCTTTATTTTAGTTTATTTTTCTCTTATTTGTCAGGTTTTTTTTTTGTTGTTGTTGTTTTTTTAGTTTTTTTTGTCTTTTTAAAAAACTTAGGGTGTGGGGCCACCACAGGGAAGGGGGAAGGGCTGTAGCTCCTTGCTGCTACATACGGGAGGGTGGACTGGCCAACTCGTAGAAGAGCAAATAGGCGTCGCTGGTGCGGACTTGGCTGGAGGACATGGGCGTGACACTGTGAAGAGAGCAGGGAAAAGTCAGAGTCCTGGCCCGGGAGGCCATCAGGTTCACAGAGCTGAGTGGCTGAAGAAGTGTGAGGCCCCTGTCTCTCACTTCTCTATTACACACCCACCGCCAAACTCTGTTGGTTTGGTTAATACTGGGGGTTGAACTCAGGGGAACTTTACCACTGAGCCACATCCCCAGCCCTTTTTATTTTTTAAAAAAATTTGAGACAGGTCCTCCCTCAGTTGCTAAGGTGGCCTCAAACCTGGAATCCTCTTGCATCAGCCTCCCAAGTTGCTGGGACTACAAGGCATGCGCCACCAGGCTTGGCCCAACTTCTGTCTTTTGATAGCCTCAGGATGGGCAGACTTGTGTGTGTTAAGTAGCTTTTGAGCACGCACTGAGAGACATATGGTCTGACAGCCAGGAGCCCTGCCTGAGCCCCCTCTCTCACCTGGAGTCATTGAAAGTGTGCCATTCGCCTGTCACTGGACTTCGGCAGTAGGCTGTATAATGGCCGCCCATGGTGGTTCCGGAGTGATTGGACACAGCATACAGGTTGTAAACAGCGTGGTCTGGGGAGGAAATGCAAGGCATTGAGTCCGGAGGCATTCTCTACCGCCCTATTCCCTCCTCCTGCCTCTTCTTCCCAATCTTTTGCTAACTCATGTTAGCTTCCTGCCATTTCCTTGCTTCCCACCTGTATCTTAGACACTGTGCCCTGATTCTTCACTTCTTGAAGATACTCACTGGTGTTTTCTGAGGCAAATTCTCTCAAGTCCAGGTCTTTTAGTGGGAAATTCACAAATGTTGTGAGCTTGCTGGTTCGTATCCTGGATTCTGAGAACCGCTTCAGGTCTGGGATTGATGAGTTAAGGACAGATGGCATGGCAAGGACAGAGGCAACTAGATGAGACCACACAAGCAACTGCACCTTCCTCAGGAAGCAGAAAAGCAAACACAAGGAAGTCTACAAGTTTTAAATTTTCCTACTCTGCTCCCCTCACCAAAATCTCTTTGTCATCAGTCATTCTCATAAGTCAGGTCCCTGCTAGGTGCAGTGGCACAGGAGGCTGAGGCAGGAGGACTGCAATTTCAGTCAGCCTCAGCAACTTAGGAGACCCTGTCTCTAAATAAAATTTAAAAAGGGCTAGGGCCAGGTGCAGCAGTGCAAGCCTGTAATCCCAGTGGCTCAGGAGGATGAGATAAGAGAATCACAAGTTCAAAGCCAGCCTCAGTAATGGCGAGGTGCAAAGCAACTCAGTGAGACCCTGTCTCTAAATAAAATACAAAATAGGACTGGGGATGTGTCTCAGTGGTTGAGTGCCACTGAGTTCAATCCCAAGTACTCCCCCCGCCAAAAAAAAAAAAAAAAAAGCCAAGGCCCAGGGACCTTAAGGATACGGAGCACCAAGATCTTTGGGAACCTCTGGATGGAGAACTTCTTTATACATCTTTTTCTGGCTCGGCAGCGACAGCATGTCTGAAAGACAAGATAAACAGAGCTAAAGAACCTGTGGGAGAAATCAAAGGGCAAGTCCAGTAACTCCTCGGCTGGACTTTCCCAGAGAAGTCTCATGGAAATATGTTGTTGCTGTCACCAAAGGATGACTTACTGGCTTTTCATCACCATCAAGCACATCCTCTTTGGTGAAGAGCCTCATGCAGTCCATTAGTGTTACCTCAGGATAACCTCGCTGGAGAAAAAAAAAAGTAAAGGTCAGCTGTTGATGACATGGAAGGACAGGAGGGAGCTCCAAACGTGGGGCAACAGTAGTGCATACCTTAGCAATGGGCAGTGAGAGGTCCCAGAAGGGATCAAAGACTGTAGAGCAGTAACCACAGTCGGTACATGTCAGGGAGCTCTTTAGCTGCCCAACAAAGAGATCTGGGAAGAGAAGGTCAGGAGATGCTGAACACGGGGGGTGCACACAGTCTTCTCACTGTTCCTGCCTCAGTTT
Organism: Marmota monax; assembly: GCF_021218885.2. Classification (NCBI taxonomy): domain Eukaryota; kingdom Metazoa; phylum Chordata; class Mammalia; order Rodentia; family Sciuridae; genus Marmota; species Marmota monax. The sequence goes on along the minus strand of NW_026695234.1, from coordinate 4,408,978 downwards.
GTTGGATGTGGGCAGAAGCACAGTTCCCCGCAGAATGACTCTTAAGGCTTTTCTTTTTTGCAGTGCTGATGGGACCCAGGGCTTCACACGTGCTAGGCAAGTGCTCCCCCATTGGGCTGACCCCAGATCTACTCAGGGCTTTTTTTTTTTTTTTTTTTTTTTTTGAGAGAGAATTTTTAATATTTATTTTTTAGTTTTTGGCGGACACAACATCTTTGTTTGTATGTGGTGCTGAGGATCGAACCCGGGCTGTACTCATGCCAAGTGAGCGCGCTACCGCTTGAGCCACATCCCCAGCCCATACTCAGGGCTTTTCATGCTCCGCTCAGGTGAAACAGATTACAATAAGGCAGCCATTTTTTCCGTCTGTGCACTTACCCCCAATCCGACTGTCTTCTCGTTCTAGATATTTCCTCCACATCTGTCGCCCTTTTTCATCATCACTGGGAACCAAAGAAGGAAGAAAACTAGGTCAGAGCTCTAACCATGTTAAGCTTAAGGGTATGTCAACGTGGATCTTTGATCTTCAAAAGCAAATCTGGTTCTCCCCAAAATCATTTACCCCAAAGAAATAGGCTGAAAATTCAAGTTCACAAAAGTTTTGTTTCCATATAGCATCCTCCCCTACTTACGGGAGATGATCAAGGTTCTCAGGGTTGGACTTAGGCCTCACTGTGACTCGGTTCACCTCATTGTGGAGCCCATCCAGAAGAAAGCGGAGGAACTCCTGAGCATCCTGCTGACTAACCCAGAGAAAAAAGTGTGAGCAACACTTCTGTATCAAGGCTCTGCTCTTGCTGCCACCCACCCTGGGAGGACATGTCTGCAGGGCCCTTACTTATAACCAACGAAGCGTGGTGCATATCTCTGGATCTGGGTCTTGAACTCAGAAGGGCTCACCACATCATTGGGGGATGAAGTCCATATGGTCTGGATTAGTTTTGCAAACTCTGTTGAAAGAAGAGAACAGAGAAAGGGTGTGGAGGGCAGGTGAGATATTTTCTATAAGAAACTAAAACTAGAATCCCAACAAAAAGTAGGCAAAGACAGAAAAGTAGAGAGGTATTTCTAAAACACAACTATTTGCACTATTCGAGTAGAGTGGAAAAAGCATCAAGTGAGGAAGCAGGGCCATGTCCATGCAGGATTCCTCACCTTCCATGAGGGTTGTGTGTGCATTGCTGGTGTGGCTGAGGTCCCGCATATAGAGCCTCTGGAGGCAGTAATCTCTCAGCTCCCGGGTGTTGCTCAGGCACTGCAGAATCGAGTTCATGAAGCACTGCAAGAGATGATCCAGAAAATCAGCGGGTACCACAGTATTGACCTTAAATGTCCCCCAAAGATTAGAAACTTGGACCCCAGCCCATGGTGCTGGACATTTTAAGTGGGGCTCTAGGGGAGGTCTTTAGGTCACTGGGAATACACCCTTGAAGGGGACTGTGGGACCCCAGTCTCTTTTCTCTTTCGTGTCCTGGCCATGAGGTGAGTGGTTTTGCTTTACCATGTTCCTGCCATGATGTGCTGCCTCACTGTAAGCTCAAAGCAATAGGGCCAATTAATTGTTCATGAACTGAAACCTCTGTGAGCCAAAAACCGTGTTGTCTTTATAAGTTGATTTATCTCTGGTATATATTTATCTATACAGTGGGGGAGATCAAACTTTTATGTGGCATCTCTATTACTTAGCACCAAAGTCTCTTTGTTTCATCTACCTAGAAATGAACTTCTTACAGCCTCAAGTTTCTCTTTTTCTATGTGAAGGGGGTGAAGTGAAGCAAATTGCTACTATTGGCCCAGGAGACATAACTGGTTGTTTACAACTGAGGTGAGCAAAAGGGAGTGGGTACGCTGGACAGAAGGGGTGGGAAGCAATGGGTATCCTCAAGGAGAAGGATCCAGGAGAGGAGCAAGCTGACAGTTAAAAGGGGAACTTCCTTTTGGCAGTGCTTCCTGCTGGGGGCGGGTGAGGCAGAGCCTAGCAATTCCATGAAACACTCGCCAGGAAGGACAGGTACCAACTGCCCTAGAGGGCAGGGAGTCAGTTGGAGCCAGGAAGGGACTCTGGTTAAATTTTCCCAGTCAGAAGAATAGGAGTGGCCCCAGGAAAAAGGTAGGCTAGGAAGAACTTACCGTGTTCCCAAGGTTTCGAAGACCAGCCAGACCCTGGGCACTCTTAGAATTCTGTAAGCAAAGAACACAAAATATGTAAGAATGAGGCAAAGTGGCTGGCCCTCTGCTGGGCTCTCTCATGCAACTGTCTGCCAGCTGGAGCCATAGCAGCAGGCCACACCTGTTTTCTTTTCAACCTTAGTCCCTGTACCTTGGAGGAAAGAGGGCTGAAGAAAACACAACTAAAACACAACTATTTGCACTATTCGAGTAGAGTGGAAAAAGCATCAAGCGAGGAAGCAGGGCCATGTCCATGCAGGATTCCTCACCCTCCATGAAGAAGGCTTATTAATTTCAACACACAACAAAAAATGTTCTTCAGGGGTTTTCTTTCTTGTATGCACTACATATTCCCCATCTTTATGTTATTGTAAATTCTCTTCTACAGTAGTGACTGGAGATTAGAACTACAGACTAGGGATTCATATATTAGAGTATTTAAGTCCCAAATCCAGGCCTGTCTCAAATGACCTACATTTAGACTAGATGTCCAATATAGAAAGCAGCTATCCTAACAGGCACTTCAAGGAGCTTATGAAAAGTTAAATGACAAAACACCCAATTAAGTTTCGATATTCAGCTGCGAAAAACTCAAGTCGTCTACCATTCTGAATTGTCAGAGACAGGTGGAATTCCTTCCAGCTGAGCTCAGCTCCTAAGGGCTGATGAAAGGCTGGGAGAATCCTCCCTGCCTGGTTCCGGTTTCAACATCCTGACTGGCCACTGACTTGAGAATCCTTCTTATGGCATACTGCAGCCAAGCCGAGGTGAGCACCTGGCTGAAGGTGCCACTCTTGCTCTTGTCTCTATTGTGGAGGTTGGTGAGGGGGCTGGAGAGAGAGCAGGTGCTAGATTGCGGACTCTGAGCATTGTTTGTCAAGGGATCTTGGCTAATCCTGGGCATACCTCCAAAGGAATCAGAAGACCTTCAGCCCAAAGGGTTAAAGAAACAGTTTACAGGTGAGTCTGCCGCTCCCTCTTTCAGGAAGGGCACCTGGGAGCAGGCAACTCTGGAGCAACACTGGCTGGGGCATGCGTGGGGCCAGCTCAACCCTGATCAGAACAGGAGCCTGAAATAACTCAGCTAAAATTACTCATGCCATGTGCTGACAGCCTCATAGGCTGTCAGCAGCTCAAAGCCCATGAGATTGTCAGTTGGGGGTGGGTGGGGAGGAGCAGGTTGAAGGAGGGCTTTTCTCAAGAACTGCCTTGCCCATCCCATAAGTAAGAGGATCCCTTCCCTGGCCAGTTGTCAGGTCCAATCCTAACAGGTAAGGGAGAAAATACAACCAGAAGAGAGACCTGATTTAAAACTGGGGCTGGAAAGAACGCCTACTGGCAGCAGGTGGGGTGTGAGCATCCTGCTTGCTGGGGATGGCAGGATGCAGCCACAAACAAAATCTGAATTTTACCTCACTGACAATCTAAACCCCAATGTTCTAGGAAAAGGGTCACCAGAGATGATTCCCCAGGACAGAGATCTTATTAGCATTTTCAGGCAGAATTGATGAAAGATTCCCAGGGGGCCCAACAACAACAACAACAACAAAGGCTACAGAAGTCTCCATGTTGCCCATTTGGAACCATACTTAAATGTTAAGTGTGCCCACACAGAATGCCCACTCTTACACCTATTTTTGGCAGTGCTTTATTAGCTCTTATCCTCTGTGCCTCAGACGACATCTGTCTAAACAGGCTGTATATGCAAAGCATTCTACCACTGGTGACCATGTCCATATACACCAAAGCAGGCCCTCAGCTGAGACAATATCACACCAAGCACTAGTGGGGGTGGGGAAAGGACACCAGAGTCATCTGCCTACAGAGGCACTCCTGTTTTCACTCTGACCCAGCAGTGGGAGGTAAAGGAGGGTGTTTCATCTCTCATGGTTACTATTCCTAAGGATCTAATACTTCTGTTGGTCTTGGGGTGGGGAAAGGAGAGAGGATCCTTTAAGGCATCACTAGACCCCTCTGCTAATTTTAATTTTTCTTTTTTAGGATGGGGAGTTGTGCTTTTGTCTAAAATTTCCTGAGTTTAAAACTGCATGCCAATTTCTGAGCACTCTGTGTGGAATGTGGGGGGTAGCAGTCAGGGGTAAGAGACTAGGGGAGATCAGGGCTGCTCTATGCCCAGCCAGATATTCTTCTGCCATGAATAGGAAATCAGGAGCTCTAGGGAAAGTCAGCACTTTCCATTCCAGAGAGGAACAAAATGTTCCAGGAGTGACCTTTCTTACAGGGCAAACAATCCTACCTCAGCCTGGCAGGGAGAGAGAGGCTAGAACTTGAGGAGGTGGGATAGAGACCCTGCAGAGGCAGCCTTTTACAGGGAAAGCAGAAGGAAAGCTGTTATGCTGAGACTCATGTGCAAAGAGTTGAGAAAGTTTGGACCCTGTGCTCCCTTATACTAAGCCATCAACAAACCTAGTTTTGACTCTGTAGCAAGCTCTGTTCTAGAGAGCAGATGCCACCTCTAGAGTTGGTAAATAGCACTCCTTTCCCAGGGCAGGAGCCAGGGCTCAAAGAGTTGTCCCCTGGGCTAATGCAGAGGTGTCATCTTGGGTATGGGGCCTACTGAGGTTTTTGTCTTCATACTGGAGACCCCAGTCTTCATATTGGAGACGCTTTTTACCTGCGCAGGGAGGGTCAGCCATGAGTCCTGGCTGCAGCCAAGGAGCCCAGTGTGGCCCTGGCACGGGGCAGGACACGCACTGCCAACACGGGAGCTGCTGCCTGTTACATAAGACCTGTCAAGCTCAGGCCCCTTCTCCCTTCCCCAAGGGGACGGTGCCCAGCCTCAGTCCCAGCATTACTCAGGGCAGCTGCTTCCATTGAGGGATCCCCTGCCTACTTCCCACACCTGGAGGGCCTGCAAGAGAAAGGAAGTTGCCCCCTTTTACCTGTCTGCAACTCCTCTGCCCTTCACGGGGTCAAAGGACCCCGTCACCAACCCCTGGGCGAGAGCCCTTTGGGAACAGAGTGGGAGGCGGCCCCTTCGACCAGCCTTCCTTGCTGGAGTCTGGCCTGGGAGGAGTCACCCGGCAGAGTCCAGCGTGCTGCCGGTTCCCTCACACACCAGCCCTAGTCAAGGTTACGCTTTCCTGCACCTGTCCTGATAGGTGCCCGGAATTAAGAGACCGAGAGCCACCTGGTGCCCAGGTCACCGACAGGGAGGGTAAGGGGGACTCGGAGGTTGGGACCTGGACAAGGGGAGGGGGCAGCGAGTAAGAGTGTGATCACCTGGGGAGGGGGCATTCCTTGCTGGGAGACCATGGGAAAGGAGGGGTGGGGGCTGGGAAGAATCCGTCCCCCCCGCTGAGGGGCGCGTGGCGGTCCGGGGACATCCTGGGGAGGAGGCGGGACCCCAGACCCTTGGCGTGGGGGGTCCCGGAAAGGGGCCCGCGTACCTTGGCTTTGTTGAGCAGAAGCCCCACGAAGGTGGAGAGCAGCAGGGACGGGGAGAGAGGGGAGCGCGGCCTCAGCTCCTTGGCGAGGGCGGGAAAGGGGGCGGCCGGGGGCTCCTCGGGCAGGGTCACCGTGTACGAGGTGCGCATGCTGGGGGGCGGGCGGCGGGCTCGGCCCCACGTCTAACGTTGGTCAAGGGGGCACGGGGAGTCCCCGCGCGGTGCCACAGCCGGCACAGCAAGGCCGGCAAGGCTGCCACAGGACACGGTCCGCGGCGCCCGGCGGTAACTGTTACCGCGGGGCGGACCGCGCGCCCCTCCACCTCAACCTCCCCACCGCGCGCCGCCAACCGCCCCGGCTCGGCTCTCGCGCTCCCGCGGACTGCCAGCCGGGCCGGCGCCTCGGGCCCTGCGACGTCAGCGCCAGGGCGGAGCCAGACCCGAAGCCCCGCCCATCCCCGACACGCGGACACCAGCGAGGCCGCAGGGCCTGCCCCCTGCCGCTCGCCGGTTCTGCTCCGCGCCGGGCAGCTAGGTGACCCCCGGCCCGACCCGGCCCGACCCGGCCCGTCCGGGTCCGCCAGCAGCAAAGGGCTGTAGGTCCCCCGGAGGGGGCGAAATCGAAACACGCAGCCCCAACTCAGAACAAGTTGTCGTTGGGGGCCGCAGAGGACGCCTCCTCAAGACCCAGCGTCACGCGGGTGAGCTTCCGCCCAGGCAGCATAGAACCCCGAACTTTTGGGTGCCGCAGATCATTTCGAGGACCTCACGAGAGCTCCCTACTATTTTCAGGGCAAAATGCATACATGGCATAAACTTGTGTTCAGCATTCAGGGGGACCCAGGCCCTCAATCTGTGTGGGTGGATGGGCCCAGGTAAAGAAGAAAGATTTCCACGGCCTTGGCACTGAGTTTCCATCCTCCAAGCTTAGTTTGGCCCATCATCAAGAGAGGCAGTACTGGTTTTATAAGGTACAATAGGTCACCGGCCCTTTTGGCCCCAGGAAAGAACCTTTTTTTGGGTACCCAATTACTCAACTCCATCTCTTTGAGAATCTCAAATTTGAGTCGTTTGTGGGAGGTGGGGAGATCAGGGCTCAGCTGGTGTTGGGGTGAGCATTCTGCTCTGACCCCAAGTGCAGCAGTACTTGGAAGAACCAGGGGGTCTTGAGGGGCGGTTTTTTTATGCTCCGCCCCCTCACCTAAAACAGGGAAGTGCACGAATCAGCCTAGAGAAAGTATCTTGTTTGGAGCTTGCTGGCTATTTTTAGCCAGTATCTTTAGAGTTTAAAAATACTCTGAGAGGCAGCAGTGTGTGCTGTTACTCATCTGTGGGCTCCTTCTGTTCCTCCTGGCGTGCTCATCCCCACATGTACATGAGCATTGCACACATGACCACAGACACATGGAGATTGGGCCCGGGACACATGTGTGGGCTAGGCCACCCACAAAACAGCAATTTAGTGATAATGGGAGGGAGAGTATCATCACCATGACCTCTTCTAGTATTGGTGACAGCAGGAGGGGGCAGGTGACAGGAACCGCAGGCTGCTGTGCTCTGTGATCCTTGAGGGCAGTCTTGTCTGGAGTGTGATCTCCAGACTCTGACCTAACCTGGACACGGCAACAGCCTTTTTTCCTCCAAGCTTCCTTCTCTCCAGCTACGCCCTTTAGAGCAGGTCCTGTATTGTCTGCACAAAGCTTGAATTCAATAGCATTGTGTCTTCTCTGAAACAACTACAGTGGCTTACATCCAGTCGGGAAGACTCAGGTAATGCCTAAGGCCATTCTCCATGGCTTCCCTCCACTGTCACCATTCTCCTGCTTTTCTGCTCCCTACCACCAACTGAACTGCTCTTATTCTCTGCTTAAAAAGAAAACTGCCAAACAACAACAGACCTGCCACTGATTAAGTCCTTATTAAATGTCAGACACTATTCTAAGGGCTTTATATATATTATCCAAGTTAATTTCCATAATTACATGATGAAGTAGTAACTATTATCTCTATATTACAGATGAAGCCCATAGAGGTCAAATGACTTGCCAGGATCCGAAGGCTAATAAATGATGACACTGTGGAATTTTGAGCCCAGACCTGTCTAATAACTCACACTTTTAACAATTGCTAAGAAATTCTGGGATGCCCTTTCTGCTCTCTGCCAATTACTTACTTGGAAATTCTGCTCAAAACTCATATCTTCCACAGTCTTCTCTAATTAACTCCACCCAGTTCTAAACACCCCATTACTGCATATCCTCAGTCTACTACTAGCATTCAGTTTGCATGCTATTAATTCATCTTAATGTGTTTATTTTTGTTTTATAAGTGTCTCTAAACTTTCGTAAATGGTCTTAGATTGTGTGTGGTTTGTCTTGGTTGTGCCAGCATGCTGAAGCCTCCTCAAGGGCAGGGTTGTGGATTCTCTTAATGAGGTCTTAATGAAGACAGACCAGGCTCTGCTGGGAATCCTGCAAGTCCCACTGAGCCTCAGAGGGTGGGGTGTGAGTCTGGTTCTGCATGTTGAGCAAGTGTGCTGTGGGTGGGGGGGCACTGCCCAAGAGTGTTCACCCACTGCAGCATTTGGCCTGTGTCCCCATGACTTAGAGCCAGTGACGTGAGCACTCCTGCCCCAGGACAGCTTGGCATTCTGCCATGAACATTCTCAATCGTTCCTGGGATGCAGGAGATTGGCAGGGAGCAGCTTGCAGGAGCAGCTCGCTGGGAGCAGGGTGGGCCAGATGGGGAAAGCTCTAGTGTGCGAGTGCTTTGAGAAGTCTGGGGTGAGTAGAAAGACTTCACACAGGATTCAGTCTTATCCAGAAGGTCTGGCTGCTCCCAGACACAGCGAACAAAAAATTACAGCTTGTTTCTCAACTAGCCCAGTCCCTGGGAGACCCTTTTTCCCTAGTGCCATTTCTTGAAGTGGGCTTTGCACAAAGGAGATCATCTTTTGGGATCTGAGTGTGGCCTAGGCTCTGTGACTTTCTATGCTTAGGTATATCAAGATAATCTGAGCTGGGCTCATTCCTGAAGCCCAATACTCCCATTTCTCAAAACTTGGGCTTGCCTGCTTCCCATGTAGGATGTCATGTTCTTCACCTCACATCCTTCCTGGCAAGAGATGGAGTATGAATACATTAAACTCTGAATTAGCTCTGTGAGGCCAGGACCTAAGATTGTCCTCTTTCAGATCTGAATATTGGTCCAGAGTTTGGTGACATTGCTTGGGCTTAGGCATATGTCTCAAGGCCAGTGGCCTGGTTCCTAGCAAGTACCTACAGTTGCTATAGTAAATGGATAGACTGGTGGTCTGATTGACAGAGATGAAAAGGTAGAGGCTCTGAATCCTTGTTAGGGGTTGAGCTTGTAGTCCACAGTGTGCCTTGGGAGGAGGGTCAGTCTGCTTCCCTCACTAGCTGGAGGAAGTTCTGTGTCCCTGTATGACTTGGATCCCCCCCTCCACACACACAAGGGGCCAAGATAATTCTCTGTACTCTTTTAAGCCCCAGGCAGTCTGGCCTGAACCAGCTGGATTCCAGAAGCCCACATACTTCCTTCTCTTGCTTATACCTCTGTTCGGGGTGCCAGTTTTACTTATCCATTGAGGTAAGGGGGGCAGGCAAAGAGCCAAGTGTGCAGCTCTGGGCTTTGAACATGATGTTTATTTCTAAAGCCGATGGTCAGTGGAGCGGCTCCCCCAGGGGCAGGGAACATTTTGCCAGGCTTGGATTAACTTCTGCATTGCTGAGCCCCACCCCAGCACCACATTAACTCCTGAAGATGTCGTGGGGTAGGGGCAGAGGAAAAGGCAGGGAGGATGGATGGTTCTGGTCACTGATTGAGAAATCAAACCTGGGTTTGGCAGTGCTAAGGCCACCAACCAGGTCACAGCCCACAGCCAGTCTTCAAGGAATGGAGACATCAGCATCTTGCTGATTCTAATCAAACCACAAACTAGCTGTCCTTTCCTTCTCAGCAGCTAGTACTGGCCCTCCCTGGCTGTGAGAACTCTCCATTAATGCTTTCCCTGAGTGACCTTCCTGTGCTGGCAGCACAGATTCAAGTCCTCTGGAATTCTGATCTCCTCAGGGTAGCTGAGTGAGCCTGGGGTGAGGATGGGCCCCAGGGTCTCAAGCTGCCAAGCTGGACAAGCCAGCAGGGATGCAGTCCAATGTGGCCAAGTCAACAGGAGTAAGGGATGAGAGAGGAAGGTCAGCTTCTCTCTCACCTAGGAGCTCTTGGGCAGCCCTGCCATCCTCAGCTGCTCTCCATGGAGAACCGCCACTTGCTGCAGGGCAGCATTCAAGTCCAAAGTCCCACCTGAGAGGAAAATCACATGACCTCAGTTTATATAATCTCCCTGTCATTGAACAGCTGGAACCCAAGGCCTCAGAAGATGAGTCAGCAGCCCCAGGGGCAAATAGGACCCAGGTACTCAGGTTCCATCGCTTGTAGGAATAGTACTCTAAGCTGAGAACAAGGGTGTGCAGGAGAATTGGCTGGGTCAGACTCCGAGCCTTGGTCTCTGACTCTCTGTTGAGGAGCAGGTGCCCAGCCTGCTGACTGTGCTCAGGAAGGCCCTGGGCCAACCCCTGGCTCTTCTTGGGGAGAGAGGGGGAGTCTGGGAGGGGTGAGTGTAGGGCTGATGCCAGCAGGCAGAATGCCAGGGCTGGCAAGGAGCAGCTGGAGGGGTGGAGCGGAGGAGGATTAGGAAGGATTGTAGGGGTTAAAGCGCAGCCTGGCAGGGCTCAGTGGGAACAGCTTGTCCTTCTACAGGCCCCAGGAACAGGAGAGGTGGGGCAGAGTGGGGAGATGATGGGTCGGTGCTCCAGCTCCTGGCTCTGCAGGGCCTAGCCACCTGGGCTGGCTTGTAGTCCCCACTGGGGATAACCAGCTATTATTTTTCACCATCACTGCCCTGCCTGGCTCACCTGTCTGCATTTTTAGCCGAAGGTGAAGCCTTTGGGCAGACCCTCATTGTCCTAACGCTGTGCTGCACCCCTCAGACTGGCATTTTGTTGGTGTCTGCACAGGCACGGGGAGGGGGTTGTTCAGAATTCATGTTCCTCCCCACCAGTTCTTTACTCATACTCAGTGGAGTCTGTAATATTCCAAGTTCATGGTGGCTGTTACTGTTAATTAGGGGAAGGAGTCTCGTTGGAACAGTTCTATTCCTGCTCAGGGCTTGCGTCTGACCTCCCTTTCTCTTTGAAAACCAACTGTAGGTCAGGTTAGCCCTTTGAGAGTCCTAGGGTATAGGACACACTTCCTCACTTGTTCCTCCTACAGGGGGGCCTCTCCCCACTGCAAAATACATCCCCCCTTTATCATCTCCATCCCATCTGAAGTTTATTTTTGGTGTTGGGGATGGAATCCAGGGCCTTATGCATGCTAGGTAAGTGCTCTACCACAGAGCCACATCCCCAGCCCTGCCTCTTACGTTTGAATGAACTATTCCATAGCATTTTACTGATTTTAGATTCCCCACATTCATTATTTGTTTTGAGCCTCGTGGCATTCCTGTGAGATGGGCAGGGCAGGTGTGATCATTCCCTTTTATAGATGAGGAAATACAGCTCAGCTGATAGGTGTCCAAGATTTACAAGGCAAACTGTACCTTCCAGAGGTCATGGGAAGCCTGCCTCAGCCTCAGATGACCTCTTCCTTTCTCACCACTGACTGCACTTAAACACACCCAGGACAACCTCCTATTGTTATTATTTGAGAACTGATTTCTCTAAGTGAATTGTGAGTACAACAAAGGCAAACCAATGGCTTGCACATCTCTTGCCTTCCAAAGCACCTGGAAGAGTACAAAGAGGATTGACATTTACTGAGCACCTACAATGTGCCAGGCACTTTCACATACATTACTGTTAATTCCTCACAAAATGTATGAAGTGGGAACTATGAGCACTCTCATTTTACAGAACAGGAAACAGGTTCAGAAGTTAAACAACCTACTCAAGCTAGATGCTGAGCACTCAGTACTAGGCATTGAGTGTTGGGCTAGTAAAGCATGAATGAATGGATAAAAAGATGAAAAGATGCCCACACCCCAAATGGAGATCTGAAGAGAAACTGGACCTGATTTTAGAAAGAAGTGGACTAGGCCACATGAGCCGGGTTGTTCTCACCTGTATAGGACACAATCAGCTTCCAGAAGTGAGAACAAAAGGAGTGAGGTAAACAAAGGTCTTAGGCCTCTGAGCCCCCTGAAGTCACTGTAGGGCATCCCTGACCACTTAAGAGTGTTGTGAATTGCTTCTGGATGGGGGCAGAGGGGAAGGATGTTAGGGCCACTGTGTTTGTCCCAGGGCAGTGTGCCACTCCTCTGAGGTCCTCTCTCAAAGCTTCTCTCTCCCTGGTCCTGGGGGTTAGGGTGGGGCCAGTTGGGCCCTTGGGAAGGGCAGCAGACTCCAGGGAGAGCTGGCCTGTGAGGAAGGAGGCAAATTCCCAGTGGAGTTTGACTCCTAGTTGAGACACCCTGCTCTCTCATGATAGGGTATTGGGGTAGGGTCTATAATTCAGTATTTGGGGAGCAGGTTTTCAACTTGAACATGCTTAGAAATCACACGAAGAACTTGTGACAAGGGCAGATTCCCAGGCATTATCTCCATAGAATTTGTGTCAGTGGGTCTGGGTACACTGTTAAGTCCTGCAGGTGATTTTTGATATAGGTAATCTGCAGACTCCTCTTGGAGAAACACTGCTTACCAGAATGTTCTGTTTTGAGCAAAGGGAGGCAGTCCCCAGAAGCTTCTAGGGCCTATGCCACCTCATGAACAACATCTGACTTGTCCAAGTGAATCCTGCTCCACCTTAAGCATACCTTAAGCACAGTTCTGTGAGAGCAGGTGTTTCTCTTCCGGGTCAGCTCTCCTGACACAGTCTCACACTTGCTTCTACACTAGGTCTACTAGTTCTACTAGCTCTTTAGTACAGGCAACCCTGCCTTGTGGGGGTCTAAATGACCTGGGAGACTCCAGCTTATCTGTCTTCCTTGGTACTTCCCAGATGGCCCAGCAAGACCAAGGCTCTCTAAGTAATGCCATCAGAATTGTTTTCTCAAATCTTTAGTTATGACACACTTTACAGTGCCCTGTCTCTAGAGCTGGACCCTTACTCCCTTTGCCTAGGCAAGAGCTCTAAGCAGCATTTCTTGCTGTGGCACAGCTGTTGTTCACAAAAGGCACATGACCTATGAGAGGGAGAAAATAAGGTAATGGAGATCACACAGCATCCAGCCCTCTTGCCTGTATGCCTATCTACCTGTCCATCCAGCTATCCATGAATCCATTCACCCACCCACCCACTCATCCATCCATCCATGAAGTCAGCAGGTCAGCTGAGTTCCATGCTCTATGAGGCACAAGAGGGATCTAGAGATAGGATCTTTTCCAGTCTCTGACAACTCGCCATCTAATGGGCACACTAATAACTACAGAAAAGGTGGAATGTAGTTAATGCCTCTGGAGAGGTATTTTCAGGAATTAGATATGAGGGAGACCATGCTAGTCAATTGGTCAGTCTCCAGCAAAGCTGCTTTCTTGGTTCCAACCCACACAGGAATATAGAGGTATTAGATTGTCTCAAGCCCTAGTAAAAAATGTCTCCACAATTTTCTCCAAAGGCACTTTAGTCCTGGTGTCCAGACATGCTGGGCCTTAGCCCATTAGTGTCCATTAGAGGAAACTTCCTCTTCTTCTGGTGTCTTAGGCCCAGATGTAAAGCCTGAACAAGAGAGACGCAGCCAGAGCAGACAGGACCCATTTGCCACAAGGAACCCTGGTAGTCTGGAGGCCCCAGCATCTAGCTCTCTGGCATTTTGTCCGGAACAGGATAGGTGGAGGATAGCAGTGTGTGTGTGTTTGTGTGTGTGTGTGTGTGTTTGGGGAGTAGCCAGGTCATTTGGAGAGTGATGCTGAAGCACCTCCAAGCATACAGGTCCTTGGGAGAGCGGGAACCCTCTTACCCTGGCAGTGTGACAGGAGGGCACCAGACACGCTGGGATGACTTTTCCTGCTTGTCTCCACTAGGCTTGCCATCCACCATCAGTTAGGTTGGAAGTCCTGACCTTAACCTGGCTCTTCTGCATTAGCAGCTGTCTCCCCAGCCCATCACTGGGTCCCCAAGGGTAAACTCACCAAGGCCTCTCGTACTGGTGAGCTGGAGCGGCTGGGCCCAGGGGCCTGGCCCTTGCTCTTCTCCCACAGCGTGTAGCGGCCACTGGGTCGGAAGGTGGGACTGAGAACTTCAGGGACTCGTGAGGAAGGGGCTTGCGTGAGCACCTGAGGTGCACTGCCCTTGCGACCATAGTTCTCTAGGTAGTCGGTCAGGTACTCCGAGCGGCTGGCTGCCTGGTAGAGCCCCTGCAGGGCACAGAGCTCCTTGCGTGTGCGGGCCAGCATAGGGCTGTGGCCTAGGTTCCCGGGGTCTATCCGGTAGCCATCTGAGGTCCGGTAGCTATCTGAAGTCCGGAGGCTGGAGAAATCCCGAGCCAGGTCTGATTGGCTATTCGATTTCTTCTGGGTCAAGGTTACCCCCTGGTCACGAGCATTCACAGGCAGGTAGCTGAGGGAGTTGCTGGTCACTCCGTAAGGGAATCCACTGCCCCCATTAAGTCCACTGCCTGAAGACCGCTCAGTGCCCCGGGTCTGACTCTCTGCTCGCTTACTACCCCTGATGATGTCAGGTCTCAGCAGGGGGCGTCCCCGGTCATAGTCCAGGATGGAGGAGGGGCCATAAGTGCGGGGACGGGGGAGGAAGCCCGTAGCGGGGCTTGGCTTGAAACCAAGCTTCTCCTTCTCCAGAAAGGAGGCGGCCAGGTTGGCCCCATAGGAGGAGGGGGTATAGGTGCCATAGCCCGATTTGGCATAAGGGACATCTGTGTAGCGGGCCGATTCTGTGTAGCGCTTCAGGGTGGAGGAGAGCTGGGACATCCTTCAGGGCGGCACTCAGTGGGGTCTGGGAGCCTCATGGGCTGAAAGACAAGGAAAGCAGTTGTCAAAGGGCCCTGTCATGTGCTGGCCCTCCGTTGTGCCTACCATCCATCCCAGATAGACCAGGACGTTAGGGCTTAACTGGGCCATCCAGTCGACAAGAGGCTACCTGGCTGCCAAGAAACACACACACACATTCAGGTGTGCCCTTGTAGTCACACCAACATCCATGCATTCACAAAAGAAATCAGCATCTGCTATCTTGTCCTCACCTCTGCAACCTTCTAAGCCACAACCCTTCTCCAGCCAAATCCTATCTGGTTCCTGTGCTCAGATTCTGAAGAAACTTCTGAGCTGGGAATGCTAGGTTCCCGGGGTCTAGCCTGTAGCCCGCTGAGATCTAATAGCTATGTGAGGTCTGGAAGCTGGAGAAATCCCACTCCCACCCCCTGACTGAGAACTCTGGACTTTTTTCAAGAGTCATCATGGATTCCTGCCCTCTGACTTAAGTAACGAGCAGGAGCTCTTTGGCATTGTAGACTGTCTGCTGTGATGACCTGAAGATCATGGGAAGAGATCTCTCACGAGGAAAAAAGGCTCCTGAGAAGAAGTGATGGGGATCAGTGGGCAGGGGAGGTGGTGAGGGAGCATTCAGCAGAGGGACTGGACATCAGTCTCCACACTGCACCCCAGAGTGCTTCCCTGAGAATGGAAACCTGCTGCTTGGTCCTGCAGTGGGGATACTGCTATGGCCAAACCCACCTTCTTTACTGAGCTTAGCCTTCTGCGGAGTTAGGGCCTCAGGGCTTCCCAGGGATTCTCCTCCCAACAAGGATGCTAAATTGCTCCTGTTAAAACTTGATTTGGTCAAAGGGGCCCCCTAGAGGCCAAAATCCTGCACTTCAGGTGACACCACTCCTCCCTGGCCAGTGGGTCTGATGAAGGAACACAGAATGTGGAGCTTGGAGGTCCCTAAATGATCATGCATTTTAACTTCTCTGTTGGACAGATAGGAAAAATGATGTGGTTTGATCAAGGCCACACTCTGGCAAAGTCAGGATTGGAATCCATGTCTTTTAGTATGTGGCCCAGCACTCTTTCCATTTTTCTCCCCCTTCAAAGTTAGGCTCAGCTGGGGATACCTATAGTGCCACCATCACCCCAGCATAGCAGGCTTCATCTCCACTTTAGCAGGAGTGGCAGGAATGCTTTAGAGAGAGGAGCAAGTAGGCTCAGGCCCCTTTCCTCAAGGGTCCTCAGGGGCTCTTGGGGAGCTCCCTTGGTGTGGGGATGAAGACCTTTCTAAGACTCTCAAGATATCGTGTGTGCAGGGGCCAGCTTTGATTCCCTGTGAGAGACTAGCTGGGCAGTTTTTTACTACTTTTTTAACCTCTTTGAGCCCAATTTCTTCACCTGTAAATGAGTATAATGATTATCATCATGATTCCTATCTCACAGGAATAAATGAGATAATAACACGTGAAAGCCCCTAACAATGACTAGTTATTATCTCCTCTCCCAGCCCCTGCCAGGCAGCCTGGCTCTTCCCTATAATAATAATGTCAGGACTGGCCATCTCCCAGCCTGGCCAGCTCCTGACCTCAGCCTAGGCACCAGGCTTCCTCCTGCAGCCCTCAGAGAGATTAGTGGACAGTGGGCAGACACCTAGTTGTTTAACAGACACTGGCTCAGGCAGCCCACAGCCTGCGTGCGTTAGACCAGCAACCCAGCTCATTAGAGCAGAGAGGACCTGGTGCCAAGCCCTAAATGCTTAAGGCTTGGCAGAAATCTCTAGAAACCCAATCCATGCAAGACTTGGGATAGATGTAGGGGTGGGAGATGAGCAAGTGGTGACTTCCATGTAGGACCCAGAACATCACTCTGTGACTCTGCTAGAGGTTTCCAGCAGTTTTAATTCCAGGCTGGCCTCGGGAAGGCCCATCCACCTTACTCTCTGCCCTTACTTGCTTGGCCCACGAAACCCCTGCTACCTTTCATGTACTCTCCCTTGTCCCCTGGCTCCCACCTCCAGCACAACTTTCACTCCTATCTAGGAAAAAGTAACTGGGGGACCATCTCATCCAGGGAAATGATGGGAGAGAGAGAGGCTCAGGAGTGAGGGCAGAGGACCAGACCTGCTCTGTTTCACTTTGGAGAACTCCATCAATAATGCAAAGTCAAAGAGACTCCAGGTCTCTGGAGCTGGGCTCTGGACACCCTGCCACCAATCAGGTATTCCCTCACCTCCAGGGCATGAGCTCATGGCTAGTCTTTAACAGCTCACCCTCCCCTCCCCAACACTCCCGGGGGAATTGGTATTCTGCGGCAGTGCCTTAAGCCCATGACCTCTCCAGCCCTGCTGATGACGCAGAAGTACTGGGCCAAACAAGGTACAGCAGATAGGAACAGGCAGCCCTGGAGGGGGGGGGGGGATATGGAGGTGGAGCCATACCTTCTGTCCCAAAGAATCCCAGGAGGGATCCCAGATCCTGGCTCTCCCGTCTTCTCTAATCTGGCAGGCAACTGCCAGGCCTCCGCCCTCCCCCAGCAACCTGGGAGACATGCCATCACTAACACCCCCTAGAAGCTGCCACTCAGCTCTGATATCTGTTGAACAGTTCTCATGTCTAGGGAGAGGGTCCTTACTGGGGCTTGAACACATCCCCCTACCCCCACCAAACCCAAGTCTCATTCTTCAGAAGAGTCCCAGCACTTTCCATATGATAAGACAGCTTGGGTTGACATTACCTGGCACTGCTGTCCCTGGAGGCTGCAGAATGCACCACGGGCGGGAGCTTGGGCTGGGGCCCTGGCGGTGGCCTTGCTGCGCAAGACAGGGACAGAGCGGGCACTCACATGGCTGCGAGTTTCCCTGTTGCCACAGGAACAGCCTGGACTGAATGGCCCTTTCATGGGGCAGTGGGAGGCCAGCCGATTGGCTGGGATCCCCCGTACTCCTCCCTACCCAGTGTGGGGCCCCTGCTGCCCAGCTCCTTTCACTGTTTACCCAGAGCTGGCAAGTATAGGCATGTGGCTTCAGGCAGCACCTCCCCAGGTGCCCGCCACCTTGGACAACAGGGGCAGTCCCCTACCCACGCTCCTCCTTCATGCCATCTTTTCCAAGTTTCCCAGCTCTTCCTTTCTCTGAGATTCCCCATCACTTTGATCAGTTTACCCCTCTTTAGAGGTGCACTAGCATTCCTCTGCACAGAGGAACTCAGCTTCCTGTAGGGGACATCTGATCCAAGCAGCTGTCACCTGGCCAGCTGGTGCTCTACACCTATGGACCAGGCACCAAGCACACTGAGGACTTCACATTGCAGTTTCTGATTTCACCTTCTCTGCAGCCCTATACCAACACGTGCGGCCCTCACCATGCGTCCCGCTGCCTTCTGAGCGTTCTTATCAGCCCCAGAAGTCTCAGTGCAGGGGTGAGCTGAACTTTTTCAAACAGAGGGCTGCCTCATACTTACAAACATTGTTGGAAAGGTCAAATTATTAAAAAATTAAGAATTTATTCACAATTCAAAAATAAATGTACAAGAAATTTAATAAGTGAAACTTTCAAATGAAGTTTTTAGCATTATATTTGTGAAGGTATTAAAGCTTAAAATGGCATTAAGACTTGGGGCACAGTGTTGACGTGGTCCTCCGGCCACGTAATAGCAAGAGGTGTTGTTATAATGCTCATTTGCTGACAAGGAAACTAGGGTCCCTGGAGTGATGTGGCCATCCCAGAGCCTTGCTGGAGCAGTCACAGAGTCGGGTTAGGACCCTGAAGCCAAGACCCCCACTTGATACTTTCTTGGGCTGAGGTAGGGCTAAGGACCTGTGAGGTGGACGTGGGGAGAGGACCACTGTAGGATCCGGGTGTCCACTCTCCAGCAACAGAATGGGGGTTACTGACTCTCACAGGAGCAGCCCTCTGGATTTTTTCCTGCAGGTGAATGAAAATGAAGCCAGGTGCAACCTGAGCCCCAGAATAATACTGATTGGCCATGAGATGGTCTAGGAGGCTTCCATTTCACTCATGGTGCCAAACTCCTATGTGTCCCCTGGTACCAGCATCTACCCCAGCTCAAGGTCCTTGGCCCCCTGGCTGTTTGAACATGTCCCCCAGTCTCCTAATCTGACTGCCGTTCAGCCCACTCCCCAAGGCATCTATGCTAGGTGAATAAGGGGTTAATGAGCCCTGTCCCCTTGGGGCAGCCATCTCCTTGCGTCAGCCACTGTCATTTCCTGTAGCTCACGTGAAGGGCTCCCTAACCTGCCCAGCCAGGGGAGGGACTTGCTCCCCAAGAATCCCAGGCACTCCTGGCCCTGGGGGCAGGAGATGGGTGATGCCCCACATCCCAGCAATCTTCGCTTGCCAAGATCTGCTTGGCTCTCTGGAGTGAAGATATGCTGGCTTCCTGGCCACAGAGCCCCAAGTAGCTTCAGGGTCACACCTAAACAGGGTTAAGTCTCTTCCTTCCTACCCAGGTGATCAGAGCAGGTGAATGAGGAGTTCTAGTTAGTCTTGCTGGGTGCTCGGGAGCGTCCGTGGTAGTGATGACCTCAGAGCTTCCAAAAGCTGCTTGCTAACCGCATCAGAATGTGCTGACCCTGAAGGCTAAGGGGGGTGAGACGGGGGCCCTGTTTCCCTCCACCTACACTCTCTGATTCTTAGTCTGGCTGCTTTGGTCCCCTGCTCCCCTGTCTGGATACAAGCATCCAATTCTGGAAGGTGGGGAAGACACAGGTTGAGGATGGGGGTGGGGCATAGTTATGTGCCCATTCTGTCTACTCCTAGGCCCCAGGAGCCTCAACCTATACCCCTCCTCTAACCTGTCACTAGCAGCTCTCCCTATCAGGAGCTAGCACTGAGGGACCCACTAGCTTATCTGCCATAGCAAGGGGTCATCCAAGGGAATTTGGATTCATCTCTATCTTTCTGGCTGCTGGTAATAGTCCAGGGGGTGGCAGTGGGAGGGGAGATAAAGAGATTGGAGATTAAGGCAAGCATCCTGACTGGTGGAGAATAAGTGGGTGGGCCCAGGGCAGCATCTCTATAGGGTGCTTCTTGACTTGGGTTTGGGCATCTACAGGTACAAGAAAAGGCAAAGAAATGGGCTCCAGGCAGTATTGTTGTCCTTACATTCTCTTTTGCACCTACTTCTGCCCAGGCACTCTCCAGGTGCCCCTTCCCCAGGGAAGAGTTCTGTCCTCCTCTCTCTCCTCTAGGGCTTTAGCTGTCCTCTTTACTCACCTCCCGAGGAGCTTTTGGTCTTGCCAACTGCACCCACCAGGCCCAACGGTGGCCTCTCATGAGCTCCCCCAAACTCATTCATGTCTGTCATCTGGACAGCTGCCCGGGCAAAGCTCAGACACCAAAGGGGCTGCTACTGACCTGTGTCCAGGGGCACTGGATGGGACCTGGGGGCTTCCTCCCCGGGAGGGCAGAGAACGCAGTGGAGAGCCCAGAAGCTGGAGTCTGACTCTGGGCTGGGTAATCCGGAGCTCAGGTTACGCTGGATATATATAGTATCTTATCTGACCTCCCAGAGAAGGCAACTTGCATTCCAAGCCCCGGGAGAATTAAAGGGGCAGTGGCATGCCCACTCTTCATGGGCCACTTGGTTTGACTGGTGCCGGCCAAGGAGTCCTGCTAAGGACTAAGACTCTCGGGAGGAGGCATTTTGAAGTGTAACAGTGGGGGAATTCAAGGGGAAACTGGATGGTAGAGGACTGGGGTGGAAATTGAGACAAAAATAGGAAGAGGCTGGATTCTGTGGAGCTGTCAGTCATAGAATTAGAGAACAGGAAGAAGCCTTACTGCTAGTTATAGCTCCTGGAATTTTGAGATGGAGTAGACCTAGCTCAAGGGCACACAGACAGCTAGAGGCAGACAAGACCTTTACTCAGGTTTCAGTTCACTACTTTTTTACGATAGACTTCTAAGTCTAGGCCTAAATTCCAGTTCTTCTCCCTATTGGATCTGAGTCAGTGAGCAAGTCACTTAAGCTTTCTGAATCTCATTTAGTCTGTAAAGCATGATTAATAAAATATAATAATAACAATAATAATAGTATACCTCAAAGTTGTGAGGATGAAATAAAATAATATTTGTAAATTTCCTGGCATATAGTAAGAATTCAGAAAATGATGATTGTAGTGAATACTTCCACTTCTTGTTTTAGTGAACAGCAGTATTAGTAGTAGCAGTTGGTGATCCTTCCTAGAAGAGGACCCTAACCTAGAAGAAAAAGGCCTCAGGCCACCCCTCAGGGAGTGCTCTGTTTTAATGCCAGAGAATAGCCCTGTGGTTTTCTGAACTGGCCCACATCCCAAAAGTGGGAAGGGCAAATGCCAGTTGTCATATTCCCAGATGTCCAGTCCATCAAAGTGAGACAGGACAAGCCCATTTGGGTTCCCTCCCCATTTATCTGGAAAAATATAGCAAGTGTAGCTTCCCCCAGACTGCCAGGAGACTCTCTGGCCCCTCTGGAGTGGTTCCACTCTACCTGCTGGAGGGCTCGGGATTCCTGGGCCGAAGAGCTGTGCTGGGCAGGGTCACAAGGAGGAGGAGGGTTCTTGTCCTTTCTGGCCTTGGTGCACCTGTCTGCTCTCAGGATGAGTCTCCTGTTTCTCGATGGCTCTCCCTGAGGACTGGGAGGACCCGTGCTGGTGCCTCCACCCTGTCTCAGCACAGGCCACTGACTCAGCCTGGGTCCTGATGATGCACTTCAGAGGACGCCCTCATTCCAGTCCTCATTCCAGTCACCATGCATCTGTCTACAGCATCAAAAGAGCAGGGGAATGCCCCAAAACTAGATCATCAACCCTCTCCTTTCCTCTGGCTTTGCAGGTGGATTTGAGGGGTGTTCTCATGCTTGGTCCTGGGGAGATGAGCAGCCCCTACAATTTTCCAACTCAGCCCTGTTTTAAAAGCATCCAGGTTAAGAGCTAGGACTCTCCTCAGAGGAGAGCAAGGATGGGTTGGCCTGGGTGTCCCTTGGTTAAGTTGCTTGCCTGGAGCACCACATGCCCACTTCTGGTTTGGGATTTAGGAGAATTTCAAAGTTGCCTCTTTCTGATTTGGGATTGGTGGAAAATCTCTCCTTCCGTTTAACTGCTGCGCTCCCCAAAACCCCTCCCCACTTTGGCAAACTGACCAGAGACAGCCCCCAGGAGCTTTAGGAGCAGGTAGTAAGTGAGCTACAAGCACACGTGGGGAGGGGGGTCGTCAGCGTCCAGGCATCACTCTCGGGCCACATATTACACCGGGCACAGCGACCTGGACCCTCCGAAGCAGCATTTCCTTAGAACACACTGATCTGTGCACAGATGGCTCTTCCTGGCACCCTGCGCTGTCAGCTGGCAGCCCCCCTTACATAGTGGGACCCACAGCTGGAGCTCCCCCGCACAGCTGGCCCTCGCCCTACATTTCTAATGTCCATTCTGCCCAGACTATCGTTGACACCTCACTTTCTGAGCTTCAAACCGGCAGTGACCCCCACATCCCTCTTCCAGGATCTCCGACAGGTGGCACATACCTGCCTCTTCTCGGAGGATGGACGACGAGTCGAACCGGGCACAAGCATGGAGCTGCGGGTGAGTCCTGGCTGGCACTGGCGCGGCGCAGCGAGCAGCAGCTGACGCAGAGGGCTCCCTGGCCTCGGCTCCTGCCCGCCTCTCCCCCACCTCCGCCCGGGGCCCAGAAAGGACCTCCCCGGGAAATCGGCGCCACCCAGCGGGCAGCCGCCTCATCGCGCCAGGGCCGGCAAAGCCACACCCCGCGTCCCCCGTCACTGACCAACGTCAAGGCTATTGGCTTGTTCCTATTGTGACATCACTAGAGCCCCGCCTGGCTAGGGTCTCCCAGGCAACCAATATCTACAGAGAACCACGTGGAGGAAAAGCACGCCAGTTTGGAGGGCGTGGAGCACGGAAAGAAGTGGACTGGAATGTGACACGATGTGGCAGGTGGAAGGTATTGGAAAAGAAGCGGGGGTCACTGGAGAAGGTTGGAACTTGAGCCCCGGGGCATAACAACTTTCAGATCTTAGAGAAGGCTTCTTGTTCTTTGTTTCTTCCCATCCGGGCTGAGGGAGGTCCTGATCTTGATCCTCTTCTCTTTTCCTCTACTACCTACCCCCCCACCCTCGCCTTTTTTGTACCGGGGATTGAACCCACGGGCAGGCGCTTAACTACTGAGCCACATCCCCAGTCCTTTTTATATTTTAATTTATAGTCAGGGTCTCTCTAAATTGCTAAGGGCCTCCCTAAATTGCTGAGGTTGGCTTTGAACTTGTAATCCTCCTACCTCAGTCTCCCAGGTCGCTGGGATTACAGTCGTGCACCGCCACACTTGTTCTTTTCCTCTGGTAAGTTTCACTTCCAGGGGACTAGGGGTTAGTGATGGCTGCTCAGATGGGGTAAACGGAGGCACCCAGTCAGTGGAAAGAATTTTCTTTGAACTTTTAAGAAAAAGCTAAGACAAAATTTGAATTTTTGCTGCTTCCTTTCTTAGTATATAGCCTCCCACATCTCCTGCAGGCTGGTATACAAAACCACCCAACCAGCTAAGCTGGTGTCCAGGCAAATCCAGGTTTTCATCTTCACTTGGACTGTCCATCCTTCCCAGTGCCCTTAGCTCCTCCTTTCTCTAAGACTGGATGTCACCAGTCACCACAACCCTCAAGGTCTTTCTCTTGTATTTCCCAAAGAAATTAGAGGCAACCAGGAGGGGAATACTTACATTTCTACCTATAAACACATTTGAATCCATCTGCTCCAGCAGTAGTGAAAGAGCTGTCTCTCTTCTGGCCCAAGAGAGTCCCTTCTGGGTCTCAAATCTTTGTTTCCTTGGGGCCCTCATTCCACTGCTTCATTTTACAGGTAGGTGAACAGGGGATACAGGAATGAACAGAACAGGCACAATCCCTGCCCTCAAGGAGCTTACATTCTAGTAGAAGAAGGAGGGCAATAACCAAAGAGTAATAGATAGAGTGCTAGGGGTTGGGATTGGGGCTCAGTGGTGGAGCGCTCGCCTGGCACGGGTGGGACCCGGGTTCGATCCTCAGCACCCCATAAAAATAAAGGCATTGTGTTGTGTCCATCTATACCTAAAAATAAATAAATAAATATATATATATATATATATATATATATATATATATATAAAAAGATAGTGTGCTAGTTGGCACTAAGGGCTTAGGAGGCCAGTCAAGCAGAGAGGGGGATATGGAGTGTGTAGAGGGTGGTCTGAGATGCCCAATGAGAAGGTGACATTTGAGTGGTCTGAAGAAAGTGAAGAATGAACCATGTACATATCTGGAGAAAGACTGCTCTAGGTAGAGGGGACAGTAAATGCAAAGGTCCTGAGGTGGGAGCTACCTGCAACTTTTGAGGAAGAACAAGATTGTTGTATGTTGGATACAGCTTGACATGACTGCAGCCGTCCTGAGTCATAACTGCTGTGATTGCCCCTGAGTAACTCTAGCTGGTTTCTCCTGTAGTTTCCCAGCAGACCATAAATAGATGAAACCATTAGGGTCACATGTGGGGCTTTATACAATAGGACTCTGGCTCCAGGGATATGCCTGACTCTTTGGTATTATCTTAAAAGAAATCTTGAGAGGCATGATGGTGCCTACCTAGAATCCTGGCTACTTGGGAGGCTGAGGCAGGAAGATTGCAAATTTGAGGCCAGCCTCTGCAACTTAGTGAGACCCTGTCTCAAAAATGAATGAATGAATGAATGAATGAATGAATAAGCTGGAGTATATAGTTCAGTGATAGAGAGCCCCTGGTTTCAATCCCCACTTCTACCAAAAAATAAAATAAAGAAAAAAGAAAAAAACTCCTGTTATTTTGTGTGTCTATATGAATATGTAACAATCTCACCATTATGTATAGTTATGATGTACCAATAAAAAGGAAAAAAAGAGAGAAACCAGGTACATTGCATCCAGTTACTTTTGTCCTGTTAAATATGACCCACTTGCTGACCCAAATAGTGAGAATCCAACTGATCTTGATGCTTCCCAGAACCAGCCTCTGTCAGTAAATCCCCCAATAAGTTGGTTCTGTGCAGTCCTGGATCTGTCTGCTCTCTTATTCAGTCTCACAGCAACTTGGGGCCAATCCTCAAACACTGGGACCTAGATGTTTGGAACAAGTAGCGATAGAGATGGAGATAGAGATAAGGGGGAGGGGGCATGGGGATGGAGTGGGGAGGAAGAGAGTGGAAGATGAGGCCAAAGAGATGAGGAATTGATGGGCTTGCCTTGGAGGACCTTAAGGTCCTTCTGATGACCTTGGCTTTTACTCTGATATGGGAGCCATTGGAAAGTTTTGAGTGGAGAAAGGACATGGGTCTGATTTTTTTTTAATATTTATTTTTTAGTTTTAGGTGAACACAATATCTTTTTAAAAAAATATTTTTTAGTTGTAGTTGGAAACAATACCTTTATTTATTTTCATGTGGTGCTGAGGATCAAACCCAGGGCCTTGTTATGTGCTAGGCAAGCGCTCTACTGCTGAGCCACAAACCCAGCCCCTGGACACAATATCTTTATTTTACATGTATGTGGTGCTGAGGATTGAACCCAGTGTTTCTTGCATGCTAGGCGAGCACTCTACCATTGAGCCATAACCCCAGTCCATGGATCTGATTTCTTTTTAAAACAGAATCTCTTTAGCTACTATATGGAAAAAATATTTGAAGAAATGCAGAATAGTAGCAAGAGTCTATTTAGGAGGTGACTGAGTTTTCTTCTGAACATTAACTGAGAAGGGGAAGGCTGTGGAAGGAGCAGGTTTTGGTGGTGAGTTGGAGAGGAGGAAGTAGATCAGATACAACATCAATTTGAGATGTCTATTAGGCATCCCAATGGAGATGTCAAGAAAGCAGGTAGAGCCTGTTATGGTGGCGCACACCTGCAATCCCAGCTACCTGGAGGCTGAGGCAGGAGGATCATCCATTCTAGGCCAGCATCTGCAATTTAATGAGACCCTGTCTCAAAATATGAAAGTGGGCTAGGGATGTAGCTCAGTGGTAGAGTGCCCCTGGGATCAATTAAAAAAAAAAAAAAAGCAACTAAGCATTTGGATGTGCAAGTTTGGTGTGGTCTAGATTAGGGATATAAAATTGAGAATTTCCTGGCATAGTGGTGCACTCCTATAATCCCAGGGACTTGGGAGGCTGAGGCAGGAGGATCACAAATTCAAAGCCAGCCTCAGCAATTTAGCGAGGCTGTGTCTCTAAGCCAAATATAAAAGGATTGGGGACATGGCTCAGCAGTTAAGCGCCCTTGGGTTCAATACCCTGTACAAAAAAAAAAAAAAATTGAGAATCATCATTGTATGGATGTTATTTAAAACCATGTGATTAGAAGAGATTACCTTACCAAGGGAACAAGTGTAGATAGAAAAACATGCAAAACATGCAAGGACTGAGTTCTTGGTCTCTCCAATATCAAGTAGTTTCAGAGATGAGTTGGAACCATCAGAGAGACAAGGAACAGTAAGTGTAGTGGGGAAAAAAATTCCAGGAGATGGCAGTCTGCTGGCGGCCAACAGAAGGAAACTTATTGGGAGAAGGGAAAGATCAAATGCTGCCTATAGATTAAGTGATATGAGTTTGAGAATTGATTTAGAAGGTTGTTGGCGACCTCAAGAATACTTTGGATAGAGTGGTGGGGTGAAAATTTGAGTGTGGATGAGTTCAAGAAAGATTGGGAGGAGAGGAGGAAACAGCAGAGACAACTCTTTGGAGGAGTTTTGTTGTAAGAAAGGAAAGAAATTGTGTGAGAGCTAAAAGGAGAAGTAAGGTCAAGAGGAATTTTAAGTGGGCATAAAACTATGTGTTGTTTGTTGACGGTGAAGAGCACGGGCAGAAATGGAGCTGGGCATGGTGATGCATGCTGTAATCCCAGCGGCTTGGGAGGCTGAGGTAGGAGGATCACAGGTTTGAGGTCAACCTCAGCAACTTAGTGAGGCTGTGAGCAAACTAGTGAGATTGCTCAAAATAAAAAATATAAAGGGCTGAAGATGTGGTTAAGCACCCTTGGGTTCAATCTCTGATATCAAACAAACAAACAAACAAACAAAAAAAACAACAAAGAGACAAAGCTGATGCTGCTGGAGAGTGTGAGGACGATGTCCAGAGTGGTGTTCCTGGATTAGGTGAGGAGGGCTGGGATTGGGTATGGAGAAGGACAGGCTGCTTTGGTTAGGGGCATACATGGTTCATTCAAGTGAAAAGAGAACACATAGTATTTGAGGACAGGTGCAGGGAGATGGATGGACATAGTGGAAGCTTGTGGGGATTCTCTGTGGATGGCCTCTGCTCTCCTAGTGAATCAGGAAGCCAGGTCAGTGGAGTGAGGGTGGAGGAAAGGCTGGGAGGTCGCATGTGAGGAGTCATAAAATAGTCATCTAGGTGCACCAGAATCACCTGAGGGCCTGTGAAAGCCTTCCCACCTGCAGGTGTTCTATTCAGGAGGTCCGCGGTGGGCCTTAGATTTTGCTTTTTTTTTTTTTTCCAGCACCAGGGATTGAATCCAGGGGCACTTAACTACTGAGCCACATCTCCAGCCCTTTTTTTGTATTTTATTTAGAGACAGGGTCTTGCTAAGTTGCTGATGCTGACTTTGAACTTGCAACCCTCCTGCTCAGCCTCCCGACATTGGGATTACAGGTATGTCTCGCTGTGCCCCACAGTTTTATATTTCTAATAAGTCTTCAGTCACAGCTGCAGCTGCTGGTCTGGGAATGACTCTGAGGATTACTGAGCTGGAGAAGGACAGTGAATGGACTGCAGGATGCAGCATGGTCACCAGGCAGCATCAAGGGCCCGTTTGAGGTTAGGAATCATGACTCCAAAGCGTCTCTGATCAGCATTCTTTTTCATCTCATCCACAATTACTTGTGCAGGCAAGTCAATTGACTTGCCCTGGGGCATATAACAGGCTCCACATTTCTTCCTCTTTAAAAAAACAACAATTTTGTAGGGCGCAGTGGCATATGCCTATAATCCAGTGGATTGGGAAGCTGAAACAGGAGGATCTCAAGTGCAAGGCCTGCCTTGGTGACTTAGCAAGCCCCTAAACAACTTAGTGAGACCTTGTCTCATAAAAGAAAAAGGGCTGGGGATGTAGCTCAGTAGTAAAGTGCTTATAACAATGTCCAACAATTTCTGGCACATGAGGAGTGCCCAAGATCACTGCCATCCACCAGCTTCTACCTGCCCGGGGCTGATGATGCTTAATCTGCATTTTCGGTAGACCTCATACCTGAGCACCAGTCATGATTACCCATCTGCGTCTTGACATACCCTTGAAGGTTCCATCAGATCCCAACCTTAACAGGAGCCCAAACCTTAAACTCATCATTTTCTATTCAGTTTCTTCCCTTTCTTTTTCCCCATGTCCTTTCAAGGTGCCATATCATCTATCCCATTCTCCAGCCAGAAATTTGGTGGTTTCTAGGGTTCTAGTTTTTCTCACTTCACTAATTTATTTCCTTCCTTCCTTCCTTCCTTCCTTCCTTCCATCCTTCCTTCCTTCTTCCCTCTGCCCCTTGTACTAGGGATTGAACTCAGGGTGCTTAACCACTGTGCTACATCCCCAACACTTTTTTAAAAATTTGAGAAAGGGTCTTACTTAGTTGCTTAGAGCCTTGCTAAGTTGCTGAGGCTGTTTCGAACTTGTGATCCTCCTGCCTCAGCCTCTCCAGTTGCTGGGATTACAGGGGTGCACCACCAAGCCAAGCTCATTCACTAATTCTTATAAAAATATTATCATAACTCAGATATGCATAAAACATTACACCTGTTTTCTGTGATATATCTACATCTCTATTTTGAGTCAGTCCCTATTCTACTGGAGTGGTGGACACTTAATTTTAGTCAGCTGGAGGAATCTTGCCTCCTCTTTCCAGGATTTGCCCAACTTCTAGAAGGATGGTTCATATGTATTTTTTTTTTCCCCCAAAGCACAAGAGGAAGAAGATCCTGTTACTAGAATGGCCACCTTGTGTCCACTGAGACACCTTGTGTCTATTGCCTGATTCCTGCTCATGTGGCTTCTGTAGGTCTCGTGTCACTATGTCACTCCTGGACACATGGACATCATCCTGCTGCTACTTTTTCCTGGAGTGGAATGAGAAGGTGTGATGCTTTCTGTGGCTCTAGCTGCCTTCAAAATGGTTGCCCTCTGCAGTTTTTCTCTTTCTGGGCCTTGTCTCCTTTCTGGCTCTAGCCAGGACTTGGCTTGGGGCTCTGTCAGACCTCTAACACCTATGTGGGGGTCTGCTGCCTCTTCATGCTCAGGAGTCCAAGGACAGAGCCACTGACCTCCATGTCTGTCACTGCTTTCCCAAGGCTGGCTCCTGTCTGTGGTGCTAACACCAATGTGAGGTTTTGGCTTGTCCAAGGTTATGTTCTCCATGTTTTTGTCCAGGTGGGAATCCTGCCTGTTTTCTGAAGACCCTGAAAGGCCTAGGCAATTGGAATTTAAAAGCCAGAAGAGTTTCCCATTTCCCACTTGTTTCTTTCTTTCTTTCTTTCTTTCTTTCTTTCTTTCTTTCTTTCTTTCTTTCTTTCTTTCTTTCTTTCTTTCTTTCTTTCTTCTTCTTCTTCCTTCTTCCTTCTTCCTCTTCCTCCTCCTCTTCCTCCTCCTCCTCTTCCTCCTCCTCTTCCTCCTCCTCTTCCTCCTCTTCCTCCTCCTCTTCCTCCTCCTCCTCTTCCTCCTCCTCCTCTTCCTCCTCCTCTTCTTCTTCCTCTTCCTCTTCTTCCTCCTCTTCTTCCTCTTCCTCCTCTTCTTCCTCTTCCTCCTCTTCTTCCTCTTCCTCTTCTTCCTCCTCTTCTTCCTCTTCCTCTTCTTCCTCCTCTTCTTCCTCTTCCTCTTCTTCCTCCTCTTCTTCCTCCTCTTCTTCCTCTTCCTCTTCTTCCTCCTCTTCTTCCTCTTCTTCTTCTTCCTCCTCTTCTTCCTCTTCCTCTTCTTCCTCCTCCTCCTCTTCCTCTTCTTCCTCCTCCTCTTCCTCTTCCTCTTCCTCTTCCTCCTCCTCCTCCTCCTCTTCCTCTTCTTCCTCCTCCTCCTCCTCCTCCTCCTCCTCCTCTTCTGGTTTACCACTGAGCTACATCCCCAGCCCTTTTAATTTTTTTTTTTTTTTGAGATAGGGACTTGCAGAGTTGCTGAGGCTGACCTTGAACTTGAGATCCTCCTGCCTCAGCCTCCCAAGTTGCTGAAATTACAGATGAGCCCCAGCACACCCAGCTCCTCTCCTTCTTTTAAGCCCCTTGCTCTCTGAAGCTCCTGGCATCTGGTCATGCTACAACCAGCCTTACTTGTGGCTGTCAACTGTGGGCACTTGGTATCTTTCCACCCTTCTCCCTCATCATTCTCAGTGATTTTAGTCTCCCTTTCAGCCTGTGAGGCCCCTGATCCCCCCCTTTCTCACTATGTGTCATCTGCTTGCCCAAGAACAATTTCACATTCTTACCCAGTCTGGACTCTAAAAGGTCTCCTCGCCTCCTTCAGTATTGGGGATTGAATCCAGGGATACTATACCCTAGCTAGCCCTTTTTATTTAATTTTAAAATTTTGAGACAGGGTCTACATTCATGATGACGAATCTCAGATGGACATAGAGCTGCCCAGTGTTTCTATCATGTCTGGCTGCTATGATTATTTTCCCACTGAATTTAGCTTTCTATTGCCACATATCACATACTCAGAAATGTAGTGGCTTAAAAAAACAATACTTGTTGCCTCACAGTCTGTAGGTCAGAAATCCTGGTGGGCTCAGCTGGTTCTCTGGGTAGGCGCTCACAAGGCCAAAATCAAGGTGCCAGCTGGGCTGGATCCTGTCTGGAGGTTTGTTCAGGTAGTTGGCAGGACCTAGTTCCTCAGAGCTGCAGGGGTGAAGGCCCTGTTTCCTCACTAGCTGCCAGCTGGGTCTGTCGTCTGCTCCTAGTGGCTAGGAGTATTCTTTCTGTGGCCATCTGTGGCACATTGAATCACCTTTGTGCTTTGATCTTTCCTAGACCACTGGCCAGAGAAAGGGCTCTGATTTTAAGGGCTCATGTGATTGGATGAGGCCTACCCGGATAATCCCCGCCTTTTAAGATTAAGTATGCCATACACACTAGAAAGCACGGGGATCAGATGAGATCTGATCCCCAGACTCCAGGGGTTAGGGATATGTGATCATGGAAGGCTATTTTTAGAATTCTGCTACCACTATGACTTTCTGATATATGATGAGTTTCTATTATTTCCTTAAAATTTTGGGAGCATTGAACCTTGAGAGGTTAAGGTCATTTAACCAGGATTTGAAGCTAGATCTCTCTGACTCCTGGAAATAAGCATTTGCCCGTGCTGCTTGGAGTATTACTTCCTTTTTTCAAAATGCCCCCACACCCCTCCATCTCTTTAGTGTCTATGGTTCAGCTGATGACCTTTTCATGTGCTTCCTTGAGAAAATAGTGGCTTCTCATATGCAAAGCCCTGTCCTTTGCTGTTTTCTGTTGCTATGACTTAATTCTCCAAATTAGGAAATAAAAAAAAATTGATTTGATTCTGGGTTCTGGAGGCTGGGAGATCCAAGTGTATAGGGCCGGCATCTGCTTGTCATCTGGGAAGGGCCTTCTGGCTGCATCATGACATGTCAGAGGCCCTCTTACGGTGAGAGAGCAAGTGTGGCTTCTTATAAAGCCACCAATGCCATCATGGGGTCCCACTCTCATGACCTTATCTACTCCTTACTACCTTCAGAGCCCCCACTTTCAATTACCACTAACATATTTGGGGATTAAGTTTACAAAATGAACTTTTGGGGGGACACATTTAAACCATAGTAAGCCCCAAAACTTTGAGTCACAAACCTCCTCCTTCTACACCGATTTTGTCTTTTTTTTTCCCTGACTCTAGATCCCTCCTCTCTTGCTTTCCCAATGACTCCCATTTTTCATGTTCTTCTCTTTCTCCTTCCTTAGCCTTTCCCTGTCTCCACAACCTCAGCAGCAACACACAGCCATGCTCTAGTACTGCCTGTCTTAGAAACAAATGAAGATGGGTGCAGAGGTGCACTCCTATAATCCCAACCACTCAGGAGGCTGAGACAGAAGGATCACAAGTTAGAGGCCAACCTGGACAACTTAGTGAGGCCCTGTCTCAAAATTTAAAAGAAAAGAAAAAAAAAAAAAAAACAAAGCAAATGCTCCTGGACTCTACCTCCCACATCAGCCACAGCCACACTTCCTGAATAAAAGTCTACATTAGCCATTCAGTCTCATGCACCCACTCCAATCTGGCTTCTGTTACCACCACTCCGTTGAACTGTTCTGCCAGTTATCATCCCTGCATAAATTTAGTGTCTTTAAAAAACAATTTATTGTTGTGTCTTATTCTTCTGTGGTTGGCTGGGCTCAGCTGGGAAATTCTCACTTGGGTCTCTTCTTGTGAGATTGCAATCAGTGACTGGAACTGGAGTCATCTGAAGGCTCAGCCTTGCTGGAAGTCCAAGACAGTTCACACATGGCTGGCAGTTGACCCTGGCTGTTGGCTGGGAGCTTAGCCAGTGCTGGTGACTGGAGGGCCTCCATGCGTACTCTGCATAACTTGCACGTCTCAGAATGGCAGCTGGGTTCTAAGAGGGAGTGTCTCAGGGCTTTCTGGGGGAACCCGCTGGAAGCAAGTCTTCTCAAGAGTGAGTGTTGGCATCTGGTGCGGCCCTTCTTGCAGCATCATGACACGACAGAGGCCCATACATGGTGAGAGAGCATGCCATCCTGGGGTCCCACCCTCATGACCCCATCTCATCCTAATCATCTAGTCATGCAGCTTCACTTCCCCACAAACTCTTGGGCATAAGCAAGACACAGTCCACATGAGACTCAGTGGGAAGGGATTACACAAGAGTGCAGTTGATTTAGGGGGCCATCTTTCACAGATTGCTACTACAGTCACCAAAAAGTTGGTCCTCATCTTCCTGAGTTCTTAACAGTAGTTGACTTGGTTGAACATTTTTTCCCCCAAAATCTCTCCCTTCTCCGGCTCCGTAGGCCCCTGGCTTTTCTCTTTCCTCACTGATGCTCTTCCATCTCCTTTCCTTCTCTTGCTGAAACCTAAAACTTCGACAACTTCAAATTCTAGGCCTAGAATTCTAGAATCATTTGCAGAATTATTTTTCTGAAGTGTTTCCCTGCACCCTCTTCTTTGTCCTGTAGTCAATGCTGACTGTACAAATGCTCTCTTCTGCTAGATATTACCTTTAACTTTGACCTCTAATCTGTGCTCAGGACTGGGATATAGTCTGTCTTCTTTTTTGGGGAGTAGAAGTCATTTTTTTTAATACTATTTAGTATTAAATAAATAATTTATATGGCCACATATAAATTATTAACCATACATAGTAATTGGCAAACAAGTATATCTTGTGTGTATATGTTCTTTTTTTTCATTTCCAGTATCTTTCATTTCCTGCCCTCTTTCCTCCCCCATCTACTTGCTCTACTCCACCATCACTCTTCTGTTATTATTTTTCAAATTAATGTATCCAGCTGTCTTCTTGTTTGGGGGCATGGGTACTGGGATTGAATCCAAGGGTGTGCTACCACTGAGTTATATCCATGACCGGTTTTTAAAAGACAGGGTCTTGCTAAGTTGTTGAGGCTGGCCTTGAACTTGCAATCCTCTGCCTCAGTCTCCTGAGTAGCTGAAATTACAGGTGTGAGCCATGCACCATTAGAGCCATGTCCTCTAGGTTGCTTTTGGTTTTTTTTTGTTTTTCTTTTTGCAGTGCTAGGGATTAAACCCAGGATCTTGCACATACTGAGCAAGTGCTCTACAGTGGAGCTGCATCCCAGCCCCACTGTCTTCTTGATAGCTCCGTGTAGGTGTCTAGTGGCGATTCAGACTTAATACATCCAGCTCTCCACTTCCACACCCTCCAGCCTGTTCTCTCTCAACAGATGCATCATTACTCTCTCACATTTAAGCAAACACACAGGGGATACCAGATTCCGTTTAGATCCTAGATTCTGTCTCACTACTCTTAACCCCCTCTCCCCAACTTCCAATAAGCAAGTCCTGGTTTTTTTTTTTTTTGTGTGTGTGTGTGTGTGTGGGTATGGGGGGGAGAACTTTAATATATTTCTCCAAATATATTTGATTTTGATTGTTTAGAAAATTAATACATTTAGCTAGACTTGGTGGCACATGCCTATAACCCTAGCAATTTGGGTCACTGAGGCAGGATCACAAGTTTAAAGTCAGCCCTAGCAGCTTAGGGAGGCCCTAGGCAACTTATCAAGACCCTGTATCAAAAGTAAAAAATATAAAAGGGCTGGGGTTAAGCACCCCTGATCTGGTACCAAATAAATAAATAAATAAAAAGTAAAAAAAAAAAAAAAAAAAGAATATAAAAGTGATCTGTGACCTTATCTTACATTCTCATTCATCAAAACATACTCCCAGTTAATTAGCTATTTCTTTTGCTATTTATTTCTCTACTTAAAATTTTCATAGGTATGTTTTTTCTTAATTGTCTAGTGTTAAGTATTATATATTGACTTTCAACTATGGAAAATGTGGGGTTTAATGGTGTTTAACACTTTAATATGCCCATTTCTTCCACAACCAAATATATTCACTTATCATTTTCCATTGCTTCCCAAATAGTTTTATCACAATTTTTAGTAAAGTCATTACCTAATGCTGTGTT
This sequence comes from Marmota monax, assembly GCF_021218885.2. NCBI lineage: Eukaryota > Metazoa > Chordata > Mammalia > Rodentia > Sciuridae > Marmota > Marmota monax. Next base: position 4,374,744 of record NW_026695234.1, on the reverse strand, counting down.
AGTCCATTTAGGCTGCTATTACAAAGTACCATGAACAGGGTAGTTTATCAACAACAGAAGTTTGTTTCTCATGGTCTGGGAAGTCGAAGATTGAGGGCCCACATTTGGTGAGGGCCTTCTCTTTTTTTTTAATTTATTTTTTAGTTTTTGGTGGACACTCCAGCCCAGTGAGAGCCTTCTTGTGCTGTATCATGACATGGCAGAAGGCATCACATGGTGAGGGAGAGAGGGAGGTATGCCTGTTGAGAGCAAGAGAGCAAAAGAACCCTCCCATCCCTTCTACAATTGGCATGAATCCACACAAGAGGATGGAGCCCTCAGGACCTGAACACCTCGCATTAGGCCCCACCCCCAATACTGTTGCATTGGGGATTAAGTTTCCAACACATGCTTTTTCGGGGTACATTCAAACACTGAAACTTCTCAAGAGTACCCTCTTCAAATCCTGTCACCTTGGGGGTTAAGGATTTTAACCTAGAAATTTTGGAGGGATACAAACATTCAGGCTCTAGCAAGCATTTATATTAATACAATTATATAAATATTATTTGCAGATAAACCATGTAATGGGCTATGGTTATCATTTTTCCCTATGGAGTGAATATTTGCCATTGTGGGGGGATTTTGTTAAGAATTATATTTTAAAAATTTTAAAATAATTACAGATTTATAAGGAATTACAAAAATAGTGCAGGAGGTCCTGTTTGTACCCTTGAACAGTTTCAAGACCTCCTGTATTCCTTACCCATTTCTCTAGTGGTAACATCTTGATCAGCTGCCGTGCACTAGCTAAGGTGGGAACTGATGCTGGTATAATACTTGGACCTTACTCAGATTTCACCAGTCCTCTGTTTTAGCTCTGTGTCTCTCAAAGCTACCACTTCCCTTTGTTTTTACCACTACAACATTGTTCTGAGCTGCCACATCTCTGTTAGGACTACTGCAACATCCTCCTGACTTCTTGCTATTCTCCAGTCTGTTTCCACATAGCAGCAAGAAGCAGCTTCTAATCACAAGAGTAGATCAAGTCCTTTAACACTTTCCTGTTGCTCTTAGAATACAATTCTAACTCTTCATTATGACCTCCAAGACCCTGTGGGATCTGGCTATTTTACCTCCTTATTTTATTCTTTCTTTCTCTACCTTATTTATTTCCTTCCTTCCTTCTTTCCTTCCTTCCTTCCTTCCTTCTCTCTCTCTCTCTTTCTCTTTCTCTCTCTTTCTTTCTTTCCTTTTTTGCAGTACTGAGGATTGAAACCAGAACTCTGCAGATGCAAGGCAAACATTCTACCACAGAGCTACATCCCCAGCCCATTCATTTATTTATTTAAAGAATTTTTTAGTTGTAGATGGACACAATAGCTTTATTTTATTTATTCATTTTTTATGTGGTGCTGAGGATTGAACCCAGCGCCTCACATGTACAAGGCAAGCGCTCTGCCACTGAGCCACAACCCCAGTCCCATTTATATATTTTTGAGACAGGATCTTGCTGTGTTGCCCAGGCTGACCTTGCACTTGTGATCCTCACGTCCCAGCCTTCTGAGTGGCTGGGACACAGGTATGTGCTTCTGTACCCAGCAGTGTCTCCCTCTTTAATGACATCTCAGACCCCTCCTTGTCTTCAGGCCTTGAGTGACCCTGACTGTTCCCTCCACCTTGTGCCTCCAGCAGTCCTCAGTGGCTGGCTTTTTGTTCTTTTTCAGGCCTCAGCTCAGAGGCCAGCCCCTCAGGCTCTCTCTGATTAACCTAACTAAAGTGTCATCTGTTTTTCAACATCAAATCTGTAGGTAAGTCCTATTGGTTCTATTTCAAAATATATTCAAAATAGGATTGCATCATGCCTTGTCAGCTACCGAGGCCAGCTCTAGTCTAAGCTCTCATCATTTCTGGCCTGGACTGCTGCAGCAAGTTAGCTGATGTCCTTTCTTACACTCCTACAGCACTTTCTTCACAAGCCAAAGTAGTCTTTAAAAATGCAAATGGAGTGGGGAGGGCCTGGGGTTGTGGCTCAGCAGTAGAGCATAGCCTAGATTGTTCCTTTAGCCTGGAGGAGGCCCTGGGTTTGATCCTTACTCAGCACCACATAAAAATAAATAGATTAATTAAAGATTTTAAAAAAGATGCAAATTAAAAAAAGCATAAATCTGTAATTAATGGATGTATTTATTGGTTTTCTTGCTTAATGTCCATTTCCCATGTAAGGGTAAAAGAAATTGAAGTTAAAGCGTAAAAGTTTAAGGGTAAAAGACCGGGTGTTGTAAAAGTTTCTAAGCTGCAAGGTCTGAGTTAAAATGTAAAGGAGGTATTGTTAGGTTTCTATGTTACCTGCAAAACCTGAAATTTCGGTAGCTGTTAAGACAATGCTTAGAACCGCCCAGTAAACATTTCCCCTGATTGTCTGGTTGTTTAATAACTGAAGGGGTCTGTGTGGTTGCACGCAGGCCTTGCAGGGCCTGAACCAATCAGTTTGAATGTGTACTCTCCTTAGGAATGACCTATCACTCCAGCCTGACCTGTTCCCGCCAATGAATGAACCAATCATGTTTAGGAGTTGTTATTCAATTTTCCCGCGCCTCATGATGATTTGTTCTGATGTATACAAAGCCCTCCGCCCTCCCCAAAAAGTGTACTTAAGCAGTGCTCAGCCCCTGCTCGGGGCTCTGGGCTGCTTTCCCTTCTTGAGTGGGCACAGAGCCCCAGCATGCTGGTTCAATAAATCCCCCTTCTGCCAATTGCATGAGTGGTCACTTGGTGGTCTCTTTCTCCGACGTTTCGCGGGACCCTTACACCCAGTCTAGAGTATAAGATTCCCTTACTTTTCTTTTTTTTTAGGTGCTGGGAGTAGAACCAGGGCCTTGTGCATGCTAGGCAAGTACTTTACCACTGAACCCATTTCCAGCTCTTTTAAAGACTTTTTTTTTTTTTTTGAGGCAGGGTCTCACTACGTTTCCCAAGCTGGTCTTGAACTTGAGAATCTTCTGCCTCAGACCCCTGAGTTGCTAGAGTTACAGGGGTGCAGGATGACACTGGGAAAATAAGTTCTATTGGGTGTGTTATCAGCTTTTCATCACTGTGACAAAATAAGATAACCAAATAAGATAAACAGCCTACAAAGGGGAAAGATTTATTTTGGCTCATTTTGGTTTCAGAGGTTTCAGTCTATGGTTCCACTAGCGCCCAGAGTTCCACTGTCCTCTTCAAGGTAGGGTTCTGTCTATTTTGTATAGTTTTTAATTGTGTAAAATATATTTAACAAAAATTTTGCCATCTCAACTCTCTTTAAAAATAAAGTATAGCAGTGTTAAATACATTCACATTGTTGTATTACATCACCACAGTTCATCCACAGAACCCTATAACTCCCCATTTCTGTTCCGTCTCAACCCCTGGCAACTTTCATTCTGCATTTTGTCTCCAGGAATATGACTTCAGGCTTCCTTTTTTCAATCAAAACTTGCCATCTTACCCACTTTTTTTCCTAAATTTATTAATTAATTTATTTTGTAGTAGAACATCTTACCTACTTTTAAGTGTATAGTTCAGGTAGCTATTTTTTTTTTTCCAGTACCAGAGGTTGAACCCAGGGCCTCATGCATGCTAGCCACTACTGAACTATACACCCAGTTATGTGTTCAGTTCAGTGGTGTTAAGCAGTGGCTTCTTTTAAAGGTGATTTTAGGTTTAGCTGTGAGTGTAGAAAAACCTCAAATAATAGCAGCCTAAATAAGAAGGTTCATTATCACTAAGGAACCAGGCTCCTGTTTATGCTTCATCATTTGTAACACATAGTTTGCCATCTCAAAGTTCAAGATGGCTACTCCAGTTATACATTCCCGCTGATATGAACATGAAATGGGGAGAAAGGCAAATTTTCTCTCTCTTAGAGCACTTCATAGAAATTACATTTATTTTGTACTTATGTCCCATTGAACAGAGCCTAGCAATATAGGTTCATTCTGCAGCAAGGAAGTTGGGAGATGTGGTCTTCATTTTGGGCCACATATTTCAGTTTTAATTTGTAGGTCCTACTGCTGAGAAAGAAGAGAAGGCATGTTGGGGATCCTTTCCTCCCCAGTGTTTGCCATTTCTTCCCTGCCTCAAGGCACTGGTCACTGCACTGAAACCAATTCTTGCTTCCTGGAGTTTGGACTCTCAGCCAGGGGATGTCTTTTTAAAAAAAAAATATTTATTTTTTAGTTTTAGGTGGACACAATATCTTTTATTTTATATTTATGTGGTTCTGAGGATCGAACCCAGTGCCTCATGCATGCTAGGCGAGTGCCCTGCCACTGAGCCACAATCCCAGCCCCCCAGGGGATGTCTTTTATCCCTGAGCATGGAAGCAGGTGCATTTCAGGTTGCATAAATAAGTGATTCCTGCCCAACCATCTTATTTTAATAATTATTGAAAGGAAGTTCTGAAGCCTAGTGACTAGGATCTTTTAGTGTCATCCAGTTCAAGTTCCATTGAATTTAGGAAACTGCTTTATGCATAACTGGTGGATGGCTTCCACCAGGCCATACCCACTGCCAGGATTCCCTGACCCCACGGCTGGGCAGGCTCTTCCTGGAGCCCCACGCAGCCTTCATGGTAGTCTGCCATTGGTCCACCTGCCCTCCATAGTCTGCATCCAACTCCACACCTCCTCCTGCTTCCAGGCCTTCTTTTTGCAAATCTATACAAGCTGTTTCTCCTTGAAGGGTGGGGGTCATTCTGGGCCTAATAGTCTCCTGAGGCCAAGAATCTGGGCAGGAAATTTGTCCTACCTTTGTTCCAAAACCCTCCTGGATGGAGCAGAAGAGAGCCAACAGCCCTCACACCTTGTCAGGAATCTGAAGTAATCCAGACTCAGTGTTCTCGTACCAATGAAAGAGGAAATGAGTTCACTCAGGATTTGCTTTTTTCACATGTGAAGACACATATGCCCTCCCCAGTATGAAAACTGCAAATTCAGGGAGAAGACAGATGTCCTGCCAAGGAAGTAAGAGAATGTGTATCATAGGTCCCCTGATGCTGTGCAGATTTCTTGGTAGGCCAGTGAAAGTCTCCCCATGTCTCCTGGAGATCCCTTTCCCTGCCCAAGTGAGTTCCTGGAAATCAGGGAGAGCCTACCCTGGCACCCTGTGCAGCTGTCGTCAGTGAATCGTCTAATCCAAACTGGGGATTCAGAGGGGCATCTGATGCTCTTGGGCAAGAATTCTAGACCATAAGGTAGGAAATAGTGTGGCTAAAGAGCCAGGTGGGAAAGAGGTGAGGAGCAGCAAAAAGGTGGGTGGGGCCATGTCTTTGGCAAATGTGTGTCTTCATGAGACATGGGGATTTTCACTGGCCAACCAAGAAATCTACACTCAGGCTGCGGTTGAGGCTCAGTGGTAGAGCACTCGCCTAGCATGTGTGAGGCACTGGGTTCAATCCTCAGCACTGCATAAAAATAAATAAAGGTCCAACAACAACTAATAAAATATAAAAAAAGAAAGAAATCTGCACAGCATCAGGGGACCTGTGACAAACATCCTCCTGCTCCCTTGGAATGATGTCCATCTTTTCCCTGAATTTGCAGTTTTCATGTCCTTTCTAAATACTGTCACCATAGATGTCCCACGGCCTCCACAGACCTGCTGGCCTGATCAGAGAGGCCTGCCTCTAAAAGCCTGTGGCCACCTGCTCATGGCCTGGTCTTTCTGGGTTGGTTTGTGTTGTGAGGTCTGAAGACCTCTTCCTTCACCTTTCCTGCCTTCCCATAGTCCATCGTCCTCTGCTGGCCTCCTTAGGCTAACCCTACCTGCTCCATGCCTCAGGGATGCTCCCCTGAGATGATTGCAGCGGGCAGTCCCATCTCTGGGGCCCCTAAGAGTGTTGTTAAGCTTCAGGGAGATAGTGTCAGGTGTGACAAAGGGCATAGAGGAGGCATCATGCAGGTGCCAGGGTCACACACTGGCCTCTCAGATGGGGCTTCACACCTGGCCTCCCAATTCTTTCCGGAAAGACGTTTGAGTTTGATCTCTCACTACCCTGAACTTGGCATCTGAACTCCATTCCCTCTTCTCACCAAGTCTTCTTTCCTAGCCCCAGGAGTGCTGAGCAAGAACCAGGGTCACAAGGGTGTCCCGTCCCCAGAGAGCTCAGGGCTGGCTGCATCAGCTGACTGCCCTGCAGTCTCGTGTTCTGTGATGGGAAGTTTCTTCTGCTTTATTTTGGACATGGTCACCAGAGGGGCCAATGCAGGGCATAGGCGTTGGCGGGAGGTAGTGGAAGAGTGGGAGCAAGTGGCATTAATTTAGATGTGAGCCTTTAAGAAAAATGCTCAGAGAGAACCATCCTATCCAGTGCTAAATATCAAATGAGTCAGCCTCCTCCCCCACATTCCCTGGCAGAGTGGGGCAGGCTGGCGTGGCTGCCTCGCTAACTCGCAGCAATGGAGCCCCAGTCCCAGGATGACCCTGATACTTGTTCGTATTTTACTCATTACTTTCAGGGGCGGGATTCAGGGGTGAGGCTTTGTTACCTTTCCAATTCAGGGGGACAGTATTTGGCTCCCACCCTTTCTTTGGCTATTATTGCCTTTTGGGTTGAAGAATTCATGCCGGTCCTGTCACCTTGATGGCATGGACATCTCCCACCAAACCTCGCCAGGGTTGCGAGGCTCGGCCCACACATTGGCAGGTGGGTCCCTTGTTGCAGCCAGGTGAGTCAGCAAAGAGGGAACTTCCATTTATCTGGGCAAATATGTCTTATTAGAGTTATTCTGAAAAGAAGCCCAGCCTGCAGAGGCATGTCCCTGAGGATGGGGTTTGCAGAGAGTGGTGGGAGGGGAGAAGACAAGGAAAGAGGAAGGGCTTGTGTCCCCCAGGGTCTCCTCAGATCTCTAGCCCACGGAGATCCCCAGCCAAGGGAAGAAGCAGCCCGGGGACTGCAAAAGCAGAGATGGACACAAGGACAGACTCCAGAGGCTTGGTTTTATTGTGCAGTTTGCTTTTTCCTCAATGAGATGCCATTAAGCTGTGGTGGCACTATACACAGTCACGGGACAGGCAGAGCTGCCGGGTGGGGAGCTGGGTGTTGGGAAAAGCCGTCTCCCAAGGAGTGTGCTACTTCAGGGTCTCACTCCATGGCCTGCCTTGGGCCCCCCTCGGTTCCCGAGGAGGCAAGTCTGCGGGGCAGGGGCTGTCTGGGGGCTCAGGGCCCAGCCAGCAGGGGCTGGCACTTATGGGAAAGGGAAAGAAGAGCCTCCCTTCGGAACTTGGGCCAAGCTCTGAGGCTCTGGGACTCTCTCCTTCCTCCCTGCAGAGCCTGCAGGTTAGTGATCTGGAAGCTCTTGGGAGCTTGGGACAATCCAGGAAGGGGTTTGTCGTCCTCTGCCACCCTCACAACTGTAGGCTGCAGCAGTGAGGGACAGCAGCCTCACATTTCAGCGTCTTTCACTGTGGAGGGGTGATGCGCTCTCACCTCCCACCCGCTTCTCCACCCCTCCATTTTGTGCTGCTGCTTCTGGCCGACTCTGCATCTCCACTGGATCAGGCCTCTGGCCCAACGTCCCTAGGAGACTTCTGCTGTGGCAAGAGGGTGGCTTTTTTGCTGTGGCTGAGAATGTTCCTGGAGACGCTCAGTTCTCACCCTCACGCCATGGACTACACATGCTGGGCGGTGCCCTCACACCAGGGTCTTGAGGTGCTAGGTCTCAGAACAGAGCATATCTGCCAGACCCAGACACACCCCACCCCCTCCCTGTCCAGGTCTGTCCCAGGCCTGTGGTTCTGGTAGGTGTGGATAGACTCACCCAGAGACTGGTACCCTCTACTGGTCACATGATCTCACTCTCCACCAGGTCTCCTACCCTGGCTTCCCTTGTCACAAACTCCCAAAGAAAAGGAAGGATAAACCCTAAATAAACCAGACAGAAGCAGCTCTGGAACAAAGAGTACAAAAAGACAGCCAGTGGCGTGCGGAGAGGGTGAAGTGGCAGTGGGTTAGGTGGGTGGATGATGGCATGCAGCACTGGGATTCCTTACAAGGGGTGGGGTCCCCATTTCTCCCCAAGGTGTGAGAGGGACTGGGAGGAGAGGGTCAGCCAACTCAGAGAAGCAGGACCTTCTCTGCACTGGGCCCTGAGGCTTCCTGTGTCCTCCATGGGCCCAACCAGTCACAGGGAAATGAAATCCGTGGCCTGGAGGAGGGAGAGTGAGAGCAGGAGCAACAGCAGCCATGAGGTATTCTGAGCCAGCAGGCTTATGCCCTCACACTTGACCAGCTTGTCTGTGAAGAGAGAATGGGGTGGGGGAGGGAACAGGCAGGGAAAGGCCCAAAGTAAGAGTGTGTTCCCTTCAGAGGAATTGGTGCCATGATTGTTAGCTAGACCAAGCTGGTCTAGAAGAATCAACTGTCTTTCCCATTTGCAGATTTCTGAGCCCCTTGAACACATATCTTATGAAAATCTTGGTAAACATCATCACAAGAAAACTAGGTGAGGGAGGTAAGGTCATTTCTGCTTTCCAGGTGGGGGAAAGGGTTGGGAGGCCAAATGTCTGTAGTTGCAGTAGAAGTGGCTACTACACTGCTCTTGCCGTCTGACAGGCTGCTCTTCTCCCATCCACACTGAAGGCAATGGCACCCCAGGGGACCAGGCAGCAGTAGGGAGAGGGGAAGGGAGCTATGGGTTCCTTGCCTTTCCAGCTAGCTAAGGACACTAACTGCTGTCCTCACCAGCCTGGTTGTTCTCAGCCTTGTTTGGGGACTTGTCTCACCTCTGAGCACAGAGATGTTCTGTGACTGGGGCATGGTTTGAGGCTGACCGGAGAGGCGGAGTTCGCACGTGTAGATCCCCTCATCCTTGTTGGTGAAGTCAGCTAAGTAGAGGACCTTCATGTTGTACTTGCTGGTGAAGTTGGTCCGGGAGCGGTATGAGTGCTCGGGTACCCCCACGGTGCCAAAGAGCACGTGCTTCTTTTTCTCACGGGTCAGGCTGAATTCGTACTGGATGGGCGAGGTGGTGGTATTCTCATGGTGGCAGTCCAGACGGAGGCTCTGGTTCACCAGGCAGGCCGTTAGGCTGGTCACCTTCTGCCCTCGGGATACCTGCAAGACTGGCACCAGCAGTGCCCCCTTCGAATTGGGGGAGAGCTGACAGAGCAGGGGGCCTCCCACCCACATTAAGAGTAGACATGGGCCAGGCTCAGCAGAACATAGGGGTCACTCATTGAGTGCCTCCTCCCAAACCAGGAGTCCTAGAGGGACAGTCCACCCTGCCAGACTCCAGACTCTCTCCCTAGTCTGTGTGAGCCCTCGGTCTTGTGTGTGTGTGTGTTTCAAGGACAGGAGGTCTTGGGGGACCAGTGAGGGTCTTATTCCTCATCAGAGAGTCCAGTTCACTAGTATGGGGCAGGGCTCAATGGATGTTTCTGAAGACCACCTCTGGCAGTCCGCAGGTCACTAGGTCGAGTGACTTGGGATGAAAAAGAGCCCTCTGTCCTTCAGTCACCTGCACTTTCTGAGGTTGCAAGAAAGATATTAGCTTCTCTGAAGGATAAGCCAGTATGCCTAGAATGCTAGCCCTGTCCCTTGCCCAGTACCTGCCAGCAGGACAGCGATGCCGATGGCCGGGTTCATGGTGCCACGAGCTCAGTCCTGGATATGGGGTGGGACGAGATGGGAATCAGCCAAGAGATGGGGCAAGTGTGCCCATACTTACTGCTAGGACATGGGCTCCTGGGGAACATGGTGGACATCTAAGCCCCTCCCTCCATCCCTCTTCCTCTCCCCATTTTTCTCAGAAGGTGGAACTGCCCTTGCTCTTTCCCCCTCAAGCACAGCAAGGAGGCAGGAGAACGCACCCTGGAATGGTGTGTCTGTGCTTGACCGCCGAGCACTTCCTAGTAGAGCTTCCTCCTTTGACTTTATTATTTAAGTTTGTGGTGCTGGGGACTTAACCTGGGGTGCTCTACCACTGAGTTACTCCCCTAGCCCCCCGCCCCCCACCAGGGACTGAACCAGGGGCACTCTACCACTGAGCCACATCCCCAACCCTTTTTATATTTTGAGACAGGGTCTCCCTAAATTGCTTAGAGCATGGCTAAGTTGCTGAGGCTGGCTTTGAATTCACTATCCTCTTTTCTCCTCTTCCCCAATCTCTGGCATTCCTGGTATGTGCCACTTCGTTCAGCCCCAGCCCTTTTAAAATTTTTACTTTGAAACAGGATCCCACTAAATTGCCAAGGCAGGCCTCAAACTTGCAACCTTGAATTTGTGATCTTCCTGCCTCAGTCGAAAGTTGCTGGGATTACACTGCACCCAGCTAGATGAATTTATCTTTACCACTTTTTTTTTTTTTCCAGGAATGTAAGACCTATGAGGGCAGGACTCACTATTTAATTTTTTAAAAGTTTAATTTGATAAAAAAAATATATAACATTTACTATCTTAACCATTTTTGGCAGTGGTGTACTAGGGATCGAACCCAGGAGTACTTACCATTGAGCTACACCTCCAGTCTTTTTTCCCCTTCTTTTTATTTTTAGAGACAGAGTCTCACTAAGTTGCCTACCTGGCCTACTTGTAATCTTCCTGCCTCAGCATCTGAGTTGTTGGGATTAAAGGTGTGCACCATGGTGGTAGGCTCTTAGTCAATTTTTTATTTTTTTATGGTGTCTAAGATTGAACTCAGGCTCTCAATTATGCCAGGCAACCATTCTACTACTGAGCTGCATCCTCAGTCCTCCTGATCTTTTTTTTTTGGACCAGGGATTGAGCTCAGGGGCACTCAACCACATCCCCAGCCCTATTATGTATTTTATTTAGAGACAGGAATTGCTTAGTGCCTCGTCATTGATGAGACTGGCTTTGAACACGCCATCCTCCTGTTTCAGCCTCCTGAGCCGCTGGGATTACAGGCCTATGCCACTATGCCCTGCTTGACCATTTTTTGAAGGGTTCAATTCATTAAGGTTTAGTACATTCACATTGCTGTGTAACCAAATCTCCAGGACTCTTTTTGTCTTTCAAAATGAAAACTCTAATGAGCAATTGAACAAAATTTCCTCATTCAGAGACTTATTTCCATTTGTTCGAAAAAATTTTTACCAATATCTAGAATATTTCCTGGTATATTAACAGATATTCAAAAGATATTTATTTATTTATTGGTACCAGGGATTGAACCCAGGGGCGCTTAACCACTAACTCACATCCCCAGCACTTTAAAAAAAAAATCATTTTATTTAGAGACAGGGTCTTGAGTTGCTCAGGGCCTTGATAAATTGCTGAGGCTGGCTTTGAACTTGCGATCCTCCTGCCTCAGCCTCCCGCTGGAATTACCAGCCACGTGCTTGGCAAAAGATACTTATTGAATGAATGAAGAAATGAGGTTCTTTTTGAGCCTTAGATACCCATGGGGTTTGGGGAGGATTAGAAAAATGACAAACATTTGGCAGCACATTGCTGCATAAATGATCCTGAAAGGCTAATTGCTAGGGATGATGTCAGGTGTGTCTGGTCAATGAGCTCTGAGATAGGCTTCCACTGGGTGCTCAGTTAAGGTGTTGCCTGATGTGTTTAAGGGAAAGAAACAGTGTTCTCTGTAAACGAGCCAAAAATGCTTCCAAACGTCAAGCGCTCTGGGATTTCAGGGGTTGCAGTTTTCTAGCCTGGCTTCAACTGTCTCCTTGCCTTATCTTTTAAAGCTTAAGAAAAAAAAAATATATATATATATATATATATATATATAAGGTGCATCTTCGCGAGGTGACAAGGAATGGTAGTCTAGACTGTCCGCAGCAGGGCTAGCCTGAGAGCGGTCTCTGGAGGGGCGCGAGGTCACTGGAGGGGCCCGCGCCTGAGAAAGCGCTCAGGCCCTGCGTTGGTTCCCTGCGCCCGAGGGCTCCGGGAGCGCCTTTCACAGCCCAGGATACTTGGCGCTCAGCGCCTGGGCGGGCGAGGCTAGGGTGCCCTCTCCTTCCTGGGTACGGCTGCCGCCCCGTGCCGAATCCTGGGGCTCTGCAGCTGAGGAGCCTGGGCTGGCGCAGGTCTTTGATTTGAGGGCACTGGGTTACGGAGGAGGAGTACGGGCTTGGGAACTAAAAGAGGAAGGGGGAGCGTGGCCAGAGAAAGAAAGGGAATAAATTCATTGGGGCTGGGGCTGGGGGATGTAAAGCCAAAGGGAGGGTAGAGAGTGGTTAAGGAGGGGCAGTCTATTTTTTTCCTCTGCTGGGTGTCCCTGCAGCCCAAACCCAGAGAAGCCCTGCGCTGCCTCGCTCTCCAGCCCCCGCTCGGCTGGCCCCACCCTTCTTTGGTTTCTGTATTCTAATCTTCTCCTTTTTCAATTGAGGTTCCCCTTCCCCCTCTCTCATCCTTTTCAGATCTCCCCTCCCCCGTCTGCCTGCCTTCCACCCAGTCCCCGCCCGCGGCACTGCGGTTTCCCTACCTCTGGTGCCCCACACCCAGCCCCCGGCGAGGTCACCCTGCAGAGATTCCCTGTAGCTTGCCACCCTCTGTCTTCTCCCCCCATTTCTGCCCCGCTCCCACCTTTGCGAACTGGGCTCGGTGGAGAGCCAGTGGAGAGTCTGGGTGGAGAGCAGAACCAAAGGCTGTCTTTAGTGTCCTTCCTCTCGGTTCTTCTCCAGCGCCCCAGCCCCAGATGACCGTCCTCCAGCAGTAAAAACTACCGAGCGCCTTCCGTAAAAGGCGGGCTGCGGCGTGGCTGCTACCCTGCAGCGCGTCCCACTCCCGCCCGGGCCTGGGAAGCAGATCCTTCCCCGGCGCCCTCAGTTTCCCGAAGCCTTGGGCTGAGAAGGCTTGTAAGGGCACCTGGTGGCTCTCCCTGCGACCCAGGTCCGGCCTGGCTCTAGCTCTCACCTGCGCTCTGTTGCTCTGCTGCAGCAGCCTCCTCTGGATGCACCGCCGCCTCCAGTTGCTGCACCCTGCAAAGAGCCCGCAGTTTTCACCAGGGGTGGGAGAAGGGAGAGCAGGGAGGGCCTCAGGGCTCAGCCAATCAGAGGCTGTGGGGAAAGGATGGAGGGGGCGGGCAGAGAAGGGGGGAGGAGGTGGTTGGGTCTTGGTGTGGGAAGGTGGCTGACTGCTGCAGAAGGGGGGTCCTCAGCCTGTGACTGGCTGGCTTGGCCAGGGACACAAGAGTGTTGGACCCTGAGATCAGGGTGGGGCAGCCTAAAAAACGTTAGCCGCTTCCCCGAGCCCCCGCAATGATTCTCTCCTTTTAAGGCTCTAACCCTTTCTTCTGACACGGTCTTCAGAAATCAGTGGGAAAACCAAAAGGTAAGGAATGCAGGAGGGAGGTCGGCTACACTTCCTTCTTGACTTCTCGGCTGGGGCCATCTTCCTCCCGAGCCACCCGTGAGAGGTTTCTATGTGGGAAAGTCCCGGTCTCTCTAAAGGAAGCGGGTTAGAGCAGCCCGTTGGAAGAAGGTAGGGGTTGCACCCTTTCTTGGTTCCCAGCCTAGCCCAGCCCAGCCCGCTTCCGGTACTCCAGTGGAGGCTGCGGGTTATTTCTGCTGTCTGGTACTCCTGTCTCCCTCCTGTGCTGGCACCTCCCCAACCAAAGGTCTGGTAGGTTCCTCTCACTTTTGTGAAAACTGTCTGGTCTTCAGACAAACTCGTGTTGTTTTTTACCAAGCACTGTGCTGGGCACTTTACATCAATGGTCACATTTCACCCCTGCAATCCCACTTCTGGGTTGGCCAGTTGCTGGCCTTGGAACCCAAGCCCTCAGTGCTGAGCCATTCCACTCTGCTGCGGGCAGCCTAGTGGGAGAGGAAATAGGGAGAACTCTGGGAAAGGGGTGGAGACTATGAAAAATCTGGAAAAAGAATAGGCCGAGACCTAGCTTTTGATTTCCTGGAGTACCTCTTCTACTTCATCAGTTTTTTCCCCAGTACTGGGGATTGAATCCAGAGGTACTTTACCACTGAGGTGCTTGCACAGCACTTTTTATTTTGAGACTGGGTCTCACTAATTTGCCCAGAATGTCCTTGAACTCGAAATCCTCCTGCCTCCCCCTACTCCTCCTGCCTCCCCCTACAGAGTAGCTGGGATTACAGGTGTGCACCACCAGGCCTGGCTACCCCATCAATGTGGTGTCACCAGAAGGAGTCCTTTTTTCACATCTGGTGCTGATGACTTGCCCACCCACCCACAAGTATGCCAATACATCTTTTAAAAAATAAAGGTTTATTTGATTGATTTGATCCTTCTGTCCTGTGTGAATTCTGGGCATGGTTTACTGTGAGCTGACCCTGCACTCCAGCTCTCTGCCTGCCCATTCTCCTGTTTCTTCATAGAAGTCAGCCCTGGCATCTTCACTGTAGTTCCAATACTGTAAAGGCACTGTTGGACTCTCTCCCTTGTCACACAAGTGGGAGTTTCATTTTCTTCTTTATCCCTTGGAGAGCAGCTAGGTGGTCTTCCAGAGCTTAGAGTGATGAACTACTCCAACTAGAATGAGCCTTGCAGATAGCCCAGTCCAAAGGGGGTGGTTTCACTTTGGTAAACTACAGAAACTTTATGAAAATTGCAGTTCCCCACCCCCCACCTAGGCCCCTCTCACTGTAGTTCTCAGTCTGCACTTTCCCCAAGCTCTGCAGGGTCTCAGACTATGAAACGCTTGTCTGCTAAGGCAACCCCTTTGCAAGGATGAGTCTACCTGGTTTTTCATTGTCCATAGGGAAAATTTTTAGGCCCTGGAATGGCCTGGCCTCTGGCTGCTGACCCCTACCACCCCATCTTTCCTGTTCATCTTCCTGCTGCATTCCTGACATGCTGGCCTCCTCTCTGACTCTCCATGGTGGGGTGTTTCCTTCTACTTGGCAGTTTTCTGATTCTTAAATCAGGGATTTTTCCTATTAGAACACAATTTGGCATCTAACTCTTTTTTTGCTTGCTTTCTCTTGTTCACGTGCACGCGCGCGCGCGCACACACACACACACACACACACACACACACACCCACAGCTGGAGATGGGAATACCCAGAGGTCTCTTAACCATACCCAGTGGTCCAGCCAATCAGGTCTCTGGCTGGCCAAAGCCCTTGGTGCTTCATCTCCCACCCTGCTGCCTCGTCTCTGAGTGTTGCTGGGCACAAGGCCTTGCTGTGCTACTTTGATAAAGTTAAGAGAACCTGGCCTACTTTCTGAGTCCCTAGGCATTTTGCCTTCAGGAAGGGGAGGGGGAGTGGCCTGTTAGGGCATGTAACTGTGCTTCTGCCTGAACAAGGTCTCCAGTGGGATGGAGTGAAAGACTCAAGTGGGATGAGATGAGGTTTGGGGACAGACCCAGGGTGATAAAGGGGAGGAGATTTTAAAACTCCCACTTCCTAATGGATAGTCAGAGTGCTAAAAGCAAGAGGGAATCCAGCCAAAGCAACAGTTCCTGCTACACTGGGGCTGCCCAGCTGCTTCCTTAGCCTTTCCTTCTCCCACTATCTCCTGCTGCCCCAGCTAGATTTCTTTAGGGCAACAAAGTATGGCCAGCCATTCCCTCTTCATATTCACAGGTTTCACAGAATGTCCTTGTAAACCCATGGAGGTGGTAGAGTCACCCCATTGTTTTTTAAAGGGGATCTGAAGTCCAAGAAGGGAAATAGTCTGTCAGAAGTCAAACACATACTTTGGGAAAGAGCCAGGCCTATGGATCTCATCTCCTGGCTTCATGCATAGTGCTCCCCAGTGCTCCCAGGGTGGTCGTCAGACCTTACTAGACTTATTTAACTGGTCCAGTATGTGAGGCACCCTGGGCATGTCTGTTAGATGGTTACCCTTGTTTGGATCCCCTCCTCTTTAGCCTATTGATGGGGGAAAGGTCCCTACCCTAGGGTTATGGGGATGCCTGAATGCATGACACCACCCTAGACAGGTAAGATCAATAGCAGGTTGTAGGTCACATATACTCACAGTCCAGAGGAGGACATCAGACACCATGAATTATCACACAGGACTTGAACTCAGAAATAGCATGTGCAGGAGGCAGGCTTTGAAGTATCAAAAAGGTTAGGATGTCCCCCATTTCCTCCTGGAGGGTGTGATTGGCAGTTCGAATAATTCCAAAGGCAGGTAGAAAAATGAAGCCCACTATTCAAGGATAAGCAGGAACTGTGCCTGGTCCTCTTAATAAAGAGGATTGTTTGAGCAGGGGTCTTATCAGCAGACAGGGAGGAGTACTTGTGTTTCCCTTCTGATTTTTAAAAATATTTATTCTTAAGTTTTAGGTGGACACAATATTTTATATTTATGTGGTGCTGGGGATCGAACCCAGTGCCTCGTGCATGCTAGGTGAGCACTCTTTCACTGCGCCACAACCCTAGCCCTCCCTTCTGATTTTATCAGATGTCAAAACATTTAAGGCCCTTCTGATTTTTTTGGCTGTCAAGTCTACACCCAGTTTTGGGTTAATTGATACCACATACCTGCTCTTTCTTTCTTTACCAGGGATGATCAAACCTAGGGGGCACTTAACCACTGAGACACATTCCCAGCCCTTTTAAT
The DNA here is from genome assembly GCF_021218885.2 of Marmota monax. Classification (NCBI taxonomy): domain Eukaryota; kingdom Metazoa; phylum Chordata; class Mammalia; order Rodentia; family Sciuridae; genus Marmota; species Marmota monax. Next base: position 4,358,257 of record NW_026695234.1, on the reverse strand, counting down.
TTTTTGTTTTTTTAAAATTTTGAGTCAAGGTCTCACTAAGTTGCTTAGGACCTTGCTAAGTTGCTGAAGCTGGGATCCTCTTGCTTCAGCCTCCCCAGTTGCTGGGATTACAGGTGTGAACCACTGCACCTGGCCATACCTGTCCTTTCTGTAATTCATTTCTAAGGTTGTATCTTCCACTTTTCTGAAGTGGCTGTGGTAGATGGTATGTGCATTTAAAAAATTATAATTGTAGGTGGACAACATGCCTTTATTTGTTTAGTTTTTTTTTTTTTTTTAATGCGGTGCTCAGGATCAAACTCAGTGCCACACACATACTAGGTAAGTGTTCTGCCACTGAGCTATAGCCCCAGCCCGGTATATAAATTTTTAATGTCCTTACTTGGGGGAGGGGAGAAAGAAAATTAGCTACTTTTGCTTGATACTCAATCTCCTCTAGAAATATAGTCTGTGGAATTAAAAACTCTTGGAACTATTGCTCGTCACCCTGCCACCTCCTAATTCTAGGTGAGGTCAGCTCCTCAAAGACTGGTTGTATGGTTTGAGAATAGAACATAAAAAATAAAGATTATTTCTTAGGATTCAGAGCATACATAAGTTGAGAGGAGGAAGCACCAATGGAGATAGAACTTAATTTTCAACAGGTATTATTTAAAAATTTTACTCATGGATGTTTACTTCATCAAATAATTAAAAGGCATATTGGCATCAACAATGTTTCAGGACAGGACTCAACCTTACAAATATGAAGATTAAAAGAACAATCTGCCCTCAAAGGCTTGTTCCTTTTTATTTTGTTTTATTTTTTATTTTTAATTGCTTTTAATTTTTAAATATATGATATCAGAATGCATCACAATTCTTATTACACATATAGAATACAATTTTTCATATCTCTGTATATAAAGTATGTTCACACCAATTCATGTCTTCATACATGTACTTCGGATAATGATGTCCATCACATTCCACCATCATTGCTAATCCCCTGCCCCCTCCCTTCCCCTCCCACCCCTCTGCCCTATCTAGAGTTCGTTTATTCCTCCCATGCTCCCTCTCCCTACTCCACTATGAGTCAGTCACCTTATATCAGAGAAAACATTTGGCATTTGTTTTTTTGGGATTTGTTTTTGGCATTTGTTTTTTTTTTTTTTTTGGCTAACTTCACTTAGCATTATCTTCTCCAACTGCATCCATTTACCTGCAAATGCCATGATTTTATTTTCTCTTATTGCTGAGTAATATTCCATTGTGTATATATGCCACATTTTTTAATCCATTCATCTACTGAAGGGCATCTAGGTTGGTTCCACAGTTTAGCTATTGTGAATTGTGCTGCTATAAACATTGATGTGGCTGTGTCCCTGTAGTATGCTGTTTTTAAGTCCTTTGGGTATAGATTGTGGAGAAGGATAGCTGGGTCAAAGGGGGTTCCATTCCAAGTTTTCCAAGGAATCTCCATACTGCTTTCCAGATTGGCTGCACCAATTTGTAGTCCCACCAGCAATGTATGAGTGTGCCTTTTTCCCTACATCCTCACCAACACTTATTATTGTTTGTGTTCGTAATAGCTGCCATTCTGACTGGAGTGAGATGGTGTCTTAGAGTAGTTTTGATTTGCATTTCTCTAATTGCTAGAGATGTGAACATTTTTTTTTCATATATTTGTTGATTGACAAAGGCTTGTTCCAAAATGAGAGAGAGACATGTATAGATAGGTTATGTAGATAATTAGAAAACAGGAGGTGTGGATATGGTACTGTGGGAGTCTAAAAAAGGGCCAGCTGGTGGTCTAGTCTGTCAAGAGGGCTTCCTGGAGGAGATGAGGCGTGATCTGAGTCTTCAACTATGAATGGAGTGGCCCAGGAATGGCAGATTGCTACATCATGCCTCCTGGTATCCACCCCTTCATGTGATCCCCTTCCTTGTGGACTCTGGGTGTGGCCTTGGGCCTTGCTTTGACCCACAGGCCATCACCAAATATGATGCAAACAGAAGCCTAAGAAGTGTTTGTACATAGGGACTACTTGTCTTCTTGGAATTTGGTTGCTGTGTGAGGAAGTCTGAGCTAGCCACATGGACAACTGAGGTGTCCCAGTTCACATCAGTCACCATTTGGGATCAGCCACCTCCCAGTTGACTTGCCATACGATCACAGAAGCACGTGTGATTCCAACTGATGCCACACAGAACACAATGAATCATGCCAGATCAACCTGTCAGAAAGTGAAGTCTATGTCCCCTCTTCCTGAATCTCCAGGGCTGGGACTGCTTCAGCTACTAGAGTATGGCAGAGTGATGCTGAGAGTCTTCTACATGTAGGTCTCAGAAGGTCATATAGCTTTGACCTAGTTTGCAGGAGTACTTTCTCCTGGAGCCAGCATGTAAAACATCTGCCTACCCTGTAGCTACCATGCATGGCTCCCAGCTGTTCCTGAGTAAGAAAACTGCTTAGCAGCTGGGACAAGGGCAACTTGTGTTATGTGGTGGTGGAACAATTGGCAAAAATATGATAGAAAATATGCCTGTTATGGTTTGGATATGGTTTGAGTGAGTCTCCTGAAAGTTTGTGTGCTAGATGCTTGGTACCCAGCATATCAAGATTTCGAGGTGGCAGGACTTTTAAGAGGTGAGGACTAGTGGAGCATAATTAGTTAAAGGGGTTCCACCCTCATGAATGGTTAGTGGGTCAGGTTTCCTGGGACTGGGTTAGTCTTAACTCACCATTGCTTCCTCTCTCACCACATGATCTCTCTCCTCTGCACTTCTGTCATGTGATGCCATCTACCACATTGTGACACAGCCACAAGACCCTCACCAGATATACTGGTGATATACTGGTATACTGACCAGATACCGTCACTAATCTTGGATCTGCAGCCTCCAAAAACTGTAAGCTAAATAAACCTGTTTTCTTTCTGAATTCCCAGCCTCACGTATTTTCTATAGCAACACAAAATGGATTGAGATAGCACCTGAAAAATCTGTGGACTTGGTTAAAGGAATCTAGAGATGAAATACTATTTGGGTGCTTATACCTGGCATGATAAAGTATAATAAAAGAGAGATGAGCTAAATGGGAAAAGAAAACCAGTTTGGAAAAGAAAACCAGTTCTCATTTCCAGTCTCTTCAGCAGGCAGTGAGGCAGTGGATTCTCAATGTAAGAACTGGCCTAAGCCAGGCTCAGTGACGCCTGCCTGAATCCCAGCAACTCAGGAGGCTGAGATAGGAGGATAGTGAGTTCAAAGCCAGCCTCAGCAAAAAGCGAGGTGCTAAGCAACTCAGTGAGATCAAACTGTTCTCACTGCTGTGTACAAAATAGGACTGGGGATGTGACTAAGTGGTTGAGTGCTCCTGAGTCTAATCCCCAGTACTAAAGAGAGAGAGAGAGAGAGAGAGAGAGAGAGAGAGAGAGAAAGAACTGGTCTAAAGAGAAAGGGTAAATCAAGGGTATGTCTGTAGAACCTTTGTTGAGATGCCAGGAAGATTTAAGTGATAATTAGTAGACCTTCTCAACTAAACAAAAGTGTTTCAAAGAATATTAAGGATATTGTTCCACAGCTGAAGTACTGTCTTCTTGAAATTAACCATGTATGTGGCATCTTGCCCACAAAGTGGACCCATAATATTCACAGAAAACCCATAAAATTTTAAGGAGTATTGTATTGGCAATAGCTCCAGCAGTTTGGACTGAAAGGTGCTGAGACAGTTCGAAATGAAAAAGAAGCCTCTGGGTCCCCAGCTTCCTCTGGGCAGGAAGCTGATCCATATACATATGGTTTTTTGCTTAGGGAAAAGACAGGCCTCTCAGAGGACAGGAGTGAGACTCTAAAGGGTGTAACTAAAAGCCTGGCAGAACCACACCCTCTTTAAGTAACACTCCCTGCCACTAGAGTAGTGGTGCTGATTACTTGGGCCTGACTGTGGTTCAGAATGCTTTGGCCCAGGTTTGCTAACGCCTCCCGTTTCTTCCCTTTTTACTGGAGCTCCTATTGGATGCAGCCTACTCTTGCTTCATCGTTGAACACCAGTCACATGGGGCAGATAACTTGTCTTAGTTCAGGGGTTTTTGAGTCAAGAGGAGGCACATCTGAGGAGTGTTCCCAAGAGGACTCAGCCACGTCCAGACCAGCTTCACATTATGAACTCCTGGACTTGGAGCCCGATGGCATAATGGGTAATATTACGGGTATTTTGGGAAGGGTGGGACATTTCACACGTAGGAGGGCTGCACCTCTGTAGGAGGAGAGGGTGGACGGTGTAGACTGCTACACTAAAGGCTCCACATCAACTCCACATCCACTGTGGGCTTGGCCATGGTGGGACTCCAGATAACATGATGGAAGTAGAGATCTCCCGAGTGCCAGCCCATTAGGACTTGCTTCCTGGAAACTGGCTGCCACGTGAGCCCCAGCTAGCCACATGGGCAGACATGAACTAGTGCACTAGCCCACAGCCCTGCCAGTTGCCAGATAGATTGCCAGGGAGACCTTCCAGGAAGCAGAGATGAGCTGTCCCAGCTGAGCTCTGAGCAAACTGCTGACCCCAGAATTGTGCCTTTGGTTCTTGGTTGGGGAAGTTTGTTAAACAGCAACAGATATCCAGGTAGGAGAGGAAAGGGAATTTAAGACAGAGGCGGCAAAAGGAGCAAAGTCGTGGAGAAAAAGTAAAGCCAAGTGGAAATAGGAAATGCAGTTCATTTGGGTTGAGAGGAGACCCCGGAAAAATGGGGAAGAGCCTGCGAGGAAGCCCTGTCTGTTTGGACTTGGTAATGGGGAGGCATGGAAGGTTTATGGGGAGGGTGTGAAATGGCCAGATAGACAGACCCTTCAGAACGGTGGCTCTGGGAGGAGGGGGCGGGCAACTGCAGGGCCAGTTGTACCTTCTGCCCGGGGGTGGGGGGGTTCTTTGGTCTTGCAGTCTGTTCAGATCAGAGGAGGGGAGGCAGGCAAGGTGGTTTCTGGGGAGGAAGATGGCACGATAGGCATGAAAAACTATTCCTTGAGGTCATGTCTGTCTTGGTTATTGTTGTCTCTGGGGTTGCCAGGTCCTGGCACAAAGTAGATTCTCAAGAAATATTTTTGAATGACTATAATAAGAAATGAGAGCAAACCAGTGTTGTAGGTGCTGCATATGAGGCAAAAAGCAGGGACTTTGAAGGAGAGTTTGGGGGAAAAAATGGGTGATTTCTGGACAGGGGAAGAAAGGTGTTCCCAGTTGAGGGATGCTCAGAAGCAAAGGGTTGGAGGTGTGCAGGGTGCCCGGGCTGTCCGGCTGTCGGGCTGTCGCAGTGCGCACACTGATCATGTGGCTGGAGTATGGGGTGGGGGAAGGAGAGGGCCTGAGATGCAAGTGGGGAGGGAGATGAACCAGTCACAAAAAACTGGATTTGCTGGGCGCTGTGGCACATGCCTGTAATCCCAGCAGCTCTGGAGGCTAAAGCAGGAGGATTGCACGTTCAAAGCCAGCCTCAGCAACTTAGCAAGGCCCGAAGCAACTCAGCAAGACCCTGTCTCTAAATAAAAAATAAAAAGGGCTGAGGATGTAGCTCAGTGATTAAGTGCCCCTGGGTTGAATCCCTGATACTAAAAAGAAAAAAAAAAAAAAAGACTAGATTTATCAGGCTGAAGAGCTTAGACTATCCAGGTAGCAGTGGGGAGCCACGCAGGGCCCTAAAGAAGTGGAGCTGTATGAGGAAGTATTTGGGGGCAACAGGGTGCAGTTGGAGGGATTCATAGGAGTAGATGCAGAGAAATCAGAGCCCAGGGCTGGAGCCCCGATGAAAGGGTGAGGGTCTGATGTGGGGCAGCCGCAGTAGAAGTGGAGATGAGGGGCGGAGGATGCATATCACCTCGGCACTCCCTGGCGCTTGGACCGTCAGCCATGCAGGCTCCCAGGTCTCTGGTGAGGCTGCTCTGAAAAGTGAAAAGAAAGAAGGCAGCTTTGGGGCAAAAGATCATGAATTCAGTGTCGGCGGTGTCGAGCTTGAGGGGCGTGTGGAGCAGAGGAGCGAGGTGGGTGTCTAGTGGTGGTCGCACAGTCGGTAATGAGCACCTGGAGCGCCTGTGTGGACCAGAAGAAAACAGGACGCAGGGCAAGTCCCCATATTCAAGGGAGTTTCAGCCAGCAGAAGAGTCTTTGAAGGAGTGGCCAGAGGGGTAGGACCCCAGAGAGGGACACCACATAAACAGGGGCACTTCAGTGAGGAAGTGGGGAGTGCTATGGTGTATTCAAGTGTACCCATCAGATCTGGCCATCAGGAGGTGTGGCAGTCTGGTGAGGATGGTTTCAGGAGAGGATGGGAGCTGAAGTCTGAGGTCATTGTTTCAAAATCATTTATTATAATTTCCTTATAATGTAGGTGTCATTTATTATTCATCGTATATTATTATGAATAATATATCATAACATTACAATAAATAATAAATTATTATTCCTCTTATTATAAATTTATTATTATTTGGAAATGGCAAGGCCAACAGATGAGAGGTGGCCACCACTGAAAAATAATGTGTTATGCTCACAAATCTCCAGAGGAGGCGCATGCCTCCCCAGGGGGAAGCAACAGACACCAGAGGAGGAGACTGGGGGCCAGAGCCTTCTTATGGTCTCTGGGGAAGAAGTGAGCAAGGCATTGTGGACAAGTTTGGGGTCAGCTCGCGACTAAAACACTCAGGGTCACTCGAGGGGAACTGGGCTGCACGAAATAACCACACAAGAGACAGAAATACCTTTTTTTGGGGAGGTTCTGTGGCAGCTCCTCTGACCTTAAGGGTCCACAGAGAGAGGAGAGAGAGAGAGAGAGCGCTGACCCCTTTTATTGAGGAGAAGCCATTCAAATGAGGCAAGGGGTCAGGTTTCAGGGGTTCAGAATAGCTTCCTGGTGTCTGCTGTCAGGTTGACTGATATCTAGGAAGGCCACACTCAAGGGCAGAGTAAGAGAAGGGGACACACAAAGGGCATTTCCATGGAACATTTTATCCCAAACAGGGCAAGGGGTAATATCACAAAGGAACAGGTGAGCACAGCTCGATCCCTGGGGCTGCAGGAATGCACGCCTACGCATGAAGACACTTTTATTACTCTCAAGGTTGGAGCTACCATCTTTGGCTACTTAAAAGCAGTGACAGTGCCTCAACTGATCAGGAGAGGAAAACGCTGGTCACAGGATGGGATGGCCTCCCACAGTCGGCTGGTCTGAATCACTTCAGTGGGCTCCGAGGCATAGGCATGGTCCCTGGCTGTCTGGTTGCTGGCCCTGAGGCGAGTAGGGTTGGTGATAATGGCCCTGAGGATGGAACCCCAAGAAAGGATGTGATTGGGGTATGGGCCCTGGATTAGTTGGGGTGGGAGTCTCCTGTTTAGGAACTGGCTAGTCCTGAGAGAGGCAGTCACCCCAGGTGGCAGGGCATCAGAACACAGAGACATGGCCAATGTGGTGGAGGATGGAGGAGGGGCAGGGGGACAGGATGAAGGTGTAAAGCAAAGAGGAACCTTGTCCAGGAAGGGCTGCTGGTGGAGGCCCCTGGGCCCCTTCTCCTGTCAGGGGTGCTTGGGCTGGGGAGGTGGGTTGCTGGCTACCACAGTGCAGGAACTGAGAGAGTCACATGGGAGGCCGAGACCTGCTTCTGGTGAGATCTTCTGTGGGCCCGTCTGCTGGGCTGCAGCTCCTGGCAAAGATCCTCGACAACATGCTCTGGGAGGCTGCCTGGACCATCAGCCTCAACCTCAGGGTTTTGATTCGGCTGAGCTCAGCTGTTCTCAGTCTGCATGAAGCTGGGGAGGGCCAGGAAGGGCTGCCCAGGGGTGAGAACAGCTGCCCAAGTCCTGACTCAGTCTCTCCCGTTAAAGGAAAAAAAATTAGTAGTTTTTTTTGGAAGGGATAACTATGCCCAGGAATGAATAAGACTCATCCTTGTGGAATGTGAGCAGAGTAACAAATTTTTTTTTTTAAAAATTGCTTTTGGGGAAAAAATACAGGTCTGTCCGAAGCCATTTCCACCTCCACTTTCCACAGTCAGGGTCCATCTCTGCAAAACCTCTTTATAAGCAAGCCGCTCTCCTCCTGATCTACTCGCTCACCAGATCCCTAACTTCTTGGGAAGAGGTGGAGCCTTTCCCAGCACCCCTTGCCAGCTGGCTTCAGCCAGTAGCAGCAGCAGGCAAATACAGCATCGGGCAGCTCCTCTGGCTGCTGTGCCAAAGTGAGGGCCAGGCAAATTTCAGACGGGAGGAGGAGAAAAACCCGAAGTATTTTCTTTATGTTGGAGGCATTTCTGCTGCTCATGGGAAGGAAGAATAATGCTAATGGGTCTTTTTCCCCCAAAGTGCACTGTGTAGGAGAGTATATAATTTTAATTTATCTGAGTGAGCGCATGAGGAATAGCCCATGAGTCCACATGATGGTGAGTGTGTGTGTGTGTGTGTGTGTAGGGGGGGAGGGGTGGGAGGAGATGACGTGTTTGGGATGGGGAGGGTCAGTGGTCAGACTCTTTGTTCACGCAGGTATACCCTCAGCCCTGGACACCTACCTCTCTCTTCAGTTCACCCAGGCAGATCTCTGTCCTGTACTGGAGGAAGGGACAGACCAGGAGTGAGTGACTCCAAGCATGAAATCTTCCTCAGCTAAAATCCTGGGAGCCATCCTTCCTCATCTTCACCTACTTATCCATTTACTCATCCTAGTTTGGGTTCTGTCTGGAAAATGAGCTTTGGAGTCTTTCCAACTTAACTGACACGGCTCTGGCTGTGTAGCCTTCCTTCCCTTCCTCCCTTTTCTCCTCCCCGCCCCTCCCTCCTTCCTTCCCTCCTTCCTTCCTTCCTTCCTTCCTTCCTTCCTTCCTTCCTTTCTCCTTTTCTTTCCTTGATATTGAGAATTGATCCCAGGGGCTACATCCAGCCCTTTTCATGTTTTAATTTTGAGACAGGTTTTTGCTGAGTTGCCAAGGCTGGCCTCAAACATGTGATTCTCCTGCCTCAGCCTCCCAAGTTGCTGGTGTTACAGGTTCGCTCATCTTCTTTCTTGCCTGGACTATTGCAGTAGCCTGCCAGATGTCATTCTGCTCTAGTCTCTTCTTCCACATCGCTACCAGAGTAACTTTTTTCCTAAACCACTTTTTTTTTTTTTAATTTTAAATTAAGCTGGGTATGGTGCCTGCCTATAGTTCCGTGTAGCTCCAGGTACTTGGGAGGCTGAGACAGGAGGATTGCCTGATCCTAGGTGTTCAAGACCAGACTGGGCAACATAGTAAGATCCTGCCAAAAAAAAAAATTTTTTTGTTCCAGGACCCCTATAAATACCAAAATCTGTGAATGCTAAAGTCTCTTACATAAAATGGTGTAGTATTTGTGTATAACCTATGTATATCTTCCTATATACTTTTAGGTCATCTCTAAATTACTTATACAACCTAATGCAATATAAATGCTTTGTAAATGATTGTTGGATTGTATTGTTTATAGAGTAATGACAAGAGAAAAGTCTGTATGTGTTTAGGACAGGCACAGTTTTTTCCCAAACATTTTCATTTGGAAGATAGTTGAATCCATGGACACAGAAGCTGTGAGGGCTGACTTGACTTAAAAAGGAGGGGATGGGAACAGAAAAGACAGTGGAATGAATTGGACATCACTTTCCTATGTCCACATGTGAATTAGTGGAACTCCACGTCATGTTCAACCACAAGAATGGGACCCTAATTAGAATAAGTTATACTCCATGTATGTATAATATACCGCTCTACTGTCATTTATACCTAAAAAGAACACATTTTTAAAAATTGTCATACATGCATGTGGTTCCAAATACAATGGTGTGAAAGAACATAGAGTTAAAAAGTAAAAATTTCAGCTCCCATTCTTTAACCATTACTAAAGTTGTTAGCAACTGTGTATCTTTCCAGAAATATTCCATGCATGTAACAGTGTTAGCAAATCCTGTTCTCTTCCTGGGGGCATGGGGAACACACTATTGTAGTCTGTTATACATTTTATTATATACCTTTACCTTTTTTTTTTTTTAACCAATGTCTCTTGTGGGTAGTGCTATATTAGGGCATATTAAATTGCTTTATTCTTTTATCGGTTGTATAATATTCCATTTATGGACCTATTACAATGTATTTAATCAGTCCTCTAGGTGTTTGACAAACTGTGTTCTTACAAAGCAATACTTCAATGAATGATTGGCACAAATGTAATTTTACACATTTGTTCTATTTGCAGGACCAATTTCTTAGAATTTGAATGTCTTTAAATAGTATTATTATTTTTTTAATATTTATTTTTTAGTTGTAGTTGAATACAATACTGTTATTTTATTTATTTATTTTATGTGGTGCTGAGGATCGAACCCAGCCGCCCACCCATGTCCTAGGGGAGCACTCTATTGCTGAGTCACAATAGTATTATTATTATAATGAGTTTTTTTGTTTTGTTTTGTTTTTAATGAAAATAGCAACAGTGGCTTGGGCCAGGAGTGTGGCTCAGTGAGAAAGTGCTTACTTAGCATGCACAAGGGCCTGGATCCAATCCCCGGCACCAAAAATATCCAAACAAACCCCCAAACCTTAGTGAGTTTATTTGGGTCATTTATTGTCTTTAAAAACTTATCCAAATGACATATTTTTGATTCTCCTTTGATTGTGATCTAGTTATACTTTCTAAACTATCAGCATGATCAGTGAAGCAGGTGTGAGTGTTTGAGAAGTACGCCTATCGAACTGGAAAGACTTTGCCAGTTAATGTTGAATGAATAAAGTGTTTGCATAATGCTATCTAGATCAGTATTTTTTTTATTGGATGTTCACAACATTACAAAGCTCATGACATATCATCTTTCTTACATTTGATTCAAGTGGGTTATGAACTCCCATTTTTACCCCAAATACAGATTGCAGAATCACATCGGTTACACATCCACGTTTTTACATAATGCCATATTAGTGACTGTTGTATTCTGCTACCTTTCCTATCCTCTACTATCCCCCCTCCCCTCCCCTCCCATCTTCTCTCTCTACCCCATTTGCTGTAATTCAATTCTCTCCCTTGTTTTTTTCCCCCTTTCCCCTCACAACCTCTTATATGTAATTTTGCATAACAATGAGGGTCTCCTTCCATTTCCATGCAATTTCCCTTCTCTCTCCCTTTCCCTCCCACCTCTGTTTAATGTTAATCTTTTCCTCATGCTCTTCCTCCCTGCTCTGTTCTTAATTGCTCTCATTATATCAAAGAAGACATTTGGCATTTGTTTTTTAGGGATTGGCTAGCTTCACTTAGCATAATCTGCTCTAATGCCATCCATTTCCCTGCAAATTCCATGATTTTGTCATTTTTTAGTGCTGCGTAATACTCCATTGTGTATAAATGCCACATTTTTTTTTATCCATTCATCTATTGAAGGGCATCTAGGTTGGTTCCACAGTCTAGCTATTGTGAATTGTGCTGCTATGAGCATCGATGTGGCGGTATCCCTATAGTACGCTCTTTTAAGGCCTTCAGGGAATAGTCCGAGAAGGGCGATAGCTGGGTCAAATGGTGGTTCCATTCCCAGCTTTCCCAGGAATCTCCATACTGCTTTCCAAATTGGCCGCACCAATTTGCAGTCCCACCAGCAATGTACAAGTGTACCCTTTTCCCCACATCCTCGCCAGCACTTGTTGTTGTTTGACTTCATAATGGCTGCCAATCTTACTGGAGTGAGATGGTATCTTAGGGTGGTTTTGATTTGCATTTCTCTGACTGCTAGAGATGGTGAGCATTTTTTCATGTACTTGTTGATTGATTGTATGTCCTCCTCTGAGAAGTGTCTGTTCAGGTCCTTGGCCCATTTGTTGATTGGGTTATTTGTTATCTTATTGTTTATTTTTTTGAGTTCTTTGTATACTCTGGATATTAGGGCTCTATCTGAAGTGTGAGGAGTAAAAATTTGTTCCCAGGATGTAGGCTCCCTATTTACCTCTCTTATTGTTTCTCTTGCTGAGAAAAAACTTTTTAGTTTAAGTAAGTCCCATTTGTTGATTCTAGTTATTAAGTCTTGTGCTATGGGTGTCCTATTAAGGAATTTGGAGCCCGACCCCACAATATGTAGATCGGAGCCAACTTTTTCTTCTATCAGACGCAGAGTCTCTGATTTGATATCAAGCTCTTTGATCCATTTTGAGTTAACTTTTGTGCATGGCAAGAGAAAGGGATCCAGTTTCATTTTGTTGCATATGGATTTCCAGTTTTCCCAGCACCAATTGCTGAATATGCTATCCTTCCTCCATTGCATGCTTTTAGCCCCTTTATCAAATATAAGAAAGTTGTAATTTTGTGGATTGGTCTCTGTGTCCTCTATTCTGTACCATTGGTCCACCCGCCTGTTTTGGTACCAGTACCATGCTGTTTTTGTTACTATTGCTCTGTAGTATAGTTTGAAATCTGGTATCGCTATACCTCCTGATTCACACTTCCTGCTTAGAATTGCTTTTGCTATTCTGGGTCTTTTGTTTTTCCATATGAATTTCATGATTGCTTTATCTATTTCTACAAGAAATGCCGTTGGGATTTTGATTGGCATTGCATTAAACCTATAGAGAACTTTGGGTAATATCGCCATTTTGATGATGTTAGTTCTTCCTATCCATGAACAGGGTATATTTTTCCATCTTCTAAGATCTTCTATTTCTCTCTTTAGGGTTCTGTAGTTTTCATTGTATAAATCTTTCACCTCTTTTGTTAGGTTGATTCCCAAGTATTTTATTTTTTTTGAGGATATTGTGAATGGGGTGGTTGTCCTCATTTCCATTTCAGAAGATTTGTCGCTGATATACAGGAATGCCTTTGATTTATGCATGTTGATTTTATATCCTGCCACTTTGCTGAATTCATTTATTAGCTCTAGTAGTTTCTTTGTAGACCCTTTTGGGTCTGTTAGATATAGTATCATATCATCCGCAAATAATGATAATTTAAGTTCTTCTTTTCCTATTTTTATGCCTTTAATTTCTTTTGTCTGTCTAATTGCTCTGGCTAGTATTTCGAGAACTAAATTGAATAGAAGTGGTGAGAGAGGGCATCCCTGTTTTGTTCCAGATTTTAGAGGGAATGCCTTCAGTTTTTCTCCATTTAGAATGATGCTAGCCTGAGGTTTAGCATATATAGCTTTTACAATGTTGAGGTAAGTTCCTGTTATCCCTAGTTTTTCTAGTGTTTTGAACACAAAGGGATGCTGTACTTTGTCGAATGCTTTTTCCGCATCTATCGAGATGATCATATGGTTCTTATTTTTAAGTCTATTGATGTGGTGAATAACATTTATTGATTTCCGTATATTGAACCAGCCTTGCATCCCAGGGATGAATCCTACTTGGTCATGGTGCACAATTTTTTTGATATGCTTTTGTATTCGATTCACCAGGATTTTATTGAGGATTTTTGCATCTAAGTTCATTAGAGATATTGGTCTGTAGTTTTCTTTCTTTGAAGTGTCTTTGTCTGGTTTTGGGATCAGGGTGATGTTGGCCTCATAGAATGAATTTGGAAGAGCTCCTTCTTTTTCTATTTCTTGAAATAACTTGAAAAGTATTGGTATTAATTCTTCTTTGAAGGTTTTGTAAAACTCCGCTGTATAGCCATCCGGTCCAGGGCTTTTCTTGGTTGGTAGTCTTTTGATGGCTTCTTCTGTTTCCTCCTTTGTTATTGGTCTGTTTAAATTGTGTATATCTTCCTGACTCAATCTGGGCAAATCATATGACTTAAGAAATTTATCGATATCTTCACTATCTTCTATTTTATTGGAATATAGGGTTTCAAAATAATTTCTAATTATTTTCTGTATTTCTGTAGTGTCCGTTGTGATATTGCCTTTTTCATCCCGTATGTTAGTAATTAGAGTTCTCTCTCTTCTTCTCTTCGTTAGCATGGCTAAGGGTCTGTTGATCTTATTTATTTTTTCGAAGAACCAACTTTTAGTTTTATCAATTTTTTCAACGGTTTCTTTTGTTTCTATTTCATTAATTTCAGCTCTGATTTTAATTATTTCTTGTCTTCTACTACATTTGCTGTTGTTTTGCTCTTCCTTTTCTAGGGTTTTGAGATGAAGTGTGAGCTCATTTATTTGTTGGTTTTTTCTTTTTTTGAGGAATGAACTCCAGGCAATGAATTTCCCTCTTAAAACTGCTTTCATTGTGTCCCATAGATTCTGATATGTTGTGTCTGTATTGTCATTTATCTCTAAGAATTTTTTGATTTCCTCCTTTATGTCTTCTGTAACCCATTGATCATTAAAAAATATGGAACGCTTCACGAATTTGCGTGTCATCCTTGTGCAGGGACCATGCTAGTCTTCTCTGTATCGTTCCAATTTTAGTATATGTGCTGCCGAAGCGAGCACTAGATCAGTATTTAATACAGTAGCCATTAACCACATGTGATTATTTAAATAAATTTAAATGTAAACTAATTAAAATTAGAAATTCAGGGACCTAGACACACTAGCTATATTTTAAATGCTCAATCGGCAGTTGTGGCTAACGGCACAGTATAGATAGGGGGGATATATGACATTTCCATCAGAAATTTCTTTTGGACAGTGTTGTCTCGAAATGATTCCATTTAAATATAAAGCATAAATTAGGTGTGGTGGCGTACACCTGTAATCCCAGAAGCCTGGGAGGCTGGGGCAGGAGAGTCACAAGTTTGAGGCCAGCCTCAGCAACTTAGTGAGGCTCTGTCTGTTCCATGGTAGAGCCTCTGGGTTCAGTTGGTGCCTAAAACATAAAAACAAAACAAAACCCCAACTTATTCCCATTGAACACTTACTTTCTATTCTCCCTGCCTCCAGCCCCTGGCAAGGATCCGATCCATCAGTGTTTTGTCTCTAGGGATTTACCTATTCTGTTTATTCCATGTAAATGGAATCACCTTTTGCCTCTACTTTTTTAGTGCAGCATAATGTCTTCAGGGTTTATCCATTTGTGGCATGCATCAGCACCCCATTCCTTTTTATGGCTGAGTAATAGTCCATTGTGTGCACATAGTGCATTCCATTTACTCATCGGTCAATAGACATTTGAGTTGTTTCTATTTTGACTATTGTGAATAGTGCTTCTGTGAACCTTCAGTACAACTGCTTGTTTGATTAGCTGTTTACAATTCTTTTGGCCTCAGCCTCCTGAGTAGCTGAGGTTACAGGTCTGTGCCACCATGCCCAGCTTCTTCTAAAAGTTTTAGAGTCTTAGCTCTTACATTTAGGTTGTTGACCCATTTATTTATTTATTTATTTATTTATTTATTTATTGGGTTGTAGTTGGACACGATACCTCTGTTTTATTTATTTATTTTTTTATGTGGTGCTGAGGCTCGAACCCACAGCCTCGCATGTGCTTGGTGAGCACTGTACCACTGAGCCACAACCCCAGCCCAGGTTGTTGACCCATTTGATTTAACTTTTATGCCTGGTGTGATGTAGGGGTCCGGCTTCTTTCTTGCGTGTGGATGTCCAGTTGTCCCACCACCATTTTTTGAAGACTGTTTTCCCCCATGGAATGGTCTTGGCCCCCTTGTTGAAAATTAGTTAGCCATAGACATTGGTTACTGTGGACCCTCAGTTTTATTCCAGTGGTCTACGTGACTGTCTGTCTATCCTGTGCCAGAACCACACTGTTTTGGTTACTGTAGCTTGGAAGCAAGTTTTGAGATTGGTTTATGAGAGTCTCTTGGTCTGACTTTGACAGTCATGGGTTAATTTGCCTCATTGAGCAATTTGGATCAGTGGACTCCTGTGATAGGCGCCCCTTGTGTCTGCCTTCTTCCAGTTAATATTATGTTTGAGAGCTACCTTTTAAAATTAGTTTAAAAAAATCTTTAATTGACACATTTAAATGACTTTAAAACTTCGAGTAGGGTGGGGAGATCTCTGTGAAGAGCAGAGCTGAGACCACCCGTGTCCGTTTCTTGAGCACTTCTGAGACCTGTTAGGCAGGACCAGTCCTCTGACAGGCTCCCCCAGAGAGATGGTCTCATGGCTGCAGATGGAAGGTTCACTTCTGGAACATTCCTCAGCTGGCTCACTACCTCTGCAGCCCTTGTCATTTGCACCCCATCTTTAAAGAGTGCACTCTATCGACTGCCACCGCTGTGGGGTGGTTTGACGCTTCCTCATGATTACACCTGGCTTATGCTTTGGAGGCTGTCAACACCACAGAAGTGACTGTGCCCTCCACCCAGCCCACTGCAGGCACTTCCTGTCAGCCCCGCTGTCACTAGCCCAGTGAAGTGTGATCACTTGGTAAGGGTGGGGTTTGCCAGGCTTCTCCACGGCAAGATCACCCATGTTTCTTTAATGAAAAAGAAATCTGTGGGGAGACTCTTTGAGGTGATGTCTGTCTCATTATTCCTTATAGGCTTTAACGTTGGCTAGTGATTTTTGTCTCAGTCAACTACTGTGACGATGGCAAGATGGTTTGTGTCAATTAGATGTGCATCCTCCTTGACTCTGTGAACTCCAGAGCCAGACTGGGTCACGGAAGCTGTGAGGTGCCTGGCCGTACCCCTCCCTGTCTCTGCCTCCTGAAGTCTGGCCTACCATCTCCAGAAGGCTCCAGTGGAGTTCCAGAACAATGCTGAAGACTCAGGAAGAGTGAAAGAGAGATTTAGGGCCCAGGGTGACAACATCAGATCCACAGAACTTGCCTCTAGGCCTCATTCCTGGCTCCAGGTAAACCAGGGGGTTGTGGGTAAGACTGGGGCGATTTGGTGCGGCCTCTGCACCTTGAACCTTCTATTGTGTCCCCAGTCTTATTCTTGTTGAAGGCCTCAGCAGATTTTTCCTCTGAGCTGGTATATTAGGGTTCTCTAGAGGGACAGGACCAACAGAGCGTGTAGGTAATTGTGAGAGGGAATTTATTAGATGGGTTTACGTGATCAAAGTCTGGATAGTCCTACAAGGGCAGTCTGAAGGCCGGAGAACCAGAGAAACCTGCAGCTGCCAATCCAAGAAGCTAAAAACCTCAGGGCAAGAGGATCCAATGATGCAGCTCTTGTCTGAAACTCGAGGCTTCCTGGAGAGTGGCTGGTATGAATTTGCACTCAAAGGCTGAAGAATCTGGAGTCAGATGACTGTGGGCAAAGGCAGCAGCAAGATCCACTCGCACTTGAGAAGAGTCCAACTTGCTTGTGACTTCGAGCTTCCCCCTTCCTCCACTTTTTGTTCTACCTGGGCTCCCAGCCTGCTGGATGGTGCTGGCTGCTTTCGGGGGCAGCTCTTCCTCACTCAGTTTGCTAATCCACATGCCCAGGGTATGTGGAAACACCCTCACAGACACACCCAGATGTGTGCTTGGCTAATGTTCTAGGTGTTTCCCAATCCAGCCAAGTTGATAAAGACGGGGGGGGGGGGGGGGGAGAGAGAGAGAGAGAGAGAGAGATTGATTTTTAATATTTATTTTTTAGTTTTCGGCGGACACAACATCTTTGTATGTGGTGCTGAGGGAGGATCAAACCCGGGCCGCACGCATGCCAGGCGAGCGCGCCACCGCTTGAGCCACATCCCCAGCCCTTCATCTTCCTTTTTGAAACACAAAATTGAGTCTTGGTTCCAGAAGCCCACTTTCTTGAGCGAGTTGTCCTTTGGGATCAATGCTAAAGTAGGAGTTGTTCCTAGAGACCCTGAGGAGGGTGTGTAATTGGGAGAAAGTGAGTGCCATATGACACCATCTGGCTTCTCTCCCGCGAATCTTCTCTTCAGGGTGATTTTTGTCTATGATCTTGGCCTGGTTCTAAGCCTCGATAGGCTCTGGTTTTCTCTGGAGTAGGTACTCAGCTCCTTGACTATGAAGCTAAATTTGGATTTTAGACTCTTCAGTGTTGGTTTCTAAAGCAAGGTTTTGTTTGGAAGCACAACCTGGGTAAGGTTTTGGTTGAATAGATCAACAAGGCTTTTCAATGGCACCTCTGGGAATCTGGCGCAACTGGATCTAGCTATAGTCTTGTTTGGAGAGTTGTCCTGGGGATGTTGGAAGAGAGTCCTGGCATCCATCCTAGGATACGGCAAGCCAGAGTGATCTTTTCAAAATGCATATCTGACTAGTCATGTGCCCCACAGAAGATCCTTAGGTAGCCTCTTTCTTAGGTAGCCGTCCATTCCTGCAGCAGTCCTCATTTTCGGTCACCCACCCCTGGCATCCATTGTCATGGATGCATCCAGTAGTGTCATTTTGGCCTTTATTTAGCATCAAAAATATGAGATGTGAAAAATTGATGTAGAGATCATTATAACTAATAATCTATACAAAGCATTGCTGGATTCATCGTAGCTTCAATCTGTGGATTCTAAAAATGTGATTGCTATGTTGGTGGGATATTAAATTATTTTGACATTAAAAAGGGACTCAGGGGCTGGGGATGTGGCTCAAGTGGTAATGCGCTTGCCTGGCATGCACGGGGTGCTGGGTTTGATCCTCAGCACCACATAAAAATAAAATAAAGATGTTATGTCCACTGAAAACTAAAAAAAATAAATATTAAAAAGATTCTCTCTCTCTTAAAAAAAAGTGTGGGGGGGGGACTCGGATTCAGACATTGGACTGTTATTCAAAACCAAAAAGAAACGAGCTCTCAGTCATGATGAAGTCAGGAGGAAGAGATAAGGCTGTGTAGATAGGGAAATGGGCCCTTGGTGACTTCCTAAGCAACATAGCACAAACAGGCAGCTGGAGGTTTTTTGCTGAGAAACTTGCAAAAAGATTATTTTTAAATTGGGGCAATTTGGAGTCCATGGCCTCTCCAAAGAAGGAAAAACCTGATCAATATTTTGATTGGTCTAGAGACTGCATGACCACCTTGTAGACACCGAGTGCCTTACCCAGAATTGGTGGGGGCTGACTTCCTTCACCCTGGAGATCCACGGGAACCTCTAGACAATAGCCATCCCTGGTGCATTAGTCAGTTCTTTCACTGCTGTGACTAACGGACCCAACCAGAGGAGGAAAGTTTATTCAGGGGCTCATGGTTTCAGAGGTCTCAGTCTCTAGACAGCAGGCTCCATTCCTCAGGGCTGGAGGTGAGGCAGGACATCATGGTGGAAGAGTGCAGCTCTATGGTGATCAGAAAGCAGAGAGACTCCCCTCGAATGATACAAATATATGCCCCAAAGCCACGGCCCCAGTTCCCACCTACTCCAGCCACACCCCACCTGCCTCCAGTCACCACTCAGTTACTCCCATCAGGGGTTAATTCACTGATTGGGTCAAGGCTCTCGCAACCTAATCATTTCTCCTCTGAATTCTCTCACATTGTCTCACACGTGAGCTTTTGGGGGACACCACAGCTAAACCCTAACAATCAAACCTAGCGATGAGGGCTTTGCTTCATTTTGCTTTAATAAGCCCTTACACTTCACTTTCACCCACTGTCGTGGGTGAATCTCATTCTTTGAATTCATGAGGCAAAACCCCCACCTGCCTCCACACTGTGTATTACCATGAAAGACAGAGAAACCTTAGGTGGATTTCTGTAAGTGAAAAAATCCAAACTGAAAGACAGCATGCTGTTTGCTTCCAACCACATGGAAAAGGCAGAATTATGGACGCAGTGAAAAGATCAGGGGCTACTGGGGATGAGAGGAGCGAGGGATGAACAGGCAGAGCATGGAGGGGACTTCAGGCCAGTGCCATCATTCTGTGTGATATTGCAAGGGCAGATGCGTGGCGTACGTCTGTGAAAACCCACGGACCTCCGCAGCCAGCCCTGATGTAAACTAGGACTCTGGGTGATAACGATGTCCCATGCGGGTTCATCCTCTGTAAAAACTGTGCACCGCGATGGGCGATGGGCATGTGGATGGTGGGGGAGGCTGTGTGCGGGCAGGGAGCTTATGGGGACTCTCTGTACTCTCTGCTTAATTTTGCTGTGAATCTAAAACTGCTGTACAACATAAAGTCTATTATTTTTTTAAGGGGATTTTTACTTCAAAGAGTGTTGGGAAGCTCCCCTCGCTGGGCTCTGGGCCATGCTGGTCTCTTGCTGTCCAAGTTCCTCCTTGCATCAAGCCATTGTCACTCTGTCCTGAGGGCTTGCCTTTCCTCTCCCCCTCTGCCTGGTGAACTCCTGCCCATCCTTTGGCTCAGCTCAGGTGTCTGGTCCATGGTGAGGTTTTCCTTAAAGCATCCTGTTCAGGGCACGGCTTTGCCTCTGAAGCCTTTTCATCAGTGTGCTTTAGAGCAGCCTCTTTGATAGATATGACTGTGCTTTGAAGTCTATTCTTGTTCATTATCTATGATTTATGCACCTTTTCCCCAGCTGAATCTTTCATTTGAAGGGCAATGGCCTGGAAGGAGACGAGGAGGTCTGTGTGCATGAAGCTAGGCAAGGGTGAAGTTTCCCAAGCTCTGAAGCCCAGGCTCTCCTACCTCATCTGACCCTTTTAGCAGCCTTCTAGGAGGCATAGTATGACCATTTTACAGATGAGGAAACTGAGTCACACGGAGTTCAAGAGGCTCGCTCAAGTCATGTAGGCATGAGTCATAGATTCATTCTCATGTTTTCTGACTGTTTCTGGCCCCAGGACCAGAATACCGTGTTGACTTTTTGTAACAGAAACACAGCTGACATATTGGCCCCGTGTGAAGAGTTGGGGACGTAGTAGCACAGATGGTCTAGCTTTGCTCCCTGGCTCCTGAGCATGTCAGGGGTGACGAGGGGACTCCAGAGCCTAGGCTTCTGTATGATTTTCCTCCATTTCCTCCAGAGGCAGCTGCTTCCTTCCTGGATTTCCTCCCCTGGCACCTGGCACCCCCTCAGAAAGCTGGGGCAGTGGGTGGAGGTGAGGCTGTGGCACTTAGGCCACTGCAGCCTTTACGTCTCCTTAGCTCAGAGGACAAATGCTTTCTTTTTCCGGGGGTCGTCCTGCTGTCCTCCCTTCTCCTTCAGCAGCTCTTGGCCCTGTGTGACCCTGGGTGAAGTCTGTTGACTCTCAGGCCTCAGTGTTGTCCTCTGGGTAATGGGCTGGTGTCTGCCCCTCCGGCCTCTTGGAGCTGGGAGACACCCAGTGTAGCTGGGAACTGTGTCTGAAAGCTGCACTCCAGGCCCGCCCACATGCTGGGAGAGCAACTGCCGGCCAGGGTATTTTCAGACACAGCTTAGTTGAATAAATCATGACCAGGAAGAAACAACAGTGATGTCTCCTCTGCAGGCCTGAGCCAGTTCCTGAAAGGCTGGGGACTTTGTTGCTCCTGTGCCCAGCCCCTCCCTCCACTGCGCTCTGAACCACATCTTCCTCCTCCTCCCAGAGCCCTGCTGCGGGGAGCTCTCCCCACTTGCCTCCACCTTTGAGCAGCTCTGGGTTGGTTTGTTTTCTCTGTCTTGACTCAGTGCCTATTTTATTCCACTTTAGAAAGCACCAGTCCAGTCCCTGCCTGGAGTGGGGTGGGTGGGGCCGGGGATGGGCGAGGCATGGCTCTTCACTGGAAGCCACTCGTCCTCCGTGGGGATTTTAAAGCAAGAACACACAAGCACAGGGAGGTGGTGTGTGCGACCAATGCCAGATGGAGCTCAGAGGAGGGGAAGCCAGAGTCCCTCTGGGAACGTGGAGAGGGGCCCAGTGAAGAGGGGCCAACTCTTCTGTGTTTACCATCTCTTGTTCTCATTTCCCCTTTCTGTTTTCATGTTTCTCAGACATGCTCTTCTATATGAACCACTGTGTTAGGCGCTGGGGGACACAAATGTACCGATTTTAGTTAATTAACTCAGATATGCAAGAAAGAATACATTTCTTTATTTTCTTTAAGGCAACCCCATTTAGATTTAGATTTATGGGGCTGGGGATGTGGCTGAAGCGGTAGCGCGCTCGCCTGGCATGCGTGCGGCCCGGGTTCGATCCTCAGCACCACATACAAAAACGAAGATGTTGTATCCGCCGATAACTAAATTAAAAAAAATAAATAAAAAAAAAATAAAAAATAATAAAAAATAGATTTAGATTCTAAGTCATCTTGCTGGCTGGGTAAGTGTATTAGTTCATTTTCTGCTGCTCTAACAGAATGTTACAGACTATGTAATTTATAAACAAAAGTTTATAAACTCCCAGTTCTGGATGCTGGAAGTCTGAGAACATAGCACCAGCATCTGATCAGGGCTTTTGTGATGCACTATAACATGGCAGGAAAAAAAAAAAAAGAAAGTGAGCATGCTCAGGACAGAGAAAAAATGGGGCTTAACTTAACCTCTCACCAGGAGCCAACTCCCACAATAACTAGCCGGTGCCAATAATAATGGCATTAATCCACTCTTGAGGGTAGAGTCCCCATGACCTGATGGCCCCTTAGCAGTCCCAGCCCGCCACACAGTTGGAATGGCAGTTCGTGTGTGCATCATGAGTTTTGGAGGGACATTTAAATCATGGCAGTGGGAATTGCCTCTCCTGGAGCCCCAGCCCTGGGTAGTACAAAGTTCCAGGTTTCTGTAGGGCTGGGGGAGGCTGGCTGGTCTTCAAGGTGCTGAGGCTCCCTCAGGCTGTTCTGCCTGGCTCTGCCTGGCTCAGGCTTGGTGGGGGGTTCTCAGACTAGGCTGGAGATGATGGCCTTTCTCTGTGAATCTGGTCATCACTGGGAATTTACCTGGGATCAGGCTGGGGTCCCCACTGTTGACAATACCTTCTTCTTGCCTCTTTGGCTTGGGAGAATCTCCTTTTAGTGCCAAAGAATCTCTGTCTTCCCATGCAAGTCTTTTGTTTTGGGGATTGAAGTCCGGGGATTGAACTCAGGGACACTTGGCCACTGAGCCACATCCCCAGCCCTATTTTGTATTTTATTTAGAGACAGGGTCTCACTGAGTTGCTTAGCCCCTTGCTTTTGCTGAGGCTGGCTTTGAACTCATGATCCTCCTGTCTCAGCCTCCCAAGCCTCTGGGATTACAGGCGTGTGCCACCATGCCCTGCCCCTAAGCAAGTCTTTTAAGGACACCTAATGTGTTCACTAAGTGGAAACCAGAAGTCAGAAAAACAAAGCAAAACAAAATGTATGATTAGTGTGATGGCCTCACCTCCAGTTTGAATGCCAATGGCCTACGCCCTTCCATTTTATAGCGTAGCTGTATCTGGAGATAAAGATTTTAAAGAGGCAGTTAAGTTTTAATGAGGTCTTTAGATGGGCCCTAATCCAGTGTGGTTGGTGTCTCTATAAGGAGAGATTTAGGCACAGGTGTGTGTGCACAGGGGGAAGACCATGTGAAGACAGCTGAATACAAGCCAAGGAGAGAAGCCTTAGAAGAAACCAATGATAGCTCAAAAACTATCTCCATCAAGAGCAAGACCGCGGGACCTGCGCAGCCTCTACTCTGGATTCCCTGCCAAACCCTTCCCATTTCCAGAGAACAACACTTCACATGCCCCGTAACACCATATGACAAAACCCAATTGAGTAAAAATTCTTAGAATTCCAACTTTCAATGGGATCACTCTTAGGAAGAACTTGTGTTTAGAAAAGCTGCCTGCTGTGTCCTGTGGCAGGGAGGGTAGGCACTGGGGAATAGGGGTTGGCAGGACTCTGAGAAGAGAGCCATGTCACAGAATCTATTTAGGAAACATGCGGGAGTCAGATGTCATGGAGGACGGAAAGGAAGGTGGACCCTCAGTGGGAAGGTAGAAGTGAATTGATGGGATTCTTAGAACAGGGTGCCTGATACTTGATTTTAAATTATCTGGGTTCTGAGACATAACTCCTAAAACCATCAGTCAAATCCAATAAGAATTGAAAAGTCATATGTGTGAGTGTGTGTGTGTGTGTGTGTGTGTGTGAATTTCACATCTGGAATTGCCTCACAGGAGCACTACATCTGCCACTAGGAGGAGAGAGGTAGTTAGCCCTGCAAAGGGAAGAAGTCCCATCAGGGTACAAGGCAAGGCAAGGTTTTCAGCCACGGTGGCCTGCCTGGCTCTGGGCTTTCAGGTTGTGTTGAGGATTCAAATGTTCTCAGTGGACCTGAGTCTTCATATCTTGTCCTTTCTTCTGCTCAGAAAAGACAACATCAACTTTTTCTGAAGATCTCCCCTGTCCTGCTGTCTAGGGGATGATTGTTGTCACCAGTCTGGCTCCTAGGATTTTGTGAAGCAAAAAACTGGTGAGGGGCTAAGTTGCACCCATGGAGAGGCCCTCTAGACAGTGCCCCTCTCCCTTGTCTACAGCAGGGAAAATGGAAAATTAGGATAAAGTGTCGGGCAGTTGGTGATGAACCACCAACGTCAGAGAGGAGCTGTTATTGGAGATGGTGATTTTGAATGCAGGCTTTATGAAGCTAAACTCCAGATTGAAGTTGATCTGCCCATCTTGTTCTGAGCAGCACCATGGCTGATCCTGTGCGAAACTTTAAAGCCTGGAGGGCAGAGTTAGAGATGTGCATGGTGAAGGCAGTTTGATTTTAGGTGAAAGGAAGTGGAGAAGTCAATGTCGCATGTACCAGAGTTTCCTTCTAAAATTTCCAATCAGACAAGTTCTTCGACCTCTTTGGAGTGGAGTATTTGGGAGGGCAGAGAGGGGCGTAGCGTTGTGGGACTCCTTTCATACGGAAGATCAGAAGGACGGGGAAGAAGCCTGGCCCCTGAATTCCCTGGTTTCTTTTATTCACGAGGAGGTTTAACCTCATCACTGGAAGGGTCCGAATCCTCTGGGTTGTTTCAGTGTCATTTATCTACATGTTCCTAGCACCTAGCGCAGTGCCTAGAAAACAGTAGGTACTCAACACATATTTTGGAGGAAGGAAGAAAGGAAGAAAGACAAGCATCACTTTTTCAGAGAGAAAGAGGAATCAAGCCCTTGGATCTGGGCTACACTGTACATAACACCTGCAGCCTCGGGGAGGGGAGAAGCTCATCTCTTTCTCCAGGATCCCGAGGGAGGCAGACAAGCTGCTCCTCTTGTCACTTCTCTAAGTGTTTCAAGGTATAAATCAACTAGTATGTTGTGATCATAAACTTTTTTAAAAAAAGACTATAATTGCATAAGACAGGATAGAATTGAAAATATGAGTGTGCGTTATATGTAATGAGGTAGGGATCATTTTGTGAAAATGGTTTTGTGGGTATATTTGGACTGGGTTGTTGTGTAAATGGTACATGTTACTATGAGTTGTAGTAAAATATGTTGAAAAACTTGACTTCCCCTACTCATCAGGATGAAATTGAAACTCTTCTATAATGGAGTGAATTCAACAAGTGGAGTGCATCTATTCAAGGCAGGAGACAGAATGGGGCACTTTATGCTCAAAGGAACAAATCCATTAGTCTTTCCTTGGGGGATTATAGCCCAAGAGCTTTCTTTGGAAATAATAAATATCTGCAGTAGTACCCGCCCTAGGTTACGAAATAAAACTGTGAAATTGCACTTGAGGAACTGGCTACCATTATGCTTCCACACCATTGCCAAAGCAGGAAACCTAGGGACCAGGTGAAGAGTTTGATTCTCCATCTTTTCTGTGTCTGTGGTCCTTGTGGTTAATTTTAGTAATAAATGATATTACCAATACTTTCCTATAAATTTGAGATCTTTCGAGCTTTCAAAGATTTCACTTCTGTCTTCCCTTTTAATTCCACAGCAATCCTGGGAGTCGTCAGTCCAGGTAGGATGACTTTAGAAGAAAACAGGCTTGGAGGGTGGTCCTGCTGTGCTTCTCAATCCTTCCCAGCTATGTTCTTTTGGCAATTGAGGGGACCCAAAAATGACATTCCTTTCCAATCCTGAATTTATAGCCCCTGGAGAGGTGGAGACATGGGGTGGAGATAAGAAGATCCCTTTAATTATGGGAAGCTGCTGAAACAGACCAGGGCCATGATAACGAGGGGCTCTGAGAGGTGCTTCTTCTCCACTATGATTTGACCCCATATAGGATGCCATCTTTGAGGCGACACTGGTCTCACAAAGTAGAGGTCTTTAGGGATCCTCTCTCCAAAACCAAACTGATCAACCAACCAACCAGTAAACACGATCTGGTGCTAGAGTGGCTGAGGGTCCCATTGTGGCAGGTAGAAATTGGGACTTAATAGCTAAGAGTTTAGGAATGAGCTCCCTGCTGTGCCTAGTGTGGCCGGTGTGACTGGGAGCAGGAAGTGAGTGGAGCAGAGGGAAGCAGAGGGGTGGCAGTTAGCCTGTCGCCAGACATGGGAAAGGAGCCTCGAGGTTGCATCACATAGCAACACTGTCACATGTTTGCTGACACGTGGAGTAGCACTGAGACAAGTGCTGGGTTCATTTTCTGGGCCAAACCCTCAATGGGGGCTGAGATGGTTTTTATTGGAGATACCTTTATCAAACATTCTCTGCAAGAGTTTTCTCAAATCAAAGAACCCTCACAGATTATGAGGGTTCAGATAATTAACTCACAATAAAAATGATGAGACTCACGAGAAGTACTACCACTGTGCCAGAAAGTCATCATCAGAATCAATGGACAATTAACATCAGATTCTAAGAACTGCAAATTATGGACAGTCACATATTAAATATAGAATGGTTACACAGAAAATTAAAAAAGCTAAATGTATAAAAGTTCAATGCTTAAAGAAATATTATTACAAAAAGAAATATAAAACTGGAAATTATTGGGAATAAAGAGACCTTTATTTTTTTTTTTCACTATATTCTTATATTTATTTTTTCACATTTAGAAGTCCATCCAAAGTAATCATCCTGGATATGGAAAATTCTATGTGACAAAGAAGACAGTAAACACCTTGGAATCAATCATTATTACTTATCTGTCATTGTACATGCAGCACTTAGCACAGTGTTTAGCATAAATTATTTCTAGATCAAGCAATAAGTAAAATCCACCAACAAGTATTTAAGACATAACTTATGAAAACCTAAATGTACATAGCATTAGGTAAATTGTTAAATTTCACCTTTACATACTTAATGTATTTTATATGGTCAATAAAATATTAAAGATTTGTAATATCAGGAAAACCTAAATATGACTAACATTGGGCTACAGTCATAAGGTTCTATAAAGAGACCTTTAAAAAAGAAAAAAGAAAGAAAAGACAAAGACAAATGTACTTATTACCACTAAAATTGTTCATTTTGAATCGGTTAAATTCACATTATGTAAATGTCACCCATATTTTTAAAAATACAACTCCAATAAATGAAAAATATAATAGTTCAAATTAAATGTCAATGGATATGTTGAAAATGTTTAGACACAGTTAAAGAGAGAATCAGTAAATGGAAAGATAGGTATGAAGAATTTATGCTTGAGAAAAAAAGGAGATGGGAAATATGAGAGGTTAAAAGAACATAAAAAGATATGGTCTAATAGATATTGCTATGGTTTGGGTTTTATTTGTCTCCACCAAAATTCATGTTGAAATTTGATTTCCAAAATTGATGTTGAAAGAGTGGGAACTCTTAAGAAATGATTAAGTCATTAAGAAGGATTAATGCTTTGCTTGAGGAAATGAGTTCTTGCTCTTGTGGGACTGGATTAGCTGTTATGAGAGTGGGTTGTTAAAAAGTGAGGCTGCCCTTGTGTTTCCCTTCCGTAGTCACCTGCTTGCTCTTCTACTTTATGCCATAAATTAGAGCAGTGCAAGGCCTTTTCACAAACTGTGCTCTTGAACTTCCCCGGGCTCCAGAACTGTAGTCCAAAATAAACTATAAACTTCTTTCCTTATAAAGTACTTATTCTCAGGTATTTTGTTATAGCAACAAAAAACAGACTAACTTATATGTCTAAAGTCCAGAAGAAAAGAGTGAGGGAATTTAATAAGGAGGTTTTCATAATAAAATGCAACTTTAATATTTCCTTTAATAAGGAGATTATTGTTAATAATACAATAAATAGAAATTAACAAATCTTTCATTATAGTGGAAAATTTTAAGATACCTCTCTTGATTTTGATTATAGTCAAGCAAACAAAAATATAAGTCATGATATAATCAATTGAAAAGCACATCTAGCAAGTTTGTTCTAATGGACCTATATAAAATTTGGTATCTAATATACTTTTTTCTAAGCACACATGGTACATTTATGGAAATCATAAAATTCCCCTACATTTCCATCCATCCATCCATTCATTTGTCCATCCATTCACTTGTCCATGTATGCGTGCATCTATCTGTCCATGTACCCATTCAATGACTGGTTTATAAAGAGTTGAATGTCATGTTTTATACTGCTAGGTATCAGGGGCCCTACCAGCAATGGTCTCTTTGTTCAGCACTCCCAGCTGTCCACAGAATACAAATTCTCCTGTAACTGGTTAACTCCTGGGAGGAGGAATTTTTGTCACCTGGCACACCCCTATAGCTCTTTTGTTAATAGCCAAAATGCATCTCTGTCATCAAGAGCAGAGCCTTCTCTGCAGCATCAGCTTCTTAGCTAAAGTAGCCATGAGGTGAGGACCCTCCAGCTTACAATTTCTCCTCAATGTTTTATAAAGACAACCTTTCCACATTTGCAGGCTCTCCGGAAAGTTCAGGGGACATCGTGGGCCACAGAGAATGTCCTCTATCTGGCCAACAGCTGCGTTTTGGAGAAGATTCCAGCGTTCATAGCAGCTGCAAGTGCTGGGGTGCTGCTGCCAGCCCCTCCCTCCATTCATTCCATTAAGCAATTAACTGAATGAAAAGGTTGGAAGAACTTCATTCCACTGCGGTGGCAGCTTTCCTCTGGCAGGGAAGGCTCAGCATTCTGCTCACAGATGCTGCTGGCTTCTTGGGCCACCTCCGGGGAGGGGAGGTCTGCAGGATGGGCCCAGGGTTCCAGCCCAGCAGGGCACCCTCCCAGCTGCTGCATTATCTCTCTTCCATGTGTGTTCTCAGGTCTGGGAGCTGGCGTGGCTCCAGGCCTGGCTTCATCAGAGCTCCCTATCCACAGCACCCGTGTGAGTGCCATGCAGCCGTGTCTGGCTGGTAGCTCTTAGTAATCAGAGCTTCCCAAGTAGGGTGACAGGAAAGGGCTCCTGGCACACCTAGGTATTGGTCACCCACCTTGGTGGAGCCGGAGCTGTGTGAGCTTCGAGACCTTTTACCTCCAGCCTTTGTCTGTTTACTCCACGATGACCTGAAGTGTGGTCTATGCATGTGCTGATACCAAAAAATAAAATAAAATGATTCTGAGGAATACTGTCCTGGGGATCTATACTCAGACAGCAGCTAAGTGTCTCATCCCACGAGGCTGTCCTTGTAAAGGTCTAGAGCAGTCCCGCCAGTTTTCTTGGGTAAGATGATCTCTTATCTTATTTCAAGTGCAGAACCCCAACCTGCCCCAACAGAAAGTCTGATTGCAACACAGGGCTGAGCTGTCTTCCGCCTCTGCTGGCCTGGGGACCTACTGGCCGAAGCTCTTGTTCCGTAGTTTGGCCTTTCCTGAGGACTTTCCTGATACACACAGGACCCGTGTTGGCCCTGGAGGCTACAAAACTAAAAGTGACACTTGAAAGATCGAACAAGTGATTGCAAGGCGGGGTGGTGGGTGCCAGCCCCTGCAGGCACGGAATGTCCTGTGAGCTCCAGAGACTGGAGTTCTCCCCAGGAAGGCCACTCTTGGCTGGCCTTAAGGAACAAGAAAGAGAAAGAGAGGGACAAAGCCATCTAGGCAGAGGAGGCTGCTGTGTAAACTGCAGGGCAGGAAGAGGTGGCCTGTCAGGTGTGGCCGTCCCATCTGGCTGGGGGAGGAAGTGGGTGGGACAGTGTTCAGGGAACCTTGAGTGCTGGGCCCATTCGCCTGGAGAGCAACGAGGAAGTGATGGGCTGGTGTGATCAGGTCTGCATTTGTGGGGAGTAAGTAGGAAATGGATGAGGCTAATGCTTGGAAATCAGGCTGACGTAGGCTCCAAATGCACTAGGCTTTGCCCCAGTGACCTGAAGGCTGGAGTAATTTGCTTGTGCTCTCCGAGCCTCACTTGAGGCCCATAAATAAAATGGGTATAGCCAGGCATGGTGGCACATGCCTGTCGTCCTAGTGACTCAGGAGGATAAAGCAGGAGGATCTCATATTGGAGGCCAACGTCAGCAACTTACAAGGCCCTAAGTAACTTAGTGAAACCCTGTCTCAAAATATAAAATAAAAAGGGATGGGGGGCGGGGCTGGAGTTGTGGCTCAGTGGTAGAGCACTTGCCTGGCATGTGTGAGGCCCTGGGTTTGATCCCAGTATATAAATAAACAAATAAATAAATAAGTAAAATCCATTTACAACTAAAAAAAATATTAAAAAAAAAGGATGGGGATTTGACTCAGTGGCTAAACAACCCTGGGTTCAATACCTGGTACCAAATGAATGAATGAATGAATAAATAAATAACAATATTTAATATACAGGGTTGTTAGAAGATGAAATGGGGTGGCATATGAGAAAGTTCTTGGCACAGTGCCCGTTGCCCAGTGACCCTCAATAAAATAACGTCCCTCTCGTCCTTAGCTATTATGACTATGGCAGGAGGTGGGCAGAGCGAGGGGAGACAGGGAAGGATCTCGGGCAGGGGCTGGAGTATGGCCGTCTTTCCAGACCTGGATGGTGGATTGGGGGGACTGTGGGGAGGATGGGGGTGGATGGAGGGTCTGGGGCACCGTGGGGGTGAGGACTGGTGCATCAGGCAAATAAGTAGGTGTGGAGGTTTGGGCCAGCATGTGGCTGATGGTGGAGCAGGGGGTGGATTCAGGCCGCCCCGGGAGACCGGGTGGGGGCGTTGGGAAGGGAAGAGGGTCTAGGACAAATTTCTGGAGAACAGCATATTTGAGGGATTGGCTGAGGAGAACAGCCTGGAAGGAAGTCAGAGAAGGGATGTGGAGGGCAGCAGGCTACCAGAGGCCACTTCATGAAGTCATGAGGGTGTGGCAAGGACAGTGCTGGTGGTGCCAGTGGACCAGCCCCAGAAGGTCAAGGTGCTTTTCATGGTGTGGCCGGGGTAGGAAGGGCTGGAGGATGCTGGGTAGGTGGTTGAGCAGATTCAGGGTCGCGGGGAGGGTGCTTTTCAGCTTTTTATTTTATTAATGGATTGAGGTTTGCCGGTTCCATGTGTATGTGGGGGAAGAGCCTTTGGCCTGAGAGTGGCATCCATGGGTGTGGGGAAGGGAGGAGGAGGAGCCAGGAGCAGAAGACTGCGTGACAAGGATCAGACGAAGGGCTCAGGAGGGCCACCGAGGGCCCTGACATTCTCTGAAGGGGAGCGAAACAAGGAACAAATGGGCTCGAGGGCATTCTGGGTTAGGATGAGGAGGGGGAATTTGGAACAAAGGTTTCTAGGTAGGCACGAGCCTGGTGGCCCATCGGGAGGAGGGAATGTTCTGGCTGGAAGGAGAGAGAGTGAGCTGCAGAGAGACCACCCAACGGTGCAGGGCATGCGTGCAGTGAAGGAGACGGCAGTGGACAGCCCTGCACCTAGGGCTGAAGGTGGCTCTGTGGCTGGTCAGCCCTCCCTGAGCTCGGAGGTAGGGCAGCTGCCGGAGGCGGGGTCTGAGTTGTTCCGAGGGGCACTGAAGGGTGCTGACTCTGCTTCTTTCCTCCTGGATTTGTGGTCTGGGTGTTTTTCCTTTTATTCTTTTGGTACTGGGGCTTGAACCCAGGGGCGCTTAACTTAGAGACAAGTTCTCCCCAAGTTGCTTAGGGCCTTGCTACTTTGCTGAGGCTGGCTTTGAACTCAGGCCCCTCAGTGCCGCTTGGAACAACTCAGCCCCTTCCTCCTGCCTCAGGCTCTTGAACCGCTGGAATTACAGGCGTGTGCCAACGTGTCTGGCTATCTATTTTTTTTTTTTTTATCCTCAACAGTCTCTGGATACTGAGCCTGAGTCTCTCTGTGTTGCTATTGCATCTTGATTGTTTTGTTTGTTTGTTCTGTTTTTTGGGTGCCGGGGATTGATCAGGGCACTCGACCACTGAGCCGCATCCCCAGCCCTATTTTGTATTTTATTTAGAGACAGGGTCTCCCTAAGTTGCCTAGCACCTTGCCGTTGTTGAGGCTGGCTTTGAACTCGCGATCCTCCTGCCTCAGCCTCCCGAGCTGCTGGGATTACATGTGTGTACCACTGTGCCTGGCTCGCATCTTGTGTTTTTAATTTGGTGCCTCTAACAAACAGGGTAGGGTAGAGGTTGTGAATATGAACTTAAAACCACATCCTGGGGGGAATGAGATCTCCATGGAGTCCTGCTCCTTTTCCCACTGCCAGATCCTTGCTCCTCTGCCCTCCTCTCTTGGAGAGAAGCACATCTCTGCCTGCCTAATGGAAGTCGGCCGGAAAATCCAGTTCACACTCCCCATATAACCTTTTTGGCACAAACCCATTCCATGGTGGGAAAGCTTTGGGAGAGGAATGCGTTGGCTTATGATCACGTGTGGATGGATGACCGCAGGCTTGCTCTCGGGCACAGTGGGGAGGAGCTGGAGGGCGGAAGGGAGGGTTTTCCTGACAATGGAACGGGGGGCCGGTGGAGTGCTTGCCTCCCCTGGGAGTATGGAGGAAAGGAGGCTGTGGACATGGTCTTTGGGAGCCCCCCTGGGCGGAAGCCAGGGAGCAGCTGGGTGGGAGGCTCCCTGCACAGGAGCTGCTGACTCAGAGTCCAGCTGGAGCCTGGCTTCCCAGGGCTGGACTGTCCACTGCAGCTTGGACATGGCTCCCCTGGGCCCCTCACCAAAGAGCCCTGGGCCTCTCCCCACTGGCCTTGAGTGGCTGGTCTGGGATGGTGGCCTTGGTTTCCCTCAACACAGCTGAGTCAAGAATGAAGTCTTTAACAGAATAAGTTCAGGATGACAAAGGGAATTAGCACAGACAGTGGCCTGAGACCAGCCTGGGTACCGGGTTCAAGGTTGGCTTCCTTTCCAGCTCGAGGCTGAGTCACCTTCCTCCAACTCTCCTGTCTCTGGGCTGGAGCGTTGCTTTGGACCCCCAAAGGACAAGCTCCTCAGACATCAAATGGGCCCACGTAGGAGGTCACAGGAGGCCCAAGCCCGAAGCCTCACCCTCCTGTGTGAGGCGGTTTCCCCGGACTTGGGGTGTCCCCTCCCCCCTGACTGCAGTAGCAGCACAGCTTCTCCAGGCCCCCTCCTGTGGGGACCAGGTCCCTGTTGTTATAGGTTTGTGGTTTCTTTCTTTCTTTTTTTTTTTCTTATTTTATTTCTCAGGTTGTTTCATAAGCCAGATAAGGTGTTGTTTACTAGGGGCCCCACCAGAGACACCCCACTGAAATCAAGATCCAGTGTGAAAGGGAAAAACCCGAAGCCATGCAAATGAAACTTTGTTCATTGTTATCCTTTCCAATGACGCCCGCCCCCACAGGTATATATATATATTTTTTGATGGGGATGGAACAGGGCCCCACACACGCCAGGCAGACCCTCTGCTGTTGAGCTGCGTCCCCAGCCCACTGATGAATTCTTAGAGGCTTCTGAGCAGGTGGCTGTGGGCAGGAATCGAAGTGGAGAGGAAGCTGCTTACCAGGGGTGCAGAGCCCACACAGAAGACCTTAGATTTTGTCCCAGGAGCAATACAAAGCTACCGGAAGGTCTAGGCAGGGGATGACACACAATTATATTTATGTTTTGGAAGACAGCTCTGGCTGTGGGGTCCGGGACACCAGTAGCTGGAGGGAGCAGCTTATCATTGGTGCAGGTCAAGGACGGCGGTGGCATGGCCTGGGGAGAGGGGGTGGGCTGAAGACCAGGGCTGGGAGGTGAAGTCCTGGTGGGGACAGGGGGACAGGAAGAGGGGGTGATTGAGCTAGGAGTGCTGAGGTACTCTGGGCCTGCTGGGGCCACTCAATGCACTCACCTTGGTGGCAAGATCGTGAATCAGCATGGAGAAGGAAACCAGGAGAGAGCAGGTGGGTGAATGGTCTGGACTCCAGGAGACAGATCTGACTTCATTTGGGCAGGGTCCCGGGATGCCAGGTGGGCATCAGAAAAGAGAACAAGACTGGGAATGGGGAGGAAAGGGACAGACTTGAGATCATGGAATCAGGAGAGAGGGACTGTGGATGCTTGGAGTCCCCCTATCCAGGCTCTCACACCTTTCAGTGAGGCCGTGTCTGCTGCCAGCCACGGAGAGTCCGGCTCCATCATCTTCTGGAAGCTGGACGCCTGGCTCGTGGGCGTTGGTTGGAGCAATGCCGCCCCCTTGTGTTCTTTTCTGCAAGTGCAGACAGTGGATGTGCCCAAGAGTGGAGACCTGCCCTGGGAGACCCCACCCCAGCTCGGGGTGGGGGAGTATCACAGGTTGCTTTCCCTTCTGTTTTCCAGGCCCTGTGTGTCCAGAACTGTCTTTGTCACCTGTTAGTCTGCTACTGTTGTGTGGCATGTGCCTTTGTTTCTGTCTTGTATTGGCTGCTCTCCCTGGTGTATCTGTCCATCTGTCCTGCTGGCTTGGGCTGTCTCCTGTGATCCTCATCAGTCTCTGTCTCACCCCGCCGGGTTCTCTGTTTTCTCTTTGTCTCTGATTTGCTCCCTGCCCCCCTCTGCATCCCTGTGTCCCTGGGTCACATTTGCCCTCCTGTTGTTGGAGCTGGTTCTTGAGAAAGTCTGGGCTTTGCTGCTTGTTCCAGAATGAGTCAGGAGCTCCCGGGGGATAAGGGCCAGTTTCCACCCAGCAGTGACCTTAGAGAGGGTGCACAAGGGCAGAGGAGCCCGCCGAGCTGGGGACTGAGACAAGATTTTCCAAATTATGTTTATGGGATTGGCAGAGCATTCCAGTGGGTGTCAGGGGAGAAGAATGAGCAAGCTGGCTCAGGCCACTGGCCAGTGCTGACAGTGGACCCTGAGCTGCCTGTCCTGCCTCCCCTAGGGAGGGCTTAGAAGCCACTAGCTGGGAGTGGATGGGGCTGTTCTAGCTGCTGCCTGTGTGTAGGGCTGGGCTTTCCTACCTGCCTCAGTCCTCACTGGGCTTTCTGTTGCCTCAGGGCCTTTGCATGTGCTCATTGCATCTTGGAAGGGTTTACTCCTGATGCCTTACCTTGGAAAGACTTTCTCCTAGGAAGTCTTCCCTGAGTTACACGAACTGCTCCTCAGTCACACAAGCTGCTCAATGTCTCATATGGTCAGTGACTACTGGCTCTAGTGAACAGTGTGGACACAGAACATCAGCTTTATTACAAGTTCCCTCCATCAGTGCTGTCTTGAACAATCTTTGGGGAGCATTCCATTCCCCAGAGGAGGATGGCCCAGCACATCAGGAAATGTACATTTGTTGGATGGATGTAGGGACGGGGGATGGGAAGCTGCCTTTGGAAACATCTGCCCTGTGGGAGTCCCGGCTGGACAGGAAGACAGAGCATTGCCTCTGAGCTGGCCAGGTGAGCTCTTGCTGGTTGGAAGAGATGTTTTTTCTGCTCCAGATTCTGAAAATGAACAAAGGGCTCCAATCTAAAAACTGGAACCTACAGTGGCCATCAGGGGACGTGGTGGGGTCCCTGAAGGTAAGGTGGTGGACTGAAGGAGGCCTCGTGCCTCGTGGAATGCAAGCCCATCTGTGTCCCAGGGTGGAAGTAGCCAAGTGACGGGCAGTAAGTAAGCTGGGGAAGGGGGAGCCGGGTCTGGCCACAGGAACAGGTCACTGGGGCCCACTCCTCTGCAGACTTAAGCATCAAGAGGAGGGCCAAGTTGGGTGTAATGGTGCACACCTGTAATCCCAGGACTCTGGAGGCTGAGGCAGGAGGATTACAAGCTTGAGGTCAGCCTCAGCAACTTAGTGAGCCCTTATCTCAAAGTAAAACGAAAGGGCTGGGAACGTAACCCCCTGACAGAGCCCTACTGGGTTCAGTCCCAGCACTGGGCGGGGGGCGGGGGCTGGAAGGCTCTAAGACACTGGGAGAGGGATGGGCAGTTGCCAGGCTAAACGCTGAAGTCCAGCTCAGCGGAGGGCAGAGGAGTCGAGGCGAGCCTGGGAGGAGCCCTGCTCCCGACACAGAGCCTTTCCAGCAGCTGGGCCTGGACAGCCAGGGTGGATGGGTCAGGGCAGGGAGCTGGATCCAACAGAAGCAAAAGCTCAGGGGTTCTATGCCCAGGGGTTGTTCCTGTCTGTACCCGAGAGGCTCCCGGGCAACTGTCCTGCCTGTTGGGCCTGCTTCCAGGGGATAGTGATCTGTCCACACCTGGGCATGTACACACACACACACACACACACCCCTCTCCCAAGGCCCTTCGTAGGTCCCTGTGCTCCCTGACTGATCTGGGACTTTATTGGGAAAGTTGGAAGTGACTTTAAGAAGACAGAATGGGCTGGGGACCCCGTACCCACGTCTGACAGATGTCCAGGTGGAGAGCCAGGGGGGCTGGACGCAGTGGGTTTGGAGCCTGCTGCAGCAGGAGAGGAGGTCCCTGTTAATCTGCAGTGGGCCCGGGAGGCTCCGAGGGGCAGAACTGAATCAAGCTTTGGAATTTGGGTGGCTTTCAGGGGACAGGGGTGGGGGCTGGGAGTTGTCAGTGAGGACATGGGTCAGCCCCCCCGGCCCCGCCCATTCCTTGCCTGTCCTCCCTTCTCCCTGATTTCTCAGCATCTTTGTGCCAGAGGCCCCAGAAATTCCCGGAAAATTCTCTTCCTGGCCTCTGGCCCAGCGACAGGCCCAGGAGGCGGGGGAGGGGCTGCCTGCTCATCATCTTCTCTGTCTGCTGCCTGAGACTGAGGGTCGGCTCTGAGGCGGTGGCTGGGGAGCCGGGCAGGGGGCAGGAGGGCTGGGGGCCCATTGGAGTCCCAGCTTAGGACCCTCTGCAGGGGGAGGGGCACGGGCTGTGGGCCCGGGAGTGAGCTCAGGTCCCTGCTGGTGGCCTTGTCTCTGTCACTGGCCTCTCTGGGCCTCAGTCTCCCCATCCGTGGGTCCCTCTGGGGAAGCACGTTTGGAGGGAGGGGTGGTCCCTCTCCCACCCCCTTTTTCTCTGCCCACCCTGCCCTTCCTTCTCGGGTTGCTCTTTGTCCTCATACTGCCCTGGATGTCACCAGGCTGGGCAAACAAGGACCAGAGGAGGCTGCCCTTTGTCTGGCCCAGCCACAGAGACTCCTGGGGACACTTCCAGGGCCTTCCTACAGACAGGCTCACCTGGCAGGCTGCACCCTGCAGAGTCACTGGGAGCCACGTGGATGCCATCTGCTGCCCAGATGACTCTGTGCTCATCTCGACCTGCGGCCACCCCTGTGCCAGCGCTTTGACTTGGGGGCAGGAGCTGTTTCCTAGGCCCCTGGACACCCAGCTGGGCAGGGGCAGCCACTGTGAGCCCACAGAGCAGTGCATGGGCAAGGAACTGCCCCCCAAGGCCATCGGGAGAGGTGCCTGTGTGTCCCTGTAGCTGGGGGTCTGAAAGCCCAGGAGAGGCCGCCCGCCCCCCTTCCTGCCCCTGCCCCGCCCGAGACACCCCAAAGGGTCCTTCCCCTGTGGCAGTGCGTCTGCTGTCCTGCACGGCTGTGGGGCCTGGGGGAGCGCACCCTTCACTTCACAGATGTGGAAACCAACCCCAGAGGGGAAGGCACAGCCCAAGGGGACACTGCTGTTGGGGGCAGAGGTGACAACAGTTAATTCCATACACGTGTAGTGGGTGCCAGGCGTGTTGGGGGCTGGGATTCTGTGCCAAGGATGCCACAGCCTGGCCCTGGAGGAGCCATCAGAAGTCACCTGACCCAGAGCTGCAGCAGAGCAGAGGGGGCGGGGGAGGGGGAGGGGTGAGGTGACAAGCACAGCTTCCCAGCAGCAGCTCCGAGGTCAGTGTGGATCTGCCCCTGGCCTTGGGTTCCATTTGCGGTCTGCAGCACCAGGGCTCTTTGTCCTCATACTGCCCTGGATGTCACCAGGCTGGGCAAACAAGGTGACATCCAGGGCAGTATGTCTTGTGCCTCTGATGGTTGGTGCTTTTAATCCATTATGACATGATAGTAATGGTGCAGAGCTCGCGGGGTGGGGTTCCCATGGATGGTCCAGCAGGCCTCCCCGTCCTCTTCCTTTCCTCTTGCTGCTAGATAGCCATTTTGCACCGTTGCTGTCCCCTGAAGTCCCCATCCTCCCTGCTGATGACCTCACTACCCATTTGAGAACCTAAAAGCCAAGAAAAAAGATTGTCCACGGTTCTGCCACACACCCACCCCAGGGTCTGTGTCTTCTGCCGTCCCTCTGGGCTGGGGCTACCCCTCCCCGTCCCGCAATTGGATCTTTAAAAACATGCAGTACAGGGTTACAACTTACAGTCCATAAAGTGTACCCCGAGGGCGCACAATCCAGCAGGGCGCGATGGTGCCCTCCTGTAATCCCAGCAACTCGGGAGGCCGAGGCAAGAGTTGCAAATCTGAGGCCATTCTTAGCCACTTAGGGAGGCTCTGTCCCAAAATGAAATTAAACAGGGCTGGGGATATGTCTCAGTGGTGGAGCGGCCCTGGGTTCAATTGCCAGTATTGCAAAAAACAGAAACAAGTATTCAGAGTTGGGTGACCTTCCACACTCCCCAACTGCAGAACATATTCACCAGAATGGAACCCCACACCCATCAGCAGTCATTCCTCATTCTCCCTTCCTCCAGTTCCTGGCAATCACAAATCTACTCTCTATGGAAAAGTCGAGTCCCTATAAGTTCACCTCTTCTGGGTATTTCATATAAATCACAGAACATGCTGTCTCTTGTGACTGACTTCTTTTGCTTGGCATATTGTTCTAAAGGCTCACCCATGTTGTAGCCTTAATCAGTAGTTCACTCCTTTTTTTATGGCTGAATAGTATTCCACTGTAGGGACAGACCACATTTTGTTTATCTATTCACTGGTTGATGGACATTGGGGTTGTTTTCACTTTTTGGCTATTAAAAATAATGCTGTAATGAATATATGTGTGTGATTTTGTTACCAAATAAGACCTGTTTTGCCTGCCCCACAGAGTATAGATCATAGTAACAATGAGTTCTGCAAAAGGGAGTTCTATTATAAGGCAGCCAAGTGTGAGGAGATGGAGACCCAAGTCTCTAATCAGCCTCCCCAGGATGGAGCTTGGGGATACTGTGGACTGAGGCATGAGGGGAGGTGATCGGAGGACCCATACCCAGGAGATATTACATGTAGTCAACTAAAGCAAGTAATGAAGAACAGGTGGGTAGGCGAGGTGTAGAAATGCCAGTGATTAGAACTGGTGACATCTAAAGGGTTTATTTAAGAACTGAGAGCAGATGGATTATTCAGGGTTTCCCTTCATTTCTTTCTTTTTTTTTTGGTACTGGGGATTGAACTCAGGGCCACTCAACCACTGAGCCACATCCCCAGCCCTATTGTATTTAGAGACAGGGTGTCACTGAGTTGCTTAGCGCATCACTTTTTGCTGAGGCTGGTTTTGAACTTGCGATCCTCCTGCCTCAGCCTCCGGAGCTGCTGGGGTTACAGGCAAGTGCCACAGTGCCACCAGCTCCGTTTCGGTTTTTGTGTGGCTGTATGTTTTTGTTTCTCTCGGGCTGGTATCTAGGAGTGGATCTGCTGGGTCCTGTGGCAACTGCATGTTGGACTTTTTGAGAAGCTGCCGCTGTTTTCTGAAATGCCTGTCGCATTTTACATTCCCTCCAGCAGGAAGGTTCCAATTTCCCCACATCCTCTATATGCTTGTCATTATCTGCCCATTTATTTATTTATTGATTTATTAATTGATATTTTAGTCCTGGGGATTGAACCCAGGATGTTCTACCACTGAGCTATATCCTTAGTCCTTTTTATTTATTTATTTTTTTATTTTGGGACAGGGACTCACTAAGTTGCTTAGGGCCTTGCTAAATTGCTGAGGCTGGCCTCCTCAAAGTTGTGATCCTCCTGTCTCAGCCTCCCAAGGTGCTGGGATTACAACTATTTACCACAACGCCTGGCTTATTATCTGTTTTTCATTGTAGCCATCCTTGAGGTGTGAGGTGCACTTCACCTGGAAGCATGGTCCTATCTTCTCTCGGCTTGAGGACCGTGGGCTCATTGTTTACCCTGCCACCCGATAGCAGCTTCCCCTCTACCCCAGTCATAAAGGCTCATGCAAGGAGGCTCTTATTTTTCCCACCTTAAAACAAACAACCAACTCCTCCATGAAACAGAACAAAACAGAGCTCTCTTGTCCCACTGCCCCTCCCTGTCCCTCACCATCTCCCTCCTCCCTGTCCCTGACCATCCCCCTCCTCCTGTCCCTCACCATCCCCCTCCTCCCTGTCCCTCACCATCCCCCTCCTCCCTGTCCCTCACCATCCCCCTCCTCCCTGTCCCTCACCATCCCCCTCCTCCCTGTCCCTCACCATCTCCCTCCTCCCTGTCCCTCACCACCTCCCTCCTCCCTTTTATACCAAACTTCACAAAAGGATTTTTTTCAACTGGTTCCCAATTTCTCTTCTCTCATTTTCTTTGAACTTACTCGGGTCAGGCTTTTATCCCCACCGTGTCACCCAAACTGGTCAAGGTTGGTGACCTCTGCATTGCTGGCCCCAGGAGGCCTTTCTGGGCCTGACAGAGGGTCAGTGGCCTCCTGTGCAGTTGGTCAGTCCCTTCTCTTTTCTGACTTGGGTCCAACGCGTCCTGGTTGCCTTTCCTTCCTCCCCTCTCTTCATCTCCTTGGCTGTTCCTGACCTCTTCCTGACCTTGAGATGTCAGGAGCTTCAGGGTTCAGTCCTTGGTCCCTCACGGTATTGGGGTCTCCTCCAGTCTCACAAATTTATTTTTTATTTTTATTTTTCGATGCTGGGGATGGCACCAGGGTGCTCTCCCACTGAGCTACCCGCCCCCCAGCCCTTTGTATTTTGAGGCAGGGTCTCTCTGCATTGCCCAGGCTGGCTCTGAATTTGCGGTCCTCCTGCCTCAGCCTCCTGAGTTGCTGGGATTACAGGTGTGTGCCACTGTGCCTGGCCAGTCTCACTAAGTGTCACCAAGTGTGACCCCAAGTGTGGCTCCAGGCAGGGCCTCAACCTGAGCTCCAGACTCTGGTCCCCCGCTGCCCCTGGGTGTTTCCCCTGCACTTCTGACCTGACAAATCCCAAGTGGAGGCCCGATTCTTCCCGTCTGTTGCCAGTCCCACGTCTCAGCTGAGGGCTCCTCTTTGTCTCTACCCCAGGAAGCCCTGTCACCTCTCCCCACCACTCCACTCCCCCTGGGGCTAAGCCACCTTCTGCCCGGGAGTTGCAGAGGCCTCCTAACTGGTGTCCCTGCGTCTACCCTTGACCCCAGTCTGTTCTCAGCTCAGAGCAGAGAGATCCTTTTAAAGTGCCAGCGAGACCGTGCGGTTCCTCTGCCCAGAGCCTGGCAGCAAAGCCTTGTCTTGGGAGGTGGAGCCCTTGCTGTGGCTTCGGGTCATGCTGCAGTTCTGGGTCCTTCCCTGTAATCCCCGCTGGCTCCTCCCTGGTCCCCAGACACACCAAGCACAACATGGTCTTCCAGCTCACTGTCCCCCTGTATGGGACGCTCTTGCTCAGAAATCTGCAGGACCTCTCCTCATCTCCTTCCAGATGTTCCTCAAATGTCACTGCCTGGGTGAAGCCATGTCTGGCCACCCTGGTAAAGTCACACCCCCTGCCCCTGCCATCCCCCCCACCCCTTCTTGCTTTCTTTTTCTCCTTGGTGCGTACACCCCTGACCTGCTGTGCCTTTTACATGTTGGCCTTGTTTATTATGCATGTCCCCCGTTTGAATGCGAGCTCTGGGCAGGGCTTTTGGTCTGGTTTTCCCAGCCCTTAAAATGCTGCCTGCTACACAGTAAGCACAGAATAGATATTTGCGGGATGAATGTATGGATGCCAATAGAGGGAAGTTCTCCCAGATGCCTGCATCCTGCTGTGGAGCAGCCTCCCGGCTATGCCAACGATGGCCAGCAGGTGGCGCTGTGACCACAGCAATGAGAGGCCCTGGGTCCCCAGCCACTTTTCTCAGAAATCCACTGGGGTAGAAATCCCTGCTTCGGAGGTGGAATGGCTGGATGTGGTGTGAGGGTGTATGTGCGTCCCAGGTCCGCCTGCTGGCTGCTTCTCGTCTCCTGGAAGGACTCCAGAGAACCTGTGATTACTTCTGGACTGGTGAAGGTCACCCACCCCACCTCCCACCCCAGCCAGCTCCAGGTCTAAGTGACAGTGAGGTTTCCGGAATCTTTCATGGAGCCCCGGGACAGTCCTGCCTCCTCTGCTTCAGTCTTGGGTCCTATCTTGCTGTCCTGGAGCTCTCAAGCTGTGTCCAGCCACTGAGAGTGTCCTTCTTCCCCTCCGTGGGAGATAAGGACTGCCTAGGGGCCGGCCCTGCATCCTGGGCTTCTCACCATCAGCATGCGGAGGGCGGGCGCAGCAGGGACTCTGAGCCCAGCCCGGGGTGGGGGGGGGCTGTTCTGCCTTTGCTGTTTCCCCACTGGGTGACCTCAGCCAAGTGCTCTGAGCCTCTGCCTTGTCTGGCCAGTGGGAGAGACATGCGTGCCTGAAGGTTGTGGGGAAGGGGAGCGCTCACCCTCTCGTCCCCATCTGGTTCTGGGCCATCGTGGAGCTGGTGCCCTCAGAAGTGCTAGCTCTCATGGTGGGGGACAAGGTGAGGACTGGCTGGGCCTGAGGGCAGCCAGGAGCAGCTCTTGCTTGCTGGTGTCCTTAGACACCTGTGCAAGGCATCTCCCACCTGTCTCCCACCTGCCCCATGTTGTGCAGGGCCTCAGGGGACTGAAGGGCCAAAAATTCTCCTCCTAGGTTCACAAAGCTAAGGATGGATGAAGAGGCAAGACTAACCTCCATGAAACAAAATAAATAAAAAAATACAAGACAAAGTCCAAGAGATGTCAGAAGGCTGCTATGATGGATGGTTCAGTGGGCAGGACATACGGGAAACCCCGTGAGCTGGCCAGAGGGACGGGGTGTGGGGCCAGGGACATGGCAGTGGGCTCCGGGAACAGCAGGCAGGCTGAGGTCACGGCTCAGGCTGTGGAGGGAACCATCCGGGCATGATGCCCCTCTTCTCCCCTGGCTTGGTCTTGGGCTGGTTTCCAGAAGCTGCTCCTGACCATGAACTGTGGTTCAGGACGGAAAAGAGGGACCAGCCGGAGGTGTCCTGCCACCTGGCTGGGGATGTGCCTGACACCAGCTGAGGCCACCTGGAGTCTGACCTGGCCCTGGCCCAGGGAACAGTTCCAAAGAGGGTGTCTGTTCATGGTCGTAGGGCAGGTGCAGAGGGCACCCAGTCCACTGAGGATGGCTTGGAGGAGGGGGCTGAGGACGGGTGCGCTTGCCCTGGGGGGTAGGACACTTCAGAGCCTGGAGCTGATGCCCTCCTCGGACCCTGTGGATGGGAAACACGAGGACAGACTTGTCATTCTGTCCTAATGTCACCCTTAGAAAGCATGAAACTGCTAAGATCCTGTGAAGCCCCTACACTAGTGGATGGCAAATAAACAGGCAGTGACCCCGTCTCCAAGGGAGACCCCACAACCACGGTCCCAGAAGCCTCCGCCGGCTCACCTCCACCAGTGGGTTTCCCAAAGAGCTTCAGGGTCCGTCCTGGGTTGCCATGGCTGCGTGTGGAGAGGGCCCAAGTGTCCGTCACCCCATCCTGCCCTCCTCCCCTCAGGAACGGAGGCCACATCCTGTCAACATGGTTGGCTTGGGGCCAGGCTTTGACCTGCTGTCTGTGACCTCTCCCACTGTCCCCCCTTATCCTGGTTCCCTCACATTCTCTGAGGAAGGCGAGGCTGCAGGAAAGGACCTGGGGCCTGGACCCTCAGGGACTCTGTGCCTGGCCAGGCTCGTTCCCCAGAGCAGCTGGCCTCTGTGGTCCCCATCTGCCAGGGATGCTGTCATCTGGGGTGGTCCCCGCAGGCACTGGGCAATGGCCCAGGCTGGTCCTGGAAGGCTGGCCACCTCTGTCCCTCTTCCTGCAGGCCTGGGCTTGGTGCCGGGGCCTGCCCCCGGCCTTCCCCCGCCGTCTGCCTGGCACTGAGGACTGGCTTCTCTGCATCTGGGTCCTTGGGCTGGGACAGTGTGTCTGCTCCAGCCGCTCCCCTCCCCCACAGCGCAGAGCAGAGCGAGCGCTCACTTAGATTAATTAATCCGCTGCCCGGCCTGCTCCTCCAGCTTATCTTTTATTCATGGACAAGCAGCATTCTCCGCTTTACCAGGACACGAGCATCAATATTTCATCTTAGCTCACCAGCTCCCGGCTCCCTCCCCTTTGCTTTCCACTGGCTCTAGGACCCAGAGGGCTGGGCATGCTGGCCAACCCGGAGTCACTAGGCTGCCTTGGTGGGCCCCTGACCTGTCCTCTCCTGTGTTGCTGGCAGACCAGGGCCCAGCCCAGACGCCTTTCTGAGTAAGTGAGTGGAGAGGCAGGGGAGGCAGAGCTGTGGGTGGAGGGAGTGAGGTCGGGTCCCAGGGCCTCTGGAGCCCCCCAGGGACAGGCTTTCTTGGTGGCATGTCTTGGCTGAGTCGTCAGGATTGGAGATGAGGGTTGCCAAGGACCTGGCACAGGCCCTGCATGTAGTAAGTGCTCACTTTTCTTTCCCCCTTTAGACCAGGTGTCTTGTTCATTTTTTCTGTCCCGGTGCCTAAGCACTTGAAGGAGTGACTGCTGGAGGGAAGTGACAGAGCTGGCAGGAGCTTTCGTCCTTCTCAGTCCCTTAGCTTCTAGACCCTCAGGCCTCCAGGTAGGTGCTCACACCCGAGGGCTGGACTTCACATCTGGAGGGACTCAGGGCTGACAACCAAGGTCCCTGGGGGCCTCTGGCAGACGCCCCTGAAATGCAAAATTGAGTGTGATATGCGACTGTGTGTGAATTCACAAAGTGAGTGTGTGTGTAAAGAGTATTAAGTGTGCCTGGGAGTGTGTGTGTGTGTGTGTGTGTGTGAGAGAGAGAGAGAGAGAGAGAGAGAGAGAGAGACGGAGAGACAGGGGGAAGGTCCCTGGCATTTATGGGAGTCTCAGTGGGGTCAATGAACTATAAAAGGTCACAAATACTGTATTTTAGACTTTTTCCCCTTTATTGTGCTGGGGGTTGAAACCAGGGTCTTGCACATGGGGAGCCGAGGCTATATCACGGGGCCACACCCCTACAATAGACACGGTATTCCAGGCAGGC
The DNA here is from genome assembly GCF_021218885.2 of Marmota monax. Classification (NCBI taxonomy): domain Eukaryota; kingdom Metazoa; phylum Chordata; class Mammalia; order Rodentia; family Sciuridae; genus Marmota; species Marmota monax. The sequence goes on along the minus strand of NW_026695234.1, from coordinate 4,313,276 downwards.
CAAATCTCCTGTTTTTAATGTGGAAGGGAGAGCACTAACGGGATCATAAGCACAGGAGCCACCTGCAAGGGGCACGTGTGAATACAGGCATTATGGATAAATGGGCGTGCCATTTGTGAGTGTGTGAACCTGTGAGTGAGAGTGAGTGTGTCTGAGTATGTGAGTGTGTTGGTCTGGGGAGGCTCTGGGGCTGTGGAGGAACCTGCTGCCATCCTGGGCTGGAGGCCCCCTGATGGAGCAGCCCACAGCTGGCCTATGGGCTGGCAGCCACCCTCTCTCTCCACGCTGGGCTGGTGGCCAGAGGGTGCCAGCTGGCCAGGTCACGATCTGGGGAGTTGCTCTGGCCCTGGCTGTTGGGAGGGCTCTGGCTGGAGGCAGCCGTGTCACACCCCCGCTCTAGTGTGCAGGGTGGAGGCTTCCGAAGGGGAAGGGGCACCAAGGGGGGAGGGGCACCGAGAGGCTCATCTGCTCCCGTCCTCACCCCTATGCCTGGCGCCTCAGGAATCCTGCTGTGAACCCTGCAGACAGAACCCAGCCGTTCAGTCCACCCTGTCCCCAGCCCCTCTGTGGGGCTGTCCCCAGCATCTTGCTCCTGGGAAAGCCCAGCTCTCAAAGGCCACCAAACAGAGCCAGCCCGCGCGCCACTGCTCTGCCGCCTCCACCGCCCTGACACCCGTGCCTTGCTCAGGGACTGCACCAGCCCCTGGACACCTCCGCAGGCTCCACGGGACCAGGACCCCGGCCCTGTTCTCCCCCGTGTCTGCTGGCTTGCTCCCTCACTTCCTTCCAGGCTCCGCGGAGGTGTCGCCTCCTGTTTGAGGCCCAATCCCACCCCCTCCTCTGGACCTTCTAGTTCCTCCACACCACCACAGCAGGTCTGCTGGCACACCAGCTCCTCAGGCGTCTCTGTCCATCGGGCACCTCCCGACCCCTGCCAACACAGCGAAAGCTCCCCGAAGACAGGAAGTTTATACTTTGTCCACCAGTTCATCTGTAGCAGTGCTGGCTACCGAGGGGCATAATGAATATCATGGAGCATGTGAGTGAATGAGCAAATGAGCTGCCCACTGCGCTCCTTGGCCGCCTGCATAGGACGAACCATGGATAATGGTTTCTCCTCTGGCCCAAGTGCCAGAAAAAATCTGGGTTTGTCTTGGAAAGCCGATGTTCATTTATTTATTTGATATGTTTATTGAGCACCTACTGTGGGCCAGACAACGTCCTGGATACTGTAAAGAGTGTGATGGACAAAATAGGCAGCCTGCTTATTTTCTGCTGGTGAGTGTCTGTCTCATGGGTTCTGAGGATCTTGTCCTGTTTTCTTTGCTGCTGTGGCTGCCCTGCACCCAGAGCTAATTTAGTGAAATTTTCTGAGCATAAAAATGTCCTTTCTGATCTCATCTCATTGCCCCACTTTCCTTTTCTCTGTGTCTTGATTGTTTTTAATAGGAAAGGGACCCTGGACCTGGACTGGGACCCTGGACCTGGGCCAGGACCCTGAGTGGCTGCTGGGGATGGAGGCTGACTTGTTTTTCTCCCCCAGTCACTACCTCTGCACCTCCCCTCTGTCTCTGCCACCTGCTTCCTTCTTCTCTAGCCCACGGATCTGCTTTCCTACTATTGCTTTGATGAAATTATCCATTTAGATATTTAACCTCATAATATTATATACATTCTTTTAAACTACTTTTTAATTTTTTTTTATACCAGGAATTTCACCCAGGGGCACTTAACCACTCTTTACCTTTTTATTTTTGAGACAAGGCCTTGCTAAATTGCTGAGGCTGGCCTCGAACTTGCCATCCTCCTGCCTCAGCTTCCTGAGTCGCTGGGCTTACAGCTGTGTGTCACTGTGCATGAGTTAAACTATTTCAAAATCTTTTGGCAGCAAAAAATGTGCCTAGCTTATTGTTATTGATGAATGCGAGTGTGCGCAGGTGCCTGGTGGGGGCTGGCTGTGGAGGGAGGGGCTGGGCACGGATGGAGGATTCCCTGGAGAGGAAGTTTACAGGGCACAGCTCCTTGTGGCTAAGAGTCGATGTCACTTGCCCACTACAGCCCAGCAATTGCTGGGTCGGGATGTACTCTGTCACCAACCAGCCATCATGTCCAGCCCACCTTGGATTTCTGTCTCATTCTCAGGGGAATTGTGTCCCTGGCTTCCTGTTACCATCACAGTGACTGGGTGACTCTTGTCATCTGACGTTTAGTGCCAGCAAAAGGGGTGGGTGGAAGTGGAGAACAGCAGTTGGCCCAGGTCTGGAGGTGGGGACACTCGGGAAGAAATTGCAGGTGTTGGGTAGAAGCAGGTAGACCAAGAGCCAAACAGCCACACGCCACAGACCTCCGCTCCTCTCCCTCCAGGAACTACACCCCCTTCTTTCAGCACTGTGGCCTTAAACTAGTTGGCTGAGGTGGGGGACAGGGGTTTGGTAAGGACAGAAAGGGACTTTGGCCTGAAAGTCAGAGGCAGAGGCACCCTCATTGTCCCTGTGGCCCTGGTCTGGGCTCTCACTCTGCTTGTACCTCTCCTTTGTTCCTTGTCCCCACTCCCTGACATATGTCCTGGTTTGGGAAGGGGAGTCACGGAGGGAAGCAGCTCCCTCGGTGCCCTGGCTGGGGCTGTACCTTGCAGCAGTGGATAGGGTCTGTGCCTTCCAACAATCAAGTCACTTTTCTGTGCTTTAGTTCCCACATCTGCACATCAGAGTCATGATAGAGCATATCTCAGAGGGTTGTTGGAAGGATTAAATGAGTTAATGTAATAGAACATCCAGCAGGGTGCCTGCATGCAGAGGGCCCTCGGTAGGTATCACCCACCATTATTATCACACGAGGAATTCTAGAAATCCTCCACACGATATATTTTCCACACATTCTCACCCTGAAATTCTTCCTCTGCTTATTTCTTGGGATGGTGGCGCTTTCAAAATTTCTTTTCAAAAACATGGGTCAGTACCTCACAACACAGCGTCGGGGTTAAGAACAGGGACTTGAGGTCTGGCTAGCTGAGTGATGTTAGGTGGTTCTACGGCCTCTCTGAGCTTGAATTTCTTTTCTTTAGACAACAACAGACTCTGAAAGATTCTTCACCATAGTGTGCAGCACAGCATGGGGGCCAGTCCAGGGAGTCTGCTCACCACACGAGGCCCCCGCCCACGCCCACGAGGCTGGTCCTGGCTTGGACTCCAGAGGTGACTGTGCCTATTAAGCCCCCTCCTAGGTGAGAAGATTGTGGCAGGGGAGAAGTGACTTTCCAAGTATTGTGAGGCTGGCTCTCTCTAGAGGCCTGGCACAGGGGGCCATTGTTCCTGGAAGGATGGGGGTCATTGTGTGCTTTGTCTCTGATCTGAAACCTGGAGGGACCTACAGGGACCAGGGGGCATTGCTGGGAGGGGCATCGGGACTCAGAGTGAAGCCCCCACCCTGCCCCCACCCTGCCCGCTCTTCCCAGCTATGGGGTCCCCTGATCTGCCCTCCCCCTCTGCTCCCTGGGCCTGGCCCCTGGGGGAGAGCTCTGTGCAGGAGTGGGACCCAGGTGCCGCCTTGGCCCCTCCGTCATGGCCTCTCTGATATCTCGAGGCCTCTGCAGATCTCGATAAAGCCTGGCCCAAACAAGGGGATAAGCTTTAGCCATGTTTTCATTTTTTTACTGAGATTGTAATGGAGAAAAAAAAAAAAGTCAAGTAAAAAATAGCCCCATCTGGACTGAGCAGGGGAGAAAGCAATTTCCTTCTGAAATCTCTTTTTCTGATTCTCGAAAAATGCAATTTGGAAATGTCCTGGTGGCTCTGGCTGGGGGGTGGACCAGGCCACCTACAAGGCCTGAAGCACCAACCTATCCCCCATCCTCTTACTAACCCATCAATCCATCATGTCTGCCACCCTGCCCATTAGACCATCACCCCACTAGCCAATCCACCAAGCCCCAGCCAACCTATCATCCCACGCCCTGCCACGCCACCAGCCTCTAAGCAACCTGCTGACCAGCTCACCAACCAGATCACCCACCAGCCGACCAACTTGCTAACCCACCGCTCTGCTAATCAACCAGTTCTTTCACCACCCCACTAATTAGCCTATTGACCAACTCACCAATTAATTCATCACACCGTGGTCCACTCAGAAGATAGACACGACACGGTATTATTGACAGAAAAGATTTAATATAAAGAACTGTTAATTATGAGGGGAGATGACCTACTAGAGCAGGGGATTACTACCTGCTGTAAAAATATAGGGACAGGAGGCTGGGGCTGGGGCTCAGCGGTAGAGCGCTCGTCTAGCACGTGTGAGGCCCTGGGTTCCATCCTCAGCACCACATAAAAATAAATGAATAAAATAAAGATATTGTGTCCAACTACAAAAAATAAAATAGTAAAAAAAATAGAGGGACAGGGCAGGGGCTGTAGCTCAGTGGCAGAGTATTTGCCTAGCACATGTGAGGAACTGGGTTCCATTCTTAGCACCATATTAAAGAAATAAATAAAATAAAGGCATTGTGTCCACATACAACTACAATTAAAAAAAATACAGAGACAGAGTGTGGCATGCTGCTCAGCAGCACCAGCCCAGGGTTCAAGCCCCAGCACCGCAGAAACAACACAAAACAGAGAAGTAAACTAAACAAGGCAGGAATAGCAACCGTGGGGGCAACGGCGACCCTGGGCTGAGCTGAGGTGAAGCACTGTCAGAGGAGCAAGTCTGGAAGCGCTCGTCTCTGTGTCCCCAGCGCCCCACTCTCCTTCCCAGGCTGACCCCTGAGCCTTTGCTAGAGAAGGCACAGCCCGGCCCTTTGCTGCTGTGCTGGGGGAGGCAGGCCACCCTCTGGGGTGCTGGTTGCCGTGAGCTGCTGATGCCTGATGCAGGGACTGGGAGAGAAGCCATTTCCTCAGCAGTGTCCTTCCCGCCCCTGTGCTGACAAAGGCTAGCTAGGAACAGGCATTAAGGAGAAGGGTTTCCAGGGTCCAGCTCCCTGGCCAGGCAAAGAAGGGTGGAGTCAAAGCTGAGTGGCAGAAGGTCCTGAACAGGGCGCCCATTCCCTCCCACTCCACCAGCCCACGACCCTCTAACCAACACGCCTGCACCCACCAACCAGGCGTCTACCCGCCTGCCCACCGTCCTGGAGCCTCGTTGGCGCAGGTGTTAGGCCACTCCAGGCACTGTGCTCGGCGGTGACGGGGAGAGCGGGAGGGCGTGGAATGATGGTCTCCAACCACAAGGAGAGGCCCTCGGGGGTGATTTGTCCAGATCTGCGACATCTGCAACCAACGCCTATGACTAGCTATGGGCCAACAGGGGCCTGTCACACAGGTGACATCCCTTAAATGCACAAGCAAATTGCTTAATGGTATAGAAGAGCTTCCTGAGGAGGGGGAGTGGTCTGGGCTTTGATGAATGAGCGGAGTGGACACTTGGACTTGGAAAGGGAGAGGGAGGGAGGTGGGGACAGGCATCTCTGGGATCCTAGTGTCAAGAAGGCCCAGGCGCAGGAAGACATGCATGTGACAGGCTCACTGAACTGGGGCCCTCATCACACTAGCTCTCAGAGGCCAGCAGGGAGAGAGCATCCTTCTCGTCTCATTGTCCCATTGAGAGGGATGCTAATCCACCATTAGCTTCTTCTTTCTCAGATGGTAGACAGGGTTTCCAGCTAATGGGGTCCTTCCTTTTTCTTTAAGTTCTAAACTGGGATTAAAAGAAGTTTCAGGGTCTGGGGATTTAGCTCAGTTGGTAGAATGCTTGCCTCACATGCACAAGGCCCTGGGTTCAATCCCCCGCACCACCAAAGAAGTTTCAGCTGGACATGATACCTGCCTAATCCTGGGGAGTTGGGAGGCTGAGGCAAGAGGATCACAAGTCCAAGACCAGCTTTGGCCATGTAGCAAGACCCTGTCTCAAAATAAACTAAGAAGGGGGCTGGGGATGTGGCTCAAGCGGTAGCTCGCTCGCCTGGCATGCGTGCAGCCCGGGTTCGATCCTCAGCACCACATACAAACTAAGATGTTGTGTCCGCCAAAAACTAAAAAATAAATATTAAAATTAAAAAAAATAATAAAAATAAATAAACTAAGAAGGGTTGGGGATATAGCTCATGGTAAAGTGCCCCTGGGTCCAATCTCATTACCCTCCACCCCCAAAGTTGCATCTAACATGAGGCAGACATCAGAAGGAACTTCCAGTCTAGACCAGCTGGAGGCTCAGGAATCTGATTCTCTGTAGACCTTAAAGAAGAGAGACTCCCCTGCATCTGGGCTCACTGCACAGAGGCAGGGGGATAACTGTAATGACCCTTCTTAACCTTGTTATATGGTTTCCCATGGCCCAGGTCCACCTGCTCCCAGATTCCCATCAATGGCTCAAGTGCCATTAAGTATCTTGAAATAAAAATCTGACTTCAGAATCAATTGATGGAGAAAGGTTCTCCAAACATTCGCCAGCGAAAGTAATTAAATTCCGATAGGAGAAGATGGAGCGGTTGGTGACGACCCGGTGGTGGGGGCAGCGTGCTGGCGCCGGGCTGCTGAGCAATGAAATCGCGGGTGTGTGCAGCCCAGAGCTGGCAGCCGCACAAAGGAAATTGGAGCAGTCAAATATTTCCCTCCTCGTTGAGTTCCATTTACATGTTTATAATAGAGGTTCTTAAGGCCCTAATGAGAAGGCTGCTCATTGCAGGGAAGAGGATGATTAAGGCTCTGCCAGAGGAGATCAGGGACAGGAACAAAGGCCTGTTAATTACCACAGAGGGACAGAGGAGAGCCAGGCTCTGCTTGCAGCTCCCCCAAAGCCTCTCCAGACCGGTGCCTTCCTGTTTTCCCAGGTTCACCTTTGCCTCAGCCCAGGTGATTTCTGCGGAGTGCATCGGGCAGATCCCCAGCGATAGAGTTGGTGGCTCTGGGACATTTTCCACCTCCGCTCCCCAGGGATTAATTTCAGGCTGCACCCAGGGGGCCAAGAAGATGCCTCATCTGGAGCTGCTTCGCTGGGGGCTGGAGCTCGGAGGAAGCATATTGCTTGAGTGCTTGACCGTTGCCTGAGCACCAGGAGGTAGCCCACCTGAACCTCAGAGCCTTGAGGGGATCATCCCAGGCACTCTTCCCACCTTCAGGATGCCCAGGAGATGAGAATGTACCTGTGGAGATCCAGCCCGGAGCTAGTGACTGGCCAGGCCTTTTGATGCTAAGGTGGAGAGAACTTGCCAAGCTGGTTTCAAGGCCTCTTTAGCAGCCAGAGTTGAAGGTACAGTGGGAAAAGTATAGGCTTTGGGTCAACAGACTTAGGTGTGCTGTTTCATAGTGTGGTGTCCTGTGCAGGTTATTGACCTCCCTGGGCCTCAGACTTCATCTGTAAATGGTACAGCCTCACCTGCCACCCTGGGTTGGTTTGATGACTCAATTAGAAAAAGTTGACCCAATCTGGCACACAGTAGGTGCTCAGTATATGATAGTGACCTTTCCCCCCCAACTTCCTTGGGGGCTGGATTGGTGTTCTGAGGATGAAGACCTAGGAAGTCTTTACCTATGACTCACAAGGACATGAGGCTGATTGTGTGCAGTGTCCACGGCCCTCAAACCTGTACCTGCTTATGGCTTGTCTGTTTGTGGTAGAAATGTCTGGGAATATCGAGGGGTAAGAGGAAATCTTAGGCCAGAGATGGGTACACCGCTTGTCGAGTGTCCCTTCAGGGCTCAGGAGATAAGGGGAAGATGACATAGGAGATGAAAGCCATGGATTTGGGGAGCTTCCTGATTTCCCCATGAGGAAGAGGGATCAAAGGAATAAGAGGAGTCATGTAAAGCAGAGTGAACCTGGAAATGGAGTGAAATTTGCTGATGATGGTTTTGTAAAGGTCCAAAGCAGAGGCTTCTCAACTCGAATCCAAACTGAGAGCCCCACGCTCCCTGGAGGAGATGGTGTTGTCTCAGGTCTTCTCAGGGTCAGTCCTGGGTGGTTGAGCTCAGAGGCTGTTACCTCAGGGGAGGACTGGGCGGATGGGGAAAGGCAGCTGGGAAAGCCACAGGCTCCTTGGCTCACACACGTGCTTTCTGTGGAGCTGTCCGTGGTGCTGGCCATCGTTCCCTCCTGGCACTGCATGACTGGCCACCCCTGCCCCCTCCAACCTGAGGTCTGCCAGACTTGTCACCTGCAGAGCTCCCACCCCATTCCTCAGTGCTGATGCCTGAGCAAGTACCAGCGCCTTCAGACATACCGATCACTAACCCCAGCCTGAGTCCTAGAGTTCATTTCCATTACAACTGTAACCGGAACCGCTCTTGAACCCAATGCTGATATGGAGCCCAGCCCTACCCCTCATCCCTTCCTTAATCACTAGCATCACTTCCAACCTCAAGTTCAAACCCCAAGTTCAAACCTTGATTTGAACTTGGGGTTGGGTACGGCACTGGCTTCCCTCCGTCGGCTTCCCTCTCTGGTTCCTATGATCATGGTTGAGCCTTTGTGGCAGGACTGAGGGGTACAGAAGTATGTCATATAGTATTATTTCTCTTGAGGACCTTGGCTGTGTGCTCCTCCTGCCCTCACTGGCAGACGGAGGAGCCCAGGCATTAACAATGGTCAGTGTCAGCATAGGTAGCATTCTCCCAGAAGGAACGTCTTCAGAGGAAATGCCACCATCATTTCCCAAAGGCAAAGGGAGTGGGCTGCAGAGTGCACTATGGAGTGCTTTGGATTCTGCCATGGTTCTGCCCCTGCTGTGTGTCCATGACTTCTGCATCCCAGAGCCTTTGGGCTACTGTGCATGTAGCACAAGTGGGTGGAGGAAGAGAAGAGCTTCTCCTCTCCCAGGGACAATAGAACAGAGGGGGATACAGTCCACCTTGTTTGTATGTAAATTCTGAGGAGTCCTGGTTAGTGCAGGAAGCATCAGGCACAGAGTGCCCACCATGGCAAGTCCCTCACAGATCTCCACACCCTCACTGAATGGGGTGAGAAAGTCAAAGGTCCAGAGAGGTTAGGTGACTTGCCTCTGATCACAACAATAGTAGGTGGAAGAGTTAGGAACTGAATAAATCCTTCTGGCTGCCAGTTCTAGAAGCTGAAGAGGACCAAGGAGGAGACTTCCTGCAGGAGGTGAGTTTGGGGAATGGATACAGGCGGAGGGGAATGGATACAGGCGGAGGGGACAGGGACTTCTCAGCTGAGGGTCATTGTCAGGAGAGGTAGGCTTGGGGCTGAGGAGGGAGTTGAAGAGAGATTCATCCTGGGATGGATAAATGCTCTGTGGCCTGTCTGGACTTGGCCTCTGTCACTGGGGAAGTTCAGAGGGAGCAGAGAACATGCATAGGGGAGTAGCAGTCCTTCCTCCTTGCCTGGTTCCCCAGATGGGGAAGGGGGATGAGGGGAATGGCACCAGAATAGGACATGTGGCTTCTCAGGGTTGATGGTAAGGCCCACATGTCTTGGTTGACTGACTCTCCATTCACTCCCCTCAGGTTCCCTTCTTCTCTCCCCATAGCCACCATCCTGGACCAGGCTGAGCCTGACCCCACGTCTTCCCTCCTGCTCACAGCCAGAGGGATCTTCCTGAGATCTTTTCCCTGCCAAATTCCACCCCACCCTTCTCCTTGGCTTTCTGGGTCCCCTGAAGCTTGTCCAAGCTGAGACACTTCTAAAGCCAAAGGGAGCACTATGAACAGCGATACAGGGGCCGCAGGCACAGCAGGGTGCTCCCTGCGGGCCCTCAGGGCTTCCCCTGCCACCCTCAGCTCCTGAGCAGCTGCTACCTGCCAGGCTCAGGCCATCTGGCAGCTTCCTGGTCCTTGGAATGGGAGTCGAAGAGGCTGAGCCTGGCCCAGCTGCCTACTTACTTCCTGGCTGAGACCTGGGCCTGGGCTCCTCTCCTCTGTGCTGGACTCTGTAAAATGGGATGATTGTTCCTGCTCTGCTCATTTCCCAATGAGACAGACAATATGGCAGTACTTGGCAAACAGATGTACCGCATACCTGGGGCTTGCTGCAGTTATTGTCCCCATTTCCTGCCCAAATTTTGGCCCCAATTATTTACATTTGAGTTTAAATTCCCTCTACAATGGAGCCTTGTTCCCTGCGTTTGCTGCTGTCATCCTCTGCAGCCTGCAAATTACTCATTGTCCCCCTCCCCATATTAGTCACAGCTGGCCAACCCCATGCAGGGGAGGTGGCATCTTTTTTCCCTGCCTGCCATAGCACAGCCCTGGGCGCCCAGAAAGAGCCCCATCATGTTGATTCCAGGTTGCTAAAGTCCATCTTTAGCTCAACGGTTCTCAAACTTAAGCCCGTCTCAGAGTTTCCTGGTGGTCTGGTTAAACTCCAAATTACTGGCTCCCACCCCCGGTTACTGATGGGATAGACAAAAGGTGGAGCTTGAGCGTTTGCATTTCTAAGAAGTTCTCAGGTGATGCTGCTGCTGCTGGTCCGGAGACCACAGTTTGAGAACCGCTGCTGCTCTCAGCAAAATCCTTGCCTACCCTTCCAGTCTAAAGGGGCTGAGTGGAGAGGGCTTCCTTGGGAAGGATGGGGGTGGGGTGGGGAGCAGCACTTCAGACACCCTGGAATGCAGCCCTCCACTTCCATCGCAGTGTTGGATGTCCTCAGCCAGAGCTTCGACATTCAAGTTTAATCTGCGTGGAGCAATTAGAGGGAGGGAGCAGAGCAGGGTGGGAGCTGGGAAGGCGGCGGCTGCATATTTCATGTTGTTCCAGGCTTTGAAGGTCCCAGGAAGGCCGGCTCATGCGTGACAGTCGCAGTCAGTGACAGCTTCATCGTAATGAGGGATGGGGAGATGCACCCTGCTGGGGCGGGGTGCCGAGGCAGGGGCTCCTCAGAGGTGTAGGAGGATGGGCGGGGTGGGGAGGGCAGGGGGCCCCTGTGACTATGGATGGAAGATGGAGCAGAATCTGCTATCGCTCTGGGCCCTCCTGTTGCTTCACCCCCTTCTCCCCAGCATGCAGGGTGGTGGTGAGATGCCTGGAGGATCTTCCAGTGCTGTCTCTAAGGGCCTGCCTCCACCCCCAAGGGTACCTCTGGGACATCCCTCCCCTCCAGAGAGACATTTCAATACTATCAAAAACTTCTGGCAAAGCAAAGCCAGGTTCCTGAAACTGTCCCCAACTGGGTTCTGGTGGCACTGGGAGCCTCTGAATCACCAGAGAATAGGGCTCATTAGTATTCAGTTTCAGATCTGCACCCTGTTTGCCTCTTCCCGCTCCATCCTCCACCGGACCTCCCCCAGCAGGGACCAAGGCCCTTTCTAAAGAGCTTATAATTGAGGTCTTGGGAAGAATCTCTGAACTTTCTTAAAACAGCACCTTCCTTTGCCTTAGTCTTACATGCATGGTGCCACCCTCAGCATGGTGCTGATGTAGGAATTTGGCATCTGAGATCCAGGGTGCTGGAGAGTGAAGGGGGCGAGGTCCCTGCTCAGATACAAGGCTTGGGGGCCCTTTCTGGGAGCAGAATGGGGTGGTGTGTAGGCCCAGAGCCTCCTGGTATAGCCTTGAAGGGCTCTGGGCACCTGGAGTTGGCTGCAGTGACAAACATGCCCCTTTGGGGCTCTGTAGGGGCCCGTGACAACCTCTGATGTGTCACAGAACCATTTTGCATTGGTGACCCTGGATTTCTTATTCACAGACATCATAATTCTCAGTCTGCGTGAGGATGGGGTCTGCACAGAGCGGGTTCTGGGACAGGACTGTGCAGACTCTCCTTGCTGTGTGCTGCCCCAGTCTTGCTTGGGGTCTAGAGCTATGTTTGGCCTTCAAAGGTGCCCTTAGTGGGCAGGGCCCTGGGAGGTGGGAAGGGAGGGTGGTCAAGCCACCTGACTTTCAATCAGATAGATTCCAGATCGGATCCTGCCTTTGCTTCCTCATGTCTAAGGGTTGACCTTGGACAAGTCATGTGACCTTTCAGAACTTTGGTTTGCCCTCTTGAAAATGGGGATGATGATATCAGTTTTGCAGGGGCACCAGCACCGTGCCTGGCACCTGCAAGCCCTAAAACAACACACGCAAGACTTTAAGCAGGATGCCTCAGAAAGCTCTTTAGGGTCTCACCTGGCCTCAAGGCCTCTTCCTCTAGCCCAGACCAGGTGGAGCCCAAGACCAGCCCTCGAGCCCCCTCCCTCAGAGTGGTTGGAGTGAGCGTTCAATCCTGATTAGCTCCACTGGGCTCCCTCGTAACCTTTTCATTAGGAAATTATGTTTAATAGAAATTGTTCTGACACCTCTCAGCAGTGTTTCCCTGCAATTCATTACCATGGGGAGGGGGGGGAGGGGGAGGAGGCTGAGCGCTCTGGGGCCCAGCTCCATGGGGGAGGGGCCACCTGTCTCCCCACCTTGTCCCTGGTTCAGCGGCTGCAGTGTGTGTAGGACAGAGGTGTTCCTGCTTGGCATCCCCATGGAGGATGGGCCTGGCCTGCTCTTAGTACCCTCTGCTGATTTGGGACTCCCCAGCTGTTGCCAATGGTGCCAGGCCACACAGTTCTTGTTTTGGACACACCCAGTTCTTGTTTTGTCCTCATACGGTCCCTGGGGGGTAAGTAGGAGGGCAGCACTCCCAGCTGGGCCCTCTCCTAGGCTGCCGTCTCTATACCCTCTCTGCTCCCTTCCCCCCCAGGGCCTCGCTGGGTGAACCCCCTCCAAGTCTGCTCATGCTGGACTTTCCTCCCTTCTGCACCTGGTCCAGGGAGACGAGGTGTTGACACCTTTCTCTCACCTGAGCCAGGGATGACTGGCTTGCCCTCTCCTGCCAGGTTGGACCAGGGAAGGCTGAGGCTAAATTCCTTTGCCTTATCAATCCATCTGGGGCCTTGGGGTTTCGTTCTGAGGACCAAGGTCTTCCAGAATCCTCCTGTCTCTCCCCTAACTCCAGGTGGTACTGTGTTGGTCCTCCTCCTTGGTGGCCAGGGGGCGGGGCCGGTGAGGAATGCTGATGGAGAGTCACTTCACCTTCCCTCTCTGCCCACTTTCTTCCAGACCTGACAATTGACTGGAAGGTTCTCTGTGTTCCTCCTCGTAGGTCCACGACTGTTGCTCTTCCGCCCATGGTGCTTGGGGTTTTCTGCCTGGCCAAAGGAGGTGGCCCTCATTCTATTTGCCCTTGAAGAAAAGAGGACCTAGGAACATGGCTTCCAAAACAGTGCTTGAGCTCTGGGGCCAGCCCTGAGGCCCCTGCGTGCCTTTCTGACCCGGCAACGGGTGAGACCCCCTTGCCACTCACCACCCAATGTCTGAAATTAGCAGCAGCCTAATCTCTCCCTGCCATATCACTCAGTGGGGTAATTGTGCAGAAAAAAAAATGTATTAAAATGCAAAACACTCAGTTGTACTTCTTTATGTTAAATCCCTTCTTCACTCTATCTCCCTTTTAATTTTACAAGGTTTTTTTTCTCTCTCCCCCTTTTATAAAGAGGAGAGCTGGGTATGCAGGGAATCATTTCAACTCTCCTATAAATCTCCAAAATGAATACTTAAATTCGAAGAAAAAAATACATTCTTACACCTTTAATTTCCCTGCTATGAAGTGTAATGAAAAAGCCTGATTATTTTTAATTCTTCCCTTTAATAATTCAGCGGCGGAGTGATTTAAGACTAGGATTCATAATTACCTTTCCGATTTCTTGGCAAATGGAGTTTTAATAGAAATGAGAGTTCTGGCGACTGAAATGGATTTCAACAGGTCGCTGGGGGGTCAAGCCTGACACCAATTGGTAGAGGAGTGTTCTAGGTCCCCCAGGATGTGAGGTCTGGATTAGATACCTGGGCCCCGGTGGGGGACAGAGGGGGAAGAACATTGCCTGCACTTGCTGGGACCAACTGTCAAAATAGTAACAGAAGGTCACAATGTGGTGTCGAATGACCCATGTGTCCTGCAAGGTAGAAACTGGCGAGAACAACCAGGAGGAAAGTATTCTGATTAGCAATAATGAACTAACAACTGTGGTGTTAGTGATAGGAGTTACTGTTAATTGAGTAAATGCTATGTGCTTTGAAGCCATTCTCTCTTCTACCCTTCATATAACCTATTCTATATGTGGGAAAACTGAGGCTCAGAGAGGAATAAACAAGATAAACTCAAGGAAACTCACAGAGCTGGGGTCTGAACTCAATTCTGACTCTGAAGCCACCACTGCCCTTTTCTGACGACCTTCCCAAGCAGTGCCCAGAGTCCATTACCCAGACATTATGCCCCCAGGATGCAGACATGCTGGTGGGGTCCTGGATAGACCATGCAAAGGGCCCCAGACTCTGATCCATTGTCCTTTGGTTTCCAGACATCGAGGAAATCATTTGTCTGTGCCTCAGTTTCCTCATCTATAAAGTGGTGATAAAAAAAAAACTGACTTGTCTAGTTTAAGCAACTATAATGAGATTCAAATGTGAAAATACACATGGAAAAGCCTTGTAAATCCTAAATTTCTCTACAAGGCTGAAGTAGAATTACTGTTATTTGAAAATAGAAGACTTATTCTACTCCAAAGCTGTTTCTCCTACCACCTGCACACACAGACTTCCCACCAAAATCCAGCTCTGACTTTACCACCTCCTCTGGGAAGCCTTCTGGATTGACTGCTTTCAGGACTTGTTGTTTCATGACCCTCTTCCTGCCTCTTTCTCTGTATTTCACATTTGGTTGTTGGAGTCCTTCGGTTCTTTGACACAGCAGAGTTGTGCATGTCTCTGTGCCTCCTACAGACACTGTCGCGACCCAGGACAGAGCTTTTTGACTCCCTTTATTCTATAAGCTCAACACTTCAGGATGTAACACATCAGTACAATGGGTTCATTACCAAAACAGAGACACAGAGGGTGAAAAGCCACAGGTGGTTCCAAACCAAGAAATACTGGTATTGGGCTGTGAGGCATGAAGTAAAACACCCATGCAGACGTGTGCATGCACATGCGTACGCTCACACACACAGAGGCACCCCCACACCTGTGCCTGGTTCCCCAGAACTTGCCTATATTGTGGCTATTCAGTTAGGGACACTTGTACCCAACACTTATTTTATAGTTTATCAAGTGATTTCCTGTACATTAAAGAAAATGGTTCTCTTGACAGCCTCCAGCAGAGAGAGGTCTGGGAGTGGGGATCGCTGTTCTCTTTTCAGAGCAAAAGAGGTGTCTTGCCTGACCATTCCTCTGGGAATCTGGGAGTCCTGGCCATCAGACTCCCAAGCCATGGTTCTTTTGGACAGGGCTGTGGCTGCAGCGAGTGGGTTCTGGAATGTGTTCTAGGGAGAAGCTGAGGGGAGGTGGCAGTTGGGGGGCTCAGGACCTCCAGAGGCGTGAGCCTGGGAGGCAGTGCCCTTCTTGGGTCCAGCAGGCATCCGAGTTCTGACCGCACGTGTGTCCCTCTGAGCCTGGCTGTGGCCTGGCCTTGCTGAAGACCTGGGAGCTGAGCCTCCTTCTTCTGGAGTCACCCTACTCCGGCTTCTGGTGACTCTGCCCCTGGGGGCCTCAGCAGGAAAGGAGGGGCTGGAGTCTGAGGAGGGGGTGCCGGGGACCTCCACCCAACCTTGGGTGGGTTGCCGCTTCCCCTCCTCCCAGTAATGCTCCCTGGAAGGACGAGGCAGCAGAGGGGCCTGGGAGGCACTTGAGGCCTGATTGGGCATAAGTGTCTGATAATGACTCCCATCAAATGTCAAGCGGCCGTGCTGCGGCTCCTGGGGTTGATTGCTCCCTCTGGGTGGCGGGGGAGTCTGGCCCTGGATGCTTCTCCACTGCGGAAATCCCACCCAGGGCTTTGTCTGTGAGGGAGCTCTTCCTGGCTGTGAAGGGCCCCACGCTCAGGGCTGCTCTCCTGCGCCCAGCTCCCGGCCTCCCCCCACCTGGGAACTGCCAAGTGTTGGCATGGCAGGTGCCAAGGTGGTGGAGAGGGTGGGGCTGAGGTTAGAACTGACCCTACCTGCCCTGGGGTCCCAGGACTAGCAACTGGATAGTGGAGGCAGAAGCTCAATTGGGTTCTTGGCAAAGAATGTCCCCCTCCTTCAAGGTCCTGTGGGCTATGGCTTGGGCCTCTTCTGAAGTACCACTGTTACTAGTACTTAAACTATCCCCAAATTCAGTTATTTAAAACAGTAAGATTTCTGATTCCTCAAGAGACTCTGGTTAACTGGTGGTTCTTCTAGTCTCACCTGGGATCTTTCAAGGACCTGTGGTTGGCTGTGGGGTGAGGGGGCACCTATGCTGATCTAGGATGGGCTCTTGGGTTTGGGGTCAACTGTCCATAGGCTGGCTGAGGGTGGGGTGTTAGCTCCTGTTGCTAGAACAAAATACATGAAATAGTACATTGAAAGATAGGGAAGGTTCATTTTGGTTCATAATTTTCTAGGTTTCAGACCCTGGTTGGTTGGCTCATTGCTTTGGGGCCCTGTTGGGAGGAGCATGTGCTTGAGGAACCTGCTCCCCCCATGGCCTGAACCAAGGGCAGAGAAAGAGGGACAGGCCAGGGTCCTATGTCTCCTTTGAGGACGTGCTCCCAGTGATCTAAAACCTCCCATTAGATCCTTCCTCTTCAAGGGTCCACTGCCTCCCAATAGCACCATGGGCTGGAGACCAGGTCTTACCACATGGGCTTTGGGGGACGCTTTTCAACACCATAAACTCACGGCCTTCACAGAATGCATCAGGACAGCAGGGCTCTCCTCGGTTTCTCATCCTCCAGCAGGCTAACTCAGGCTCTTCACATGGTACTGTGGGTCCTAGTCAGAATGAAGGCCACCAAGCTTCTGGTGGTCTAGCCTTGGAACTGGCTCACTGTCCCAGCCAGTCACAAGGCAGCTCCAATTCCTTAGCAGAAGAAAAAGACTCCCTTTCTGGCTGGGAGAAGCTGCAAAGCCACATTGCAGAGGGCTGCTGCCTGGTTTTTCAGGGGGTGGTTTCCTCACTCTTTTTTCCAGGGCTGAGGATTGAACCCAGAGCCTTGCACATACCAGGGAGGCACTCCACCCCTGAGCCAACCCCAACCGCTAGAGGGATGTGACATAGGAGGGGAGATCTGGGGACTGCTGCTGTGATTAGGAAATGGCTTGGTTGTTCCCCAAAAGGTCCATGTTTGGGAAGCTTCATCCCAAGGATGACAGTATGGGAATGTAGGTGACAGTAAGGGGAGGTGGTGACACCTTCAAAAGGTGGGGCCTAGTGGGAGGTCATGGGGGGCCCCTGACCTAGGAGGGTTGGGTTGTGACAAAAAGCGCAAGCCTGCCCCACCCAGCTCTCTTGCTCCTTTCTGGCAAAGGGACCACTTGCTCCTGCACATGCCACTGCAATCCACCATGAAGTGACACAGTCCAGGGGAAGCTCTAGCCAGAACCTGCGTTTGGCCATTTGCATGTTCAGCCTCCCAAACTGTGAGCTAAATAAGCCTTTTTTACTTTTTAAGGTAGCTTTTCTCGGATATTTCATTGTGGTAACAAAGAATTGATTAATATGAGACATTTCTGCAATCAGTCTGTTATATCCCGCCTCTAATGTCTCTGTCTCCTGTCCTCTGAGGTCTGAGTATGAACACTTGGCTTTGATTGTCAGGAAAGGACTTGGCAAGGTATGACCATGTGACTTGCTAGGATTCTTCCTGGCCTGGTATTCTGAGATGAGCTCATGTTCTTCTGTGAGTAGGTCCATTGTATCACCTGAGCTGGGTGACCGTGGGCTACTCACTACTTCTCTCTCTGCCTCAGTTTCCATATTGGTGGAAAGAAGTAGTTGGATTAGAATTGATGATTAGGGCTGGGGATGTGGCTCAAGTGGTAGCGTGCTCGCCTGGCGTGCTTGCGGCCCAGGTTCGATCCTCAGCACCACATACAAACAAAGATGTTGTGTCCGCCGAAAACTAAAAAATAAATATTAAATTTTTTTCTCTCTCTCTCTCTGTCTCTCTCTCTTTCTTTAAAAAAAAAAAGAATTGATGATTAGATGAGATGGCAATTATTGGGAAATTGCTCTGAAGGGGGCATGGGCATTATGCCCAGCATTGGGCTAGAAGGTCTATAAGGGCCTTTCACACCGTCACAGGAGGACTGTGGAGTCCATAATTGGATGGACGGGGTGGAGCAGACTGTTCCAACATAAGCTCACGGCCTTCGCTACCATTTTCTGCAAATTGGCCTCCCAGTGTGGGCTACTTTCCCCTTCAGCACAACTGGGTGTCAAAGCACTTGGTGAGCCACGGAGAAAGCATTTGTAACTGTAGAGTACGGTGCACATATCAATGCTAGAGTCCCCAGTCTCCTCCTAGACACCGCTCTACTGTGGAGAGCTGCTCTCATCTTGGAGACTCAGGGATCTTACTCACTTCTGGAAATATCTGATGTTGGTTTCTCACCATAGATAAGTACTGTTTGGGCTGAAGAAGCATCATGGAATTTGCTGAGTTAGACTTCTGGTGAAGGTTGTAGAAATGGGGTCATTGTCTCTCTTCAGAGGGAGGAGCCTTGGGGAACTAGTATTGCTCTCCCAGAGAGCAGGTTCCAGTCAAAATAGCATCCCTGACCAACCACACCTCCTCGGCTTAGATGCTATCGTCAGACTTAATCCTCACCCTGGCTCTGTGGGAAGGTGTTCTGCTGTTCAGTCGAGGGTGGGAGAAGAGCCGCACATGCATGTCTACACAGCTAGTGATCACGTATTTAGGATCTGTCTTGTGCCAGCTGGATTTAAAAAGAATCATGGCTAATAGACTTGAGATGGGGCTTGAACATAACTCTTCTGCTACCAGACCGCTATTCTTCCTCCTACATCGCCCTGGGGACCTGTGAGTTCCAGGACCATGGGGAATAGAACAAGCTGGAATGGCCTTAAAAGGCAGTGGGCAGGATTCAGATTAGATGAACCAAGAATTTCCTGCCTGCAGTGAGCCACAATAATATCCTCATCATCATAAAGACTAACATTACTGAGACTTACTAGGCACTAAGCGCCATTCTAAACCCTATGCAGCAGTGTCTTGTTTGATCCTGGGAAGAGCCTCATGCAGTAGTTACTGCTTAGGTAACTTGCCCAAGGACACACAGAGCGAGAAGCCATGAGTTGTATTCGAACCCAGGTGGTCTGACACCATCTGAGGTCTAGTGCTTATTGCTAAGGTCATGGCCGGTGGCTTTCTGCCTTGGGCTTGCCCAGGCTCCTCTGCTGATGTGAGACTGGGTGCTGCCAGGGTGAGTGGAAGGGGCACTGGCTTCTTGGTGCCCAGGAAGGTGCAGCCAGGCTTAGTGTGAGTCTGCAACAAGCAGAGCAGTGTACAGAGGAAAGGCGTGTGGAGCAGAGTGTCCGAGTCAGGTTTTCTTTTTCCCGGAGTGACACACGGCTCAGATACCCAAGGCCGGGAACTCCTCCCTGGGGTTGCTCTCTGCTCGGTGGTTTATCATGCCCAAGGGCGTGAAATTGATTCCAGAAAACATGCCCATTTTTTTTCTGGCTCTTCCTGCAGAGGGGGTGGGGATGTGTGTTCAGGGCTGGCCAGGATGAGGGACACATCTGTGTTGGCAACATATCCCATATGGGTATGTCTCTCCAGGGGCCTTCTGCACGAGACCACCATGTCCAAGATAGACATGTCTGTGGCTGCCTGGGTTGGGGAAGACTGAGATAGGACAAGCTGGATGGAAGGAGCCGTGCAAGGTCTTCTGTCAGAGATGGTTTGGGAACTGGGCCAGGGGCAGAGCACGTACCTGCTCTGGTATTTTAAGAGACATTCTGATGGGGGGCTGCAGTGCCTAGAGCCCATGGAAGTAAACTTAGAGGCCAATTCTGGAGAAGGTAGACTTACAGGGTATGGGATGCTCTCTATATTGTTCAATCCAGAGCCAAGTTTATGTGGGCTTTTTGATGTCACATAATAAATACAGTGTCAATAATCATCAGCAAAAAATTTTAGTGAGCACCTGTTGTGCTCCAGGTTCTGAATGAGACCTGACCTGAGATGTAGTGATGGAAAAGATGTGGTTCAGATCTCAAGGAGCCCAGTGTAGTTTAGCATGAGAGGAAGGGGGAGAGAGGATTCCCAAAATAGTGGCATGAACAAAATACCTGGGCTCAGGAAAATTTGGACAAGGGGCCACACAGACTGGGTCTTTGGTCTTGAGTTGAGATCCTCCCATCTCAGCCTTCCAAGCTGCTGGAATTACAGGCACACACCACCATGCCTGGCTGGACTGGGTCTTTGGAAGGAATGTCTCTCACCAAGGTTGGGGCATGCTCCTGCATCAGTCAGTGCTATGGTCTGAATGGGTACCCCTTAAGTTCATATGTTGAAGTCCTCACCCGCAAGGCGATAGTATTTGAAGCTCATTAGGTATGAATGCAGGGTCCTAAATAATGGGATTGGTGCCTGTCAGAGTTTGGCTCATATGTTGAAAGTTTGGTCCCCAATGAAGCAATGTTCAGAGGTGGGCTTTTGGGGAGGTGATTGGACATAAGGCTTCTAATCCATTGATGAGTTCATAGATGAATGGGCTATTAGGAGGTGGGGCTCAGTTGGGGGAATTAGGTCACAGGAGGTGTGCCTTTGAAGGGTATATCTTGTCCCCAGTCCCTTCCTCCTTTTCTCTCTGCTTCTCACCACCATGAGGTGAGCAACTCTGCTCCCCCATACCCTCCCCGCCATGTTGTTCTGCCTCCCCACAGGCCCATAGCGATGGGGCCATTCAACTATGGACCTCTGCAACTGCTAAGCTGATTTTCCCAGGTATTTTGTCACAGTGACAAAAAGCTGACTAACACAGTGTCTTTATAAAAGAGGCCCGAGAGAGACCCTTTGCTCCTTCTACCATATAAGGACACTGCTAAAGTTGCCATCTATGAACACAAAAGCCTTCACCAGACACCACATCTGCTGGGGCCTTGATCATGGACTTCCCAGTCACCAGAACAATGAGAAATAAATTCCTGTTGTTTATAGGTCACCCAGTCTATAATATTTTGTTACAGCAGCCCTAAGACAGTCAGGGTTTGTCACCATAGCCGTAGCACTGACTTTGACACAGCAGAAAAGGAATTTATTAGAAGAATATTGCACGTCTCATTTCCCCACAGGGAGGGCTGGCAAGCCAGAGCAGAAGCTCAGTTTCCAGCCAGGATGCCCACTGCAAAGAACCAGGCTGATTGGGAACTCACAGCTGCTGCTGCTGCTGTCCCTTCAGTCATCAGAGGAGCCTCTGCCCACATTGTCACTCCCTCTTTGCTTAAATTTCCAGAAATTTAATCCTGTTGTCGCTTCTACCCCATCACCACCTCCATCACCACCCTTGTCAGCATGATGGATTGTGGGCATGGCCGCCTCCTGACATTCCTCCCTTATGGAGCCAAGTCTCTGATGAGTGGGTCTGATTGTAGAGTCTGAGTCACGTGCCTGTGTTCCAGCTGCAAAGGAGGCTGGGTAATCGAGCTTCTGCATTCCACCTTAGGAGGGTGTGACTCTTAAGATAGAAGCTGCCAAACACAGCAAGGACTTTTCTGCCAAACCACCAATAACAAACATGGAAAAGTCCAATGAAAGGATGGTAAGTTCACAGACTAGGACCAGGATCATCATCATCATTATTATTATTATTATTTTTCTGGTGCCAATGAACCTCTTGCACTTAGCCATGTTTGTCACAAAGTAGTCAGTTTATACTCACAGAATGAATGAATCTGTGACAGGGGAGGTAGTGATAATGATAGTGGTGTTTGGATAGTTTTATTTATGGACATTTTGGTAATGATTTAGGGCATCTGGACAGATCTTTGTGCCTTGTGTGGACCAGTCTAAACAGTCAGCAATCTGGGCCATCAGTCTGATTTTCTGCTCTGGTGTGTGGGGGTGAATGGTCTGGATCTTAAATTAGGCAAAAAGAATTGAGACCCAGTTCAAGAAGGGAAGGTTGAAACAAATAGGGCAAATGATGAAAAGATGTGTTGATTTCAAGCATCCCGACACACTTACTCAGGGGTCATACAGTGGATACTGTTTATCCAGCATCCAGTCCCACTTGCTCCTTTTTGTTCTGAGACCTCCTCAGGCTTCAGGGAGGGCCTTTCTTTCCATACACTTGCCCTGGCCCCATCCGCAGTGCCTGAACAACCTGATCGGTCTAAACTCCTTGCAGCAATTGGTCAAAACTGACCAACATGATGTAAGCAGAATGTTTTGTTGGGGGTGGAGGAAGACTTCTTTTTCACCTCTGAAAGACTCTCTGAGTGTTGAGCTCCTCCGGTTTTCTCTGAACATCACTATGGGTCAATCTAAGGCCCTTACCTGCCCCAGCCACCTCGTGGTCTCATCATAAAAAGGATCTCTCCAGAACAAACCAGGTGCTAGATAACACCAGCCCTGAATTCTGCCCTACCTGCAAGTTTCTAGAGCTAGCAAGTTTCCACATGATGGAAGCCACTTTGTCGGCTTTTCTGTCCTTGGTCCCTGAATACCCCAAGCAACTATGGGAATCCTTCGTTGCTCATGTGTGTGGTGGTCACCGCCTCAAGGCGAGGCTGGCATTTGGGTGGTGCTGAAGGGGCTAAATAAAGAATGGTCCCTCTCCTCACCCTCAAATGCCCTCCCACGGGCACAGGAAACAATGTCTGAGGCTCAGTAAGGAAGGGCTTTCCTTTCAAGGCAGCCCCGTGTCTAGAGTCTCTGTTTAGGACAGAAGTGCTGCAAGAATAGGTGACCCACAGTGAAGGAGGTTTTAGGGAGGGGCAGAGCAGCTGCCATCTGCCACTTGGGATACAGATGGAAAGAGGCCTTGGGAAGAAGAGGAGGAGGACAGAGCCCTTTAGGACAGGGCCACTCCCTGACAAAGAAAGATGGGGCATTGCTTTCTGTACACGTGGCCTGGCCCATCCCAGTTTACCTGGGACAGGGTGGGGTGTAAGAGCCTCTGGGGAGCCCTGATATGTCCCATGACCCCAGCTGGGGCCAGTGGTTGTCAGGGATATTTCTGCCTTCAAATTATTGACCCCCAGGGGTGTGGATCAGTTCCACATTATTTAAAGAGAAAGGAGGGCCCTGTGCTCCAGAGGGCTCCAAACTGCTCCGTATTTCCGTGGGAGGGGAGTCGGGTAGAACATAAATAAGACAATTTATTCAGAGAAACCATCTCCCCTATTTACATTTAAATTGAATAATTTAAAACACCTTTACCCATTTCCATAAATTATCCCCCGTTGGATGGGCAGCCCAACTGCACAGAGGGGGGTGTCGTCCTGGGAAAGGCCTAATTACATTCCCTGCTACAGGCTGGCATGCGAGGGGATCGTGGGGAGGTGGGCAGGGGCGGGCAGGCCCAGAGGGAGGGATGCCGCAAGGAGGCAGATGTTTGTCTTGGAGTTGGCAGGAAGAAGGAGGGGAGGAAATACCAAGAAGGGGTCCCTTTAAGAACTTCAAACAGAGGGGTGAAGGACCAAAGAGTCTTCCTTTTCATGGGAGCAAAGACACTAGGAGGAATCCCCTGCCAAAGACACCATTCGAAGTTTGATCCTGGGCCATCTATCGTACTTCTGGCGAGGGGGGAAGAAGAACAAAGTTTCCTCAGTGTTTAGTCACAGGCATTTCCCGCGCAACTGCTACTTTTTTTTTCTTTTTTTGGTCCCAGAGATGGAACCCAGGGGTGCTTAACAACTGAGTCGCATCCCCAGACTTTTAAAATATTTTATTTAGAGACAGGATCCTGCTGAGTTGCTATAGGGCCTCCCTAAGTTGCTGAGGCAACTCATGATCCTCCTGCCTCAGCCTCCTGAGCTGCTGGGATTACAGGTGCCAAGCACCTGCTACTTGCCAGTCTCTACGCTGTGTGCTGGGATCACGGGGGTCACCAGGCCCTGTCCTGCCCTTCGGAGCTTGGGGGTTGGGCAGGAAAATGACTTTCATACAGGAGGCTTCAGGGGAGGAACAGATGGCAGCCTGGAGAGGTGAGAGGGGCCTGGGGGCTGTGGGGGGCTTGGAGGGGCTGCAGGGGGCAGAGTGCCTGGTGTGTACGCGTCACCCTGGTGCCATTTTCCCTATAGCACACTGAGGACTTGAGTGGATGTAGTGTGGGCATTTCCATCCTTTGTCACTGTCTCCTTTGGGGCCCTTTAGGAAGGACAGCTTTTCTTGTCTCCAAGGGCTTCCATTTCCCCACCAAGGGCCCAGGGAGGCTGGAGGATCTTCCCAGGTCCTGCTGATGCAGAGGGGATCTGACTCCTGGCAATTGCCACTTTGGTCTCCCAAAAGACCCGGTTGTCCCTCTGCCTTCAGGACCTCCTTGAGCCATCCCCGCGGCCTCTTCCAAGTCACCCTGACACCAGAGCCGCCGACCTTCCCCACCCTCCCCAGGACCTCCTCTCCCTGGCCCTTCCCAGAGATGAAGTTCTCACCAGCTCCTTTCTTCTTTGGGTGCAGATCCAGGTCCCAAGTGACTCTCCTCCCTCGCTGATTGGAGGTGAAATGGCTGTTGGGCCACGTGGTGATTTGGCTTAAGGAAGGGAGCCACGAGGGGCAGCCTCCAAGGGAGCGGGCACCGGCTCCCCAGTGCTGCGGCAGTCCGGGCGGCAGGCATGACCAGCTCTGTATAAGAGACGGGAAAACTGAGGCAGCAGCTGGGGGAGCCGCACATGGATCTGTGCGCCTTCCAAAGCTCCCGCTGCTGCTGGCAGGCTGCGCAGCGTGGCTGGTGGGGACACGGACAGCAGTCACTGACGAGCGGTGCTGTGCCAGGGGCTCTGTGAGCAGATGGGGCATAAACCTCTCTGGGAAAACAGATTAAAGTGGCCGTGGTGGTGCTTAAAAGCCGAGCAGTCCCCTTGCATGTTAATGGAATTTTATCTGCGGGTTCCTTAGTCGTCTTCATGTGCCCTCTTGGGTGACGAGGAGCAGAACCAGCAGGAAGAAGTGTCTATGGGTCAAGGCACATCTGACCCCTTCTCCCGTCATTTTGAAGCCGGAACTCCCAAGACAAGCACTTTCTCGGAAAGAGAGGTCTCCAGTGGTGGCCTCTGCCGTGGTTTTACTCTGTCCCTAGCACCTGCTGTCCCCTTCAGTCAAGCCAGTGGCTTTGTCTTCTCCTGTTGGAGACACACATACTCCAGATCCTGAATCTACCATTTACTAGGTGTGTGACTTTGGAAAAGTCACTTGCCCTTTCTGAACCAGATCCTTTAGGATCCGAACTCTGACCTCAGAGGATGAGATGGCACAGGGAGCCAGGTGGCATAGAGCTCGGTGTGCAGCAGGTGCCACCTAAATGCCAGCTTCTCTCCTGGCACTTTCTCCACTCTTCAGTGAGGCCCTCCCAGCTATGCCTCACCTTTCTCAGTCCCCAGGGAACCTTGTCTGGGAGATCTTCCAGAATTTGTTCCCTGCCCAACTGTAGCAATGATTGGCATCCCCTGGATACTGAGTTCCATAGCTTACAGGTGCTTGAGCCAAGTAGGGCAGCCCTGCTTCACCTCCTGGCTCCACCAGCTTCCTGCTCTGTAACTTTGGACAATTAGCTTAGGACATTGGTGTCTCTGTTCATGTCTCATTCTCCTGCTCTGTTAGGAAATGCAAAATAATAACTACCTTACAACGAGGTTGTAGAATTCAATGAGAAATAAGTGGGTTGAGAACCTAGAAAAGTGTGAACACAGCACTCACTTAGCAATTGCACTATTATTGTGTGTGTGTGCGTGTGCACAGTGGTGGTGGGTAGCTACTCCCCATCTGGCTGGGTCCTCCTAGGTAGAGACTGACTCCTTTCTGTCCTGGGTTTCCCTAAACATCAAGCAGAGCCAGTCTCTATTCTGGAGGGAATAAATGGGAAAAAATCCCCCCCCAAAGGCTCCCAGGTTATTCATTTTATTAACCTAGAAATGATCTATTGGCAGAAGGCTTACAAGTGTGGCTGTGACAACAGCGGAGCACTTTGAGGATGATAGCCTTGTGTTATATCCATGTGAATTTAGGGGGGTCAATGATCTACAAAATGGGCATCTCCTATTTTATTCAGCAAGGGGAGACCAAGTACCTGCTATGTGCAAGGCCTTCCTTTAGTCCTGGGCCAATGTTAGACCATCAGAGATGCTATCATGAGGCCATCTTGCTTATGCTGGCTCAGCCCCCACGGATGGATAACTATTAGGTTCTGTAGACCTGGGAATGGAAATCCAGCAAGGGGTATGGGCAGTGTCCTGAGGGAAGTGCTGGAGCATGGCTCAGCCACAATGAACCAATTTTTTTTTCTTATTTTTAAAAATTTTAAAGTTGTTGATAGAAACTTTATTTTATTTATTTATATGCAGTGCTGAGAATCAAACCCAGTGCCTCACACATGCCAGGCAAGTGTGCTGAGTCCCAGCCCCAGCCCCAGCCCCAGCCCTAGCCCCAAACCAACTGAATTTTGAATGAATTTCTAATTTCTCTGGGCCTCAGTTTTCTCTTAAAACAGGAGACTTGACTAGATGCCCATGGTCATCTACAAGTCCTAAAGTTCTGTATTTCTAGAACTCTAGGTTCTTTGGTAGGTTCAACCTGAATTCCTCTTGCTGTAGTTAAAGCCAATGGAGATTCCATACTTGGTGATAGGGGATCCCCATTAAGCCGGGTGACCTGACCTAGATCTTACTGTGGAGGGCTTCATGTTTTGGTCTTTCATGGTGAGAAAGTTCTGGAGGGATTGCATTCTAATTAAATATTTAATGAGAAGCATCTGCCTGTTAAAATCACTGCCCCCACCTTGGGGATGGGTCTCCTTTGTGTTCTTATTTGTAACTTGCCAGCAAATTGCAGAACCTGGTCTAGCTGGAAATCTTGTCCTAAGATCATGTGTGATCTAGAGGCTCAAAGAGATTATCCAAAGGGCCAAGAGGGGTTCAGGGCTTGGAGCCCACCTTTCCTACCTCACTCCCTGAAACCTATTCGGGCATCCCAAGCAGCACTCGGGAAATGGGCTCAGCCTTGTGTTTGGGCTGCTCTTTATTTAGCTCACTTTCTGAGAGCTCAAGAAAAAAGAGTGTGTGCTTTTTCTCTGCGTTAATAAAACCCGAAATGAGTCTTCATTAAGGGCTCCATTAAGAAGCCACTGTTATTCTTGGCACTCATTAGTGTTGCTGCTCACCACTAAATTGCCACAGTGGCTTTTCCCGGGGCTTCACAGAGCCCTTTCCCGACGCTGGGAAGCTGCTCTTAAGATAGATCTGACTTGCTGTATCTCGGGGATGGAGGAGGTAAGCTCCCAGTGAGTTCATCTCATCCATTCCCCTGCCTCCACACTTTTTCTTGTCTCCTCTAGCTTTGTAGACTTCTAACGCTGCTCTCACCAGACTATTTAAGGATTTAGTAGACTCTGTGGAAGTTCTTTCTCTTGTCTAACTATGCTATTTGCTGCAATGCATGCAGCAAATACTGATGATACTGGAGAATGTCTAAGAGTGCTTTGCTGTCTTTCTCCTGCTGAGTTTGGCTCCTAGGTTAATTTTGATGATAAAACCCCTCCTCCTTCCTGCACCTCTGTGATAAGATACAACCCAGACAAAGCATTTATCTGGGGTCAGGAGTGCTCCTTCCCCTACTCAAATCCTTCTTCTTTGTTTCTTGGAAGCCCATTTTCACTCTTTGTTTTCTGAAGGCTTCAGAATAACTTGCAGGCCCTAACCCCGGAGCCCTGGCCAACTGACACTTTTCCTCCAAGAAATCTACTAACGTACTTTAAATGCATACCACGTGGCAGGCACCAGACTAGGTCTTCTACCACATATAACCAGAGTGACAATCCCAGCAGCGGGGATTTTGCTGTTACCATTTTATGAATGAAAACAAAACAGCCTCAAGTTCAGGTCCTTGGTGGCCCAGGTGTAAAAGGCAGAGCCAGTCTTGAGCCCAGGTGTCCCGACTGCATGTACTTTACCAAGCCATCTTGTCATCTCACTTCCCTTGGAGAATGATTCGCTAAATATCAGACAGGATGCTGGGATCCACTTCTTTTTTTTTTTTAATTCATTTATTTTTTTTTTTAGTTTTCGGCAGACACAACATCTTTGTTTGTATGTGGTGCTGAGGATCGAGCCCGGGCCGCTCTCATGCCAGGCGAGAGCGCTACCGCTTGAGCCACATCCCCAGCCCCCTGGGATCCACTTCTAACAGCCAGCTGCTCATTTGACAATAAAAGGTTAAACTCAGGGCTGGTGTGGTGGAGCGTGCCTGTAACCCCAGAGACTTGGGAGGCTGAGGCAGGAGGATCACAAGTTCAAAGCTAGCTTTAACAATTTTAGTGAGACCTTAAGCAACTTAGTAAGACTCTATCTCTAAATAAAAAATAGAAAGGGCTGGGATGTGGCTCAGTAGTTAAGTGCCCCTGGGTCCAATCCCTGGTACCAAAAAAAAAAAAAAGTCAGACTCAGTCTTTTCCTCATATGTTGGAGTTTTCACATCTGAGTGAGTACTGTTTCTTTTAATGTGGTCCACTTGGGAAGTCTGGTGTCACACTGTCCAGGCAGTTTCAGAACCCCCTTTGGAGATGGGTGGCACATGGTCCTGAATGTTGGCAAATGTTTATCATTCCAGGCTGGACTGTGTCTTTAACATCCCCAAAGGCATCTGGATTCAAGTCTGGAGAATAAAGAGAGGCATCAGAGTAGGAGATTCTGCTTTGGGTCAAAAAAACTTTAAAAAGATTTCTTAGTAGTACATACTCACTGCACCGGGAGTCTCGGCTTCTGTGCAGATTTCTTGAGTGTTTTTGGATCTTGCCTGGCTGTTTAATGGAGAGTAGAGGTGGAGGAAAGGGGACACTGGCACTTAGATCCAAAGGACCCAGGATTCTTCCTCATGTTTGAAGCCACTTTGGGGCCTGGGGAGTTGAGCTCCCCTGGCAGAGGCTGGCTCCCTGATCCCAGGTAAGCTAGGGCATCAGTGGTTCCCTGGTCTGGCTTTACCTGGAAAACTCACCGAATGGAGCTGCCCTCTCTTCTGTGAGTTGCAGCATGAGCAAGGCTCAACCTTTTACAAAACCCATTTCTGTTTTCTTGCCCATGCGGTGCTCTTCTGCCATGGTTATCACTGCTAATCGTCTCCTTCAACCAACTGAGTCTTTTACTTTCTTCAACATCTTCATTGGTCCCAAAGAGGGAAGAGAAGGAAGCTGGACAGTTGTGACAGGTAGTGCCCTGGTCTCCTCCCATCCTTACCTGGTGAGCTTGTCACAACCCATGTCTTTCATGTTGTTTCACTTGGACCACATCTTTGATCTGTCCAAGTTCCCCTTTGCAAGTTCCTCTAACTTTGCCAATGTTTGACCTCTATCTTAAGTCATCAGAAATACTCCTATTTTTTAGAACCCTAAATCCCACCTTGCTTATTACAAAAGTGAACCCTGATCCTTGAGATGGACTTCTTGGTAGTATTTTTGGTAGCCAGCATGGGCACCAGAACCTCCAAACTTCTGGGAATCAGTGATGGGGATGGGTGTGGGTGGGGTGGCAGCTACAGCAGGGGCTGCTAATTCTGGATGGGATGCCTTTGATCTCATTGTTGGAAGACTCATTCACTCATTTCAGGTAAGAGGCCACCAGGGCTTTGGAGATGGAATGACAGATGGATAGTGACAGCATAAATCTGGGCCACATCACTGCCACCCTCACACAGATGTCTCCATCAGCAAACCCTCCTAGCCCAGGAGCAGAACAGGCTCCAAAAACATGTACAGCAGCCTGCAGAGTTCACATGTTATGGGGTCAGTTCATCTCACTAAGGCCACTGTCCCGTTTGCTGTGTGCCATGGCTGTGGCTGTCTTCTTGTGTCTGGAGACCTGCATGGACGCAGCAGGCCTTTGGACC
This sequence comes from Marmota monax, assembly GCF_021218885.2. Lineage (NCBI taxonomy): Eukaryota > Metazoa > Chordata > Mammalia > Rodentia > Sciuridae > Marmota > Marmota monax. The sequence goes on along the minus strand of NW_026695234.1, from coordinate 4,283,507 downwards.
ACATGGCTGCGAGTAACAGTGGAGAAATCCTCACTGCAGGCACCGCAATGTAAAAAGCAGAAATACTTAATTTTTAAGGATCCAACTGAGCTCTCACTTCCTGTCTCTATCATACCTGTAGGGGCTGACTGAAGTGGAGACAGGAAGTGGGTGATGGGCTGACGCTGAGGAATTGCTGGGGTGGGTTGATAGGTGTCAATCTCTCTTCCTCTGTTACTTATTTATTTATGCATGCATTTATTTATTTAGGTGGTGGTTGGAAACCTATCTGGTGAAATTATAGTCATATTATACGCTGTATATACAACTTAATGTGGACTCTGGGGGGAGGTACCCTCTGTTGTTTAAGACAAGCTCAGTGAAAACTTTTAGAGATTACTCAGTTTTACTGAGTAATTACTCTCCGGGAACTTCAGTTTTGTCATCTGTAGAGTGGGAGTAGTAATGCCCGTCCTGGGAGGTTGTGAGGACCACATGAGATGATTCATACAAAGAGTTTGGCTCATGAGTGGTGCATGCTAGGTACTCAGAACTGAAAGTGGTTATTGTAATTCCCAACGGACTCCATCTGGCTGTGAGTGGAGCTGGGGAGCTGAACTAGCCAACCTCAGAGAGGAAGGGGAGGAGCTGGGGAGCTGTCCATGGTCCTGCACCCATTTAGCTGAGCAGACGGTTTGCTGGGTGGTTAGTATCATCGCACACCTTTCTAGGCACCAGTTTCCTCACACGTAGGGAAGGCCCTTGATCTGGATTTCCAGTCTCATGGGCACATACGTGGAGGGTAGGTGCGCGATGTCGTTGAGTACGAGCATGTGTGTAGGCATGTTTTCCTAACACTGTGTGTGTCCTGTGAGTGTGCCCTGTGGGGTGGGGCTGACACAAAGGAGCGGCGCTGCTACACCGCAGCTCACCTGTGTGAACTAACCGTGCTTGGTCACTGCTTGGCCACAAGAGAGGACGGCCTCCAGCACTGAAGAGACTAAAGGGTAGGCTGCTCCCACCCCACCCCCATCCTGGCCCATCAAAGCAGAATAAATCTGAGCCTGGAGCAGAGCTGCCCCCCTGCTGGGCACTCCAAACTAATTTTCTGGTACATTATACACTTGGCCTTTTGAACAATCAATGGCCTTAAATGCTGTTTGGTTCCTGCAGCCAAATCCAAGAGAAATAAGACATAATCCATCTGGCTGATATGACCAGAGCAGGAACGAAGGCAAGAGAGACAGAGCCTGGAGCTGCTGAGGGGGTCTTTGCTTGGTGCAGGGAGGGTGGGGGAGCCGGAGGGGCCTGCCAGCTTTCGAGAGAATGGGCCTTTAAGAGATATTGATGGCAGGCTAATCACAGCCCCGTTTGTCTCAATGCAGCCTGCCCACTCGAGCCGTCACACTTCTGAGAGCAGCACTCTGTGGGGAGGAGGGCGACGTGGTTCAGGATTCAGGGTTCAGAGGCAGGGCCCAGCCCCTGCGGCAGGTGTCCTCTAATCCTGAACTGATGCACTGATGGGTCAGGTTTGGGTCTGGGCATCGCCCTGAGATACCACCAAACAGGGAATCCCTGGGGGCAGGGGTCCTGGTTCCAGAACAGGCTTGGAAGTGCTTGGGAAAAGGCACCTTGGCTCACGAGAGGACAGAGAGGACAGCTCCATCCTGTAGGCCCCATTGGCAGTTGTCATCATGGGGCCCAGCCCGGCAGAGGGTGGGGTGTGAGGAGGGGCCAAGAGGGGGACAGGCTTGACTCCATTTTCCCCTGGTGATTATTCTACACAGTGAGAGGAAAAAGAATCTGCCTCCTTCCCCAGCCTCTGCTCCCCGTGAGGGTAAGACTCCTGGAGGCCAAGCAGCCGAGCAGCTCAGGTTGCCTCTTGCAGCCCAGCTGGAAGGGCTGCACCCCAGGGACTCCCAACAGCTCAGCTTCTCCCCACCACTGACTATGCCCACCCCCAAAGGAAGAGGAGAGTAGTCAGGGCCTGACCTGGAGCTCAGTGTCCCCATCTCTTGAGCTCAGTGTCCCCACCTTTCCCTAGAAATGGTGTGTGGAGGAAGCAGACTCTGCTGGGCCCAGGATGTGGCCATTTCCTTTGGGAAATACTCCGAGGGTGGGAGAGATGGTGTTTGTGGTGTGAAGTCAATCATGCCAGCAGCCTGGTAAGAGGAGGCAGAGGCGGAGGCAGGGAAACTCACCTTCCTGGAGGGCTGTTTGGAGAGGATCCCTGGGAATGCAGGTGGGTGCTGGGGCAGTGTGTGGGAGGTGGCAGCTCTCCAGCCCTGCACCTGGCTCTGGAGAAGAGACCCACCCACTGCTGGTCTGCACCTCCAAGCACTGCCACATGCCCAGGTTGCTGCTGGTATCACACCTGAGATATAGGTAACACCCGAAGGGCAGAGGCGGATGGTAAGGCCTATAAGGGACCCACCCACATGAGAGAGTGGAGGATCCAGAGGCTGGGGGCCCTCCAGGTGGGCAGTTGGGGGCTGCTGGAGGATGATGAAGGGGAAGAGCTGGGCTCTGTGTTTATTTGGGCTGCGGAATCCCTTCTCTCCAGGTTTCCAGTGGAGGCTCCTACTCACCGCTAGGACCTGTGGTCTGTGACACCTGGCCCTACCTGGCCTTACTTAGCCAGAGAGCTGCTCCTGCTTCCTGGCCCAGGGCAGCTCAGCCTTCAGCTGCTGTAGCAGCAATAACACTGTGATTCAGTAGCGGCGGCGGCAGCAGCAGCTCGGTGATGAGGGCGGAGCCTCGCACCTCCCCAATGGGTAATTATGCTTACAGCATGTTCTAGGGAGACTCGGGCTTGTCTGACAAGGCAGGAGCTTGTTGTTGCCACTGTGGCAGCTGGGGAGCTGAGCAGGGGCTGAAGGTGATGGCGCTACTTGGCGAACCCATCGTGGGTGATGGGCTGTTACTCCCAAGGGGCACCCACTCACATTCCTGTCCCTCCCCAGGCCCGAGGAGGGGAAGCAAGAAGGGGCAATTAGGTCAGAGGACCCTCTGAAAGTGGGTGTGTGTGTGGGACCTGGGTGATGTCACACAGGTATGGTAATACCATGCTTAAGGATTATTACAACAGATGCCACACCTAACATTCACACGCTGTGTGCACCTTTCCAAGCACTCTCACATTTGATTCTCACCATAATGCTTTGATGAAGGGACACATCTTTATCTCCATTTAAATAATGAAAATGCTGGGTGTGGTGGCGCACACCTGTAATCCCAGCCACTTGGGAGGCTGAAGCAGGAGGATTGTGAGCCCAAAGCCAGCTTCAGCAACTTAATGAGGCCCTAAGCAACTCAGCGAGAACCTACTTCTAAATGAAAAAAAAAAAAAAAGAGCTGGGGATGTGGGGATGTGGTTCAGTGGTTAAGCACATCTGGGTTCAATCCCTGTACCAAAAAATAAAATAAAATAAAATAAAATAAAACAAAAAAAGATGAAAAGGTCAAGACCCAAGAAGGCTCAATGGCTTGTTGATCGTCACAGGGCCAGCTGGGTCAGGAGCTGGTTTCTTGGCCGGTTGGCTGGGTCTCCATCCCTCCATCCCAGTGGGCAATCCCTCCATTACAGCTGTATCTGCAGGTGTGGCACATCAGGGTCCCTGTGTGGAAGTCCCTGCACACCAGGGTCCATGTGTGGGAGTCCTTGCACACCAGGGTCCATGTGTGGGAGTCCTTGCACACCAGGGTCCATGTGTGGGAGCCCTTGCGGCAGTTCAGAGGAGAGGCCAGAGGAAGAGGGGCCTCTGTCCTGGAGCACCTGGGGGCAGGCAGGCCCTTCTCACGAGGTGCAGTGAGACTGCTGGGCAGGCAGAGGCCAGCGAGGGTTTCCATGAGACACGACGACATGCTAGGAGGAGGCTGCTGACACTGATTGCCATCTGCGTGCCGGGTCTGCTGGAAAAGACTCTGCATGACAAGCAGCCCTGCCGCACCGTGCACACGTGACGATGGTGCCAATGAGCACCCTGCGTGTTCCGTACTGAGAGCCCCGAAGAGGGTCTGCAGCAGGCCTGGGGCGAACCAGGAAGCCTTCTGGGCAGGTCTGGAAAGAAGGAGAGGCCAGGCACCACTGGAGGTCGAGGAGAAACCCAGGGCCTGAGCAAAGGGGCAGCAGGATTGAGAAGGCGAGCCTGTTAGCTCGGATGGGCCCGGGATGGTTGAGATGGAAAGTCAGCTGTGAATTTGAGAGGCTAGAAATTAAGAAGCCTCTGAGGATCATTACAGGGGAAGAAAAATGATCAAAACAGCGTATGAAATGGAGACAGGCTGCAGAGACGAGGGGCAGGTGGGGAGGGCCCTCTGGTTAGCGTGCCATCTGACTTGGATTCCAGGTTGTGGAACCTGCAGCCCTCCGGGAGGCTGCGGGGCTCGAGGCAGCTCAGCAGACTCGGTCACCAGGTTGGGCTTCCTGGGGTGGGAAACGTGGCGGATGGAGGGCTCCCACAGCCCACTGCCCTGCCCCACGGAGTCTTCCTCCCTGCAGCCAGTCCCCAGCCTTCCCTCTCCAGGACGCCAGTTCAATGCTGGATTCTGCCTCAGGCTCCAGGAGAAGTCGCGCTGCTCTGGGAGGAAGCCCTGCTGCTCCTTCTGCTGGCTCTGCAGTGATTGATGGCTGCTGGGAGGTGGGTGAGCAGCCGTCCCCCACCCCCAGTCACCCTAGATGGCCAGAGCAGTGGCGGTTGTTTCCCAGAATAGCCAAAGCAGGGTGCACAGGCCAGGGCAGGGCCCAGGTGCTCCAAAGAGTGGTTCTGGGTGTAGTGGCTGTTCCAGGAGATGGGTAAAGTACCAGGATCCTAATCCCGATTTTTCTGAGTAAGAAGGTAACATTTTGCTGCTTAATTTCTTGGTCTTTCAAGGCTTTCCTGGATTAGGGGCCTGAAAGATGCCTGGTAGCCAGGCAGCAAGAGCCTGATACTGTTTTCAGATATTGTCTTCCAGGGAAACAAAGGTTCAGGGAAGATGGTGGTTTATTCTTAAAAGATTTTACGTTGCGAGAACCTTTGTTCAAGCCAGGTGACCTGGCACATGCCCGTAATCTCAGCAACTTGGGAGGCTGAAGTAGGAGGATCACAAGTTTGAGGCTAGCCTGGGCAACTTAGGGAGACTCTGTCTTAAAATAAAGAACATAAAGAGCTGAGGATTGTAGCTCAGTGGTAAAGGACACCAGAGTTCAACCCCTAGGGCCCAAACAAAAACTAAAACCACAAAAGCAAACTAAATGCCTTCTCTCAACAACCTCCCCTTTGCTCTGGGTCCCTCAGTGTGAGGGTGGGAGGGGCTGCTTCTCTCCTCCCTGTCTCCCTCTGCCAGGCCTTCCTGGGGAATTTAAAGGGACAACTCCTCTTCTCAGGATAGCGGGTGGCGGGAACCCAGGAGCTATAGGCACCTGTAAAACCAATTTAAAAATCAGTCTAGCCAACCAGCCCCCCAAGGAACCAAAGGGAGCTATAGAGTAACTCAAAAGCAGACACTAATGGAGGAGAAAAGAAATGTAGTTACATATTCATCAGCTTTTAAATATTCATGAGGATTGTAAAGCAGATTAATTTTCATGCCTCATTTCTCCCGTGGTTCCCGCTGTCCATATTTTACCGCAGCAGCAGCAGAAGAAAAAGGAGCTATGGATCACTTGGCCACTGCCCTGACCATCACTGAAGGAGCAGGATGTGTGTGTGTGTGTGTGTGTGTGCACGTGTGCCTGTGTGTGTGTGTGCCTGTGTCAAGGAGAGCGGGAGGGGCCTGGAGTCACCGTGGGGGGTGAAGGCGCTGATCTCCTGAGGGAATAGCCCTCTCTTCTGCTGGGGCAGGACAGGGTGGGCACAGCCGGGCACTGCAGTGGGCAAGGGTAGGGGCTATGTCTGGGATCCAGGGAACAGTGTGGAGCCCAGAAGACTCTGGGGGCTCCTGGGTAGTTTCTGGCCTCCTCTGGGTGAGTGAGCCAGAGTTCCCTCTCCACTCACCTAACTCACAGCTTGAGGTGAATGGGGGGGGGATGGAGAGGAGGGCATGCAGGGTGGGGGGCAGGGAAGAGTCCAAAGGACAAACAGGCATAAGAAACAGGGAAGACAGAAACCATGTGAGAGGGGCAGGTGAAAGGGTGATCCTTCCAGACGAGAGCTGTTAGAATAAAAGGACATAAGGTAAAAGCAGTAGGCATAGAGGTTAGACCCCTGGGAGGACTTTCGATTTCTAGAGCTATTGAACCTTCTCTCTATAGGGAATGGGAAAAATAGTCCTCTGAGTCATACACCAGCTGTGAGGCACAGTGAAGAGAAGCTGAAGCCAGAAACGTGCCAAGGACTGCTTGAGACACAGTCAACAAGTGTCCCGCCAGCAGGGCGAGGCAGGGTGAGGGACGCGCAGGGTCCACAGCAGGACGTCAAGGTGGGCTGTCCCAAGAATCATAGGGAGCAAATATCCTTGTCCAGAGCCATGAGTGAGAACCCCAGAAGGTTATATGTGAGCAGAACATAGGCCCCTGTGGACAGAGTCGCTGGTGCACTCCGGGGGCTCCTGGGGTGTCCCTGGGTAGTGACACAGTCTGTTTACATAAGCCCGGCTGGCAGCTGCTCACCACCCTTAGTGGATTGGACTCGTGTTCTTGGACTCAGGAGGGAGGAGCTGCCCCCGGGGGGCCCTTGCTTGCCAGCCCCTGCCGCCTTCTGTGCGGGCCGAAGCTCTCCCTGGTGGACGCTCAGGTTGCTCTCTGGAGATGCTGTCCAGCAGGACTGTCCTGAGAGCTCCTCCCACTTCATTCCCTCCGTGTGCTCTTGGACATCTCCACTGCATTCTACCTGGTGTGTCCACTTGATCCTCGGATAGCTCCCCTTGAATGACCGGTAGACATCTCAAGCTTCCATGTTCATGGTCAAGCTGGTCCCCACCTTCCACAACCTTCCCTGTGGCAACAGCAGCTCCGCCCAACTCCGCCCAACACTTCAGTGGCCGCCACGTGGGTCCTGGTCCCCACCTTCTGTGGTCTTAGTTATTGGATTACTTCAGTAGCTGCCTGCTCCTCTCCTGCCTCTCCCCAACCCCAGTCCATTCTTCTTCTTTTTTTCCCATACTGAGAATTGAACCCAGGAGCACTTTACCATTGAGCTACAGCTCCAACCTTTTTATTTTATTTTTTTGAGACAGGGTCTTGATAAGTTGCTGAGACCGGCCTCAAATTTGCAATCCTCCTGTCTCAGCCTCCCGAGTCACTGGGGTGGCAGGCATGTACTACCATGCCTGGCTGGTCCATTCTTGACCCAATAGCCAAAGCAAGACTCTTACCATGCAGATCATGTCCTGTCTCTGCTTAAAGTCTTCCAGGGGCTCCTATCTCAAAGCCCAAATCCTCTGTGGCCCATAAAGCTTCACAGTCTTGCCTCCTCCACTTTGCCTGGCCTTGGCTCTTTTTCACAGGCACCTCTGTAGCTATTCTGGGCTCCTTTCTGTGCCTTGAGCAAGGCAGACCTGCTCCCATATTGGGGCCTTTGCACTGGGCTCCCTTGTTACTTGCTTTGCTAAGTTCACCTTTTCAGTGAGGCCTCCCTGGGCACCTGTTAACAGTTAGGACTCCCTTCTCTGGCCCTTTCTCACTCTGCTCTATATTTTTCTCATAATACTTTTTTTTAAGAGAGAGAGAGAGAGAGAATATCTTTTTTGTAGATGGACACAACACCATGCCTTTATTTTATGTAGTGCTGAGAATCGAACCCGGGTCCCGCCTGTGCTAAGCGAGAGTTCTACCGCTGAGCCACAATCCCAGTCCTCTCATAACACTTTTTACCTTTTAATATGATACAGTTAATTTTACTGTTAAATTTATTGTTTATTGTCTGTTCCCATCCACTGGAGAGTTACCTCCCGACAGCTCTCTGGAGACTTCAACTGGTCTTTCCGGTACCCCTCTCCCGAGGGCAGAGATTCTGTCCATTTAAATCAGTGCTGTCGCCCCCGCACCCACAGCAGGGCAGAGCACACCTAGAAACCCCCTAGGAGAGTTCCCCAATAAATATTCATTGAATAGGAGCCTCTCCTTCTGCCCTGGAGAATTAACTGCTGTTCACCTGGTGAAAACCACCCAAAACTTAGAAAGTACATCTCTGGAGATGCTGGGCCAGGCAGGACCCTGTCCTGGGGGCTCCTGCCCACTTCATTCTCTCCGTGTGCTGAAATGACTCCTTCCAGATGGAGGTGGTATAGGATGGTGGTCCCTAGAGAAGGGAAATAAATGAGGTGGGGCTGTGGTATGTTATCAGTTTCCTGTCTGAAGACAGTTTCCAGGCCACAGCAAAGGAGGTGAGACTCCATGGATGATGAGACAGAGTCTGGATTTGGGGAAGGCCAGCATCTGTAAGGACAAATGCTGGAGAGAGAGGAGCTGCATACAGGGAGTTCTGAAGATCTGTAGAAGGGTCTTGAGAACTTTGATCACTGATCTGTGCATGTTTGAAATAACACACCACAGGTTGAGGAAGTAACTGGTAGAAAGCGGGAGGCTGGACAACACCTGGCTGGGGATAGTTCATATACCCTCCAGTGGATGGAGAGAACATACAGGACACCATGCATTGGGCAGAGTCCTCAGAAAGATGTTACTTTAGCCCTAGATCAAAGACTGCTCTGGATCTATTCTAACAGCTTAAGGAAACAAGCCTCAAAAGTATCAAAGATGCTAGTTACTGTGAAATCCCAGCTATTGGGAGGCTGAAGCAGGAGGGTCACAAGTTGGAGGCAAGCCTCAGGAATTTAGTGAGATCCTGCCTCAAAATAAAAAACAAAAAGGATTGGGTTGTAGCTTAGCAGTAGAGCACCCCTGGGTTCAATCCCCATTACTCAAAAAAAAAAAAAAAAAATCAAAGTTGTCCCAAATAACTGAGCTAGAACAAAGTCCAGCACTCTTTAAAGGAATACAACAAAATCCAGAACTTGACAATATAAAATGTACATTATCCGCCATTTAATGCAAAATTAATAGTCATTCAAAGAGGCAGAAAAATATGATTCATAATCAGAAGAAAAACCGATCAACAGAAATAGACTCAAAAGGAGAAAAAATGATGGAATTAGCAGACAAGAATACTAAAGCAATGACTATAAATATGCTCCATATGCTCAAAAATATAGAAGAAAACATGAACATAATGAGGATATAAATGGAGAATTTTAAAAAATGGAATTTATAAAGATGAAAATAGAACATCTGAAATGAAAAATATTGAACAAAATCCATTCTATTTCTGCTGCTGCCACGACCAAAACCACACGGAGGCGGACTTCTCTCCCTAAAGCATGGTCTCCCTGTAGCCAGAGCTTGCTCCTTTGCCTCCCTTGAGATTGTCCAGAAGATGATGACCTTCACTTTCTTAGTTCCCCGGGATGAAACACGCTTCTTTCCTATTTGGTCCTCAAATGCGATCTGGATTTCCAAGGGCAAGCAACAGCTCTCCGGATATTTCAGCTGGTCTTTCCGGTACCCCTCCTGTGTCCTCTGATCTGCACGCTCCAACTCCCAGCCTCTCCACCATGATCTTCTCTCCATCAGTCTCCCTTTGTCCCCAGATTAGTTATGGAGCTCTTGTAATGGAGGGATGAGAAAGACCTGGCTCCCGACACATGGAGCCCCAAATATGGCCAACCTAGCCAGATTTGCACCATGCCAAGAAGAATGTGGTCAGGTTCCTGAGGCCTATGTGGATAAAGCACTTAAGGGAAAAGAAAAGTTCATTTGGAGGAAGGTTTCATCAAAGAGGTGGTATTTGTACTAGATTTTTTTCCCCCCCTGGTACTGGGGATTAAACTCTTCCTTGAACATGTAAAGGCAAGTGCTCTGCCACCTGAGACACACCCCTAGCCCTTTTTATTTTATTTTGAGACAGAGTCTTGCTAAGGTGCTGAGGCTGGCTTCAGACTTGTGATCCTCCTTCCTCATCAGCTGAGATCACAGGTGTGCACCTCTTCTTCATCTTCTGCTGGGTTCTGAAGGGTGGATAAGGTCTAGGCTGGTGGGAATACCCAGACAGGCATTCTAAGCAAAACTGAACTTCACCTTGAATCCCCTCACTTCTTATTCTCCCCTACTTGCTTCTTTTCTCCTCATGAGCTCTCCCCTTTCCTCTGCCAGATGCTGACACGGTGGAGAGGCAACTTGCCCCATCCCATCTGGGCACTGAACAGTTCACTTCTCACTCCCCCGTCCCCCTCCCCCATCCCTCTCTCCCCCACCATTGTGAGCCCAGTGTGATGAGGCTGGGTTTTTCAAGGGCTCCTTCCTACAATATCAACTGATCCTCCAGGATGGCTCTGGGATGTGGTGTGGGTTTGTGATTGAGCGGGTCGGGAGGGAGGCTAGAGGTGGGTGGCAGGGGGTCCCTTCTCTGGGCATGCTTGGGTAGATAAGGATGAGCTTGTTAAAGACAGTGACAAAGCCCAGGGAGGCAGGCTGGGGGAGGGCTCCCCAGGGTGGGAGGTTTGAGGCAGCTGGGGCACTGGGATGCTCACCTCCCACCTTCTTGGGTCTGCCCCCTCCCTGGCCAGGTGTCCCTCCCCTTGCTCCCCACACCAGGGCGGACAGGTGGTGGCTGCAGAGTGGCTGGCAGGGCATCTGGTGAGTTCCCAGTCCCTCAGAGCTTCCCACCAGAGTCCTCCAACCCAGCTGGGGCAGTGCTGGCCTGGGGCTGGGCAACCAGTGAACCCAGTGTAGGGACAGTATGGAAAGAGGGCATCGCAGTGGGTGGCCGAGGGTCCTAACTTTGGTGCAAGATGGAGTGTCACCTGTACTGTTTTAGGAGTTGAGACATTTACTCAGCCTCCAATCTCCAGTTTCCTTATCAGTAAAATGCAGATCATTCCCCTCCTCCCTCCCTCCCTCCCAGCACATGCTGAATAAATGGTCGATGCTGCTATTATTACTATGAGGTTGTTGTTGACAGGCTGGCCGAGAGAGGATGGAGGCTGCGCCCCGGCCCCCGTGCCCCTGGGTGCCCCTGTCCTGGCTCCTCTTTGGCTCCCTCCATCTCAGGCTGCTTTTACTAAGCTTCCTGCTTCCTGACCCTTGTTCTGGATCTTCGTCTGAGAGCCCCCAGAGGGTCCCCTCATGTCCTTAATTGAAATTCTTTTGCTTGGCAAAATCATCAGCACCTAATGTCCCATGTCACTGCTGGTTCTCTGTCTGTAGACATCTCGCTCCTCGGAGCTGCTCAGCCACCCAGGGCAGCTCCATCTGGCCAAGAATGGCCACAGTTGGGGGCAGGGCCGGGGGGGGGGGCGTGGATGACAATTTGCTTACAAATTGTAAGCAAAGATGAAGATGAAGGACTCCATGACCACCCCCAGCCCTTTCTACCACATGGACGTTCATCCTCCCTCCTTGACCCCGCTGAGGCTCCGTCATTCTCAGCATTAACGTGGTAACCACCTCTGCAGAGCAGGACCCTGAACCCAGTGAGAAACTGAAGTCCCCCCACCTGGTGTGGCTCAGCCAGAGTTCGACTGAGTTGGTGCTGAGGTCTTAAGGCAGGGCCAGCACCAAGTCAGGGCCAGGGGGAGGTGAACTAGAGAAAGATTCCCAGTGGAAACCAGGATGGAAGGAGAATTTACCCCAGGTATAGGAGTTCCCACACTGTGGGCCCTTGAGGCAGGGCTCCTTCCCTTGGGCAACACCAGCCAGGCCACTGCAGCCCCCAGGCCTGGCCCCAGCACCAAAGGAACATCCCGAGCTGCTTGTCCAAGTTTCTCTCCCAGCCTGGCCTAAGGGCAGCTTTGGCCACCCCCCAGGATAAGACAGATAGGGGCAGGCAGTGTTACCAGCTTGCCCAGCCTCGTCTAGGACAAGAGACTTTGTTTAAGGGAACCCAGAGCTGGCCCAAGGGAGGAGAGAGAGAGAGAGGGAGAGAGAGAGAGAGAGAGAGAGAGAGAGAGAGAGAGAGAGAGAGAGGAGCCCCCCCCTTCGCTACATTCCTGCCACCTCTACTCCAAGAGATGTGTGTTTTACCATGAGCCGAGAGAGAGAGAGAGAGAGAGAGAGAGAGAGAGAGAGAGAGAGAGAGAGAGAGAGAGAGAGACAAACCCCTTTGTTGGTTGCTCTCAGCACTTCTGGGATCCTCTGGCATTTCCACAAAGAACTTCCATAAATACTAAGGGAGAACAAAAGGGAAGTAATTACAGAAAATACAAACAGCACGAAAATAGTCAAGTTTCTAAAGTACAGGTTTCTCAGCCCCAGACAACCACCCTGGAGCCCAGGAGGCTGGCCTGCCTTTCCTGCAGGCTCCTGGCCAGGCCCACCTGCTGCTGCCCGTCGGCTCCTGCCAGGCTGGGGCCAGGCAGACGCCCCCTGCCTGCCAGCTCCAGCTTCTCATCTGAGAGCGTGCCTCGCCACAGCTGGCCACCTGGGCGGTATGTCTGACACTGAGTGGGTGCAGGTGGAGGCTCTGACTACCTACCTCATGGGCACCTGCTGATACAGGTGGCACCCCATGTCCACCCTGGGCCTTGTCCCTTGCATGTCCCCGTGCAACCACGCCTTCACTGTTGTGGTGGACATTGTGTAGGAGTTCTGACTCCCCGCCACCCCAGATCTGCCCTGCTCACACACAGGGGCAATGGCAAGCACATGGCAATGATTTGTCCCATGTGACCCAACCCCCTGTTAAGGCTGATTGGGTTAGAACAGGCACCTGAGCCAAGCTGACTAGCCAGACCCAGTGCTTGGGTTGTGGGAGTCAGGGCTCGGGAGAGTCTCTGCATGCAGTTCTTCATCTATTTCACACAGATGTGGAAGCCACAGAGGTCATCTGGAGTCTTGAGTTCTGCCCAGAGAAAGAAGCAAAGCCATGTGCAGGGAGAAGCAGAGAGAGAGACCATGAGCGGGAATTCCCAGTGCCTGCTGGCTTTCCTGGGAGAGTGTGGAGGCTGGGCCACACTCATGCCCTTGGGTGCTACAAGACACTTCTATGTCCTTTTAGTAAATTGCCACGTTTTACTTAAGTGCTAGTTTGAGTGACTTGCAACCCCAGAGTCCCAATGCTGTAACTGGGACAAACATGATAGTGCAGTTGGGGCCCCAAGGGGACAGAGCTGGGCACTTGCCAAGGACTCGGAGGAGCAATGGAAAGGTGCACCTCAGTTCCCAGCTGTTTGGGTGGAAAGGCTGGGAGCCCTTGAGTGAGGCAGGGGAGAGCCAGTCAAATATTGCTAACAACTTACAATCAATCAATTACCAATTGGTCCAAAAGGGGACTCTGACCCAGAGGGATTGCTTAGCCCGAGTCCTCAGCTTTCCTTCTAGTATCCCATCTTCTGGCCAGCAACCCTGTCCCCATCCCACTGCCTCTATGGCAGTGCAATGCACCACACTGAGTCTGAAACCTCAGTTTGAGCCCCAGCTCAGCCACTCATGAGCCTTGTGACCTTACACAAGTAATGTCACCTCTCTGACCTTTGCTTCTCTTGTCCAAACAATGGTGGCTGTAACCCTTTAGCACTTGTGCAGGGTTCCTCCCACCTGTGCCCTCCCTCCTTCCACCCCCACCTCTCCACCCCTTCTTCTCCTGCCCAGGGCTTGCATGTCCAGCAACCAGTGCAGCAAACTCTGACCCCTTCCCATGGTGGCACTGCTGTGTATGGAATCTGAATCTCACCTTGGGTTGCAGTGCTCACCCAGAGCCAGCTTCAGACTGAGATCTCCCAGGGGGTAGGCATCCTGTCCCCTCTTCCTCCTTCTAGATCCTTCCACGTGCCCAGAACAGTGCCAAGCCCAAGTGGGTGCCTGGAGGAACCCTGTCTTGTTCACTTCTCCCTGACCTCCCCATTTGGGCTTTCCCTGCCCTGTCCCGGCAGGGAGGACAGCCCAGAGCCTACATTCTTCACTAAACCAGAGTTTTGGGTCCTCCAGCCACGGGAAGGTGCATTTCTGGCTCTTTCTTCCCCACGGGCCCATCCTCCCTCCCTTGCACACTTCTCGCTGTGAGGGAGGGGGCGGGTGTCTCACCTGAGCTGGCCACTACCCCCACCCCCTCCATTCCAGCGGGTTCCCTCCCTCCCTCTCCTGCTCCTGGCACAACCTCAGAACAGCGTTCTCCCTCCCATCGCTGCCATCCGTAGTCGCCCCCTCGCTTCTCCCAGCCTTTCTGTTCCCAGACTCGCTCGTCTCCCCCAGGCAGCTGGGAGAAGGGCGCCTTCGATTTCTCTATTCAGTCTGAGGCACAGCAATTTTCTGCTCGCCCGTAATTAGGGGAATTTTAAGCAAACTCCCCGACGGATGATTACAGCAGGTTCAATCCCGGCTCCTTTGATCAGGGAAGAATGGGGACGTTGTTGGAATATTCCTCGACCTGCTGGCCAGACAGGCTCCGGAGGCACGGCTGGCTCTCGGGCGCCCCCTGGAGGGCTTTGAACTTTCGTCTTGGCACCTAAGTGGCCCTGGGTGCTGGAGTCTCCCTCCGTGGGGAAGGACGGAGTTCAAATCCTGTTTCATTAAGGACTATTCCAGATGTGGCTTCTCTGGATTTGGGCCAATATCTGGACTCAGGATTAGGGCTGGAGGTGTGACGTGAGCGGCTTGGTGTTAACAAGGTAGTCTCCTAGGGCTACTGTGAGTGGTTGAGCAGGTTGTACGCAGGGCCCCCAGGGGACGTCATTCCCATGGTAGCTTATGTGAATGGGGACTCTGCATGACTCACTTGGCAGCTTGAACCTGCCTCCACGAAGCTTGAATGACTCGTTTTCTACAATATTGGAGGAAAAGCTGCCTCCTTCGAGTTGAAAGGGCCTCTTCTCCATTGATCTCATTTCCCTAGCCAGGTGTTCCTGCCGAAAGCAGTGCAGAATAATAGGAAGGCCATGGTCATTGGAGCAATTGGACCAGGGGATGAATTCCAGTACAACTGTTTCCTGCTGTGTGACCTTGGGTTAGTGAATGAACCGCTCTGAAATTGAATATCCATTTTAAAGGATTATTTTGAAGATTAAATAAGAAACAGAATGAAACATTGCTTGACCCCCAAAAGGTGCTCAGCAAATGTCACTCTGGTTTTCCTTTCTCTACCCACTTCTCACATTTCCTCTTAAACATTATCACCCGACAGGACTAACCCTATTTTCCTCTGTCTGTTCGCCAGTCCCAGGTCCCCCCTCAAAACTGTGCCAGAGAGCACACTGGGTGTATTAATAGACTACTAATGCCTCCAGCATTCCAGAGCCGTGGCCTGGCTTTCCCATAGGTTAATTAGGCCGTATTTCAGGATAATTACGACTGTATATTCCTACACTAATTAAGTGGCTTTAAACCATCTCCACAATGCAGATCCGTGAATCATAATTAAGCCTCACCACCGAGTGCCTCTGCCAGCCATGGAGCCCGCTCCCAGGCACAGGAGAGGCTGCGCTGGATCCCTGGGCTTGAGCAGGACGTGTTTTTCTAGGATCATGTTGGGATGATTCCTAATGAATACTGGATGAGGCATTGCATCGCTCCTCTTCTGTTTTCACAAGGAGAAGAGAAATAAGATGTTGATGCGGGTTTATTCCCTTCTCCCCCGCTGAGCGGATTTGAATGGATTGGGGGGGGGGATGCAGGTGGGGAGGGTGGGGGTAAGGCGCACAAGCCAGGATGCACGGGTGTGTGTGTGTCAATCCACCAGGAGTGTTCGTGAGGCTGTGCGTGCCATAGCTGTTGCCCACTTAGGTCTGACATTAGCTGGCACAAGGAACACAAATGCACCCCAAGATACCGGTGGCTGGATCGACCTTCTCATTCCTGGAGGTCTGACTTGATGTGTCTTGGAGGGAAGCTGTTCACACCGCAGCATCAGCCAGCCCTTCTGACTCACATCACTGCCAGATTGAGTCCTGGAGGGGGCATTGAAGTCACCGACAGAAGATCCAGTTTGGGCTCTTGGCTCTATGACTTGCTGGTTACCTTAAGAAAGTCATTTGGCCTTGGGGTCCTTATGTGGAAAATGAAGATAACAGCCAACGATCCCTTAGGACTGCTGAGAAGATTTAAAAAGGCAACAGGATTGTGCCAATGCCCCCATATGAGAAGGGTTCTGTGGAAAGAGCCATATTTCCTGCCAGGGAAGTTTGATGAGTCTTGGGCCCAGCATAGTGGATCCATATTCAGGAGGCCATAGAGGTCCCTGGGGGGCGGGAATCCGGCACCTCACTCCAGCAGTCCACCGAGGTCCCTGGATGCTGTGTTTCTCCTTAGTGAAATCACAAAGCTCTTCTTACCTCGTCCGTCGCAGGAGCTTGGAGAGGACACCTCAGTCCTGACATGATGGCAGATAGAGGCAGACATGCAGATGTCAGGAAAAGAACATCCTTGGACATGGTCCCAGGCCTGGGGTCCTTGGACTCTTGGCCCATTTGGCTCCCTCTTCTTTCCTCCTGTCCCTCTGCTCCTTCACGCTCTCTGCTCCCTGCAGTCCCGCTTCCCCACCTCTCTGGGGACCAGCAGTCAGGCATGGCATGTGCATGTGCGGGGACCTGTCCTCTCTCTTGCTCGCTTTCCGTGGAGAGAAGGCTGCAGGCATTTAGAGTAAGACGCTAATCAAATAAGGACAGGTAACAATACACCGACATCTGTGGAAGCCACGGAAATCCTCGGCTGTCCTCGGCAACAGGACAGGGAGCTGGGGAAACGGGAAGGAGGCAGCATTTATTTAACCTGGTTGTCACACACAGCTCCCGGCGCCTCTGACAAGTGAACATCGTGTGAAGGTGCAGATAAGCTCGACTGGAAAATTGACAGCAAAGAAGGAGGAGGCCCCTGCTCTCCACTGCTGTGGCCTGTGGGTTATGGCTCTATTGAAACATAGGGAGGGGAGAGGCAAATGAGGTTCCCCCTGTGCATACAGGGAAGGAGCCTGTTCCCCTGAAAAGGGAGGGAAAGTCATTAGGTTAGCAGGAGGTTAGTGCTCAGAGCAGGCAACCAGGTGAATTTAGATAGAGAAGAGAAACTGCATTCTTGGTAGAGATGCTAGGCAGATCCAAGGTGGACTTCCTGCTATTTGCATTAAGGGAATTGAGGGATGGCAGAGCAGGGGGCAGAGGCTCAGCACAAAGGAGTGTTGACTGAGCCAGTGGCCATATGGTGCCCACAGAGCTGTTTGGCAGTAATAATAAAGCCTGTGGGAGATCTCAGCCGAGAAGGAGACTCTCTGCGGGAGTGGGAGACTGGGCACGGACCAGGGGAGCACTGAGATAAGGATTGGAAACAGCAGGTCATGAAATACTTCCAGAGTACAGAGTCTGGATCCAGGGTAGCCCAACTGAAACCGCTCCCTGTGCATGTGACCCTCACACTCACTTCTTGTGCACAGGAAGGCATGTACAACAGGCATTTAAACACTTGCACAAGCCCATCTGTCATGCACACCCCATGTTATGGAATAAATGTGTGTCCCCCTAAAGTCATATGTCAAAGCCCCAGCCTGCAATGTGATTCTGTTTGGAGGTGGGAGCATTGGGAGGTGATTAGGGTTAGATGAGGTCACCAGGGTGGGGTCCTCATGATAGGATTAGTGCCCTTATAAGAAGAGATAACTAGAAAGCCAACTCCTCTCTCTCGTTTTGTCTCTCTCTCTCTCTCTCTCTCTGTCCATGCTCTTGGATAGGAGAAGTCCATGTGAGCCCACAGCAAGAAGGCAGCTGCCTGCAAGCCAGGAAGAGGGCCCTTACCAGGCCCTGCCTGTGAGGGCACCCTCTTTAGGTTTCCAGCCTCTAGAACTGTGAGAAAAAAAACATTTCTGGTGCTTTTTTCCCCTTTGTACTGGGGATTGAACTTGGGGGCACTTAACCACATTTCCAGACCTTTTTTATATTTTATTTAGAGACAGGGTCTGCATTGAGTTCCTTAGGCCCTCACTAAGTTGCTGAGGCTGGCTTTGAACTTGCAATCCTCCTGCCTCAACCTCTCAAGCCCCTGGGATTACAGGCATGCGTTTCTGCGCCCAGCCACATTTCTGTTGTTTAAGGCACCCAGCCTGTGGTACTTTGTTAAGCACCTCTAGCAGACTAAGATGCCCAAGTAAACATACATTAATGTAGTTAGGAGAGAGAGGTCCTGGCTAGACCACTCATTCAAGGTCACAGTTAGCCTTGGGTAAGTAACTGTACCCTGCTGAGCTTTGGTTTTTCTCATCTACATGAGCAGAGCTCACTATCCTTCCTGATTCACTTCAAAGAGCTGTCATGAAATGAAACAGAAGAAAGGATAGGAAATCCTTCTGCAGTTTATAAAATCTGCTCTGGTTGTGAGGCCCAGGGAGGGTTGGACTATCACCTTGCCCAAGCCTGTCCTGATGGAAGACTGGGTTTGGAGGTGGGGTGGTGACTTGTGGCAGCTTTCTTGCACCAACATTCAGCCCAGAGGGGAGGAGGAGGATGAGTGTGCATACTCCTCTCTGTCCTCCACACTGGTCAGTGCCAAGGGCTGGGGCAGCGGCTCTGCTTCTGTCTGGCCCAGCAGCTCCAGTGCCCGCAGCTGTGCTTCTTTCAGGATGGGAGTTGGCCTTCTCTGGGGACTAGAAGGGCTGTGGGGACTAGAGCCAGATGTTCCAGAGGACCAGGACTCCACCCCAGAGAAAGCAGGCAGAGCCAGCTAGGAGTGCTGGCCTAGGTCCTGGCTGTGCCTGGGAACCAGCTGCCACCTAAGTGTGGCTGGACAGCCATGCCCAGGGTTGAGGGCTGCTTTGCTGTTGTGTGGATTGAGCCTGGGGATTGGGGAGCTTAACCCTGTACCAGATCATGGTTGAATGGTGTCTGTGGATAGGGAATAGCTCGGGATGCCTTCCTCCTAACTCTGGGCTGTACATGGGAGGAAAGTGGGGAGGGCAGAGAGAATAGCCCCAGCACTGGCCTTGCAGTGGGCACGCTGGTCACCTGCACTCTGAGGAGTGCCATGCTGTCTTTGGTGCTCCAGAGAACTTTGTCCTCCTGGGCCAGTGTCCAGGTTCTCTCAGCAGAGTGGTGGCAAGGTGGAGAGCGGCAGAGGGAACTTCCTCCCACCTCCTGTCCACCAATGAGGGGATAGGGGAGTGGTCCACTGGAACCATCCTGGGAATGGCCTTTCCCAGTTCTCTTGCTTCCTCAGTAGTGGCAGAGAGATCAACTGGGGTGAGGACTCAGCTCTGGGGGGATAGTCAGTACAACTCAGTGCTGCAGTGCAGAGGACGATAAATAAAGGCTCAATAACTCTCTGGGGATAAAGAAAAGGAATAGGAAAAAAATAAGAGATGTGGATGGCAGGAAGGAACATGCAACGACTTTCTGAAGGAGGTGAAATAAATAGAAAAGAGAAAATATTTGAAGAAACAGTGACTCAAAAATTTCCAAAAATAAGCACATAAACCTTCAGATAGAAAAAGTTTGGAGAGTGCTGACAAGATAGAAAAGGAGAAACTCATAGACATTAGAGCGAAATAAAAAGAAATTCTTCATACATGATTGTTTAGACCAATTTTAGGTTTGTAAGCAGGAAATAGAGCTTCTCCATATCTTCTCTGCCCGTCCCACTTCCCCCACAGTCCACATGCCACAGAGTGGTTCAGTTTTACAGTGGATGAACCTACATTGACACATCATTACCATCCAAAGTCCAGAGTTCAAGTTTGAGCTCACCTGAGTTCTCACAAGTGTATAATGACACATAGCCAACATTATAACATCACACGGAATCATTCACTGCCCTAAAAATACTCTGTGCTCTGCTCATTCATCCCTGCCTCCCCACCTCAGGCAAACATGATCTTTTAACCATCTCCATAGTTTTGTCTTTTCTAGAATGTCATAGAGTTGGAATCAAAGATGTGCAGTCTTCAGATAGGCTTCTTTCACTTAGCGATATGCTCTCAAGATTCCTCCGTATCTTTTCACGGCTTGCTAGCTCATTTCTTTTTAGCATTGACTAATAGTCCATTGTCTGGATGTACCACAGTTTATCTAGTAGAAAGACATCTTGGTTGCCTCCAAGATTTGACAATTATGAATAAAGCTTCTGTATACAACTGTGTGCAGTTTTTTTGTGTGTGAACGTAAGTTTTGACACTTTGAGCAAACACCTAGGAGTGAGGTTGTTGGGTAGTATGATAAGGGTATGTTTCATAAGAAACTGTCAAGCTGCCTTCCAACATGGCTGCCAGTATGGTTTTGCATTCTGCCTGCAATGAATTAAAAGTTCTTCTTACTCCATACCCTCACCAGCTTCTGGTGATATCAGTGTCTTGAATCTTGACCATTCTCACAGGTATTTTCATTTGTAATTTCTTCATGACCTGTTGTAGGTTATCTATTTTTTTTTTTAATACTGGGGATTGAACCCAGGGGTGCTTAACCACTGAGCCACATCCCCAGTCATTTTTATTTTTTGAGACATGATCTCACTCAGTTGCTTAGGACCTTAATAAATTGCTGAGGCTGGCCTTGAATCGTGATCCTCCTGCCTCAGCCTCTTGGGTTGCTGGGATGATAGGTGTGCACACCACACCCAGGATGGATTGTCTTTTAATATGCTTATTTTCCATCTATATATCTTCTTTGGTGAGGTGCCTGTTCAGATCTTTAGTCTATTAAAAACAAAACAAAACAAAACACAAAAACAACCCAACAACAAAAACCAAAACCAGGATGTTGGTTTTCTTATTGTTTTTCCTTTTTGTTTCACTTCCCCACCCCCACCAGGTACTGAGGGTGGAACCCAGGGCCTTGGGCATGCTAAGCAAGTGCTCTACACCCCCAGCCCTTGTTCTTTGCATATTTTGGGTAACAGTTCTTTATCAAATATGTCTTTTGCAAGTATTTTTTTCCCAGCCTGAGACTTGACTTCTCTTCTTCTTGACATAGTCTTTGCAGAGCAGAACTTGTGATTTTAATAAAGTCTAGTGTCTGAGTTCATTTTTGTCCTCCTACAACATAATACTTTCAAGTGGGTAATTTGTAATGAATGGAAATGATTCTGAGGCTGGGAAGTCCAAGATAGAGGGGCTGCATCTGGCGAGGGCTTTTCTTCTGCATCACAACATGGTGGAAGAGAGAGCGTGTGGGGCTCTCGTGGCCTGAACTGTGGGGGCAACCATGGGGGGAGCACTTTGAACCTAGGATTTTGTCTATAGCTAAACATTAATTTAAATGTAAATACAAAATAAACACATTCTTGGACATAAAGACTATGTGAAATGTATTCTAGCAAATGGAAAAAAGTAGATTTGAAAGACAGACATAAGAAAAGAAAAATAAGATTGGAAAAAATATATTAAACTTCACTGATACTTGAAAAAATGATCAATATATATTACAGCCTAGAACTAAAGTCCAGATAATACCAACATGATAGGAGTCAAGAGAGATAGGAGGCAGGGTGAGACCAAAAGAATAGCCAAAATATCCCATGCACATGAAAAATCAATACAGCCAAAAGCTCTTGAATTAAAGACAAAATCTTAAGAGAAATTATGAATTAGGAATTATGTTCTCTGTGTAAAATTTATTTTTATTTATTTTACTTTTTTATTTTTGGCGTGGGGATTGAACCCAAAGGTGCTTAACTACTGAGCCACATCCCCAGACTTTTTTATTTTTTTTATTCTGAGACAGGGTCTTGTTAAGTTGCTGGGGCTGGCCTTGAACTTGCAATCCTCCTGCTCAGCCTCTCAAGTATCTGGGATTATAAGCATGTGCTCTCATTCCTGAATCTCTCAAATCTCTATGTCAAATTTATGTAATACAGCTAAAACAGTACCAAGTGGAAAATTTATAATTTTAAAATACATTTGTCAGAAAACAAGAAAGGCTAAAAATGAATTAAAGAGCAGTAGAGAAGACCTAAATAAACAAGAAAGAAGGATATAATAAATATAAGAGAGAAATTAATGAACAAGAGCAGCAAAAACAATGTAAATAATTAGTGAAAACAAGTTTCTTTGAAAAGACTCATAAAACAACACTTTAAAAATGATGAATTAGCTGGGTGTGGTGGCTCATGCTTGTAATCCCAGTGACGGGAGTGGGGGGGGGTGCTGAGGCAGGATGATCACAAGTTTGAGACCAGCTTCTGCAACTTAGTGAGCCTTGTCTCAAAAATAAAACATAAAAAGGTCTAGGGATGTGGCTCATTGGTAAAGTGCCTCTTAGTTTTAAATTCCTACCCAAAACAAATAAAAAACTGTAAATGAGATAAATACTAAGAAAACAAGAACTTTTCATTTAACCAAACTATAGCAGTTGTACTAAGATTTAAAAATATAAAAATAATTTTAGAACAACTATAAACATATACACAACTACATATACTTGAGAACTTAGATTAAGCCAGGCGTGATGGCACACACCTGTATTCCAGTAATTTGGGTGGCTGAGGTAGAGGGATCACAAATTCAAGGCCAGCCTGGACAACTTAGAGAGACTCTATCTCAAAATTCAAAAAAACAGAAATGCTGGGGATCTAGCTCACTTGTAGAGCATTTACCTAGTATGTGCAAGGCCCTGGGCTCAATCCTCAGCACTGAAAAAAAGAAAAGAAAAGAAAAAAGAAAACCTAGATAACGTGCACAAATTTCTGAAAAAACAAATAATGCTGCTATTGGCACAAGGTAAATAGAAAACTAGCAAACATATGAATAGCAAACAAATAAAAATGGTAGTTATCGAAATTTCTTTGTTACACTGAATATCCAAAGACTTGGTCTATTCTAGAGGTATTTATAGGTAAGATCTACAAAAATTTTAGAAAAAAAGTTAATTGATACATTAATCCTGGGCAGTGTTCTGTATGCCAACCCAACCAACTGGTGTCTAACATAAACTGTTTCAAAAATAGAAAAGAGGGAAAGCTGTTCAGGACATCTCATGGACTCGATGTAACTTGGTATAAACTTGACACCAAAAAAGAAAAAGATATTGTACAAAAAGGAAATTTTAAACCTCTTTTTTTAAAAAAATATTTTTTTAGTTATACATGGACACAATACCTTTATTTGGTTTATTTATTTTTATGTGGTGCTGAGGATTGAACCCAGTGCCTCACACGTGTGAGGCAAGTGCTTTGCCACTGAGCAGCAGCCCCGGCCTTAGGCCAATAATATAATTCTAAATAACTTGAAAAATATAAAATATAACTATTTTATCTACACAATAATTGGATCTATATTCTTGAATGAAAAAGCTAGACTCATAAGACTATGTACTGCAAGGTTCCATTTGGAAGATTCAAGACAGGCATAATGAATCTGTAGCGTGGGAGTTGGGAAGAATCTGAATCGAGGGGGTTGGCAATATAGATGACTGGGGAATGAGAGAGAGCCTACTGCAGGGCAGGAAATGTGCAAGATCTTTGTCTGAGTGATGTTTAAATTAGAGTGTACATATGTAAAAATCCATCAAGCTGTGTATCTAGGATTTGTGTATTTGACTGATATACGTTATATTATAATGAAAAAAAATCCTGGAAGGGATTAGTTTATCCCAATCATGTGAATGTTTTCACTATTAGAAAGTATATCAATATAGTTCATCACTTTGTAGTAGAAATGGACAAATTTTTCTTGTCAGGGGTCAGATGACAAATGTTTTAGGCTTTGTAGGCAGTCTGTCATGTCTGCCAGTGTAGTGTGAAAGCAGCTAGAGATATAAAGTAAATGAACGGGCATGAATCTTTCCAATTAAACGTCACACTTAGAGAAGAATATTTTTTGGTAGGGCGGTGGTTACCAGGGATTGAATTTAGGGGCACTCAGCCACTGAGCTACGTTCCCAGCCCTATTTTGTATTTTATTTAGAGATAGGGCCTCACTGAGTTGCTTAGCACCTTGCTTTTGTGGAGGTGTCTTTGAACTTGCAATCCTCCTGCCTCAGCTTCCCTACTGCTGGGATTATAGGTGTGAGCCACCACACCTGGCTAAAGAAGAATTTTTGATGTATTGCAATTAAGGTCAGGAAGAAGAAGATAATACCCACTATCACTACATATTGTTCAACAAAATGCTGAAGGTCCTGACCCATGCAATAAGATAGGAAAAAATAAAAATAAAAAAGATAAGATTGGAAAGTAAGAGGTAAAATAGTCACTAGCTGCAGATGATATGATAGTTTATAACAAAACTCAAAAGAGTCAACAAACTTTTAAGACTATTAAGAAAGCTTAATAAGGTTGCTGAATACTAGATCAACAAATAAATTTGAATACAAAAAACATTAATGCCATTGATCATATACAGGGGACAAATCCAGTACTTTTGTGTGTGTGTACTAGGGAATGAACCCAGAGGTGCTTTACCCCTGAGCTACATTCTCACCCTTCCTCCTCCTTCTTCTTCCTCTTCCTCTTCCTCTCCTCTTCCTCCTCCTCCTCTTCCTTTTTAGACAGGGTCTTGCTAAATTGCCCAGACTATTTTGCACTGGGATTGTATGTGTGCTGCCTTGTTTATTATTCTGTTTTGTTTGGTTTTTGTATTGAGGATTGAACTCAAAGGCACTCTACCACTGATCTCCATCACCAACCCTTTTTTTAAAAAAAAAAAAAACTTGCCCTCTTCCTGCCTCATCCTCCCAAGTAGCTGGGATTACAGGTGTGTATCACCGTGCCTGGCTCCCAAATCCAGGTTTTGAGGTGTGTATGTTTATATAATTTATGGGAGCTCTCTTCTCTATAAGAAAAATAAAAGTACAGATTCAAAATTAGGTATAAAGTATATTTATTTAGAAAGATAGTTCACAGTTAATTACAATAAAAAATTGTAAAGTATAATGAATAACAAACAGAAAAGCAGCTTTTAAATTTTTATTTATTCACTTTACTAATTAACTATTTGACTTAATTCTATCTTTGCATCTTTGTTTCCAGATGTCTAATGAATCAAGACAAGAGTGGTTTGGAAGGACAGCAGAATAAAATAGACATTATTATTGCTGAGGTTATATACGTGACTGCATGACCAATGTAATTCTGCAAACTGTACACTCAGAAAAACGAGAAATTGTACCCCATCTGATTCAAATGCATGATATGTTAAGATCATTGTACTGTCATGCGTAACTAATTAAAACAAAACAAAACAAAACAAAAAGATAAACATAGTCTACCTAGACAATAAAGACATATTTTATGGAAAACTAAAAAAAAAAAAAAGACAGGAGTGGGAGGAATTTCAGGAATTATCAGAAATCATTCAGACACCAGGACACCTGGCAATAACCTAACTATATATGGAAGTGATTATGAACCACATAAATATATTCCATCAACTCCAAGCTAGATTTATCTCCTCTTACCTGGAGCTCAGATTATCTGTGATCACTCCAGTGCTGTCCAACATTTGGGCAGATGTGATGGAGGAGAACTTGGGGTGGAAATAGCATAGATTTGTGCCCTATTATTATTGTGGTTAAAATGCTCTATTTTTATGGTAACGTGGACATACTGCTAGGCCCCTCTCAGGATTCTGGAATGGAGTGAAAACCAGGTTCTAATAATAGCAGAGAAAACCACAAAAGTCCTAAGAATTAACATAACAAAGAGGGCCCAAGACCACAAAGAAAAGCAATTAAATTTCACTAAAGGCCACTAGCTGAAAAGACCTAAGTAAATAGAAATACTATATCTATGTTTGAGATGATTTAATCTTGGGAAGACTCCTATTAGCCCAAAATTAATTTCCTCCATTCGATGAAATTCTAGCAGGAATTTGAGGGAATTAAATTGATTACAAAATTTATATAGAAGAATCCAGATCCACAAATAGCTAATCCGATTTAAAAAGAACAAAGAAACAACACTTGCTCTGTTGATAATCAAACTGATTACAAAGTCATAATAATAAAAGCAGTGTGTTACTGGCATAGGAACAGACAAATGGGCCAAGAGAACAAGTCAGAGACCAGGAAGATAAAGACATACATAAATAAATGTAATAAACAAAAACAATTCTAAGCAAACAAAACCTCACAGGAAAGCATCACAAATCAGTGCAGGAATGATGAATTATTTAGTAAAGGGGATCAGGAAAAGTAGTCTACTCTTTCAGAAATAAATTAAGTTGGACTCATACCTTTTTTTTTTTTTTTGTAGGGCTGGGGATCAAACCCAGGTTTTTGAGCATGCTAGACAAACACTCTACCACTGAGCTAAACCCTCAGCCCCTGGACTCATACTTAATGTTCTATTTTTAAAATTCAAATGGATAAAGACCTAAATGTGAAAATCAAAATTATAAACACAAATAAAAGAGGGTATATTAAAAATAACTCAGAACCTCAGAGTGAGTATTTCTTTTAAGAGATTTTTTAAAAACCTGAAAAACAACAACAACAAAAACCCCATGCAAAAACCAGAAGCACAAAATAAGTGGGTCTGACCATGTCAACATTATAGATTGCTATCAAAAGAAAAAACACTGTGTAAACAAAAGTTTAATAAGGGTAACAAGGTGAGAGCAGATACTTCTTTTAAAAGTCTAAAGTTGACTAAGATTTAATATCCAGTATATATAAAAGCAACTGCAAAGCCATAAGAAAAGCATAAGAATCCAAT
The DNA here is from genome assembly GCF_021218885.2 of Marmota monax. Taxonomy (NCBI): domain Eukaryota; kingdom Metazoa; phylum Chordata; class Mammalia; order Rodentia; family Sciuridae; genus Marmota; species Marmota monax. The sequence continues at coordinate 4,256,995 of NW_026695234.1, read as the reverse complement.
AGGAAATAAAAAACAAAAAGCAAGGAAGAGGATTTAAATAGCCCTTCATGGAAGTGGACCTCTGAATCTCTAGTGCTATATGAAAACTTGCTCAATCTTTTAAACACAATTAAAATAAGGCACAATTTTAACTCCTTGAATTGCAAATATTAGAAAATTGGAATCGAATCAGGTACTAGATGTCACGGGAAGAGTCCCTGGAGAGGGGGACCTCGACTCAGGATAAGTGGGGTCCTTGGCATACCTGATGGAAAAGAATTTCAGGAGTGCGAGCCAGAGACACAGACAATTTTATTCAGAAAAGAAGGTACACGTTCAAGGAGAATGTGGCTAGCTCCAAAGAGAGCGACAGCAGCTCTTTGGTGTGGAGTGTTAATATTCATGGAAGGACTGTAGTTAGGGACTGGGCTAGAGGTGGGGCAGGGTGGAGTAATGCAGTTGTACCCTGTTTTTCCAGCACTTGTGCATTGCCCCGTGTTACTTTTCATAGGCAAAGGCATGGGCCAAGGGCACGGGCTAAGGACGCAGGCTGGGTTGCTCAGGAATGCTTATTTTGCATTTCAAAGGTTCATGGGCATTTCTGCATTCCGAAGGCTCGTGGGCAATTCTCTTCTGAGACTCGGTACGTACCATCTTTCCTTTTCTGTAACCCCAGATTCTTATTTCACGAGTGAGGCTGTGAGCTTGCCTGGTGTCCTTCACCAGGGGACGGGTAAATAAAACAAGGGCGTTCGAGAATCAAGCAGCGGTCAGAAATAATGAGCGATCACTAGTCTCACGAGCAACCCAGAGGGGAGGAGTGTGAGACAGAAAGGACTCGATGAAGCCATTTATGCAAATTTCGAAAACAAAGACGACACTTTGCCTTTAAAGGGCACCCACACATTTAAATAACCAAAGCCCCAAACAGTAGAATGAAAGAACATTTGGACCCCTCAAATTTGACATGGGAGACGTTTCCATGCAGCTGGGTCTGGCTGCTTACCCAGAAGCCTGTGCTGCAGAAACTCCTGCCTCTTGATGGGAACCCTGGGCTGGCGTCTGGGGGTGGAGCCAAGAGCCTGCTTTGCACGTTGCTTGGCAGTGAGAGTAAACTAAGGCTTAATGGTTGCTTTTAGAGCACAGGATGCCATGTCTGGTGTCTTCATGTCAAAACCGTTTCATCAAGATGTCACTTATCCTCCCACAAATAAGTTACAAGGCCCTGTTCTGGTAAGTCCTCTGGCTGTGGAGGGAATACTCTCCTCTCTATGAGACACCTGCCCTGTGACTCTCTGGGTTGCTGAAATGAGTCATTTTTAACGGGCACAGCAGTCTTTTCCGGAGGTCCATATTTGGAGGCTCAGGCTATGGGGTCCCAGGCCTGGAGCCCCAACCTCATCAGCCCAGGACCACCTGCTGGCCTCTCTTTTTAAAACTGCTATCTCTGTCTGCATTTAGAAGCAAAAGATAAAAAAGAGGTAAAGTAAACAACACCCTCATTAAAAAAAAAAAGCTAAAGGATTAATAAAATAGTAGAGATCAAAACCGTAAAAACAGACAGCTCTAGTAAAAAGACAAAAAGATTGGTTGACTGGGATCATGAAAGCCAAGTGAAGTATTTTGTCTAAATTAAAAATAACTGTGTGGAGGGGGAGGGGTACATACCCACACACCTGTCATCCCAGCTATTTGGGAGACTGAGGCAGGAGGATGGCACATTTGGGTCAGCCTGGCCAACTGGTGAGACCCCCATCTCAAAATTAAAAATTTTGAAAAAGGATATTGGGGTTGGAGTTCAGTGGTAGAGTGTTCCTGAGTTCAATAAAACAAAAACAAAACCTAAGCAGGCTGTTATTCCAATCTCAGATACTTGGGAGGCTGAGACAGGAGGATTGCAAATTAGAGCTCAGCTTTAGCTATTTGGTAACCTGTCTTAAAACCAAGAAGGGCTGGCAGTGTAGTTCAGTGGTAAAGCGTCTCTGGATTTAATATCCAGTATCAAAACAAGCAGACCCCAAACAACAAACAAACAAAAATACTAAGCTCATAAAGTAGAGGAGCCTATGATTAAGTGTGTGAAGTTTCCAGAGCTCACACCAAAGGCAGGGCACCAGCAAATGCTGGGCAGAACCAGGGACCAGGATCTCTCCTTAGGCTCTGGGCCCTGGGCCAGGTACCCCAGGTCCCACCTGATGGGGCAGATCTGATGCAGCCCCTCCCACCCTCCCAGGGTCCACAGTTCTGGGCTGGGACTCTCTATTCTCTTTCTTGGGCCTCTGCTTCCTCTGGTCCCCTGGCCATTGCCAGGTGGAATCTACTGCCTCTCTTCCACCTTCCTCCTCACTGCGCCTGCCCACCCAGCACAACAGGGAGATGTCAGGACTTATGGGCTCTAGTCATTCTGTTACCTCCTCGCTGTAGAACCTGGGCAAATCGCTGAGTCTCAATTCCCTTATATCTCAAAAGGGGAGAATCGCCCCAGGCATCTTTGGCACTGTGGAAATGGGAGGGATTTTTACTTTGGAGGCTCAGCCCTGGGACCCCTTCCCTGTGGAGCCTTCCAGGAGTACTTAGGCCTCTTCATTTTCCCCGACCCGTGTGCCTTTCCGCAGACTCTGAAGCATGTGCTTTATGCCTGTGATATCCCCTCTGTGCCCAGAAAAGTATGGAGGTCTTTAGTCAGTATTTAATAGATGTCAATCAATTAGAAAGTCTTGAATTATCTTTGTTTTCTCTCTTTCTGGCTAGATTATGAGTTCTTTGGAAGGTAAACCTCTTTTTTCCATTTATTCTATTAATAAACAAATACTTGAGTTGTGACCATGTTTTCAGCCCTGTGATAGGCCTGGTAGACACCAGATAGACACATTTCTGCCTCCCCAAACCTGCCACCTTCTGGGTGGGAGAGGAGGGAGGAGGCCATTAAACACCAAGGAAACAAATAGGCAAAAATAATCACATATTTTGAGAAGCGGCAATGGATACCAAAAGGAGACTGGAGGGAAAATCCCTGCAGGGTGGGAGGGTCTCCTCTGGTGGGTAGGCCTGTCTGGGGAGAGGTCATTAAGAGGACCCCAAGGATGAGGAAGATCTGGCTGGGCTGAGTGGAGCTGGGGAGGAGCGTCTCTGGTAGAAATGACCGCTTCTGTTTGCAGTGACCCTGAGGAAAAGTTCCTGAACTTTCAGAGTAGGACAGGGAGGCCAGGCCACTGGGGCTGAGGGGACAGGAAAGAGGGTGAGGAGGGAGAAATGAGGTTTGAGAAGGAATCAGAAGACAAATGACAGGCAGGTCCTTGTAGGCTGGGGAAAATGTGTGGGTTTTGTTTTAGGGGCAACAAGAAGTCTTGGAAGGATTTTTTTTTTTTTTTTAATATTTATTTATTTTTTTAGTTTTCAGTGGACACAACATCTTTGTTTGTATGTGGTGCTGAGGATCGAACCCGGGCCGCACGCATGCCAGGCGAGCGTGCTACCGCTTGAGCCACATCCCCAGCCCTTGGAAGGATTTAAAGCAGAAAAATGGTGTGATTTACTTTATACCTCTGGAGAGATCTGTAGGGGGATTAGAGGATGCTAAATAGCGCTATGAGGATGGAATCAGTGAATCAGAATGTGAAACATTTCATGGAACAAGACCTTCTTGTGGAAGACATTGGGGACATGAGGGAATGGAGGTGGTCCTCCATAAAAGATTAGGAGACATCAGACAAATGCAGTGGACAGGCCTGGTTTAGATCCTGATTTGCACACACCTACAGTAAAAAGGCATTTTTGAGGTGCCTGGGGAAATTTGAACACGAACTGAGCATTACGTAACATTAAGGAGACCTGGCTCATTTTGCTAGGTGTGGTAATGGTATTTTAATTAGATTAAAGGGAAAAAGTCCTCATCTGTCAGAGATGCCTCATGAAGTATTTACAGGTGTCATAAAATGTCTGAGATTTGCTTTTTAAATCTTCAGGGAAAAAAATGCGTGGGACAGAATTATGAAATAAGATGGTCAAAATGTTGATGGTTTTTGAAGCTGGGTATTGGGTACATGGGGGTTCATTAGACTAGTTCCTGAAATTTTCCATTTAGAAGTGTAAAAGATTTTTTAAATTCCCTGGTGTGTCGTGGTGTGGTGTGTGGTGCCACTGTATGCAGTACCCCGGCCCTGGTTGTGTCAGAGGAGTGTGGCTGGGGACCATCTGTGGACACTGTTCCCTATCCCTGGGCCTGGGCTCAGCCTGCCCCCTGCTGAAGACATAGCGAGGATTGACCGTGGGCTGTGGGGTCAGGTACATCTGGAGCAACCCCCAAGTTGGCCAGTTGCTTTTTGCTTTTTTGTTACTGTTGCCTCCAGTTCTTGCAGGAATAGCTGCCATTGCTTTCCTGTGGGTTGTCACAAGCATTTGATAAAACAGTGCCTGTATAGCTCTGGCTCATTGCCAGGTGGTAGAGATTGTTCAGTTCCTGGCAGCCTTCAGAGGCATGGCACACACTGGGCTGAGGCACAGCATGACTGGGTTCCAGAACACTCTCTTGGGAATTAAGCTCCATTATCTAGAAAATTAAGGACCAATACATGTATTGAAATACACGTGTTATCATGCATGTGCACACCCCTCTGGCTGAATTTGCATGCGCACACGCATGCTCATGCATTCTTGAGAAGACGGGAGTCTGGTTTCCAGGAGGGGCTGGAGGACCAAAGGGTGGAAGAGAAGGAGAGAGATACTCTGAGAAGAGATGCAGCCATGTGACCTGTGGGAAAGCCTGTGTACCCGGTGGCCCAAAGGGACTGAGGTGGCTCTGTTGAAACAAGGAGGGAAAAGGCTGGGGCAAGAGGAGCCCCTGGCTGGAAAGCCAACCGCAAAGGAAGCAGCCAAAGCCATAAGCAGCATGAAGGCCGCTGAGTTTCCCCTGGACCTGCCTGTAGTCCTCCAGCTACCAAGGGCTGGTGACCTCATGGTTCCTAGCTGCCCCCTGCAGCTCCAACCCATCTCCATTTGGTATCCACTTCTTTATTTGTGGTTGGACCAGAGAAATACAAGCTGACCAGGCCTCCTAAGATCTTTCCTCTCTGAAGAAGCTTCTGGAACTCTCTGAAGAAGCTTCTGGAACTCAGGTCTATGGGTAGCAGGGAGGATGTGCAGGGAGAAATCAGCACCCCTGTTTCCCAAGAAGGGAAGCCAAAGGACGTAGGGCAGAGGGGACAGACAAGCACCCTCCTTGGCCTTCCTCTCCCCTCACCCCAGGCCCACGGACCTCAGGCTAGTTCAGTTCTGTCTTCATCACTGGGAAGGGGCTCTTAATCAGACCCTGCATGGAGGGTGGGAGAGAGGAGACCATTCTGCCTTCACTTGTTCTATTCCAGAGAACTGTTTGGGAGATACTGCTCCTGTCTGCATCACCTTAACACCAATACCGCGCCCCCACCCCAGCTCCCAAGCTCCCAAAGCCAACATTGATTATTGCCACTTCTGAGTGGCCTCTTGCTGCTCAGGTCTGGGGAGGAGGCAATGGAGAAGCCCTGTCCAGCTTCGTCCCAGGAAAGAATAGTCTCTCTGCTGGCCCATCCCCTTTCTCCCCCAAGTTCCCCTTTAGCTTGGGAAGGAGTCCTGGTGAGGTTCCAAGGGGAGTGTCCTGGGGCCACCTCAGGAATCCCCAGGCCAAACAGGGCTGGGGACTGAGACCTCTTCGCAGAGGCCTGGAGGCCAGACAGCAGAAGATGAGGCGGAAGGTGAAGCCCGGGCTCTGGGCCTGGAAGTCAGGTGAGTCTTACTGCCTCCACCAGCAGCTCCCTGCTCCCTCAGGGCACCCCGAGAGCCCTGGGGTGTAGGAGCACTTCTGGGAGGCCCAGCAGCCTGAGAAAACCCTCCTCCTCAGGAACTCCTCCTGCAATGGGGTGAAGCTGAGTACCCCAAGGTGGGTAGCTGTGTCAGGGGAGTCTGGGGACACAGCCCAATCAACCATAGCTTTTCTTTGAAGCTCCTGTCTCATCTGGAAAAAAAAAAAATCAGGCAAACTTGGTATTCTGACCACAACTCCTCCCTCTTTGTTTTAAATTACTCACCAGTGAAAAATCCTTAGCTTTCTCCTCTGAGTCTTTGAGTCAATTCATATTCCAGGACGCGTTGGCCCTGTGTCTCCAGCGCCCCCCAGAGCACCAGGGACTAGCGAGCCCGTCTGAGGAGCGTGGCTCTGCACGCTGGCACGTCCACCTGGCCACCCTGCTCACAGTCAGCAGGCTTTTTTTTTTTTTAAACAAAACAGAACAAAACAAAATTCAGGGAGTTCTTCATCAAGGGACTGAAATGGTTTCCGAGGGCTGCCAGACCAAATGCTACCAAAACAGATTCTCTCACAATTCCAGAGGCCAGAGGTGTGACATCCACGTGTCAGCAGGGCTGCGTCCCTGGAAGCTCCAGGGAGGAGCCTCGCTGGCCTCTTTCCACTTCTGGTGGCTCCAGATGTTCCTTGGCTTGTGGCAGTGTCACCCCAGTCCCTGCCTCTATCCTTACGAAGCATGGTCTGTGACTGTGTCTCACATCTCCACGTCTCCCTCTCCTTCCCCCTATAAGGACACAGGTGATCACATTTAGGGCCACCCTAAGTCCAGGATGCTCTCGTGGCAAACCTATCTCCAAACAGTACCAGGGGTTAGGACCTGGACATATCTTCTTGGGGGCATGACTGAACCCACCACGGGGGCCAATTCTAGCAACAGAGGTAGGTAGAGTCAGGAGAAGAAATGGAGCAAGAGCCATACCCTCCCCACACCCAAACTAAACATGGATCCATCCTGATCCAGCTTTCCCACTTCTGGGGATATATCCAGAGGAGATGAAATCAGCTTACTAAACACATACCTGCATGCCCGTGTTTATTGTGGCAAATATTCACAATAGCCAGGATATGGACCAGCCTAGGTGCCCACGAACAGATGGATGGATGAAGGCATGGGGGCACATGCCTATCATCCTAGAGGCTGAGGCAGGAGGATCATTGCAAGTTCAAAGCCAGCCTCAGCAACTTAATGAGGACCTAATTAACTCAGTGAGACCTTGTCTCTAAATAAAAAATAAAAAGGTCTGGGGATGTGGCTCAGTGGTTAAACTCTCATGAGTTCAATTCTTGGTACCTCCTTCCCCCTGGGGGAAAAAAAAAAGAAAATATGATACACACACACACACACACACACACACACACAATACAATATTATTCAGCCAAAGGGAAGAATGAAATCTTGTCATTTTTAGCCAAATATATAGAGATTGGGAAGGGTAGGGGTGGAAGGCATAAAAGGGAGGCTGGATTTGATTGGTGCATCTGGATACATGTATGGAAATAGACACTGAACACCATTAACGTGTACAAGTAATATGTGTTAATTTTTTAAAAAATACTGAAATTCAGACAGGCTGGGTCTTTAGTTCCATCACTGACTGCCTTTTCCCGGCCAGGTGACTGTGCAAGTCATCTGGTCCTCTCTGTTATTATCTTTAAAGGGGGCATAATAATTGATGTGATTAGTTATCACACCGGATCAGGGTGAAGAGTAAATGGCCTAATGAAATGAGAGCTGGTGGGCAGTTACGAAGCTCTGTCTACTGATGTGCTAATTAGTGGACACCTTGGTCACTCACTGTGGGAGCTCAGGCCAGCCTCTTCGCCTCTCTGAAACTGGTTCCTCATCAATAAAGTGGAATGAAAATAAAAGTACCCACATTGTTGGGCTGCTGGAAGGAGACTACATGGAAGGCACTCAACGTGGAGAAAGTGCTCTGAGGATAAAAGCCACAGGTCGAGGTGGGGTCCTCGTGCAGGGAAGGACTCGTGCCAGAAGAGGCTGGTTTCTTCCTCTTTAGCAAAAAATGTCTTGGCTACCTCCAAGTCTGTGTGAGGATGGGCCAGAAGAAGAGCCACCCTGCGCAGTCCAGCGCCCGCTTGGAGCTGGGGAACGTGAGTGAGGCGGGAAGAACATGTTTCCAGATTTAGGAGGTAAAGGGAACCCTGTACTCCTGGGACCAGCTGCACCTGACAGATGGCTGGTAGTGAGCAGAATGAGCTGAGGGTGACAGCTTTCATTCTTTGGGCTCAAGCCTACTGGGTTGCCTGTGTTCTGCAACCTGACATCACCCTGCGGAACTCTCTGTACTGCAAGGGCTCCATGCCAGGGTCTAAGGCCAGACATCTTCTGTCTTCAGACTCTGCCCTGAGCCTCAGGGACAGCTTGCCTCATGAGGGACTCTTTCCTTCCACAGACTGTGGCATTGGGGTGGGGATGGGAATGGGGTACAGTCCCCCTGGACTCGGCTCCATTTTCCTGACTGGTTTCCCAGTGAATGGGCTGGAGTCAGCTCTCGGTTTCCTCTAAAATACTGCAGAGTGCCAGGAACCCCTGGATGCCTTCCAGAAGGACTGGCTGGTGAGAGATTTGTCCTCTCCAAGGACAGATGGGGGCACTTTTCGTGTCAACACCCTCTGCATGGTGAAGGACACTCCACCTACACTACCCGATGCATTCGGATGACTGTCATCCCATGAAAAAAATCCTTGCTTCTGGGACAGCCCGCTCATGCCAGTGCCACTACGGTGACTCAGGGTGTCTCTTAAACTCCCTTTGGGCGCTGCCGTCAGAGCCTGTTTACAGCAACCAGATGCTTTGCTTTACAGTCACTCCTCCTTGTTGGCCCCAAACAGCATCTCACAGCCTGATCCTTCCCCATGTGCCAGACTTGGCTCAGAATTACTCTTAAAAAAAAAAAAAAGCCACATCTGGTATGTTCAGTGGCCTCGTAGTCAGCCTTCTGTTATTACAATAAATACCTGAGATGAAGTGACTTGCAAGAGGAAAGGCTTCTTTTGGCTCACAGTTTGGGAGGTTCCAGTCCATGGTCAGTTGGCCCATGGCTTTGGGCCTGTGGCAAGGCAGCACACCTGGGCTGGAGCACATGGCAGAGGAGGCCCTTACCTCATTGACGGGAAGCAAAACCAAAAGGGAAGCAGACCAGGCTCCCACAATCCCCTTCGAGGGGATGCTCAATGTCCAAAGACCTAAAATCTTCCACTAGGCCCCACTTCTTAAGGGTTCCCATAGCCCTGTGATAGCACCAAGCTGAGGACAAAGTCTTTAACACATGGGCCTTCAAGGGACATTCCAGATCCAGTCTGTGGCAAGCCTATAACGCATGTCTTTGAAAATCTACTAAGTCAAGACATATTTGCTGTTTAAGGATGGGTTTGATTTTTGGAAATGATATTAGACCTTCTGAGTCAATTCCAGAAAATTATATAGGAAGAGGGGAGGTTTTTTGTTTGTTTGGTAGCAGGGATCAAACCCAGGGGCGCTCAACCACTGAGCCACATCCACATCCCTTTTTATTTTCTATTTTGAGCCAGGGTCTCCCTAAATTGCTTAGGGCCTTGCCAAGTTACTGAGGCTAGGTTTGAACTTTTGACCCTCCTGCCTCAGCCTCCTGAGCCCCTGGGATTACTAGAATGTGCCACTGTGCCCCACCATAGAAGGGAGAGCTCTTGAGAGTGGTAACATGGGGACTCCAGATGTGCTGGGTCACTCTGCTCACTCGGCATCAGCCCTCAGCCTGCTGTTTTGCTACTATTATATCTCCCGGGCACCACAGCAGATGTGGCCAGACAATCCCTCCATTACTGATTTCTGCCCAGGGTTTCTCTACAGCAGAGCAATGTCCCCCTCCTCATCTCAGGAGCCTTTCACATGGTTCTTCAGTGGCTTTCCAGCAGGACTGAGCCTCAGTTGCTCACAGTGGTGAACAGCTCCATTAAGAAAACTCCAACGAAGATCAGTGTCATATGCCTGTAATCCCAGCTGTTTTGAGGCTGAGGTAAGAGTATTGCAAGTTCAAGGCCAGCCTCAACAACTTAATGAGACCCTGTTTCAAAATAAATTTTAAAATGACTGGGGGTGTAGCTCCATGGCAGAGAGCTTGCCTGGTATGTGCAAGGCCCTGGGTTTGATCCCCCAGTAATGGGAAATTAATCAATGAATAGTAAAAAAGAAAAAAAGAAAACTCCCATTGGCCTCTCTCCTTCCAGGTTTCACTCTGCCCACCCCACTTCCTCCCACTGGAGTTTCCTAGGATCTCTTCCCCAAATAAACCACCCTCAGGAAAAGCTCTGCATTGAGGAACCCGGCCAGGAGAGCTGTCCTGCTAGTCTCTTGTGAGGCTTGTGAAGGAACTCAAGGACCATGACAACAGAGCTTGAGGACAGAGTTGGGGGTCCCACGGGAGCTCATGGTGTGTTCAGGCATTACACGTGGCCCCTTTCTTTTGCTCTCTTTTTTCAAAAAGCAACTTTATTGACATATAACACATGCCATGCAATTCGATTTTAAGTGTGCAATTCAAAGCTGTGTGGTATATTCATGGAGTTGGGCAACCATCATCTCAATTAATTTTAGAGCATTTTCATCACCCCAAAAAGAAACCTGGTGTCCTCCAGTTATTATTCCCCCAGCCCCACTGGCTCATTTCTGTTGCTATGGATTTGCCTAGTCTAGACTCTTCATGTAAGTGGAATTTGTACAGTAAGTGGCGGTTTGTGCCTGGCGTTGTCTTCTTAACATACTATCTTCAAGGCATGTCTGTGTTACAGCAGGTATCACCACCTCATTCCTATTTACAGCCGAATAATCATCCATTGTTTAGATACACCACATTTTATTCATCCATCAGTTAATTAATGGACATTCCCAGTTGTCTCCATCTTTGGATTATAATGAATAACACTGCTATAAATATCTGTGTACAAGTTTTTGTGCAGATGTATGTTTTTAGTTCTCTTTGTTATACACCCAGGAGTGAAATTTTTGGGTTGCAGCTCTCCTCTTTTAATATTTAATTTTATTGTTAGATGACGTAAGACATTCCCCTTGCTGTGTCACAATTTATTTTTTGTTTTATTTGATTTTTAATTGACACATAACAATTGTACAATGTGGTGCTACTTATGAACATTATGTAATCATCAACTCAGGGTAATTAGCATATTCATCACCTTGAACATTTATCATTTCTTTGTGATGAGACAGTCAAAATCCTCTCTTCTAGCTATTCTAAAATATGCAATGCATTATTGTTGACTATAGTCACCTCCTGTGCAATAAATACCAGTACTGAGTCTTCCTAACTGGAACTTAATACCAATTGACCAACCCCTTCCCATCTTCCCTGCCCTATTTCACAATTTAAAAGACACAAAAAGAAAATTCTTATGCTCTCTTCAGTGACAAACAATTTCCCACTTTAAATGTATTTTTGGAGACGTTTCTAGAATATATAAGCAGTTAAGAATGTGCTCCTTTTTTTTTTTTACACAAATGGTGATATACTATATACACTGCTCAGTACCTTAATTTTTTTCATGTAATGTGAAATGTTAGAGATTGCACCATGTCATTTCAAAAAGAACTCTTCATTCCTTTTATAACCATGTAGTATTTTCTTGAATAAAGTGAAATAATTTACTTAAATAATTTAGACTGTCCTCAATTAAAAGGTATTAGGTGGTTTCCAATCTTTTGTTATTACAAACAATAATACAGGAAAAACCTTGAACAAATATAATTTTCATGAGTGTAAGAAACATTTTGAGAAGGAAAGAACTCTACCAAGAGATCTGTGAATTTCAGTCTTGTCATAATGCCCATTGCCTTCCACAGAGTTACTCCCATTTATTGCCTGTCTGCCATGGATGAACGTGCTTGCACATACCCTTGCCAATTTGATGGGTGAAAAATAATATCTTGGTATAATTTTCATGTGCAGTATTCTTTTTTTTTTCCCCTTTAATTGTAGTATTGGGGATTGAACCTAGGGTCATTCTACTATGGAGCTATTATCCTCAACTCTTTTCAAAAATTTTGGATTTGAGACAGGGTCTCACTAAGTTGCCCAGACTGGCCTTGAACTTGTAATCGTCTTAACCTCAGCCTCCTGAGTAGCTGGTATCATGGGTATGCGCCACTGTGCCTGGCTACATGTATAATATTCTTACTATTGGTGAGTTCAAACACTCTTCATTCCCTTTTCGGTAAAGTGACTGTCTATATCCTTTGCCTATCTTTCCTGTTGGATGTGGTCATTTTCTTGATGATTTGTGAGCACTTATTATTATTATCCTTGTCATGTGGTACTGGGGATTGGACTCAGGGGCACTTAACCACTGAGTCATATCCCTTGCCCTTTTTAAATATTTTATTTAGAGACAAGGTCTCTCTGAGGTGCTTAGTCCCTCCCTAAGTTGCCGAGGTTGGTGATGAGCTCACAATCCTCCTGCCTCAGCCTCCTGAGCTGCTGGGATAACAGAGGTACCTGAAAGGTGCTTCTTACTTATCAGATAAATAAACCGTCTGATTATAAAAGAGGTGCCTAAAGCTTTTCCTAACGGGTTAAGCCTTTTGCTTTTGTGTATTATTGCTCGTGAATACCGGGTTTCCCTCCTTAAGAAGGAAGGTATGATGCCGCTGCTCTATTGAACCAGGTGTAGCTGTGTGACTTGCTCTGCTCAATCAAATGCAAACAGAAGTATGTGTGTCACTTTGGGCTGGAACTTGCCTTGCTAGTGCTTTACACACTCACTTTCCCTCTGCATAGCGATGGCTGTGGCTTCAACTTGAGAACCCCAAGTGAAGGTGGCTATAAGACAACATGGGAACAGAGGGCCCAGTTAATCTGCAGGGGCTAGGTGGCGTGGGCAGGGATGGCATTTTGTTGCCTCAGGCCATGAATATTTTGGCCTTTCTCTTGCAGCAGCATACTTAATCCATCCTGACTGACACGTGATTTTTGCCACAAAGAAATTTATTTTGATGAGGTTAAAATGTTCAACCTTTTATCTCATGACTTCTGGGTTTGTATCAGATCTTCCTCATTTCTAGATGATAATGATGGTACCCAATGGTACCAGAGATTGAACCCAGGGACACTTATTCCCAGCCCTTTTTATTTATTTTTTTTATTTTGAGATAAGGTCTTACTAGGTTGCCTGTTAAATTGCTGAGGCTGGCCTTGAACTTTTGATCCTCCTGCCTTAGACTCCCTAGTTGCTGGGATTAGAGGCATACATCGTGCCTGACCTGATTATTATTTTTAACATCTTCCTGGGGTTTGTTGAAAATCCATGATTTCTCTCCCAGTTGGGCACCATTCAAGTGATGAGGGTTGTCCCATACTTTAAACAATGGAGCCTGGGGTGGCAGCTGTTTACCTTTGGGCCACCACTATAACCAGTCTCTGTGGGCTGCTGCTAAAGACTTAATTGCAGAGATTTATTTCAATCAGAAGCTTATTTTCTCACAGAAGTCCAGAGCTGGTTATTCTGGAGCTGCAATGTCAGCTCCAGGGGCATCAGAGACTTAGACTTCTACATGCTTCTGCTTCCCCCTCCTTCGACAGCTTTCTTAGACTTCAGGGCCCAAGATATCTGCTGGAGCTCCAGCCATCGAAGCTGAGTTCTAGGCAGGAAATGGGGTGGGGCAATTGCTCATCCTTTTAAGAAACTTTCCTGGAAGTCTCACCTCCATCTTCTTTCATATCTGATTGCCCAGAACTTGGTCATAGGCCACCCCTCACTTCAAAGGGATAAGAAAGGTAGTGTCTGGGGATTTGGTGTGATGAAGCTGCAGCCCCCTGATGAAGCAGGGGGATAGGGAAATTCTCCAACAGCCAGGCTTTGGGGGCAGGGCCAGCTCCAAAGAGTTCCATGGTGACAAATCCCAACAGAGGACATTACATCCTTCACCACTCCCAGGCTGTCTCCAGTTGTGGGGACTCCCTGAGGTGGCTACACCTGTGTGTGGGAGAGAACAGCTGGAAGGGAGCCGGGCCTCTTCCCTGAGCATCGAAGCCCTGGGGGCTTGGAGCCATTGAGCCCTGACTGGCACCGACTGGCTGCGGCTTTAAGTCCTCTGAACCCGTTTTTCTCACCCTGTAAACCTGGGTAACAGGACGGCTTCCTGGAGTGGCTGTGACGAGAGTAAACACCTTTGGAGGGTCTGTGGGGGCTGGAGGAGGAGGAGACAGCCTGGTTATCTGGAGCAGGGGCCTCTGCTGCTGGGGGAAGGGCTGGGGGAGGAGGGTGTGGCGCTGAGCTCCCCACACTCCCCACCGCTTCCTCATCTCTTTGGGGACTTTCACCAGCTCCATGAACCCAGGGTGGCCTGCAGCCCCCCCACTTCCTCATCGCAGCTCCAGGCCCAGGCTGGCCTCTCTCGGGCAACGTGGGGCATCACGAAGCCGACCAGCCCCTTTAATATCTTCACTGACTCCATCCTACGCCCCTAACTTTCCTAAACAGAGCTCTCTCTGCTTCCTTTCTCTCTCTGCCCCACCTCTGACTCTCCTCGGTTGCCTATTGTTGCTCAGCCCTGGTATCAATCAGGAAAGGCTAGCCTTATGTCTTGCTAACCAATAGGCCTTCGTCTAAGTGGCTTGGTCTCTACGTGATTGTTCCTTATTTTCACAAAATCCACATGACCCTCTAAAATGCTGTCCTCTGTGATCCAACAGTCACCATGAAGAATGAGGAGAGACCGGGGGACTCGCAGTCTTCTTTTCTCTTCTGTACTTCAGACAGGGAGGGCTGCTTAGACCCATAGTCCCTTGGTGAGAGCAAGGGAGATGTTTCTGCTAGAATGAGCAGCTGGGGAGCTGGGGAACTGGGGAGCACAGAGATAGCGTGTGCAGTGAAGTCCCCATACAGAATGCCGTGACTGTGTCTGCCAAGAGCCTGCTACAGGAACCCACTACCATCATGTCCAGGTTCCTGCCTGGCCCTCAGCAAGCCCTTGATCTGGGCTGCCCAGCCCCTCCCAGCCCATGCCCGCTTCTCTCTGGTCTGAACTCCGCCCCAAAGGAGTCTTCAAAGTCCTTCCTCTTGCCCATCCTCATGGTTTTCTTCTACTTTATCAACCGTCACCCTCTTGGTCTCTAGTTCTCAGGACCCTCACTAACTTCAGTCTCCTTGAGGCCTCCTTTTGGCTCAACTCTTCCTACTCTCCCTCCTCTGAGCTCCTCCTGGGCTTATTTTTAAACTTCTCATCCCTGTCTAGGGTAGGGAAGAAAGATAATAGTTTCTTTAACCTTCAGATGTTCTTAGTTGGAGTGGACCCCGGGAACAAAAGGCAGATGGACAAGAGAAAAACAGAAGCTGAGTAACATTCGTGTTTCATCTCTATATGGGAGACATCAGGGAACCAAGTGTTCTAGAAGAGGTGGCTGCAGATTGCCACTTACATAGTATTCTCAATAAACAACATTCAATTTTCAGAGAAGTGACAAGATAAGGGAGTCAGCTTGTGGAAGGCAAATGGTTGGCAGCTAACAGCTAGTTAAGATGGCGTGTTGATGTAGTTTCCTCGGGTGTATGAGGTGGGGAACCTGTGTCCCCACTGGTAGAAGAGGGGCAGGAATCTTTTGTCTTTGTAAATCTACGTCCTGCTTCTAGGCAGTGGTGGGGACTGCAGGGAGCTTTCCTGCATCTGCTGCCTAATTTGCTTTCAGCTCAAGAATCCTTCCTGTTTGGAGGCTGCCTTTGGAGATCAAGGGCTGTGTTTTACTGTTCTTTGCCCTCTCAGGCCCCTACTCAGTAGGGTTCTCAATTACTTTAATTTCCAAATGGTGATAGTCACCTATTAAATTCCAGATATGGAAGGGTGTGGTGGAGCACCCTGCTGTAGAAGCAGCAGCTCGGGAAGCTGAGGCAGGAGGATTGCAAGTTCAAAGCCAGCCTCAACAATTTTCGGAGGCCCTAAGCAACTTAGGGAGACCCCATCTCAAAATAAAAAATAAAAAGGGGTGGGAATGTGGCTCAGTGTTAAGTACCCCTGGGTTCAATTCCTAGTACCCAAATAAATAAATACCAGGCACAAAGCTAGGTACTGGGGATTCAAAGTACGGTAAAACATGGTCCTGGAAAGTTAGAGACTAGCATTTCTATGAGCCTGCTATGTATTACTTAAGGATTAAGAAAGAGTGAGAAAGAGAGTGTAATCTTCCCAGGGTTGAATTTTGTCTCTGGTGTTAAATGAACTAAAAGATTTTAGGCAAGTTACTTAATCTCTAGCCTGAATTTTCTCATCTTCAAACATGGTAATGATCACTGGGCACAGTGGTATTACACTTATAATCCCAGCTACTCGGGAGACCGAGGGAGGAGGATTGCAAGTTCGAGGCCAGTTTGTGCAGCTTAGTGAAACCCTGTCTAAAAATAAAGAGTAAAAGGGCTGGGGATATAACCCAGTGGTATAGTGCCCCTGGGGGTTCAATCTCTGATATGTTATAATAATAATAATAATAATAATAATAATAAAAATAATTGATGATATTTACCCTCATACTCGCTTCCTAGGACCACTATAACAAAATGGATGTCTTATAATAACAGAAATTCATTCTCTCATAGCTCTGGAGGCCAGAAGTCCAAAATCAAAGTATTGGGAAAGCATATACCGTCTAAAGGGTCAAGGGAAGGGTTCCTAGCTCTGTGGATCCCGGCACTCCTTGGCGTTCCTTGGCTGACAGCCCCAGCATTCCAGTCTCTGCCTCCATCTCTACGTGGTGTTTCTGTTTCTTTGTCTCTCTGTCCTCTTCTCTTCATAGGAAGCCATCGGTCCTTGGATTCAGGACTCACCCTCATCTAGTATGACCTCATCTTAAGTAATTACATCTGCAAAATCCTAGGTCTAAATAAGGTCACACTGTGAGGTTCTGGGTTGGCATGAATTTTTGGAGGATACTTAGCACCCTGCTACACCTACCTCACAAGATTATTGGAGATTTAAATGAGGTGAGGCCTATAAAGCATTTGGCACTGTGCTTGCCATAGAGCAAATCTCACGGAATGTTAGTCACTGAGGACAGCTGATTATTAGGATTATTTTATTTGCAAGTGTAAAAGACTCAACTGAGTGCTGGGGTGGCTAAATCTGGGTGCTTAATTGCAGTTGTAGGAATGTTTTCTCTTTTTCTCTCAGCTCCCTTTGCTGTTTTATCCTTACTTAGGCACATGCTCCCAGTGAGGTGGCAAAGCAGGTCCAGGCTTCATTTGACCAGCTGGTCAACCTTAGAGGAAAAACAGCAACCCTTGCTCAAGAATTACACAAATGTCCCAGAATCGATGCCCATGGAACCAGGCTGGACCATGAGCCTATCCCAGAAGCCATCTCTGACTAGGGGATGGAGTATCCTGAACTGGGGGTCGGGAGGAGGGTCAGCCGGAGCTGAACGGCTTGAGTGGCAGGTGAAGGAAGGATATTTGCTAAAAGAGAAATCAGAATGGTGGACCATCGGATGCCGAGCAAAACCAAAATCTTCTGGAGAGTGAGCCGATGCGGTGGCCTGCTCCTCCCAAGGTGCCTGGGACAGCGTGGGAGTTCAGTAAAGGCGTTTGGAATGCAGGATGATGCAGGAAAGAACAAGTTAGGCATCAAGTAAATTGCTCAGGTAGTTTTTTCTCCCCCATTCATTACTTCCCACAATGGCAGATGTGGAAACTGAGACTCAGTGGGTTTGTTTGTTTATTTATTTTTTGTTATACTGGAGATTGAACGAGGACATATTGAACAAGGGCTCTACCACTGAGCCACATCTCCAACCCTTTTAATTTTGAGGCAGGGTCTTGCTAAGTTGCTGAGGCTGGCCTTGAACCTGTGATCCTCCTGCCTCTGCCTCTTGAGTAGCTGGGATTACAGCATGTGCCACTAAACCTGGTGCCTAGACTGAGTGATGGGTTCAAGATGACAAAAGGGAAAGGTGGTAGAGTTAGGAGTCACAGCCAGGTGGGTTTCCCTGAGTGTCTGCACTATTTCCATTACGCCATGCTGCTCTGTCCACTGAACCCACAGCCAGAGAAGAAGGAATTTAAGCACACAGCACTGTGAGGTGTGGCAACTAAAGAAGCTTGTCCCTGAAGGCACCGAGGAGGAGGAGGAGGAGGAGGAGGAGGAGGAGGAAGAAGGAGAGGGAGAAACTGAGGGGGATGTAGTGGTGAATCCATCCTGAGAAAGTCATCTGGGACTGGAGGAGGAGGACATTCCTGGAGCTCTGAGAGAGCCACCTAAGTGGGTGAATTCAGTGACCTCATCTGCCTGAACAGCTGCTGTAACCCTGAGAGGGAGGAGCACAGCAGGCCTCTGGGTTTCGTCCATAATTGATAATACACATTTTATCTTTGCTAGTAGCATTCCACTGAATAAATATGCCATGATCTTTTCTTTGGGTGGGGAGGGGTACTGGGGATTGAACTCAGGGGCACTTGACCACTGAGCCACATCCTCAGTCCTATTTTGTATTTTATTTAGAGACAGGGTCTCACTGTGTTGCTTAACGCCTCACTTTTTGCTGAGGCTGGCTTTGAACTAGAGACCCTCCTGCAGCTGGGATTACAGGCATGTGCTGCCAATGCGCCTGGCTGCCATCATCTGTTCTCCATTCTGTTGTTGATGACATCCTGTTGTTTTCAGTGTTTGGCTCTTAGGAATAAAGCCACTAACAGTCTTGTGCATTTCATTTGGTGGCCACAGCACTCATTTCTGTTGGGTGCACACAGGAGTGGAACCGTAGGGACATGCGATCTCTCCATCCCACACTGGCTGCCTCCTGTTTAAAACCCTCAGAGAGTGCAGAACCCCTGTCTGCCTTGAGTCTCTTGGCCTGGAGGCAGGGGGTTGGACCCAATGATCTCTTGAGGTCCCACTTAGAATTCTCCCGAAAGGTTTTGGCTCCTGCTTCTACCAGCATTACTGTTTGCTTATGAAAACGTTTCCCTCCATTAGCCAAGTAATGACATCTTAAAACTGTAGAGCTAATATATTACGTAATAAAACACAGGAGCAAATCTCTTTGACACATACTGGTGATTTACTCTGCCAGCCATAAAGATAATTACATTTCAGGTTGATATATAAAAGGCGGCAGGCAGAGCTTATGAAGAATTAGCGTAGCATGGTGTCAGACCTCTCCAGCCACGTGGACCTGTTCATCACTCCTCTTGAAGCCAGTCGGCGCTGCCTAGCAACTGGCCACCACCTGTGGGAAGTGGCTAGTTGCACTGAAGGCCAGGTAAAGAGGGCCCAGCTTGGGGTGCCAGCATTTATTCCTACAGGCAGCTCTGTGACATAGCAGGAGAACATTCTGGCCTAGACATGGTGGGCACCCTGTTACTGATTTTCCACCCCCAGCCTTAAGCAACTCGACCAAATATTCTCTGGGAGACAAGATGCTCCCCAACTCCTTGCTCTATTGCTGGAAGAGGTTTATAGTGAATGCTCTGAACATCTAGGGCTAATTTTCCAAAGCAAGTGTCAACTCTCTCAGTCTTATGAGTATCAGTGAAATGACAAGAACAAGGGACAGAGTATTTGCACTGGGGCTCAGAAAACAATACCCCAAAGTATGACGCTTTGGTCTGCTGATTACTTCAAACTGAAAGAGCTCAGAAAACAGCAAATGCAGGACAGGTTTCTCTGAAGCTTCCCTCTCTTCCTAGCAGCAGAATCCTCCAGGAGTATATTCAGTTATTGTGAATCCCTTTCCCAGATGTCAAATCCATCGGGGAGACTGATGTGTAAGGGGTGCAAGGAAGTTTCCCTTGCTCTCTGCAGGCTTGCTGCAATAGACTAACAGAGACAAATTAATTAGTAGAGCAGATTTATTAACGTGCAAAATGTGAGGAGGGAGAGAATCACAGGACAGGGTTAAATCACAAGAGTGTGACATCTGTTAGCCCCAAATTATTCAGAAACTTGTGTACTCCATTTCTGCAGAGGAGGCGAAGACTGGGGAATGTAAATGATATTGAGGGGTCTAGTAAATGATGCTTAGGGGAACTTAATGAATTTGTGGACCATAAAACAGCCGGGACAGTGTGTTTGGCCTACCGAAAAGATGATGATTTGTAAGTGATTCTCTGTGGGATCTTTGAGGACAATGATATGTGACAAAAGTCTCTTCAGCTGAGTTGACAGACTCCCATCTTTTTTCCTGTGACATTTCATGAAAGCTTGAGGAAGGGATTGGAAGTCATTCTTTCTTGTTGGTGACCCGGACTTTAGGCAGATAAACAGACTTTGCAGAAAGCTGTCCCCTGCACTGGGGTGGGGGTTGGGGGGGATGGAGAAGATGAGATGGGGAAGGTGAGAGGGAGCTGGATTCTGAGGTGTGTCAAAACCACAGTCTTGCCAACGCCGTGGCACACACCTGTAATCCCAGCAGCTCAGGAGGCTGAGACAGGAGAATTGCGAGTTCAAAGCCAGCCTCAGAAACCACAAGGTGTTAAGCCACTCAATTGAGACCCTGTTTCTAAATACAAAATAGAGCTGGGGATGTGGCTCAGTGGCCAAGTGTCCCTGAGTTCAATCCCCGGTACCAAAAAACAAAACAAACAACAACAACAACAACAAAACCCAACCAACCAAACAAAAAACCACAGTCTTTGGGGTATCCTCTGCTGAGCCCCAACAGGTGCACATCATAGGAAGAAAGATTAGAGTTGACAACATGTCCAAAGCCCAAAAGAACTTTGTCACAAAATATCACTTGTTCTTCTGGCCCGTTCATCTTTCCTAAGAATTATTTACCCTCCCTCTAAATTCCTGACATGCCCTGTTCCCTCCTCCCCTGCTAGAGGATACAGAAGCCTCTAAATCTCGCTGAGTTACTGGGTCTTCGATCTCCTGTGATACCCCGTGAACATATAAAGCGTCTGCCTTTTCTCCTATTAATTGTCTGCTATGAATTCATCTTCCTAGACTCAGATACAGACCCACCAGAAGGTAAAAGGGGGATTCTCTGTGACCCATCTTGGCAACTGGGGCTGCCCTGGTGCCACTGACTTCCAGGAATCCCTTCTTGGTGTTCCCTGCTGCCCCAGACCAGGAGGCAAAGGCCCAGAAAGAGATCGGGACTCTGGGTGGATCTCAGGCATCTGTATCCAAACTCCCTGCTAGCTTAGAAGCAGGAAACCGAGCAACAGAGAGTCCGCTTGGCCCTCCAGACTCTGCAAAAGAGGAAAAAGGCCTTTTCCTTCTACTCCTTTTAGTCTCCTAGGCTGGGACCCTTGTAACAAAAGGCGATTAACAAGAGAAAAACAATGCATACACTTCATGCATACCTAGGAGGCCATGCTAGTTAGCTTTCTATCATTATAACAAAATACTTGAGAGAATCAATTTATAAAGAGAAAAAATTTATTTTGGCACTGTTTTGGAGGCTCCCGTTCAGACTGGCCCTGTTGTTCTTGGCCTGTGGCGAGCCACATGTCATGGTGGGAGTGTGTGACAGAGCAGAACTGCTCATCTAGTGGCCAGGAAGCGAAAGAGAGAAAGAGAAAGGGTCCTAAAATCCACTTCAGGGGCACACCCCCCCAATGACTTAAGGAGCTGTCATGAGGCCCCACCTCTAAAAAGTTCCACTACCTCCCAGTAGTGCCACCCTGAGGACCAAGCCTTGAATATACGGAACTTTAGTGGACATCCAACGTCAGAATTATAGCAGATGCCCTGGAAAACATAAGTAACTCTCCAAGTGGTGGCTTAGAATTCAGATTGAAATGTCATCTTCAGCAGAAACAAGAAAAGGGGACCCCAGTAATGAGGGGGTGACCCCCCCAAAATACAGTGCACATGGGTTAGGTTTGTTACACAGATTAAAGTTGGCGCCTTCTCCACTGATAAGCTCTCTGATGATTCAGAGTCTCGCTTCTTACAAGGAGACACTTACAAATAGAGATTTCCTTTATAGATGTAAACTTCCCTTACAAAAGGGCACCGGCTCCTCTGTTTCAGAGCTTCCCATGTCTGCTGCTTCTCAAAATAATCAGCTCAAAATACTTCTGATGCCAAACAGGCATATTTTAGGGTGGGATATTCTGGTCTGCTATAGTCATATTCTGGGATGTCATATTTTGCTCTCACATAATTCACAGAGAAAATTAGTGTCAGGGCTGAGACTAGAAGCCAGGATGAGAAGTGTAGAGCTAAAGATGTGGAAATGTTGCTACCATTCTGGGTGAAGGAGCCCAGAATCCAGTGAGGTATCCATTCCTTCTTTTTCCCTTGGCACAAACCAGAGTTTCAAAGGAAACCTGCTGCGTCCTGGCTGCTTCCTTCTTGATTCTCCATCCCTTCTCTGTTGGTCCAAGTGGTGGAGGCGCATCCAGGGGAGGGTCCTTTTGATGGCACTGGATGGACAGAATAAGCCCTGGAGAACTGATGGGTGGATTTGCGTAAAGGTGGCGCCTGGAGTGAGCTATGGGCCAGGGAAGCTCTGATGAGCCCTTTGGACTGGGACCCAGACCCCTGGGTCCTCCCTCCCTCACCTCTCCTCCTGAAATTCTGAGACCAAATCACCTTAAGTCTCCCACTAGGAAATGTCTTCACCTTCCCAAATCTGGGGAGAATGCCTACATCTGGCCAGATGGGGTTATTATTCATGAGCCCCAGGACCTCAGGAAGTGGAAGGTAATGTTGCAGATATATATCAAAACAAACAAACAAACAAAAACCCTTTTCTGCTGAGCCTGGTGCCACAGGGTCTGTAATCCCAGCTACTCAGGAGGCTGAGGCAGTGGGATGTTCAAGGCAAGTTCAAGATCAGCCTCCACACTTTTGTAGACCCTATCTCAAAATTTAAAAAATACGAAGAGCTGGGGATGTATCTCAGCAGTAGAGCACCCCTAGGTTCAATCCCCATTACCTCAAGGGGCTCAGGGGCTTCCTCTGGTCCCCTGAGCCAGATCTACCTCCTGGTCCTACATGCAGAGAAGGGTGGACGGGAGGGCAGGTTTGGTGGCAGTTTGGGAGTCCCTTGTGGGTTCTAGAATGTGCAGACTCAGCCGGACCCCTGAGCTGCGGCCCCAGCACCTACTTAGTCACAGAGGCCGACAATATGAGTTGGGGGTGGTGGAGTTCCAGAAATTCCCAAGCCCCTCTTCCTGCCCATTGTCTCCTCCCACACAGTCTCCAGGGAATCCCTCCGCAGCCGGGCCTGGGAGGCAGTTTGACAGGCTGCGGATCGCGGAGCACCGGCTGTTTGAATGACAATGGGGCGGGTGGGCCGCGGGGCGTCCATTTGTTCTCCTCTGCGGAGGAGGCTGATAAACAGCTCGCCACTAAAGACCGCATCTGCACGTCCACAGGCTTCTGGGAGCATTCCCAGCGGGGATCACGAGAGAAGATGAATCGCGTTGAATGACACAGGACATGGCAGATTGGATGTTTAATTTGGGTATCTCTTTAGAACACCCCCACACCCACCTCCTCGGCACCCACTTAGCATCCTGCCGGAGAGAAAGCCCTGCTCCTCACAAATTGCCTTGTCAGGCGCAGAGAAAAAAATCCCAACGTGACTGATTCCTAGGTGGATCCCTCCAAGTGCGCGGGAAGGGACCAGCACGACTGCATAATATGTTCCTTCCTCCAAGACGAGGCATCGTATCGGAGCCAGAGATTTGAGTCAGACATGAGGCAGGACAGCCCGTGGAGGGAGGAGAGGGACAAATGGAGGTGTGGATTTATTTAGTCTTGCGGGGTGGTGGTGGGAGGACCAGGGGACACTTCCTGGGGTCTGGTGGCTGTGGAGAAGGGCCTGCAGAGCCTGGAGGAGGAGACCGGCTCAAGTCCACCAGCGCGCAAGCCTGGCAGAGGTGGAGGCGGCCCCGCGCCTGTAGACAGGTTTCCCTGACCGCTCCAGCACAGCGCCAAACCGGCAGATCACAACTTGTCATTCCTGCTTTCCTTGCAGCCTCACCTGCCTCCAGATCTTTCCAAACAAGGAGAGGAGCTACAAACATGGCAATCACCATCCCCAGAAGTGGCAGACAGCTGTGGTGCATGGCCAGAGCCTGGCAGAGCCGCTGGGAAAGAAGCCATGGACGGTGGCAGTCCCCCCAGTCCATCTGGAGCTCACCCGCAGGACCCCCTCAAGGAATGTTGGGGTGTTCACTGGCATGCTCAGCAGAGCAGGGCTCAACCTTCCAGAACTAGCCTCTGAGAAGCAGCCAGCTCAAGAGGCAGTTCTGGGACGAACCCTGGGGTTTGGGGAGGGTGGCATTTCCACTACTATTTCCTGTGTGCCTTGGGCAAGTCCTCTGGCCCCAGCAGCTTCAAATGCTGCTGGCAAGGGTGAGGGTCTCTTTCACCCAGCCTTGTCCTTCTGTGGTCCTGGAAATCCCTTAGGGGAGCTAGTGGTGTCACCTGGCCCCTGAGGCTCAGGAAGCACTCTTTCCAGGCTGTGGAGTGGCAGTACTTTCTTCCCTCATAGTCCTCATGGCTGCTTGAAACCAGCTCAGAGGAGCCATGAGGTGGCTGTGTGGGCTGGAGAGGGTTAGCGAACTAGCTCTGGAATAGGCTGAGTGAATCTGGTGCTTAAGCGTTTCAGAGGACAGGAGGGAGGGGCTCCTTGGTGGGCTGACACAGGTGCATCTAGAAGCCCCCCACCTTCCTTCCCATTATCCGCTGGCTGGTTCTTCTTGCGCATGTGAGAACAGCACCAGGGGTGCCGGCCTCCCAGATCTGCCCTTCTGTCTTTCTGTGAGCTGTCTTCTGCTGGATGTGCAAGCCCTGGGTCGAGTCCCCATCACTGTGGGGTCTGCAGTGTGAGAGTGGGGTGCCTGAGTCTGGTTTCGCTCAGGTGTCTTCTCAAATCGGAAACCATTTACTGTCCAGCTCCCAGTCCAAGTGACACTCTCCCACAAAGCCTACCTTCCCAGTTTCTTCCCATCAGGTAGTGGATGAATGCCACACAGAGAACAGGGCCAGCAAAGGGTCTAAGGACAAGAAAGCTGAAGGGAGGAAGGAGGAACCTACTTACTTAAAAACATTGCTTTGAAGAGCTGGAGTATAACTCAGTGGTGGAGCACTTGCCAAGCATGCACAACACCCTGGGTTTGATCTTCAGCACTGCAAAAAATTAGATTAAAATATTTCTTTGATTGCTGGGCACGGTGGCGAATACCTTTAATCTCAGTGGCTCGGGAGACTAAAGCAGGAGGACCGCAAGTTCAAAGGCAGCCTCAGCAACTTAGTGAGGCTCTAAGCAACTTTGAAAGACCCTGTCTCTTTAAATTAAAAAATAAATAAAAAGGCGGGGGGGCGGGGTGGCTGGAGATGTGGCTCGATGGTTAAGCACTCCTGGGTTCAATCCCTGGTACCAAAAAAAAAAATTCCTTTGACTTAAAAAACAATGTAGGTGGGAAAATACCATGACCTTATGGAAGTGAGGGTGGCAGAGGATGTCACCAGTCATCCTGACACATCACAAGATTGGGATTGGGTGCAGAGGCAGCTTTCAACAAGGTATATGGGGACACCTGGACTTTCTTTGGTGCCAGGCTCTTCCTGTACCCTCTGCAGGGACTGAATGTCCTCATGTTCTGTGCAAATCACCTTGTTTTCAGCAGTCTCCCTAGGAGTCATTTACACCTGCATTAGGAGCCAAGTTCTGGGCCGGGGATGTAGCTTGGTGGTTGGTGTTTGCCCAGCACACACGAAGGCTTGGGATTAATCCAAAGCACTGCTAAAAGACATAAACCCTGAGGGACAGCTTGTGTGAATTCCTAGGTCACCTTATCTGAAGGCATTTATGTTTAAGTGATCTTAAAACTTTTATGTCTAACTCAGGGCTTGTTCCCTGGTGTGAAAATCAATGTTGACAGCACCTAGGGACTCAGAGTCCCCCCAAATTGCACTAGGTAGGAAACAGGCCTACATATTCCTAAGGGCCTCCTTCCTCTCAGAAGGGAGTTAGTCCCCTCCTGGTTCGCTCTGCCTCATCTGAATCATCTTCAGTGAGGCCTCCTTTGATTAGGGTGATTTTGGAGAGCAAATTGTTGGACGGAGTGGGGAGGGAGGGTTTTGCGATGCCAGCAGCTCCTCCTCACCAATCCCGGCTGCCTGTTTGCCCACCCACCGCAGCAGCCCCTTCTGTCTTCCCGTGGGTCATGAAATCGTGGAACAAAAAGCTCAAGATAAATGTAATCAGAAGACCCTATTCCTCTTCTTCATTTTGTAGCTCTTGCCTAATTCATTTTTTAAAAAATGGATACATGTTTTATACCTTTATTTTATTTATTCTTTTTTTTTTTGGCACCAGGGATTGAACCCAGGGGTGCTTAACCACTGAACATGTCGCCAACCCTTTTTAATATTTTATTTAGAGACAGGGTCTTATTAAGTTGCTTAGGGCCTCGATAAGTTGCTGAGGCTGGCCTTGAACTTGAGATCCTCCTGCCTCAATCTGCCGAGTAGCTGGGATTACAGGTACATGCCACTGTGC
Source organism: Marmota monax (assembly GCF_021218885.2). NCBI lineage: Eukaryota > Metazoa > Chordata > Mammalia > Rodentia > Sciuridae > Marmota > Marmota monax. The sequence goes on along the minus strand of NW_026695234.1, from coordinate 4,230,712 downwards.
CTGGTTTATTCACTCATTTTAATGTGGTGCTGAGGATCAAACCCTGTGCCTCCCACATGCTAGGCAAGCGCTCGACCACTGAGCCACAACCGCAGCCCTGTGTTGCCTAAGTTTTATCCTCAGTTTTCCTGTTCGTAAAAATGGGGATGATGGTGAGATAAACACCAGGTTGTGAGGCTTAAATGGACTCTGATAATAGAAAGGACTTGGTAGCCTGCAGAGCGATGTCAGGTGCAAATTATTATTGTGTCATTCCTACTCCTATGCAGCAGGAAGTGGGGCACCTGGCCAGACCACTCCACCTCAGGGTGAACATCACTCATCAAACCACCTCCCACCTGTACAGGTGAACATTGTGTGGCAAAGGCCAATAACAACAGCAGCAAAACCCCCAAACGAGGGTATGATGGCTATCCGTGTCTTTGCCCAACAGGAGACAAGTCAGGTGAGGACCCTCCAAGAAGTCAGGGAAGCTTTCATGGGAGGCTGCGGAGGGAAGGTGCTTGGAGGAAGGGCAAGGTCTTTTCAAAGAGCAAGTCGATCCTCACCGTCAACCCACACCCTCCAACACTGAGCATCGCTGGGTGCCCATACCCATGCAGGACGTTGTAGAGGACCCCAAATAACTGTCCAGTTGAGATGAGGTAGACCTCCCTTCCAACATGGAGATATAGGCATCAGGAAGTGTTCAGCTTTCTCTCCTCTACCCTAGGCACTCTTGATAATGTGAGTCTCTGAAGACTTCCCCCCCCTTTTTTTTTTTTTGTACCAGGGATTGAACCCAGGAGCACTTAGCTTCTGAGCCACATCCTCAGCCCTTTTCATTTTTTGAGACAGGGTCTTGCTAAATTGCTTAGGACCTCACTAAATTGCTGAGGCTGGCTTTGAACTTGCAGTCCTCCTGCCTCAGCCTCCCGAGCCACTGGGATTACAGGTATGTGCCACCGCGCCCTGCTGGGCTTTGGTCTTGAAAGGGATTGTGAAATCCCAGCCCCTTCCTCTTCCTCTCTCTCTTTTTTATTTTATTTTTTTTTGCATCCTGGCCGTGAGAGGAGCAATTTACTCTACCATGTGTTCCCTGTCATGATGGGCTGCCTTAACACAGGCCCCAGAGAAGCAGCACCTACAGACCACAGGCTGAAATCTCTAAGACTGAACCAAACAAACCTTTTTGGTTCATAAGTTGATTACCCCCAGGCATTTGTCACAGTAATGGAAAACTGACTAACACTATTCCATCAACAATGGTGCTCTGAGGGGAAACAGAATCCTCTTCAGTTGGACAGATAGCATGTCCAGCTGGGAGGGAAGGACATGGCTGTGCTGGGAATCACAGCAGGTTTATTTTCCGTCTTCCAACAGCAGCTGACACCAGCTAGGTGTCCTACAATTCAGTTCAATTCTGATACCAACTACCTGGTGTTAGCACAGACCCTCCAGCTTAGGGGACTTGATCCCATAAGGCTGCCCCACTTCAGATGCCAACTCAACATCCTGGGTGTTCCTGAGCCCCCTGCATTTCCTCCTGGCCAGCTACAAATTCAGAAGTTCTTATACTTCCTCCTGTCCCACCTTTAGGTTTGACAATTCACTACAGTGACTCAGTGGGAGCACTATATTTATGATTACTATTTTATTTTAAAGGCCAGGAATGAATAACCCCAATGGAGCTATATATATGGCAAGGTCTGGAAGAGTCCCAAGTTCAAGAGTTTCTGTCTCCAAGGAGTCCAGGTGCACTACCCTCCTGGTGTCTCAGCATCAATATGTTCACAACCAGGAACCTATCCAAACCTCCTGGTTCAGAGTTTTTATTGAGGTTTCATCAGGCAGGCATGATTGATTAAGTCATTGACCACATGACTGAGCTCAGTTCCAGCCCCCATATTCTCCCTGGAAACTAAGGGTGAAAGTTCCAACCTCTAATCACTTGGATGGTTTGCCTGAGGACCAACCCAGCTCCTGCTTTGGAACTGTCTAGGATACCTGCCATGACTCCTGTCATGAGCAGAAACTCAGGCATGGTTGGAAGAGGTTAGTTATGAATAACAAAGGCACTCCCAGCACTCAGGAAATCCCAAGAGGTTTTTGAAGCTCTGTGCTAGGAACCTGGGACAAAAACTAAATACATTTTTAAAATTTTGCCTGGACTTCCTAGTTCACAGAAAGTCCAGACCATGATGGGGAAGGAGGAAGGGGAATCGGAGGGTGTTGAAGGGTCGGCGATGGCATCCTGGGAGGAGCACCTGGAAGGATGAGGGAGGGAGGTTGAAGAAGGAATGTTGGAGGGAGCCAGGATCACAGTCAGCAGTTGACTGGAGGAGGGCTGGCCCACAGACCAGGGGGGCTCTGAAGGAGGAATTCAGACCACTGACCTAAAGTGACAGGGAACCGGCTCCAGCTGCAGCTGCCTGGTAATGGAGTGGGCTGCCCTGGCAGGTGAGGGGCTCCTGGGGGTATTTTCAGAGCTGGAGATGAGTTCCCTGTGAGCAGTGACTCAGTCAGGTTTGCTCCCTGCTGCAGTCCTGGGGCCTGGAGATCACTTGGCAAGAGTAGATCTTTAATAAATATTTGGTAAATATTTATTTGTTGAATGCCCATTTGTCAAGGTGAGAGAAGGGAAGTTAGATTCAATAGCATGAAGGCACAGGCCCACTCATAAATCTTGAGAAGCACCTACCTCATCCAGCCATCGCTGGCTTTTGAGGCCAAAAAAAAAAAAAAAATCTCTCTTTAAGCAGCTCAGTTAGTGGGGGAGACAGACATTTATCTCTAGAAAGACGTTCAATAAAGAACAAACCAATTCCAGTTAGATATGGCAGGTTGAACCCATCTGTTAGTTTACACTTTCCTCAGAGCCCATGGAAATGACCAGAAAAGGATGTTATTAAAAAGCATAAGCCCATCAGTTCAAAGGTGAAATGCAAATGGAGACTTCTAGGTAAAGATGGTGAATTGAACACACACGATTAATTTTATACTTCTTGAAAACCCTAAAGCAACTGTAAAGGGATACATATATATTTTTAACTCAGAAGCTCACAAAGATGGAGAGAATGAGAGAGAGCAGACAGCAGCTCAGGTATGCCTGGAGGAGCTGAAGCCTGAACTAACAGTGGGGAAGCTAAACACCCACGCTTTACCCAGACCCCTCAGGATCTCAAGCCTGGGGGACGCTGTGCATTGCTGAAAGGAGGGTGAAGAGGGCTTGACCATGGGGAGACCTGGCTGAAAACCAAGAAGTCTGGCTGAGCCCAGCACAATGGGGCATTCCTGTAATCCCAGTGACTTGGAAGGCTGAGGCAGGAGGATCGCAAGTTGAAAGCCAGTCTCAGCAACTTAGGGAGACCTCGCCTCAAAATAAAAAAATAAAAAGGGGCTGGACTGGGGATGTGGTTCAGTGGTTAAGTGCCCATGGCTTTAATCCTTGGCAAAACAAACAAACAAAGACAGACATTTGACTCCTATGTCCTGTCCCCAAATCTGCCCAGGTGGGTAATTGCTCATACCCTTCCAGCAGAAGTCAGGTTTGTTTTTGGTAAAAGAGGATCTCTGAATCAGAGGCCACCAGGCAGGAGATGGAGATTCAATGCTGAACTAAGGGGGGGAATGAAACTGTTGGAAGGAAAAACTTCCTCTATCAGCCTAGAGGCCCTGAAAATTAATGTGCAGCAGAGACCCTGAAAGTTAATGGACAGTAGACCGATTAACAAGACAAAGACAAACCTGCAGGAACACTCAGGAAGGAGAAACTCAGTGAATCCAGATGTAAAGGTTTATACACCAAGTGAACAAAGGGGTTTAGGGCTCCAAAGGATGGAAGGTTCTAATGAGGATTTTTCTTTTACATGTTTTTTTTTTTTTTTTTTTTAACATCCTAGTGCCCAAGGTCAGTCAACCTCTCTGGAAGCTGGGGGTGGGGTTGCAGCACTGATTTGAGTAAAGCTGTGCTTCTGTGAGATAAAGATGATACATAGAATATTCTCTCTGCACTTCTTTTGGGATTTGGGTCCCTTCAAAGTAAACTTATGCACAGAGGTTGCTAAGGCCTCACGTCCCTCTTTCTAGAATGTTGACAGTCAGGCTGGAGACTAGAAGGGCTTTCTCTGAGGCATCTGACCAGCTCAAGAAGAAAGATTTAAGATGCAGACATCATGGCTGGGGGTGTAGCTCAGTGGCAGAGTGCTAGCTTAGCATGCAAGAGGGCCTGGGTTTCATACCCAGCACTGTAAACAACCCGCCCCCCCATACACATACACACATAAAAAAGAAGACATTATTTTCTCCAACAGTCAGTCTCGGTACAGGAAACTCAAAGTCTAAATGTCCATGAACCTAATAAGGACTTTAATCAACATTTGGTGGCACACGCTTGTAATCCCAGCAGCTCAGGAAGCTGAGGCAGGAGGATTGCGAATTCAACCTTGGCAATTTACTGAGGATCTAAGCAAGACCCTGTCTCTAAATAAAGTATAAAAAAGGGCTGGGAATGTGGCTCAGTGGTTAAGTGTCCCTGGGTTCAATCCCTGATACACTCCACCAAAAAAAATTTGGTCCCCATGCCTTAAGAAGGAGTTGAAAATCAGAGATTACCACCTCTATGAGTAAGGACACTATCATGAATGATAGGGCCCAAACATACAGAAAAACGCTACATAGCAGAAATGAGTGCTATGCAAGAAAACTTCACAAGAATTATCATTAATGTCCTTAGAGAGACAAGTGAAGATAATTGCATGGAATAAGAAATGGATCTAAAAAAAAGAACAAAAAAAGAGCTCTTGAAAATTAAAAATGTGGTAGCAGAAATGAAAATTTTAACAGAAGTGTTAGAGGATAAAGTTTAAGAAATCTCCCAGAAAGTAGAACAAGGAAGACAATAAGAGGGGATATTGAGAAGATAAGAAATTAGAGGAACAGGGGCTGGGGATGTGGCTCAAGCGGTAGCGCCCTCACCTGGCATGCGTGCGGCCCGGGTTCGATCCTCAGCACCACATACAAAAAAAGATGTTGTGTCCACCGAAAACTAAAAAAAAAAAAAAAAATTAAAATAATTCTCTCTCAAAAAAATCTAGAAATTAGAGGAACAAAAATAAAAAATAACATAAAAAGGGCTGGGGATGTGGCTCAGTGGTTAAGCATCCCTGGGTTCAATCCTTGGTACCAAAGGGGTAGGAGGTGGAAAAAAGAAAGAAAGAAAGAAATCAGAGGAGCAGTCCAGGAACGAAAGGATTTCCAGAAAGAGCAAACAGGGGAGGAAGTCCTAACCTAACTCAAGAATAAGTCCTGTGCCTAAGCTGGGGTGCACTGGGAAAATAGCGCAGGGGCAGAGCAGGGCTTAGCATGTGTGAGGCCCTGGGTTTCATCTTAACACCAGAAAGAGAAAAGAAAAGTCCTGGTCCTGAAGGACATGACTGTCCAGACTAGAAAAAGCCCCTCAAGTGGCAACTTAGTGGGAAAATATCCCACACCAAGGCATGGCACCGTGAAACTTCAGTACCTTGGCAACAGAGAAGATTCTGCAAACCTCCCAGCACTGCACACAACCCCCCGCCCCCTGCTAAACCCCCCAGAGTGTGGGGAGACAGAAGAGAGTGGGGGGAAAGCAGTCACTTATATGGAAACAGACATCAGAATAGCATGGCGCATGCCTGTAATCCCAGCAGCTGGGGAGGCTGAGGCAGGAGAATCACAAGTTCAAAGTCAGCCTCAGCAATTTAGCAAGTCCCTGAGCCATCAGCAAGACCCTGTCTCTAAATAAAACAGAAAAAGGGGCTGGGGAGGGATGTGGCTCAGTGGTTGAGTGCCCCTGGGTTCAGTGCCAAAAAAAAAAAAAAAAAAAAAATTAAAAGAGAGAATAGCATCTTTATAACGCTAATCAGTAAATACTGACCTAACAAAAACAATGATATAAATATATAGGATGGAAGATGAGGGGTGTGTGGTGTGTGTGTGTGTGTGTAGAGATAGAAAGAGAGAGAGGGAGGGAGAAGAGGAGAGGGAGGGAGAGACAGAGAGAGTGGGGGGAGGAAAACCAAATTCTCATTCTACACAGTGGAAAGTCAATAGATAATGCCAAAAATGGAAAAACAAAGAAGTAGCAATATAAGCACATTTTAAAGAGACGGGAGGTGAATATCAAAAGAATCAGCTAAAAGCATCCACATAAGTGGCCTCTGGGGAGTGGCTGCTGTTCCCTGGAGTGGGGGTGGGAGGCAGGGGTTGCTGTTGGGTTGATTTTTTAATATCAAACGAAGTAGAATTACACAACTCTTCAAACCATGTGTATGTATAATATTGATAAAATAAAAAAGTAAAACAAAAAAGTTAGGTGCATGCTTTTTGTTAACATTCTCATCTATTTGCATATCTGTAATTTTCATAAAAACGTTTAAAAGGAAAAACCTCAGGCTGGATGATTCTGGAGGAGGGGGCTCTCTGTGGGCTGGAGCTGCAGGAGAGATCTTTAAGAGTGAGTTGCGGCTTTTTCAGCTGAGCATGGAGCTTAGATAGGAGTTCAGCGGGGACTTTTGGGGAGGAGGAAGTGGTCAGAAAAGGCTCTGGGGGGTTCTAATGGAGTGTGTTTAGGGTGTTCTTTGCCCTGATTGGGTGAAATGCTCACCTGTGCTTCGGTCACGGGGGCAGATGAGGTGGCTCACGGGGAACACTGAAAGCCAGGCAGAGGGACGAGATTTTCCCTGGGGGCTGGCATGTCCTGGATGAAGAGTGGCGAGGAGAAGGTGGATGCCCTGACCATGGAGACAGGGAACCAACCAGTGACATTGCAGGAAACCTTAGAGGGCTTAGGTGGTGGTGGTGGGGATGGAAGGACAAAAGGTTTCTCAGTTGAAGGAAAAGAACGAGCTGGTGGCCTGAGGGGAGGGATGGAGGGAAGAGTCGGAGGTGGGAAGATGGGGTGTGAGAGAAGGAAGGAGTCATGGACACAAGGTGCGGTGGGCCCCGGGATGTGTTTCAGACGTGTGCAGTGGCGGAAGGAGGGTCCTGCAGTAGAGTGGACTTACTGGGGTTGGGAAAGAGGAGGAATTACAGTTCCAGGAGAGAGGCCCACTGTGAGGGGGCAAAGCCTGCCGTGCTGACTGACATGCTTCTTGGGCTCTGCAGCCTCCAAGTTCTTTCTCAGACCCAGCTTCACTCAGCCCCCGAGATGGGGTCAGCAGGCTTTATGACCTCTATTTACCAGAGGAAACGGAGGCCCCCACAGGTTAAATGACTTGCCTGTGGGCAAAGACCAAAACCCTGTCATTTGCCCAAACCACTCTTGGTGGGTGACAGGCCTGGATGTTGCCTCTGAAGAGGGACTAGAGCAGAGGGTCCAGGGAGTGAGCACCCCTAAATGTAAGGCCAGCAGGGGTGGGGGAAGGAAGGCAGACAATGGGACAAGGGGATGTAGCAGCTGGCAGATGGGGAGAAAGCACAGAGCCGAGCTGCTGTCCAGGCCTGACACTGAGCTTAGCTCCTCCTCTCATTTGGTTTTGATGGCAACTCTGTGAAACAGGCAAGGGGCAAATGAGGGAATGAAATGCAGCACTTTCCAAGGTCATTATCAATGAATGGTGACAGCGTGATTTGAGTCTAAGTCTTGGACTCTGTAACCTGGAAACTCCACTCTGCCTCCACTGTCCACTGGCCAGAGGGTAGGGGATGGGACAGTACTATCTCATTAAAACATCTTTTTGGTTTTAAGAAGTATTTTTGTACTTGGGGTTGTGCTGTATGCCTATAATTCTAGCAACTCAGGAGGCTGAGGCAGGAGGGTTACAAGTTCAAAGCCAGACTCAGCAATTTAGCAAGGCCCTAAGCAATTTAGGGAGACCCTGTCTCTAAATAATACATTAAAAGGGCTGGGGATGTGGCTCAGTGGTTGAGAACTCCTGGGTTTAATTTCTGGTACAAAAAGAAAAAAAAATCCCAAACAAACAAACAACAACAAAAAAAATACAAAAGATTTTTTTTTTAAGCTGGGTGGGGTGGTACATGCCTATAATCCCAGTGACTAGGGAGGCCAAGGCAGGAGGATTGCAAGTTTGAGGCTAACCTCAGAAATTTACCAAGGCCCTCAGCATCTTAATGAGACCCTGTCCCCCCACAAAAAAAATTAAATATGTAAATAAATAAAAGGGCTGTGGATGTTGCTCAATGATTAAGCAGCCCTGGGTTCAACCCTCCCCCCATAACAAAACAATAAATAAAACAAAGAGTAAAAAGGGTTGGGCATGTAGCTGAATGGTAAAGCACCCTTGGGGTCAATCTCCAGCACCATTCCCCCCAAGAGAAAGAAAGAAAAGAAAAAAACAACACCAGTACTGAAATACAATGAGACTTCCCCCCTCCACCACAACTACTTTTACATGCCTTAGGCTGCGTGAAACAAAGTCCTTGGAATGGTGTGTAAAGGTTTTTGCATGTGTCTGGGGATGTGGCAGTGGCGAGCACTTGCCTGGCGTATGTGAGGTCCTGGGTTTGATTCCCAGCACCAAAAAAAAAAAAAAAAAGTTTTATATCTGTTTATACGAATAGCATGGCTGTGGGGAGCAGCCAACCAGCTTAGGGGAGGGGGGGTCCTTCAAAAATTGAAAAACTTACTGAGGCTGCTTGTAGCCTGGCCAGCTGTGAGGTGGGTGCCTTGCCGGTGCAGAGAGAGGGGAGTATGTGTATGAATGTGTATATCATGAGTATGTTGTGCATGTGTTTTTGAGTTGCATTGTGTGACTGTGTGGGCTTGTTTGTGATAAGGAATTTTGTGCCTATGAACAAAAAATAGTTGTATATGTGCCTGTAAATCAACACAATGTATGGGGTCAGATATACTTGTGCATAGTGTGCTTGCATGTGGATGTGTGTGCATATGTGTGTGTATTTACATACTAATGGAGTCTGTTGTGTGGTTATGAATCATGTATAAGGGATCAGATGTATATACACATCCATATAATTTATGTGATGTTGTCTATGGATAGAAGTGCGTGTGGTTATGAAACCTGTTTCCAGGGCAGGTCACTTTGACATGCACACCTGTAGTGGTGCCTGAGTGTGAATGAGGGCAGAGATACAGGTCTACTTATATACATGTATGTGCTGGTGTTATAGTTTGGATGTGAGGTGTTCCCCAAAAGCTCCTATGTGAGACAATGCAAGAAGGTTTGGAGGAGAAATGATTGGGTTATGAGAGCTTTAACCCAATCAGTGAATTTAATCCCCTGATGGGAATTAACTGAGTGGTAACTGAAGGTGGGTAGGGTGTGGCTGGAGGAGGCAGGTCACTGGCAGGCAGTGTGCCTTTGGGGTTTATATTTTGTATCTGGTGAGTGGAGTCTCTGCTTCCTGATTATCTTGTGAGCCACTTCCATCCACCACACTCTTCTGCCATGAGGTTCTGCCTCACCTCCAGCCCTGAGGAATGGAGCCTGCTGTCTATGGATTGAGACCTCTGAAACTGTGAGCCCCTAAATAAACCTTTCCTCCTCTAAAATTGTTCTTGTCAGGTCTTTTAGTCAGAGTAGCGAAAAACCTGTCTAAAACAGCTGCGTGGGCGCTCTGTGTGTCCCGAGAGATGGGACAGCCCTTCCATCCGAGCTCCCAACCCCCAGGTCCTGCTCCCGATTTGGCCTGGCATAACAAGTTCGGGAGACACAAGAACATCTTTTCAGTTGCCTGTCACCAGCCAGGAGAGGTGACAAGAAAATGTGCTTGTTTATACCCAAATACCTTAATAACCACCAATTTCACGTGTGCGTCCGGTGCAGGGGCGGGGACAGGCAGCATTCAACTTGAAGGACACTCGGATACTAAACTCAATGTGAAAGTTAATTTGTGAGCCCAGCCAGCGCGGGGCTGCAGTCAGACTTCCCGGCCCCTGAGAGACGGCACCGTTTCCCTTTTCACTCTCTCTCGCATGCCTTTTAGCAGAGCCTTGGAATAACATTAATTTATCTAACGCGTGAACGCCATAAGTTACTTTTTTAATTATTATGATCAAAATATTGCTTAAAATTGACGCCAGCTGCATGTGTTTCTGTCGGAGATCGTAATTGCAATTGTAAATTGGGGAGCAGCTCAGCGCCGGGAGCCTCCCTGAGTAACGGCCCCGATACAATTATGGAGAGGTGGATAAAAATAAATCGGCACATCGCGTGGCAAAAAATACGCCAGCGCGAGTTAAAAGGATAATTAGCAGAGCAGAAGGGGAAGCGAAGACTCTGGAGCTCTCGCGACGGCTGGCGGGGCCCGGGGCTGCGCGGGGCTCCGGCCGGGCTGCGGGGCGCTGCGGGCGGGCGCAGGAGGAGGGTGCTACCGAGCCCCCGCGCCCCCGCTTCTCTGTGCTGCAGTTTCTTCTGTGAAATGGAGATATAGAAGCTCCCGTAGTGGCTCAAAGCAAGCCAGGTGTGAATGTGAAAGTTTCCTAGAAACCAAACCTTCCCCATCAGGAACTTAGTTTAGGCTTTTTTATTTTTCTTTTTTTGCAGTGCTGTTGATTGAGCCGCAGCCTCCGGCTTGCTAGGCTAGGTAAGTGCTCTATCACTGAGCCAGCTTCCATCACCCGTTTAAGCTGACTTTATTATTATTACTAGTACTGCTACTTGGGATTGAATCTGTGGCATTCTACTCCTGAGGGTCTCACTGAATGGCTTGAAATTGCAATCCTCCTGCCTCAGTCTCCAGTTGCTGGGATTACAAGCACCTGTCATGGCTGTCTAGCTAAATTGATGCTGAAAAGAGACTGCAGGGCTAGGATCAGAGGCTCCTTGGAGTTTAATGGTCAAGAGCACAAGATTTGGAATTCTTCTATTCATTCATCTTTCAGGACCTACCCAGGCATTAAGGATATAACAGTGAACAAAAGGGAGATACCTAGGCTGGGGGAAGTTTTTCCGGTTGGCAGAGTGCTGGCCTAGCATGCATGAGGCCTTGTGTTCAGTCACCAGCACACCACACGCCCACACACAAAAGAGATCCCAGCCCTTGTGGAACTCACTGTCAGTAGGATAATACACAGGTGAATTATATAGCATATTAGAAGCTCACACAGTTTAGTAGTATGACTTTGGAATGTTACTTGGCCTAGCACTGCAGAACCTTTTGGACCTAAGGGCTCATGCCTTTAGCGTAGCTGTACTAGTACTAACAATAGCGAGTGCTATATAGCACCTGGTATGTGCCAGCCATTGCCCTGCGTGCTTGTGTGGATGTCAACCTATTTAATCCTCACAAGGAACCTACGAGGCCAGGAGTGAATGAGAATATACTATGGAAGCTGCCATCCTGTGCCTGAGCAGAATGGTTACTCCTGTCCTCTTTGCTGCATGTCTCTCTGAGTATGAATTTCCATATCTCAGAAATGGGAACAATTTTGATGCCCAGCTCCTAAGAGTTGAGAAAATGCTTGTGACATGTTTAGCACAGTGCTTGTCACATAACTTGTTTTGGTGATTGACCAGTAAGCCTTTGACGGGGAGATTCTGGAAGTTAGTTAGGGACAGAGAGGGAACCCCCCACCCCCAACTCAGCTTACAGATTAGCTGACTGTAAGCCTGGTTACCTGCAGAACTGATTGGCACATAAGGTATTGTACGGAGGTCACTGAGGGTGGACTGTCTGTGAGAGGCCATTTCCAGAAGGAAGGACCTTAGCTGGGCAAGGTGATGCATACCTGTAATCCCAGCAACTCGGGAGACTGAGGCAGGATGATTGTGAGTTCAAAGCCAACCTTAGCAACTCAGCAAGACCCTGTTTCTAAATAAAATATAAAAAGGGCTGAGGATGTGGCCCAGTGGATAAGTACCCCTGGGTTCAATCCCCAGTAACCCCTCCCCCCCAAAAAAAAGAAGGAGAAGAAGAAGGAGGAGGAGGAGGAGGAGAGGAGGGGGAGGACCTTTGCTGGTGTCCACACCTGTGCTGGTGTCCAAGAACAAAAATTAGAAAAAAATTAGAACTTAGATGAGAACTTTATTCTGGTAGAGAATTGGAACAGGAAGAGGGGATCTGACTGTTGCAATAGGGAAAATATAAAGGTCTGAATGACCAGACAGAAAGGGACTCTCTCTCTCTCTCTCTTTTTTTTTTTAATAGGGAGTCTTTTTTTTTTTTTTCTGTTTTCTTTTTTCCATTTGTTACTGTGACTTGAACCCAGGGGCACTTTGCCACTGTGCTACACCTCTGTCCTTTCATCCTTTTTTAAAATTTTGAGACAGGCTCTCACTAAGTTGCTGAGGGTTTCGCTAAGTTGTTGAAGCTGAGGGTTTTGCTAAATTGTTGAGATCCTCCTGCCTTAGCCTCTCAAGTTACTGGGATTACAGGTGTGCACCACCGCTTCTGGCTTTTCTTTTCTTTTTAAATAAACAAGGCTAGGAGGAACAAGGTGTATGTGTGGTGGCCTGAAGGGATAGTTTTCCTGCATCTTTGGTGGTTGGTGGTGGCAGCAGTAAAGAAGGGTTGTTCTGAGTTCTGGGGCTGGCCTGAGCTGAGGGTGGTTCAATGTTCCAGGGGGAGAAGGCTTACTGAAGAGAGGTCAGGTTCAGCCAGTGGGCATTTTGTCCAGACTGGCCGGTGGTTCACCTAATCATCTATGAGACAAAGAATGGATCTTTGGAGGGTCTGTGTCTGGCCTTGGGTCATCTTGGAGTCTAATCACATGAGGAAGGGGGGTTTCTTTGCAGTGAGCTCTTTCCTGGAGCTCAAAAGGGTGAGTGTTTCTTAGCTGGTGGTGACTCTTTGTGGAGCATGGGACCTGGGTCAGGTGTTACGTTGTCGCAGTCCACGGCACGGTGACATGAAGCAGTGCAGCCGACTTGGACCCATCTTAGGCATGGAAGGTGGTGGAGGGTGCTCTTTGGAGCCCATGTGAAGGAGGAAGGCACCCCTGGGCAGGTCACAGCCTGGAGGGTCTCTCTGCCCTCCCCACTCCTGGTCCACCCCCTCTATTTGCTACTGGAGCTTCCCTGAACAAGGAGAGGTGGCGTCCCAAGCCTCGGGTTCAAGCAGAGGGTGGATGGGAGCCCAGGAGCCTGGGCCCTGTTCCCACTAGTGAAGGCTGCAGACAGCTTCCTGGTGCCTGTGCCCCGTGGGGAGGAGGGTTTATTGTCCCGTCTTCCCTCCTAAGCCATTTCCCAGCCATCTTCTAAGAGGACACGCTGTGAGTTGGCACTACTTTAGTGCCTGTGGTTGTGGATGCAGGGAAGCTAGGCTGGGGCCTCCATGACAGACAGAGGGGCCCCCACTTTATCTATAGCCTCACGCTCCAGGCAGGCTGCTCTCATGCCACCCTTGCCCGGGGCTTGCCAAGCCCATGCCAGCCCTGGGCTGCTGGCAGCTGGAAGCCTCCCTGCAGGGAGAGAGCAGGAGGGAGGCGCAGCCCCTGCTCTCCCCGGGGCTCTGTTCTCCAGCCTGAGCCTGTCCTGCCTCCCCATGCAGTCGCTTCCTAGGCCTGGGTGCTCCACCCTCCTGTCTTCCTGTCGCTCAGGGTGACTCCCTAATGACTATAATCAGGGTGTGCGCTGAGATGCCAGGGAGGGACAGCCAGCTTCTCTAGCCACCTAGTCCATTAGTGGGGCAGTGGCCTGTCACAGCTGTCCAGAGGTAGATGAGCCTGGACGGGCCAGAGAGGACTGTGGGGTGTGGGAGGAGAGCCCCTGCCTTTTCTACCCCTTTGTCCCCTCCGGTCCCTGGTCCTCCTGCTTAGGAGCTCTGTTCTAATTATAAATGGTTTGACAACTTTAGGCCAGGCCCTGTAATTAAAAATAAAGTGGAAGACAGGCAGCATTGTCTCCTAACATGCCTTTAATTGGTGGAGTTAATTTTAACAGGGCCTGGCTGGTGCCTTGGAGGAGGGAATTCCAGAATTAGGGCTCTTTCTGGCATTCCCTGGAGGGCTCACCCAGCGTCCCTACTCACTGTCTCCCCCCATCTGGGAGCTCCTCAGGGCGGTGTCTTTGTTTATTTATTTATTTTTATCCCCAGCGCCTGGCACAAAGGAAGCACTTAATAGGTCTTTGTGGAATGAACAAAGGAGCAAGTGGCCTGTAGCCTGTGTGAAGAAGACCAGACCCTCCTGGCTCCCCAGCCTGTTGTTTTGTTTTGTTTTGTTTCTGCCCAGAAAGGATTCTCACTCTGACAATCATACCTTTGGGCTAAGATGTTCTGCTAGTCAGGGGTAATGACTTATAAGGAACAGAAAGAATGTAGGCCGGCACAGTGGTACCCACCTGTAATCTCAGTGGTTTGGGAGGCTGAGGCGAGAGAATTGCAAGTTCAAAGCCAGCCTCAGCAACTTAGCGAGGTCCTGTCTCTAAAATAAAATATAAAAAGTCTGGGGATGTGGCTCAGTGGTCCAGTGCTCCTGGGTTCAATCCCCAGTACCAAAACAAAACAAACAAAAAAAGGTGATAAAGGGCCTTGAAAGGGCAAGGAGGGGGCTTTTGTGGACATCCCAGGACAGGAAGGGAAAAGAGCTGAGCACTCAGAGGGTGGAGTAGGAACCAGGGCAACCGGGAGCATCCCTGCCCCCTCCAGCTCCCAAGACCACCACAGCTCAAACAGCTCTCTCTGGGGTCTCCCATCCCCTTGGGGACTGCCTTCTCCCAGTAGGGAACAGCTTTTTCCTGTTAACTTCAGTTTAAGCTGAAATTAAAGATCCTTTTTTGGTTTTCTGTACATCCCCCCAAACAGGCTGGCATTTTTAAATTTAACTATCCTTTAAAAGTCAGAAAATAGTGACTGGGGGTGTAGCTCAGTGGTGAAGCACATGCTTAGCAGGAGTGAGGGCCTGGGTTTGGTTCCTAGCACCACCTCCCCAGCCAAAAAAAAAAAAAAAAAAAAAGAAAAATAGTAATAGAAAATACAAATAGAGGAGTCAGTTTTCCAAAGGGCCCGCTTCTGCTTCAAATGGTAGGAATTCTGGTGAAAGTATAAACACACTCTGACTCACTCAGTACCCTCCCTCTAAGCTCCCAAGCACTGGGACAACACTCTCTGTATCCCCAGGAGGTGCCTAGGTGGAGGCCACAGCAGAATTGTCCCGGCCTTTGGAGGGAAACCCTTTGTAGGCACAAGTAGGTGCTGCTCAACAAATACACAGCAACAGTTCAGCAAGATACATTATACTCTCCTAGGAGCAGCAAAAAAGACCCCACGAGATGACACTTTCTATAGGTCAGACCTCTTGGATCTGAGCCTCCTCTCATCCCCGTCTCCCACGAACCAAGCTTCATCCCTGAATCTCGCCAATTTCATAAGACACTGAATAATGTTTTTGAGATATTAAACCCATGTGTTCCTATTGCCTGGTGGCCCCGCACCCACTGAGTCAATGGCATCCATGCCTCTGGGGAGGGCGGCTACAACCTAGAACAAAGAAGTCAATTGAGTGGTGTTATGGATTTTTTAACTGGAGGCAGACGCAGATACAATAGTCTATGAGCAAAGCGATTTTGATTTGCAAGAGCTAGAGCTTAAGAGAGAAACTGTTCAGCTTTAAATTCCAAAAAAGCTTAGTTTAAACTCAGGCCTGATCATTGAATTTTTAAAAGTTAACCATGGCATGCCTAGGGATGTAGTAGATGTTTAAGTGTTGATTGAATTAACCTTTCTCCAATGTGCAAAAATCTATCTATGTATCCATGCTTTTTTCATATAGTGCTTCTAAAATTAGATTGCAGATTCCATGAGTGATGTAGTTAACATTGTGCATACATAGTAGCTTACTATGTGTTAGGCGCTAGCCTACGCTCTGTTTGCTGTATCTCATTTAATGCTCAGTCAACCTCATAAAGGTAGTATCATGATTATCTTGTACTAAAGATGAGCTCACGCAAGGTGCGGTGGTGCATGCCTGTAATGCCAGTCACTTGGGAGTGTGAGACAGGAGGACTGGAAATTGGAGACCAGCCTCAGCAACTTAGCAAGACCCTGTCTCAAAATAAATATAAAGGGCTGGGGATGTGACTCAGTGTTTAAAGCCCCCCTGGGTTTGATCCCCACACCCCCTGACTCCCGCCCCTTGAAAAAATCTCACGCAAATTGCCCATGACCTCCTAGCTCTCACAATGTGTCTCTGTCTTCAAGTCGATGCCATCACCTCAGTTCCCATTGCTCTTCCTCCGTCCAGGTTCTTGAGTGTGCTCTTCTCTCTGCTGGGAATATCTGTTGACGGCTTGTCTGCTTGGGGAAATCAAACCCCCTAGTCCTGAGGTCTCCGGGAAGTGGTAATCACTTCCTTTTCCAAGCCACAACCACGTCTGTACATAAAAAGCTTTTATTTTTTGCACTTTGTGTACAAAACTTCACTATAATTCTTTGTGCATTTTGGTCCCTCTCACTGCTGGCTCTGAGAGTAGCTGAGTTTTCTTCATAGTTCTAGAATCTAGGAAATGGTTGGCACGTGTAGGGATAGAGGGTTGATTGGGAAATCAGTAACTACATGAATGGATGAGTGGGGAAACAAACAGTTCACTAAGGAGCAGGGACCTGAGGATGGTCACCCTCCCCACAGGGAAGTTGGGGAGCCCAAAGAAAAGGGCGGAGCCAGAATGCAGATTGAGTCCTTGGGCCTATTCTCCACACCCTCTCCTCCACTTTTTGCTGAGGGGTCAGAACCCTGGAGGTGATGGAGACCACAGGCAAGTCTGCCAAGACTTGCTTCCTTCTAGGACTCCCAGCATCGACTGCATAGCAAGGGACAGACAAAGATGGGCAGGAGGATGTTATCAGGCCCTCTGGGGGCCTGGGGCCTGAGGTGCACCCACTTGCAGCAGCCTGGCTGGAATGGAGGAAATCCAGAATGGTCCCCAATCTGAGACATGAGAGCTAATGGGACAAACCAGGGCTCCCAGGAGCAGGACAGCTCAGTCATCAAGACAAATAATATTTATTACTTTTTTCTTTTTGTGGTGCTGGTGACTGAACCCAGAATCTTACGTATACCAAGCAAACACATTCCCCCATGCTGGTTACGTCCTCAACCCTATTTTTTATTTTATTTTTTGACACGGGATCTTGCTATGTTGCCCAGGCTGGGGCTGAACTCCTGGACTCAAATGATCTTCCACCCTCAGCCTCTGGAGTAGCTGGGACTGCAGGCATGTGCCACATGTCCAGCTTAAGATAAAGAATATTTAAAAAAAAAAAAAAGTCATGGTTTCGTTGCCTGGTTTTGTAAATGAAGTTTTACTGGAACTAGGGCCAAGATTAACGTAAGTCAAGTGAGATGGGGTTTTCTACGTACAGGGTTGGATCCTGCCTTTATGTAAAACTTTGACTTTGCTCTGATTGTTTTGCATTAATTTTGATTTTTCTAAAAATATTGTATTAAAATTGTATTTATCATGATTGCTGAGTTCTGGGCCACTGCTTTACATTTTTTAAAAACATTAATTTTTTTAGTCATAGGTGGGCACAATACCTTTATTTTATTTTTATGTGGTGCTGAGAATCAAACCCAGTGCATCCCGCATGCTAGGCAAGCGCTCTACTGCTGAGCCACAACCCTAGCCCCCACTGCTTTACATTTTGTTCCTGAAATGAATGTCTGAATCTCCTTATCCTAGCTATGTCCTGGGAGGTGGGGCCTATGTCAGAGGGGCTTGGGGGGCTGGCCAGGGTAGCTGCCTCTAAATGATGCCTTCAGAGGATGCTGAAGAGGGCACAGGTTAGATTTCAGTCCCCATTCACCTCTCAGAACGTTCTGCACAACTCTATGGGGTGGCCTCATCTGGGGGAGTCCTCAGGTTGGTTGAACCAGCCGCTTCAGTGGCTGAGCAGCAAGGATAGGACCAATGTCCAGAACCATGGAGGCCTAACTACCCTTCCGTGGAAGGCAGGGGGAGCTCTTTGATTGGTGCTAAGACATTATGTAAGCCTCCCCCAGTGACTGAGGCATCCCTGAGGAGGAGGCCATAGTAGAAAAGACCAGAAGCTCTGCTGAGAAGTTTGCATCTGGGATCAGTTGAAAAGGGCGGAGTATTGAAGTACTGAAAGTCACTTCCCTTTCAATACTGAAAGGGAAGTGACTCAGTTACCTTACTTGGCAAGATGAAATATTCTTAGCTGTCTGTAAAAAGAGGAGCTTTGGAAATAAAAGATAAAAGAAAATTTCTGAGATGTCCTAAATTTAATTAAAATGGCTGGGAGGGATAGATAAGGGAAGTTAACCAGTTAACAGCTACTAGCCAAAACCAACAAAAAGTGTTCCACAGTTCTTAATGTGCATTAAGACTCTGACCATCTGGACGTGGTGGTGCATGTCTGTAATCCCAGCGACACGGGAGGTTGAGGCAGGAGCATTCCAAGTTGAAGGCCAACCTGGACAACTTAATGAAACCCTATCTCGATATAAAAGAATGG
The DNA here is from genome assembly GCF_021218885.2 of Marmota monax. Classification (NCBI taxonomy): domain Eukaryota; kingdom Metazoa; phylum Chordata; class Mammalia; order Rodentia; family Sciuridae; genus Marmota; species Marmota monax. The sequence continues at coordinate 4,212,358 of NW_026695234.1, read as the reverse complement.
AAAGGGTTGGGGATGTAGCTCAGATGGAGCACACCTGTGTTCAATCCCCAGGACCTTGCACACACACACACAAAAATAACTTGACTTCAAGCCCCTGGTTACTGACCCCCAGATGTCATCACCTCCTGTCTCCATATGAACTTTCCAGATGACAACCCCAATTAATCAAGAAGCAGTAAGTACTTCTCCTCACGAACTGTCCTATTCCCAAACTTGACCCATTTTGAGCCACCCTGTTGCTCATATCTATAGCCAATGTAAACAATTTATGTTTTCCTTTTCCAAAGTCGGTTGTAAAAATGCTCTTGACTCGTAGGTCTGGTAAACATTTTCCAACTGTTATCTAGTCTTGCTGTTGGGAGTTGCAGATCCTGTCCCATGCCCTGGTCCTTTTCTGACCAGAATCTGTAAGGGCTCAATAGACCTTTTTATTTCAGAAAACCGTGGTTTCAAGAGTTAGCTTCAGTGGAAAGAATTGTATTAAGCCATATGCCAAGGTACACGCTTGTAATCCCAGCCACTTGGGAGGCTGAGGCAGGAGAATTACAAATTCTAGAATAGCCTCATCAACTTAGTGAGACCCTGTCTCAAAAGATCAGGGAATATAGAATATTAAAAGAACTGGGAATATATCTCAGTGATAAAGTGCCCCTGGATTCAATTCCCAGCACCAGAGAGAGAGAGAGAGAGAGAGAGAGAGAGCGAGCGCACCTCTGGGTTCTATCCCTAGTACCTTGCCAAAACAAAAGAAAGAACTGGATTAGTTAATAATATTGCTGTGTAACAGATTACCCAGAATTTATTGGCTTAAAACAACAAATTTTATAATTTTTCACAGTTTTCGTGGGTCAGGATTTGCAGCGGGGACAACTTCTCTCTGCTCTGTGATGACTGGAACCCCAGTTGGAATGCTTGGAGGCTCAAGGCTGAAGTTGTGTGAGGACTTCACAGGGTCTAAATATTGTATTCTCTCTCTCTCTCTCTTTTTTTTTTTTCATTTCTTCTTCTTTACTGGGGATTGAACTCAGGGGTACTCTGAAGGGAAAGCGAGCAATGAGAGACAGGTAAGAGAGAAATCAAATACGGAGTCCAGGCAGAGATACACACAAGACTTTATTTGTCAGAGCTGACAAAGAAAGGCCGTGTCTATAGCGGAGGGAGGCAGGAGAGGCTTGGGTTCTGGGACTTTTACGGGGCAGGATGAGGAATCAGAGCCAGGCGGGTCCTAATGTGGTTGTTTGGGTTTGGGTTGGTTGGTATGAGGGAATGGTGAGCCTTTCTCAGAAATGCCCTTGGGTGGAAAAGCAAAACTTTTTCCTTAAAATGGAGGCTGTCACTTAAGATGGCCACCAGATGCTAAGCAAGGACCTACTTGCTACCCTGAGCTCTATCCCTACTTCTTTTTTATTTTTAATTTTTTGAGTTAAGGTCAAGATCGTTGAGGCTGGCCTTGAACTTGTGATTTTCCTGCCTCCTGACTCCCAAATCACTGGGATTACAGGTGTGTGCCAACGGGCCTGGCTGGGAATTGAATTCTGGGGCGGCCACTCACAAGAACAGCCAGCTGGTACTGGCTACTAATAGGAGGTGTCAGTTTATTTTCACGTGGTTTTCTTCACTGGAATGCTTGAATGTTTATATGTCCATTAGCTTTGCCCAGAGCAGCAATCTGACAAATAGAATGAGAGAGAGAGGGAGAGAGAGAGAGAGAGAGAGAGAGAGAGAGAGAGACCAATGAAAACCATATTCTTTTATAACCTACCCTTGGAATTCATGTAACTTCCCTTCTGCTACATTCTATTAGTTGGAAGTAAGTCACTAAGTCCACATTCAAGGCGAAGCAAATTAAATTCTTCCTCCTCTTCCTTTCCCCTCCCTTCCTCTCCACCTCCTTCTCCTTTTTGGGGGGAAGTACTGGAAATTGAAAGCAGGGTACTCTATCACTGAGCCACAACCCCTTCCCTTTTTGTTTTTTATTTTTTGGTATCAGGGATTGAATTCAGAGGCACTTGGTCACTGAGCCACATCCCCAGCCCTATTTTTATATTTTATTTAGAGATAGGGTCTCCCTGAGTTGCTTAGCACCTTGCTAAATTGCTGAGGCTGAACTTGAACTTGCAATCCTCCTGTCTCAGCCTCCTGAGTATTCAGGGATTCCAGATGCATACCACCAGCTAGATTCCACCACCTGAAGAAAGGATTATAAAATATTTTAGGGACATTTTTGGTTTTGGGTTGGTTTTCTGCAGTACTAGGAGTTGAGCCCAGGGACTTGGCACTGACCTATACCCCGCAGCCCTTTGAGGACATCTTTGAAACCACCACAAGAACAAAGTTATATTCAGTTATGGAGAGATAAAGAAAGTCATATTTTTGCATATCTCATTTATGACTGTATATGTTTATGCCATCTGTCTAAATACTTTTTGGACACTGGGGGTATTGCTCATTTGCTGAATATGCTTGCTTAGCTTGAGCAAACTTGATCCCCAGAACTGCAAAAACAGATAAAAACAAACTTCTTGGCTTTGACCTCTCTCCACTCCACTGCCACTTCTCACTAGGGGGTTGTTAGAGATGCAGGGTGCTTTGAGTGCTTGGAAGTAGCTGGGCAGGTAAACTTCCTACTTCTGCAGAAGGTCACCACCAACTGAGTCGGGAAGCAAAAACATGAGGGCAGGCAGTCAGCTTGTTTTTTTATTTCAAAGGCAGCACTGCCCCTTGCTCTGATAGGAGGAGCTGGAGTTACACTCTACATGATTGGCTAATTTAAAAATTGGGGTGGGCAAAGGGAAAGGCTATAGTTAAAATGGCTATAATTGGATACATGCAGCATCCTCTGGAGATTGGATCCAGGAATTTAGATAGATAGGTCACAGGTTGCCTTTCTTACATCCCAATTGTACATTTAAGGCTAAATACTATATTCTCAAAATGGACCACCAGACTTTCTCTTTTTCCCAGGGTCACCATTACCTCCCAGACTCTTATGACAGCCCCACAGCTGTCAGGGCTTCTCTGCCTCCAGTCTGCGCTCTACCCTCCATTCAGAGCACATCCTTTCTAAAACGCAGACAAACTACATCACCTTCCAGGTTAAAACTATTCCCAGGTTTAGCCAGGTGCGGTGGCGGCACACCTGTAATCTCAGCAATTCAGGAGGCTGAGGCAGGAGGATCTCAAATTCAAGGCCAGCCTGGGCAAGTTAGGGAAACCCAGTCTCAAAATAAAAGATAAAAAGGGCTGGGGATATGGATAAGTGGATAAGCACCCCTGGGTTCAATCCCTAGTATCAAAAAACAAACAAACAAAAAACCCCAAAACAAGAATAACAACAAACAAAAGGACAACAGTCATATTATCTTTAGGATTATCCTAAAGATAATATGACTCTAATCCAATGTGACCTATTCTTAACTTTATTATGTCTGTAGAGACCCTATTTCAGTAAGGTCACATCACAAACTCCTGATGGACATGAGTTTTGGGGGGACACATTGTTTAATAGTACAAGAAACAAGTCCTCACTAGGCTCCCCTACCCCCAGTAGTAGGAATTGGACTTAGGGCCTCATGCATACTAGGAAGGTTTTTATTGAGCGTACTGGGGAAACCAGAGGTGCTTTACTACTGAGTTACATCCCCAGCCCCCCCCGTTTTTTTTTTTTTTGGTACTGGGGATTGAACTCAAGGGCGCTCAACCACTGAGCCACATCCCCAGCCCTATTTTGCATTTTATTTAGAGACAGGGTCTCCCTGAGTTACTTAGCACTTTGCCTGTTGCTGAGGCTGGCTTTGAACTCCTGATCCTCCTGTCTCAGCCTCCTGAGCACTGGGATTACATGCGTGCGCCACCATGCCTGGCTCATCCCCAGCCCTTTTTATTTTTATTTTAAGACAGAGTCTCAAAAAATTGCTGAAACTAGCCTCTTGCCTCAGCCTCCAGAGTAGCTGGAATTGCAGGCATCTGACATCAAGCCCAGAGCTAGGCAGGTTCTATACAACAAATTTTGCTCTTAAGGAGCCCAGAGCCTAGTGCAGGAGGAGCAGATTATCAACTGGAGAGGTATGGAGATGGGTACAGGGCTTGTTGGAGCAGAGAGCTTGTATGGGGAAGGACACCTAACCACGCCTCCCAGGGGGCAGGAAAGCATAGTCCAGGCAGAGGAAAGTACACGGGCAAAGACACAGGGGTGTGCAGAGAACTAGGAGGAGTTGGTGATGCTAGAGATCCGGGAGTGACAGGGACAAGGTGGGGAGGAGAGAAGAGTGCGATTGGGGACACCTTAGGCTTATCCTTTAGGTGATTGGAATCCTGCAGAAAGTTGTAGGTAAGAAAAGGATAAGGGCAAATGTGCCTAGAAAAATGACTCTGGGATGGTGTGGGGAGTTGCAGGGTGGGACTGGAGGCTGGCCAACTGGGTAGAGGCTAGGGCTCATGTTGGCATCGATGGGAGGCTATGGCTGCTGGCCAGTTTGCAGTGACTGTTCTTCCAGAAATAAACACCATGGACCCACAACATAAACATTTTCAGGTAAAACTTGACCTTCCTAAAAAGAAGGCAGAGAAAGATATCAGAAATTGTTTTCTCAGAGCAAAGGTTGGACTGAATCAGAGGACCCAAAGTCCAGCCTGTATCCCAACAAGCTAGCTGCGCTCCAGTGGCATTTGGACAGCCCAGTGTTTGCTTTCCACGGATTTTCCTGTGCAAACCTCCTCCGCATTCCTGGTCTTTTTCTTACACTCCCAGGTTCTTGGCAGGTGCAATTTTTGGCGAAACCTGAAACTTTTCAACAGTGCCCGTGGGTAAAGGAGGCCACAGCCCTGAGTACCCTGGGGAGGCCCTTTCCTGGAAGGCTGTGAAATGTCCCCTTCTGTGGGGCTAAGGAGATCTTCTGCAGGCCAATGACAATGTGAGTGACTAGAGAGTTGTGGCACCTCAGAGCCCGACTCCCTGGCCAGCCTGTTCCCTGGCTGCTGCTCTGTGTTCCTTCCTTTAGGACATTGCAATGCAAATGTCTTTCTGCAGTCCTAGACAAATGAGATATTCCACAGCCTGCCATTAATGTGGGTTTGAGATGTTAGATCTCTGTGTGGGTGGTATTGAATGGCAGTTGAAAGGCCCCAGGGCCAGGCTTGGGACCACCCACGATCTGGTGGAGGTGGGGTAGGGTGAGGAAGGAAATGTGCAGGGGTACAATCCAAGAGAGATGCAACTGAGGGGCATCTGGGGAGTGGATGGTTCCTGCACCCCAGAAAACTGCTTTCATTGATTGATTCATTCTAAGGGGAAAAATTGCAAAAAGATTTTGAGATGGACCCAAATGAGTATTTGGTGCCCTATCTGTAAAGGATGATGGAAAAGCTCCGTAAACTCAACAAGCCAAAACAAACGTTTACCTGTCTGAGATTTTATTAGCAGGACCATAGCGGCCAGTCGCAGAAGAGAAGAGGGTCAAGAGAGAGAGAGAAGAGAGAGGGGGAGAGAGAGAGGAGAGGGGTAAGAGAGAGGAGGGGGGGAGAGAGAGGGGAGGGGGAAGAGAGTGGGGAGGGGGAGAGAGAAAGGAGAGAGGGTAAGAGTAAGAGAGTGAACATGAACAGGGTATTGATATTTATAGGCTTAACACAGGATGAGGAGGAGCAAGGCGAGTGGGCTGTTACTTCTTCATTGGTTGAGAGTTCACGCCACTTCAGGGATTGGAGGTGCACCATTCAAAGCTCACGCCATTCACAGGGATTGGAGGTGACGGTTCACGCGCCATTCAGTGCGTCATGGACCTAAGCTCCCAGAAAAGAAGCACTCCAGGTGCCATCTTTACCAATATTCCTCCCTTTTTTGTTTTGGTTTGGGGGCGTCGTGCTCGATCTGGCTACTTCCTGCTGAGTAGGGGCGTCATTTAGAGGGAGGGAGGGAGGTCTGTTGGTTGGAGAAGAAGGGCCAGAAGGCTCCATATCCATGCACTGAAGGCATGGATTTCCTCTGGGAAGAAGTCCATGAATGTGCCCTGCAACTATGAAAAGAAACAGCATTAATTTCTGGCATGTCGTCCAGTTCGTAGGGTTGGTAGGAAAAAAACCTATGTCCAGGAGAAGGCAGAAGAACATAAACCTGAAAACCAAGGGCTTATTTCTTTGGCATGGTGGGGTAGAGATGGCCCTTCAGTGCATTTGTCATTTGGTATCTTCATCTTTCAGCACTGGATGTGCATGTCGTCTGGCTCATTGGCAAGTAGCTGGTAATCCCTGAAGAGGAGCTGATTGAAAGTTTGGTTAGAGATTTTGTTAATTTGTCCTTGAAGGAATTGTAAAATGTAAGGAAGGAAGGCACAGAACAAAAAGACCAACTAGAGGTCCCAGTATCGAGAGAATCCAGCAGCTGACGGGGTTTGTGAAGAGGTCCCAATAGGATTGTTGTGCCAATTGCTGATTTCTAAAAGGGTGTGGGTGTATTGTGTTGATGTGGGCTCCTAGATCCTATCAGGAGCCCCATTCTTATGTATGTTCTTCTCTGGAATGGGATGAAGGGTGGTGCGTGACTGTGAAAAACAGAGCTTGAGAGGGTTATCTGGGGATATCTCACAGGTAAATCTGAGCAATTGTGGGGGTCCTGCAAGGTTGGGAGCTGTGGTGGGATTGCCCTCTGTAGGGCTTGCCGCTGGTTTTAACCTAGAAATATGAATCCAGGGGGTTAGTTTCTTTCCTTCCTTTTGGAGTTTTACAGCATTGGGTGTACACAGGACTACCTGTAATGGCCCTTCCCATTTTGGGGTTAGGGAGGATCTTTCCCCTGGGGAAGAAAAGTAGACTCATTCTCCTGGTTTGAGCAGAAAGGAGGCAGCTGAGTTCTCTGGATCTTGAAGCAACAAATCTTGTTGCTTCCATAGCTCAGAGCATATAAGGAAGAGGAGGGGAAGAGCATATTGGTTGGGGAGGGGCCAAGGCTCTGGTGAGATTCCTGGGGGGAGAAGGGTACGACCATACATTATCTCAAAGGGGGAAGCAAGGGATGGTTTTTTTGGTAAAGGCCTCATGGGTAGTAGGGCAAGAGGGAGGAGTTTAACCCAATCTAAATGAGTCTCTAAAGATAGTTTTGTTATGATGTCTTTCATTGTGCAGTTGGCTCGCTCAACCTTACCTGAGGCTTGGGGGCGATGGGGACAATGAAAGTGCCATGGGATGGACAATGTCTTTGCCACATTCTAGGTTACTTGAGAGACAAACTCAGGCCCATTGTCAGATTGGATTGAAGCGGGTATCCCAAACCGAGGGATTACTTCGGTTAGGAGGATGTTAGCCACTGTGGTAGCCCGCTTATTTGAGGTGGGGAAGGTCTCTACCCAACCCAAGAATGTGTCTATTAAAACTAGTATGTATTTGAATTTTTACTCTGGGCATGTGGGTAAAGTCGATTTGCCAATCTGCCCTGGGAATATGGCCCCTAGCCTGATGAGAAGGGAAGGTTCTGGGTTTTAAAGACGTATTGGAATTCACTCTTTTGCATATCTGCCATGAGGCTGTGATTTGCTGTATCACTTCTTTATCCTGGGGAGTCAGAGTAAAGAAAGAGTGGAGAAAGGCTCTGAGAGTTTGAGGACTGGTGTGGAAAATGGAGTGGAGGTAAGTAAAGAGGGCATGGTTTAGGTGGGTCTCCGTTATTGGGTAATGATGGAGAGCACGTGGCAATGAGAGATCCAGGGAGGTCTGAAAGGGCGGCTGACCTGGCTGCCTGATCTGCTTTTGAATTCCCCTGTGGGACCGGGAAGGAGTCATTTTGGTGTGATCTGCAATGGACAACTCCAAGTTTTTTAGGAAGCTGGGAGGCTTGTAGTAGCTGGGTGATGTATGTGGAGTTGGTTATAGAGGTGCCCTTTGAGTTCAGGAGACCTCTCTCCTTCCAAATTGCTGCATGAGATAAAAGAATGTGGAAAACATATTTGGAATGAGTATAAAGCGTACGATTTTTCCCTGCTGCCAATTCGCAGGCTCGCGTTGCAGCTACCAGCTCAGCCTGTTGGTTAGTGGTATTTGCAGGCAGGGGATTGGCTTCTATTACTCGTGATAGGGACACTATGGCATATCCAGCTTTTCTGATCCCCTTATGCATAAAGGCGCTGCCGTCAGTGAACCAGGTGTAATCAGGTTGGTCTAGAGGTCCCTCAGTGATATTAATTGGGCATGGGAGGAAGTTTTCTAGAATTTCCCTGCATTTATGTATTGGGGACTATGTTTGACCTTGAGCCTGAATGGGTAACAGAGTTGCTGGGTTGAGAGGGGCGCAGGTTTGGAAGGAAACTGAGGAGTCGTAGAGGAAAGAGACCAAGAGAGAAAGAATTCGACAGGGAGGGTTTGCAGTCCTTTGTATGTTAGCAAGTCCTTGAGGTGATGAGGGGAGGTGACAGTGATTTGGCTCCAAAGGTAAGCTTTTGTGATTCCTTTAATAAAACATAGGAGGCCGCTAGGGCGCGGAGACAAGGAGCCCATCCCCGGACAGTTGGATCTAACTGTTTCGAAAGGTATGCCACTGGAGCAAAGGTGGGCCCATACATTTGTCCCAGCACCCCCAAGCCTTGCCCTTTGTTTTCATGAACATAGAGAGTAAAAGGCCTATTAACATCTGGCAGGTGTAGAGCCGGTGCTTGTAAGAGGACCTTCTGGAGGGTTCTGAAATGTGGTGCTGCTGAAAGTAACAAGGGTTCATGCTTGTTCCCCTTTGCTAGATCATATAATGGTCTGGCAAGTAATGAGTAATTTGGTACCCATGCCCTAAAATAGCCTGCCAGACCCAGGAACGAGAGAATCTCCTCTTTAGTTTTTGGTACTGGAAGGCTTTCAATAAGGCCTTTTCTATTGGTTGTGATAGCTTTCTTTCCTGGGGAAATGTGGAACCCTAAGTAAACAACCTCAGAGAGAGAGAGAGAGAGCCGCACCTTTTGTGGAGAAACCCTATATCCTCGGTGAGCAAGAAAATTCAGAAGGGTGGCTGTGTCCGACTTTGAGGTTTCTAATGAGGGACTACAGAGGAAGAGGTCATCAACATATTGTAGGAGGGTTGAGTTGGGGCATAGAGGGAAAAAATTCTCAAGATCTCCAGCAAGGACTTGTCCAAAAATATGTGGGCTGTCTCGAAACCCCTGGGGCAGGACAGTCCAGGTTAACTGTCGGGAATGTCTAGTTTCTGGATCAGTCCAGGTGAAGGCAAATATGTCTTGGGAAGAGAGATAGTGGAATCGAAAAGAAGGCATCTTTAAGATCAATAACTGAAAAACAGGTGGAGTTTGCGGGAATGGAGGAAAGGATAGTATAAGGGTTTGGAACCAGGGGATGTATGGGCCTGGTTGAAGAATTTATTAACCTTAAATCCTGCACCAAACGGTATGTTCCATTAGGCTTTTTTACAGCTAGAATTGGGATATTGAATGGAGAGTGTGTGGGATGGAGGAACCCCTTTCTTAGTAAGCTCTGAATGATTGGCTTTAGGCCCTTAAGACTGGCAGTTGGCAGCGGGTATTGGGCCTGGTTTGGGAAGTGGTCAAATCTTTAAGATGCACTTCCACAGGAGAACAATTTGCAGAGGATGGGGTTTCAGTGTCCCATACAATTGGATCTACCATTTTACAGCGGAGGGGAAAATGTGAGTTCTGGTGGTCGCTGGGGTCTCCACACCAGACACAAGGGGGTAAAGTCTCTTCTTCGTCGGGGAGTAAAGCCATGATGAAGATATAAGTAGGGGAGGACAATAAGGATAAGGTTATGGAGGCCTTCAAGATGGATAATATATCCCTTCCCAGCAAGGGCACCGGACACTGAGGCATAACCAAAAAATGGTGTCAAAAGGAGAACTCAGATAAGGAGCACGTGAGGGGAAGAGTTCTGCACGGGATGATGGTTTGACCTCCTACCCCAACAATAGGAGATTCAGAGGGATAGGTAGTTCCCCCAAACTCTCTCAGAACCGAGAATGTGGCCCTGGTGTCTACCAAAAAGTTTATGGGACGCCCATCCACTGGGATAACCACCCTGGGTTCCTGCTTGGTGATTGAATAGGTCAGGAGAGAAGACCCAGGGCCCCGTCAATCCTTGGCTGCTAGGCCCAGCAAGTCACTGGCGGGGTGACTGACCTCAGCTCCCCTTAGGGAAATGGGACAGTGCTGAGAGCCATAGCCGAGTTGGAATGACGCATGGCATTTTTGCCAGAATGAGTGGTTGAGAGGTGATGCCAGCAAGCCATTGAGATGATAATGGTTATGTTAAGCTGTGTATTCAATTGCATATTAGACCCCTGCTGTCCTCCTGGGCCTGCTACTTTGGAGTTCTCATGCTACTTTGGAGTTCTCACGGGGATTCCCGGAGAGTTCCCATTGGTTGGGGAAGTGCGAGAGGAGGAATTTCCGGTTGGTGGGTGGTGTGTCCCGGAAGAAGGCCACATGCGTGATGTTTGCGGGAGTTTGGAAATAAAGTTTGTTCCTGCTTCAGTGGCTCGTGATTTGTGCCCAGCCAGACTGTGGCAGGGCAGTCCGATCCCCAGTGGCCAGGATGTCTGCATCTGGGGCACGGTCTGGGTGGTGTCCTGGGGTTAGGGCAAGCTCTAGCCCAATGTCCTTCATCACCATACTTAAAGCATACTTAAACCAGGGGGTCCTCGTTGTGGGGGTTGTTGTCTCCCCCTTTCCATAGGTTGGAAGCAGGGCCCAGAGGGTCCTCGTTGTGGGGGTTGTTGTCTCTCCCTTTCCATAGGTTGGAAGGAGCCCTGTAACACCTAGGCCAACATCTGGCATTTTTGGCGTTTTGCTCTTTCATCTCTGTTGTGGTAGACCTTGAAGGCCATGGCCAGCACCTCGGTCTGAGGAGTCAAGTGTCCCCTCTCTAATTTTTTTAGCTTTGCCCGGATGTTGGGGTAACTTTGTGAGAAAAAATAGGTCATAAGAAGTTGCCTCCCATCTGGGGATTCAGGGTCCAAATTAGTGTACTGAAGGAGAGCCTTTGTTAGTCAGTCTAGGAAGGCCAAGGGGTTTTCATTCTTCTCCTGGACGACTTCCTGGAGCTTATCAAAGTTAATAGCCTTTTGTGCTGCCGCCTTTAGGCCAGCTATCAGACAGGTAATAAGGTAATCCCTACGTCCCAGGTCTTGGGGGTCATTATAATCCCAATGGGGGTGTTGGTCTGGAATCGCCTGGGCCCCTAAGGGATGGTGGGCATTAGTCTGATGAACCTGGTCTGCATAGGCCCTAGCCTGGTCCCAGACCCTTCTCCTTTCCTCAGGGAGGAGAGTATTGGACAGAATCATATAGAGATCACGAAAGGTGAGACTATAGGCTTGAGTTAAGTACTGAAACTCTTTAATATAAGAGACAGAGTTTGCAGTGTAAGATCCCAATTTTTTTCTACTTGAGAAAGGTCAAGCATAGAGAAAGGAACATAAACCCTTAAAACCTCATCCGGCCCAGCGACCTCCTGAAGGGGGGCCACAACATGTGAAGTTTGAGTCAGGTGATGAGATGTGGTGACTTGTGGGTTAGGTGCTGTACTAGTGCATGAACGGGTGGCTGAATGGGTGGTGGGTGGACTAAACTGAGGTGGAGGGACTGGGACGAAGGAACGGAAGTGGGAGGAATTTGTGCGGAAGTATCTGGAGGAAGAAGAGGAGAAGTGTCTGAAGAAGAAGCCACAGATGTAGAAGACGGGGAAGTGGGAGGAGGTGAAGGTGGGGAAAGCGAGGCTGAGTGCGGGGGAGAGTGGTATGGAGGCAGTTCATCAGCCGGGTGGAAAGTGGAGGTGGAGAGCAGAGAAGAGGAAGGAGGAGGAGAAGGTGTGGAGGCAGAGAGGGGAGAAGAGGAGGAAGGAAGGAGGTTTAAGAGCAAGGAATAGCTGTTGAGGCTTGCATTGGGTGCAGAGATTTGGATGAGATCGAAGCAAGGAAAAAGCCTCCACATAAGGAATCCCGTTCCACTTCTTTGATCGCTCACAGTAATTAAAAGATCCCAGAGTAAATTGGGATCCAGAGACCCACATGTGGGCCAAACGTTTTGGTTGTCTAGGGGGTATGTAGGCCAGTCCTGGGTACAGAACTTTATGAGCCTTTTCGGGTTAATATCAGGGGCCAGGCTCAGAGTTTTCAAATTATCTAAGAGGCACCACAAGGGAGAATTGGCCAGGAGGGACAAGGAAGTTCTCATGCTGGAGGGCAAGATGGGAGACAGAGAAAGAATAAGAGAGAGGACAGAGAGAAAACCCGGGACGGAAAGAGCTTCCTGGAAGCTCAGGGCAAACGGAGGATCAAGTGGGCATCCCCAAAATGACCGACTTCTGCGAGGAAATACAGAGGGCACTACCCAGTCGTCACCAGTGAAGTGCGACCCAAATAGGATCTGTGAGACCCAAATAGGGCCGGGGTCTCGGGCAACCTGAGGTCAGGAAAGTTTTTCGACTGGAACGAGAGAGTCAGGAACGGGAGGAACGAACAGAGTTCCAGGAGGAAGGAATGGAGTTCCAGACTCTGGTGAGACGGGCTGTAGCGATTACGCTAACCTGTCCACAGGGGATAAGAGTGAAGAGAGACGGAGGAGTTAGAAAGAGAGAATTAATCCTACGTCCCAGGCGGTCGATTCCCAGGGGTGTCCTAGCAGAGTGCCCGGGGTCCACCGCAACCCTGATGGGTCTCAGAGGGGTGCATTTCCCCCCTAAAACACCGGAGGGATTACCGGACACTCAACTGACAATTCCCTCGTTCAGGTGTGTTAGGGTTCAGGCGCTCATTGGATGGGGGAACTCACCAATCTGCATGCCGGTGGTGGATGTCAGGCAGGCGATCAGAGGAGTGGACTATGACAGGAATGGCTGGGCTCGGAGTTTGGGAACAGGGTTCCACCTTGAGTGACGGGGATCCCCGTCCCGGGTTTCGGCACCAATGTAAAGGATGATGGAAAAGCTCCGTAAAGTCAACAAGCCAAAACAAACGTTTACCTGTCCGAGATTTTATTAGCAGGATCGTAGCGGCCAGTCGCAGAAGAGAAGAGAGTCCAGAGAGAGAGAAGAGAGAGGGGGAGAGAGAGAGGAGAGGGGGAAGAGAGAGGAGAGGGAGAAGAGAGAGGAGAGGGGGGAGAGAGAGGAGAAGGGGGGAGAGAGAGGAGAGAGAGAGTAAGAGTAAGAGAGCAAACACGAACAGGGTGTTGATATTTATGGGCTTAACACAGGATGAGGAGGTGCAAGGCGAGTGGGCTGTTACTTCTTCATTGGTTGAGAGTTCAGGCCACTTCAGGGATTGGAGGTGCGCCATTCAAAGTTCGTGCCATTCACAGGGATTGGAGGTGACGGTTCGCCCGCCATTCAGTACGTCATGGACCTGAGCTCCCGGAAGAGAAGTGCTCTGGGCGCCATCTTTCCTGAGCTCCCAGAAGAGAAGCACTCCTGGTGCCATCTTTACCAATATTATCTAGCATACTTCTGTGTGTGTGTGTGTGTGTGTGTGTGTAATTTTTAGGTTTTCGTTGTCTTTGAGCTATGTTACAACACAGGAAGTTGTAGGAGACTGGCTATAATGCACTGAGGAAAGGCCACCTGAGAGAGCATGGCAAGAAGATGTGGTCTCCTAGAGTCAGAGAGCAAGCCCCCACCAGACACAGAATCAGTGGGAAGCTTGATCTTGGGCTTCCAGCTTCTCAGAAGCTTAAGCACCAAATTTCTGTTGCTTAAGTCACCTCGTCTAGGATGTTTTGTTATGGTTGGCCAAACAGACTAGGAGAGCTATATTTGGGGTTCTTTGAATTTTTCTTTTGTTTTTGAATTTTTTTTGTGATATGGGAATTGAACCTGGGGACACTGTATCACTGAACTACACCCTCCTCAGCCCTTTTAATTTTATTTTGAGACAAGATTTCGATAAGTTGCCCAGGTTGGCCTCTAATTTGTGATCCTCCCGCTTCGGCCTCCCAAATAACTGGGATTACAGTTGTGCACCACTGCGCTCCACTCTCCTCCTCCTCCTCCTCCTCCTCCTCCTCCTTCTTCTTTTCTTCTTCTTCTTCTTTTTATTTTGCAAGGCTTGGGATTAAACCCAGGGCTTTGTGCAGCCACTGAGCTGCACCCTCACATCATACTGGCTCCTCCATTAATTAATTAATTAAATAATTTTTGGGGGTACTGGGGATTGAACCCCAAGGTGCTTAACCACTGAGTCACATCCCCAGCTCCCTCTTTTTAAAATATGTATACTTTTATGTAGAGACAGTGTCTCTGAGTTGCTTAGGGCCTGGCTAAGTTGCTGAGGCTGACTTTGAATTTGTGATCCTCCTGCCTCAGCCTCCTGAGCCACTGGGATTACAGGTGTGTGCCACTGCACCTGGCCCTAAATAAAACCTAAATAAAATTTTTTGATGCAAGTGATTTTATATTTTTATAACACTCATGATTTTATTCTTAAAACAAAAATTATTCTTTGACCAGTCAATCATTTACCACTCTGTTGACACTTTCTGTGGCGCATGCACTGGGCTGATGCTGGGAAGACAGAGACAACTGAACATAGTCCATGTCTTCAAAGAGCTCCCGTCCTGTGCACAAGCAACGGGAGGCACATCAGTGATCCCACAGGAGCAAGGCTGTGGCTGCTGTAGAGGAGGTTGCTCTCTGCAGAATTTGGAGGCAGGCTTGGGTTTTTCTTCATGGGAAAGGGGTGAGTTTGGGCATCAGACAACCCTCCCTCCAAGCCCTAAATTAATCCCTTCAAAGCTTGTGACCTCAAATAAGTTAATTTTCTTATCTATAAAGTAAAAATAGTAGCTAGGAGTGGTGGCACCTGCCTGCAATCCCAGCGGCTGGGGAGGCTGAAGTAGGAGGATCATGAGTTCAAAGTCAGCCTCATCAACTTAGAGAGGCCCGAAGCAACTCATCAAGATCCTGTCTCTAAATAAAGGGGCTGGGAAGGTGGCTCAGTGGTTAAGCATAGCTGGGTTCAATCCTCAGTACCAAAAAAAAAAAAAAAGTAAAAATAGTAGTGTTTGTGCTTTAAGGGTTTGTGAGAAATAAATGAGGTGCTGTGTGCAAGCCCAGTGCCTGGCATATACTAACTGCTCAATAAATGTCAGTCTTTTCGTTCTTGGCTACGATTTCAGAAGTGCAGGGAAGGTCCCTCATAGCTTTCTCCGTCTGCTAGGTGACACCTGGAATTCCTTCAGAAGAGGGAAACCCCTTCATTACCCAGCCAGTGAAGGGCTCCAGTGTAAACAGCCTGGGATGCGAAACAGAGTGGCTGCAGCACACCTCACCATGTAATTTGCTGATGCCAGGGCTTCCGCTCTGGGAGGATTCGGTAAGAATAACCCTGTGCCCTGAGCACTTCTGAAAGCGCTGCCCCACCTCTGACCTCATTTCATCTCCCCAGCGCCTCTTTGGGGAGAGCAGGGCTCCAGGTTGGCCTCATTTCACTAAGGAGGGGCTTGTGTTGAGCAGGAAGTAAGTAAGCAGCCAGGTGAGCCAGCTGCCAGCCAGCCCAGAGCGCTGGGCCAATGCACAGAACAGGAGGGGGACGTCATTCTAGAAGGGAACGTGGGAAACCCAAATGAAGAGAAGCTCAGCGCCTCCAGGGGAGGAGGAGCAAGGTGTTGTCCACCCACTGCGTGGGTTTTCATCACTCTAGGCCTCAGTTTCTTTTTTACATTTTTTTTTTTTTTATAAAATGGCTGTAATAGTGCCCATTTTATAGGGCTCCTATAAGGAGAAAGAGGATAAAAAAAAATAAAGCAGGCCGGGCACGTTGGCGCATGCGGCTCAGGAGGATGAGGCAGGAGGATCACAAATTCGAGGCCAGCCTCAGCAATTTAGTGAGAACTGTCTCCTTGTCTCAAAATAAAAAATAAAAAGGGCGCTACTGGGTTCAATCCCTGGGGGTGGGGAGAGGGGGGGAGGGGGAGGGGAGAGGGAGAGAGAGAGAGGGAGGGAGGGAGAGTGGGAGGGAGAGAGAGAAAAGCAGTTAGTACAATGCTAGGTGAGAAGGCTGCGTTGGGCAGGGTTGGGCAGATTGGCGTTATCATCGTCCGATCACCTGCAAGCAGGAGTGGTGGGTGTGTGCTAGGTGCTCTGTGAGGATCATGAAAGCAAAGGTAAGTGAGTAGCTCCATAAACGGCCACGCTGCAACCATGGTGTAGAACAGGCCTGCAGAGGAATTCAGCAAGGTGGGCGGGGTGCGGGGGGAGCGGGAGGAGCCAGGTCTGCAGGCATCTTCTGGTGCCTGTGTGGAGGGAAGCCCCAAGGAACAACTCCTTTCTTTGGGGAGGAGGACTCTGGGACACCTTCTGCCAGAAGCCTGGTGCAGTGGCACATACCCATAATCCCAGCTACTCAGGAGGCTGAGGTGGGAGGGTCTCAAGTTCAAGGCCAGGTTGGGCATCTTAGTTGAGACATTCTCTCTCTCTCTCTCTCTCTCTCTCTCTCTCTCTCTCTCTCTCTCTCTTTTCCTATACCTGGTTCAGTCCCCAGTATAGAAAACAAACAAACGAACTAAATGGAGCCAGAATCTTTGGCCCCCAGGTCACAGGTAGAGATTGTAGGCACACCGGTAAGTCCCAGAGGGTGAGGGAGACAGAAGTCCAAGTCCATACTAACTGCAGGGGTGGCACCATGGGTGATCTGAAAGCCACACAGGCCTGGGGAGGGAGGGCAGAGAGCTTTGCTGTGGTCCTTGTGCTGGGGGTGTGGGGTGGTCCATAAGGACCCAGGCTGCTGTCACCATATTCCTGAGAACTTCCTCCCCTGCCCCTAGCTGGGTCCCTCCTCTCCTTAGGAGTCGTTTCTGCTCTTCTGTGCCCCTCCTGTCCTGTCCCAGATCTTCTAGTGGATTCCTATTGATTCTGACTTTGTTTCTGTCTTGGGTACCAGGGATCGAGCCCAGGGGCCACCTAACCATGGAGCCACCTTCCCAGCCCTTTTAATTTTTCATTTAGAGACAGGTCTCACTAAGTTGCCTAGGACCTTGCTAAGTTGCTGAGGCTGGCTTCAAACTTGCGATCCTCCTGCCTGAGCCTTCTGAGCCACTGGGATTACAGGCCTGCGCCACTGCATGCTGGCTGATTCTGAGTTTATGAAGGGGCCTCTGTAGGGGAGGCCAGAGGACCCCTCCACTTCTGAGCCACAGAAGTCTGGTCTGTTTCCATTTGAGTCCTCACTGTTTCTACAGCACCCTCCGCCTGTCCCCCCCACCCCCATCCCCTGCTGCTGGCTCCTTTCTGCTGTCACTTAACTGTTTAGATTGTTTATCTGTTTATCGTTCTCCTCAAACAAAACCCTCCCTCCCTTGGCCCCATTTGCTCCTCAGATAACATCTTCTCCCCCCCCCCCCTTATCTTGACAGAACTCTCTCCCTGCTTGCTGTTCTCCTTCTCATTCACTTTTCACACCACTCAAAATGGGTTCCCAAGTGGTATTGCTCTCCCTGGAATCACCAGTGGTTTCCAAAGTCACCCGTGAGCCACATTCCCAGGCCTCTTAATTTTGAGACAGGGTCTTGCTAAGTAAGTTGCCTTGGCTGGCCTCGAACTTATGATCCTCCTGCCTCAGACTCCTTGGTAGCTGGGATTGCAGGCATCTCTCACCATACCCAGCTTCCGCTCCCCCACCCCCATTTCTAAACCCAATGGCCATTCTCAGAATGTTTCTGAAGGACAAACTTACAAAAATTTACTTTAAAAGATCTTAACTAGCTTTATTTTCTAGAATCAGGCAACACTTTATTCCACAAAATAGAGGAAGTATTATGATGGTCCCAGCAAAGGTGGTTGGATTTATAGCTAGAGAATGGCTTGAAGTGAGCAGGCACAGACAACAGAAGTGGAGTGGCATTACTTTCCTTGTAGGGTGGGGACAGGGAGACAACAACAGCAAAATAACCCATTGGGTAATATCAGGTTACTTCCACTTACATTTTTTTGTGTGAGGATTAAGGCAGAGGGAACTTTGTTATCATTTCAGTTGAAACCAGTCTGTTTGGGAATATGGCTGTTATCTCTCTAATCCCGATTTCTCAGAAGCTGAGATAAACAGCTTAGTTTCAGCTTGGTGACATGGAACGTTAGCCTGAGTGACTCCATTTTGACTTTTAGCTTGGTCAGCTGGGGCCTAGTACAGGAGCTTAGTCCAAAACAATGGCCTCCAGTATTTTCTATTTAGCACTGAATTGGGCAGCATTCGACAACGTGGGCCCCTGCTTGGAGAAGTCCACCCCTGTGGGTTCCCCAGGGCGGGGCCGCCTACCCCCTTGGGTTGGCTGGCCTCTCAGTTTCCTCTTCTGTCTCCGGCCCTGGGCCCTCCCTCTCCTGTGGGTACTCCTCGGTTGTGTCCAGGGTGCTTGCCTCCTCTCCCTCCACACGTTCTCCCTGCATGAGCTCATCCCCCTCATGGCTTTAATTACCATTGACAGCAATGATCTCCCGTGTGGGCTTGTCTTGGGGCGTGAACCCAGCTGCTTAGGAACCTCTCCACTGGGCTGCCTCGCAGGCCCTCCATCTCCACCTGTGAACTTGAACCATTCGAACAGCCCTCCGCACCTTCCTGCCGTGTGGTCATCATCTCAGCCAGCACCCTCACCCCCACCCAGTAGCCTGTTGGAAATTTGGATTTGATTATTGACTCCTCCTTCTGGGTCACCTCCTGCCCTCCCAATCCACATTCAGTCCTTCTGGTTTTTTTTTTTTTTTTTTTTTTTGGTGCTGGGGATTGAACCCAGGGCCTTGTGCATACGAGGCAAGCACTCTACCAACTGAGCTATATCCCCAGCCCAGTCCTTCTGTTTTTTATTTGTTGCTGTCTCATTATTGGGGATTGAACCCAGGGTGCTCTACCAATGAGTTACTTCCCCAGTCCTGGTTTTATTTTTACATATTTTTTTGTACCAGGGATTGAACCCAGGGGTGCTTAACCACTGAGCCACATCCCCAGCCCATTTTATTTTTTGAGACAGGGTCTTGCTGAGTTGCTGAGGCTGGCTTTGAACTTGCAATCCTCCTGCCTCAGCTTCCTGAGTAGCTGGGATTACAGGTGTGTGCCAATGTGCCCAGCTCAGTCCTTCTGTTTGATGTGCCCAATTGTCCCTTAGTTTTTTCCCCCTTCTAATCAGCTTTACAATCTTCTACTTATGTCCTTTCTTATGACCCCACCCTGGCTTCTCTTATAGCCTCCTCTGGGGTTGCCTCTGCTTACTCCTGTCAGCTGACGGGGGGGGGGGGTGGGGGGGGGCTGGGCTCTGCCTCACACCTTGGGCTTCTCTGTTCCCTTTTCCCAAGGTTTCCTCAAGCCTCTTTGAAAATCAGTGTCATTCTTAAAAGGGACAGTTTAAAGTCCATAGACCTACTTCAAATCCAAATGTCCCCACTTACCAGCTCTGTGACTTTGAACAAACCTTTTTTTTTTTTTTTTTTTTTGGGTGGGGGGTTGAACTCAGGGGCACTCGGCCACTGAGCCACATCCCCAGCCCTTTTTAGTATTTTATTTAGAGGCAGGTCTCATTGAGTTGCCAGCACCTTGCCGTTGCTGAGGCTGGCTTTCAACTCTTGATCCTCCTGCCTCAGCCTCCCGAGCTGCTGGGATAACAGGCGTGCACCGCCGTGCCTGGCCTTGGGCAAACCTCTTAACTGCTGTAAGCCTCAGTTCCCTCCAGTGTGACTGGGGCTCACTGTCTTAAGAAGCCTGTGGATCAAGCAGAGTGTCTCCAGCTGCTTGTGGATCCTAGAGAAAAGTGCTATCTGGAGTCTTTGTTTTTGGAAGATGACCCATCAATTGTGACAGATAAAAGCTCCAGCTCCTTCTAGCTCCTTCCTAGTGGGGGCTGAACTGCTCTGAAGACAAAAGCCAGAGACATCTGAGCAGGAAGAGGGTGAGAACCCTGAAACAGGAGAGCAGGGGAGGGACAAGGGAGGGGCTGCTGCTCATGGTGGCACACACTTATAATTCCAGCCCCTCTAGAGGCTGAGGCAGGAGGATCACAAGTTCCAGGCCAGCCTGTCAGTTAGGCTCTAAGTAACTTAGATGATTTTTTGTTTTTGGTGGTTCTGGGGATTGAACCCAGGGCCTTGTACATGCAAGGCAAGCACTCTACCAACTGAGCTGTATCCCCAGCCCAGGCTCTAAGTAACTTAGACCCTGTCTCAAAAAATTGAAAAAAAAAAAAATTAAAAGGGCTAGGGATGCAACCCAGTGGCAAAGTGCCCCCGAGTTCCCTCCTCAGTATAAAACAAAACAAAACAAAAACCGCCCTGAACCCCAGGGGATCTGCTTTTTAAATCTGAGCCACTTGCTAAAAATAGCCCCACCTCTCTTCCCCCCATGCCCCCCCATCCCAATTTTTCCCAACTTTTAGTAAAATCCTCTTACAAGTTCTGCCTTATATTAGTCACATTTTTTGGGGGGTGGGGAGGGAATTAAGGAAAGGGCAGAGGACTGCCCATCACATGGACTCTCCTTGCCCCCAAGTCTGGTTTAGGTAGCATCCTCCCTCTGTAGGTCTGCAGAAGAAAGAAGACCTGAGTGAACTCATTTCCCCACAGAATGGGATGGAGAGGGAGGCATCAGAGGAGAGGGAGCCCTCGCAGGCCGGGTCCCGCCAGTCGCAAGAGTCTTGGAAAGCATGAGGCCGGGATGGGGCGCTGCTTTTATCTGAATACCAGGGGGAAAAGTGACTTCCCAAACCCGAAAGGGACATTAGGAGAGCATTGGGATCTGAGAATTTAATCTGAAGATGTGCTTAATGAAGGCTGCTAGCCCCAGGCTCAGGCAGAGGGAACTCTAGGAAATTTGGGAGTTACTATTTTTAAAAAAACCCATTCCAACAGCCTATTTTATGGATAGAAAGACGCGAAAATCTCATCAGAAGGCGGAGGCACACAGCTACAGCCTATCTCCTTGAAGATTTCCTTGGCGCCCAGGCCCTCCTCAGGGGACAGTGGTTTCTGGTGACAGGGGTCTAAGCAAGTACAATCAGATTGCTGTCATTTGGATTCTGAAGGTCCCACAAAGGCCCAGGCATTGGAATTGGGAACAGTGCCAGGCTGTGGCCTGTTGGGAAGTGATAGAATCTTCAGGAGGTGGGGCCTAGCGGAAGGTCCTGGATGGCATGCCCTTGGAGGGGATATTGGCATCCTGGTCCCTCCTCTTCCTCTCTATTTACTTCCTGGCTGCCATGAAGTGACAGTGTCACCATGCATTCCCCACCATGATGTGCTTCCTCACTGAAGTCCCCAAAGGAACGGGGCCAATGAACCGTGAAGTGAGCCAAATAAACCTGTTCCCTTATTAAGTGGATTATCTCAGGTATTTTGTTACAGTAACAGAAATCTGACTGATATCTGACCATATCTGGTAATGTCCATTTTGTTCATTCATTTGTTTACTTATATTTGTAGTACTGGCGATTGAAACCAAGGCCTTGTGCATACTAGGCAAGCACTCTACCCCTGAGCTCCAACCCTGGCCTATTTATTATTTATTGGTCTGGAGATTAAATTCAGGGAGCTTCACCACTGAGCTACATCCCTAGTCCTTTTTATTTTTCATTTTGAGACAAGATCTCACTAAGTTGCTGAGAAACTAGCTACTTTACTGAGGCTGGCCTTGAACTTGTGATCCTCCTGCCTCAGCCTCTTGAGATGCTGATATTACAGGCATGTGCCACCATGCGGGGTTGGAAATATCCATTTAGAAAATTGTTATCCTCCATTACTATGATTTTAAATAACATTGATTTTCTTCCTCTGTGTTCCCAGAACACCTTCTGTCTATCTCCACTCATCTGCCACCGAGCGCCAATCTTGGATAACTGTATTTCTATTTAGATGTAAGAAATCTGGCTGATTTAACATGTGTTTTGCAGAAATAGAATTGTTATTTTGTGGTTCCATTGCGTATTCGGTCTCTCTTCCTCCAATTTTGCTGTGAGCTCTTTGAGTCAGAAATCAAATGGACAGTTCTCCTCTGGCTCCTCTACCTCGCACACCACCGATGTGTCTGTCGCTGCTGAGGGTGTTAATTCTGTTGGGCTCACAAAACAATACTCCAAAGCCAGGCACTTGGACATGCTGGGTACTTTGAACTAAAAAAAGCAGCCTCAGAACCAGGGTCTCTCTGACTTTCTCCCCGTCCCCTGTCTTTTGCTCCCCCCTCCCCTAAGTGCTGGGAGGGGCCGTCTCTGAAGCTCCGTGGGTGTCCACCTGAGGGCCGCATCCTCTGGAGGACCAGCTCTCAGCACAGAGGACTAGAGCGACCTCACATCCACAGTCCACACGGACTCTGTCCCAGGCTTTTTTTTTTTGGCTCATTCATTTCCCGAAAATACTTTCCTTTTTTTCTGTTTTGCCTACACCCCGTCTCCCCTGCCAGAAGGTATAGAAGCTTCTAACTTGCATCAGGTTATCCGGTCCCCACTCTCCCAGGATGCAGTAAACCTGTGTGCCTTTTCTACGAATCTACTGCCATTTATTTAATGAGACTGTTATTGAACCTTCAGAGGGTACAGGGGATGCCCCTTCTGCCCCTGAAGTGCCCTGAAGATCCACCGTTGGGGGGGGGGCCTGAGGGCCACACCCGGGCAGAAGGGGCTGGGGCTTCGCTTGTGTCTTCACTTTAGTCTCCCGGGGTGTCGGAGCTGCACGGATGTGGCAGAGTGGAGAAGGGTGGGCAGTGTCCAGCTGAGGGACACCCTGGGCCCTGGGAGCTGTGTCGATGGGTCCCAAAGCCTACTCGCGAGATCTCTGCAAGAGACGTGGTTCCTCACTGGAGAAGTTCCTATATGGGAGTCACAGAGGATCATTGAAGTGTGGAGGCTGGACATCTTCTCCACTGGAAAGGACCTCAAGTTCATCACCTTCAACTCTCACCCACTGCAAGAATCTCTGACAAGTTTCATCCAGTCTTTATTTGAATGCCTTCAACGACAGAGAGTTCAATACCAATAAAACAGGGCTTTTGGTGACTTAATCATCTTTATTCTCTCCACGTCCTCTTTTTTGTCTTCCTAAATAAAATGTGATTTTAATCAAGTGTTCACCCTCCTCCATGGGCCAAGGGGAAAATAAAACTGATCTAAGGAGTTGTGGTAAACTCATTTTCCTTCCCAGTGATTTGGGCAAGGGCGTGGGTAGATGACACAACTCTAGCTGATGAGGTAGAGGGGAAGCCTACCAGGGGGCTTCTGGAAAAGATTTTTAAAAGACACAGAAGAACAGGTCTCTTCTTCTATTATAAATTTTAACTTAGATATGATGCCTGGAACTGTGGCAGCTACCTTGTGACCATGAGGGTAAGGTAGCTAACCTGAAGGCAAAGTGGAGAAGCTGAGGCTAACAGAACAGAAATATGTAAAACTAACACACACACAGACACACACACACTCACACACACACAAGACAGACTGGGAACATCAATGTAATTCAGTGAAGAGCTGAGGGAACTACTCTTGGGCTGTATCTACCATCTTAAGCAGCCCCCAGAAGCTGTTAATTCATTTTAAACATTTAGTCAATGAAATAGTTTCCATGAACTACAACCAAACCAGGGATCTCTAATCCCAAAGGTATGTTGCGGGGTTTTGAAGCTGAACAAAAGACTACATTGATCTCTGTTTCGGTTTGTTTTTGGTTTTCTCTAATCGTCCACCTTTTGCAGATATTTTGGACTGCCAATTAACTGCGTAGACTAGTCCTAATTCCTCTCTTTTACCTCCAGAGTTTCAGTCAGCACCATTCCTTCATTCCAGGAGATACTAAGAAAGTTGAAAACAAACCAGGCCCCAAAGAAAGCTTGGCGAGACCACTCTACGGGGCGCCACGGAGAGGCGTTTCCAGTCCACCTCGCTGTGTCGGGAAGCCGGTGTTTCTGTCTTGTCCACATTTGGACAAATGCCTGGTTGAAATCAGGGTGCAGTGACTGTGATATGCCATCCCTGTCTTCCTTTCTTGTGAAGAATGGACGTGATATTAACAGACCCACATGGGGTCTGCTTATTCCCGGGGTCTAGACCTTCCCCGGGTGTGTGTATGTGTGTGTGCGCGCGCACACGCGTGCGTGTGCCGCTGGTTTGGGGATTAGGATTGAGCTCTGCTTGGCAGGGTCAGGCCTGGTGCCTCTTCAGCCCTGGGAATCTGAGATGGGATTGGGAATTTGGAAGAGGAGATAATGCTTTCCTGGGCTGCCCTGAGGTTGGGGTCCCTTCCCTCACTCATTATCACCCTCCTGGGCCCGGGTGGTGGCCTCCCCGTATCCTTTGGTCCCCTCTGGCCCAGGTGCGAGGCGTTGCACAGACTCCTCATGTGGTGCTCTGGCCACATGGCTGCCAGGCCCTGGCACTGCCCCAGCTCTCATGGAGTCTGCAGGCCTGTGGGCCCACCCAGCCTCCCAGGGCCCTCTCCACCTGGCCTCGAGCTGGCTCGGGAGATGCCCCCTGAGCCAGGCCTGAGGGTTTGGGGTTACTGGAAGGTGGCCTCCTGGGTTGGTTCTCTCCCTGTTGGAAGAGAGCCGTGTTGGAACAGGACTGGCCCGGAGCTTCCTAACCCCCAGCAGGAGGGGGAGTTCACAGTCTGGGAGCCCCTAGGCCTCCTGGAACTTCTGGGCCCTGAAGGGAGGCAAAGGGGCTTGGCCACACCCAGGTCACCCAGGACCTGAGGGGCCAGCAGAGGCTGTGGTCTGGTCCATGTCGCTGAGCCCCTTAGGAGATCTACCGCGATGGCTGAGATGGTGGTGGGTAGCAGAAGGACCTTGGTTTGAGTCTGGAGGGGATATGGGTGCTGGGAAGGTGGGGGAACTGCCACCTGGGGGCAGCTCCCCTGCACTGAAGGCTCTGCTTCCCAGCAGCAGAGGACACGTAGGGGTCTCTGGCTTGTGGCCTGGCTGGTGCTGAGCCTGGGAGGCCAAGGGGGAGACTAGGAGCTTCTGTGAGAGGATGGGGAATGTGTGGTGGTGGAGGGCACCCCCCCCCATCCAGGCTGCTCACCCCCCGGGGCTCTCACTCCACCATTCACCCTGGAGCTCACCCCAGGAGTGGGGCTGAGGGAAGTGAGGCTGAGAACCTGGAGGTCTGGGTGTGGGAACCACCCCGCAGTGGGAGACTCTCCCTGGCCGGCCTGCATGCAGCAGATGGGTGCAGGGTACATGCGCAAGGAGCACAGTGGCCTCTCGCAGGGCTGTGTGGGCAGCAGAGCCCAGGGAGGCCAGCGGAAGGTGGCTGGAGGGGTGGAGCCAGGCACAGGTGGGCGGCCAGCTCCAGGCAACTGTCTTCTGGTGTCAGCTCTGGGGTCCAGGGAGCGGGGTCCTCATCCTGGAGTTCTGGGGAAAGAGAGGAGAGGAAGAGGGAGGCGGAGGGAGAGCACGGGGTACTGGATGCCCTGCCTGCTCCAGGCCCTGCAGCCAAACACCCTCACTGTTCACCTCTGTCCTTTCCATCCTCTCTGTGAGCCTGGGAGGTGGTCCTTATTCTCCCCCTCCATGCAGGTGAACTCCACCGAGGTCACGCATGAGTCATCAGGAGCAGGGACCAGTTTCTCCCCCACACCAGAGACCGGGGGCCAGAGGAACAGGTGGGAGAAGGGCCATCTCTGGAGAGGGGAGTGGGAGGCTGTGGGGGTAGTGAGTTCACTCCCGGGGCCCCGAACTGATATTCCTTTGGCTTCTCACCATCCTGAGCCCTGGAGAGGATGTCTGAGAGCGCTGGCCACTCTGTTCTGCCTCCCACCTCCACCCAAGTTCCTCCCTGTGCGAGCTGAGCTTGGCGGAGGCTCCCATCCATTCATTGTGTGGTGGGGGGCGCATTTCCTGGTCTTCCCAGCAGGGGGAGCCCTGCCCACCAGCTGCTGTTCCCAGGGTCTGACAAGCCAAGGGGGGCAAAGCATCTGGAGTCTTCATTGTCCTCTAACGATGGTGGGGCCAGAGTGACTGACCTAATGACTGGCCAGCCTGCCTACCTCTGGGGAAGGCCTCCCAGTTCTCTTTCTCTCTGCTTCTGTCCGACCTTTGGGGATTCTGGCCTCCCATGAGGTTGAATTAGATTAGACTTAGACTTAGGCCATTAGGCTCCCGAGTCCCTCCCTCAGGTCTGGAGAGAAAGGACACCATCTGAGAGGCAGAGGAGCAAAGACCACCCTCAGGAAGGGAAAGAAACCCTCAGCAAAGGTCTGGGATGGCGGGTCCAGCCTGTGCGGCTCGGTCTGCAGACTACACAGGACTCAGGTGTTTGCCGGGCCACTGGCTTCTCAGGGCAGCACTGTCTTTCTGCTTGCCCTCCTTCTCTGTGCCTGGACACCTTGGGCAATGGGCTGTTTGGGGCTCAATGCAGGTTGCCCTGGGCTGGGGAATTCAGGAACCAGGATTTTTTCTTGCCCATCTCACCACCTAGCAGATCCCATGATCCTGTTTCAAAAATACCCATTGCTGTGTGTGCCTGTGTGAAGGGGTGGAGGCCACACCCTCTCGGTGCCTTGTCTGTGCTGTCCAGTGTGGCAGCTGCTAGCTGCTCGTTTCTAAGATAAAATTGAATATCATTATCACAATTAATGACATCAGTTCCTTGGTGGCACTGGCCACAGTTCTAGGGCTCAGTGGCCTCATGTGGCTGGAGGCTATATAAGGGACAGCACAGGTATGGCTCCCACTGCTGCAGGCAACTCTGCTGGTCCACCTTGCGCCAGCCTCTCAGCACCTGGGGTGCTGAAGTCCTGATGGTGGGTTGTGCAGCCAAGAGATTGGGCAGGTCAGGTGTGTGGGGTGCTGCCACAGGCAGCCCTGGCACCAGGGAGTCGGGGAGAGGCATGGGAGAAAGAGGGTGGATGTCCAAGGAGGCGCCAGGGAAGGCCTGGGCCAGTGCTGGCACGTGGGTAGGAGACGGGCGGGTGCCCAGCTGGGTGGCCCGCAGTATGGAGTCTCGCCTGTGCGCCTTGGATCCGAGCGTCCACACGCTTGTTTACAACCTGGGAAGAACAATCCCCATCACTTGGTGAAGGGAGGAGAACCTGAGAGGATGCAGGTTAGCTTCCCGGCTCTGTCACTACTCGATGTGTGACCTGGGGGCAGGTTCCTTCATCTCTGGAGCCTAGGTCACTTGCTTGGTGAAACAGAACCGTTGAGCCCTTCACCCTCCCGGCCTGGGGTTGCATGGGGTTCGGAAGACAGTGAGTGTCCGCACCTGCCCGCTGTCGGGAGTGCACAGCCCAGAGCTCAGCGCCTCCTGTCTCTCTGATCCTGTGTGATCCGAACGCCAAGGTCCTTGAGATCTACCTCCTCAGTTCTCAAAAATTATAATGTGCATGGAGTCTGCCTCCTAAGGAGGATCTGAGGCAGCAGCTAACCCGTTATTTTACAAATGAGAAAACAAGCTTCAGGCGGGTTAGCGACTTACTCAAGCCACGTCATCCCCTAAGTTCCCTGATGTTCAGAGCCAAGAGTAGTTTTTAAGAGCAGTCTCTGCCTCAGCCCCACCTCCCACCCCATCCAGATGCCATCAGCTCCTAAGGGTGTGGGGCTGGCTAAGGGAGGAAGAGGTCTGGGGCCAGAGGCTCAGGGAGCATGGCTGTGGGCCAGGAGTCCAGTCAGGGCAGAGTGGATGTCTGGCAAGAAGATGACGGGGGCTTTGAAGTGGCCACTGCCCCTTGCAAGGCCCAGGCCCAGAGAGTGGGTTCAGATGGAGCCTCTGTGTGGAGTGGGGCCCAGAACTGGGGACCTTAGGACACTGTCCTTCAGGACAGCAGCAGGCCTTACTCCTTGGCACACACTCTCATTCCACATATTCTTATGTTGGAGGACTTTGTAATACTTTGTAATAACAATAATGTTAAGAACAACAGTTATTGAGCACCTACTATAAAAGCAGGCATGGTGCTAGATATTTTACCTGTATTCTCTCTTTTATTTTTGTACCAGGGATTGAACCCAGGGGTGCTTAACCGCTGAGCTGCATCCTCATCCCTCTTTTATATTTAATTTAGAGACAGGGTCTTACTAAGTTGCTTAGGGCCTTGCTAAGTTGCTGAGTCTCTGGCTTTGAACTCTCGGTCCTCCTGCCTCAGCCTCCTGAGTTGCTGGGATTACAGGCATGCACCACTGCACTGGCTTGCATTCTCTCTTTTAATTCACTCAACAATCCTGAAATTTAATAATAGCCCTATTTAAAACCTGATGTAACTTTGGGTCAGAGAGGTTCAGTGCCTTGCCTAAGGTCATGCTGTCAGGAGTCACCCGGCCATGTCAGTTTTTCAGCTGGTTCTCTGAATCCCCAGCACTGGAAGCTTCCACTAACCTAGTGATCTCTCCAGTCCAGGGCTTTGGCTGGGAATGTGCTTCCCAGGGGGCTGGGATGCAGGACCCCAGCCTGTCAGGGAGAGTTACGGTCTGACAAGGGGTGGGGTGCTCCCGGCAGAGCCTGGGCTTTGATGGGGGAACTCAGCTTTGATCTTCTTTTGAAGTCCTGGCCAGCAACTTCAGGGGAAGAGTTTGGGGAGGGGGGAGATGAAAAAGCAGAGGAAGCCAGAGTGGGAGAGGAGAGGAGGGGTACGTGTGCGCACATGGGGGGCAGGAGATGGGAGAGAGAAACAGATGTGTGAAGGAGAAGAGGGGAGCCGGTGGCTGGTGTGAGGCAGAGTGAGAGGCTGGGGGGCGAGGTCTGGGGTAAGGAAACGCGGAGGGCAGATGGGGAGGGTGGGCCAGGTGGGGGAGCAGAGGAAAAGGGCCCACAGAGACAGGTAGGCTGGGCCCCAGTTCCCAGCCTCTCCTGCCCAGGAGTCTGGGCTCCTCTACAACGATGCCTTCAGCTCCCTCGCCCACTGTTCCCAGGCTCAGGGTCCTCCTCTCCCCAGGGACACACCTCTCTCTGGCTGGCTCTGCCATGGGCTGCTGTGGGTGTTCAATGGTCCAGAGATTCCAGCAAGTTCCTGGCCAAGGCCTCATGGGAGGCATCAAATGGCCGCAGGGATACCGTGAGCTCACATGGGCACTTTTCTTGGGGTCTGTGGCCCAGGCCTGCACCCCAATCTAGGGGTAGGAAGGGGGGTGTGCAGGGGAGAGTCTGCCAGTGTGGCCGTGTGGCCCTGCACCTGTTCCTGTCTGACAGCCGAGTTCCTCCTGTGGGGCAGCCCCAGGCAGGCAGTGGAGAACCTCGTGGGAAGGGGCTCCCTGGCAGACAGGGCTAATCCCCAACTCCGCAGCCCCCTCTCCTCCCAACTCCACCCGCTCCCCAGCCCTGTCAGCTCGGGTAGCTCCTCCCCGATCCTGGGCACCCTGCTCCAATCCCTTTTGGATTCTGCACCTAAACAGAGCATGCCCCTCCCCAAGGGCTCTGTAGAGGGTGGGAATGTTTGGCAAGTAAAAACCAAGAAGGGAGGTGGCAGAGCCCTCCTTTCTTTGGGTTTCCGCCAGGAGCGGCTGGGATTGTACCCGCCCAACTTCATGTACTAAAGAGAGACTGGGAGGGCTTCCAAATTAGGATTTATAGGATTAATAGCTTTTTTCTGCCCCCACCCCCCCAGTGTGCTTCCCTCACCCGGCCTTGCTCCTGCCGTTGGGCTCCTCCTGGGCCAGACCTCACAAGAAGCTGCAACGGCCCATCCCTGGAGGGGAGAGTCACAGGTGCCCCCTCTCTCGGGTCTGCGGCACCACCTGAGAGGTGAGGATGAGCTGGGCCGGGGGAAGCAGGGCCTGGACCGGGCTCTCCTAGGACGGCTGTGCACAGGGCCTTGGGAGGCCCCTGCTCCCTCTGCTCTTTACTGTTATGTACCCAACAGGGTGAGGCCAAGCGATCCACCCGTGGAGGTGCCGGAGACAAGGCCCTGCTGCGGCATGATGGGCCAACTGTGGGGGCAGAGTCCTGGCTATTGTGGTCTCAGAACTAAACTGGATCCTGGGAGGTGGGAACATTCTCTGGGGTCTCCAGAGGAACCCCTCTTGGGCCGGCCCCTGCACCGGGCCTCCCTCACACTCAGCACTGTCTATCACTCCTGACCAGCCTTACCTGGCCTCTGCTGTCCTTTCCTCTGTCCCCTTACGCCTACTCATCCCCCAAAACAGCTCAAGCACAAGGGCCTCCAGACCAGGTTTCCTTATCTGCAGCCACAGGGTGGGGCCTTTGGCCCGAGGCTCCAGCACTAAGGATAGTCAGCTTCCTTTGACACTCCCTGGGGGAGGGCATGTGTTTCCTGAACCTCCTCTCATCTTGCCCTCTCCAGAGTCATGTCTGGTTCTGTGCTCTGTGGCCTGCATGTAACTCTCAGGGTCTTCCAAGGCCCAGCTCACTACACACCCCCTGCAGAGCCCATGAGTCTCCTTCAGCCAAGCGCTTAGGGGCCCTGAGCTGTCCACCTTACTGGTGGTCCCTTGAGGCCAGGGGCCAGGGGCCTCCCTGGACCCCAATCCTCAGCACAGTGGCTGGTACGAGCAGATGCTCAATGAAGGTTGGTCAAATTTAACTGTTCACCTGGGCCAAAGGAGATCAAGAGGGAAATGTGAGCACGTAGTCTCATGTAGGCCCCTTGATGGGAAAATGAAGTGGAGCATCCGGGTGTCTGATGAGGGCAACGGGCCGTCATGATGCAGGGGGTGAGAAGAAGGAGGACTGTTGGAGCAGGAGGAGCCCTGGAGGTTATTCAGCCCATTCTCTTCATTTCACAGGTGGGAGAATGAGGCTCACGGGCACCAACACCATGTGCTTAGGGCGACACAAATTGGTGGCAGAAAGGCCACCTCATTCCAGACCTCCGAGCTTCTTCTGGTCCCCGTTCCTTCCTCTACACCCCTCTGGTCCCCACCCACCTTCCCCTTCCCACTGCAGGGCCCCAGCCTGGCTTCCCTTCAGCTGCCTACGCAGTTACGGTACAGGCCCTGATGGGAGGGCCGAGGGGGGCCAGCAGAGCAGGCAGGTGTTGGCCGGGGTGTACCTGTAGTCCAGAAGCAGGGTGGGCCACTAGGGGTCGTGAGCTAGGGTGGGCTCAACTGGATGGTGGCATATTCCACAACCTCACCAGGGCCTGGCACAGTGTTCCGTGGCCCTGGCACGAGTTCCAGGGCTGAGGTGTCCAGCTCTGCATAGCAGACATCAGTGTCCTTTAGGCCAGAATCCTGGGAATGGGGCAGAGGAGGTGATGGCAGGAGGGGCATCCAGGGTCAGGTGGGGGATGAAGCGGCCCAGGGCCCACGTTGGGATGAATGGGGAGGTTGAGTGTGCCATGGGCACATGAGAGAGGATAAGGGACACAAAGGATTGGGGGGTGGAGAAAGAGAATCAGAAAATGAATTCATTGGTGGCACACGATTGTACTCCCAGTTACTCAGGAGGCTGAGGCAGGAGGATCTCAAGTTTGAGGTCAGCCTGGGCAACTTAGTGAGATCATATATGTATAGCTGAGGGTGTAGCCCAAGGATAAAATGCCCCTGGCTTCAATCCCCAGTACTGGGGGAGAGATCAATAAAAACAAAGAAAGACATTTAGAAGATGAACAGGCCACAGGCATTTATGTGCTCTGCTAGGCTGTGCTCCCTGGGGCCCTGGCATGGGTGGGCAGAGGCAGGTGGGTACCACTCCTGGCCCCACTTGGCTCTGAGAGAGGATTTCGGCCCACCCTCTCATTTTGCAGAGGGAAGAGACAGGCCTAGAGGAGGGCCGTGCCGAGCCCGGGGTCTGCAGCAGAGCCCAGAGGCATTAGGCGGACCGTGGAGACCAAGCATCAGGCTTTGGATTTTAGCTGGTCACTTGCCGTGGCCCGATGGGAACACAGCCTATCTTTCATTTGTAAACTGGAGAAATAAAATTCAGGAGCATTAGCCCTATTGCTACAGCCCTGGCTCCAACTCCCACCCTGGCTGTTCCGTGGCCCTGCGTTACCTGGGCTCTTAGTCTGGGAATTATTAGGGTCCGTGGAAAAGCAGAGCCCTCCCTGCCACGGCTGGGGGTGGGCACTATTAAGTCACACTGGGGTGCCGAGCCCTTCTCCCTCCTGGGGCCTCGGTTTCCCCTTCAGCAGAATGTGAGGGTGGCTCGAGGCCCGAGGCCCTTCCAGTTCTCATCTCGGGAGTTTCCCTCACAACCCGCTCCTCCTCGGCTCAGTGCTGAATGCAGGTGCCCAGGCAGACCGTGTCCTGACCTCAGAGCAGCGCCGAGGGAGAGCTGGGGTGTCCCAGGCCGGGAGGGCAGAGGCTGGAGCAGGATGGGGGGGTCTGTGCTGTTGGAGGGGAGCCCCTGGGCTGGCCCCACGTGTGGCCCACTCTCTTCCCTTGTCTGGTGGCCTCCTGATCTTAGTTACCACCTAGCAATGCCCATCTGGTGACTGAGGTCAGAGGCACATGGCAGGGCTAAGATTAATGCAATTAGCTCCTGATTTCTTACAAGTGAGAGTCATACCCTGACACCTTGTCCCTCTGTCCTTGGTATTTCCAGAGCTGCTTGGCATGGAGGATGGAGACCTTTTTTTTTTTTTTTTCCAGAAACAAAGAGCCTCAGGAGAAGGTTTGGGATATAGAAGGCCAGAGACAGAAGGAAAGGGGTAGGGCTGGACAGATAAGAGTCTGGGTCCAATCCATACATGGAGGGTATCTGTGGCTGCGAAAGAGGAGTCAGGCCAGTGGGGAAGTGTGAGGAGGAGCTGCTGAAGAGCCTCCAGGAGGCAGCCTAGACTGGCCTCACCCCATGGCCTCAGAGGTAGTAATAGCCTGGGCCTGTCATAGGGGTCCACAGGTGGGAAGGGTGAGTGGCCGCCACTCTGGGATGCTGTGGGAACCATGCTACGGAGGCAGGGACTGGACACAACCACTGTGTCCCCCATTTCAGGTACCAGTGGTGAGGGAGGACTGAGTGAAGCCCTCTCTTGTTCTCCACTATTGTGAGGATGGCTGGGGATGGGAGCTCAGGTGGCTTAGGCCAGGTGTCCTGGAGCGGCCCAGACTCCACAGGTTCCACTAAGGCCGTTTACCAAGAGACCATCAGTGTCTAGGTAAATTCTCTCTGTAGGTGCTTCTCCACTGAGCGCTATCAATAGGCACAACCGCGGCTCTGACCCCCAGCGAGGCCTGGGAGACTTGGCAGAGATGACAAAAGGTAGCCTGGGAGCATCTCATCAAGGTAGGGGGAGGGGGCTTTCCAGTTTGCTCTATAGGTTCCACTGTGCAGTGAGCCCTGGGCACGTTGCCTTCAGCCTTAACAGAATTTGTCTCAGAGACAGTGGTGACCTGCAGCTCCTGCTAGGCGATGCCCTGATGGGGGCAAGAAGACAGGTACAAAGGATAAAGTGGAGATTCGGGTCTGGCTCACTGACTGATGGCAGGAAGGACCAGTGGACTGCAGAACACAGAGTCCCTGGCACAAGGCACTAGCCCTGTTGCCAAAGATTTCACCAGTGGTGACCTGGGCGAGCACACTGGTGGAGGGACACTCTCAGGTACAAAGTGTAGCATTCTAAAGGGATTCAGGGGACAGTGCCTGCGAGGACAGCGTGTTGGCTGGTCCTTGTGAAGTCATGTGGGCACCACTAGTGAATAAAAAGAACTGAAAACCATCAAGAATGAAAACTTGGTGTGAGAGCCAGAGACCTTCTGGAAGCTTCCAGAGAGACCCCATCTCCTGTAGTGGGGGGATGCAGCAGCTAGGAGCAGACAGGATTTGAGAGCAGGAACCACAGAGCTTGGGAGAGGCTGGATCAGGCAGGCTTATAGCACCAAGGTAAGGGCCCTGCTCAGACGACCTGGGACCCTGGACTCTGGTGAAGGTGAATGAACAGAGCCCTGGGGATATGTCTATCCCTCAGAGCAGGAAGAGGTGGCCTACCCTTCACTGGTGGGAACTGCTGCCAACCCAGGCTGGAGGACACTGCAAGGTCTCTGCCCTGCAAGGTAACGGACACCACCCCCTTGAAAGCTGCTCCCACCCCTGTTCCTGGCCGGTGATCCCTGTCTTATCTCCGTTCAATCTGTCAGTCTGGCCCCTACAGAAACCAGATGGTTTCTAGAGAATGAGGTTTGAGGCTGTGGTCTGAATGTTGGTGTGCCCCAAATTCACATGTTGAAAGGCTAACCCCCACGATGATAGCTTCAGGGATAGGGGCCTCCAGGAGATGAGTGGGGTTAGTGCTCTTCTAGAAGAGCCCCAGGTGCCCATTTATACCATCTATGAACCAGAGAGGTTCACCAGACACTGAGTCTGCCAGCCTTGGCCTTGAACTACTCGGCTTTCTCAGAAGTGGGAGAAATATGTCCCTCTTGTTTATGAGTCACCCAGTTCATAGTATGTTGTAACAGCAGCCTGGACAGACTACGACTAGAGGCTCAATCAAGAGATAGCTCCAGTTGCAGCTGCTGGAGCAGTTTTCTACATGCCATCTGCAGAACCAGCTTGGTGGCAATACTTTGAAAGGCCTCTAAATGGTGCTGTGTCCCCAAAAGGAAGAATACACAGGTCTGGGAACAAAAGATGAAAGCCAGAAGGAGTCACTTTCCATTGCTCCCAGTGAATGAGTGGGGCATTCCGTGCTGGACTCTGTCTGTGCGGCTGAGGGTCCCATTGGGCTGGAAGCCAGGGCTGTTCTGAGATTAGAATACTTGGACTCCATGTGTTCAGGAACCACCGGGCAAGAAGGGGAGCCACATATTGTCAGGGGTAGTTGAGTCGGATCAGCAGGAGGAGATCAGGCAGCTGCTACCCAGTGCAGGAAGAGGAGAGAAACCAGAAGCCACGCTTGGTCTACTTGGGTGCATCTTGTGGTTTCACTATGAGGGGACACACACAAGCCTGCACGAGAAGAGTGTGCTTATCAAGGACTCAGGGGCCTTGGGAATGGAGGTCTGGGTCACATCAACAGCTTAGCCACCAGAATCTGCTGAAGAGGTAGTATGGCAAGGGGATTTGGGGATGGATGAGGAGAGATGAGTACCGGTGGTGGCCCTAAATTTGCCCTAGCAACAGGGGCCCCATCTTCAGGAGGAGAGCCTTACCGAGTCATGGAGAAGCTGCTCCCTGAACCTGGATGGATGAGAAGATCTCTCATTGTGGGGGTGCACCACGGCAGCTGTGCACACATGGCTCAGATACCCCACAGTGGGACCATGGTGGGCTGCAGCCCTACCTGCTGCTCCATCCTCCAAGGTCATGGGGGTGACTCATCTGCTTCTAACCTGGGCTCTCTGTGCTCATAAGGCTGAGGAGTTGGAAGCCTCTCTCCTTGAGGGTAAGGCTGTGTCCCTCTCCCTTCTCTTGCAGACATGAGCTTTGAATCCTCTGAAGTCCTCCCTAAGATCTAGCCTAGATCCACAGGTTCTACAAATGGTACCTGCTGCCTGACTTCTAGCCCAGAAACCTTGGCAGACATGAAGGGGAGCTATGGTCTTAGCACTCTGGAGTGTTTGTGCAGCATGAACCTGGTCCACACAAAGAGAAGCTTGGGCACACTCAGGCTAGGAGGAGGAGGTCAGGCTGAGTTTGAAGTGGACTGGAACTCACAGCCCACTTTAAACTGAGTTTAAAGGAACCTTAAGTTGGTGACCCCAAGGCTCCCTGCAGTTTCCCAGATCCTCTATTCCCAAAGTCCTGCCTTGGTGAATGGTGCATGCTCTGCCACACTCTTTCTCACCACTTGTTGAGAAGGAGAATTGATGACAACATCAATAATGTGACTTGTATACAAGCAGCACTGACAACAAACCAGAGTACAGGGGATAAATCCTTCCCCGGCCCAGTAATTGCTCTGTAAGCCAAAAGGAATTACTTTCTTGGCAACAGCAACAGAGCCTCCCTGGGATGCCAGGGTTTCCCTTCCCCTGGGGACCTCCACACACCACCCCACAGGCCATTCTTACAAGCATCTGTCACATGGCCCAGGGCTCATGTAGGACCCAGTGGGGCAGATGCTCTCCTTGACCCATCATCTGGCCCCTCCTGCCTGTGGCTGGTGGATAGAGGTGGCTCCCTCTGCCCTGTGCCCCAAGAGGCTGTTGAATGGTTAACCTTATCTGGGGACTTCATCAATCCAACTTGGGCACAGCCCAAGGAGGGACGGCTGATGGGGAGGAGGAAGCATAGCCCTTTGCTGGGCCTGAGGCTCAGATGAGGGAGGAGGTGGGGACAGGAGGGATTTCTAGGGGGGGCCTTCAGAGTGGATGCTGTCTTTGGGCTAGGGCTGCCAGTCACGGCCTGACTCCTCCTATGTCCCCAGGGAGGGCTGTGCGTGCCAGGCTGAGGGGGCGGTGTCAGAGAGTGGGATGGGGAACTTGTTCTTGGGGACTAGGGCCAGCTGCAGCTGTCCCCTTATATCTCTGCGATTTCATGCTGAGCCTGGGCCCACTCTTCAGGGGGTCCCACTGGAGTCTTTCCAAATTGCTAACCTCCATCATATTCTTTTTGCATGCCTCGGCCCCAACTCCTTCTTCCTGTTCCTTCCTCCTACAGCTCTGATGAGTAAGGTGATGGACTCTTGACTAGAGGCTGAAGGAGAGGCTGATTTGGCAAACCCTGGGTGGGGCACAGCTTTCTCTGTACCGGAAACAGTGGATCTCCCCCTTCCATTCGACCTTGCCCACTTTCAGGGCTACCTGGCCTGCTCTCTGGGCAACAGGCAGCTGACCTGGGCTCTGAGGCTGCAGAGGGCTCCACATTCCCTGAGTTGCCACCTGTGGCTCTGGGCTTCTTTGTCTTCAGGTGAAGTCCCCACACCTCTGCTCCTCACAGTGGCTACGGCAGGGTCAGTGCCTGCACTTGGGAGCCAGAAGACCCTGGGCTTTTCCTAGTCGCTCACTGGGGATTCCTGGGCAAGCTCCTAATGTCATGGAGTTTCAGTTTCCTCATCTACCCATGGGGGCAATGAGAGACTTATCATAGAGATTGCTGTGAGAGCAGAGAAACGGAATTGTGTTTGAGAAGCAGCCTGCAAGGTGCCTGGTGTGTGGGTGCTCTGCACAACTGTGGTCTCTTTTGTTGGGGTCCGTGGGCCACACGGTGCAGACTGGGCCATGCTCTAAACCCTCAGATGGGAAATGGAGTGGTCAGGGCTTGTCTGAGGAGTGGGCTTTGTGTCCACAGTGAGTTCCAGCCCACTTTCAAGTTGACCAGCTGGGGGTCTTTCGCCTCTGCATATTATCAGAAGGCAGAGGCCAGGCTGGTCTTGTGGGCCAGCACCCTGGAAGGGAGAGCCATCTCCCCGGGGGAAGGATTTGGCACTTCAGTGGGCCTTAGAAGGCACTTTCCGCCAAGAGGGAGGATGGCTGTACTGTGGAGACAAAGGTACGGCTCACCCACCAGTGCCAGGAGAGAGGGTGTTATCTTTAGGCCCAGGCGCTCTGGCCTGGGTCTCTGGGATGGCAGCATATGGGTACCACCCCCAAGCCCCATGCCTGCTGGAAGGAACAGGGTGTGGGCAGAGGTGGCAGCCATTCAAGTGGACGGTGGCCCTCTGAGCAGCTGGGAGTGGGGCCAGGAGGAGGGCTGTGCTGGCTTCCTGGTGGTCTTTGGCAGGACTGGGAACTGGGGTTCAGGGTGCAGAACGGAGGGAGGGAGCTTGGGGGAGGAAGAGCTGGGCGTCAGGTAGGGCTCAGCCTCCACAGAAGCCCCACTCTCCCACTGTTCTGCCCACTGTGCAGCACCCCTGTGCCCAGGGCACCTGAGCGGTTCCACCCCCGGGTAGAGGTTTCCTTCTATGGTGGGCTTCCTGTGCCCACCCTGCCCTGGCCTCCTCAGCCTCCTTTGCCCTCTCTTCACCTAAGGCAGCTGAGCACATGGCCAGGCGGGTGCAGCTGGGCTGGGGGCACTCTTCTCCCTGCTCAGTTCTCCTTACCAAGGGGCGGTAGGAGGGGGAGACGCCCAGGTCGTAGTAGGGCGGGTGCAGGGGCAGCTTCGGCCGTTCCTCTTCCTGCTGCTGCCTGCCTGGTTCCAGATGGGGACTCTGGAAGAGAAGGAGATGAGTGCTGCCGTGGCCTGCTCCAGGCAGCCCACCACACCCACGTCTGACTAGGACTCCCTTCCTCGGGTCCTGGGCATCCCATGGGCACCACCTACACGGTGGCTATCTGGGAGGGCGCACCTTGAGCCTTTAGTGTCACTTCCTCTACCAGGGACCAGCACAGGCCAGGCAACTGGCAGGGACCCAATGAACATTTCTTTCTTTTTTTTTTTTTACTTTTTAAAGACAATGTTTTATTTCTTGCATAGGATATATTGTCTTTGTCATTTAAAAAATCAGTTTTATTGAGGTATATGTTTGTTATGATAGAACATACCCATTTTAGAGAAGTCATCTTAAAAAAATCACTGGAAAAAATTATGTCGATAGATATCAAATAGTCTTCAGTTAAAATGTTCCAGGTAGTGGTTCCTATAGCTTATTTTTCTGGTAGAGCAAACCGGATTCTTTCTTTCTTTTTTTTTTATGAACATTGTTTAAAATGAATAAATGGACTAAGAGGTGGGGGAAGAGATCCCCTAGGGGTCCTGGGTAGGTGGAGTCCTGGGCAGGGAGGGTCTTAATTTGCCATCTCTTGGGGTGAGGGGCAGGTTGTCGGCCTGGGCCTGGCTTATGCTGGTGTGATAGCTGTGTCCAGATTGGGCTCCCTTCCTGGGTCATCTCCCATTTTTTTCTCCCTGTCCCCCTAGTCTAGGGAACTTGTTCTCTGCTGCCCTAGGCCTACCTGGATGTCCTCAGATGCAAGGTGGCTCTGACTGTTGGGAGGAGGCTCCAGCTTCTGGGAGGGGGACAGGTCAGTCCTGGGAGAATAGATGAGGTTGAGATCAGCACAGGGACTTATATGGGGGTCCCTGCCGCAGCCAGACTTCCTGACCACTACTGGTCCCTGAGCCCATCAAGATAGGCCCCAGGAAGCCCCCAGAGTGGCCAGAGTGGGACTGTGGTGACTCAGCGTCAGTGGTAGAGGCCAAGGGTGACCTGCTATGTGTCCACTCTAGCCCAGCAGCTTTGTAGTATGGGAGTCACGGGAGTGAATAGCTCTAGCTCCAGGGGACATTAGGAAATCCAAGGGATAAACCTGGGGCCAGGGGAATAAGGCTCCACATGCAAGGTATAGGACACCCAAAATCTTAGCCATCATGATAAATAATATTTAAAGCAGTATTTTTCAAAAAATTAATGCAAAATCCATGATGAACTAAATATCAACATTTTAAATAAAGACAGGATCAGTAATGGTGGCGTGCTGAGCCATATTATAGCCTAAGGCAAAAGGAAAAAAATCAGTAATTCTAATCCTCTCTCTATTTACAATGTTGATATTTTGTTCATCATGGATTTTTTTTTGCCTTCATTGTGATCTTTAAAAATGCATTAAAGCTGGGCGCCATAGCACACACCTCTAGTCCCAGCTACTGAGGAAGGAGGGTTTCATGAGCCCAGGAGTTGAAGGCCAGTCTGGACAATTTAGCAAGACCCTTTCTTTAAAATGTTATTTATGGGGTGAGTTCTCTCTCTCTCTTTTTTTTTTTTTTTTGAGTACCAGGGATTGAACCCAGGGTGCTTAACCACAGAGCCACATCCCCAGCCTTTTAAGTTTTTATCTGCAGACAGGGTCTTGCTTAGGGCCTCACTAAGTTGCTGAGGCTGACTTTGAACTTGTGATCCTCCTACCTCCTAGCCTCCTGAGCTTCAGGGATTAGAGGTGTGCGTCACCGCCCGGCATGAGTGAGGTTTTCAGCTCCCCCATTAACTGTATGCTTCACTGGCCTCTCTGGCCCTCAGCCTGCCCTATAACTTGGGAGGAGGTAAAATCATGCAAGTTATTTAACCTCTTTGTGCCTTTTATTCCTCATCTGTGGGTAATTGTGCACTTATTTCTTCAAGTTGTCACGAGGACAAAATACATCTACATGGGGGCTGGGGTTGTGGCTCAGTGGCAGAGCACTTGTCTAGCATGTGTGAGGCACTGGGTTTGATTCTCAGCACCATATAAAAATAAATAAATAAAGGTATTGTGCCCATCACAAACAAACAAACAAAAAAAAAACCTATCTGTCCCAGTGTAGAACTCGGGGTGGCACCTGGTGTACGGTAGCGCTCTTGAGGGTTACCTTTTCCTGCACAGGTGAGGTAGGGAACCTGGCCGATGAACATGGTGATGTTCAGGTGTTCAGTGACCCTGGGGCCCCTGGGGGTGGCTGGCCAGCACTCACCCATCACTGCCCATTTGCAGTCGGCTCTTCTGCTGCCGGCGGTACAGAAAGAAGACCGCAAGAGCCACGCTGAGGATAAGGACCACAGCCACTGTGCCCCCCAGGAGCCTGGCCACACTTCCAGGGCCTCCCTGTGGGAGGGGCTTGTCTGGAACCAAGAGATCAAGGAAGAAAATCAGTGGGGGAGAAGGGTAGGAGGAAGAGAGAGAGGAAAAAGAGAGGGAGAGAGAGATTGATTCTCAACGGAACCAGGGAGTCAGTGAAGTGGGCAAAATAGAGTAAAGTGAGAACATCAGATCCCGATGCAGGACTCTGCCCTCCCCTGCTCCCCCCACCCTCCAGTTCCAGTTCTGGAGGGGCTGGCTGTCCAGTTAGTGGGGGCAGAACCTCATCCTCTGGCTCCTAGAGCTGTATCTGCAGACGGTGCTGTGATCCTGGGATCTGGGGTATGGAGGTGGGTTGGGGTGGAGGGTCTATGCCAGAAATGGGGTCCCACCTTCTCATTCCATTTCTGGCTCTGCAGGGAAGACCCCTGTTGAGGAGCTTAATTACCTTCCCCTCCCCACCCAATTAAACACGCAAATGAGCTCATTGGAGCTTTGTCGACCCCTTTCTGGAGAGAGGATGAGGATCATGAGGGGAAGTTGGGAGCGTGAGATCAGGTGGAGAAGGGGTGCCTGGGGGCTCCCGGAGGAAGCCAAGTCTCTTCAGTCAGGAGAGGCTGAAAACCTGGAAGGCTGTGGCCTGACCTGAGGTGGCAGAGCCCACCCTCTGGACCTAACTGGTCATAGTACTGGGAGCCTTGCTCCCCGGGAGGGAGGAGGCTGGGGCGTGGGGCAACACCCCTCAACTGGCTCCTCATGGGGCAAGTCACTTGACCTCCCTGGGCCTCCGAAAAGAGAGAAGAGGGCCCAGGACACTTGCTAGGGCTTGCTGAGCTCATTCTCAGCCTGATGGAGCCACCAGTCTGCACCATGGCCAGGCGCCTGCACAGCTTTCCGCTTGTCTAGGCGTGGCGTGTGAAGCCACAGAGGTGCCAGGTCTTTTGTGTCCCTCCCTCTGCTGGGCTCCATTTCTCACCTCTGACCTTTCCAACACTCAGGGAGGAAGGAACTGAGGAGAAAATCATATGTACTCCTTCCTCAGCTTCCTCCCCACCACCATATTATATATAATTAAACACGGAGAGGACCTGAATAGAGATGCTAAATTGCAGTTTGCAATAAACACCATGGAGCCAATTTTCCTAAAGTGGGATTGACAAGCACCTGCCTCTCTCTCACTCCTGACTCTCTCACTCCTCTCTCTCTCCCCTCCAACCCCCAGGTCCTGAGGAGGGCTTGTCTGGCAGAGACCTCAGCACAGCCTGGCTCCTGAGGTATCTGTAGCCCCACCCTGGTCCTGGCTCCTGGTCATTAGAGGGTGGCCTCTCAGCAGAAGCTCTGGCCTCAGCATCCATCCATTCACCCACGTTGCTGAGCTGTGGCCCCACCGAGGGGGCCTTGTGTGGGTCACAGGTCCAGGCGCTGGGCTGTGGGTGGGTGTGCAGCATAAGGATTCCCAAGCCTCAGACTCCTCCTCACACCCTGCGCCTCAGCCTCATTTTCCTTGTTCATGGACCCCTGGGGCTGGGCCCTGCACACGGTTAAATAACCTGTGTCCTTTCCTCTAAACCTGACATCTTGTCACCCATGGTCCTCTCTTCCATACCCTCAGCATTCCTGCTCTGCTCTGACTCTGCTGTCCCCTTGGCTTAGCGGACGACATGCATGGAGAACCAGCGATGTTGCCGCCCCTATTCTGGCCCTGGGTGCAGAGATGCAGGAAGCACAGGCCTTGCCTCTGGATTCCATGACCTTCTTGAGTGGCTCCAACCTCCTGAACAGCTCCTGGGAGTGGCAACTCCTTCTGTCTCCAGGGTCACTACCCCCATGTCACCTGAGTTGCTGCCACAGCCTAACCAGCCACTCTGTCTCCTCTGAGCTGCTCTCCACTCTCGAGGGTGGATAGCAGCCCTGGAGCTGAGTGATCTTTTCAAACTACAAATCAGATTGAGCTCCCTCCTTGCTTACAATCCTCCAAGAGCTTGTGGTCCCAAGGTACCCCTCAAGAGGCCCCTCGAGAACTGCTCTCCGCTGGTGCTGGAAGATACATCCCAATGCTGTCCCTTGCTGGCCATGCTCTAGTCAGCCTGGGCCACCTACAGATCCCCAAAGACAGGAGTCTCTGCTTCCTCGTCTGCTCAGGCGTGGTGGGAGCTGCTCTCTCTGCAAGGGTCTCCCTTTCTCCCCCTCTGCCAGGCCGAACCATCTCCAGTTTAACCTGGACGCGCTTCCTCTGCTGCACTGGCTGTCCCCCTCTCTAACACCCCCTTTCCACATCTTTTCTACAGACTGAGCCCCTGGTTGACTTGTTTGGCACTATTCTGGGCAGGAAGGGCTGGGTGCTTGGTGAATGAATCCAGGTTTGGCTGAAGGAACTCCAGGGAGGGCAGCTCTGAGGGAGGGTCAGCAGAGCCTCTGGAATCTCACCGTCCACCAGGGGGCGCGCTCATCCTGAGGCCCCGGCCAACTCCTGTTTCTCTGGACACAACCCAAACTTAGATCTCAGGTCCCTGCTGCCCGCTGAGGCAGGTTGGAAGTTCCAAAGGGTGGGTTGGGAGGAGCAGTGGGGAAATGCACACACCCTGTCTGCCTCACAGAGTTCAGGTTTCTGTCCTACCATGGCCAGCCCAACTCTGGGGGTCAGTTCCTCTTCCTTGCCCTGGGGGCCAGGCAGGGGAGAGACCGAGTGAGCACTGAGGGCTGGGATCTCAGCCCCATATCTACTCTCTGCTTCTGGGAACTCTCTCCTGGGCTTTCACTCATCACCTTCTCTGAGGCCACTTTTGGGGCCACTAAACAAGAGAGGGAGGCAGCTGTCCTAATAAGGGGCCTTATACCATCCTTACAGAGAAAACCAAAAATACCTGATGGGTGAGTTTGTGAATGCACCGTGGGAGTTAGGGAAATCAAGGGAAAAGAGGGGAGGGCCTCACATGGATCAGACCAGAACAGAGAACTCTGAACTAACTTCCTTCCTTCCCTCTTCCTTCCTTCCTTCCTTCCTTCCTTCCTCCCTTCCTTCTTTCCTCCCCCCCCCCCCCTCTTTTCAGTACTGGGGCTTGAATCCAGGACTTCATGCATGCATGGTAGATAAGCACTCTACAACTGAGCTACATCCCAGCTCCCCATTACCTTCACATTTAAACAAAATATTTTTTAAATTTTTATTTTGAAACAGGGTCTAGCTAGGTTGCCGAGGCTGACCTTGAACTTGACATCCTGTTGCTTCAGCTTCCCCAGTTGCTGGAATTAAGAACCCTGGTTTTGCTGAGTGCGGTGGTGCAACCCTGCAATCCCAGCAACTGGGAGGCTGAGGAGAATCTCAAGTTCAAGGCCAGCCTCAGCAACTGAGTGAGACCCTGTCTAAAAATAAAACATAAAAAAAGGGCTGGGGATGTAACTCTGTGGTAACGTGACCCTGGGTTCAATCCTTAGTACCCCAAATTAAAAAATTAAAATAAAAAACTCTGTGTTTCACCTTCTCGAGTATAACTTCCCTTGGAGCCTCTAGTTCCTGTCTGATCCACCTGCAGGGTCCCACCCAGTGGAGGAAATAATCGTGGCAAGAAATGGAGACACAAGGACAAAAATGAGGAACACAAAAAGAAGCTGGCCTTAAGTGTGTGGTGTGCGAGGCTCTGGGCACCTTGGTTGATTTGGGGTTTCATGTCAAGCCTGCAAAATTTGATAATTTTCTTCTCAATGAGAAAAATCAGGCTCAGAGAGGTGAAGCAATTTGTTCAGGGTTGTCCAGCTGGTCAGCAGCAGAATGAGCACTGCAACTGAGGTGTGTGATGTGACTTTCCTTAGCTCAGGCTTCTGAGCCCCTGAGTGGGGGCTTCTTAGAGGTCCTGGCCCCT
The DNA here is from genome assembly GCF_021218885.2 of Marmota monax. Classification (NCBI taxonomy): domain Eukaryota; kingdom Metazoa; phylum Chordata; class Mammalia; order Rodentia; family Sciuridae; genus Marmota; species Marmota monax. The sequence continues at coordinate 4,168,291 of NW_026695234.1, read as the reverse complement.
CACTCAGCATGGACCTGCCATCCTCTGCTCATCTCTTTGCAGGCACAACTGTACCTACCCCTTTCCCTAAGCGGGGGCCCCTGGTTGCTTTGTCTCTGGGCCTCCTCTTGACAGCTGTGAGGAGGGGGACTGGCGCTGGCCCCAGCTGGAGCCCTGGCATTGAGCCCCCAGACACTCTCTGGTTACACCGTGACAAATCTGTTCCCCAAGTCCCAGCTCCACAGGATTTAGGGCAGGGCCTGTCACCTGCAGGCAGCCGGGCATGGCTGTGAGAAGGACCTGGGCCAGGGCTGGAGTCTAGGTTCTGAGAGGGGTGGGGAGGGCATATGAAGGAGGGGAGAGAGGCCTCCAGAAAGCAGTCCTGCTGCTGGACCCAGTCTTTACATGGGTCCTCCGAGGCTGGCCATGTGCCTTTACTCTGAGAGAGGTCAAATGAGCTATCTAAAGTCCCATGGCCAGGTCTGTCACAGCTGGACTTGGATCCACGGTGACTTCTTTTGGGGGGGTCTGTCCCCTCCCATCTTTATTTTTTTATTGCTGTGCTGGTGATTGAACCCAGGGGCACTGTACTAGTGGGCCATATCCCCAGACCTTTTTATATTTTTATTTTGAGACAGGGCCTTGCTGAATTCCCAGGTTGATCTTACACTTACGATCCTGCTGCTGAGGCCTCTCAAGTAGCTGGGATTAGACCCACTGGGCCAGGCTGGCTTTCTTTGTCTTTCCCCCTTTTTTTCCAGTGCTGGGAATTGGACCCAGGGGCGTGCGCATGCCGGGTAAGCACTCTACCACTGAGCTACGCCCCAGCCCCCGGCTTTTGTTTTTGAGATGGTCTTGCTATGTTGCCTAGGCTGGTCTCAAGCTCCTGGGCTCAAGCCATCCTCCTGCCTCAGCCTTCTGAGGAGCTGGGACATGGACGTGCACTGCCACACCTGGCTCAGTCCCTTTCTCCTGTCATGTCGGGAGGCCTGACACCCTTTGTGGCCTCCCTGGAGAGCCTCTCTCCAGGGAGGGGCAGAGCGTGCTCTGTATTGGCTCAGGCCCTGGGATGGCCTCTGACCAATGCCCTGGTGATTCTGTTTGTCTCTGGGGTCATGCAGGTGGCATTCCTGATCCTAAGTTTTCTCACCTGTCACAAGATGACAATGTGTATTATTTTCTCATCCCTCAGACTGAAAAAGTGAAATCCACAGTTAGGGGATCAACACTCTTTTCTTTGGTACTAGGGATTGAACCCACGGCACTTAACGCCTAAACCACACACCGCAGCCCTATTTATTTATTTATTGGTGGTGCTGGGATTAAACCCAGGGCCTTGTGCATGCCAGGCAAACACTCTACCAACTGGGCTATATCCCCAGCCCAGCCCTTTTTAATTTTTGAGACAGGGTCTTGCTAAGTTGCTTTGAGCCTTGCTAAGTTGCTGAAGCTGGCCTTGAACTTGAAATCCTCCTTCCTCAGCTTCCCTGAGTCACTGGATTTTAGGCGTGTGCCACCTTGCCTTGCCTGGGTTCCACAGCAATGCCTCTTTCCTGCTGCTCCTGACTGGGGAAAGAGACCCTGCCTTTTTCAAGAGTCGGACTGACCAAGGTTCTCCTGGGGATGGCTTCTCCTGAGCACCTCAGAGCAGCCAGTTGACCCTCTGTGCCAGTCTCTCCTGGATGAATCATCTCCTGTGAGGCAGGCCAAATAGGTGTTTCTGGGGAGCTTCAGGCTCCACCCCACAGGGTGTGGTCTGGAACTACCTTGGTGGGGAAGGGAGAAAGAGAGAACCTACATTCTGGAGGGTGGGTGTTTTCACTTGAGGTAGGATTGGCAGGAGGAAGAGCTGATTTCACTGCCGCTGGTCCAATGGGCAGAATTTACTGGCCATTTCTCCAACCCAGGTGTGCAGGACCGGCCTCCTTCCTGGTGGCCAGAGACTGGAGGAGGGCACTGAGCCCACTCTCATCTGTCAAGAAGGTCTGAAGGCAGAGTCCAGCAGTCTCACCAGGGACCCCAGCCCTCCAAGTGCCAGGAAGAGGTGGGGATTCCAAGCATCATTTTAGCATCATTGCTGTATGAGAATGCAGCTGGCGAACAGGGGACCTGGCTCACGGGGAGAGGAAGCTTCTGATGGTACAGGCAACACCAAAAGGCTGCAGCGGATGACATTGCAGGGTGCTCGGGTGTCCATCATGGCCCTCCATATTCAGGGACCAGCAGTGGCCATCCCCACAGCCCAGTGGCCTTGGCCTTCAGACTCAGACCTCAGACTGTCCCCATGTTAATTCCCCATCCTGGCCTCGTGCCATCTCCCACTCCGCTGAGGTCCTGCTTGCTCTAAGTCCCCTTTCAATTCTTTATTCCCAGGAGATGGCTGCTGCCCGGTCACACTTGAGGGTCGTAGGAATTTCCTTTTCCCTGTTAGGAGTGGATATATCCCTCTCCTTCCTGGTTCAGCCCATGTAGGAGGGGACTCTTTCATGGGCTTTCCTGAGACCCAGGGTGCCAAGGGAACCCCCCTAGAGGCCAGGCCTGAAAGAGTCACAGAACCCTTTCCTTGGTCTGTGTACCCAGTGACTGTGGGGCCTGGACACAGCCTCGCTCTGCTCTCTCTATGAAGCTAGAGGCTAAGAGGCCTGACCCTCTACCTCATAGCCTCAGGTGGCCTGGGCTGATCCTCCTGCCTGTTTTGTCCCAGAGCCCCTGGCCCTGGTCACTGCCTCTGGCCTGGGTTGCACTTTAGCCTCGTGTCTCACTCGTGAGTCCTTCAGTGCAAAAAGCCTTTTCTCTGGCTATAGAAGTCGCTCTGGTTCGGAACTTTGCAGTCACCTCTTTGGACCCCTGGCCTGGAGGCTGGCTCTGGGCTCGGCGGCTCCAGCCTCCTTTCCCCCTTGCCCCCGACTTCCGTCCATTTCCTTTGCCTGGATCAGGCATAAATTCTGTGAAGTGCTTAGCACAGTGCCTGGCACCCAGTCAATATGTAATTAGTGGTTGCTATTTTTGTCATTGGCTATTCAATACATAGAAATTAATAGTGGTGGTGATGAAGTTGCTCATAATAGTGATGTTGCTGCTGCTGCTGATTGGTGATGATGACGATGACGACGACAATGATGTTGGTGATAATGTTAGCACTTCTCCCCTCCCTGAACGATTGGATTCTTCACCCAAGTGCCTCTTTGGACCAAATTACATCTGTGGCCCTATTACCATAATATCAATTCTATCTTAACATATGCCTTTACTTAAATTATCTACATTGACATCCCCATTCCTTTGTCTCTGTTGATAGATGCATAACAGGAGGCTCAGAGAAGGTTAGTGAAATGCTCAAGGTCACACAGCTCATTGATGATGGAGGTGAGATAGGAATCCTGGCTTCCTGATTCCCTATACAGCTCTGTGTGGCCTGGAGGAGGATCCTGCCTGGGATCATTTCATGCCCCTTGCATTCTCCATCTCTCAGTGCCTCACCAGAGGAAGACCATCCAGATCAAACTTGTATTTGCCATTTCCTTCCTCCCTCCCTTCATCCCTTCCTTCTATCCTTCCCTCCCTCCTTCCTTCTCTCTCTCTTTCTTTTTCAGGGATTAAACCCAGGGGCACTTAACCTCTGAGCACATCCCCAGCCCTTTTTCTTTTTTATTTTGAGACAAGGTCTCACTGAGTTGCTTAGGGCCTTGGTAAATTGTTGAGGCTGGCTTTGAACTCCTGATCCTCCTGCCTCAGCCTCTTGAGCAGCTGGGATTACAGGTGGGCGCCACTGCACCTGGCTCAGTTTGCCATTTAATTAGCAGGACTCTCAAACCCTATGAGCCCCAGGGTCTCATCTGGAAAATGGGAATAAGAACAGGATGGTTGTGAAGGGTTGATGAGGTAATGCACATCCCAGTCCTTAGCGCCTGCACATAGTGCTTACTGAGGCTTGCTTTTGTAGATGACTTGTGTCTGCTTCTTAGGCAGATATGCCTGTTGGCCTCTCTGACCCCTGCCCTCAGCTCTCCTTGGTACCTTTACATGATCCACATGCCCCAACCTGGTCCCAGTGTGTGACCCCCTTGGGGAGGGTTGAGGACAGTTACTTTCCTCCTGGCCTGTGATGCTCCCTCCATCTGGAATGCTCTCCCCAGTGTCACCAGCCCCTCCCCACCACCTCCCACCCAGCCCTTCACACCTTGAGTTGTCATTAGGAGGGAGGAGGAACCCCTCTAAAGTCAGGCCCAGCTGCAGAGTGTTAAGGGGATTTCACGCACATTCCTTGGGGGAGAGGAACTATCTCCCAGTCCTAAGTGTCCCCACCTCAAGCCTGCAGGAGGGAGGGGAATGAGCCAGGGTTTCGCTCAGCCAGGTATAGAGAGGACTGGGGGACTTGGGGAGGCCATTTCTCTGCCATGTGCCCATCTCTCTCATCCTATTGGGCAAAACCCTGGTCCTGCTCCTCTGCCAGCTCCTGACTCTCCCCTCCCAGCTGGTCCCACAGAGTGCTTCCTTGAATGGAGGAAGAAGATCACATCAGAGAAGGAAGACTATCTGTCCCATTTTCCGCTTTCCAGCAGTGTGACCTTCATAGGCTGAGCCTCAGTTTTTCCTGTGTCAAATGGAGAGATGGTAGAAGTAAATGTGGGGAAGCACGTGGATTCCCTGGCGTGGAGTGAGCTCTGTGCGTCACAAGAGAGGGAGGAGCAGGAGGACTTACTAGTCCTGAAAAGCAGAGTGTATGGGGGCAGCAGGAGGTTTTGCATTTGCTGTATGGTGGTGGTGGTGGGCCAGCGGCCTGTGAGTTCCAGATTCTTCTACTACCTGAAAGATCCTCTTACCTTACCCGCCCTGCAGGGCCTCCTGGAGCTACCATCTTGTGCCCGGCTGGATTCTGGGCAGAGTAAAGGGCCCAAGCAAAGGAGCTCAGAACCAAACCTCACTGACCTAGGGTCAGAGTCACCGAGGAGCTGCCGAAACAAGTTCTAGGCCCAGGCCCAGGGAGCTGCCTTGGTAAGGAGGCCTTGGGTGGGTGTGGGGTCTTTGCAAGTTCCTTCCCTCCCTCAATGGTGGCACTGGAGTCTGTGAAGCTATGTTGTTCCCTGAACTCCCGTTCAGGGGGCCTGCGTGGGTCTGAGGAGGAGCCTTTCTCATGCCTGGTGGGAGCTTTTACTTCCCTGGGCGCCTTCTTGGGGGACCAAGGCTGGGGCTAAGAAGGCCCTGGTGAGTGACAACAGCATTACCACAGATCCAGCTCCTCCCTGTGGAGCGATCTGTGCAGTCAGGAAAGTGAGTGAGTTCACTCCCTAGGCCTGGGAGCTACAACAGCAAATGGCTTCAGAAGTAGGTTCCTCCCCATTGGGCCAGCCCTGGAGCTGGCCTACGTTTGGGGAGGAGTGAAAGAGTTGGGTGGGGGAAGGAACCGCAGTCTGCAGCCCGTCACCCCACCTCAACTTACACTCTGCCCCAGGTCTCTTCTCTGAGCCCTTGCTCTGTATTTTGGGGGCCCATCACTCCCTCAATCTCCCGGGGCTCAAGGAGACTCACTCACACCATCCAGTACTTTCCTGGACGGTTTGAGAGGTGGCCTGGGAAGGGCTCTACCTCTAGATCTTTCAAGCTCTTCCTTTGGTCCCCCTTTCTATAGGATCTGGCTCTTGGGCAGGGTGGTGTGTGTCTCAAACCCCAGCTCAGCCCTGCCCTCTCAATCTGAGCTGCCCTCACTTCCTTCTGTGATGGTCATTCATAGCCAACAGGAACATTCTGTTTCACTTTACTTCATCTGAGACCAAAGGAGCACTTTTCAAAATGAATGTTAACGGGAAAGTAGGGAAACCAGGAAATACAAACACAGCAATGGCAGAGTTCCTGGAGAATCGATTTCTTTCTCTCTTTTTGGTACTAGGGATTGAACCCAGGGACACTTAACCACTGAGTCACATCCCCAGCCCCTTTTGAATTTATTATCTGGAGACGGAATCTTGCTAAGTCGATGGGGGGGTCTCACTAAGTTGCAGAGGCTGGCTTCGTACTTTGAGACCTTCCTGCCTCAGCCTCTGGAAAGGCTGGAATTACCACATGCGCCACCTCTAGCAGCTCTATTTCTTCTCTTGATGTGCTCTACCACGGAGGTCCATGCTTTCTAAAACCTTTACAAGGACAGTGCTGCCTGTGGAGAAGTAGGCTTCCTGGAAGAAGTGGGGTTCCTGCCCCTGGAGGTATTCTAAGCAGGTCCCTAAGGTCTCCTTGGTGGAATGACCTTAAAAAGTCAAAATGATGATCCTTTAATATGGGTATAGAGCTTCCCAGTTTGCAAATAGCTTTCACTTGACCCTCTTCATTGCAATCCTAGGAAATAGGCAAAGCAAGGGTCCCAAACAGATGAGAAAACAGATGTGAGAGAGAAGTGGTTTCTCCAGAGTCATCGAGGTAGTGATCAAGCTCACAGAGAAGCACAGGAGGATCTGGGACCACTGACCCAGAGCTGCTCTGCCTTCAGGGCGCCCACGTTACTTGTCTTTCTCTTCCTGTGGAGAAGCCCCTCCCCACCATCTAGCCTCTTGGTCAGGGTACCTTCTTCTTCCAGGAAGGCCACCTCTGCAGAGTACCTCTGCACAGTACATGGGCAGGTGATTCAGGAGGTCACAGTGGGCAGTGTGGAAGCGTGACCCTCCCACAGTAGGACAGACCTGAGCTCTCTCCAGGTTATCAAGAGAAGCTGGGCAGCGTGGGGACCTGGAAAGCTTTTTAATTCCCAAGACCAAGAGCGGGAAGCCTAGAATGTCTGCATTCCTGGAAATGATAGCTGTTCAGTCCAGCTGCTGTCCATCGGGACAGGGGGCTTTCTGTCGCCCTACACTGTGGCCTCAGGTCCTGGTGGAAATCTTCCACATCAAGTATATATGGAGAGGAATCTCGACACGGCCAGAAGTCATTGAAACGAGAGGAAGTTTAGACAGGTGAACACTTACGTCCAAGTGCAATATAAGCCCAGCACTGTGGCACATGCTGTTTGGGAGGCTGGGAGGATTGCAAGTTCAAAGCCAGCCTCAGCAACTCAGCAAAGCCCTAAGCAATGTAGTGAGACCCTGTCTCTAAATAAAATATAAAAAGGGCTGGGCTGGGGATGTGGTTCAGTGGTTGAGTGCCCCTGGGTTCAATCCCCAGTATCTCCCCCCCCCCAATCCTATGGGGTTTCTCTGGGCTTGCCAAAGTAGAAGGTGTGAGTCCACTCTCCCCAGGAGGAATTCTGGAGTGTTTGGCGTTTAGGGGGATATGGATGCAAAGACTTGAGAAATGCGGGGAATTTCAGGACTTGAATATCTCTTGGGAGGCAATAAGAAGAGGGATGGATGGTTTAGTTCTGGAAAGTTCTGTGGATGGTACCATGGAAAGCCTCAGAGAATGTTATTTATTTATTTATTTATTTATTTTGTATTGGGATTGAACCTAGGGGTACTCTACCACTGAGCTACATTCCCAGCCCTTTTATTGTTTTTTTTTTCTGACAGAGTCTCGCTCAGTTCCTGAGGCTGGATTTGAACCTGTGATTTTCCTGCCTCAGCCCTTCGAGTCACTGGGATTACAGGCGTGCGCCACCAGGCCTGGCCCACCGGTTCATTTGTTTACCCTCTTCCCCAATTTGAGGGGGAAAACATTAAGAAGAGAACCGGGGACAGACTTGGGACTGGGTCTGTCTTGGGGGACAAAAGCTGGATAAGGTCTGGTTGGGACTGGGGTGGGCATGGGGCTGGGTGTGGTGGTGTGGAGCTGTGTGTATGGTGTCTCATGCGCCCCTCACTGCAGCCCGGGAAGAGGAGTCTCGTCTTTATACCACATGCCAAGAGGAGTTTCCTCTTTATACCACAAATCACCAAGCTCATCAGAGGTCCACGCAGTGATTGAACGTGGGCCTCTATGGCCCCCAGATTGGCCCACCTCCCTGTGTCTCTGTGTTAGGACTCTGCTTTGAGATTCCCCAACACTATTTCTGACAGGATGGTGTATGTTTAACACATTTAGTAATTTACAAGTCAATGGAAAACTGTGAACCATGGTGGTATTTTGTTTTAAAAATGATATTTGATATGGATTATTAGAAATTCTAGCTCAAATCTTTATTGAAAGTTTCTGAGGGAGGAAGGGAAAAAGGGAGGGCAAATCAGTTAATAAAATAGTATGTGAATGAACAAAGGAACATGCTTGTTTCAAGAAAATTCCATGAGGGCTTAAGTTCTGTTATGGTCTGAATTGTCCATAAAATTATTGTGTTGAAATCCTAACCCTGGTTCCTCAAAATGTCTATTTTGTTTCCTTGTCGTGGGAGGTTGGCTCCCGTGCAAAGAGCACTTGGCTGGGAGTCAGAAGGTCTGGGTCCAAGTTCTGAGTCTATCACTCAACCCTGTGTGACTGTGGACAAGCCGAGGACATCCCGAGCCTCAGGGTGATCGCCAGCTACCTAGGGTTGGGCAAACCCACCTCTTGCTTACCTCCCCAGGGGATTAAGAAGTTGTAGGGTGCCAGGGTCCCCTTCCTGCAGCTCAAGGGACCTGGCCTGTTCTTGTTGATGCTTGCTACAAACATATGTGGAGATCTTTGCCCTTTCCCAGTGCTGGGTATTCTACAATTTTCCACATCAGTTCCATTGGACGAAATCATCTCTGATGCTATCTTTTCCAGGAAACCTTTCTCCATGAGCCCTGCCTACCTCTGATGACTCAATGTGATATCAAATATTATTCGCACAAGCTCAGGTTTTACTGGCCCAGAGCACGTGCTGATTTGTGAGTGAACTGAAACTTGTATGGGGCCCAGGCTCCCCGCAGGCGTAAGGCTGGTATGGTTCTCTCTCCTGGACTTCTGCTCACGGATGCCATGGTGTGGATCTGTCCCTTAGAGTCTCTATGGTGGTAGATCAGAGAAAGCAGGGTGGGAAAGTGGTCAGAGGCCTGGGCTCTGGGGCCAGACTGCCTGGCTTTGAAGCCCAGCTCTGCACCAGCTGACTCTGTGACCCTGGGTTTCTAGGTTCTTCATTTCCCTGTCTTAGGGATGATGTAATAATAACACCTCTCTCCCAGGACTGAAGTGAGGATTTAATATCATAAAGCACTTTGAGCAGAGCCTGGCACTTAGTGAATGATATTATAAGTCTTAGCTATTATTAAAATATCTTGAGTCACTTTATGATTTCCAAATATTATATAAATGTAAAGAATTTTTACTGTCATGAGGCTCTTGAGTCTCAGGTTTTTTCATTTGAGTGTTGGGGAAAATGATCTCTGAGGTTTCATCCGGTTCTAGTGGTTTGTACAGCCGGCCTCTGTATCTGTGGGCTCCACAGCCACAGATTCACCAACTCCTGATTGAAAACATTTAGAAAAAAATTGTGTTATACTGAACATGTACCATATTTTTTTCTTGTCATTATTCTCTAAACAATACAGTGTAATGACATAGCATTTATATTATATTACGTATTATGAGTAATCTAGAGATGATTAAAGCCTATGGGAGGATATACATAGGTATATGCAGTCATTACACCATTTTATCCAAGAGATTTGCACATCTGTGGATTTGGTAGCAGAGGGGGGTCCTGTAACTAATCCTCTGCAGATACTAAGGAATGACTGTAATTTTAAAATTGGTAGATAGATCCTTGTTTGGGATTTGCGTGTCTTGAGCTGTAGGGACAAAAGAATAAGGGACAAGGCAGGACAAGCCGTGGGTCCAGACTTTGGAAGGGAGAGCTGGTCTCTAAGAGGTGGCGGCAGCAGTCATTGGAGGAAGCCTTCCTACTTGGGCAGTCCCTGATGCCATCTTTATCCCAAGCCTGCAGGGAGGCTGGGACCAGCCAGGTGGGACCTCCAAGTGCCATTGTGGTTGGGGTTTTCTCCTAATAGAATGTCATGGAAGGAACCTAGACTGAATAGATGATACCTTCTCTGGAGGAAAACCCTAGAAACAAATCGCGGGCACAATTTTCTTGGGGTCTGTCCCCAAGCTCCCCTGCTGCTGCATTCCTTAGTGTTGGTCAGAGGAGATGTGGGAGCCCAGTCCCCCCGGGCGTCTCTCTGGGAGACCCTTCTTTGCTCATCTTTGGATCGTTTGTCTTGTTAGCAGGGTGGATCCTTCACTGCTCTGCAGAGGAGAGCAGAGTGGGGGGCTTTCACCAGAGAGGGGAGGTGACAACAGCCCGACAGGGCTGCTGTCCCTGTCTTCCACACTCTCACTGTTGCTGCTGCAGACTGGACTCCTCTGAAAGTTGGCCCCGGACACTGTCACCCCAGGCACCTAGGCTCAGCATCCATCGCAGCAGAGGCCACAGAATGGGATGTGGTGATTTGTCACTGTCATGGCCTCTGTGGAGCTCAGGGACCTGCTATCCCAGCCCTGCTGCTCTGTCTCCAGGAGAGGCCATCAGGCTATCAATTCCCCAGCTTTTTGTTTCACATGCAGAGGGGGCATGACCCAGGCCCCTCCGTCATGGAATCAGAGCAGTAAAGGGCTTTGCTCAAGGTCACTTGGTGAGAAGTGCCAGAGTTAAAAGCAGAGCCCAGCCTCTAAACCACTCCCAGTCCAGGCCTCTCTCCAGTAAGATCCCTACCGGGCCCAGACTTGACTGCCTGCCCTTCCCCCAACCCGCTGCAGTCATCAATGAAACTGCACCAGGTGTAGTTCTCTGTCCCTGCCCTTCTTCTTCTGAATCCCCCAGGAAATCTGTGTTATTTAAAAGTTAATGGAGGGATGTGGGAGGTTTCCCAGGGAACCCCACTTGGTATGGTCACCATAGCACCTGAATGCTAAAGCCACTCTGTTTTATGACACAGTGCTTGGTTCTTTTCTTTTCTTTTTTTTTTGTGTGTGTACTAAGGATTGAACCCAGGGCCACTTAACTCCTGAGTCACATCCCCAGTCCTGTTTTAATATTTTATTTAGAGACAGGGTCTTGCTGAGTTGCTTAGGGCCTCGGTAAATTGCTGAGGCTGGCTTTGAACTTGTGATCCTCCAGCTTCAGCCTTGGGAGCTAAAGGGATTGTAGGCATGTGCCACCGTCCTAGGCAGAATGCTTATTTCCTGCTTGCTAGTCCTTCTTTCCTGCTACTTTGGGAATCTCCAAAGAGATTGGAGACTTATCATTCTCCCACCTCAGGTTCTTGGCATCCTGTTCCAGCCTCCCCAAGGCCTCATAGGCCCCTGGAACATGGGCCTGTTCTAGTAGGACCCTAGCAGGGCTGGATGGACACCAACCCCTCCTCCTAAACTCCAGGGAACATATGATAATGGGCTTTCAAACATTCTTTTTTAAAGTCCAGGATTCTTTCAAAACCCCAAATATCCAACAGTCACATGCAAAAGTGCTGGAACTATCATTAGTCATCAGGGAAATGCAAATTAAAGTCACAATAAGATATCACAAAGCCCTCGCCAGAATGGCTGAAACTAAAAGGACAGATGATACCAAGTCTGGACAAGAAAGTCCTCAGCCAGCAGAACTCAAATGCAGCTAGAAGGAAAGTATGTTTTCACAGCCCCTTTAGAAAACGGGTTGCATCTACAAATCCTAATTCTACTCCTGGGTTTGTATCCAATAGAAATGATGGGCCCCAGAATTACATACTGTTGCAAATTTATTCATAATTGATTCAAACTGGAGACAAATCCCACATCCACTCAAGACAGAATAAGTATAACTGTGAGCCAATCCACATGAGGGAGTAATACCCAGCAATGAAAAAGAAACACCCCAGATGAAGCCCACAGACATTATGCTGAGGGAAAGAAACCAGTCACAAAAAAGTACACTTGGTAGGACTCTACTTCTGTGAATTTACAGAGTGGGGGGTCTTGCCTGGTAGGGAATATGAGTGAGCCTGTCTTGATCTGGGGCTGTGACATGAGTGTATACATTTGGAGCTGAACCCTGAAGAGCCATCCACTTTCCTGTTGGTATGGCATTGCCCAATAAGAAAAGCTTAAAAATTAACAATGACAAAGTACCAAAGCCTTACATGGATGCCATGTAAGGAGAAAGCCTGGGGTAGAATCCAGGGCCAAGTGTTCTACCCTTGACCTACACCCCATCTCTTGGTTCCTGGGAGAGTTCTGCAAATGAAGTTTTGGACCATGCACTGGAAATCTCTTTGCTTTGGAATACATATGTCCTCATGTTTCTGCAGCTGTCCCAGTTCCCAATGCATGACAGTAGCCTAGTTCCAGGATCCCAACCAGGGGACACATTCTCCATGCCTATATCCCTCCAACCACTGATGGGTGGTTGTTGGGATGGTACAAACCAGGGAGGAAGAAACCAAGAGGGTGCTTGTCACCATGAAGCCAGGAGATGACACAGAGCTGGAAACTTGCCTCAGGTTTGGCAAGTGTCATAATACCTGGTATCATTCCCCTGACAGGTTGCATTTCCCCACTTAGGGGCAGATACCCAGTAGTGAAAAGTATGGTGAGAAATAATACCATCCTAGCTAAACTTAACTGAGCACCCATTTGGTTCCTGGCATTATACTGAATCCTTTACAAGGAAGTTATTTTCTTTTAATCCTTATGGCAGCTGCCTGTGGTAGGTACCACTCTTACACACTTTACAAATAACCAGCTCTACATAGGAACCATCCTTTTATCCATCCCAGCAGTCTATTCACATGGAGTGGCAAATAAAACTCAGGGAAGGCAAGCAATTTGCCTAAAGCCCACACAGGTGAGGAGTGGTGGGACTGGGGATTGAATCATGGTCAGTGTGACTCTACAGTCCTGTCCCTTTCCTTTCACTGTGTTTTCATTCAATAAATGACTGCAGTGAGCTGAAGTGGTGATAGAATCAACACCCAAAAGGAACACAACAGGCTGAAATGTTTACCTCAATCATTAAGATAAAGCAGAGTAGAGATACATAAAAAGTCATCCAATTTGGGGGAAAATAGGCAGCCCACGCACAAGGCGAGTGAGTCCAGTTTAGAGGAAGCATGTGTGGAAATGACTCAGAGGTTCACCAGCCTGCCCATCTATCCATCCATCCATCCATCCATCCATCCCCATCTATCCAGAAACTTAACCATTAGGAGTAAGACCCTCTGGGTTCCATGCCAACCTCCTGGAGTCAGCTAGGTTGGCTGTGCCCACCATATGAGAGAGGGCAGGCCAAGGTCAGGAAGGACACACAGATATCTCCTCCCAAGACCAGTTGTAAGGAACAGCATTTTTAACCTCTGGATCATTGGAAAGGCAGAGAAAAGGTAATTTTTTTTTTTTAAGGAACACCTGGAATAACTCAGACTTTCTTTTCCTAAAATAGATTTTAATTTTTAGAGAAATTTTAGGTTCACAGTAAGATTGAGTGGAAGGTACAGAGATTTCCCAGGGTCTCCCTGCTCTTACATACAAACAGCTTCTCTGCTACAGACGATTACATTCCACTGATTGAAACTGCCCACACATCATCATTTCCCACAGCCCATAGGTCGCTGGGATTGTGAGGTGCTGGTTTGAGTGCTCACTCTGTCTGTGCTGGCCTTGAGATCTTGTCCTCATGTAGCTACTACCAACTGCACCAAGGCTTGAAGCCAGGATTGGTGATTCCCAGCAGGGTAGGCGCCTAGCAGTCCTGACGGCTGCATGGGGTTCCACGTGTGGAGAAGTGGACTGACTGGCGAGGAGACCATCTCCCAAGATCTGAAGGGCCGTCCTGGAAGGCCAGAGACTGCCCTGTTGGCCTAGGGTGAGGCCTGATGTTTTAAAAACCCAGTTGATTCGGGTATATATCCTGGGTGAAGTTCTCTGTGCTCAGTGGAGCCTGTGATGTACATAGATGGTCTCCAGCCCTGGTTCTCAAGCCAAGCACAACTGTTCAGATACCTTTCCTAGCATGGAGCTCAGGATGAACTTGGATATAGGGGAGCCAGAGGGCTGTGGAGCGGGTGTGTGTGCACACATGTGCACTTTCTGGGGAAGTGGTTGGCAGGGCGGGGAGGGAGGGAGGGATAGTTCTATGTCCTCGGCTGCTGTCTGGGGGTTGGTAGTAGGGATGGGAGTGGAACAGCACCCTCCCCTGCAATAGAGGAGGGCTTGGCCTGGCTCTGCCAAGCCCACAATCAAGCACATGTCAAGCCTACAAATCAGGGGAGAAAATAGTGTTCGGAGGCCACAGGAGCCAGCACCAAAGAGGAGTCTGTGGACTGCTCCCCAGAAGCATCTGACTGTGGACACAGGTACAGAAGTGTTTCCACGGGAGGGCCCCTCTCCAGACCTCAGAGGTCCTACCCTCCTCACACTGTCTCATTCCTTGACCTTTCCATTCTTCCAAATCATCTCAGCTATCACCTTTTCCAGGAAGTCTTCCCTGATGAGCCCAATCTGACCCTGAGGCCCACTCATCACTGAAGTGGCCCCTGTAAGCCCAGCTTAAACACCATAGGAGCTTTTGCTGATTTGTGGATGAACAGACACTTGTAGCAGATCTACAGAGAACTTATCATATCTCTGCCCTGCCTGACAGGAGTTAGTTGGTTCCTCTCGCTTCTCACTGCTCTCAGGAGATGGCCTTGCCCTTGAGCATGCTCAGTGTGGGCTTTTTTGTAGTGTGGCTGGGCCAAAGCCTTTGTGTCTACTCTAGACTTCTGTTCTCCAGGTACAGAATGAGCATGTTGGACTAGGATGGTCACTTTCAGAACAACAAATACTAAATTCTCAAGTCTGCCTGGGATCATCTTAACCCACCTCATTCTGGAGAGACCCTACATGACCTTCAAGGCCCAGGTGATCCTCCTAAGCTACATCAGTGCCCCCCATCCTGGCTGCCACAGCGCTTCACCCACGGCTCTGCTACAGTCTTCGGCCAGCATGGCCCTGGCTATTCTGGAATCTGGGATCGCTAGGTCTCTGAATTCTTTGAATAGGGATTATCATATTATAGCAGTGCCTGGCTCAGGGTGACCAAAAATGTGACCTTAATGAATGAATGCGTGAGTGACTACATGAGTTCAACTCCTCGAGTTCAGTCCTTAACCTCTGTAGCCAGGAGGAGGTAGATAAAGGGGAATGAAGAAAGATGCCTCCAGGGGCTCCAGAGGAATCCTGTCTGCCACACACCCAAGAACTGGAACCACCAGCTGGGATAGGGCAATGGTGAGCACATCCCAGGACACTTCAGCCACTCAATCAGGGACTGCCTTCAAGCCATCCAGCTTTGGGCCCTTTGCTCTGATGGGTGCCCAGGGGCAAGTGTTGGAGTCTGGGCAGAGGAGGAGCCGTGGCCTAACTAGCAGAAATTCTTCCTGAGCCTGACTCGACTAGAAAGCTTAAAGTGTGGCCTTGAACGCTTGGTATCCTCAAGGCCAGGAGCTGGGCATCCTGGTACCAGAGCCTGGAGGAAGGGGCTGGTTCAGGTTTCTCCAGCACAGAGCTCCACCCCCAAAGGCAGGGTCTGGACTAATTGGCTTGCCCTCTTTCTGCTGCCAATGGAGAAAGTCTTGGCTAATTTGCCGGAACGCTCTAGTTAAATGCCAATTAGGATGTTCTGTCCACTGCTTTCTTCCAATATATTAATAATGTAATTAAGCATTTATTGCCTGCGCAAATTAAAAATTAACTTAAACGGACAGCCTGGAAAAGTGAGGAAGTGACCGCTTAAACAACCAATTTGCATCTCATTGGAATATCAACATCTAAACACAGCCCTGTCCAGGGGTGCCGGTTTGGTCTTCCAGTGAGGGGGGCCCCTGCCAGCTGCCAACAGCTGCTGGTGTCTCTTTCTTCACGCCTGACTCTGCCTGTCCATCGGGCCTCAATTCTAGGTGTGGGGGATGTGATCTCACCCCTAAATGGGCAGGAGGCTTTCTGCTAAGCAGCCACCTTGGTTTCTATCATCCCAACCCCCTCTCCCAGGGGACTGTGGTATGGATTTCAGTGAAAAGAGATGCTCCCGGGGGCTGGCTGGAGGGGGCAATCCCTGAAGCCCCTGCTCTTCCCACCCCCAGGATCAATTTGTCCTGCATTCCAGCCTGGGAGATGGGGCACAGATGGTGCTGGTGTGGGGATGGGGAGGAAACCAAGTAACAAGGAGACCTTTTCCCCAACCTACCTCTGGAGGGAAATGGGGGAGGGGGTGGGGGCTGGTCTCTGAGAACTGACAGGAGATGGGGTTGGGCAGTGTCCTCAGAAAAGATGAAAGGGTAGAACTCCTCTTTATTCTCTGTCCCCAGGGGTCTGTCTAACATGGCAGGTGTGACACTGCTGGTTTTCTTCTCCAAAAAGCCACAGGGGAGGACTTGGCAGGAAGGAGCAGGACAGCAGGGAAGAGGCTACCAGGAGAACTGGGAGGGACAAGGTGGGTACATGCAGCCCAGGAGCTCTGGGTAGGAGGCTCCAGCCAGCATGGCCCTGCCTCTATGCTCTGTCCCTTAGTCTTCTCGGGCTTCCCTTTCTTGAAGGACCCCCTCCTGAGCTTGCAGAAGACAACCCTCCCTATGCCATGCGGCCAATCACTGCCCGTGGCCCTCCCACTTGAGTGGGAGATGGCTCCATGACAGCCTTTGGGCATTCTTCCTGGGGGACTCTTGCAAGGGCAGGTGAGATGCCTCTGGGGTCTGTGTCCCTGTCACGGTACCAAGGGGGAAGAGGTGAGGGCCCCCCCACCAAGCTCTCCTGCAAAGCTGCCCTCTCTAGCTTTGCAGCTCACCCACCCCTGCAGTTACTAGAAGCCAATGGTTTTGTTTTAAACACTTTATTTATAAAAAAGTACATTTTTTCCTCAGTACATTTTTCAACCCATCATTTTTTTATACAAGTAAAAGGGGGTGAGGCAAATACCCCTTGGGTCAGAACCAGGAGAATCTGCTGGGTCGTCCCCAGGACCAAAGACGAAAACGGTGACGAAGAAACTGAAGCAAAGGAAGCAAATCACACTCAGAGGTGAGGGTGGTAGCTTCTCCTGGATTTTGTTTCCATTTGTACAAAAAAAAGAAAACCATTTTTTTTTTTTTTTTTTTTTTTTGCGGCCAACAAGCCCATTCCTCACAGCAGGGGTCAGAAGAGCAGCAGCAGCAGAGGCCAGAGCCTCACCTCCTGGGCCTCCCTGGCCCGGGGTGGCTCGGCCTACCTGCCCCTCACTAGGAGAGGGTTTCTATTGGCAGTCAGGCTTTGGGGGTCTCTATCTGGACCTCCAGAGGCCTGGGAGCACCCCCCTCCTCCCAGGAGAGGGAACACCAGTGTCTGCTGGGCTTGGGCAGGCTGCCTGCATCCACCTGACACGAGTCCCTATTCTGTCTTGAGGACAGCAGAAAGTTATTGCACCAGTGACTGGGGCACATGCCCAGGACCAGAGCCCCTGTGGGCCTCTCTTATGACCTGAGCACTGAGAGGAATCATTGTTTCTCCTTAAGGGCTTCTAGCAGCTTCTGCCCATTCCTGGGTTGCATCTGTGCTGAGTGCTCATCTGGCCACGTGTGTGCACGCACACACACCTGTGCTTGGGTCTGTGGGAGGTGTGTGTGTCCTCCACATGCATGCATGCTGGGCCTGAGGTGGCGGCACTTACAGGCTTGGGTGCACCTATTCTGTGCTGCTGCTTTTCAGATCCTTCTGGTAAAAGGGGACTCAGATGGTTGTTGCACATTAGAACAATACCAAAATCTGTAAGAAAATAGGGGCATAGGGGCAGCGGGGTGGGGGTAAGGACAGGGAGGGCAACAAGAGGCAGGATGACAACCAGGGAGGCCTTGGCACAATTAATACCAAGTTTATTTTATTTCTGGCAAAGCAGAAGCTCAGATCATGCTGGGGGCATGAAGGAGAAGCAAAATGTCCTCATCTCTCTGCTGGGCCGGACCTCCCTTTGCCAGATGGCTGTGTCTGCAGCTCAGCGGTAGTGCCCACTGTCCCACAAACATGGAGCTCAGAAATCTCCATCTCCCTAGTCTGAGTGCTGACCCCTGCTTCATGCCAATGCTCAGCCCAGGTTGGCATGCTGAGGCTGGACTCCTGGACCGTGCTGCATGGATCCCATAATTTGTGCTTTGCTTGGGGGGAAGATGTGGAGGTGTGTCAAGTGGGACTCAGTGCTTTGTCTGGGCCCGGGGCCTCCTCAGTCCATCACAGAATGAGGAACAGGGTGGCAGTGTAGGGCAAGGGAGATGTAGGAGGACAAGTCCCTTCAGTCTCATGATTCCATGGGGACAGGGAATGCCTCTGTTAGGCTGGGCCCTGGGATGGCCTCCTCCCTGGAGAGAAGGGGCCAGCAGAGCGGCCAGAGTGGCATGAGGAGGGATGGGGCAGTGATGTAACATGGGAAAATCCCCTGCCCGGGGGGACACTAATACTGCTGGGAGAAGTGGCCCAGCTCCTCCTCTCCCTCTGCCCTGTGTCTAAAAAGACCCCAGAATTTTCTCCCCTAACTCCACTCCATGCAGTGCCCCCAATGCTAAGAAGGGAGAGCCGCCCCAGGGCTGGCATGGCTTCAGACTTCTGCTACGTGGCTACTGGGCGGCCTGGCTGGGGCTGGGGCAGTGAGGGCTGGTGAGGGTGGCCCAGCTGGTGGGCCCAGGGTTGCCAGGGCAGAGATAGAGCTTTGCCTGGGGGTTTGATAGCAGCACCAGGGGGAGTGGGGAAGGGACTGGGGGCTCCCTTAGGAAGCCTATGGCAGGGTGGGTCAGTGCCCGTGGGGCACAGAGTGGTCTGCCTCCCCCCCAAATAATATTTGTCATCCCACAGAGCATGATACCCTGGGCTGAGGAGCTGGGATCCTGAGGGGTAGGCCAGGGGCCCTTGGAGCCCAGCTCTCCTGTTCCAGGGCCTTTCCCGTGGGCATGTCCATCTAGAGTGCCAGGGAGTTGGGGGGGGGCAGATGGAGGAACTGAGGCACTTTGATCTGGGAGACAGAGAGGGCTGGAAGGGGCCTTCTTTCACTGTACACATGGGACAGTGGTCCTGGATGGTCCAGAGGAACCTAGAGTCCCATTCCAGGAGGGAATTGACAAAGACAGGCCTCTCCCTGGTCTTCCCCTCAGCCCAGAATGGGCAAAGGGAAGCTGAGCAGAGAACAGAGTGGGTGAGCAATAGGTCTCCTGGCTGCCCACCCACTTTGCACTTTCTTCGAGGCCTGTGACATTGACATTGGCCTTCGTGTGTGAGGGGTTAGCTGTCCTCCTATCAGACCATGTTTGCAGATCTTCTATGGCATGGCTTCTTTCTCTTCTCCCCATAAACACTTCTTGGCCTCTAACTCTGGAGGGAATTCCCTTCTGGGAATTCAGCCCTGACTTTCCAAGAGAGTCAAGTGTTGCTAGCACTTGACAGATAAGGGAGAAATCTGAGAAAGCTGCATGCTGTAAGGAAAGGTAGGGGTCAGCCTGAAACCCTAGAGTGGTAGCATCAGGGAGGCCTCCTCCTAGCTGCCCTGGAAGCTTCTACAGGCTGCTGCTACCCTGATCTGGGAAGAGAGAAGAGGTGTGGGGGACAGCCTTGGGCAGTGTCCAGCCTGGGAAGGGCATGTGAGCCCTGGGGGAGAGCAGGGGTAGACCGGTGGTGTGTGTGCATGTAGTATGTGCATGTGTTGGCAGAGGCATATAGGAAGTGTGGGCAGAGTCCACCTGGGGTCCCCCAATATGTGGGGAGCAGATCAGGGGTAAAGGGAGGGATGCACCTGAGCAGGGTCAACTCCACTCTGTAGGCCAACGAGGAAAAAAAATGTAAAAACCACCCTACCAGGAAAACACACTGCCCCAAGACCCAGGTAGGGACCTCGACTTGATTCACTTAACAAACAAGACTCCCCTGGGTGCTTTGGAGAAGCCACCCCAACCCCGCTACCTCTGGGGTACACTTGCTGTCTAGACCAGGGCTCCAAACTCCAGCTTCCTTAGCCTAGGGTTGGGGGGTATTGGCTTCCCTCTCCACGGGAGGAGGAGCAGCACTGGGGAGTAGGGTGTGGGGGGCTCTACCTCTTGGAGCCCCTTGAGCCCTCCACTCCCAATGAAGAGAATACAAATAGATTCCAGTGTTGGGGGGCGGGGGAGGGCTGGCTCCCCAAACCCTGAAGGGATGCCCAGGTACACAAGACAAGAACAGGGCTCCCTACACATAGGGCCGTGGGTGGGGTTGTTAAAGGAAAGATACAGCAACACCAAGCCACAGTCGAACACAACACCATGGGGAAGGGCCGGGAGAGGGAGGAAATTAAAACAAAGCCAGGTCGGCTCTGCCCTGGGCTCCCCTGGCTCCCCAGGAGTTTGGGGCTGGCTTTGGGCAGCTGGGCGAGTCTCTGCCGGGCTCCTGGAGGAGTGGGTGTCGAGGGTGGGCAGGGGGCGTGCGGGTAGGGGCTGGGGAGAAGTGGGCACAGACAGAGGCTCCGGAAGGGGACTACACATACCACTCCTTCTTGGAAATGAAAGACCCGTCATTCTGAGAAACCATGTTCTCAGCCAAGTCCAGCTGCTCGGGGTCGTACTGGTAGCCCAGAGTCCGGTCCCCGTAGCCGTCCTGACGGGCCTCGGCCTCATCCACCGTGAAGTAGGGCCGCTTGGCCTCCTCGTCGTATTTGGGGTGCGGGCCGCCCATCTTGCGCTCACCCCCTCCACCGCCCTCCTCCTCCTCTTCCTCCTCGTAGCTGCTCCCGCCCAGCGGGCCCGCCTTCTTCTCATCGTCCGAGTCATCGGGGTACTGCAGGTTCTGCGCCATGGGCGGGTGGTGCTGGGGGATGCCGGCCTTACTGTAGCCGTTGCCGTACACGTGCTTCTTGGTGCTGTAGTCACCCTTGAAGGTGTGCCGGCGCCGGCGCAGGGCCACCACGATCCCGCCGACCACAATCAGCACCAGCAGGACGCTCCCCGCCACGCCCCCAATGATGGCCGTGGGCACCGGCCCGGCGCGCCGCCCATGCTCGGGAGGAGATGGGGTGTAGGGGAATTCTGGGTGAGGAAAAGAGACGGAGGGGACAGCGTCAGCTTCGGCTCCTCGGGAGTCAGCAGGGTGGGTAGGGAGGCAGGGGAGGGAAAGGCCGGGAAGAGGGCCCAAGGCCCCGGATAGGATGTTCACACCCGAGGTTTGAGTAGCTCCAGCTCCAGAGGCCCCTTGGTCTCCACCCCTCCTGGTGCCCAACGGTACCACAGCTGGAGGGAAAGAGGCGAGAGCGGAAAGAGGCAGAGAGTACCAGAGCAGGATCGCAGCACCAGGGCCTTCCATCCTGACCATCTTGGGGCGTGGTGGCAGCCCAGCTCCACTCCCATTTGCGGTGCAGAGGCACATGGGCAGCACCACCCTTGGCAGGTGTCCACTAGATGCCATTCACTGTCTCTAGAGGCAGGTATGCCATTCATTTCTACTCAGATACATGAGGGGATGAGGCTCAAGGAAGTTAAAGAACTTGCCCGAGGCCACCCAGCGAACAATACAATCTTGTTTCTCTTGCATGTAAAGCCTGTGCAGTCACCAATGCCCCTCTGCCTGACACCAGGTGGTCACTGTGCTCCAACACCATCACCTTGGCTACTAGACCCAGAGCCCAGAGCCCAGAGCCCAGAGCAGACTAAGTGTTCTGTGCTTATTTCATCTGCCCCCAGGGCACAGAGAAAATGAGTTCCTAAGTTTTGGCCTGGTAGGTGCTCAGTGAGTGCCCATCAGCTGCCAAGGTGCCAGAAACCAGGGCTGCGGCTCTTGGCTGTGATCTGGGCCTGTAGGGCAAGGTGGGGGCTTGGTGGTGCTGCCAGCATAGGCTAGAGGCATGAGATACCCAGCATGGCAGGGCGTAGGCGCAGAGCGGAAGCGGGGAGTGGACACACGTGTACGCACCAGAGAGACTAGGGCACGTGAGTAAGAATGTGCGTGGAGCCACACGCCTATGCCAGGGTGGAGTGTGTGTACAGCTGTGTGCACACTGAGGACAGAGCAGAAATGAGAGGTAGGAAAGGTGGAAAGAGGAAAATGAAGAAGAGTTGTCAGGAGAGAAGGTCCAGGGGGTGATTTTTGTGCCAGTGGGGACAGCACACAGTATTGTTCTACCCTATCTTTTTGGTGCCTGGGAGGGTGTGGAAGCCAGGCTAGAGGCCAGAGGTCCCCGGGTGAGGCTCAGGGAGGCGGTTCCCAGCACCACCACAGGGTGGCACCGGAGACCGTGGCTGGGTTTGGTCAGTAGGAGCCAGAGTGCAGCCCAGGGCTACCCCTGGGGGCTGACCTGTGCTGCTCTCCCTCCTCTCTTTGGGCCAAGGTAGAGTGTCTATCTGGGCCTCTGTGGTGGCCCCTGGAAGTCTGTTACTGCCAGCTCACTCCCTGATTCAGCATCACTCACTCCACTGGAATCGGCTCCTCCCATGAGCCCACTCCCTCCTCCTGGGTGGAGCTGGCCCCTGAGAGCCTGTGGGGTGCTGTGGGGTGCAGCAGGCAGCAGGCAGCAGGGAGGAGTGGGGCGGAGATTCTGGGAAGGAGCAGAGGCCTTCCTGCAGTTTAGGCTGGAAGGGCTAAGAAAACACAGGGGCCCAAAGGAGGGGAGGCCATTTGCCTGAGGTCACGTGTTGGAACTAGGGCCACCCAGATGCTCCTATGCCTGGAACTGGAGGAGAGAAGCCCCGAGGACTTAACTTCCATTTGTCACTACTGTGTCCTCAGTACAGGTCACTGAGGAGCTGCCCCATAAATATTTACTGAATATCGGTCCTGACTGCTTCTATCCAGAACAGTCTCCTGGAACCACTTGCTTCTCCTGGCTCACCAGGTCCCATCTGTTACTGACCTTAGAATGGCTCCATACCTACTCCACATGGCTGCTGCCATCTTATGTGTCCTGGGGGCAATGGAGTGTGTGTGTGGGGAACCTCGCTTCATCTGTACTTTCAACCTGCCTGTGACCCCTTTGCTTCTCACTAGGTCTAAATAATCTCTCCTTTCCACACCTGCCTTTAGCTCTCTACTCACCATCCAATCAGCAAACACGCCTGAGCATCTGTAGTAGGGTACAAGCAACTACAGCCTTGCCAGAGAATCAAATGACATGCTTAGAGTTGAGCAGTGAGCAGAAGTCAAGGGGTTGGACAGTGACGTGCTCAGGAGTGTTGGGGAACATAGGACGATGTGGCATAGAGTTAGAAAAGGGGCTCTGGAGGAGGCCAGACTCTGCCTAACCTTGAAGGAAGCCATGCATTTGTAGAGGACAAGAGGACAGGCAGGGCACCCTGATGGAGGGATCTGCTTCCTGTTTTGGAAACCTGTCCCTTGCCTGCCGAGACAGGATCCTTGGTCCTTGGTTTTCCTCTCTGGGTGTCCTTTCCACTGTGCCATCTCACTGCAAGCTCTGTCCTTGGACCTTCAGCCCTGACCCTGTTTCTTTTCTAGTGACACACCTGGTCTCAGTTTGACAGGTGAGCTTTATCCTCCTGGCTCTTCAAACCATTTTGGGTACACAGTTCTCACCTATGCCAGGATGTTGTCCCCAAAGGCCCCTTAGACAGCATTCCCCAAACTGGTCCACGGAACCTCAAACCATTGGCTCGGGGTCAGCAAAAACACTGGGGTCACACATTTTGGAAACTTTTGCTTAGGCAAAGTACCAGGGCCCGTCACCTTCTCACCCACATTGAATTGTAAGAGGGACATGTGGGGTGGAGTGTTTCTCAGTTTCTTGGAGTATGAACCTCCAGTCCCCTGTCTCCAGGACTGTCTCAGAGGACTCCTATGTAGGGGCACACCTTTGAAAAACTGCCCACGATTACATCCTTCTTTGAAATTCTCATCACCAACTCAAAACCCATCTGTTCCAAGGCAGTTCTACATCTTCCCTCCAAATCCTTTCCATTCAACACATCTCCCTTGTGTCCTCTACTGCCACCAATATTTGTCTGCTCTTACATCTCAGAATTGTGATCATTGATTTTTCTCCACCTCCTAGGTCAAAATCTGTCATAAATTCTGTTGACTCCTCCTGTTCATTTTCTCACCACACCATGCAGGTGTTTACTGTTGCAGTAGACTCCTGGGTCTCCTACCTGCCTTGGGTCTCTTTCCCCCTTGCTGGGCAGAGGTTAATTTTCACTGTATAGATGACTGACTGCTTCCTTTTTTGAAGACCAGCAGTAACTCCCACACGCCCTGGTGGGCCTTGCAGTCTGGCCTTCAAGGCTTCCACCATGCCGCCTCATCTTGACTTTGACCAGCGTGCCTTCCTTGCAGTCTGCTATAGTTTGAAAAAGTGACCCCCAGAGGCCCATGTGTTGAAGACTTGGTTTCTGGCTCAATGTGCCATTGGGTGGTAGTAGAACATTTAGAGGTGGAGCCCAGTGGGAGGAAGTTAGGTCATTTAGGTGTGCCCTTGAAGGGGATATTGGGACCTGGCCCCTTTCTGTCTCTTTTTGCTTCCTGGCTGCCAGGAGGCAAGCAGCTTCCTCTATCATGCACTCCCACCATGATGTGCTGTCTTGCACAGGCCCCAAAAGCAACAGGCCAACTGACCACAGATTGAAACCTCTGAAATTGTTAGCCAAAATAAACTGTTTTCTTTTTATATTACCTCAGGTATTTTGTTACAGTAATAGAAAACTGTTCTTGCTATCCAAGTGGGTTCCTTATTGTAAGTCTTTGATTATGCTGCGCACCCTGCCAAGGATGCTGTTCCCTGTTCTCCTTTCCATCTACTGCAGTCTCTTATTCTATTCTTCATGCAGCCTTCTCATAGTTTTCTCTGTAGAATTCTTATGTACTAATGATCTGCACCTCTTATTCTGGTTTAGACCATTGCTAATTCCATTCCATTAATCACAAATTAATATAGGATTGCAAGTAAATGCAAATTAGGATTAACTACTATTGGCTGTGGTCCTTCTGCCAGTTTTCAAAGGACTAAAGCTCTTCTCTTTCGCAGGAACTCAACAGGAAGCAGTGGCCTCATAATCTGGGATTGATTCATTTCAGTGGGTTGCAGCTGTGTAGAACTCTAGTTACCTTTGTGCTCTCTTTGACAGCAGAGAACCAATGAAAAACAACTTGAACTCTATCCATATAAGTGTTTGAACTTGGTGTGTGGGGACCCTGGATGAATCTGAGGTGGAATGGGGTTAGGGCTTAAAGTCTGGATCTGAATGTTTGGGCTCATTTCATTTCCAAAGCCAATGCCTGATGCTTCCTCAGGCAGGAAATGCTCAGGCATCAGATTAGGCCCAGAAGCTGTAAGAACTACACCTCCCAGCATGCAGTGCAGCTGGCCGCAGGGAGAGGAGGAAGGCCTGGGGTCACCCTCAGGGAAGCCCTGCTGTCCTCCTGCAGCTGCAGCAGCTGTGCATTGTGTCAGACCATCATTTTACTCAACTAGATTGGATTTTTTGACCCCACTAATCAGTGTAGAAGGGTTTACCATATTATCTGTTTCATGAGAGTGGTTGGTGTTCCAAAGGAATTTGTAAATTATAATCTGAATGAATTTAGAACCTGATCGCCTCTCACTACCCCTGTCATGACCACCCTGCACCAAGACACCATCATCTCTCACTTGGAATATTTATTGCAACAGCCACCTCACTGCTCTCCAGATTCGACCCTGTCCCTCTATAGACTATTTTCAACACAGCAGCCAGAGAGATCCTGTTAAAGTGTAAATTACATCACACCACTTCTCCACCAAGAGCCCTCCAATGGCTTTCCCTGTTTCACTGACATAAAAGCCCAGATTTGCAGAGCCTAGAATGCTCTCCGTGACCTGCTCTCTGCTGCCATCTCATCTTGCTTTCTTGTAGGCTGTTCCATTCCAGGCACCGACAGTGCTCAGGGCCTTTGCACTGGCTACTGCATACCCCGGAGGACTCTGGAGGGCTCTTCCCCAGGGATCCTGTGGTTCACTCCATCATTAAATGTCACCTTCTCATTGAGACTTCCTCGACTACCCTATTTAAAATTGCAGTGAATGAGGCCCCCATCCCCTAGCACTTGTGATCCACCTTACTCTGTTCTTCTTTTTTTCCATTTCACCTTCAGAATTACTATATAAGCTTTACAAGGACAGGGACTTAGTCTGTTTGCTCATTGATGTATCCCAAGTGCCTAGCTTGCCTGGCATATGGATAGAGTTCAAGAAATATTTGTTGAATGAAAAAATGAATTTTCTCACGGCAAGGCTATCTTAGACGAGAGCTAGCTTTAAGTGAGCAAGTTTTCCGAAGATACTCAAACCAGGCATGGGGTGCACTGGGGACCTCATTTCACTAGAGTCAGGGACAGGAGGAGTGGACCAAGGGTTTGGGGTCAGATTATATCAAGTTTCTTTGCCTTCCAGGCTCTCTGCTTAACTTTCTCTCTTTTTGTTCCTTCCTAAATGCTAAGGAAGTTTACTCTTGCCTGGGTATCTTTTGGGACCAAAGAGAACCCTGGTTATTTTTGCTGCTGTAGGGTCAGACCCAGGGAGAGGTAAAAGAATGGCTAAGATAAGATGACCTTCCAGAATTGCAGACTTCAGAGTGAAGCTGCCAAGCAGAGGAGGCAGAAGAAAGGAGTAGATACGGAGACCTAATTCGTGTGCAGGCAGAAGGGGCTGTTTGGTGTGGATGGAGCATCCTTCCCCTCCCCCTCTGTCCCTCCAGCTGTCACATTCAGCCAGTAGTTCCTGTCTCTGTGCCAGAGCAGAGCTGCAAGGGCCGCAGCTGGGAGGAGAGAGAAGCGCCGGGCAGTGGGGTCATTTGCGCTTGCTGGCGGGGGCCCAGCCGGCCTCCCTCACATCCTTTTACAAAGCGGGCAGATTGGCCCTGTTCCTGAAGGGTGCAGTCTCCCGTCTGGGATCCCAGGCTGGCTGGAACCACAGGGTAATGGGGCTGTCCATTTCTTTGGGGCCCTGGTTCCTTGTGAGGTGGGTGGGCTGGTGTGTGGGGACCCTGGATGAATCTGAGGTGGAATGGGGTTAGGGCTTAAAGTCTGGATCTGAATGTTTGGGCTCATTTCATTTCCAAAGCCAATGCCTGATGCTTCCTCAGGCAGGAAATGCTCAGGCATCAGATTAGGCCCAGAAGCTGTAAGAACTACACCTCCCAGCATGCAGTGCAGCTGGCCACAGGGAGAGGAGGAAGGCCTGGGGTCACCCTCAGGGAAGCCCTGCTGTCCTCCTGCAGCTGCAGCAGCTGTGCATTGTGTCAGACCATCAGGCAGGGCTTCAGCAAGCTGGAGGAGGACTGGATCCTCCCAGAGGTACAGACACAGCTGCGTTCTCAGCCTCCCAGACACACCGCCATTTGCCGGCTTAGAGAGAGGCACGTTTACCGGCAGCACAGCCATGAGCTCCCATTTGCACACTCAGCATGCAGACAGTGGCTCGCCTGCCTACACTGGCTCACTGTTACACACTCACAGAAGCACACAGCCATACTCATGCCTGGACATGCACACCTGCAGGCTTACCCCGCTCCCCTCCAGCTGGACAGTTCTTGGAGGCTCGCCACCCTTGGTCTGAAGAACCCCTGGCCTGATGGGGAGACCTGTTACTGAGCCCTCAAAGGATGAGTCCTGACTTCACTGGAAATGAGAGGGACAGATATCCTATACCCTAGTGACCTACCTGCCCTGCTCTTGGGAAGTGACAAGAGGCTGGGTCCCTGTCAGAGAGGCCTGGACGCTTTCTTTCTAACACCTGCAGGGATAGATGCTGCTCTATTGGTCTTTTTAGTCTGATCAAGGTCATACCTGGGACCCCTTTCCTGCTCTTAGCATTACTCCTTGAGGAAGAAGGGAGGAGCTCTCCCTCCCTTGTATAGCTACTGGGCCAACCCCAGGAAATTTGCTCCTCAGCAAAAGGGTCTGTGAAATGGGCTTCTCTGGGGGTCCCAGGTGCCACGGAAACACACCAACAAATCCCACCGGGTTCCCCTCCTTGGTTCTCTTGTTCCCATAGCCGCAGCCTGGGCCTGTTGTTTGCATCCGGGACTTACTATGACAGCCCCCCCACGGGTGTCTGGTGCCACCCGCAGCCTCCTGCCTATGCAGTCTAGCCCACATGCCCACCTCACTGCTTCCCTGCTGAGCCCTTCAGAGGCCCCAGTGGCCTTGCTCCTAACCCAGCCTCGTGCTCTGGTCTTTGCTTCCCACCTGCTCCATGCCTGGCTCCCTGACCTCTGCCTCCGACACTCCCTCTCCTGCAGCTCTGCCCCGCGTGCCTGCACATGTGTGTCTTGGTGAACCCTGCAGCTCGCGTCCCGGCCTTGCCCCAGCTGCTTTCATTGTCCTCTCCAGATGCGCCCAGGGCAAAGCTATTACCCAAACGGATGGCCAGAATAAAAAATTAAATTTCCACTTATCCCTCTCACTCATGCATTCCCTCCGGACCAGTGGGGCTTGGAGCACAGGGTATGGCTATGTCCCAATGGGACAAGCCCCTGGAGAATATGGCAGCTCCTGGCGGGTGTGAGATGAAGGGTGGTGAGGTTTGCTGCTACTTGGGAGCTGCCCAAGGGCACAAGAATCAACAGCCCCAAAGAGGCTCAGGCACCTGGCTGATGGAGGCAGCCCAAGAGACTCCCCCTGGGGAGGGCCAGCCCACAGTTGCGGCCTATCAGTGATTCACTAAGCGCCCTGCTTCCCTAGCTTCTGCCCAAGGCAGCCGTCAACAATAGAGTCGTGTTGTGTCCCTCTTCCAGCTGGAGCCCTGGTGTCCCTGGCCCATCTGCCCCAACCTACACTAGCATGATGTGGGTGCAGGCAAATAGCACATGCTGCCACCCAGGCGGGACCACAGCACCCCTGCAGGTTAGGACAGCAGCTGGCGTGTCACGGCGGGTTTCTCTTCTCCCTCCCTTCCTGAGTCCCTGAGGAACAGTCCTGCACTCGCGGTCATCCTGCTTCCTCCTGGGCGTTGGGGGAAGGGAGGCTGTGACTCCCCCCTCCACCCTGCCACTGGGGCTGGGCACACTACTTGGCCTAGCAGGGCCTCTGTCTGGTCCTCTCTTGCTGGGCAGTAAGGTCAGTGGGAGGACATTGCTCTTGGGTTTCTTGGCTTCCTCCTGATTTCCCAATCAGCAGTCTCCCCAGAGAGCCTGGCTGGTGGAAGGGGATGTGGCACTGTGGTCCACCAACAGGAGAAAGCATTGCCCTGCTGGGAGCACTGCATGGTCATAAGAAGCCTGAGAGAAACACAACCATCTCTGCATTATAAATAAGGAAACCAAGGCTCAGAGAGGTGAAGAATTTGCTCACGGCCACACAGCCAGAAAGAGCCAGCATGTGAACATACTTGGTCTCATATGATGCTTCCTCCCCAGGGGTTAGTTATGCTCCTTAGGAAGGTGGCACTGCCTTTCCTCATCTGCCCCCACAGCATTAGGGCCAGAGCCTGGGTCTCTGAGGCTCTGGGTTTGGCTCATACTTACTTCAGGAGGGAGAAGAGTGTGACTCTGGTCCTCTCTTCTACCTGCCAATCTATGGGTGCCCCCAAACCCTAGCCTGCTAGGGGGGCTACCTCAGCCTCTCCTAAGCTCAACCCTGACACTTCTATTCCTGTAAACAGTCCAGAACCAGAGGCAGGGAGTGGCTCCCAGTTGAGAGGTGACACAACAGCCTAAGGACAGTTAGATGCAACACCTGGATAGTTTTGGGCTCCTCTTTCTTGAATGTACTCACCCCTAAGGTCTCACACTCCTGAGACAGGCTCAGAGCCAGCGGATCCTCAGAGTTTGCCCAAATCCTGTACCTGGAACCCAGGAACCTCCGCCCAGTTTCCTGTATGCCTGAAGTCACTTTCTGCACATGTTACTTCCTGTCTTCCTTGGCAGCAGCATGATGCCACTTCCCATTCTAGGAGGTTCTTTCTGTCACTTTCTCACCCTGCAACTAGTTTAGGTTCAATGTTAAAGACACTCTCTCTTGTAAAGTTAGATGACCATTTACTCCTCTATTGCCTCGTTTGGATGCTTCCATTAATCATGAGGATAATGACAGAGGTCACAATAATAATCATAGAACACAGGCTATCTATCCACAGACTTATGCCAGGTGTAATTCCAACAGCTGACTTCCTTCCAGGCAGGTCACATTATCCCCATCGTACAGATGAGGCTTGTTCGGGGGCATGTCCCTTGTGCAGTCTATCTCCAGAACATCTATCCCTTGTTGTCCCTTTCCTGAGAGGGAAGGTAGCTGATCCACCTCATTGTGTTGACAGAGAAAGATCAGGGGAATCAGCAATTCAGCTGCAGGACACACACACCACTGTGGCTTTGGGCTATATCTAGTCTTCCTGCTTGAGGTAAGCCTCTCCAGGCGGCCCATACAGGTTTCCCCAACTGCAGGGACATAGCTAAAGGGGATGGGCTCCACCTACAGACCTGCCCCACCATGCCAGCCTCTCAAGGTGTGCTTTGCTGGCAGATCCAGGGACAGGCCCCCTCCCCCACCCCATGCCTCCAAATAGCCCTGCTGCAAGCAACACTTTCTTCCTCCCTTTTAGAGCCTCTGCCCTCCCCTCTCTGATTGGGAGTCACCCTGATTGTCTCCCACACAGCCCTAAATAAAGCAAAGAGAAAAGCAAAGCATGACCAATGGCCAAAGCTCCGGGAGAACCAGAGAAGCAGGAAAAGGAGACACAAACTCCCTGTAACAGGTGGGGGACGCAAGTAGTAGAGGATCCCCAGGGCGGGGCGAGGCAGGGGAGGGTGCAACTTCCTACCTGTGATATTGACCTCCACCTGGCCTGAGCGGGTGCCAATGGAGTTGGTGGCCTCACAGATGTAGGTCCCTGCCAGGCTATAGTTGATGGGTCCTCTGAAGAAGAGTGTTCTATTCTGGGCTTCCACGCCCCTGGGGAGAGAGCCATTCAGCCTGTGGGAATTGGGAGATATGGCACAGGGTTACGGATCTTCAGCCCCAAGAAGCTGCCCTTGGGTCTGCCTCTTGGCTGCAAGCCTACCAGCCCTTTGCTGAGTGCTTGTGGTAGGGTCTGTATTAGGAGGAGGAAAAAAAAAAACCCACAACAATGACCTCTTGCATTTGGCAGTTTTATATTATTCACTGTTTCATATTTGATCACTGTAACACTAAAGATGGGTACCTGCCCCATGAAACATGAAATCTCAGGTTCAAGGTCAAGGGAACATCTAGAGAAGTGGCAGAATGGAATCTCTAGCCAGCTCTCTGGTCTCCTGGAGGGTGTTCTTTCTACTGCTCCTGGTTCCTTGGTCTCCTGGTGGCTGAGGAACAGCAGAGTTGCCTGGGTCCTGACCCCAGGTTCTCCTGAAGCAGAACCACTGGGATGAGGGTCTGGCCATCTGCATTTTAAGAAGCTCTTCAAAGAGTGAGATAGGAATTGTTTTGGGTCATTATCTTGTGCTGCTGCTGGGCATGTCACAGGACTTTTTCCTGTGTTTCCTGGGAGTTTGCTGAGGTTTGAAACCTTCCTTCCTCCTGATCCTGATGTTGGGGAACTATTAGTCAGTGGACCCAGCAGCTCCTCCATAAACAGAGCTGCACTGGTAAGCAGGCTCCGCCTACTCACAGCTTCAGAAACACTTTTTGTTGTGGGAAGTGGAGGATAACAGGTAGGGCATGCCAGGGCCCTCTGCTTCCTGGAGAATGGGTAGAGACTCATTCTGAGCCTCTGTCTTCTGGACACCTATGTCAACCTTGTTGGTTTCCCCCACACCCCTGCCTTTCTGGGTGTTCCTTCCAGATCTCTCTGGGAGGCACTTTGGCCCAGGCTGTTAGAGATGGCAGGAGGGGAGACAGTCCCCTCCAAGGGCTAGGTCCAAAGACCGTGAAGCCAAGAATGGGGCAGTAGGACACGGTTGGGGGCATTCCATGAGCTCAAGCCTTCTGGGCTGATTGCTGCCTCCACCTGCAAAATCTAGGGGTGATGGAGAGAAGAAATAGGGACAAAGAATGATCTGGGATTTCCAGAATGCCAGCATCCCTGGGGACACCTTGATAAAAATAAATGCTGGGGGCTGGGGTGGGAGTGACTCAGACTGAATCACCAAAGGAAAATGACAAAATTATTTATTAGTGAGAGGAAGGGAAGTAGATTACAGGGAAGCCCTCTCTGGCAAAATGATTTGTTCAACTGACCCTGGAATTCAAACATGGAAATAAGTGTGTGTGTGTGTGTATGTGTGTACATGGGGGGGGGAGTGTCTTTGGGGTCATGCTTCTTGCTGAGAAACCTGAGCCCAGACCCTAATTTCTTCCTTGCCTAAGGCTCCTGGAGGTTGGGCCCACGATCCTGCGAGGTATACTCAAGGCAGTAGCCAGCCCTGCGGCACTTACGTGGTCCAGTGGTACTCAGTGGCTGGGGGATTAGCGTCAGCTTTGCATGTCAGCTTCACATCCATCCGCTGCAGGTACCAGTTGCCATCAAAACCCTCGATGGTCACCTCAGGCTCATCTGTAGGGTGAGGGATGGTGTTTGAAGAGGGTGAGATTAGGAAAGCAGAACTTAAGGTGAGGGAGCCCCAGATGTGGGGGAATGGGAAGAGGACACTGGAAACAGCTGAAAGAGGGAGAGGAAGGGTGGGGTCCTAGGACCTCAGAAATGGCAAGGGGAGGAGGAAGGGAAGAGGGAGGAGATGGGAAGACAGCACCTCAGGAAGGAGGAAAGGATGAGAGGCAGAATCGGAGGGAGGGGGGCCGCCCTGGCACCCTGCCCTGCTCACACTGCACGTTGAGGGTGAGGCTTTCCCTGAAGCGATCCATGTGGTAGTTGACGATGCAGGCCAGGGACTGCCGGTGGGCTTCCCGGCTGGGCACCAGGCGGTAACGACTGATGACCGTCACTGTGCCGTTGGGGTTCCGGATCTCCTGGTACTCCGCCTCACCCTTTAGCCGAGTCTCCCAGGACACCACACTGGGAGGCTTCCCATTGGCCGAGGTGCAGGTGGCCACCAGAACCTTGTCATCCTGCCCCTTCTTGGCTCGAAGCACTGTGTGAGTGCCCTCTATCCAGTTGGTGGGTTTGGCTGCGGGAAAGCAGAGCACCATGGGATCAGCCCGTGGCCTCATCAGAGATGCAGAGGCACCGCACACCCTGCCCTGGGCCTTGTCTTCAGGTCATCCTGCCTCGAAGCTGGACTTCACCAATGCCCCTCTCAGAACCTCTCCTGGGAAGTGCTTCGTGTCTGACGGGTCCTCCCTGCTCTACTATCTGTATCCCCTTCTGTTGAGCTTAGGCCTTCTTGGAGTCTTGGCATGCTCAAGTGACATGGCTCCTTTGACTTGCATCCTGGTCACCCACAAACTGTCCCACGGTGGGGGCTCCAACCTGAATAATGATCCTCTAGTCCGCCCCTGCCTCCAACCCCTAAGTGAAGCGTGGGGCAGCCTGGCTAGAAGGGACTAGAAGTGCCATCCCCGGAGCATGGTGCATGCCCACTCCAGGAGGATATCTGGGGCCACTGAGGCACACACTGCAGATGGCCAAGCCCCCAGGTCACGGGCCTCTGGACAAGCAAGAAGGAAGGGCCCAGGCCAGCTTACCCATCACAGTGAGATTGAGCTGGCTCTCCCGATTGCCTGTGGGAAAGGTGGCAAATTCACAGATGTAGACACCCTCATCCTCCAGCTCCAGGTGGGAGAGGCGGATGGTGCCATCAGTGTAGGAGGGCCTCAGGAACTCCACGCGCTCACGGTAGGGGGACAGCACAGAGACACCCATGGCTGGGTTGTAGATGGCCACGTTCTGCTTGGAGCCATTGGTGGCCTTCTGCCATGTGACCTGGGTGATCTTCACGTTGGGCAATGGGTTGGCAAGGCTGCAGTGCAGCACTATGTCCGTGCCGATGAAGCCATACATGGAGTCGTTCACCTGTACCACCTGCGTGTGTGCGCCTGTGTGAGGGGACGACAGGACGTGTCAGTGCCAGGCACCACCTCCCCCACCCACCCACATGGCTCCCTGTGCGCTGGCCCGGTATTTTATAGCAGTCATTAATTTTTAAATTCTTATAATAAAAATATTAATTACTTGTTATAAAAACACTCTGGGTAATACCGAAAATTCTGGATAAGAAAATGACAACATCCCATGATCCCACTGTTCAGAAATAGCATGGATAATATTATGGGATTCATCTTCTTTACCTCTGTTCTCTCTGTTTTTTAAAACAAATCAGAACCACAGTGTACAGATCATTCCACACACTGCTTTTTGACTCGGTGATATATCATTAATATTGCTTCACATAGTAAACACATGTCCACACCCTCATTTTTGATGAGCGGTGAGTGGCCTGCTTTCTAAGGAGAGCCCCAGTCTAGGAGCTACAAACTGCTTCTCCTTCCTGGGCCTCGGTCCCTCCTCTGGTAAATGGGGCAGATAATCCAGTCCTTTCTACCCCACAGGGTTGCTAGGGGACCAAATGGTATAATGGATGGGAAAGTGCATCAGTGGTGACAGTGAGGACCTGTGGTGGCTGTCATTGTGGCCACTGCTGTGGTCTTGTCCCTCATGGCTGGGTCCCCGTTCCCTGATGCACTGGCTTGGCCAGGCAGGGCGACAAAGGTGCTGCCCAAGGCCAGGTCTCCACTGGCTCCCTGTTGCCTTTACAATCAAATCTAAATGTCTTAACTTGGCTTTTGACATCCTTGTCACTTGCCTGTTCCCCACATCTCTCCATAAGCTGGGTTTTCCAGCCTATCCTAAGAACATGGCATGTTTCTGGGTTTCCCTCTCGTCTTCTCCCAGTTACCCAAGTACTATTTCCTGAGTGGCTGTTTGCCAGTCATTATCAGCACTTGGGTCCTGTCGGTGGGCAACTCAGCCCAGCCACCAAGGCACACCAAGCCTGCCCATGAAAGTCTCTAGGCTGTGGCTATGCAGTTCCCTCAGCTGAGGAGGCCCTTCCCCTTCTCCCTATGGAGATCAGGCTGAGGCCACTCATCTTTAGGAACTTCCCTGATCCTCCCAGCTAGAGATAACCATCTACCTCTAGCGCAGCTCCTTCTGCCTTGGAATGTGGTGGTTGACCCTCTGACTTCTCCACTGGATTGTGAACACCTCCAGGGCAGGATCTGTGCCTTTTCTCAGTATCCCCAATGCCCAGCCCAGCATCTGACATACAATAGGTGCTAGTCAATATCTGTTGCCAGACTGCAATGGAAGCCAGGAGAACAGAGATTTGCAAGAGGATGGGAGCGACTGACCTCGTGGCATGAATGAACAAATTCCCTCCCGTTGCTCCACCGACTATTTAATCCCATCTACAGTGTCTTCTGTTTGAACTTCTTTACACTTGAACTTGGCTCCGCTCACTGCATTCCATGTCCTGCATTCTAGCTCCATCCAGGCCCACACTCATCCCAAGCCAGTCAAGTCCCCACAACCCATGTCCTTGTCACACATTAGTACACTTCATGTCCTTGAGTCTTTACTTTGCTCAGTCAATTTGTGCCATCAATAATACCAATACTGCTGGGCCCTGTACTGACCCAGAGACAGGGGAAGGACCCCAAGGGAGTCTGGGATTCAAGAGTGGCAATTGGGGCTACAGCCTCTACATGATGGAGACGTAGAATCAGGGTGGGTTCCTCTGAGGGTTCCAAAGCCCACTGACAGGGCAATAAATGGCTCCCCAATCCTCCCCTCCAGGGGGCACAGGAGACTAGGATCCCTGGTGCTAGTCACACAGTAAGCACTCAAGAAATGCTTGTGGAGGAAATCTGGCTTGGGTCCCCCCAAGCCAGGCCCTTGTCAGACTCTTAGTTTCCCTGATGTTCTCCTCTGTACGCTTAGTCACATCCACATGGCCCTTCAAGGCACATGCGGTGTCCCCACCCCAGCCTTCCAGCTGGTCCTTTGGAGTTGGTGCCACACTCGACACCTCTCAGGCGGAGGTGCTGCTGCTGGAGGAGTGGATGGGATTAAGGCCGGCCACAGCTGGGGGCTTCTGCTTTTGGTCCCACCTTGGGACATTAGCCTATCACTTCTCCTTTCTGACCTTCCTCTCCCTCTGACAGGCTGGACTACCCTGTCTCAGTGCTCCCTCTGGCCCTAACTGTCTGATGGCAGTCCCGCCTGTGCCCCACCCCAGAAGCAGTTGCACGGTGAGGTCAATGGGCCAGACAGTCCAGCCCGCTTGCTGACTGGCCAGCTGGCAGGCAACTGAACCCTCAATCCTCCCTGGCACCATGAGTGGGTGCTCCCTGCCCCTCCCCCAGCCTCCACTCCCCAAACCTGCTGGAGGCTGCCCAGCTGAGATAATGCGGGTATAATTGGGGAACTTGCACCACACAAAGCCAGGAACTGGAAAAGCCAGTTGGGAGGGCTTGGGCCATGGGTGAGAGTGGGGGGAAGGGATGCGGGCACCAGGAGCCATATTGGGATTAGTGCCAGGCATGGTGAAGCTGTAGGGGAACAAGGCCCACCATGTCCCAGTGAGCCCCTCTCCTCTCATCCCCCCTGCAGGTGTGGAGGAGGCAGGGCCCAGGCCTTGGTGCACAGGCTGACATTCATTTGCTGCCTCTGGAGTGACCTCATCCTTTAGGGCCATGTCAGTGCCAGGAGGGGAGATTGCTGATAGCATCTGGGCATGCGGGGAAGGGCATTGCAAGGGGCTCTGGTACCCAGACAGGGGTAGCCCTCCTCATCCCTGAGTCTATTGGGGGGAGCTGCTCTTCTCCATTGTGGCTGTACCAGAAGCAACCCTGGGACAGGCAGTGAGGAAAGTTTCTGGCTTCCTCTTACTGTGCTCCTGGCCCTTTCTATCCCCAAGATGGGCCGGGTGGGGTGGGGCAGGGAGGACCTCTAAGGAACAGCATGCTCACTTTTGCTTTTTGCCTTTGACACAGCTGCTAGAAGGGTCTGGGGTCCAGCGTGAGGGGTCTTTGAAATATGGGGTTTGAGTCACTGGGGATGGTATACCAGAGCCCTGGAACTGAGAGGAACAGGAAGACGGGCAAGATTGGAAATTCCCCTGTGGGCTCCCCTCTTCCCCACTCCAGGTGGAGGCACCTGGAACCCAAGCTTCTGCCTGGGGCTTTCTGTCTTAGTCCGATAATCTAGAAATGGACAAGGGTGGCTTCCGCTCTCTGAAGGGCTGTCCCAGCACATCTCCTCCAGGCAGCAGGCAGGGACGCTAAGAGCTGGCAACATGGGCTCGCACTGCGCTTCTGCACGTCCTGGCTATCCAGCTGTGGGTCAGTGAATTCACCTCTTTGTCGCTCAGTTCTCACTGAGGCCACACTTCGGCAAGATGGGGATTCTAATAGTCAATACCCGCCCCATAAAATTGTTGTAAGGATTAAATGAAAGAGTACAGGGGAGACTCAGAGAGCAGCATTTAGCACAATTAATGCTCAATAAATGTTAGTTGCCATCACCATCATCATCTTTCATCTCAGAAGCAGTACACCTCCTTCCTGGAACTTCATTCGACGAATGTTTACTGAGCATGTACCCCACACAGGGCACTATACTGGGTGCTATGAGGTCCCCCTCTTCCCAGATACCTCTGTAGCTCTTTATTCCTTCTTTAGCTGACACTTCTACTCATATTCTAAGAGCATATGACATACATCTGTACCCTTTAATTTTCTGTTTCTTGGCATGTGTGTTGGGTCTGTGTCTCATCTCCCAACAGATTGCGAGCCCCTGTGCAAGGGGCAGGATTATCCTTGGGTTGCCTTGACCATGTCACTCCTGATGCTGGTGGGTCCTGAGCCTAGGGAATCCCTGCTGACCTTCTCTGCTTCCCCAAACACTCTCTCTCCTCCCCTGCAGGCTCGTGGGAACTGGGATCACTGGCAAGGCAGCACATTGGAGCTCAATGGACCAAGCAGCCCATCACTTACCAAGTCCAAGGGGTTGGGTCACTTGCCCAGGGACATAGAACACCAACCTCAGTCTAGTACTCTTCCCACCCTGCCCCCAAACAGACTTTGGCTTAATCTAACTCCCCAGAGTCTTTGTTCTGGATTGTGTCCTTCCTGAAATGTCCCTCCATCACCCCTTGTGAGAATGACACAAACACCAGTTAGAATCTTGCAGCCACACAGTCGACTGGCCACCCTGCAGTGGGGTCCAGTGACTGAGTGCCAGAAACGGGGGCTTTGGACAGCTCAGGTGGGGCACCTGCAGAAGGCTGCGAGTTGCAGAGCAGGGAGATCCAGAGAGAAAAGGAGTGAAGAGTGAAGATCCCCTGGGCACCCGTGCCCTCAGTAGAGGGGCTCTTGCATCCCAAAGATATTGAAAGAATGAATTTTTTCCCCTGTCCTCAAGCACTGCTTATATTCTTCCTGACCACCTTATGAACCCAGGGTCTGGGACATGGGTCCCTGGGGTTTGTGCTCAGGGGCCTCAGTTTCCCCACTAGTGCTCAGGTTGAACAGTTTGGGTGACCTGGCTTCCCAGAAGTGCTGAGCCAGCACAACAGGCGTCAGGCCGGCCCCCCCGGAACGTCACAAACCTGCAAAAGCCCCAGCTCAGCAACAAAACACAAAGGCGCCTCAGTTGTGGCAGACAAACCTGCTCCCCAAGGCCCTGCCCTGCCTGCCATGGAGCTAATCTGCAGGCGGGGGCCACAGGTTCCCACGCAGCAGGGTGTGGCCTGCTCTGCTCCCCTAGACCCGCTTGGAGCAGTTTTTCTTCCTGCACTTTTAAACCTCAGACTCTCCTC
Organism: Marmota monax; assembly: GCF_021218885.2. NCBI lineage: Eukaryota > Metazoa > Chordata > Mammalia > Rodentia > Sciuridae > Marmota > Marmota monax. The sequence continues at coordinate 4,129,772 of NW_026695234.1, read as the reverse complement.
TTCCTAGGCAAGCAGGCTGGGACTGGGCCCAGATGGCTAGGTGGGTGGGTGAACAGGGTACCTGGGGGAGTCAAGGGGACTTGGGCTTTCTGGTATGGATCACCTTTTTCTCTGTCCTAGCTGGGTCAACCCTTCCCAGACCCTGCTTTCCTGAGACTTGCCTGAGTACCCTCAGTTGGGTGGACAGAGATGGCAGGCCTGGCCTGGAGTGGAGTGATGGCGCATTAGAGACACACTGCAAGTCTCTTTGTATGGGGGGCACTGGGCTCCTGAGGGCCTCTGTGAAACCATCGTCCTTTGAGTTCCATATCTAGGGCTTTCCAGGGATGCTCCCTCCCTCCCCTCCAGGAACTGGCAGAAAGGAGCAGGACTTCCGGTGAGAAACCAGCTAAGTGCAAGTGGGAATGACTCACTCACTGGGGAGGGGGAAGTGCCTCCCCGAAACCCTGTTGAGTCAGCACAGTGACCTAAGGTTATGTGCCCCCCTGCCCCAGCACAGCCTCTTATCCAAATGTCAATCCTCAGGGCTGGCCAGCTGCTCACTTCCAAAGCCCAGGCTGGCTTCACCTGGGAGAAGCTGTCAAGGGAGACGGTGAGATCATGAGGCAATCCCTTTTCTGGGGTCTCCTGCTCTCAGAAGGTTTTGGCAATCAGTGTCACCTGGACCCAACCATTCTGTCAGCCAGAACCCACAAGGGTGTGGCTCTTGCTGAAGTCCTTTGAACTTGTCCCGTCTCGTATCTGTGCTTCAGGCTCAGTTCCCCATCAGTCTGGAGCTCCTCAAGTGCCCAGCCTGCATGGTCTGCCACCAGACTCCCCTTTATACCAGGATGCAGCCAGAGTCGCCCAACTCAGAGACCTCAGTGAGGAGACAGACTCAGTTCTTAGCCAGCTCCCCAGCCAGCCTTCTGTGGGACTAGGCACATCTAGAAGGCACCGAGCCAGGGTGGACTCCAGTGCAGAGATGCTGGCTAACAGCAGTTCAGGGCCAGGGCTAGACTTAAGTCCACCTGGCCCTGACCTGCTGTTAGCCGGCATTTCTGTTCCCCTGTCTCCTGTAGAGCAGAAACTTTGGCTGGTGGGAGGTGGGCCCTGGAGAATTCTCCCTTGAGGTCAGTGCTGCTAGGACAGCTCTAGGTATCCTGGGGACTCTGAGCCCTCTCCACACCCACCTTGCCAGCAGGGGTGATAACATCCTGGGATCCCACAGTCAGGGGCTAATTGCTACTGTCCAAGCCTAGGCGCCTCTGCCCCTCCTCTGGGGTCACAGAAACTACCAATGTTTTCCTCTTGGCTGATGCTCCCCCCCCCACCACACTGAGCTGGTTAATGATGGGCTGTGGGGCTGGCGCCCGGCGCCTTGGGTGGGGGAGCACAGTGCGTGGGAGAGGCGGGAGCGCAGCAGCCTGGGAAAAGGCTGAGAAGGAGCCTGAGCCCGGATCTTCCAGACAGGCCTGGCCAGCCCTTCTCTTCTGGCAGCGTGGAAACCCTAGTGTGGCAGCAGCCATATGGGGTGCTTGGCAAGTCCCATCTCTCTTGAAACCTGGCAGGACAGGTTGGGGGACAGGGATGAATCAGGGGGTTAGGTTTTGCCTTCTCCCACTGAGGAGCGGGTGCTGAGGGTGCCTGGACTGCTCTTCTGCTGGCCTGTTTCTTGCCGTTGCTGCAGCCCCAGGAGCCCTGGTAGGCAGGCCTTAGCCACCCCTGACTCTACCTTGGCACCCCAGGGACTCGGAGCTTCTCTCTTAGCCCTGCTTTTCTCCATTTCTGGTTTTTTTTTTTTTTTTAAACCAGGGATTGAACCCAGGGATGCTCAACCACTGAGCTACATCCCCAGACCTTTAAAAAATAATTAAAAAAATTTTTTTGAGACAGGCTCTCTAAGTTGCTTAGAGCCTTGCTAAGTTGCTGAGGCTGGCTTTGAACTTGTGATCCTCCTGCCTCAACTTCCTGAGCCACAGGGATTACAGGCATGTGCCATCACACCCAGCTCCATTTCTAGTTTGCAAGGTGGCACCTATTGGTCAATTCTACTTCCCATCTTGTACCATACCTGCCACCTTTCCTCTGGGCAGGTGGAGACAAGACAAGGAAAGGCACCCACTGAAAATTGGGAGAGGTGGGCTCTGGTCTCCACTACCTGGTCACTGTTTTTGTCTGGCTTCAGGTAGAGCCAGTGTCCTTTTCTGTAAGATGGGAGTGCTGGACTCGAGGACCCCTAGAACTGTACTGAGGTGGCCTGTCCAGCTCACTTTGCACCTCCCCTGGAGCTGCCTCTGGAAACCTGTCTACCAAGTGGCTCTCTGCCAAGCTCCACCAGGAAGACCTCCCAGATTAAGTGGCATGCCAGGCAAATCCAAGTTGTGCTATGGCCAAGCTAGGGCACATGGGGATCTTCTATAGCCAAGCAATCACCAAGGCCAGCTGACACTAGCTCCTAAGTAGCTTTTCAATTTTTCTGGCTCAAATTCAAACTTGTCCAAAGCCCCCTCTCACCAGAACCCCCTCCCTCTCCCTCACCTCGAGCAGTATCTCACTTGCTCATTTTCTCAACACTCCTGGGCTGCAACTCTGCTCAATCCCTTCCCTTGGAACCTTAGCACCCACGATTTCCACTCCTTGTCCCTAGGCAGCCCCAATCATCTCTTACTAGTCCCCTAGAGTGTGACATTAAGTCTACAGTCTCCTGCCTGCAGCTCCCCCTCTAAACTCTCTCTCACCCAGCAGCCAAGTTCTCTCTCTAAAACATTAAACACTGCTACTTCTAATCCTCCTGTGGCTACCTGCAATCCTCAGGGTCAAGTCCAAGGTCCTCGTGGGCTCTGGACCTCATCTTGGGCATTTCCAGCCTCCAGCCAGCTCTTCTGCCTACGTGCCCTCCCTTCAGCCACACTGAACATTGTCATCAGTTCTCTGTCATGCTGTTCCTTTGGCTAAAAATTCACACCCCATGACTTGCCCAAGTCCTCCTCTTTGTCTTTCCTGAATCACCTTGGACTTGGCTTTTGAGGAGGTGATTTTCTGGAGAGCACCCCCAGCCCCGTGCCAGGAAGCCCCCATCGTGGGCTAGGTGTTATTGCACCCTGAGGGCCCCTGTACTGGGCATGCTTCTGTCGCAGCAGTCCAGCTTCTAGCCTGGCAAACAGAAATCATAAGGGGTCCCCACGTGGTTGATGGACAAGGTTCTGAGCCAGCTGGGGTCCTGGGCCAGGGTTAGCCATTTCTCAGGTCTGACTGTAGTCTCCTAGACACTGCACATTCACCAAGGGGAGGAGTTGGTCAGTGGGGCCTCACACCTGCATGGAAAGGACGCTGGCCAGGGTCCCAAGCTTCTTCCTTCACTGAAAGCAAAAAGCTACACCCTGACAGGGTGTAGGTCTGCCTGATCTGTTGGCCACCTTCTCGCCCCATATCCTACTTGTTTCCCAGTGCTACTTCTTAATTTGCTTCCTCTCTCCTCTGCCCCAGTTCCTAGCAGCCAGTCTCTCTTCTTTTCTCACGCCAGACCATAAGGTGAAAAATATTTTTCTCACCTAAGCGAGCTGTGGCCCTGAGGCCCGGTTCCCAAGGTCTGAGCCCTGTTTGTGTCTGCATGTTCCCCAGCTCCACGCCCCTCCCACCATGGCTGGGATTGCTCCTGTCCTGGCCTTTCTCAGTCTTGCACACCCTGAAGCCCTTGGCTCTTAAGGCCAAGATTCAGGCAGGGCCCAGAACTCTCCAACCCAGCTGTAGCAAATGACAGTCTCATGACAGACACGGCAGCCCGGAGTTCCCTTGGCGAGCATGCATTGCTAATGACATATTTTGGGGAGTGCAGCAGCAATCTCTTTGGAAGGCTAGTGTGGGGGTGGGAGAAGCTGGGGGCTGCTGAGAAAGCAGAGGGAGAATTCCCCAGGCTTCCCGGGGAGAACCTTTTAAAAGCTCAGTATTGATAAAGGCGTTGTCTCAGCCCTCTGGGTTCCAAGGGATCTTCAACACCCGTTTGAAAGCAGAGGGCTCTGGGATCTGCCCTACCCCAGGAGGGGCCAGTTGGCCCACCCCAGCATCCAGTTCTGCTGATGCCCTGTGCAGCTACAGGCAGGCAGCTGCCTGCACAGCTGGCTGCCGGGGGAGGCATTCAGGTGGGTGCAAGGTGTCTGCCTGCAGGGAAGGCTCATTTTCAGAACACAGGGTTGGGTGGAAGGTACGAGAGGATAGAGAAGGGGTTGAGAGGAACGGGTATATCAGGCAATGAACCCATTAGCATCGACCTGAATTCAGATGGACCTGGGTTTGATTCTGCAATTTATTAGATGGGTGACTTTGATGAGTTGCATGAATTTCTTTGGGTCTTAGCTTCCTTATGTATAAAAGAGAAGGGATAATACTACTTCTAGGGCTGATAATGGCAGCATTCAGACAGTTCTGAGCGTCGTGCTGGGCACATGGGTATGCTATTGAAGTAGCTGAGCACTATAAGGTGGGGGAGACCTGCTAGGATTCAGGTGAGCCGCTCCCATCCCAGCTGTACCTGCCCACCATGTGCTCGTGAGCGAGTCCTTGCTGTGCCACCTCCAGGAGCACTACTGACCTCAGCATCACTGGCATTTTGGGCTGGATAACTTTGTGTTGTGGATTTGTCCTATGCATTGAAGAATACTTTGTAACGTCTCTGGCCTCTACCCACAAGATGTCAGGAGTACCACCTCCACTTGTGACACCCCAAAAAACATCTCCAGACATCGTTACATGTCCCCAAGGGGGCAAACTGCTCCCAGTTAAGACCACTGGTTGGCAGGGTGTCAGGCTCAGGCAGAGGTGGTGGAGTTCATGGTGAAGGTGCAGAGGGGAGTGGGGGGCCTGTTGGGGGTACTCTGACAGGGAGCTTTTCTTGCATGTCCAGGGACAGAGATCCCAGAGGCAGGCTAGGACAGTGGTTTGGGCGTTCCTCTCTGGAGAGTCTGGTCCTCACCTCTGCAGGAGGAGGGACAATGTACATGGGAGATGAGTGGGGAGAACAGGGGACTCTGGGGAGCTCGCTATCAGAACATGGGTTGTCGAGTGGCTTGCATGTCTCTAGAAGATGCAAGAGGACAGGGAAGGGACACAGACGGAGACACACAGAGGAGGTGTTGGCCAAACTCTGAGACAGGAGGGCAGAGGCTGCGAAGGCAGGGGCTGGGCTGCTTCTCAGAGCAGAAACGAGGTCAGGCGGCATCTTCCCTCGGCTGGTAAACTGCTATCATTTCAGGAGGATTTTCACCTCATTTGGTTCCTGCTTAAATGAAATCCACAACATGTGTTCTCTGCATTAGTGGAGTGTTTGTGCTTAATTAGTGGCAAATTCTTTCATATTAAAGTCATTAAGTTTTGCCGTTTGCTCTCCTTACCCTGGGCCTGGCTCTGCTGGCTTTCCCTTTAATGTGGGAGGGTCTGATTGCAGACGCACAGGTTGCTCCAGCCTCAGTCTCAGGAGGTGGACACACACATGGGCGAGTGCACAGGTACATGCACACACTTGCAGAGGTGTGCACACGGGTGCATAAACACACACACACACACACACACACTCTCACACTTCCTGTGGCATTTTGACCCTACAGCATTTGGACCTGTCACACCCAGGCTGGCATCTGTCACTCCCCAGCTCCTTTGTCCACACCTCGGGCACCTCTATGTGGCTGGCAGCTCTGCCTCTGTCCGCACTGCCTCAGCCTCTGGGGGGTTTCCTTGGTGGCAAGGCTTTAGACACAGAGGGACTGTCCAGGCTTCAGGGTGTGGGCTAGGGTCCTCCTGTGGAAGGGACAATGAGTAGAAAGCAACCTGGATTCTCAAGAGGCCAGGTTCACTTGTCTAGCAAGGCAGCAGGACCCAGAGCTATGTGTGCATTCCTGGAGCAACACAGAGGGCCACTGGAGGGACACCAGGATGGGTGTGTGGGCAGGGCCTGTCTCTTGGCCCTGTCCCCTCAGGAAGGACCTGGTCTCATCAGCCCCTAGTGATCTCTCTGATGATGCTTCAGAGTCATAGAACCAGGGCGACCCAAACTCTTAGACAGGGAGAGGGTCATCAGTGACTAGGTCCTGACACAATCTTCCCTCTACCTGCCTCTGCCTGTCATGAAGCCCCACCCAGCAATGTCCCAACCTGACCCCAGACTGCAGCAGATTAGCACTCAACACATCTCCTGCTTCAGGGCCGTCTCCATCCTACAAAAGCCCTCTCTGCCACCCTCTAAGCCCTGCTCCTGGGCCAGGGACCTCTGGGCAGAGGGTAACAGTTGTCTGCTGCACTTTACTGACCTGGGTCTAGGGGAAGGCAAGAAGGGGAGACCAGAAATGGGACTGGCAAAGATCTGGGATTGTGTTTTTTCTTTGACTCCATTGAGGAGATCCGGCAGTGGGGTGGGAGGTGGGCCAGAACGCAGTTCCCAGCCTGCTGGGCTGGAGAGGAGGCAAGACCCCTCTCAATGCCCCAGAATTCAGACTTGTATCTGCTGGCATCTGCATGGGACCCTGGGGGCATGAGAACTTTGTCACAGGACATAACAGAGGAGGTGAGAACTCAGGGACAAGGGCAGCAGCACCTTCTAATGGCTCTGCGGTCACGCCATGGCTTCAGAACCCATCTAGTCATGCCCCCAACATGCTTTCTGGCCCAGCTCCCACCTCAGTCCTGATTCCCTGTGCTGGCCAAGCCTCAGTGAGAACGAACACTTCCTTCCCCTGCAGACACAGGCAATGGCCTTTGGTTCAACTGGTGCTGGGTCTGCAAAGGCCCCCCGCCCAAACAAAACAAAACAAAACAAAACTCCGAGAATCCCAGGCTTATCCACTCCAGCCTTAACCTGAAAGCATCCTCTGCAGCCGCCCACGTAACCCTAGACCAAGACACAAAACCTGGTCTTGAGCCCAGCCCTAACCATATCCGGGTTTAAGCCACAAAGTGCAGCAAACCCCAAGCACAGCCATGACTGCAGTGGCAGCCCAACGCTTGCTCTCTCAACACGGGGTTACCAGGGATAGCCCTGGACTCCTGGGCTCAAGTGATCCTCCTGCCTTAGCCTCCTGATCAGCTTTGGTGCTTTCTAGCGGTAGAACCCCTGACCATGGCCTATGACCTTCCCTAAACCCAGCCTTTTCACCTGTAAACTGGGGCCTAGCATGTCCACCTTGCTTGGTTGGGGTGAGATCACCTGTGTAAAATGACCTCCTCCATCCCAGGCAGTCCTCTGGGAGACCTGCTGGGCTTCTTCCTCCCCCTTCCTCAGCAGCACTAGATCGTCACTCTTCACTTGGCAAAGTGCTGAGAGGAGCACAGCCCTGCCGCTGCCACTACCTGTCCTCTTCCTGCCCGGCCAGGCAGGGGCGTATGGGGTGAGGGGACCCCAGAGGTAGGGAGATCCCAGGCCTGGCCCCTCCCCCCCGCTCTGCTGGCTCCCCCAGGCTCCCCTGGCTCTGGTGCCGGTGTCAGTTTCGAACGTAGGGTCTTTCCCACCCCCCACATCCCTCTGCCCAATGTGAATCTATCAGGGGCCTCGCCCAGTCCTGCTCCAGCTCCGACTTGCCAGGGTTTCAGGAGTCACTGGGTAGGGGCCGGCATGCCAGGGCCTGCTCCTCATCCTGCCCCGAAGAGAGAGCCAGCACGTAGGCACAGGGCACAGCGCCCAGCTGTGGAGACGCAGCCCAGCCTCTGTGGCCACCTGCTTCCCTCTCGGGCCCCTCCTTCCCCCTTCGGCCCTCTTGGCCCTGCTGCAGCCCGTGGCCCAGATGTGTGTGTGCGAAGGGTGGACCTCATGTTCCCCAAGTCTGGGAAGAGTGCTGTCCCTTCATCTGCCCCAGGATTGAGTCATCATCCCCTTAGCAGCAGAAGCCTAGGGTCTGCGGTGCTCTTCTTTCTTCCTAGGAGAGAAAGTACAAGAGGGCCATGTTCCCTGCCAGGCCCCTCCCAGAGGTGTAAGAACAGTTAGCATGTGCATATCAGCTGCCTGTGCCAGGCCGGGTCTGAATGTTTACATTTATTAACTCCCTTAATTCTTACAACTCCAGGAGCTAAGTATCATTATTGTCTCATCTTAGAGATGAGGAATTCAGAGAAGGCAAATAATCTGCCCAGGGTCAAACAGCCTGTGAGGCTGGTTCTGATCTGGGCAGTCTGTCTCCAGAGGCTACACCTTCTGCCATTGCACTGGATGCCTCAAGGCCTCACTGTGTCCCCTCCCTGGGGAAGCAGTGGCCTGAACCCGTGAGCCCCCAACTGGTGGGTAAGGGTGCATGGCTCATGCAACCTTTGTCCGTGGGTGGCCCTGGCCTGAGTCTGCTGAGGAGGTGGATGAGGGTGGACACCATCCCCTCCGCCTCTTGGCCTTGGCTCTGGGGAGAGGCCCAGCCTCCTGCAACCTCCCCCACTCTCGTCAGAGCTACAGGCCAACCAGCCACAAAGGATAATATCTCAGACTCCAAACTCATAAAACCTTCCTTATGCCTGACATTTGGATTGAACTGCCACTTTTTGGCTATGGGTCTTTGTCTTTCAGCCCCTCAACTTCTCCACCTGGGAACTGCCAGCTTCTCCACTGGGTGGGGTGGTGGTATCTCCTGGTATTGCCTCCTGGGGTGGTGGGGCTTTAAGGAGGAGTGCTGAGCACTTCCGGGAGTCTTAAAGGGCTAAGGCTGCCAAGTACTAAAAACTGAAGGTACCGGAAATTTAAATATATAATCTCATTTAATCTTCACAACCATCTCAGGAGGGGAGTCCCCTCAACCTCAGGCCCAGAGAGGTGAGTGACTGCCGAGCTCTGTCCTTTCCCAAGGCCGGGAAATGAAAGCCACCGGTCTTCTTTCTGTCCTCATTTTGACCCCTGTCCCTCCCACCTAGCGTGCCCCTCTCTCTGGGTTGTCAGAAGCCTGTAGTCCTGGAAAGCAGCAGCAGGTGCTCCTGAAAAACCAGCTTTTCTCTGAGGGAGGCTCAGGGACCCAAGAGTGGACTTGGAAGTGAGCAAGAGCCGTCCCATCTCCTTCCACCGCTGCATGTTGGCCAGCTCTACCGTCAGGCCTTCCCACCAGAGGCTGCTGGGATAGCACAGCAAATTAGCTTAATGAGTGCGGCCCGGGCTTTAATTGGGGCCCTCTGCTTTGCAGCGACGATGCCTGCTTTCATTTTTGATGCTGGGAAAGGGTGGGTTTTCCTCTCCCTCCCGTGCATTTTCACCCAGGCTAATGGCTCCTCGCTCAGAAAGGCCCCTATGACTGCTAATTGGATTTAATTACTGGGGTGATTAATGATTTGATTGGAAAACTGAAATGTTGTGGGTGAGTTTTGTGTATAGATAGATGGGAAAGTCAAAGGGACGGAGAACTGAGGCTGAGACCCAGGGAAGGTCGGGGTGGGAAGAAGGAGCGGCCTGAGATCCTTCAGCTGGCTGACCTTAGCGGGGGACCAGCTGGTCGCTCCCCATGCCTAGATGAGGAAAGATGGGCAGAGGTTGCAAAGAAGCTGTGGGAAGGGAACTGGCAGAGTCTGCCCTGGAGGAAGAGTGGTGGAAAGGTGTGACTTGGCTTGCCAGTGGCTCAATAACGTGATAATGGTGATAATGGTCATGAGAGCACCTGGGAGGACTTATCAGCCAGACACAAGCCCATGGAAATGTACTGTGGTTGCTGCTCTTGTTGTGGTTACAAAGGCCCTGCCTCTGGGTCAGGAGATAAGCACAGGGCTCATCAAGGTGGAGGCAGCCAGGTCCAGAGAGGGGAGCAGTGGGCATGTGGTGGAAGGCCACCACCTCTGGCTGTGCACTGTTCTTCCTTTGGTCTCCAGATGTCCCCTAAGGCTCCTGGACTTGTTATCCTGTATCTTTCCTGCTTGGTTCACACCCACAGTCTGAAGTGATGGGGGCTGGGTGGGCAAGACAATTGTTCCTTGAACTTCATGGTGACTTGGAGGTTTTGTGTTATTCTGGGAAGAGGGAGACCAGGGGAAGGAATGGGAGACGAGAAGGGCTGGGAGAGGACTGGCCATCTGGGGATGGATATTTGGTCCATGCAGCTGGGTCCACGTGGCTTGATGATGCTTCCAGGGTGACAGGGTCCCGACCATGTGTCCAGCAGCCATGTGCCTGCCCTGAACTCCTCTCCAGCTGCCCCCTCACCCCCACCTCCAGGGCCCAATCCGATCATTCGCAACATTATAGCCATTTGATTCCTCTTCCTAATTTCTAGGATATGGCCCTGGAGTTCCCCATCCTTACTGCAGCTCGGCTGGGAGTGCAGGCTCCCATTTCTTATCTGGAGTTATGGTACCCATAACACTGAAGATAGCAACCCGAGTAGCGCTTCGAATCTCACTTCATTGTCACAGAGACCCTGTAAGACAGGTGCCACTGTCATGCTAGGAAACTGAGGCCCAGGTTTGGTGTACAAATCTGTCCAAGCCAACAGCTAGTAGGTGGATTTGAATACAAATCAGATGGAATGACGTAAGTCCTCCTCCGACTGACGGCTGTCTGCTGCCTGGGGTAAAGCTAAGCCACTCAACAGGCCTTCACAATCCGCCTCTGCTGCCTAAGTTCCCAGCTACCTCTCCTGCCCTTCCCACGTCCCCACCCTCCACAACAGCCTCGTGGAAACTCCTCTTTCAACACAGTGCCATCCACTGCGTCCCCACAGACCCAACCCCTTGCTCAAATAGCAGTCCCTGGTGTTGGCTGTGACAGAAATGGGGACATGTTCATCTCAGAAGCCCCAGTGCCCATGCCGGTGCTCACAGGAGGAATGCGCTGAATCTGGTTCACTCATGAACTGGGAGCCTGAGCCAAATCCAAGGGAACAGACCAGGGATGCAGGTCCCTGTCAACTTCCCAGGTCACTGAGAGCTTTTAATTTAGGAAGCTGACTGATCAAAGGAGTGCCAAGGACATGATTATTTGAAAAAAGAAAGATTCTGTACAAGAGAAAGGCTAAGAGGCCACAGATGTGGGGGTGCATTTAATTCCAGCTCCAGTGGGAGGAGGAAGCACCCCTCCTATCCTCTGCTGTCCAGGCTGGCTTGCCAGACTCATCCCACCCGCTTCTAGTCCTGGGTATCCTGAGGATCCAGGGTTCTGGAACCAATCAAGAGGAAGGTGTTGCCCACTTTGAAGATGATCAATTGAGACCCAGAAGCGTGAAATGACTTACTTGTGGTTATACAATAAAGTGCAAAGTCAAGGAGAACTCATCTCTTGACTCTTCTATGTTCTTGGTTCCAAAGAGTGAAGACTTCTGGGTAAGGGTCTCTGATGGGTAGGTTGGTGTCCCATGAGCTTAGAGACCCAGGCGGCCCAGAAAAAGGTGAAGATGGGCAGCTTCCCACCCTCTGCCTCCCACCACCCTTAGGCCTCAGTAGCCCAGGCGGGGCCTTTGGTTGGTGCTCTGGAGTTCAACCCTGCCTGTCTCCTTGGGGTGGGGTGGAGGAGGGAGAGAAGCCTGAAGAAGCAGGTCAGAGCCGATCCTCCCCACTGCCCCACCTCCCCTGAGAGCGCTCAGTGGAGCCTGTAGGACCAGAACCGAGGCGCGCTGTCCTGACATGTCTGGTAGGCACAGCTTGAGTGGGAAGTGAGGTACTGAGTCAGGGCTGGGGGTAGGGGGGAGCAGAGAGGGGAACAGGCAGGGGGGCAGGAGAGAGGTCTGTCCCCCTCAGTGGATAAGGAAGCCAGGGCTGGCAGGAAGCAGGGCAGGGGTGGGTTCCCGGGGTGCGAAGGCAGCTGGTAGGCTCATCGGGTCTTTGGGCCCCGGCCCTGGCTCTCGGGGTGCAGGCTCAGACAGGCCCAGGAGCAGGACTGCTGGAGGCAGGCAGGGGCAGGGTGGGAAGCAACATCTTGTCTCCATTGTCTGGGGCAGGCTGGGTGCTGAGGCCTGATAATAGTGAGATAGCTGCACCACTGCACCCGGATGATGCATGACAATCAACCAGAGGCCTGGAAGTCACCAGGCAGTGGGGGAAGGGGGTCTACCTGCTAGCATCCCCCATTGGGTTGGCCAACACCAGGGGCTGCCCACTGCAGCAGACAGAGGCTGGCTTTGGGAGTGGCAGTGCCCACGCTGCTCAAGGGAAGGCCTTGTGCCCACGGTGGCAGTTGGGGGGACGGGTTGGGGTGAGGATTAGGCGGGGAGACGCTTTGAACCCCAGCAAGACTGGTGGGAACTGGTTCTTGACTCATGGCAGAGAAAGGGGGGGGGGCGTGGGGAATGGAAGGGTTTGTGCTTTATTATTTATTTTCTTTTATGAGATGTGAACTGAAGTAATTAAAAATACGCATTTTATTTTACACCATCTACCCTGTGGTGTCTCCACATCTTTCTTCCAGACCTGGTCCCATCAGAATGGCTGGCATTTCAGAACAACATCTCATTTTCAAAGTGATAGAGACAGATTGACTATGTGCCTGTTTTTATAAGGCTCAGCTCTGCCCCTCACCCTCCACCGCCCTCCTTTTTGGAGTGTCCCTTACTCTTAAAAATAAATACTGGTGGACAGTATTTGTGCTTCCTGTCTCCTAAAATTCATGTTGTTCTATTTCCACCAGAACTGGGTGAACACGCTCTACGCAGTAGTTCCCTTGTGGGATTCCTGGTTTTCGTTTCCATCTTTTGGAGCAAGTCTTGATATTTTTTGTTTTACAGAGGAGGACACTGAGACCCGCAGCAGGAGATCTGCTCTGGGGCACAGCTAAAGCATAGTTGAATCAGAACTTGAAGCTCAGGATTCTGTCTGCTTTCCCCAGAAGGATGCTGGGGACTCTGCCTTTCTGACTCCTCAATTAAAACCTTCTCCTGAGATTCTAGCTTCTACCTGTCACCTTGCACGACAGCTTTACCTATGTAAGTAGGATGGATGTCCCCAGAGGATGGGGTGGGCATCACAGGCTAAAGCCCTTGGTGACTTGCCCAGCCTGGATCTCCTCCTGGCACTTTTTCCAGGGACAGCGAAGGGAAAGAGCAGATGGGCTTTGGGGTGGCAGATCCCTAGTGTGGAGCCAACCGGTGCCCAAACAGGTAGCTGGGGACCACACCTGCTCAGGCCCAGGCCCTGCCCTGCCTGACATGCTGCCCCAGGCACCAGTTGGCAAGGACTCTCAAGTGGACTGAAGTAAGGAAGCCTGGAAGTGACACCCATGGTTGACCCTCTTGGCCAGGTGGCAGCAGATGAAAGTCATGCCCAGCCAGAGTTCTGTCTGAGCTTCAGAAACTTCCCAACCAGAGGTTATGGAGAGGGGCTGTCTAATACTACCCTCTGTCTCTGGCACAGCTTGATCCTAAACAGTGGCCCTCGGGTGATTAAATCAGTCTCTTCTCCTTTCAAGGTCTCCTTAGTGGGAGGTTCTACCTTGTTTCCTGGGAAATTGCTAACATGTTTTATATCCTTCACTGGTAGGAAAGTACTTCCTGATACCTGTCCTCAATTTCTCTTCCTGGAATGGAAGCAGTCTCCAGTCCACGGTGCGCTTGGGCTGACTGGGTCAGGAACCAGAGCTGGGGATCAGGCAGCTCCTTCTCTTAAGGAGAGAACAGGGGCTGGGGAGGGAGCTCGGGTGGCAGACAGACCTGAGGCTGGCTTCTTCCACTCACCAGTGAGTTGCCACAACCCTGTGAGCCTCCGTTTCCTTACTTATCTGTAAAACTGACTCAATATTTAATCTCAAAATGGCTACAAGGACTCGATAAAATAATGTATCAAGATGATTTTAGCCAAGTGCCGGACAGAGCAGTTGCTCAGGAAGTGGAGGCTGATATGTAGCCACTTTGGAGTCAGGGACAGAGCCACAGCTGAGACTGCCCCTCAGGCTGAAGCAGGGCCCCTTCCTTCACCTTAACGTGGATTCCAAATCCTCCCAAAGCCAAGGTTACTCCTGTTTGCCTGAATTCTCCAGGCTGCCCTGTGCAGGTCTGCAGAGCAAGCCTCAGCCAGTCAACTCTCTCCCTCCAAGTCAGCACCCCCACTGGGGCCTGTGGTACCTGGCCTGGTCCTGAAGCCCTGTGGCCAGTGGAGGCCCAGGAGAGCTCCCCAAAGAGGCAGTCTCTCTGCAGAGGGTAATGGGCAGGGCACTGTGTCTCTACTGGCTGGCTCCCTGAGCAGGCACACCGCCACCTGTATTTACACCATGGCATGTGACAGGTCCTGAGCGTGTGGCAAGAAGCATGGAGGTAGAGGACACAGAGGTCTGACAGGGTTTAAGGGGGATTTTCCAATCTCTTTCCCAAGTTCCCAGAGTCTAAGGAAATCCTGAGTGTCCTCACGGGAACTCTGGGGCTCATTCCCATGTCCGGCCGACAGATGCCAGCGAATCCAGCTCCTCCCTCTCCCTGTGGCCTTCTTCCCACCATCCTAGCTGGCCACCCCCTGCTGCAGTGCCCAGCACTGAGTCCTGGACAATAGAGGACACCCTCCCAAGTCTCGAACTCTGGCACCTCTGCTGGGCAGGTGCAGCTGGGCCTCTGGGCCTGGCTTTAGTCACAGAATGGCCAGGAGGTTTCCATTCCAACATTTCCATCTGGTCCCTCGTCACCCAAAACATGAGGGAGAGTGAGGGCCTGGAGAGGGCCTTTTTAAAGATACTCAGATATACTGGGCATTAGCACAGCCTGGAGATGCCACCCGCCTGGCTCGTGAGGTGATCAGTACAGACTTTCAAAGCAGGGATTATGAGACAGCTGAGGAAACCGAGGCTCAACAGCACTCAGGAACCAAAGCCAAGGTGAGCAGGGGCCAGAACACAAACCCGGGTCTGCCTCCTCTAGATGCAGCGCGAGACCCTGGAAGAGGCAGCACTTATCAGTCCAGCTCTGAAGACCCGAAGACGCGAAGCTCTGAAGACGTGGAAGACAGAAAAACTCAACCTCTCGGGGTCTCTGTTCCCTTCTGTAGAGTGGGAATCACAATTATCACCACATGGCCCCGCAGGTCTACTGGGGCCATCAAATGCAACAAAGCCTGAAGGGGACTATGCTCCCGGCAGGAGGTGAAGGAGCCCTGTTTCCAGGATTGGTGGGCCTGGAACAGGGTGCATGTTCGGGGTGGGGGGGGGGCGCATCTAGACTCACTGGAGGCGAGGTGGGGGTGGGGGGAATGAGTGTGGGCTGTGACCTTGCCCCTGGACACTGACCTTGTGGTATGACCCTATTGGGCATATGCCCACCTCGTAGCTCTGAGGGTCCCTGATGTGACAAATTTGTTTACTTGCAATGGCATTTATCAAGCACTGATACCAGGTTCACGACAGGCCTAGCCTGGGAGTCAGGAGACCCAGGTTCCAGTCCTGGTGCTGCCAGGAGCCAGTGAACCCAGAAGCTTCTCTTCCCAGGCCTGTTTCTGCATTTAAACGACAGGAGGGCTCGTCGGCTGTCCCTCCTTCAGGCTCCCTCTGGCCCTGCTCAGCATCCAGCCCCCAACAGGCTCCGGTGTGGCAGTAACAAGCTCGTGCAGGCCCGGGGTCGGGGTGAGAGGCTCGCCCCCCCACCTTCCCAGGCCCTGGAGGTGGGCTGCCAGGTGGAGGCTGGGGCAGTGGGACCTCCAGGACGCTCTGGCAGCACAGCAGGATGGAGCAGACCAGATGCTGCTACCTTCCAAGGCAGGGCTGGGTCTCAGGGCTTCTCTGAGCCTGCTGTGGAGAGGGGCTTCTCAGACCTGTCATTCTGACATGGCAGGGCTGGGACCCCTGTTCTGGGATGGGGGTGGGTGAGGAAGGTCATCAACTCCAGGAAATGAAGCCATGCTCTTAGTCAAGTCAAGGGGCAGCTAAGCTTCTAGAGCTGGGCTGGCACCTGGCCTGGGAGACCTCGGACTCACACCAGGAAGTGAGGTGGCTCTTAGTAAGAGAGACTCCCAGCAGTGAGTCAGGGCTCAGCAGTGGGGTGAGATGGGCTGGATGGGAGCTCAGGAGCCAGGCCAAGGAGGAGAGTGCTTGCTCAGAGCAGCTCTGGTCATGCCTCTGCCCGTCACTGGCTGTGGGGTCTCCCTGAGGTACTTGACCACAGTGCTTCCGTTCTGTCCTCCCTGAGATGGACACGCCACGTACTGCTCCTTATTCCCTGAGCTCATTGCTAGGGTCAAACCCAAGTGAACCTGTGAGTCTGGGAACTTCTCAGGATCTGAGTTCTGTCTCCTAAGGTAATGACATTGACTGAGTGCCGAGTGGTACTTGTCATCAAACTTTGTCCCCATAATCCTAAATGTGGAGGGTACTGACAGCTGCTTCACCCACGAAGTGAGGAAAACCCAGGACTTAGTGCTAGGATATTTTGGGGGGCTCAGTACCCACGGTAAGTGGACAAGATATATTGTGGGGTCCCTCTCATTTGCAGTCCCTGGAATAGGACTGACACCTCTTCTACCCTTCTGTGTTCTGGAGATAAGTACTGTGACCAAGAGGCCGGGCTGGGATCCCATAGGGCAAGACTGGCCTCTCCCAGACTCTGCCCTTCCTCCTGCTCCAGGGGGCATCTGGAGAGGAGACAAATCTAGGGGAGATGTTAATTAGTTCTGACAAATTAATAAAGAAAGCCTAATTTATTCTCCGTATCTAATTTCCTTCTCTGTGCTTTATTTCCCTGTCCAACAAGCTGCTCCTGGGGACATGGAGGGAAAGGTGTGGGGGGTCAACCTGAAGACAGCCCCAACTCACCTGCCTCCTCCTGGCTGGCTCCCTGCCCCACCCCCACCCCACCCCTGCTCTGCTCCAGGAAGCCGACCCCAGACATTAAGCTGTCAAACTGCTCCCAATTATCTCCCTCTATGCCCGCCGGCTCCAGGGGCGACAGTTGTAGCAAGCTGGCGTTGACTCATTCTGTCACCGGCCTGCCCTGCTCTGGGAAAATGCGATTTAATGAAGTCCAATGGCAGGGCGGGGGCAGGCAGGGTCCTAGGAAGTGTGGGGATAGCCAATGTTCTCCTCTTCCATCTGTGTGACAGGATCTCACCTCCAGATCCTGGAGGGGTCACCCTGTACCCCTTTCCTTCACTCACCCCTTCAACAGCCCTGAGCCATCGATGATGGCATTAACCTTTCCTGGGAGGGCCTCCGCCTCCCTGGGCTGCCTGTTTTAATAGTGCATGGTCACGACAGCTGGGAAATCCTTCCTGCTGTTTAATCTCCATCCCTTTTGCTGAAGAGGAAGTCCATTGCCCCGTGCTTTTTGATCCTGAGCCTAGGAGTGGGTCAGCCACTGCCAGACACCATCCAGCTAGTACAGAGCTGGGGACACGACTGAGTGCGTGGCACAGCCAGCTCCTGGGCTGGAACAAAGTGAGTCTTCCCTTTTGCTTTTGTCAGGCCAGGCCTGGCCCTGCCTCTTGCCCCATCTTGCCTCACCTCATCAGGGGGTGCTTGTTGGAAATCTCTGTTCCATCTAGTTGTACAGCAGAGAGCTCGAGGTTCAAATCCCAGCTCTGCCACTTGCTAGCTGTGTGACTTTATGCTCTGTGTACACATTTCCTCATTTATAAAAAGGAAGAAAGAATAGTCATTTCCTGAATTGGACAAAACTTTCTTATGTTCCTATATGAATACACGACCAGTGTAGCTCCACATCATGTTCAACCACAAGAATGGGAAGTTATGCTCCATGTATGTACGTCAAAATACACTCTACTGTTGTGTATATCTAAAAAGAGCAAATGAAAAAAAAAAAAAAGAATAGTTATTTCCTCACTGGTTGTTGGGAAGAGTAAATGAATTTTCATAAGCACAGAGCATGGAGCTGAGCCAGGCACAGTGGAAGGGCCAGGTAAATGCCAGTGAGCCCCATGTGAACCCAGTGGCCCTGCCTTATCAAAGTTGGGTGCCCAGTGCCTGCCAGGGCCTGCATATGGGCAAAACCCACAAGAGTTGACTGACGCAAGGCATGACCAGGAGGCCAAGGTACCTCAACGCTCCCCCAGTCCAGGCAGGCTTGAGAAATGTTCATGGCAGGACCCAACCACAAGTCTTCCTGTCTGTCCCCTCTCTGAGTCTCACGTGCTGGAGTCAAAAAGAGACTTCATGCAGGACCCAAGGGGACAATAAGTAAATGTTTTATAGTGAGACTCAGTAGGGCATCTCTAGAGTTCATAGTTTGGCTCAACCCACAGAAGTGGTGGCACCACCCTGTCTTGTACCCTGCCTGGTCTCTGCCTTGAACTTGACCAGGGGTAGGAACAGTCACTAACTCCACACAGGTCCACTCTGCACAAAGCATGGGCCAGAAGAAACTCCAAGAGCTCCAAAGGAGCAACTAACCCAACATTTCTTTCTGTACACATAGGGAAACAGAGGCCAGAGAGCGCCCAGGGTGACCGGGCAGCCCTCCTAGCTCTAGGGCCATGCGGTCCCTGTAAGCATTCATAGCCCATGTTAGTCAACCACTCGCAGTCTGACTCCCACCCTGGATTTCTATCACCCTGGATTATTAAAGTAGCCCATACCCTTTGGTCTAAGTGAGAGCCCAAAAGGATCAATCATGTAAAATGCAGGGCCGCTTCCTGCCAGGATAATGAAATGTGCAGCTCCGCCTGTCTGGCCTGTCAACTCCACTGTGTCTGCATGTGCCCGGCTTGGGACTGGCACCCAGCACCAGGAAATATTCTGGAGGAGAGATGACCCTCCTCACGCCTGTCCTTTCACACGGCTCAGAGCACACACTTACTCTGCCTTCCTGCCATCTCTTCTTCAAGAGAGTGGCTCCCTCCCTGCAAATTTCCTGGCTCGGGACCCCGTCTCAGCACCAGAGACAACTTTCCTTGGCTGGAAGGCCTCCGGTGTGTGATCACCCAGGGCCACATGTCCCGTGTCCTGCACTGCACTATTTTTTTCACGTCTGTATAGGAGGGCCAGGGCTGTCTCCCTCCTCCCTGTGGGTCTTTGTTCCCTGAGGTTGTCAGGGCTGGTGGCGAGAAAGGGCAGACTGGGTCAGAGCCCATGGACTTGACTCCCTAGCCTGAGTGTAGGAAGAAGTACTGCAGCTCCCTGGTCCCCACTTCTCACCTGGGTTACTAAGCATCTGGAGGGCTCAGCAAGTCTCCCTTCCTCCTCGGATTATGGGGCAGGCCTCGGAGGTGCTACAACAACCTGCGGCACTCTGGAGGGTCCCTAGGCAGGTGAACAGATGTACAGAAAGGATAGGAGGCTCAGCTGTGCCTGTGTGCCAGGGAGAAGGTGCTCTGGCCACGGCAGCAAGGGCCAGCAAGAGATAGGCCAGGCCCAGGCTGTCTTTGGTTGTGGGTGGGGCGCAGCTACCAGGGGAACCTCCCCGCTCCTGCTCTCTCCACTCCCCTGCTTGGCTTCCCTGCAGCCCAGTCAGGGTGTTAGGCCCATGGGTGGGGGACCCTCTCAGACATTCTTCCACTCAGCCCTGAGGGAGCTTCTGGGGAAAGTACAGGCACTTGGGGACAGGCAGAGTGAGTCCTGCCCCTGGTATGCATTTGTGGAGGTGTGTAAGTAGGCCCTTAACCTCTCTGACCTCAATTTCCTCCAACGTAAAATGGGATAACAGCCTTGAGCTCAGAAGTAGGTCAGGGGGATGAGGCGAGGACCCTGGATAGATGCTAGTGCACATGTGGGCAGGGACGGCTTTCTAGAGCCTAGGACTTGCAAGGAGACTGTGTGTGTGTGTGTGTGTGTGTGCGCGCTCGCGCGTGTGCTGAAACAGGGGCAGGGTATGCAGGGGCAGGAGGCAGCAGCTGGCCTCTGAAGCATTCATTCATTAATATATTACTATTAGGTCCTAGGGATACAGCATGGAACAAAATAAAAAAAAATTCTCTGGGCTTGTGAAGTTTAGATTCTAGCAAGAGAAAAGACAATGACTGTGATAAAGTTTATATAGGACTATTTTTGGTCAAGGGTGTGCTGGGAAGGCCTTAATGGGAAAGGAGAAAGGACATTTGAGCAAAGAACTAAAGGAGGTGAGCAAGCCAGGACTGGAACTACCCGGGAGAGCATTCCAGGTGGAGGGAGACAAGGTGCAAAGGCCCTGAGGCGGGAGTGTCTCTAGAATTTTTGACCAATGCAGCTGGAGGGGAGAGGTACAGTGGACAGATGATGTGGGCCCTGGGTTTCTAAGGGTCAAATGGGAGCCACTGAAGGGAAGGGGTCAGCAGAGGAAGGACCTATCTGGGCTGTTTTAACAAAATCCCTAACAACTGCTGGAAAGACACAGTAGGGAGTGAAGGCAGGGGACTGGTGAAGAAGCTTCTGCAGTCACTGGGACATCTCTGTGGCCTGTAGAGTTTGAGGAGGGAGAGCCAGAAGGTAGGGGATGCATCCAGGTTTGTGGGGCCACCTCTCCCACCTGTCCAAGTGAGACAGCTGGCAGCCCACACCCTCTGCCTGCAGACAAGCTGTCTTCCCCATCCGGGCCTTTGGGGGAGGCGGGAGTGGCAGGGTGAGAAGAAAGCCCTGCATAAACAATGGCCTTAAGACAAGAGAGATGTGTGTCCCCCCTTATTTAGGATTGTTATTGGGAGAAATAAACCCCTGCGGTGGCCTCTCCCCTGGCGGGAGCCAGGCCCTCACACCTCTCTTTCCTTCCACCTCCCCTGTTTTCCTCTGACAGAGGGAGGAGATCAAATGACTTTTTATCAAGGGAAAGAGGCTTATCAACACCAGCAGACCCCGACTCCAGATTAAAAGGCAATTAGATGGCTTTGTTTTTATAGGGGCAGAAGGTCTGCTCAGCACCCTCCTGGGGAACTGGATCCTCCCGGCTGGGGAAGGCCAGTGGCTCCTGTGTCCCTGTGGGACAAGCTGTGGCAGGCCCCTTGGCCCACTACCCCCTCCCCAGGAAGGACAGACTTCCTGTGCTCTGAGAACTGCGGGACACCCACAAAGAGGATCCTGGTTGGACCTTCCCAACCAGGTACTGGTGTATCTTCTCTCTGCTCGCCTAAACCCTCAGAGTGAGGGTGGGAGCTGTTTGTCCTCCACCCCCCAGAAAATACAGGACTGACTGCCTTCAAATAAACAGCACAGAACCACTCCCACCAGGGCTCCCAATCCCTTGGAAATGGCATAACAGGGAGGCAGGCCTTGGAGACTCCTCCCGACCAGAGACCCTGGCCTGGGTGTCCTTCACTTGGTTGACCTGTGCTGACAGCACACCTGTTGACAAAGGCCGGCCAGCTCTTCAGAGCACCCATATACATTATCTCACGGAGTCCTCAGGACAACCCTCAGAGTTGGCATCATTCCCCTGCGTTATCCTCAGTCAGGATTTATAGAAGAAACTGAGGGTCAGAGGGCTGTCCTCAGAGTCCAAGGGCAAGACATGTGCCAGAGAACCCAAATCACCCCCATGGGGCCGGAGGAAGAGGAGAGGAAGACGGGGGGAACTAGAATCCATCCCTGGCCTTCCAGTAGTTTCCATCTGGCAAGAGCAGGAGGGCCATTGCTGCCCTTAGGGACTGGGTGGACAGGAAAGTCCATCCATCCTTAAATAACCTTGAAGGATGGGGAGGTTTCCATCGGATGCAGTGGAAAGGCCACTGCTCTTGCCTTGTCCCGAAGTTCCCTGGGCTATTGGGCTCCTGCTCAGTCCGCCAGCCGAGCCTCCACGCTGCCCTCCTCCTCTGCCACACAGGCTGCACCCCAGAGTATCTTAGGCGCTCACTCTCACTTGCCCCTGAGCCTTTGCATAACTGTCCTGTCTGCTGGGCGTCCCCTCCCCTGTATCCACCCCACTCCTGTTTTCTGGTTAAAGGTCACTCCTCCCCTCTTGTGGCTGTTCCCCATTCTGCTCCCACCTCTGCCAAACCTTCTACCCCATCTCCCATGTCCCCTGTGCCAGCGGCCATGCCCCTCCATGAAAGCCGTCCACCTTCCCTCCACTCTGACTACGCACAGAGGTAGGCAGCCATACCCACCTCGTCTCGGCCATGCCAAGTTGCTGAGCCCTCCCCCTCCTTCCAGATTCTTCTAGTTACATCTCCCAGATTCAACCCACTGACGCTGGTTCTCCTACTCCACTTCCTTTGACTTGCAAAACATGACTTGGTACACACACGTGCCACGCGCTGTGCCTGTGTTTGGGGGGAGCCGCCAGTAGTGACAACCCGCAGAAGGTGGAGAAATGAGAAAGACTAAGGCATTTTCTTTTTCTGTGGAAACTCAGCCTAACAAGGGCCCCAGACATGAAAACAAGTGATTACTGTGTGCTAAGTACTGCATTTTGTTTATTTGTTTTTTAAAGTATGAACCAAAAGTGAAGGAGTTGGGGGGGGGGCGTTCTGTCTGTGGGTGATGGAAGATCCCAGCCAAGATCAAGTTTCTAGCTGGATCTTGTAGGATGAGCAGGAGTCTCTCAGAGAGGAAAGGGTGTCTTTGAAGCCTGGGTGTGTCTGAAATGTCAGATATTGGGGGGCTGGGAGGTCTGAACGGTAGGGGCCAATTTGAAAGACCTCATTTTAGACAAGTGTCTGAACTTCACGTTGTGGGCAAAGGGGCATCATGGACATTCTAAGCAGGTACTGACCTGGCCACATTTGTGCTTTAAAAGGAGGGACATGGAACTTTAAGGGCAAACATGTCAGTCACAAAGGGCCACAAGCTGTATGGTTCCATTTAGGGAATAACATGTCCAGAACAGGCAAATCCATAGATGCAGAAAGTGGATTTAGTGGTAGCCAGAGGTGGGGCAGGGAAGTGGGAGCGATGGCTAGCCCAGGACAGGGCTGCCTTTCCGGGAGGCAAAATGAACACTCTGGGCTGGTAGTGGTGACGGCCATACAACTTTGAGAATATCTTAAGTCACTGAACTGTATGCTTCAGGAAGAGTGAATTTTATGGTATATGAATTGTATCTCAATAAAAAGAAAAAAAGAGGTACATGAAGAAAGACATGGTGGAGAGCTAGGCTGAAGATCGGCAAGCCACCAGGAGACCTGTACAAGACTGCAGCACCCCCCAAACATGGGTGAGCAAAGCCCTTCCGAGGCCTAGAGGCCCACCTCTCTTCCCTGCCTAGGGATGATTCTGCTGGGGGAGGGGACGCTAGAGAGATCCTGGACCCCACCCCCACCATAGCAAGTGTTTCTTGTGCGTATCCTGCGTGTGATGGCTTGGACCAGAGTGACAGACATGTCACCTGACAAGACACACCACTTATTTTTGAAGACAGGCAGGTCCCCTGGTAATAGAGCAGGCACGAAGAGGCTCGGCCCTGGACAGGGAAAATTAGGGCAGAAAATAACACCGTGAAAACAGAACTGGCTTTTGAAATGAGAGAGAAGCCCCCTCCTCAGGCCCAGGGTGCCAGGCCTGAGCCCCTGGGAGTCGAGCCATCCCGCTTGGTGGTCCACTGCCCCCACTGGCCCGGAGCTTTCTCTCTGCTGTGTGCCCTTGCTGGGTCACTCTTCTGACTGGCAGCTGGGGGACGAAGGGAGCCAAGGCCACCTTCTAAAGACCATCCTTTCTGTGGGGCCCTGAGTGTCTGTGCTGGGCTGTGACAGAGCACTTGCTTCCTAGGCTGAAGGCCCTGCGTCCCAGGCCCTATCATCTGTGGCTACTGGGTCCTGGAATGGGCTGGGAAGGAGGAAAAGCCATCAGTCTTCTAAGACTTGCAAAGTCGTTGCAGGGTGGGGAGATTCTGAGACACCTGGGTAGGGAAAGGAAGTGGCTGGAGGAGGCATGACAGAGCTTCATCCCACTGCCCAGGTCACTCCTTCCGCCTCAGGTCATGCCCTGTCCCAGGGTGGGGAGGAGAGCAGGCTGGCCCTCCAGTCCCTACGGGTGGAAAGTCCTTATGAATGGAAGGGGAGGGAGAGGGGGAGCGCATGTGGGCAGCCAAAGCAGCCCGGGAAAGAGCAGGAGGCGGGGGGGCTGGGACAGGGAAGGATACTGGGGGGCTCTGGGCAGGGAGCAGGTTTATTTCCCTCTCTGAGTATGGGGTGACGGCAGGGCAGAGAGGAGAGAGGGCGAGGCTCAAGAGTTCGAGGGGGAGGACCTAGCTGTTTTTCCCAGCATCCCCCAGGCCACTTCTCTTACCACAAACCTCAGTCTCAAGCCACTTGGTTGTCATGGAAACAGGACGGAATAGAACAGATGGTCTCCACTAGCCAAATTCCAATTAAACAGGGCAGAGATGGATAGGCAAGGGGGTGTGCTCCGGCTAGGCCATGCAGGGCTCTGCCCCCTCAACCCACCTGCACTCCCTGGGCCACCCGAGGCTGGGCAGGGGGCCTGGGAAGGGGCTCACCCTGCCTTCCCTACCTTCATCCCTTCACTTCTCAAAGGTGGGGGCATGGAGGTTAAGGGAATGCCAACTTTGCGGGGGCCATGTTGGGGGATGCACCTTTACATTTACAGAATCCCTGAAACGGATTCACATGTGTTCACTCAAGCACACGCATGTCACTTAACCAGCTCGTGCATGCCTGTCTGTGTGCTCAGGAGCACACGGGAGCAGTGCAGAAAGGTTAAGCAAAGTCATTACAGAAGCACACTTTTAACACAGCACAAAGAAAATGCTTTGGAAAACAAAATCAGCAATTTATTCCCATTTATTTAATTAACATTAGTAAGACTCTATCAAGTGCCTCCGAGTGGGAATATAAACACACGCCTGTGACGGAGACGGTCCCGGGGCTCAAGGACACAGGCTAAATGAACTGTTAACAGAGCACTGCTCTGGCAGGGCTGCTCACCAAGTGCCACAACAGAGGGAGGAATATTGAATTTGGGGAGGGGGATTAGAGGGAAGGGTGCGTCCCAAAGGAGTAAGGTCTGACTGGGTTTTGAAGATGGAGTAGGAGTTCGCCGGGCAGCGAAGGCCAGCCCTCCGAGCACGCCTGCAGGAGGAAGGACCACAGCTGACAGAGCAGATCTGCCCACCTGAGTAGAGTCTAGAGTGTCAAGCAATGAGGAAATCCCAAGTCACAATGCTGGCGTCACTGAGGTGGCATCGTTTCTGACCCAAACACTGACACCCTCCCCCAGACGCTGCCATCACTCAGCACCGCCTGCGAAGCCACACAGCCATGCAGTTTCTCACACACACCCCACAGAGCTCCCCGTACTTAGCGGATGCTGAACAAATGGGAAAAAGATGATTTTGTTTGCTGCGAATAAAACGAGGTGGGTATGGAGGTGTCAGGAGAAACAGAAGCATCAGAAGTTCCCCTGTCTGGGCTACGGGTTAAATAGGGTGCCAAGAGAAAACAGAGAAGGAGACCGCAGAGCTTATCGGGCTTGAGAAGCCAGCCGGCTCCCATCATTTTAATAAACATTTATGGGGCACATACTGGGTACAGGGCACTAAACTGGGGCCAGCAGAGATTTTAAGGCCCTTCCTTATGGAGCTCAGGGTCTGGGGGAGGGGGAGGGAGGGGTTTAATTCTAGGCAGGAGCAGAAGACAAGAGGAAAGGTCAGGAGGGAACCAGGCACTTCCCAGGTGGGTGTGCTGGGGCTCTGGCTCTGTCACCAAGGCCCAGGCAGGAGCGCCTGCGGGAGTGGGAGCACTCATTTTGGCTGGAACCTGTAGTGGGTCCACGTAGAGTTGTGGGAAGTACCTGGAAAAGTGGGCTTCTGTGAAAGGCAAGTGGTTCTCAACTGGGGGTGCTTTTGCCCCCGGGGGGACCTTCGGCAATGTCTGAAGACAATTTTTATTGTACCACACTGCATCATGGGTGAGGAGGAGGATGCTCCCTTAGTGGGAGGAGGCCGGGATGCTGCTAAACATCCTTCACGGCTGGGGACGGCCCCACAGTCAAGAGCTGTGTGGCTGCACGTCAGCAATACAGTGCTGAGGCTGAAAGCCTGGGCTTACGTCACGGAGCCTGTACTTAAAAAGTCAGTGGCACTAGGGAGCCCATGAGGGCTTCTGAGCAGAAGAGGGATGTGCTCTCACTTCTCTGTGCTCGCTCTGCTGGTAGCAGTGGTGGGGCTGGGAGGGGTCCTTCAGAGAGGGCAGGAGATACAGAACTGACAACACAGCGGGTGCAGGCGGTTAGGAGAAAGAGCAGAACCGGGAGTCCCATTGCAGAAGTGGAAGGTCACCCTTTCAGAGAAGCCCCTGTGGCCCTCCCCCAGGTCAGGCTATGTCTCCGTCACAGCCCCTGTAACCACTGGAATAATTCCCAGGAAACTTTGTGCATCACTGCAGAGGCCGGGGGCCCCATCTGTTTTGAGGACAGGCCACCACTACTGTACTCAGCCTCAGCCCACACAAAGGATCGGGGCTGACAGGAGACCCCACTCCCAGGTCCCCTACTTTAACCCTTGCCTCCTTTCTCTCTATTCCCTTTCTTTGCCCCATCTTTCTCCCCTGACCACAAGGCTTTCAAAAACAGCTCTAGAAAACTCTTCTGACCACCATCAGAACGGGACTGTGCCCAGGACCCCAGGCCACAGGCAGGCCAACCTGGACAAACTCCAGCCAGAAGTTTCCCAGCAGTTAAGAGATGAAAAATGCCAACCCCCAAGACACATGGACCTCTGCGCTTCCTCACCCTAAGCCACCCGCCTGGGGTCAGGTGTCTTCAAGTGCATCCTGATGCCACCAGAGGAGTAAAGTCTTGAATGTTTCTAGTTGCTTAAAGCATTTTTCCTCACATAGCGGATGTCCAAAGAGCATTTGTTGGTTGATTGACTGATCTCACCCAAAGGATTAGGGGAACATTTCCCACAGTGCCACCCATGACACTGCATGGTCAGCAGAAAAGGCCCAAAGCCAAAAGAGTCAATGGGGCAGCAGCGCTGCTGGGGAGACCCTCTCTGGGTGGCCACGGGGCCTGTCCGTCCAGCAGGAAATATCTAGGGGCCTCCAAACAGCCTGTGGGGGAGGGCAGTGGAGCAGGTCACTAATCTCTCTTGGAGATTAAACACCACGATGGCTCTAAAGACCAGACCCAGCTGGGGGAGGGGGTGGCAGTGGGAGGGTCAGAGGGCGAAGCTTGGCTGGGCTGTGGTGACCCAGGTTAGGGGTGGGGGGGGGCTTCTTTTCTGAGCCTGGACATAGCCTAGAAAGGTCTCCAGGGTTACAGGAGGCAGGGGAATTAAAATTGGGTAAAAAACCCCCAATGATTATTAACCAGAGTTACTAATTATTAACCAGCTTTGACTCCTGGACTTGAGGCCCTGATTCTGGCTCCCTCACCATCATTGCTGAACTTCCCATGGGTCCTGCTTCCCTGCGCTCTTGACCATTGGCCGGGATGCTGGCCTGGCCAGGGGCTGTGACTGTCTTAGCACAGAAACCAAGCACCCCAGGGTGAGGACCCCTTCAGGGGAGTGGCAGGGCCTGCCTGGGGCCATTTCAGTGCCAGGACAGTGCTCACAAACTGCCTGCAAGGTAGGGACCCCTGGACTTCTGACTGCAGCATTTGCCTCTGTATCCTAACGTCAAAAGAGCTCAGCACCCTACCCTGCAGCGTGCTGTGGCTTGCCCTCCCCGTGTTGCAACACGCCACAGAGCCGCTGCACTGGGTCAGGCAGCACTGGTGAATGACAGGAGAGGCTGCCAGGAGATCACCCCACCTGTGGCACTGTGGTGCACCTCCTTCCACTAGTCAGCACACCCATTTCAAAGCGGCTGAGTCCACCCCCAGGAGGGCCCAGCCTACCACCAGGGTTACTAATGTGAGCAGAGAGTCCTGTCCCCCAGCCCTGCTACCCCCTGCACACACACCCCTGGCCTCTGTGCACCCTGATGCTTGGCAATATGCTCCCTCTTGCCTCCTTTCTCTCCCCATCACCAGCTTAATTCCTTAATTCCTGCTGGAGATAAGCAGATCTTTCACTGCAATTTATTGTTAATCCAAAAGAAAACAGGGGTGGGAAGGGGTGAGGGCTGGAAAGGATGGGAAGGATGGTGAGGTGCAGACAGCGACCCGCGCTGCCACTCTTAGGTCTTGGACAGCTGTGGCTGAAGGCAGGCAATCAGAGGCCAATGTTCCAGGCTGCTCAGCCCACATCTGGAGCACCAGGTTCAATTCTGTGAGCAACTCCCCTGTGACTGGGGATCTAGACACCGAAGACGGCATCTGAGACCGTGAGGTATGAGACTGGATCACATGAGCTTATGGGAGTGGGGACACTGGAGTTCAGGCAGTCCAGGTGCCTGGGGGACGTCATGTGTGGGATCAGATGTACTCAGTGCCATTCTGAGGGGCAGAAACAGGACTGATGGGCAGCAGCTTCCAAAACATAGATCTTGGTTGAGTGTAGAGGGGAATGTGGGGCAGAGAGCACTATGGGGGTTTCCACAGAGGGTGGTGAGTTCCCCACCACTTGGGACATTCGTGTTCAAGTTGGCTGATCCACCAACTGGAAGGGATGTCATTAAGAGGTTTTAGGATGTGAAAGGGATTGCAATGCTCAGACTCTAGGATTCAGACTTGACCCATCTCTGTCTTCCTCTGCCCAGAGAGGTACCTTCAGCTGTGCACCTGCTGGGAGGCTCTTTCCTGAACTGGCCTTGGGAGGGGGACAAGCAGACTCTGCCTTGGAGGGTGAAGGACAGTACAGTGCTTGGCGTAGCCACAGCCGCGCCTGCATATCTAGGCAGGGAGGGTGACCCACAGGCCTTGGCTCTCTCTACACTGCACCCTGGGGCAGTCACAATCCTGCGCTTCCAGCTCCCCTGAAGGAGGCCCAGGCGTCTTGGCTTCAGGAGCCACTGAGCTCCCCTGGTGACCCTCTGGGGATGGGGGGTGGATCTGCCTGCAAGAGCCCTGGGGCTTGAGTTCCTGGTCCACCCATGTTGACCATCCTGGTGAAGGGACCCCACAACATTCCAGGTCACACCTGCTGGGAGGGCTCTTCCTGTTTACTTCTTGTGAGCCTCTCAGGACCCCCTGGCCCCCATTCTACAGTTAAGGGAAGTCAAGTTTAGAGAAGACGAGATGCTCATTTTAAGACTGACACAGGTAAGTCTTAAAATGCTGACATGATTTGGCTCCAAAATAACCAGTGGTTTCAATTTAGAGAAGAAAAATAGTCAAACCAGTTGTTTGTGATCATACAGACAAAATAATGACCTAACTGACCTCAGCCTATTCTCTAACTGGAGGCTGAGGGCAGTGTAGACCCGGGCTCAGACGCTCATCGTCTTTGGCTGCCTCCCATCCTTTCCCCCTCCACCACACCCTGGCACCCAGGCTCTGCCCCCCACCCCAGGAGCTGGGCGAGAGCCCCAGCCCGTGAAGATGGCAATCAGTCTAGTCAGGAGCAGGCGTGCATGCCCACGCCCGTGCGCACACACATCATGTGACCTCACACACACACTCTCTCTCTCTCACACACACACACACACACACACATCATAAACCTCCCTCATACACACACAGAGGACATAAAAACACTTGTAAAGAAACACATAAACCACACAGATTATCATTATAGAGCAAACTGTGTACACAAGTGCCAAGGGGACAGGGTAATGGAGCGATAGGAGGTGGGAGAGGGCCATCAAGGACATTTCCTAGGAAAGGTGTTTCCAAGCAGAGCTTGGGGCGGAGGAGGCCACAGACACCCTTCTCTGCTCTCTCTGCAGCAGCAGCCCCTGAGAGGAGGGCGCCAAGGACTGTCACTGCCCCCACCCCATCCTTCCTGCTTCTCTTCAGTACTGATCCCAGCCCATTATCTGACTCCTGGGAGGGCAGGGAAGGGTGCTATTGCCAGGGCAGAGTCGGGAGCAGGGAACAGTGGTCTGTCGCCTAAGTTCACCAACGGCCCATCCATCAATCCAGTGGAGATAATCAGAGTGCTCAGCCAGCCCAGGACACTGATGACTCTCTGGCCACATAAACATAGGGAATAAATCTGGGAAGGGGCCGGGCAGGACGATATAGCAGGGCTGGCCACCCTCCCTGGGAAGAGAGAGGAGGCCCATCCATCATTCTGAGAGATGCAGCAATCTAGGCCAATGAGATGGAGACAGTTCGGGGGGCGGGGGAAGTGGGCAAACATAATAAAATCATCCAGTGCAGTGTGGCTGCTCTGCTCTGATCTTATTTACACTTGGGGAGATGCCTATCCCTGCCTCTGCTCCAACTGAGACCTGGGAGCTACTGCAGGAAGCTTCTGCTGTAGATTCAAAGCCCTACGAGGAGGTCCCGCTCCAGAGAGCAGAGAAAAGGGGCATGAAAATGGTCTGGCCCACAATCAGGGCAGCCACCTGCAGGTCTGGTCAGGGGACCCTGTGTGCTTGCTGGGCAATCCTTGGATTTTGGAGGGACTCAGGAAGGGCCTAAGCCCACCTTCCTCCTACAACTTCCAAGCACTTCCTGGGTGCAGGGTAGATTCTAGCCCCCAGCACTATCACATGTCTATGGCTGGTGTCTGGGCCACAGGGGCCATGTGGTAATTCAAGCTAACGGAGCATGGATAATCTGGAACAGCAGAGGGTCTAGGAGGAATTTCTCTTTGGCGTCGAAACAGATCAGATGACTGTTCTGCAGCCAAGTTACCTTCCTAATTAAGCAAGGGAGTCTGTGAGGCCCGAGCCCACAGGGTAACCGAGGGTCAGGGGGTGCCAGGAGGAGCTTTGGGCCTGGGTGACCGAGAGGACATCGGCATGTGTACCGTCCGAAGTTGATGCTTAGCCCTTAGTTACACATCAGGAAAGGGTTTTGGTTTTTCTGCTCCTGTGATCTCTACTAGGATGTTCTCTACCCCTGCTGTGAGGCTGAGGAGGCCTGGCCCCAAGATCAACTGCCTCTATCCCCAGCTCCCTGTCCCTGGTCTGCCTGGGGCAGAGGAAGCACCAGCCCTTTCATCCCAGGAGATCAAAGCAGCCTGCGCGGGTGAACACCCTAAATCCTCTTCTTCCCTCACTCCCAGGCAGGGGCCCCGCCCTTGCCATCATTTGAGATCTCTGGGAGAGGGAAAGAGAGACCAAAACCTTCCAGAAGCTTGGGATGGGATCTGGCATAGGATCAGCTTGCTGAGTCCTGGACCCATTCATGATGCGGGGCCAGCCTGGGACACCCGCCGGGGGCAGTTCCACAGGTTCTCTTGGGGAAGCTTCTATGCCTGGCCTAGTCTCACCACAAAATGTGGTGGGAGATGATGTCCCCAGATTCAGGGGATGAAAAAGGAACATCAAAACATTCCACTCTAGCACAGCCACACGAAAACCCCCAAGGTACAGCAGTGACCAGGGCAGGATATACCAGGGATATAACAATTGTATTTCTTTCTTTCTTCTTTTTGTACTGGGTATTAAACCCTGGGGCACTTTACCACTGAGTTAACCCCCAGCCCTTTTTATTTTTTAAAATTTTGGGATAGGGTCTTACTTATTTGCTTAGGGCCTTGCTAAGTTGCTGGCCTCAAACTTGCAATCCTCCTGCCTCAGCCTCATGAATTGCTGGGATTTGGGGTGTGTACCATCATGCTCACTACAACTGTATTTCTAATACTTCTAAGGTATCCAAAGAAAATAACAGTAACTCTTGGAATATACAGGGCTAATAGCTCCCCAGGTGCTCCAGGGAATATACAATGACAGCACCAGATTATTCCAGAGCCATCAAGGGACACAGTGTAAACATTAGGTGCTATGTGGAGGTGGTGGACAGTTCTGGAAGCAGGGGCTCATGAGTACTCCAGGCTGTCTCCTCCATCACCCAGCCTCCCGCCTGCCAGAAGATAGGTGGCTTAGTCAAGTGGTAGGATCATAGACTCTGACCTGACTTTCTGGGCCTGAGTCCTAGCTCTGCCACTTACCAGCCTTGTGACCAATCGTGAGTTACAAGACTCTTGTCTGGGCCTCATTTTCCCATCTGTAAAAATGGAGAAAACAGAAGTACCTTCTCCATGAGTTGCTATGAAGATCAAATAAGTTATTACCTGTAAGATGTTTACAACAGGCCTGGCACCCAGGGCTCTCAATAAATTTTTTTTTTTTTTTTTTTTTATCATCATCACCAACAGTCCTTATGAGCAACCGTCTCTCCATGTGGCATGGACTAGTGGCCCACTAGGCTAGACCCCGGGGAAACCAAGCCGCATCAGCAAGGGAACTCTCAGTACTGTGGAGAAGACAAACTTCAGGCTCAAAGAACTACCGAGCAAGGTGGAGAGTATCAGACCACAGGGTGGCACAGCTAGGTGCTGGGGCTGTGAGTGAAGAGGTGGTCCTCAAGTGGGAAGCCTGAGGACTGCAGTGGCTCCTGACCTCAGCAGTTAGTGTCTATGGGCTGGAAGGGAGAATGTGAGGGAACAGGAGGTACAATGGCACTGGGTGGGGAAGCACCAGAGTGAGCAGGGTGGGGTGCAGGGAGGGCAGTGGGAGATGAGCTAGCGGCGCAGCCATCACATGCTCCAGGGCCTATGAGTGTCCTTCTGGGGTACAGTCATCCAAGCAGCAGTGTGGGCACACATAGTCAGGAGTCTGGCTGCCAGTAATGATGTTGCTGTCACCTCCCCTGCAGTGGGACCCGTGTGAAGTAGTAACAGGGCTGGCTTGGCTCCAAGGCACCTCCTCTACCCTGCTCTTATCCTAGCAGCTAACCGCATCTGCCCACAAGACACCAGGACCAAGAGTGGGAGGGACCCGGGGGACCCGGGGCACAGCTCAGGGAGAACTCCATTCCCGGCAGCTACCTCCCCAATCCCACGTGGGGCTTGTGCTCCAGAAGAACTGCAGACAGGACCTTATGGGGTTGCTTCATGGGCCCAACATAGGCCTCTTGTCCCCTACTCTCAGATAAGGACTCTTATCTGATCACAGATTGGCTGTCCAATCTCCGCTGACTCAGCTGACGGGAATAGCAGCTCCCCTGCCAAAGTATGAACTGAACTGTGTGACCACTTGTGGGGGTCAAGTGAGCCCAGGTGTGCCCAGAAGCAGTCATTTGGGTCTAGCCTGCAGTTTTTCCAAAAAGCCTGAGGCACCAAGGGAGGGGATGTGCTTCTCTTTGCTCTGGTCTTGTTTTTCAGTGACACCCACCAGGCCACGGTGGTGCTCTGGAAGCCGGGTGGTGGGAGAGAAAGAGACTGCAGAGTGGAGGCAGCGACGGGCACCAGAATCTGCTAAGAAAAAACCAATCCTGTCTCCGGTGGGTGGAATCCCAGGCCCTATCACAGTAGCCTAGGGACTCAACCCCAGGGAGGAGACGGGACCAGGAAGCTCCTGACAAGGCTACCAGGTGGCCCCTGGTGGTGGCTGCTCTTTCAGTCCTGAGTGAAACTTCACTTATAGGTGGGAAAGAACTTCTGCCATGGTGTCTCCAAGTCCCCACCCCCTGCTTTTTGGATAGAAAGATGAGCCAAGATTCAGGCCAAGGCCACTGCAAGGATGTCCAATTCCATCTCTGCTCTAGCTGTACAGGTGTGACTGGGTATGCTGTCACCTGTCCCCAAGAGCCCTCCTCCAAGGAATGCTGCGGGCTGAGCTTCAGAGCCAGCTCCTTCTAGAGGAGGCAGACTCTTAGAACAGTCCCAGAGGTACTGCGTGCAGAACTAAGAGGCCAGGGGCAGAACTAAGAGTTCCAGGGGGTAGAGAAACTTGGGACCCCAAGTTTCCAGGCTTGGGGAGCATGCATGTGGTGATTTCAGAGGAAGGGACTTCATGTAAGCTCATAGACTGAACTCAGCTGCCCAATGGGACATTCTGACACCTATGGCCAATGGGCTATTTCCCTCTCAGGCCACGCCTGCAGCTGTGTCCCAAAGGAGCCACCAGCCAGCGGAACTCATGTCCTCTAATGAGATTCGGGCCAAAGTGGTCAGGCGGGTTTTATTGTCTGTGGCTTGGTAATGAGACTCCTCATAAACTGGGAATGAAATTGGGGTCTGTGCAGACCAGAGAAGTGGGGGTGGCCAAGGAGAGGAGTTAACTCTATCCACCAAATCTTGTCCCTCTGCCCCTCTTGGCTGTGCCATCTAGTCCATGAGTACCTGCCCTCTGCCCTGAGCCAGGCCACACCCTGCCCTGGGCCTGCCTGTACCCCGAAGCTCCACACTCACAGCTCATGGCCACGTCTCAGGCCACATCCCTGGAGTGGAGGAGGGATGCCCACAGCTCCCTTGGCCCTTGGCATCCCGCACTCAGACTACCCTGGGTCCATGGCCAGCTCCAGCGGGACCCTTCCCCAGTCTACATTCTCAACTCATCCCTTACTTTCCCAGGGAGCTGCCATGCTCTGGCTCACACTGCAGGGGACTGAAGATGGAGGTGGCAGGTGAAGTGGACGGCCATCTCATGGACACATTCAGTGAGGACACATCCAGCCTGGCTGTCCAACCCAGCTCATTTCATCTTCCTGATCTACTGGGTTTGCAGTCTCAAGTCCTGGCACCTAATTTGGCCATACTGGCATGAGATGGGCAGCAAGGTACCAAAACTAAGTCTCACTTTCCTCCTCTGTAAGGTGGAGGTCATGCTAGTAAGGCCTATATATTGGGTGGAACAGTCAGGAAGAGGATAGATGAGCTGAAAACAAACACTGCTGTCATTATAATGTTGCAGAAGGGTTCCATCTGTGATAGGGGAGGCAACAGAGGAGGAGCAGCCCAGGAGGGACTTCGCTACCTATCTGGCTCATACCATTTCACCAGGGGGGTAGACTCCCCGAGAGAGTCTTGTTGTCTATCCTCTCCTCAAATGTGAAAGTTTGAAGGAGGCAGAGGCCAAGTCCCAGGCCCTCCCTGCCAGCCAGGATGCTGCCACAGCCAGTGCTCCAGATGGGCAATGGCACCCCAGCTGGGCTCCAGCCAGGCAGCGAGGCGGGTGCTGGGAGAGCCCTGGGCGACATGCTGCAGAGTGGAGGCTGTGTAGCACCTGCTCCCTGCACAGTCCTCGACCACCACGGGGCAGGGGCATGTAGCCAGCCAGGCCACCTGAGCTTCCCAGAGCCCTGGCTACTCCCCAGTTGCTGCACCTGGGTTATTATGTCCAAGTGGGAGAAGGGACTCACTCTCCAAGCAGCACCAGATTGGAGACAAGAGCAATGGGTGGGCAGTTGAGTGTCTCTTTCTCAAGGGAGCCATAAAGGTGATGCTACCTGACAAGCACTCAGGAGGCAAGAGCATTCAGAGGAAAGGAGTAGGGACAGAAGTCACCACCCTTTGCAAGATGCTTATCATATGTCTGGCAACGTGCTAAGCACTTTTCATTCATCATTCCCAATCTCATTTTCACAAGTCTTGGAAATCTGTATTGACAGAAACCCATTTTACAGATGGAAAAACCAAGGCCTGAAAAGCAACTTCACTGAGGTCACTCAGCTAGCAGTCGATGGAGCTGGATTTCAACGGAGCCCAGATCGCCACCCTCCACAGTGTCACTATGCTGGGCTGCCAAGATGGGGCAACCACCAGGTGGCAGGGAGAGGACTGGGCTATCTGCTTCTCTGCTCTCCCTTGGAAACCTGAAAGGCACAATTCCCATTAAGACCCAGTGACTATACACCTATGGCCTCTCCTGAGCCCTACCCAGGATAAACCTGGGATTATCCACTGCCCTGAAAATTCTACAGTGTGCTGTCAGAATGTCTTTGAGTCCTTTTTGAGTTCCTCTTGTTGCACGGAGTTCAGTGCTCCTTGTGGAACGGGTTGAGGTTTCAGATAGGGCCTGATGTCTTTTCTCTTTGCCCGTCTCCCAGTTCCAAACAGTGAATGAGACTCCAGAGTGTAAAGAGTTAACTGGACTAAGGGGTGTTATCTCCAGCTCGGGGCATTCCCTCTGCAAGGTGATCCTGCTCAGATCTTAAGTTACTCCTGCCCCAGCCAGCACATCTGCTACCAGTTCTGCAGACCTGGTCTCTATGGAGGGGGGCTGGCACTACGGGCAAAACATTTTCCAGCTGGCCCGGGCACAGGGTACTAGGCTCCTAGGACTATCCTCTCTCCACTCCTTGCCTCTCATTGCCACTTCCTTTCTAACAAGAGGGCTCCTACTTCCTGAGGCTCAAACCATGTTTCTAGGAAAACCTAAAATTGCCGACCTGGGCATGCAAATGGCTCTGCAGGGCTTTTTATGGAGAACTGAAGCCCTCTGTTCATGTTATTTTTTAAAAATCCAGGATTTACTATCCCCCTCCTGTGATTCTTTCCCCCAAGTACCCAAGCAGGAAGCAAAGATGCTAAATCAGGAGCTGAAAACCTATCTCCCTCTGCCAATCCCAGCCATTGAGGGACATGAGAACCCACAGGGCAGGCCAGGGTTAACCCCAGGCTCAAACACTGCTCCGCTGGCCACAGAGAAAACAGAAGGCTGACAGGAGAGTCTCTCCAGGTGTTGTCAAGGTCTCAGGTGCCTCCTGCTGAGGATGCCGAGGCCTAGTCTAAAGCCAAGGGCAGAGGAGAAAAAGCAGCAGCTCCCAGGGTACCCACCCACCTAAAGGACCTGGACCCAGACCAGGCAGCTTGTCCTGGAAGGAGCTGGCCAAGGGCAAATCCTGGGTCTCCTCCCAAAGTCACCCTCACTGACACTCTGACATAGACACAGGCATTTTCAAAGCTTAGAACCACTCACAAAATCCATCAGCACGCCATAGGAAATCAGTTCTATAGGAACGTACATTTGATACTCTATGGCTCTAGTCCCATGATGACCGGCAGACATAGGTGCTCACACCTCCTCATCCTAGTCCCCAGAGAGCTGCACTTGTGACAGGGAACTACAGATCATCAACATGAACACACAAAGCCGTGCACACAACCACTCCAGACCAAAGGCAAGACTCTAAAAACGTTACAGGCCAAGTTCCACAACTGGCTAACGTCCCTCTAGCCTGGCGTGCTGGCTAATGATCAAAGTTTTTTAAAAAGAAAGAAAGAAAGAAATCAGTCGAACAGGTGAATACGCAGACACCTCTCCATCTGCCCCTTCCCCAGGCCAGGAGGCATTCAATTTACCAGGTTAACCAGGAACGATACAATCAGAAAAATCGAAGATACATTCACACCTCCCTTGGGTGTTTTCTGTTTGTGCTGAACAATGAACATTAGTCAGGTGCTAAACAATGGCAGCATCATAGTCACAGCAACTGGAGGCGACCCTCTGCCCCTCCAGCCTGGCCCACTCGCTCAGCTGTCAGCACTAGGGTTTTAGCTGGCTCCAGCATAAACTCCAGCATAAACTGGGCCTGCAGGTCAGGCGGCCCAGGCTGTGGCCAAAGTGGATTCATTGTGCAAAGCCAAGTGGTGGAGAAAGGAACTGATGAACTCCTGATGTCAGCCAGCATCGGGCATCTGGGGCTACATGCTCAGGAGTCTAGGTAGAAAAGACACCTGCTAGGCCATTCAGCCAGGCCCCTGGGTCCAATGTCTCCTGATCCCTCCTGCCTGATTCTGAGACACTCTCCACGGTGCTGCCTCAAAAACAGGCCTGGAGTCAGCTGTGGACACACACTGCAAGCCTTGGGCCAGCAGAATTGGTTTTGCCACAATGCCCTGCCCAGCAAGCCCGAGAATACCACTGTCTGTGAGAAATGGGGAGGAAATAACCCGACAGCTCTAACACTCAGAGTTTCAAAGTAAACCACCTCATGACAGTGAGCTGTACACAGATTGCAGAGGGGTACATGTGGCCCGACAGGTCTTCCGAGAGAGAGTGTGCATGACACCTGGGGTGTGTGTTCTCTTTCCAGACAAAAGGTGTAGGGAAGCCAATTAGGGAGGGTGTGGTGTAGATGGGACACCTGCTTCTCAGGCAGGTTCTCTGCCTCCTCCTCCTCCTCCTCCTCCTAGGGCTCCCCATCTTTCTTTGGGCTGCAGTTCACACGCCCCACTGACCCTCTCCTCTAAGTTAACGGGAAGGAACCACAGAGTGTCAATGTCAGGAAACAAAGACAGGCTCTAGGGCTTTCACCACCCTGCCTGGTAAAGTCTGTGTTGTTGAAACAAATTTTCCTGTGTACACTCTAGTAGCTGGATTGGGAGTGTTTGTGGTCAGGTGCCATCAAACACACTAGGGGCTCCTCCCTCCCCACCCCCACAATGCTCCCTATCACAACCCAGGAGAACCCAGAAAAGAGCAGCAGATTGGCAAGTCCCCAGAGAGAAGCAGGAGCCAGCAATCAGAAAGGAGTGTGTGTGTGTGCGTGTGTGTGTGTGTGTGTGTGTGTGTAAGTTGGGTGGGCTGGCCACTTCTGGGCCTACTGGCCTCTATTCAAGGGTCAAACTGGGAACAACCATATCTACCTGCCTTTCACAGTGGACTCCAGAGAAAGCAAGGCACGCAGGCAGTGGATCAAGGAGCTTGGTGAGTCTGGAACTTTGGCTGCCTCGAAAGCCACCCATCCATCAGTTACAATCAATCAGAGAACACTTATTAATTGCCTGTCTCTGCTGTGGCTCCATTTTTGGCACCCCAAGCTCTCATTTGGATTTTTGGTGAAGGGAGTGTCTACCTTGAGCCAGTTGAGGGTCACCTCCCAGTCCCCCTTCCTAAGCAGGTGGAACACAGCAGGCCTCTAGCCACCGAAGATGGAATTAACCACCCTTCAACATAAAACTGGGGAGAGAGAGCAACAAAAGGAGGGGAGAATGAGGCTGATTTCATCCCCCTCCCCAAACCTTCCCGCCCTTTGTCCATCCCAGGATTAGGTTAACCCCTAGTGTGCTAGAAGCAACCAGAGCTCTGGGCAAACTCTCCCTCCTCTGGGTTGAATGTGGATGTGTGGAATCAAAGGATTCCCAGAAGCACAGATCCCTGTGATCAAGCAAGTCCTGGAGTCCAAGCTTCTGTATGTCCTGGGCTTCCCAGGCCGTCCAGTGTGAGATGTAGACCTCTTACTTCCATAAGGCCACTCTGGGGGAAGGGGGCTCAGTCATGGCCATGGGAAGTGGCAATGACACCAGTGAGCCCTGGAATTTCCCCTCTCCCCCTTAGGAGAGATGCACCCCAGGATTCAGGGGTGGGGACACCTCCTCCCCACACACCTGTTTTCACAAACTGCTCTCCCTGGCATCTGCCACCCAGCCAGATTTGTGGAGTTCCAGCAGTGAGCTGGCTGGTAGGAAAAGGGGCACAGAAATAATGAGGTCAGGCTCCTGCCTTTCAGAAGATCACTCAAACCCCAAACCCCGACAGCCAAGCTGACCCCCTCTAACAAACTGCCTGGGAACTCTGACTGGAAGATTCACTGGAAATCTCATATTCTTGCCCCAGGGGGAACAAGTCTCTGTATTCCCACCCCTCTATCCTGAAACTGCAAAGTGAGGACCATGTGCTTCAGTCAAGCTCCCCTTTGCCCCCCTCCCTCTGCTAGGGGCAGAGGTCATCATCTCAGGTTTCTTCCCAGAGGGCTACAAGGACCCTTCCCCCACCTTGACCCAAATTGGGTGTCCCACTGGGAACCCAGTAGCTTCCCCAGGGACACAAAGGGTTAAATCTAGGCAAGGGGAATCGGTCGGATTTGCCTCCTAAACGCATTTTCCAGTTCATTCCCCAGCACAATATGCCTGGGCTGGTCCCAGCCTCCGCCCCCACCCCACCCGTCAGAGTGGTCCACTGTGGGCCACCTCAGGGTCCTGCGCTGTATTAACCCTTTGGCTGCTGGCAGCCCGCACCTCGAGGAAGGAAGGATACGCTCGGCACCCTCGTGGCCCCTCGGGAAAGTGGGTCAAGCAGCCACCTGGCTGGCACGAAGCCCGTGGCACCTCCTCCCGGGAGAACCCCTAGCATTAGAAGCGGAGTTCCAAGGCGGAGCCCAGTCCCGCGCAAGGCCGAGTTTGCGATCCCCAGCAGTTCGGGCCTCACCCTCCAGGAAAGGAACCGCAGGTGAGCGAGGAACCGCCTCTGCAGCAGGAGCTGGCTCTCCGTGCCCGCGGTGGAGCGATGTGCGGCGGGAGGGGGCCGAGAGCCTGAGACCGTCTGGCAAGGGGACGACGAAAGAAACGAAGCCCCCCTGCTATCCCCCAAACCCACAGCCCACCAGCTCCTAGACTGACGCCCTCCCCCTGGGGCTGTTGTCTCACACCCCGAGACGGTGATTACGGTGATTATTTTGCATTTATGTAACATGCAGTGTTTCCAAACTGCTTCTCGAGCTGAGAACTGGTTATTAAATAAATAGAACGCTATTACATATTATTATTTTTTGTGAAGAACTGAGCGGAGAAAGTGCTTTCTTGCTACACAGAGACGTGCATCTAACTGCTTCCCTGCAGGGCAGGCTGTTCGGCTCCTCAACCTCTCTTTCTCCGCCGCGCCACCTCCTACTTCCCCTTTTATCCAAGCCGTGACCCAACTTTTGTGGTTCCGTTCACTCCCTGCAACCCAGTAGTGCCCGCCATCCAGTTCCCAGCCCAGGGGAAGCACTGGATGGGTGGCGGGGGGTGGGGGGGGGGTGCAGAGGTGAACGCGCTTACCTGGGAGGAAGAACGCGGTCAAGCCGAGAGCTAGTCCCCACCAGGGTCCAGCGGCGCCCGCAAGCCCCATCCGAGCCATCGGGGTCCCGGGGACCGATGAGAGGGGAGGCGAGGAGGGCGCTCCTCGCGCTCCAGAAACCAGCCCGGAAGACGAGGGCGGATCGCTGGCGGCCGGCGGGCGCTCGGAGGATCCAGGTCAGCCGCAGCCGTCGGCCGGGGCGGGGTGGGCAGGGTGGGATCCGCGCGGCCGCAATCCGGGGCCCGGGCTGCCGCCGGCTCAGAGGCTCGGCAGATGCCCGCCGCAAGTTGCACGAGTCATGCCCCCTTCGCCTCCTCGGCTCTCCTCCCCGCGCGGGTCCCCGCCCTCTTCTTCCACGCAGAGTCGGGCTGGGGCGAGGGACCCACCCCCGGCGCGCCCGGCTGCCCGGCTGCGCGGCGCGGGCTCCCGGCCCCTGGCGCGCTCACACCCTCCCGCTCGGCTCCAACTTGCAGGCGTCCATGGCCGGCCGTCCTCCGAGGATGGCGGGACGAGCCCGGGCGGCGCGGAGGGCTCGGGGCCCAGGCTGCGGGCACACGGCTTGGCGGCCAGCTGCCGGAGGGGCTCAGGCTGTGCGGCCGGCGCGAAGAGAGCGAGCCGGGTGCGCCGCGCGTCCCCGTCGCCGCTGCGCTGCCCGGTGCCGGCGATCCGCAACAATGTGGAGCTGCCTGGGCGCCGAGGCGAGCCGTGCTCGCTCCTCTCCCTCTCTTTCTCTCACTCGCCGAGCTCCAGCCTCTCACCGCTCTCCCGTGATGTCAGCCCGAGGGGGAGGGGTTAGCGTTAACCCCCTCCTGGCTCCGACGCACGCCTGGCCCCGCCGGGCCTCCGCCCGCCAGCTAGCCAGCCCGCGCCTACAGGGCCTAGGCAGAGGCCGATGGGACGACGACCGTGGGGTCCCGTTCAGGCCCCCTCGCTCCAGGAATGCCCCCTTGGTCGCCTTTCAGCCCGGGAGTGGGCCGGAGGGCGGGCTGCCCTCCCTGGTCGCTGACAAAGGGAGGTAGTGACCCCTAGCGGCCGGCGTCGGAGAGAAGCAGCTCTGCGGGGGTGGAGTTAAGATGGGGTGGCGGGGCCGCGGCGGAGGAGCGGTGCGGAAAGCACTGGATTTAGCAATGTCAAAGCTTTTATAGCCCTCTACTCCAACTCTGGACCCATTTCACAGATGAGGAAACAAAGGCCCAGTGGAAGGCTAGGCGTCTCGCCCAAGCCAGAAAGAAGCAAAGCTGGAACTACACCCCGGTAGCCAGAGCTACCACTCCTCTGCAGCGCTTGGACGCTGAATGCAGAGACAGTTCTATGCGCTGCCAACCGGAAGCTACCAAAGAAGCCGGTGGTGGGCACTGGTGGTGAGATCAGGCATTCAGGTTTCTGGCACGGTTTCTTTTATAATCGTTACTGAGTTTAGGGGTTCCTTTCCCCAAATCGAAGCACTCTCCTTTTCCCCAAGGGAACGCAAATCCGTGCCTCTCTTTTGATTGATTTGCGGGATACCCGCGAAAGTGGCTCATTCAGTCAGTGTCCCCGCCAGGGTAGGGACTCGGCCCCATCCCGTTCACCACCCACCACATCCGGGTGTGGTGGCCTTCCTGCCAAGACGAATGCACCCTTCAGAGCCCTTGGCAGCCCGAAGCCTGCCCTTTCTCCCTTTACTCTAGACCTCTTGTCCCTATCCCTGATTGGGGGAGGCAGACAGGGTTTCCCACTAAAGAGAGTCCTGACCAGACAATGCTCCCTTTGCCCTTTGCCCAGCTTCCAAGGCTGCAGGAGCAGAGCCAAACAGCCTGTTTCTGATAATAAGTAAATTATCTATCCTGAGTGTAGGAGGAACAGGAAAGGCAAGCAAGGCACCACTTTCCTCTTCTGGGGAACTGGCCCAGGAGTATCTCCTGAAGTAGTCACACTGGGGACTCACATGGACACTCGCTTGCTTGGATTCTTGCTCACTTGCTGTACCTTTTACATTTAACACGTAATTTTTTTTTTTTTTTTTACCAAAACACTGTGCCAGGCTTGGGGATATACAGAAGTGGTCATTGTAATGCCCTTGCCCCAAGGAAGCCCAGTCTAGCAGGGGGAAGCCAGATGCA
Organism: Marmota monax; assembly: GCF_021218885.2. Lineage (NCBI taxonomy): Eukaryota > Metazoa > Chordata > Mammalia > Rodentia > Sciuridae > Marmota > Marmota monax. The sequence goes on along the minus strand of NW_026695234.1, from coordinate 4,087,404 downwards.
GAAACAGATGATAGGAAGAAACATATATGGTGTGGTGTGGTTTGGTGGGTCCTGGGGAAAGTAACCAGTTTAGCCTGGGCAGTTTAGCAAAAGCTTAGTGGAAAGGGGCAGAGTGAGTCATCTATCAAAGCTGAGCCTGGCTGGGGAAGGCAGTCAGGAGACCAGATTTAAGGTAGGGGGTCAGCACAAGGAAAGGAATGAAGGTGAGCAACAGGGGAGGTGGTTGGGGCCCTCAAATGGTTGATCTTAACCTGAGCCTAATCTCCAGGAAAGAACAGGCCTGGTGCTCTGTGAACCATGCCAAGTAGCCACCAGCAAGATTTTAAGCTTGGGAATGCCCCTCTCAAATGTAGTTTATGATAGCTGGTTCTGCAGCTGGGACTCTCCCATCTGGCTGTCAAGTGTTTTAAGGGCCAGGGCTGAATTGGATTCCTTGCTGAATTGGATTCATACTCTGTGCCTGGCATGGTGGAAGCTGAATGGATGGATGGGTTCAAGGGGACAATTCCAGATGCACCAACATCTGCCAGTTCCCTGCTCTTTTTCTCTTACCCTCCCCAATTTGGCATGAGAATTCTTGGATGCTCTGTTTTTAAATGGGCTTCAAGAGTGTGTGTCTTTAGGGGAGGGGCATGAATGCCTGGGGATGGGTTGGTTGGAGAAGATGATGGCAGATAAATGAGATCATATGATTTTACATTCATCGTCTTTAAAGAAGCAGAGAGGCTGCTGGAAGAGGTGATATTTGACTGGGGCCTTGAAGAATGGATCAGGTTTGGACCAAGGGAGGCAGAAGAGGGAATTTCATGTATGAGGCAGAGTTTGAAAAGAAGGTAGAGGTGCATAGAGGTGGAAGAGGTTCTGTTAGTGTGGGAACAGCAAGTGTTCCCATTTGTTTTCATCCTGGGGATATGTAGGAGAAAGGGACAGGTGGGTGCAGCCAGATTATGAAAGGTCTGGAAGGTTTCCTTCTTGGTGGGAGGAAGCATAAGACAAAATATCAGGTGAGCGGGCTCAGGTCCCTCGTAAAGCCCAGGAGCCATTTTTGCTCCTTCCTTCTTCTTCAGCTGTCACATTCCAACTCAAAAGCAAACCCCATTAATTCTGTGTCCAATCTGTCTGATATATCTAATGACATTGCTCCACTTCTGCTGTCACTCTCGTGCCTGCATTCATGATTTCCGGGTAGCCCTTACAGTACCCTCAGACCAGTATGGCCTGTACACACTGAGGGGAGAGGATAACATGTATGGATCAAGTGCATGACACTGTACAACTAGGTCGCCTGATTTGAATTCCTAAACACCAGCTCTGACCCTTAGTAGCTGTGCGTCTGCAGGCAAGTGATTTAATTTCTATGTGCTCAACATTTCCTCAACTGTAACATAGGGGGAAATAATAGCACCTACTTTATGGAGTTGTTGTGAGGATTAAATAAGTTAAACATATTAAGTACTTGGAACAATACCTGGTGTATAGGGAAAATGGCTTAAGTGCTAGGCATTGTTATTACTATAATCTGTCTCCCCACATACAGTTTTGCTCCATTCTGCTAGAGGAATGAATATACACACACACACACCTGTGTGTGTGTGTGTGTGTGTGTGTGTGTGTGTAGAAAACTTTTTTTTGTTGAAATAATTTGGGATTTACAAAAGAATCACAAAGATGGTTCAGAGTTTCTATATTCCCTTCATCCAGCTTCCTCAAATGTTAGCATCTTATATAATTATGGTACATTTATCAGAACTAAGAAGTCAGCATTAGTATAATGCTATTAACTAAACTATAGAATTTATTTGGATTTTTTCAGGTTTTCCACTAATGTCTATTTTCTATTCTAGGAGCCAATCTAGGATACCACATTGCATTTAGCAGCGGATTATCTTCTAATGCAAATGATCAGGTTGATTCCTGAGAACCCTTCCCTAGCCTGCCCGACTCTGAGGCTGGTGTCAAGTCCTCAACAGGGAGTATGGGGCTCCTGGTTGCTTCTGCAGCCTCATCTTTCCCCTCTCCTGGGCTCTAAGTAGAAGCTATTGGGCTTTCCTGAAGCTCTAGCCACCAAACATGTCTCCTCTGCACCCAAGCTGTTCCATCTGCACCAACACTCTTCCCCTGCCTTTTGGTCAGCTACTTTTTCTTTAGGGCTCAGTTTACATTTGTCACTTCCTCGTGGTGTCCCAGGCACATTCCCTCCTGTTTTCTCCCATGGCTCCTGTTGCATTCTTGTAACTGCTTCAGTAATTGTTTATAATGCTTGATTCACTTCCAATAGGCTGTCAGTTTCTGCTGGACAGGGACCACGTTAGTTTTTCTCTCTTCTCTCCCTAGCATCTTGAACATGCCTGGTATCTGGTAAGCACTTAATGAGAATGTGCTGATTGATTCCTTCACATCCTGTGCCACTTTCTGCCAATCACTTCCCCTGCCTGGGCCTCAGTGTTCTCATGTGCAGACTGAGGAAGTTAGTGTGTTCAATGGTTTTCAAATTATTCTTTGAGAACCCTAGGATTTCTTGGGCTTTCCTCATTCCCTTACCACTGCTTCAGTAGGAGCCCTGTTTAAAGAGCATGATATTCTTGTGCACTGGGTTTGGACTTCTGAAAAGGAATCTTCTTAATGGATTTGAAGATTCTGCTGCTTAAAAAAAGTTGAAAACTCTTGATGGATTATTGTGTTATGTATTACATATAGTTATGTGATTTAACCACTCCATGATATATATGCATATATGATATATATGCACATTTCTTTTTGTAGGCCATGGAGAGCCATTATTGGGATCTGTCGGATCTGTGCTTTCAGGAGATGAATCTGGCAACGATGTGGGTAGGATGGACACATGACGATTGGTCAGTGAAAGTGGAGGTGACCTGGGAGAATGGGTTGTCATAGAAGCCAGTGACAGAAGGATTCAATGGAGAAGGTTGCCAATGGCATGCGATACTGCAGAAAGCAGGCAGGGACAGAAGGATTTTTGTTTGTTTGGTTTGTTTGGGGTACTGGAGATTGAACCCAGGGGCACTGTATCAGGGAACTATATCCTCAGTCCTCTTTATTTGTTTGTTTTTTCTTTTGTGGAAGAGTCTTGCTACATTGCTCATGCTGTCCTTAAACTTGTGATTCCCTTCCTCTGCCTCCTGAGTTGCTGGGATTCCAGGCATGTCACCAAGCTCTGCCAGAAGAGGTCTTTGGAAACAGTGGCAAAAACACCAGTGACCTTTGAGAGAATGATATTGGCAGCCAAGCAAGGACAGAATCCAGATCAAAGGGGGGAGAAGCAGCAAGTGGAAGCAGAAGCAGCAGGTGTCCTTCTTTCTTTTGAGAAGCTTGGTGGTGGACAGAGGGACAAGCTGATCAGAAGCCTGGAGGGTTAGTGAGACAGGCCCAGGAGCCTTTTTGATGGGGAATCAAATGCTGCTGAGCATCTGGGAGTCAGACAGAAAGAGCCGGTAGACAGTGAGGGATTGGAGAAGCAGGTATCTGAAGTGAAAGGGGTCGTTTATGGAGCAAGCCCTGGACAGGGGTGGATGGTGGGTGAGAGGGGAGGAGAGCGCAACCTTGGGAAGACAGGTATTTTTCTGGAGGGAAGACAAAGAGAGTAGCGCAGGTGGAAAGTGGGGGAAATTAATAAGGTCATGGTAGCGAAGTGGAAGCTGAAGTTGCCTGCAGAGAGAGGTTGGAAGGTGACTTCTTATTTCACAAGTGGGAAGGCTGAAAGGAGTGGCAGGGCGTGTGACTAGTGATCTTCAGCACCTGTAGGGGGAGAGGAGCCGCTGTCTGTGGATCTTCCTAGGAGAATCAGGGCCTGTGGCATCCGTTTTGGGGAGTAGATTTCAAGTTAGTCTAGGGACGACTGTGGGGATCCAAGCTGACCGGCCATGGAATGAACTTCAAGTCACTCTCAGATTGAGGCTGCTGGGTCATTTATCAGCCATGCTGTTGATGGGATCTTTGCTCTGGCATGGAGACGGATGAGATGAGTTCCACATGCCCTCCTTCCTGTCTCTGAGACTGGGTGACTGCTGGAATGACAATCCACTCAAAGCACAGGCTGCTGGGCTCACCTTTCCCACACCCCAGAGCTGCAGTCAGCTAAGCTGGGAGAGCAGACAGATCAGTCCAAGAGACAGGCCGTCCCAAGGACACTTTCCCCAGCCCCTCCCTCGGCCTGGAGATGTTTTCAGACAAGCACTGTTGGGCTTGGAAAAGGCCCAAAGTCAATACAATAATGACTTCCCCTCCCGGCCATATCCCAGGCCCCTCTGTGTCATTCAGTAATTGGCTAATAAAGCTCACTTTGATGTGAGGAAACTCTATGAAGAAATCCCCAAGATTCCCCAAACCCCTGGAAAGTGTTGATAGCAGAAGGTATGTTGGAATGGTATGCCGAATGGAGGTCACCCCTTCCTGTGTCCCCAGTCCTCAATCCAAGGTCAGTTGAGGCTGAGGGCAAGAGGAAAGGAAAGGAAGAAGAGAAGGGATCCCTCAGAGAAAGTGTGGCCAGAACTTGAGTCAACCCCAGAGACAGCCTGCATAGGTACCCCTTTCCCTAAGCTGACAGGCCAACCTTGCCCCAGGCAGTGCTCCTGGGGGTAGTGGGGTAACCACAGCCCCTAATTACTGTTATCATCACAGTGGTAGCTGTGGTGATTATGATGGTGCCTCTGTATCCCACAGTGCTTAGCAACATTTAATTATTGTTATTCCTACCGAGATCACTGCAGAGCCTCTCTATTGCCATGGCTGCCATTCTCTTGGGGATGGATCAGCTAAATGCAGCTGCACCCCACCGCCAGGTCCAATGATCTAGTGTGTCAAAGTGGTACCAAGATGGCTAACAGGCAGCCAGTCTCTCCCCTGTGGGCTGCAGTGTCCCAGGGATCTCCAAGGCTGTTGGGGCAATATGGAAAGGCCCTAGTCCCATCTTGAACATCCATTTCTCCAGAAAAAACTGAGTTCAGAAGGGGAGTTAGTATTGTCCCTGTTTCTATTCCAAGGGCTAAGCAGGGAGACCAGACAGAGATCAGCCCGAGAGACAGGCCATCCCAAGGACACTTTCCCTACAGTCCTGTGAACCACCACATCCAGAATCCTAGGGAAGATTGCAGGTGAGTGGAGGCATGTTTCCTGCTTTGGGACTGGAATACTTGAAAAGAAGCTTCCACTGAGGCTGTGCATGGACCTAGGAGCTTAGATCATGAGGATGGGAAGCCACTTGCAGAGCTTCATCCTGGAATACTTCTGATGGAGAAGAATAAAGAATAAATTAAAAAAAAAAGAGGACTTTGAGAAAGGAAGAGGACACTTGGCTTCCTGCCCTGTCTTCCCTTATATTTTGGTATAGGTGTCATGGTTGGGTTGACTGTCAGGATGGATTACTTTGGAGGAATGAGTATTTTTCTTTTTGAGAGCCATATGGAAGTAAAGAAATGGAACTTGTTTTAAAGGAAGAGCAGAACTCCTTGGTCAGTTCAAAAGCAGCAGAGAAAACGCACAGGGGACACTTGTCCTGGGTGTGGAGCCGAGGCTGGGACTGTGGAGCTGCGGGTCTTAGCCTCAGTGGGCTGCAGCCCTTTCCAGGAAGCAGCTGATGAAAACTATGTCCATCTGCCCTGAGAACCACACTTCCGCTCAAGGAGAGTGTTTCACGGTGACCTGTGGAAGACCAGCTGGGGCCCTGAGCTGAGAATCCCTGCTGAAGAAGGCGTCCTTTGGAGAGGAGGCAGCCCTGAGCCCAGCATCCCTGTGATCTGGGCTAATGAGGGATGTTAGTGACAGAGAGAATTCTGGATAAGGAAAATCCAAGTCAGGTTTCTATAATGTGAAGTGAAAAGGACAAGTATAATACACATGCTGCATTACAATTCCATAAAAATAGGCATCTATGAAGAGGAAAATGGGGCAGTGACCTGGAAAAATGAAAAAAATTTGTGAATGAAGATTTTCCATTTTAATTTTATTTAAAAATTTACTTTAATATTATCACAAAGTTACTTTAATAATAGATTTAACTTTTCCCTATATTATGTAAAGAGCTTTTCCTGCAGAAATGAGCTTCTGAATTATATTTGATTTAGGTTAATATTAATGCCCTGTACTCCTTGAGCACGTTCTTCTGGGGAGAGGTGCTCCCGGAGGGTGGTGAGTGGCCTGGGGGGTGACATCCAAAGGGTAGGCAGAGCCCATGAAGGTAACTGAATTTTGAGGAGCTGAATTTTGTGTTTTGCTCAGGAGGCAGCTGAGCAGAGGGACATGATGATCTGCGAGTTGGGAGTACTAGGCTGAAGTCCTGAATCTGCCAACTGTGAAACCCGGGACAAGAAGGGTGACCAAGGACATGGGACTTTTGTGCTAAAGCTAGGAAAGCCCTGGTGAGCCAGGATAATTTGTTAGTGAGTTATTTGAACTCTTCAAGTCAGTGTCTTAGACTTGTGGAATGGTGCTGATGGCTCTCAGGATCTTGGTAAAAGTGCTCTGTAAATTTGTTATCTTCACACCTGTTGGGGGTGGTGATTATTTGAGGGGTGGGATGGAGGAAGGGATGGGGGTAGGGGACTTCTCCTCAGCCTAGAGCAGACTTTAAACAATAATTCATTCATGGGGGTTGGGGAATCCCCAGAAACACACACACACACACACACACACACAGAAATATTATGGACCAACTATGACCAGATACTATGCTAGGCCTAGTATAAAGTATTTAGGATAAAGCCCTAAACAACTGAGACTTGTTCCCCTCCTTCCTGGTACCAAAGTCCACTAGGATAAGCAAGGATCAATGAGGAAGTGGGACGGCAGGGAAATCTAGAGCCTGTGGGAATGTCAGGTGTGCAGGGACCTTTCCCTAGTTAAAAGGGTCAGGAAGGATTGGGAAGTGTAACTTCAGAGGTGAATAGAGCCCGGAGGGGTACTATTGTGAGAAGGAAAGGAAGGAGGCCCAAAGACTGGGCATGTCATCAGCCTTGTGTGGTGGAGGTGGCATGAATTCCTAGGACAAGGGGAGCCAGGGTGGGGCTGGAGAAAAGCAGGACTCTTTCACCCCCATCCACTCAGCAGCCGCCATGCTTACTATGCTAAGATGGTGATCCAGGGCTGGGCAACTATTATCCTTTTGATCCCAGGTCCTCTGGACCTGATGGTGCTGTCTCTGTCCTGCCCTGAAGGCCCCTGAACCTAGCCTATCTGCAGAGCGCCCCTGCAACTCCAAATCTGCTGTTTCAATCTGTACATTCCCCTGGCAGGGGCCCTGCCTCTGGGCACAGATCATGGCTCCAGAGAACAGAGTGGCGCCCCTCCCAAGCTTGCTGCTGTCCCCACAATGTGTCTGTGTGGGTTTGATGGCTGCGTGGCAATGGCACTCAGGGTTTGCTGGGGGCTCACGGAGCCCAAGCAGCTGATAAATAATGAACAATTATACTAATCGGCCCTGGAATAGGGAGGCAGGTGTGCACACACATGCTTGTGCACACATATTTAGATTCACTGACATTTATGCCCATACTTTTGTTGAAACTCTGGCAAGCACATGGAGACACTTCCTGCCACTTGGAAGAGATGAAGAGACATTACATATTCATTACATCAGAGACACGCCCCTTCTAGCATGGACACACACATGTAGCAAATGCCATGTACACAACCTGCACACCTATGCTGGCCCACACCTCCTCATAAACACATCATGGGGATTAAAAAAAAGCACCAAATCAAGTGTTTAGCTCAATGCCTGGTACATGGACTGTTGCATTATATTTTAGTATAATATTATTATATGTGACTACATGAAAGCTCTTTAATGTGTGTCCTTATGCTGGTAAACCCATAGCCACATACATTGAACCACATGTGCTTTTAAAAGTAGGTGCAAACACAAGAACTCCACCCTTCCACAAAACTGGCGCATACACTCCCATGTAACACAAACAAGCTCACCCTCAGACCTGCAGGTTGCCATAATTTGCTCTTCCATTCGCACCTACACACAATCACAACAGCAATAATAATCTTAGCCAAACCAGGTTGGGTGATTGCTTTATATTTTTCCAAGGCCTTTCAGGCCTATAATCTCATTTGATCCTTGCAGCAGCCCTGTGGCGTAGGTGGGTGGAGCAGGCATTATTACCCCAGGTTTATGGCTAAAGAACCAGAAGCCAGAGATGTGAAGCGCGCCATCTGGGATGGGAGGCAGCCTGGAACCCAGATCCGACTTCATGGTAGTGAGCTTCCCATGGCCTTCAGATACCAATCTGACAAGCTCTAGCCCTCCCTATGAAGCAGGGCAGGTTTCTGCTAGATTCTTGATTCCTGGTCAAAACCTTTTCCAGAGTCAATCCTAGTAGAGGAGTGGGAATTGGAGGCTGATAAAGGGAAACCACCATCATTAGAAATCCCATAAACTCTCATTTACAACTCCCTGTTAGATGAAAGGAGCAATTGAATGTGTTGGAGGGAAAAGCAACTACTGATTTCCTTTAGGACAACCAGCCTCTGACAGTTGATCCTGGGAGGGCCCCCGGGAGGTCTGGGGGGAGTTGCCCTGTCCCATTTGGGCTCTCCCCAATTCTGTGCACTTCCTGTCCCCTCTGTCCAGGCTGGCCTAAGGGTCCTTAAGCTCGGGTTCCAGGGGAAGGGAGGAGAAAAGAACAAAGAAGGAGAGTCCTGTTCTCAGAGTCCCCCTCTCCTCCTACCTTGCAGCCGGGGCTTTCTTCTTCATGGAGTCCCAAGCCCGCAGCACAGAATGGGCACCCTGACTCCACCAGGGCTGGGGTAGGAACGGGGAGTCACCTTATATCTAGCCTGCCATGTCTTCTGAGGCCAGACCCATAGATCTGACAACTTTGAAAAGTGGCGAGGGCAGCCCCCTTCAAAGGCCTGTGCCCTGTCCTGGGGCAGCAGCCTGACAGTGAACGGCAGTGAGGGTGATCGTCCCTCCTTTTGCTGATGCTTCCCTCTGGTTTCATCATCACTGTGGGCCTTAGTTTTTACATCTGCAAAATGGGGAGAGTAGACCAGATTTGCTGCGTGGCTGTGAGGAGACGAGATGAGGTGAGGCATGCACAGCCCACAGCACAGTATCTGTCACACTGCTGGGCCCCACAGGGGCAGGCTCCATCCCCTGCCCTGGCAGCTTCCTGGGGAACGCCTCTACTCTCAAGGCTGGAAGGGTAGCCTGGCAAGAGGGCGTCCCCAGCCTCCTGGGTGTGCCGGTTCTGGCTGGGAGGGAGGAGGGAGGGGCAGGGAGGGGACATCTGTTTGACACTCTTGTCAGCATCCGTTACCTGGTGTGTATTTTCCCAGGAGCTGATTACATTACAGCATGTGTTGATAAACATTTGGAGTTGGAGCAGGGAGGAAGCTGAGCGGAATGCTAAGCGGCTGGGGTTTGGTCAGAGACACTGAGAAGGGTCTGGCTGTGATGGGCGGGAAAAGGGGACAAGGGCCCCCATCCAGAGGCTTCTCAATCTGCCTGGCCCCTTTCTGTTTCTGATCTCTCTCCTTCCCTACATCCTGGCCCTCAACTGTGCGTCTAGACTTGGCCCCAGAGGCCACCTGTAGTAGCAGAAGAGGTATGGCATTTGCACCTCAGGCAGCAGGGGTCCCAATGGTAGCTCTGGAGTAATGATTGAGCCAGGAGACATCCACCATGCGGGCCGTGGAGAATTGAGTGCTCAGTAAGTGTTGGCTCTTCCTCATCCCCAGTTGGCCCGCAGGAAGATGGCCACCCTCGCCTTGATGGTGCCCCAGATTTAGGCAGCCCTTTCTTGTTTCTTTGGTTGGGACTGCAGAGGCAGCCCAGGGCAGTGCCGAGCACACTCAGGCAGCAGCTGGAGCTAGGTAATTGTGTGGTTATGTGCCTGATTCTTTCTCCCTAGTCGATGAACTCCCCCAGGACAGGGTGGTGTCTCTCTGGTCATGATGGAATGTTCAGGGCCTGGCACTGGCAGGAATGAGTGACTGTCATCCATCTGGTTTGTCTGGAGCCGAATGGTCAAGGTAACCTATTTTAGGTTCTGCATTGTCTTATTCCTCAGCCATTCTGAGTTCAGAGCACTGGCTGTGCCTCTCACTTGGCTTTTGGCATAAATTACCTTGGATGCGCTTTTCCGTTGTGTGTCTAATCTCTCTGAGGCTGTGGTCTCCTTGAGATTAAAGGCATTTAGACTTTCAAGAGGAGGGTGGGCAACTGTCCCTCTGTCCAACTGTACAATTCAATAGGCACCTGTAAGTGAGAGAATGAATGAATGAGTGCACGAATGCCGCCTTCCAACCTCTCTCCCCCATCTGTGTGTCCTTGAGTAGGCACCTGCCACTCTCGCCCTTTTCCAGATGCGCTGGGTGCTTGGGCTGCTTCTGGGAGTGCCCTCAAGTGGGACGAGCACAACGGGCCCAGCGCCATCTAGCGGGCGTGGCGCCTGGGGATTGCGCATCTGGGTCTCTCCGGGTCTATAGGACCCGCTCTGGATGCCACTGCTCCTGAGGGTCCTATTCTCTGCGCTGAGGGTGCGGAGACCTTGGGTGAGCGTACGCCTCCGGGTTTGGGGAGCGTGGGGGCGGTATCCCAGACAGCAGCAAGCCTGGGTCCTGCACCGATGTGCATGGGAGCCGGCCTCCCACCCCTCCCCCACACTTGGTGTCATAGCTCCCAGTCCCTTTCTGCCACAAAGAGGCCATTGATTGGGAAGAGTAGCTGGGCGGTGTGATAGGGAAGCTGAGGGGACACACGCACGAACACACACACACACCTCCTCCTGCAGCACCCATCATTCTGGGCACAGAGGGTGTGGGGAGGTGGCCAGTGTGCCAGTCTTGGGTAAAGCTCTGCCTCCTGATTGCCAGTTCCTCTCCCCTGCCCCACCCCATGCCTAATTTTTGCAAGCTCTTTTGGATGAATCCAGAGCAAGAGAGTGGTCCATTCTCCCGGGGCTGGCTCTACCTCCCCTCCCCCACGGCTCCAGGTGTGCTCTCCTCTCCCCAGCAAAGACCTTCTGTGGCACTTAGGGGCCCTTTTTAATACCAGGCAAAGCCAATACTATTAGGAAGGAGGAACTGCTGTAGCAGCTGCTGAATGGACAGATTATATGCAGTAATGCATCCCCAGCTGGCCTCTGGTTTATCAACACATCCCTCTCCAGTGGAGGGCCAAGGGTTGGCACACAAGATAAAAATGTTGCTAGACTGCGTGAGATGGGGACAAGAGGGGAGGAGTCCCAGACAGGAATACTTTTGGCAGCAAGGATTCCCCAAATCTCTCTTTTCCTCCCATTGAAATTAGGAAACTGCCTCCAATGTCAAGATGGGGCTGGATTTGAACCTGTGCCAGAGGTTGAGCTTCTGACCCTTCTACAAACTCTTGCTTGGTTCCCTCTGTGACAGGGAAGTCCTTACCTCTCACAGAAGATGAATCCTGGCCTTTGGAAACCTGTACAGGCTGGGCTCTCTATTCGTCCAGCTCAGCTGCATCAGAGGTGGAGTCCACCCTGGCTCTGGTGCCCATTGCTGGTCCCTGCCCCACCCTGCTTCAGAGCAGGGATGCCCTGGAGGTGAAGGTGAAGGGTAGCTGCAGTTGGTACAATAAAGAAGGGACTGGGAGGTTCAGGAAACAGGCTTCTGAATATCCTCCTTGGTGCCTGCCTCAGAGCTGCCGATGGCCACCTGGTTGCGGCAGGTACACGGGCACTGGCCGGAGGAGAGGCTGGGCGGGGATGCTGGCTTGCTTGGTCTGTGGCACTTCTTTCTGCTTCCAAGATTGGTGCACAGAGTGTGTCCCTTTTTGAGTGACATTTCATCTGGGTTCTTCCAGTTTCCTGGTGACGGGCAGTTCACTCCTTGCCCAGATGGCCCGTCCCAGCAGATACTGGAGGACTGAATTGCAAACTGTGCTGGGCAACCTGGACAGCACCACGCCCTCCACACACAGCTGCAGGAAAACAGGGCCGGGACAAGGTGTCAGGAAATAGTCACCACTGACATTTACTATGCTATCAGTCAGGTAATGTACTAAGTGTCACAGGTGAATTCACTTTCATTATTGTCATAAAACTCTACAAGTTCATGTCTTTATTATCCCTGTATTATTAAAGAAGAAACTGAGGCACAGAGAAGTTAAGGCACTTGCCTGAAGTTTCACAGCCAGAAAGTGGCAATGCTTGATTCAAAACCAGATATTTTGACTCTGTCTGAGTTTAATAAGTATGTCATATTGCAGGTATTATGGGGGAGGGGTTGTGTACAAACATGCACACACCCATGTTTATTTTCACCACCATTTCTGGGCAGCAGAGCTCAGTGCTGCTATGAATCCCGGACTAGGAATTAAGGCGGGAGGAGCTTCTGCTTTGTTTGTTTCTTTCTTTCTTTTCTTGCAGTACAGGGGCTGGGTCCCAGGGTTAGGGTGAGCTTTAAGACGGAGCTACACCTCCAGGCCTGCATTTTTTTTCTTTTTTCCTCTTTCTACCCTCCCTCCCTGCTTCCATCAGATGGTCCTCATCCTAATCTAAATTCAAAGTTCTCTTCTCAGCATGTTCAGGGGTTCTCCTGAAGCAGGAGACCCTGTATGGGAGTTGCCAGGCCAAGACAGATATACTGGCCTACACAGATGTTAGGGGACACACTCGCAATGAGGTAGTGTAGAATAAATGTGGTTGGTAGATGGGAAATAAATAGGGAAGATCTGTATTTATGTTCCACACCAGTCAAGGGTTAGCTGGTACACGGTTCAGAGAGTTTTATGTTCAATTTTATGTCTAGACAGAGTTTGAGATGAGGTTATCACTTCTCTCCTAATTAGTACAAGAAGGCCTCCCCAGGCACTGCTTTCAGGAGCTCTCCTGCTGTCTTGGCTTTGCCATCTGTCCCCAAGAGTAAGACTTGGGTAGACTGGAGTGAGGGAATAAGCACTGGATTGGGAGTCAGAATATCTTGGTTTTTGACCTTGGTTTTTACCACCAGTTTGCCATGTGACCTTGGATAAATTACCTAACATTTTCTGGGTATTCACTTCTTAACTTGTAAAATGAGCAAGACTAGACTGTTTTTTTTTTAAAACCAGGGATTGAATCAAGGGGGCTCTTACCACTGAACCACATCCACAGCCCTATTTTTATATTTTATTTTTAGATAGGGTCTTGCTAAGTTGCTGAGGGTCTCGCTAAGATGCTGAGGTTGGCTCTGAACTCAAGATCCTCCTGCCTCAGCCTCCCCAAGCTGCTGGGATTACAGACCTGTGCCACTGCGCCCAGCATTTGCAATAGTAGTCTTATCAGGCCCCTTCAGCGGGTGCATTCCCTGGAGTCTGTGAACTGGGTAGATTGTGCGCTCTGCAGACACCTGGCCAAGAGGTAGGTGGGAGCCCGTATCCAGCCTCTGTTCTTCTCGCCAGGCTGTATGCTTTGGTGGGATCTGCATTCACAAGGAGAAATGGGCACTTTTTCAAATTCATGCAGAGGCCACATGGACTAGCAGTGGCTTTATAAGGTCCTCATGCAGATTGACTTCCGGTGGTCGAGTAGGAGGTGGTAAGGGGAGTTTCTTTTTTGGAAAGTGATATGGTAACCTGGGGTGGAGGGAGGAACAGGGAGTGTTCTTCTGTCCATGAACTCACGTGGAGATGGAGCAGAGAGCAGTGGAAGACATCAGCTCAGAGCTAAAATTAAGAAGACAGGGAGGTTGGGACAGAGAGGCCACCTTGGTTGACAGTGGGCACCCATATGGAATGGGTCCTTTGACGGAGGTCAGGGTATCCGTCTCCCTCTTAGGTCACTGCTATCTCCAGTTGCCCAAAGGTGGCTAGCTGGTCTCTCCATGTGGCTCCTCTTGCTGAGCCCCTCTTTAGAATGAACTAGGAAGGGATTGAGTTTCTCAGGGCCCTTTGCTCTCTTTAAGAGTATCCCTTCTTCAACAGCTGGATTTGGGGGCCTCCTCAGGGCCAGGCCTTATGTTGAACAGAGAGACATGCACCTGCCCGCAGGGAACACACCATCTCACAGGTTCTAATGGGAAATGGTCCATCCTCTGGGGCAGGGGAGTCTAGGGATATGGGATGGTCTGGGCTCTGTCTCTTCTGAGACAAAGGCTGTTACCCTAGAAATGAGGACTATGGGAGGCCACCAATTTAGTTCTCATTAGCTGTTGGTAAGAAGCAGATCAACTGGGAACAGATTTCTGAGGTCCCTAGTGTGCACAGAGGATGTGTGGTCCCTGAAGAGGAAGACAGGGATGAAGGTCTCTGCAGAGGAGGCAGGGGTGGGAGGCTGGGGGTTCTGTGGGACAAAGCCTCACTTTTACTTGGTCGGGGTGACAGAGAACGAGGTGATGGAGGGAGGAGGCACAGAGAGGGGCTTCTCTGTGAGCGTGACCCTCTGCTGGTCAGCCAGACTGTGCCTCTGGGGACCAAGTAGCACACAGCTATTCTGAAGTAGCCCTTCCCTTTCTTTCTGCCTTTTGAGTCAATCTGCATGATCTGGTCAGGAGAGAAAATCCCCAATTCTGTCTAACTCTAAGTCCTTCCAGCTGTGGGGCTTGCTCATTTCCATGTAGTACATCAGGTATGAGATTTGGACCATTCTGATGGCAGAGATTTCCTGGGCTTCTCTGTCTCCTTGGCAGATCTATTTGTGTGGGGTGCAACCAAGCCCCCTGGCTGTCATCTCTACAGGGACAGCTATAGAAATATCAGCATGGCTGTACCATGCAGGCCCACCCCTCTCTCCCTGGTGCCTGCCACTCTGTTCTTTAAAAGAAAGGGACTGCAGGGGAGCTGATCATTAATCTTATACTCACAGCTTGGCTGTGCCAAGTGACATTTTGTTTTGAAGATGTCCCTGTCCCTTGGCTTTCTTATATCCAGTCTCTGCTCCCTGCTATAGTGGGATATGGGCTCTGAGCAGCTCTCACTAGAAGCAACTGTGTGTTCTCCACCCTGTATAATGATATTGATAATAAGAACAATGAGCTCCTATGGTGTGCCAGACACTCTTCAAAGAGCTTACACATATGTATTAGTTTCCTGTTGCTGCTATAACAAATTATCACAAACAATATCTCGAAGCAGCACAAATTTATTATCTTACAGTTCTGTTGAGACTTAGAAGATTCCCTGGGCTGAAAATCAAGATGTAAGTAAGGTTGCATTCCATTTAGGAAGCTCCAGGGTTGATTCCACTTCCTTCACTCTTCTAGCTCCCAGGGGCTTCCTATCTACCCTGGCTCAAGACCCCTTCTCCAGTTTCAATGCCAGTCAACCTCGACTCTCTCTGCTGTTTCTTCTGGCATACTCTTTCTCCAACTCGTTCTGGAAACACCAAGGACTTTTGGGGAATCATGTGATTAGGCCCATTTAAATCATATAGGATGAACTCTCCATCTCTAGGCCATCCTTTAATTTAATTTGCAAAGTCCCTTTTGCCATGCAAGGATATTCTTAAGACCCAGGAATTTGGGCATGGACATCTTTGATGCCCATTATTCTGCCTACCATAACATACTTAAATTTGGCATACCAAAAAAAAAAAAGTTCACAATGTAAGTAGTATTTTTACTTCCATATTAAATATAAGGAAACTGAGGTACACAGAAGCTAAATCCTTTACCCAAGTTTCCTTTGACAGTAACGGTCTATTCAGAATTCAAGTTGAGGCAACCTGACTCAGCAGTTGTACCTTGGTCACTGTGACAAAAGTAGAACGAGAGGGCAGGAGGAAGGAGGTGACCAAGTTTCATGTGGTTTAAGGCCAGGTTCACCTGGATCAGCTATGCAGTGAAGTAACATGTATTTATTGAGGAACTACTGTGTGCCAGGACCTGGGAGGAGCTTCCAGGGGTACATGACAGAGCTCTAACTGAACTCAGGCACTAAGCTCATTTTCTTTTTCTGTCCTATTGTTATGTGACTGAATGGGGGATCCTCCTGCAGAGGTTAAGTGGGAGGAAGGATTTGAGCTCTTGTGGGGGCTCATACAGGGATCTGAGCCAGGCTCAGGTGCAGGAGGACAGAGCTGGGTGCTCTATTCCCTACAGGATACTGCTGGATCAGCTCGGTGCCCATGGGGCTGGCTCACTAGGATATTTCTGCTCATTCATCATGATGGGGAATGGGCCCTGGGTGAGCCTGGGACCTGCAAATCATGGAAATTAAGACCAATTAGAGGGGGATCCAGCAGCCCCTGGCAGGGCTTCCGGCCACAGAGGCAGCTTGGGAACTTTATGGATATTTCCTCCCATTTTGTGGTCCAGCTGGGAGGCAGAAACTTGCTAACGCAGCACAAGGCCACCTCATGACGCTTCTGCACACTGGTGGGGGTGGGGGGTTGTCACCCCAACAGGATCCACAGCCCCTCCCTAACCTGCTGCCTGCCCTTCTTTCCATCCACCGGGACCACTCCTCGGCACTTAGTCTGCAGGACCCCTTCTCAGACCAGCACTGGGGACTCTGTGCACCAGCTCCGTCCTCCACATGAGACCTCTGGAAGGTGCACCCAGAAGACGGAGGGAAACAACCTCAGTCACCTCGAGGGCTCGCTTGGCCAGTCTCTGCTTCTGCCTCCTCGTCCCTCCTAGCTGGGTCCCCGCTTCCCTGCCAGGCACAACTCTTGAACAAACTCTCCTTCTTATTTATTTTCCCCAGGGAAGGAGCTGAGCTCAGTGAGCAGACTAGAGGAGCAGAGAGCCCAAGTGCAGTTCTGGAGCGGGCACAGCTGCGTGCCAGAGGCTGAAAGACAAAAGCCCAAGGAATTCTCTAGTTTTCCAAGTCCTCTAGCCTCTTTCCTTCTTCCCTGTCGCTCTCCTTCATCCTTGACCTTGGTGAGAGGGACAGAGCTGGGCCTACGCACCAACAGAGAGGCTGGTGCCTCAACAGGCCTGAGAAAGGCAGAGGCTCATCTGGGGTGGGGGCTGGTGGATCTGGGGCCTGGGAGAGCTGGTGCTGTGCTCCCTTCTCTGGGCGGGAACCATGACAGTCGTTGCGAGGGGCACCCTGGCTCCACTCAGCCCTGGGTCAGGACTTCAGGACAGATAGGTCCACTGTGCTGGCTTGAAGTCACTGTTTTGAGTGAGAGACCCAAGGGGGCTCTACCATCACCTGCCAGAGGCCTCTGAGCTGTCACCAGCAGGCCCCTTTCCGGCTCTGTGGGTGGAGCAGCTCTGGTCTTCCGGCCAGGCTTGACTCAGCTTCAGATGAGGTCTTGTGGTGGGGGTCCTGGGCCAGTGGAGGGAGACACAGCAGGACAAGGCAGTGGCCCTCCCCTCACCCGCATGGGCAAGCTGGAGTGAGAAAGGGGCAAAGTTCTAGGGGAAGCCAAATCCCCTTGATTCTTGGAAACCTGGGTAGAGGGGCACCGTGTGGAGCTGCAGGCTCGGCCCAGGGTCCTCTGAGCCTCCGTCTCAGGACTGCTACGCGTCTTCCCAGTTTGCCATTCTGTGACTCTTGGTATGGTGACTTTCACAATCGGCCTTGGGCAGGTGGCTTAACCTCTCAGGGCTCAGGTGGAGGAGGACAGAGCTGGGTAAGTATAACAGTAGCACCTGTCTCATTAGGTGTATTATGGGGATTGTGTGATTTAAATATATGAAATGTAGAGCACAGCACCAGCCATGTAGAAAGTGCTATGTAAGTGTTAGCTATTATAATAAGGATTATTATTCATGTTATTTAAAGGATCATATTATGTTGTTGCAAGGCTACAGGGTCTGGAGTCAAGCAGACTTGGGGTGGAGAACTTGATGTTCCCCAAAAGCCTCCATGACCTTGGGGAAGTACCTTTGTCTTTCTGAGCCTGTGTGCTCATCCGTAAAGTAGGGGTGAGAGTAATGACACTACTGAGGTCACAGAGTCGTGATGATTCCATGACACAATTGAAAAGATTGGCTAAATGAACCGTAAAGCACCTGGCACGAAGCATGGCTTCGTCTTCCTGGATGGAGATCAGGTTTGGGAGCGTCTCTCTTTGGGAACAAGTAGAACTCCTAGAGAACAGCCATGATCCTCAGAGTGAACAAATGATGTGGGAAGTCGTGCAGAAAGTGCACCTGCCCTTCGTGCAGTGTGAAGACTCAGCAGAACATGGGCCATGTTCCTGGGCCACCCTGGGACCCAAGAATGTGAAGGCCTCTGACATGTTGGGGCCTCAGCCCTGTTTGAGCGTCTCACACCTGCCACAGCCAGACCGTGAAGCACTGAGGCTGGGCTTTGTCCCCTGTCACATTGTCAGGTGCCTGCCAATGGTGACAGCATTGGACCGTCAGGCAGCCAGAAGAGCCAAATACCCTTGTGAGATACACCCCTCCCAAGAGAGCCTTCCCTCACCTGCCAATCTCAGGTTGGTCCCGTGTTAAAGGCTCTCACAGTTCTTATCACAATTTGTTAAATATGTAAATATTTACATGATTATCGAAAGATCCGGTTGTGTGTAGCTCAGCGGTAGAGTGCTCACTAGCACGCCCCAGGCCCTGGGTTTGATCCTAAGCACTTGATATATATTAAGTAAGTTAAACCTCACAATACTCCTATGAGGTGTCTATTAATATTATTCCTATTTTACAGAGGAGGAAACTGAAGCACAAAGAGGTTAAGTAACTTGCCCAAGACCCCCGAGCCATCAGTTGGTGGAGCTAGGATTTGAGCCAGGCATTTTGGCTGGTCCCTGGTCTTCCAGATGTGCTTCTTCCTGCCTGGTGTCTCCGCACCCGCCTCAGCATTTCTCTTCCTACCAGCTTGGTTGCTGGCACGTGGTGCTCTCTCCCAGCCAGACCCTCTCTGCCTTCCCTTCCCACACCTCAACCCTTGCCTGTGCACTGGCCCCTCTTGGAAGCCTGCCATGCTGGGTGTGAGGAACACACACAAGGAAGGCGCTCTTCCCTGGGATGCCTGCTCAAGGGGGTGGGGGTGGGGCAGTCTCTGCACAGTCCTGCTGTCCTCAGCACTGTTGGTCCTGTGGGCCATGACTGAGGTGAGATAAGGAGGGAGCCAGTGTCCTTCTAAGTGGCAGGTGTGGGGTGGGGGCATCTGGCTCTGTGCACAGTTTCAGCTTTGCTAAGCCCAGTGCAGGTCTGGGCTGGAACCAAATTGCTCAGGACTCTCTAGGGTGTGGCCCTGTCCTGCAGAGTCCTCCTTCTCCATCCCTGTCTCCCCACACCTCCCAGGCTCACCATCACGTCCAAACCAAAAGGGAGCCAGCCTTCCAAGAACATCACTGGGAATGACCTCTGACTGCAGGTGCTTGGGAGTGAGTCAGGGGACCTGCATCTGGTCTCAGCTCCATGGTTAACGCAGCACACAGACACCCACACATCTCTAAGGGCCCAGGGTCTTCATTTTCAATGGGGCTTGGACACATGACTTCTAAGGTCACCTTCAGCTTCATGATTTCAAGAGAATGCTGTTACTGGGACAGCCTCTGGGGGTTTTCAGCATTGACT
Organism: Marmota monax; assembly: GCF_021218885.2. Taxonomy (NCBI): domain Eukaryota; kingdom Metazoa; phylum Chordata; class Mammalia; order Rodentia; family Sciuridae; genus Marmota; species Marmota monax. Next base: position 4,067,985 of record NW_026695234.1, on the reverse strand, counting down.
TTCCCTGGGAGCTTGTCCCAGAGGCCAGAAAGGAACAGAAGAAATGCGGGCTTGGAAAAGCCTAAGTAACATGCTCAGGGTCACATGGCGTCAGAGGCAGAGACAAAGTCAGATGTCTGGCTGTGACTCAAAGTCTGTGGCGGGGACTGCTGCTTGGAGACACTCAGGTGAGGTGGACGGACTGGAGTGGAGCAGGTATTTGATGGCTGCTGTACTGATTTGGGATGACATCCATTGTCCCCAGAGCAGAAAAACTTGTCCCAGAGCTGGGGACTGTCATATTTAGTGACTTTAGCCACTGGAGAGGAAGGAGGATACTCCCCAGCACAGGGGTGGAGTGGCACCTGAAAGGTGAAGGCAAGAGAGGACATGAGCCGAGGTCAAGGAGGGCCATCATCAGGGGTCCCAGGGAAGGGGACTCAAGGGGCTCCTGGACTCCAGAAGCGTGACAGCATACTTGTGGGGGTGTCTAAACCTGTGGGCTGTTGCCTGTAGGTGTGCCTCTGGGTCCCCAGGGCATCACCTATCCTGCATACATGCACAGGCATGCTCTATTCTATGTCACAACCTGCTGCTACAGGCCTGTGCCTGGCCTTTGTGACAACACTTCACTCCTATCACTCACCTTGGCTTTCCGGTTCCTAGCCCCCCACATCGCGGCTTGTGCGTGCAAGTGCATGCGCGCATGCGTTCCACCTTGGCCTGTGTAACTCTCTGTCGTCTGTTGGCTTCTCTTGGGTTTGTACAAGCAAGTGCACAACCTGGAAATCTCTGTCCACTCTCTTTTTCTTATTTTTCTTATGGCACAAACACAACAACACACACACACACACAGCCTCAGTCTATCCCTCTGCTTCTCAGCTGCATATCTGCCACTCTTTTTTTTCTCTCCAATACGTGCACAGCTCTGTGTTCCCAAGAACCCCATTAATCTTTAAAGGGCCTGGGCTATTTCTCTTCCCCACTGCCTGCTGCTTTCTTGTGGGCTAAAACCGTTAGGGGAACTCTTCCAGGCCTGTTACTGTCCTCTCAGTCCCTGTGACCTCTTGGGTGCCCTCCCCAGGCTCCATGCAGGCTCTCCTAGCTGGGTCACAGAGCAGGGCAGGCTCCCTTCTGGAGGTGGCATCCTCAGGAGCAGCTGGCTAGAAAGTAACTATGTGGGTGGGGACAGGCAGGGCTGGAAGGGATTTGTCTGCTTTGGATGCTTTTCTGTAAAAATTTTTGTCTCTTTGCCATGATGTTCCATTCATTTCAGCTGATGTCATTTTGGTGCATGGGAGTGGCTTTGACATCCACATACAGCAGGGGCACAGCCCTGACCCAAAGGTCAGGAAATCCTGGTTCTAGTTCCAGAGGAACCCCAGTTCTTTATCAGATACATGAGGGGTTTGGAACCATTATCATTAATTTAGTTATAAAATTTTGAGTGTTGAAGAGACTTCTTTATTTAGAATCTATCTGCACCCTGATCGTTCTAATTAACTCTCTTTGTAGCTTACTTGTCTACACAGACATCATACATGCACACACGCACACACCCACATGCAGCTTACTTTGCAGGAACTTTCCAACTTAGCTGGACCCCAGACCCTGTCTCATAGTGGGGCTTGGAGCAGAGGAGAGTGACTGTGTGTGTGTGTGTGTGTGAGTGTGAGTGTGTGTGTGTGCGCGCGTGCACGTGCGGGCACACACACACTGGGGTGCATACTCCATACCAATTCACTGTGCCTCCCTGATTGAAATGTGCCTCTCGGTGATAATGGCCTGGGAACTCACCAGCGTGTCTATTCATCTCTGAAACCCCTCCCCTAAGAGTAAAGATCTGAGTCCTGATCCCCGTTCTTGCTGCCCTGGCCCCTTGGCTGTGAGGAAGGAAAGGGAAGCTGGGAAGCCCAGTAGAGGTGCCCCATGATCATAGGGCCCTGGAATGTCAGAGCTGGAAGGGACTTCCCTGACCTCTAGTTTAGTTGAAAGGTTTCTAAATGCTTTACTTAAAGCCTGGAACCTTAATTCTAACCTACCTGGACACGTAGACAAACAAAACCCATGAAAACCAACCGCTCCTGTTTGCTGGGTGGGAGCCCCACTCAGCAACCCAGTGGCCACTCCCACCTGCCCTGGGAGTGAGTTTCCTGCAAATAAAGCTTTAGAACCTTGACAAATACAGCTTAAACCCCACCCAGCCAGCCCTGCAGGATGGGACAGCCGGGAAGGAGACAGCTTCCCGGTTCTCCATTGTGGTCCCTGAGCCTGCAGCATCAGTGTCCCTTGGAGACTTATGAGAAATGTAGATTCTCAGATTCTACCCCAGACCTGCTGAATCAGAAATCTGGGGGTGCCCCCTGGTGATCTATGTCTCAAAAATTCTTCAGTGACTCTAGTACATGCTGTGGTTTGAGAAGCACTGGACAGGGGCAACTCCTTGCTTTACAGAGAAGCCTCTGAAGCTAGAAAGGTGCACCTTACCCAAGGTCACAAAAAGTGGCTTTGGATGATTCCAGGCCAGATTGCCTGTCTGCCAGTGTCTGTGGTGAGGATGGGGATCATTTCACCCTTCCCTCCCCTTGGCTGGTGTGAGTGCTCAGTGATGGCAAAGTGGAGACCTTTTCCTTCAGGGAGAGTGAGAGGCAGCCCCTGAGGGCCTGAATGCAGGAGGAGCATGCTCAAGGTCCTAGTTGAGGACGAAGACTCAAGAAGTAGCTGGTTACCGCTGGGGATGAATCAGGGGAGGCTTCTTAGAAGAGGCAGATTCTAGAGAAGACCAGACTTTAGGAAACAGCATGTTTGAGCACAGGCCAGAGTGGCGAGCAAGTGTGGCCTGAGGAAGAGACGCCTAGGGGGGCCGAGACCTGGAGTGTGGCTGGCAGGGGAGGGTGCTGGGTGCTGTGAGTAGGAGTAGAAGCCTTAGCACTCAGCTCACCGGCCCTGCTACCAGGTCCCCAGAAGCCTGGGGACTTCTCCCACAGAATTAGGAAGCATTTAACATCTCCAGCTAATTAGCCACTGCCTGCTACCGACAGAGAGGAGAGGGGAGCTCGGAGCCAGGCAGCTTTGAAAGGCGGTGCTGCTCCTTGACAAAGCCGGCCGGCAGAGGTTTCAAAGACAACTTCTGAGCGGCCTGCACGTTTCATGTTCATTAGATCCTGGCTTCCCAGGCTCCAAAGACAAACAGTAGGATTTAAGGGTTTTCTTCCCTTTTTGGAGACATTTCATTCTGAGCTGAGCTTTCAACTGGGGAGGAGGCAGTGTGGCTGTGTTTCCTGGCTCCTTCAGATCCACAGCCAGAGCAGCCCCATCTTCTTTCCAGAGGTCCCCAGAAGCTTGGTGTGTCCCCTGCCCCAGGCAGATACCCTTGGTTGGTAGGGTGTGCGGGGTAAGGGTGGGAGATGAGGGGTACAGTCCTGGATTTTTTTTAAAAACATGTTTTTAGTCATTGATGGACCTTTATTTATTTATTGGAATGTGGTGCTGAACCCAGGGCCTCACACATGCCAGGCAAACACTCTGCCAGTGAGCCACAACCTCAGCCCCCAGTGCTGGATTTTAAGCTCAGTGAGAATAGAACCCTGAATCTTCATTTGTCTTCATCTTTTCAGTACCTAGGAGCTCAATAAACATTGACTGAACTAGTGAGTGAGTGAGTGAAAGAATGAATGAATGAATGTGTCAATCACGATTATTTGTCCATTGTTCCCAGATTCCTTTCCTGCTGCTATTCCCTGCCTTGTTTTGTGTTGAAGGAACTACATTTCCTAGACTTCCTTCCTTCTGGCTTCCAGATAGGTTCAGCCAATCAGAGAATCGGGAAGAAGGTGGATCATGGAGAAAGGAGAAAGCTCGGCCATCTGCCCCCTGTGTGGCAGGCCAGCTGTCTGACAGAGGTCTCTCCTCTGGTTCCTGCTGATCACCTTCCCAAAAGGGCTCAGCTCCCTCTGCAGGCTGAGCTCCTGCCCTGGGACCTCTGTGTTCAGGCTTTTAGGACACTCCCTCCCCCTCCAGCCCCAGGAAGGGGACAGCTTCCTGCTCTTGCTGACTTTGAGTTGCCCTTCCTCTTCTGTTACCTGTACAACCAAGCCCCTCATTTAATCCCTCTGCTTGAAAGGTCTGGAGTAGCTTCCATGTTCTCAGTGGACTCAGAGGAGAGAATGACATCTTCCCTTAGAAACAAGTGTGAACAGTCAGGTGTGAGTGAGTTTGATCTGCCCGGGATCTGGGATCCTATACCTGGGGCTGCCTGTGATGCTCTAGCCCAGGGGACATTGCCTTTCTATTCAAGGACTGTTCATTCCCTCTGAGTTTGGCTGTGCTGCATGCTGCAAAACTAAAAGACGTGTGTCATGAGCCAGCCATGGGCTGTGTATGAGCTATGTGCATTTGAGCACATGAGGGGACTGGACCAATATTGCTGCTCTGACTGGGTTGTGTGACATATGTGTCCTTTTCCCTCACTCTGCCTTTGATCCCACTCAGCACCTGAGATGGGTGTGGCCTTCCAAGATGTCAGTCAATCTGCCGACTGCAAGACATCACCAAGCAACCCCCTGAAACCCAATCCCTTGCCTTACTTGGGTTGAACTTTCTTGAATGTCTTTCCCCCAAATAAATAGGGTTTTAGGCATGCCCTCTCTTTCTCTCTCTCTTTTGCCTGCCTCTCTGGCCTCCCTTGTGGGAATTGAGATGGAAGAGCCATCACTGAACCCCCCAAAAGGTATTTTTTTTTTGTCTCTGTGTGGCTATTTAGAAGCCAGCCCAATTCACCTGGAGTGACCTTGACTGATTCAGTCATGTGTTGCTGCAGATGTGGCCCACTCACACCCATTAGGATGACTTCCAGCAAAAAGAGAAAATAATAAATATCGGTGAGAACCTGGAGAAACTGGAACTCTGGTGCTCTCTGGGTGGGAATGTAAAATGGTGCAGCTAATGAGGAGAACATTATGGTGGTTCCTCAAAAAAGCCAACACAGGATCCCATAGGATTCAGCAGTTCCACGTCTGGGTATACATCCAAAAGAATGAAAAGCAGCAACACAAAGATACTTGCTCACTCATGTTCATAGCAGCGTTATTTGCAATAGCTAAAATCTATAAGCAACCCAAGCATCCACTGATAGATGAAAGGATAAGCAAAATGAGGTATGTAAACACCAAAGACTATCATCATCATGAAGACAGAAGGAACTTCTGAAGTGCGTTACAGCATGGAAGAACCTTGGGACATTATGTTGAGTGAAACAATCCTGACACAAAAAGACAAACACTGCATGATTCCACTTGCAGGAGGTACTGGTAGCAGTTGAAATCACAGACAGAAAGTAGCATCGTAGTTGCCGGGGGCTGGGAGAAGGGAAACAGTTATTGTTTAATGGGCACAGAATTTCAACTTTGCAAGACGAAAAGAATTATAGAGATGGATGGTAGTAATGCTGCACAACATTATGTATTTAATACCACTGAGCTGAGCACTCAATAATGGTTAAGATGGTAAGTTTTATATTTATATACTAAAATTAAAAAAAAAAATTAAAAACCCAAACAATCTAAGATACGGCATAAAGACACAGCAAGATGCAAAGAGGAAAAATCCATCTGCTGCCTGCCAGACCTGTTCAGGCCTTTTAGTCTTGTCTCCGAGGACACTCACAATGGCACCGTTGGGTAGATCATCTTATCCTCATTTCACAGAGGAGGAGACGTTGACTCTAAGAGCTTAAGTGACCTTTTTCCTCTCTCACAGCCAAATGGCTGCTATGTTCTATCCATTCCCTCACTCTTCTGCTCTTTTTGCTGACCTGCCTGTCCTTACTGTTCCTGCTTGTTTGAAATGCTCAGACCCTCTCCAGTCTCCTAATGTGCCTGCCTGTCCCAGGCTCGCCTTCCTCCAGCCATCGTCCACGCCCCTGCCAGGGCCATTTTCTAAAACGCAAATTGAACTGCATACTTCTTTGCTTAAAGCCCTTCAATAACTCCCATCACTTAAGGAATAAGGTCCACTCTTCCTGGCAAGGCTGCAAGGCCCTCTGGGAAGTAGTCCCAGCCCCCACTCCATCTCCAGGGTGTTTCTTTTCTTCTCCCTTCCCCACCCCAATAACCCAGCCTCAGGAAGCCACAGGGTCTCTCCTACAGAGCTGTGGGCCAGGCCTCTTTGCCTTTCCAAGGGTCCTCTCCTTGCAAGTGGAGACCCTGGGACACTCTCTGGAGGTTTGGTGTCAGCATCTCCCTCTCTAGGACAGCCTGCCCAGCTCTCCTGCTCAGGCTTGGATTCCCATACCCCCTCTGTCTTGTTGTATCGCATTCGTCACACCTATTACAACCAACCGTCTGTATCTATTTCTTCTCTTAAAACCTCAAGCTCCTTGACAGCAGAAATGATGCTTCACTCATTCATTTATTTCAAAATATCTATGGAGCACCGACTTTAAGCCAGGCACTTGCCAGACCCTTGCCTACTTGGATCATGCCACCGAGTGGTCTGGTGTGGAATGACCAATTGCGCCATTAACAATAAAGACAGACACATAATTATAGCTTATGAAGGAATAGTGAAGGCCTGATATCCTTCAGTCTGGTTCTAGTAGGTATGGAATACATTCTGCATTTCAGCCCCTGCCCTGTCCCTGGCACCAGTGGGTCCCAACAGCTCAGTGCATTTATACCACTGCCCCCCACTGGTCTGCAAGTTCCCTGTAGGAGGACTCTGTGGTTGCAACGGAAACGAGAGAGCATCTTGTGTGAATGAGAGTGGGACTTGCTATCTGGAGGAGGCCAGGCTTTTGGACAGCAAGACCCAGGCTCTGGATGGGGTTGCCCTTCCTCTCTCTGAATACTCTACCCCGGGGCTCAGAAAAGAGGAAAAGAGGAGTCCCTCCAACTGTTACTCACCAGCTCTGTGACCTTCAGCAAGTCACGTAGCCCCTCTGAGCCTCCATCTCCTCATTGGTCCAATGGAAGTACTAATAGCACTTACAGCTTAGGCTTCACTATGAGGAGATTTAAGTTACTACACAGAAGGCATCTGAGCGATGCCTGGCGCGGAGTGCGTGCTCCATAAATCTGGGCCATTGTTGTTATTTTTATGGCAGGTTCCCAGCAAGGGCCCTGCAGTCCTGTGCGTGCATCCTGCATTGTGGGCGTGCCCATGGCTCTCACACAGGCCCCGCTCCCTCTGGCCCGGCACGCGACTGGAGTCCCATCTTTTCCTCTTGCTAAGAAGCTGTGGGTAACTGGGGCTTAATTAAGCACGCTTGACTGGGGTGTGATTAGCGGCTGATGTGTGAGTCAGCAGAGAGGGCCGGGTGGGAGGACAGGGATGGAGCGAGAACAGAACAGAAGGCTACGGGTACCTGGGGCTGTATTCCGAGGCTCAATGAGCCTGCTTTGTTTGACATTGAGGGGATAGGGTGGACATCCCTCAGTCACTCCTGTCCTCTAACGGTCCTCCACCTTGGTTAACGCTCAGAGCCATGGCTGTGTGGCTCCTGTCACCCAGCCCCTCAATGATTCTGCAGCTTCTATCCCATGCCAGGCATTGTCATAGGTGCTGGGATGGCATTGTGACACCTCTCATGTAACACACTGAGGGCAGTCTGAGAATAAAATATCCTGTGACATCTGCCACTGTGGGGCGGGCACTCAGGACACCCCCTGGGAAAGCTCCCTTTTCCTGCCTTTGAATGTCCTGTCCTGCATGGCCTCACACCTGTCTGTCTCTCCATCACACCATGAGCAGCCTAAGGGCAAGGACCGTGTGACATCTGCCTCTGGGTCCTAATGCAGGCTCAGAAAACACTAGCTGCAGAATACTGTTTGGAGGGTTGAATGGACTCCAGCTCAGCAAGAAGCTGGCTGCTTGATCCCCTGGAACAGAAGTTGGCACACGATAGATAGCCTGTGGGCCAATCCACCTGCAGCTGCCCTATTTTATATGGCCCTCAAGCTAAGAATGGTTTCTATATGTAAGACAAGTTCTTAATTGACACATAATGACTGTACATACTTATAGGGTGCTATGTGGTGTCTCCATACATGTATGCATTGTGAGCTTATCCATTTTTAAAGGGTGGGGCTGTTAAGATCAAAGAACTGAAGTGCTGGGTGCTGTGGAGCACATTTGTAATCCCAACAGCTTGGGAGGCTGAGCAGGAGGATGGAAAGTTCAAAGCCAGCCTCAGCAACTTAGTGAGGCCCTAAGCAACTCAGTGAGGACCTGTCTCCAAATAAAATATAAAATAGGGCTGGGGATGCCCCTGAGTTCAATCCCTAGTTACCACCTCCTGCCCCCCTCCCCCCAAAAAAGAACAGGAGCATGGCATGGACACATACATATATGTGACCCACAAAGCTTACAATATTCTGTCTGGATTTTTGCAGAAAAGCTCTGCCCACCTCTGCCTGCACCTCAGTGTCTCGTCTGTGAAATGTGTGGCCTGACTTGGAGGTCACAATGGTGCCAAGTGATACAGTCCTGTATTCCACAGTCCTTGGCTTTGTCCTTGAAGGTCTCTTTGCACTTTCTGCCCAAATTCTGAAGGTAGCAGGTGCTCAGAGATGCAGGCCAGTAATAAGGGGGTGTGGTCACCTTGCTGTCCCCAGACCTCCCAGGTTCGACAGATGTGCAGGGCTCATGTACAAGCAGAATCCAGTCCACGCTTGTGGCTGTATCTGGAGGCTTCACCCCTTCCCAGGCCAGACCCCTTCCCTTGGTGCTGGGAACCAAGTCATTAGTCACACTGTCCTTGGTGGCCGTTCGTTGGGTGAGACACCCTTAGGGCAAGGTGAAGAATTTCAGGGGTATAAAATGAAAGAGAAATTAGAACTTGCTCTGAGCCTATGCAAGTAATTAAAAACTCTCCGAGCCTCTGTTTCTTCACCTGAAAAATGGAGATAATAGTTCAGCACTCACTTCCTAGGGTTTGGTGAAAATTAAAGGAAGTAATGAAAGGGGAGGGGCTTAGGAAACTCTACAGCACTGGACAAATGCCAGGATCTATTGTTACTGTTATAACTGACAAATTATGGTGCTCTGCTTTGCTACTTAGTTCCGTTTGATACAATTTAGCTTATAAGGTGGTTCTGATAGGTGGTCTGGTTCTTCAAGGTCAAGGAAGAATGTAAAACTGCTCATCAGGGTTCAAGGTGAGTGGGCTCAGGGGTGGGGACATGGAATTTTCATGCTGCCAGGGGACCTGGGTGTCTCCTGTGCTTAATCTCAGCCTGCTCCTTTGGTTGCAAGGGTTAAGAAAGGCTTCAGGGAGGATACAGCCCTTGAGTCTTAATCCCCAAACACTCATGGGGATAAAACCAGAATCAGGAGGCAGTATCACCATTGCCTCTGTAAACTGGGAGGAGAGTTTGATTTTGCTGCCTAAACAGCTGGCTCCTCCCATTTTCCTGTGGATTTAGCTTCATCTCTCTGTAACCTTGACTGATCTTGGTTTAGCATGTTATTTTTCAATGAGCTCTCTTATATGTCATTCCCTTTGTTTACTATAAGAACCCCACATGATAGGACTATTACCCACCTATCCATTATATAGATGAAGATACTGATGTTCAGAGAAATTAAATGCCAGAGGTTACTCAAAGAGATCATCCCAACTTCCAGCGTTCTTTGTGTGACACCAACTGTCTTTCTTTACCTGCTTAGGTTTTCCCTATGAATCTGCTTTCTTCCTGCCCTTCTGGCCCACAGGCCTGGGAAAAACCCCTTCTACTCACCTGTGCTGCTGTAGGTGCATGCTGCTCCTGCAATCTAGACCCACTGTGACAACAGTGAGGCTTCAGGACTCCCCCTTGCCTGGTTCTGACCTCCAGGGTCCTGGGGTGGAGAGGGCTGTGGAAGGCACATGCCAGGGGCACCAGGGAGAAGATGTCAGACTTGGTTACCATGACATGGAATATTCATGCTGCCAGGGGACCTGGGTGTCACACTGCATTAAGTTGGTACTCAGGGCCCACTCCCTCTAGCCAAGAGATCTGCTGCCTGGCCCCTTCTCTCTTTCTTCTTCTTGATGCCATACTCAATGGCATTCCTGACCCCTGGGGATGCAGTCAGGGCCACTTCATAGAGTCTGAGTGTTTGACTGGTGGCAGGAAGCCTTGACCCCTCAACAGTGCCATCTGGGCTGCCAGGAGCCAGGCTGGCATGGTGGGTGGTGGGAGGCCAGGTTCAGCTCCCAAGAGCTATTTCAGAAGCCAGGCTAGATTATAATGGGGAAGAACTTCCAGCCTTGCTGTCTCCAAAGAGAAGACCCTCTTGGGCCTGTGGGAACCTGGTGGCCTCTCCCCACTGCAGTGGCTACTCTCTGCCTCTCTCATCTTCACCTTTATCTCTCAGCTCCCCGCTGTTTCCTCCATCAGCAGCATTAGGTTGGGGGTGTTGGGGTGGGCAGCCAAAGGGGGGCAGAAAGGACCCAAACCACACTCCCAGGGGAAGGAAGTGGTGTCTTGGGGGATACATTGCTTTGTGGGGTGCCCAGCATAAAGAGTGATGGGGGCGCAGAGGTCATGAGATAGGAACATGCCGCCTGCGCTGCCCCTCCTCATGAGGCCACCCTGACTGCCCCTTCAGGGTCTGAGCAAGCATCCCTTCTGGCTCCATGACTCCAGATGCCATTATTACTCCCAGAGCCCTTCCCACCACCAGCCTTACCCCCTTGCCCCACAGCGTCTGCCATGCTGCTGACACACCCTGTGTGTGTCCAGGTCCCCTCCCTGCCCTGGGTCCTTCACTACCTCTCCATCACTAACTTTTGAGCATGGCACTATGGTCCCGCAGGAGCCATGTTCTAGCCCCTGCTGTCCTCTGGGTTTCCCTCTCTCCAACGGAGGCTGGAACTCTGCTTGTGGAACCAGGCAGCTCTGGACACAAGGTCTTGGCATGTGCTGACCCCACTGCTCGGACTTACTATGACCCCCTTCACCACCCACAAAGAGTCTCCGGGTTCCCCTCCATAGGACGGCCTCCCCTCCCTGGCCTCTGTTCTCACTGAGCTGGCCTCACAATGGGGCACACGTTTTCATTTTAACAATTATCTGCAATGGCTTGCTGGTGATATTTCTCCCTAACTCTTGACAGTCAGCCACTGAGTGTTGAGACGACGTCTTTATCACCTCCGTACTCTCCGGAACAGCTCCATGCTTGGCCTACATTGATTATATTTAATTTGTTTGTAAAATGCTTGAGTTAACTAATGAAGTTCGGGGGCCGTTGGAGAGGTGCTCCAGGAGTTCTTCCTGTTCTCTGCTCCTTCCCCCTGCTCCCACCCCACTCTGGGGGACAGGGGGAGGCAGGTTTCAGAGCCCACAACACAGGGTGCCCATGAAGGGAAAATCAGCTACTGGCCTCCCAGAAAAAGAGTGGAATCTCTTCCAAACTAGTGAGGAGCTGGTGTCCCCCTATCCCTGCCCCATCCCATGCTGACATCCTTTGGACAGCGCTCTACTAAGTTTCTGGCATTTCAAGCTGGATCCAGCCTCAGAGGCTGCTCACTAAGCCCATCTGAGAAACTGCAATTGCTGTGACGTCATCAGGCTTGGCCAGCTCCAAACTAGGTCAGGGCCTGTTGGCAGGAGGCGGCTGACACCGACTGCCCAGCACACTGGCCACGTGGCTGCAGCTTCTGGCTGTTGTAGTGGGTGGAGTGGCAGAGCAGGGCGGGCAAAGGTGGAGGAAAAGCTCTGATGCCAAGGCCAAGGCAAGTCGAGACGCCTCTCTGTCCTGCTCTCATGAATTCATGAACTCAGAAGCTAGCTGTTCTTTCACTTTTTTTTTTTTTTTTTTGGTACCAGGGATTGAATCTGGGGTGCTTTACCTCTTAGCCACATCCCTAGTCCTTTTTGTTTTTTGTTCTGAGGCAGGTTCTAAGTTGCTGAGGGTCTATGCTAAGTTGCTGAGTCTGGCCTTAAACTTGCAATCCTCCTGCCTCAGCCTCCCAGGTTGCTGGAATTGTAGGCCTGAGCCTCCTTGTCTAGCTCTTCTTTCACTTTTTTATTTAATGAATATTGGGTACTTGCCTTTTGTCAGGCACTATACTAGGTACTGGAGTAGAAAGAAGAGATCTTTGTCCAGAAATGGGGCAGATACAACCAATCACAATATGATGAGCCAGAGTGACTCCAGGGAATGTGCTGATGCTCTGGGCTGGGGGAGGGGGACAATTGAGAGGGTCTATGGAGGTCAGAAAGCCACTGTGTCCTGAGGGCCAGCTGCCTGCACAAATGCTGACCTTAAAGCCCTTTTACTCCCATATACACCCCAGCCAGTATGTGCTTAAGATCCTTCCTCCAAATCAGACTCCAAAGAAACCTCCCCACCTCTCCTCTCTGCTGGTGACCGCAGTAGCCTTTCAGTAGGGCTTTTGCTTCTGCTTCTCATTTGCAATCTATTCTCCACATTGCAGTGAAAATAATCTTGTTTTCAACATACATTTTGTTTTTAAATGTGTAAGAAATAGAATGATCGGTACAAAATAGAATGATTGAGAACAGTTGGGAATCAGATCATGTCACTCCTTTTTTAGAATCTACCCAGTGACTTTTTATCCACTTGGAATAAAACCCAACCCGCTGCCTGATCTACAAAACCCTTCTGACCAGGGTCTGCCTGCCTCTATGACCGCACTCTGCACCATATGGCCTTCCCTGGAAGTGAACCGGTCTGTTTCTCAAATGGGCCAGTCTCCTTCTGACCTTGAAAGGTAAACATAGATTGTTCCCTTTGCCTAGCATGCTGTGCCCCAGACTTCTTCTGGGCTGCTCTTTCTTGTCAATCAGAGATCAGCTTAATGTCAGAGAGGCTTTCCTGATGGCTAAACCAAGGTAGCCGGGAGATACTCTCTATTCTATCACTGTATTTTAAGAGGCAGTTTTATTGAGGTATAACTGGCATATTATATACCACACATACTTATTAACATGCTCAAGTGGATTCATTTTGACACATATACAACCTGGGAAACCATTGGCACAATCAAGATAGTTTAGGAAGCCATCACCTCCTGAAATTTTCTCATGTACCTTGGTAATCCTTTCCTCCTGTCCCCTTCCCTCCCCAACCCCTGCAAACTCTGATCTGCTTTGTGTCACTATAGATTAATTTGCATTTTATAGAATTTCATTACATAATTGGAATTATTTTTTTGAGGATATGGATTTTCTTACTCAACAGTTACTTAGAGATTTACCCATGTTGCATGTATCAATAATTACTTCCTTTATTTTCCTGAGAAGCATTTCACTGAATGAATGGACATACCACCATTTATCACTCCATTCACTTGTTGATTGACATTTGGTCTGTTTTCGAGTGCAGGCTATTATAAATGAAGCTGCATGAACAACTGTGTACAAGTTTTTCTTTTTGGTAAATATTCTGCACAAAAGGGCTGAACCATACTTAATTTTTAAAGAAAATGCCCAGACTCTTCCCCAAAGTGGTTGTATTATTTTACATTCCCTCCAGCATCTGTGTATGTATGTATGAGAATTCCAATTCTTCCACAACTAAAATTGGTACAGTCAGTCTTTTATTTTTAGCCTTATAATAACTGTGTAGTTTCTCATTGTGATTTTAATTTGTATTCCCCTAATGACTAATCATGTTAAGGATCTCTTTGCCATGTGTGTATCTTCTCTGGTGAACTGCTCAAATGTTTTGTGAGTGGTAGGATCAACTTTTTATATTCTGGATACAAGATATTTGTCAGATATGTGATGTACAAATATTTTCTCCCAGTCCATAGTGCGTCTTTTCATTCTCTTGACAGTGCTTTTCAAAGAACAGAAGTTCTTAATTTAAAAAAAATATTTTAAAAAATATACACATATACAAATGTAGATGAACACACAGTATCTATTTATTTTTATGTGGTGTTGAGGATTGAACCCAGTGCCTCACACATGCGAGGCAAGCACTTTACCACTGAGCTACAGTAGCCTCAGTCCCCAGAAGTTCTTAATTTTATTGACATCTAAATTTATCAATTTCTTCTTTAATGGATTGTGTTTTTGGTGTTCTAAGAAATCTTTGCCTAACCCATTGGTCACAGAGATTTTTTTCCTGTCCTCTTACAGAAATCATATAATTTTAGATTTTACATTTAGGTTTATGATATATTTTGGTAGTTTATGATATATTTTGACTTAACCTTTGCATTGTTTTACTGAATGATTTTTCACTTTGGGTATATGTTGTGTAGTATGGGTAGAATGTCTTTTCTTTTTTTCCTTCATACTTTTGTAGAACAGCAGTTGACCAGACACACAGGTCTATTTCTAGTCTTTCTATTCTGTTCCATGGATCTATTCATCTCTCTTGATGCCAATACTACATATTGAAGTTACTGTAGCTTTATAATAAGTCTTGAAGTCAGGTAATATGATTCTTCCAACTTTTTCTTTTTCAGAGTTGTTTTGGCTCTTCTGGGTCTTTTGTGTTTCCATATGAATTTTAGAATTAGCATGTCAATTCCAATAAAAAAAAAAGACTGCTGGGATTTTGATTGGGATTTCATTGAGCTGACAAATCAATTTGGGTAGAATTGATGATGCCCTAACAGTATTGAGTCTTTGGATCCATTAACACAGTATACCTCTGTGTATATTTAGGTTTTCTTTAATTTTTCTCAGCAATATTTTGTAATTTTTAGTGCACCTGGCTTATATATCTTTGATTAGATTTATCCCTAAGTAATTCATATCTTATACTATTGGAAAATATATTATTTTTTAAAGTTTTAGTTTCCAGTTGATTGATGATGAAATATTTTTGAATTTCATATGCTGAGCTTGTGTCTGGCAACCTTGCTGACTTGCTTATTAGTTTTTATAGATTCTATTGGATTTTCTACACAGATGATCCTGCCATCTGTGAATAAATGTAATTTTACTTCTTTCTTTACAATCTGGATTCCTCTTCTTTCTTTTCCTTGCCTGATTGCTCCAGTACCATGTTGAACAGGGATGATAAGAGCAGATATCCTTGCCTTGTTTCTGATCATAGGGGGAAAGCAAATCAGTATTTCATTACTAAATATGATGATAACTGTATTTTTTAATAGATGCATTTATCAGTTTGAGGAAGTTACATTTTATTCCTAGTTTGTTAAGGTTTTTTTTAAATCAGAAATGGATGTTGGATTTTGTCAAATGTTTTTTCTGTATCTATGGACACGATCATATGGTTTTTCTTTTGTAG
Source organism: Marmota monax (assembly GCF_021218885.2). Lineage (NCBI taxonomy): Eukaryota > Metazoa > Chordata > Mammalia > Rodentia > Sciuridae > Marmota > Marmota monax. The sequence continues at coordinate 4,052,790 of NW_026695234.1, read as the reverse complement.
TCTCTTCAAGGTAAATTACATTGAATGACTTTGGAGTGTTAAACTAACCCTGTATTCCTAGGATACCCCACTTGGTTGTGATATATTATCCTTTTAATATATTGTTGGGTTGAATTTGATGAAATTTGGTTTAGAATTTTCGCAGTTGTGGTTATGAGTGATATCAGTTGATACCTTTTTTTTTTTAATGTCCTTGTCTGATTTGGTATCAAAGTAATACTACTGGCTTTGTGAATTTTGTAGTAGTCCTTCCTCTTCAACTTTCTGGAAAAGGTTGCATAGATTTGTTAGCATTTCTTTCTCAAATGTTTGTTAGAATTCATCAAGGAGGCCATTTGGATATGAAGGGGTTTTTTTTGTTTGTTTGTTTTTTGTATTTGCAAAATTATTTGAAACTACAATTTCAATGTCTTTAGTAGATACAGGAAAATTGGGGCTATTTCTTCTCAAGTACACTTTAGTAATTCTCTGTCGCTATATTGTTAATTGTTTACACAGCTCTTTGCAATATCTAACATGTCTTATTTCCTTAAATTACTTATTTTTTTAATGTTTCTTCCTGACAAGACTGATCTCCAGAAGTCAGAGATTGTCATGATCATGTCTGTACCTGGCACAGAATATGAGCTTGATTAATAACTGTGGAATGAATAATTAACATTTTAATATTTACGTATTATGTCATGGAGAGTCTCATTTTATACCTGTGGAAACTGAGGCTTAGAGAAGTAAATTGACCAGTATCACAAAACTTCACAAGTGGATCAAACACATGAACTTGCTCCTGCATAGTTTTCTCTGGAAATGTTTATGCATTAGCAAAGTAAAAGAGTAATGCTGCACAGAAACTAGACAGGGGTCTCAAACTTTGGCATGTGTGAGACTCACCTGGAGAACTTAGGAAAGATGCCAGGAACTGCATCCCTCTCAAGCTCTCCAGAAGATTTCGATGTGTATCTTGGAGAGACCACACTCAACTGTGGCCAGCTGCGCAAGTCCAGGGGCAGGAGCAAGGCTGCTCTGTTCAGAGAAGGAAAGGATGTTTGGTGTGAAGGGACCTAGAGAGGGTGGCTGTGAATTCTGAGTATTTGGGACCGCAGCATTTGAAGTCAGGGCATTTGCAGATATGTGCAAACCAGCCCCCAGAGCACTAAATCAACCCCAGCAAATCTCAAGTTCAGGGTCAGTTATGTGCCAGTTCCTTAGATTGTACTCCTGTGTTTCCTAAGTGGTAGATGTAGGGCCAATACTGTTTCTCTGCTTTTAATAAAAGGCTAAAGTGTAGGGGACTTTCAAGCTTTCCTTGGATAAGTTCCCAGAAATCTCACTGCCTCACCTAGCCCTGTTCCTTATTCCCTGTCTGGCTCCATGGGAAGGTGGGACCAGGATTTGTGGGAAGGAGGACAGGGGAACAGGCCCTGGGCTGCTTGCTGGGGAAAGGTACATTTAGCGGATGCCCCTCCCAGGGGCTTGGGCACAACAGTCCTCTTGGCATATTCATGGAAGAAGGAGCAGGTAGATAGAGAGACCTAGACCCTGCAACTCTGCCCTCGAGTTTGCTTGTCGTTGGAAATCCCCCTCCTCATCCTCAGCCTGTGCAGATAAGGAAAGAGCTGGGGGGCATGCAGTGGTGACACGGGAAATGGGGGGCAGGTGCTTGGGTGATGGGGTTGCGGCACATGCTCTGCCCCCACCCCCTGGGCCTTGGTTGCTCGTGCAGCCCACAGCCTCAGCTGGTTTCCCGCCCCTCTGTCCTCCAGTGTCACATTGGGTGAGCCTTCTGCAGCAATAAGGCAGAAGTGGCAGACACAGGCAGTGAGGACGGGTGCCCCGTGGGGCAGACGGAGAGGGAGGGCCGGAGGGAGAACACCGAGGGAGGGGGCAGAGGGCAGGCGTCTGAACTGGGTCTGAAGTGGGTGCCAAGGTGCTCCGCTGTGGGTGTGGGAGTGAGGGGTCCTCCCGGAGGCAGTTGACATAACGCTCGGCTTGGCTGTCAATTGGCCTGGAAGCTGATAGAGTCATTTGCCTGCCTTCACCACATTGGCTGGGACAAATGGAAGGGCACTTGTCCCCTGGAGGAGTCCCTGCCATCCTGTGTTGGAATGGGGCTGAACAGATGTCATTGCCTTCATGTGGGAAAAGGCGACCCTCCCTGGGCAGAGTAGCTGCTTGTCTTTGTGTCCTAGTCTCAGCGACAGGGGTCCAGGGAGGGGTCTTGGTCAACTCTTGAATGGTAGAGGAGGGAAGTCACTGTGCTTGGTGTCAGAGAGTGACACAGGCAGAATCCCCTCAGCAGACAGTATGAACGTGAGGTGGTTGATTCAGTTGGGTGTTTGTGTTAGTATTTCTAGAACTGACCCATAAGTGCCCACGAACGTGTCAGCTTAAAACAACATACATGTTGGCCTCCTGCGTGTCTGTGGATCAGGAACCCAGCGCAGCTTAGCCAAAATTTCTGTCCAGGGGCTCACAAAGCTCCCGTCCCAGCATTGGCTGCCCTTAGCGCCTCTCTGGGTCTGGGGCCAGGCTCCTCTTTCTGGCCACACAATTGTTGGCAGGATTCAGTCCCTAGTGATCATAGGATTGAGGTCCCCTTCTCTCGCTGGCGGCCATCCAAGGGTTTCTCTTGGCTCTTAGCAGTGCTCACAGGTCCCAACCACGTGACACTCACAGGCTCTCTCATGCAGCAGTTTACTTCCTTACAGTTGCCAGGAGAAGCTGGCTCTCTCCTGGGAGGGACCAGTCCCTCTTTTAAAAGGGGCCATCAACTGTTTAAGTGAGGCCCACCCAGGATAATTTTCCTTTTAATTAACTCAAAAATCAACTGATTTAAGACCTCGATTGCCTCACTCCATCATGTTCAGGAGTCCCACCCCCACTGCAGGGAGGGAGAAATGTAGCATATTTACAAGGAGGCAGGGATCTCGGGGGTTGTCCTAGAATTCTGCTAGCATGAAATTTAACTTCATTCATTGAGGAGAGAGAGAGAGAGAGAGAGAGAGAGAGAGAGAGAGAGAGAGAGAGAGGTGTTTGCATTTTTAAAGATGAGCAGAGTGGTGGGTGCTTGCTCCGTGTTAGCAGAACAAAGGAGTTGTAAAAATCCCACCTGCAATTCTGTTCTGCTCTGCCCTATCCTTCCTTGCTTATAATGAAAACAGTTGATAATTCAGAATTTTTACTATAAACAGTGACTGTTGCATGGATAGGAACCAAAAAGAGCATTTGCTGTATGTGCTCATTTCTTACAGGGAATTGGTGGGAATCAGCTCAGCCAATGACTGCTGCTGTTGGCCATCTGCTGGGACATGCAAATAGCTTATAGAATCACAGAGCCACAGACTGTCGGAGCCAGAAGGGCTTTGAGGATCTTGTCATCCAACCCATTCGCAGCACAGATGATGGAACTGAAGCCCAGAGAGGGGATGTGAGTTGTGCAATGTCACACAGCTGGTGGGTAGCAAGGTTCACTGGGAACCAATCAAGGGCCACTCATTCAGCCTGCAGGTCTCAGGGGAGAATGGGGAGGGGGAGATGGGTCCTAGGCTATCTCATATCCTTTCTATGACACCAGTCGGCCTCATTATACAGTCCCTGTCCCTCTAAAGGGACTGGCTTCATAGAGTCCTTAAAGTGTAAAATATTAATGGCCTTCTGCTTGGCCATGGGGAGCAGACAGAGGGGACTGCAGCCTGACCACAGATGGGGTGGCAGCAGGAGGAGGGGCTCTGCAATCTGCAGAATGGCAGTGCTCGTGCATGGGTGTGTGCGTGTGTGTGCGTGCACGGGTGTGTGCGTATCCAACTGAGATTAAGCCCCCAAAGCAAGACTCAACCTGGCCGCCCCTTCCCCCATGCAGTCACAGCCTGCCTGCGACTATGTCACCTCCATCCCTCCAGCAGCCTTTATCAGTATCACAGATGCTGATTCACAAGATGCAGGTTGCCAAGGAGGGTGATTAATGGTGGCAGCTGTGGTCCCTCTTACTCCCCAGCCTTCCTGACCTTGTTCTGCCCCTCCTCTTTCCGGTTCCCCTGTCCCCTCCATTCCCCCAGGAAAGTGATAAACATTCAAGGATGTGTGGGGAGGGAAGGGACTCGGCCCCGTGGGGAGCTGCTGTGGGCCAGGCCTTGTGCCAGGCTCTTTTGTTTGTTCTGATTTGACAATGCACACGGAGATGCTGCTGGGTGTGGTGGGACGCAGAGGGGACTGTGTTCTTCCCATGTCTCTGGAGCAGACAGTGCCAGGCAGGTTTCTGCGGATATGATGGTCCCTCACTGGGCACATATGCTGCTCCTGTGGCTTCTGGTGTGCATGTTGTCAGCATGCCAAGCTCTCGTGGGTGCATCCATGTCACTCTGGAATCTTCGGGTGGAGGGACCTTTGCAATCATGCACTTTACTGGGAGGGTGTAATCGAGGCCCAGCGGAAACAAGACTTGCTCAAGGTCACAAAAGCTGGCCTTTCCTAGAGGCTGCCCTCGCATCTAGCTTCCATTTTTCCTGATGCAGTTTTATTCTTCTCTGGGAGCAGGGACATGCCTGCTGAGTCTGAGATGTAGGCAAGAGCAGGGAGATTCCAGCCATGAGGGTGGCATCTCCCAACATCCACCTCCAAGCAGCTTTGCCCAGCTTCCTCCCTGATGATGGACCTGCTGTCCTAGTGGGTACAATGGACTGGGCACTGTGTGTGTGTGGCGGGTGGCATGGGGCTGCCGGGTGTGTTCGGCTGCAGTACTAACATGCACACAGAACGCCAGTTTCTGATTTGTAGGGTGTGACAGTGAGGCCTTCATCTCTTACAGTTTTGAGCCACCCAAGGAGTCCTGTGAATGGGTGACAGGGTCCAAAGCAGTAGGGCCCAGAAGTGTTTTTCCTGCCTTTATTAGCTTCCTCTGGGTCAAGCTAAGAGGCAGGGGAGAGGGTTGGGACAGCCCCCATTTTCCTGCCCTCTGTATCTTGGTGAGTTTGGCTGAGAAAGAAATTAGATCAGAGGAGACATTTCTGGGAGCCCAGGTCTAGAAGGTCCAAGAATGCAGGCTAAGCTGTGTGGCCCCTTGTTCTGAGGAATGTTTGGTAGGGTAGGAGTCAGGCAGTGTCCCACCCTCTGAAGGCCACCAGCACAGCGACTTCAGCACCTTGGACAGGGCCAATGGCGGCTGGGACTGGGGGGGCAGGGAGGCCCTTCATGCACTTTGGTGCCTCTGCCAGGCCCACATGGGTGCCAAGGCTCCCAGAAAATCCAGGTGTGGGCCACCAACCTCCTGGGCGGACTGGACTTTCATGACTGGACTCTCAGACTTGACTGCTTAGAATTGGGCAGCAAAATGGAAGGGGTCTGGGTCGACCTGGTCTTTGAGGGGGACCCTCGGGTGTACTGCAGGACTGCCGTGCTGGGGTGAGCGTGGGTGACCAGAGAACCTGCCCCGTAATCTTCTGCCTCTTTGCCTACCTGCTGTGAGCTCCTTGAGGACAGGAACTGAGTAGGTCTCATTCACTGCTGTGCCCCAGAACCTAACAGAGCCCCTGTTGGGTTCAGCCCCTGACTGAATGCTGAGGAGACAGGCCACAGGGAGTGAAGCCTGGCTTGGAGCTGGTTGGGAACAAAGCCAGGATATTGGAGGGGCCTCTACTGGGACATGTCCATGACCAGCTTTGGCTTATTTTCTATTGTTCTTGCTAGGAACCTCCTTCCCCAACCAGGCTAGTCTCCCCACTGTACCCCGCCTTTTGTCACATGACATGTGCCCACTTCTTAATCTCTTCCCACCCGTGGTCATCCTTCTAGGCTTTCCCACCCTACCTCCCACCGCAGTCTCTCCTCCACTCCTGGGGTGCTGACTCTCAGGACCCCTTAGCACTAACAGGGACTTTGTGTTTTACACGTGTGTCTCAGTTGCATGTTGTGGCACTCATAGTTTAAGGTTTTCTAAAGAAATTAATAATATATTATACTTAACCAATATATTCAAAGTGGTACCACTTCAAAATGTATTCAGTATTAAAAACTCATTAATGAGCTATTTACATTCTTCTTTTCAAATTCATGGTATATTTTCTGTTTGCAGCACATCTCTTTAGCCATGCTCCTGGAGCCCCAGGAGGGGTGGGACATGCATTTAAACAGCTTTTGGTGCAGGAATATGCCATCTGGGTGCATGTGATGTGAAATGCCACCCTAGGCCTCTCTGCTTGCTGTCAACAGGTTAGAGAGCCCCCAAGAGCTGCATCTTGGATCCATGCTCCATCTCTGCTGCTCTCCAGTCTTGTAACCATCACTGGGGACCTCATTGCTTCTGTCACCTGTTCCTGTAAGGGGGGGGGTGAGATCATTTCTGCTTCCTCTCTATAGCACCAGAAGGCTCTAACCTGCTATCTCAGGTTTCCCACAAATAGAAGGTGCTATATTTCCTTTTGCATAAAAGATCTCAGCCTATATGGCCCTGCATTCGATTTTACACCATCCTGCCCTCCTCTCGCACCTCCCAGAGCTGGCCTAGAATATCAAGAGGCTCTCATCCTAATGGAACTGCCCATCCACTGAGGCAACAGGTGCCTCAAGTGCTACTGAGCTCTCCATTCCTGGAGGTGACCAAGGCCAATATATTGTTGCCACTGGACTGATGCAAAAGACAATTCTGCAAGGGGGAGAAGTGGAGCAGAAGTTTAGGAAGTCCTTTTTCCCACCTTGCCATTCAATTCCTTAGTTCCATCAAGTACCTATAGACAATGGGAGGGTCTGAAGAGACGTGAGGTATAGTCTCTGTATATATTCAGTTGAGGGAACAAAACAGTTTTTTGTTTTTTTTTTTTTAAATAGGGCTGGGGATCTAACCTAAGGCCTTGAGCATGCTAGACAAGTTCTCTATCACAGACTTATACCTCAGCCCTGACAAAACAGGCCCAGAAGAAATTTCTAGAAAAACCACGTGTTAGCACAGGTGCCCTGACACAGAGGAGAGACTTGTGCACTGGGAGAGCATGGGAGCTCCCAAAGCCGTAGGACCCATCCTCCCTCATACAGATTGCATTCAACCTCCTTGGACAATTCTGGTGCCCCAGGCTGCTGTCCTAGGTCCTTCCAGCTGTGTGCACAGCCCTGAGCCTGCCACTCTGCAGTTCTCCTCAGCAGACTCGGGGCTCCCCGCCTCAGCTGGCTCTGGGTAGTGAAGAGGCAGCCCAGCAGCAGAGTTAAGCATGTGTGTTCTGGAGCCAGGTCTCCTACAGTCCTGTGGCGTGACTCACAAATGGCATGACCTTGAGCCGGTGATTCAGACTCTCTGCACTCCAGTTTTCTCATCCTTCCACCCAAGGGGGCTGATGGGAGTGTCTGCCTAAGAGTCATCACGACGATGGAGCAAGTTAGTAGTTGTACCGGGGACTTGAAGGAATGCTGGGGATATAGCATCACTGTCTTTGCAAAATTAAATATGTGACATGGCTTCAGCCTTCCCCAGTGGCTCCCATCCTTTCCCTGGGCAGCTGCTTTAGTTGCCTCTGTCCCCTTTACAGTGGGAGACCCAGCACTGAGCACAGGACTTCAGGAGCATGAGACCTTGTCCTCGCTCTGTCGACCACTATTCCATGAGCACAGCCAACTCCAGATGCTTAGTGTATACACCAGTGGCCTCATTATGTTCTTAGCATAAGTGTTGGTCTTCCACTGAATCTTGAGTCTATTTTTCACGTGCTGCTGAGAAATGGTTTCTACCTCATCCTGTACTTGTGCATCCAGACCTTGGCTCTCAGAGTAGAATTGTCCCTTTCTCCTTCTTTCTGCTGTCTGTGACTCCACGGCCCCAGCTGTCCAGATCTTTTTGAGGTCTGAGTCCTCTTGTTGGCAACAGATGGTGTTTCTCTACTCAGGAGCATTTGAGGGTCGGGCCAGTGGGCCACTGTGTTGATCCCACATGCTCACCATGACTGTGGCACAGAGGTCTCTGGGATGGCATGATGCCTAAATTTTTCCGCTTTTCAGAAGTGTTTGCCAGGAAGTTTTATGTTACTCATGGAGCTCCTGTTCACGGCTTGTCCCCTCCAGTCTTCATGGCAGATGCCCATGTGGCCAGTCCTACTTCTCTACCTCCCTCCACTCCAGCTGCTGGGGCTTTTCTCTGGGTTTGTGGCATGTCCGAGCTTCCTCCAGGTTTCTGGGTGGCTCTGTGTTCACCATTGAGCAGGGAGCTCGTGAGGGCAGTGGACAGGCACCTCCTCTCTGCTCTGTTTCCGCACAGCGCCCGAGCACCTCGGTCCCCTCTGCTAGCCTCATGACTAGTTAGTTCTGAGTTTCAGGCGCCCTGTCTGCCTGTCTCCCTCGAGTCCACGGAACACCTCCTGACCCAGGCTGCTCAGCTGCAGGGATGCCATGGAGCGGGCAGAGACACCAGGAACAGGAGGGAGGCTGAGAAGATCTGAGTGAGAGCAGCCAGGACTAGGTTGAGAGGTGGGGGGCCTGACCATTGCCTCTGCCTTTCTAGAATCATAGAACCAGAGCTGGGAAGGACCTCAGGGGTCTTCTAGTCCAAGCCCCTCACTTTGTAGGTGAAGAAGCCCAGGCTGGGGGAGGGGAGGGGGCTCAGCTTACAGAGCTGGATCTCCACCCCTAGCTCTGCCATGAACAAGGTTAACACTTGATGGAGTTCATCTTTGAGACCCTCCCTAGGGGCGGCTCCAAATGTCCTCCTGCAGAAAGTCTGGAAAGGTGCCTTAACACTGAGGGCTAGTGGTGGAAGGGCTGCCATTCTTTGGGCATTTTATTGAAAATAAAAGACTGCCGAGTTGGGCTCCTTCAACACCCAAACACATGACTGTCTTTCCTGTTCTCTGTGCGTCTTGGTTATGCAGGTCTCTCTGTTCAGGACTCTCAGGGAAAACACAAAGAATTGACTGACAGTGAGGGGATTGATGGTTTCATGTGCAAACTCCGAGTGAGGTGTACACTGAGCCCCAGAACCCGCTGTGTGAGGATGGCTAGGTCACTCAACTTCCAAGCCTTAGTTTTCTCATCTGTAGAGATGGTAGTTCATTTCCCCTTAGGTGGAGAAATGTCTGAATCCATTTCTGAATAGATTATAAATAGATGGGTGGCTTATCAACAGCAGGAATTTATTTCTTATAGTTCTGGAGGCTGGGAGGTCCAAGTTCAAGTTGCCAGGAAACTTAGTGTCTGATGAGGGCCAGTTTCAGGGTTCACGGATGGCTTAATTCACTTTTTCATTTGTTCTTTGTGGATGTACATGACAGTAGGGTGCATTTAGACATATTATACATACATGGAATATAACTTATTCTAATTAGGATCCCATTCTTACAGTTGTCCATGATGTGGAGTTTCACTGGTCGTGTATTCATACATGAAGAGAGGAAAGTTATGTCCCATTCATTCTATTTCCTATTCCCATCTCCACTCCCTTCCCTTCATTCCCCTTTGTCTGATCCACTGACCTTCTATCCCCCCCATCCTTATTGTGAATCAGCCTCTGCATATCAGAGAGAACAGTCTGCCTTTGGTTTCTTGGGACTGGCTTATTTAGACGGTTTTATTCTTGCTATGTGCTCATATGGTGGAAGGGGTGAAGAAGCTCTCTCTCTCTCTCTCTCTCTCTTTTGGATAAAGGCACTGATAGCACTCATAAAGGCTCTACCCTCACAACTGAGTCACCTCCTATAGTCCCCACCTACTAAAACTGTCACATTGACAGTTAGGTTTCAACATATGAGTTTGGGAAGATGGACCCAAACATTTGGCTCCCAGCAGGTAATAGTGTTTAGTGGTTTAAGTGTTGTCATAAAAAAGAGGGGTCCAGTAGCATCACCACCCTTCTCCTTCCCACTCCCTACTTCCCACCTCTTGTCACCGGACCCCCAGGGCCCTCCTCTGCCCTCCTGGGACTTTCCCTTTGAGTGCTTCCCTGGCTTGGAGTGAAGAAGTTCCTCCTGATTCTTGGGGTACATTGTTCCCAGACAACTCCAGTCCTCTTTCTTGACTTCAAATACTCCCCTTTCTCTCCTCTACAGTCTTGGCCGGCCCCTGTCTCTGTCTTCCATAGCCCGCAGCTTCTGGGGGGCTCTGAGCCCTCAGCAGAGAGCCTTCCCAAACTCACAAAGAGCCAAGTCCACCACCACCTAGCTGGCCAGCTCAGGTGTGGGGGGACCTCTGCTTTTTGAGGTGGGTTCGGATCTCCCAGGCTGAGCAGAGGTGGCAGAAGCAGCCACAGAGTACCCACTGCACACCCCCATGTTGGCCAGCCATCTGAAGCACTAGGTGTGCGACTCAGCCTTCAGTGAGCCACGGAGCCTGCAGCTGTCAGACACAGATTCCCATCCCGCCTTCTGAGGTGTTGAGGAAACACTAGATGCGTCCCCTACCCACCCCATGGTGACGCGTGTGCCTCTGCCATATGCCAGCCTCGGGGTGCTCTAGTCTGCACACCCTGAGTGTGGGTGACAACACGGTGCCTCCCCTGCCTTCCAGGTAGAAGGACATGGTGCCTGCAGGGCAACCAGACAGGTGGCATGAGCTTAGCACTTCCCTTGCCCTTGGCTCCGGGATCACTGGCTCAGCCTGGCTCTGGCAGGGAAGACAGCGGGGGGCTTCCAAGCTTGGCTAGGGGGCTTCCAGCTGCTGAACATCTGCAGGCCCAGCCAGATGTGGAGCACACTTGTCTGGGGCATGTCCTGGAGAAGACGCTGACTTGGCATGGCTTGCGGCCAGGGGAGTGGAGCAAGACGGGGGATGGAAGGATTGACCTCTCAAGGCGCATCCTCATGCGAGACACCCAGATGACAGGCGGAATCTGTCCCACTGGGGCATGAGGAGGCTTTGGGACAGGCAGCAAAGCCTGCTTCCTAAGATAGCTCGTCTGCTGCTCAGCGCGGCTGAGGCAAGTCAACACAGATTTATGCTCGAACACAAATTCAATAAATACCACCAGCTCCCACCCTCCCACAGGCGACATGGTGGCCAGCTGCAGAGACCCACAGCTTGCTGTGAGGCTGAGGGCTCAGCTGGGGTGGACCAGGGCCCTGGAGGAAGGCCCTGATAAAAGGAACACTTGAAGGACCAAGGAAGCTGAGCCGGCTCTCTCTGGTCCTCTCCCCACCCTGCGGAGCCTTTTCAGCTCCTGGTCGGGTGGAAGGATGACAAGACCACCCCACATCAGCCCGTCCTTGGAGAGCATCCAAGGCTCCTGCTCGGGGTGGGGCAAAGTGCTGTGCTTTTGCAGCGCCAGGCTCCGCCCCTGGCGAGGAGCGCTCTGCTCTGGGATGGTGACCCCTGAAGTATCCATCACTCCGTTCTCAGCCTGCCACTGGCTTGGAGAATCTGTCACGTCTGTGCTCTGCTCTGGCCTTGTCATTTTACAGACAAAGCCGTGGAGGCCGGAGAGGGGAAACGACTTGCCCGAGGCTCCAAAGCTGTCACAGAGTGGCAGAAATGGCTCAGACCTAGGCCTCCTGGGTCCCTGCCCAGTAAGCTTGCCACTGTCCTGGGCAGCTCCTGTACAGTCACACTCCAGAAGGGACAAGCTCCTGGCAGGGGGCTTTCAGTGCCACTCTGCTTCCCTCCAGGACAGAAAGTGGGGAGCAGAGGAGGTGTCAACAGCTGATTCCCCTTTTCAGCAGGTACGCTGGGGCCTTCCATGTCCTGCTCTACCCAACCTGTCCCCGTGGTGGTACTCCAACCACCTGGCCTCTACTCCCTGCCCTTCCCCTCCAAGGCCCCCAGAGCCGACCGTCATGGAGTGGCCTGCAGGGCAGTGTGCAGGGGTCCTCCGATGCATGGTGGTGGCTTCTGGGCATCATGGCTAGGGGACAGCCGCCCTCAGAGCCTGGCATGCTCTGGGGAGCCTGATGCCCCTTTCCTCTGCCAGACTTGAGGGCCAAGAGCTTCTGTAACCACAGCTGCTGCCCTGCCGGGGGCCCCATGCCCGCCACCACTGATTGCAGCGTGTGGCGTTCATTCCATTTTTAACAGCTCTGCTTGGCCCAGGCTGCCTGAGCCGATCCAGAGGCGGGCCCTGCTCTTGATTGCGGTGCTAAAAATACCAGCGAGGCTTCTGATGAGAGTAGAGGCCTTGGCCTCCCCTTCGCCCAGCCCCCTGGCTCTTTACTGCCTTCCTGCTGAGTGGCTTGGGGAGACCCTGGAAGCTGAGGGGCAGGGAATCCCTGTCACTTCAGGGTCCTTTGCAAGCATCTGGGTAAGATGCATATGAGTAGCTATCCCATGTGTGGGGACCTGCAGGCATGTGGGGACTTTCTGGATGTTGGGACTCCTACTCCTAGATACGTGTGTGTGCACTATTGGACATAGTCTCATGACATCTTGGGACTTTAGGTATGTGGTTTGCTGTGGAGGGAAATCTGGAACATTCCCAGTCTTCTGTGTGCTTTTCCTCCCTCAATTCCCACTTTCTGTCCTGGTCAAATCCTGTAGAGGTCACTTCCTGCATGATCTCTCCCACCCACCTGCTCCTTTCTGGTCCCTCTGCCTCTGCTCAGGGCTCAGGGCCCTGCCTGAGTGTTCCCTTGGCTGCTGGAAGCCTCTTCCTGCCCCTAATACCTATCCATGTCAGTCATTGCTGTTAGATATTTTTAAAAATAACTCCTGCGAGTCACTCTTCCATTTCTAAACCCAACTCCTTGGCTCATCATGTAAGACCTTCCATTATCTGACCTTAGCAGGTTGTTTTAGTCTGATTTCCCTTCACTTTGGGCTATTCTAGGTTCATGGAATAAGTCCCAGGGTCATCCTGCCTGTTTCTCTGAGGTGGTCAATCTATGGGAGGCTGAAGGCAAACCATTTCAGAGAGACTATAGATGAATTTAAGCACCTAGCTCATGGGCCCTTTTGCTGGAGAAGGGGGCTCTGGAAAAGGAAAGTAAAACTTGTCCTGGTAACCTGGTTGCTAGGTTGTTGCCTGGTAAAGCAGCCCACTAGGGTCTTTTTAATTAAAATCCATGTGGATAACCTCACTGGGCAGGTTGGAGATACCGACGTCCTCCTCAAGGGCACTCAGGGACGCACCAAGATATTTCAGGTTCTCTACCACTATGTATGCTGGGGCTTCACCCTGGGCCCTGCCTGGGGGGCTGACACCCAGGATCCAGCTCCTGTTGGATTATCATTGACTTCATGGACAGAGAGATGAGATGGTGTCTGACCATACAGGGCTCCCCTGGCCTGGCCTAGGGCACTTGCCCATCTGGCCCAGGAGAGCTGTTTGGGAAAACACTGAGTGACCTAAAACTCTACAGACTCCACTCCCCCACCTTCGGCCCTAGCCCGCCACCTGCCACCCTAGGCTCTTGAGTGCCAGGGCTGCTAGGTCATCCTGAGAGCAGCTAAGTGGACACTGAGGCCCAGGGAAAGGAAGGGGATTCTGAGCTAATGACAGCACTAGAGCCCCCGGCCTCCAGCGCCCTCGGTGGGTGTTTGTCCCTCTGCTCACCTACGGTGCCCTTCTCTCCCACTGACATCCCGCACCTCCCTCCAGGCCCGGCTCCCCCTGGCCTCCCATGCATGACTAAAGCCTCCCTCCCGCGTGTCCTTGAGCGGCTGCTCTCCGCATCCTGTCATGCCCATTGACCGTGAGCTCCTGAGGACAGGGGCTGAGTTGGTTCCAAGGGTGGGCCTAGTGTATACATAAGGGCTCCAATATCTACTGAATGAATCAATGAACATTCTCAGCGTCCACCCTACTGAGCTGGCCTGGTTACTGCGTGGGAGTCCACACGGACTTAAGGCCCAGTGATGCAGTGGTATGAGGCAAGTGGGGCTGACGCGTCCCTGTCCTCTTGCTGGCTGCTGACCTCACCGCCCGGCCACGGCGCACACCAGGCTACGTACGGAGGGCTACCCTTTCTGGAAACCTCTTCTCTCTGCTCACCTCTGTCCCGAGGGGCTGGAGAGTATTATCTGCCTTTTTTTTCCTTGTTGCTGCTGGACTCAGCCCCAGGGAGAGTAAGAAGGAAGGAAGATGCACGGACAGACCTCAGGGAAGAGTTAAGTGAGTGCCACATTTTGTTTCTCTGGGTTCCCTGGGTGTGAGGAGGGTGGGTGTGGACAGTTTTACTGAAGGTCCTCGGTGGTGGAGCTGCAGAGCCCAGGGCCCCTTTGTCTCCTCCACCTCTTTCAGGTCTGAGGCATGGAGCTCTGACTGCCCAGAACAGAACCCTCTTCACACCTGCTTAGGGAACAGGGATGCCTGGGAAGGATGCTGGAGTGCCCTGTGGGGCCCGGGAAGAGCCTCCAGGACCCTGGAGAGCTACGAAGCTCCCAGGCCCCAGGGTTCTGCCCCGCCTCTTCCCACTCCAATGCCATCAGGCCTGTCCCTGCCGCTCCCTCAGCTCCATTTTCCTGCCTGGCTCTGCGGATCAGCTTTGCTTGCTCATCAACACGTGCTCCTAAAATAGATTATCTAGCTCCCCCAGCCTGCCCTGAGTGCCTGACCTCAGCTTCAGGCCCTGCCCCAGTTGGAGGCCCAGGCTCTGGGCCCCTGAGTTCCAAAATCTTAAGACAGATTATCCGAGTGGCTCTTGGTCAGCCAATGAATCATCTCCTGCTGGATCGAGGGTAGGTGGTACTAGATGCTGCCTTCTTCAGGTGGGGAGTGGACAGCTGTGCCGGAGGGGGAGCCTGGGCAGGTGGGTCTCATCTCTATGGCCTTAGTTTTGCTCCCAGGCCAGTTAGGATCCTGGGAAGGCAGTGCCTAAGTCCTTTTTGTGTTGCTGTAACAGAATACCTGAGGCTGGGAAATGTGTCACGAATAGATGTTTATATCTCATGATTCTGGAGTCTGAGCAGCCCAAGATCATCAGGACAGCATCTGTCAAGGCCCTTCTTGCTACAGTATCCCTGGTAGGAGGTGAAAGGGCAAGAGAAGGAGCTCATTCCAAGAGTTCTTTTATTAAGACATTAAACCCACCCATGAGGGAGTAGGCCTTATGGCCTAATTACCTCTTACAGGCCCTACCGCTTCATCCTGTTACAATGGCAATTAAAGAGACCTTAGCATGAGTTTAGGGGGGGACCAACATTCAAACCATAGCAGGCACTTTCCTTTCCAGACCTATGAATATTATCAAACGTGCACACAAACATGTTCCTGTAACATGTGCTGGGCAGACATGGAGCCCCTCCTGCTCTGGTGCAGGTAGAGTAGCTCAGAGTTTGGGGATAACTTGTTTCACAACTATATAGATAAGTAATGCACTCCTGTGCCTCCTTGTTATCCTCAGGAGATTGACATTTTGTGTGAAGAGTTTTAACTCATTTTCCAATTTGGCTAGTAGAAGGAGTGTGCAGTACCCCAACCTCTCTTCCCACCACGCATTCAGGCTTGAATGAAGGCCACCTCCACCATGTCCTGGCACTTCCCTGACAATCTCTCCCACCTTCATCTCACCTCCTACCTGGGGGTGTCTGATCTTTCTGACTCAGGGGAGCCCAAGTTACATGAAGATGTGGGCAGGAGTCAGGACTCTGACTGGTGTGTGACGGGGACTCTGTTGCGCTGTTGGGAGGGCCTCTAGCATACTGATCCTGAGCAGCAGGTGGTCTCCTGGGTCTGCTCTGAGCACACTGCCCATTTAATGGTGTTTAATCCTTTTGTGGAGGTTCAATATATGTCTACAAATTCTTTGAAGTTCCCTTTAAAAGGTGGAGTCTAATTCACTTCCCTTAAGTGTGGGCTGGACTCAGAGATTTGCTTCTAACAAATAGCAACAAGGCAGAAGTGATGGCCTGTGACTTCTGAGACTAGGTCATTCAGAGCATGGTGGCTTCTTCTGGCTCGAGAGGAAGCAGCTGCCCTGTCATGAAGCCACTCCGGGAACACTATGGGGACCCCCATGTGTGAGGAACTGAGGCCACCCGCCCACAGCCATGTGAAAGCAGCATCTTGGAGGTGGCTCCTCCTGACCCAGTCAAGCCTTCAGATGACTGCCCCCTGCCGACGTCTCGATTGTAACCACAGAGAGGATCCAAGCCAGAGCCACCCAGCCAATGTTCTCTCACAACCTCGTGACCCATGCAGACTGTGAGATAATGACTACTGCTGTGTTAAGCCAGTAAGTTTGGGGAGAACTTTTTACACAACTAGATAGATAAGTAATACACCCCGTGCCTCTTTGTCATCCTCAGGAGTTTGATGTTTTGTGTGAAGAGTTTTAACTCATTTTCCAACTTGGCTAGGAGAAGGATCCGTGTCCATTGTCACTTGGGTCCATGCGCCATTCATGTGCTGTGTGAGGGCCTCTCACCTGGGAGTCAAGGAGGAGGGCTGAGTGTTACCACCTTTCTCTGATGGGTGTTATCCTCCCCTTCTCTGGCCTTTGGAACCCCCATTCTAACCACTTTTAGGAAAAAATGTCTTGTTTTTTAATTTATTTTTTATCAGGACATTATAATTGCACATAATAGTGGGGTTCATTGTGACACTTTCATACGTGCACATAACAGTTCAGCCAGGTGACCTCTGCTTTCTCTCCCTTCTTCCCTTCATCTGGTCCCCTTATTCTACTGAAGTGGTCTCCCTTCAATTTTCACAATGCACACCCCCCAAAACACTTATTATTATTATTATCTTGTAAGAAAAGCTCTTTTCCCCAGCTGTCTATAGCCTGAGCCTTGAGCCCCAACCCTGAGGCGTGTGCATTATCCGAAGGCTTCATCATTCACCCCAAACTCTTCTGCTCTTGAAGCTTCCACAAAGCCTTTCAAGTTCCTTGAATGACTGGGTCGTATGCCGAACTCAGTGGAGCCCAGTAAGCAGTGATTTGTATCCAGCTGCAAGTCTACTGCAGAAAAATCCAGGATTCAAGTCTAGACGTTTTAATCCTGGTCTTGCTACTCACTAGGTCTTGTGAAAATTGCACAATTTCTTCTAGCCTGCTGGGCCTGGGTCATCTCATCCGTAAAAGGGGGCCAGTACTATTTGTCCTGTGTTCACATATGATTGCTGTACGGAGCAAAAATAAATAAATAAATAAGTGAGAAGTGTTACAGGAACTACAAAAACACTTGAGAAGTGTGAGGGTTAAAAACAAACTGTTCCAGAATTTAAGGTTTATTCATAAAATGAGCTAGCGTTTTGTGATTGCTAACTCTGCACCAAAGCTTTGCATCCATTACTGTATTTAATCCTGACAAGGTGTTGCTGCCCTGTAATTATTTAGGATCTGGAACCCAAGGCTCTGGGAGGTGAACTGACGCTCCATGTCCGTGTCTTCTTCAGTCCCAGGCGTGGCCATCCTTCCCGTCCCAGGCCCTGGCTCCACTGGCTCCTCCCTGAAGAAACCAGAGAGAGACCTACAGAGTCAGAGATTGTCCCTGGTTCTGGCTCTGAGTTCTTCTGGCTGCACCTTGAAAGCCTCAGCTGCTCAGAAGATCAAGATCCTGAGGGGGGCGGGAAAGGATCTTGAGTAAATCCCTGTAGGCAGGGCCCAGCTGAAACCGTCCTATCATGGGGGCATTCTGGGGTGGGGCTGGGGTGAGAGTAAGGGGTCTGAGTGGCAATGAGCTGAGGCTCTCTCAGGATTAATAAACCATGTCCCATGTGAAGGCAGAGCAGTTCCATACCTATAGGAGGAGAGCTGGTCAGTGAGACGTTAAAAGCAGATTTGCTATAGATTAGTGCTGGGTGATGATCCCTGAGGGAGGTCTGCATCCATTAGCACTTGTGGCTTTGCAAGGCCTTTGACTATTTCCCCATTAGGCTGAGCAATGGCCTCTCCCCTCCAGGTCAGCTGTTTAGGCCTGGAGAGTGTCAGGCTGCCAGAGCCACCCAGAGCCCGGTGTGCTGGGGCCACGGCTGCCTCAGTTGTCCTCTTAGAGATGAGCATGACCCACCCCTCTGCAGACCCTCTACTTACCATCTGCTCTTGTTCGTCCCCCACCTTCACTCCTTACAGGTATAAAGAAGAATTTCTAGACTTTCCCTCAGGCCTCACCCTAGTCGTTTTGGATGAGGTCATGAAGTCCAAGTCCCCTGACCTGGGTCACCCTGCCCTTTGCTTTTTGAGAAGGAAGTTTCTGCTGCTTTTGTATTGTCCTGGGCAAGACACCGTCCTCTCTTTGAGCAGTTTTTCCTTAGAGCTGCACACAGCATCTTGGGTGAGGGTGGGGGTAGGTAGAAGGGTGGGGGTGTGGGGACAGCCACAGCAGGTGAACTTTTTAACAATGACAGTGGCAGAGGCTGGGTGTGGGGACGGGGATATATCTTCCCTCTGAGCCTGAGAAATCTCTCCAGTTATTGCTTATGGCCTGGTGAGTGTTTTCTCTGGCTCTGAGAGTACCTGGTTGCCACCCGTGTTCACTGGGGCTGGAGCATTTGTCCCCCACACGAGCAAAAGGTCAAGAAGCTGCTGAGTTGCATTTTCCTCTTCCCCTGCCATGTGTGCCTGAAGATGACTCATCCTCTTCCCTCTCCGGCCTTCTCGGCCTCCCTCCCTCTCTCTGTCATAGGATCTGGGGTAGAATCACTGCCTGGGTTTCTGCAAGTTGTGGGCTCCCAGATTCCCCAGCAGGCATCAGGAGCCCAACCTGGAACTGTGAGGCTCGGGGCTCAGCCACCTTCATTTAGTCTCTGAAAATCCCTCCCAGTATTTCCTGTATCCAGGATTGTGCTAGGTACTCTGGAGGTGGGGGGTGTGACTCCTGAACTCACAGGGCCTGTAGTTGAGCAGGGCAGAGGAACACGAAACATGAACCACCCAGGCCACCATGCAATTAACCCTGTGACCTGAATTATAAGGAAGAAAGCACGGGGAGCTTTGAGAAGGCAGGAGAAATTGCACATTTACATGGAGATGGGGATGGTTAGGACACCCCCTCACCACCCGCAAAGAACTGAAAGCTACCATGAGTCCTGAGGAACAGGAGAGTTGGAGTAAACATCCTCAGAAGAGGAACCAGCAAATGCAAAGGTTCAAAAGAAGTTTGGCACTTGGAAGGACATCCAGCAATTGTACTCCAAAGGACTTCCTGCAAGGAAATAAAGATCTATGTAAAAGGAGGTGTATACAAAATGTTCACAGCAGCATTATTCATATGGCCTCAAACTGGAAGCAACCCAGACACCAACCAACTGGTGAATAAACAAACCAGTAAATGCTTGCAGTGGAAAACTCTAGAACAATAAAAAGGAACAGACCACATACATATACAATCCAGGCAGCAATGTGGAGGAACCTCCAAATGTTAGCTGAGTGCAAGGAGCCAGCCACAAAGAATACTGGCTGCATAATCCCATCTATATGAAGTTCTCGAAAGGCAAAACTAGTTTATAGTGATAGAAATCAGATCAGCGATGTCCTGGGGCGGGAGGTGGGTTGACCAGGGAGAGCTATGAGGGAACTCTATGAGGTGATAGAAGTGTTAGGAGGGAGCAGCAGCTACACAGGTGCATACATCTGTCAGAAGCAATTATCTCTACGCTTAAAATGGGTGCATTTTGTTTTATGTAAATTATTTTGATAAAGTTGATTTTGGGAAAAATTTCATCTTGGAATGAGTATAGTATAGAGAGTCTACATTTGCACAAACAAAACAAGACAAAAATGCATTGTGATTAGAGTTGTAAAATAAAAATAAACACCCCTGCCCTCTGCATGGAGATAGAATTGGAAGGGAGCAGGTGAGCGGGAATGTGCCGCACAGGTCCGGGCAAGCCAGGACGCCTTGTGTGCTGCGGTGACAGTGGAGAGGAGGGGCGGGGAGGGGGGCCTGTACCTCTCGCTGGGGCCTAGACCTTCGTTCCCTCTGGCCAATGGGCTGTCCTTGGCCTTCAGCTGGCCTTGGCCCAGGGTAGACTCTGATCCCAGGCGAGAGCAGGGTGTGCAGGGGGAAAACTCAATCTTCTGTAGTGCACTTCTGTGGGCAGACACACTCCAGTCAGCCCTGCCTTTGCACACGTGTGAGCTGGGCCAGCAGGCACTCAGGTCTCACCCCTCCACCCCCTGGTTACTGCACTCACACAAACCCATCCTTAGGGTCACACTCCCTGATGCCAAGCCCAGGCACACCTGGGGCTGGGTACCACAGAATTTTGGCAGCCTGGAAAGACTCGGATTCAAATCCTGACTCCTTCACTTGTCAGCCGTGTGGCCTCAGTTTGGTGGCATCCGTCTCGGTCCCCTCATCTGTAAAATGACAACAATAACCGTGACACGGGCCTCACACAGAGGCTGTGCAGCAGGGCCAGGACAGATAAAGGACAGCAGCGGCAAGGTTCCCACGCATCCTAAAAGCTTGCCTGGATGATCCGCATTTCACACTCACTCTCACTTTCATTCACACTCCAAAATTAGCAGAAGGTGTGGCAAGAAAGGGCAATTCATTTCTCTGTGAAACCATTCATTCGCTCAGTGTACCCCCTTCCTGCTCTAGCCCTGCCTCCCCTTCTGGCCTGACTCTCCTGGACCTGCCCAGGAGCACACGCCCATCTTTCTCCAGTGGGCATTGGCCAGTCCTCCATTCTGTGCTCCTGCAGGCAGGCAGGGCTGGGGGTGCCGAGCTCAGCTCTGCCCTGTGAGGGCCTGGCTCCTTCTTCAATCCATCCTGCAGCCCTGCACCTGGTCCCCAGGAGTCAGGCCTGCTCCCAGACCTCCTGGGAGGCTTCGGTAATTGGCTCAATTAATCTGTGCAATTAGCCACTTCTGGTTGACTGCATCGGCTCCAAGCTGATCAGCCTCTGTCACATGGGCTCAGCCTGCATCCACGGCCTTGTGCCAGGCCCAGGGCTAGGCACAATGGCAGAAGCAGAGGGGAGGAAGAGAGGGCTCCCTCTCTTGGACACACAAGCTGCTGGGCTAGGAGTCAGGCTGCCAGCAAGAGAGTACCTGGGGTGCATCCTTGGGGAGCACCCCCTATGCCTCCTGTCAGCCGCCCCATTCCCATCCTTTCATCCTGCTCTCTGGTCCAGACCTGCCTTCCCAGCAGCCCCCATGCAGAGTCCCCAGGCTCTGCCTGTCTCTGCTCTGGCTCCTCTGGTCTGCATGAAGAGGTGAGCTGTCACAGGACAAGTAGCCTGTCTGTCCTGTTTACTGTTACCTGACAAATGGTTTCATGGAAAAGTTTTTAAAATAATCCTTAACTTGCTTGAGCCCACCAATCATCCTTTGAGGAAAATGTTGTTGGTATCTTCATTAAGTGAGTTTCTGGGGGGTGCAGTGGCCCATCCAAGGTCACAGAGCACACTTGCCTGTTTTATTTTTGATACTGGGGATTGAGCTCAGGGGCACTCAATCACTGAACCACATCCCCAGCCCTCTTTTGTATTTTATTCAGAGACAGGGTCTCACTGAGTTGCTAAGTAGCTTGTCATTGCTGAGGCTGGTTTTGAACTCCTGACTCAGCCTCCTGAGCTGCTGGGATTACAGGCGTCTTCCACCATGCCTAGCTGCACACCAGTTTTGAAAGGAGAAGTGATGGGCTCCGTTCAGTGAACTCTGCCCTCTAGGGGGTGGGAATCAGTGGTCCTCTTTTTTTTTTTTTTTTTTTGGTACAAAGAATTGAACCCAGGGGTGCTTAACCACTAAGCACATCCCCAGCCCTTTTTATATTTTATTTAGAGACAGGGTCTCCCTGGGTTGCTTAGGGCCTCACTGAGTTGCTGAGGCTGGCTTTGAACATGCAATCCTCCTGCCTTGGCCTCCCAAGATGCTGGGATTACAGACATTCGCCCAGCTATGCTCCTCTTTCTTTAGAGAACCCTAAGGCCAAGCCTGCACACTTCCCCTAGCCCACTGGCTAGAGGCCAGGCATGGAGCTGACTGCCCTGCACAAGTCACCCCCATTCCCGGCCATGTTCGTGCCTAGAAGCAGAAGCCCCAGGGTTTGGAAGTCCAGCTCTATGTTGTGTGTGGGGGGGCATAGGGAGCGGTGCTTCTTCCCAGCCCCACCCAGCTAAGCAGCTGTGTGTGGCCAGGAAGGGCCGGGAAGGGCCAGGAGGCCCCAGACTACAGCAGGCAGAAATTGATTTGTACTCTGCTGGGGCATGTGGGGAGCAAAGCTACCCCCCAGGAGGCCACGAGAAGGCAGGCAGGAGGTTGACAAGGACAGGCATGATGGCAGTGGCAGAAGGGAACTGGCTGTCTAATGCTTCCTTGGAGAGGACTTGAAGTGGGGAAGGAAGAGGGGAGGGAGAAGTGGAGGGCAGGGGAGGAGCAGGGGTAAGCCCCCCTGCTTCCATTCTTATTTCATTCCAATTCTCAGTGCATTGAACAACATAATAGGGTTTGGAATGAGATCATTGTGATGGATTTGAATGTGTGCCCCCCCCCCAACTAAAAGATATGCCTATGCTCTAATCACAGGAGCCTGTGGGTTCAGACTTCTTTGTAAAAAAGGGTCTTCACAGATGTGATTAAGTTAAGGATCTGGAGATGGAATCATCCTGGATTACCCAGGATGAACCCAAACCCAAGGACGAGTGGGAAGAGACGCAGAGGAGAGACCAGAGAAGGCTACTTGCAGATGGACGCTGAACGGGGTGATGCAGCCTGCAGGTGGGGGAGTGTCCCGGGCACCAGAAACAGGAAGGAAGGGGCAGGGTTCTCTCCCTGAGAGCTGTGGGAGGGAGGACAGGTGGCCTGCTGACACCTTGATTTTGAATTTCTGGCCTCAAGTACTGTGGAGAATCCGATTTTGTTGTTATCAACTACCCAGTTTGTGGTAATGTGTTATGGCTAGGAAACAAATAAAATCATCTTTTTTTTTTTTTTAAATAGAGAATCCTAAGTGTAAAACACAGTTTAAAAGTCATCTCTGTGACCCAAACTGAGACGCAGGGGGAGTCTTGGTCCCTACAGGCAGGTGGCAGACAGGACCAGAGTCTGCCTCAGGACACAGATCCCAGGTACGTTCAGGCCGCAATGCCCTTCGCAGCCCCTCCCAGGGCAGGCTGGGGGGCTTTGCTCATTTCAGGAGGGGGAACCTGATCATCATT
Source organism: Marmota monax (assembly GCF_021218885.2). Classification (NCBI taxonomy): domain Eukaryota; kingdom Metazoa; phylum Chordata; class Mammalia; order Rodentia; family Sciuridae; genus Marmota; species Marmota monax. The sequence goes on along the minus strand of NW_026695234.1, from coordinate 4,029,848 downwards.
TCCAAAGGTGCTGCCCCACAACACAGGTGCCTTGCCAAATTTGGCTCGGATGCTCCTCTGGGTCTGCATCCCTCTGGGGTCCTTGGAGATGGGCCAGGGCTGGAAAACCTAGGGACTTCCCGGGGGTGGAGACATGTGCCTGGTCTCTGAAACCCACTCTGGGCTGAACGTTCATGCTTTCCCCCCATCACATATCCAAATCCTAACCTGCGTGGGGTGGACTTGGAGGCAGGGCCTTAGGGAGGTGAGCAGGTCACCAGGATGAGCCTTCATGAATGAGATCAGAGTCCTCATGGAAGGGACCCCTCCTCTTCTCTGCCCCGTGAGGACACAATGAAAGGATGGCTGCCTATGAACCAAGAAGCAGGGCCCACCAGAAAGCAGATCTGCTGGGCCTTTGGTCTCAGCCTTCCCAGCCTCCAGGAATGTGAGAAATGCGTTTCCGTTGTTTATAAGGCACCTGGGTTTGGTATTTTTATTAAAGCAGCTGAACAGACTAAGCAGGCCTTTCTGTTTCTGGGCATCTTCTCTGAGGACATCTTGGTTTGTTTTCTCAGGCACTGTCATCCTTCCTGGTGTAAATGTCTCACCTGTCCTGGGGTCTCTGAAACGCCTGGGGTATCTGCTGCCTTCAGGCTCCCTGGGTCCTTCACCCCCTGAGATGGCTTCCGTGCAGGGTGAGGCAGGGAGCCTGACTGTGCTACTGTGTTGGGGTGGGGGTGGGGTGTACTGTGCTTCTTGCTGTCCTCTTTTGTAGACAGGTGCTCTTTGAGATTGAAACACCCCAGGGTTCCCAGGAAGTGGTAAGAAGGCTGAGGAGATGGGCTGAGGAGACAGCTGTGGAACCAGGAGCCAGAGGCTCTGGGCTCAGCCACAGGGTGACCTTGGACTGACATTCCTGTCTGGGCCTCAGTTTCCTCCTGTTAGATGGGAAGGGGTGCACGGACTGGGTGATTTCTGGGATCCCTCTCAGCCCTCATTTTCTACAGCTCAATCTAGGAAAAATGGAAGAATACTCTTTGGGGCCAGGCCACTACTCAGACTGTCCCCATCTCTAAAGCCCCTGAGCAGGGCAACTTTTCTACTTTTGACTCTGAGCTGTACTTATGGAAGTTAGGCAGAAGCACGAGGCCCAGGGCTGGCGGGAGTGCACTCGGGGTGGACGGGTCCCTTCCTTTCTTAGGAGGTTTCGTCCCTGCAGCCCTGAATCTCTATGTGGGGTGCCCAGTTGCCATCACAGGCTGCTGCCCACCCCCTCCGGGGTTATGACAATAAAGACACGGTGACGACTATTTGTGGAGTCACTAGGCTGTGCCAGGTCTTTACATGCACCATCAATAATTCTCATAACAATGCAACAAGGCAATCATTTCTTCTCTGTTTCATGGATGAGGAAGCTGAGACTCGGAGGTAATAAGTGTCTTTCCTGAGGTCATAAGTTGCAATACTTCCTGTGTCACAACCCACAGTTTTCCTCTCAATAGCATGCACAACGTGGAGTGGAGCCACAGGAGATGGAGGAGAGCTGGGGGCTGGAATGCCACAGCTGAGGGGGGAAGCTGCCAGGCCTTGATCAGCGCTGTGCCCTGCAGGCCCCTACTCTCTTCCTGGGGGTGCTGGAGAGGGACATGGAGATAAGAGGATCCAGGGTCCCCACCTGGTACAGGCGGGAAACAGGACACTGAGGGCAGAACCAGAAAGCCCAGAGGCAGTCACACTAGTGCACCTGCTCCTCAGGGTACCTCTGCTGGACAGGGCAGGCCTGGGTGGCCTCACTGCAGTCACATCTGATGAGCTGAAGAGGTCACAATGGCCACTGCTTGGCGAGCCCTTTTCCCCTTCTGAGCATGGTTCAGACCCAGATTCTGGTCTCCTTTCTCTCTGATTTCGGTTTTGCCATCCAAGAGGCCCAGATGGCCTCTCAGCCTGCTTTCCTCCAAACCTTGGATGTGGACTGTCCCCTTAGTCCCTGGAGCAGTGCTAGGCCCACAACCCTGGAGATCATCTGGGCTGCCCCCATATGTTGGCCTTTGTTCCCAATTGTCCTTGCTCCTTGGTCTCGTCTCCTTTATCCAGAAGAGGGGTTCAGGTTCCTCAGGTCATGCTGAGCGTGACTCTGGCCCTGGCTTCCTGGGTAGGGATGGAGTGGGAAGTGAGGAGGCCCCAGGGCAGGAGCAGGCAGCACAGGGCTGACAGCCAGCATGGGGGGAGTGTTGACATTGTCCCTGGAGTCAGGTTCCCAAGGGCACCCACAAGCATGGCCCAGATGTGCCCCTTCTCTCCCAGATGTGTTCTTCACCCTCAAACTGCTGACATTCGCCAAGCAGTGCTGATGTGGCTTGGATGAGCTATTTCTCTTCTCCTTGTGGCCCCAGGGCTTCAGTGCCCCTGGCTCTAGAGGATGTTCATAGCTCCCTTGGTGGCCAGGTGGAGCTCAGGACCACACCGGGAAACAGGACGGGGAGGGGACCTGCAGGAAGACTCATTTCCTGACTGACTGACAAACGGAGCGATAGCATCTCTCCTGTCCCTCCCGGGAGCCTGCTTACAGAGGAGTTCAGCCCCAGCCATCTCCTGCGTCAAATGCACCTCTCTGTCCCGTGCAGATAAACTCATCACTCTGGAAGGCAGGCAGGTAGCACCCGGAGGGCTGTGGAAGCAGGTGGGTGTGGGAGGGTGTGTGGCCGCCTAAGTCCCGCACCTGGCGGCTGGCAGGGTGGAAGTCTTGCCAGGAGCACTTCCCTCTTCTTCTGTCCTTCACAAAAGGCCAGGCAGGATGGCGGGTGAGGGCCTCCCCACCCTACTGGAGGAGTGGCGGCCAGCAGATGAGCTGTCAAGCCAGACAGGGAGAGAGAGGCAGAGAGCACTCAGCCTTTAGGTCCACAGGGCAGGCCCCTCAGGTCCTCTCTGGATCCCTAGCTGAGGGCCCAGAAATGTCCCCAGGGAAGGGGACTGGGAGATGACCTTTCCTCTCTACTTTCCTTAACTACAAAATGAACTTACAATGTGAGACAGTAAATCGGAGCTCTTCTTTGGTCTTGAATCCCTTTGAAATCTGACAAAGGCAACAGACATTCTCCCTGTCCTGTGTATGCGTGTGTGTGCACGTGCGTGTGTATGCAAGGACACTTACACGTTTGCCTACTATTTGTGGGAACTCATCAAATGCCCAAGGGCTCACCACCGTGTCCAGATTCAGGAGTCTGAGATGCTCAGCCAGGTGCCCAGTGGAACTGCCTTGAGCCTGGGAAGGCCCCGAGGCACGGTGGGGTCAGGCACCTAGGGCTGAACTGGTGCCATCCTACACTTGCTGGCAGCCTCTGGGTGACCTCAGAGTGAGGTTGGCCTGACCCTGTGAGTGCCGCCATTTGGCATGAGGACTACTCTCTCTGCAGCCTCCCATGTGCACTCTAGATGTCCCCTGGGCCACCTGGTGTATGACTGGAAGGTGGGGCAGTCAACTGTTGGAGTTGCGCACACTGCACTGAGTAGGAGGAGGGCCATCAGTGGGAATAAGAGCAGCTGGCATGGGGACTGTCACCAGGCTGGGCGTGTCCCAGGTCTCAGCCTGCCAGGGCTTCTCCTATCCTGCTCTGAATTCCAGGATTACCCAGGGTGACTAGATAGGCTGAAAAAAAACTTGCCTTCTGAGCTGGAATCTGCTCATACCCATCCCGCTCACCTCCTGGATCCTGTATGAGGGGACAGTAATGGCAATAACTGTTGACAAACGCTCGCTGGTTCCCGTCACCATGCTTAACTTTAGAAACGACACTAGAAAGTAGCCCTGCTGGTGTCTTGTGGGCAGATCAGGAGCCCAGGCACAAAGATCCTGGAGACCTGCGTTCTGTCCCTCAGGACAGGAGAGTCAGACCCAGGCTGTTTGATCACCCCGCCTGTGCCCTTCACCAGCACAGGAGCTTGTGGGGACACTGGAGGGTGTGTGGCCGGTCTCCATCACCCACAAGCTAGGGTCCTCGTAAAGATGTGGACAGGATAAATTAGATTGAAGCCAGAACTTGAGGGCAGGAGGCAGGTTCTCTCCCTCGGCCTGTGTGTGCAGAAGTACCCCATCGGCCCGTAGCTGCATATGTGTGTGTTTGAGAAAAATTTGCTTAAAGACTGGAAAAAAAGTGTCCCAAGTAGATCCCATCTCCATACGTGGAGCTGCAACAATGCCTCCCCTTTCCCCTCCCTCCCCGCACCCCCCAGGAGGGAGCAGAGATGGTGGACTCCCAGAGGCTTCAGGATGCTGCTGGAACTGAGACAGGGCCTTTGGGAATTGAGGGGCAGACACTGGCCGCAGCTCAGAGCATGTCCTTCCTGCTACAAAGAGTGCACCTTGCACAGCCCAGCTCCGTCCCCTGCTGGCTTCCCTTTCAAGCTTGAGTTCCTTGTTTGATCAGCAGCTTCCTCTTGGCTGGTTGTGTGTGTGCACATGCGGGAAGGGCCCAGGACAGACAAGCAGGTGGGAATTTCTGCCTTCCAAGTTTGATGGGGACTCCCTCCCTGGGATGCTCGAGGACGAATGGGTGAAGCAGCGGTTGAGCGTCCCTGCCTGGCCCTCTCCACACCTTCCCAGTCAGATTCTGTGTCCCTTACTGGGGAAGAAGGGAGATGATACATGGAACTCCAGATGTGCAGGCTACTGTCCCAACATCTGCCTGGGCACTTTGACCAGCTCGCCTACCGGTCATGAGTAGGTGTGTCTGCAGCTTGCTCTCTCTTTCTGTAAGAGGGAGAAGGAATCAAAAAGGATCTGAGAATACCTTGGGCCAGTGCCCTATGGGAAGAAGTCATCCCTGGCTACATGGGGTGACCACTGTGGGGGTGGACAGTGCCCCTCCACCCTCCACATCCCTTTCTCTAGTCTGGACTGAGTGAGGGCTGTGTCTGGGGATTCCTTGTTTGGATGCACTTCTAGGTCCCATCTGGTCCTGAGAAGGTAACTCATGCATCCCTAGTCACCAAGCAATATGACCCTTTTACCAGCTCCCAGTGGTCACAAATCCACTGGATGGCTTCTCTCCCCTTCCCTCGGATGGGCAGCACATGGAGTGGACAGAAGGCCACCTTGGAGGTGACCTAAGATCCCATATGCCACAGCCAGGAAAGCCCCCCCCCCCATTGCAAAACTCTCGGGCCCCAGAACTAGAAGCAAGAGCACGGGTCTCCTGCCTGTCCTCCCTGTGCCACTGACTGCTGGGCTGGGCTGGGCTGGCTCTAGTCAGTGGGCAGCAGGGACTTACTTAGTTCTTACCCAGGAGCAGAGAGCCAGGCTCCTAGGGAAGGCAGAGCAGGCCCGGCCCACCCCAGCCTGAGCTTTCATCCCAAAACTCTTTGTTTTGTTCCTCTGCTTGACATGGGGACAAATATGCTCAGTCCTCACTACTCTATCTGCTCTTCAGTGGACAGTGACAAAGGGCCTCAGGCGTGGCCCCTCCTTCAAGGAGAATCTGTCTTTCCTGTCCCATTTCCAGTTCCTCAAGGAGAAGCCAGGGACTGTGGTGGAGGCCTGGGGGAGAGAAGCATGCAGGAGAGGCAGAGAAGGGGCAGAAATTGTCCTGCTACCAGATGCTGGAAACCTGGGCTTCCTGCTAACTCAGCTGTGAGCTTGAATAACAGGGGCTTCCATTTAATGAGCAATTACTAAGTATATTCCTTCACTCAAACATATAGTCAAAGATACCTCCTGTGGTGCTTGGCCCTGGGGCAGAAACAAGAGGAAAAAGTCCTGTCCTCGTGGAGTGTGCCTTCTTTGACCCTAGGACATGGTAGGTATTCTTACTTTATGTCACAGGTAAGGAAACTGAGGCTTGGGAAGGATCAGGGCTTTCCAGGGCTCACTTATCATGGTTTGTGCTTCCTCCATGGGTCTGGTGTCCTCTAGTTGACCTTGGCTTCCTCCTCTGTAAAAAACGGGCAGTCAGATTAGAGGTGCTCTGGGCTCCCCTCCACGTCTCATAGTCTCTGCGGAGGGGCTGGAATCTGCAGGGAAAACGTTCCTGAAGGGCTGTGCTTGGAGGAAGTGACCCCGCACTGGTTTGCAGCGGGCTGGGAGGGATAGGAGGGGAAGGGCAGCGTTTGGGGCCTGTGACACTGCTTGGTGGCAGTCCAGGCCCTGCTATCTGGAGAAAGTTCTCTTATCCTTGAATTAACAACAAAATTCTCCAGCATCCTGCCTGTCTGACTCCTCCATCAGCACTGCACTCACCCTCGGTTCAGCTGGAGGGGCTTGGCCAGACCTTCCCTGTGGTCTCAGAGAGAAAGGGGATCTAGCTTCAGGAAGATGTCTGCCTGGAGGGTGGGGCCCCTGCTTGTCAGCCCCAGCCTCCAGCTCCAGCCCCAGCCCCCAGCCCCCAGGGCACTTCCAAATTCCAGGATTGCTTCTTCCTGAATTACCCTGGCATGGGGGGAGGGGGTTGGCAGTGGTGGTGACACCTGGCTTGGAACCCCCAAAGGACTGGGTGTGTAAAAGTTCCCAGATGCTCTGAGAATATGCAGGGTGTCCCCTGTCCACTAGGCCCTCCCTGCTGAATGGCTGGGAAGGGACACTGAGGTCTTGGCCAGGCTCGAGGGTGTGGCTTGTGGGGAGGCTGAGAAGAGCCATGAAGAGAAATGGAACTTTCAGCCTGCAGGATGGCAGAGCCAGGAGCTGAACGGGGTGCCTGGGGGGTGGCAGGAGGCCCTGGGAGTGGGAGGCTCCCTCTGCCCTGTGCTAGTTGCCCCAAGATCATCACAGGGGATGGTCGGAGCCACAGTGTTAAGGTTAGCCAGGGAAGGATCAAGGCCGAGCCATGTTAACTGGTGGTGCTGGCTGCAAGTTCTTGTGAGCCCGGCTGACCCTACACACCCATGAGGACGAAACAGCAGCCCAGCCAGAGGCAGGGGCCCTGGGATCCTGTCTAACCCCAGGTCCTAGAATTTTACCTAAATGCCATCATCTGCCAGGTTATCAGGAAGGACCAGTATTGGGGTAATAGGGTAGATGGCCCTCTTGACCATCTCTTGTGCAGAGAGGCACAGAGGACCCTGTGCCCACCACTCTGCCTCTGCCTCCCCTGACCTCCCAGGTGGCCCAGAACCCGCCCCCACCACGCCGTCTTGCCTAGCCCTTTCTCCTATCTGGCCATTCATTGGGAAGTTCATCCTTAGGTCTGCCCTGTAGCACTCTGACTGATGCGGCGGAGTCCCCTGGTGTGGCCCACCCCTCCTGTCTGCAGGGGCTCAGGAAGTGTATTGTTGTGGCAGCGTGTCAGTAAGCTCTGCGTGGCACGGCCGGGCAGGCCTGACAGCGGAAATTGGAAGCTGGCTGCTGTTTGACAGGTATATTATTCCCGCTGCCCTCGATTTATTTACCAAACAGCACACAGAGCCCCAGAAAGCTCTGAGACAGGGGGAGTGAGTGAAAGCCGAGGGGGCGTTGCAAGGGGTCTGGTGACCTCTGTGCACCAACAGGGGCCCTGTGTGGGAGAAGGAGCAAGGAGCCAAGCCAGCAGGGGATGCTGGGCCCCCAAGAGGCTCCCTGAGCCCCCGGGCTGGCTCAGAGCTGTCTGGGCAGCTTCCTTCAGGCCCCAGAAAGGGCTTCTAGAGCGTCCTGTGTCCAGGGCTAGGGGTTCTCGGTAAAGTCAAGCAAAGGGGCTGTGCCTCACAGGTGGTCAGAGGAAGGGGTCCTATAGGGGAAAGAGAGGGGATGCTGGGAGAGCAGGGCACCCCAGCGGGGTTTTATGGGTGCTGGTGCTGTCAGCACACGGTGCCTGGCCCAGGGGCCAGCCAAGGCTGATCTTGGGTCATGTGTTGAGTGCCAAGTCAGGCACCGGGCAAAGGTGGGGTTGGGCATGTGGGGGGTTGGGGCAGCTGCCTACCCATCTGATTCCTCAACTTCTGGACTGGTGACTTCCCTGGCATTTAGTAGTGACTGTCCCACTCGTATGGGGCGGGGAGAGGGAAGCCTTCCTTAACTTCACAGGGGCAGAGCTGATGGCTGGCTCAAGGGGGGCCGAGTATTGCAGGATCTCCGTGGGCCCCAGTTCATAAGGTGTCGGTGCCACGTCAGATCCAAAGGCTGGGGTGTGGGGACACAGGACCAGAGCTGTCTCTGGCCTAGCTAGTGCTCCCTGGGGACCACAGTGGCACTTGAGAACAGCCCCTCGGAGGCAGGTGGTCTCCAGTGACCCTGGACTGGCCTCTGCATGGGCTCCGCTCCCTTCTCTCTGGGGTCACCGGCCTGAAATGGAGACTGTGCAGAAGGCTCGTTCATGCTGGCCCCTTGCCTCTTTCCCAGGAGGGTGAGGGAAACTTCCTGGGCTTGGTGGGGAGCAAGGACTCCAGGCTCTGTGCCTTTGTCCCTCACCCATGCTGGCTCTAACTATGTCCAGTCTGGGGCCCTAGATCTGGCTGGGCTGGGGGTGGGGCTAGAAGGCCCAAGATGAGCCCTGGGAGCTGGCCACTCTGAAGGAAGGCGCTGTGGAGGCCGGCAGGGCACGCAGCACACCAGCTGGGGAGCAGGCGGCGAGCCCCCAGGAGCAGGCCCCGTCAGGTCCACTTCCGCTGTGTGCTGAGACTCGGCCCCCGGGGAAGAGGAGGGCAGTGCCAGAGAGGCTGGGGGCGTCCGCCTCCCGGTGCAGGCCAAGACGTGCTCTCAGTCCCAGCCTGTGGCCCTGCCCCTCCTGGGTGCCCCGAGCTGATGACTCCCTGTGTCCTCTCCCTCCACCCGCTGCTCTGCTGGGGGACGGCGGTCCCGCTCTGGCCTGGCCTGGGTGGCACTGTGCCACCTCTCTCCTGCTTGTCGCTGAACCTGCCTGACTTCCTGCTGTCCCTAACCAGTCACTGCCTACTTCTGTTTGCTGGTCGCCCTCCAGCCTCCCCCCCCCCCCCGTCTTTGTTCCCCACCTCCCTCTCCCGTCCTGTCCTCTCTTGCCTCCTTTTCTCATTCTTTCTCTCAACCCAAAGTGCTTCTGCACTAAATCCCGCTCCCCAGCCTCTCGTTGGAGCCCTCCTGTGCCTCAGAAGGGTGGTAAATAAGAGAGAGGGGGCTGGCACTGGAGAGAGCCCAGGGCCCTCCTGTCCCCTGCCACCTGCTGGGGTTGTCACAACCCCTGAGGGAGGGGGCTCCTCAGCCACTGTCGCTGTGTGCATGGGCACATACATGTGCTCACACATGCACAGGGTCCCCAGGCACAGCAACCTGGCTTTACAATGATGAGGAGAGGAGGCCTTTAAAAGAAAGAAAGAAAGAAGTCAAAAGTAAGGCTGCTGCTTCATGTCCACCACTCTTAAAGGGGACTGAGCTGATGCAGGAGCATATTCACTGATGTTGGCTTATTGTGGCTCGGCCCTTCCACCCAGAGGCCCTTGAGGGTGCAAGCTTGCACCCTGGGGGGGACTCATCAGACAGGGTCATGCTGATCTGAGTGAGCATCCCCTGCCCCAAACACCCAGGACCCTAGCTGAGGGCTCAGAACCTGGCTAGCTGGCCCTGCCTTTCCGACCACCTGACCTCCACCCTGTGCCCATGTGCTCCTGTCTTTTCACTGGGCCTCGCCAGCTAAGAATGCAGCCTGAAAAGCAAAGCAAAACCAAACAGTAAGACAAAAACGAACCCCGGGTACACGGACTCTGGACATTAGGCCAGGTGGCATCCTGGTGGGCTGAGCATGGTGACTGGTGGGGTCCATGCACAGCTCTCCTCACCCCTCTTTGGTTACTCCGCCACCTTCCCCATTTCGGCTAGCCAGCTCTCTGGCTGTTGCTTTGGCTACCTTGTCATAGCCTTTTATTTTATTTTTTATTTTGGTACCAGAGATTGAACTCAGGGGCACTCCACCACTGGGCCACATCCCCAGCCCTATTTTGTATTTTACTTAGAGACAGGGTCTCCCTGAGTTCCTTAGTTCCTCACTTTTGCTGAGGCTGGCTTTGAACTCACGATCCTCCTGTCTCAGCCTCGTAAACCACCGGGATTACAGTGTGCGTCACTCTGCCGGGATTGTCCTAGCCTTTTCTCAGTTATGGTGACCCTACCTCCTAGCTCCAAGGTTGGGAGCACTTGACCCTGGCCAGGCCAATAAAAGACTATTGCCTGGCCATGGGGATTGGTCCAGAGAGGAGGAAATGAGGGGTTGGACATTTGTTGGGAATTTGGGGAGAGGCAGTCTTTTTCCCTTGGCCTAGGAAGCTGGCAGAAGTACACCTGAAGTTGCCTTGTCACCCCTTGGGAGACATCCTGAGGACAAAGTCATCATAGGACAGCAGAAAAAGTCCTCAATATAGCCTTGCCTGAAAACAAGCCATAATCACTTACACCAGTCAACTTCTTTTTTACCTTGCTGAAGCCAGTGTGGCTTGGGTTTCCGTCTCTTGCAAAGTAAGGAGTTAATTAATCCAGAGAGGTGACTTAACCTCTCTGAACTTGAGTTTCCTCTTCTGTGAAATTATCTCTGTTATTAATTCTAAAAGGATCCATACTGAAGGAAGCCCCCGGGGTCTATGGCAAGGAGCACAGATTCTTTTTGTACAAAGCTTTTGTCATCGCTGTCTCACTTTATCCTTTAGCGAACCCTGTGGACTAAATCTGCTGTCCCACTTTGAGAGGGAGGCTCTTGGAATCCAGGGGTTCATAGGTGCCAGCCCCTCATCACTCCCTGCCCTCTACCAGGGTGTAGATATGCCAGGTCTGGATCCACCAGACCCTGCTCCTCTGGGTTTCCATTGGGTTCTTCCAACAGGGAAGCCCCGACAGGGATCCAAAGAGTGCGGGGGAAGCCGGGGTCTCCTGAGCCTGGCCATGTCCCTTGACTTGAGGTCTCACTCCTCATGTGACGATCTCTTTGTGGGTTCCAGTAAACACTGCCTTTCTCTGGACCTTGTGGTAGTAGCGGCTCTGTTTCCATCTACACTTGTGTAGAACTTTCCTTTATTAAGCAGTTTTTGATTCATTCTGATTTGTGTGAGCCATTGATATCCCCGGAGATGGACAGCCATTGTTCACCCAGTGGCACGCAGCTTTTTGAACTCAGGCCTGTGGAGTCTGCAATCTAGGATTTTGTGCTTCCTGGTGTTGCCTGCTGCTCCTGGGACCTTTCACCGTTTCACCTTCCTCCAAAGCTCCGGGAAGCCACAAGTGGATCTCCAAAGTTTGCTGTGTGTCCCTCTACCTATGGGGTGTGGTGCCGACTGGTACCTCGCTCAGCTTTCCCTGGGGGGGAGGGACCATGAATGAGTCCATTTGTCTCTCCAATGTCAACTGTTATGCTTTTGATCTTAACTATCCCCCCAAATCCATGTGTAGAAGGCTTAGTCACCTGCCTGTGGCCTTGCTGGGAGGAGGGGGAGGAACCTTTAGTAGGTGGTTGGGTCATTGAGGGGTGTGCCCTTGCAAAGGATATGGAGACCCCAGCCCCTTCCTCCTCTCTCTTCACCTCTCTCTCTCTCTCTCTCTCCTCTCGTCAGGTGAGTAGCTTTGCTCCACCTATGTTCTCTGCCACCATGTTCTGACTCACCCCAGGCCCAAAGCAATGGGCCGAGTGACCATGTGACCGTGACTGATGCCTTGAAACTGTGAACCAAAATAAACTTTTACTCCGTTCAAGTTGTTCATCTTACGTATTTGTTACGTATTTGTAGCAGTAATGGAGAGTTGATGGACCAGGCAGGTTCATACTGAGTAGACGGTCAATGGCCATTGGTTGAATTCAGAGCTAGAAGCCCGAGGGGCTCCTTGAGATGCAGCCACAGAGCCTCGGCCCAGGTGGCTCTGTCCAGAATGCCCGTGCTTCCTCCAGGTGCCTCCTTATCTTTCTTGGCTCCATTTCAGGGCACCCACCTCGGGCAGTCTCTCCTCAGCTGGAGGTCCTGCACCATGTGTGATGTTCTTCCAGAAGCTTCTGCCTGGTTGTCTGCTGCATGGTGAGGAGTGCTTAGAGCAGCATGACCCGGGTCAGTGTTCCATCCCCATGGCCAGACACCGCTTGGTGCACTATGGTCACAAAATGACCTTTTTTATTACCGAAAAATACCTCCTTATTGGGGTCTGTGTGGACCCCACTGTGCATAGTCTGTGGCAGATTTTTCTGGAATGCTGGTATCACTAGGATGTGTTCTGTTCAGAGGATGTAGTCTTTGAGGGCATGCAGCATTTCCCCTAAAAGTAGGACAACACTGCAATTGTCATCCAGAGAAGGTCCTTGGGTAGGAACATCACCCCTTGATGGGCAGGGGTGATAACCTGCCTCAGATCTGCAGAACCTGGGGTATCTGGGAAGCTTTCTTGGACAGCAGGGGTTAAAGCAGTGCCTGCCTTGTGGATAACAGGAGACATCATTAACTGAGTATGTACTATGTGCTGAACCCCAGCCTTGGGGATGAGCTCCCATAGCGCCATTATGAGTCGGTGTCTTTATCCCCATTTTGTAGATGACCTTACAGAGATAAAGCATCTTTCTGAGACCATGAATTTAGGAAGAGCCAGAGTTCAAACTTCAGCCTGGTTCTAAAGCTGGTGATGGCAATGGAAGAAAAGTCAGGGAGGATCAGAGGCCTTCACCCTGATAATGAGCCACATGCTTTAAAAGTCCCATTACCTGGCCACCTGTGATTTGGTGTGTGAGTGTGGCACTAGGCTCCTGTGTAGATTAGCTTCAGGGACCTAAGGGGAAGATTGTGGCCAGACATGGGGCAGTCACAGGGAAGCAGGCCTGACCCGAAGCCTAAGTGTGGCTCAGTGAGAGACCCGCAGATAGGTGGGACGTGGGCTCAGAGCAGGGCTCTGCTCTCCCTGTGTCAGCCGGCCCAGTACGGGTCCACTTCTCCTCCCATCACACGGCCTCACACAGAGCTGGGCTGGAAAGGGACGGAGACCCTGGAAACACTGGGCTGAGTGTAGATTGGCAGGACTAATTCTAGGTGTTCTAGCCACAGAAGAACCACACCTTGGAACCACAGCTTTCAGGCTCTGGGTCCCAGAGTCCTCCTGGGTCTTGCTCTCATAGCCCTGGAGACATGACAATATGCCACAAAGTTAGCCCAGTGTAGGTGAACGGACTGTCCTCGGTTCCCAGATCCATGTCAAATTGTGCAACAATAAACCAATTGGAAATACATTTCTAAATAATCTGCTGTTTAGCTCCTCGAGGGGAAGCAGGGCTGGACTGGGCCTTTTACTCCCACCTACCTCCTCAGACCCTGCAGAGATGTCTTAGGCAGCACAGAAGTCTCTCTCTCTCTCTCTCCCCCCCCCCCCCAAGGGAGAGGCTCAGGTCCCATGGGTAATGCAGTATCGACAGTTTGCTTCTCTCTTCTCAGTAGCCAGCTCAGTGCACAACAGATCAATTTGCAATCAGAGCTGCTTCCCCGTCTAGCACCACCGTGGGCACTACCTCAAGGGCTGGTACGGGGACAATTACCTGCTTTCCCACCTGAAGGGCTGAAGGTGGAAGAGTTGGAACCATGAGCAGTTCAGGTATCTGAGGGGGCCCAGATCTAAGGGTCAGAATCCCAGGAGGAGAGGCCCTGGCATTTAAATGGTTCACAGAGCTTCAGGGTGATTCTGAAAAGGTGCGCGGTATGACAGGCAGGAAAACCGAGGCTCTGAGAGTAGAAGCGAAATGCCAAAGCTCCTGCCTTGAGAGGGATCCATACTCGAGCATTGGGGTTAAGTGGGTTTGGGGTTCCTGGAGGAAGTTCTCGAATGGGTATCAGAAGTAGAGAAGAGGGCAGGCCCGGCAGAGGGAAGGGTGGGGTGTTCCAGGAGGGGCTGTGGAAGCCAAGGGCTTTGAAGTGGAGCTGAGAACATTCCTTTCTTTTCTGGAAAGAAACTGATGCAGAGATGCCCCAGTGACACCCTCAGCTTGGGCTCCAGAGAGGAGGAGAAGCAGCTGCTATTTTATTAGGACAATTCCAAGAGGGTTTCCTGGAAGGGGAGAAAAATGGATTTCAGGGGTTTGCTGAAGGGCAGACAAGATGCAGAGCATCAGGCAGAGGGGAGGTGGTGGCCCATCCTAGAGAGAGGACATGAGGATGGATTTGATACAAGAGTTCTGGTTCCACCATCTTCAGCCCCTTAACCATCCTATGCCTCAGTTTCCCCACCTTGCAAAATGGGGATAATAACGCCAGTTCTCTCTTGGGGACGGGGACGTGTGAAGAGGAAATAGGACTGTGTGGGAAACTGCTTTTGCATGGGAGTTGCCATCTAAACACTCCCAGGTCCCACAGGTAAGGGCTTGAACCCTGCTCGACTGCTTCCTAGCTGTGCAAACTGCAGACAAGTTACTTAAGTGTCGTCATGTGTAAAATGAGGATAATGAACCTCTACATCACAAGATAAATACGCGTGGTCAGAGGAGGACTGTGTCCCAGGCACAAAGCGGCTCAATTAACATCAAGGCTCTTTGCTAGGGGAGTGGTGGGGCTGGTGGAAAGTGGCATTGTGATCTGGCCTCCGCTCTGATCCTCCATCTGGCCTTACCTGACCTCCCTGAGCCTCAGCTGCTGCACGGAGAAAGTTGGAATGCTAATGTGAACCTCAATGGATGGCTGTGAGAACAAAAATCCTGAGAAGTCCTGCTGTATTGCGGGGTGTTCAAAAAAGGATAGGGCCTGCTAGGAGCCCGAATGGCTGGAGGGGGCAGAGTGGAGAGTATGAAGAAACAGGTGGCAGGAAGAGGAGAGAGGACTCCAGGTTAGAGGTCCAAGCAAGCCTGGACCCAACTGGCATGGGGGTCACTTCCAACTCCAGGGGCCGACGTCGGCCTTGCTCCCACTCGCGCCCTGGAGAGAGCTCAGCCAAGCTCTGGTCTGGACCCTGGGCCCCCATCCCAAGGCCAGTCTCCGGCCTCCCACCTGGCATTGATGGATGCTCAGGCGGACGGCTGAGAGGGCTGCAGCCAAGATCAATACTCTAATCAACACCACACGGAACCCGCCAGCGTTTTTTCCCTACCCCAAACTGGGCGGGTGGGTGGGTGTTGGGAGTTGCCTAGAGGGAGGAGAAATGAACTCCAACACGGGAGCTCCCTGGTGAGCAACTGAATCGGCGGTGAGCAGGAGGAGTGGGCAGGGAGAGGACAAGACGGGCACTGGCCAGGGGAAGAGACGAGGCACAGTGACCCAGGCTCAGATGGCCCTGCTTTCTGATCCTTCTGCCCACACGGAACCCTTGCTGCACGCTCCGCCTTTTTGCTATGACAGCTCAGTCACCTGTCCCCTGCCCTGGCCGCAGACCATGGATCTGGGGCAGCCATGCAGACTCCAGCAGTGCCTTTGCATCCATACAGCCCGGGGCCCAGGCCAGGTTGGGGGCTCCTGTCTGCCTGGCTCTGCCTGGGGCTCCCGTGCTCCCTGCACCCCAGGCCTGGTGTCTTAGTCTGGGAGCTGAGTGGTGTGTTCCAGTCCTTGCCCTGAGCGGGTGTCTGGGTCCTGCTGGCTCGCCTGCCCTGATGGCTTGTATGCCCTGCTGGTCTGCACACTGGCTGCCACCCTCGCTCTCCTGAGTAGCCCCCCCCCCCCCCCGTGCTGTGCCCTTGCAGTTGAGCAGAAGAGCTCCGCTTACTGCCCCTCGGAGTCTCACACCCTGCCTTGTCTCTGTGATGTCACCCTCTGCTGCTAACCTAGGGCCTGTGCACACCTCGCCCAGCCCCCTCTCTGGGGGCAACAAGGCCTGCAGAGGTGCCCTGGGGAGTCGCCATGATGGAGGAGGACGATGGGGAGTTGAGTGACCAAGGCTTGATTTCCTCTTCCCACGCCTTCATTTTAGCCACAGCTGTTCCTTCCTCTTTGATCTGATTTTAATTTCTGGGTAAAATATATGAAAAATAGAATTCTGTTGCAAAACCAAAACCAGAAATCCGTGCAAAACCCATCTCCCTGCATCCAACCACCTTACCCAGCTGCCTTCCAGCGCCATCTCCTGAGTGCCCTCCCTGCCCCGCTCAACCCTTCCTCTTGTCCTCTGTCCCCTGTGTACAGTCTTCATCAGCCCTTGAATGGTTCTGGGCTCTTCTTCGGAGCACATTTCTCTGGAAACCTCAGTACCCCTCTTTCCACGGGAGCTGACCCTGTCACCAGCCAACTCTAATGGCCACTCTGCTGAGGAGATAATGGAAGGGGCCCTCCCAGGTACCACCTCTGCATTTGCTTTAAAGGCCTTGGAGGAGGCCAGCAAGGAGGCCTTGTGGGGTTTCTTCCCCTTGTGTGAACCCAAGGGCCTGCTCTGCTGCCTGGAGGCCGAGAAGATGGGCAGAGTGAGCCAGTGGGGTGGTGACAAGGGCACAGGCCGGAGCCCAGTGCCTCCTGGCTGCTGAGGCCAGCTCTGCTCTGACTGGGCCAGGCTGTTTGACTTCGTTTGCTGCTCGGAAATGAGGATGATGACTACAGAATCCACCCCTAGGGCAGTTGTGGGGATTATCAATGAGGTAATCCATGGGAAGTGCCGAGAACCACGCCCCGTACAGCCCACAATGGCCAGTTAGCTTTGATCAGTAAGGGAGGGAGGCAAGGAGGCCGACCCTACAAATGACTCACACCACTGAGGCCCTTTTATATCCCCAGTTCCTGTGTTGCGGAATCACCGTGATCAGCCTGAGGAAGCTACTCTCAGGTCCCCATTTACAGAGGGAGAAAGGAGGCTCCGAGTAAGGTCTGCACCCCTTCTCAGGGCCCTTCCTTGTCTCGCTCTCCACCCCCACTTTCCTAACTGGCTTCCAAGCTGTGCGGGGGGGGGGCCTGCCAGTCCCTGTTTCAATGTCACACCAGGGCTCCCTGCAGAAAGCATCTGCTGCCCCCTGACGCTGCTCCCTCCCCAGGCAGACGACCCCCTCTCCAGCCCCCTCTGTAGTCTCTGCGCTGAGTCCTCTTCTTCCAGAACCTTGTCCGCTGAGCCGCTGGGGCCCCTGCATCTGTCCTGTCACCCTCACTCTGGCTAGAGGGCCTGACCTGGTGTAGGGGTGGCTGTTAGGGAAGGCGTGTGAGTGTGTGCACCCTCATGCCCTAGAGAGAGGGTGTGCAGACAGGCGTGTCTGTCTCTGTGTGTGTGTGCACGTACATGTGTGTGTTTCTGGGAGTGCGAATCAGGGACACACTGTGGGGGTGAGGGGTCCCAGGCCTGCAGGCAGAGCTGGGGACTTCACAGGGCTCTGACGGTGACTAGCTATCTAGATTACAAGCCATTGGGGTTTCAACTAGCCCAGAACCTGCCAGGAACAGGGGCTCAAGAGATTCCCACTGAGGGAACGCATGTTCCCAGTGCAGACTCGGGAGAGCAGGGTCCCAAGCAGGGCCAGGGGAGCAATTTTTCTCCTCCGGGGCCACAGAGCCCCTTGTTGACTTGTTGTCTTGGAGGCCATCTGTAACTGTGTGTGGGACCTCAAGCCCCCGGCTCATGTCCCACACCCAGACCCTTTCCTGGACATAGGAGTCCTTGACCCCCTGCCTTTGGAACCCTCTGTGGGAGCCATGGCAGAAAGAGCTCAGGCCTTGGGCTCATTCAGCTGGGGATGGGTCCTGTGCTGAGCATCTTGGGCCCTGGGGCAAGTTTCACGTTTGAGCCTCACCTTCCTCTTCAATAAAAGGAGGCTCACCCTCTCTGTCAGGATGGTCTCCTGAGGTTTTAAGAGGATGCAACATGAAGGAAGGGGCCTTCAAAAATGGGGACCATTCTCTCACACAGAGGTGCTGCCTCCTCTGCATCCCTCATAGGCTGATGGGCAGATTTCACGAATGACTCTGGCAAAGCCCCTTGCATGCAACGTGACACAGTGGGAGTGCCACAAAAGCAGCAGCTTCTAGTAATTAAGTGGCCTGCTCTCCTCCTGGTGGCCAAGCACCTGCTGTGCCGCTTACCCTGGCAAAGCTCTGCCGCAGCCAGGAGCCAAGCCCAGGCGCTCTTGGGTGTTCTTCCTCCTTGGGTCTTTGTTCCAGGAGTGAGTGCACCGAGTGGTCCTCAGGACTACTGTCTGGGGCTCTGGTGGGACCGGATGCCCGGGCGTGGGAGAGGGGCTGTGTGACATTCGGCTCTTTAAAGACAGCCCCAGGCTCCCACTGAAATGGAGACAGAAGAAATTGGGTTCTGGGGCCAAAGGGTTCTGTGGGAAGCACACACCTGGTGGCTAGCTGGAGGTGCTTGTCTGGAAGCTCAGTTTGGCCTCCAAAAGACAATTTTATTCAATCCTGGGGCGGAGGGGCTGGAGCCCAGGGGTGGGGGTGGATGGTGACCTGTGGGTCAGGAGACCCGAGTTCCACCACTGACCTGCAATGGAGTTCCCAGACAAGGACAAGGTCATCTGAGCATGAGTTTCCCCATCTGCATACTGGGGGTGAGCCACCCTGTTCCCTTTAGGGTCCCCAAAGTCCTGATTTGACATCAGAAACAGTGGTTCTCTCCAAGCAGCGGGTACCGCTCCATTATCCCGTGGGCAGATCTCCAGCCTCTTCCTTGACATCCTTGGGGCCTGCTGTCCTTCCTCCTTGTCCTGTTCCGCTGAGGGTTCCTGGCCACCAGCAGCCTGCAGTGAGCCCCTCCCAGCGCTTGCCTGGGTCCAGGGATGGCCGCGCTGGAGAGCACATTTCTCCTCCATTAGGCAGGCGGGTAAACTGCGTGTGCAGGTCCTGACAGGAGCATCAGCTGCCACCACATAAAACATGCAGCTAATGAAACACCCTGCTTCCTCCTGGACCTGGCAATGGCCGTCATGTTCCGTATAACCGGCCACCAGTGCACGGGGCTGGAATGGAGCAGAGCCCCGGTCCTATCACGGCCCCTGGACAAACAGCAACCCAGCCTGTGCCCCAAAAATGGGAAAGTTGAAATTCAGTTGCCATTTAGTTCAAGTTGGATATTAATAGCTTTGGGATGGGCTCCAAAGGAAAGGGGGAGGGAAAGGAGAAGGAAGAAAGGGAGCTGCGAACACCATTAACATCCAATTTCCTCAGAATCGGAGGAATGTTTGAGGTGCTGGTCTCTGGTCTGGGGAGCCCTGAGGGGGAGGAGGGAGGAGGACACTTGGTGCTGCTGTCAAGACACTGAGGCTGCAGCTTCCTCCTCAGGAAGCAGCACTATTAATCGGGGCATGGGGTGAGGTCAGGGGCCCAGGCGCTCAGGGTGCTGCTTGGATGGGGAAACCTGGGCACCCCTTCTCCACGACATTGTGCATGCTCCTTCAAATCCTCCTGGCCGTGGCCTCCCTCATACCCCCCTGTAGGAGAGGGACATGTTCATACCTGTGTGGTCATGCCATCGGGACCTGCCCATGTCCTCTCTGCTGGGCTGGTGTGTGCACCCCCAGCTTCTTCTCCTGCAGAGAAATGCCCTCTGAATGGGAGGTCATCTGTAACACTTCCTATGGTAGCCAACAACCACCATATGGACCCTTGGAGTACAAAGGGTGGAGCCCCTTGCTGGGAGTGGGGATAACTTTCTCAGCTGAACAGTGACCTAGTGTGAGGCTAAGGATCGACTGGCCCTGAGACCCTGGCCTTCCTCATGCCCTTCCCTGTGCTGGAGCGGCTCATTCGTCTGTGCAATTTGCCTCAAGAGTGCTTCCACAGGAAGTCACATGACTTTAAATCCCTTCCTAAGAAACTCAGACCTAAGATGAGCTGAGTGGCTGGCCTAGGGCAAGTCAACACTCTGAGGCTCAGCCCCCTCATCTGTGAAATGGGGAGGAACGTTAGGCAATGGGACAGCTGAGCTACCAAAGCAGATGTTGTGGATGAACTTCTCTGTCCTCTGTTGGGGACTTGAATTAGTGTCCTCTGGCATCTAGAGAAAAATTTCATGAACTCAGACATTTAATAATCTTACAGTTCTGGAGACCACAAGTTATGCTAGTCAGCTTTTCATCACTATGACAAAAGAGCTGAGATAATCAACTTAAAAAGTGGAATGGTTTTATTTTGGCTTATGGTTTCAGAGGTTTTAGTCCATGATCAGTTGGCTCCATTGCCTTTGAGTCTGTGACGAGGCAGCACATCATGGTGGGAGCAGGTGGTAGAACAAAGTTGCTGCCCTCATGGTGGTAGGAACGGAAAGGAAACAAGAGGCTGGGGTCCCAATACCCCTCTTGAAGGTGAACCCTCAGTGACCTAACTTCCTCCCATTAGGCCCCGCCCACTAAAGGCTCTACCATTTCCTAATAGCACTATGGGCTTGTGACCAAGCCTTTAACACATGGGTTTTTTTGGGGAAAAACATTTCAAATCCAAACTATAGAAGACCAAAATGGGTCTCTCTGCACTCACAACAAGGTGTCAACAGGACTTTTCTTCTCTCCCTGCCTTCCTGTTTCTGGAGGTTGCTCCATTCTGTGGTCCCTTCCTCCCTCTTCAAAGCACCAAAAGCCAGAGAGGTCTTCCTCGTGCTGCATCACGATTCACACTCCCCTGCCTCCCTCTGACTTTTAAGGACCCTTGTGATTACATTGGGTCCCCCCAGATAATCCAGGATAATCTCCCATCTCAAGATCCTTAACTGAATCACACCTGCAAGGTCGCTTTTGCCAAGCAGAGTGGCTTCATCCTAGGTGCTGGGGATTAGGAAGTGGACATCGCGGAGGGCATTAGCACAGTACTCTGTGGACCTGGCTCAATATATATTTATTTCCCCTCCTCAGGCATGCTATCTCACCCCTTTGAGACTCTTTCTACCTCTTTAAAGATGATTGTGAGGATTAAAGTATATAGTGGGCGGGAGGGGGATTTGCTTCCCTGTCTTCTGAAGCCCTTCTCTCTGCCTAACTGTGTGTGTAAAGCTTTCTGGAAGGATCTTGGGCTGCTCGTGGGGATGGGGCAAAGGGCCTGTTGTGGAGAGCGGTGAGGGGCACTGAGCTCATTTCTTACCCACCATTATGCCCACGGCACAGCTGCCTGATGCTGATTTTTAGGAAGGAATGGAGAACTGGATTGAAATGGAAGATGGAGTTGCTGCACATGGCAGGGTTAGAGATTTGGACCGTGGCAGGCCAGGCTTTTGATATTTTCTTTGTTTACTCTCTAAAGTTCCTTATAAAAGGCCGTTTGTGTCCATTGTGCTGAGGGGAAGAAAAGAAAAGCTTTTGGGTTTGGGAACTTTGAGCTGAAGGAGCAGGACAAAGGCAGGGGCCAGGGTGTGGATGAGCAGTGTCAAAGAGGGGCCCTCTGAGGGAGGCAAAGCTGGGGGGCAGCCCTTTTTACAGGAATCAAGCCAGTGTGGGTTAAATCACCCTCTATTTTTTTGTCACCCCATTGTGAGGATCCAGTTAGGCTCCTATAAACCCTGCGGGACTGAGCCCCTGGCGGGCAGAGGCATTGCCTTACTGCTCTTGAGTCTCAGCACCCAGCAAGGGAAGCACAGTGACCACTCAGGGAGGTGCTCAGTGACCACTCACCGAGGCAGGGAAGCGAGAGGGAGTGAGGGGCTGTCCACACCCTCCTCAGGTCTGCCCCTGGGCCTGTTGTGGTGACTGAGCTGAGCCAAGACCACTGTCAAGCCTCCATGGCTCCCTGGGGCCAGGTTCATGGAGACTGGGAGGGAGAAGGAGGTCTGAGATCCAGACCCTGCTGGAAGTCCCTGAAGACCTTGGGCAAGTCACGTCCCCCAATTTATATCACCAAATGACTCTTAGGTCTGAATCAGCAGTTCTCAGAGTTCAGCCAGCTCACAGTTACCAGAAGGGCTTCAAACAAATCTGACTTAGTGAAATTTGCATTTCCCTGAAGGTCCCAGTTGACAGCTGCTAAGAGTGGTGAGGGACCACACTTTGAGGTTTCCAAATGCTGGTCTAGTTACAAAAGCGTCACCTGGGAAGTTTATTAAGAAGACTAATTCCTGTCTCCCATCCCCAAAGACTTGGATTCTATTCACTGGATTCTGTATTTTCTTGAACTCCCCAGTGATTCTGAAACAAGCAGAGAATCCCAGGCTGTATAGTCTCTGAAGTTCTCCATTTTAAATTTTTTGGTACTTGAGATTGAACCCAGGGGCACTTAACCACTGAGCCACATCCCTACCCCTTTTTATTTTTTAATTTGAGACAGGGTCTCATTAAGAGTTACTTAGGGCCTTGCTTAGTTGCTGAAGCTAGCCTCCTATCTCAGCCTCCTGAGCTGCTGGGATTACTGGTGTGTGCTTCATTTTTTAAAACAATTTTATTGAGGTATAATTGACATGGAGTAAATCACACGTATTCAATGCTTTCAGTCCGGTGAGTCTGGGCATGTATGTACTTGTGAACAAGCACCACAGTGAAGGTACTGAATATGTGCATCACTCCTGAGTTTCTTTGTGCCCCTGGTAGTAAGTCCCTCCTGCCTGCACCTCCCCTCTCCAATTTTTAACCATTTGTGGTTCTCAAATGTGTTGTTTTGAAAACAAAGATTCTCAGGTCTCATGAGGGAAGATGTCCACTGCTAAGCAGTATCTCTGTAGGGATGGGTGACCATGAGCTTGGAAAAAGGAGGTTGGAAAAGATGCTTAATTGGCAAAGCAGGAAATTTGGTCAAGTGACAAAATTATGGGGGCTAATGAATTATGCATGAGAAAGACCTCCCCCCAAAAAAAGGAGGGAAGAAAAAGGTGTTACTGGAGTCCTAGGCCAGGGGCCTGACTCTAGGGATCCAGCAAACCACACCAGCTACTTGTCCCCAAAAGGCGATGGTGAAAAGCACGAAAGGATCTTTAATTAGTGCAGCCACCCCAGGAAGACCAGGGACCCGTGTCCTGAACCCTGCCTCCCAAGCCTGACAAGGACTTTGAGGTTTTACAGAAAGGAAAATGAGGGCAAGGGTTGGGGATTTGCCTGGCTGGAGGCTTGTCACAGCTGTCAAGGCAGGTGATCTTGGTCAGGTGTGTTCTGTCCATCGTCACCTTAAGTTTGGTCAGGGGGCCTTGTCCTAGAGAAGAAAGTGGCTCTTGCCTGGAGGGTAGCTTCAACTCATCATAGGATGTTTATCCATAAGACCTTGTTCCTGGACTCCAAGGAGATTCTGGAGGAAGAAGATGGATGCAAAATGGAGGCAGAGATGCCAAGTCTTTAATCCTGCTTTGGCCACCCAACGGACAGGTGCAGGCAAAGAGGAAAGTCCAAGTTCCAGGAGCAGAGCTAAGTTTCAGTGAGAGCTGGAGGTGAGGCACCCAGTGGGGCGGAGTGACACCACAGGAAAGGGAAGTGGTGAGAGTCCTTGTCCAGTGAAGCAGGAACAGGTCTGAGCAGATGAGGAGGGAGAATTTTCCTGGCAAGGCCTGGACTCTCAGCTTCGATTCCTTGTATTCCATCCACAAAGCTCCTCAGAGATGCTAGGCACTGTGCCGAGCCCTGGGACCTATGGTCTCACGTGGGCTCTAACACCCATATAGACACTGTCAATAAGCACCATGATTGCTGTGACAGCAATAGACACAGAAGAGCTGGGGACAGTCTGTCATAGGCACCCACAGCCCAGAGTTTCTGCAAGGACATCAGGGTCATGAGTTGTGTGCAGGTCTGAGGATCAGCATTGAGGACTGCTGGGAAGTAACTCCTCGAGGAAGTCACCTCTGCGGAGGTTCTGAGGGTGACAGGGAGGAGGCTGGAGCCCTGGGGAGTTGAGACCAAATCCACGTCACCTGGGGCAGGTGGTGAACAGCACAGCACTCAGGGAAGGTAGAGATACTTAGACACCATCATGAAAACACGCACAAGGGGACTTTCTGGGGAACAAATGGAGAGTGGCCCCCAAAGAGAAGAGGCTTGACTGTGAACCCTCCTTTCTGGTCCTTCCTGCATGGATCTGGCTGCCTCTTGCGTGCTGGAAGTGTGTGTATGTGTGTGTGTGTGTGTGTGTGTGTGTGAGAGAGAGAGAGAGAGAGAGAGAGAGATTCCCTTTCACTCATTCATTTATTCAGCCAACGTATCAGCTAATTTATTTTCCTACAGGAAGCTAGGCTGGGTGTGGGAGTATGTAGTGAAGAAGGAGGCAAGTTCCCCGCCATGGAGTTTGTATGCTAGTAGGAATTCGACTCTTAAATATTCTCTTTAAAGATCCGAAGAAGGAGCTTCCAGTGGAGGCCTCAGGCAGCACCTTACATACCCTTGGGGGGCCGGTAGAGCAGGGGACAACCTGAAGAGATGGTTGTACTAGAATATTCCTGCCTTTCCAGGCGTTACTACCTGAGCAGGGATGGTGTTGTTATTAAATGGAAATGTGTGACCAGTATTTCTCCAAGTGTGACCCAGAACCCAGGGGTCTCACCTGGGATTTTCCAAGGGCAGATTCTGGGACTTGCTCACCTCCACTTACCCTTCCCTAAACAGTTGATTTAGGATTTCAAGAGGGGTCATGAGCAATTTTAGAATCTGAACTTAACGAGTCTACAGACACCCCTTATTTCTTATTTGTTTTTTATTGTTGCATTATAATTATCTATGATAATGGGATCCATTGTGTTATATCGAACATGCACGTAACATCATCTGATCATCTCATTCCCTAGTACCTTCTCTTTCCCTGTCTTCCCCCTCAGGTACCTCTTTTCTTCAAATTTTTAATTGAAAGATACAAACATAAAAGCATAAATTCATAGATGTACCATCTGATGAATTCTCACAAGGCTAACACGCCTAGAAAACCAGCTTCCCGACTGGAAACAGCATCACCAGGTCCCCGCAAGTGGCCTTCGCCTTCTCCCAGCTTCTCCACTCACTCCATCAAAGGTAACCGCTGTTATGGATGCTAACTCTGTAAATTAATTTTGCCCTTTATATAAATGAAACTGAACAATATGTATTCATTTGTGTTTGGCAAAATTTCTCTCGGTGCCGTTTTTCAGAGTCATTTATACTGTGTGTGGTTGTAGTTTCTTCGTTCTCTTTGATGTGTAGTATTCCTTTGTATGATTACACACAATTTATTTTTCCATTCTTTTCTGGATGGGTGTTTGGATTGCTTCCAGTTTGGAATGTCGCTGCTGCAAAACGTCTCGGGTAGTATTTTGGTGGGTGGCTGCCCGCCTTTCTGTCGGAGTGGGATTGCTAGGTCAGATGTCCACCTGTGTTCAGCTCCAGTTGTACTGCATGTGGAACAGCTGCTAATGTGGCCCCCAGGGACCCACCCTCTTCCCAATCTCATGTAATCCCCTCCTCTTGAATGTGGGCCAAACTTGTCAATTCACCTCTAACAAACAGAGTACGGCAGAACCAACAGGATGTCACTTCTGAGATTAGGTTACAAAAAGACAGCAGTTCTGTTCTTTGTGCTGTCCCTTGCCCTCCATCTGTCCACTCTGAAGAAAGTCCTCTAGAATATAATGGACCACCCTTGAAGAGGCTCCCCAAGGCAAGGACCTGGAGGAGGCCTCTTAATTAGGATGAAGAGACCCGCATCCTGCCAATAACCATGTGACCCTTCCTATCCTGGTCAAGCCTGCAGGTGAGACCACAGTCCCAGCTCACAGCTTTGGCAGCAATGTCATGAGCTGTCTTGAGCCAGAGGTGCCATGCTTGGCCATGGATTCCCGACCCATGGAAACTGTGAGATCTAAATGCTTGCTGTTTTAAGCCACTGAGTTTTGGGGGTAATTTGTTATATGCAATAGATAACTAATATACTGCCAAACTCTTGTCTAGAGGGATTGTATTAATTTATATTCCTGTCCCGAATGGCAAGAGTTCCCGTTGCTCTCTATACACTTGCCAACACATGGCATTGCCGACTGTTTTATTTTGGCCATTTGATGGGTGTGTGGCAATATTGTATTATGGTTTCAATTTGCATTTCTCTGATGCTGAATGCTGTTGGGCGCCGAGTATTAATTAGCCATCCAAACATCCTCTTTCATGAGGTACACACTCCTTCAGGTCTTCTGCCCATTTTTCTGGTGGGCAATTTATCTTTTGCTTATTTGTTTATGGGAATTCTTGCATATTCTGGTTTTGAGTTCTAGGTTGGCCATCTGTGTAGCAAATATCTTCTTCTTCCTTTTGTGACTTTCACTCTGTAGTGTTATTTTGAAATATTTTCAAATTGACAGAAAAGTTACGAGAATAGAAATAACATAAAGAGTTTTATTACAGCCTTTATCCCGATTCACCGTTTTTCCTTCTTCTCTTTGCGGCATGGGGGATTGAACCGGGGTAAATTCACTTTCTGTTCAGGTCTCACCTCATTTGCTTTATCATCGGCACCTTCTTCTCACACCTACACAGACGCACACAACACCCACACGCACACACCCTCCGCCCACACGCTCACACACGCACACCCTCTTCTGAACCATTAGAGAGTGCACTGCATACACCAGGACCCTTATTCACAAATAGGTCAGAGTTAAGTGTCTATTTCCTAAGACTGTCCTCTCCCACGACTGCACAACAGCTCCGCCTTCCGTCTATTGAACATTGATGTGCTCCGTTGTCTGTCTGATCTACTCTCCTGGTTTTTTTCAGTTGATCTAATAATGTGTTTGGTAGCATTTTCCCTTCTGGTAGAGAATCCCGTCTAGGATGAGGCATTGTACTCGGTTGACATGTCTCTTTAGTCGCCTTTAATCAGGAGCATTTCCACAGCCGTTCTTTGTCTTTTATGACATTGACATTTTGAAGAATACAGTTCCTCCCCCTCTTCCCTTTAAAATAGAATGCTCCATGTCTTGTTTGTCTGATATTTTATCATGATTAGAGGAAATATCGCCTTGCCAGCTAGAATCGCATGTAAATGATGCTGTCTCCTTCTCGGGGTCTCACATCTGGAGCCACACGATGTCCCTCGTTAATGATGTGGCTTGCGATCACCTGGTCGATGTGGTGTTCAGTCGCTTCTTTGTGTAGTTATGTTTTCCCCTCTTGTAGTTAATAAGCAAGCCGCGGGGCTCAATAGCACTCAAATACTCTGCTCCTCGCCCAGGTTTCCTCCGATTTAGCATCTACTGATGATTCCTGTCGGAACCCATCTTCACTGTGTGGTTCCAAGAGGACCTTGCGACTCCAGATCCCCTTCCGCCCTTGCCAGCTGGCTGTTGGCTCCATGCTATAAGCAGGAGCTCTCGTTGGAACCTATTTAATTTGAATGCATCTAACTTAATGGGTTTTTCCATTATAGTTAATGCATTTTGCGTCCAGTTTAAAATTTTTTGCTTACCTCAAGCTTTGAAAATATTCTCCTACATTTTCTTCTAAAAGCTTTATTATTAGACCTTTGACATGTAGGTCTATGATCTGTCTGGGACTGTTTTGTCCATGCGATGACATGGGGTTGCTATGGTTAAAATGTGTCCCATGAAGCATGAGCTAGAAACAGTCCCCAAGGCCAGGTGGGAAGAGGCGGGGTGTGGGAGGTGGTGCGGGTTCTGCTTCCAAGGCGCACTGAACGCTGTTACTGTGGGAGTGGGCTGGGGATCTCAGAGTGGGTTTCTGATAAGGAGGGCGAGCTCGGCTCCCTTCTCTCTCTGGCCTTCTGACTCTGTGGGATGGTGCTGCGCAGATACCCTCGCTGGATGCCAGCACGAGGCTCTTGGGCTTCCTAGCCTTCAGAACTGTGAACCAAATAAACCATTGTTTGTAATCCACCCTGTCTTGGTCATCTAGCGTGATAGTAGGAAATGGGTTAAGACAGGGGTCCAGGTGAACTTTTTTCATATGGAAATCCCATTGACCCAGTGTTTTTATTAACAATTTTTATATACAAAGGAAATGTACAAATACTTTCCCCCTTTAAAAGAGTTAAAGGCCAGGAGCGTTTAATCACTTCATCCCCAGCCCTTTTTATATTTTTATTTTGAGATAGAATCTTGCTAACTTTCTTAGGGCATTGCTAAATTGCTGAGGCTGGCCTTGAACTTGTGATCCTCCAGCTTCAGCCTCCTGAGCCACTGGGAGTACAGGTGTGTACATTGTGCCTAGCCAGCTTGCATTTATTACTTAGCAATGAGTCTTGGGTCACTGTTGTGCTGATTCTGGTAGCTCTCCAAGATTCTTTTAAACAGTTGTACTGGATTATGTGTTATGTGTGAGAAACTGTGTCAAAGTACACGTTTGATGCAGCTCTGTTACTCAGTGTGAATTTCTAAGTTGGCTCTAATTTGTGGTTTTGCTGCCCTCTGACCTTTAGGCTCACCGTGGGAGCACTTGCTGGGTGGAGCCGTGAGGGACCTGGGAGCACCTCAAGAGAACACCCTGGAAGCAGCTACAGGGGCAGCTTGAGTCTGGAAGGTATTGGGATGGACCAAGGTCAAGCCAAATGGCTCAAAGAGGCTGGGGGACCTGCCTAGACTCTTGGTTAGTCAGAGGCCAAGCAGGTCTGGAAGGCCAGATCCTGGGATGCCAAGCCCACGCCCTTGTTCTTCAGGTGGTCTCTCCCAGGGCACAGCTGATGTCCCAGCCTGTCCACGGTGCTGACGCTGCCCTGTCCTCTTCCTGGTCCACCTCCCTCCCATGCTGGGCAGAGGTCTGCTGGCCGCTCCCACCCCTCAGCAGGCCCTTGGAACCCCTCAAGGGTCAGAACCACACTCGAGGTCCAGAGCCCACCCTGAGCCTCCGTTTGTTTAAAACTCTTCCAGGATCCCCCTTCGGGACAGGCAGGAACAAATTTGGAAGGGAGAGAAGCTGCAGCCCTTAAATCACATGTTAGGCAAAATAATCAAAGAATCTTCCCAAAATTTGTCAACG
The DNA here is from genome assembly GCF_021218885.2 of Marmota monax. Classification (NCBI taxonomy): domain Eukaryota; kingdom Metazoa; phylum Chordata; class Mammalia; order Rodentia; family Sciuridae; genus Marmota; species Marmota monax. The sequence continues at coordinate 4,001,238 of NW_026695234.1, read as the reverse complement.
GCGGCGCTGGGCCTGGCTGTTCAGTAATGACTCCCACTTGATGACAGATCTCGAGAAAATGCGTTTTGGAAGCAATCAGTATATGCTGAATAGGATCCTATTTTACAAGCATTTTATCTACTCTTAAGGACACGGGAGATGAGGAAAACAGATAAGCCTCTCTATTAATATTGATTAGACCATTATATATCTGAAAAAGAGATTTTAGTCAGAGATGATTGCATCTCACCAGAGCAGCCTGCCTTCTGAATCGAATCGCTTAATCTGCTGCTCGGCACTGGGGGTGTGGGGACAGAGACACGCTGTGCTCCTTCCCACTGGGCAGCAGAGGCAGGAGAGGGACGCCGGGTGAGAAGGTGGAGAGGCACTTGTCACTTACGTGCTTTCTCACCAGCTCCCAGAGGGCTCCAGGACAGGCAGATCAAAAAAGGAAGCAAAGGGACTGGGGTAGTGGCTCAGCGGTAGAGCGCTCGCCTGGCATGTGCGAGGGCCTGGGTTCCATCCTCAGCACCACCTAAAAATAAACAGACAAAATAAATGTATCAAAAAAAAGGAAGCAGGATTGAGGTTAGACTTTGGGAACAACTGCTTACTTCTAGAAGAGTTCAGAAGCTGAGGCCAGAGCACCCTGTTTTCTGGGATGGTTTTAAAAACAAGAAATACAATCCAAGGTCATGAATAGGCTTTCTTATGGTTGAGCCCCCCACATGGTGGGCAAACATTTAAAAATGTCCACCCTTGATAGTTACCAAGATAATCAACTTCCCACAATGAAGTATTTTTGCCATCTGACTTGCAAAAGAAAAAAAAATTAAAGCAGAGCATCCAGGGCTGGAGAACTGACAGTGAACCTGCGTTCTCATGTCCTGTGGGTGGAAGGGTAACTGAGGACAGGCTTTTATTTATTTTTTTCATATTTACCTTTTTTTAAAAAAATAATATTTAATTGGTATGAAGAGCTGTACATATTAATATGGTAACATGAGAGTCCAGAATTCAAGTTCTTTGGAAGAGCATTTGGTGACATTGATCAATGACTGACTTTCTGCCAAGTCCCAGGTTAGGACCTGGGTGGACAGTATTGAGTGAAACTCAAGTCTTTGCCCCGACAGAGCATACCATTCAGCAAGAGAAACTGAAAATTAAGAATTGAAAGGGGAACTAAATATTTACAAAATATGAAGAGACTTAAAGGAAATAAAAAGATGCTGGTGTGAGGGAGGGAGGTGAGAGAAAGCTTTTTCCAAGAGGTGGTATTGAGCTTGAGTCAACAGTGGTAAGAATGAGTTACAAGAAGAGGAGAACAAGGTTCTGGCAGTTGGAACAGCATGTGCAAGGGTCCTGTGGTAAGAGGTCTTTTGATGAACTGAGCAGAGCCCAGTGAGAAAAGCATGATGGGAAGCAGCTGGAGGAGTAGGTGGCTGGGTGATGGCCTGCAAATGCTGGTATGCCCACCTGCCAGGGGAGCCTGCAGGGTACTCTGAAGGGTGACACACACTATTGGCTGTCACTGTTTACAGAGGTTGCTCCAGCTGCTATGACCATAGTTCAAGGCTTAATAGAGAAAGCATCAAGGAGTTAGGAGCCCCTGGATGCAGTGACTGAGAGAGATGGCTGAGATGAGGGCTTCAGCAAGGAGGTATGTATCCACAACCTTACAGAGGTTTAACTCTTGGGCCCAGCAAGGCCACCACAGGGGATGATCAGATGCACACAGAGATTTATGTGTGAATCCACTCATTAAGGTTTTGGTTATAAATACCAGACTGGAAACCACGGAATCAGTCACGAGGAGAGGGCTGGGTAAACGATGCTCATGTAGACAGGGCTGCCATGTGCTTAGGAGAATGATTGTTTTAGAAGCCGATTTACTAACACAGAAAAATGCTTATGTTGTATCTTACTTGAAGATAAAATCAGGATACAAATCTCAAAATATACTATGATGTGGTGGAAGAAAATCATATTTTTTTCTGCTTAAACGCAATGCCAAAATGTTCATCATAACTTTTCCTGGCACACTTACGGTCAGTTTGAAGTTCTTTTCCCTACAGTTCAGTATTCCTCAAGTACCTTATAATAAGAACGTAGTTTTCTAATTAAGCAAACTTTTTTTTTTTGGTACTGGGAATTAAACCCAGAACCTAGTATCTTCCATGCAAGTGCACCACCACTGAGCTACATCTCCCCCAAAAGTCATTTTTAAATGCCAGGGTCAATCTCTGTAGGAGAGGCAGGATATGGAAGGAAGGAAGATGAGTTGAAACCAGTGTGAAATCAGCCTCTTCAGCAGAGATCCTCTTGCCCGTTCCTCCAGAAACCTGTCAACTTTCTCCCCATCACTTGGAAAGGTTCTCCAGGGCCTCAACAGTAAGGCATCTTAGTCCATTTTGTATTGCTGTAACAGAACACTACAGATAGGGTAAGCTATAAAGTAAAAAGCTCTCGTACATTTCTGGAGGCTGGGCTGAGGCTGAGGACCCGCCTCTGGCAAGAGCCTCTCACTGTGTCATCCCATGGTAGAAAGCAGAAGAGCAGCAAGTGCGTGAGACATCAAGATACCCAAACAGTAGCCATGAATCCTGTTATAATCAGCACTAATCCATGCATTAGGGCAGAACCCTCTGGCTCTTATCACCTCTTGAAGGTTCCACGTCTTTTTTTTTTTTTTTTTTTTTTTTGATACCAGGGATTGAACCCAGGAGCACTTTACCACATTTCTTCCACCCAGGAGCCACATCCCCAGCCCTTTTCAATATTTTATTTTAAGACAGGGTCTCACTGAGTTACTTAGGGCCTCATAAAGTTGCTGAGGCTGACTTTGAACATGTGATCCTCCTGCCTCAGCCTCTTGGGGTGTGGGGATTACAGGCATGTACCACTGGGCCCAGCCTTGAAGGTCCCACCTCTTGATACTCACATGGTGGGTTAAATTTCCAGCATGTGCTCTTTGGAAGACACTTTCAAACCCTAGCCTGTGGGCTGTTAGGCACTGTGATAAAATACCGGAGGAAATCAATTTAAAAGGAGGAAAGATTTATTTTGACATGTAGTTTCAGTCCCTGGTTGCTTGGCCCCATCGCTTTGGGACTACAGAGAGGCAGAACATCCTGGTGGGGAGCATGGGTAGAACAAAGCTGCTCACATCATGGCAGCCAGGAAGCGGAGACAGAAGGGGGAGGGGGGCCTCAACATCCCCCTCAAGGGGACATCCCCGGTGACCTCATCTCCTTCTCTGGCCTCACCTCCTGAAGGCTGCACTCCCTCCTACTCGTGTCATAGCTGGTGACCAAGCCTTTAGCACAAGGCCTTAAGGGACATTTAAGATCCAAACCACAACAGGCTGAAAACTTGAGAATCTCCCTTGATCCTTTCTCTCCTGGTTCCAGCATCCCAGCCACAGGCAGGTGCAGGTCCCCCTCCTCGGACCCCACGCGGGGCCTGGCCTGCCCGCGCACCATGGCTTGCTGGCATGGTTGCAGCAGCTGGGTTTTGAGGTCTCCCTGTTTCCACCCGCATCTCTCTTCTGCTCAGCACCCTCTCCCAGCCAGAGGGACGCGCTAACACGAACATCTGATCAAGTCACTCCATGGATTTGGGTAGAATAAATCCAAACTCTTTACCATGGCCTTCGAGGTCTTATCAAATCCACTAATAGAGAAACAATGGAAATTTAAACAATGAAACAGCTTTTTGCTTTCAGGTTAGCAAAGATTTGTAAGAATGAGAATCAGAGCGAGTTGGGTGAGGAGGTGGTGGAACTTGCTCTGAGCCTGAGGACCTCCGGCGGCTCCAGCATGTGGAGGTCCAGGAGGGAGGTCTGACCAGGAGACTAAGACGCAGTCAGTGGAGCAGGGATAACGAGGCCTGCAGGGGTTAGGGAGGGCCAGAGAGGGAACTGCTTCAGGTGAGAAGGTGCCCACTTGGGTCAAAGGCTACTGAGAGGGCAAATCAGAGGAGGACTGAGGACTGAGAACTGAGTGCAGCTTTGGCCACAGTGGTGCCCGGGTGGTGGGAGGGAAGCTATATTGCAGCAAAGGCAGAGGAGAGAGAGAGCCCCATGAAGCGGGCGGAGAACCCGTGTGTGGGTGAGTGTGCATGTATGTGCACATCTGTGTGTGCCGGTGGTGAGCATGGCAGTTATGAGATCCTGGGGCGAGACCAGCCTGAGGAGAAGCCTAGAAGAAAAGGAGAGCTCGGGAGGGGGCCTGTTGGCAGGGAGGGTCCCCAAATCCCTTCTGAGGGGCCAGCAGATAGCAGCAAGTGGCAAAGAAGGAACTCCAGGAAGCTGTGATATTTGCTTGCTGTCCCCAGGGGGATGGGCCCAGCTTAAAACTCATTAGAAAAAGCAAAGGAAGGCAGGTAAGAAGACGGCTTTGATCACTGCCGTATGGGAAGTGCAGTTCACATGGGGTGTCTAATTTTGTATCTGTTTGGGGATTCTCTGTAGGAAGAATGAGCTGGTAATGTAAGGGTCCCACAAGAAAAGATAAATAAGTGTGTGTGTGTGTGTGTGTGTGTGTGTCCACTTCCAGTTGGAAGGGAAAGTAAGGAGGCCCAGGGCCTTTGTTTTTGAACCTATTACTTTGGATAGGGTAGTTGGGTAGAGACAGTGGTTGAGCTATTATTTGGGGATCAAAGACAGTAAAATACTTTGTTTTGGTGTTTCAAATCCTGCATGTGGGGAGGCAGCACCTAAGAAAACTCCTTTCCCTACTGATTGTGTGCAACTTTTCTTTGCAAATCCTGCTTAGAACTGCCACCTCTAGGAAGCCTTGCTCCTGACTGTGATCTGTCCTGTCTTTGAGCCTAATGGCTTTGGCAGACTCTGTCATTGCTAAGGGTGGATGTTTATCCTCAGTCATTAAGAGGAAACTCACTCACCTCTTTGGGCCTCAGATCCTTTAGCTATCAAAGGGAATGAGGTCGACTCTAGCCCAGGAGTCTTGATCCTAAGGGTGCACAGGTAGTGTAGGGGTAGGGATGAGTGGGGGGTGCCAGGAATGTCTGTTATCTACAGGATGTTAGGTAGACCTCTCCATGGTTACCAACTGTGACTTCACAACAGTCCCTAAGTCAGGAACTATCACCACTTTACAAATGGCAAAGTGGGTGCTCAGAGATAGCAAATGAGTTGCCCATGCTTGTCTGGTAAGAAATGGCCAAGTCGTATCTGACAGGGCAGAGGCAGGCTCTGTGGTGCATTCTCCCAGGGTTAGCAGGGGGCTTCTGGAAGATTCCTTTGCCTCTCTGATCTCTTGCTCTTCTCTGTCTCTGCTCTGTTTCCCTGGCCTTAGAAACTCCCAGGGTTCAGAGTCACACATTGTCTTTTCTGTAGGTCAAGCACTGAAACATTAAATTCCTTTGGGGCCAGGCAGTAATTAAGTGCAGGGGGAAGTGGCCAGAGTGAGTGCAAACACGTCTGTTTCCTGAGTGGTGGCAACTGCCACTCCTGCAGAGCTCTTGTCTCTTAAGAGGCAGCAGCTCCTCGGCTCTGGCTGGCTGCTACCTCCTGGAATTAAGGCTCAGTATTATCAGAAGCTCTGATCTTTTAAGAAGCTAAAAACCTCTTGAATTTTAAAAATGGGTCCAAATGGTTTGTTCTGAGCTATATTTTAAAACAACGTGAAAATAAGTAAATAACATACATGAACAGCCTGAATGTTGCTCTGTTGAGTGACAGGCTTGCCACCCCTGAAGTCTGATCTCACCCTTGCCTTGCTCCAGCCAAGCTCAGGTGAAAGTGTCCCCTGCTCCAGGCACTCAGGACACAGGTGTTACTGCCCTTAGTGGGGATCATGGCTTGGTGAGCTTGTGATACAGCAGGATCCATGTTTCCCAGGAGAGTCCCCCCACCCCATCCCCTAGTACACTTCCGCATTTTCCAAGGGTGGAGCAGATGTTGGTAAGAACCAGTCCCAATTTCGTGCCTCTCTGAGTTGTTTTCTAGCTGGGCTTTGGACAACAATGTGAGATGGCAACTGTCAGGAACAGCATCTCCTTCATCCTCAAATTTTTCTCAGAGGGTCGTAGTGACGGGCCAGGTGGATGTTCAACGAACATTCAAATCTGAGCAAGAACTGGTAGAAATCAGAGACAATGAAACAGAGTCACAAGGACTTCAGATATTGGAGTCATTAAACATAGACTGAAACAACTTATTCAAACAAACAAACGAAAAATAACTTGAAATTTTCAACAGAGAACTGGAAACTATCAAAATATAACATATTTTTAAAGGAATGCTAGCACTAAAAAGAGAATAACTAAAATTAAGAACTCAACAGATTGGTTTAATAACAGATTAGACATGGTTAAAGAGAAAATCACTGAATTGGGATCTAGGTCAGAGCAAACTATCCAGAGTACAGCACTGAGAGATAAAAAGATGAGAAATACATGATGGAGAATAAAAGGCAAGGAGGACAAAATGAGAAGCTGTAGTTTATATTTAATTGAATTCTTAGAGGGATGAAGAAAGAGCAGAGAAAGGACAGGGCAAAAGAAATATTTTAGTGTTCTAAAAAGGAAGGAAGACATCTGCCTATAGTTCAAGAAGGCTTCAAAAGTGAATTGATCTGACACAGGAAGGATCAGTCACTCACTGGGGCAAAGGGTTCAGAAACTCAGACTTTGCAAATTACTAGGCCTAGAGGGGATCTGAACCACAGAGCCCTGACTTGGGAAAATGGACATTGGAGAAGGGATGGAAGTAAAGTTTCTATTAATTTCCTTGATAAATTTACTAATTCATTCATTCACTTCTTTATCAAGTCAATGCCTATTTGTTGAGCACCTGCCAGAGTCCCCATAACTTAGAAAATGGAAAGTCTTACAATTAAAGAAGATGTTTGTCCTTGAACAAAGCAACAGGTATATGAGTTTAGCATTTTGGAGCCCAGAATTGATATGACTCTTGGAACTCTGTGGCGATGGCATCTATGGTGAGTTTAGGGACACAGGCAGTTTGATGGAAAATGACTCAAACTAGGACCTGTGAAATCATGAGCCCATCTCTGAAGATAGCCAACAGAAGGCAATTTCATTCCAAATAAACTCTTTTATACTCTTAAGTAGGATTTGTAAAGTTTTTAAGAACCTGACCAACTTAATGTCATTTGTATTTTATTCATTTTTCCTGCAATTTCAGTAAAATTTATTGTAATAAATTGAGTGTGCCTAAACTTCACTAAAAAGAAGACACAAAGGAATCACTGTGCGGACATGGGCTACAGATAAAAGTGGCACAGCAGCCCCGTGGAGGTCACACATGGCAGTGGCAGTGGGTATGAAGGATGGCATGCCAAGGTACAGCTCAAGGGGACAAAGCTGGGACTCTGACCAGCTCTCCCACCTGGAGGTTGGGAGGGCTTGGAACACTTGAGCTGCTTGGGCTTTGGATTTCCTTACAATTCTCAAATTCTGGGGCATTCTACCCTTTTAAAGTCCCTTACCAGGAAAGTGCCCGGACAACATACTCCATGCAAATTCAGGGGATTCATGGACCCTAATCCAAAATCCTTTGATCCATCCCTTCACTATACTTTTGGAAAGCTGACTTCTTGCTGGTGGTGATTTGTGCAAATTCACACAGCTGGTGCCGGAGCCAGGACTCTTCCCCTGGCACCTTGTCTTTGCCTTCTCCTCACTCACCCCACACTCTATAGCTCTGTAGGATACAGGGGCACTGCTGTATCTTGTGTGAGGTGACACTCTCACTGGGTGTCCTAGGGGGAAAGCAAACACATTAGGCCACCCAGGGTGCAGTCAGGTTCCCCAGGTGTGTAGGGAATATCATTGAGTGGAGGATCCACAAAGGAAAACCCCTTTGGAGGAAGGGATCCCTTCCTGAGGGCCTGAGAGGTCAGTGCTAGCTACTTTTTGACCGAAGACTCTGGATAGAATAGAGTGCAGACAAAATGCTTCCTAGAACACGTCCCCTCCTCTTGCATATCAAATAGCTCTCCATCATGGCCCTGGGGGTTGGGAGACTGCCCTGGTTCCCAGTGTGCCTTAGCCAGGCCTCATCCCTCTCCCTTGTCACTAAGCATGGGGGACAAGGGGACCCTGACCCCAGTTCTGTGGCACTGATTTCCCTCTGGGGTCAGGCCTCTCTCTTTCTGTGTTTCTTCTCCCTCCTGCCGTCTTCCCTCTCTGCCGCGGGGAGAGCACAGAGGAGGTGGGGGGTTCCAGCGCCACACACCCAACTCTCATTTTCTTTCAAGAAAAAATTATGATTATTAAAGATTTAATCTTCAGTCTAAAAATACTGCAGTGTGAATGTTTCTGTTCCCCCAATCCCCTTCCCTCTCTCCCCATCATCTCCCTCTCTTAATCAGCGCCACTGATCACTGCACTGGGGGGCAGGCATGGAAGGCACCGGGCTCTGTAGCAGCCGATAGGAGATGTGGAATGAGGGGAGGTGCAGTCAGAGCTGCCGCTGGGGAGCGGGAGCCCAGGTATGCGGAGTCCCTGGCTTGCTCTGGCCAATATGCCCTGTGGGTGGGGCGGAGGCAGCCTCAGCTTCCTCTACAGAATGGAGAGCAGTTTCTTGAAGGCTGAACTGAAGGTGCGCTTCTTCTGGGTGAATGTCTGATTTGCAGTTTATTGATTCCATTTGCCACAGTATTTTCCTTAAATATTTTTTTGAGTCTAATGCACACCGTATGCACCCATAATGGCTCTAGCTAGCCTTGTTTTTCTGCAGAACCAATAAAGCAATTTGGATGAGATGAAATTGAACTCAAGCATGAGGAGAGTATGGCTGGAGGTGTGAACTGGGAACAGGGCATGGGCTTGAGATGAGAGAGAGGGGGGCAGATGGGGGTGCATCTAGAGAGGTGGGAGATAATGGAGACGAGAAAGGAAGTTAGAATAAGGAAACATGAAAGGGAGATAAGAAAGGGAGAGAAAAAGGGAAGGGACAGAAAGGTAAGGCTCAGAATGCTGTTTTATGTGACCTTAGGGCTCTGGATGAATTAAGTCTATGGGTGATCCTTGAATTACTTTGGAGTTTCCAATTCTAATCTCTTTTCTCTCTTACCCAACATTTCTGAGAAAAGCAAATGTGTAGATAACATTATCTGCCTCCCCAGAGCCCATGCACCCATCTCTAATTGGATAGCATCCAGCTTATGTGGGTAGGACTACTCCTGGGTTGGTCTTTAACTAGCATAAACCAATCACAGTATTCATCCCTCTGACCCCAGTGATTTGTTAAGGAAAAGGCATGTAACCCAGGACCAAGCCAATCAATGCATAGGATTCTTCTGGCCACGGTGATTGGTTCCAGAGCTACCTTGTGACGTAAGTTGGACCAATTAGAAAACCGGTTCAATCAGAGGGGGAATTTTGTTAAAAGTTGGGGTAAGAAAATCTCTTTGGTTATGCAAAAAGAAGCATGGGGTATTAGACCTGCAAGAATGAAGAAATCCAGTCTGAGAATAAGGCTGATACATTAGGAGAGGAGAGTGGAGAAAATCACACATAAGCGTTGCTCAGTCATCAGGGACATCACAAATCTCTGGATCAAACTCACCCTGAAGCTAAGACCCCTCTGGATGATCTAATTACATGTACCAATACATTTATTTTTTGGTTTTAAGTAATTTTCAGTTGGCTTTCTGTTACATGTAGTTGACAGTGAACTAATTAATATAGTATTTGAAAATTAGATCCCTCTGTTCTTCCAATTCTAGGCCTCATGGAAGCTCTCTCAGAATGTGTCCTAGGCCTGTGCTAGGAAGGGTTCCAGGGGAGTACAGGGATCACAGAAGCTTAGCTCAGTCCCTGGGGGCAGGGATATGGCTGGTAGGAGAGGAAAGGATGGAGGGGAAAAAGACCAGAGAATCCACATCCTGGATGGTCAAGCTCTTTCTTTGCAGCTGGGCAAACACCACCTCTGCTTGGCCCCAAGTCAGCCTTCGAAGCAGCTTTCATCTCCAAGTTCAAATTCCCTGGCCTGGCATCATCTCCCGCAGCCGCCAACCTGGCCCCTGCCCCTCTCTGAGCACGGTCCCTGCACTGCGCACCTGCTGTAGGCTTCCTGTCCCTAGGATAGGTGTCTCACATCTGTCTTTTGGATCTCTCCCACTTTCAAGTCCTGCCTCAGTGCCACCTAAAAAGCCTCCCCTGATTTTAATAACCCTGGAACACCCTCCTCCGGCTGGGGCAACCTCAGAATCTGTATGAAGTGGGGTGGGGAGTGGCCAGGGAGAACCTATCTTGAAAAATCAACATGTCTATTGTTTTTGCGCATAAAATTGCTGAGAGTGAAGTTAACAAACTGTTCTTGACTAGTGGAATTATATAGTAGATGGTGAGAGAAAGCAATTCTAGGGTCAGGGGTTAAAAAAAAATGTTGAGAATTCTTGCTCTAATTGATGAGCCCTCTTCCCTGTTTGACCTCCTAGTGGTGCTCTCTGGGTCCTGTCTTCCACTGTAGTTATTTGTCTATTGATCTAGCTCTTGCACTGGGTCAAAGAACCACGGACTGCTAGAGCTGGGTGGGCCCAGGGAGAGCGGTGGCTGCAGGGATCCCCCACCTGTTCTCCTGCTGCCCCTGACCGATGGGGTTGACCTTTTGCATTATGCTCCTAAAATGATTTTTAAAATCTGGGTTTGAAAGCTGTCACCCTCACCTTTCTTTTGTGTTCAGGAAAGCGTAAATGAAAGGGTATGCCTCTGGAACAAAGAGGTCACTGCTTGGCTCTTTTTAAAGACCTCAGTGAAACTGTGGTCTTGACAGCCTAATTTGTAGAGATAAAATGCTTTCCTGCGTTTATGAAGCAATGCTGTGCATGACCAGAGCAAAGCTGGGACGTCTGAGCTAGATCTGGGTTAGAGTGTGGGGAAGACACAGGGGAAGGAGCCTCCTGCCCCTCAGGCATGAAGAGCATCTTCAGTCTCCCTGGGAGTGAGGAGGGCGCTGTGAGCATCCTTGCTCCCCCATGTCATCACCAATGGGGTCAGACAGCAGAGGTGGGCGGGAGACAGCTGTGGGGAACCTGAGAATGTCAAGGCTTATGCCCTGCTTTCTAAATGTGAGGTGAGGGCAAGCTTCCTGGAGCAGGTGCAGGTCTGTGTGGCCCCTGGTCAAACATGGCACAGCTCTGATAGATGGAGGTGTCCAGCAGGGTGGGGGTGGGGTTGGATGCCCTCTATCTTGCACAATGGAGAGTCTGGAAGTTCTAGATGTCCCAGATATGGGGTGGCAGAAGTGCTGAAAGAATCAGTGTGTGGAAGAGGCCTGAGTCAGAATGAGGAGGCCATGTGAGTGGAGGTGGTGGCAGTGGCTGGGGCCTTCATGTAAGGGTGACACTGGGATCCCAGAAAAGGTCAGTTTGTACCCAGAGGACACTGGGTTGGAAACCCAGGGACAGGTGGCCTGGGGGACACATCACAGAGGCCAACCATAACCCAGAGGCAGCAGATGGGCTAGGGGCTGCTCTGCCACCCCAAGGTAATCCAAGGAAGGAGAATGGGGTAAATGACACCAACAGGGACTTTGATCTTGTTTTCAGATGAGTTACTATTTACTGGCAAATTCCCCTCCCCGCCCCTTTCACAAACCCCCATGCCGCTGGGCTCTCTGTAGAAATGGAGAACCTGGATCAGAAAGTGATTGGTTATGGAAAAGAGTTACTTGGTCTTACCCATTTGAGTTGTTGGGTGTAAATTCCACTCTATTCTGTGGCAATTATAATTTTGATGAGGCATGACTGAGAGCCTGTAGGGATGTGTATCAGGCAATCTCACCTAACTTGGGAGATCAGGAGGGGCCTCCCAGAGGAGGTGATATTTAAGTGGGATCCTGGAAGGTGCTTAGAAGTTAAAGTCAATGGGACATAAAGGAATCAGTGTTCCGGGGAGCGGGTGACCTTTGCTTCTTCATCCTGTATGAAGATCACTCTAGAGTCTCCCGGAGTGGGCTGCCCCATCTCCCAGCCAGGGCCAGGAGCAATGGGATATTTCCCAGAGGCCTGGGCAGCTCACTTTGTGTGCCCTTTGCTGGAAAGAGGTGGAGGTGGAGGGAGCTTGGATCTGAGCCCTGGCCAGGCCTCCTGACAGCTCATTTTTCCTGGGAGTTTGTCCCTCGATCTTCCGGTCATCGCAGCCCCCAGCACCTTACGGAGGCTCCCAGACTTTTGCCATCTGAGCAGGAATAGAGCAGGGGACTCACAGCCCCCATGACCCCTGCCAGCCCATATGCCCTGCAGTTCAGCCAGGAGCGGGTGCGTGGGGTTGGCCGCTGAGCTTAATGGCCAGGAAAGGAGAGGATCAGGCATCTTCCATCTGCCGGCTGAAAGCCTGTGCGGAGGAAGCCCATTAGCGGCCACGATTCCTGTGCCAGCCTCAATTAGTCCAAGCAGGAGCAAAGGGCAGCGTGGGCAATAGATCTGCAGCCAGGCAGGATGGAGAGAGCTTCCCTTCCTCTGCTATGGGGTCTCTGCAAAGGCTGGGTGCCCAGGAGAGCCTTGGGTGTGGATAGATAGCATTTGGGGGTGAGGGGAGGCAAAGAGAAAGGCAGGTATTCTCACGCTTCTCACTCTGGCTTTGAAAAAAAAAAAAGTTCCAGATTGGAATCAAAACCACAGCAGTTCAAGTTTGTGCTCACGGAAAGTATCTGGACCCAGGCTGAGTGTGAGCAAATGGACTCCAGTGCACAAGGGCAGAGGAGGGCTTGCCGGGAAGCCCATTCTCAGACTGGCAGGCAGGGTGGGAAGAAGAGAGAGCTACAGCCCACACTGGCCTGAGCCTGGAGGGGCAGCACGCAGGCAGTGGGCGTGAGGGGCTTTTAGAGGCAGCAAGATGTTGGGTGTGTGGGTGCCAAGGTCATGGCCCACGTCTCCTGGGAACCTGGGAAAGTGGAGACTCCTAAATAGATCTCTCAGAGCCCCTGGTGGCAATGGTAGGAGTGGTGGGCTAGGTCCTGGCTTCTAAGGAGTCATTTCCGCCGAGATCAACCCCTTCTTTAGGATGTCTGCCCCTCGTGGCAGGTCCAGGGAGAGGACTGCCAGATAAAACGCAGGACATCTGGTTAAATCTGAATTTCAGATAAGCAACAAAAATTGTTTAGTATAGGTCTATCCCATGCAACAATTGGGACATACTTATTCATTACTTAATCTGAAATTCAAATTTAACTCTGTATTTCTATTTGCAACATCTGGCTGCCCTCTTTCTAGCACAGGGTCTGCAGACTGTCCAGGGGGAAAGAGGCTGTATAGTAGGCTGACCCCTGGTTCTCTGTCTTGGGCCTGTCCTGAGAGTGTGAGAACCACTTTGGAAAGTCACCTGAGATGTGGTTGATTCTGATCAATATCTTCCTCATAGCAGCCACGATAGGGAAAACTGCTTCCTGTTCTGAACTTTGGTGAACAAGAGGGCAGGACCCAGCTCAAAGGAGCACCCCTTCCTCAGCTTGGCAAAGCCCGGAGCATCTTTTGGATTCCTGTGGCTTGTGCTCTGGTGCCCCCCCCCCCTTCCACTGGCCCAGGAGATGACAGGCGTCATTCCCAATCAGACTCCCCCGTGCCCTGATGAGGGAGTGCCCAGGCACCTGTCCTGGGCACTTCTAAGCACTGGTGTTCAGCTTCCTGACACAGGGGCTGCTGCCCTCCAACCTCTTAATCAACTCTTCCAGAGGCCTGGGAAGCCTCGTGGAGTGGGTCGTGGGATAGGGTGGCAGGGTGGGGAGCATAACGTTCCAGCGCTCAGCCCTGGACACTCTCACCATGGGGAAACCAAGCAATTCTCTGGGCCCCGGCTGGGGAGTGGTGCTTATTTTTATTTCCTTACTTGCAGCATGGAGCTCTAGGCCTGCCACCTGGCTGGGGCTTGGGACAGTCAGTTCAGTGGTGAAAATTCATGAAAATGGGCTGAAGAGCAGGGAGAAGGTGTTTGAACAGGGTGAGTCCTCATTAGGCTGATGGGGGAGGTCCTCAGGAGCAGGTCGGAGCATGGGGCAATGACAAACCTGCAGAGTTCGTTATGCATCACTGTGGAGTCCCGCAGGTCCAACCCCAGACACATTTAAATATATTTCTCTCCCCACTTCTCACAGTTCATGCTCTAGGGGTCAGCCCATCTGTTTCTTTTTTTTTTCTTTCTTTCTTTTGTTCTAAATAAGTAGTTGTGCATGACAGTAGAATGCATCTGACACATCATACATATGCAGAGTATAACTTCTCGTTCTTCTGGTTGTCCATGATGTAGTGTTACACGGGTCATGTAATCATGTAGGCACATGGGTCAGAGTGTCCGACTGATGCTGCCATCTGGTTTTAAATGAACAAAGAGGCAGGGCTGCAGCCTCTTCCCCTAAGAGAAGATTCCTGGGGCAGACACTCTCAGCCGACAGGCTCGCTTCTGATGCCACCCTCCTCTCCGTGATGTTTTTGGCTACTGCCTATCTTCCTTGTCCCCAACCTGAATAAGCCTCCACTGCCTGAGGCCAATTCATAATCCTCAATTTCCTCAAAACCTGCTGAAAATGGATGTCTTGTTGGAACTGCTCCAGATCGGCTGTGCTTGGCCTGAAGGCTGCAGGCACCTCCCTCAGCTCTGTGTCCCTTCGTGGATCCTGGGTTTCTGGGTGTCTTCCTTTTCTGTAGTCTAGATCCTCCCCTTCCTTTTCCTCTTGTGCTCAAAGCCTTTCTCAGAGGGTGCCTGAACCTCAGACGCAACTTGCTGTCTTTTTTTTTTTTTAAAGAGAGAGAGAGAGAGAGAGAGAGAGAGAGAGAGAGAGAGAGAGAGAAAGAATTTATATATATATATATATATATATATATATATATTTAGTTATCGGCGGACACAACATCTTTGTTTGTATGTGGTGCTGAGGATCCAACCCAGGCCCCACGCATGCCAGGCGAGCGCACTACCATTTGAGCCACATCCCCAGCCCCAACTTGCTGTCTTTTGATTTGAGAATCAACCTTTCCTACTGGATGTCCTTAGTCACTCTTTTTAGCTCCAAATTATCAAATGTCCCTTGGCATCTCCCAGGGACCCTCTTTTGCCCCCCCCCCCCACAATTATACATTCTTTGACAGTTGACTACTGAACTCGAGGATTATAGAGCTTTACCATGCTCAGGTATTCAGGGCACCTCAAAGGAAGATGGACCTGGGGGAAGCTGAGGATTGAGGCTCATGTCTGCCTGCCGGCCTTGTTCTGTTGATCTGGAGGGTGTCAGCAGCCTACCTAAAATCCCAGGGATGGTTAGGGACAGAATCAAGTTCGAGACCTGCATCCTTTGAATCAAAATGTATGAAATTTTAAAATTCCTTTTAAATTCCAGCAGAGCCAGTGTGAGGGTGGGAGGGGGCACTGAGTTGACCCTTAACTACAGCTCCAGGCCTGGGAAACCCACCTCTCTCTTCATTCCTCACGCCAGCTCTGAGCCAACCACAATAGGATGCAAGTTCTCTTCTGCCCACTGGGCTCTGAGGGCATAATAGAGGGCCAGGCACAAAGCCAGGACCTGGTTGGAGCTGAATTAAGACCAGGCAGCTGCCTGGGATGTCAGTCTAAGTCGGATGCATAAATATCACCGGAAGTGTGCCAGCTTAGAACTGTGTAGACCTGTGCTCCTTTCAGGGTGGAGGTGTGTGGCTGGGAGGAACACTGAGAATCTGCTTGGGATCTAGGGTGAGGCCTCGAAGGGCAACCACTGTCAGGTCACCATCTGTCAACCACTTTTTGGGGTGGTGACCCAATCAGCTGGGGGGCTCTGGCTCTGCCAGGTAGGCATGGAGTGCATGTTTGGGGCCAGAGCTGAACTGCTTAGGAAGAGGCCATGACATGTCACCTAGTCTCATCTCAGCTCTTCCCCCACATACCCCTGCCCTCACCTTCAAGATCATGTGGAATCATTGAATATTGGTTTGAATGAGGGTCAAATTATCACCCTGTTTGGGGCTCTCAGGTATTTCCAGAAATCTCTGAGGATCAAGTGAGGGTTCACAGGCACTCCCCCAATCCAGGCCCACCTTCTCCACCCAGCTAGTGCCCTGCCCAGCCCTCCACCCCAGCCAAGCTTCCCCCATGCTCCCCACTTACCCATTGCCCAGCCCTCCACATTGCCTGCCACCCCTCCTCTGCCAGGTCCTTAGCAACCACTGTCTTGTGAAGTCCAACGGATGCCTTGGACTTAATCCTTTACAGTCTCTCCAGTTTTCAGTGCTGTGACAAGTACTTCCATCTTAAAACTTTCTTTGCCCTGGACTCCTTCAATAAAGCTATCTCTTGATTCTCTTCCTTTTTCTCCTGCTCGGCTCTCTCCTCTTCATTGCCTACTCTTTAGGGGGGCCATTCCCTCCTGGCACCAAGCATCCTCTTAATGCTCATCTGTTCCCTTGTTTATTTCTTTGCTCATTCAGCAGATATTTGTGGGGCACCTACTATGAGTGTATGCTGTTACAGGCCATGTTGTGTCATGGTGAAAAGATCCCATTTGTCCCTGTGTTTACATCCTGTGTGAGGTGTGTGTGTGTGTGTGGGGGGACTATAATATGCCGATTTATAGATAAGGAAAGCACCTACTACTTACCAGTAGTAAGCAGGGGAAAGCAGCATTGAAGTGCGGCAGGGTGTGTGGAGCAGCTCTGGGGGCTGCGTCCAAGGTGGTCAGGGGAACCTCTGCAAGGAGGTGGAACCTTAGGAAGCCAGGGGAAGGGAAACCCTGGGCTGTAAGCCTAAGGAGTTCAGGCAGGAGGACGGGAGATGGGAGAGGCTTCTGCAGAACCGCTGGACCAGGTGAGAAGCTGGCTTCCTGTTCTGGATGGAGGAAGCCCCACGTGTTTCACAGGGACCTGGACTGAGCACTCAGGCTGCTGTGGGGGAGAAAGGCTGTGGCAGGGAGGGATCAGCAAGCATAGGAACCGGGCAACCAGGGCTACTGCAGCTTCCCAGTTGTCCTAAGCAGAGTGGAAGCAGCTGAGAGAAGAGAGAGGACACTGGATGTGTCTCTGAGGGAGGGGTGGCAGGTCCACCCTATGACTTGGATATGTGCAAGGTAGGGAAGGATATGAAAGATTCAGAATGCCTCCGAGTCTGTCTCATGCATCAGGACAAATGGTTGGCTGTGCACTAAGCCGGCTATTTCTGGGACGTGCACGAATACTCTCAGCCTCTTTCTTTGCCCTAAAAGCTGGGATGAACCTCAGACCTGCATCTTCATCCTTGCCGTGCTCCTGACTTCCAGATCCATTTATCCATCCACCTCCTGGATGTCTTCAAGTGTGTGTGTGTGTGTGTGTGTGTGTGTGTATATATATATATATATATATATATATTTTTTTTTTTTTGGTACTGGGGATTGAACTCAGGGGTGCTTAACCACTGAGCCACGATCCCAGCCCTTTTTTTTTCAAATTTTGAGACAGGGTCTCGCTAAGTTGCTTAGGACCTCATTAAGTTTCTGAGACTGGCTTTGAACTTGTGGTCTTCCTGCCTTAGCCTCCTGAGCTGCTTGGGATTATAGGAGTGCACCACTGCGCCTGACTCCAGGTATTTTTCACAGGAGCCTCGAGTGGGCATTCAATTAATTGAAGGGAAAGCCAGCCTAGGGCTTGTTCTCACCTGTTCCTTCCCTGGCCCAGCTTTCTACACCCCGAGTCCTGGCAGTTCAAGCTCCTAAATGCTTCCTGGTTTTTGAGCCCTATCTCTGGATCTGCCACCAGTTTCACCAAGTCACCTTGCAGACTTAGTGATTTTTTTTTTCTTATTTATTTATTTACATTTCTTACTTGCATAGGATTTATTTATTTTGGAATGAATCTTTCAACAAGAACCTTCCCAGTCTTTAGGAACTGGGAAAACTAGCTGGTTTACCACATTTCTTACATTCACAGGGCTTCTCTCCATGAGTATTTTCATATATGAGAAGGAAAACAAAACATCACATATTCACAGGGTTTGTTAGAATTCGTGATTTAAAAAACTTTTTTTCAGAGCACAAATCTGATCATGTTGTTTTCTTTCCAAAAACTCTTTGGTGACTCTCTTTACCTTCTGGACAGTCCACATTCCTTGATCTCTGCATCCCTGCTGCCCACCAGTGCCCCCAAGCACTTGTGGTTCCTAAGCAAGGTGCTCCCCGCCCTCCAACTGGTGCACCTTGCTGTAGCCCTTTCCTGGAGTTTTTGTCTCCTACACTCAGCCCTCACCTTCCCATGTCAGCCACTCTTCAAGAAAGAGCTTCATGAGCACTTCCTCTTAGCAGCCTCTTAGCTCTTTGCCTGTCCTGGGGTGAACCCACACCAAGGACACGCTGGACATGCCCAAATCATCACACTCATGGGGCACCTCATCACGGTTCCTGGCTTCACTACACACCTGGTGTTCAAGGTCAAAATTCTTCTTTTCTAGGCTTCCCAGTCTCTCTCAGCTCCCCCACCCTTCAACTAGCCATCAAGCAGGTTCATTCTAACTCCTAAAGATGTCCCAGGTAGGTCCTATTTCTATTTTCCCCACACATAGAAATTTTCTTTGAGTGTTTTCCTGACTGCCATGACATGATGATTTGTGAAGTTTCAAGCTGTCTGCTCCTCCCTCCCCTTTTTTCTCCTGCCTCCCTTTTTAGATCGAAGACTGATGGATCAGGAGTGCAGGGTGTCTGTCTGGGAACCATGTGTCTTGGGTGCCTAGCAACATCTGACGCCTGTGAGAACTCTATGTTGCTTGGATGAACCACATGTGCCCTGCCCGGTCCCCTAGAAGTGCCAGGTTCTATCTTGTCCTCCCTCTTCCCTGCCCCTCACCTGCTTACCCTGCCTTCCACCTCCAAATCCCAGTGAAAATGGCACCTGCTTCAGGAGTCCTCCTGAGCTCTGGATGGGGTCAGCTCCCAGGGTCACACGCTCCACAGCGCTGGGTGATTCTTTCTTACGGTGCTCACCAGGGTTGGCTGTGAGCATGTACTTTTCTGATTATCCGCTCAGGTCTGCCTTCCCCTCTAGGCTGTGACCTGCACTCGAGTCTAGGCACTGTGTCTGATTTTGGTTCCTCTTGAACTCTCAGTGCCTGAAACCCAGTAGGAGCTAAATAAATATCCTGTGGATGAACTATTCAAGAGAATTTGTGAACTTTGAAGTTCTTCTAGTGGCTCTCCACTTTTCTGGGCCACTCCCCATCTGTCACATAGGTCCCCCAGAGGGATTGATTCTGAAATGTCATGGGGGTGAGTAAGGAAAGGACATGTGTAGTTTAGGGACGGCCATCTCCTCTCTGTCCCTGGGACAACTGTGTGGCAGTTTACTTTATACCTGTGTGTAGTTTTAGCATATCTATCTTAGAGTATAAGTTCCCGGATAGAAAAAACTGGGCTTATGAGAGTCTCTGTAAAGACTGTGTATACTTAAAGGAAGTGGAAAAATGATACAGGCCTAGCTAGGGTGTTGCACTAAAAGCTCTTTTCTCGTGGAAGTTGGGGAGAGTACAAGTGTTACCCTGGCAGAGGCCCAGGAAAGTATTTAAAGACTTCCCTCTTCAGAAGGATCCCTCCTGGAAGGCCAAAGGGAAGAGGTAAAACCTTCCCCCACTCCCTCCCCTTTCTGTGTCTCTGCTTTGGGGGAAAATTGCAGATATAAATGCGGCCATCTCATCCTTTCCTGAGTACTGATGTTGGACAAGACTTTGGACGTTGTGACTCAGTTTCCCTTTAAGAGCTGGAATTCTTCTGGGGGCTTCGATGGCAGATTTCACAGAAGTCTCAAGCTGTCTGCCTTCTGGAATGAGCCTTGGACACTGAGGTTAAGTAGCCTGGTTTGGATACTTTAGAGACCAGGAGCTCACTCCCTCTCCCAGCAGCCCAGCCCACTGTTGAGTAGAACCTCTTCTTGTCATTGTTGCCCCTGGCTCTGCTCACAGAATAAGGGGCCTGACAGGTCTCTGCAGGCGCCTGGCGGTGGGGCATGGAATGGTTCTCCAACATGGCCTTGCTGTGATCTGGCCCCTCGGCTGGGCTCTTGGAGTGGGGATCCATCTCCCTCTTTTGGAGAATGGAGGGGGTTAATCGGTGGGTCTGGCTGTTCCTGGGTGGATGTCTCTCCTCATTGCCCACCCCCCACAGCAAGACACTTCCTCCTGTGTGCCCCCGTCAGCCTCCACATCTGTCACCCAGCTATGATTTTCCTAAATATATGTCACCCAGAGGACGAAAACATTTGATTGCTGGGGAAAAAGACTTTTTTTTTTTTAAAGCCTTTCAAAAAGTGAGTCATGATTGGCCTAAAAATAGCCTGTGGAAATCAGAAGAAACAAACACACACACACAAAATGATACTAAAAATCCAGAGTACCTAATTATAGGAGAAAGGAAATGGTTTGGCAGAATTGGGATTCCAGTGATGTTTTCATATTTTCTTTGAATCAAACATTGTGCAGAGAGAAAGAAATACACTTGGCATTGTTAATAAATTTTCCAACTCAGAGACTCAAAGTCCCCCTATCAGGCTATTTACAGCCTCTGTGGGCATTCCTGAGTTTGTGGTGTTTGGACTTACTCCCCTCTCTGCTTTTCCCTGGGGCAATCCCCGTTCACCACCATAAACCTCACAACAGGATAATCAATCAGGCCGTCTGTCACCATCGCTCAGTCCAGACACTGAGCAAGGACCTTGGGTGAGGAAAGTTCCATAGAGGGCACTGAAGAAAGATTATTGAGTATATGGTTCATGAGCCCATAGGAAAAAAAAAACAAAAAACGGAGTGATCACTAGGAATCATCTTGGGTTCACCAAGCGTAAGTCCAGCCAAAACAAACTCCTTTCTCTGGCTGATTGATTTCTAGACTGGTGATGAATAGTGCACGATGGACATGGCGAATCTGGATTTCAGCAAGGTATTTTGTAAAGACTTTGATGTAATCCTCAGGGACAAGATGGAGAATTGTGGATTAGACAGTAATAGAGTTAGATGGATTAGCAGACCGAGTGCACCAGGAGCCAACAGTGGGCCAGAACTGGCAGGAAAGCGAGTACAGTCTTGGGCTCTATTGATGGAAGCACGGAGCCCAGAAGAGGGGAGATAATAGTATGTCCCTCTCTGCTTGGCAGTGTCCAAACCACATCTGGAGCATTGCATTTCATTCTAGAAGCCACGATGGAGCCAGGATTTTGACAAATGGGATGGCATTTGGAGGAGAGGGGATGAGGTGGCCCAAGGTCTTTATACCATGCCAGCACGAGGAGTAGTTGAGGGAGCTGGGGACCTTAAACCTGGAAGACAGAACGTCTAAGTGGATCCTGACAGCTGTTTTCAAATATTTAAAGGTCTGCTGTGGAAGACCGAGCGGAAATGTTGGCTGCAATGTCAGCAGCACAGCACTTGACAGCCAGGTGGTTTTTGGTTTGGTGTCTAGTATCCAATAGGAAGGGCAGGCTCCTAGCCCTTTGAGGGGCCTGCTGCCCCCACACCTGCATGTGCTTTCCATCCTGGAAGAAGACCTGAGTGTGGGACCTGGCCTGCTGTGCACACTCTTCCTTTGCTGCTTACCAAAAAAAACAAAAATAAAAACCAGCCCTGTGCCGGGCCTGGAGGAGGATGGAGGGATGCAGGGGACCCTGCCCTCTGGGACTTCAACTGAGTCTGAGAGTTGGACACATGAACAACTATTATCCAGACAAGGATACCATTATTGTATAAGAGGAAAACCATTGGATTGCAAGAAAAGTGGTCTGTTTGCTGGTTCCTGCTTAGCTGCTGGTGAGCCGAGTGACCTTGGATGGATCATGACATCTCTCTGCCTTTCAGGTGCCTCATATGCCAAGAGGAATGTCTACAGTGTGGTCTTCAGCCTGCAGGACGTACCCATCACCGAGACACATTTCAAATGCAGCCTTCAGTTCCACCCACATCAGCATCCTGGGGTGGGTGGCCAAATGGTTCTGATTCAGGGGAGCTCACTGAAGAGTACTGATGGGGTGAAGAAACAACTTGGCTTTTAGGAGTTTGGAGGTTGCTGTTGAGAATGAGAAGGGTGGACCGGAAGGGAGACCGCCCTGATAGGAGGTGTCTTAGCTGGTTGGGTTGGGTGGCTTATAAACAGCAAACACTTTTTCTCAGTTATGGAACCTGAGAAGTCCAAGACTTAGGTTCTGGCAAATTTGGTGTGTGAGGAGGGCTTTCTAGTTCCTAGATTATGGCTTCTTGCTGTGTCTCACCTGGCAGGATGAGGGATCCTTCTGGGGTCCCTTTTGTAAGCACACTAGTCCTGTTTAGGAGGGCTCTCCCCTCAATCCAATCACCTCTCACAGGCCCCATCTCCTGATACTGTCACCTTGGGGGGTGGGTTTCAGCATAGGAATTTTGGGAGGGGGTTGCAAACATTCAGTTCATTGCAGGAGGCTACCGCTCTGAGCTGGGGAAGACGGAATGGCAGCCAGGGCTAGGGCAGGGAACCCAAAGCCCAGGGAGGGGTCTTCCTGAGAGCCAGAGCTGGATGAGGAAGGAGAAACGTTCAGATGATTTACCATGCACTCGGCACATGGGCTCTCCTCCCTGAGGGTGGGGAGGATGAGGGCCACAGCTTATCACCTTGGACTGGAGATGCTGACTCTGGATCTGTCAAACTGGGGGAAATCTGGGTCTCCTTGAGGTGCTCATGAACACTGTGGAAGAAAGGGGGTCTTCTTCTCTCACCAGGAATGGAGACCTTTGTAGGGGAAGGATCCACAAAGCTGCTGAAGTCCTTCCCAAACCAGTTCCACTGGTGGGAGTCCCTCCTCCACCAGCACTTCTCGGCACCCTGGCCTCCCTCCCTGCCTGCCTCCCCTCTCTCTGTCTTCTTCCTCTCTCCTCCCTTCCTTCTTCTCTTTCTTCCTCCCCTTCCTCCTCCAGGCAGCAACATCAGGGAAATAATGAGGTTGCCCAACTGGCGGTGCACGCACCATCAGGGTGTAGAATGAAGACGGATGACTGTAGCTAAGAGACAATTTGAAAAGGGATAAATACAGGCAACAAGTTATTCACCACGGCAATTTGTAAAGAGCGTTAAAAACCTGCAGATGGGTTGTTTCACATCATCTCCTTTTCCATTTGCAGGCTGACAGGCCCGGGTAAACGACAGTGATGGATGGCTTCGAGCAGGGCCCCTTAATCTACCGCTCTGCCATTGATTAGTTTGGCTCACACCGCACCCCGGGGGTGGTGGACGTGACCTGTCTTCTAGAATGGAGAGCCTGAGCTGGGGCTTTGGACTTGGAAGAGACTCTGCAGAGAGAGGATGGGGTGGGGGTGGGGAGCAGAGGGGCCAGGAAGGGCTTGGCACCGGGGACCTGGAGGCTGATACAGAGCAGCAGGAGGTTTCTTCAACAGAGGAAGAAGTTGATGGGCAGAGATATAGGGAGAAAGTAACTAGCAGAGGTGGAGAACCCAGAGTCCAACCCCCCACTCCAGCCTCCATGGAAAGCCTTGTGCCCTCTGTTAACCAGTCATGAGTCCCCAGGACTCTTTTGAAGTCTGCTTTTTGGCTTTATCCCAAATGCCCAACCAAGTGTCTTACTCTGAATGCATCTAAAGGGAACCATCCACCAGGGGTCTGAGTGGGGCAATGGAGATCCCCGGAAGCAGGTGCCAGTCATCTGTCTTGGGTGGATCCCAGGCTGGGTTTAGGATGTCCAGTGGGACGAGTGAATGACGGAGAGACTCTGGAGATGATGCTGAGGCAGGAAGGGCATGGGCTGGCAGCCTGCTGCAGAAGGATCAAAAGATTAGGAAGCATCAAAGACTACAAATTTAGGGCAAGGTGAGAATGTACAATTCCCTGTAGTGCCTAAGAAATTAGGGAGAGAAGAGCAATTGGAGGAAGAGATATGTTGCCATATTGGAAAAAGCACTGGAGTGGGATTGGGTGAACTCTGGTCTTGCCTCTGCTCCTCATGGGGCTCATTGCAGGATGCTGGCCAATGGTGGGAACTCCCCGGGCTTCTGCATCCTGAGTCTGCAAAGAGAAATGTGGAAAGTTGTAGAAGCTCAGGCTTATCATGGGCTTTGCCTTTGAGGGAAGGTAAGTATTACCATCCCTATTTTAAGGTTGACAAATAAAGGCACAGGCAGGTGAAGTAACTTGGCCAAGGTCACACAGCTTATCACAGGGAAAGCCTGAACTAAGGCTCAGGTCGATGCACCTACTATATCACGATGCATCTACTACATCCAGCCCTTAGAGAGAAGGGAGGCTAATGAAGTGCAGACTAACAGATTTCCAACCAGCCCTTGCCTACATTTTAATCTTTAGAACAAAATATGTTCTTGTAAAAGCCCAGCAATCATTGCCTGCTGGTCCATGAGTCTGAAGTGCCCCAGAAATGCCCCAGTCTGGCCAGAAAGATGACAAGAATATAGATTAGGACTGGTTTCCTTAGAAACAGACCGAACACTGAATGAGATGACCACTGCGGATCTAGTGTCCTCACTATGTGCTCTTGCCATGAACCCTCACCCTTCTTTCCACACTCAGGGAAGACCTCCTCCTCCCGGAAGTCCTCCCTGATCACCACAGCTTCAATGAGGACTCCCTCCTCTCCTGATCACACACAACCTTCTTATTGCCAGTCAGGCCCAGGGTTCTAGGATCTGCTTCATAAATGTGATTACTTGGTATGCATGTTGGAGAGAGTTGAAATCTAGGGCTTTTACAGCCCCAACAGGGCAACGACCCTGAGTGAGTCAGGATGAGTGAGTAGAGCCCGCTCTGGGCAACTAAGCCCCTGCCTGCCCTTGGACAGGTCGCTTTGCCCTTTCTGGATTTGTGGTTCTGGCTTGTCAATCAGGGGTGATGGTGGTAGAGAAAGATGATCCAGGTCAGTGGTTCTCAGCCTTGACTGTCCAACAGAAGCACCTGTGGAGTTTCTAAAATGCGGAAATCTGGGACTGAATTCTACTGAATTAGGATCTCAGGGGAAATGGCCTTAGCTTCTGCACTGTTTTGTTAACTTCACATCCGATTTTGATGTTCAGCCTGGGCGAGGAAACAGTGGCCTCCATGGAGAATCATAGCAGCTATCATCAATTCAGTTATCTTGCATATTAGGCACATGCCTTAGCATGCTTTTCTGACCATAACTTGGCTACTGTCTTAAGTCAGGTTCTGCAGGAAATGGTCTCCAAGACAGAGACTTGTGGGCAGGAGGCTTTCCAGGGAGCATGCTCAGAGAACAACAGCCGTGGGAGGAAGGCCAGATTGGGCAGAGAGGACTGTGAAGTCACAATGAAGATCTTAGCTGGTCCCTGAGGTGGTCCTTCAGAGTTATCTCAAATAGAGGCTGGGGGCCAGGCTTTGGCTACAGGCTGCTCTTGAGGAAAGGGCCCGCCCTGATGGCAGGGCACCTCCCCTTGGGGAGGCAGCTCTCTTTTGTCAAGAGCATTCCTGGGGAGGAATCCAGCTGGGAGCCAGCAGCTGGCTGTGCCCAGGCAGCTATAGGAGGGAAAGCCCAACTCCTGGCAGTGTCTGGGTGGCCCACTGCAGCAGCCATTAGGTCCTGATCCCAAGGATGGAAACAGGTATGAAGACAAACTTGGGACAGAATGGGATCTGAGCCCAGGCCAAATCCAAATCACACATTCTTTTTCAATTTTTCAAAACTAAAAGGGAATAGTCAGGCATGATGGCACACACTTGCAATCCCAGGAGCTAGAGAGGCTGAGGCACGAGGATTGCAAATTCAGAGCCAGCCTCAGCAAAAGCAAGGTGCTAAGCAACTCAGTGAGACCCTGTCTCTAAATAAAATACAAAATAGGGTTGGGGATGTGGCTCAGTGGTTGAGGGGCCCCTGAATTCAATCCCTGGTAATGCTTCTCCCGCCCCATAACTACATGATTATATTTGAAACATCTGCATAAAATTTGAAATCTTAGTTTTGTACTCTTCTACTCCTCACTCAAACACACACACGCGCATGTGCACGTGCACACACACACAAACACACACACATTAAAGGAAAGTTAAAGGGCCAGCCTTAGAGTCATAGGAATGAAAGATATAAGATATTAGATGAGGCTGTGGCAACAATGTTTAGAAAAGCCTGGGTCTGTCAACTCAAATGTATTTGAGTATTAAATGTGTCTTAATAGAAAGAACTACTTTCACTTTAATTCCTACACCAGAAATATGATGTAGTTTGAGTCATCAAAATAACATATTTGACATTGGTGTGGTTGTTGGGCAACTTCAAGGGCATCTGAAGGTCCCTCTTGTAGGCACCAGTGCCTTTGCTCTCCCCTGCCTCAGGCACAGGGCCACCCTCACTGAGCTCCATGCACCCCCACTTGCTCTATGCACTCTTGGCTTGGGAGGCAGCCACACCAGGCTGGCAGGGTTGACAGCTAGTGCAGGGCTCTCACTTGGCCCCAAATGTGGGCTGGTCATCATCTTTGTTTCTCCCTGAGGACTGGCCTGAGCTGATACGGTCTCAAAATGGTGGCAGTGGCGCAGGCATTGTGCATTCTCATGTGATTTAAGGCAGAATGGAAAATGAAGCCGCTGTGAGCAGAGGGAGGCATCAGCCTGCATGGTACAGAGACACCAGAGACACCAAAGTAGATGGTGGTTGGTGGAGGAAGAGCTGGGTGGGGGGAGTCTGAACACTCACCTTGGGGAGAGCCAGCTCCAGGAGAGCCACAGAGGGAGAATTAGGCTGAGGGTGGCATTGACAGACTGCTGTCAGAGTCCTGTGGGCCTGTCGATGTGTGCATTGTCGGGTCACCTGTTCATTCCCCGCTCCACTCTCTCATCGTCACTGTTCACTTACCCCTTCATTTATGTACTCAATTGTTTCACCAGACAAGGGGCCATGGGGGTGGGGATTGGAGCTGCTTAATCCCCTGGGCTTCCATCAGCCAGTGCCTGCCTGGCAGACAGCACCAACACAATTGCAGAATGAGTGAATTTATTCAACTCCTTCCATTCATTCTTCATGAAGCACTTGAGCCTTCTAAGAGCACACTGGAGCTCCCACAGGCATCTAAAACATGAATATTGGCCCCTTGGAGGTTAAAATCTAGTTGGGGAGTCATGAATCCACACGAGAAGGAGTCTGGGCTAGGCCCTGGCCTGTGGATAATCAGAGATGGAGCCAGGGTCTGGCCACCCTGAGAACCAGACTGTCAGCGGCCTGGGCAATACTTCATGCATCTGTGTGCAGCTTCCGGGGACATAGGAGGGTGGGATCCAGGTCCGAGAACAATGAGTTAAGGGGGAAGTCAGGAGTGAGTGAAGAGGAGACAGGTGAGGCCAGGAGGGGGTGATACAGTGAATCTTCTGGTTACCTGGAACAGACAGCAGGGCCTTGACCTCTGTAGACTGCCTAGTGGCCCAGCTTCCTGTAATTAGACATGGTCACCCCACGAGAATGCACACATCAAGCAGGGTCTGTCCTGATGGCCTCGAAATGACTAGGAAACTGATTTTTGAGGAATATGCATTCTAGGAATGCAATGGTCCTTGCAGAGCCAGGGTGTCAGTGGCAGCCTGTCACCACATTTTGAGCTGTGACAACATCTGAGAATGACTCCTTGCTGACCAATCAAAAGGCAACTTTGGAGCACACAAAAATGACTTCCTCCCAAAATGGAAAAGAAAGCTACTGGTCCTTCAGGTTCTACCTGCTCTGCTCTCAGCATGTGCAGTCCCTTCGGTGCATGGGACACAGGTTTACTGAGGGTGCAGAAGGGCCAGGCTCTGATGCTGCTGTGCCGTGGGGAGGGGGCGTCTGGGTGTCTTCCGGCTCCCTGCTGGGGGACTTCAGCCAGCCTGTGACTTCTCACACAGAGGGGTCCACAGGGTCCCTGATCTGTAGAAACTGTGTCCAAGCTATCCCCAAGAGTTCTTTGGGATTCAAGTCCTCATCCCTCATTCCCATCTCTTCCACCTTCTCAGGAGACCCCGTCAGAGAAGATGGTGGGACAGTCAGAACTTTCTACTCCCCTTTATTCAGCAGCTCTCAAAAGGGGACAGGTTCCCACCTTGGCCTCCAAGGAAATTATTGCTTGTTTCAGGTAAATGAAAGAAACATGAGCTTCAATTCCAGACCCAGGAGCTGTGGGTGAGGGCTGGCTGTTCTGTACCCCTGTGCCCCGTTCGGCTCTTTCCAGTGTACACAAAGGAGGTAGCTGGGGAAAGAAGACCCCTGAAGTTCCAGGGCACCCCACCAGGGAAGCAGCCATCAGGAGGTGAGGGCCTCTGTCCTTCCTCCCACACCAAAGCCAACCTTTTCCTCACTACCGTTTCTCTCCCCTCCAACCCCAGCCTTGGCTGAGATGCAACTTTCCAGCAAGGGCTAAGGTTGTCCAGTCCCTTGGGAGATGGAATCCTCATCTGTCTGTGCTTCTTCAACAGGGGGTAAGTCTTGTCATTGCACACCCATCTGCCCCAGAGCACCCCCAAATCTGAAGCCCAAGAAGGAGGTAGAGAATGTCATCACCACAGGACAGGCCACCCTCAGCCAAAGGGGAGAGAAGAGGAACAGATTCTGGGACATGCCATTCTGAATAGTTTTGGCAGTTTTGAAGGTCATTTCCCCCTTTCCACCAAAGAATTTAATTAGGCTTCCATAGAGCAGTTAGATTTAGGAGCGGAACATTTTTAGCTCCCCTGCTAGGAGAGCTCATGAATATTAAAGGCCAGGGAAGGAGGCAAGAGGCAGAGCGGCCAGCCCACATCCTACCTTGACTCCCAGGGGACTGGGCCTGTGGGTACAGGAAGAAGGGCAGCTGGGGTGGGGATCCAGTGCAACCCCAGCAGCCCCATGTCACCAAGAGCTGGAATCATCACTTTTTCACGAGCCAGGACCTAGGGCATAGCATCCTGCTGTATGGGGTGGCTGGTGCAGGGACGGGCGTGCTGGCCGGAGGGGCTGTGCTTGGGGAGGGCTCTGAAGCCCCACTCAGAACATCCTCTATTGTTTCTAGTGTCCCAAGAAAACAGCTGCTCACCACTGGCACTGCTAGATGCTAGGGGCAGGCTTCAGGGGTTTCTGCAGCGCCCCCTTCTTCAAATGGGACCTGACTGGGTTGCTTCGGAAAGAAAGGTTGGAAAGCTGACTCCAGAAGAGGACACAAAGATGGGTCCCAACCTGCCCTCCAGAGCCTGGAGAGCACACAGGCTTCCCAGAGCTCTCTGACAAAGCAAGTGGACAGGCCGGAACGTGTCACTGACAGTAACTGTGGGCAGGTGGGGAATGGCACACAGGAAATGGCTAAAAGACTCGAGCTGGCACTGCAAGGGCTGGCTTGTCTGCTGCCAACTCTGCAATTGGCACCAACCACAAGCTTAGCTTCTGGCCTATTCTGGCAGTGTATCCTTGCCATTGTCTCTTGGGGGTCTCACTTACAGTATCCCTGAGAGAGGGGCAGAGCAGGGACCCCCTTCTCCTTCCATTCACAGATTGTCACTGAGATGTGGTTGTCATCTCTGATATCCTGATTCCATCCCTTGCCTGCAGGATTCACAGTAGGGCTAGGTCTAGGGCCCAGCTCAGGGCATTTGTTCCGAGCAGTCATGGTTCAGCTCAAGGTCAAGGTTAAGGCCCTGAGGATATGACTAGGGGGTACTATAGGAGGAACTGGAGGGTGTGCTGTTACCTCCACATCTTAGCTTAACCTGCTATAACAAAGTACAGTCAAACCTTGGTATTCTTGAGGCATCTAGGAAGTCCCAGTTGACATCCAAATCCCTGGATGTTCAAGACCCTTGTATTAAATGGTGCAGTATTTGCATAGAACCTATGCACATCATCTTGTATACTTTAAATTGTCTTTACATTACTTGTAAGACCTAATACAATGTTAATGCTAAGTAAATAGTTGTTAGACTGTATTGTTCAGGGAATAATGACAAGAAAAAAAATGTTTGTGCATATGTAGTATGGATGTAATTTTTTCCCTCCGAAATGTTCAATCCACAGTCGGTTGAATCTGTGGATGTGGAACTTACAGATATGGAAGGCTGGCTATACCACAGATGGAGTATTTTAAACATAGTCATAGTGCTGGGGTTTGGAAGTCTGAGATCAAAGTGCTGGCTGGCTGTGTCCTGAGGATGGATGTCTCCTGGTTTGCAGGTGGGTACTTTTTGCTGAGTCTGCACATAGTGTTGAGAAAGCACACATTTTCTGTTCTTCTATTTTCTTTTTCTTCTGTACTGGGAATTGAACCCAGGGGCACTTAACTACTGAGCCACACCCCCAGCCCTTTTTTATATTTTTTATTTAGAGACAGGGTCTCACTGAGTAGTTTAGGACCTTGCAAAGTTGCCGAGGCTGGCCTTGAAATCGTGATCCTCCTGCCTCAGCCTCTGGAGCCACAGGGATTACAGGCAAACACCACCAAGCCCAATGCCTCTGGTCTTTTCTTTAAAAGGTACTAACCCTATTGTGGGCACCCCACCTCTATCACTTTATCTAAATCCAATCACCTTGTGATTTAGGGCTTCCACATGTGAATTCCAGGGGGATACAATTCAATCCACAGCATCTTTCTAGATCCCTACCTGATGACTAGTGCATGCCTTGTGAGAGTGAGTAGCTCCTCCCAGAGCAGAAGGTGAGCTCTGCTCAAGGAGACCAGCTGGATGTAGCCTGATTCCTGCACATACCAAACTTCCTTTAATCCCTGAATCCTGAGTACTTGCTAAGGGCTGGACAAAACACCAGGTGCCTTCAAATCACAGAAGCACAAGGAAGCCCTAAATATGTGGAATGGGAGCACTACTGTGAACCTGGAGAAGGGGGAGCACTTCCCAAAGAGGCCAGCGTCCAGGCACTTGGTTTCTGGTGCATGAAGCTCAGGCCCAGCATTGGCAGAGGAGGCAAGGCAAAGAGGAGCAGCACGATCCTGGGCTCAGAGTTGGTGTCATCCTCCAGGCAGCTGCGTGTCCTTCCTGGTCTTGCTCAACTGTCTGCAGAGCTCCCCATCCCCCATCTCCGACCCTAGAGAGCCCAACGGGGGGCCAATGCTGGAACATAGGTCCAGGAGAGTAGAGAGCTGTAAATGAGGCTGCTGATTTGCTGGGGTGCCAGTTATGATTTTGCTCTGTGATGGTACCCTGAAGGCCCAGGCAGGAAGTATCTGTCCTTCTGCTGAGGCATGGGATTCAGCCACTCAACAGTGAGTTGCTGAGCTGGCTGGGAACTTCACTGCCTGTTCAGCTGATGAGGCCCGGGATGTGAGAGGGGGTTGCAGGGTGGTGTCCAACTTTCGTGTTTTATTTGGGAAACTAAGGCCTCCCCTAAGGTCTTAGGATGTATTATTTATGAATGCCAAAGAATCTACTGTATTCTTTCTTGATTTCATTGTAGACTTGCTTTGTGACCTTTAGCAGGATTCCTACCCCTCTGAACCTGTTCTCTCTTCATGATAGAATGATTACAAGAATCAGCAACTCCTACTTCCAAGATCTTGAAAGTTTTCTGCATCATTTCCATTTTTTTTTTTTTTTTTTAAATCTTAGTGAAGTCTTGTTCCCAAGGCGGCCCTGCCTTTTGGGTGCAGGAGTCTGAAGAACATTGAAGCTTCAGAGGGTCCCTCCTCTCCCTCTGAGTGATTTGTGACCCTGTGCAGGAGGCTTGCCCTTCAAAATTTCTTTCTGCTCCTGAGTCTGCAGAGCACAGGCAGCGGCTGCGTATGCTGCTGTGAGAATCTCTCCCAGTGGCGTCAGGAGATGCCAACAGTTCTGGTTTGCAAAGAGTAAACAGACCTCCAACAGCACAGGGTGGCCCTTTGCCTTCTGCCTGGGAGGCTGCCAGAGGCTCTGCCCACCCCTCCCCTGACTCAGCCCCTCTGCCCTTGCTGACTCCTGTTCCCCAGCTGGACTCCCTGGTCACTCATCCGTCTTTCCTACCCAGGAGCCAGCGGCACACGCTCCCAACCTTGTCAGCTTGAAATTAAAGACTTGCTCCACGGAGCCAGGTCTTCTCCAGAGACACTGCACTTTGATTATCCCCTCAGAAGGAGCGGAGCGGCAGAGTTTCTGCCATGGTGCTCTGGGTAGTGGTGTTTGGAGGCAGAGGAGGAGGAGAGAAGAGGGGGAGAGAGAGGGGCTGGAGAAGCTGTGCCTCTCAGAAGCAGAACACCTTGAGGAACCTCAGTGCAGGCATCGCCAGGAGCAAACTGACCTGGTGTTCAGATGGTACTTGTGCTGGCTCGGAAGAGATCTTGCTGGATAGTGTGAGACTGGTTAGAACGGGTGGGCTCTGGGTTCTAGAAGAAAGTACCAGAGGTAGCTCCGCATTCAAGGGCTCACTAAGGGGGCGCACCTCTCTTCTTTGCCCTGGTCTTTCCAGTTCTGATGAGTTTCTTTAGAGAGAAAATGCAGTTCAGTCGAAAGCCTCTTCCCCTTCCCAAGCAAGTTGCTCACAGCCCCAAGAGGTGGGCGTGATGCACAGTAGCATGGCTGGAGGAGCCTGGCACATGGGAGTGGTTGAGTGTCTGTGTGGGCTCCTGTCTGGGTGAGTAACCCAGGTGTCCACTGACATCTAGGACTCCGAGCCCTCGCTTCACATCCATGATGTTCAGTGATCACTTCCAAGATTTCTAAGAATTTCCAGGCAAGGGAGAGGTCCGGCTGGTCCGGTTCTGCTGTTTTTTTGTTGTTGTTGTTTTGTTTTGTTTTTTTTTTTTTTTTGTTGTTGTTGTTTTGTGGTGCTGGGGATTGAACTCAGGGCCTTGTGCATGAAAGGTAAGCACTCTACCAACTGAGCTATGTCCCCAGCCCCCGTTCTGCTGTTTTAGACTTAGATGCGGGATTCAATTCCCTCCTTCAAATGCCATCTCAGACCTCTCCTAGTAAGGCAGTTACACCTGTGTCAGACTTAACTGAGGTGGGGGGAGACAGAAAAGAATGTTTTGGGGAAGGGTCGGTATCTGTAGAAGGGGAAAATCAGCACATCTGAAAACATAGCATGTCTAAAAATATTGGGATCAGATTGCTATAAACCTCTTTTTAAAACATTTTAACAGCTTATTGAGGTATAATTAACACAAAGAGCTACTTATTTAAAGCGATCCAATCGATAAGTTTTGACACGTAGATCTTTATCTACGTGGGATGCAGACACATACCTGTGAGACCATGGCCCATGCCAGGCCTATGAGTAGGTAAGTGTACCTACTCCGGAAGCCTCCTCCTCCCCAACCTGGGCAGCCACTGGCCACTGTGGATCTGTTGCATTTTCTAGATTTTTACATAAATGGCACCATGCTGCATGTACTCTTTTTGAGACAGAGAGGTTTTATATCTCGAAAAATGTGAGCAATTTCGTGTTGCATATTTGATAGATTCATTCTTAGAATGTCCTTTGTCCACTCCACCATGGCGCTCGGCAGTGTGCACACTCTGGGCTCTTCCTTTCTCCTATCCCCTGATTTTGCTTCAATTTTCATGCAGAGCAGTTCAGCTATCTTTTTGTTTCCTTGACTTCTGCTAATCCATATCCTCAGAGACTTATCAAGGTAATTTCCTGAACAAAAGACAGTTCCCTCCCTAAGATCAGTTCCAGTGCCAGCTGTTAGGATACATTTTTCTATCCTCTTATGCACTGTGTGTGTGTGTGTGTGTGTGTGTATGCAAGCGTGTGTCTGAACGTGCACAGAGAGAGTGTAGGCGTGCATGGTGTGTGTGTGTACATCCGGGAATGTGATCATGGGTTGGGCAAAGGGGGTTAGTTTATTTTTTAAACATTTGCGGATGCCTATTTGTACCAGAACCAGGGTAATTGCTTTCATACATTGTCTCCTGTAGTCCTCCTAGAGAACATATGACATCGGAATAATAGTTCACTATAACAGATGGGGAAGTGAGTGTCAGACTAAATAAGTCGGCCACAGATACATGGCAATTAAATGGCAAAAGCAGAACTAAAGCCTGAGTCTTGGGTGCAAACTCAATGCTCATTTCTCTGCACTGGGAGTGAAGGGTAAGTTAACTCTGTCACCACCAGCTGATTGGGAGTAGCTGTCTGAAGGGTCACCTAGGGAAGCACATGAAGTTAAGTTCGGGCTTAGCCGGAAGGAAGGGCAGGGTTGATTAGTGATGTCTGCCATGGGTGGGGTGTGGTGGTGTGTCTGCATGGCATCCTTGCTTTTTACCCACAATTCTTCAGTCTTTCCTATAATCCAAGGTGGAGTCATTCTTTAGAACCGATGGGTCAAGGTCTTGGTCTCTGAGGAAGCCCCTGAGTTCACTGGCCCTATTTGGTGGCCAATCTTTAACAGGCTACATCCCTGCCCACATTCCCATGCTGGGGGACTGTCCCTGGCTGCTGCTGTAAGAGTTCTCCCTGCCTCCTCTTGCCAGCCCTTGCTCTGTAGGAACTCAGGCCCCTGAGACCCTCACCTTGTTTCTCCGGCCACCCTGCTGCATTCCCTGGTCCCTCACCATCATCTCTCTGCACCACTGTGAGAGCTGCCTCAGTTCTTGCCTCCCCATGGCCTGTTCTCCTCAAGGCAGCAGGAAGGATCCTTCTGGAACATCCACGGATCATCCACTCACCATCCCAAGGCCCTGTGGCTTTCTTTTCCAACTCTAACTCCCCTCCATGGGGGTCTCCAGGGTGGGCCTCTCCTCTCTCAGCTCACAGTGTTCTCTCCTCTCACTCCGGCCACTCTGGCCTTCCCTCTGCACTGTGAACACACCCAACTCGGGTCTCCTCGGGCTTTGCTCCTGCTTCAATGCCACTTCTGTACAGCAGGTTGCCCGGACTCTCCTGTAACGATCCCTTACCCTCATTTCCTTCATTGGACTTAGCCCAGGGACACAGTGGGCCAGATTGTAAGCTCCATGGAAGCAGGAATCCTGTCTTTCTTTATCTACCTTTGAGGGCAATTCCAGGGACACAGAGAGTACTCAATTATCGATAGAAGGAATAAATTCAAAATACTTCATTACAAGCATATATTTTATGACAACCCTGCTCAAATGATTTATGAGATCAGAGAGAAATAAACTAATACACAGAAAAGATATAAATATTTGGGTGACCTTGGGCTAGCCAGTTAGCCAGCTTGGACTTTGGTCTCCTTACTTGCAAAATAGGACAGGGTGCCTATCCTGCACACACCCCAGGACCAAGGAAGTGGGCTGTTCCCACAGGCTTTATACCATCAGGGATTCCCCATGAGGCATATTCTCAGGAATGTATCTGGGTTGGAAGAAGATCTTGGTCACTTTCTGGTAGTCAATACTTTGTTCTTGGGACCAAGTGCTTGAGCTTTGGGTCCCTGAGCTACCTCTGTCTTTTCCCGCTCCAGGATATGACCTGGGACTGACATGGCATCTCCCAGCCCCAGCCAATGTCTCTCCTCTCCACTTCTCCAATTCTCAGCTGTGGCTGAAAGATCCTTCTCATCTCCTTTATGAGGACTTTCCAGGAATCTCAGTGCTTCTGATCAAAGGTGCCAGGTGTGGCATGTGGAGCTCTGCTGGGGGAGCACAGGGTTCTATGGAGAGGAGAAACCTCTTCCTGGGCTCTGAGGGATGGCATTTCTGAGGTTGCTGTCAATCAAGGCTGGCAGAGGTGGAGGGGCACAGGGAGCAGGACCACAGAGTCCTCATCCCACTGCCACTGACGGAAGCCCTGAGCAGTGGCTCTACCCCTGCCAGCCCTGACTTCTCTGCCTGGGAGCTGGAGCCAAAGCAGCCTGCAGCTAGTGGTCAGGGAGTGTCAGAGATGGGCTTCGACTGGTGAGTGGGCAACCTCCAGCTGGTCACTACCCTCCCAGGGGTCTTAACCCTGTCTGCTGGTATATGAGGGGTTGGAAATGGAGGTCTCGGGCTTGTGTCTGGCCTGAGGGATGAAAACTCCACTGGGAGCGACATTCTAGGGATTGTCCCTGGTTTGACGTAGGCGAGCCGCTCTCTCTGCAGCCCCTGCCAGGTGCTGACTTCTCGACTTCTTCGATTCCTTGGTCCTCAGCACAGACAGGGCCCACTCTGCCTTGACAGCAACCTCATTATCACTGTCACCACCGCTACTCTTTGTTCCAAAGCCACTATTGGCTCGCTGTTTCCATGCCCAGCCTCACTCTCTGCGGTAGGTAGAATCATTCTCAAATAATGGAATTGAGGTGCAGAGACCAGGACCCTCCTCATTCCCTCCTGGCCCCTGCTATGAGGCTGAACTTTGCATAAATCATCACAGTGATAGCAGTCAACAGCAGTAACAGACGAAAGAGTAGGAGGCTGCCCTTCCCCAGACAGGCTTGAAATCAGGACTGCCAGCTCCCTCAGCCTCCCCCGGGACGGCTGGCCTGGGTCCTGTGTGTTTGCAAAGACTCAGGTGCATTGATGGAAAATGTTGTCAAAGAACAAACTCACTGGCCGCCGAGCGGTTCCTCCAGAAGGGCGAAGGGCTAGCGAGACAAGCAAGATCCAGACACAGTCGCGGGGACAGGCCTGAGCAAGGATAAACAACATGTTGGTCGGTGCAGCCAGGAAAGCAAAGAAACCGAGACGAGTAAATAAGGAGACAGATGCTGAGCAGGCGCCAGGGGAACGTGCGCCCCAGCAGGGTGCCAGGGCACGGAAGCGCCTGTGTAAAAGGCAACGTTTGATAGGCTAGGACAGGTATGAGGGGCTGCAGAAAGAGTTTCCTCATGAGATGAAGGGAGGTGCAGCCTCTAAGGCTGGTTGGTACCATTGCCCCGGCCCCAACTCTCAGTTCCTTGTTCTGAAAGGCCAAGAACCAGAAGTAGGTCCTGCTCCCTTTGGAAGCGGAGGTGGGGTCTCCAGGCCCAAGAGCTCCCCCGTCCAACACGACAGGCACAAACTTTAATACCTAAAAGCAGAGGAAAAAGAAGGTAATAAACTCACCAGAAGGCAATACACCAATCAGATGGTTTCTTTCTAAGGCAGACTTAAATTAGACAAAGAACGAAGGCACAGTTTCCTAGACTAAAAATAAATCTCCCTCCGGCCTCCACCGGAGAGTGAGAGGGAGTCAAAACCAGGACATGGGCCCTCTTTGCTTGGCGGAGTCTGTGGAAACTCAACAGAGTGCAGGGCAGCGGCCCGAAGGGAGCCCACAACCTTCGATGATTATCATGGTGATGGCAGAGTGACCCCAAGACATCCCACAGGGCTCTGGCTAGAAACAGGGGAGACCAGGGTAGAGGGGACAGAGCCTTTTTAAGATGACTCCAGGGTTCTCAGAAGGAGGGACTACCCAGGACTCTCCCCAGGACCTCTCCAGGAAGGGTGGGCTGGGTGTCAGCAGAGACAGGCATCCATGAGCCATTGACGTGTTCCTCTTGAGGAGGGACATCCATCTGATAGCCCCACTGGTTCATTTGTATCTATTCGGTGTCCTCGAGCTGCTGGGATTTGTCTTTATTAGGGAGGGAAAGAGACATCTTCTCTGGAGGTCTGAGGGCGACTTCACCTCCCTCCTGTCTTAGTCCATGGCTGGAGCCCAGGCAGGTTGGCTGAGACGGCCCCTCCCTCCCCAAGAGGAGGGCATCTAGACAAAGGGGTTCCCAGGGACAGGGATTCTGACCCCAGCGCCTTTTCTTCGTGGAGACAAGGAAGCTCCAGCAGAACCCACAGGCCGTTCAGCCCTCAGCCAGGGCTCTGTGTGGAAGCCTCTGGCCCTGGGCAGACATGTCAGTCACCTACTGCTGTGTGACACATCACTGCAGAGCTTGGTGTCTCGAATCCATGCAATCACTTCTCTCTCACACAATGCCTGGTGCTCCGGAGCGGCCTGGCAGGGCACTTCTGGCTCGGGGTCCCTCCTGAACTGGCAGCCACCACAGGGCTGGGCTGCATCATGGGACAGCTCTGCTGAGGTCAGTGGCCCATCTAAACAGCCCATTTGCATGGCTGGTGGCGGGTTCCTGTCACATGGGCTCTCTGAAGGGTACCGGACTGTCCTCCTGATGTGGTAGCTGGGTCCCCCAGAGCCAGCAGTCTAAGAAACCACGGCAGAAGTTGCCATGCCTTTGTGAATAGCTTTGGCGGTCACATGCCATCACTTGCGCAGTGTCCCACCAGCCACGTAGTCCAGCCCTGGTTCAGTGTGGGAGGGAACTCACACCAGGCTGTGGTTCCAAGAAGATGGGTGGGGCCATCTTGGAATCTGGGTACCACAGCGTGGATGTCAAAATAGTCAGAGTAGGAAAGGCATCAGGACTACGGCTGGGTTTGGGAACACAGTGGAATGAGGACAAGAGAAAGAGCAGTGACCTTACAGTCACAAAGATCTGGGGTAAATCCCTATTGAGCCATGTGACTTTAGGCAAATGGTGTCACTCTTCTCGGTCAGCCTCTGCTCCCTTTTCTGCATCTGCTGCATTATCTGGCTGCCCAAATCTCAGGGTGACTGAAGGTGTGTGACCCGTGATCAGCTCCAGAAAATGGTCAACCTTCTTTCCAGGGTCCAATCCTCCCAATGTCAGGATGACCGCCCCCCGACCCTTCCCCTCAGCTTTCTGGTCACTTATCATTGTTTGAAAAACGGTGGAAGCTCAGTGGAGGGAAGACGTGACTCTGTCTTGAGTTAGTACAAGTCAGGGACGATCTGCCAGAAGTGATGACATCGGAGTTGGGCTTTGAAGGATGAATAGGAGTTTTACAGGAAAAAAAAAAAAAAAGCAGAGAGATGGGGAAGGGATCAATAGGCAAGGAGAAGAGCAATCAGCCTAGGGGTGTGGTGGAAGGCCATAGGCAGCAGCCAGGCCTGGAGCGTGGAATCTGTGGTTGAGAGAAGAGGCAGATGGGAGCAAGGCTGCAGGACTCTGCGTCCTGCTGAACACCACCTCCCCTGGGCGTCCAGGGAGCTTCTCAGCAGGGACAGTAGCATAGTCTAAGTTCTGCTTTACAACACCCATAGGAGGAGGGCCCGGCGCCTCCCCCACCTCCTCCTGTCCTTATTTGCCTGTTCCCAGCCACCACCCCAGCTCTCCCCATCAGAGAAGGGCTGATGGAGCCGCAGGACCAAGTTAATACAAGCCCCAGCCTCGGTGCCGCAGCAGCCCGGGAGGGAGGCAGCCGTAACAAGAGAGGAAATTACAGATAAGAGTGGAGAAATGGCCACAGCAAGATGAAGGGAAGGCAGGAGCCGGCAGAAAACAAACCAAGGTGTCAAGACAGAATCAATAACCATCACCGCCGAGAGAAGAAGATGGGATTCATTACAGAGAGTAAAACAGACATTACCCACCTGCCCACGCGGCTCGCCGCACAAGTGGAAGAACTTTCCACTCAAGTCGGCAAGTGCTGACGGCGGAAATGCCTGACAACTCAGGGGCAGGCCGGCAGGTTGTGGCAGGGGGGGGGGTGGGCAGAGGAAAGGGACATGGAGAGTCCAGCAGGGACGGGAAACAGAGGGGCCGGGTCAGGCACATGGAGCCACAGAGACCTGCAGACGCAAGCTGGAGTCCTGACTTATTTTGTGCAGAGATTCTCGGGCCAGGGATGAAGAGGACAGGCCTCTTATTCCACCAGAAGCTGGGACAGTTCTAAAACAACAAGGGGAAGATAACGGGTCAGAGAGAAACCCTGGCCAAGTTGGAAGAGAAACTGAGTCTTCTCAAAGACGACTGAGCTGGGCACGGTGGGCACGCCTGTAGTCCCAGCGGCTCAGGAGGCTGAGGCAGGAGGATCACGAGTCAAAGCCAGCCTCAGCAACAGAGAGGAGCTAAGCAACTCAGTGAGACCCTGTCTCTAAATAAAATACAAAATAAGGCTGGGGATGTGGCTCAGTGTTCAAGTGCCCCTGAGTTCAATCCCCGGTACCAAAAAAAAAAAAAGAAAAGAAAAGAAAGAAAGAAAAAAAAGACTGAAAGCTGAGCAGGCTGGTGCACGGCCCTGTGTCCTGTGGAAGGAGAATAAAGAACCTGACTCCCAGTGAGGGATGCAGAGCGTGAGCTCATGCCAACACTTGCAAAGGATAGGAGGCCATGGGCTGAGGTCCTTCATCTCACCTGTCCTGGGGCAGGACAGAGCTTGAATTGTGCAGGTGGAGGCTCCTCCAGGTCTCGGGTGCTGGGTTCCAGGACAGCACCCTCTGCAACTGGACCAAGCCATGGGGCAAGGTCAGGAAGGGGGACTGAGGGCTTCGCTCTTGGGGCGGCCGTGTCCTAATAGGTGGGCGGGTGATGGAGAGGGCAGTGAGCAGCCTTGTGGGGAGCTGGTCCTGGTGTTGGCAGCAGGGATCGATCATGGGAAAGTTCTGAGACAAGCAGGTCTGGAAGGTCCTGGCCAGTCTAAGTGTGAGCCAGATGGATACATGAGACCCTCACACTGGGAGAGGACAAGGTCTCAGCCGCTGCTCCCTAGACCGAGAGGCCAGTGAGTGAGGATATCATCTGTTTCCAGTGAGTGAGGATATCATCTGTTTCCAGTGAGTGACGATATCATCTGTTTCCGTGTACAATGTTGCGCTCACTACATGGCAATCATGTTGCTGAGTGCTTTGTCTTGTTTGAACCATGCAACAACTAATATTAGGCCCAATTTAAGGAGAAGGAAACAGGTTCTGAGAGGTGATGGAAACTCCCAAAGGTCACACCGCCTGGTGGTGGTAGAATCTAAGACATTGAACCCAAGATATTTGACTCCAGAGCTTGGACCCTTAGCCTCACCATCATCTTCATCTAAGTGTGATCCCTAAGCTTTTGGATTTCTCATTCTCAAAGATGTCTGCAGAAGACTCTTCCGAGTAGGCTCAAGTCCTACCACAGACTCTCCACTCTTCAGCATGTGCCTTCTCTGCACGGCCAGGGGATGGGGTGGGCCCCCTCCCCCCGACCCTGTGACCCAGTCTCCCTCTCCTGGTGGTTCTCCATTTCCTGGAAGGTGGCTGCAGAGCTCCGTGTGCCAGTGACAGGAAGGACCCACCAGAAGCAACCAGTGAGTCCTGAACGCCCTTGGGTCTCTGCCTGGTCACCTGCCTCCTACCTGGGTCCCTTCCCCGCGAGCCACGTGGGTTGCTTCCCCCAGCCTTGGCTTGTCTCTCTCTCCCTGTTATGGTCCCTCTTTCTTCGTCTCTGTCTCCCCGGCAGCCACCCTTCCCTCCCGGTCATTGTCTGCTGTGTTCTCTCTCCACCCTCCTGTTTTCCTTCTGTGGTTTCTACATGTCCAGATCTGCCGCTGGCTCCTCCTGTCTGTGGTTCTCACACAACTTGCAGAGAAGTCAGGGCCGTGTGGGGCGACCTGCTCGGCGGCTCCCCAGGCCCACACGTCCGACCCTGCAGGCTCTGCCCCATGTTTGTGCGTGGCCCCTTCCCTTCCTGATCTAGCTCAGAGCTGGTGAACCAGGCAGGGGGAGCCCAGGCAGAGCAGAGCCCTGGATCAACAGAGGAGCTTTCTGGGGACTAGGGGGCTTTTATCTCAGCCCATTAGCATGGAGAGAGCATCTTCATTTTCAGGAGTGATGGTCTGGGGACTAGCAGAGAGTAGTTTATTTGAAAGCAAATTGATATCAATGAAAACTTGGTGAAAACAACGAATTGGTCAAATGTAACTATTTCTGCTCCATTAACAGTTGGGGTTTTTAACAGCTGTGCTCATTTATGTCCCCACAATGAGGTTACTCCAGCCCAGATCCCACCCTACTGCCCTGACAGGAACAACTCCAGATGACCCCCTTCCTGTCCTGGGTCCCAGGGGTCCTGGGGCCTCAGGAGTATTGGAGGGCAGAACCAGATTGATTGGCACCTCAGGGCCTGTGTACCTGCCTTCTCTGTCCAAACCACTCTTCAGTGGAGATGTCTGCCCATCCTGTCCCCTTAGCTCCGCAAGTGCTGTGTTGGAGTGTCCCCTCTCAACAAGGATGTCTCCAAAATGGCTTTCCACCAGCCGTCCCCTTCCTTCCCAGCTCCATGCCTTGAGCTCCTTCTCCTTGTTAATTAATGTGTCATAATTTCCTCCCCCAATTGCCATGAGAACAGGTTCTGTGCCCCCGCAGAACCTCAAACAGAGCCAGGTACATTGTGGGCACTTGAAACGCATTTGTTGAACGAATGGGTGCTCTTTATACCTGGACTGCAGATTTCAGTGAACCGTGGGGATGGCTTTGCAAGCTTCTGTGGTTTTAAACCTTTTAATCCGTTTTTCAGAATTTGTTATTTCCTTTTGTGCTTTTTATTTCTAATTCATGCTCCACCTCTTATTTCTGTCTGTTCTGTTTATTGTAACTATAAGGGTAATAAAAATCGGAAATAACCTGAACGTCCAATAACAAGGATTAGGAGTTGGAAATATGTATAGTACTACAAAACAGCATATCTGACAGATTCCATTTTTATAAATGAAACGGGTAGATATGCAGATATTTATCTCTGCATATTTGGCAAAATTTCTTTTTTTTTTCCAGAAATATGAGTGTGACCATTCGTGGCTGCCAGGTGAACAAACAGCTCTGGAATCAGAGAGTTCAGGGAGCAACAAGGTTAAACCGGTTTCTCAACCGAGGATCTCACCAGAGCTTTAAATTCATTTACAACGAATACTACAACACATATTACAATGGATATTAGAAAGTTTCAAGAAGATGGTGGAATATATAACACTTTAAAAAAACTTGACCAGGCTTTTGTTGCTGTTGGAGCTCTGGTTTTATCACTCAAGGGACTGAAGTTCTGGGATTTGCTTTGGGAAATCAATTAAAATGTACATACAGAGAGAAAGAGAAGAATCTAGAAGTGTAGATATCAAGATGTTTTCAGTGAAGACAGCATTTTTAAACAAATGGTGCTGGGACAACTGGTTATCCATATGTAGAAAAAGTAAACCTGGACTCTTAGCCCTCACCTTGCACAAAAATCAACTCAAAATGGATCAAAGACTTCAAAATTAGACCAGTGACTATGCAACTCCTAGATGAAAATGTAGGGTCAACACTCCAGCTTTAAGGCACAGGAAATGCCTTTCTCAATAGGAGCTCTAAAGCTCAGGAACCAATACCAAGAGTTAATAATGGGATGGCTTAAATTAAAAAGCTTCTGCACAGCCAAGGAAAGAATTAACAATGTGAAGAGAGACCCCATGGAATGGGAGAAAATTTTTGCTAGCTACTTTTCTGACAGAAGATTAATATCTATAATATATAAAGAGAACAAAAACTTCACACCAAAAAAATTAAATAACCCAGTTAATAAATGACCAATGAACTAAACAGACACATCTAAAAGAAGAAATACAAATGGCCAACAAATACATGAAGAAAATGTTCAATGTCACTAGCAATTAGGGAAATGCAAGTCAAAACTACACTGAGATTTCATCTCACACCAGTCAGAATGGCAGCCATCAAGAATATAAATAATAATAAATGCTGGAGAGGATGTGGCGAAAAAGGAACACTTTTACACTGTTGGTGGGATTGTAAATTAGTACAACCACTGTGGAGATCACCATGGAGGCTCCTCAAAAGACTAGGCATGGAGCCACCATATATGACCCAGCTATCCCACTTCTTGGTATTTACCCTGGAGAATTAAAGACATCTTAACTACAGTGAAACATGCATATTCATGTTTATAGCAGCATGATTCACAATAGCTAAACATGAAACCGACCTATGTGTCCACCAACAGATGAATGGATAAAGAAAATGTGCTATATGTACACAATGGCATTTTATTCAGCTATAAAGAACAATGAAATCATGGCATTTGCATGAAAATGGATGGAACTAGAGACCATTATGTTAAGTGAAGTAAGTCAAACTCAGGTCAAGGGTTGTATGTTTTCTTTCTGGTGGAGGCTAGAGAGGAAAAGGAAAAAGAAAAATAAAGGTGTGTATGAGTCTCCTAAAACTTAAAGGGAGATCGGTAGAGGACAGGGACCAAAGGGTGGGAGGTCCGAGGGAGGGGGAAGTGGTGGGGAGTGATATTGGCCAAATT
Organism: Marmota monax; assembly: GCF_021218885.2. Classification (NCBI taxonomy): domain Eukaryota; kingdom Metazoa; phylum Chordata; class Mammalia; order Rodentia; family Sciuridae; genus Marmota; species Marmota monax. The sequence goes on along the minus strand of NW_026695234.1, from coordinate 3,957,393 downwards.
ATGCTGTTATATAGTGCACATGTATGAATATGTAACAACAAATGCCATCAATATGTACAACTGTAATGTACCAATAAAATGTGGGAAAAAAAGATGTCTTCAGCAGTTGTATCTGAATGACTAGGATTGTAATTGTTCTTTTTGTTTGTATTTTCTGTAATATGCATTTTTTATAGTAAGATAAAAAAGTATAAATGACTACAAACAAAAAGACAAATAAGAAGAAAAGAATAGAGAAAAAGATCTGGAATTTGTGATTTGAGGTCCCTCTCCCTTTTCAAACATTTCTAATTTGTTTACAACCTGTTCTGCTCAGCTCTTTTTTTTTTGGCCACCTTTTTATAATTCTTATTTTGAAAATTAGTTGAAAGCTAATTAGATGGATATTTCCAATCAACAGCTCATGTTTTTTATGACCAGTTCATCATCTTGACCAAACAGTCCTCTCTGGACCAAATTAAACAGGAAAATGGGGGGAGGGGCTGTGAAGGGCTGTAAGAGAGAAAAAGAACAGGCGAGGTGGAGAGGGGAGAGGGGACAGGCTAGAGGGACAGGACCAGAGAGAGGGGACGGAGTGGGTGGAAGGAAGCAGATAGAACTCAGGGGCTGACGGACTAAACCAAAGAGGGACAAGTGGGGACAGGTACTCATGGGGCGTTTCCTGGCCTCTTGTCATGTGCTGATCCCCTGAGTGAATGGCACAGTCCCTTGCCCTTGCAGAGGTGACAGCCCACATGGGACATGGGAAATAGACAGTTTCCAAAGATGGACAGCAGCGGCTTCTGCTTTCTCCAACCTGGCGCCCTGTGGGACTGCTGGAGAGCTGCCTCTGTGTCCCTCAGCCTGAGCACCTTGCAGGAAGCCCAAGGTGCTCAGGCCGAGGGGCACAGAGGCAGCTTTCCCGCAGTCCCACATGCACCAGGGTGGAGACAGCAGAAGCCGCTGCTGTCCCTAGCCCCTCCCTCACCCCAGCGCCCCTTCTGGAGCGGGTCCCTTAGCTTCTGGCCAGTTACTTTCCATAGGAGGGGCTTTAATGCCATTACATGGTTAAGCTGGATGGGGACAGTGATGACCGTGCCCCTTGTCTTGTCTCAAAGCTTTGTATGCCTCCCAGGTAACACTCTCTGTTTGTACAGAGATCGGTTGTTATAAATGGACAAAAACAGAATTAAAAAAAAAAAGAAAAGAAACCACTCTTATTTACATGCTTTATACAAGACCCAAGGATTGCCCACACTGGAGAATACACATTATCACTCTGATGTGGCAACAGTGAAGATGATGTCCCTGTCCCCAAGCCTGTGTCAGGAGTCTGTGGAGGTCATGTCCTGCTCCAAGCCAGGAATAGGGGGAAGGCGGCCTCTGGAGGCCCCTTCCAGCCTGCAGGTCATTTAATCTACACAAATTGGCAGTGGCCAGCACCCAGCCTCGCTGCACCCCACCGGCCCCTGCCTGCCCCCTCACCACAGTTTCTGGGCCATGCTCCTGGTGGGAAGATGAGCCGCCAGTGGCTAATCCCCGATTAATATTTCATGCTTCTGATGGAGAGCCCTCGCTGGGGGCACGTGTGGAGGGAGGGCGGAGGGGTGCTGCTGCTTCAGGGGCCACTGCTTAGTAACTAAGGAAGGAGGGGTGATGATGACGATGACGATGATGATGATCTGCATTGTCGTCCCACAGACCACCCCGGGCCACTCAGAGGTCATCACCCACCCCTTGCTCCAGATTAGCAGCCCCCAGGCCAGGCAGCAGGAGCAGGGTCCTATAGAACCTCCGCTCAGCTACCCAGCAGCACCTGCCCATGGCACAAGCCCCCGGAGTAGCCTGCCCCAACCTTTTCAAGTTCAGAGTCCAGTAAGACAGATACACACTAAATTAATGCACAAATAAATGCAAATGTGACCAGGGGGTGAAACAGGATCCAGGAGAGCCAGGTGAGAAGGGGACCTGAACAGATGTGGCCCCAGGGAGCACTGAGGGCAAGAGGACCTGAAAGAGGAGCCAGTGTGTGTGTGCATGGACCACCTGTGCCTTCGAGGGTCCCCTGCTTACAGAGGTCAGTGGAGTGGTCAGAAGTCCCGACTCTGGAACCAGGCTCCTCTGAATCCTGCCTGTGTCTTCCTGGGATGTGACCTTGGCCATGCTCCTTCACCCTAGCTCTGTGCCTCAGCTTCCTCGTCTATAAAATGCTGGTAATCATGCCTACCTTGGCAGGGTTATCAAGACTCAGGTCATACGGGTACTTGGCACATAATAGCTTTTCACTACATGCTAACTAGAAGCACTGCTATTGATATTATTTTATCTGTCAGGAAGAAAATTTTTGTGATGCTCAAATGACAACTTGCCCTATGAAAAACTGCTCTTGAGACGCCCACTCCCTCGCCCTGCCAGGTCCTACCAACCTTTTCTGCTTTGGGCAGAAACATTCACTGCATGTGCCTCCAGGGGCACCAGGGAGGGCAATGAAAAGTGTCCTTGATGCTCCAAGATGTGACATTGGATCAGGGCACAGGTCCCACCTCTCCATCCTGCCCGGAGGAGCCCCAGCCAGCAGCCTGTGACAGATGGCAGTGCTTTGAGTGACTACTTCAATTTTAACTCTTTTCGATAATCCAGTGCCAGAAAGCCACATACTTTAAAACTGTCCCTGGATCATAGATCAGCCCAAAGAGAGCCAGTCCACTTCAGTTAATAACCTCTGGAAACACCATCCATCACGGGGAGCCCCTCCTTAGGGCTCTCCATGCCGACTCCTGGCAGAGATGAATGGATGGCCTACTGCTCTTGCCAGTGCCTCTCGGGCTGTCTGCACCTCGCCTCCTTTCACCTGAACTTGGACTCTTCTGAGCTGGCTACCCTCAGGGTGGAGACAGGAGTTGGGTGGCTAGGCAAGAACAACCCAGTGATTGTCACTTAGTGAAGGCTGGTGTCTCTCCTGCTGTCCTGAGGGGGTACCCTTCTTTCCTGACCTTTTGTGGGCTAGGCCAGTGAGGTGGCTCACCCCAGTGACAGGGAGGTGTCCCAGACACTCTCAGTCTCTCCTGCAGGAGCCCCCTAGGTCTTCCTTCTCCGTGAAGCCCTCCTGAATAACTCCAATCAAATGCCCTAAGTCTGCTCCCTGGGGAGCCGACGCACAGGGAGAACACACATGCTGTGGGCTGCCGATGGCCAGGCTCGGGCCTTCGGTCCTGCAGAGGCTGTGCCCTCCTTGTAAGCCCTCTGGCAGAGATGATGTCCTTTCCCACGGAGACACTCGAGGCCTGGGGGTTCTTCCTCCCTCGTTCCCAGCCCTGCTGCCTGCCATTGAAGAAATCTGCCCACAGGCTCGGGCTCCTGACACTCTCTGGCTCCTGCTCCTTCGCCCTTCCCACACACCTGCTAGGAACTTAGGCGCCACCCTCATTACGTCACTCCTGTGCACAAAGCTCACTACCAATGACTCCCCACTACCAAGGGAGTAAGGCCCAAGGTTGGCCCTGGTGATGAGGCCCAACAAACCCTGCATCCTCATTATTTACCCCTGGCCTGGACCTCGGGTGAGACTGAATGGCCCCAACCCACCCAGTACACCTGTGCATTTCAGTCTTCACTCTGGACACACAGGAACCTCTTCTTGTCCTGTCTATTCAAATCTATCCATTCTGTAAGTCCCTGTTGAAGTCTTCCTCTTCCGTGAAGCCCTCTTGGACCACTCCTAGACAATCCCTATTTCTGGAACTCTGATGTGTCACTGACCTATCCCTGGGTACTTGGCATGGTGGCCTCGTATTGCCTGGTTCATGCTCCACTTGGAAACCTTCTACTTGCCTCGTGTTTCCTTGACTCCTGCACAGGTGTCCTTTCCTTTACCTCTCCTACCCCAGACCTACTTCACATGTCTAGATAGCTCCTATGTTTTGAAGCTGCTTCCCTTGAGACTCGTTGGCTCTTGGGAGCCAGATAAAGCCCAGGAGGCAGGAACCAGGCGGTTCTCTTCACCCTTCCTTCTCTGCTCCTAGCAGAGTGGACAGAAGATACTGGCTGAGTTGGATTGCTTTGAACTTCACTTTTGCCTCCTCGTGTCAACGTTGCTTTCTGACTTGCGTTATGAATGATATTCTCCCTCTCATTCTGCAACCGGCTCAACATCTTATTTCCCCAGCAACATCTACCAAGGCACTTGCTGGAAATGCCAAACACTGGGATGAACCCTGGATGAAGCCTCCTGAAGCCAGCCCTGGAGACTCTCTGGCCTACTGTAACCTGCAGGTGGCACGTGAGATGGGATGTGCCACCTGGGTTTAAACAACACCTTAGAAGGGAGATATATGTAGATCTAACTATCTATCCGCCTATCTGTCTATATGTAAATCTCTCTCTAATAGACAGATACATAGATAGATATAGATATCACATTTTCTGTATCCATAACATCCACTGATGTTCATTTAGGTTGTTTCCACATCTTGGCTACTATGAATAATGTTGTAATGGAACATTATTCTCCCTTAAAAAAGAAGAGAATCCTGTCACATGCTACAACATGGATGAAACTTGAGGACCCGATGCTAAGTGAAATAAAGCTGTCACATAAGGACAAATGCTGCAAGATCCTGCTTATATGAAGTATCTAATGTTGTCAAGCTCAAAGAGCTGGTCCTGTGGGTGCACACATTTAATCCCAGCAACTTGGGGGGCTGAGGCAGGAGGATTGCAAGTTCAAAGACAGCCTCAGCAACTTAGTGAGATCCTGTCTCAAAATAAAAAATAAAAAAGGGCTGGGGATATGGCATCGTTGTAAGTACCCCTGGGTTCAATCTCTGGTACCAAAGTAGGGGGAAAAAACCCACAAAAAAACCTCCAAACCAAAAACCAACCCAAAACAATAATACCAGATTATAGAAGCAGAAAATGGAATGGTGGTTGCTGGGGCAGGGGAAGGAGGGTATGGGCAGTTGCTCTTCTTTGGATACAATGTCCCTCATGCAAGATGAAAGTTGTAGAGGGTTGTTGTGTGATATTGGGCTTATCATAAACAATAATGCATTGTACACTTAAAAAATCTGTTGAGAGGGGAGATTTCATATTATGTGTGCTTGCATTTTGTTATAATAAAAGATAGAAAAGTATCTAAAAGAATGAAAATACTTATTTTTAAAAACCCAGTCCCTCAACCCTAGCCCTTTGTACCCTACTTGCCCATGGCCCCCTCTTTCCCAGTTTGTTCGGCCCAGGGCCACCGGCAGCCCGGCAGCTCTGTGTTCCCCATAAAGCCTGAGCCTGAGGATGGGAGACTGGGGCTTCCTGACTCTGCTCCTTATGGGCTGTGTGATACGTACAAACCCCTAAACTCCCCTCCCTGAGCATCCTCATCTTTGTAGGTGCAGTGGGTGGAGGTACCTGTCAGCTCCCTCCGAGTTCCCGGCAGCATCTACTGAGCTCATGTTGGAGGAAACACTTCATAAACAATGAAGCGCTACACTGGTTGCTATTATTATTCCAGTGAAGTTTCTAGCCAGATGGAGGCGGGGGTCAGAAGCAGTAGACCCTCTTTCTGTTCACTCGTTTGAATTAGGAATAGTCAAGATTGTTATAGAAAGTGACCTCGGAGCCTGAGCTGCCTGGGGGGCTGTGCTTCCATTAGGATTGGATTCAGCTACAAATAACCAAAATAACAGTGGGTTCTCTGGATGGAAGTTTATATTTCTCTCACGTGAACATCTGGAGGCTGCAGGAAATGGGAGGGAGGGAAACTTTGGCTCTGTACTCCTGCGGGATCCATGATTCTGCCAGTCGCTGTTCTGCCATCTTTAAGGTGCAGCTGGGTCCTCACTGTTCAAGATAGCTGCCACCATAGCCATGGCACGGGTGGCTTCCGACAGAAAGGGCAAAGAGTGCGCAGGTCACCTGTATTTTAAAGTTTGGGAAAGCTACCATCAAACCTTCTGCTTTCACACGACTGGCTAGAACTTAGCTGCATAGGAGGCAGGATAGGCAATCTTTACTCTGGTGGTCACATGCCCAGGACCTTTCCATTGTTTTGGAAAAAGAGGAAAAGGAGTGCTAGAAGGAGAACTAGCATCTACCATGGGATGGAGGGAGTCAGGGGAGGAGGAAAGGCTGGCCCAAATCCCCACGTCTTCCTGCTGGATTTGAAGGCCCTTTGTTACTGTGTGGTTTCTTTTGAGCCAAGACCTGAAGAGAAGGTGTCAGTCTAGACACTTGGCATTTACAAACTTCCAGTCGTCCTTTCCATTCCCACAGGCCAAGCAGCCACCTGGATGCTCTAAATTTCAGGATTGAGAGTTGAGAAATGAGCAATTCCATCCTCTTCCTGCCTCAGAGGCAACAATGGCTAAACCGTTTCCTGAGAAAGTATGGAAATAGGTATAGGTGATGGATGTCGCTTGCCCTCCTGTCTCTGTCAGTCTGTCCATCTGCATTTCATGGCATAGACTATGAGCTCATGAGGCTTTCTCAGCACGAAGTCGTGGAGCCACTGCCTGAGAAATGATAGCACCGAGTACTTCCCATATGTTATTATCTCCATTTTACAGATGAGGAAACGGAGGCGCTGAAACATTAAATTACTTGCCTGAAGTCACACGGCTGGTTGGTGCCTCTGCCAGGTGTGGACTTAGCGTCTTGCCTTTGTAGCTCTGGTTCTGCACTCTCGCTCTGGGCGCCTGCCTAGTGTCTCTTGTCAAGTCCGACTCTCCGTGGCTCCCCCTCTGCTTTGCTCAAAGGCTCCAAATCGGCCCTTTTCCTGGACCAGAAGCTCCTTTCCCAAGCCCTGTTCTCCAACATCCTTCTCCCTTCTCCCTTCCTCCAGGGAGGCTCCCTTTGCCATACCAACCTCCTCCGTCCCCCCCAACACTGCACCTATCCCTCTGCCCAGCAGCTTCTGGCTGCGTCCAAGTTCACACACATCTGTGGCAGGTGTCCTGGGTGCAGGATTTCTGCAAGTCCTGTGCTGTCTTCCAGCCTTGGCGGGAGCCACCAGCCGTGGAACAGTGTGTCCCCTTTCCCTCTCTGCTCTCTGTGTGCTCCTGTCTGCTCCACGTACCTTCCCTCCCACTCTCACCCTCTGACCACGCGCCTTCACCTCTTCACGTCACCCACGTGCTCCCACCCAGAGCTTGTAAAGATGCTGAAGTCATCCCATGGGGCAGAACGTCACTTGTGACCACAAAGATTCCTTTTTGATGATTGTCTTGTCCTCTTCCTTCCCTTTCTCAGGCTGGGGTTCTGGAAGAGGAGTCCATACTTGCTGCTTTTCTGGTCTTCTCTCTCATACTCCTGACCAGCAGGAGGCTGGCTTCTGTCCTTGTGTGCCTTTGACTCTCATCTGACCAAGGCCATAAATGACCTTCACGTTGCCTTTCTCAGTGCTGATCTCTCTGTTACTCTCCCTTCTGAAAACTCCATCCTTCCCTTGTAACCATGACACCCCTGTCTCCTGGTTCTCTATAAACTTCTCTCCCACCAATTTTCTTCAGTTTTATTTCTATTCTCTCCTTTTTCTTTACATGTTCATGTTCCCTAAGGTTCTGATCTTTCTTTCCTCTTTTCACTCTATACTGTCTTCCTAGGTATTTCATCTACACACCCATTATTTTAAGTGCTAAATGTTCTAGAGGCCCAGGACTCCATTTCCAGCGTGTTCCAAGACCCAGACCTGCGTATCCAGCTACCTTTTGGCCACCTCTCTATTCGTGTCCACTGTCAAAATCTCAGTGTTTCTAAAGCCAACCCTCCACCTTCTGACCAAACCTGCTCAGCCTGATTCTAGGTTTCTAGGTCAGAGTCACTGACAGCCACTTGGCCATGAGTCAGGACCTGGAGCACCATCTTTGCACCTTCTCCTTCTCTCCCACTCAGCCAGCCTCCACATCTTGCCATCTCTGCATCTGAACTTTTTCTTTAGGGCATGCCCTCTTCTCCTTCACCCCAACATTTGCCTTCCTGGGGGACTATTTGAACCTACGAGGTTGCCCCCAAAGCTGTCTCTCTCCATTTCTTTTTCCATCTAAAGTGACCTCTTATAAACACAAACTTAACCATGTGTTCACTCAACAAATGTTTCTTGAGAGCTTAGTCATTCCAAGCATAGCACTTATGCGCTGTTAGGGAGATACAAATGAAAGCTTATGAGACTCTTCCTGAATTTGCCTTCTATTCAGGGGGGACAGACAATAAACAATCATGCACATAATTATAGGTCAGATGATGGTACCTTCTATGAAGAAGAACACAGAAGTAGAGGGGAGAAGTGACCTCAGGTCCACTGTACTTTACAGGGGCTCAGAGAAGATGGCTCTGAAAGGTGACCTTGAGTGTAGACAGAGGAAATGAGTGATGAGTCCTGGGCTGGAGGGAGAACATCCCAGGGGGAAGGAACCATGTGCTTTCTGAGTAGTAACAAAGGGGCCGGTGTGGCTGGAGAAGAGAATGGGTGGACTGAGGGCCGGGAAGCGATGCAGATGACACAGGGTCTTATGGGCCATTGCAAGAACTTTGGCTTTAGCTGTGCGTGAGTTGGAAGCCATCAGAGGGAGGGGGCAGAGGAAGGACAGAACCCAACATTTACCATGGAAGAGTCACTCAGATGGCTGCAGAAGAAAAGAATGCAAGAACAATTAGAAGTCAAGAACAGTGATTCAGGTCCCGATGGCAGCGTGGTCCTGGGCCACAGAATGGAGAGGGAGATGGCTAGGTTTGGGAGATATATTTTCAAGGAGAGGCAATGAGAAATTTATGGCAAATTGGATGTGGAGGGGCAGAGAGAGGCTGATTCCAAGAATCCCCAGGTGATCATCTAGAAATGCAGAGCTGCCACCTACACCACTCTTATGTGCAGAAGAGGAAGGAGCTGCGGCCTTTGGGCCAGGAGGAGCCTTTAAGAATTGTCATGGCAGGTTAGGTTTGGGGGGCCTTAAACCCAGATGAAGATACATATGGACACCAGCTGTGGAATGGGGGGTGACTCAGAACTGAAGATGTCACCTCCTGCTGAAAAGTCCTCCAGTGCACCCCTTTATCCAGATCAGAATCTGTTTGGAGAAGCAGAGAGCAAGGTGGGGTAGGAGAAGAGTCCTCTTCTTCTAGACTGGAGAAGTTGGAAATGCCTGGGGATCAAGCAAAGCTTTGAGCCAGGTACAGAAGTGAAGACGGGAATTCAAATAGGTCATCAGCCTCAAAGGGGCCCAAAGCACACATGATAGTCATTGCCTTGTGTCTAATAGTTCTCAGCTGTGTTTTTACTTCCCCGATTCTCCAAATAGGTTAAGTCTCTCTGTTATAAGCACCAGCTCTGTAGTTCACCTTCAAAGTGCTTATAATTTACATTTGATATTTGTAAGTTACATGAATATATTTGATTATTATATGAATGCTTTCCTCCTGTTAGACTGAAAACTACAGAGGGCAGGAACTACTTCTGTCTTGTTTTTTGCTGTGAGGAGAGAATGAAGAAATTCGTGAGTATCTGGGTCTGGAATCTTGCAGGTGTGTGTGTGTGTGTGTGTGTGTGTGTGTGTGTGTGTGTGGTGGGGGTGATTAGAGTGGTCGGGGCAATTGCATGGAACCCATGCTGCTAAGACGTGAGTTTTATGGTCAGCCAAGATGGGGTGTGTGGGTGGGGACAGAAAGGGACAGATTCAAGCTCCAGGCTTGGTATCCATGATTTTTCTTGAAAAGGAAAGGAGCCTGGCTCCTTCCTGCCCTCTGGCCTCATCTCTCCCAGATTCCTTGCCCATCTCTGTCTCTGTCTCTCTCTTCCCGGTGACATCTTGTAGCTCCCCTATTTGTTATTTCATACCCTGAGCCTTTGTTCCTGCTCTCTCCTCTTACCCTTCTGTCCTTATCAATGGCAAAATTGCTTACCTTCCAAAACTAGACTCAGATGTACCCTTCTCCCGGTGACCTTTCATATCCTCCTCTGTCCCACGACAGGGTCAGTCTATATAAACTAACTAGTTGTTCCGTGGAGGCAGAGCTGTGCTCTGATCTTCACTATGCTCTGCCACCTATCACAGTGCCCAGCACACAGTAGGTGTTCATTCAGACTTTCTCGTGCTATGACCAAAAGACCTGAGGAGGAAACGTTTGTTTTGTGGCTCATAGTTTCATAGATCTCAGCCCATAGATGGACAGCTCCATTCTTAGGGGCTCGAGGTGAGGCAGACATCATGGCAGAAGAGTGTGGCAGAGAACAGTGGCTCAGGACACCACACCATGAAGCAGAGAGAGAGGGAGAGGCTCCCCTCTTCATGGGCAAAATGTAAATCCCAAAAGCATGCCCCCAATGATCCACCTCCTCCAGCCACACGCTACCTGCCCATAGTTACCACCCAGTTAATCCCTATCAGGGGATTAATGCATTGATTAGGTTAAGATTCTCACAACCCAATCATTTCATCTCTAAGCTTTTTTGCATTGTCTCACACATGAGCTTTTGGGAGACACTTCATAGCTAAACCATCACAGTAGGCACTTAATAAAAGGGTGAATGAACGAGTGAATAAACGGCCTTGTGTTAAGTCACCTGTCCATTACTGTGACAAATACCTGAGATAAATATACTTAAAAAGAGAAAAGGTTCATCTGGCTCTGTTATGGAGGCTTCAGTCCATGACCTATTATTAGCCCCGTCGCTTTGGGCCTGTGGCTGCACAGTATACCAAGGCAGGGGTACATGGCTGTGAACCCCTGTTTACCTCATGGCTGAAAATTGAAAGAGAGAGGAGGAGCCCTGCATCCCACAATCCCCTTCAAGAGCCTGTCCCCCATAACCTAAAACCTCCCACCAGGTCCAATCTGTTCAAGTTTCCACCACCTTCCAATAGCACCACCTTTGGGACTGAGTCTTTAACACCTGGGCTTTCGGGGTACATTCCAGATCCAAACTACAGCAGCCGTCTATACACCAGATTTTTTGAAATACTATGGATGTCACACAGCCTGTCTCGTCACCCCCTACATGTACTCATAGTTGTCACACCATGGTTCCTGGCTTTTCTCCTGAAAATTGTGGTCACTGTAGAAATAGTGCAGTCGTTTCAGGCTGAGGTCTTTGGACTCCCAGGGAAAGCAGTAATAAGGCTCTGAGAGCTTTGACAATGTCGCAAATAGCCCCTCGGAAATCGCACTGTTATCTGGACTCGGACTGCATTGCCTGGCTGCAACACTGGGTTTCTCTGCTTTTAGCTAGGATTGTGTCAACTCGCGGAGGCATGCTAACTGTGGTTATCTCATGCTATTCAGGAGCTAAGATTGGCCGGGGATGAAATCACAGGAGTCCCTGGGGCCTGTGGAAGAAAAAACAATAAAAGGGGTCTTGGGAAGTGAAAAGGTTGGGAGATCTGTGGTGGGGGATGGAGCTCTGGGCTCACCATTAGGAGCCATGAGAGCCAGGGTGGGTGCAGCCCAACAAGCCACCTGGTGCTCTGGGCTGCTTCCCCCTGTTTGAAAAGCGGGAGAACCGTATCTGCCCTGAGGATCAAGTGCAGGCAAAAGTATCTCCACAAGGACCAAGTGCCTGGTAAGGAGCAGGTTTCCATCCTGCCTGGGAGGTCCCCAAGGAGAGCAGAGGCAGAGGTGGAAAGAGGTAATGTTTTGGAGAAACAGGAAGCTATTCCCTGGGGTTGCAGTCTGGGGTACAGAGAGGGGTAGGGTGGGAATTTGGGGGGAGCCAAGCAGGCAGTGGACATGCAGGCTCTGCTAAGCAACGTGGACTGTGCTGCCCTTTCTGTCTCCAGTCAGCCCAAATGGCTATTGGTGTTGAATTATGATGGTGGGAGAGATTGGAAGATGTAGATCCCAATGCTCCCCGCAACGACTGTTTTGAACTCAGAATCCACCCCCTACTCACCTCTTTCAATCTGACCTTCAGCTGGGGATCTACAGGCTCCACACACAGGTCCCACACACATAGGGCTCATGATTTCAGAGGTTCAGTTCATAGTAGGCCAACTCCATTGTTCTGGGCGCAAAGTGAGGCAGATCATCATGGTGGAAGAGTGTGGCAGAGGAGCGCTGTTCAGCTCCTGGCAGCTGAGAAGCCAGGGACAAAATATAGTCCCCAAGGGCACCCCCAGTAACTTACCTTCTCCAGTCCTGCCCCATCTGCCTACGTTTACCATCCTGTAGTCCATTCAAATTACAATCCACCAAATGGATTAATGAGGTCATAGCTCTCATAATCCAGTCTTTTCGCCTCTGAAATTTGCTGCATCAACTAACGCATGAGCTTTTTGGGGACATTTCTCGATCTAGACCTTAACTAGGTACTACCTCAGTGTTGCCGCTTCAGCAACCCCCCTCCACCCAGACTGCTCCTGAACACCCTACATCTTCAAGGCCAAGTGAAAAGGCTGTCCTCTGGGAGAAGTCCACCCTCCCTGGCACCATGTTGGAATCAGTTCATTCTCCGTGCTCCCACAGCCCTGTGGATGTCTCTGCTCTCTGCTTATTTTGTTGGGCCTCATGTGCCTCATGGTGATCTCCTTTCTTGCCTATCTCCCCTGCCAGGCTGGGTAGGTCACCTCTCATCAGAATGGTGTCTCCAGTCCCTAAGCTCAGGGACCGCTACAGTGGGGGCCAAGGCCTGTCCTTGACCGAGGGAGGGGGTGGCTTCGATAGCCAAATCTGATGCCCGATTTCATCCTGGCCTGGTTTTAATTTGTGTGAACCAAAGTGCCCCCTTCTCGCCTTTGTGTCCTCTCAGTGTGAACAGTGATAAAGGTGACAAAGACTGGAATGGTGCCCAGAGGACTCCTTTAGAGAGAGACTTTTTCATGAAATCATCAAAAGCTATCTTCAGTGAAGAGACAACACGGAAGCGACCCCAGGGAAGTTAATGTCCTCTCACTTCCAGAAAAGGAGATGATGTCAGAGCTGTCTTTAGGGCCTGTTTCCTGGAAACAGAGAGTCCTTGCTCTCTCCCCCTCTATGGCCCATTTCTGAGGAGGACCTGCAAATTGCTCTCCCTCCCTCCCTGGACTCAGAGGAAGCAGGCAGAAACCTAGACTGTGCCTTGGGCAGCGTGGGAGCTGTCTCCCAGTGAGCTCTGTGGGTGGACTGGATACAGGACCATCTGCAGTGGTGGTGACCATACCCTGCTCATATTCAGTGAGCAAGGGAACATCTGACTGGCTGCTTTGTTTCCCCAGGGCCCCTCTACATCGCCTACTGGAAGATACTTGCCTCCTTACGGGGTTGCAACTGTAAATAAAGCGGCAGATAAAAGAAGCCTCTCTGCTTTTCAAATGGTGACAGGCACAGCCCGGTAAATTACCTTCATGCTTTTTAAATAGAAGTAAAAAGGGTTGGGTGGATTGCCTTCCCTGATACAGAACCACTTTTCTCTCATTTGAGCAGCCACAGATGGGATAATGAGTGCATTTTTATCTCTGTCTCTAAACAAAATGAAAAGAGCCTGGAGTTACACAAACTTTCCTTAGTATTTTCGAGGAAAAGGCTGGGCCCGGTGGAAGTCTCTCGGTAATAAACCCCACAGGTGTCGGGAACTAAAGGCTGGGATTTGTTCCCTCCAAATGGGCACGCATGCTGCCTTTTCTGGGGCTGGAAGTGGGTTTGCTTCCTGTGGGTAAAGACCTACTTCTGTATTTCCACCTCAGCTTCTTCATCTGATAACAAGGAAGTGAGAGTTCCTATTTCTAGATCGGTTGGGAAAACACCAGGCCTGGTCCAGCTATCTAGAAGGTGCCCAAGAAACATCAGTTAATGCCCATCCTGGTCATGTAGCAGAATGCCCACAACTCTGGGCACATGTTCCTACTAAGAAGCAGCTATTTCAGGGTCCCCTCCTCATTGAAGCCTGGATGAATGGTCTCCGCAGCCTGCAGGAATCATGCCTATGCTGTCTGGCCATTGGGCTTCCCACTGTGCCTTGCATCCCCTCCCCAGGACACGGACTTCCTGGAAGCATCTTCCGGGAAGTCACTTTGCATCTTGCACATTGCCATGCGGTTGCTTATCAACACACTGGTCTTTCTTCAAAAGCTGGCAGGGAAAAATCACCGAGGGCAAGTCTTACACTTTGCGAATATTACAATCCTCAGTGTACCGGGCTGTGTCTGGTATACAGCAGGTGCTCCAAGGATGTCTGAGGGTGAATGAATGTATGGCCCTGAGAAGCTCAGCCTTGCATGCTTGGGCTGAGCCGGAAAGCAGGCTCCCAAATCCAGAATAGAGCTATGGCCCTCTGTCACCCAGGCTCACTGATGATGGGCCTCTAACCCTCCAGCACTTTCCACGAGGGGGGTCTAGGCCAGGCATTTCTCCAAGAGCTCCCAACAAGCCTGGAAGTAGGGACCTGGTTCCTGTGAAGTCGATTCTTAAAGTGTGTGAACTGGTCGTGTAGTCAAAGGGTCCTCATCCACCTCAAGGTCATAAACGCAGGACACAGAGAGGTGGAAGACGCCACAGGGAGAGTCCTCAGAGGGAGCTGCCTGCAGAGACTGTAGGGGCTGCTCCCATCCCAGAGAGGACTTCAGGAGAACTGCTCGGAGCTTGACTGAGGCCAGAGCTGCCATGATTAAACTGGCCAGGGGGAGGGCATAGCCTCAGATGTCCTCTCTGCTGGGATCCCGTAGGGCCAGGACGGAGCTTATTTCCTCTGGGCTGGTGTGGGCCTCACAGAGGGAGGCCAGGGACACTGATGGCTCTGTGCCAGGCCAGAGGCATGGAGGGTAGAGGCCCAAAGCAGCCTCGAGCCCATCAAGGAGGTTAGAGGTGAAATGATCCACCTAAACCCATGACAAGGGTCAAGGAACACCTTCCCAGGCCACTGCTGCCCGCAGTCTCCACCGTGTCTGACCTTGTGGGGGATCCAAAGAGGAGCATCAAGGAGGAGGGGGCATGAGAGAGTATGAGAAGTGACCATGCTTCCTCCCTGTCCTCAAGGATCCAGCCTAGCAGGCCTGAGCTGTGGGGACTTCACATGGGACAAGAATCGGAGGCATTGATAGGGGACTCAGTATCTCCCAAAGCTAGAAGACATTCCTAAGAGGTCCTCAAAAGACTCAGAGGACAGAATATGCTAGAAGGGCTGCCGCCAAAAAAATAAAATAAAAAATAAGCAAGGAATGAGCTGTGATCTGCTTGCCCCCCACAGGACTGGTCATATTTGTGTCCCACCTGTGTGCCCCGGAAGTAAGGGAGAGTGTCACAGCAACTCCAGAGGATGTGGCCTTTGTGCCACATTCCCTCATGTGGCCCAACTCGGAGTTCAAAAGGAGAGAGAAGGAGGCCTTCAGATTCTTCCTAATCGAGACTCGCACATTTTTAACCTCATTAGAAGATAAGTCACACACCCAGAGAGTCTAGAGGAGGGGGACAGATCCATTTAGACTGTTTCTTTCTGTGACTCTTTGCCTGAGGTCCCCTCCCAGCATGAGGTGAGTCTGAATAAGGGGGAGCGGAGGACCCTGGGAAGAGTAGCCTTTGAGCAGTGACTTTTTTCTTTTATTATTTATTTTAGTTGAAATGTTCATTTAAAATTGTATTTTAAAGGTTCATAATTCCAGACACGTGATCACCTTCCATTTGCATATGGAAAGACCTCCAACTCATTCAAAAGCCAAAAGAAATTATCTTTGAATTAATCACAGCTTCTACCCTTGAGTTTACTCCAGAAATTGAGAATTTGCAATATTTATTGAATGGGTTGGCTTAACTCCTTCCAGTTTACCCCTTCCTTCAATTCTTCTCCACAATGAGGAGCCTCTTGAATAGGAGAGAAAAATTAACCCAGGGAGCGCCCCTGCAGCAGGCCGTTGGATGAAATGGAAATGTGTGGATGGTGTGAGGGGAAGAAAAAATGGATCCAGGTCGTGAAGTTGGCAAAAAGAGATAAAGGGGATTTGGTTAGAAGCGAGAGTTAAATGATAGTAAAGGTCTGGAGAAGCCGTGATCAATAAATATAAAGTTCAAGCTCATTGCTTTTTGCTGCTGAGAAGAGCCGAGCCCCTCCTCCCCAGGACCTCAGGCTGCAGGCTCTGCCACGGATTCAGAGGATCAGGGACCCAGACTCCAGGCACCAAATTCACTCCCAGACCTCTGAGGTGAACGGGGCGGAGGCAGCGTTCCTGCTGTTCTTGCCAGCTGGGTACAAGATGGTGCTGCAGCAAGTGGCGTGAGCCCAGGGCCACCTATGGGTTACTATCCAGAGGACCTGCAGCACTTCCACTGGGCACTCTGTCTTCTATTCAGTAACACCCACCCAACAAAGGGACCCGTTTATTACCAATAGCAATGTTGACTGGCTTTGTGAGCAATGAGTCTATGCTTTGGAGAGATTCTCGGGAATGACTGTTAGCTCATGAGAGACAGTCCAGAAAGGGCAGGCGTCCACCCCTTTGCTACCATCTTAATGAGCCCAGGCCCTGTACGTGCATTTGCATATTCTTCGGAGGTTCACTATCTTCTTTGTTCTCTCTAAGAGGTTTGGGCTTCTCTAAAAGGAGAACAATCTCTGGTCCATCAAGAACAACAATGGGCTGGGCCTGTAATCACAAAGGCTTGGGAGGCTGAGGCTGGAGGATTGTGAGTTCAAAACCAGCCTCAGCAAAAGTGAGGTGCTAAGCAACTCAGTGAGACCCTGTCTCTAAATAAAATATAAAATAGGGCTGGGGATGTGGCTCAGTGGTAGAATGCCCCTGAGTTCAATCCCCAGTACGCCCCCAACAAACAATAATGGTTATGAAGTTACTCCATTATAACTAACTCAGACCATGAGAGCAAGGATTACTGAATGAATGGGGGTGTCTGTGGCATATTAGACCTTAGAAACCGAGAGGATGAGCAAGGAAGGCGTCTTCGTCCGTTCAGGCTGTTGTAACAGAATACCATAGACTGGGTGGCTTATAAAGAACTAAAATGTACTGCTGGAGGCTAGAAAGTTCAAGATCAGGGTGACAGCAGGGTCAGTGCCCAGTGGGGGCCGCTTCCCGCTTACACACAGCTCTCTTGTCACCACGCCCTCACATGGCGGGAGGGGAGAGGGTCCCTCCAGTGCCTATTTTATTAAGGATGCTAATACCTTGATGAGGCCACTGCTCTCATGACCTAGTCACCTCTCCAGGCCCCTGCTCCAACCAGCATACCCCTGGGGATTAAAATTTCAATATATGATTTTGGGAAAAAGTGAACATTCAATCCTTGGCTTTCTGTCTGTCAGTCTGTCCATTTTTCCATCGATGTGTGTCTAATGTGTGCCCACGCTGTGTTAAGTGCAGAGATTTTAGATATAAATAGAGTGTAGAGCATTTTATGTCACATGCCTAGTGACATAAAATGCTATAGTGCAGTCAGTTTTACAACAGGCAGTCATGATACAAGTGGAGGCACAGGAGAAGAGGCACCACGGAGAGGGACGTGGGCTCCAGGGCACTCCAGAGAGGCGCTGATGCTGAGCCAGGTCTTAACGCATGACAAAGGTGATGGGATCTTTAAAAAAAATTTTTATATTTGTTCTTTTTAGATACACATGACAATAGAGTATATTTTGGCATATCATACATACATGGAGCATGCCTTCCCATTTTTGTGGTTGTACATGATGTGGAGCTACTGGTGTATATTCATATATGAACATAGGAAAGTTATGTCCCATTCATTCCACAGTCTTTCCTGTTCCCCTCCCCCTCCCTTCCCTTCCTTCCCCTTTGTCTAATCCAATGAACTTCTGCTCTTCCCTTCCCCACCCTCCCTTGTTGTGGGTTAGCATCCACATATCAGAGAGAACACTCAGCCCTTGGTTTTCTGGGATTGGCTCATTTCACTCAGCATGATAGTCTCCAGTTCCATCTGTTTAATGGCAAATGCCATAATTTTATTCTTCTTTGTGGCAGAGTAATATTCCAGTGTGTGTGTGTGTGTGTGTGTGTGTGTGTGTGTGTATCACATTTTCTTTATTGGTTGAATCTTTTTCCCCCTCCTTGGACAGCTTTAAAAATGAAGGTGAAGGAGAGTCGGATGCCCTCCTGCCACAAAGTAAGGAGGGGCTGCAAAGCAGAGCTGTGGGCTGCAGGCCTGAGGGCCCACTGCTGGTGTGCGTGTTTGGTTTGATCTCCTGGGGATCAGGGAGGGAAGGAGAAATGGAGAAGAACCTGGGAACTCATGCTCAGTGGTTTTGTGCTTCCTGTTTCCCTTGGTCCCCAGGAGAGAAGGTGAGAAGCATGGGGCTCGTGGGATGGGCGTGTTCTTTGGAGGAGAACTGCATCTCCCACCCACTATCACACCCTGGACAGCCTAGCAGACTAGGAGAGTATAGAAGAGGTTCTCCTCTCCCTCCTTGCCCCCTGCCCTCCTGGGGAAGGAGGAGGACAGACCTGGGGAGTTTGTTTCTTCCCCCAGAAGCAATTGTGAGTGGAGGCCTGGGCCCAACCAGGAGGAGAGGAGAGCCACAGCTAAACATCCACTCCTTTTGGTTCTTGTTCAGGAGACATTTCACGGCTGGCTTCCAGGGAGCTGCCAAGGCCCTGATAACAGAAGACGAGAGGGGAAGGGCCGGCCCAGCCCTTACAGGCTGGAACCCAGGGGAACTGCAGCTGCTCCAAGGCGGGGCAGCCTCTGCTGTTTGCTAACAGGTGAGCAGATGGGGCCCGGGAGCCACAGGGACTTAATCAGAGACTAACCAGAGGTCATTGTTCTCCTTCAAGCATGGCTCAGGTGAGGGTACACAGAGGGCAAGAAGGCAGAGAGGAGAGGAAGGGGAGGGGACTAACACTAGCCTGTCCCTCCTTTTCCTGACGGGGAACCCCAGGGGTGTTTGGAAAGAAGAGATGACCAACCCTTAAACCTGTGTTACAGTAGACTTGCACACTTAGGCATTTTTTAAAATTCCAGTACTTTCAATGTCCATTTAGTTCCCCAAGAGCCCAGCAAGGGAGGTGTTCTCATTGGGTACCCTCTTTACAGATGGGAACACTGAGGCTCAGACAAATTCATTTCACCCAAGTCTTCTCATCGTTCTGCAAAAGTGGAGGTACAATTCAGACTTCGGAGTCCTCTGCTTCCAGAGCCCATGTGCTTTACAACAAAACCATGTCCAGCCCTTTGGGGGTTCTGGGACACACAGTATTCCCCACCTTCGCCCAGAAGCTCTAGCAGAGGAACTAGAAACTTGCACTTCCTTCATTCCAGGTGGTGGAATAAAGGAGGGTGAGCCAGGTGTGCGTGTGGCAAGAGGGACACGCTAAAGGTTTACATGATCTCTAATTATACAAGAGATGTATAGTTACAGTGAAACTCCATGCAGCCCAGAAAAAGCCCAGGTGCCCCTTCTTACCACTTTTCCCACCATTTTCCTGGTGGTGAGGAGGGATGGGTGCGTTGACTATGTGTACAAATAGAACTGTGGGGCTTTCCGTTTGGTTTTCACATAGATGGTAAAATATGGTCTGTGTGGCTTATAATTTGCTCTTAAAAATATGAAGCTATTTCAATATCGTTCCCCATAGAGCTGTCTCACTGTAACTTTAAATAATATCCCATGACACAGGCATCCATGTGCATTTACATACATGCATGTGTTTAATTATTTTCCTCTCTTGGACCACTTACATGTTTTTAGTACTAGAAACAATATAACAAAAAACATGTTTCTTCAGGCTGTTCTGTAAACATGAAGGGGTATTTTTATTGGGTAGATATCTGTAGTGCAATTCTTGGTGGAAGTGTAAGGACATATTTAACTAAACAAATATTCTCCGGCAATGTGCGCTCTCCATGGTGTAGCAGGCTCTCATTTCCACGTATTCCCTTGAACACTGGATATTATCAATATTATAATCTTTCACCAAAATAAAACATTTCATTTGACTCTCCCTGTTTCTCAGGAGCATTTTTGATAGGTACACACTGCTTATTTATATTTCCTCTTCTATGAATTACTTGTTCATATTTTTTTCCCATTCTTATCATTTTATGCAATTCTTTATATATCCTGGGTATTCTTTCATATCTGTTATTCATGGTTTATCTGCTTTTCCCAGTCTATAAATTACCTTTTAACTTTGCTTATAGGTCTTTTTTTTTTGTCAGACAGAAACAATTAATTTTGACAGTCGATTTATCAAATTTTTTCTTCTATAGATTTTTATTTCTGTGAGTCTTCCCTAAGAAGGTCTGCCCTACCCCAAGGTTATATTTTCTTCTAACATTTTTATAGCGATTCCCTCTCCCATGTAGCTCTTTGGTCCTCTTGAAATTTATAATTTTGTGCATGGTGGAAGGTGCGCTCTAGGTTTTTGTTTTTCTTTCCAAATAGCTTCGGGGGCTATTTCTGATGATTCAGCTCTCATTTACTTCCCTTCCCATATACTTTCACTTTAGCTTCCTCCTTGTTCCCCCTGTCCCCTCCAGGCTTCAGGGCTGGGCTTTCTTGGTCCAGCCTGGCATCAGAGCACGTTGGTCATTGTGATTAGTTCAGAATAAGCCATGACCCCAGTGCAGGGGTCAGCTTACTGAGTGCAGCTGGGAAAACCACTTTGCTTGCTTCTCAAAGACTGTCCTGGGGCGTGGGGACCCCTTTGTTTTGGGACATCATGCGTTGTGGGTGTGGACTCAGGAGTTACGATGGTTTGTCACCTTGAGGGAACGCAGCGTGGGGCTGTGGGGCACCCACACAAAGTGTAGGCCATGACGAGAGGACCAGGACTGGGGGTCAGGGCGACCTTGAACCTCACCCTCCTCTGGACCGCCTTACACAAGCAATACGTTTTCTTATTATGGAAGCCCGCTGGAGTCAAGCTCTGTTTCAGGCAACAGTATAGACAAACGGATACAAAAGCCACTGACCAGGTCTGTCTATGGACGGCCCCTCCCCTGATCATTTATTGGAAACGCTATCACACACTCCTGGACGCACATGATCTGTTTCTTACCTGCTTGTCTGTCCTCAGGCGAACACCCTACTGTTCTAATGACTATGGCTTATTTAATTATAATATATTTTTGCCGGTTGGGTAAACCCCTCTTTATCATATTTCTGTTTCAATGATTGCCTGGCTATTCTTGTTCCTTTCTCTTCCGGATGAATTTAAATTATGTTTATCAAGTTCCATAAAATTCTGTCGAGATTTTGACAGGGGTTGCTTTGAATTTGGGGGAGAATTGACATCTTTATAAAGTGGAGATTCCCCACCCGGGAACATTAGACGTCTCGCTCTCTATTTAAATCCTCTTTTATGATACTCTGGTGTAGTTTTTCCATGAGCGTCTTGTTCACTGGGTTTATCCTTTGGGATCTTAGAGCTATTTGTTACTGTTATTGTCTGGTTCTGTGGTGGGGGCTGTGATTTGGGGTGTGGCTCTGGTGTTCCACCACCGTCTGGGGTCTTCTCATCTAACTGTTCTTTCATTTCTGCATTTCCTGGGTAGATGGCCACATCATTTGGAAGTAATATTTCTCTCTTCCATCCTTCTTTTTCTTCCTTCCAATCATGCAGGACAAGTGGGGCATCTCTCTATTGTTTCCAGACAGAATGGGAGCTTGTTTCTAGAGTTTTCTGAAAATTATACCTAGTCATCCCTCCACACCCATGGGTTCCATATCTGTGGGGTTTGCAACCATGGATTCAACCAACTGCAGATCAAAAATATTTAGGAAAATAATTACATCTGTACTGGACATATACAGACATTTTTCTTTCCATTGTTCCCTAAATGATAGAGCATAAAAACTATTTTCATAGCATTTACATTATATCAGGTGTTATAAGAAATCTAGAGATGTTTTAAAACTATGCAAGAAGATGTGTGTAGGTTATATGCAAATACTATAGCATTTTATATAAGGGACTTGGCATCTGTGGAGTTTGTAACTGCAGGGGATCCTGGAACCAGTCCTCTACAGATACCAAGGGGTGACCTAAATTTTTCTAATTTTATGTTTTACAGTACTCGGGACTAAACCCAGGGGCAGTCTACCACAGAGCTACATCCCCAGTACTTTATATTTTTATTTTGAGGTAAAGTCTCTCTAAATTGCCCAGGCTGGCCTCAAATTTGTGATCCTTCTGCCTCAGCCTCCTGAGTTGCTGGGATTACAGATGTGCCATCACACCAACTTGGGATGGCTGTAATTAACAAAGTTTAATTTTCCTTCCACTTTGTTCAGACTTTTAAAAAAGTGAAGATAATATATAGACTTTCGTCAAATGCTATTTTTGGTATGTAGTGAGATAACCACATAGAGTTTTCCTTTGTATCCAGAGAACTCTATTAATTTACTTTATGATGTTGAATCAGCTTGTATGACTTGGATAAACTCAAGTTTGTCCTGAGATCCCATTCTTTTATTGCATTGCTCAATTTGATTTACTACTATTTTATTTTGGATTTGGGCAATTGTTTTCAAAAGTGAAATGCATGTTTAGTTTTTGTTCGTTGGTTTCTTTGCTCTCTCCTCTCTGGTCTTCTACTTTCTGGCCCTCATCCTGGAACACTGTAGGGCTCTGGCCTCACCATCCTGTCTTCTACCCCTGTGTCTGCTCCCAGGTGCTGTTCTCCAGGCCCGGGGCTTTAATACCATCTACATGCTGACAGCAGCTGGATGCATCACGGCCGCTGGGTCCTCATCCCAGTGCCAGTGACCGATTGTATCTACTTACCATGGGCAAAACAGGATTCCCAACTTCCTCTCTCAAAGCGGTCCCACCCGGATCTTTCCCAACTTTGCAAATGGCAACATCATTCTTTGGTTGCTTTGGAATCAGTCTCAACTTCTTTTTGTCTTCCCCATCTCACATCCAATCCACTGACAAATCCTTGATTTCCTTTTTATTATATGGTCAATATCTGGCCACTCCTCTTGACCTCTGGCTAGTCCGAGCTGTCCAGCCCTATCTCAGTTCCTGCGATAGCTTCCCCATCCCTGGAAGCTCTCCTTCTGTTTATTAACCCAGCCCCGACCTGTGGTCACGCCGACCCCCACGTTTCCTCTCAAACGCATCCAGTGTTCAGCCCCCCGGGTCTCTGCACATGCTGTTTCCTCTCCTTAGATCTCCGTACATCTTTCTTATTTCCCTCAGGGCTTCCCTCAAAAGACGTCTTATCCTAAGGTCTTTCTTCTCCACCCTTCACAGAGCCATAAGCTGCACTTCCAGCACTCTCCGCACGCGTTTCTCTGCACGTTTCCAAGGAGCACTTAGTTCCATTGGACATACTGTGTATCCATTTGTTGGCAGGTCATCTGTGTCCCCAATCAGATGGGACCTCCACGAAGGCAGAGATGTGCCTGTTTTGCTGCTGTTATATCCCCAGCCCCAGGAACCACGACTGCACATCGTGGGTTGTTCCATAAACATGTGTTGAATTAAAGAATTTTTTTTCTTGCATTTATGGGTTGACCTGGATACTAAAGAACTGTGTGTGTGTCTGTGTGTGTGTAAGTTTTATCTTTAAAAAATATTTGTAATGGAAATGGGAACAGAACTGTGCTTTTTCCCCCTCACAGACCCCAAAACTGACACTCAGAGAGACTAAGGGTTTTCCCAAGGTCAGAGCCGGCTGATGGTTGAGCCAGACCCCTATGTGGACCTGAGGGACTATCAGAGTATTGGGACCTGGGAAGCTGCCTGAAACTAGAAACCGATCAGACGGGCTGAAAAGACCCCACGACCTGTCCTTCCTTACCACCCCCTGTCACTTTGCTAGAGATGACACATTAGGCAGAACCTGGGTGGAGGACCTGGCTTTATCATCAGCTGTTGACTTTGGGCACTTGTAAAGGGGCTCCTTCCCGGTGCATGTGCTGGCCACCTGCTGTTCCCTCTGCACCTGCTCTGCCTCCAGCCCCACACCCCAGGCTTCCGCAGCTGGATGGTGTCAGGGGGCTTCCTTGCTCTCTGGCTCCTGTTGGGTTGGGACCAGCAGAATATTGGGTGACTGGAGAATGGGGAGATTGGGATTTATTTCCCCAACTCTTTCCCTACAGGGTCCCCATAAACTGGCTGTGTCTCTTCGATCAAGGGTGACCGCTCCCCTCAGACAGATCTTCCCAAACTGCTAATGTCTCCCAGTGCCAGGAAGTGCCCCTTCTCTTGCCCCTTCAGGCCCAAGGGGAGGAGGAGGTCCCCTGTTCTCACTGTCCAAAGTCACTGGGCTATTCCTGACTAGTTTCCTTAAACCAGCCCACACTGTTGTGAACGGTTTGAAACTCTTTGTAAGGTGCGTCATTGCCTGCTGGGATCCCCGACTGCCACTAAGACCCTAAGAACTAACTAAGTGCTTGGCATAGTCCTTGGCACAAGGCAGGTACTTTCCAAACCCCCTACTTCCCCCCTTGGAGAACTGAAAGGAGCTAAAAGGACATCGCATCGCAGGTGCCCTTGGTGGCAGGTTGTGATCATCTATGGCAGAGAGATGACATTACTGAGGGCCCCTGAGAGGGATCAGATATCCCCTTTTCCTCTCCACCCATTTCCTGCAGGACCACTATCCCACGGCATGACCTAGTCAGAGAACCCCAGGGCCTTGGCTCCTGAGATCTGTGGCTGGTCTCAGGCACAAGGCAAGTGGCGAGGATGGGTGGAGGGGAAACTTCTCCAAACCTCCTCTTCTGCTCGTATGTCTCTTAGCACCGCAGGCCCCACCAGCCTCTGGGGGCCACGGCCAGGCCTGGACATAGGGGCCCCTCCCCACCGCACCCGCCATCCCGCAGCCTGGCAGCCTCCCTCCCTCCCTGCCCTGGGCTGGCAGCAGGAGGCGGGCCTGTCAGAGCACATCGTGTCAGCAGTCAAGCTGGAACTCCGGCCGGGCCAAGTGACCTTGTGGGTCCTGAGGAGCAGGGGTGGCCCAGCAAGAGATAAGCAGGCTGAAGGGACGAGCACCATCTTCTCTGCCGGAGGGAGGTAGGAGCCAGACCCATCCTGAGCACCGGGCCTCCACCTCAGCTGCCACTCGAGTCTGTCCCCTTGGCAACCCCAAAGCAGCTGGGAGCCAAGCTAGACTTCAGGGTGACCCTCTGATTGCACAGGCCGTGGAAAATGTGTTGTGAAGGAAGATAGGATTCTTCCTCTCCTCTCCGGGCCCACGCTGACGGGAGGCTGAACAGCCACAGGTCACCGCTACCAACACGATGGTGGGCGAGCCGGACTCTCCCAGCTTCACAGGGCCCGTAGGCCAGGAGGATGCAGCTGCTGCTTCAGTCGGGACAATTGTAGAGGAGGAAAAGTGTATTTGGGGGCTCACGGTTTTAGAGGTCTCAGTCCATAGACAGCCGGCTCCATTCCTTGGGGCTCGAGGTGAGGCTGAACAACATGGCAGAAGAGTGTGGCAGAGGGAAGCAGCTCACATGATGATCAGAAAGCAGAGAGAGAGAGAGAGAGAGAGAGAGAGAGAGAGGGCTCAGCAGATACAAGATATATACCCAAAGCCAAGCCCTCAATGCCCACCTCCGCCAGCCACACCCCACCTGCCTTCAGTTACCATTCAATCAATCCCATAACCCAATCATTTCTCCTCTGAACTTTCTTGCATTGTCTCACACATGATCTTCTGGGGGACGCCTCACACCCAACCATAACAGCCATGTTTCCTACAGTGCAGGAGCCAGGAGCCCCGAGGAGCTTAAATGGACCATCTGGGGCAATGCCACCAGGCACTGGCAAAGAAGGGACTCTAAGCCAACCTGCCTGATGCCATAGCTGGATGCAAACTTTTGACACCACATTTTACCTTTTGGTGTCTGTTTTGTTTTAGGGGTGCTGCGGGGTGGAGTCCAGAGCCTCCCCTGTGCTAAGCAAGTGCTCGACCACTGAGCTACCCTGCAGCCCCAGGAGGGTTTGCAAATGGTGAGATCAACCCTCTGCCTTTTTCTTTTTTCCCATTGACTATGGGGAGCGTGGAAAACAAAGTTAAGTCAAGATTTCATTGCAGTCTCATCTAGGTCAACTTCCTGGAAGAGGAGGAAGGAAGGCTTGCAGCAGACTGGAGTCTCATGGGGTACTGGCACTGGGAAGGCTGAGGCCCTGCACCAGCAAGGCCTGGCACCAGCCTGAAAGGGTCCTTTCTCAGCTCTTGCAAAGTTATCATTTACCTTTTCCTCATCCTTTGGGTGCCCTGGCATAGATTTTAGGAAGAACTTCCCTACTGCCTCTTTGAGAAGCACCTTGGACAGTTTTCTAGTCCTCCAAGAAGACCCCAGTTGGATCAGGTGGCTCTTTCCTGCCATTGTATCTGGGTTGAGCCAGTTCTTCTCCTTCTGTCTTTGTTTTTGCTCCCCCCTGTTCTCTGTAGGCATCCCTGATGCAGGGCCATCGCCCCGTGGAGCATGGCCCTGAAGCTAGGGGGTGGAGTGGAAGCCATGTTCGGGGGTGATGGTGACATAATCTTGAAAAGGCTCCATCTGTCATCTCTGGCCTTTCACTGTTGTAGCAGCACTGTGGTCCCAGCCAACTGCTGAGGAATCTGTCTGTGGTTTAATTAGCCTATAACTCCAGCCCCCCCCCCCCCATGGAAGAAAGCAATAAACAGCTCCCATCCTCTGAGCGGGGCTGGGCAGTCACAGTGGGGAGAGCCATATGAGGCCGGAGGCCAGCGAGGTCTTCGAGGACAAATGAAGGACACAGGGACCTGCAGGAAGAGTCTTGACTCCTTCCTCTTTTCTCTGCTTGGGCCACCATGGGAGACCAGCCAGTGGGCCTCAACGGAAAAATGACAACAATGACAGATGGCGCAACGTAACAATCCCTCATATGTACAGTTTCCCATGTACCGGGAGCTTTCTAAGACCCCGTTTCTGTAGGTGCTACTCTGGACCTCAGTTTCTTCTTCTATGAAATGAGGCAAGTGGGCTTAATTATTTCTGAGGTCTCTTCTCCATAAGGACCTTCTGTGGGTGTCATTATCCTAACAAAACAACGGTGATGTGGTGAAACCTGGATCCCAGGTCCTTAGTCTCATTTTATAGTTATGATTTAAGGAGCAGAGAAGTGATTTATCACAGATCAATCAGAGTCTGGCCAGAGCCAGTCCTAGACCCAGGCGAGTGGGAAGGAGAACGGAGATGGACACAGATATCTGCCTTCTTACCCCAAGCCAGGTGGGAGGCAGGGTGTGAGGCCTGGGTGTCCTGTGGCTGTTCCACTGGTTAACCCCCAGGAGGGCTCTGCTGGGAATTGAGGGTACTGCTGGGAAGGCGCCCCGGGGACAGACAGGACAGCATCTGGTCCCTAAGTGTGCAGACCAGGCGTCGGTACCAGAGGCTCCCGGTTCGTGTGTCTGCTCCACCAGGGTTGTCTATTTTGTCTGCTGCTGGAGCCCTCATCCTGAAATAGAGGCAAGTTGGGGCCACTCCAATAATGCTTGTCACTGAATGCATGAGAGTAAACAAGGGTCTTGGCCCCTGGGACTTCAGGGTTTGCTTACCATGCCCTGACTCCTCCTGCAGGGTCTCCCTGAGCAATGCCACCAATACCTGACTCCAAGAGACAGGAAGTTCTTCTCTGCATGGCTCCCCACTTTTCCGGTTGCATCTGTGCACCCCGACTGCCCCTCCCTCCCTGCTTCCCCGTCCCCTCAGCGTGATGGATGTCCTGCCAGGGAGGCAGGGAGGGTTCGATCTGGATTTCCAATCTCCTCTGGATGCACCGCCGCCGCCAAAATACAATACACAATTACCGGGACACGATACATCAGTGATCACCCAGGGAAAGAAGCCCCGTTTGGACAGCGAAGCCACCAGGCCAGCACCGAAACCGATGACCACAGTTGGTTCAGCCCCATCCAGACACCAGTGAGTGACCACCCGCACCCTTCTCTCTCCTCCCAGCCACACCCGGGCCACACTCCTCCCAGCCTCCCTCCAGCCCCCAGATCTGCAGCGCCCTCTCCTCCTCCCTGCCGTAGCTGCCGCCACTGTGTCCATTGCAGGTCTCTGTCCCCACTGAGCTGCTCCTAGCCAGGGACCCATCCCCCCAGCTACCCCTTGGGTACCTTCCAAGGCTTGCACAAAACTCTTTTCCTTCCAAGGAGTCCTCTAGTGGGCCATTCAAGGAACACCCTGGGGGTGACAAAGATCTCATGAAACAAGAGATAATGATGCACCTGGCAGCGTCAGCTTTGTGGCCTTCAGGCCTGCCTCTCTCCCATGTGGTCACCTGCCTGCCCTACTGCCATTGGTTCTTCTTTCACCCAAGACCTGAAAACAATCCAGGCAGTGTGGGAAATGAAACTGGAGCCCGTCTGTCCCCAGGTTCTGGCCAGCTTCCAGATGGCCTTCTGCTTCAGTGACATTGGTCTCCATGGGGTTCACCAAGGACCGTGCTTACAAAGGTCATCTGCTCAATGTTCCCTCCTTTCTAGAATTTTGAAATTTGGAATTCATGCTGGGCATCAGCAACTCCCTGAAATTACATTACAACTTGGGTGTGTGTGTATTTTTTTTTCTTGGTATTGGGGATGGAACCCAGGGGTGCTTTGCCACTGAGTTGTATCCAAAGCCCCTCCCCCCCCCTTTTTTTTTAGTTTTGAGACAGGGGCTTGCTAAGTTGTGGAGGCTGGCCTCTAACTTGGGATCCTCCTGTCTTAGCCTCCCAAGTGGCTGGGATCACAGGTATACACCACCTTGCCCAGCTGTTTGCATTTCTTTTGAAAAGAGTTTTCATAGCCTTTGTCAGTTTCTCAAAGTCCATCAGAACAAAAGAAGTTGCCCATACCTACAAGGCTAGGAATGAGGACAAAATGGGCAGAAGAGGCTGAGTTTGTTTAAAGGGCAAGTTGGAGTTTTGCCATTTATCTTACCACATTACACCCCGACTCACATTTTCTCAGCCTGCGGACTGGTTCTATTTTCTGATTTGCTGAGCAGGCTGACCATTGCACTCAGACAAATTTCTCACGAAAGCACATGCAGATTTAGCCCCCACCCCACCCCCGCAGACCATAGCCCAAGCGTGGGGTGCAGTCCAGTCAGGAAACAACCCACAGGGCAGGGGCCATCCACTGCCAAAGCAGAGCCTCCAATTCCTGAGGGCTGGGCGGAGAACTTAGACCCTCTCCAGGTCCCCAACTGCCTGGGAGGGGACTCCGGGCATGTCTGCTCCCTTGCCTGTGATGAGTCCCCCATCTCTGGATATTGCAGATGGCTCTGGGCTTGCCTGTCTCACTGAGCAAACACACAGGCCTGGAGACCGAGAGCACCTGTGAGGTTGCCTGGTAAATGCCCGCTGTTCCCTGGCAGCTGGGTGGTCTTTGTGGGATCACCTCATCTAATTGCCCAATGATGCCCATTCCCCCTTGGCTCTCTGCCTCTCCCTCTCCCTTCCTTGTCACAATGCGGTGCTTCAGAAACTCTCTCGAAGGAGTTTCAAGGAGCCGCTGGGTCTCTGTGGAGTACATCACATTATCTCATTACGATCTCGCCTGGTGATCGGATTCCGTTAGCTGACTCTCTTTATTAGCAGGCGAAGGCAAACTTATGAAATACCTTTAAACCTGGATTTCCTTAACAATGTATCATTGGGGAGCTGACAGCTCTCGCTCGCTTCCCTCTGCCAGAAAGAATTAAGATTGTTCCTAATTTAATCTCTCTTCCGCGTCGGAGGCGGATATTTGTGTTTTAGCAGCAAACTTGTGGGGAAGGCTCTGGGGAAGGAGGCTTTGTGTCGTCACAGGGGCGCTCTGAGGTGTCCCGTGTGCCTGTGTGCAGACGGCGCTGGCCCTGATTGCAGGGAGTCTGGCCAGGAGCACCCCCCAGCCCCCCATAAAGCCCTTCATGGAACTGCAGCCCGCAGCCCTGCTGGGAAGAGATAAGAGGGCAATGCAGGAAGCCCAGGCGTCCAAGAGCCATGGAAGAGTCTTAGGTGAAAGCCAACCTGTCACAGACACTGCCCCTTGAGCATTGTCTGGCTTCTTGGCCTCTGGCTTTCTAGGAGTCAGATCACCAGGCTGCTCTTGATGGGCTCCGGCTGCGCTGTGCCTGACCGCATGCTCACAGTATAGGGTGGTACGTGTACATCAACCCGACCCCAGTTGCAGTGAGCATTGCCTGCTGCCCGCATACCCACCCCCTCTGGAGAACCTGTCTCAGTCCAAGAGAGCCATCTGACCCCAGAGGCTAGCCACCCTCTGCCCCAGTCCCCTCGCTCTAAGCCAAAGGCTTATGTATAATTGATGGACAGTCCCCTTACCTCAAGGTGGGGCTGGCTTTGGGATGCTATTCCTCCCCATCCCCAACTCCCAGGTGGACAGGCTAAAATGGCACTCTGGCTTGACCACGTCCTTGTTTTGGGGGTTCACCCTGAGAGCATGTCCCCTGTGCCTTTACAAGGCTCTGTTTAGGCCACTGCTGCGCCTGGGCTGGCTGGGCCCTGGGCTCCCACCTGCCTCTCCTCTGCACTCAGTTTTGCATGTGGACAAGGCTGGTGGCATCCTGTGGTCGCCCTTGAGCAGCAGTCGGAAGCTCAGGCACGTCCTGAGCCCCCACACCATTGACAGCCTCAGCTGGGGGCGCCTGCCCTGCGGGGCCCCTGCCCCGTGGTCCTGGAGCGCCTGCTCCACTCTTTGAAGCTGCTCTGAACCATGGCCTCTCAGAGCTGCTCCGTCCCAGGCGAAGCTGTGGTTCCTGACCAGGGTGCGCCCTGCCAAGCTCGTCACATTCCCTCCAGGCGACTGCAGACGGGAGGGGGAGGAACTGTGTTGGAAAATCCTATTATCTAGCCAGGCCCCCATTGATAGCCCATGCATGAAACCAATTTACAAAGTGTGAGTCAAACGCCTCGGAGCCGCCTGCTCTCCCAGGAGCCCCGCCATCACCCTGCCCCTGGGTCCCTGCAGACTGAACGCCACTCCGCCCTCCGTCCTCGGGAGCAGCTCTGCTCCGAGCTGTCACTCAGCACCTAGGGCTGATCAGCCCCTTGCTTTGGTGAATGTCGGGAGAATTTGTTATTGTGAGAGAAGAGAAGCACTTGGAATTGAACATGATTATTTTCAGATTTCCATTTTGCTGATGGCGTGAGCAAGCCCAAGTGAGGCTCTTTGGGCTGTGAGGGTTTTCTGAAGGTCATATTCTCTGTCCATCTTCTGTCACTGGGTGCAGACAATGGCACCGAGGCTTGAATGGCATATGTAATTGGGGCAAGGCACTTGACCTCTCTGAGCCTTGGCTTCCTTCTCTGTAAAAGGAAAAAACACTTCAGAGCTGATGTGGACTAAATTAGATACTATATACCAAAGTGCCCAGCACCCAGGAGGTACTCCAGACAATGTTTATTATTTTTCACCTCAACCACTGTAGTTATTAGGATCCAGGGAAGGAGATGCGATGGTTTCTTTGTAGAATATTCTAATGTGTCTTACATATGTAACAATCATGAACTTCTATCTAGCTACAGTGTCTCTTGCTGAAAAAGAACTTATTAATTATTCTGGTCTCAAAGAGACCTACTATTAGTAGCCAACATTGAGAGAGGGATGACTATGTGCCCAACACTAAGTATTTCACACACAGCGAACAATTGACACCTCACTGTGATCCTATGTGCCGGGCACAGTTATTATTCCTTTTATACATGAAGAAATTGAGGAACAGAACTTGCCCGGAGTTGTACAACTGGTAAGTGGAAATGGGTAAGAAGATAGGGAAAAAAGGTAACAGGGAGTTGCTCTAAGACTTTATCCCAAATTCAGTAAATGGATTCCTGAGCTGTTTCTTCTTTCTGGGGCACAGTGGGGAGGGAGTCACCTTACTCCACCTCACGATGTTTCCCTGAGGAGTGGACCCACCATCTCACACCTTCCTGTCCTGGGCCAGATTCAAACAGAAATCAGCCCTCTCCATTTTGACATTAGCCCCTTTCTGAAATGTCCAGATGGACTGGAGAAGGCCTCCAAGATGGGGGCCAGCCAGGGCCTACCAATCACCCTCCCTATGCCACACTGAGCTTCTGTCCACAGAACCAATTTCATTGAGAAGCCCACCACGAAGGCTCCTTGTTCCCAATCTGCCCCCAGAGGGATGAAAGGTGCTCACCCAGGCAACACCAAAGGTATTCCTGCATCCTCTGGGGTCAGGGGCCATGAGATTGGCCACCAGGACTTAGTGCCAAGGATTAGAGGAACACAGACGTGAAATGTGGGCTCTTGATTCAAGTCGAGGTCTGCACATGCCAAGACCTCAAATTCCTCACTTGTCCTGGAGTTGAGTGAATGTGTAAAACGCAGAGACTGAAACACTTTTAATAAACCTCTGCTCTTAGAGGGACCAGACTCCAGATGAAAAACCGCCTTTGCTTCACTGTCTGGGTCACCAATTTGCCCACTGGAAAGTCCACTTTGTGTTCAAAGCAGTCATCCTGTTCAGAGAATCAAAATCAATGTGAGGCCATTGTCACCCTGATTGAGCTACTTCTCCACGCCAAACAAGAGGACGGTAGAAGAGAGGAGGGACCTGGGGTCAGTGAGAAGGCTGCCTGCCAAGGGCCAAGCTGTCCCTGGAGTCGAGATGCCCAGCTGTCTGCAGGTGAGCGGCCTGAGACAGACCTGCTTAGAAGCCCTTGCTCACCTGGCAGGACACCTGGCCTGGTTAGACAACTATCTGACGGGCTTCCAGAGGGCTGCTCCACCTAGTCAGCAATGGCATCCTCTGCACATGGGTCCACTGCTCTTGTCCTCAATGACACTTTTCAGAGTGTTGGCTCTGGCCCCTTCTAGCCCCAGCCATACCCACCCAGGCTGAGTGAAGTGAGAGCCCTTGGGACTGGGGAAGGAACCCAGGCTGTTCACCAGCCCCTGGGCAACATGGACCAGACTCCAGAATCTGACCTGGAAAAGCTTCCCCTCCACAGAAGACAGCTGACCAAGTCATCAGTGGGTAACAGATGCTCCCCAAAGGAATTCTGCACCCCTCTGTGACCATGTGGGATCCCATTCACCCCTTTCCTTCTCTTTTAGGGTCCTCGGTGTGAGGCCTTTCCTCAGCAGCAGGCCAGCAGGGTATGCTATCCTGAAAGGGTGCCCTGACCAGGGCAGGAACTGTGGACCTGTCCTTAAATGAACGAATCAGTCCTGGGGAGTGTCCAGGGGACACTGAGTGTCAATCAAAACAGGTAAATGTAAGTGTTTTGAAATGTAGCTTTGAAAGGTGTGTTTTCAGCTACTGCAGATACAAAGGTACCAGAGCCAACAGCTCTGCTCTAGACAAGACAAAGTCTCCATTAGAAGGCAGCTGGAGCCCCTCGTGCCTCCTGGTCTTAGCTCTGAGGCAGGAGAAATAGAGACGAGATCAACAGAGCGTGGATAGGATGTGGGCCTTGCTGAGCTGAACTTAGACCAGCAGTTCAGACAGAGTGGCAGTCTCTTCCAGCTGAGCCGGCCCACAAGCGTGCCATGCTCTCCTGCTGAAGCCACTTCTGGGACTCACCTGGGCCCTTTAAAGGATACAGATGCTTGGGTCCCCACTCAGAAATTCTCATTTTAGCTGGAGAGGCACGTGACCCAGATGCAGAGATTCTTAAAACTTCCCGATGACATTTGCATACAGCCAAGTTTGAGGACCACTGGTTCTGGATTCTGGCTTTGTCACCAGCCAGATTGTCTCTATCGCCACAAAGTTGTCCTTAACTTCCCCAAACAGTTTTAACATGTTTTACTTCCAAAAGTAAGTATTATAAGATTATTTTGGCAGACATTGAAAAATTAAGCAAAGAATGGACGATACAATAGAAAATTAATTGCAGAGTAATTGAGTTTATAGTTAATTGTATTCAACAGAAAAGATGACATCTATGGGTTGGTGATGTCTGTGAGGTTAAAGGTTAATGGATCAATGGGGTCTGAAGCAAATAAAACCACAGACTTTATTTTTCCTTTACTTTGAATAATAACAATTACAGATTCACAGAAAGAAAGTCTCATATACCCAGTTCCCCCAATGGCAACATTTTATATAACTACATACAATATTAAAACTAGAAAGTTAACATTGATATAATGTTATCTTAGGGAAATGACAGATTTTTTTGGTCAACTTTTAGTTTCTTGGTTTTCATTCATTCATTAAAAAAAACTTGTAACGAGGTACCAGCTTAGTATTTATCACAGAGTGGTCTACAGATCACCTGCATTGGAAGCAACTGAAAAACTGAATGGTAATGATGAAGAATACAAGTAACAATAAATGTTGGTGAGGATGCAGGGGGAAAAGGTACACTCATACATTGCTGGTAGGACTGCAAATCAGTGCGATCATTCTGGAAAGTAGTATGGAGATTCCTCAGAAAACTTGGAATAGAACCACCATTTGACCCAGTTATCCCACTTCTTGGTTTATAACCAAAGGACTTAAAATCAGCATACTACAGTAACTCAGCCACCTCAATGTTTATAGCAGCTCAATTCACAATAGCTAAGCTATGGAACCAAACTAAGTGCCCTTCAGCAGATGAATAGTTAAAGAAATGTGGTATATGTACACAGTGGAATATCACTCAGCCATAAAGGATGAAATTACAGCATTTGCAGGTAAATGGATGGTACTGAAGACTATCATGTTAAGAGAAATAAGCCAATCCCCAAAAAACCAAAAGCTGAATGTTCTTTCTGATATGAGGATGCTAACACACAATAAGGTGTGGAGGAAGAATAGAAGTTCATTAGATTAGACAAAGGGAAATGAAGGGAAGGGAGAGAGGGTGGGAACAGAAAAGACAGTTGAATGACTCAGATATCACTTTCCTATGTCACCACCTGTGTAATTCCACATCGTCTACAACCACAAGAATGGGAAGTTATACCCCATGTATGTAGGATATGTCAAAATGCAGTCTACAGTCATGTACAACTAAAAAGAACAAATAAAAAATATAAAAAATGTTTTAAAAATGCAAATTCCTGAGCCCCATCACAGAGATTCTGAATCAAACCACAGGAGTTTGTGTTTTTGAACGACCTCTTCACAAAACTTTGAAAGCCACTCAACTGCCATGCTGCAGGCAACCAGCTCAGCACAGGAAAAGCACTTAGGAAGAACTAGTGGAGGAGGAGACTGGTGGAGGGCAAGGCAGGGCCTGAAGGGCACCGTGACCCCACCCTGCAAGAACACAGGGAAGACATCTAGTCTCCCAGGGTGAGCGGGGAGGCACTTGGGAGGCTGAGAATATTTAAGGTGGGTTTTGACTAATCAGCAGGAGTCTGGCAGTTGGACTGGAGAATAGGATCCCGGCCCTCTCTTCAGCACGTGCCTTCCCTCTGCCTCAGAAACATAGTTTCTCAAACAGGAGCTGCTGAGCAGTAGGGAGGATGACTCATTGCATGTCCACAATGCCTGTACACCAGAGGTGCTCAATAAATGTATGGTGAACAAAAGCATGAGAAACAGGGCTGCAGGCTGGGTAGTGAAGAATGAATGGAAGGTCAGTTGGTGGATGATGGGATGGAGGCCTGAGTGGGTGGACTCATTCAGGAGGAGCGAGGCTGGGAGAGGCCAGGCTCCTGGACCCCAAGGGCTCCAGAGTTCTTCCCTGAGGCACCCAAGGGGAAGGGCTGGGCCTGTTGTGAGCAGAAGCAGCAGGGCTGTGTCTCAACCCTCTCATCCTGTAGAGTTAAGCCCCAGATGCTTTAAGGCCCTACGGAACCAGCTGACTTTGAGTCTGAGCTAAGTGGCCTTCACCCAGGGGAAAAAATAAGACATTTACCCTGAAAGGACTCTCTGCTCTCTTAATAAGTATATTAATTTTAAATGCCTGACACAGAATCATAAACTCTCCTTCTCGGAGGATCACGGCCAGAACTCCGCTCAGGGAGGAGAGCTGAGCCGGCCCCTGTTAGCTGCGGCGAGGGTGGGAGTCAGCTGTTCCAGGGGACAGGCTTGTGAAGGTCACTCCTGAGGAGGGCTGGGGTGGAAGGAGCAAGCGCTGCTCACTCTTATTTTCTGCCTTCCTGGGAGGAGTGCCCCTGGGTTCCAGGCCTGGATCAAGAGATTCCAGGTGGGGCTTCCGAACTCTGGTTTTCTCTCTGAAGGTGGGCTGGTGTTCAGGGTGTGTCTGTGCAGAGGCAGGGCAATGGCTGGAAGGACATGTCCTGCCTGAGGAGTTCAGTGTGCCCTTAGCCCTATGACATAGACACCTTGTGCACTTCTACAAGATGCAGACCCTGGCCCTCATCTGCAGAGCTGCCAAGTTGTAGAAACCCCAAATCAGCTGATTTGTAGTATTTCTCAAGTAGACACACTGACGTTTGAGAACTATGCTGCGAGGAAACTATGTCCCCAAAGCTGCATTGAAACAGGTGGTAGTAGGAGGTCACTGAGGTTCAAGTCTGGACCCCTCTTGACCTTGCTGAGACTCTATTTGCTCGTCAATAAAATAGGATTAATAATCTGCATCTCAGAGGGCTGAGTACAGATGGGAGGGACTTCCGGGCAGAGTGACTGCTACTCAAGAGTCCCCTAATTTAGTTGAGTCTGGATCAGGCATGAAAAGAAGTGCTAGTCCCAGTGGCTGTGTTGCAGGGCCTGAAAGAAATCAAATGCACTCAAGAAAATTTATGTCATGGCCCCACGAAATTTGTAATGTATATTACATATGTTTCCAATTTCCCAGATGGGCTTATTTATGGATTCTTTTCTATAAACCTATACAACAACACCGAGCCTTTAGGCCAGATCTGTCCCACTCAACCCCAAGCAGCCCACTTGACATTTTTAATTAAACATTTTGTTTTACTTAATGATCTCGTGTGCTTAGTCTGGTAAGGCCTATTCCCTACCGGTAGAGTGTGAGAAGCTTTGATAAAATGTGAAAAGCTGTGTTCTTTCCCTGATGGTGCATTTGCAGGAAAAGAGGAGGCGAGGAGGTCTCAATAGTTCACTCAAGTCAAAAAAGCCTCCGCCATCTGACTCTGCAAACTGTGAAGCAGGTGTACTGCGCAGTGCGATGGGGGAGGCGCTCCCAGGCCTGTGTGTTTTCTCCATTCTTGTGTCTTCGTTGCTGGGTGGTGGGCACTTGCCCAAAAGACTCATTCCAAAGCTTTTGCACCACTGAGAAGCCCAATGTGTCGGATACCCTGTGACTCATTACATGATTTTTTTTTTTTCCTGAAGAAATCTGAACACAGAGAACTAGAAGCTGCAGGGGGGAAAGCAGTTCTGATTTGTTCTAGGACATGTAGACATTCGGAATCAACCAGGACAGGAGGACTGAGCAGATGACAACTGAAGACTGTGCTCATTTCCTATCGATGAAAAGGCCAGTTCAGTAGTACCCCACATTTCAGAGAATTGCAGAGCTATTTGGTAGAAATAAAGGAACAATTTCAGAAATGATTCACAGATTTGGGTTAATATGGAGCTTTAAGTTTTGGGGTCATTGTCTGGGGTCCTGTGGCAGGGGACTTTCTGAAATGCCAAAGCTTATCACTGCGGCTCCCAGAGCATCGCCAGAATTTATGGACCTAAATGCATAGCTGTGGGGCCCACCTACAGGCCAGACCAAGTTTCAGTAAAGTATCTTCTTATACCTATGGGCAGAAATAACGTGTGCACCAGCTAAACACATTGCAAAGTTCTCTTTAAGAATTTCAGGCAGTAAAAAATAATATTCTCAGACACTTGATCAAAACTGATCGATGACAAGCACTAGGCCCATAACTGTGCACTTCAGCAGAAATAAAATTAATTAAATGAGGCATGGGGTGTGGGCTTTTGTCCCCCCTTCAATATTTGTATTGCTGCTAAAAATCTATACTTTTAAACATACTTCACCACTGTCATTCATTAAAGCTGCATATGTGCTTATCTGGCTTTGATCACATAGACCACAACTGAAGAAAGTGGGGTGTCCCTGGGCTAATGCACCTTGAACAAGAAAAGGTCTATGTCCCCCACACCAAGCAGTGTGAGCTGGAGGAGGGAGAATGGGCCTAAGCCTAAGCAGAGATGGCTCCCTCGTAACCTGGCCCAACATGACCAACGGGCCTCGGAGGACTGGCTGTTAAACTGGGTCTGCAATAAAGCAACAGGGATCAATCAGCATCTGGA
The DNA here is from genome assembly GCF_021218885.2 of Marmota monax. Taxonomy (NCBI): domain Eukaryota; kingdom Metazoa; phylum Chordata; class Mammalia; order Rodentia; family Sciuridae; genus Marmota; species Marmota monax. The sequence goes on along the minus strand of NW_026695234.1, from coordinate 3,919,406 downwards.
CACGCAGAGGTATTTCGGATTCAGTGAGGGGCCATCATTTTCCTCCGTCTTTCTCCTGCTCCTTACCTGGTCTGTAGCTGCCCTTGGTCTTGAGCCCCTTCTGTGTGATTCTCAGCATGTCGAGGATCTGAATCTGTTAATTCCTCGGGGGATCTTCCCATTGTCTTTGAGGCTTCTGCCTCCTAGACTAGCAGTTGACCATCTCCTCTTGCCCATCTCGCCCAGCTGGGCTGGTTTCCTGAAGCCCTGCTCTCTGAGTTACTTTCAGAATTTTTCTGTGGTTGTATATACAGATGGACCAGATAGAGGTGGTTACAAGTTGAAGTTCATGGGCAAAGTTTGCCCCAAAGATGCTGTACCTGGAGTGATCCATTTGTAGACAGTGGACAGTGACACTCTCCTGGCCTTTCGTCAAGGAGGGATTCCTTGCACTGTGCATCCCTGATGGTCCTGCTCTAGGCCCCCAATGACAGCAAAGCAAAAAGCAGGACCAGAAGTCTGGCTTTAACCTGAAGTTCTACATCAGTGATCTTCCCTATTTTATCTTTGTAATTCATTGAAGTGTTTTATGCTTCTCCAGAATATATACTTATACGTTTTAACATAATCCTTTTCTCTAAATCATGCAGAAAATATGAACCTCTCACCATATTACCACATTGGTCCAGGGTCAAATTTCCCTGTTTGATAAAAATAGACATTTAATCAAAAGTAATTCTTGCCAGGAATGCAGTTAGCCCCATAACATAGGGCAGAAAGCTGAGGCTCAAAATTTAAATGACTTTTCTGAGTTAACCTGGGTTTTGATTAAAAAATCAGACCCAAATCTCTATGCTTGCCCCTTCCATTCAACTGAGGTCCTTTACCTTTCAGGTTGGCCTGCAGCCCTGTCACTTGCAGAAGCCACCTGGAACTGTCTCAGCTTTCAGAGAGTGTAGAGGATGATCCCTCTGTCCTGCTTCCTATGTCCTATGTTCCCACAGCAGCGGCCATCGGGATTGCACACAGCCTCCCTGTAGCTGAAGAACTGCAGTGAGGAGTTCAGGGGGCCAGGCCTCTGTTTCTCCCCATACGTATAATTGGATTATGAATTTGGCTGCTGCCTCTGAGAGGGACAATTGTCAGAGTTGGGGTTGGGCAAGTTCGGTGTCCAGAGTGGAGATGGGCTGTTTGGAAGCCCTGGAGAATGTTCTAGATCCTAGCAACCTGGACCAAAGCAAAGCCCTGCCTGACCACCTACTTCTACAAGGGGTAGAAGTGAGTTGAGGGGCTGGGGTGCTCCTTCTTCAAAGTGATAGGCACTGGCCTAGGTGACAGCCACTGTGAGGATGAAGTAGGCAGTGGTCTGGTCCCCTACGTTGACCTCCAGGCAGCAACACCTGAGTGGCCAGGCTGACCTGACATTGGTCAGCAATGAGCCACACAGGTGGGGCCTGGGCTCCATGCCTGGGCAGGCTTCAGTCACTGTGGCCAAAGTCCTGATGATGTTCAGGAGGGGGCTTTCATAACAAGCTCCTGGACATCCCTGATGGACCACCGTGCTCCTAGGGGAGGCAGTTCAGATGCCTCTGTCCAGCATGCTGACTTCCTCTCCAGCTCATCTCCCATTCCTCCTCCTGTCGCTGACCCTTGGCCACCCCAAAGCTTCTTCTTTCTCTTGTCCCTTCATCCATGGCTTTTACTTCTGCCCAGACCATCTTCCTGTTGTGGTCACCAAGCTAAGCCCTGCTTATCCAGTGAGAGTTCAGCACCAGTGCCACCGTCTCTCGGGATCCCTCCTGATCATCTGCACTAGTCTGCACATCTCCAGCCTTCTGTGTTCGCCTGGCCTCACAGCTGTTAGCACTCCTCCTCTGCCCTGTCACTGGACTTGGAGCCCTTGAGGCCTCTTCTTCTCCAGTGCTAAATGGGAGATACTAAGTCAGTCAGTTTGGGATAAATAAATGCCCAAGACTTGCTACCACATAGAACTTGGCCAAGCAAGAATAATGAGATCCCGCCAACAATAACAATAACCGCTGCCTTGTATTGATTGCAAATGGTGTGCCAGGCATGGTGATGGGCAGTTGACATATATTAGCTGAATTAATCCTCAGAGCAGTACTGTCATTTCCATTTTACAGGTCAGGAAACTAAGCCTCAGTCTGCCCAATGCATCAAGAAAAGGGGACGGTGGCTGATCAGAGATGTGAATGGAGATCTATTGGAGAGGTCTGTGCTCTTCATTGATGTCTTATACTAGCTAGAGCTCAGCCTTAGGCAGGTGCCCTGGCTTTCCTCTACTGCAGTCTGCAGTCTTAGCCTGACTCACTCACTCAACCAGCCATCCAGGCAAAGCCTGGGCCCCCCAAGGCTCTGATCCAGCCCACAAGCATCTTTCCTGAGGACCTCAGCCATGATTAATTTGCCCAGAGACCCCCCTCTTCCCTTTTCTAGTTCATGTCCCCACAAGTGCCCACCCTCACCTCAGCTGACTGTGGGAGGGGGAAAGAAGAACAATAACACGTATGATCTAGAATAGCTTGTCTGTGTGACAAGGAGCTGACATGTCAGTGAGCCTCTTCCTCCCAGCCTGAGCATCGCTGGGCCTCATCCTGTCTGCAGGAGCCCTGACATTGATGAATGAGGATTTTAAAGTCAGTCCACACTTGCAGGAGAAGCCAGCTCTCCCGAGAAGTCTGGCTGCCGGCAGCAATCCACAGAGCTGCCCACATGGCTGTGCCACCTGGGCTGGACACTGCCTGGGGCAGTCCTGGGAGAAGCAAATGAGGGAGGGGACACTGCAGTGTAGACCCTGGGCCCTCAAGGTCAACGTAGAATGCTGCCTCCACTTTGGGGACCACTACCCGGACTGTTTCCTTTCTGCCCACAGCCTCTTGGAGGGATCTTTAGCCAGCAGGCCTGAGCCAGCTCTTAATTATGCATGCTAATAATGGGGCGGGTGCTGTGGTCTGGAGAATCTAACATGGCAGATAACCACTCACTCAGTCTAACTTTCCTTCGTACTGCGGTTGTGTGGTTTTTCAGCTTCTTTCTGAACACAAGCCTCCTTGGTGTTGACCAAGCTCATAGGATGTCACCCTTTGCAAAGGTGAGAGGCTACCAGCCCTGCTTCAGACCTGCATTGCTTTGTTGTCTGCCCTGGGGCTGCAATCCTACACCTCCAGGAGGAGAGGAAAGGAGAGGAGGAGAGGGGAGGAGAGGGGAGGGGAGGGGAGGGGAGGGGAACTGTGAAAGACAAGGGTTTTTTGGGTTATTAGTTGTCAAATGGACTTTCACTGGTGGTTTGCACAGCTCTGGGCTAGGGACAACATGATAAGTCCCTCACACTGTGAAGAGAGAAGCATGTGGTGGATATTCACCAGCATATCCTTCTAGCACCATTCTCTACCTTGGTCCTGCCAAGCTGATTGCTACTGACAACATCAAGGGGCATGGTTTCAGTGGCACAGTCCCTCTATTCAATGTCACAACACCCATCAAACAGTCTTAGATCTCCCAAGGTTCTGTAAACATCTCTGTCATCTTGCCCCTTAGACTCAGGTGCCTGCTTTTTAGGGTGGCTCCCTGAACACTGCTATACCTTTGTATGGCCTCTAAGCTCTCTCCAGTTTCCCCTTTTTTGAGTGCCTTCTCTTTTCTACCAGAACCCTGCCCAATAGGGTAGGATACTTAAGCAATGGAACCTGGAAACCTTCCTCTGGTTCTACTGGAGAACAACTCAGAAAAGCTTCTGGAAGCTGTTGGGTAGAGCCTGGAGATACCAGGGCACATCCTGAAGGCCAAATGGGCCATGAGAGATTGGCTAAACTGGAGCTGTCTCAAAAGATGCTGCCATGAGAAATGGCCAGAGAGGAGATTAAGGAGGCTATGGGGAGCACCCTTGAGTTAGCAATGTGGGGAGTCATGAGAGATGATGGGGAGCATGTCACTTTGTCAAGAAACTGCCTGGTATCAGCAAGAACTTGCAAAATCCCCCACAAGGGAGGAAGCTGCATTTGGACATCTCCCAGGTCACTTAGCCACAGAGAACCACTGACAGCATGAGCCAAGTAAAAAGATCCTCTTTCTCCCTGTCCTGACCCTGGATAGACAGGAATAGCTCTGAGTTGAGGCAGGAGGAAAGGGAAGACCAGGAGGACCGTGAAGAGCAAGTAACTGCAGGGTTCAAGTCCAGGTCATGCTAGGACTGGGGCTGGCAGAAGCTTTTCATTGGATGAGCAACTGAAGCTTTGATTTAGGTTAAACTGTCCTTTAAAAAAATTGACACAGAATAACAACATATTTATGAGGTATAATATGATGTTTCAATTCAGGTATACGATGTGTCATGATCCTGGTAACCAGTCCTGGTAACTAATCCTGGTAACTGGCACTTGTAGCACCTCAAACATTTATTGTTTCTTTGTGATGTGAACTTTCAAAATCCTCCCTACTTGCTATTTTTTAAATATCTAATTGTCTACCATAGTTATCCTACATGTGATGGAAGTCTTTCCTCCTATCCAACCACAGGCCGTACCAGTTAGCCATCCTCTCTCTCCACCACCCCCTCCTAGCCTCCAATACCCACTATTCTACTCTCTACTTCTGTGAGATCAATTTTTGTATCTTCCACGTATAAGTGAGACCATGTTGTCTATGTCTTTAACTGAGCTTTTTAATAACTTGAAGTGGGGGCAGAGGGAGACTTCATACTGAAGAATGATTGGAAAGGTTAGAAGATCTGAGTCCTGTGGATGTGGGGAGGGTGGGGGTAAGGATGCATGTCAGAGAACGGGTGTGGATGGCAATATGAGGGAGAGGGAACATTTCCCCATCAAGTCCAGCTATTTAAAAACTTGATATTAAAATTGATGTTTTTAAAGGCATGTAAGTCTTTGGGTTCTGCAAGACTATGGACTAGATACAAAATATAAGATCAATCCTGTACCCCAAGAGGATTGAAATGAATCGAGAAGGTAGTGATATTAATAAAAAAAGGAAATGTAGGGCTCGTGATATAACTCAGCTGGTAGGGTGCTTGCTTCAAATGCACAAGGCCCTGGGTTCAATCCCCAGCATCACTAAATTAATTAATTAATTTAATTAAATGTTGAAGGCAAACCATCAGGTCACAGTTCATCTACGAGGTTATATCTAAGGACAAACTGTAGATGAGATACACATTCATTTCCACAGCTCTTCCAACCTTCCCAGAGCAGGGGCTGTGCTAAGCACTGTTGGGGGATGTGTGTGCCTTGGACAGAACTGCAGGCGTGAAGAGGACATAGCCACTTGCTTCTAGGAGTTCACAGCCCAGTGGGATATTTGATTATATTCTGTTCTTTATAATCTCCCCAAGTGGTCAACTGCTGGCATCAGAATAATCTCGTATGCATTTCCTGAATATCTACAAGCCACACTCTATATTGGTCACTGGGGGGACCAAATTTCCTAAGTCATATAGCTGCCAGCTTGCATCAGGTGCATGTCAGACATTCAATAAAAACTAAAATGTTACAGTGTAGGTATGATGAACCCAAGAAATGTCCTCAATGGTGGGAGCGGGTCAATGTGAGTCCTTAGTGGACCCTGGGCTAACTTCATTCTTCTTTCTGGATATTTATTTTCTAAACATCTATCAAACTCCTGCTCTCTGCTAAGTAGGTAGCAATATATGTAATAGGAATGTAACAATGAGTAAGATCCAATCCTTGCCTTCATTGAACTTGACAGCTAGCAATAGAGATGGATCAGTGGACCATTAGGAGCAATACCACATTTTAGGTGTCACACTGGGGAAAAATCGGGTGCAGGGAGGTTAGTGAAAAGTGGTAGCTGATCCAAGGCTAGGGAGGCCAGGGAGTGAAGAAGGAGATGTGCCTCCATGTTAAGAAGCCACTCAGGGAAACCACAGAGGCTTGTTTGAAAAATAGTGGGCAGGAGGGATTGGGCCAAAGGATTTGTGTGGAGCAATAGGTAATGGACAGTCTCACCCACTGGACTTTACTCTTTCTGGAGCTGCCAATAGGTTGTAGTTGGGGGAAGTGCTGCCGGCCATCAAATGTTCATTTTGGCAAGATAAACTCTAAGTGGTAGGTGAAGCATGGACTGTCGGGTAGGATTGGAAATAGAAAAACCCGTCAGGAGGCTGTGGAAATAATCCCAGCAAGATGTGATGTGGGTATCCGGATGCAGAGGTTGGACCAGAGGCCAGAAGCCAGAGCCTTCAGAAGGAAGAATTGACCAGAACTAACAGACAGGCTGGGAAAACGGAGAGGACATAAGGACAGCCCCCAGGACCCTGGCCCAGCTCCCCCCCCCTATTTACTAGCTGTGAGTAGGTGGGGAGCCTCATTCCAGCTGGCTCGGATCTGGTCACACTCCTAGCTACTCCTGGCCAGCAATCGACCCCCAGCAGGCCTTGGTGGGCAAGGCCAGGATGCTGCCTCTGTGCTCAGAATGTACCAGGTTGAGCCCCCTGTGCCCATCTATGTACACGGGGTGTCCTGCGAGTTCCCCCACTCAGCTCGGATCAATCTCCAGGCCCACCAACTGCAGCAGAGTTCCACAAAAATCACATTTTCCTCTTTGAAGGCAGCCTTTGCAAACAGAGCGTTCTTAATCGAGTAGATATTTAGATCTGTGTACCTCCTGTGAAAGGTGCAAGGCTCCCTGTGGTGACATCTTAATGGCCAGGGGCACGGGGAGGAAGGTAAATACCCTTTACCTTTGCTGCAGCCCGGGAATTTTCCTCGTTTGTCAGATATGATTAGCTGTTACCCTTCTGGTCTCCCATTGTTATTCAGGTCCCCACTCGTCACAGTCACACCCCTCTGGATGCTCACGCCTTGCTTTCTCTCCAGCTCTCTCTCCCTCTGGTGGCACCCTGACTGGCTAGTAATTTATGTATGACAATATGAGACTAATTCGGTTATTATGTCAAAGGGAAATTGAATCTGGGGTTTTAGTGCCGCATCTGGGAGAAATCTTCCAATGAATCTGGAGTGGAGAAAAAAGCCTCAGAGTTCGATTCATCCGCTTGTCACCCTGTCGGCAAGATTAAGTCATTATAGAGGGCTAAACCAGGGCCAGAAATGGGACTGGGGAAGAAGGAGATAAAGGGAATGAGAAGGGGGCGGGAAGCAGGAGGACAGGGAACCGGGTGGGGGCAAGATGGGCCAGGGCCCGGGGGGCAGGGGGTGGGCCAGTACCGAGGACTCCCTGTCGCTCTGCTCTGGATACTCCCCTGTTTACCCACACAGCGGTCTGAGCAATGTGAGAGCCAGGGGACAGATGGACAGGGAGGAAGTTCAGTGGGAGGACATTTATGCAAACAGTAGCTTGTATCTGCTCCAGGGCGTCTTAAACATTGTGTGAGTTAAGATCTGGCTTCCCTGCCCAGTACTGGATTGGAAGACTTTGCTCTGTGCCGAGGTGGCATTTCTGCTGGGTACCCAGGCTCAGGTAAGGAGGAGGCTCCCTGGGCTCCTGCACACAGTTGAGCCCAGGAATGCAGAGATGTGGGTGAGGTTCTGGGATAGGAGAAGGAGCCCCACATTTGAGGGATGGTGAGTGTGTTTATCCTCAGTTGAGCCAGAGAGCACAAGATAGAGGGGGCGGGGTGCATTCCTTGAAGCCCCAACTGGAATGGTGAGGAATAAGGACCAGCCAATCCATGTCTATGACCAAATGTAAAAGAATCAGGTTCTCATAAAATATCTAAAAATATTTTCTAAGGTTGTTCCACCTTCTAAGATGCCCCAACCCTGCTGACATCTATGCGGTCATTAGTTGGATTTATTTTCTCCGTCATATGCTGTTGTCACCCCCTCTCTGTGGAAATGCTTGCTGGGTTTGCTCTGACCGTGTTTCCTCTCCTCCACCCTCATGGTTTTCCCATTCTCGGCAGCTCAGGTGGCTAAGTGGCTCTTTTGCCGGTCGCTCCTTCCTTCTCCAGAGGAGGGCCAGGGAAGGCTTGGCAAGGGGAAATGCCTTGCACCAAGAATGTGAGCTGCCATGTTGGTGTTCTTCTGGTCGTTTCTGGGCCCAGCTTTGAATGTCTCTCTGAACCTCAACTTTTGCTTCTCATTAACCGAGACTGACCACTCACATGGGGAAACTCTGAGTTGCCTGGTTACCATGATGACAAGTTTCCCTCCAGACTTAGGGGCATCATCTTTGCCCCTTAGAAGCCTTCAGCTCCAGGAACGAATACCAGAGGTCATCCAGGGCATGCCCCTGCCTCCAGGCAGGGCAGGGAAAGAACCAGGTCAGGAACCAATTGAAACCACCTCCACCAACTCTCCTTGTCTACTTCCCTGGCTCATCCATAGAAAAACAAGTTTCCCCCCAAGAAAAAGGAGGACATTCAAATTAAAATGAAAGAGTTCAAAATAACCCTCAGTTCTTAAATCACGTCAATTTGACTGTTTCTTTCACCACCCACACATCAGCTTCGACCAGACACCCACCTACCAGTACTTATGCAAAAGATATTGGCAGCTGCTACTAACCCAAAAAGTGTCTGGGCTCTCAGAGTGGCTTTGTTCCCAACATCTCTCAGTTCTTTGTGTTGCTGGAGCTTTTTCTACGTCTAATGAGGGTCCCAGTGCCCTGAGCAGGACCCTCAGCTGTTGTAGCCCTGCGCCCTGCCTCCTCAGCCAGAAAGAGGATGTAAAGGTCCGTGCTTCTCCCCCACCCCTACCATGCTGTTTAAGGCATGTCTCTGTTAATTGGACTGTGTCATCCCAGGGTTGGTTATTTATTAATAGATATTCGGAGGCCTGGATACGTTTATCATGATAACCAGAAGATTTAAGAGAACCAAGGAACAGATGGGCATTGCCGAGTGTGAGGGAGGGGTCTGTTTGAATTCAAGGCACACCTTGCCTTGTTCATGGTAGGGAAGAGCATCCATCATTGTTCCTGGAGAGAGGCCTTCTCCGTCAACAGGAGAGCTCACAGGCAGTGTGATGGGGCTGCCCAAGCCACTGAAGAGCAGGTCTCCCTCAGTTCTTGTCACTGGGGAGACTTGGAAGATAGGGCTGCCTTGGAGGTGCATTCTGATAAGTCGGATGTTCCTAACTAGGTAAGGGAGGACAGGTTCCAGGAAACAGTGGGGTGGTTACAAGCTTAGCACTTGTTCCCAGGCTCGGGTTGGGTCCTGGCATGGGGTCACCATCAGGGGTCATTTGGTTCATTCCCCTGCCTCAGGGCCCAACTACAGAGAAAATACTTTGAAGAGCTAGCTGCAGGAAGTGAGCTCTCTTCCTTCTAGAGTGTTCTGATGAAGAACATGACATAGCTCCCTACAGTCGTGCACAACTGCTGGCAGCCCCGTTCCTGACACCCTCCCCAGAGTCTCATACTGCAGTTAGCCAGAGGAACCAGATGGCCAGGGCGGTCTGAGCAGACAGGTAGGGGCCAGTGAGGGGCCTCACACTGCCTCCCCCTTACTCTCTCCCACCTGTGCTGTTGCCAGCTCGGCTCCAGGATGTCCCTCAGTAGAGACTAAAGCCAACACCCAGCCACTTGTCAGTTCAGGGCTCCTGAGTCCATTCATGTCTTTGAAAGGTTCATTCAGACTTTGGTTCAAAGTAAGGAGGTCAAGTGCAGGTTTTGTGGACCCAGCTTAGGCCAGCTGGACAGCAGGACCCAGGCTCCCTTGTACCTGTCACTGCAAGGCGGCCATCTGAGGGCTCTTGAACCAGTGGGGCCAAGGGAGGGCAGGCCAGGCCAGACACCTCATGTGCCTCCCCCTACTGGTGGGTTTTCCAGAGGCAGAATGTGAGAGCCAAGCCAATCAGGCTGCCTGGACTGTGCAGACTGCTTCATCCTGGTGCAGAAGGCAGGAAAGGACCTCAGGAGAGGCACTTGGGGGACATCCAGGCACAGAGACTTCAGGTCTACATAGGCAATGGGTACCAAGGGACACTGGCCACATGGCTGAGGCTCCAGGACAGAACCTCAGGACTCTGTCCTTTCCCTGCTGGCTTCAGCAGGCTGGGACAAGGCTGCAGAGATGAAGCTGAGGCTGCAGGTGAAATAAGAACTTTCAGCTAAGGCAAGAGGAGGGGAGCCGGGGAGAGGCAGGGTGCCAGCCAGGCTATTTCAGAGCAGGACTGATGCCCAGGAAGACAAAAAACCCAAATAAACCAAGGCTGGATTTAGGAATGAACTGCTTTACACGTTGTTGGTGGCTTGTCCTCGCCAGCTTTGCTTTGCTTGGGCACACAGTACAGTGTTAATTATATAAGCAACGCATTATTGTGAACATTGAAATATTGCCAGTGAGGCAAAATCTTCATGATCTCTACCCAATCCCCTCCCAGTGCCACTGTCCACCTTAAAGGAACTCACAATGTTCAGTTTAGCTTCAGATGAGTAGTTAGGCCGAGAGATAGGCCATAGAGACAGATGGATAGATGATCAATCAATCGATAGATGGATAATAAAGATGGATGATAAAGATAGATGGATAGATGATATAGATAGATAAAGATAGTTAATAGACGACAGAGGAAAAGATATAGATAAATGACAAACAGATGATAGATGGGTACATAGAGATGATCAATAGATGATGGATAGCTATAGATAGATGATGGATGATGGATGGATAGGTATGGATAGATGATATTTATGTGATTACATTCAGTTAAAAATATTCCTCCACACTCTTGTCATGCCATCAGAGAGGATAGTGCTTCATTCATTCATTCATCATGGTGTTCCATTGATAAGAGGTGCCATAGTTCAACTATAACCCTACTGATGGATATTGATTGTGTTGTTTTCCTGTTGTGTAATGGTGAGCACCCTTTCACATGGCTTTGGCAGATTTTAAAATAGGTTCATGAGTGACGGGTGGGGACAGGAGTCCCTTGTGATCTCGGAGGGCCTGAAGTGTGAAGAAAAGGAGCTGGGATTGAAGTCAGGCCCCTGAAGAGTCTCCAAATGACTACTGTGCCCGGAGCCTCCCACCTGGAGCTCAGGCCCCCTGCATTCTGGTGGATCCTTGGTGACCTCACGGCCTGCTGCTGGCACAAGCAGCCATGTTCCACCTTGCATGTCACAAACTGTGTCCTGGCCTGATCCAGGCAGGTTAAAATGAGAGCCCAGTGTTGGAGTGATAATAATGCTCTCACTGAGCTGATTTCCAACAGACTCACTCCCTCCCGAAAATGATCACAAACAATATTTCTACAGCAGCCCCAGCTGAGGGACAGGTGCTATTTTGAGCTGTTTTCAGTAATTGGTAAATGCAGGGATGAGTGGGAGGAAGCACGAGGGCCCTCTGGATGCAGTGCTGACGTCATGGGTGAGTTTTCAGAGACGTGGGTTTCCTGTGTGGCTTGGGGAACAGTCTCTCCCCTGATCACGTGTTTTTGGGACCGCTGGGCAGCAGGTGACTCCTTTGTTCTCAAGTCCTTTGCATAGCTTCAGGCCACCTTGGGCTGTGGCTGGTGTGTACTCTCAACCAGAAGTCTCATAAAAGATCTAAGCAGCCTGCCGAGGGGCCAGGGAGATCAGCTTGAAAGGCAGAGGGCGGTTTGTTTGTGTTTTATGGAGAGGAGTCTGCTGAGAGGCCTTCTCTCTCTCTGCCCCCATCTGCTTGCATGTTGGCAGAGCTCCTTCTACAGAGCTCGGAGGGAAGTCACTGTTCCTAGTGAGGGCAGGGGCTTTGGGGCTGGGTGTTGACGGAGTGCATATCCTGCCTCTTGCTCTGGATACCTAACACCATGCCTTGATTTACTCATCTGAAAAACAGGCATAATAATATTTGTCGTCCCCCTCCCCCACCCCAGAGCGTTTCGGTGAAGACACACTGAAAGGAAGCAAATCCATCACCAAGCCCAGTGGCATGTGGCAAATGCTCAAGAGGTGGCAGCCACTTTTAATACTGTCACACTGCGTTGCAGTGGTCTCTTTGCTCTTCTACCAGGTTGTGAGTTGTTCTGGAGATCAGAACCATGTTCTCCGTTGCATTCTCAGGTCAGGTTCTCAGACGAGACTGAATGAGAGAAAGGGGAATAGATGAAAATGGCCACACTTTGTGTTACTCAGTTTTTTGTCACTGTGAGCAAAATGCCTGACAAGAACAACTTGGAGGGGAAAGATTGATTTTGGCTCATCGGTCAGAGGATTCAGTCCCTGGTGGTCCAGTTTCATTCTTCTGGGCCCGAGGTGAGGTGGAACATCATGGCAGGAGAGCATAGTGGAGGGAAGCTGCTCAGTTCATGGTAAGCTGCAAGGGGAGAGAGAGAGAGAGAGAGAGAGAGAGAGAGAGAGAGAGAGAGAGAACAGGGCCAGAAGATAAACCCTTCCAGGGCATGATCCCAGTGTCCTACTCCCTCCAACTAGGTCCCACTTCCTGTAGTCCATTCAAGCATCAGTGGGTTAATTCTTCAAGGATAAATTCACCATTGAGGTCAGAGCCCTCAAGATCCAATCATTGTCTGAAAGCCCCACCTCTGAACCTTGCTGCATATGGGCCCCATGCTTTCAACATGAGACTTTGGGGACATTTCAGATCCAGACCATAAGGCTTTGCAACTTCTCCCATGAAGCTGTGACGTCTGTTTCCTCTCTGTTGGTTCCTGGGATGACCATAGGAATGTGTTGACCAATAGAAGTCCATGGAAGAGATGCTGAGTGACCTCCAAGCCCAGGCCTCAAAGACCTTTTAGTTTCTGTTCTCAGCCTATTTCTGCCCATGGCCACCATGAGAGGAAGTCCAGGATGGCCTCCTGGAAGGGGAGAGTATATACAAACTGGCCTCCATGCCAACCCGCCTCCTCTCCCACTAAAAGTCTCCAGATATAAGTGAGACACATGGAGGAATCTTGGCTTCCAGTAGACCTGCCGATGGCAGCCACAAAGGTGACCCTGGTGACACCAGCAGAGGCTTCCTCCACATTGTACAATCACGAGCAAATAGATGGTTGCTATTTTAAGCCAAGTCTTGGTGAGGTTTTTCAGCAGCAATAGATAAATGAGACAGGAAGTTTGGAAAAAGTCATCTTGATGTTCCTAAGAGACAAAGGAGGGAAAGTTGTGCATGGCCAGAGCGAACCACGGAGTGTCAGAAAACAGAATTGCCCAGGTGCAGAGAAAAGGCTGTGGCAACCCCGGGGCAGGTGCTCTAAAACAGATGACACTCAGGAGGGCCAAGGGGCTCTCAGACAGGAAATGCTGATGTTGTCATCACCACTGAAACTGCCAAGGACCATGAGGACAGTGTCAAAGGAACACACCGTGGTGCCCTAGGAGCTCTGTGGGGGCTCAGACGGAAGGGGCAGGGCAGGGAGGTCCTCATCCAGATGAGCACGAGTCTGACACAGGCCTGCAGGAAGGGTACCACAGTGGGCTGGAGTACCAGGGACAATGGAGTGGACACACCTGAGACTTTCAAAGCAAGAGGAATAGGGATGAGGAGAGCCCACTCTTCACTGGACCTTGTCATGTTGACAGTGCTCCCCTCTGCTAAGTTCTATCAGGGAAACCACTTCCAAATCTGGAGGAAGGAGAAAAACAGCTGAGAAAAACAAAGTCCAAATAAGATGAGGCAGGAGCCAGATTGTACTTGGACTTTTGGAGATTTTTATGCCCTGGCCAAAGTGCATGTCGAGCTTGAGAAGAGCTTTGCACAGGAAGGTGGACGCAGTGGGTGCACCATTAGTCACTGCTTGGTGGGTGCTCGGGGGTGTCAACCCACCTAGAGTTGCTTGGCAAGAGCACAGATTCCTGCCCACAGACTTCCCAACTTCCCAGCCAATTTATAATGTCAGATTCTGTGGGTGGGGAGCAGGAGTCTTCTATGTACTTAGCAACTACGTGCCCACCACTGCCAGGCAATGTTCTAAGCAACACAGACATCTTCAGAACAATCCTACGTGGGAGACTACACAGGTGGATTATTCCTTATCTGAAATGTCTGGTTTCCAACGTCTGGTTTTTTGGGATTTGGCAATATTGGCACAAACTTTACCAGTATGGCATCTCTAAGCCTCAAATTCAAAATCTGAAGTGAACCATCATGGTCAAAAAGTTTCAGATTTTAGATTAGGGATGCTCAGTTGCTGCTGTTTTAGTGATAATAAAGCTGAGGTCCGGAGAGGTTGATTGAGCCAAGTTACAGCAAAAGCAAGAGATGGGACTTGAACATGAGGATCCAATCTGGCTCTAGACCCCATGTTTGTAACCATTAGGCTCTCCTGCCATTTGTCTATTCCTAGCGAGTTCCACAGGCTTCCTCCTCACACTGACATTTGCAAACCACTGCTCTAAAGAATCTGGAAATTGGAGAGGTCAAGGTTGTGCCCAACTTCAAAAATGAGGAAAAATAATACCCCAGCTGTCATCCTCCGTAAAGCCACGGCAGGGTTATCAAATAGATGGCTGTGGTTACTGAGAGGAATAGTGAGCACCAGGAATCAGCATGGGTTCACTAAGCATGAGTCAAGTCCAAATGAGCTCATTTATTTTACTGAGAGCAAAGCTGGACCAAAGAATCAGGAGTGCAGTGAATATTTCCCAGTACATTTCACTCTGGTCCCCCTGAAGATTGGTTCAGTTTGGGGGCAGGTCTGAGAGAATTGAACCAATGCAACAAGAGGAAAACCTTGCTTGAGGCTTTGGAGAAAGAGAATCCAGTCTCCCGCACTGTGCATGGGAACAAAGAAGTATGTTATCCCAATTACTCTGGCAGTCACCTGATGAGCCTGAGGGAGCCAGATTTAAAATTAAGCTCCTACCATGGATCCTAATGAGAGGACAGAAACTGAGTCTCTGAAAACATTGTTCATCTACTGAATTGACCAACCTCGAAGGTGCATCTATTTCTGGGCCTCTCATTTTGTGAGACCATCAATTTCCTTGTTGTTTAACCAAGTTTAATTTGGATTTTTATGACCTGCAAGGAAAAAAAAAAAAAAACCCTAACCAATTCAAAGGGAATGCCCTAGATATGATGTATTTCAATTTCAGAAAGTTAATTGACTACAATTTTCAAGATATCCTTGTGAACAAAATGAAGAAACCAGAGATAAATAATGTCATCTGATAGAATCATACCGGCAGATCTAAAGTTGATCAGAAGCCATTTGGAATGAGCCCATGGTACCTTTAAGATAGCTGAGTACATGCTCAGAAAGGGTGGGAGTCTGCACCTTTAAAAGAAGCCCCACACCATCAGGATTCAGCCTTCTGGAATTTGTTTGGACATTGCCTGAAATGCCTCTTTAAGCTGCCTATTCCTAAGCTGGGTGCTTGTCTTGAACTCCCTCGTTGGTATATTCTCCTTAAGCTGCTGGTGTTTGCAGACTGAATGCCAACACCTGGGTTTGTCTTCGGCCTCTCTCGCCTTCTGGCAAGGCACAAGGTTCCCAGCTTCAGTATTTCTCCCCTGACCTTACCCTTTTTTCCTGGCTTGCAATTGAACTTTGCCCTCTAATTCTTCAGAAGGGACCCCTGGCATCAATCTAGTTTTAGTCCAAATTCACAGTGAAACCCAGTATTTGACATTGGAACCAGAGTCATGCTTCACAGATCAGTGTCACCGATAGGTGGTCTCTAGCAGATGGAACAGAGTCAACCTTGACCCTTGGCCTGGTTTTGATCATTGGCTGGGCACAGAAAACCTGCTCAGCCAGTTTGTCTGGAAGCTGCAAGCCTAGCTCATGTACTGGCTGACAAACTAGAACTTCAAAACAATCTTATAAGTAGCTGGCATAATAAGCTGAAAACATATTTTTAAATCTCAGCTACAGAAGTAGCTTACAGCAGTTTATGTTAAAAAATGGGCTAACTAAAATCAAATAAAAAAAACTGTAGTTTTTTAAAACAGGCAGTGATGGGATGTGGCTTCTCAAAAACCCAATGGCACACTTGAAGTACAGCGTTGAACCGAGGAAGGAACTATCTCTGGGGAATTCCTTGGGGACCTGTATTTGAAAAAGGACTTCCAGGGGGCATCAAAGGATAGGGACAAGAGGACAGGAAGAGACCTCTGCAAGACTCCAGACCTACAGTCAGGGATCAATCAGCAGAACTTACAGAAGAACAGAGAAGGAAGCGTGTCCTATACAAGCTAATAGGACTTAGCAAGAGCCAGGGTGGTGGAGTAAGAGTTCCAGGCTCAAATCCCAGTTCCGCCTCGTGCTAAATGCAGGAGCAGGTTAGTTTCTCTAAAACACAGGATAAGCTTCTGTAAAATGGAGATAAGAGTTTCCCCCTTGCTGGATTATTTGAGATAGTCTACTACTAGCATAGTACGAGGCACAGAGCTAGACTCAAAAATCTATAGCTATTATTGTCATTAATAACAATGATCACATGGGGTTCCCAGTGACGCACTAGGTTTCCCAACTTTGGAGAGGCACAAGAGGCTGTGTGTCAACTCAGGAAATTAGAAAACGTTTTTATATTCTGGGTTGGAGGTTGAAATAACTGATTTCTGGTTAGGGCAGGGACAGTCATCTATTATTGGGACTGAAATTCCCAGCTGGCCTGGAGATCCAGAAGTCTCTCTGTGTGAAATACTGTTGCATCTGCTGCATGTGTATCTCTGGGCCTCCTTACGTATCTGCGTGTGTGTGTGCACATGGGAGCGTGTGTGTGCAAGCGTGTTTGCATGCAACAGTGTCCCACTTGGCAAGACATCCAATGATCGCGTGTGAAGCCACTCCAGTTAGCAGCATAATAAAAGGCAGATTCTGATGTGACCCAAGTCCACATTCATCCCGGCTCCTCTGCCAGGGGCACTTCCCTCAGTTGATCTCTGTGATTCTTGGACTTGGAGGAAAAGTTTATCAATAAGGCCTTTAGCACTGCTGATTGTTTCATCAGATGAGGGTCAGGTCTGTGGCTTGGGATTTGAGAACTTGCGGTTAGCATCCTGCTTAAAAAAAAAAAAAAAAACTTTAAGTATCTAGAATTAGGCCTCAGCCCCACTGGATTCCTTTTGGGGGCTTTTTTGTGCCCTTTTAAAAAGCTTTTTCTCATCCTCCTTGAGGCACCTTGTACCAAGCTATTTAACAATACCCCTCTCCTGGAAGACAAGCGTTTGACCAACAGATCAGTACTGAGTGATGAGTCCCTGAGAGTACTAGACACGTACCAGGGACTGGGCGCATCCCCAGCAGACAGGGTTTACAGCTCAGCAGGAAAACCAGAGGCAAACAACCCCCAGGATAAAAGCTGCTCCAGTCCCGTGAATCTGCAGGGCAGTGGCAGGTGAGAGTTCGATCCACCTCTCCACCGGCCAGCCGCTAGCTCCAGCTCCTCCTCAGGGAGTGTGGCCATGCTGGTCCTATGGTAGCTGGAGGGTGGCAAAAAATATCTTAGGGAGGCATTCCTGGGATCCTGCCGTCATCCCATGTGGGTGACTCTCTAATAAACGCTCTGAACATTCTGTAGAATGCTCCTCTCATTTCTCGGCCGGCATCCCAACGCAACTAGTTAAAGAGCTGTCCCTGTCTCCGCTTTGCAGACAAAAAGCCCAAGGCTCTGGGAGGTCAGGTGGGTTATCACCAGATACAACATGCCAGAGCCAAAACTTCAGACCAGGTCCTGGAATTCCAGATCCTGTGCCCTCACCTGCACAGCTGCTCTCTCTTGGAAGCTGCCAGGGCTGGTCTCTGGCCGGAGCTGGTCCATCTCCTGCTGGGGCCAGCTTCTCCCCTCACCTCTGGTGTGCTGCCCATGGGTGAAGAGCTTGAGGGAGCCTGGATGGCATGCTTGTTGGCACCATGCACAACCTCTGGGGAACTTCTTTCGCTCACCATATTTCCTCATTTCCCATCCTACCTCCTACATAGACCGTTTCCCTTTGGAATGCCATCTGGAGCAGCAATGGCCCCTGTACAGTCTGGCCAAGCAGTATGGGGGCCATTCCCCAGAGCAAGCCTGGTGGCTGAGCCCTTGTTGGCAGTGCAGGAACGTTCTTCCTGCCTTTGAATGATCTGGTCCCGCTGCCAAGGGGTCCTTTATAAATTCTCTCCTGAGTTATTCTCTACTTATTGTTGTTATTGCTATTGATCCATCCTCCAAACAGCAGAGGTCCCAAGGCTCAATTTAAACCATCAATCACATTGATAATTCCTTTATTTGTAATGTTGTTCCATCTGAGACTCTCAGAATGTCTAACAATACCTAAGAGAGGTGGAGACATTCTTCTCTGAGGGAAACTGAGGCATGCAGACATAGACTCTGGATCCTGATGCCTTGCTCAGTTCCTGTGCCACTAAGAGATACTGAGCTTGGTTGGGATCCTCAGATCAGTTGCAGATCCTGGAAGGTAGGCCTTCCACTCTCCCCAGGCCCAGGCAGCCTTCAGCCCTGTCCTCCTCCCTTTGCAGTCTAGTCTCAGAGGAGACAATGAATAGCTTTTCCTCCATCCCAGCCCCCCAGATATGGAAATCTGCTTTGTGAAAACTGAAAGAATATTTTTTTATAAATGGAGGGTTGGGGGCTGGATGGGGGTGGATGTAGCATCACAGATGCTTGCTTTTTCCATTCTGAGAATATTGGCAGGAGAAGAGGAATTAAGGTGCTACGTGGGTACCCGAGTTTCCTTATATGCATAGAACAACATGTCTTCCGGTGGGGGCACCATAACCTCTTGCGGCAGCCAGTGGGGAGCAAGTTCTCTTTTCTCCAGGCCCACGGGCCAGCCGCAGCGTAGCCATCCGGGCCCTTCTGTTGTGGGGTGGAAGCGGATGGTGAATGTGGGCAGTGTTCGTGCCGGTTATTCAGCTCCCAAAGTGTTTATAGTAGCAAGATCCAGGAAGGTCTCCACAGGGGACAACAACCACTGAGTACATGCCTCCTCCCTAACAATACTACCTCGATCTTCCTGGGCTGTGTTTGTTTAGGCTATAGGGGGGAACTGATGTCCTTTCTCAGTAGTCACACTCACCCCTGTGCCCTACCTTTCAACTGCACTGTAAGACATCTGACCTCACCTGTTGGCAGAAGCAAGCATAAATCAAGTTCCTGTTTCAAATCTTCCGGCCTCATAAAACTTGCCACATTTTGCAAGATGGGGTGACCCATGCCCTATTTCATCTCTGGGGGAGAGCAGACACAGATGCGGCTGATGGATGGGAAGTTTAGAAAACGAAGTCTTGGGAATCGATAGAAGAATATACAAGCAATGTATCATGTGAGGGCCTCTTGTCTGTGCTGCAGTAAATCAAAAGTAACGAATGGCAGACTTCGGCAGCCCAGGACCCCGGCCTTTCCCCGAGGGCAGGGGTTTGCCTTACGATCAAATTTTCACAGTCCAAGTACTTATTTTCTACTTCAGTAGACCTAAAAATAAACCCTGATACTGACTTTTTTTTTAACGTCTCTGCCCCCCCACCCCCAACTCTTTTCCTCTTTAATTTCCATCCTGGAGGCACTTGGCGTCCAAGTGTCCCTTGTACAGGGGCGATGTATTGCACAGATAAGCTGCCTCGGTGGCTCTGCAGATGAAAGACTCATCCCCAGGGCTGTGTTACTGCGATATTAGCAAACTCTGATCTGCCGCAGTCTGAACACCTCAGTGCCTCGAGATGACTATCTCTGAGGTTCCTCCAGCACTGGCCAAAGAGAGGCTTTGAGGGGCTGCTCGCAGGCTTGGAGGCAGCCCGTGCCCTGGCCTCAGCCTCAGCAGCCTCCCTCAGCCTCTCCCTGCACCTCCCGCTTGGAGATCCATCTACTCTGTGCCCCCGCAGCCTCTCACATGGGGGCTACACTCCATCATTTCTGGGCCTGGAGGTGGACTGGGCATCCTTCTGGCTTCTCACTGCTCAGTTTCCTGCAGTATCCATCCCTCCCCCTGACAGACACCCAGATTTGCATCTCAAGTTCAAGGCCCCCTGCCCCTCCTGCTGCTGCAGCCCTCTACAACCTGGGCCCTCCCTGTTCTTCCTGGCACATTTAGGCTGTTGGTCTCCATCCTCTGCAGCATAATTAGTGGGATTCTCCCGGGGCCTGGCCTCTCTGCGTCTTTTCCTCTCCTCTGATGAGCTGTCTTTACCCTCCCCCTGCCACACATCTGTGGTCTTGGCCCAGACCGTGTTGTCATCAGCAGTTTTCATCATTCGGTAATCCCTGTCTCAAGACCAGACATCCAGTCCCTTTAATTCCATCCCTCGGGTGTCACCTCCTGGCCCCACTGGATCTACGATTTGTTGATCCGATCACTTTGTCACATATCTTTCCTCATATCCCAGCACATCTACCCCAGATGCCATTCCCTGATCCATGGTCATGATCAATCCATGGTAAATGTCCTCAAATTTCTTATGCCTCTCTCACTTCCTGGTCACCTAGAAAAATCTCCATCCCATTCCCTTCGATCATGGCTGCACATTGGTGAGCAGAGTGACGCTGGAGAAGGATACTCAAAGTATGTGGACTGTCTAATTTTAAATGCATACGTCCCAGACTCGGGTGGGTGCTGGCTGCTGGCTGGAATCATCCACCATCTCCCTGGTCCATTCATTCTCCTGCTCTCCCAGACCAGTGGTCATCCTTTTCCCCTCTCTCCTTAAACTCCAATACCTCCCCTTCCCCCCGTCTCCACTGATAACCTTGCTTTGTAGTCACTGAAAAAATGGGAACAATCAAGGACAAACTTCCATAAACTCCCAGGTCTGCCCCCACCCCCACCCCCACATCTGTTTTCCACTCCTCTATCTTTCCCTTACTCTGTGGATGGACTGTCAGCGCTCCAGGCCAAGGTCAGCCCTGAACCAGGCCTCCTGCAGCAGGTCCTCCTCCTGCTCTATCCCTGCCCTTACTGTCACCATCACACCCCACCCCCCAATCCCCTGCCTCCACCTCCCCCACTCCTCCAGTCCCTCACCCCCGCCCCAGCACGCACACTTGCTGTTATTGTGTCTATCTTTCCTTGGTTTGTTCTTGGAGCTGGGGATTGAGCCCAGGGCGTGGCACGCCTTGGCAAGCGCTCTATCAGTGAGCTCTCTCTCCAGACTTTTAAAAACTTTTTGAGACAGGGTGTCACTGAATTGTTTAGGCTGGCCTTGAACACGGATCCTCCTGCCTCAACCACCCCAGTAGCTGAGATCAGAGGCGTGTGTCACTGCATCCAGTTTATTCCTTCTATTTGAAAGGAAAGAGGAGACTAGAACCTTCTAGGCTCACTTCCTTCTCCAGCTCCTTACAGTAACCCTCCTTAAAAGAGCTGTCACCCTCACTCTGTGCAGGGAGGGTCTCATCCCCACAGCTCTGGTCCAGGCCATCGCCGTCTTCCATGGCAGGAACTCAGCGGGGACCTCAGTTCTCACCTTGCTTGTCCCAGCAGCAGCACTGGGCGGTACTGATGGCTCTCTGCTCACAGGATACCAGGGCCCTGAGGCTCCTGGCTTCTTCACCCACCGCTTCCTTCTGCTGTCTCCTGTGCTGGGTTCTCTTCATCTCAACACCTGACATCAGAGCTCCCAGGGCTTGGCCTGTGAGCATCTCCTACTCCCCCCCCCCACCCCACAGCCCCTTGGTAATACTGTGGCCTTAAACTGGCTTCATATGCAATCTATATGGCGACAAATCCAAATTTATACCTCTTCGAAACTTTCTATTCTCGACATGTAACTCCCCTGCCAAAGCTCTTCAGTGACTCCTCTGCCTGAAGGATAAAGTCCCCAAACCTGAATGGGACATAAAAGTTCCTGTATTCTCTGGCCCATCCCATTATTTTCCATAACTGCTGGGCACTGCCATGTGCCTTTTGTGACATCTGATTCTATAAACAGGCTCCTCACCTCAGGCCTTCATGCAGTATCGTCCCCTCCCAAGGACTCCTGGCAGCCCTCCTTCCCCCTCCCTTGCTTGGTGGTGTGACCAAAAACTGGATAGGTCACTCGACGCTTTTCAAACCCACGCTGTGCTTTCCAGCCTCTGTCCGGACTACGTACCTCTCCAGCTCCTTTTCTGCTCCATTTTCACCTGTTGGAAGGAGATTTCTCTCTCAGATCCCAGTGGGAATGCCTTTCTCTGAGAGGGCCGGACCCCTTCCTCCTGCGTGTGCCTGGGTCCATCAGTTGTTTGTCCTGCTATTGAAACACTGATCAGTGCCGTAGCTCTTCATGGTTGGTTCTGACCCCCTGCTGGAAGGCCCTGGAGAGCAGGTCAATCTGTCTATTTTCTCTCTTCCCCCGAGAGCCTAAAGCACTACCTCATACATCATAGATGATCAACAAATGTTTTTTGATTTTCACATTTTGGATGAAAGCTCTGACTGTCCAATAGCCCAGCCCACCTCCTCTGGCAAATGCTTCCTGTCCCTGTCACCCCACTTTAGGTACCACTCTTCTGATGACCACACCTTGCCTCATTTTGGTTTTGTTGCCTACAAATACTCTGAAAGTTCAAGCTTAGCATAAATCACATCTAGATCTGTGTTTCTAGTCTCTCCTCCCTGTCCCCAAGGTCTTGAGGGACAGCATGTGCTGATCAAATGCTTGATTTGGGCTGGAGCCGTCAGAGGCTGCTGGTGTTGGGGGCACAGCCTCCCTTTGAGGAAGGTTGGTGGCCTGCTTCCCTTTCTCTCTGAAGGCTGTCCAAACATATAGGCTGGCTTTCAGAGCTGGATTCCCCACCCCATGCTGAGATTCCAGAAGTGCTCTAGAGGCCTGGCTTTTATTTCTTAGAGCAGATTTCCTAGAGCTCATCCAAGTTGTTGGTGGCACAAGCTCTTTGAAGTCAGCACCCATCCCCCAGCTCCTCTCAAATCTCTATCATCTGCTTCCTTTTGGCCCCTTCTTTTCTCAGATTATCTCTAGGTAGGAAGGAGCTTCCCATTTGGAGGTAGATGAATTCTAGGAATACCTAGAGGAGCCTCCTTAAAAATGCAATTCAGAACTAACTGAAATCCCATGACTTCATCCTCTAGTGCTCAAGACAGGAGACCAGTGTCCAGGGAACAGAAGCATTTGGCCAATGAATTTGCAGAAGACTCTGTACTCTTGATTCTTGGAAACTTACACCCCAAAATTAATTGATCAGAGGAGCTGAGATCAGCGCATGCAGGGGCCCAATCTCAGATGCCACAAGGACCAGGAAGGTGATGCCAATGAGCAATATGGGATACAGATGATTGATGACAACTGAACCCACCTTGAACATTGGAAACTGTTCTCCAGAGGGTGAGCAGAGGCTTATGCATCATGATCAGGGGTGCCAGAGCAGCAGGGGAGGGGAGAGAGGTGGGGAAGGACCAGAGGCAATAAAAGGATTTTCCTTTCTTTTCATTTTTTTTTAAATCAAACTGGCCACCACTAAGGTCCACTTATTGCTTGATCTTGTGGAACAGCCCCCCCACCCAAAAAAAAGTTGCAAAAACTGTTAGGAAGAGAAGGAGAAAAATATGTTCCATGTACCATGTGTCAAAGGTTGTCCCCACTAAACAATAACTTGATTTTACTTCCAGATCCTAAGCTATGAGAGTCAAAACATGTTCCTCGGCACCCCTGTCACAGTGTCAACAAGCAAGAGGTAGGCAGCAACAACAATCTGGATTCGAGGCCTGGCCTCCATGCAGAGATGCTCACTGAGAGAGGTGGGGCAGGCCAAGGGGCCGGAAGCAAGGCTGAGAGAAGACGGGGACACCCCACCCCAGCACTAGCACCCACCCTGACTCTCCATCACTTGCAGCATTCAAAATACAAAGTGAGGCCTCCTTTGTGTGAGAACTTCTCTTTTCTGAAGGGTCAGATACAGATATAGTCAGTCAGAGTCCCCTTCAAGATAATAGCCATATATAATTTCAGAGACTTAAGACCAGAGGAGAGTGAAACAGGTTCCATTCTTGAAGAGTTGGAAGGCTGCAATTTGTCATCATTGTCTTCTTTCTCCACTCTCCCACAGAGGTTTCCCCCACCAGGCCAGCCTATGGGACCTGGCCCTTCATCCCTGAGCAGTCCAGGTACTTTAATGGCCTTGCTTTTGAGGAGTCGTGGTCACCATTATCACAGAGGTACCAAGAGATGCCCTGGAGCATCTTCTGATTCCACACAAACCCACCCCCCACCCCACCCCCATCGTGCTGCAGCAACAGCCCTGGTTTCTCACCCCGTGGTCAGGCAATTAAGTCGGCCATTGTGGTAACACTTCTTTACCTGATGGTCCACCCAAGGAAGATCCCACAGTGTCTAGGTAGTTGTTGTGACTAGTTCAGTAGTAACTTCACTTTGTCCTCTGGCAGAAGCATTCATCACCTGGGAATCGAGCCACTCTAACCTGGCAGAGCCTGTGTTTACTGGGAAAAGAGGCACAGATTTCTCAAGTGGGTCAGTAGGAATGATGATGACACGGCAGATCCCACTTGTACCCCTTCATTCCGGGTTCTGTGTGTCCTAGTCACAGAGGGCAGAGCATCACATAAGGTTCACTATTTCAGCTCATACCCTCAGAACAGGGTGCTGTCCCTGAGTTAGCACTTCACCTTAATAGGAGATGACACCATTGTCTTGGGCTGGCTGATTCTGGGTGTTGGGGTGTGTGATGAGACAAGTGCGTCCCGGGACCATGTGCCTATTGGTACACCTTTGAGATAATGTTATATGGTGCATCATGCCAGGAAATCAGGTATTTTGTCCACTCTCAGAATCTGGTATGGTGGAGGCTCTGTGGACAAGGCAGGCAGATCTATGTCCAGAGGACAGTCCATCCTAGTAAGGATGAATTGCTGCCCTTCCAGAGCTAAGGGTCTAAAGCAATCAATATGCCACCAGTGACTAGCTTGTCTCCTTAAAGAATGGTGTCATATTGAGGTTCCATGTCACCCTCTGCTGCTGACTCTGAGTATTCAGCTGTGGCCATTGCAAGATGGGTCTTGGTGAGATGCACAGCCTCCAGCCCAGCCACCACAGCCCCTCTGCCCCTGCACTCTGCTGGTCGGCGAGAAAGGCAGGTGGACCTTCCCAGAGTGAACCTTCATTTCTACCGGATGGATGCGAACCTCTTCTGCCGTGGATGCTTCTGGAGTTTAATGGAAGACGAGAGATGCGCATGCTTTTTGTGCCCACTTCCTTGTCCATCCACTCACCTCTGCTCAAGGCTTCCTTGTCTGTGATTTTTCGAAGACTTCTCACAGCATCTTTATCTACCACATGAACTCCCAGACTCGGATCTGCTGCAACACACAATCCCAGCACCAGGGCAGCCTCCACCAGGGACTACACTCCCTGCAGAGTCCCTCTTTTGATTTAGGTCCCACTGTAAGCAAGTAGTATTTCTAGTCACACCACAGATAGGTCAAATGCGCCATATACTGCCTCAAAAACCCCACTGAGCATGTGCCTCTCTCTTACTGGGAGAAAGTACACAATGCCACAATTTGTCCTTTACCTTTGAGGTGTGTCCTACAATGTCCCAGATCACTAGACCCCTAAAAACATCACCAACATGGCAGTCTCCAGGTCTCTGTGGGATTACCTCCCACTTGGTCACCCAAGTCTTACTAGAAAATTCAATGTTTTCCATCTTGTGCTCCCAGGAGCGATTTGCATGTCAATATAGGGAACCCATGCCATGCGGTGTGTTGAGGTCCCTTTGGACTGCAAAGGGAGGACAAGAGAATGAGCGTAGCCCTGGAGTGAGACAGCAAGTGGGTCCCACCATGTGGGAGCAGCCAAGATGACCGCTTTTGATCCTTCCTGTGGAGGAGGAAAAGAGCATTTGCTTGATCAGTTGCCTCCTACAGATGCTGGAGGCTGTTTGACCTGCTCTTCTCGAATGACCACATCTGGCAGGGAAGCTGCAGCCAGGGATGCCACCTGGTTTAGTGGATGTTCATCCCTGGTCATGTGCCATCACCATCCTGGAGTTAGCAGGCTAGAATGGTGAGCTGAGCAAGGACATGGAGGGGACACCCACTTTATATCC
The DNA here is from genome assembly GCF_021218885.2 of Marmota monax. Classification (NCBI taxonomy): domain Eukaryota; kingdom Metazoa; phylum Chordata; class Mammalia; order Rodentia; family Sciuridae; genus Marmota; species Marmota monax. Next base: position 3,893,525 of record NW_026695234.1, on the reverse strand, counting down.
TCTAAGTTTGTAATGGTGGCACTAATCTCTACAATTTCTTTCAGAATGTGCCAATAATTCCTCCCATTTATTATCTTGTCTGAGCTGGAGGGTAGTTTCAGGGCCTTCCACTTGGCCCATTCAACACTAATAACCCTTCATTCACAGGTTGTGGAGCCAAAAGGGAGGGTTCTTCTGGCTCCTCCATATTTCTATCTCAACACATTCAGGGACTGGGGAAATAACCACAGGGTAGGCCACGGACTCCTGAACCCACTGGACATGTTTGGGTCAAAAGTCCACTTGCCATCTGGTCCCTTAGCCATCAGTGGTAGACCAGATCCTATATTTAAATGTCCTTAGAAATGTGGGTGTCTCTAGCTAGATGTGATGTTACTTGCCGATCATCCCAGAAACTTGGGAGGTAGAGTCAGGAGGATCACAAGTTCAAGGCCAACCTCAGCAACTTAGGAAGACCTTGTCTCAAAATAAAAAGTGCTGGGATCTTGCATTCAATCCCCAGGACCAAAAAAAAAAGAGAGAGAGAGAGAGAGAGAAAGAGAGGTGAGAATCTCCCTGAGGTCCCTTTGAAAGGATAGGGGAATGTTTATCATATACACTTGTGGTAGCATTTCATGGTCCTGCCTAAAGGGGACCCTCTTCTGAACTTGTAGCAATGGATGCTGGCTGTGTGATCTGACCTCCGTCTGGAAACCAGGTGAGGGTCTGGTGTTATCTTTCTCCTTACTGTTTCTTTATTAGATGAGTTAAGCAACTCCCTTGCCAGCTGGCCATCTTTCACAGCATGGCTGACTGGCCACCATCAAGTATGTATAAACGTGGACGTATAACCAATGTGATCCTGCAATCTGTACACGTGGTAAAAATAAGAATTCATAACCCACTTGAACTAAATGTATGAAATATGATACGTCAAGATCATTGTAATGTTTTGAGCAACCAATAAAAAAAAAAGATGGTCAAGGCAGTGGTTTATTGTCCACTTTGCCTCTGATGCATAAATGCCACCCCATGGCCTTTATGCCACCCAAATTCTGCCCTGTCCCAGATCTTAGTGAGCCTCGTACCACCATCAGCCCTGGTTTACTGAAAACAACAACCACGAAATTTCTCAGATACTGGTGTCCCCCCACCTCCAACCAGGGCACCCCTTATTGCTTTGGCGGGAGCCGGGCTTGCATTTGTTTTCTAGGGCTGCTGCAACAAAGTGCCGCAAATGCTTGGCTTTAAACAATCGAAATCGACTTTCTCAGAGTTCAGCAGGCCGGCAGTCTGAAATCAAGGCAAAAGAGACCCCGCCACCTTTGGAAGCCTCCAGGGAAGAATGGATCTTCTCTGTCTCTTCCAGCTGTGGCTCACAGCAGCATAACTCCAGTCTCTACTCCTGTCTTCATGTCGCCATCCTCCCTCGGGGTCTCTGTGTGTCCTCTCCTGTTTTTTCAGAAGAACACCAGTCATGTTGGACTAGGGCTCACCCTGCTGACTGCATCTAAACCTGAATGCATCTCCTAAAGCTCTGCTTCACCTTAGGTCCCATTCACGTGTACTGGTGTAGGCTGTGTGAATCTCTTGGGGATACACGATGCCTCCCACGATAAGAGTCAACTGGTAAGTTCAGGTACTATGCAGAAAATCAACTCTGGAATCCCACCTCCCTGAGCCTCCTGACACCCCCTCAGTACCATGCTGATAAAGCTCTGGCATTTCTACTCATTTTCTCTCACCCATTGCCATGGCCGAGCTCTGAGTAGCTATCCCACACACCATAAGGCCAGGTTCACTGGGATGCTCAGGGCTTTGAGGCAGGGGAACACAGTGCAGTCCTAACACTCGATCTGAAATCAAGGGTGAGTCTTTTCATGTCCACAAATCCTCCCCCACGCAGCCTCTGTCTCCCATCAATGTCATGATCATGGTCTGTCCCGATGCCTCGCCTTCTACCTGCACCTCTTCCCCAGAGTATACAGGTGAGAGCTTTAGTAACTCTGAGGCCATTGCATGTCAGGGCTGTTACCACCCAACTAATCACGAGCAATAGTGTTCTTATTGCCAGAACCCCAGTGCCCAGTCCTACTCCAGAATCTCATCTTGAGGGTTGCTCCCAACACCAACTGTTCCAGGATTCCCCAGAAAGCAGAGCCCAAGGCAAAGTCTGCTACTTCTTCATTAGGGAGCACAGTCCCAGGCAGGAGAGTGAGGCAGGGAGGGGAGAGTCATTCTGAGGATGCATTACGGAGCTGGCTGCTGCCAAGTGCGACTGATTGCTCAATCTTGCAAGACCATTTCAAAAAGCTGTATGTCTCAGGAGCATCTGCTGGGAGGGAGGAAGAGGGAAGACTTTTCCACTAGCTCCCATTTTCCATTGATCAAAGTTTTGGCTCACTGGGCATTAACTCCCCAGCACTTTCAGGTTGTGCACGGTGGGTGCTGAGTGGAGCTCTGCAGCTTCCACCTCTGGAAAGGGAAGCCCAGGGCTTCAAGGCAAGGGGCACACAGTGCAGGCGGCCAGCGAAGCACTGTCTATTTTTACCTACATGAGGTCAGTCAGAGCCCACCAGGAGCTGGGAGCAGCTGATGAAACTGGAGACAGAGGAAACTGAGAGGCTCTGAAGCAGGGGACAAAAGAAGGGGTTGGCAGTTCTATGGTTAAGATGTGAGGTATCCACCCCCTGCCACAATGCTCATGTGTGAGACAATGAGAGAGTTTAGAGGTGAAATGATTGGGTTATGAGAGTCTTAACCTAATTAGTGCATTAATCCACTTGAATGGATTCACTGGGTGGAAACTATAGGTAGGAAGGGTATGGCTGGAGGAGGTGGGTCCCTGCGGGGGTGGGGGGTGCCTTTGGGTGTGTATTTTGTCTGGGGTGAGGGGAGTCTCTCTCTCTCTCTCTCTCTCTCTCTCTCTCTCTCTCTCTCTCTGTCTCTCTCTCTCTCTCTCTCTCTCTCTCTGTCTCTCTCTCTCCCCTGCCCCTTCCTGGTGGCCATGTCCTGAACTGCTTTTCTCTTCCACGTCCTTCCACCATGATGTCCTGCAGAGCAGTGGAGTCAGCCATCTATGGACTGAGACTCTCTGAAACTATGAGGCCCCAAATAAACTTTTCCTCCTTTAAAACTGTTCTTGTCAGGTCTTTTGGTCACAGCAGCAAAAAAGCTGACTAAAACAGAGAGACGAGGGGATGGGTGTGATCCACAGTGGAGAATGTGTGCCCCCTCGGGGCAGCAGCTGCTCTCAATTCCATCTGATCGTGAGATCTTCTGACGTTTTTTCAAGGAAGCTAGTTACTTGTGTTTTTATTAAAAAATTGACACTGTGCTGGTCAAAGACAATAGGTCTGGTTCCACTGGTTTTCAACTTCTGATCTACCCATCTCATGAACCTGAGCCAGGAGAGGGGAGGGAAAGAGTTGGGCCTGGTACTGGGACCAGTGCTCTTTCCCCTACTTTTAGAAGGTGTGTCTTCTAACAAGATCCTTCACCTATCCAGAGGCAGGAACTGCCCCTTGCCAAGATCTAACTGTCCCTGGAGTATGGGAGTGGTGGAGGGGACATTTTCTGGCAAAGTCACTCTGTCCCCTGTCCCACCCCTTGCCCTACTGGCTCTTAGCTTCACGCTGGGGCCTGGTACTCAGGTCCCAATGATTCTCAGCCTCGTTGGTCTGGCTAATGAGATGGAGGCTGTGGATCCCCACCACACTGCCAACCTGAGACCAGGGACCATCAATCCTGCTTCCCCATTGCCGAGGACACCCCGAGTGACGGATGAAGCGCCCGGGCCATGAATCATCTCCCTTACCTTTCCCCATCTCCCGGCCAGCTTTGTAGAGCTGAGAAGATGAATGTCTGCAGGCTCTCACCTGCTCCCTTGAATAATTTCCTTCTAAAAGAGGCCACTTATCAGTAATTCATTACTCGCTTTTGTTAGCATAAACAAGACCAAGGAAGTGGGCTGGGGGTGAGGCTTCCTGTTCCTCCCCCCAGCCCTGCCCCATCATTCCTCGGTCCTGTGGGTTGGCCTCCAACCTCAGCCCTCCTTCCTGCTGTGGAGCAAGGCAAAGCTGGTTCTTCAGGACGGTTGTTCCAGCTGGTGGTACCCCCCTGACAGATGGCATACAGCTGTTTCCGGTGTCATCTGGATGAGCACAATCAGCTCCAATTGATGATTTCTTTTAATCTTGAATTAAATGTCACATGTTGCCTCTTTCCTTTATGGCCCATATACACCTCTGTCTGTGTTGTCTGTAACTACAGAATAAGATATTACTGGCGGGGGACTACTTCTCTGAAAGCCAGTCTTGTCTCTGTGCAGTTTCTGTTTGTTGGAGTATAAAACTGGTCCCCTGACAGTAGCGTGGGGGAACCTGGAACATCAGAGATGACCCTGAAAAGGATGAACATTGAGGTCACAAAATTAGGACCGTAGATCTGAGTTCGTCCTGCTACCCCAGGGCCTTCCTTGGCAGGAGGTATATGTGTGACCAGGCTGGGCACTGGGTGGTGCTGGGTTTTTGCCATAGGTATGTGTCGAGGTGCAGTTCCAGAGAGGTTCCCCTGATGTGTTGGTCAGCTTTGTGTTCCTGTGACAAAAATACCTGACAATGATGACTTTGGAAAAAGTTTATTTTGGCTCACAGTGTCAGAGGCTCAGTCCATGGTTGGCCAACTCCATTGCTCTTGGGCCCCAGGTGAGACAGAACAACATCATGGCAGAAGGGTGTGACAGGGAGGCACTGCTCCTCTTATGGTGGGCAGGAATCAAAGAGAGAGGGGAAGGGGCCACGGGGAAGATGCACCCTTCCAGGACATGCACCCAGTGACCTAGGTCTTCTAGCCTCACCCCTTTGCCCACAGAACCACCCAGTCAGTCCATTCAAACCAAGATGGACTGATTAGGTTACAGCTCTCACAATATAGTCATTTAACCTCTGAATATTCCTGCATGAACACAGGAACTTTTATGGGACACCTCATATCCAAACCATAATAGGGAGTGAGATCTGGCAGGAACCAGGGGAGGGCACAAGGTTCTTTGAGTGTCAAGGACCAGGGCAGGAGGCCAGCCAGGCAGGGAAGTCCCCTACCTTCCCATCCTTGGCAATGGAAAGAAGAGGACAGCAGATTCTAGCTTAGCCTGTTAGGGACCAAGGCTCATTTATTTTTTTTTAATGCACCACCAGGGGACCAGGAAAAAGAGAGGCTTCCTTCTTCAGATCTAAGTTCTTTTCCTGTTTCTCACATAGAAGCACCTCATCCCACAGTGACTGTGACAGCATTGCACAGGCCACTCAAGGGCAGTTTTTATAGCTCTTCCCGTCTTCATCCATTCTGCGGCAGCAGTAGGGACATCTTCAATCATAAACCTGATTATGACCTCCCTGATTAAAATGGCTTGAATGGCTTCCCATTGTCTTCAGACTCAGGTCCCGAGTCCTGGATGTGGACTTGCTGGAAGAAGTCTACTTGCTGCTCCAGACTAGATAGACACACTATGTCCTCCCCACCTGCTCCTTTAGTCTCTCAATGAACTTGAAATCACTGGCTTCACACCGATGCTCCCTACCAGCCTTTGCATGCATAAGGCACAGATCCGAGTCCTGCTTGCTGCTGTTTCCCCAGCACCGAGTAGAGAGGCTGCAGGAGGGGCTGCTCTCTCTCCTCCACCCTGCATGAAGGATGAGGAGAGAGCATGCAGGGGAAGCCTCAGGCCGCACATCATCTACACAGGGCATCGCTTCGCCACCTCCAACCTCTGCTTCTTCCTGCACCATCAGAGATCTCTGTCCTCTGCTGAGCCCCTTAGCTCTAGCCACCTCCTCTAGTCTTTTCTGGTCCCTGAAGATTACTTGCTCTGACCTTGAGCCCACCTCCCCTCTGCTCTAGGGTGAAAGGATCCATCCTAAGACTAAGGAACCGCAGCACCTGGCCTTTTCCCAGCCAGCGAGGACACTTGATGGAGACGCCTGCCCGGCTCCACCTCCTTTTCCCTGGGCAGCTCCATGACCTCCCTGCCCCAGCTTCCACCTACACGCAAGGAAATGCCCAGAGCGTCACTGCCCATCAGCCAGCTCTCCGCACCCCATCTGGGGTCACAGTTTCATCAGGACAACGCTGACATGAATCAACACAATACAGCACATTTGCAATTCAATTGCTGCTCATCCTTAGGACTCCAGCCTACAAAAAAGACATGCAAATCTAGAATGATTTTAGGGAAATTTGGGGGTGTTTGCCACAGGATGGTGGTGCAATGACCAGAATCCTTGCTGCCCGAGGCCAGCTGTCCATTAATAAGGTGCACATTAATGTCCTTTTCTGGGAACCCTGAAAGCTGTTGTGCCATCATTTGCATATATCAGCATATTCTATGCTGCTGCCTATCCCAGGGTCCGCAACCTCTGCCCAGGGAGCCAAGCTGGCCAGCAGGCTGGTTTTCCTTGGCAGGCAGCCGGCAATCCCCACCCCTGGCTGTCCTTGCCATGGCAAACACTGCAGCTGCAACCCACCCTTTGATGGCCCCTTGAACGAAAGCTCTATCCTTACTCATGTATAGCAGCCAGGTGACAGAAGCTACTTCTCCCTACCTGGGGCAGGGTGGACAGTTAGTCCTCTCCCACCCTCTGTCACACTCTAAGTAAAGAGGGCTTGGGAATCTGGCATGTGTTTATTCAGCTGATGAGTAGCTTTATTGAGCACTTACTAAGGGTCAGGTGGTATGACGGGCACTGGGGGTACAAAGAAGGTGTGTGGGGGGGGTCCTAACACGAGCAGCTCAGTTGCTGCTCCCCAGACCTGGGGGTTCAATAACGTAGACAGGGTCCTTCCCACATCCTCACTTTACCATCCCCCACACTGTACCTGAACCTCTCAGCCCTTGGCCCCCCAGTGGCTCCAGCCTCAGTGCCATCACCCACCCCTGTCTGCCAAGCAACTCCAGTCCACCCACTGTCCGTGGCACCCTGGACCTCTCCCGTCAGGGTGAGAGCCCTTCCTGTTTGGGGCAGTCAAGGTGTAGATGTGAAGCACACCTAAAGGAGCCTGGCCCCTGGACTTCCTTGGGGACGGAAAGGGTTTCTCTGGTGGCAGTTGGGGTCTCAATAGTGGTTTTCCTTTCTTGGCTTCTTCACCAAGATGATGGATAGACAGGGCAGGATGGAGGAAAGACTGACAGGTGGTGATGGAGAGAGGCACGAGGTTAGCCGGGCCCTGTCTGGGGGTTGTTGGGGGCTCCGGCCTCGTGATCCAGCCTCTCTGAGAAGGAGATGCTTTTGGCCAATTCCCAAGAGGCCAACAGGCTCCTGACAATAGCTCAGAGGCTTTGGAGGGCAGAGTGGGTTCCCCTTTTTCCAGTTCTACAGAAGTAGAGGCTTGTGAACATCTGTCCCCCCTGGGGGCCTTTCCTCCTCTCTTCCCTGTTTTTGTTGGCCCCTAGGTCCTCTCTTCTTTCAAGCTAGAAACCTCAGTCTTCGGTATCACTGCTTCCCCTCCTATGGCACTTCCCCCGGTTCAGTGCTCTGCGGCCCCATCCAGCACCGTTATGCGGCTGTAGGAGTCAAGGCTGGAACCACTTCTTGCCAGAGCTATTGCTGCAGCCTCTTGACCAGTCTCCTGGTTTTGATCCAACTCATTCTGGTGCCAGGTTAAAATTTCTAAAATAAAGCTGGGCGTGGTGGTGTCACTTGTCATCCTAGTGATTCCAGAGGCTGCTGAGGCAGGAAGATTCCAAGTTCAAGGCCAGTCTTGGCAATTTAGTGAGACCTTGTCTCAAAATAATAAGAATCCTGGGGGTGTAGTTCAGTGGTAGAGCACTTGCTTGGCATGTGTGAGGCCTGGGGTTCAATTCCCAGAAATGCAAAAAAAAAAAAAATCCTTAAACAATTCCACCAGTACTTTCAATACCTCCTCTACCCATAGAATAAAGTCACTTCTCACTCTTGTGCCATCATTTTGATGGAGGAGGCATCAAGCCCAGTGCTTACTGCAGGTGATAATAACAATAGCTGATATAAGCACTTTGTGCCAATTGCTGATTTAGGTGTTTTCTATGTATTATCTCACTTAATCCATTCCTCAACCTTAGGAGGCAGCTACTATTGCAACATTTTACCAATGAGGAAACTAAGGTGTGAAATGATCAAGGAACTGCCCCAAAATTCCACAGATGGGAAATGGAAGAGCTGGGTTTGAACTTTTGTGGTCCGAGCCCAGAACTCACACTTTGAGCCACCATGCAGAACGATATCCCTAGAAGTGCGGTTTCTATATGTTCTATGAATCAGCATTGCACTCATGAACCAATTAATAAACCATAAAAACCAAATGAGTGGATGAATGTGGTGACTCTACATGACAGGTCACAGGACAAAAATACTGGTGTCTTCTAGAAAAGTTTTATTCTGCCTTTTAAGTAGAGCTAAGATAATGCCTATTTAGGTTGTAAGCTCTGGAGTCAGATAGACCTGGGTTCCAATCCTGAAGCCACCGTTCACAGGTGGTGTGGGTTTGGGTAAGTTATTGAAGTGCTGCTCCCTCTTTCCACTTCTGAACCTAAGAAAGACAACAGCACTTATTATGGGTGGAGAAGCCACGAGCCTCTGGCCCAGCACTTGGAACACAGCAAGGGCTCAACACGCCATCTTTCCTGTGGGGGCCGTCCCTTGCTCTCACTGCTCCCGTGTATGGTCTAAGGAAGAGTGAAATGGGCAAAACGCAATTTTTTTCTCTGTTGGCAAAGACCGTGGGTGTGATGGGCACTAAGGATTGAAGAGAAAGAGAGAGGTGAGCTCCAGGTGCAGAGAGGGGCCCTAGGAAGCAGGGACCCCCGCACTGTCCAGGACAGTGGATCAAGAATGTAAACTGAAGAAGCAGCAGCCTTATTGGTATTGAAGAGCTGACAGAGCCACCCTGGCTAGAGCATCTAACTGTGGAGAGATGGAATGTTACGGGTCCAGGGTTAAAGCCATCTTGGGCTATCTTTAGTCCCTTTAGCATCCATTTACTGTCAACCTCTGTGCCTGACCTAGCACTTTCATGATTAAAGCTCTTGGGCTGATCAGGGCACATTGGCACACCCCTTTAATTCCAGTGACTTGGGAAGCTGAGGCAGGAGGATTGCGAGTTCCATAAGGAAGTTAGCAAGACCCTGTCTCTAAATACAAAATAAAAAGGGCTGGGGATGTGGCTCAGTGGATAAGCATCCCTAGGTTCAATTCATGGTACCAAAAAAAAAAAAAAAAAAAACCCTCTTGGGCTACGCACCAAGCTTGGCTGACCTCTAGCTTCCACCAAACCCAAAGCCAAGAATGTGACAACATCTGAATCTTGGCAAAGATTCTCTTGCCTTGTTAGATGACCTCTGACTCCTATAGAAAAAACTCCCCTGCCTCTTTGTGGCTCCCCAACTGAAGGACACTACCCACTTTCTTCGGTGACTTAAAAGCTCAAGTAACCTCTTTTCATAGAAGAAGCCTGTCGTTCTGGTGACATGAATATGTGTTCCTGGGTCCTGGTCACTCATATTTGGCTCAGACTAAACCTTTTTCTTTTTTCCTTGGAGCAGAGTGGTTATTTTCCATCCATAAGAGACGGCAGAGAGGAAGCCCCCCCACCCCGTGCTCTCAGCACGCAGGGGGGTTCTGCAGAGCCGGCCGCGCTGCCTCCCTGTTTACCATGAAACGCTGTGGGAATTGATGAAGTCATTTTTAAAAACATGAAGCACTGCAAACATATTTGTATCACTTTTCTTCCAAGCTATGGTGTCTCCTCCCCCCCGCCCCCGATTCTCAGATGTTTAGGGAACACAAAATATCTTCCAAAAAAAAATGTAATTTTGTTGATGGATACACTTAAAAATGTTGTGTTCTGGTCAAACCTGTAATGACTGTTTCTCTATTGATAACTTCTCATTTCAGTGGGTCACTGCCAAGAAAACTCACCTGGAGGCCAGATTGTCTCAACAGTAAAACATCCATTCCAGACCAAATCCTCTCCTTTCCAGATGGGAAGATGCTGCCTGGGAACAAGGACCGGGGTCCTCATACTTTCCCTCAGGGGCCCTGAACAGTGTCTGCCACAGACAGGCTGGACATTCAGAGACTGCAGAATGCATCTGGTTTTCTGACTGGGCTCAAATCTTAACTCTACCACTGGCTGTGTAAATTTGGGGGAAGTTATTTCATGCCTTTGGGGCTCAGTTTTCTCATCTGCAAAATGGGAATAATCTTAGTAACCCTATCATGTGGAGTTAAAATGAAAGTTTCTACATTTCCCCACTTTCCCTTTCCCTACCCCTCCATGTTGGGCCCAAATAGTCGTTTTAGTAGTAAAAATCACTTCTGTTGTTCCTCCAAGCATTCTGTGGTACACAAGGCTCTCTCTCATACATCATCTCATAAACAGGGGCAATTATTATTTGTCAATTAAAAATAAGATTTAAAATTTTAAAAATACATTATGTCATTGTATCAAAATAAGGAAGAATTAGCACCCCATCTTTCAGATGAGGAATCTGAATTCAAAGAAATGGCCAGGGTCACATAGCTTATAATTAGGAGAGCTGGGTCTCAAACCAAGTCCACATCCTCTGAGTTTAAGGAAGACAGGTAGCATTTCCACGATGAACACACTTGCTCAGGCTGGGTCTCACATAGCTCTCAGATCGCCTGTCCCTTCAGAGGGGAAGAAATCAGTCAAACTGCACATTCAACATCAAGTACAGCAAACACCCAGTTGACAGATTCTTCCCTTTTCCCCAGGCTGCTGTGTGTGGCTGGAAGGCGGGTGACAGGAAGAGGCAGGCTCAGCTTGATGCTGATCAGGAAGAACTGTGGGTGTGTCTGGGATAGACCTCTATGAATTTGCTACCTCCAGAGGTGCACCATAGAAGGAAGGGCAAAGAGCACTCACTGGGGAGTTCTCTGTGCCATGAGGGGCCCTGTGTGAGCATCTCCTATTTTCTCAATGGCATCATGAGGAGAGAAGAAGTTAGTGTTATGATTACTCCCATTTTTAAGATAGATACACTGAGGCTTGGAGTGTTGAAGTTCACACAGCTAGTAAGTAATGACAGCAGGATTCAAATACTAACTATCTCACCTCTAAGTCCATTCTCTTTCCCTAAAGCCAAAAGTGGTTACAGAGAGAAACAAAAGAAGGAGAAGAACAAGGGGAACAAAGCATTCATCTGGAGAGCTAGGGTATATAGAGAATATTGACATGGTGAGACAAAGGCCCACTGACCTCTGTGTGCTTCTTATAGTGGGAACCAGTCTCCAAAGATACCTCCCAGCATCCATGCCCTTCCCATGAGCTGAGTAGCTCCATAGTTGGCTTGTGACTGGTGGATTGTGGCAGAAGTGATGCTGTGAATCATCTGAAGCTAAGTTACAAACAGTCTTGCAGCTGCCTGCTGAGCTTCTTGGGTAGCTCACTCTGGCAGAAGCCAGTCATGATGTAAGTAGTCTGACAACCTGAGACCGCCATGCTGTGAGGAAGCCCAAGGTACCTATGTGAAGAAGCTGCATTCAGCAAGAGAAGTTCAGACAGTCCCAGCTGTTCCAGCCCTCCTCCCTGAGACACCCCATGTGTGAATGAAGAAACATCTGGGATGCACAGCCCAGACCGCCTTCCGATGACTCTAGCCTGGCCTCTATCTGCCTAGAACTGTGAAAGATGCCAATAAAAAAAACCCAAAACACTAAAATGATTTTTGGGGGGTGGGGAGTATGGTATTTGCAGCAATAGGAACCCCAGAAGGCTTGCCATAAACCTCCATAAATTGGGATATTTTTATAGACCTGGAGAAGCTCCAGGCTCCACATGGCAACACTATTTTCCTCCGCTGGAAGCCATCTGCAATGCCATGAGAAGCATCCATTGGTAAGAAGCCCTTGCTTGTTACCTGGTCCCTCCACAACTAGCTGCATAGCCTTAGACCTGTCAATATTCTCTCTAAGTCTTATTTTTTTCCACCCACCTACAAGTTATGTAGAGGAGGATAGGCTCTCCTTCCCTGACAGGTGAAATATCATCACTGTGTGCTTGAGAAAAGAGACAACACCCAGAATCTAACAGATGGAGGTGGCCTCTTTTGGCTTGTTCTTGGAATGTGCATAAAGACTCCAGGAGAAAGTAGCCCATCCAGATTATTTCTGGGTTTCAAGAATCCAATCGCAGGGGCTGGGGTTGTGGCTCAGTAGTAGAGCACTTGCCTAGCATGTGTGAGGTGACAGGTTTGATCCTCAGCACCACGTAAAAATAAATAAAGGTATTCATCTATAACTAAAAACATAAAAAAAAAGAAGAGAGAGAGTCAAATTGCCTTGTGAACCCCCGGGAGGGCCAGACAAGATGTCACAAGGTCCCCAACCCCATGCCCCCTCCTCAGCCTCCAACCCAGGTGGCCTGGGAATCCCACCCCTACCTGAGGAGGGGAAGTTCCTGCCTGCCAAGGAAGAGCGGGGCTCCTGAGAGGAGCAGGCTTCTGGGGCGGCTGTGAAATGTCTGGTGACAATATTTGTGTCTAAAAATATGGCAGCTGAGATCCAGCTAATTACAGCCTCTGGAGTCATTCATAACTTGGCGCTTCCCATCATCCCTGCTTGCCTACCCGCATTCCTCAGCAGCAGCTATGAAGGAGGCCACCGAAGGTGGAAACCCATCCGAAGGGCCCAGAAATAGGCCTACGGTTCTCATATCCTTCTGTCCCCAGGGCCCAGCCTGGTTGCTGGTTGGTGGCTGGCACCTAGGAACGAAAGGCAAGAGCAAGTTCCAGGAGTCCCCCCCCCGACCACATGTCCTTGGTCACTGGCCCAGCACCATCTGTCAGATGCCCTGGGACTCCCAAAAGCCAGAGGTCCACGTTTAACCTTGTGGTACGTATTTAATCAGAAGAGATGCCCAGGGTCCAGGCACCATGTGCCGGGGAGGGTCTACTCTCCAGGTCCGAGGCAGGCAGTGTGCTAAGCCCTGGCTGGGACCCCACAACCCCGGCTCTGGAACCCTGGGCCTCTTGGAGCACTTGAGTCTCCTCCACCAGCAGGGATGTGGTGACTCAAGGTTGCAGGGAGAGCTGGAAAATCCAGGACCCTAGGCCAGTCCCTGTTGTGGCTAGTCCCTGCCTGGGCACTCATAGGGACAAAGGTCATGGCAAAACGGGGTAAGGAGCCATGTGTGGGAGAGGGTCCTGACCCAGGCACCAGGAGAAAGGATATATTTTAGACCAGGGAGGTCTAACTAACATTTGTACAGTATTTTTCACTTGGCCAAGTGCTGTCAGAGACTCAGTGCTGTGTGGTTCCCATATTAATTAAACAAGGTAGTTATTAATTTTATGTCCACTTTATAGATAATTAAACCGGGGTTCAGAGATGCTAAGCCGTTCCCCAAGGTAACACAAGTCACGACTAGCCTCGAACACAGGGCCTCAGCTCAAGTCTAGGAAGCTGCTAAGCCAGCAGGGGCAGCCCCCACCACCTGGGCCCACCTTTGAGGCTTGGACAGTCAGCACCATGGGGGTCCCCACTGGTAGAAAATGCCAGGCTTATGAGTCCCTCTACTCAGCCCTTGAACCCAACCTAAACTCCCTTCTCTCATCCCTTTCGGCTTCTGAAATACATTTGAATCCCACTGGAGTCTGGATGCGCTCACCTTTGACCCATGAGAAATGAGACAGGGCCTAAGAGAAAGCAGGTATCCAGAGAGTACACGGAGAGTGAAAGACAGTGGCTTCCAAGGGCAGGGGCCAGCTGCCTGATGGTCAGCACCTCCTCAGGCAGCTGGGACAGGTCAGCTGGGGCTGTGAGGGATCAAGGGAGGGCTGCCCTGGCCTGTGGCTTTGAGAGGCCAGGACCATGGACAAGAGCCAACCAGGAGTCACTCTTAGCCCTGCACCAGGAGAGCAGCGGCTCAGAGACCAGCTGTTCACACCTCCTTCCTAATCACCTGGGGGCGTGATTGAACACCTTGACATTCTGTAATGAAAGTTCAGCTCAACCACCACTCAGGGCACCACATGAGGAATGAGGTTTACTTTGAATCCCAGAATCATAGAAATGAGAGATAAAAAAGGATGCTGAGGTCAGAGGCAGCCATCCCCAGGGCCCGCATGCAGGTTCTTCCCGGTAATAGACTTCTCTTGTTCTTCCAGTCCAGGCAGCTGACTCCCTGAAGACCACGATCCGCAGTTTCTCAGAGAAGACATTGTTTATAGAAATGAGAGGTCCATGCCGATCCCTACATGATTTGCTTTGAAATTTATTAATCATCCAAAAGCCGGTGGAGAGGAGAGTGGAAGATGTAAAACCATCTCTTAGCCAGCATGCCTGAGCAGATGGGAGGAGGACAGCAGGAACACTCTGGGCTTCCAGCTCGCTGTGCCTCTGAGGCAGGATGGCACGGTGTAGGCTGATCACTTCCTTGCTGTGTAAACTTTAGCAACATTTTCACTTCTCTGAGCCTTGGTTTCCTCATCTGCAAAATGGGAGCATCCTCAGATGTAGGCATAGTTTCTTGTGAAAGTTCTGGTCCATGTGAATGACGGCTTTATAAAAAATAACTACAAATGATAACTATCATAATAATTGTTAATAAATAATAATTCACTGCTCTCCAGATCTGTCTCGCTGTCTGTGAAGATGGGCTAAGCAGGCTCTTTGGCACTGGGTGTTCCAGTGGTGCCTGAGGGCCACTGCCACGTGCCAGACTCACAAGGAGGAGGGTGACCAAGACAGACTCTCTGACCTCTCTGTGCTTTCCCTCTCTATGAGTCTCCTGGAAGCAGGGTGCCGAGATGCTAATAAGGATGCAACCTAATGCGCTCAATGTCGATTCCACATGGGTTGTGGCCCTATGACTCAGTGGGTACCCGAGAGAGGTCACATGTTCTTATGATGCTGTGTATGTGGGGTTTTCCAGTTTCTCTGCGTAACTCCCTACAGTAGCACAGGGGTCCCCGGCACCATCCTCTCCCGCTGAGGTCCTCCTTCCTCTGCCTCTGCTGGTGTCAGCCTGGAAGGTGCTTTTAAACACACAGAGACCCCTCTAGATGGCATCTAAATCAGTTCACTCTTAGCCACGGCTGTGCATGAGTGGTTTTTACCCTCAGAGAGCTGGTGCCCGTGTCTCACCTAAATCAATGAAAGCAGAACGTCTGGGGGCAAGGGTGGGAGACCAGGCGTCAAAATTACCTACGTCTGCCCAGGTTGGGGACCAGTGCTCTAAGCTGATGTGGCTGGAGGAGGCAAAAGGCACTGGACATGTGGTCTTTACTACCATTAAAGGGCGGGGGGCTTTTTTTGTAGCTGTAGATGGACAGCATGCCTTTATTTTATTTGTTTATTTTTGTCTGCGGTGCTGAGATCGAACCCAGTGCCTCACACATGCTGGGCAAGCGCTCTCCACTGAGCCCCAGCCCCAGCCCTTTTCTACCTTTTTGCAGCACTAAACAGCCTGTTTCTCTGTCTGGGCACGGAGGGTGCTAATGCCTGCGCTGCCAGGCTCTGATGAGGGAGACTCTGTGAAAGAACTGGAGGAAAGTGAGAGGCGCGATCCTGTGACTGCTGGCCTGGGACTCACTGGAGAGAGGCAGAGCACAAGCACGTCTTTGTGACTAGTTCTGAGAGCACCTGTGCTTGCTCTGCTCCAGGGGAGCTCCCGGTAGCATCCCCTTAGCAAATGCTGCTCTCAGAGCTCACTATATGGTCAGTCCAGCCTTGCCCTCTCCACCCCCTCGCTTTGTCCTCTCTCTCCTTCTCCACCTGGCCCAAGGTCCGCTATCTCTAGATACTGAATTTCCAATGCCTTCTGCCCAATAAATGTTTGGCCCTCGCAGGTGTCGGGTTTCTGGACTCGAAAGGAGCCTCTATTAATCACAGTGAGATACACACCTGTCAAGAGTAGAGCCAAGGTCCTTCAAAGAGCCCTGGAGGAGAGCAGGAGAGATGGGGCTGGCCTACAGCAAAGTGAGGAGGGACCAGCAGGGTTTGCTGGGGACAAGGGGCAGTGCATGGAGTCCAAGCTGTGGGCTGGCCACTGTATCAGGCATTGCAAGGGGCTTCCGAAGCAAGCAGTGTTGAATAGACCCAACCTCGCCTGGTTCATAAGCTATATTGGGAGTGACCCAGTGACAGAACTGCTTACAAAGCAGCACACAGGCAAGTGCAAAGGAGTGGGTGAGGAGGAAAAAAACAGGTGAGAAGCAGACCTGGGGAGTGTGAGGACGGAGCAGGAAAAGCCCTAGAAATGGAGTGAACGAGGAAGCTACGCCCCGTTCATGGGGAGAGAATAGGGAGGGGAGGAAAGGGAGAAGGAAGGGAGGGGAGGAGAGCAGGGCTCCTCGCACGTAGTAAGGGAATTACTGTTTGATGAAACTTTTGTTGTGACCATCCTTTGTTACAGTGGATCATGGTCTAAGCAACGTGTGTGGCTCCCTGGAGTCCGCACTCTGCTTTGAGGTCAGCGCTGCCCCTGATCTCAGGCAACGTGGGCCAAGGCACTGCACCTTTCAGAAACTCTCTTCACCATCAGAAAATGGGACTGATGCTTCCTGCCTGGGCTGGTCACCTTCCCAGATTTGTTGTGAGTCTGCAATAAGATAAGTTATGTGAAAGTGCTTTATAAACTAAAAACTCCAAGTGAGAATCATTCATTATCACTGGATGATATTCATCTGAAACCTATTCCAAAGACATAACAGAAGAAAAAGGAGGAGGAGGAGGAGGAGGAGAAGGAAGAGGAGGAGGAGGAAAGCTAATGCTTAGATGGTGCTTGCTAGATGTTGCAGGATTGCTGTCCTGTGATGGGCAAAATACAGACCATGGGGAAGGAAGAGGCCATTCTCTTTGGCTAGGGATTTGGGACTGAGCTATTCCCAGGACTGTAATTAGAAAGCTGAGTTACTGGTCCAGCAGCAAATGGCAAGTTACACCCAACACAGATGGTAAAGGTGGGTGCAGGGTCCCTTTGGCACAGGGACAGGTAATCTGGAGTATGGACTGGTTACATTTGTGTGACACCAAAATCCCCAGCAGACAAGTGCTAAAATTTATCTAACCCCTGCTGTAGGACAGAGCAGAAAGAAGCAGCCTTGCTTTGAAGCATGGCGTGGTCCCTCTGCCAGGGAGGAGCCGTGAGATGGGAAACGCTGCCTTTCTTTCCCTAGTCTGTGCGAAGCTGTGTCAGCCTCCCTTGTTCAGAAAAATCAGTTATTGCTCTAGGCCAGGTGCCCAGGGGCACCTCTCCTCCTGGTCAGAGGCTCATGCCCACTTGGGATGGGTGCCTGAAGGAGAAATTCCGGGCCACAATGGGAGGGCTGTGATCAGCCAGCAATTGAAGACCAGCTGCAGGAAATTGGAGCTGCCAATCTCTTAACAATTGGAATGGTTTTTTACACTCTGCATTTCAGGAATGTATGGTAAGTGCTTGGGAATCACAAAGGTCCTATAAGTGCTCAGTATTACAAGTCAAATCCTGTTAACGAAAGTACCATTGCAATGAAACTTTCTGTATGACAAAAGCAATTTCCATGTCCTAGTCGATGGCCCACTTATTTCAAACAATATTCAATGTGCCGACAGTGATAGCTCCCTTCTCTGAGCACTCAGCATGCTGATTGTCCGTCCTGCTCACTCTGTAACCATGTACCATCTTGTACCAGTCACCATTGTTCACTGCGTGTCATCCCTGCCTTCCCGTCTGAATTGAGGTGGTTCTCAAGGACGGGCTGGTCTTAGCTGGGGGGAACGGAGGTGGACTGGTCAGCCCTTCATTAGTTCCTATACTGGATGCTTCAAGCTGTGAAATGCTGACTCTGCTCTCCAGGGCTCACAGGCTGGCAGTGGAAGCAGACAAGTAAACCGCCATTGTGATTCAGAGAGAGAGGCTCATCCCGCAACAGGACTCACCACAGGGATCCATGGAAATACACCTAACACAGACAGATGAGCCAGAAAGACTTCCTGGAGGAAGTGACATCTACAATCACTTGAAAGATGAATGGTCATCTAGGAGCAGAAAGGGAAGGGCCAAGGCAGTGGGGAACCAGACTGGAATTCCAGGTGCTTGGGCCAGCACCATGGATCGTACAGCAGCTCACTTTGATGGAACACGTGCCATTCCCAGGCACGCCATAAAGGTTTTTCGTGTGTTTGTTTGTTTTGGTACTGGGGATCCAACCCAGGGCGCTTTACCACTGAGCCACATCCCTAGCCATTTTCATTTTTTATTTTGAGACAGGGTCTCACTAAGTTGCTTAAGGCCTTGCTAAGTTGCTGAGGCTGACCTCAAATTTGCAATCCTCCTGCCTCAGCCTCCTGAGTTGCTGGGATTACAGGCATGTACCACTTCACCCAGCACGTGATAGAGGTTTATACATATGCTTATCATTGAAGCCTCACATCAACCCCACTATTCCATTCTGCAGATGGGGAAACTGCTGCTTGGGTTAATTTGCACCATCTAAATAGTAGCTGTCATTATTATCATAATCATCACTATTAGCATGACCTTCAAACTCTAAGTCAAAATTCATCTTTTCTGGTGAATTGGGTTTGTGATTAACCTCACTGAATGACAAGGTCACACCGCTAATGATGAGCTGCATTGGGATTGGGAAGTGTTCTTGCACTTTAGAGATGAGAGAAACCACCAAGCTGTGGGGATGGGAACTGGCTCGTCTAGCCCGGTGAGGCAGGAAGGCTGAGTGAGAAGGCAGCTTGGTAAGTGGGGTGGTTTTGAGCGGCAGGAAGGAAGTGGAAAGACATCCATCCAAGTGTCCCAGGTAGGGGAGGACATGGCAGCCTGTGGTTTTGGAGATTCAAGGAAGCACAGCTAAAAGCAGGGAGATGCATTTGGGACTGGGTTCCAATCTAAGCAAGAGATGGGCAGCCTGGAGCCAGGCTTGGTGCAGATGGAGGGGCAGGGAGCACTTCAGGGACGAACTAGATGGCATCCCAGCTGCACGAACTGATGAGGAGGAGAAGGAAGCTGGGACAAGTGGGGTGGGATAGGGAAGAGATGCAATTACAGAGGCTGGCTCCAGGGGAGGGAGAGGGCACCCTGAGGTCAGGAGAGAGGCAGGAGGGGCTGTATAGGTGGCCAGGCTGCTGTGTGGTGGATGTTTGGGTCCAGCAGGAACAAACAGCCCCCTCACCAAAGGTGACACAGCAGTCCCCTGGGGATGGTCTAATGGCCATCAGTTGTAGACAGGCAGGCTGCTTTCCAAATAGTAGGGAGCTGGGGAGTTAGGACCAGAAAGCAAACAACTTTCTAGATCCACATGAGCAGGTTGGCATAGCCAGGAAGGGCTAGGGTTGCTGCTCCAGAGCTTTCTTAGTTCGTTGTGTATTGCTATAACAGAATACCACAGATTGGGTCATTTATAAACAATACAGGTTTGTTTGGCTCACAGTTCTGGAGGCTGAAAGTCCAGTAACAAGGTGCTGGTATTTGGCAAGGGCCTTTGTGTCATGTCATTCCATGATGGAAAGCAGAAGGGTAAGCATGTGCAAGAAGGAGAGAGGGGAGCCAGACCAAACTCGCCCTTCTATCGGGAACCCACTCCTGTGATAATAGCATTCATCCATTAACCCACGAGGCTCTGTCCTCAGGACTTCATCACCTCCAGAAGGAAGTTTCCTGAACATGCTTTTTTAAAAATATTTTTTAGTTGTAGTTGGACACAATACCTTTATTTTATCTATTTATTTTTATGTAGTGCTGAGGATTGAACCCAGGGCCTCGTACATGGCAGGTGAGTGCTCTACTCCTGAGCCACAACCGCAGCCCCTGAAAATGCCTTTTGAGAAACACATTCAAACCACAGTAGAGGTGTTAGCAGGCTCCACGATTAACAGCAGAACCCATCTGATGGTGCACCTGATAAACTGGTGACCACCTGAAGTCCTTCCTGAGAACTGGGGCATCAGGGACTCCACCTAGGATGGCCTTAGACAGGAGCAGGACAAGAAGCAGTGTCCTTGTCCTGGGTGGTTTTATTTCTTCCCCAGAGCGAGGCCCACAGTGGGCACTTGGTAAACATTGTTAAAATCAGAGTCCAGCATTGTATTCCCAAGCACATGCCCCCCTCCAAGTTTTGAAGTTTGGGTATTGACAGTGTGTACTTTGGAAATCCTGGAAGGAGACAAAGTGCTCAAGGGGGTGGTTCTAAAATAGCTAGTGATGCTCCCCAGCCAGTCTGTTGTGGGTTGCAGGAAAAAGAAATATTTCCAGAGATAGTGACATCAGAGTGCTACGGGAAAGCTCTAGAGAATTTAGTGCCTCTGTGTCTCTTCTCCCTCTCATTAGGAGAGAGCAGTGGTGTTTTAAATGCTTTAAAGTGGCTCTTCAGTCAAGGAGGAGTTTATAAAAACCATTTCTGTAGCAGGAGGACAGAGGGCAACAAGGAGCAGCTGGGTATGGGGTTGAGAGGGCCGGGAGGGGAGGCCGAGGAGGCTGGAAGCAGGAGCCGCTGGGCAAACAGGGAAGACCCCTGAGCTCCAGAGTCAGTTGAGGAGGTTCCATCACAAACGGCCGTGGACAGCTTAGAAGCACAGAACAGGGAGGGGCTCAGTGGGTTCATGGCTGGGCTGACGGCTGGCAGGTCTCCACTGGTGGCTTCTCAAGCCCGATTGTAGCATGGTCACTTCAGTCCATACAGAGCCTCTTTAGCAATGAGGTTGGGAACCTGCTCGAGGCAGATGCAGCTTTGCCCTGAGATAACATGACTTGGAAGGCAGAACCTGGCCAGGTGCCCCTCTGGTCAGGTACCCTGGTGCAGAACGACCTGCCCTCCTGCCCACAGCAGTCCAAGGGCATAGGCTGGGCTCCATATTTGTGAAGCACGAAAGCCAGAAAGCAAAACTGGAAATCATGGCAACCCAAGAGAACTGAGGACGTTTTAAATGAAGCCAAAAAAAAAAAAGTCCATTTGAAGATTCAGAAGCAGAGAAAGCTCCTGGTTAGCCAAGGCACAAGGGTGGCAGGGTGGGACCCAAACAATCCTGCCCCCTCTAGAGAAGCTGTCACGGGCAGAGTGCTTGGCCATGCAGGGCAAGTCGGGAGACTCCAATGGAAGGGCCTATACAGAGGAGGCAGCCACAACTCTGAGGTCTCACTATTTGCCCAGGTCTCTCGGCAAGGCAGGGGAGAGTGGGACTTGAACCCAGGTCATCTGTCTTCAAATGCAACCTTTCTCTTAGGCAGCCCCATGCCACCCACATTTCTGCCAACTCTCTACATATCTGCCCCTTTTCATCCAGAGGAGGAATTTATTACCCCTCTCCTCAAATCTGGACTGACTTTGTGACTTGCTTTGACCAACAAAATGTGAAAGTGGCCCCATGGTAGGTCCACATCCTGGTCTAAGACACCCAGGGGCTTCCACTGGAGACCTGGCAGCCTCCGCATCACAGTTGGATGTGGCTTGTTCCCCTGAAGGTGCACCATCAGATGGGTTCTGCTGTTAATCGTGGAGCCTGCTAACACCTCTACTGTGGTTTGACTGCGTTTCTCAAAAGGCATTTTCAGGGGCTGCAGGAGTTGGATCTTCAATATGAGGTGTTAAGAGCGTGGAAACTTAACGCTACCATGTGTTCAGAGGGGAGGGCTTGAGGTGATTGGAGTTGGACAAGATTATATCCTGGTGGCTTTGTAAGAAGACAAAGAGAGAGGCCACCCTGTGATGTCCCACACCACCTGGGAACTCCACTAGCCAGAAAGCCATCACCAGTTTCAGACCCTGGTCCTTTGGACTTCCAGAACCATGAGCCCAAATAAGCCTCTTGAAAATCTACCCTATCTGCAGTATTGTGCTGTTAGTAGCTAAAAACAGACTAACACCCGTGGTGAGAGGCACAGATTTCATGCCTGGCTGGGGGAGATCTCATGAATCAGTGGATCATATGAATCTTTAGATCCCGTGGAGGAGGAGAGGCCTGGCCAGTCCTACAGCCCCTCCAGCTACCTGATAGGCCAGGGAAGCTACATGGTGTTCCAGCCCCCGGCTAAATCCAGCTTCACAAATGACCCAACCTGGCACCCCGCGAAGGAGAAGCCTAGTCGCCCCACAGGACTGTGGAAAATAATAAATCACAGGTGTTTCTTATACAGCACTGGATACCAGGACACTCAATTAGTGCAGACTTCCCTCCTGGGGTCCGCCTGGCTTTGCTAACCGAATGAAACCGGCCAGGATTGATCTACAGAGACTGACTGCCATTCATAATCTCCCTGCTTCTCCAGCCCTGCTGCATAGCTGGGGTACCTTGCCCCTGCTCCAGCTGTCTGGTTGCTTACCTTCGACTGGGAATTCCATGAGGATGGGACCATTCTTTGCTTTGCTTTCTCTCCAGACTTATGGACAATTCTCTATAAAAAAATGTGCTTGGTCATGATATTGGTGGGTCAGTAGGTCCTGGCTGAGTTTTAGGTTAAATGCCCAAATCAGACTCCACTGATAATTCACTGAAAGTGGCTCTCTAGTGAGTGACTTTTTTCGGTAGAATAATTCAGTTTCCTTTTCTACTCTGTTGCTAACTAGGAGAGCTTGGTCCAGCTGGGGAGAGCAGGCTTTTCAGCTTCACTGTATAGGTCTGTGTGTCAGAGTCCATCATGGGCGGCTCAGAGGTTTCGGAGTGCGACCCCACCCCAGCCCGCCCATCCCCTAACTGGCTGTACCTTGTCGAGCACGCTGTGCCCTGGCTAATAATGTGTTGTCATATAAATTAATTACACAATGACTAATGTCAATTTCCCTTTCACCACAGATGACAGAAGGACCGGGGACCAGGGGAGGAGAGAGGAGGAGAGTGGAGGATGGTAAGTGGAGCCATATCTTTCCCACCAACAGAAAACTCCACGGGATCCAGGCACTCCCTGCATTTCTCTACCTTCAGCCGCCCCCATGAGCCTCTGCAGGGAGATTTTTCTGAATAATGGAACATTTTCCTGTTTTAATCAGATGCAATTTTGCAAGCAGTTTTTATGATTTAGCAAGTCCATTAAAACTGGCATTTGTTCTGCTCTGACACTCGAAAGGGGCTCCACAGAGCATAAACATTGGAAATTACTTGTAGGGAAAGACAATATTAAAATTCCCCAGCCTGGGCCTGTTGTCTGAGAAATTCTGTTATCAAGCATCATGCCAGCTACGATCAGAGGCGCTTGAGATAGATGCTGCTTCCTCTTCGTGTGCTAGCTGGGGGCGCTGGAACTCAGGCAGCAATAAAGACGCAATGTTGTTATCATTCAGCATTTGGGGCATTAGGAGAGGAGTGGTCTTAAAGGGAACTCCATGGAAAAGTGGGTCACAAAGTGCAATACCTCGAGGAAGAGGGTGGGTGAGCACAGCTTTAAGGGCAAGCCAGGAAATTACTCTCCTGCCTACAGTGAGTGAAAAGGTCTACTGGCATATAATTAAGAAGGTCAGCTTTGTCAATTTCACTTGTAGTCAATTCTCAATTATCCGTGTACTAACAGATGACCAGGTCAAATGGAAATCCTCCTAGTGCCTGCTCTCTGCTTCCCCCCAGAGTCTCCTTTTCCCATAGAACCAAAGAATAGAAGAGCCACAGCGGTTCTGGCAGCATCTCCACCCTCCCAATCAACACGGAAGCCATAGAAGAAAACATGTAAGGTAAATCCTGGCAAACCAAACTACAGAAAATTAAGAATGTGTGTGCATAACCCACTATTTTAATAATAAACAAAAATTGAAGAAAGCATTTACCTCCAATATTTCAAAATATTAATATCTTTGGAATAAATAATTGATATAGAACCTGATAGGAACATTCTAGGAGCTGAGATGTGTTGGGACTGGGTGAGGAAAATACACACAAAACAGGCAAAGGATGTAAATAACAGTTTATTCCACAAGAAGATTTGGAAAAGGAACATATATTGAGAAGGGCACCCTCCCAATGAAAGAGAAACAAAGCTAACATACTGTTTGGACTTACAGCTAAACATGGAGGATTGAACATGTGTGTTTATTTTCTCTCTCTTCCAAATCTCCACTAAGATGAAAATAAAATACAAAAGAAAACGATAAGCTCACAAGAATCAAAAGAACAGAAAGGGAGACAGCAATAATCAGACATCAGCCACTGGCGGACGATCGAAGGCTGCTGGAGAGGGGTAACTGGGGAGGATACAAAGACAGGGACTTCAGAGAGAGAACAGCCTGGAAGCCTGGCGACTGACTGTGAAGCTCCAAAGGCTCTAGACCTAGAGGGTACTTGGCCCAGGGATGGGCAGGAAAACCCCAGAGGCAGATCCCGCAGGCTTCCTGGGCTGAGAGAAGGATACAGACATTGGGTCATATAGCATTCAAAGTGGAGGAAGAAGGTGCAAGACTTTTGGTTACAGCGAGGTAGTGGTTCAGATAACCAGAATGTGCGCCCGGGTCGAAGACCAAGAAAGGCAGGCAAGCATCCTTCAAATGCATAACTGACTCTTAAAGAGAGTAAGACAATTGACAACAAACCTGAGCAGGAAGTGCTTGACTTTACCAGTATATGGGGCTGATGCTCAGGTGGGACCCAGTGACTGGCACTGGGCTTTCTGAAGAGAAGTGTAAAACTAAGAGCTTTGCATAGATCCTTGATCTTCAAATGACAACATACTCATGAAAAAAATGCAATAGAAAATGTCCACCACTGGTCCAGGAACATGAGAGGAAGTTGGTCTGTTTCAATTTGGTC
The DNA here is from genome assembly GCF_021218885.2 of Marmota monax. NCBI lineage: Eukaryota > Metazoa > Chordata > Mammalia > Rodentia > Sciuridae > Marmota > Marmota monax. The sequence continues at coordinate 3,868,830 of NW_026695234.1, read as the reverse complement.
AAATTCTCACCTGGTTATTTGTAGCCATGGACCAACTCTTCATGCAGATTTGGTCTTTGACTTTACACCAGCTTCTCAATGAAAAAAAAAAGAAAAGAAAAACATGTACACTGATAATATATTAAAAAGCAGTCCTGGATTAGTGATACATTTGGGACTTCTAACATAAGCCAACACAAAATGTCCTTAAAATATCATGTTCTTATGTAAGTTTGCTCAGGATTCCAGAGATAAAGCCCTGTCAAAGATAAGTTTATAATCTAAAATTCAAAAGCACATGAAGAACTTAGGTATTAAAAGGAGGAAGAAAAGGAAAGAAGATTGCCACAAGTCAAGACAGTGATTTTTTTTTTTTTTTTAAGAGAAGGAGTTCTGTCTGGGAAGAGAGGGAAGATGACTCTGGGTGTTGGAGAAATTCTATTTCCTTTTTTTGGTACTAGGATTGAACCCCGAGGCACTTGACCACTGAGCCACATCCCAGCCTTCTTTTGTATTTTATTTAGAGACAGGGTTTCACTTAGGGCCTTGCTAAGTTGCTGAGAGTGACTTGTGATTCTCTGGCCACAGTTTCCTGAGCTGCTGGGGATTACAGGTGTGTGCCAGGATACCCGGCTTTATTTCTTAAACTAATTGAAGACATAAAAGAGGGAATTAAAAACACAAAAAGAAATGAAGAAAACATGAGGTAAATTTGACCCCCCCCCACTAAAAGTTTTAGAAATATGTAGAGTTATTCAAGCCAAAATTCAGTAGGGAGTTTAGATAGTATATTAGGCATGGCTAAAGAGTTAATGAATTAAAAAATAAATCTTAAGAAATTTTCCACAGTGCGGCACAGACTATAAAGAGATTAAAACAATTAGAGATTGAGAGACATGGAGCCTGGAATGAGAATATTCAGTGTATGTTTAGTAGTAGTTTAAAAAGCACAGAATAAAAAGACTAGGAAAGAGGCAATATTCAAAGAGATAATAAGTGAGAATTTTCCAGAATTAGAAATCCTCATATTCAGTAATAGGAAGAATTCAAAGTAGGATACATAAAACTAAATGCATACTTGGTGTGTTAGTCAGCTTTGCATTGCTGTGACACAATATCAGAGATAAGCAACTTAAAAGGAGAAAATGTTTACTTAGGATCAGTTTCAGAGATTTCTGTTCATGATCTCTTGGCCCTGTTGTTTTGGGGCCTGTGATGAGGCAGAACATCATGGTAAAAACATGTGGCACAGGAAAGCTACTCAAGAGAGAGGAAGGATCAGGGCCCTAGTATATCCATCAAGGGTATGCCCCCTGTTAGGGTCTGTAAACAAGTCAGGATGGCGCCTGGCATTTTGTCAGAGGGAGTGGTTTGTGAAGTAACACCACAAGAGATTCCTTATTGGTTGACTGCTGTATCTAGTTTATGTTAATTAAGATAAGCTGTGTGGAATGTATATATACCCCTCCGGTCCTACAATAAACAGCTCCCACTCCTGCTGTATCAATCTATACAAGTTGCTCGTCACCCCCTGGTTATTTTGCTGCAGCTGGACTTCGGCAGATGGTGGCCCGTACCGGGAGCCCCGGGACACTCGGGGGTAAGTTGACGAGGAAAAGCTGCCTGTCCCTAGGTAGGACGGGAGCAAATCTGCTCGTCCCTAGGCAGATAGGGCGAGAGGAAAAATGGCCATTTCGAAAAAATGGAGAGGATTGATGCAGTATGTTTGTGTCTTGTTTTGTCTCAGTGTATTGTATTTGTGATAAAAATATGGAAGAGGTGTTAAGTAAATTGATAAGGGAAAGAGGCACCCCAATGGAACCAAGAATAGTTAGGGCATGTGTTGTTGGAAGCCCAAGAACTCTAGTCAGAAAGAAGAAAGTTCAAAAGAAGAAAGATTATCAGGAAAAAAGTTGCAGCAAAAGGCTATTACTGAATACTTTTCGTTACCGGAGGGTGCGTGAATCAGTGCGGTGGCTGCCAAGTGCTCGAGCTGGTCATGGCGCAGTAAGGACTTTCCAAGCGGTGGCAGCCAGCTCTTCCCTGCCCACCGCCGGGGGAGCGGGACGCCACTGCGAGAGCCCAAATCCAAACCTGACCCGGAGGCACAGTCTCGCAGGCTCTTGCTCCCTGTGCCCAGTGGCAGTTTGAGTCCGGAACACTCCCCAGACTCTCCCCAGGGCCATCTGGGGCTGCCCTGGACACTGCAGGGGGAAGATGGCCCGAGTCCCTGAAGTTTGATCATTTCCAAGGCCAGTAACTACAATGGTTCTCCCACACCTGGAAGCTAATGAGTAATGAGCGCCATTAAGGCTTATTTCAAATGTAAAAAACCTTGAGATAATGTACTAAATTGTTCAAAAGGTTATTTTCTTAGTGCCTGCTGGAATACTACAGGATTTTCTTTAGCATCATTGCCGGAGTTCCTGCCTTCGTCCCAGTGCTGGTAAGGACGAGGATAGAAGAATTTCCAGTGTTGCTGAGAACTGGATGAGACTTCGGATCAAGCTAGCTGCCTGCAGAACTTACCTGGACTGTGAACTTACCTGGACTGTGATTTACTTGGACTGTGAGTTAATCTATTGAGACACTGCTTTACCTGGACTGAGACAACAAACTGTAATCTACAATAAATTGTAACTCGGTATCTTTGCTAACGGTATCATTGCTGGTATAATTTTTCCAAGGGCTTCTTGCATGGAGCCATCAATTGGCTTGGTATTGTGGCATTTTGTATCCTCCCCTTCTGCTTGTAGCAGGTTATTTATGGTGTTTCTGTAAAAACCACTATGGTCATTATTTAAATTAACAAAAGGGGGAAATGTTAGGGTCTGTAAACAAGTCAAGATGGCACCTGGCATTTTGCCAGAGGGAGTGGTTTGTGAAGTAACACCAGCGAGCCATTAAGTGTGGAGATTCCTTATTGGTTGACTGCTGTATCTAGTTTATGTTAATTAAGATAAGCTGTGTGGAATGTATATATACCCCTCCTGTCCTACAATAAACGGCTCCCACTCCTGCTGTATCAATGTACACAAGTTGCTTGTCACCCCCCAGTTATTTTGCTGCAGCCGGACTGCGGCAGCCCCCCAGTGATGTACTTCCTCCAAGTAGACCTCACCTCCTAAAGCTTTTACCACCTCCTAATAGTGCCATCAGCTAGGGACAAAACCCTCTACACATGGGCCTTTCAGAGATATTTAAGATCCAAATCATAGCATACACGTAGCAATATTGTTTTGATGTTTGAAAACAACAGGGGCAAATAAGGTCTTTGAAGCAAGCGGAGATGCTAGGTACAGATTACTTTCAAAGACGCTTGTACTGACTCCAGACTTCTCAAGAACAGTCGTAGACTCCAGAAATTAGTGGAAGAACATATCTAAAGTTCTGAGAGAAAAAAGACTGTTGGCTTTAATTTTATACATGGTGAAATCATTTTTACAAGAGTGAGGGTGAAATAAAGACATTCCCAGATAAACAGTTAGATAAACAGAAGTGTTTAACTTAGAACTTTGCTGCAAGTAACACAATGGAGCAGATGCAAGAAAACAGTAAAAACACAGTATAAAAAAAAAAAGAAAGAAAATCTCATCGAGTGAGGTGGAGCACACTTCTAACCCCAGCGACTCAGGAGGCTGAGGCAGGAGGATTGCCACTTCAAAGTCAGCCTCAACAACTAAGCAAGGCCCTCATAAACTTAGTGAGACCTATTTGAGAATAAAAAAATCTTTAAAAAGGACTGAGGATGTGGCTCAGTGGTGAAGTGTTCCTGGGTTTAATTCCTGGTACCAAAAAAACCCAAAACCAAAAAACATGGATCATGTCAGTAAGTTGAAACAAACCCATGTTGTTAAAAAAGCAAATAATAATAATAGTGAATTAGGGTATATATCAAAGTGGAATTAAAATATGAACAACCTAATATATAAGTTGGGAAAAGTGTGATAGAAGTAGAATGAGTTTTAAGATCCTTGTTTTGTTTGGTAAGAAAATAGAGATTTATTCACTTATGATTTTATGTTAAATATAGATACAAAAACCTTAGGGGAATACACTTAAAAAGTCAAAATATATAAATTCCAAAACAGTAGGCAGAACATGAGAGAAAAAAATATTTTTATAAGCTTCAATTATTCCAATAGAAATCAGAGACAAAGAAAGATGAAGCAAATGAAAAGCAGGTGTGATAGATTGCACTTTCTGAAAATTTCCCCCCAATAATATTTCTAATCCCAACAAGCTATTCCAGGACTTTGATACTACCCATCAAGAGATGGAGTCTGTTACTCCTTCCCCAAACCTGGGAAGGACTTTGTTACTACCTTAACCAATAGAATGTGGTAGAAAAGTACTACTGTCTAGTTTCCGAGCTAGATCATAAAGGAGATACAGCTTCCACTTGGCATTTTCTCTCTCTCTCAAGAATCCTTGCCCTTGAAACTTAGCTGCCATATTGTGAGGAACCTCCAGCCATATGAATAGGCTACCTGAAGGTCATTTGGACCAATAGCTCCAGCTAAAGTTTTGGCAGAGAGTCAGCATCAAACACCAGACGTATGTCAAAGGACAAAATTACAGCAACTGAAAGACCTTATTTGATTTTATTTTGTGATTCTAGAATTGGGCAAAACTTCATTCTATGAAATAGAATAAATTCCCCAATGGGCTAGGTAAAAGAGTTTGATTTTATAAACAGAGAAGTGCTGAGAAAAACAGAAACAAAGAACAGAGAGAGGATTAGTCATAAGTTTCTTTCCCTGTAAGACAGGAACAGAGACAGAATGAGAGAAAAATAACTGATAATAGCTGATCGGTTAACATGAGGTTATATTTTGTGAGGATTAAAGCATGCAAGAATTAAAGCAGAGGGAAATTCGTTGTCGTGCCACTTGGCCTGTTTGGGAAACTTGGCTATCTCTCATTCTCCTGATTGCTCTGAAGGTCAGGAAATGACTTAATTTTCGTTTGGTAACTTGAAACTTTACTACAAATAACTCTGTTTTGACATTTTAAAATATAATTTTATACTTAAGTAATGATTAGTAAGTGTATGTATTTATGGGATGCAGTGTGACAGTTTGATACATGCATATAATGTCTAATAATCACATCAGGGTAACTGTCATGTCTGTCATGTCAGACAATTGTCATTTCTTTCATGTTCAGTCTGGCATGTGGGGACTCAGCACAGGAGCCTAGCTCAAAACAATGGCCTCCTGTAATTTTTTTTTTTTTAATACATATAAGTGAGAGAGTCCTGTGATGATTCCAGTTCTCTGAGGCTTCCAGATAAGGCCTCAAGCATGATGGCGCTATGTACCCTGCCCAGTTCCTGACCCACAGCATCCGTGAGCATCATAAACGGCTGCCTTGTACCGCTAAGTTTGGAGGAATTTGTTATGTAGAAACAATAACTGGAATACAGAGTAAACAAAGGGCTCAAAATACAATGAAAGCATTAAATCCAATCTATAAATAATCACAAAAATGTAAATGGACCAAAGTTACTTGCTAGGTGCTTGTCAGTCCTGACTTTTAAGAAATCTATGTGCTGCTTATAAGAGGCCCATCTTATAAGTAAGGGCAGATAAAGGTTGAACATAACGCATTAGAGTCACATACCAACCTAAAAATACTCACATAGAATTATTTTGTTATATATCAATATACTTTTATTATTAAGAAAAGAGATTGTTACCACATAATATTAAAAGGAACAATTTGCTACGAATATGTAGCGATTCTTAATTGGCATGAAGCTAATAATGTAGACTTCAAATACATGAAGTCAAAACTGGCATAATTTCAAAGAGAACGTTACATATCTAAAATCATAATGATAATTGTAACACAGCTGTCAGCAATTATAATTTAAGCAGATTAAGAGACAAAAGGTTAGAAAAATACAGGCAGCAAACCTGAGCTACATCTAACAAGCGGAGAATACCCATCCTTTCAAACACACACTGCACATCTACAAAACTGGGCCATGGGCAGGTTCCTAACACAAGTCTCAACAAATACCAAGGAACTAATCGCATCTAGGCCGTGCACTTGATCCACAGTGTAATTAAGTGAGAAATAAATTTTAAAGTATTTTTAGAACATCCTATATAAGCATAAATTTAAAGATACCTTTCTATAACTCATGGGTCAAAGAAGAAATAAAAATGGAAATTAGAAAGCATTTAGACCTAAAAGATAATAAAAATGAGACATATCAAAACATGTAAGATGCTCCCTACAGTGGTAATTAGTGAGAAAAACGCAGCTTTAAATGCTTACCTCACAAAATGAGAGTTAGAGAGTTAAGGTTCCACACAAAGAGTTGGAAGAGGAAGTCAGGGTAAAGCCAAAGAAAGTAAAAGGGAGAAGACACGGGAAGGAACTCATGAACCAGTGAGTGTTGTAGGACAGGAGTTCAAAACAAGAGCTGGGTTCTCTGAAGCAATGAGTAAAACAGACAAATTCTGGCAGGGTCAACTGGAGGTGGAGGAGGAGAGAGAGAGGGAGTATGAAGGTAGAAAATGGAGATACAACTTCACATACAACAGAGAACTTTTAAATCATGGTTTATATGAATATTTTTTTATAAATACACTAAGAACGATAGATAAAACCTATAGTTTTCTAGAAAAAATATATACATTTTTCTCAGAAGATATTTAAAAATCAGAATGGGCCTATAACCATTAAATAAATTGAATAAGTAAGAATTTGCCTGTATCCGACCACAATAGCTACCTCTAACAAACATTTGCCGCCGCCAGTGGTTGTGCAGGGAAATTATCCCAACTATCCAAGAAGCAGAGAATCCCAGTCTTATATTCAATTTTCAAACCGGTGTTTCTCAAATCACCTGACTTGTTTAAGTGAAGATTATGATCCCAGACCCTGTGTGAGGGCTTGGGAGTCCACATTTCTAACAAGCTACCAGGGTGTACCAGATACAAGGACTTCTATAAATCAATGAAATAAACAACCCAATAGAAAATGGTAAAAGTCATACACATTCAGTTTACATATGCAGAAACTTGAATGCCAATAAAAAGTTGTCCAAATTGACTGTTTTTAACAAATGCAAACTAAAAACTGGATCCTGTTTCTTACTGAGCAAATCAGCAAATCTGGTATGACGACGATGTGCGCTACCAGCAAAGACAGGGAGCAAGAAAACCCCCTGGTAGAGGAGGCAGCTCGGGGTCATGCACAGGGTTAGCTTACACAGGGCCATGGGCTTGGTCCCAACACCAAAATGAAAGAAAAGCGCCGGGGGAGAGGGAGGAAGAAAGGAAGGAAGGAAGGAAAAGAAAGTTCTTTAATTCTCTAATGGCAGGTGGGAGGATAAATTAATACACCTACTTTGGAGAGCAATTTGACAACATCCAGTGATATTGAAGTAGCATGTTTGCTATTACATAAACACACCATAGATGTCTAGAGAGAATTTTCACATGTGCTCATGGAGAAAAGTACAATCATGTTCAAACTAGCATGGTATGGCAGGGTGAGAAGATGAAAATAATCTAAACCTCCATAAATGGGAGAATGATTGAATAATTAAACATTATATAGCAATAAAGTTATAGGTACAACATTAATAGATCCAAATTTTTGAAAGAAGCAATTTGAAGATTAATAGGTGTGTTCTGATGCCTTTAAATGAAAATACAAAAAATGCAATGCATAGCATGTATCATATTTCATGTAACAAAAGAATAAAAATACACATGGAAGTGAAACATACCAAAGTCTAGAGAGTGACTACAACTGGGGAGGGAGGGGAATGTTTCTGCGTACGAAAGGATGGGATAGGGATATAAGTCAATTGAACACATATTTTATTCCCCCCCGAAAAAAAAAAAAACTTAAAAAAAAAACAGTAAAGGCTCTATAGAGATCATAAGGGAAATTAAGAAGATAATGTACACATACAACAAGAATAGGAGGCTATCAGAAAGAAACAATCAAAACACAAGCACATTTTTTAAATTATCTATTTATATCCCAATTTTTAAAATTTAGTAGAAAGTTAAGAAGATAAGTCAAGGAGATCTTTTCTCAAAGAGAATAAAAAGAAAGAAAAATATGAAAGACAAAGTAAAAGACATAGAGGATCAATTCAGGTATCACATCATCTGATTAAAAGAATTCGGAAAGAAGACAGGGAAATGGGGGAAGGAAATCTTCAGAAAATACTACAAAAGAATTTCTCAGAATTGAAGAGAATATTGACTAATTCTAAGGACTGCTCATGAAAATTTAGAACAACAGAGCTGGAGAAAAGTGGAGTGTGGAGGATGGTGTAACAGGTGAGAGAAGATTCTGGGTCATCTACAAAGAGCTGGAATAGACTGCCATGCACTTCTTACCTGTAATGTAGATGTAAGAAGACATGGGAGGGCTCAGGGGATAGCTCAGTGGTAGAGGGTTTGTCCAGCATGTGTGAAGCCCTGGGTTTAATCACCAGCACCAAAAAAGAAAAAGAAAAGAAAAGAAAAAAGACATTGATTGAAGCAAGCCTTTCACAATCAAATAATTTTCAGCCCAGAAACCTAGCCTCCTATACCTAGGTACAACAGTAGAACAAATATACTTTGAGGCACATGGGACTGAGGTCATTCATCTTGCATGCACTCTGTCTTAGCAATTTACTTGGAGAGTGCTCCCAATAAATTGAACAAATCAGGAGAGAGGAAGAAACGGACTGAAGATATCACTGACTCCATCTCAGGCAAGAAGTAAGGGGCAGCCCCAGGATGGACAGCTGCCTAGACCATCCTGAGGGCACATCCAGATTGGAACAGGTGGACCAAGACAAAATAGCCATAGGAGTTCTATAAAGGCAAACTAATACAAGACCCAGGAAAAGGAATTAGAAACTCCAGAGAGAATCAAAAACCATACAAAAAGGATGCATAACTAATTTGATGAGACAGTAACCTATATTTCCATGAGCAAAGCAATAGACATCATTTATTGATTTTTACCCAAAATAGTAACATTGGAAGGATGAGGAAGGGAGTGAAAGGTGGAATAAGAAAATTAAACACCCAGCCATCATAATGGGATCTATAGATAATGTGTAATCAATAGATAAAGTCAAGATGTATCCTTGAAAACATATTATTTGGAGATATAAAAGTAACTGCCAGAAAAAATAATCAAAAAGATTAAATTGATGGCCCCCAATGAGTAGGACTGAAATTATTGGGAGGGATAGGACCAGGGACTGCTGTATTTCATCATAAGCCCTTTGGTACATTTGGCTTTTAAATTGTTCGTCTTATTTTGATTTTTTTAAAAGCAACCTCATTCAGGTTCTGGCAAGCTTTAAATGCTTCCAGACTAAAGAGATTGCACTCTATTCTGTATGCACAGGGAGCCTGGGAGATTTGGAAACCTAGGAGGGACATAATCAGATGTAGACCCTGGTACAGCAAAGCCCCTCTCCAAGTGGGCCTTCCAGGGCTGAATTCGTTGCCCATGGTGCTGGCAGATCCAATGTATAAACTAATCAAATGCCTAGGGCTACAGCAAAGGAAAGGCACTAACTTTTAAAAATCTGATCTTTTTTACTTCAAACATAATCAAAACCACTTTGATGATAAAAGGTAAAATGTTCTAGACTTGACTTACCCTTATTTTATGGTTTACTATTGATTTATTCTGTATTACATAAGAGAGTTGGGGGTAGGCGTGTCATTCAATTTTTTTTGGTGCTTATGATTTTTAAAGTTTGCAGTTCGACCTTGACTCTAGACATCTTAATCTCTCATATCCCAGGCCCTATAGTTCTACTGACAAAGCCTAAGGTGGTACTGACCTTTACAGCGGCCACATATATGGCTCAAGTTGAGCTCCTTAGTCTAGTTCTCCCTACTTCTCTTCACAAACCACTGTTGAGCCCTGACACCCACTCACCTGTTCTTATGCAATTTATTTGTAGACTCAAGTGTGGTAACTGTAAAATCAAGAGAAACTGTAAAATCACTCCTTAGTTTCCATCCCATATTATACTCAGATATTTCTAAATATTGACCCTATCATCTTTCCCTCCCAACTTTAAGTCGTTCAGAAATTGAATATAGTAGTGTTCTAGGTTTTTTGTTGCCCCCGCCCCGCCCCCTGCATCATGGCCTTCTAAGCCTTTCTATCCATTGGGAGCAGATTGGGTTAAAAAAAAAAAAAAGGAAAAAAGAGCCCTATTGTTCATACCTGAGATTTCTCTAAAAGTCAAGAATCACTCATAGGTTGCAGCTGGAGAAACCTACTGGCTGACAGCTAATGGCTGCTTGGGTCCTGAGCAGAGGAGGATTCGGGAGATGGGCGTAGGTGGGTAGGAAAGGAGAGATGCAATGACTAGCCATGTCTGTCTAGGGTGCAGTGGGGGCAAGGTGCCACTGGTGTCAAGACGCCTTACCCACTCTGAACAGCCTCGAAGCCATTAAATGGTACCATTTGCATTTGTTTTTCCATCTCCTTTCAATCTGCTAAACAGTGCTGTCCTCCAGCCCACATTTCTCTACCTCATTCACAGGTCAAATATACTATGGAATCAATACACATTAAATCCGTAACATTCTCTTTATCTACCAGTCTAGTAACCCTATTAAAGAGGAAAATGAGGTGTTTGGAATGTTTCATTCTTGGTGAACCCGAGGCTGAGTTCCTAATGACAACTACTTTATTTTCTAAAATTGGGTGCAGCATCTTCAGATTCCCTGTCTCCTGGATGTTTCCCAGCCCCCGTGAGTTCTCCACATTTTCAGATCATGGCTGAGATCCTATCAGTAAGTTTTCAGCACCAGGGAAATCAGTCACTTAGACCTGGAGATGTGAGCTGGAAAAGAAACTAAGACTTCCCTTAATATCTCCTTATCCATCAATTACCATGTTTGTGTGTCTCATATTCATTACAAAAATAATGCATGCTTATTATAGAACACCAGGAACAGATGGAAAGATGGAAGAAAAATTATCCATTGTCTCGACTTATTTTCCTTGCATGAATTTTGAGAGCCAGCATCTATGTCATTTTACATAGCCATGATGCAATGTATGTGCAAATTTGTATTGGTTTCCTGGTTTTCCATAATAATATCCTATAAATTTTTCAAGTCAGTATTAATTTTTCATTAGCATAATTTTAATATCTGCATAATATTCTGTCTAGGGGATGTGTTGTGGTTTCCTTAACCATTCTGCTACAGTGTTCCCATAATTTCACAATGCCTGTTCTTTTATGTGTTTCTTACCTGATAAATATGGATTATGTGTGACGCCCTGTGCTGGGAGCTGAGATGCAAAGATGAATGAGGACTTCAGGAAATACACAAATAATGACATTTCCCGCATGAAGAAAACAGCCTGTAGGCAAGTTAGGGAAGTCTCAGCATAAAGGGAGATGGGTGCAGCTCATCGGGAGTTTTGTATGCCAAATAAGCAACCCAAGGACTTGGGGGCTGCAGAAGACCTGCAAGGAACAGCCAGAAATCCTAGGTGGGAGTTCTAGCTCTGCTCTTACAAATTGGGTGACCTTAGGCAATTCATTTCACCTCTTACCCCTTCTGAGTCATTTTCTTTTCCTGACAATTAAAGATGCTAATTGATCTGCTACTTGCTTTTCAGGGTTACCCTGAGAATCAAAGGGAGGTAGTACACATAAGTTTTGTCCACCCTAAATAATACAGAGCACTGTGGTAGAGGCTGGATAAATTCCTGTGGAGTTGAATTTGATTCTCTTTCTCAGAAATTTAGGTGGAAATGGGGGAGGGGGAGGAGAAGACAGGGCAGAGGTGGAGAGTGCCACCCCTCCTAGGCACGTATAGAAGTATGAGTAGAAATTTAGTGAAGCAAGTATGAGACGGAGGCATCCCTGGGTGACACTGATGAATCATATGTAATCCATACATTTATGTACATACACCTCTTGGAAATCTTTTTTGAAAAGTGTCCATTACTTGAAGTCTCCCCACCATGAGAAGAGAACCAATAAGATCTTATTATTGTTCCCATTTTGCACAGGAGAAAACAGAGGCTCTGAGCAGTAAAATACCCTGCCCAAGAGCAGACTGTTAAAAAGCAGAAGTCAGTCTCCCACAGGATGCCCTGGGCTTTTCTTTGTGTTCCTTCAGGCTACACTTGCGCAGACAGAGTTAAAACAGGCAGCCTCTAGCAGGGATGAAAGAACACTGGGAGGTGAAGCCCAGCCCCGGTCAGCATCCTCCTCCTGTTTCCCAGCAATCTCCCTACAGCATGAGGAGCTCTGCCTGTGGACGCCTGGAAGACTTGCAGCGACCCCAGAAACCCAGAAAGAACTGGCTCCCCTGTTTCTCCTAAATTGGACTAAACAGCCCTGGAAGCCAGCAGATGAAAGGGAAACCTTAGGATATTTGATGTGTTGCAACAGTGTAACAGACTCCAAATTGTCTTGGCAAGATCAAACCCCAAGGCTAGGAAGGTAATTCCATCCTAAGGAATGTCTCTTGTTTCTTTGTTCTGGTTTTCACTTCTAATTTCAGGCAACAGGGTAAATAAGCAAACAAAAGTGCTCATGCAAATCTCAGAGTCTCAGGAAGGGGAAGACTTAGGCTCTGACATTCTCTGCATTTTTTGTCCCCAAGCTTTTGGAAGTAACAATTGCCCATTGAGGGGACTTGAGCCACAGATGCCAGGAGAGCCAGACTTTCCTCAGCCAGAACAAAGCCATTCCTGTGAGGTCTAAATTCTGGGCGAGGTTTTGCGGAGTTAGTGCTACACCCGACCTTGCCCTTGCCTGTGCTCCCTTGCTGATTTTCTTAAGGATCAAGTGAGAGCTCTGGGGTCTGGGGGTTCTTTCTGCTTTCCAAGGGCACCTGAGAAGGACACCTGGACAGACCAAAAGTTTTGGTGTCCCATTTGGGGCCCTACAATCAAATCCACTCTTTTCTCCCATCAAGCTGTGGAGTATTAGAAAAATTGCCACACCTTTCTGTGATTTGGCATCTGTAAAGAAAACCATCCCTTGTTCACAACTGGACCCATGTTTGTGCTACTGTCTTAGTTAACCTGTAGGGGGCACCTGTAAGAAGATGGACTCAGAAGGGATCAGTAATGTAATTATCAAAGAAAAAGAGGAAACCTGTAAATGGTACTTGGGTGAATGCGATGGGCATGGACACTGAGGACTGTAATTGTCTTATCTGAGCTGTGTTAGGTGATGAACACTAAAATGATAGCTTCCCCGTGGAGACAAATACAGAGATATGGAACTCTTGGGACCAGCAGGGATGGAATAGGGCCTTCAAGTCCTGGAAGGCTCATCACAGCTGGTAAACCAGATGGCCCAGCTGCATCACATTCCCTGTTTTTCCCTTTTGCTATCCCCAAGTTCCTCATAAAGTATTACTTGAAGCAAATTCCAACTTTGTCTTCCCTGTGCCACGGGGAAGGAAGGGGATTCTGTCCCTCCCCTGAGGCTGAGTGTTAGGGACAGCAGGTTAGGGTTAGCAGCAGTCATACACAAGGATCCCAAAGGGAAGATGACTCTTAGATACAGAGAAGACACGTGGGCCACCCCACCCTCCCCATCATATAGACAATCCTCTCCAATAGCCACTTTGGGCTTTTCTTGTTTTTATTTTTAAAAGATGGCATTTTATAGTAAAATATATAAAAAGTTCATTCCAAATCATTTTCTTCTTCTCGAACAAAGGGACGATGGGAGGGAGTGGCTCTAGGGATGACAGATCATGTAAATATACTGACTTTCATACTTTTATGTTAGCAGCAAGTCCCCCTCCCCCCAAAAAAAATCTTCTTGCAGAGTTACTGCTACACCCGACCTTGCTCTTGATATCAAGATATAAAACTTATCAAAATGAAGGTGTTCAAGTTGAAGAGAAAGATCTGGAAAAGTTTTTCCCAGCTGAACCCTTTCTGTTCCTGTTCCATCCCAAATTATCCCCTGTAGCACTTCCCCAGAATCCCAGGGATCCATGACAACATTTGACAAACATCAATTTTATTCAAATCCTCCATTTATAAATGGGGAAACTCAAGTTTAGAGAAGTGAGGGATCCCACCCGAGGACACACAACTGCTCACTGGTAGACCCCAGTGCAAATGTTCAGAGTACATCCTCCACAATGGAGTGCCATGGCTCACTGGTGTGAGGCCTCTGGGCCTCAAAGTTCTGCAGACAGACAGGTGAGGGCTGGGGCCACTGGATTCCCTTGCTGAGGTTGCTTGGAGACTGCAGGAGCTGAGCAGGATATGATGGGGTTTTCCCATAGTTCTTGTCCACTGAGAGTGACCCTGAGCAACTTCATCACAGTTTGCTGACCGTGACATGCTAGATGTAATCTAGGAGATGCTCCACCACCAGATGTCCATTTGAATTGCCAGGTCAGAATAGGTCACTACCTTTTAGGGCAAGAGGCCCATGAAGTTGCTGGGGACTTTGGGTTTTAAGTGCCCAAGAAGCACGGCACAGACCCCAAGGTGCTGCTAGGTAGGGGTGGGGGCAGGGAGGCTGGGTGGCGTTTCTGGTAGACGCAGCTCTAGACAGTGCTGGACTCTCAGTCTTCACAAACATCAAATACTTGTAAACACTGACAGCTTCTGTGTCCTTTTACTGGCCTCCAAAGTGCAGAATGACTGCTTGATCAGTGCCCTCACCTGCTACAGGTTAAAGCATCTATTTTGAAATACTTGATATGAAAAAGTTTGATAGCATTCAAATCCATTAGCATTATCACTAGATATTTTAACATTACATCTGTCAATGAAAGAAAGGGGACAGCTCTGTGAGAGACTTTAGATGTAATTTCAACTGCTGTAAATTTTTTAATGTGCAGCTGGCTTTTGCACATAAAGCTTCTTGTCAATGGAGATTATCGAGAATCTGAAGAGAATGGTATTAAAAATCTGGATCAAGAATTACATGGAGCCATCAAACGTAAAGCCAGATTTAAAACATTACGTTCAGGAGGAAAATATGAAGTTATCATTTAAAAATTAAAAATTATTTCTAATGTCTAACATCTAAATTCTATGCAAATTTAAATTTTAATATCATCCCTAGAACTTTGCATTTCTATTCACTCCTTCCTCAGCTCTAAGTTGAGAGCCAGGCAGAGAATATATCATTGAGCAAACAGACATTAGGAGTTGACATTCTAATGGAGAGAAGCAAAGAATAAGTAAATAATAAAATAAATAAAGCATGTCAGATCGTGGGAATTAAGGGGGGAAATGAGCAGAGTAAAATAGACTGAGAAAATAAGGTGGTCAGGGCAGGCCTTATTAGAAGGCAACGCTGAGCAAAGATTTGGAAGAGGAAAGGAAGGAAGCCATGCAGACATCTGGGAAAGAGTACCTGGGCAGAGGAAGGAGCAGTGCAAAGGCCCAGAGGCAGAGCAAACTGACAGGTTCACACAACAGGAAGGAGGCCTTTGTAGCTGGAGAGGAGTCCGCACGGGAGAGTGGTAGAAAATGAAGTCATGGAGGTGATGGATGGAGACCGGATTGAGGGTCTCCATCACGTGGGGCATTGTGAGAATGCCTCTGGGTTGGCAGCCACAGGAGATTGAAAGCAAAAGAGTGATATTATCTGTTATATGCTTTGTAAGGATCACTCTGGCCATTGTACTGAGAAAAGCCTCAAAGGGTGGAGATCAGAAATAAGGGGATTAGCCGGGCGTGGTAGCACACACCCACAATTCCAGGAGCTCGACTGGCTGAGGCAGGAGGATCCCAAGTTCAAAGCCAGCCTCAGCAATTTAGCAAGGCCCTAAGCAATTTAGCAAGACCCTACCTCTAAATAAAATATTAAAAAGGCTGGGGATGTGGCTCAGTGGTAATGCACCCTTTGGTTCAATCCCTCATATCTCTACCCCATCCCCCCATCAAAAAAAGAAAACAAGGATTTGTTAGGTTGCCATTGTAAGAACCTGAGGAGGACCTGATGTTGGTTGAAACAAAATGGTCAAAGCAAAGGTGGCAAGTTCATTAACATGAGCTCAGGGTCAAGCCAGAGGGTTTTCTGATATACAACATGTAGGATATGCACATATTTTTGCAATTCAGATAGGCAGACAGACTGTATGGAGGATGGGACCATGAGAGTCGGAGACGACTCTGAAGGCTGGGGAGAACCAGGTAGGGCAGTTGGTTGTGAAGGAGGGGAGAACAGGTGTGCAGGTATCAGTGTACTCTTCCTGAGAAATCTATTGTGTGGTTAAGTGGAGATGTCAAGTAAGCAGTTGGATATAACAGCCTGGAGTTCAAGGGGCTTTTACTGGATTTTTATCATCATAATATGATGTGAACAATGTATCTTTTATACTAATTTTATTTCTATCTATCTATTCATTCATCTATTTTAATCCCCTCAGCTGACCTGTTGACTGTTATCATTTTCTATGAAAAAGTTTGGGGAGCATGGTCCTAGTAGCAAGGGACTCCATCCTGGGCATCCAGGAGCCCTGAGTCCTAATTTTGCTCTATTAGTGTGTAGAACCGATAGTCAGTTGGTGGGCACTACTGTGTGGTTGAACTTGCTATTTCTTCTGGCTTCTATATTCCCTGGCCCCCTAGTATGGATCAAGCCCAAGGGCCTTACAAATGCTAAACTGGCACACTACCACTAAGCCATACCCCTAGCCTTTTTTATTTTTAACTTTGAGATAGGGTCTCACAAAATGACAGTGCTGGCCTTGAAATTGGGATCCTCCTGCCTCAGCCTCTCAAGTCACTGGGATTCCAGGCATGAGCCACACTCCTGGCCTCTATTCTGATTGGCCAGAACCAAGGCCCCACCGGTTTTTCAATAGTTCGATCTTCTCCCCTGATTGTGGTAGAAGGAGAACATGACTTGGAGCCAGGAGATGTAACTTGCCCTTGCTGGGCCTCTTACCAGTGGTGCAGTAGCTGGGAACAGTGGGTTGGTTTGCTGGCTCATCAGGTGTGGCTGCTGAGCTTGGAAACTCCTTTTCAGTGTTGGGAACTCATCACGTGACTCTTGGTCAGAGCCAGAGTCCACCAAAGTGGCCCTGCCTCCTGTAAATGAGGTGTGGCACAGGCTTGCCAACCCTCAGATGATCCCACTTGAGAACTTGGGTGTTAAGGTATAGGAAGGGTTTGAAATGCATTTTTCCTGGCATCCAGTGTCCAGGGCAGTATTCTCCTAAAGACTCTTTGTAGTGTGGTCTTGGCCCTGACCCTGAACATCGTGGTTTGTGCCTGTTTTTTAATCTCCATACACTCTGTGAGCTCTCCATCTCTTTCTCCTGAATTTCCATTCTGTTTTAGTCATCTAGAGTCAGTTTGGGCTGCTTGCTGTCATGAACACCAACTGAAAACCTGACCCAGGGCAGACTATGTACCTATTCTGAGTCTCTGTTTCTCTTTTCTAAAATGAAGATAATGTCTATTGTGCAAAATTCAACTATGACGCAGTAGTTTTTCAAGCACCTAGTACAGTACTAGGCAAACAGCAGACACTGAAATGATGTTACTTCCCAACGATAGAGCTTTCTTTCCCCCAGCTAGCCCTAGTCACTTCATCTTGGCAGTAGAGATGACAGAGGATGCTAATGCATCTTACTGCAGACTGGTTCATAGGTTCATAAGACCTGGCCTGCTTAAAAGGCTAGAGAATCAGGAAGAGGGCACAATTAGGGCAGTTGCAGGCTTGCTGGTGTCAAGAGTCTCGTTAGCTAGTCCATAACTCAGCAGATCGTCATGTCTGTGCCCCTGATTCCTGAGCCTTCTGCAGCATGGGGCTCGCAGCCTCATCCATCAGCCGGCAGTGCAGGCAGCAGACAGGTGCGGCTGCATTGGCCTGAGTCAGCCACGGAGCAGTTAGTTCTGGAGGGAGGCCGAGGCAGCGAGGCGTCGGTTCCACCAGCACCTGGCATCTCCAAGGCTGTATTAGCAGGGGGCTGTCAATCTCCAGGCAGAAAAACAAGAGACTAAAAGGAAAGAAATAATCAAGAATCAGACAGCAACAAGAGAGAGGCAGTGAGAAGCCGGGGGACTATTTTAGGTAATATTTGATAAATCACCTGCCTGACCTGATCTCCTCATAAAGGAGATGCTGTGGAGTTGATGTTCACATTTGACAACTCAGAAAACAGTAGGCTGCAGGGAGGGAGCAGACAAGGCTGGAGGAGTTAGCTGTGTGCTTTCAGAGCAGGTGCCCCCGTGGGGGACCAAGGCTGTTGGTTACAGGCTCACACAGGGCCACACGTGCAGAACTATACACAGGCCTAGAAACATCCACACCCACTGGGCATGAGATGGCCATGCTCATTCTTACACACAGCCACTCATACAGCCACAGGCACGTCCAACCCATGTTTCCACAAGTTACACATGAGACACTGCCCTTACCAGATCAAGGGCAATGGCAGTACACCTTCCTTGGTTAAGGAGCTATCCAGGTGGGCAAGAGAAGACGCCCAGCTGGCAGCAGGCACCTTAATTGTTGGCATTGTAATTTTCCAGAAGTTAGCTGCTCCCTTCTGCATCTTGCTTAGATCTTTGTGCTGCCCCAGGGAACTCCCCGAAGACCTATTTAGTAAGGATAATTAATTTAAATAATAGCCTTCTATGGAAGTGGTAAGATTGATGTTGCAAGAATGTTTCTAGAGTATGAGGTCTGGCTGCCCTATCTTGCATTTCCTAACATCTAAACTGCCTCCTGTCACCCCCAATAGAACCATCTGGGCACAGGTCAGCACCCCAGATCGCCTTCTATAAAATGGGGATGAAACATTACTGCAGTATCTGCAGATTCCACATTTGACAATTCAACCAACTGCAGGCCAAAAATATCTGAGGAAAAAAAATGCATCTGTACTGAACATGTACAGACTTTTTTCTTGTCATTGTTCCCTTGACGATCCAGCATACACCTATTTACATAGCATTTACATTATATTAGATATCATAAGTAGTCTGGAGATGAGGTAAAGTATACAGGAGAATGCGCATAGGTTCAATGCAAATACCACTGTGATATTTTACATCAGGGACTTGAGTATCCATGGATTTTAGCAGCTGCAAGGGGGTCATGAAAGCTATCTCCAACCCCCTGGACACTGAACAATGGCTGCCGTACCTACTTTCATTTCCCTCTCAGGATTGTAATGAAACTAAAATGAGATCGTTAGAGTGTTCTTCATTTTGTCAAATATTAGAGAAGGCTCTGGCTGCCACATAAATCCAGAAGGCCTCAGTTGGGATCCCTCAAGTGACCTCGGGCAGTGTTGAATCTCTGCTCCTTAGTTTTCTCATCTGTTAACTGGAGAGAGCTACTCCTTCCTCTGCTACGGTTTTAATACATGGAGCCCTCAAATGTTCATATATTGAAATCCCTCCCTTCTAGATGATGGCATTAAGAGGTAGAGTCTTTGGGAACCTCATGATTAGGGTTTAGTGCACTTATGAGAGACCTTCCTCTATGTGAGGACACAGTGAGAAGGTGTCATCCATGAGCCAGTAAACAGGCCTCCCCTAGACTCTGAATCTGCCAGCATCTTGATCCGGGACTTCCTGGCCTCCAGAACAGTGAGAAATCACTTCCTGTTGTTTGTGAGCCTATGGCTTTTGTTACAGCAGCCTGACAGACCAAGACAGACTTCTACCCTCTCTACCTTGTTGTTTCTCAGGTCCATTGAGACAGTGCCTGGAAAAGTACTTTATCATTGTAACTTTTATAGAAGTGCAAGTCACACTGGATCACTATGCTGATGATGGCACCCACAGGACCTGGCCTTCCCCACGGTGATGCTGAAGTTAATTGGGGAATGGGCTGGCCACTGGGATGCTGGCACTGTAAGATTTCAGGAGGCCAGTGCCCTTCTAGTACAACATGCAAGAAGTCTAGCAGGGACTAGCACCTGTTGGAAGACGTCACTGGGGCTGTGATGTCTCTGTCCTGGACCTCACAATCAGAAAGGGGACAGACTAGATGTTTCTCCTAGAATTTTGACCACTGTCATAGACTTTACAATAAATCTAATCATACCATTCCTTCCTCTTCCACAGTCCTGGGGATTCTCTATAAAAAAGGGAGACCCTGTACATCTTTGAGAAATGCTAATCCCCATGCCTCCTTGCATCTCCACAGTTCCAACTGCATGATGCCACATGGTGCTTCCAATTCCTGCTCTATAAACAGGGCAGTATTGGCCGTACAAGGAAATGGCGAAAACTCATCCAGAAAGACCCATACAGCCTGAGTGGCAGAACATGGCTCAGCTCGGCTCCTCACAAATGAGACGCTCACCACTGCTCACCAGCCTCGTGGCACATGGGACTTGCTTTCCTGCCTCAGCAAAATGACAAAGGGCCACATGTGAAGGAACGATGAGGACACTCAAGAATGGCAAAATGGAAATCTAGGAATGCCATCTGGAATTCCCCTATAACAAGTATCCCAAAGTTTGTGGTTTTCCATGGCTCACCCAGGGCTCAACCCCAAATAGGTCATAAAGTCCACCAGGCTGCATCCCTCCACCAGAACTCCACCATGCACTCTGCTATCTTTTGGGCCTCCATGAGCTTTTCTGACCAGTGGGAGTAACATTTGTGCCATTGGAATGCCCTGAAAGAATAGATAAAGCATTGTGTGAGAAACCAGGGGTCCCAGCCAGCCTTTCCTGGGCCTCGTCCAGCCAAGGGGAGCTGGGCAGCTGGAGATGCTGTGGCTAACATGTGGGGAGGAAGGGAAGAATGTGCTGAACTGTTCTAACCTCCCCGTGTCTGTGGCTGCCAGATGTGGGGCCTGGTCAGAGCTCGCTCCTGCTCTCTTCTCTAAGGTTTGCCCATCCAGATGCCCCTGATGACCTGGGTCAGGGAGAAGAGACGGACCCCTGAGCCACAGAAAGGACAGCAACAGTGCCACCTTTCATCTCCAAGCCAGTTACTATCTTCCCCATGAGGGAAGATGGTCTGAGCATTTGTTCTTCCCTGAAATGTTTGTTGAGATCAACACGCAGGCGGGTTCAGAGGGAACCATGTAATGGAACATTGTCTTCCAAGTTCTGAGCTGTCTCCCAGGACTCCAGAAGGCCAACCATGGCTGCCTGCCCAGCAAGAGCCCCGTGCAGATCTCTGCAGCGTTGTCAGGATTCTCCCCATCAGTATCAACTCACTCCTCAGCCGGTGGACACACAAATCCTTCCTCTGACCAGGAAGAAATGTGTTGAGGCAGGAAGAACCCTGAACTAGGAAACAGGAATCCCAGGGTTTTGTCCACCTCAGCCACCAATTCATGTGTTAATAAATCCTCTTGTTTAAAATAGGATGAACAATATCCATTGTGCTTGCCTCATGGACTTGAATGAACTAAAGAGGGCAAAGTCATTTTGAACAAGGGATTAAAAGACACAAGCATGAAACATCTATGTTGTGCCAAGTGTCCTCTGCAGCATGGGCATACTTAAAGAGGTAGCTGTTATTGACTCCTTATTACACATGAGATTAAATAATATGCTCCAGGTCTCACAGCCAGTAGATGGTGAGGCCAGATCATCTGGGTCTTACTGCATCCCCGTCACCTGGGAGTTTCAAGAAATGCAAACTCCCAGACTCCATGTCCAATGTAGGAATCAGAGCCTGCATTTAAATAAGATCTCAGCTACCTGCTGGACACAATGTTGATTTTTTCCCCCTAAGTGTTCCGATGCAAGCCCCAGTATGAAGTGCTATGAGCAGCATAATAATAGTGTCATTATTCCAGGGGCAAATTCTCCCTCCAGGAGAAGTTTTTGAAAAACTCATGAATGGCTGAAATGGAAATGTTCTGCCCTCTGTAGTAATTCAGAAAGTTAGAAGCCCCAAGTCCATCTAGGCTTCCCTGCATGGCACCTTTGGACAGCCTGATAGTCACCCTCTTCCCCTACCCACCTTGGCCCGCAGCCAGTTCTCCTTCCCCAGAGATGAGGCAGAAGTCCTGCCTCCTGCCTCCTTAGTTAGTTAGTTCCTTCGTTTGTTAGTTCGGGGACTTTGATGAGTTCTCCAGTTGGAAAGGCTGTTGAAAGTTCCTGGGGCCCAGGAAGGCTTTGAAGCCTTTGCCCTCTGTGGTTAACGCTGCCGGCCCCCCACAGGGTATGATTGGCCCCCGCCCCTCCTTGCTGGGCACAGAAGCCACTCCTGCCGGGTGCCCCCCGTAGGTGACTTGATCTCCAGGCACGAGGCGAGCTGTCAGAGCTGCAGCTGCCTTGGCTGTGCCCCCCGCCCCCCAGGAGCACTCCAGTCATTTAGTTCTGTGACAGGCTTGGAGCCAAAATTAACGGAGCTTCCTGTGGGCCCTCAAAGCTCTCCACCCACTGCTCTGGCTCACTGTCACTCAGTAGAGAGGCAGCAGGGAGCAGGCCCGGGCCCATTCTCCCTGCCCAACACCCTCCTGCTCCAAGAGAACAACACATCTCCCAGGAAGAAGCCAGCTGGGACTGGAGCGGGGAGGGGAACCTTCCCTTGGGTGTTCATGCAGGTTGTGCCCAGCACAAAGGGACAACAGCCGTGGAGCGCTACAGACACAAACACATGGCTAAGGCCTGGGACACCTGAGCCACCTCCCACCCCTGGCTGGCTTCTCAGGGGCTAGGCCAGGTAGGCCAGCCCAGGGAGTGTCTGGTGGTAGTGTAGCCCACAAGCCCAAATCTTGGAGTTGGACACACTTGGGTTCAAGTGAAGGCTTTAATAGTTCACTGTATGTCTTTCAAGGTAGTTACCCTCTCTGAGCCTCAGTTTTCCTATCTGTAAAATGGAGATGATAATGCACAGTAGTACCCACCTTATATAATGAAGACTTAACATACATTAAGAGTTTGGCAGATGTTCATCTGCTAAATGTTAACAATTTTGAAGATGCTCAACAAGTAGTAAGCACTTAATGAACTGTAGCCATCATTATTATTTTTTTAAATATGTATTTTTTAGTTGTAGTTGGACACAGTACCTTTATTTTGTTTATTTTTTTTAATGTGGTGCTGAGAATTGAACCTAGGGCCTCGCACATGCTAGGCGAGCACTCTACTGCTGAGCCACAACCCCAGACCCCCTCCCCGGACCCCTGCTGCCTCATTATTATTTTGTAGGCCTGTGTTAGTTAGCTTTCTGTCACTGTTAACAAGTACCTGAGAGAGCCAACTTATAAAGAGAAAAGGTTCATTGTGGCTTATAGTGTTGGAAGTTGCTGTCCATGGTTGTTGGCACTGTTGCTTTGGGCCTGTGTTGAGGCAGCGTCTTCTGACAGGAGTGTGTGGTAGAGCAAAGCCTCTTCCCTCATGCCCAGGAAGTAAAACTAAAGAGAAAGAAGAAGGGGTTGGGGTCCCAATATCCCCTTCATTCCTTCAAAAATACACCCCAGTGACCTCCCACTAGGCCCCACCTCTTAGTTTCTACTATCAAGCTGAGGCTTAAGTCTTCAACACATGGGTCTCTGGGGAGCATTCCAGATCTAAATTAGAGCAAGGCCTGACCCTGCTTCTGAGCATAGAAGTTAAAAAGAATAAAAAGAAAAGCTATAAGCAAGAGTCAATGAATTTGGTTGCTCCTGCAACAGCCCCTCCTCTGAGAACCTACTGTGTGCAGAGTGTCTCAGTCCATGTAAGCTGCTATGACAAAAATACCACAAACCACGTGGTTTATACACAGCAGAAATTTATTTCTCACAGTCTGGAGGCTGGGAAGTCCAAGATTAAAGCACCAGCAAATTCCATGTCTGGCAAGGGTTCACTTTCAGTTTCATTGATGGCACCTTCTCACTGTGTCCTTGCCTGGAGGAAGAGGCAAACCACAGCCTCCCCTAAGCCGCTTTGATAAGGGCACTGAGTGCAAAGCCCTTATGACTTAATCACTGCCCAAGGGCCCCACCTCCTCATACTGTCACCTTGGGGGTTAGGATTCATTGTATGAACCTGGGGAGGGACACATCCATAGTCCACAGCACAAGATGTTGGGGAGGGGAGGTGTATGCTGAGGTCCAGCTCACAGAGGGAGGGGAGCCTGGTGCACCACCAGTGTAGATTACAGAGGATAAGTGCAGTGGGGGTGGGGGATGCTGCAGAAGCCGGGGGCCACACTCACACAAGTCTGAGGGGCCCTCCTATAGGTTTCTAGGTGGGGGAAATGGCATCAGAACAGAGTCTAAGATGAGTTAATGAAGTCTAGAGGGGCTGGTGGGGCAAGAGGAGGAGGAAGGCGTCACAGGAAGGGCTGAGCAACTTGGCATTCTTGGGGACCTGCAAATGGTCCTCATGTCTGGCACCCAGGGAGGGGTTGGGGGCTTGGGGCAGGGCCAGGAAGCCCAGGACCTTGTGTGTGTGCCCAGAGCACATGGCGCACAGTGGGTCTTAGCAAATACTGTTGCTGAACGAAAGGATAATACTAAGCCTAAGGATTTTAAGCCAGGGAGTCACGTGGTCAGGTTTTTCATTCAGAAAACTCACTCTGGGGTGGTGGAGAGAGGATGTCCAGAGGGGGGCAGCTGACATGACACAGTGACTCAAGGGAAGGTAGACAGGGAGGGTTCAGGGTCATGGTGATCAGGGTGCTGTCATCCCCAGGGTGTCAGGCCCAGGCAGGAGTAGCCATCATAGAGGAAGGATGAGGTGGGATCACCAGGGTAGGGCTAGACTGGCTAAGACACTGTACAGAGATGTGGAAGAACAACCCAAGGGGTGGCAAGTCTGCTGGGTGAGGAAGCAAGGAAGAAAGTTCCAGGCCCTGTCCACAGGCTCCCAGGCTGGGAAAGGCAGAGCAGCCTAGCTACCATCCGTTCTGCGGAGCAAAAGACCACGTCCAGCATCGTGCAGGCCGCCGAGGACAAAGCCGGTGCTAGACTCAGTGTTTGCTGATAAAAATGTCATGAGGCTCTCACTACATGGTTCCGCCTCCCTGGAGGAGAGCCTCCTGAGCAGATGTGTCCTGGAGAAACCCCCTCTGAGGTCACACATTGGTTGACACTCAGTGAAGAGGCAGCAGGGAGAGGACAAAAACGGTGAGAATGGAGATGGACCTCCTGTCCACTGCAATTCCCCTGCAGGACGAATGCTGGGTATGAATTCAAAATCAAAACTCAGCCAGTGGTGCAACATCTCACTTCATCTCCAGCCTTCCAGCAGAGGACTTTTGCATCCTAACAGCTCCCTGGAGTCCCCCTGCCCTTCAGGAGGTCCTGGATTTCCTCCTTAATGATCCCCAGGACAGTTTGAAACCTGTTCCCAGGAGACAGCAGGGACTGAGAGGCACCACCAGCCCCTCCTTCGTGCTTGCAACGAAGGCATCCTGCAAGAAGGAATTCCGTGCTCTTCCACACAACTAGAGACCAGCACCTGTGGGAAAGAAGGCCCAGGTCCTTCAGCAGGTGGCCTGCAAATGAGAGTAGGAGGATGAGCCCGGCATAGGACCAGACAGGAGAGGAAGAGCTGCCCGACAGAGGGCGATGAGCTTGCCCTCCCTTCTCCCAGGCCCCTCTTCCCACCCTCCCAGGTCCCTGCCAGGTCCCTCCCAGGCCACTGACCCCTTTATGCTTCTGCTCTAGGAACCAAGGTTCCAAAGTCCCAAGATGAAGGTACAGTTTAGGCCAGGGAGGATGGGGTGTGCCTTGCAGACACCCTGAGGTCTTAGGCCTCCATCAGAAACATCAGAGACGACCCACTTCCAGAGAGTAAGATCAGAAGGGGACAGACTGTTCCAGCCCACACTACAACCCCTTGTCCTTTCATTCAGTCACTCATTTAACACATTCTAAGCACCTACTGTGTACCTGGCATCAGACCAACCTCTGGGAATGAGCAAAACCGGCAGGGTTCCTGCCCTCAGGAGGCTTCTAGCGGGCACCACTGCACCCAGCTTTGTGCCCTTCTTGGAGCCAGGCAGCAGGGGAGACCCAGTTGAATGGCTAGGACCTCTGCCCTCAGGAGCTCCCCGCAGGGGCACATGAGCTGGTGAGATGTGCTTTGCTCAGCATACACGATAGCCTCTACATCCTAAAAGGAAAGGGTTCCCTCGACCTCCCTCTCCCTCTCTTTTCTTCCAATACCCTTTGTACCTCTTTACTGCATTTTAAAACGATGTCTTGCTCTTTTCAGTTGCAATGGCAGTCCTTCTTGCTCCAGAAACTTCCACTCGTGACTGTAACTCTGAGGAAAGGAGACTGGGGAACTAGGGGCTGGGGCTGGGGCTGGATGGGAAGGTGGCACAGCTCCACCACTTCGATTGTGACCATGGGGCAACACTCTACTCAACCCAGCCTTCTTTTCTCCATGGGGACAATGACTCTTACCAGGTGTGCTGCACAGGGTTGTGAGGACCTCATAAGATACTAAGCAAAGCAATATAACAATGCCTGCCATTCATTGAGTGCCTGCTGTATTTCAGCTCTGGTCAGAGGGCTTTACACCTGATATCTCAGAGAATTCTCCTCTGGACTTGGAAAGGCTGACCAAGGGCCCACATTTCCATGGGTTGAAAGTAGCCAGCTTCACATCTGAACCAGGTTCACTCCGAAGTCCGAAGCCCAAATATCACCAGCACTGCTGTCACCAAAAGCGCTTCACCGAATTGAATCGGGGCCGCAGGAGCCCACAATGAGGATTCCTCTCAGAATGCAGAGTCCTGCATGGAAAGTGCTCCAGGCCACAGTTCCAAGGCCCAGATGCCTCTTCCCTCACCCTGTTCTGGGTGGGGCCTCTCCTCCTCCCCCTGTAGCCCATTCCCTCTACCGAAGGCGGTGGGATGCCCAGGACAGCGCACTGTTGTTGTGAGATTCATTTACTCTAATAAAAGTTGAATCTCCTTGGCTCCATCTCCATCCACAAACCATCAATATTTCAGGACTATTGCTCAGCCCTGGGTGGCAGAAATGGCCCCCTCCGTGTCTGAACAGCGGCTTCCAGTTAAAAGTTCACCACAGAAAATTTGATGCCTAATAAATTGGAGCCTTCCCTGCTTTAAATCATTTTTAAACCACGATTGCCTCACAAAATATAATTATTACAAACTGGTCATTTGTAACAGAGAAATCTCATTAAAGCGATTCCATGCTGGAAAGGCAGGTGGGAGGGGTAGGCGAGGGGGCGGTGGTGGCGGGGGCAGGCGGGGGGCTGAAGGAGCGGGAGGTCTGGGGAAGGCTTGGAGAGGGCCGGGGGATGCTCTTAATTACAGATTGATTATTTCTGGTGATTGAGCATGGAATATAATCAACTCAACATTTCCAGGCTAGAGCAGAAGGGGTAGGAACAGGCAGGGTGACAAGGATTGAGGAAAATTCTAGACTCTTCTATTCTGAGCTAAGCAACTGATTCAGGGATGGGTCAGAGGGGCATGAACCAGGTGGCAGCAGACTCCCCCATCAGACTTCGGCAGGTCCCTGGCCCTGGGAGGTGTCGGTAGGGCTGAGGAGCTGCCTGCCTCATCCACACAGGAAGGAGGCTACTCTAGTGCCAGAAGGGCTGTGGGCAGCTATCAGGGAGACAGGAGGCTGGACTTGGGGTCAAAGGGCCTGGGGTTAATCCCAGCTCTGCTTCTCTGGAGCTGGTCCTGCAGGGAATTGATTCTCCTAAAGCACCCCAAGCCACATTCCCAGTGACTGAAATGGTCATCTTCCAGCCCCATAGGCCTGCGGGGAACCTCACCCTAGGGGAACCTTACCCTAGATGGTGGCATATATGTAAATTACTTTGCTTGGCTCAGAGAAGACTCTGGGAATCTGGCAAACTTGCATTTCCTGACAAAGATTGTGAGAGGTAGAAAGCTGCTGCGGGACCAAGTAGTGGATCCTATGGTGCATGCCTGTCAGCCCAGGGACTTGAGAGGCTGAGGCAAGAGGATCTCAAGTTTGAGGCCAGCCTAGGCAACTTATTCAGACCCTGTCTCAAAATAAAATAAAAAAGACTGGGGATGCAGATCAGTGGTAGAGCATCCTAGGTTCAATTCCCAGTACCCAATCAATCAATAAACAAACAAACAACAAGACACACTTCTCTTCCAGGGAAGGTCCTGGGGGTTTTCTTCTACAGAGGAGGAAGGAGGTTCTGGCCACAGAGAAGCACCTGTGCTGGCTGCCTGGCCGCTGCTGGGCTCTGGGTGTGATCACGTAGTTAGTCAGCATCTTGGGTTTGTTTCTTTGTTGTTTTGTGGTGCTGGGGATTGAACCCAGGGCCTAGCAAGTGCTCTGGGTGGGTGCCTCTGCATGCTGTCCCATTTGGGGGTTTTCATCCTCTTCTGTCACCTATCCTGGGCGCTCTGGTAGGAGCTGGGGAAGCCACAGGCCCATCTCCTCCATGCATCTGGGAGGCTGCAGAAGAGGCCCGGCTGAGAAGATGCGGGGAGGTCCAGAGCCTCCTAGTTCTGGTCCTTAGCTCCAGGCCTATGGAGACCCATGCCTCACGCTCTCCCCTTCCTTCCTCCAGGCCTCTGCCTTCCAGCCTCGTTTCTGAGGTGACATTCAGCAAAGCCCAGAGTGCCTCCTGTCAGCCTTGGTCATGGGCTTGGATTAGCACTCTGAGAGCAGGACCAGAAAGTCCTAACTCCATATGGCCCTCAGGAACCCCAGGTGGAAGCAGCTCACTGCCTCCTGCATCGTGGTGGGAGCCTCAGTCCTCCTTGGAGGGTCCTTAGGAAAGGCGAAAGCCATTCCCAGGGGACAACGGCCTCACAGCTCCAGGAGGAGGCCACTGACTGTCAACCCAGCTTTATGAGAGGCCAAAGAACAGGGACTGAGGGCATGTGGTCATTCATGGGAGCACAGGTGTACAGAGGGCTCCCGAGCATGCCCTCTATCCTGCAGAAGCTTCCTAAGGGCAGGGACACAGATGCTCCATTTTCCTCTGCCCCTGCCCTACCCCTGGCAAAACCTACACAGAGCAGACACAGATCTCCCCAGACACCCTCAAACCAGACTTCCACCATATACTGGGTTTGAGACCATCATTTCCAACTGCGTGGCCTTGAGTAGGTCACTTAACCATGATGGTAACAACTGTTCTGCTTACTTCAGGAGGACACAAGTTTGGCATGGTGGGATTAACAGGAGTTTGTCCATTGTGATCCTCAGTACTGACTAGCCCTGGTCCTGGTGGGGGAACTACAGGGTGCCAGAGAGTGCACCCTCCTTCTTAGAGCTCTGGCCTCTGATTTCTTTGGTCTTCCCTGTCCGACCCCTGGAGAAGGAGGAGGTGTCCAGGCCACGCCTGCCCCAGGGTCTCCACGTCCCACACTTTTCATATCCCTCTGGGATTGGCCAGCCAACACAGCCCCCTATAGTCTGGACAGTTTGCGGGTGGGAGCCACGGGTGGGTAGAAACCAGGAGCCCAGAGAAGTGACACCTGTGAGCATGTTGGAGTGGCCATGGATGCCTGGGTAGGCAGAGGCCTCCCCTGCTCTGAAATAGCTCTACAGCTCTGTGGGGGGTGGGGGGGACAGACCAGTCCACACAGCCGGGAGTGGGAGCTGCCTGAGGGTTGCCAGGGAAACCATGGCTGCGGGAGCCCCCAGCCATTTGCCTCTTCACCATGGAGACAGTGAGCTGTGGGCAGCAAGGGTGGTGGAACAGGTGGCCCCCACCACGGGCTTCAGGAAACCACAGCGCAGCCTCGGCCCATCGCTGGGGGGGGGGGGGGGAGCGACCCTGGGATCAATTTTCCGATTACAAAACCATGTTCAAATGTCAATTCCTTCTCTCCTGCTTGTGAGCTGCCCCTGCCCATTTCATCAATCCATCCCCCTCCTCTCTCCTGTTCCTGGCTAGCGTCTCATGCTAGCACAACTCCGGTCTTTGAAGAATGAAATTTGGCAGCAGTCGAGTGCCTAATATGACCTCATCCTGTCTGGTGTTTTCGGGGAAAAATAAACTTCTGAAAGGGAGATAGGGGTACTTAGGGTGAGAGGCCTGGAAACCCAGCCCCGGTGCCTGTGGGCGTGAGGCCCAGCGTGGGGATGTCCCGGATGTTGGGTGTGGGGCTCTTCTTCTTGCACCAACCCCAGCCCAGCTCATTACTGACTAAGGAAGACCTTCAGCTTGGCCAGCTGGCAGGTTCCCAAAACTCTTCAAACTTCTTGCACCAACACTTCCCTTCTAGTCCTCTTGAGGTGCAGAGAGGTGGCTGCTGCAAAGTGGGTCAGGGGACTCACAGGAGTGGACTACTTATCCACTGTGCCCAGGACAAATGGCTGCCTCTAGGAAGCAAACGTGCCTCCCAGGTCCCCAATCCAACCCTTTCGCACTGCCACCTACATCCCTGCTCTGGATGACCGGGCTCACGAGAGGGGAGAGGTTCTCAGCAGCTCCTCAAAAAACACCCCAGGCCTGCCTCAGAGGGAGAAAAAGCCCCTTTCCATCTTCTCATCCTGCCCCTCCCACTCATCTGCTCCCCAGGCTCCAGAAGTGTTGGGTTTTGTTTGTTAATGTTGATCAAGAGTCATTGGCAATTTCTCCGGATAAACAGAGGACTCGGAGATTTAGACCCATAAAACTCACCAATTTATAGGGAATGGTCCATGCCCTACCTACCTCCTCCTACACCGCTGCCCTGCCCCTCCACTGGGCTCCTCACACAGGGACATGACCATGCCTCTTGACCCCTCCTACTCAGGTACCAGGTGGTCAGCTAAAATGACCTACCCACTTGTCTGTCCCACCCACCCTGGCCGTCTGTCCATCTGCCCATCTGACCGACTCTCAGAAGTATCTCTTGCCCGTTTGATGTTCAAGCCCTTGGTTGTGACAATCATATCTGATCATTAATAATGCAATAATAGAATAGTGACTGGAGAGACACTTGGATAATCAGCTAGCACAGGCTCATTAGTGGCACAGAACAATCACAGCGATGTAATAACAGATCCCAGGAAATTTCAATTAAACCTGGAACTTTGTTAGGGTTTCATTTTATTTTCAGCAAGGAGAAGGACAGTGTAATTGCAATCAACTAAAGACAATGCAAATCTCTTCCAAAAGAGACCCCTTCCCCTGGGTATGTGAGAGAATTAAGCCTCGCTCTTCCTTAGCTCCTGCCCATCTTAATTCTGAGCTGCTTAATGAAATCCTTCTCTGCCCTAAAGAATGTTCCAACTGAGTCTCTGGCTTCACTTAACAACGGGATCATTCTGGCCTCTGGCTGTATGATAAAGAAGCTGATGCTAAGAATTTGCATTTAGTGAGAGCTCAACACGTGCCCAGCACTGTGCTTACTCCTTGATGGGGGTTTTATCATTTAAACCATGATATAGCTTATTGAGGTTCTGATTAATATTATCATCATTTGACCACTGAGTCTCAAAGAAGGTAAGAAACATGCTCTGGGTAACATATTTCTAACTATTAGTGGTGCTGCCAGAATGCAAAGCCAGACTCGCCTAAGTCCAAAGCCCGTGACGGCTTGTACACTCTCTGTTTCATCTCTCTTCTCTCCCTCCTCCTTTTCCTTTTCTCTTCCTCCTTTCCTCCTCCTCCTCCTCCTTTTTTTTTTCCTCTCTCTCTCTCTGTCTGGATTAGGCATCAGGCGAGACTTGAAAATGCTCAAGGAGTGGGGCAACCCAAATACTACACAGCACAGGTCTCTCCTATCAGGTCCTTGGTCTCCAGCCTACAGTGAGCAGCTGGGGAAAGGTTTTCTTGGTTTTTTTTTTTTTTCTTATTTTTTTTCTTTTTTAAAATAGCTTCCCTGAATCGTGCCTCCAAATCAAACCACCTAATCAGAATCTCTGGGGATGGAGCCCAAGCCTTAACATTTCTTCAAGGCTCTTTAGGTTAATTGAAAACCCACTCTGTTGTCCATTTGGAGTGGTGGGTTGCCTGTAGGTTAAACTTACAGGCTTTGGGGCTGGCTCTGGCTTAAGATTTGTGCTATTCATGGCAAAGTATTAACCTATCTCAGTTCCAGTTTCCTCACCTGTTAACCAGGGACCCTATAAGGACCCTGTGAGATGATTGTTGCAAAGTGCTCCGCTGAGTGCTTGGAAAAATGAGCTCTCAGAAAAACTGCTTTAGTTATTTTTTGATTTTTAAGTAAAAATTCTAGTTTTGGGTTGGGACAGACCTGGACTCCAATGCTAGATTTTGGACTTCACTCTGTATGTGGCCTTGAGTTTGACTTCTTTGAGCCTTGTGTTCTCATTGATAAAGAGGGTGCTAATAGTGGCCTCTCAGACAAAGATATAAAAACAAGGTCCCTGATGTTTTCCACTCCAACTACAGCCTGGGTCTCAGCCTGGAGGCCACATGCCCAGCCAGCACAGGGTCAGGTCCAGAGTGTCCCTGTTCCCACAGATTCTGTCTCACACCCAGCCCAGAGGAGCCCTTCCCAGGTGCTCTTGCTTTTTGATAATGAATTTCATCACCCTGAGCTCCACTGCACCAAAAGGACAGGACCCATCATCCACTGCTAGATCAAAGCTGGTCACCCATGGTGGACAACATTGCCACTGACCATGACAAGGGCCATGTGCCATTTGGAGGGAGAGAAGGAAGCACCTCCCTGGGTGAGATCAGAGTGAAGGGCTGTGGAGAGAGGAAGGGATGGAGGTGGTGGGAGGAGAGAAAAGAGAACATATCCCCTCCCTTCTCCCTTTCTCCACCCTCATCCCTCCCAGCTCATTCACACCCTCACCAGGTCCCTGAAACTCTTCAAGGGGTGGCTGTGGCACAGAGACCAGAACTTCTTACAGAAACTATGTATTGGAATTCTGTTGCTGCCCTTGCCAGGTGAACTGCCCAGCAAGCCAGGACACCTTCATCACCACCCACCTGGGGACATGCAGAAGCCCATATCTTCAGGACATTAATGATGTAATTAACTCTGAGTTCAGGTCAGCATAGCCTGGAAGACCCTTTTTCGGTGATTAGAGAAGGGACAGATGGTTCCTGCCCCCCAAAGAGTAATATTAGAGAAAATGAATGAGATTTGACACTGACCTCAGAAGGCACCCCACCCTGCCCCAGGCCCTGGAGGGAAGATGCCCCCTCCCAACTCTGCGCCTCCCTCACCTGGTATTCTGGGCAAGAAGTCGGCCGGTCCTCAGTCCACTCTGAAGTACCCCAAGCTCCATGCAAACGAGAGTCTGTTTGAAGCAAAAAAAAAAAAAAAATCCCTTAGCAATTACCTGGAGAAACAGGATGGAGAGTGCTTGGAACAGAGAGAGGAATTTATTTATTTGTTCTCTGTGCTTTGAGTTAGTTTTAAATTGTCCTCCTATAGATAAAGGCATCTCTCCAACCGCTTAGCCCCAGATCGCAGCAGCTAATCTGCATCCGGTGGATCAAAATAGCCTTCAAACCAGATGGAGACCCAGAGCACACTAGGAAACCAGAACCGGTTCTGAGTACTCAGAGTGGGGATTTAAGAGTCACGAGAAGCCTTCTTGGGATTTTCTGGGGCAAGGGTGGGAGGGTGGGGGGGGTGGGGGACCAGGGATTTCCAGGACCAGGAAGATGCTGGAGGGAGGAGAGAAGCAGTTAAGGAAGGGAAGCGAGAGCTCTCTCGGACACTCTCGTATCATTTTCTTCCAAACTTGAGTGGGAGCAATTATTCAGGGGGTCAAGCTGTCAGTGTGTCTGCGGTACACAGCAGGAGAATGAGGGCTCTGTATGTTTCCCAGAGACAAATGAAGGAGATTGGGGAAGAGGCATAGGCTCTGCAGCCAGACCTGGTGATGTGCCACCAGCAGAATTTTGGATGACATGATTTGCTCTCTTGAGCATCCGCTTCCTGGTCTGTAAATTGAGACTGTACTGTTTATCTCTTAGGGTTTGGGTGAGGATTGAATTAAAGAATGTGGAACGTCCAAGTCCAGGTCTGGCACTTTAGGAACTGATCAAATGTTAGTTCCCAGTCCCCACACCCATTCTCTGGAACCCATCTTTGGGAAGGGTTTTGGAGAGGATGGTAAACTTTTTGCCTGGTGTAGGAGGAGTGGTTCCATTTGGATCCCTGCACAGTCTTGACACAAACTTCAGTCTCCTTTCTGGACCTGCCTGTCCCTCCCTGGACACCAGGGTGATTTTCAGGTCAACAGATGGGCTGCTTGTTTCCAGAGGCAGATCCTGCAGAGGGCAGGGCATGTCGGTTTTGCTTACCTCTGTATGCCCAGCGCCAAGCACGTGCCGGGCACGCAGCGGGCACTCAGCAAGCACCTGCCGATGGAGGGACTGAGTGAATGAGCCATTGCATCAGACCCTCCCTGTGACTGGAAGAGGACAGAGTGCAGGCATGAGTGCTGGCTGATGCCAAGGATGGAGCTTTGGAACAAGGGAAGTGACTATTATGTTGCCTACAAGAACTTCGCAAAATGTTCCCATCTGGCAGCTCCCCAGCCCCAGACCTGAGTCCCTGGCTTAGGTAACATTCAGAAAGAAGTACCAGCCAGGCTGCCCTGTCTTGGGCTGTTTCCTCTGCTTTCCTCTGATCCCCAGTATTCCAGGACCCCCATGGTGGGGGGCAACCAACACACATGGGGCACCCCAGGAGTAGGAGGATCTCCATTAGTACCTGCAGCCTCAGCTTGTTTCCAGAGACCCTTTTGCCCCTGGCCCTTAATAGCCCTTGGAGAGTTGACCCTTCAGTCCTCCCAGTCCTCAAAATGAGGGAGGAGGAGCAGGGAGAAGCTCCAGGCCTTTGAGTCCCTCGGACATCCTCCCACTCAAGTGCTCACACTTCATGTGAGTTGGAGGCAAAGAGAGAATGAGCAGGAAGGGAGGGCAGGCAGCGCTCAGGAGAGAAAGTGTAGGCTGAGGGCTGAGGGGGCAAGAGGACAGCCACATCCCCCCTTGCCATTGCCAGGACTCTGCTGGCCTGAGGACATGAGGGCAACCCCATCCAGGTGCTCCCTGTCTGACCCCAACTGACCCATCAGGCAAAGGGAAGGAGAGTTGGAAAAACGAGCAGCTCTGACTGCTGGCCTCATCTTGACTTTGTGCTTCAGAATCTAAATTGTCTAAAATTTCTCCAGTGAGTCACCTCGAAAATCAAGAACCGGAAGTTAGGGGAAATGCTTTAGTTGAAATACTCTGCCTCTAGCAAACTTAATCTCTGAATTGGGAATAACAGGAATGATTCTGGTGCTGCAGGACCTGGGTCCAGCCTGGGGGTGTCTGTTTGGGCCTGCTCTCCCACGGAGCAGGAGCTCCTTGTGGGCTGGAGTCGAGTCATTAGCAGTTCTGACCTCGTGTGCCCAGCACAAGGCCTGAGAGGTGTTTGGTGTTGGGACAATGGCAGGAAGTGCAGGTGGGAGCAGGTGCTAGATCCCTGGACAGGGTTCCTGCTGGTCCTGGGGATCCTGGAGCCCAGTTCCCACCCTTCTGGTCAGAGCAGAGGAAGGGACTCCAAGACATCCCACCTGAGCCTTACCCTTCTCACCCACCCTGCCCCACCCAGGGCCCCCCTCTGCAACACAGCCCAACACTCCTCACGGCAGGCTGCCCTCCAGGTCCTGGCCTGGCTTCCTGCTCACATGTTTTTCCTCCAGCTGTCCCCTGGGACAGTCAGGACTTAATGAACTGCTGAGTTGCTGAGGTAGCCTTTGATCCCAGCAGTTCAGTGGAAGAAATCAATACAATTAATGGAGAAAATCTAGGTTGCGATGTGGAGATTGGGGTGGGCCTTGTGGCCACGTGCCTGCCTGCCCACCTGCTGGAATCGGAAGAGAAGGCACAGAAGGAATCTGGGCCTGTCTCCCAGGACAGAGCCCTGCCTCTAGGTAGTCAGAACCCTAGGACACTTCCAGACCTGGGCTGGGCAAGGGTCAGAGATGAGAGAGGAGTCTGAATAGGCAGGAAATGCTAGGAAGGAGGGCAGCTGGCTTGGTTGAAGGGAGGCTGGGGAGGGAGAGGGCACAGAGAGGAGAAGATGGGGAGAGGCTGGCGCGGAGCAGAAGAATTAGTGAGCTGCAGCTTGGCAGTTGGCAGTTGGTCCAGTGATCCTTGGAAGCCAGCCTAAAGCCCGTGGAGCTTGAGGTAGATGGTGTGGCAGTAAAGGGCACCACGGGGTCCACTGGGATGGAAATAAGTAAGCAGCGCAGCCCGAGGCCCTGAAAGAAGAGAGCCATGACAGTATGCACCCCACACGGTCCGTCTCGCCCGCCCCATGCCAGCCCCAGGTTTGCCATGCCCCCTGCCCCTCAGCAGGCCCCAGGACGGGCCCTGCTATGATCTGTGGGCATCCTCCATCCTTGGTCACAGTCCCAGCCAGGAACACCTAGGTGGAGCCCCACCCAGCACACTCCGCAGGCTAGCGGGGCCAGCTCTGACACCTGGAGAGGTGAGGGAGAGCTCCGTGAGGCACTCCCTGTCGCAGCCACCTGAACAAGGAGTCTGAGTACACAGATGATCCGCGTCCTCCATTGTCTGCCCCCACCTCACCCCAGGGGGAGGGGGAGGGGCAGGGCAGGTGTTCTGGGGCCTGGAGCCAGAAGACTGTTCTCAGAGGGGCCAGGACGGGGATCTGACGTCAGGGAAAGGTGCCAGCCAAGGGGGTGCGTGCCAGTGGGACTTGGTGGAGGCAAGTCCCAGCAAGGCCACTTGCTCAAGCACCTGAAACCAGCAGCCTTGTTTCCTCCCCAGCTCTGAACCCGGCTGGAGCTCCCTTGGGACTTCCCGCCAAGTCACCCCTGCCCCGGCTAGGGATTGAGATGGGCTCTGTGATGCTTCCCAGGAACTGTGACTCTCATAAGAATAGGACAGACCCTGGGGACTGGGGTCTGCAGTAAGTCTAGAAGAGGTGGCAGAGCTACCATGGCTTTGGCCAAGGCTGCCCAAGTCACACTTTCAAGAGTTGTGATTCACCAAGGCCAGAGTGAGAACTGGCCTCCAACCAGGAGACTCAGTCAGCTACTCAGAGCCTAAACCTAGGGCAAGTCATGGAATCTCTCCAAGCCTCAGTTTCCTCATCTGGAAAATGGGCATGCTATATCCACTTCCCAGGTTCATTGTGAGTATGAATGAAAGCCCAGTCTGGAGTGTGTAGCAAGGTATCCAGGCACCCTCCTCTGTTCTCTTTTCCTCTTTCCTCCTTCCCTCTCCCTTTCTGGATTTCATTTTCCTGAATTGAAAAAAGAAAGATAAACAGAAGTGGTGTCTATTGTGTCTACTCACCCCCCATTTCCAACTCTTAATTCACTTCAATAATCTCTAGTGGCCCAATGGAGCAATCAAACACATTCTGCATAACACCCCTTCACCACACACACACACACACACACACATACACACACACACACACACACACGCTCCAGGCACACGGACTCTGCACCAAAAAATAGAATTTCAGCCCTGGGTGACACTTGCCCTTTGAATTTAGCATTCATAGGTTTTTCAGGAACCGTTCTGACTTACACCTGTTTGTCATCCAAACAGTGACATTTTTAGAATGAAAGTGTTGCCAGGACAACAGGTATAAACCAGGAATGTCCTGGGAACCCTATGAATACTCATCAGGACCTGTTCTATTAAGTGAAGAAACTTCTGCCCAGAACCCTGCCTGGGATGCACATCATCATTCTTAGGAGAGCCCTGCGCCCCAGACCAGGCTCTCTGCCCCTTCCCTGGCCTGTCAACACACAATGCTCGCTTCTTTCTTCACCATCAATTGCTGCCCTAGTGTCACCTATTTGCTTCTCTGTGTCTCATACTCACCGTGAGCAACTTAGGCATGCCAACTCGGCCTGGCATGTAGTAGATGCTCAATAAATGTGTATGGAAAGAAACACCCACCTAGAAGAGAAAGCTAGGCAGAGAGTAGGGGTTAACATAGCTCCTGGAGGGAGCTGGAAGAAATCAGCTTAACAGTAAAGAAGAGAGCTGTTGTTTCCAACCAGGCAAGTCGGAGCATCTTTGGCCCCCTCCCCTCCACCCTCCATGTGCACAACTCTGCGAATGGCACCTGGTGGTTGGCCAGAGCTGACATCTTCATGCCTGCAGGTGACGAGTCAAGAGGACACTGAGTGCTTTGTTGAAATGCTTTCAGAGTTAGAGACTGTACCCAAAAGAGTGAAGGCAATTCAGAACCACCTCCTGGGAGGGTTCCCCATTTCCCCTCCCTGGCATCCAGAGTGGGTCCCCTGTATACTCTAGCCAGCTGCCTGGGTGCTGTCACTTGTCAGTTGACAATGGAGAAGGATGTTTCTCTATTTTCTAGCTCAGATGAGCTTTCGAAGACGCTATCTGGCTGTGATATAAATCCATTGAGAAAGCCCTGGAGGGAGCCCCTGCAAAGCCCTAAATTGGACACTAAAAACAGATAAAAGCCGATGGTTTAAAGGCTTTATGTGAGCTCCATGTGGGGGAAGGAATGAAAACAGGGATTTAGTTTGTCCTCTCCTACCACATACTTGGGGCAGCTGTGGCCTGAGGTCTTAAATACTTTGCGTCCCAATTGCATGGATCTGAGGAGTAAGGAGCCAGTGAGAGACGCAGGCACTCCATCTACACAACAAGCCCTACTCCCCAGTCCCCCTTACCCCTCACCCCACAGCCCTGCTCTGACACCAAGTGCAGGGTCAGGACTAAATGACCGAACGGATGGATCCCAGCCCTGCGCAGCCCCCAGCTGCCCCAGGGAGCACCCAGTGTTTCTGCAGCTCCAGGCCCTGGTCTCCTCGGACCCAGGTGGTGGGTGGCAGGCTAAGCAGAAAGACATTGCTTCCCACCTGGCTTCCACCCCTCTTGCCTCTGCCTTTCTTGGTCACTACCCTGTAGCCAAAGAAAATTTGGAATTTGGGAGAATAGAAAGGCCAGAATGAAAATTCCAGAAGGTTTTAGCCCAACACGCAGCACACAGGGATGTCTGGAGTGACGAAGGACACAGGACAATCTCGTAGCCTCTCTTTGAGGTGAATAATGAAAGCGAGGCTATTCCAATCAAGAGGATAGGCCGTCACTTTCTCCAAATAGAGCCTCAGTGGCTGGAGGGGTAATGCCACTCCTGTTCAACTCAGTGGTTCTCAATCTACACCCTAGAATTTCCCAGGCAGATTTTTTTAATCCCAATGCTCAGGCCATGCCCCAGGCTAATCACTCAGAATTTTAGGGCTGAGACCCAGGCAGCAACATTCAAATTGGTTCCACCATTTTCCAGGTGACTTCACTGTGCATTTAATGTTGGACCACTCTTCTAATCCACTAGGCCTGCTAATGAACACCAGAGGGTAGGATCAAGGGCTCCCATCTTTGTCAAATCCCTTCCCACTCCTGCCTTAACTCCCACCCTTTGATTTAGACCTTTAGTGAAGAGATGTCCATTGATGAAGGTCAAGTTAAGAATCTACCCTTCCCTTCCTACTAGGCAGGGTGAGCCTGACGCAGGTCTAATCTGCATCAAGATTTGCATGGTATGGAAGCAGTTTGAGGTCATGTCAGATCTGGGCGGGAGGCTGGGAGTCATATAAGCCAACCTCCCTCCTATCTTACAGGTGGGGACACAAAAGAGACTGAAAGTGAGATGTCACCCTCACTGAGATGGTCAGTGAGCACTTATCTGAGTCCTGGATTCTGTCCTTTATGCAATAGTGTCTAGCTTGAGGGTTCCAGATCCTTGGGAATTCTAGCTCTTCCATCAAATGCTGAAGGCCTAGAACAGCAAAACCTTCTGATTTCTGAAAACCCCTCTATGAATGCGTTTCCGAGGGAGGAGAAGAGGAAGAGTCATAGCACCATGTTGATCAATGCTATCTAGAACCTTGGTTTTGCCATTTAGAAGCTCTGTGACCTTGAAGTCCATCTTAACCTTTCTGAGTTTCTGTTCTACTTATTTATAAGCTAGGAAAGTATTAATTATCACACAAGGTTGATAAGTAATACTTTGATGAGATTGAGCCTGTCAAGTACTAGGGCCACACCAACAGCTTAGCAAAAGCTACTCATCCCTTCCTTCGCATGTCCTTGTCCTCTCCTAGAATCAAGGAAAAGCTTACTTCTTCCTCTGCAGTGTAGAAATTGTGTCCCCAAAACAACATGGAATCTTGGGGACCTCCCCAAGATAATCTCTTGGGTTACAATAGGAAGCATGGGTTGAGATCCTTCAAGGTTCATAGCGTTGCTCTCAGGAAGTCACACCTCTCAGCAGAAGGTTCTGAGTTCCTGGCTGGCCCTGACCACTTGAGATATGGCATGTTCGTGTCCCTTGTCCTAACTGGCCTGGAATTAAAGGGAAATAGTACGTGATTTTTTTCAACAAGTCACACCTGATGGCCTACTCCATACTGGGGATAAAGGAGGGACGAGCCACACATGGTCCCTGCTCTCCCAGAGATTCCAGGTGAAGACAAACGTTTGACAAATGACTTCAGTTCATTGATGATTTCATCTGATTTTGTGTCCCCAC
The DNA here is from genome assembly GCF_021218885.2 of Marmota monax. Lineage (NCBI taxonomy): Eukaryota > Metazoa > Chordata > Mammalia > Rodentia > Sciuridae > Marmota > Marmota monax. Next base: position 3,828,534 of record NW_026695234.1, on the reverse strand, counting down.
AGTATTCACATATTAAAATCCTGACCCTCAAGTGATAACATTAGGAGGTGGGAGTTTTAGGAGCCCTCATGAATGGAATTAGTACCCTATAAAAGAGGCCCTATTATGGTTAGAATGTGAGGTGTCCCACACAAGCTCACGTGTGAGACCATGCAAGAAGGTTTGGAGGAGAAATGATTTGGGTTATAGCCCTAACCTGATCAGTGGATTGATCCCTGAAGGATTAACTGAGTGGTAACTGGAGGCAGGTGGGCTGTGGCTGGAAGGAGTAGAGAATGGGAGACGTGGTTATGGGGTATATATTGTGTTATCTGGACAGTGGAAATTCTCTCTCTGCTTCCTGATCATCCTGTGAGCTGCTTCCCTACGCCGCACATTCTGCCATGATGTTCAGCCTCACCCGAGCACCAAGGAATGGAGCCCATGGACTGAGACCTCTGAAACTGTGAGTCCCTAAATAAATTTTTCCTCCTCTACAGTTGTTCTGGTCAGGTCTTTTAGTCACAGCAGCAAAAAGCTGAATAAAACAGGCCCCAAGGTTTGCCTTCCCGCTTTCCATCGTGTGAGGACACTGTGGGAAGACGGCTGTATGGACCAGGAAGCAGGCCCCAGCAGACACTGAATTTGCCCGCCCCTTGCTCTTGGATTTACATCTCTAGAACTGTGAGAAGTACATTTCCATGATTTATAAGCTCCCCAGTCGGTGGTATCTTGGCATAGCAGTCCCAATGGACAAAATAAAAATTGTTACCTAGAAGTGCAGGTGCTCCTGTAATGAACACCTAAAAACTGGGGAAGTGGCTTTGGAAGTGGGTAATGGGTAGAGGCTGGAAAGGTTTTGAGGTGCATGCTAGCAAAAGCCTACTCTGCCATGGACCTGTTCTTAAAAAGGCAGGAGAAAGGAAGGCTCAGAAGAAGAGAAGAACCATAAAGAAAATTTCAGTTTTCTTAAAGAATATGTAAGTGTTCATGAATAGAATGTTCAAAGAAATATGGAGGGTAAAGGCCATTCTTATAAGGTCTTAGAAATAAGGGATATAGTATCAGAAATTAGAAGAAGGACAATTTTTATTACAGAGTGGCCAAAAACCTTGGCTGAATTTTGTTCATGTTCTAGTGTTTTCTGGAAATGCTATTTGGCTGAAGAAATTTCTAAGCAAAAGATCGAAGGCATGACTTGGCTTCTCTTCAATGCTTGCAGTAAAATGTTTGAAGAGAGAAATGATTTAAAGATAGAATTTTTAATAAACAGGGAAGTAGGATTTAAAGATTTAGAAAATCCTTAGCCTATTCATGTTGTAAAATTTGAGAACGTGTGTCAGAGAGAAAACACCAAAGTTTGGTCAAAAGGCCAAGTGACCATTTGATAAGGAGATTAGGCATGTATTATCCAGGTGTTATTCATCAAGATAATAGAAGAATGACCCTGAAGACATGTTGGAGATTATTGGAAGTGCCCCTTCTATCTCAGATCCAGAGTGCCAGGCCTGGGAACAGAATGACTTCAAAAAAAAAGCTATAGACACTTGTGGGGCCTGGGGTTTGCTGCCTAGAACCACTCAAGGCTCTGCTCCCACATTCTGGCACAGCCGGCCTCAGCTACCCCAGGTTTGGCTCCAGCAGTTCCAGGAGTGGTGTGGCCTTGATAGTTGCCCCCAGGAGGGCACAAACAGTAAACTGTGGTGTCATCCATGCAGTGCCACCTCTGCCAGTGCACAGAGCACATAAGTCATGTGGCTACCTGCACCTAGAGAGTTCTCGCCAAAGCAAAGCCTAGCGGAGCTGTGGGCAGAGCCCCAGCAGGCCATGCCAGGCTGGGAGAGCTCCTGGCACCAGACTCCACCCCAGGAGAGCTACAGAGCAAAGCTCTGCCCCAGGAAAGTCATGAGGTTAGGACTACCCAGAACCTTGGGGGCCCAGGCCCTGGCCTAGTATGTCTGGAAGATTAACATCAACTCAAAGTAAAAACAGGTCTTAAGATTTAATGTTTGCTCTGCTAAGCTTCAAACTTACTTGGGGCCTATAACTCCTTTCTTCTTCCCTATTCTTCCTTTTGGAATAGGAATATCTGTTCCACTATTGAATTTTGGAAGCACATCATGTTTGATTTCACAGGTTCACAGCTGGAGAGCAGCTTGCTTCAGGATGAATCCTACCTTGCATCTCATCCATATCTGATTTAGATGATATTTACATGAGACCCTGGATTTCAGACTTTAGAGTTGAAATGAGAATAAGGTAAGACTTTGGGGGTTAATGAGGTGGAATGGATATATTTGCATGTGAGAAGGACAAGAATTTGGGGTAGGGGGAGCCAGGAATAGAATGCTAAGGTCAGAATGTTTGCCTCAATTCCAAATTTGCATGGATGAAATCCTAACCCACAAGGCCATGGTGTTAGAAGGTGGGGTGTTTGGTCAGGTGATTAGGTCCTCAGGATAAAGTGGGGTGAATGTTGCGATGGGGGAGAGAGAAGGAGCTTAAGCAGTAAATAAGGAGACTTGCCCAGACTTGGAGGAGGTCAGAGGAACTTCCTGGAGAAGATGACTACTAACTGGAGAACTGAAGAACAGGTAGGACTCATCTATGAGAATTCCAGGGGACAGAATGGTGTTCTTGGCAAAGGGAAGAACACAGGTGGTAAAGACTACAGTGAAAGAGAACGTTGTGTTTTCAAAGATCTGGCAAATTGAGAAGATCTGGCAAAATGAGAATTGTTGAGAGATGAGACTGGAGTTGCAAGAGTCAGATCATGACTCTTCTGGTCCCGTAGTTCTCAAATTGGAGTGTGAATCAGAATCATCAAGAAGGCATGTTAAATATGGATGGCTGGACCCCACTCCAGAATATCTGATTTTCTAGCTGTGAGAAATAGAAAGTTAGGTGGTCCATTTCCTTAGCCTTAATTGGGACATAAGATCCAATTGTAGCCATTTTAACTATAACACTTCCCTTTGCCCACCCCAGTTTTAAAATTAGCCAATCTTGTAGATGATAACCCTGAGCTCCTCCTGTCAGGGCAAGGAACATCGCAGCCTTAGGGATAAAACTAGGAGCACTGCCTGCTCAGGTGCACTTGCTAGCCAGAGGGGAATATGCCCTCTAGCAGAAGTGAAGCTTGCCTTGCCTACACAATTCCAAGCATGTGTCTGAATTCTCACTGCAGATTTCTAACAGCTCTGGTGTGCAGCCTAAGAATTTGCATTTCCTAAACAGCTTCCAGGTGATACTGATCAGTAGTCCCCAGTACCACTTCGTTCTAGGCTGTGTTAAGTAGTGAAGACCTTAGTCTAAAAGAAAGAAGAGTGAAAACATTTTCAGCTCAGGGGGAGACGTATGCTTTTCAGAGATCTTGCCTGGTTGCAGTATAAAGAAAAAAAATGCTGTGGAATGAGTGGGTGCCTGCTGGGAGCTGCTGGGACCCCAATGTGTCTGTGGCTCCCCACTGAAATCACAAGTAGATCTCAGTTGAGAAGACTTTCTGCTCTACTTCAAGATAGAGTCCTCTCTTGGGAGAAATTTTTCCATAGGCCTCTTGTGTTTCTGCATATTGTGCTATTAATTGACTGTTTGGAACAAACTTTTCAAGGATATTTGTATAGCAATCAGCCTTGGGAAATAGAGATTGCGTCTCTTCAAAGCAAAGAGAAATTTAGTTTAGTGTCCAATATAAAAAGACAATGTTTCCTTCTAGGGCAAAATGTAAGCCAGCTTTCTTGCCTATATAAATGCTTCAGGCTTCCAGAGCTCAGAATTATTCTTCAGTAGCATAACACACTGGATTTGCAGGTGTCAGCTGACCATCTCCAGTCACCCTGTAGGAATTGGGGTTTCGGAAATCATGCTAGTGCTGACCCTCTGGCTACTGCTATTGCTGAATGTAATGAAGTCCTTTGTCTCTGACCCAAGAGTCTCATGTCTTCCACCAGCATCCATGAAACTATGGGAGGCTAACTTGTCAGCTTGCAATTGGATAAAATATGAGACTCTCCACATCCTCCTATCTCGATGGACAAAAGTGCAACATCTGCAAGGGAGAGATAAAGAATGTCCACGTGTTTCTGCCCTTTTCAATGTTTTATTACTCAAATCACTTAATACAATTTCATTCTATATGTTCTTAATCAAGGAATGACAATCCTGAATGCTAGGGGCATTGCAATAGACATAATCAATTCAAAGCAAACAATTCTAAGTTAACTCTAAGCACTGCAAACACACTTAATCAAGACAGACCTATTATAGACATTCCCTCTGCATACTTAGCTTAAGTGCTAGATTTAAAGTCTTAAGTCTTAGGTCTCAAGTCCATCAGATGCATACTCACTCAGACCTCAGCGGCCAGGTCAGGAACCGATAGAGGCTTCTCCTGAGGTGGAGTTGACGGCTGGCTGAGGAGACGGTCATAACGACTTTCCCCACCAGAGTCAAGAGGCTGCTGTAGAGTTTGAGAGTGGTGAGGACAACGCAGAGGATCAGGCAGATGAGAAGAGTTGTGATGTCAGTCCAGGCCCTCATCAGGCTCTAGGCTGATGTGCATCAGTGTCGGCTGGCTGAATGTCCTTTTGCTCTATTATTTTTTTTTTAAAGATAGAGTGAGAGAGGGAAGGAGAGAGAGAGAGAGAATTTTTAATATTTATTTTTTAGTTTTCGGCGGACACAACATCTTTGTTTGTATGTGGTGCTGAGGATCGAACCCGGGTCGCACGCATGCCAGGCGAGCGCGCTACCGCTTGAGCCACATCCCCAGCCCTTGCTCTATTATTTATACTAAATTTGGGGGCTTCTCCCACCCTTTGGGTTCCTGTCAGCTGTTAACAGCTTTCCTAGTGACATCCTGCCTCCTAGAGTCAGGACATATGGTCTGGTGTTTTCCACCCTGATACCACACTTCTGACTCTTTATCAGGGTTACAACAAATGACAGGTGACTTCACCCTGACTCTTACAAGGATTGTGGAAAGTGACTTGCTTTTATCAAGCTATGCCTGTTAGACATATTGGAGGGCTCTGTGGCTTGCCTAGTGAGACTGCAGGTTTATTTTAAGATGAAGTTTTAAAACGGAGTTGCTTAGGCTAAGGCCTGAGGCCATCCTGCCCCCTCCCCATCCTACTGCCCCACTCTGCCTCCTTCAGTGGCCTCTCTGGCCGACCTTCCTCTACACACAAAGCACATCAGCCCAGCAGATACGCTGAAATAGTTGTCACAGCCTCCTCCAAGGAGCATTGCAGCAGTATTATCTGCATCCAGGCTCCATGTTTCCCTGCAAGTGGGCTTTCTCTTAGCCTCCCATCCCCAGGAATCCAGTGTCAGAGGGCAATAGCACAGTTTTCTTGACCCACCTTGACCTTGGGTTTTCAAAAATCAATGGGTGCTTTGGCATCCATCGTGGTATTTTATCTTCCAAACCATGCTACAGGGGACTAGCAAAGCTTCATCTCACAGGAAGGGAAACTGAGGTAGGCAGACAGCGAGACTCATTAGCGGGGCAGGACCAACCTCAGACTCTGTGCTCTTTTCACAATGCCATGGTGTTGCTCGTTTTCATGTTTTAATGTCAACCTGAGCCGAGCATGATTAGGTAGGTAAGGCTTGATAGAAGAAAGGGAAAAACCCTATAAAGCAAAAGAGGAATGGTTGGAAATTACATTAGCATTTATGATGGAGAGCTGCCTGTGTGTGCATTTCAACATTTCCAGGCACAGTTCTCACCCAGTGCAGGGAACAGAGCCGTGAGTCATAGTGCACCCTTAAGTAGGGGTGAGGCTTGGGACTGGAGGATGTTCCCTGTTAATAGTCCAGTGGAAAGGAGCGAGCCTCCCAGGTGGTGATGGTGGAGGGGAGGCTGCAGGCTCACTCCAGGTAGCCCGTTGTTTTTGAATTGTAGATTGCCAGGTTTGATTGGAAAGTCAGAAGTCTAGCCAGGCCCCCTGCAGACCTATTTATGTGCAACTGGTCTCCTCTCTGAGAGGAAATAAACATCAGAGACTGACTACCCAACCTGCCTGACACAGCCCTTCCTGTAGCCAAAGCAGCTGCCACGATGGAGCTGAAGCTGAATATTGGGGGGTTGCTGGGACCCTAAACAGCTCCCTGTGTGCTATCTGAATTTCCTTTCCCACCGCCACATGAAACTTTTAGCATCTGCCTCCTGCCCAGCAGCTCCTGTTAAGCCCCATCCCTTCTTTCTCCTCTACCACTTCCGTTTCATCTCTAAATGATCTAATATTAATGTTCTCGTCATTACAGTGTTCAGAGGAAAAGAACGAATTTCGTCCGCAGAGAGAGGGAGTTGAGAAATTAATATAATATTTGTTCAGGATTGATTTCAAGCCGTAATCCTTGCTGCCAGAGAGACCCATCTGTTTAAAACTATCAGACACTAATTACCTAGCTCGTGAACACAATAGCAGGATTGAGGAGTGATGTCCTGATACTCCCCCACACACTTGCAATTTAGCATTGTTATTTATTAGAGGGAAAAAAATCTCTCCGGGAAGACGGATCTCCCATCCTCTTGACTGGCAGAGGCTCCCAGAGGGCTGAGCCCAGCATGAACAGGCCCGGAATTTCTTGATCAAAGAATCCCAGGAACTGCATTCATCTGGCTATAAAGGTCAAATCCATTCCAAATTCATCCCCTCTCCCCTTTCTGACTCAGTCCAGACTCTCCACCAAAGCTCCTTTTTGGTAAGGCTTAATAAAAAGACTCTGGGTAAACCACGGTTCAAAGTGCTGATTCATCCTCGCATCTTCCCTCTCCTTCATCCTCCTGAGGAATCCAACGCCACGGCCTGCAAGGTCTATTTCCACCACCGCCCTCCTTTCCTTTAAAGGCTAGCACGTTATGGACGTCCACCTCTGGTCTCTCTCCCCTTTTAATCAGTATCTGCTTGCAGCTATCATGATCCTTGTCACCAATAGAGATGGAGGAGGAGGGAGAGGAGGAGGAAGGGGAAGAGGAAGGTGGAGGGAGGAGAGGAGGAGGAGGCCCAGGGGAGGAGGATGGGGAGGAGGAGGCAGCTTTGGCATAGCTGATTTAGTTGTTCACCTGTTCAGAAATCTTCAATGGCTCCCCTTGGTCACCAACTAATTGGATATTTAACACCCTCCAAGTTCTAGCCCCGAGGCCTTTCCAGCTGTCCTTGTGACTAGTCTCTTCATTCTGTGAGTGAATAATCTGGATCAAATGAACGGCTCTAGTCTCCACATCCCACATTTGTGGCAGAATGTCTGGCTGTCCTTCCTAGCATTAAGTTCACTCTTACTGCACGAAGGGTTGGAACCCCTCCCGCCCTACAGGATCTCCCCCTCTCCCCAAGCACAGGGCCATGCTTCAGGGCAGCTGTCATTTGCCTAATAAGTTCACATTGGTCCGAGGAGTCTTGAAAACTCATTACAATTGGTGAGCTGTATGGGACCCCTGAACGAGGGGATGCTCATTAACCAAAAGACATGGTTCCTTCTTTTATGAAGAAGAACATGTGCAGCTGGGAAGACAGACCGTAAGTGAAGGATAATTTTGCATTTATGACAGTACCAACTACTACTGCCAAGGGGCTCAGGGTGCTCCTAGGAGGCACACCTAGCCTGGGGTTGGGGACTATCTCTATGAAGAAGCAATGTTTAAGGTTAAGATTATCTAGACAAGGAGAGCAGAACAACACTTTCATTTTTATATTTTATCTGGAAGAAAAAGCATTATTAAGGAGCCTTAGAGACCATACACAGGTTCTGGAAATCTCCCCTTGGTAGAGTTAGAGTTTAAAGAAGGGAAAAAAAAATTAAAGCAAAGAGTGGGAATGGGGACAGAGCCACATGACTGGAAACCAGTAAATGAGTTAGGCAGCTGCTATGGTTCGAAGGTCCCCAAGACCCAGGTGTTAGAGGCCTAGTCCTCCACACAGTGTGGGTAGATGGATCTTTAAGGAGTGAGACCTAGTGAGAGGTTCTTAGGTCAATTGGGGTTGTGCCCTCAAAAGGGATTATGGGACTCCAGTCTCTCTGGCTTCTTGTATCAAAATGTAATCTCCTGTTCCCACTATTGCAATCTCTCATGATGTGACACAGCCAAGAGAGCCCTCTGAGCAGATGCCAGCACCATAACCTCTAAAATTGTGAGCCACATAACCCTCTTTTCTTCACAAGTAGTCTGCTTTGGGTATTTAATTCTAGCAACAAAAAGCTGACAAATTCAGAAATATTATAAGAGTTTATATTTGAGGTGATGATAATCTAGGCTGGAGAGAAGAGATTGGATAAGAGATATTGAGGAAAGAGAATGGCTAGAACTTAATTTCCAATGGGCTGTGGGTTGAAGAAGAGAGAAATTCAATGACTCAGTTTTCTAGGCTCTGGATAAATGGTAGGGTCATAACCAGCAAAGGATGTTTTAGGAGCAAGAATAAATGGGAGGTAGGTCAGAAAAGGAGTTGCAACTTGATTGCACTAAGTCTGACCTACTGGCAAGATATTAGAGGGAATATCCCAGCCCTGTCATGGGACCTGTCATGGTGTTCTTTATAACTGCTCCATCAAGGTACAATTGACATAAGAGCAACTGCATATATTTAAGAGGTAGTTTGACAAGTTCGTGTGTGTGTGTGTGTGTGTGTGTGTGTGTGTGAGAGAGAGAGAGAGAGAGACAGACAGACAGACACAGAGAGAGAGAGAATCACCACAGTAAAAATAGTGCTCCCCCCAAGTTTCCCCAAGCACAATTGTAATCCTTCCCTCCCACCCACTCCCCAGGCAAACCCTGATCTGTTCTGATTATGTTGTGTTTTCTAAAGTTTTACATAAATGAAAGTGTACAGAATATATGTACCTTCTACAGTCTTTTGTGTGTATCTTTTTCATTCAGCACAATTGAGAATCACCCATGTTTTCATGTTTCATTAATTCATCCTTTTTATTAATGAATACTATCCTATTGATTGACTACACCGCAATTTATCTATTCCCCTACTGATGGGCACTTGGGTTGTTTCCAGTTTGGGATTATTAAAAATAAAGCTGCTATGAGCCTCCTTATACAAGTCTTTCACCTGGTGGAAAAACATACATTTTCTTCTCTCTTGGGTAAATACCTACAGTGGATGGTGTATACCATGGTTTCCATAGCCCAGTGAAATTCTGACACTGGTTACTTGACACACATGCCACAGATTAAGGGCACAGTCCCCAGAAAACTGTCCTCACTTCATATGCCAGCTGAAGTTTGGGGATTCCCAAGTTCACCTGCACTTCTTACCAACTGGCTGCTAATTCAGGGGTTCCCACAACTTTTTCCAGCTTTATAATTACCTACACTGATTTATAAAACTCTGGAAAGCATCCATTTATAGATTTATTATAAAGGATACAAGTCAGGACCAACTAACCAAATGAGGAGACACTCTGAGTGAATGCAGAGCTCCCAGGTCCCCTCCTCCCAGAGTCAGGACACGTCACTTCCCCTGTACACCCCTGTGTTCGCCAACCAGGAAGCTCCACTGAGCTTCAGAATCCAGAGTTCTTCCTGGGATCTCACTACGTAGGTGGGATTGGCTGAATCACTAACCTGTGACTGATCTCAACCTCCAGCTCCCTCTCCTCCCTGGAGGAGGCCCTCTACACACTTGGTCTCTCTGGCATGAGCTGCCCCTTTCTGAGTCATCTCCTTGGTGATAAACTCAGGGTGGTCCATGGACCCCCATGAGTAACAAAGACACTTCTATTCATTTGGGAGATTCCAAGGATTTTTAAGTTCCCTTCCAAGAATCAGGATCAAAAATCAGCTAAATTCTTTATTTTATAACCATGGTGTTTATGTTCAATTAATCTTTAATTCATAAATTAATAAATGAATACATGCATAAGTGAATGACCAAGAATAAATTTTCAGTTGCATGTCACTAAGTTCAAACCAAGTAAAATGTTGGCTGTCATATGGGAAAAAATAATTGACAGTGTCAAAGAATGAAGGAAGAGTTTTTAGGTGTTCAACAACCAGGAGTTAAAACCAGGACCTGGGACCATCAGAAATCTGTCTCTTCATCTGTCTATTTGTCTCTATTTCATCTGAAGAAATCCCACAATACCCTGCCAGCTTTTATTCTGCCCCGTGGAAGGAAACTAATATAAATCAACTACTCTTGATTCATAGCTTTATTTCTCTTAGCACAAATTTGTATAAGTTTCCAGGAAGAACTTGAATTGGTCCTATTTGGATTATGTGCTAAATACTTGGACCAATCATTGTCCCAAATAAGGGGGTGACTGCCCAGGCCTGGATCACATGCCCGTCTTTATGACCTGCTACTGTGATTGGCACACCAAAGGAGACCATGAAGATGGGTGCGTCCCCAAAGGGAGAAATGAAAAATAGATAAACAGGAGACATCTACATCGTTTCATGTCTACATAGTGCATTAATATTTAGGAAGGGGTTTCCACATACATTGTCTTGTAACCCTATGAAGTAGGATTGCATTCCACAGTTGAAGATAGGGATCTTGGTAAGATTAAAGGTTCTAAACTAAAAAATGTGAGCTAAAAAAAAAAAGTAACTGAAAATTGTTAACAATGACTAGATCTTTTAATCATGGGTCCAGAAAAATGTGTGTTTGGTTTGTTTTTCATTATCCAGACAGCATTTTTTCCATATTCTTCCATCAATTCGTTTACCTACTAATTGAATGCTTATAATATGTTTGTTATGGGAGCCAACGATGAACAAGACAGTGTCATGCCCTTGTGGAACTTCCAGTGGGGAAAATGGACCAGGAAGGCTAACAGGACTATGAAGGAAATAAAACAGGTTAGCAGGATTGGGGACACTTGGGTAAATGATCAGGGAAGGTCATTAGTCCCAAGAGTGGAATGGACACCACCTGGCTTTGGCTGAGACTTGAGAAAACAAACTCTGCTGCTCAGCATTGATGCTAATGGCTGACCACAGCCCACCCAGAACACCCACCACAGCCTCCAGGGCTATTTCTAACTCCTCAGTGATGAGTTTGCCAGGCTTGAAATGTGGAGGAAACCAGGAGAACAAATGAAGAACCACCAAAACTGCAGCTTGAATTCCTTAAACATAACTAAGGATGATATTTCAGACTCTTCGGAAAAGAAATTCATGGATTCTCCCTGGCAATGGCAACTATTTTCACCTGGCTAGGGTAGTCCGCGGAGGACCTTGTGTGGTCTTCCCAGGGGCAGGAACATGAACTAACTAGGGTCTGTTCCAGCCCTAACCTTTGAAGTTGTGATGAAAACCAAGCCCGTTTCTGGCTCTTGATACAAAGCGAACATAAAGAAAGCAACATTCCCATTCCTTTGGGAAGCCGGCCCAGTCTCTCTGGTAGCCAGGAAGTCATGTAATATATCCATGTCAAAACCAGTGACTGCTCTGGGAGATTATCAAATTAAGATCTTTCAATCGAAATGCCTAATGCTATTGATTAAAGAGCAGACACCAAAAGCAGACCTCCCCTGGCCCTGTGGTTGGATGGATTTATGTTCTTGCTGTGTCTGAACCTTGAGCTAGAACACATCTGGTGCCCCTGGGAACTCCGGACTCGGACAGTAAGCAGAGCCCTCTGTTTTTCTGTAACATTTCCACATCAGCCTCTGTGAGGGGTGGAGGGCTTGCCTGACTCCAGATCCGAACTTCCTGAGCATTCTGTGTGCCCTGATGTTCTCACCCTTTCTGAGTAGCAGTTAATGCCACATGCAAAGCACCCCAGAATAAAGAGCTGGTCATAATGAAGATACCCATCACCTGACTGAACGAATTAATGGTATATTTCATGATTTTGCATTTGGTGCTCTTTGTATTGAAGGAAAAAACCACAGAAAGTGATTGAAATTGACCAGCTGGTCTAAACTATTATAAAAGAACTATTATAAAATAAATATATTTTTCCTTCTACCCTTCAAAAATTCATGGCTGGGCCCTATGACAGAAGACAGGATTACAAGAGAAAAAAACATACAAATGTGTTTAATCTGTGTTCTTCACAAGGAAATGAAGATCCAAAGAATTAGTTAAATCAGGTATTTATTACAGTGGTTTTGAGGGAGAGTGGGCAGTTGTGGAGAAATGTAATAAGGCAGATGATGAGGTGGGGTCTTCCCAGGGGCAGGACCATGGGGGGTGGGACTCAGCAAGTTCTGTCTGTCCAGACTCTTGTCTGTGTCCACTCGTGTCTGGAGAAAGGGACGCTCCTTCCTTCCACATATAGGAAGGGCATCTCACATCAGAAAATGTCCTGTTTCAGGGGAGGGCAGGGAATCCTTCCTAGGGTTTTGACCTGCTTCAGGGGAAGGCCAGAGTGATCCTCCTACTCCTGTCCATTTCTCAGATCCCTTCAGTTTAGGATATTCAGTCTACAAAGACACTATGCTTTGGGTGGCAGGTACTGTTCAAGCGTTCCCACATTTCCTCCAAAGGCCCAGTTCCATGTCATCTCTGTGAGCTGCTCTCCTGAGTCCCCAGGCCCAGCCAGTCGCATTCCTTCCGGGCGGCTTTGCCCCTAGGTGGCATTGTCACTTGGTGCTGCAGTGTGCACGTGTACGCACTTGTCTTCTCCAGGACTTCAAGTGTCCAGGGAAGAAGCTCCACGTTACCTTGATCTCAGTCTTCCCTGTGCTCTGCACAGAGACTGGCGGAGACTAGAAAGTCAGAGATGAGTCATTCTGTGAGAGGATGAATGGGCAGACCCGGGCCTTCCCTCACTTTGAAATCTCTATGCACTGGGTTACAGGTCTGAGAATATGGATCAGAAGCTTGGCCTGGTTCAATGGTATGATGGTCTCACCATCCAATAAACAGTTCCCCCACGCCTGCCCCATGGTGTGCTTTCTCTGAGAAAACGTCTCCATTCCATTCCCACTGGGAATTGCGTAGGAAGAGCAAAAGGTACCAACAGAACCACCACCCGTGGGACCCAAACCAAAGACCTGAGTGAGATGGTTAAGTCATGAAAGAGACAGTGTGCCTTCAGCTGACCTGCCGGACCAGCCTTAGAGATCAGCGGGGGAGCAAGAACATGGCCAGATCCCTCACTTCTACAGGTGAGCCCCTCTGAAACGACAGTGGGCAGGCTTTGGGCTATTGCTATTGGTTCCCATAGGAAAATTCCAAGACAGGGAGCATGGAAGAAGGAACATAGAATTCCTTTTCACACTTCTTCAAACAGGATCTGACTTCTCTCACACCAGCACCCCTCCTCAATCTGTGTAGACTGACTGTGGGACAGTCCTGTGTGGAGGCTGGGATCTCCACCAGCCAGGGGATTGTGAGAGTATCCTAGTATTCTGTTGCCAGGATACTGATCAGACCACCAGAAATGATGTAGAGGCTTCTCCAAGACCTGATTCCAGGCACAGTGATGTCAGTAATTAAAGCTCATTTCTTCCTGACATCAGCAGAGGTCGGTGGTCTCCCACGGAGTAAGGCCAAGCAGAGGCTGCAGGCTGCAGGCCTTTCCTCCCCGAAGGTGGGAGGCAAAGCCAGGTGCAGGAAGAGCTGAATTAAACAATGTCCTGGGGGTGAGAGGGGGGCTGTGATACAAGGAAATGCTCAATCTGACAAAAGGAAAATCAAAGCCCCAAATGATCCCGCAGGGAGGAAAGGTGAGCAAGGGGGAAATGAAATGGAAAACACTGGCAAATTGGAAATCAGGCCCAGAGATGGAGGAAAGGAATTGAAATGCTCTGGAGCAGGGAGACAGTTCCCCAAAGAACTGGTTCTTTCCAGAGAGGACCTGAGATCCCACAGGTCTGAACTTCATCTCCATGGAGTCAGGGGAACCCAACTGCTGCTGCTTCCTCAGCCCAGAGATGGCCCAAGCCAAGACCAATATTTCTGTCATTCTACATGAAGGCCAGTCTGGCAGACCCAGTCACCTCCAAAGATTGGTGGACTCTCTTGCAAATGATGATGTCCTGGTAAGGTAAAGGGCTACCTGGATACTCTGAGACACTTCCACACTCAACTTCAGTGCTGGGGGCCGACACATACTGGACAAAGATACCAGAATGCAGGAGTGGACGCCAAAAAGTTCCATGTCTAAAAGGCTCTCTGTCCTTTGAGAGTCCACTGGGGATTCAGCAATGTCTCCATTTGAAAGACAAGGAAGCACGTTTGCTACACGGATGTTCAGCTGGAATTCTATGCAAGATCTCTCCCCACACTCACCCTAATTTCCTGGGACCCCTAGCACAGCTTTTTGGCTCCTTCCAGCTTTCCAGCCCCCTCACATGATTCAATCTCTGACTTCTGCCCTTGGAAAGGTCTTCTTCATTCTCTGGCTCTCAGCTTCCTCCTACACATGGACCCAACTGCCTCCCGGGTCACCTGGGCACGCTTCCATCATTCGCACTGTCTGCGTCCGACTCCTCTGGGCTGCTTTGTGAATGTCATTAGGCTCTTTCTCATGCTTCCTTGAGCCTGCTTTATTCTGAGGGCCTCACAGGAGCTAGTTTGGGCCTCCTCTTCTTCTGAGGCTTTCTAGAGAAGGCCAGTGCTCCACCAGCTGAGTGACTCCTGGAAGTCTGAACTCCACCAGTGGGACAGATTTTTTCAGGGCTAAATTACTTTGGAGCAGTATCCATGATGTCACCTTTATAAACCCAAATGCTGAGCCCTGAGCTGTCCGTGTTACCTCCTAAGGCTCCCAGGAGGGGGTCTGACTTGAGGTGGATCTCAAATATTCAAAGGGGACTAAAACCTCTGCTGTGAGGAAGTAGGACTTGCTCTGCTTGGAGAGGGAAGCCCTGAGTTTGCCTGCTAACCTCCTCCCAGCTTGGGCCTGGCTGCCATGGGGAAGCATGAGAGGCCTGGGCTCCATGGGGCGCAGAACGAGAACCCAAGTGAATCATCCCAGTGTGGACATAATTCAGCTCAATGGAAGGAAAGCGATGGCACAGTCCAGGGGACCCTGAGTCTTGACACATGCTGAGCATCCTTTTACGAGAAAGGCACAAATGGAATGAGGACCAATTTGTAGAGTTTGGCATGGAATGGGGACAAGAAGACAGCATCAGATGGAAAGGGTATACCAGTGTACCAGAGGACCTTTGAAGTCTCTCCAGCCCTGGGAATCTGACCATTACTATGGAAGATCATGAGCCTCGACAGCAGGAGACTTACTTCAAAGACCTCCAACAATATTTACTCTAATCATGACATCAGAAAATCTGGAAAGAAGTCCAGAGGTCATTTTCTACAACCTCCCCAGCCCTGCCCAACGGCATGAAGTTTCTACAGGACTGCAGCCAGAGGTGGTAGCAGGTTCTGTGTGGCAGGTAGAGTGGAAGGGAGCTTTCTGGGTTGGGCGTCAAACTCCAAAAATGTTGCTGAGAGCCCCACCTTCAGCTCAGGATCTCTGCAGATGTGCTCCCCCCCGTGCTGGAGGGAGAGAGCTTGGCGAGGGAGCCCTGCTCGGCTGGAAGCAGGGCAGCAAGCCCATTGCACTGTGGAGCTGCCTTGCCAGCTGCTGACAGGGGAGGGGCTCGCAGACAGACCGAACCCCTGGAGGGGTGCAAGTCACTCTCAGACAAACACAGGCACTCACAGAGTTTCCTGCGCTCGTGAGCTGTTTGGAAGCTCCTGTCACACGCACTTCGAGCAAAGAGAAAGGAGGCGAGTGGGAATGACGGCTGCGATGGAGGTTGGGCATGTTTCCCCAACGCTGCCGCTGCTCTGTAATTCTCCTCCTTCATTGCGGAAGCTTCCTTTCAAAATAATTGGGGAGCCGTGTGACTCATGATCACAGTGCTTCTGCTCCCCAAGGAGTGAGGAACCGGTGGGCTTGCCGCAGGGCAGCTGGGGGGATTTGCGCCTGGTTGGGGGTGTTCCCAGACCCCCCTGGGGCTGCAGCATGCTGGCTAACACAGGCCTCTGAACCTCAGAAGCATCTGGTGAGCTTTTCACTCTCTGCACAGGTGGTTGGCATCCTGTGGGCACAACCGTAGGATCTCAGAGTGGGCACGGGCCAAATTGTCCTTCTGATGATGGAACAAGAAGATTAACTGGGCTGGGATCCCATTACAGGGAAGTCTGTGATACTGATTAACTCCTGCTGTGACTTTCCCTCAAAGCCCCGTCCCTCCAAGGTCTGGCTCACATGTCAGTCCATGGTCCTCATCATGCCTCTACCTCTAAGTCACAACATACAGGCGTCTTGTTCACTCACCCAGTAGATTCTATGATCCCGGAGGGTATTCTCTGAGCCTTATTAAACCTCCAAGTCTGTGCCCAAGGTTACAACGTGCTCCCGGTCAGGGCAGGGCTGGAACCAGGTGAGCAGGGGAGACCCCAGGTTGTGAAATTCAAGGAGGTCCACACTCTTGGGCTCCCACATGCCCAGATCAGCCCCTGAGAATGAATGCTTTCTAATGATTTAAACCGCCTAGCAGGCTCACACCAGTCCTAGCCCTGGGGAAATGGGAGCGGGAAGGAAAGAATATTAATTGCTGAGAACCAACCAGGTAGAGGCACTACATTATTTCATTTATCCTCAAAGTAATCCTATAAAATAGATACTGACACCCTCATCTATTAAACATGAAGGAACTGAGGCTTGGTACGGGTTTGTGCCTTATTGATGGTCCCAGAAGGAATACCACGGAGCCTGAACTTGAACCCCAGATCTTCCTTCTGCCAAAGCCCTGCTCACTGTACTACACCACACCGCCTCCAGCAAGAGTATGGCTGTGTCCCTGGCCAGGTAACCATGCCTCGGAAAGGAAACTCTTGGAGGGCACTGAGGCCCCACCATTCTAGACAGGAAGAGGGCAGGTGGTGTTCTGTCCAGTGCCCCCAGATCTGGCTCAGTAGGTGTGGCTGGAGCCTGGGAATCTGTTTACCGAGATCTGCAGCTAGTCTCCGTGTACAGGTGGTAGGGACATCGCCTCCCTTTGCAGCACCTTGTGTCACCTCACCATTTAGAACCAGGAAGTCCTCCTTTAGGTCAGCCCTAATCCTCAGGCCTTTTACTGCAAACCCCTTTCCTCCTACCTCGGCCTTCTTGGAGACTCTCTGCATGGGCTTCCAGCCCTGGTGAACAGGCTGCCAAATCATGCTGCTACTGTTAGCACTCGGGGGACCCCTGGGAGCAGCAGCCACCACTAGAGAAGCCTGTTTGGCCAGCGCCCCAGGCTGCAGGAGCCCCAGTAGGGGCCTGGTGCTGCCCCTGTTGCTCTGCACCGAGTTAGAGAGCGCTGAGCGGCAGGCAGATAAGGATGGGGGTCTTTTCTGAATCCCCAGGCATCACTCCTGTGGGTCTCATCTTCATTTCTATACTCCCTTTCCACCGTGTCACCACCAGGGAGTGCAGCCCAGCTGGCCTGGCACCAGGCAGGGAAGGACAGGATGCATGGAGAATGTCAACTAGGGAGAGCTGGTGCCTGGGCCAGCCTGAGGGGCCTCTTGTGCTCCCAGCCACCCCCACCCCTGCAGCAGCGGAGCCAGTGGCAGCCAGAGCCCCAGTCACAGGCCAGACTTCCAGAATGGGGAACAAAGGATCCAGCCCCAGGATGGGTTCCAGGGTGGTGAGATCAGCAGGTGGCCCACGTGGAGCCAACCTGTCTATTCAGAGAAGAGACCAGAGGCCCTCCCAGTAAATTGGACTGGGGGAGGGTTGCCAGCCCCTCCCCGCTACCACCACCCTCATTACCTCACACCTGACCTAAGGCCTCAGGTCACCGTCCTCAGCTGCCCTTCCTGCCCCCAACCCCTCCAGGCCATTCACCTTCCCCGCAGAGCTCCACCTCTGAGCTGGGTTCAACCTGCCCTGCCTCCCTGGCCTGCTCCCACCCTCTTCCGCCTCCGGGTCTGTGCCAGGCCTTGGGAAGATTCTCTGCTGCTCCTCGTGCACCCATATTCTCCCATCTCCTGCCCACCACCCCTGCCCACCCCAGCCCCTGTGCCCACCTCCCACGGTTCTGTTCTTCATCTGCCAACCATCGATTTACCTGCAAGATCCATTTCAAATGTGCCTCCTCCTTCTCCTTCTGTATCTCCTAACCTTTGACCTCCTGGGGCCCTCGGCCTAGTGGTCAGCCATTTGTTTTGCTCCCCTCACACAGCCCAAGTCCATCTGAATTCCATGGGGGTGCAGAGCACTCTACCTGAATCTTTGTATTTCCCCCTCACCCACGGAGCCCCACCATGTCCACAGCTCCTCCCCACATGAGTGTTGTTAATAGACCATAGTTGAGTCCAGATATGAGACTGTCCGTGGGTTTTGATGCTGCAGAAGTTTCTCTCTTTAGAAGATCATCAAAGAAAGGAAGTTCTGCCTCACATCTAGCTTCACTCCACCCTACCTGGGGCCCATTTTCCTTCCTCGGTGGAGATGGATAGCAGTGGATTATCTTCTCTAAAATAATACCCTTCTCAGGCTGAACACTATCATTAAGTCACCTTTGAGCCACCTTTCTTCTTCAGGCTAAATAATCCCACTTCTTTTCATGTGCCTTCAAAATATTCCTCGCCACCCTGTAATTAGCTTGGCAACACTTCTGAATTCTCCCCAAACTCTCACACCCAGAACAAAGAAGAGACTTGATGGTAAAAGGGAAGGAACTGAACTGAGGGCCTACTGTGTGCCCTGACTCCCCCTGACTACACTTAATCTTCCTAACAACCCACAGGTTCTAGTCTCTTTGCCCCATTTTACAGATGAGGAAACAGAAACTCAATAGGGTAGACAGAGCTTCTCAACCTTCCCACTGTGGACACTAGGGGCCAGATGACCCTTTGTTGCGGGGGAGCTGGGGGCTGCCCTGCACACTGTAGGATGTTTAGCAGTGCCCCTGGCGTCTGCCCACTGGATGCCAGGAGCTACATCTTCCCACAACTGTGACAACAAAAAATGTATCCAGATTTTACCAGATGTCCTGGGGCTGGGGAGGGAGGGCAAAATCACCTCCAGCTGAAAACTACTTTGTTAAAGGAATTTTCCAGAAATCAATCAACTCATAAGTAAAAGAGACAAACTCAAATCTGTCAGCTTCAAGGAATTTCCTTCCTATTACCCCCGCACAACCTCCTAAGATAAAGTCTTACCTGGGAAAACAATAGGAGAAAGCCATTATGTTTTCTACTTTTATCACTCCAGATCCCAGCATTTAATTTTCTATATGTGTCACTGGGATCAGCTAATAGATTACTTTGCTCTAAATCTAACCCACACTATGTTTACCCATACTCAATTTGAAAGCATTACCTTGGGTCCACTGTGACCACAGGAACTCCCCCGCTCCCAATCAATTGTTCAGTATCATTGACTTCCGTGTTAGCAGAGAAAATAGGAAACAGATGCCCCTCCTCCTAGAGCAAAAGGTCTAACCCGGGGGCTGGATATACACATGAGCAATTCTCACACTTACTGAGAAATGCACAGACCATTCTGCACTGTCCCTAAGCAGGCTGTTGGAAAGTAGGAACACGACGTCCACAGAGCAGTTGCTGAGACTGAAGATGCCAAACAGTCGGTCTAAGGAGTCAGTTGAGACCAGCCTTTGGCACAGTGAAGATGCTGCCATAAACCGAAGCAGATGAATATTGTGGACAGCGAGTTGTGAGGGGGACGTGCGTACGGATGGGACACAGGGTTATGGAACCAGGTGTCTGTGTGCTGCATTTGCTAATTTGAAACACGAGACTAGACTGGAGCTGCACTGTCCTCTGAAGCAGCCTCCCTGGCCCCACCTCCCCCTCCTCTGTCCCAGATGTCAAGGGTGGGAAGACACCAGCTCGGCACACAGTGAACTTTTCCACCTTGTTCTCCTGGCATCCACCCCAAACCACACCAGGCCTGTGACAGCTCCTGCATTCCCTTCCACCCATCCAAATCTGACTTACCTGCCCTCCTTTCATCCCGCCACCCACTCTCCACCCTGGCAAAGCAGTCGGCTGATCTGACCCAAACACTCCCCCTTTCCCGTCTGCGGTTCCATTTTCTTCTCCATTCTTCCCAACATGCATCTTCAAAGAGGTTGCTCTGTACCAGGCACCATGGAGGGACTGGAGAGCAGCAGGGGACAAAGCAGGCAGAAATCCTTGCCCTCGTCCGGGGCGGGAGACACCGACATTCTGGTCACGGTTGCCACCTGAATGGTTTGGCCTCGCACGTTCCATCTTGAACTTCATAAATTCAGCCCTTCCTTGAGCCTGAGGTCATGTACCTTGCCTCCTCCATGAAGCTCTCCTCTTTCAGCGCAGGCAGTGTCCCTTCTCCTCACTCCCTGTCGACCTGGGCAGCTGTTGCATAGCAGAATCACCTTTTCTTATCCTGGTGTGTCTGTCCTCTCTCCCAACTCAATGTAAGGTCCCAGGAGGGCAGGGACTCTGCTTTATCTCCAGACCTGCAGCCCCTAGCAGAGTGTCTGGCACCGAGAAGCCATAACAGCATATGAGAAAAATAAGAATAATAACTCATCTGGATAGCACGCTTTAAAGGGCCAACCATGGCTTGTGAGTACTGAATACCTATCCGCTCATTTGATCCTGACTACAAGCCTATGGAGCCACTGGGGGCGCACACAGGAAGTGGAAACACAGGTGGAGGTGGCTTGGTGGCGGTGGCAGCGGCAGAACGGCTAATTCCCAGTGCCAGGGGAGCAGAGCAGGTGGATTCAGAGTGAAGCTTTGGAGCAGGACCCGGACTGGAGTCCTGGCTTCGTCACTTACCAGCTGGGTGACCCTGGGCAAGTGGCTTTTCTTTCCTTGGCTTTGTTTCCTTAACTGTAAAATGGGGACAATTATAGTGCCCATGTCTAGAGGTATCTGCCAACCACGTGAACGAACGCAGGCAGCGCACCCCAGCCTACAGTTTGACACTGGAAACACTCAGCGCGTGGTGCCAGCTGTTTTTATTGCTATTATCATGATGCTAGCCCTCTTCCAAGAATCACCCACACCCGCTTCCGGTTCTCCCCCACCCCAACACTTTCTTCCCACCCTCAACTGAGTGGAGGAAAATCTAAGTGCAACGTACTAAGACACACTCTTCCGTTTCTACCTCATTCCTCCTCTTCCAACAAATGAGCTCTGAAACAAAATAGATCCCAGAGCCATCGACAGTAGCCCAGACCCTTGGGACCAGAGAGGGGGTGGAAGCTCTGCTCAGGCGGGCGTTGACAGAGCATTGAGGACTCAGAATCCAGGAGGACAGCCCAGGGAGCCAGGCTGCATGTGAGATGGCTATCGTCTCTTCTCTGCCACTGCGGAAATCAGCTGGGCTCTTTCCTGAGAAATCTGATGCTGCTGTAAAAAATAATAATAATAAAAATGCACAGCAGCTTCAAATGTGGGCATAAAGCGATCTCCCTGGGGAAGCGGCTCTAGTTATGTCCGCTACTAATACTCAGGGTTCGTTCAACAACCGTTTCTTTGTGTTGTTCAGCTCCCCAGCGCACAACCCGTGTTCGATCCGTGTTTTGCAGGGGACCAGGAGTGCTAACCTCCCTGCATTTCTCCTCCTTTCATAGCAGTTGGGATCCATGGCAGCCTTCTTCTCCCGGGCTTTCATCTCTGCATCCCTCCATTTCTGCCTGCAGCAGTGAAGCATCAATTATACACTCCAATTATGTGATTATACATATTTTCACTAATTAATAATAATTCTTGCTACGCATCCCGCCAACTCCCGTTGGAGGACTTCAGAGGGCATTTCAGAGGATAACTGCGGCTTTACCACCTGGGGGGAATGAACTGGGCTATAGAACTCTGGGGATAAAAGGGAAACTGAGGCACCACCATGTACCTTCAGGAAGTCTGTGACAGAGGCAACCACTGAATCTAATACTTGGCTTTGTCTTGGCAGAGGATTTGTTCAAGCAGATGGCCCACTGGATGGGGAGATGGCAGGAAGAAGAAAGTAATTTATTAGCCCAGGGATAGTACTTTGTAGGTGTTCATTTGGCTGTCATTAAGGTTCAAAGTTCCTCTTATTTACAGAAATCTGGATGTTTTGGATACACATTATACTATGACTTCTCCTCTTGAGACTACATGTGGGGAAGGAAAGTGACTTTATGATCTAATAAAAGCTTAGCTCTATTTCCCAGAGTCCTATGCAGGAGGGGACTGGTCTGGTATACTCAGGCAGACGCCTGAAACCCAGAACCAATGAAAACCAAGTGTATCCCTCAATATCATGTCCATTGTCAAATTTAATCCTCAAAACAAGATCGTAAGGCAAATTTTACTGTCCCCATATTACAGAGGAATTCAGTTTCTTAAGAGTGACTTATCCAAAGTCACGCTGACTATAAGTGACACAACTGTGACTAAACCCAGGTTCCAGTACATTCCAGAACCTGTGCCTTTTCCACTGTGTCATGTCGATAGCACAACCAATTAGTGGCAGAAGACTCCAGCACTTTGATGCATATGACAAATCCTGAGCTCTAGGAATCAGAGATAAGCCAAACTGACAAAGAGAACAAGACATTCCACACTTAAGCCGAGTCTTCCTGAAGCCAGATTTCATTTTGATTGGGGCACTTAGACAGCAGTCCTAGTCATCGAAAAAAAAATCAATCAAAGCAGTTTTCAGACTGAACAGACTGGTCAGTTGATGGACCCCACCAGCCCAAATCAATTCGTTCATCCAGACTGAGTTAAAACCTTGGTGCCAGCAAGTTGAGTGATGTTGAGATTCAGCCGCACACTCAGCTGCAGAGACTGTGCAGAACTTGGTCCATTCTATGTGTGGACCAGCTCCTCCCCCATAGCCCGACTGCAAGGGGCTGGGGACAGCAGAGATAGCCAGGAGCCCTGAGCCCTCATAGACTTGGAGAGTCCAGGCAGGCTCAGACCTTATGCCCAGGAACAGCAAACCTAATAAAAGGAAGTGAGGCTCTGAGTCCGCCGCCTGCCACTCTGTCTATCAATGTTTCACCCCAGAGGGATCTGCTCGGCAGGGGAGCCCAACAAGGCAGGAGCCAGGCCCTGAATCATCCTCAGGTCTGAGAACCCTGCCTGTCACTTGCCCTAACTGCTCTGGAAAAATGACAGAATCTCAGCATTCTAGCTCCAGCTCAGAAATGTATGCTCGTCTACAGCTCGTCAGTCCTTTTCATAGAACTGATTTGCTGTACTGTGCACTAATTATCTGCATAATCTTCTATTGCCTCTATTAGAGGTTGAAAGAGTTGGCATTAAGATGCTGTTATACACGAAAAGACATACAAATGGTTCATAAGTACATGAAAAGATGTTCAACATCATTAGTCATCAGGGAAATGCAAATTGAAACCACAATGAGATGCCACTACACACTCATTAGAATGGCTACAATTTAAAAGAAAGGAATTGCAAGTGTTGGCAAGGACGCTGAGCTCTGCGTAGCCCTGCACGGCTCCATGAAGTGGACTCTCAGACATTCTCGGGGGAAAGCAAAATGGTACAACAACCACTTTGGAAGAATAGGCAGTTCATTAAAAAGTTAAATATGCACTTTACCCTAAGACCCACCAATTCCACTTACAGGTATCTACCCATGAGAAACAAAGTTCTGTGTCCACACAAATACCTCTACATGAATGTTCATATCAGACTTCTTTGTAATACTCCAAACTAAAAGCAACCCAAATATTCATGATCAGTAGGAAAATGGATAACAAACCATAGTGCATCTGTGCAATCAATGGAATATTGCTGGGAGTAGGGGGAGGAACCAATTACTCATAAATGCAATAAAATGGATGAATCTCCAAAAAAAATATATGCCAAGTGAAAGAATACAGGCACAAAAGGGTATGTGTTATATGATTCCATTTATCTGAAACTCTAGAAAAGAGAAATCTAATCTCTTGTGGCAAGAAAGCAGATCAGTGATTGCCTGGGACCAGGAGCGACTGGGAGATTGAGTAGGAAGTCGCAGCGGGGATGCTTGGGGGTAATGGAAATGTTTATATCTTGATTGTGGTGGTGGTTTCGTGAGAGTTTCATTCATCAAAACTCACTGAGCTCTAAACGCTTAAAATAGGTCTATAAATTATACCTCAATAAAGTTGGGGGAAGGCCGTGGATAAGATTATTACGAACAACCTCAACTTTGGATTTAAATAGATGACTTGGAGTTAACAGCACTTAAATCTAACCCAAAGTTAAAATAGAACGAATATCAGATAAATGTTCAAAAAGGAACACACACACACACTTATATATACTCAACATACACACGAAGCTTACATGCACTCACAGATACATACACATGCACTCACACACTCCCAGACACACACACACACACACACATGCATACACACAGACACACAGAGGTCACACATATATGCACTTACATGCTATTATGAGACTGTCCTGGGGACCCAGGAATTCCTGAAAACTGCCCCTAACGTGTTTTCTTAAAAGGATGGGCTATATACAACAAAGGAATAAGGCAAGACAAAGAAATGTGGTTTTGTGAGCCCTGGCTTTGTTCTCAAACCTACTACAGAGCTCCTGTGAAAGGTTCCATTTCCTAGATCAGTTTGCCTTGAAAGGCATAAACCAAATAAGCCCCCATCTCTCCTCCTGCTCCCAATACCTACACCCAAGTCTCCCAGTGTGCCCTTCCCATCTACGTGGCACCACCAGCACCAACAAGGAGCCACAGAAGGGCAGTCACCCCTCAGGCATATTTCACTCTCTAGGGCATCAGCCACTGGTCCCAAAGCCTAATCCATGTCAGCTGTGTCCTTACTCTAAAACAGAGCTCAAAGAATCAAATTCCTTCAGGGCCTGCCAGGCAAGGTCAATAAATGGGTGAAATGGGCCACTGTGAGGCAAGAGAGGGAGGGGGAATTGTGTTTGGCCAAGAAACCCTCAAGTCCTGAATAAGAAGAGCACAAGGCCAGAGCTGTCCATTGTTGGTGTTTGGGAATATGGAACCAGTATGGTCAGGATTGCTGGTTTTTTCAAAAGAAGCCAAAAATTCAGACTTCCATATCAACTTCTTAATTTTAGATACTGGCAGCAATAAAAATATTCGAAACATGGCATGAATCAAGCAAAACACACCCAGTCAATGTCCCCTTTGGGCAGAGACCATGGCACTGTGTAAGGGCTGTATTCCCTGAAGAAAGGAATGGGCTTAGCCTTCCAGTCAACGCATGAATCAATTCAACATCCCCAGCAAGTCATTTTCCAGCCCATTCTTAAAATATCCAATGACTGGGAGACTGACCACTCCATCATGGGACTGTGTGTTCTCCCTCCTGTCCCCTTCAGCTGGCTCTGATCATTCCTTCAGGACTCAGCCAAGATGTTACCTACTTTGGGAATCTGTTCCTGATCCCTCATGTCTACCTTGGATACTCCTGATGTGTGTTTCCATGTCCTGTCCCCAGATTTCTCTTATCTCAATTCGGTCCATACTTCAATACATATCTGTCTCCCCCAGGCTGAGAGTTCCTACAAACAGAGATTAAAAAACAGTGGTTAGCACACATAGTAGGTACATCAGCTAGCATTTTCTGATCGCAAGTGATAAAAATTCCATCAGACTCCATTCAATGCTCAGGAAATGTATTCTCCATATAAGTGACCAGGACAGCTCGAGAATGACTTGAGTTGGGGGTTCATACAATGTCAACCACGCCTGTCTCACCAGTCTCTCCTCTGTACTCAACTTCCCTGTCAGCACCCAGGCAGTAGCAAGACAGTGACCAAAAAGAGCTGATCCCAAGTGTATTTGGATACCTCATGAATAATCCCTTTTATAGATGAGTAAATAGAGACTTGAAGATGTAAAGTAGCATGCTCAGGGTCACATAGCTGTGAGTTACAGAAGGGAGGAAGCCAAGTAAACTATTGGCCTCCAGCCCGCGCATTGAACACCATGCAATTGTGCCTTTTTCCTAGTTAGCTCCAGAAGTGGCCTCTTACAGCCAGGCAACTTTGGTTTAAATGGTACAATTACAGGTGGCTGAGAGACATACCACCCTCCTTTATACCACCTGTGATGTCAACAGAATACAGAGGTGGAGGGAGCAGAATAATGTCAAAAAAGAGAAGTGCAACAGGGACACCCATCCATGGCACACCTGGATCTCAACCACTGGCAGAGAGGGGTTCCCTGTCATTTGGTGTGATTTCTGAGCTCTTCCCTGGCCACTGTCCTCCAAGACCACATTCCGTATGGGCAATGGGGAAGATGTAGCCTTTGGAAGCAGCTCTCTACCTGATGGGGTAGTGGGACCCACCAGTTGATTTCCTTGGATGATGAGCATCTTAGATAGGTTATTGGACAGATGGATGTCTCTCTTACTGAAGAATCCTCAGATCTTTGGGAAGTTATTGGTGTCCACCTTCTGTCTGCTCCATAGTTACACCTGAAGCCCCACTGTTCATGAGCCATAGTCTTTGAATGCACAATCTGCCAGTGCTCTGACCAGGCCCCCAGCCAAATCTGGCTGGTCTCCATCTTGACCCCACATCCCTCAGCAAAAACAATGGCCTGGAGGCTGGGAGTGGAGTCTTGGTTCTTTGATCCCAGCTGCTCTGAGCAGGGGGCTCATCACAGGGGGTGCCTGGGAAAGGTCTAGAGGACTCACATGTTTCTGGGTTGCCGCTCTCCTATCTTCTTGGATGCTACTTTTAGTTGGGAAAGATCATTCAGCTTTCTAATTATGCAGGTCTCCACATTTCTGATTCTCAGCTGTTATGGATTTCAGGTCACAAGTAGGGAATGGATGTCTCAGGAGATCTCACCAGGAGCCTAATATAAATGTGGCTGGCTTTCAAGAAAGCCACATTCAACCTAAGCTTGTCACTGTCTACAGGACCTTACTAAAGGTCACTTCTATTTAACAAGGACTTCAACCTTTCAGCCCAGGAACCATGAGTCCTCACCACCCAGGGCTGCCACTCAGCCAACTCCACATGTGTGCTCTGTCACCTGTATACCCCCACTCCTAGAACTAATATCTTCATCCATTTTGTTCAAAATAACAAAGGAAACAAAACCAACACAAGTGAATATAAGTATATGGCCTCATAGATGTGAAAATGCTGAACTGGGGCTCCAAGAACAGCTAGATCCAGGAGCTCATGCAAGCACGGGTGTGGTTTTTTGGTTTCTTGGGTCTGCTGTCTTCCACATTTTGTTTTCTTCTCCGGTGTTCTATGGTTGTGCATGGATCCAGACCCCCCACATCCTCACCAATTATTATCCAGCAGGTTAAAGCTAGAACTTTCTTCTTCAACAGTCAAAGAAAAACTCCAAATCCTTTCTTATTGGTCTAAATTGGTCATACGTCCATTCTTGAAAGAATTACAGATGATCCCTGACTTACAGTGGTTTGACTTAAAGTTTTTTTTTATCTTAACCATGGTACAAAAGAGATACACATTCAATAGAAATCACACTTGGAATTTCACATTTTGATCTTTTACTGGGAGAGCAATGCCATTTGATCCTCTCTTGTGATGCTGGGCAGGGGCAGAGAGCCACAGTTCCTGGGCAGCCCTGTGATCGCGAGTGGAAACAACCACTGTGTTCTGCTGCCAAGATGGGATGTTTCATAGGTTAAGTGTACTCAATGCATTTTCAACCTAATGGTTTTTTCAACTTACAACGGGTTCTTCAGTACATAACTCCATCCTAAGTCAAGCCAGAGAGATCCAGTGCTCTGATTGGCCAGCACGGGTCACATGCCCACCTAGAGGCAGAGTCAACCTTACCCAAAAGACATGGGGTAAGAAAAGGGGACCTCTTCAGAAAGAGTCTGGAGTATGGCCATCTCCTACAAGATGACCCTCCTACACAGATACAGAGGAAGAGATGCTCAAGGTGAGGTGCCGGGGAAGGGGCACAGCTTCAGTGTCCTCTCTGGATTTGTGGTCTTCCAGGAACCTCCTACAGGATGGAGTAGACAAGAAATCTACATGATTGGTGCTCAGCAGATATTCATCTTGTGAGTGAACAAATGAGTGACCAACCCTCTCACCTGAGCAGAAGAGCATTCTGGAAAGAAGGAAGACAGAGCAGTTTTCTTCTCTGCTCAAAGAAGAGCTGGAGATGAGAGCATTCACATGGGTGTATGCCCCTCCGTGGCTTGGGATTACCCACCTCACTGAGGCAGTAGGCAAATGCTGAGCCCTGAGGACCTGTCTGCAGGTAGCCAGTTCTCAATGGTCTGTATGTGGCAGACGCTCCCTGGATTATCCAGGTCAGTCTTTAACCCTAGCCTAGAGTCCCCTGGTACTATGGGATTCCAAACAAAACCCAAGGGGCCAGGCTACATGACTTGAAAGGTCTCTTTCTTCAATAAGCTTTGCCCCATCTACTACCATCCACAGTGCATGCCCAGGGAACGCTGGTTCACTTCCATGACTGTCTGAGCAAAGCAGACAGGAAAGCAAATCCGCTCATGGCAGGAGTCGGCAGGGCGTGGGGCTGGAGTGGGCGGCCATAAAAGTCCTCCCAGAGAAGGGCAGGGGAGGGGATGAAGAGAGGATGATTAATGGGTACAGGGGTGCAGGCAGGATAAGAGGAACAACTCAACGTTCTCTAGCACAGTAGGGTGACTGTGGTTGACAACAACTAATTGGATATTTTCAAATAGCTAGTAGAGAGGGTTTGGAATGTTCCCATCACAAAGAAACAGTAAATGTCTGGGGTGATGGATGTGCCAATTACCCCAATCTGATTGTTACACATTGTATACATGTATTGAAATGTCCCATTGCACCCCATAAATATGCACAATTATTACGTGTCAATTAAAAATAAGAATATATTGAAAAACCACCCCAGACCCAGACCTGGAGATGAGAACATGCACCTGGGTGTATTCCTACTCCGTGACTCAGGGCTGTCCATCCACCTTGCCACCTCCAGCCTCTGGCATGGGTACTAGGATATCACATTCCTGGCCAGTGGTCGCACTGTATGACCAGAGTGTTTGTACTAACTGCCACTGACCATGAGTCCCTTCCAAACTTGCTTAGGGGCCATCATGAGTTGGGTTCCCAGAAGCAAATCCTGAGAAAGGGACACATGTTCAAGGCATTCTTTGGGGGAAGGGGGTGGTTTTTTGGGTGGTGGAACCTGAAGAGACCAGCCAGGTAGTGGGACAGTTGGAACAGGAAAGAAGACAAAGGGACTGGTTTCAGAAGTCCAGCCTCAGCCTGAACCCCTGGAATGCTCTGGAGCGTAGGTTAAACCGCGGAGCTGTTTGCTTTCCCGTCTTGGGGCAAAGGTACTGGGCTGGATTTCCCATACTGCCCTGCCTACTCCCAGGCAGGCTGGGTGGCGAAAAGGAAAGGTCTGTTTTGTCTTTCCTCAGCTCTCAGTCAGCACACAAGGTGTCTGGCCCTGGATGTGTAGGGGGCAGTCCCCACACACCAAGCCATCATTTCTAGAGCAGAGACCAGCTGAGCATCCTCTAATGTTGCATTTAGTTATTTATTTATTGGTACCGGGGATTGAACCCAGGGGCACTTAACCACTGAGCCACGTCCCCAGCCCTTTTTACATTTTATTAGAGTTGCTTAGGGCCTCGATAACTTGCTAAGGCTGACATGATCTCCTGCCTCAGCCTCCTGAGTCGCTGGGATCATAGGTGTGTGCCACCGCGCCCAGCAGCCTTCTCTAATTTAAACCATTTCTGACACCGTCTACCAGGAGGCAGCTCTGATCCCACAGGCGGGGGCCCAGTCCCCAAGACTTCCCTCTTCCACACACCAGATGCCAGTCTCAGCCCCAGGTTGTTTTGCCTTTGCTTCTGGCCAGGAATCACACTATAAATGGGTGTTCCTGCAGCCCCCTACCTGGGTACAATTAAATTGCTTAAGCAGCTCAAGGAATGCAGGGAAACATGGTTCTGGTTTATTATTAAGGAGTCAGAAAGACTGCGGATGAAGAGAGGCTCACAGTGAGGTGCAGGGGAAGGGGCAGGGAGCCTCCATACCCTCTCTGGATGTGTCGTCTTCCAGGAGCCTCTACTGTCTGGAGGCTCCCCAAACCGTGTCCTTGTGGGGTTTTATGGGGACTTCATTGCATAGGCATGAGTGCTAACAGACCTGGTGGGGGAACCCAGCAAGGCCTGTCCGGATTCTTCTTGGCCTCCTCCCTCCAGGGCGTGGGGCCGGGCCCTCTGGAATGAGGAGGGTCAGTAAGAATTCCTTTATGATAAGCTCTAAGACAGGAAGGCAGGAAAGGCCAGAGTGAGAAGAGAGCCTCTAGTTTTTATGGCCTGATTTGGGAAGGGAGTTATGAGTCAGGAATCACGTTCAAAAACAAAACAAAACAAAATACGTGACATAATAACACACACGCCCAGCTGTGGTGCTTCCGGGGCCCAGGAGTGATCCTTGAGGTTCTGTAGGTGTGAACTGCAGGCAGAAGAAGCAGGGACCAGCGCACAGAAGCGGGGACCCAGGCCAGCACCACCTGTGTCTACAACAGAGGAAAAGCCCAGAGGTGTCATCACCTTCCCCAGGCCCCACGGGAGCAGGCAAGTGGGAGCCTCCAGGGCCCCGGGCTCCTAACTTCTAGAAGGTTCCCCCCAGCTCCCCGACTCCTGCCCTTGCTAGTGTGTCATCTCTCCTTGGTTCATCAAGCAGGACACTGGGTGTGAATCTTGCTGGAATCTGCCCCGAACACTCCCCTGCCTCCACCTCAGGGCTTCAGCCTCAGACACTGCTCTGCATCCTGATTTTCCCTGAAACTGCTCTTCTGCCTCCATTTCCTCCTCACCAGATGGATTATAGCAAGTCCGCTTTCTGCATCCATTACGTCACAAATCATTAAGCATATTGACACAAAGTGGAGTGGCCTGGTGATTGCAAAGGGGATAGGTGTTTTTCCATTGCTGAGCAGAAAGTTGCTGTCACCTTGTTCAAATTGTCTAGGGTCCCACACACTCCAGGGGCCAAAAGCCAGTGGCCCCCTTCCTGCTCCTTAGGCTTACGGGGTGGAACAGAGGTCATGGTGGTTGGTCCTCTGCAGGAATCTTTCCCAGGTCACCACTCTGAGAGCTGATCTTCAGAAACCAGAGACAGCAGGGCTTGCCAAAGGGCAGCTCAGCTCTGAATCCATCCAACAGCAAAAGCCGGTTGAACATACAGACATGGCTTCCTCATGTAGGGTGCAGCCCAAGATGCCCTCCTTCAAGGAGCCCAGGATGCCCTCCAAGGCTGTCTCCCCAGCCCCTGCTTCTGGGTATCATTTTCTAACACTGTCTCACTAAGCTCACAATAGCGGCTTGTGGCTCCTATTTTTGTCAGCATTGTATGAGGGAGGCCCAGAGAAGGACAGTGACTCTCCCCAGGTCACACGGCTAAAAAGTACCAAGGGTCGGTTTCCAAACCCAAGACTGTCTGGCTTTGCATTCAGTATCATGCCCACAAAGCTGACTTTTTTGTCTTTCAGCTGAGGTTCTCCCTCTGAAGTCCCACTCAACAGTCCCCAGTATAAGTGCCTTTGGATATTTAAATCAATTCCAATCTATTTGTAACCTAATTCCACCAAAATGAGAGCCATCTCTTTATTTACCCCACGAACAGGTATTTACTAGACCCGCAGGCTTCCTTTTCCAAGATATTCCTTCATGTGTGTTTTTTAACTGTATTTTATTTATTTATTTGTTTACTTATTTATTTTTATGTGGTGCTCAGGATCGAACCCAGGGCCTTGCACATGCAAGGCGGGCGCTCTACCGCTGAGCCACAATCCCAGCCCCTTCATGTTTGTTTTTAACACACGTGGAGGGAGAAGAAAGCAGTGAGGAGGGGGTAATCATGAGATGTGGTAGACCAAGAACGCCCCCACCCCCTGCAGAGGAGACCACTCACATACCCCCAGGACAAGGCCCTCTCCGGTTTTGTGTTGGAGGTGCCTTGTGGGTCTCCTCTGATAGGGGGTGTGGCCTGTGTGCACGGTCCTGGGGTTCCCCCAGCTCCACCTTTCCCTGGTCCCTCCCCACAGGTCCTCCCCACCCTCGTGGCTCACGGGATTCACCCTCACCTCTGTGGGAAGCCCCCACAAGCTCTCCCTGTTGGTCTCTCCCGGGAGGTGCGCAGGTCAGGAGCAGACTCCCACTGCTCCGGCAGAAGCCTCCATGGAAGAATAACTGTGTTGTGATTTTCAAAGGAAATTGAAATCTCCTCTTTACTGCTTTCTAAATGAACCTTATAATTTTTTTCCCTGTCTACAACATCCCTGTGAACTGCCTCCTCTGTGAAGGAGAATGTGGAGATGGCAGGCCACCAGGCTGGGCACGCGCCCCTGGCAGGTCCCTAGCGGGAGGCAGGGTCCACTACTGAGGCCAGGAGCCTCCACCACCAAGCAGCCTCTCCCTCCCCACTCCTTTCCCACAGATCCGAGCCTCTGAAATGGAACCAGCCCTATCAAGCCTTAGGATCAAGCCTGAGTTGTCAAGGGGTTCCTGGGTCAGACCCCCTGGCCTGTCAGCAGGAGCCGGGCTGGGGCAGGAGGAAGACACCATAAGACAGGAATAGCAGGGTTTTCCCGGGTGGGAGCTCTGGAGGGCAGTGGGGGTGTGGTTTAAAGGGTGGGAGGAAGATCATGGGGAGGCTGAGAACAAAAGGGAGCACTGATAGAAAAGTCATAGAAGATTCTAGAAGGGATGCAAGGGGGCTGGGGCAGGGAAGAGAAGGAACCCAATCAAGGGCAGCATGGGCAATGGCAGGCACAGCAATGACTGTCCCTCACAGGTCTGGGCCACACATAAGCCTGAACTTCTCCAGGCCTGCTTTTTGGGGACTGGGGGCAGAGGGTGGGGGCGATAAATGAGGGACACATTGTGGCCTCATTAGGAGCAGGAAGAAAGAAGTAAGTGCAGTCAAGGGGTGAGCCAAGCCATTCCTGTGCCTTGGTGAGAGCCTGTCCCAAGTAACAGGCTCCCTTGAGGTGGCAGTCTTGGCTATCTGGGCTGCAAATCTACCATTTTCCACTACACGCTACTGGCTACTCGTGAAAACAAAGGCGCAATCCTCAGTTAGGTGCAGACCTCTTAGCTTACTGAAGGGCCGACCCACCCCTGTGGCTGTGTGCCGGGGCCAGGGCCAGGGGAGGGCAGAGCCTCACTCAGCACCTTCTCTCCTGTCGGAAAGCTGTGTGCAGGTGGGGACTGGTGCTTCCCTCACGCGTGTGTCGTGGGGTTGCAGGTCTAAGGTCCTTTAGAGATGGGAAGGGCTGCAAGAACAGGACTTGGGGACCTCGCCTCCTGGCAGGAGGACATTGCCTAAGGCAGCAGACTTGCTGAACTGCCTGGTGTCCACCTCAACAGGAGATAGGAAGTTGGGGATGGCAGAGTGGAGCAAGGACACGGGGGTGGGGGGTGGCTTGCCACACCGTGGATGTGATGAGAATGGAGGAACTTTTTGTGGATCAAGGGACACTGCAGAAGGTAGTGGCTTTAGCCACAGGTAGCCTCCCATGAGGACAGCCTGTGAAGCAAAGGGACAGTTCCCCCAATTCAGAGGAGCCAGGATCTTAAAGAGTTGGAAGGAGCTGACTGACCTAGATCTGCAATTTGGAAAGTTTGGTGGCAGGAAATCGGCATTACCCTGAGGAGTAGTGACACCCAGACACCCAGAGCCCCAGTCAGTGGGTCAGTATGTGGTACTAGGCAAATGTCCCTCCCTTCCCTCTCGTCACCTGTGTACCTGGTGAGGGAAGTCACGGGGAAGTTGTCCCCCCCCAATCACTACCAGGGTGGGTGGAGGAGGTGGCGCCCAGCCCCATTCCAGCCCCAGGGCGCAGCTTCCAGTGGGGAAGAAGGTGGATTTCAATCCTCTGGGAGACTGGAGTCTGAGGCTTGATTTATTTATCAGCCAAAAGGAAGCTATAGAGTCTGCCCAAGATGTTGTCAAGGGACAGAAAAGCACACAGTTTCACCAGCCTGCAGTTGAAACAGCAACATGAGAAGAACATTTTAAATAAATATTTCATGTTAATGCCACCAGCCGAATCTAACCTGAATGATAAATCAATTACACAAGGGACAAGGACTCCCTTAGACAAGCTCAGGTACACACACATATTAGAAAGAGACATACGGAATAATAAACAAGGGATGCAGGAGCCCAGGGACATCTAAAGTGAGGCCAAGCTCCCAGGCAGGAGAGCCAAGACCTGCCGGGGAACTGAAGCTGTCCAGTCTCCAGCCAGCCCAGGTCACAGTAGAGATCCTGGCTCTGCCACCTGTCTATGTGAGCTTGGGAGAGCCAGTAAACACCTCTGTGCCTCAGTTTCCTCATCTATAAAGTGGGAGAATAGCTCCTACCCAGGAGATAGGTATGAGGATTAAATGAGTTGATACAGGGACGGGTCTTAGATCAGCACCGGGCTGGCCTTCATCCCTGCCTCTGGCGTCCCACAGTGTGGCTCTCCAAGCCCCTGCATCTCTCTCTTCTCTTCTCCCCTTGCCACCTGCTGACACCTTGCCTGTTGCTGATCCTGCTGAGGGCTCAGAGAGCCTGGATGGAGCTGGTCCGTGGAGATCTTCCCGGGGGTCTGACGGCAGAGCAAGATGGGGACTGATGGACTGTCCCTATGAAGATCCTGCGGGGACACTGCCTCCTGCCTTGTCCACCAGGAACTGGGGAAGCTGGAATCCCTGTTCTGCTCTAGGAGGCTCCTGCTCCTCCAGGGACCTCCAGTTTCATTCTGGAATCTTCTCTGATGCCTCTCCCACCTTGTCAGCCATAGAGAGCACACTGCATCTCAGGCCTCTTTACTCCAGATGGGCAAGGAAATTGTGTCACTAGCCTGGCAGGAACAACATCTAGAGACCACAAAGGGATTTTGCAAACCCCCACCTCTCCCTCCCACTTCCTCCTTGGAAGATACTGGATGGTGTTTGTCTATATTTCTTAGAGTATCCTCCTCCCACCCAGCCACTCAACTGGGGATGCACCAGAGTAAGGAAGATCCATATTTACTGAGCTCACACTAAATGCTCTGCTTGTAGCATTATCTCATTTAATCCATTAGTAGGAGGTCCTGAATGCCCTCAGGGAACTCCTTGGAATTATGGATAGTTTCAGGAAACAAACCCCAGGATTTCAAAGGTTTGAAGACAGCTTCCACTTCCCCTAGCATCCCCTCAACAGTTCTTATTTCTGCCTCTTTCCTGAATGCAGATCATCAACCCTAAACCCTGGAGTCATCTGGGCAGATGTTTTGATAATCGAGGCGAATGCCCTGCCCCTCTGAAGAGAGTCAGGGTAAGAATGCGTTGGCTAGGCAACCCCTGGTGCAGCCCAAAGACTGGGCACCTCTGTTACACCGGTGCCAAGGAAGCTTCCACAGTGGCCTGTTTGTCCCACCTTCTTATTGAACTGATGTAGACCCGTGGAGCAGAGAGGAGAAGTGACTGGCCACAGGTCCCCCGGAGCCTGGTCTCTAGCATCGTGAACTTCCTTCCCACCATGCTCAGCAAAGGTCTCTTCTGTCCTCCAAACCAGCTTGCCCTGGAAGAGCCTTCAAGAGAGATGTCAGATGGCTGAGCTGGTGCTGGGCCCCTCCCCTCCTCAGCCCGCCTCCTTCCTCCCAGGATCCAGCAGCCTCCCTCCACCAGGCCTCAGCCTTGGGCTGTTGCAGAACAGGACAGAACAGAATGCTGGTCCCGCAGCCTCGTCATGCTGAACTGTAATTGCTTGTTTCCCTGCTGCATTCACGCAGGAGAAAAGAGCTCTATTGTAGTCCTGGTGTCCCCAGAGCCCCGCGCAGGGCCTGGCCGAGCCAAGGAGCTCAGTGTTTTCTGGTGAATTCTATAAAGGGACTGAGTTAATGACTTCATTCCTTACTCTTTTTAAGGTATTAGCTGATATTTTAAGGGCAACGCTTAGCCCAAAGGCAAAACATGTTAATGGTGGAATTTTAGCATCCTCGCCTGAGGAGATTTCCTGAAGTTTCTCAAGTCACCTGTAATTGAGTCCTGCAAGCTCCAAGAGAGGCTTTTTCTAGCTCTACTCCCTTGACCATCAGATGGGCCCCGAGACCCTTTCACGTCTCCATGAGGGATCACCAGGCCTCTCCCCTCTTTCTCAGGGTTCCAGGTGGCTCTAGCTGACTGAGGAGCCAGCTCACCTCGGATCCGCTTCCCATCCCTCCTCCTGTCAGCAAACACACCGCCCCAGGCTCTGAACCGACCAGGAGAAGGAGTCTGACAGCCCCATTTAGCAGCCTCTTCCAGGCCTTAGCAGGTGGGGCTGCTCCTACCGGGGCCAGGAGGGACAGGGCCTTTCTTTGGGGGACAGTGAGTGGCAGGCCAGTGACTGGCATCAGAAGCCTCTTGGTGACCTACAACCTAACCAAGCCACTCCTCTCAGCCGTTGGACTTGTAAGAGGGGGATGGACGACAGGAGAGGCAGCCTGCTGGGGTCCCAGGCCCAGCTGAGTAGAAAGGCCGAGGAAGCCTTTCTGAGTGACTGATTCACTGAGCAGGGTGCTGGCGGGAAAGGAAGAAGCCAAGCTATTTCCTGGGCTCCTGCTCTGCCTTGTGAGACAGGCTTACTGCAATACAGGGCCCAGAGTCCCTGTGGCACTTACTTACCCAATGTCTCCCCTTCCCAGCACTCTGGACGTCCCTGGGAGGTGCTATTCAATCCCCTCCCTCCTTTGCTTCTCAGGGAACCCTCAGAGCCTGTCTATCCTTCCTGCTGCCCCCCTGAAAGCATTGAGACTCCAGGACCTGAAAACCTCAAGCTCCTGGGTCCTCATGCACCAATAGCCAACAGGCCCTGAGGCCCTGAGGCCCTCTGTAGAGAGTGCCTGCCTCACTGCACACCATGGCTGCCAGCCTCCCTCAACCCCATGTGGTTTATTCTCTTCTTGGACATCGGAGGCACAGGAAGCCCAGAGCAGTTCAGACACTATCCAGAGTCAAGGCATGCAGCAGAGCCAGGAATCAAATCTGGGCTTCAGAGTTCATCTGTCATTTGTCTTCTATAACCAGAAATCTTCACTCTGGCCAACCCTGAGGGAGAAGTGGGAGGTGGCTTCTGCCCAGTGCTCTCCAGACACCCCAGCAACAAACCAGTGGGGGAGGGCAGGCGTCACCGTAAGCTTCTAGAACAAGATGGGGCTTGAAGAAAGACTCAGGCGAACACTGTCTAGATGAGAAAAATTGGGAATATTTTCATGAGCCTGAGAAATGTACTGGAGTTTAACTCTTAAGGTTAGATTTTTTTCCTGACTTTTTTTTCCTCTCAAGTTTTTGCTACAGAAGAATATTTCACACATACAGAAAACTTCAAAATATAATACAATAATATCCCTCATGCTCACAATTAACATTTTGTCAAGTTTGCTTTGTGTGTGTTCCTAGACTATTTGCGTAAAAGCTACAGACACGAAAACAGTAGCCTCCTAAATTTTAAGACCTTTTCTTTTAAAAACAAGTACATTCTCCTACCAAAATGTCATTGCTACACTTAAGAAAAATCAAAAACTTGCTAATATTATCTAATATCTAGTCCATTTTTAAATTTTGATAATTGTCCCCAAATGTCTTTTATAGATGATTTTTATTTTTATTTTATTTTATTTTTTTAATTTTTTATTGTTGGCTGTTCAAAACATTACATAGTTCTTGATATATCATATTTCACACTTTGATTCAAGTGGGTTATGAGCTCCCATTTTTACCCCATATACAGATTGCAGAATCACATCAGTTACACATCCATTGATTTACATATTAGATGATTTTTAATACCAAACTCCAATCAGAAGTATTTCATCGGGTTGTGACTTTGACTTCTATTTAGTCTCTTCTATCTAAAATTGTCGTCTAAAATGGTCCCTCCATAAACTATACTACAGAGCAAAGTAACAAAAACAGCATAGTATTGGTACCAAAACAGACTGGTAGACCAATGGTACAGAATACAGGACACAGAGACTAACCCATAAAACATGTCAAGAACATGCATTGGAGAAAAGATAGCCTCTTCAATTAATGGTGCCGGGAAAACTGGAAATCCATATGCAATAAAATGAGATTAAACCCCTATCTCTCAACATGCACAAAACTCAACTCAAAATGGACCAAGGACTTAGGAATACAACCGGTGACCCTGCGTCTAACAGAAGAAAAAGTAGGCCCTAATCTCCATCATGTGGGATTAGGCCCCAAATTCCTTAATGACTCCTGTAGTGCAAGAATTAAAATCAAGAATCAATAAATGGGATGAACTCAAACTAAAAAGTTTCTTCTCAGCCAAAGAAACAATCTGTGGGGTGAATAGAGAACCTACCTACATCTTGGGAGCAAATCTTTACCCCTCACACATCAGGTAGAGCATAATCTTTAGGGTATATAAAGAACAGAAAAAGTTAAACACCAAAAATAAATAAATAAATAAAAATAACTTAATAAATGGGCCAAGGACCTGTAGAGACACTTCTCAGAAAAGGATATACAATCAATCAACAAATACATGAAAAAATGTTCATCAACACTAGCAATTAGAGAAATGCAAATCAAAACCACTCTAAGATTTCATCTCACTCCAATCAGAATGGCAACAATTATGAAGACAAACAACAATAAGTGTTGGTGAGGATGTGGGGGAAAAGGCACACTCATACATTGCTGGTGGGACTGCAAATTGGTGCAGCCAATATGGAAAGCAGTATGGAGATTTCTTGGAAAATTGGGAATGGAACCACCATTTGACCCAGCTATCCCTCTCCTCCGTCTATACCCAAAGGACTTAAAAACAGCATACTTCAGGGTCACAGCCACATCAATGTTTATAGCAGCACAATTCACAATAGCTAAACTGTGGAATCAACCTAGATGCCCTTCAGTAGGTGAATGGATAAAACAAAAAAATGTGGCATATATACACAATGGAATATTATTCAGCAATAAAAGAGAATAAAATCATGGCATTCGCAGGTAAATGGATGGAGTTAGAGAAGATAATGCTAAGTGAAGTTAGCCAATCCCCCAAAACCCAAGGCTGAATGTTTTTTTTTGTTGTTGTTGTTTTGTTTGTTTGTTTTTGATATAAGGAGGCTGATTCATAGTGGGGTAGGGAGCAAGAGCATGGGAGGAATAGATGAACTCTATATAGGGCAGAAGGGTTGGAGGGGAAGGGACAGGACATGGGGTTATTAATGATGGTGGAATGTGATGATCATTATTATCCAAAGTACAGGTATGAAGACACGAATTGGTATGAATATATTACGTATACAACCAGAGATATGAAAAATTGTGCTCTATATGTGTAATAAGAATTGTAATGCATTCCACTGTCATATAAAAATTAAAATTGAAATAAAATGGTCCCTCCACCAGTCCCCGCCCCCCACACCCCCGTCATGATATTGATTTTGTTGAAAAGGTCAAACTGGTGGACTTAAGAAATTCCCACTTTCTGATTATTTCCCTGTGGTGCTATTTAACTTGTTACTTTACGTCCTGAATTTCCTGTAGACTGGATGTTAGATCTTGAGTGTGATCAACAATCAAGTCCAAGTTTGTTGGCAAACCAGGCATGGTGGCTCATGCTTGTAATACCAGTAGCTCCAGAGGCCAAGGAAGACTGTAAATTTGAGGCCAGCCTTGGCAATTTAGCAAAGCCCTCAGCAACCTAGTGAGACTCTGTCTCAAAATTAAAAATAAAAAGGACTGAGGAGCTAACTCAGTGGTAAAACTGAGTTCAATCCCTGAGTTCAATCCCCAGTACCCCCCCCCCAAAAAAAAAGAAAGAAAAAAAGTTAGCTTGGGGCTGGGGCTATAGGTCAGTGGTAAAGTGCTTGCTTCAAAAGTGTGAGGCGCTAGGTTCCATCCTCAGCACCACATAAAAAAAATAAATAAATAAAGATACTGCATGTTCATCTACAACTAAATAAATATTTTTTTAAAAAGTTGGCAAGAATACGTTTATAGTAGACAAGATGTCTCTCGTATTCACACCTGTGTATCAGCCCTCTCCTTGAGTGTGAGCTGAATTTTGTGACTGGCTTCTAGTGAAGAGAATACAGCAGACACCAGTTCAGAGATTAGATTATTTTAAAACTGCAGGTTCTGTCTTGAGTTTTTCTCTGTCTGTCTCTTCACCCTGCAGGAAACTAACTCCCCTGTGGAGATCCCAGCTAGCAAGGGGAAAAGTCCTACCCATCACCAGATCTCCCCCACCCCAGTTAAGCCTTCAGATGAGACCCCAGCCCCCGCCAACCACTCAACTGCAACCTATGAGAGACTTTGAGGCAAAGGCTCCCACCCGACCTGTGCCTGGATCACCGACAAGGAGAAGGAGTGCCAGGATCCTTAAGTCACAGAAACTCTGTGGTAATACATATTGCTCGTTTTAAGCTACTGAGTTTTGGGGTATTTGTTTTGTATAGCTTTGGACTGAATGTGTCCTCCCTTTAGACCCCCAAGTTCCTATGTTGAAGCGGTAGCCCCCAGTGTAAATATTTGGAGACAGGCCTTAGGAGGCAATCAGGCTAAAAGAGGTCATAAAAGTGGGGCCCCGGTCTTATAGGACTTTGGCCTTATAAGAAAAAGAAAAGTGTGAGGACCCAGGGAGAATATGGCTTGTCCGCAAGCCAGGAAGAGAGCCCAGCAGAAAGGGAATTGGCAGGCACCTTGATCTGACTTTCCACACTACAGAACTGTGAGAAAATAGATGTCTGTCGTTTGAGCCAACCAGTCTTGTATCTTGCTGTCCCTCCAAGCTACAGGAACACTATTTTGAATTTTAGACACCTAAGAAAAAGTTTGCCAAGGGGACTCTCTCCAGACATCTCTCCACGATTCTTAGAAATCCCTGCTAGACACTTTTAATGGTCAGGGGAAGTGAAGGGAAAGAGTAATGAGGGAAAATGGGCAGGGGGCACTTGAGCAGTCATTTTGTTTCAGGAATGAGCTATACTGGAAAAAGAAACCGAGCCTCCAGACCCCTGAGGTCTGGTCCTCACAGCATTACCAACTTGCTAAGACCAGTGAGCGGGCCCTCCATGTCACATGCAGGTTTGCTATGGGGCCTGGAGAAGATACTGCATGTAGTGGAATGTGGAAAGACACATAGGATAGCATCCCTAGGGCTTGTGCCCCCAGAATCATGTGCCAGAGGAGGACAGGGAGGTGCAGGTGAAGGATCCGAGCATGTGAAGTGTCCTCCCCACAGCTGAGGGCTGTTCACTGGGAGACGGTTGTAAATAACTCAGCACTGCAGTAAGGGAGGGAGGAAGAAATTGGTCCAAGAGAGCTCCCAACTTCCAGCAGGATGCAGAAGGTGGTCAGTGCAGCTCCTCTGGGATACCAGCCTGCAGCCACCTCCATAGCCCAGAGCATATGACATTAACAGCACAATGAATTGGGCAGAGGAAACTGGCTTTGATGCCCACACAACCCCCAGTTTCCAGGACTTGCTCTCTCTCCACTGGGATGGGCTGAATGAAGCTTTCCCACCTCACTTCTCCCGCCCTCCTTCCTGCCTGACTCTATTCCCACCTCTGATTTAAACTTCCTAAAGACAGTTAATCCTGATCAATGGAAACTATTATGGTTGCTTACTCCTGAGCCCTCTGATATTGATGCATGGCAAGAAGGCTTCCTGGGCCTCCACCTGGAGTAATCATACACACTTGGCCTACTTTGAGAAGATTGGAGGCTCCTTACTCCAAATCTTTCCTTCTGCTCAGGTTCAACTCATACTCGCCAGTAGCCACCCCCAGAAACTTCCCATCCCCAGTCCTTTGAGACTAGATGCTGAGGCTCCCTAAAAGCCCATGGCTTAGTGAGCTGGAGGCAAGCATTTCCCATCTCTACAATCAAGATGGTGAAGTGCACCTCAGTGAGTTACTTACACAGGTGCCACCGACCCAGGTCACCGGCAAAGCGCAGAGTGGATCGTTAACAGCCTAAAGGCATGCCAAAGTGCAACAGAGACGCTGGGTGTCTTCTGCCATCAGTCCCTCTCAGCAAAGGAGCCTCACCTGGGTGGGGAGCTGCAGGTGTTTTTCCAGTCTCTGTGAGGCTGGACCTGTCATGCCAGCCCTACGCACGCACGTTCACAGCCATTGTTCAAAAACAACAGGCAGAAATCACTACAAGGAAAGCACAGCCAGCAGGTCCTCAGCCTGCTCAGGAGCCAGGGAGCAGGTTTCCCTGCACACCCTCTCCATCTGAGCACACACAGAACACTCCTACCCATCTCCCTCCACCCTCACGGGAGACCTTCCCCTCAGCTTCTCCCTCCCACCACCTCCACTCACAACACTCAACAGGCCTCACGTCCCTGCCAGGCCCTCGCTTGATCTGAGGAAGTCAGGCTAAGTTCCTGGACTGGCCCACACTTTCCAGAGACACCCTGCTGCACTGTGAGCAGCTGAGGCTCATCTCTGCCTGTCAGCCCTCGCCAGCGTCACACAGTTTTAAGTGCTCCTGTCTTCTGTTCAGCTCAACACACAAGACCTAGTGTTATGAACAGAAGGGTGTTCCCCAAATTTGTATGTTGAAAACTAACCTCCAATGTGCCTATGTTTGGAGATAGGGACTTTAATGAATGTTAAGGCGAGTGGGGAGAGGCCCTGACCCAAAGGATTACTGTCCTTATAGGAAGAAGAAGAGGTATTGGGGATATACACACAGAGAAAAGGCCATGTGAGGACATAGCAAGAAGGCCGCCACCTGCAGGTGAGGAAAGAGGCCACAGGAGAAACCAAACCTACTGGACCTTGATCTGGACTTCAGCCTCCAAAACTGAGAAAATAAGTTTCTGCTGTTTAAGCCACCCAGGGTGTTGTGTTTCGTTGTATCAGCCCTAGCAGACTAATATACCCATATTTACCTATATTTATCCAGACCCAAAGGAAACCAGGGGTATGAAAAGAATAAGGCCTGGCTCCTGTCTGAAGGAGCTTCATAAGAATATGTAAATCTCTGGGCATGGTGGCACACACTATGATCCCAGTCACCCAAGGTGCTGAGACAGGAGGATGGCAAATTCAAGGCCAGCCTGGGCAACATAGCAAGGCCCCGTCTCAAAATAAAAAAAATAAAAAAGGTCTGGGGATGTGGCTCAATGGGAAAGTGCCTCTGGGTTCCAGCTCCAGTACAAAAAAGGAAGGAGGAGGAGGAGGAGGAGGAGAAGACATAAATTAATGAAATAGAATTGAGAATCTGGAAGTAAGTCCTCGCATTTAATAAGCACTCACCTTAGGTGATTTTTCAACACGGATGCCAAGACTATGGTGCTGGAGCTAATGGGCATCTACATGTAAAAGCATGAACTCAGATCACTACCTCACAACATATACCAGAATTAACTCAAATTAAAGGCCTAAATGTAAGAGCTAAAACTATAAAACTCCTAGAAGAAAACATTGGCATTAATCTTTATGGTCTTGGATTAGAGAGTGCTTTTTAGCACAATCAACCAATGAAAAAAATAGATCCATTGGATATCATCAATTAAAACATTTATGCTTCAAAGAACACCAATAAGATAGTATAACTATGATCCACAAAATGAAGAAAATCCTTGCAAATCATGTTCTGATAAGGGACTTGTATCTAGAACATATAAAGAGTTATTAAAACAATAACAATGAGACAAATAAAATTTTCTAATTTAAAAAT
Organism: Marmota monax; assembly: GCF_021218885.2. Classification (NCBI taxonomy): domain Eukaryota; kingdom Metazoa; phylum Chordata; class Mammalia; order Rodentia; family Sciuridae; genus Marmota; species Marmota monax. Next base: position 3,784,953 of record NW_026695234.1, on the reverse strand, counting down.
GGGCAAAGGCTCAAAATAGACTGTTTTCCAAAGAAGACACACAAATGGAAAATAATCACAAGGAAAGATGCTCAGCATCATTAGTCATCAATACAATGCAGATCAAAACCACAAATGAAATAACACTAGGATGGCTGTAATCAAAGAGCGATAATAACCGGCATTGGCAAGGATGTGGAGAATTTGCAGCCCTCATACATTGCTGGTGGGAATGAAAATGAAGCAGCCACTTTGGGAAGCAGGCTGGCAGTCTGGCATGGGGAGACTTGGTTACCATATGATCTGGCAATTCCATTCCTAGGTATTTATACAAGAGAAATAAAAGCATATGTTCAACAACAACTTGGACAGAAATGCTCAGAGCAGCATTATTCATAGCAGCAAAAGGCATAAACAGCCCAAATGTTTCCATTCATCAGCTGATTGTGAAAAGATAAAATGTGGTATATCCTTACCACGGAATAATATTCAGCAACAAAAAGAAATGAAGTACTGATACATACTGTGACATGGAGAAACTCGGAAAACATTATGCCAAGTGAAAGAAACCAATCATAAAGGACCACATATTGCATGACTCCACTTGAATGAAATGTCCAGGATAGGCAAATCTACAGAGACAGGAAGTAGATTTACAGTTATCTAGAACTGGGAGACTGTGTGTGGGTGGGGGTGTGTTTAAGTTTTCTTCTGGGAGTAATAAAAATGTTCTGAAATTTATTGCAGCGATCATCTATGAATGCACTAATCCACTGAATTGTACTCTTTAAATATGTGAATTGTTTTGCATATGAATTATATCTCAATTAAGCTGTTAAAAATATAGTAGGGAGGCTTTCGCTTCTGGAAAAGAGAGTAGATGTACTTTTCTCTGTTTTCTCACTAAGTACAACTGAAAACCCTGAAAATTATATGTAAAGCAAATTTAAGACTCTGAAACATAAAGAGAAGATAGATTTTCCAGGGACCTCAGGACCCAAGCAATGGTGAGTTCTCCAGGTTTCATTTTTTACCTCATATATCCCAGACTTGAAGCAACCTTAAAACACCGACAGAAGCCTGCTGTCTCCAGTAAGACAACAACTTTTAGACAATAACATCTCTACTGCAAATGCCACAGAAAAAACATGGCCCCACTCTCACTTATGCCAAAAAAGGTTTGAGTGAGGAACCTTGACTTCCACCCTTGTAAAGTAGTGACCAAGTACTCCAACTCTGCTGCTGAGGTGAAAGCTGAGTCTTACACTCCGCCTACAAGCCCACCACCAGCCATCCCATGGGATCACAGGGGAGATCACATAGGGACCACCACCATCACACAGTGTCATGGGAGAGGACATGGGGAACCGTGGACTTCCATCCCCACCCAACAGTAATGAAGTGCCTTTCCTCTTCTCCTCTGGGGTGGTACTAGAGGAGGTCTGGTGGAGAGTCAGGACTCTCCCCACTGTCCATTAGTAACAAGGACACACCCACTGTGTTGTCAATGCAGACCACCTGGGAATCTGAAATTCCCATCATTGTCCAGCAAAACAGGGAGCCAGCATCTCAAATCAAGTCTCAACAAAGGCTGAATAGGGATTAGAGACTGCTACCTGCACCTGACAGTAACAATAAATAAACAAGATTCAAATAAGGCCCAGAATCCCATAATATGAAAGTGTCCAGGTTTCAATTGAAATAATTTGTTGTACCAAGAACCAGGAAAATCTCAAACTGAACTATATAATTATAATCAATTAATGCAACACCAAAAGGATGGGGCTATTTGGATTACCTGACAAAAATTTTAAAGTAGCCATGATATTTTAAGAAAATATTTCAGTGAACGATTATAAACAAATTAAAATATAGTATCAGCAAAGAAAGAACACATGTAAGGAACAATCCAGTGGAAATGTTTGAAAAGAAAAACGTAATAATGAAAATGAAAACCCAGTGGATGGGTTCAACAGAAGAATGAAGAGGAGAAAAAAAAAAGTGAGCTGGAAGATAGGAAATAAAAGTTATCCACATGAACAATAGAAAAAACAGATTTTTAAAAACATAAATGCAGCCCCAGGGACCTGTGGGACTATAATAAAAGACCTAATCACATTATCAGAATTCTAGAAGAAGATAAATAAGGTTGAGAAGTTTTCAAGGAAATAATGGTTGGACACTTTTGGAACTTAGCAAGAGACATCAGCCTACAGATTCAAGGATTGTGAACTCCAAACAGAATAAACTCAAAGAAATCCATATAAAGGGGCTGGGATTGTGGCCCAGTGGTAGAGCACTTACCTTGCACATATGAGGCACTGGGTTCGATCCTCAGCACCACCTAAAAATAAAAAAATGAAATGAAGGTATTGTGACCATCTACAACTAAAAGAATATTTAAAAAAAAGAAACCCACATAATGACATATCATAATTAAACTAACAAAAACTAAAGACAAAGAAAACACATCTTAAAATCAATTAGGGGTGAAAAAGGGACAATTTACCTATAGAAAGACGATTTACCGGTATGTAATATAAATTGTAATACATTCTGCTGTCATATATAACAAATTAAAATAAAAATTTTAAAATAATAATAATAAAACATAACCTGCTCTTTAAAAAAAGGAAAAAAGAAAGGAAGGAAGGCAATTTACCTGTAGGCAGAAACTACTGCATTACAGCAGATTTCTTCTATGAAACCATGGAGGACAGAAGGAAATAGAACAATATTTTTCAAGTGCTGAAAGACAAGCACTGTAACCCAGAATCCTATAGGCAGACAAGTAGCCTTTGGGAATGAAAGAAAAATCAGGACATTCTATAATAAGGAAACACGAAGAGAATTTGTCATAAACACCTACCCTAAAGAATGGCTATAAGAAGTTCTTAAACAGAAAGGAAAAGATAATAGAAGGAAACTTGAAACATCAGAAAGGAGAAGGAACAGCAAAAATATGGGTTGACATGGTAGAACCTTCCTTTTTCTCTTGGGTTATCTAAATTATGTTTCGTGGTAGAAGCAAAAAATTATAATAGTCTCTGATGTGATTCTAACTGTATAAAGAGAAAATATTTAAGACATTCAAAACCAGGGGAGGGGTAAATGATGTAAATCTACTTTAATAGATCATCCCACCCAGCAATAGCAGAAAACACGTTTTTTTCAAGTTCCGATAGGTCATATATCAAGATGGCCCATATCCTAGGCCATACAACAAAACTAACAAGAATTGAACAGAATATAGTTTAAAAGAATTGAAAACATACAGAGCATATTTTCCAATTACAATGGAAATTAATAACAGAAAAATAGCAGGGAAATCTCCAAACATTTGAAAATTAAACAACACACTTCTAAACAATGGGTCAAAGAGGTAGTGTCAAAGCAAATTTTAAAAAATGCATTAAATTGAATGAAAATGAAAATACAATAATATTTTCCTTAATGATGGTGATACATTCTGAGAAAAAATGTTGCACTATTTTGTTATGTGAACACATTATAGAGTGTACTTTTAGAAAATAGGACAATATGTTACAGTCTTTGGGACTATTGCCGAATACACAGTCTATCATTTATCCAAGTAGCTCTATAGGGCACAAGACTGAACAGCATATAAAAATGTGCTAAAGGGATACTGAGGAAAATGCTCTTAGCACTAAAAACATGTGTTAGATAAAAGGAAAAGTCTCAAATCCTTTAATCTAAGTTCCTCCCTCAAAAATCTAGAAAAGAAGAGAAAGTAAACCCAAAGAAGGAAATAATGCAAAACAGAGCAAAAGTAATAACACCAAAAAGAAAAAGATAATAGAGAAAATCAATGAAAAAAAAGAGCAGCACTCGAAAAGATCAATAAGGTTGACTGACAACAGATAGGGAGAGAGAGAGGGAGAAAAAGGAAGGTCACGAATTGCAGTATCAGGAATAAAAGGAATCAATTTCTTGGAAAACACGAGTCATCACAGTTCACCCAGATGCAGTAAGAATTGCATTTAAATAATTGCTATACCTCTTGAATTCATAATTTTATATTTTTACTTTTATTTGTTTGTTTGTTTGTTTTTGGTACCAGAGATTGAAACTAAAGGGGCTTAACCACTAAGCCCCATTCCCAGCCCTTTTTACTTTGAGACAGGGTCTTGCTAAGTTGCTTAGGGCCTTCCTAAGTTGCTGAGGCTGGCTTTGAATTTTTGATCCTCCTGCCTTAGCCTCCCAAACCACTGGGATTACAAGTGTGTGCGCCCACGCCTGGCTAAATTTAAATTTTAAAACTCATCCAAAGAGAAATCTCTAGGCCCAAATGACTTCACTGGATAATTCTACTACTGGTTTAAGTAAACGTTAGCACCAGTTGTATGGGGGCGGGAGGCTGAAAAAGAAAGATCTTTCAAGTGATGCAGATGCAGCAAAAGCATTTGACAAAATTCAGTATCCATTAAAGACAAAGGGGAAAAAACTTTCAGATAAATAAGAATAAAGGAAGATGTCCTCAACTTGATAAAGAACATCTACCAAAGACTCCTCAGCCTACATTATGCTTAACTATGGAAGAATGAATGCACACGTAGACACCAAAATTTAAAAATACAAAACCATTTACCATAACTAAAAAAAAAAAATTGCTTAGTTGTAAATGCAACAAAACACGCACTGGACACACCTACTGATAACTATAAATGGAAAAATAAAGTATTCATGGATTGGGAGATTTGACTTAGGAAAGATATTAATTCTCTCCAAAAAATTTTTTTAAAAAGAATTAAAATGAGAAGAAGCAATCTATCCAATTTCAAGATTTGCTATACAGCTATAATAATTAAGACTGATGTATTGTGAGAGGAACAGAAATTTAAATTAATGGACCAGAATTAGATCCACACACTTATCCTTCTGATGAAAATTAGACCCACACATTTATTCATCTGATTTTGACAAAAACATGAAAGCAATTCAGTGGAGCAAAAATAAACTTTTCAACTTATGCTATAGTTTTGCAAGATGTTACCATTAGAGACATAGGGTGAAGGTGCATTACAACTGCATGTGAATCTACAATTATCTCAAAATAAAAAGTCCATTTTTTTTTAAATAGCTCATTGTTATGTTTGGGATATGAAATGTCCCATAAAGACACGTGTGTTGAGGTCCTGGTCCCCAGTGCAGCAATGTCCCAAGGTGGGGCTTTGGAAAGTAAGAGGGTTCTGACCTCAACAATGGATTAATCCATTGACAGTTGACTGGACTACTGGAGGTGTTAGGAACTGTAGGTGGTAGGGCTCAGTTGGAGGCAGTAGGTCACTCCAGACATGTCCTTGGGGATTATATCTTGTCCCTATCCTCTCTCTTTTACTCCTCTCTCTGCTTCCCAGTTGCTCTGAGCTGAGAAACTTTTCCTTTTTTACACCCATCCTCCATGATGTTTCTGCCTTGGAGCCAACCATGAACTAACATCTTTGAAACCATGAGCCAAAATAAACCTTTCCTCCTCTAAGTTGTTTTTCACAGGTGTGTGTGTGTGTGTGTGTGTGTGTGTGTGGTCACTCCGAAGGGGTCCTAGCCTTCTAAGCATGTCAGCAGCTGAGCATGCATCTATGTGGGAATTATCAGGGAACCGTGCCTACTGAAAATGGTGCAGTGAGCCCCTGCAGGGATAAGGGAGGAGCAGATTGTGGTAGGAGGGAGGATAAAATAGGCTCTGCTTCAGACATCTTGTACTTCCGATGCCATGGGTGGAGATTTCTAGATGCCTGGTGCGTCGTGTATGGGTTGTAAGCTCAGAAGAGAAATCTAGACCAAGTTACTCCATACATCTTATATTTGATAGGATACAGATTCAGTCGTTGTTCCCAAACCCCAAAGTCATAGTGGCTTAACAAGATAAGGTTTTGTTCTCATATGTGTAGAGCCTGTGTGGTTTCCTAAGGGGCCAAGGGGCCAGGTTCCTGTCTTTTGCATGTGCATAGTCCAAGATGTCTTGCTACTGCCTGCATTCCAGCCAGAAGAAAAGGCAAGGGAAGGACCAGCTCTTTCCCTTCAGGGAAATAACCCCAAGAAATGCAGACATCACCTCTGCATCCTAGAAATTGGTCAGAAAGGTCCATCTAGCTCAATATAGTCATTATTCCAAGCAGCCAGGAGCACAATTTATTTCTATTATTATGAAAGAAGGGAGAATGAATATTCCAAGACAGCTAGGAGTCCCCACCACACATTCCTGTCAGTAAAGTATTTTTAAAAAACATACCCTTGACTATAAATGTATTTGTTTATAATTAACAGGCATGTCAATATGTATATTAACTAGTTATAAAACTTATTTTTTTTTTACTTTTTAGATTAAAACAAACATAATTCTGTCTTCTTGTACCTCAAAAGATCATTGGGCACATGCCCCCTTAGAGACCACTGCCTAGATTAAAGATATAGATTTATCAGATAGGTAGTGATGGAGGCTCTGGAGCTGAGTAAGACCACCCAAGGAGAAGGCACATAAGGGAGAAGAAAGCTCCAAGGATCAGAATTTGGAGGACATTGATACTGGTATTAATTAGGTTTTTGTCACTGTGATCAAAATACTTGACAACAACTTAGAGGAAGAAAAATCTATTTTGGATCATAGTTTCAGAGGCTCAGTCCTTGAACTCCATTGCTCTGGGCCCAAGGAGAGGCAGAACAACATGGTGGAAAGGTGGAAAGGTGTGGCAGAAGACCACTGCTCTGCTCATGGCAATCAGGAAGTGGGGTGGTGGTGGTGGCGTGTCTCAGGGAAGATTCCAGCCAGAAGAAAGGGCAAGGGAAGGACCAGCTCTTTCCCTGCAGGGAAATAACTCCAAGAAATGCAGACATCATCTCTGCATACTAGATTGGTCAGAAAGGTCCATCTAGCTCAAAGGGAGGCAGGGCAATGTAGTCATTATTCCAGGACACAACCCCAGTGACTCACCTCTAGCCATGCCTACCTGCCTGCAGTTACCTCCCAGTCAGTCCATCTAATCTAGGATGGATTGATGAAGTAACAGCTCTCATAATCCCATCATTTCACCTCTGAATATTTCTGCATTAACACAGGAACTTTTGGGAGACAGCTCATATCCAAACATAACAATATTTAAGAATTGAGCTGCAAGAAAAGAAGCAGGGAGCCACACAGTGGTGCACACTTATTATCCCAGCTACTCAGAAGGCTGAGGCATAAGAATCTACAAGTTCAAGGCCAGCCTAGACAACTCAACAAACTCTGTCTTGAAATAAAACAAAAAGGGCTGGGGATATAGCTCAGTGATAGAGTATTTGCCTAGCAAGTACAAGGCCTTGAGTTGGATCCCCAGTGCTGGAAAAGAAAAGGAAAGAAAAAGAGTGGTCTGAGAAACTGAGTAGGAGCTATCCAATAAATGAAATATCTGGAAATCTGGGGCAGAGTTTCAGGAAAAGTCACGTGGGATGGGGACTAAAAGGGAGCTTTTAATTTACCAGTATGAGGTAATTGGTACCCAGGGTTGACAAGAGAAGAAAACTAGGGTGAAGAGGTAAGAAAAAAATTAATAGTACATTCAATTCTATGACCAGGAAGGAGGCACCCATTGAAGGTTTTTGAGCCTCAGTGAGAGCATTTCTGTGAATTCCAGGAAACAGAGTCTGAAACCCGAGGCCAGCGAGGATGCCCAGAGTTCAAACAGCTTCAATTGAAAGATTTGGCTGAGGAGAAATGAAAATGACCTAGTGGCCAACCTGATCTGGAGACTTATGGAGAAGGAAGGGAAAACGGACTCCAAGGCTGTGAACGCTGGGAGCTGAGAGAGCAGGGGTGCCATGCAGAGAGCACTGTTGGATGAGGTCCTGATGGGTGACAAGCATCATGTGCTTCCCAGAAACGCTTCCTGGAGAGGCTGCTGAAGTGCCCATCCCCACGGCTTGCCCACCTGCAGCAACGCCCACGCCTCCGCTACACAAACTCAAGTTCAGAGCTCCCACTCACTCCCTGGCAGTGCCGACCACATGATTGCCACTCCATGCTGTTCCAGAGCCATGACCAGCCAAGCTGACTTTACCGGGGTACCAGGACAATGGGGTTGTCACTGAGGACAAATGGAGCAACCTCTTTCTGCACAGTGACAAGCTCCCTGGAGTGCCAGCAGCAAGAGCTGTCAGCTGGCCAGAAAATAGGGCATATTGGGGCCACCCTGTGGCTCATCTCCAAGGCAACCCCACACACAACTCCAGGAGTGAGGACAGAGGTCACACTTGCCAGAATCATCCTCAGCCATGGGCACGGCCTTCCTCTCTGGCCTACTTCCCATTGATTAAGATGATCAGGAATTGAGCCAAAGGAAAGAGTTGATCTCTGGAAACATGTGAGGAAGAAGGATGCTGTTCTTAACCACAGCAGTGTCTGTCCCTAAGGAAGGACCGCGACTGTTTGTTCCTCCTGGGCCTCTCCCATGGATTCTGGTCCACTTGGCTTACTGACTGCACTGGAGCAGGAGGCCAGAACCCTCCCTGGGGATGCTCCCTGCTGCTGCTTCAGGCCCCTCATCGGTTGGGTGGAAGTTGGGCTGCAGGACAAGAATGACAGAATTTGGGAAAGTGCTCACTAGTCCTACTTCTTGAACATCCATTCTTGGGGTCTGGATGAGCCTGGGCACCAGGAGACAGGACTGCTGTTCTAACAGCTCCCTCTGAGTTATGTCTGGAGCCAGGCCCAATACTATCCAGGGTGGGGAACCTCAGTGTGGTCCTGGGAATTGGGGAGACCTTCTCCAACATGCTGGCCTGAGGCAGTAGTTGTCCTTGGAGACACTAATGGGGAGAACTACCTACCTCCTCACTGGCAACAAAGGCTTCTTACTGCCCTGGCTGCCTCTAAATTGACACTTCCACCATCAAATTATTTTAAAGATGAAATAGGAAACTATGAATCTCATAAAAATTGATGAGCAAGTTCTGTGGTGCAGGCAAAATAATACTAAAAACCTCAAGGATAATGTAGTTATATGGTGCCCTGAACACATCTGTAGGGCCAATCCTAGATTGCTTGGGCAGCTCAGAGAGTGGAATTTGCTTAACACTTATTATGCTCCAGATGCACCCTCCAAATCTTGATGGAGGAGGAAGAGTTAAAGCCACGAGTGGAAGGTGCTTCCAGCTAAAGAAACAGCTTGTCCAATCAACCAAGTGACAGGAAGCATTCTATGCCATGGGGTTCACACCTCACACCCCAAATTAAATTCAGTTGGCTACAACACAAGGAGGGAGGGAGGGAGGGAGGGAGGGAGAGGATCAGCACTTCCAAAGCCCCTGGGTGAATCCCAGTCAGATCCAGTCTTGTGTGGTAGGGAGCTTGTGTTTTAACCAGAGGGCAACAAGGAGCCATTGAAAGATTTTAAGTAGAGAAGAGACATGATCCGATTTGTTTTAGAATTGTAGCAGGGGGGTTTAAGAGCGTCATGTGGCAGAATAGCTATGAGAGAGAGACTAGCTGTGTCTTGCTTTCTCCACTGTAGCTTCCTGGTAAAGAATGCAAGGTATTCCCACCCCTCCTCCTCCCCCCCCTACCCCAGGAGGGGAGCTGAGCCCTTCTATCTCTGAAGACTGAGCTTTCCCTGACTACAGGGGGGAGCTGGCAGTACTTTCATGTGTTCTGAGGTTAAAAAAAAAAGCCAGGATTTTTTCCCTCTTTGTTTTAGAAGGCCTAGGTCCAGATAGGGCTAGGAATTAAGGAGGGGAATAACAGCACTCAGAGTTTATAAGATGTATAAACACAAGGCTTCAGGAGAGGCTATCTCAGGACTGGTTAGCTATGAGGGAAGGAGAGGAGGGAGTAGAGAATCTGAGTTTTCAAATGGACTCATGTGCTGGGAGCCATTAGCCAAGTAGGTATGACAATTTCCTTGCCAGCGTTTGGGACCTCCTGTTCCTTCCAGCCTGCTCCTTCTGAGCCTGTAAAGACTCACTCAAGGGCCACAAAGCAGAATGCACTCTCACAGCACATCGGCAGCCAGACCCCAGCATCATCAGGGGAGGATTCCCGGAGAGAGTGTGGGAACCTGGCTGTAAGTCAGTTGAGGGCAGCATCACCTTTGTCTGCCCCGCAAGGCCAAGGGCAGAGCGGGCGCTGGTTCCTACCTGTTGACCGGGGTCCTTCAATCCACCAGATTCCTTGCTCATAGCTCTCTCTCTTCAACTCCCAATGCCTCTTGGGAATGCCCTGACAATAACAAAGGTGCTTTCAGAAGCCTCTGTCCCTTTTCCCCATTCTTTAAGCTATTCTCTGCTCCTTCCCTACTTTCTAGTATGCCCAGCCTCCTCCATCTGAGATGGGAATTTGGGAATAAGGGGGAGAGATACTGAGTCTCAAAGGAAGCACCCAGGAAACAATGAAATGCAGGAACGACCTATGAACCACTGAGATGCAGAAAGCACCCCATGAACCCATGAACCGTTGAGCAAAGCAGCCCTGGCCCTGGACCTAAGCTCTTGTCTGCAGAAGTAACTTAAGGGCCATGTGAACTTAGCAGGAAATTGTGTAACTGCCTTGGCTCCATCCCCAGTTCAGCTCCTATCCTCTCTATAAATAATAACAGCGCACACCAACCTGTGGCTCTGTACCTCCGGAGATGGCTCACATTCTCCCTTGAATATGTGTACTTTGCCCCCAAAGGAGTGTCTTTCTTGAGATTGAATATGTATCTATTCGCTCTTGAATATGTATCTACTTTCCTAAATAAGCCTGTCTATGTCTTTGACTGGCGCGTGCTAAAATTGTTTTCTGTCATATGCCAAGAGCCCCACTGGTCAAGAGTCAAGTTCCACCTTGTCTCTGTGAACTCCTTGGATTCTTCTTCAGAGACAGCTCTCTTCCGGTGACACTTCCTCATTGCGGAGTTCATACTTTCTCATTACCTTCCCCAGGGGTAGACACCTCTGAGGGACAGGAGCATATCTGACGCATAGCCTGACGTCCTAGAAGGGTCAGAAGGGAAGCGGTCCGTGGATATACTCAACAAGGACTCACAGTCCAACTCACATGGAAGTCAATACTACACTATTTTTTGTGGAAATAAAAAGCTTTATTGCAAGGTTGACTAGCAAAAAGGACAGAAGCAAAGCTCAAATCTTCTTCTCTGACCAGTTGGCAGTGGGGGAATTTATAGAAAGGGAGAGAGAAGAGGCTGCCTGTCGGTTAGATGGAGAGAAAGGGAAGCTTAAGGGACCTTTTTTCAAGCATAGATGGCCATGCCTCTTCATGTCCCGCGTTGTTCTGCAAGAGGAATTTTGAGCTTGTGACATCAAAAGGTTATTGACCAGACTAATTGGTATCTTTTGTGCATGTCCATTCTCGAAAAGTCAGTTTCAAGCTGGTTGAGTGGATCTGGAGATATTTCCTGAAAAACAACCTGAAGACACTTTGTTACTTAAGCAATTTATGTCCTGGTGTGCCCAGGCCTTAGCTGCTTTCAATGGCAGGAGAATGTAACTAACTTAATAGATCACACTGCTACCGACCAGGCTTTACAATTGCAGTAGGTGGGGTAGTCTGAGGAGGGAGTGTTATCACCTTTTACAGATGAGGAAACTGAGTCCCACGGCATGAAATAACTTGCCCAAGACAACAAATGCAATCAAGTCAGGACTAAATATCTTTGTGCTTCCTTTTTGTGTTCCCCTTCCATCCTCTCAAAAAGCATTTATTGGTTTTCTACTTTGCACCAAACGCTGCACATTTACAAGGGAGTCAAAGAAAAATGTAGCCCTTGCAGGCTAGGCAGAAGACAGACACCAGTAATGGACATACTGGAGGATCCTACAAAGTCCTGTGGGACCTCAGAAAGGGGAGAGGCCCAGCAAGGCTTTCCAGGGAAGGGACCAGGCAGAGAACTGGGCAGAAGGCCATGCTGGCCAAAAGGCCAGTGTGTGTGGAGACACCTGGGCATGAAAGCAGACAACTCGGTTCTCCAGTTGAGCAGAATTCCTGTACACCTCCAAGATGCCCCCCACCAGTATCTAAAGGGTCCGGGCAATGTCCTCCCTACCCTGGTGGATTGTTTAGTTTTTTATTTCTTTTAGTGTTGGGGCGAAGCTCAGGGCCTCATGCGTGCTGGGCAAGCCCCTATCACTGAACCCAGGATCCCCACTTTGGCGGATTTCCAAGGGTGTTGACTGGGGATTGCCCTGGGCTTGACTTCCTAGGGGCGGGCTCTGCCAGTGCCCTAGGTCCTCCTCACAGCTGCGCCCCCCTCTCTCAGCCCGATCTTCAGTTTAGCTAAGCCACTGGATCCCTTTGGGTTTGATACCATCTAATTGGTTGTGGCTAATCCCATATTAACTTCTACTGCAGAAGCTAGAGGGCCTCTCCCACCCTCCATCACGTCCCCGGCCCCTACAGAAGCTGCTGTTATCATGTTTATGAGCCTCCACAGCCACCGACAGGCAAATTTGCATATAAATAACCTGCCAGTACTGGAGGCTGCAAGAGGTACCTGGTAACGACTCTGTTTATTACTCATGGGAGAGAAGAGGAGCACGAAGGCCTTCTGCGCCGGGTGGCCTAGTCGGGATGGCTACATTTCCACCCACTGATTCGCTGAGAAAGGGTCGGTGACCCCCAAACAGCAGAAGAGGAAGAGCTGCAAGCCTCCAGCTCCTCTTCTTTGGGAAACCCTGGCTGAGCAGCGCAAGACTCTCCTTGATACTGAGGATGGACCTGTCTGAAAATTAATTTAAGTGGCCAGGTTTGGCCCTGGGCTTGGTGCAGGTTGGCATACAAGGTAAACAGAGATGGATCAAGTTCTAAAAGAACTTGTCAATTGCAAAGGACATGCCACAGACCTGGCAGGGAGGCACTACCCAACAAAACAGGAAAAGAATGGGGCTTTGGTTAGGGGCCCTATGTGAATGCTTGCAATGAATGGCTTCCTGGAGGAAGGGGATTTGGAACCAGCCCTTGCCTCCCTAGGGGGCAGAGGAAGACAAAGCATCCCAGACTGGCCAGCAAAAGCATGTTACAGGAATGCTTTGAGTGGACTGTTGGGTGGCTGGAAGGAGAGCCAGGAGTCAGCTGTAGGTCCCCACATTACAAAGTTGTGTCTTCATTTCCTAAACCTTGAAGAGAGACCAGCATTAGTGGGGAACTCTGTAGGCTCATGCTATTCTGCTGAAATCTACACTAAAAGTTGATCTCCCCATGGGTTGAGAGTGTAGTTCAGTGACAGAGGACTCACCTAACATGCATGAGGCCTGGGCTCAATCCTTGGCACCGCCCCAGGGTTACCCAAGCTTAATTCAGAACAGAGGCCCCATCCCCAAAAGACTGAGGAATGGAGGTAAATGGCAGTTGGGGCCTTGGAGGGAGGAGGTGGGTTGAGGACAAGTTGGGAAGACTGGAAACCTGTGGTAGAAGTCAACCCACTACACATGTTCTCAAGACAAACAATACCTAGTCCTCAAGTAAGAGGACTCATTGCGTCATTGGCAACACATGGTCCATTCTAACTTCATCTGTAAGTGAGCTGATTACTTTTCCTGTAATCTGTGTCAGCGTTTTTACTTAATCCAGAGGAAAAACAAACTTCTCCTCTTCTGACAGGTGGTAGTTTTTGCACATTGGAGCCGGCCGCCCACCAGTTAGGCTCTTTGCCTCCCTCAAGAGCTGGGAGATGGGAGCACTGTCCCTCTTCCTATTCCCAGATCCCCAAAACATTCATGAGTTGCAAGACTGGCACGAGGCTTTTTTTGGCCATGATGAAAACTGGCAAACATTTAGAAAGGACAGAGAAAGAAATTATGAAAGAGAAAAAGAGAAGGGAAGCAGTCTCTTCCCATATTTTCAACAGGTTGAATTCAGTCTCTTATTTTTAATTTGTATTAGCCCTCCCATAGACTGGGAAGTAACCGGATTATCCTGGAAGAAGCACTGAGCACATCTTGACACCTGGGCTCCAATGCTGTCTTTGCCCTATGCTTATTGAATGGACAGATCAACTTCTCTGCATTGGTTCCTCATCTTTTAAGTGAGAGTTATAATTGCTGCCTCACAAGGACATGAGGAAAAAATGGGACTTTTCCCCCCAATACTAGGGATTGAACCCAGAGATGCTCTACCACTGAGCTACCTTTGCATTTTGAAATAGTGTCTCACTAAGTGGCCCAGGCCAGCCTTGAACTGGAGATCTTCCTGCCTCAGCCTCCCACTAGCTGGGATTAGAGGCTTGCACCACTGCACCCAACTATGAGATCATATTTTAAAGTTACCTCAAATGCAGTATGCTCTTTGAAACATTTATCTTTGAAGTAAATTATATAATATAATGGGGATTGGAACAGTTAGAATGGAGAATAGTTCACCAAATCCCAAAACACTAATACCAGGGATTCCTTTTGAGAGCATCAGAAGCTTCCAGGGTCAATCATTGTAGCTGGTCATAAATTCAGAAAGCTGGTTTCCCTAAGAGGTGTCATGGTCAGAAAATATAAATGAGTTAGGAAGGGTTTAGGACACTCATGAACAGATAGCTGTACTCAGGCTGCTGAAGAAGGGCAGATGTTGGACCTGATCCTAACTCTGAGATTGACAGCTTCTAGGGTAAAGCCTTGCCCATCAAATGTCTTAGAAACACTGCCACATACAAGAGCTAGCCACACAGATGCTGTGTGGGTTAGTGTCGAGGGGATAATTTCTCTATTTCTGTGCTCCATGTCCTGACAGTGCCCCAGATCCCCAAGACAATAGGCTGGATTTGCAGTTGGTACCACTTCTACAGTCCTCTTGCCATTTCTGCCAAAAAGCAGCATTGCATAGCCAGCTCTCTTCCTACACAGCACCTGCCCACCTATGCTCTAGAAAAGTCGCTTCTCTTGAGATAGAGCAAGGAGGTCACAACGGCCATCAGGCCCCAGGCAGACACAGCTTGGAGAGCAACAGTGACAAACATCTTGGCCCTCCGTACTCTCCAGGCCCCCATCTTCTGCACCTATGGGATGCCTTCCCATTGCTGGGGCGATTGGATTCCAGGGAATCAGCCTGTGGGCCCCAGCCGCCATGTTGAAGAACTGCTGATGGCTGGTGTCCTTCAAATTGCAGAGTTTTTCCCAAGGCCCAATAGCATAGCCCTAAGCTAGAGAGAGAGGTGTCTTTTGGTGAAACTGCATTTGGGGGTTTTTGACTATTTGGAGCTGAAGAAGTGTTGAGAAGAGCCATAGGCTATGGTGGTCAGAGATTTCTGGGTTTTCCCATCTGGCTTTGGTGAAGTCATCCCACCTTGGCCAGCGATTGTGGAGGCCGAAAGGAGGAGGCTTCCCCTCCTACCCCCCCCCCCCACCTTCCCACTACTTCTGCCTCTTCCAAAGTCTGAAAGTGGCCAAGCACAGTGGGTGGTACAATGTGCTATGATGGTGGGTGGATGGGGACAGAGAGCAAGTATAGCGACAGCGGGAAGAAGTAGGTTTTCATCTGAGGTGACTTGGGGCATGGAGGGGGCTACTGGAGCAGATGGCAGGATCAGGACAGGGAGATCAGGGTGACAGAGCCAACAGGGAGGGCTAGAGCAGAGCTAAGCCCGGTGCCAGGGGATGATTGAACAGCAGCTCTGGAGGGATTGAAGCGGGAGACAAAGGATTTGTTGCAGAGCCCAGAGCCCTGATGACTAGGGGACGCTTTGATGCCAGAGATAGCAGCAGCTGCAGTGGGCCTGGGGGCAGGGACCAGGGGTGATTTAGCACCTTGGAAGACAGGACAGCAGGACCTGTGCTTCTGGGACAGAGCTGTGGGCTATTGCCATCCATCCCCCACTAAAAGCAGCAGTCGCTGAGAAGGGAGGATGGCAGAGGGAGGGGTGGTGGCCACGGGGATAAGCACAAAAGTGGGTTCCAAATGCAGCCCAGGAGCACGCTCGGCCTGCAGCAGGCAGAGAGATTCCAGAGCAGTTTTACTCAGGGAAAAGGAAGCAAGGTTCAAAGAGAACGTAATGACTTGGCTGAAATAAATAGCTAATTAGCTCCAGATCACTTAGGAAGTTTACAGAAGAACTCATGGAGCAGTCACCAGTCAACAGCCTCCCCTGCCCCCCTGGACACAGGGACGCCCAGCAGAGCCCAAGAGCACATACCAAAGCCAGTAGTCAGCAGCCCAGCTAGACCCTTTTCCTTGCTGCCCAGCCACCTTCATAGGTCATCACTGAGAGGCCGCCTGGCACTAGGGAGAGACAGGCAGGTGGAGACAGGAGCCCAGCATTCAGTCCAGGCTCTGTATCTGCCACCTTAGACACCTTGAATGTCTTCTCCGAGTCCATTTTCTCGACTGAAAAAAGAGCCAAAACCAAACTGACTGCTTCCAGGATTTTTGTGAGAATCAAATGAGAAAAGGTTACGGCACAAATACAGGTAATTATTGTCCATGAGACACCAAGCTTCCTGAGAGAAGGGGGTCTGTATTATTCTCTTTGTACCCCTGCATTTAGCATAAAGCATGGCAAAAATGTTTGTTGAATGTTGATGAGTAAACGGGAACTATTTACTTCTCCAGTGGTACCTCCAGTTATCCACAGATAGACTAAGCCCAGGAAAGGTGGGGGTCCAAGGAATTCAGGTGGGAACCCGGCCCCAAATCAACCTCCAGTCATGTTCAGATGGGTTATCATTTTAACTTAGCCATAGCTTTGTTGTCCTGGAAGGCTTGTCCTGGGGTATTATTTAAATTTTAATGGAGGGGTGATCCAGGAGCCCCACCTTAGGAGTAGAGCTGGGCCCCTCCCTGGGCCTCCCTCTTGTCTTTCCTGTCCCCTTAAGCTTTCTGATTCAGAGATGAGGACAGACAGGGTCACTTTATAACCTCCATGCACTATTCAGTCTGAAATTTGAAGGCCCCACAATATATCAATCTTCTTAAGCCTGCATACACACTCCACATTAATTCTAATTTGGATACAACCAGGAGTTAAGTGGCAGTTGACTAGTTGACATGTTTTGTAGACATGTAATCAAACACTTATTAATTTTGATTTTGCAGTTCACTTTTTGCCTCTTGGGTCCAATCCATTCTTTTTTCAGGTATTGAACATTTCTGGAGGCGCTTGCAAAGGTCAAAGGAGCCAGGCGCCAGGTCCTTTGGATGACAAAGCATCTGGGAGGGGAGCTGGGGGCCCCTGACACCTCATGGTCTCCTAGAGAGGGGAAAATCAGCCTGGCCTATGGCTTTCACACTTTTCCAGGAAAAAGTAATACCGCCGGTTACCAGTGACGAGTCCTGCTCCCTCACATATTGAAATACAACATTAGAGAAGCACGCCAAGACAAGCACATAAAGCAGGTTTATTTAAAAAGGGGTAACATAGACTTCTCCCAGGAGGGAGAAGGGGGCCATAGCTGGTGTCCTGGTATCCTGAGAAGCAAGGCGGTCTGCCTTTTTTATATGTCCTAGGCTTCCTTTGTTCTCCTGCTCTCTTCCCCTTCTCTCTCTCCTTCCTGCATAAGTGACTAGGCCCAGGAGATGCTCCATGGGATGGCCGAAAGGTGAGAAGCAGATGGAGCAGTCCAGGACACATTAGTTAACAACTTTATAACTTCTGTAAGGAGGGGCAATTCCTAGGATAGGTTACTTTAGCAACAGGTTGGAGCAGGGGCAAGTTATCTTGATAGAGTGGAGAAAGGGCTCTGAAGGAATTAACATTGCAAGTCCTCCATTCTCTGGATCTGACCCTTGCCTATCTGCCTAATTCTGGCTTCAAAAGGAGATATGAATTCTGTCCCCAGAAACAGCCGCGATATGCTATATGTGCCTGGGCAAGCTGTCTGACTGTCTAGGCTTCAGGGTTCCCCTTAGAATAGGACTTGAGAAGCAGGGATGGAGCCTCTGGGGAAAGGGAGGTCACCAAGCCTCTTCTGCCCTGAGTCAGAAGATGGGACTGTGAGTGGGCAGGGGGCTCAGGGGCAGTAGGAGCCTGGATACCTGGAAGCTGGGCTGGGGCCCTATCTGTTTTCCCCTGGAAGACAGAGACTCTTTGTCACATGGAGTGAACCAGCCCACCCTCCACTGGCCCTGCAGAACAGGATGGGCCCAGTTGGATTCAAGTCCCATTACATCAGCTCCCTGCAGGCAATGGGCCAAATTTTGGTATCCCCTACCTGTCACGAGCGGTTTCTACAGACTCAGTCTGAGGCACACTCAGACTCAATCAAATCTATTTTATTAATTCTCATCACACTTCAGACACACATCCTGATGCTAAGTCCTTACTGACTCTACACCCAAGGGTCCCAGACACTCACCGTGACGTGTCTTAAGTCTGGTTGCTGGAACTCAATCTGAGCTAGAGGTGTCTGGTGCAGCGGGGACAATAGTGGTAGAGATCTCGGTCTTTCTGTCCGGGTCCTGTTAGCCCTGCCAGCCCCCACATTTAATTCCCACATTTAGTTCTTAGTGTTTAAGTCCCAGTTGTGCTTGCAGTTGATAACTGGGTGGGCCCTGGGGTGTGGGCCCTGGGGTGTATGCCCCAGTGTAGACTTTTACATCAGTATTTTAAGTTTATCTAAGTTCTGCAGTTTATCTAAGTGCTGCAGTTCACATTACATCATGGGCATATTGCTTATAGTCTTTTTTTCTACACACACACTCATTAATATAATCAACAGTCAATAATCCTATAATATTTCTGGTACTCAGTCAGTACTGAAATTCATATATTAAAGCCCAATCCCACTGTGACTCTATTAGGAGAGGCTTTAAGGAAGCAAGTAAGGTTAACTGAGGTCATAAGGGTGGGGCCCTGATCTGATTGAATTAGTATCCCTATAAGAAGAGATAGAAGAGCTCCACCTCCTTCCTCTGCCCCTCCCCTGCTCCCCCTCATCTCTCTATCCCTCTCTCTCTCCATCTTCTGAGAACACAGTGAGAAGGTGGCCATCTGCAAGTCACAAAAAGGGTCCTCACCACAACCCAGACCTTGGCGTTGGCCTTTTAGCCTCCAGAACCTTAAGAATAAATGTCTATAGCTTAAGCCCCCCAGTCTGGTGCTTTGTCAGGGCAATCCTGTAGACCAGACTGTGCTTCCCCCAGATGTTGGGAAAATCACCAGGAGGGAGCCAGTGTTTCACAGTTGCTGTCCAGAGCCCTTAGGGCAAGAAAGAGGAGAGGATCACCACCACTGATTCAGAGTTTATATCAAACCAGGCACTGCTCAAGACATTTTATGTATGTTAATAAACACATTTAATTCTCACAGCTTTAAAATATTGATACTATTAATACCCCCACTTTACAGCTGAGGAAACTGGGGCACAAATTGAGAAGTAATTTGCTCAGGGTCACCCAGCTATAAAACAGCACGGTCTTTGCAGGAGCTCACAGTTCAATCAGCCCGTGAGAGGGAACTGAACCGTGGCTGTACTCAGACATGCATCAAGTGTGTGGGAGATGAGAAGGAAGCTAAGATTGATCCTGCCTTTCAAGGAGTCTTACCAGGAAAAGAAGACAAGCCCCTAAATTCTACAAGGCAGAGACCTGGTCACCACCCATTCCCAGTGTCAGCATGGTTCTCTCAATAAATATTTCTTGAATGATGCATTTAATGATGTATTGGAATATATTATTAGTTTTCTATGGCTACTTCAATAAATTGCTACAAATTAAGTGGCTTAAAACAATGCAAACTTTCTGCCTTTGAGTTCTGTTTACATCATTATCTAAAATGGCTCTTGCTGGGTTAAAGCCACCAGGTGGGCAGGGCTGTGTTTCTTCTAGAGGCTCCGGGGGAGAGTTTCTTGGCTTTTCCAGCTTCTAGAGGATGCCTGCATTCCTTGGGTCATGGCTCCATTCTCCATCTTCAAACCAGAAGTACAGCATCTTTGACTCTTTCCTCTGACTCTGTCCCTCACTCCCCTGACTCACCCATTTACTTCTAAGGAACCCTTCTAAGACCATTGGATGTGTGTGGATCATCCAGAATAATCTCCCTGTCTCACTACTGATTAATAATCTTCATTTCATCTGTGATGTTCATTTCCTTTCCATGTAACGTAACATACCTATAGGTTCTGGTACTTAGAACTTAGACATCTGGGTAGGGGGACCATTAGTCAACTTACCACAAGGGTTTTGACTATGGCAAGTTAACTTCTCTGAGCCTCTAGTTTATTCCCCTAGATTAGGGGTCGTTCCATTTTCCCAAGTGTTCCAACGGACCTGAACTCTCAGTGCCCTCCACGACATGTCCATCTTCCTTGGCCTTCAGCTCCAGTCCTTCAGCAAGTTCTGTCAATGGAACTTCCCAAGTGACTCCCAAATCCTTTTCCCCATTTTTGCTAACAAATTCCAGGTCACCCTTCAATAGCTGCATGCCTGACCAATTGCAGTGACTTTACCCTGTTGTGGGGTAGGTCGCTCAGAAAACACACCAAATCCCAGTTTTGTCCAAATTGAAGAGTATTTAGCTGGCCGTTGACTGCTCCCCACAGGACCCATAACAGACTCTGCAAGGAACAGCCCTGAGCTTGAGCATTTTAGGATATTTAAAGGCAAAAACTGCAAAAACCACATCTGGGTTGACATAGCTGCAAGCAAGCAGGTACAAATGCTAAAACAGCTATTAGCAGAACAACTCAGTCAACCTCATCTTGGGTCTGAGCAGGTGCTAGACAACCGTTGAGCGGGTGATCAGTGGGGGCAATAATCTACTTCAAAGTCATATAGGTCACAAAGACCACCATATCCTGGGTTGAGTACATTTTGTGGGGTACAAAGTACAGAAGACAATATATTTTTTGAATTTAGCAGCTTTCATTTTGCTTTCTCAGAAATGGGTTCTGCAGCTGTCTCTTCACGGAGCAGTAACAGAAAAACTAAGGTGGAGTCTAGGACAGTTGACATGGAGTCCCTACAGCCATACTGCTTGTTCGTATAGCCATACTGACTCCATTCTTGCTACTCCAGCAAGGAACTGTTACAAGTGATCAGGTAGCTTTACCACAGCAGTTGCTATTTAGTGTTGCCAAGTTTGCTATGCCAGGCAACTATTAATGGGGACAGAGGCTGGGCTTTCCCATGGGAGAAGCAATTCTTACATGATACGGAGTCTCAGGGTAAAATGGAGTCTGTTTGGTCATTGCCCGTATGGCCTGGCCCATAACAACCCCACCTCCCAGCACCTACTACGGCCCTTCCTTCACCTCCTCATGACCTTCCCCTCTCCAACAGTCTTGTGCCATCTCCACTCACTCACAGAATCCAGCCCACTGGCTCTGTGTCTGAGATGGGCCCACCTTGATTCCTCCCCACAGTCCTTGCTCCTGGGGTCTTGTCACCCTGCACCCGTCTCATCCTGTACATACGGCTGGTTTCTTCAGTCAGCCTTTGACTTCAAGGTCACCACATCAAAGGGGCTTTCTCTGATGATCCTTTCCAGTGACCCTGACTAGTCCTCTCCCTTCTGTAAGTATCACCCTGTTTTATGTCAGTCTGGGCACATGGAGCCTGGGAGAACTGGGCTTTGGCTAGGTAGTGTCACTTTTCTAACACTAAAGCAATTCCGTAATTCTCCAACTTCAACTGAGCATCCTGCGGTTCAATCCTACCCTGACACTACCACCACTTCAAGGGCTCAATCCCACTAAATGGCCCTCACTTCAGATGCCGGTCACAAGTCCTGGGAACCACCTGTATTGTCTACTAATGGGTTATAAATCAGAGATTCTCACAAACTCCCCTCAGATTCAGTAATTCCCTCAAACATTCTAAAGACTCTCCAGGAACAGTGAAATGGAAGTATGCACAGGATGAGTTTGAAGGGAGGACTTGGGTTCGGGGCTCCTGTGCTCTCTTTAGGACATTCAGCTTCTTGGCCTATCAGTGTGCTCCCCAACCTGGAAGTTCCAACACTGGTGTGGAGTTTTCATAGAAGTTTCCTCACATAGGCAAGGTCGATTCAATCCTCGGTCACCTGGTGACTGAACTCAGTTTCCATCCCTTCTTTCTTCCCCAGAAGGAGGCTGGTGGAGTGGAGTAGAAATTTCTAGGCCTCTAATCCTGGCTCAGTTTTTCTGGCCACGAGGCCACATCCTGGAAGTATCCACAACTCCAGACACACCCATCTGCCTGGCCTAGCTCCCGCCATGAGCGTACAAGGACAATCTTATCACTTAGGAAACTCCAAGAATTTTAGGACCTCTGCCAGGAACAAGGACAAAGACCAAATATGTTTCTCCAAAGTCTCCCCCAGTGCACACGAGGAGTGTGTCACCCAGAGAGACCTTGGCTTCTTTTGGAACTTTTTTTCAGACCAACATCATCCTCTGCTTCACAGGGGTCAGCAGCCCTAAAAGGCAGCCTGGAAAGATGGAAATGAAGACAAATGCTCTTCTGTCTCCCCCCTCCTCACCCCAGAAACCTCCGTGGAGGATCAAGCATCCATCTCCCCTCCACTTCCCAGGCTGAATCTTTGTGTCCGGGGAGAGCGTGCAGACTCTCTATGACCAATAAGGTGCCTAGCCCCGGGAGCTCCCATGGTTTGGGCTAGGTAGATTCCTGATGGGGGCTTCTCTTCCTACTCCTCTCCCTGAGCTTACAGACCTTCCAAGACCCCAGAGGATGGAGAAGTCAGAGCAAGATTCTGGGAACGTGTGAACACAAAGATGGGGGGAAAAATGATCTTTTTTTTTTGATGTGGGGCTTTCTCACCTCCTACCTCTTGGTGATTTTTCTCTCTGGATTTTATAAGCCAGCACAGTTTCTGAGTGAAATCTCATCCATGTGGTCCTGATTCCTTTACACACTGGGAAAAGGTTCATGCATGAAAGAGATGGAGATCCCAAAGGACTCTTTTATTTGATTTAACAAATCCCTTTCAAATTTTTATTTTTTCATTAGGAACAGAAGCTGTGCACTCACAAACCACACACACACACACACACACATACACACACCCAGAGGCACACATACACATCCCTCACTCCTACCTACACCACCACTAGCTTCAGATTCTATACCTCTGTAAGCCCCAAGACCGGAATATTTCCATGAACCAAGAGTTAGGAGACACTTTCCATCTTCTCCATTTAGTGCCTACTGGGAAATTAAAGGGATCTTGGAAGAAATCTCAGAAACTGAGAGGAAGAAGGCAAAGTGTCCCTCCTGCTCCAGGAAGCCAGAATTCCTGCAAGGCCCTCTGTCATCTACGTGCCTCACTCACTCCCCCCACTTTACCCCCAACACACACACACCCATGGCCCTGTGCCAAGGAGAATATCATAAGGACCCTGTGGCTCCAGACCCACATCCACAGCCTAGATTTAATTTCGGTTTTGTTGGGAGGATACTGCCACCAAAGACCTGAAGGGTATGGAGGAGGCCCAAGACAGATCATTGACTTTCCATCCTCTGTGGTGGGCAGGACTTTCTAGAGGCATCTAGGGCAGCCCTCTATTCTCAATGGCAGATGCAGCATCAGATGAATGGACCCCCAGAATAGGAGCCCAGAGACCTCAGTTGTGCCCCAGCTCCCCGGTGACTGCTGAGCCTATTTTCTCCATCTGTGGAAGTCAGTGAAATCCAAATGCTTTACAGGAACAAACGAGAATGGACGCTTTGTAAAGCATTTATGATACTTCGTAAATTGCCGAGTCTTAGGGAAGGGTGAGATATTAGAGGCACCTGTCTTAGATGGTATCAGTAGCAATCCTGTTTGTAAAATCTTGTCAGAGCAAAAGATATGGCAGCTCCTTCCTGCAGGAAAAGCTGTCCCTGTCCCATATCAGTTTGGGAAAGTCCTTCCTTGCATCCAACTGAATTGCTTCTGAAATAAATTTGTCTTTTATGTCTCAAGTGGAACTAAGAATACATGGTGATTGATTTGTCCTGATTGTTGCACGTCGTGCACGCGCTGTGCCCACCCCACCAGGGAAGGATGGTGAGGGAGAGGAAGGCAGGATTCTGGGAGGTTCTCTCTCTCAAGCTTGGACCACATAGAACCTCGAGCCGTGCTCCTTTACCCAAAGAGTCACGGAGGGAAGTTGGACTGCTGGGAGGGAGTTCACTTTCCTCATCAGAAAGAGAAGTCTGAGCAGCTTTGGCTGTTTTTCAAATCAATGGGTGTGAAAGTCCACCCAGAACTGGCTTGTGGAATGTGTCATTTTCGTCTGGGAAATTTGTACCCACTGACCTCATATCTTCCCTGAAGATGTGGGGCTTTCTCACCTCCTACCTCCAATGCAATCTGTATCTGATGTGCTAGCAGACCTCAGCCCCTCAGCCCCATCTGCATCTCTTAGAGCCATTTCCTTCCACTTAGGAGTGAATGATGCTTCCCAGGAGCCGGGCTGATGGGAACCACGCCCACGCCATGTGGTGCTTCCCCTTCTCTCCTGCCCTTTCAGCCCTCAGCCAGCAAACAGAGGCTCTGCTCGCTGATATTTTCAGCCTGACTCTATCTGTACCCACAGTCCAATCACGCAACCCCATCTGGGGGCATAGGAACAGATTTTCTCTTCTAATGGCTTCCTTATCTGAGCTGATGGCTGCCCTCCCTCGGGATCCCGTGGGTAAGAGTGCTGAGCAGAAGACCCCTTGCCTCTCTGCCACTCTGCCCCTCTGCCCCTCCTCACCTCCCTCTCTCTAGGCAGAGGTGCCCAGAGCTGAAAAAGAGCAGGATGAGGGACAGGAGGTGGACTGTGTGGTCCCCTCAGGGCTCTCCCACTCCCGCCAGCTCCATCTCGATTCCATTAACCTCACTCTGTGCACCATGTTAATGGGCTAGGAAGCACCAGTCACCCCCTCTCGCCTGCAGAGAAGAGGGGGTTGCCCTTGTTGCCAACCTCGGAGTGGGCACGGGGTGCTGGGAAGGCAAGACTCAGGGCCCAGGCAGGCCCAGGCGGGCCCTGGCGTGCGACCTGGCTTCCCTGTTCCCTGCCTATAGATGAGGAGCAGCTCTCCCGGGGTGCGGTGATGGACAGCTGCAGTGCTGACGGGGCTGGCAGGAAAATTCCTCATGTTCACTTTCCCCTCCATTGATCCTCAGATCTCCTCCTCAATAGCTAGGGAGACTCCATAATGTGTACTTCCTAAGTGCAGTGAAAGGACCTGTGAATGATAACCCCTTTTATTTGATTAACTCTTCCACATCTGCCATGGGCATCTCGAGTGATGTGCTTGTAAGGCAGAGAAGGCCACGGGCTGTGGGAAACGCCACTCAGCAAGGTCACACATCATAGACATGGGGACCAAAGCCCACTGGTACCTCTGTGGCTCCACCTCGTTTGCAGTCTCCATGCAAATGCCATGTTCCGTCTCGCCATCTCCCAGGGTGAGAGTACACATGGTATTATTGACTGAGGCAGGAGCACAGACTGAGGGGATGGAGCCCGGCGGACCCCAACGTAGCTCCAGTTTAGAGCCTAGTTGGATGTGGGGGGGAATAC
This sequence comes from Marmota monax, assembly GCF_021218885.2. Taxonomy (NCBI): domain Eukaryota; kingdom Metazoa; phylum Chordata; class Mammalia; order Rodentia; family Sciuridae; genus Marmota; species Marmota monax. Next base: position 3,759,570 of record NW_026695234.1, on the reverse strand, counting down.
GATCCCAAGGACATCCAATTCATAGGGTGACCACAGACCTGGGAAATGAACAGGTGCAGGAAGCAATGAGTTCACCAGCCATTAGCTGAGTGCATCGGACTCTCAATGGAACAGAAAAGAAAGAAGCTGTTGGTGGGAGGGGAGAAGTGAGAAGGTCCTGCAGCTCTGGCTGTTCAGGGGCTTTGGAGAACTCTATCCAAAGAGCAACACCTCTTAGAACCTCCATCTCACCCAGTCTTTTAGCCCAAGCCCCAGGAGTGCCCCATGCCACAGCTCCAGTCCTGGAGAATTATCAAGAATATCCTTGCTGGGTGCGGTGGTGCACGCCTGTTATCCCAGCAGCTTGGGAGGCTGAGACAGGAGGATCGCAAGTTCAAAGCCAGCCTCAGCAAAAAGCGAGGCACTAAGCAACTCGGTGAGACCGTCTCTAAATAAAATACAAAAAATAGGGCTGATGATGTGGCTCCATGATTGAATGTCCCTGAGTTCAATCCCTGGTACCAAAAAAAAAAGAATATCTTTGCAATGAGTGTCCGTGCTCTGGCAGCCTGGATAGACTGGGAAACAACACAGGGTTTTGCTAATTTGCCTGATTAAAACTCACATGGGTAGTTTGTCAAGCTGCCAGACTCCAGGGTGCCCTCCCAATGCACCAAATCAGAATCTCCAAGATGGATTAGGAGATGCACCCAGGGTGTTTGAGACCCATGAGGCAGGTCTCAGGGCAAACTTGGGAAGCACCCCCTTATTCCAGCCTCCTTAATTCACCCACTTGAGTCCACAAAATTGAATGTGCAACACTGAGTTGTTTATAAAGAGGATACGTCACCACTCTGAGAGTTGGTGGGGCAAAAGAAGTTGTACTAATTTATTTTTCCCTTTATCTTTCCTCTGGCCCTCAGAAAGAATATTCTAGTAGCTGGAGCAGCTCCCTCAGGACAGATGTACCAGGTGGACTTATGCTTCACTGGACCTCTGCCAACTGTTGAAGAAAGGAAGGAAGTCCTGGTTCTGTGGAACAAACCCCTGGCTGACCCTGAATATTCATTTTTCTTTCTCTGCATGGGAATAGGATTTTAGGTGGACATCTAGAAGCCTCTCTGGCAGCTAGCTGTGGCCATATGACTAACTTATGCCTATGAGATGGGATCAGAAGTGATGAACAAATTACAGATCCAGGCTTATGGGAAAGTAAATGCCGTCCCCTCCCTCTGGACCCTTGCCTCTGGCTGGAACACAGACCTTTCTGGTGGAGCCACTTGAACAGGGCAAATCAGGGATGCCACAGCAACAAGACAGAAAGGGTCTGGGTTCCTATACCATGGAGCTACAGCCTTGTGGCAGGAGAGAGAATACAGTTTAATTTTGTAAAGCCATGTTTGCATCAGAGTCTATCGTAACATTGTTGCAGTTAAACTTGTACCTTAACTTTGGGTCTTAGGCAATTTCCACGCAGGTGCGTTCACCATAGCAAGGTTCAACTCCCGAGAAAGTTCTCCAACCTATCTTGTCCATCAGAACAGAGCCTGCATTCCATGGGTCCTTGTCCCCAGGGCTAGGACACCAGAAGCAGGGGTTGCCTTCCATTGGTACATTCCATTGACATATTCAGTGACCAACTAGTATATTCCACACTCTGAGTGGAGGACTTTAAAAAATTCTTTCCTTTATTCAACAAAGGTATTTTCTTTATAATCATGAAATAAAACAAATAATAATAACAGTCAGAAAAAAACACAAACAGTGAAAAAGTTCTTGTTATTAAACCTCATCTATATAGGATCATTCCAATGGAAGAATTTTAAAAAATAATATTTGGGATAAATAATTGCCTAGTAATTTAATAAGTAAATTTTAATAAAACCTAAGAATTTGCAAATGGCACACCTTAGGCAAATGATAAATGGTGCCAATGACATTACATTTTCTCTTTGGGAGGGATTCATTCTTTAACTTTCAGCAAACAATTAACAGTTAATACTTTAAAAAGAATAATAAATTTTAATTTTAAAGATATTAGAGATATGAGGATAATAATAATTATTTTAAAGATATTTAAATTAAACAAAATATTTTATATATGAACTAAAATTTGCACTTAGAAAACAAAACCACCTTACTTCATAGCTTTCCTTTGCTTCATCATTTTAAATTTTAAACACAGATAAAAATTCCAAGTGGTCCCATAGAAGGACAAAATTGAAATAACTCCATATCTGATTTTTTTGTTTTCAGTGTTGGGGATTGAACCCAGGGCTGCCAGCGTCCTAGGCATGCACAGCTGAGCTACAACCCGGCCCAGCTGGTTATTCTTTAATGTGCTCTACCTGCCCTGTGGATGGAGAGTCTGCTCCTTCAATGCAGGACTGGAGCACCCCAGAGGTAGAGGCAAATTCTATCTGAAGGAGCCCCATTCCCAACAACCAGAGCCTCGATTCAACAATCCCATGGCTCAGAGTCCAGGTGTGTAGGAGGCCGACTGATTAACCAGAAATTCTCTGAATTAACATCCGTGTCTAATAAATAATAATCGATAAGGGCTGGGGTGAAGCTCAGTGGTAGAGGGCTTGCCTAGCTTATGTTCAATTCCTAGGACCACAAAAGGAGAAACAAAGTCATAATGTGCCAAACTAAAGCTTCCATAGCTGTCACTACACTCAACGGGTACAGTGGCAATCCCTAGGACTTAGGCCAACCAAAAACTCCTGGGAGGAATATTTTATCACTGACAATGTTTGGAATTTCCAGTACTTTGGAGTCACAAACAGCAGACTGACCCTCAGGCCGTGTGGATTCTGAATTCTCCACTGGGGGCCCCTCTGCCTGCGCCTGGGCAGACCCCCCTATACACCCCTATAGCCCTGGCCTCTTGCTCTGGCCTCCCTTCATCCACCGCTTTTTCTGCCTTAGAAGGCAAAGTTTGGGCACGCCAGAACCCAAAACACTAGTTTTCAAGTCTTGCCAACCCAAACTTGTTTGTTATTTTTGCTTTATGTCACATATTAGCACTTGCGTTTCATGAATGGGCTGGTGGTTAATTGTCCCTCTTTACTGACCAAAGTAAATAACCACAGTGACATTCCTCAGGAATTCCTGTGCACACTCTTTCACTTGGAGAAGCCTGAGGGTCTTTTGTTCTCAAAGTCGAAAGAGGCTCACTCAAGAGGACAAGGGCCTTTTGCCTGGAATGAGAAGGTCCAGGTGGGGGTGGAGGTGGGAAGGATTGGAAGCCAAGAGGAGGGGGACATGGAGCCAGGAGATGAGAGGGCACAAGCAAGCAGTCCAGGATCAAGGAAGGCAGTTATTGTAAGAGCTAGCTGGGCACTGTGGTGCACCCCTGTAATCCAGTGACTAGGGAGGCTGAGGCTGGAGGACTGTAAATTTGAGGCTAGCCTGGTATCTTAGCCAGCCTATCACAAAATATAAATAAGGAGTGGGGATGTAGCTCAGTAATGTGCCCTGGGTTCAATCCCCATTACCAGAGTAAATAAATAAAGAGCTACTCTTGATCTTTTTTTTTTTTTAATGTTTATTTGTTGTCTCTTTTCATCTATTCCAATATTTGGTAAAATAGGCTCAGGGAGGTTAATTAATATTTGCCACATAGTCTGTCAGCTAGGAAGAGAGGACTTGAACTCATGGCTTGCCCCTTCCCTGTACTGTCCTGTGCTAGCAGGGGCCCAGCCTGGGGGCTGAGATTCACAGGTGGGGGGCACCTGGGGACAGTGTCATGGTAAGTCCAGACAGGCAGGGCAGGCTCTCTCTGTGCCACACCAGGCACAGGTTTGGGGCACAGGTGCCAAAGCAAGTGCCCTGTCTCAGAATTGCTGGCAAGGTCAAGGTCTCATCAGTAGCAAACATAACTTGAAGCTATCCCTGAGCCCAGGATGGAAATAAAGCCTGGCTCCATGTCACAGTGCCAGTGACTGACTGCTTGTGTGTCCCGTCAGATTGTACCGGAGCTGAAACACTCCTGGCTCCTAGCAGCTCGTAGCCATCACAGCAATGTAGAAGAAGGCACTACTCCTGTTTGTCATGGTGTTTGCATAACCAAACCTACTGCTCCGCCAGTCGTGACAAAGTGCAGCTCACGGAATTACCCGCACTGTGTGTGGTAGGTACTGTCTACGTTAGCTTAAGCACTCTTTGGGGTACTGTGCTAACTCCCTGGCCTGGGGCCAAAAGCAGAGCACTATTGAGCACTGAGACCCAGCCAGTCTCATGAGGCACTGAGTTTGTCCTTTTTTAAGAATACCAGGGAAAATGAGAAATTATACCCATTTATGTATGATATGTCAAAGTCCATTCTACCATCATGTGTAACTAATTTTAAAAATTAAAAAAAAAGAAAGAAAAGAAAAAAGAAAACCAGGGATAGCTCTGGAACCTGCCAAGCTGGGGTGAGCCCCAGGCCTGGCAGCCACGTGGCCGCTACGAAGCCAGCTCCTCCAGGGAGTTTGACCGAGCAAGAATAGCAGCAAGGGCACTTCTAGGTAAGCTCCACATCACAGCCCGGCCATGCACAGGTTTTCTAAGACTGAGGCCGAATGCCCAAATGCCTCTTTCTGTCTGAGGTGGTCAGTGAGGCTCAGGAAACTTCCACCATAGCAAATGAACAGCTGAGTAGGGAGTGGGCAGTGGGGTGGTGAACTGGAAGTCAGAGTCGGGGAGGATGGCGATGGGGACATAGGAGCAGGGTGTCCCATGGCCTACTCTCTCCCTCGGGGATCCAAGTCCCCTGGAGTCCCAAGACCTCAGGCCCCGTCTGAGCCCCAGTTACCAGGCGTTTGATCAAAATGCTCTGTGAGTCTCCAGAGCCCAGAGGCAAATCTGTGGGGACAGAGGGAAGGGGAAGAGATAGCCACCTTCTTCAGAGGAGTGGGGCAAGCACAGGAGAAAAGGGCACAAGGCGTGCACAGAGAGCAGAGGAACAAATGCCAATTAATGTGATGCAAACTGGCCATCTGTCAGACTGCAAGGGACAGCTGCATGTGGGGGAGGGGTGGCACCAGTGGTCTCTACAGTGACTCTCTACAGAGTACAACCTGAATGTCACAGGCTTCCACAGCCAGGAAATAAAGCCGAGGTTCTATTTACCTTAATGCCTAAGTCTCAAGGTCCCAAGCCCCCAGCTGTGGGTGGCAGAGAGGGTATAGGCTTTCAGGGAGTCACGGGTTCCCTGAGACTCTTCAGGTAAGTCCCATGTGGACACAGAGGCCTCCTGGCCCTGCTCTCTACTCCTACCCAAGTCCCAGGGCCAAAAGTGTCCCTGAGGTTCCCTTTCTTGGACTTCATTCTCTCTGTGGTTTGTGGCCACCATTCCCCGGTGACCACTGTGGTGAAGCCCAAATTAGTGAACAGAAATGCTGCCTAGGATTTTACCACCCCTGGAAAAGCTGACCCTCAGAAGAGCAGCCCTCTGTATCTATGGGTTCTGCTCCCACAGACCCAACCAACTGTGGATCAAAAAAAATTCTTTTAATTGCATCTGTACTAAACATGTATAGACTTTGTTTTCTTATTGGTCCCTAAACAACATAACAATCTTTACGTAGCATTTAAATTGTATTAGGTATTGTAAGTAATCTAGAGATGACTTAAAGTACCCAGGAGGATGTGTGTAGATTGTATGCAAATATTATGACATTTTATATAAGGGATTTGAGCATCCACAAGGTGTTCATGAGGGGTCCTGAAGCCATAGTCCTGGGATACCAAGAGATGACTGTTACTTTTGTAAAGTCAGAGAGAAAACACTCAGCACAGAGAGCAACGTGAGGTTGGCACCAAAAATGTCACCGAGTAGCCAAGCAGCTTTTCCACAGCCACATTGGGCCCACCTGCTCCCCTGGGCTCTCCATCCATGGTGGTTTTGCCAAAAACCAGCACCAGGACAGGTGCTGTTCCAATGACCCACTGCCCACAAGCCCAACTTCTACCCCAAGTGCATCCCTGACCCCACCTCTCCAGAGATCTATCTGTGCCAGTTCCGCCAGCAACTCTGACTTTGCAAACTGTGAGGATGATGCTTCTCACTAAGTCAAGGGTGCTCACACAGCACAGGTTTCTGAGTGGCCACATGGTCTAGAGATTTCAGTTCATGAGCATATATGTGCCCCTTTATCATATGCCGCATGCCTGTCACCAAGAGGCCGGGTCAGGAAGATGGAAGTATCGACAGTCCCCTATGAAGGTTGAGACCTGTGAGGGGTCTGAACTACTGTTCTAGACACCCTTCTCCCTTGGTAAGTACCCTGTCATCCTCATCCATCAGACATGTTTGTGTCCAGTCCCCAACAGTAGACAAGGTATGTACTTCCATCTCAGGAGCCCCTGGTCCCTGTGCATACACACCAAGAGAAGCACTGCTCAACAATTGCCAGAAACACCCAAACCCCAGCATGGAACAGGGGGTGTAAGGACTGACATCCAGTTTATTATGTGGTCAGGATGCTCCACATCTCATGCTGCACGTAATGCGCATTTAGCAAGATCAAGTTTCTCTAGTGAATGTTTTCATGAAATAAAAGCTCTTCACAGGAGACTGGCTGAACACACCTGGTGTATACACACAGTGGAATACTATGCAGCTGTCCAAAAGTGAAGGAATCACTACGAACTGACAGAGAGCGGGCTCCAGATGTTGGTGGGTTAAAAAAAAGCAAAGCACAAAGAGCATATGCGGTCTGCTATCTTTTGTGTAAGAAATAAGGGAAAATGAGGAATTGAACATATATCTGCTTAAAAAAAAAACAGCAAGAAACACAGGAAGCATAAACTAGAAAATAATGAAGTTGAATACCTCCAAAGAGCAGGAAGGAATTGGGGTGAATGGGACCTGGGAGTATGTGACATTTCTGAGCACACTTTAAAAAAAATAATTTTGACTTTTGAAAGCATGCCAATAATACGCCAACTCAAAAATTAATTTTGTAAAAATAAGAAGAGGGAAAAGACTGAAGTACATGAACCTAATTTCATCTTAAGTGTGATTATAACCACACTGAAGTGGGGGAGAAGAGAAAGAACTAATCTCAGTTAACTGATGAAAATAGTATCTGACCACATACACTCAGTCTGGGGCAGGATAGGCTGTGTGTGTGCTGGGGTGTGGAGGGAAGGGGGTGGGGAAGAAGTGCAAATAAATCCTGAAATCTTTACAGTAGATTTGTTTGTGGTAGTGGAATAAACTGCAGGGTTTTCACATGGAAGAAGGGCCCTTGCAAATAGGGAATGGAGGAAGAGAATCCCATCAGAACATACTTGAATTGGAAGCATTGGTGAGAACTCAGGATTTCTAAAATATGTGTGTCAATGTTTACATACACATGCATAAACACGTATGTGCATGTGCATATGCATGTGTGTATGTATATATATATATATATATATATATATATATATATATATATATATATATATATACATGTGTGCATACATATGTATATTCCTAGCTCTGACCACTGAAAGAGCCAACAATCCAAGACACCTCATTAACAGTGAGCACACCTAATGTCCATATGCTGGCCTCTAATACCATTTCCCACTAAAAGGAACCAGGATTCCAGGACTGGGCAGAGTAGGCAAAGATAAGCCTGAAAGATCTTATTATGCAAAAAAGTAAGAAAATGCTCCCCCCAAATGATGGGGAATGTCACAGAATAGAAGAGTCATATTGGAAGGGCCCAATCTGGGGCAATTTGAGCAACAAAATAATTAACTATAAAAATGAATGTTTAACCATTGGAATAAAGAAGGAATTCATGAGTCCCTATCAATAATAGATATGGAGGGACTAGGGTTGTGGCTCAGTGGTAGAGCGCTTGCCTAGCATGTGTGAGGCACTGGGTTTGATTCTCAGCACCAAGTATAAATAAATGAATAAAATAATTGTTCATCAACATGTAAAAAATATTAAAAAGTAGATAGGGATAGATGGATGGATAGAATAGAGCTTAGAGAGGCAGACAGGAATACTGAAGGCCAACAGGTCAATGTAGAGGGAGTGCTGGAGTTGGGACATTAGTGTTTTGCAATAACCATGACTGGGGAGTCATGAGTCTTTAATGGATATTAAATGTAGGGGAAATTTTGACCAGAAACTTTCTTAAGGTGTCTCCTTACTAGTTACAAAGAAGGGGAAAATAAGAAATAGTAAGGAAATCACACAACACATTGACCAAACAATCTCACCCAGGAGGGACAGGGGGCGTTATCTGCCTCCAGGTGTGATACCCCAAGAAGTACAGAGCATCGCCTATGTTGTGCTGTTACTGTTGTGTTATACTGAAAAAGCATAACCCCAGTCTAATCACAAAGAAACACCAGAAACATACAAAAGAAGAAATGCAGTATTTAAAAAGGGGGCAGGTGCTCTTCCAAAATATCAAAGTCACACATGACAAAGAAAGGCTGAGGATGTTTTTGATTCAAGGAGGCTGAAAGAGACATGAGAAACAAATGCAATGTCTGACCCTAGACCAGATCTATACCACAGGGGGAGATGCCATAAAGGGGATTATTAGATCAAATAAACAACAACAACAACAAATATATATATATATACACATACACATATATACACATACATATAAAACATGGTGATAGATTAGCTAAAAGTAGCATATCAATGCAAATCTATGAAACTGATCACTATACATGTGTATATATATATGTATATATATATATATATATATACATATATATATACACACACATATGTGTGTTGTTTATATAAATATGTATAAAAGAAAATCCTATTTTTAGGAATACACGTTGAAAATTTTAAGGTAAAAAGCTACAATACATACAAAAAGATTCAGAAAAAATATTGTGTGTAAACAAAGTCTACAACTACATATGCATAAATGTATATACATGAGAAAGAATAAACAATAAACGGGATAAACTGCAAATAATAGTTGAATCCAGGTCAAGTGTATATGAATGTTTTTTGCACTAATTTAGTATTGCAATTCTTTGTAAATTTGAAATTATTTTCCAAATAAAATGCCTAACAATGCCTTTGCATTTGCCTTGTTCTTAATTATTTTCTGGCATGTTCTTATGCAATGATAATTTTGACCCTCAGAGCATCTCTGGGAGAAAAGCAGGACAGGCTTTGTTATTGAGGGAGCGAGGCCCAGAGATGGGGATGGCTTGCCCAGGAGCGAATCCTGGCCAATGGAGCTGGGACCTGCCCCTCCGACTGCAAGTCCAGGCGTCTTCTGGGAATATCCACAAACTCTCTCCCCATCAGGCCAGAATCTGTTTGCGGTTGCTGCTAGTGATCTCCCCAGGAGCTAACGAGCTCCTTGACTTCACTTCCATGAGTTTATCCAGCTCCAGCGTCTGTTCTTCCCCATCCCCTTGCCTCCCCAGAGTTACAGCTGACCCTCGAGGGCCGTGCTATCCCATCCCTGAGACATTCTTTCACTTCTGAACTGATTGCACATATTGTAGTGACACCCTCTTTGTTTCTGTTTCCTCTGGGCAGGAGCCAATGTTCTTCGGCCTTGTGGCTGGCTCTGTGAATGGCTGATGGATAAATGACTATGTGGCTGGATGAAGCCTGCTCTTATTTGACCTAAACTCACCTCAATCAAATCTCCAAGTGAGCCTTTCATCATGGAATCGGAATTAAGCAGGATTATCATTAACACCGTCCCGGCTGATGTGCCTTTCTGGCTCCTTCTCCTCCTCCTCACGGAGCGGAGCGTGCAGGTTTTAGGAGCAGCATGGGATTATTTGTACTGCACGAAGAAGAGCTTCCTGTTGTACGTGGTCTAGGGGGCGGGAGGCAGTCAGGCCAACCCCCAGCAAGCAGGTGGGCTAGCAGGAAACTACTACTGAGTCACAGGCCCCCTCTGAGTTCAAGGGCCAGCCCTTTTATAAAATGACATACAATACAGGTGAGGCGACCACCTCCCCCAGGTGAGTAGACCACCAAACACCCAAGGGAGGCGCGTTGTGCACTGGTTTCAGGAAACCTGACTCACTTCTACCTTTCTGGTTCGTTGTACTCAGGAGACAGGGCTGTGATCTCTCTCACACAGTTCTCTGAAGAGTGGAAGAAGATGGAACTTCCAAATAAACCCCTGGATTTGAGACGAGGCTGAAATCTTATTTGAAGGGATTTGCTTTCGATTTCATTTTTTAAAATGCATTTTTAATAACAAGCCTATTCAATCAAAAGGGGGTATTTGACTGCCTGGAACAGCAGTGGGATCTCCCTCAATGTAATTTGGATCCTTTCCTAAACCCGCTTCTTTTGATTCTGCCAGCTTAGATCTCTCCTCAGTCAGTAACTCACAAAGCCTTGTTGTCAATGGTGTGGAAGAATTTCAGTTAGCAGCATCCCTAAAGACACCTCCAGACTCAGCCCTGCAAAGCAGGAGAGGAAGTAAGTCCCTGCAAACTTAGGGCTATGACACAAATGTAGTAAAGGTCAGAGGGGGAAGGACTGTGGAGGCCATAGAGGCCAGGCCCCTCTCCCCACCTGGAGACCCTGGCCAATCTGATAGACCCCCCATGGAGACATGGAGACAGCCTCACCCGGCTCCACTGTCCTTTGTCCTTTCAGAGCAAAAATCTGGAAAAGGTGATGTGCCTCTAGGGCATCTCCCTTCTGGTTTGGGGATCATGGAAAGAGCAATGAGGTGCATTCTTGCTCTCCGATGGGTAAGTCCAGGAGTCTTTAGATTAAAACTCCCAAGAAAACCAGAGACTGTAGTCCTTGGGGTTGGGACGCTCCCAGGTAGCACAGAAGTCAATCCAAAGTCAGAGAGCTCAGGTACTAGAGCTTGGACAGATTCAAGCTGGTTGCAGGGAGATTTTGCACAGATTCCTCAGTTCAGGAGCGGGAGCTGTAATGTTGGCCTGAGATTGTTCCCTCAGCTTGGAGAGCCACAGGAGTGCAGGGGAGAAGGACAGGGCTGCACTGGGGGATCCCGCAGGACCATGGGGAGAGCAGCAGCCCTGAATGAGGTCCTGTGTGGCAGATTGGGAACCAGTACTCTGCAAAAACGAGAGGCACAGAGGGGACCAGGACAGGAGCTGGCTTCGGTTAGTGTCCCTAATGCCACGGTGGGCAGATGAGGCAAGGCTCATACCTAGATTGAGCCAAGTCTGCCTCCCTGTAACTTTGTTCATTGGTACAAATTTGTGACACGTTCAGTTCAATGTTTTCCTAGAAATGTTCTAATCCCAGTAGAGTTTAGATAATCTTGTCATCACGTACACCACCTGCAGTTTAGTGATGAGGAACTAATCTAAGCAGCTGATATCTAAGATTCTACATACTCTGTACGCCTCAGCCAGAGGGATCCTACAAGAGCCCAGAGGTCCCAGCCCTGTGGCTTCCCTCTGCTCCTGGAGAGCTTTCCCAATGGAGGCCAAGCCCAGCGCAATCTGGCCCCGTGATGTCTTGTACCTCATCCTTGTGGTTCTGTCCCTTGTCACCCGCTGCAGCCTTGCAGGTCCCCTCCGGGTCATGGCGCGTGCTGGTCCCCCTGCCTGGTCTTCTCCCAGAGGTCCCCAGGACTCCAGCTCTCACCTCCTTTTGTTCTTGGCTGGAGCAGCATCTTCTCAGAGAGTCCTCCTCTGATCACCCCAGTTTAATTTATGTCACACCCACACCCCCTATGCCCCTCTCCTGACATAGACCACTTGCCATCTGACATGCTAAATGTCTGAATGATCTCCTGGGATCCTGCTCTCCCAGGGGACAGTAAATCTGTTAGGGCTGGGAGCTTGGTCTCCTTCACTCACCACCCACTCGTGAGGACCAAGTTCCTGGCACACAGCAGGTGCTCCAGACACACGTGTTGAATGCAGGGGAATAAGAAGGCAAAGACTGCCAGGCATATGGTGGTGCACACCTGTGATCCCAGCGGCTCGGAAGGCTGAGGCAGGAGGATCCTGAATTCAAAGCCAGCCTCAGCAAAAGCGAGGTGCTGAGCAACTCAGTGAGACCCTGTCTCTAAATAAAATACAAAATAGGGCTGGGGGTGTGGTCGAGTTCCCCTGAGTTCAATCCTCGGTACCCCCCTGCAAGAGAAGGTGAAGACCACTGCTCTCAGCTGGGCTGCTAGCCTGAGCCCCAAATCAGACCACCTTCCAAGCAGGCTTCCGCCCCACCCCGGCTTTGCTCAGCTCCTGCTTCCTGACTTCTCTTCCTGCTTTCTGCCCCGCCCTCCTCCCTTGTCTGCCTCAACTTTGTCCTCATCCATGACAACAGGGGCCCAAGCACTTGGGCCTAACCCCAGCCTGTCCCTTAGTAGTGGATCCACCATCTCCAGAACAAACTTCCTTCACTTGGCAACTTGATTGGTCCCCAATCACCCACTACATTCTTTTTTGGACCAAAAGCAATCTTAATATCTTGAAAAAGAAAAGGTCGGGATTCCACCTCTTGGGTCCCCTCCTTCCTCCGGGAGAAGTCTTTTCTGCTGTCCTTTAATAAACTTCTAATTTCCACTCTGAAAAAAAGAAAAGAAAAGAAAAGAAAAGGTCCTGTTACTATTACATTTAGGCAAAAAAAAAAAAAAAGCCAGTATTTGACCACAACTGATCCTATAACCACAAAGAAGCCTCCTCCAATGGAAGGCTGGTTGGGACAGCAGGGTGTCTTTCTGAGACTGGCCTGCCTATAAGCCTCAGCAGTGAGCAAACCTGATCAGGGCTTCCTCTCAAGAGCCAGAATCAAGGAGAGGCTGACATCAATGTTTAGCTCAATTTATAATAGCTAAGCTATGAAGCCAATCTAAATGCCCTTCAACCGATAAATAAATAAAGAAAATGTGGCATATATACATAATGGAATATTACTCGGCAATAAAGAAGAATGACTTTGTGACATTTGCCAATAAATGGATGGATCTGGAGACTATCATGCTAAGTGAAATAAGTCAATCTCCCCAAACCAAAGGTCAAATGTTTTCTCTGATATGTGGATGCCAACCCACAATAAGGGGTGGAAGGAAGAATAGAAGTTTGTTGGAGTAGACAGGGGGTATGAAGGGATGGGAGAGGAAAAGGAAGAGGGACAACAGCAGAATGAATCTAACACAACTTTCCTATGTTTATATATGAATACACCACAGTGAGTCTCACCATTGTGTATATCCACAAGACTGGGATCCTAATTAGAATAAGATATACTCCATACTTTTTTAATTATATCAAAATGGATTTCATTGTCATGTATAACTACAAAGTACCAATAAAATTAAAAAATAAATAAAGCGGGGAGGCTGTTCCTAAACCAAAGGAACAAGCATCTTCAGAATCATAAAGCACACGAGGACCGGAAGAGAAATTCAGTGGACACATGCTCCATTCTTCCAAGGTAAATCTGACATTAACCACGTGAGCTGGTGTCTAAACAGCCCCATACAGACTGAGGATTTCTCAGGGCAGTAGAGCAAACCAAAACGCCAGTTATCTATTGAAATTTTCAAGGAGACACAGTACCCCTTAGCTTGAAGATGCATTAAGCCTATATTAGGGCTTGGATACAAAGTGTCCCCTGAAGATTCACGTGTTAAAGGCTTGTTCCCCAATGTAGCGAGTCCCCCTGAGGTGGGACTTTTGGGGAGTGATTGATTCATGAAGGCTCTGAAATCATCAATGGATTAATCCATTGATAGCTGAGTGGAGTGTTGGGAGGTGGTGGAAACTCTAGGTGGTGGGGCATGGTTGGAGGAAGTAGTTCACTGGGGGCATGCCCTGGAAAGAGGGCATTTCTTGTCCCCAGCATCACCGCCCCCTCCTCCCTGGCTGCTATATGCTGAGCTTTCCTCCACCTTGCCATTCTGCCATGATGTTCTCCTCCATCTCAGACCCAAAGCAATGGAGCCAACCAACAAGCGTCTGAAACCATGAGCCAGAATAAATCTCTCCTCCTTCAAATTGTCTATGCCATGAATGTTGGTGTCTCACATCTACACAGGGTGGTGGGAGCGGAATGTTCACAGACCTTCCCTTGGAGGCTGTGAGGCTTAAGCAGTCAGATCCCCCACCCCAAGCAGGATCCGTGAAGTTCTACAGACACCGAGGGCTGCCTGCTAGAAAGCTGAGGAGGGAGAACAAACCCCGTCGAGCAATATTCCCAATCACTCTGGGCCAAATTCAGCTGAAATAAGATACTTTTCAAAAACAATTTCTGGGTAAGTGGTGGAGAAAATAAGAACACTCTGGACACGTGGAGCAGAGAAAGGAGCAGCACCCAGTGCAGAGACGGGTCCTCTTCCGCTAGGCGTCAGGCCCAGTGAGCCCGGACAAAGGCGTTCCACACACCTTCACACAGAGCCATCGCTGGGACAATGACTTGTGTGGGTTGTCATGACGATGAAATTGAAACTGGGATAAACAATAGCCACTCAGCCAGCAGCCTCACCTCTGGGCTGACCTGTCATTTTGATAGCAGCTGCCCAGGCCCCTGCACAGACGTCAGGAGATAAGCATCTCTGGGGGAAGGTGGCTAACTAACAGAAGATGGGAATCCACTGGGTCTTTTTGCCCCTTCTTAAGCCAGACTAGAGAATGGAGCATCCTCCCTTAAAAGGTCCCCAGAATCTGGAGAGGGACAACAAAGCCCAGAAAATTAATGCACTGGACCCAAGAACACATAGCATGTCAACAGAAAAGGCAAAGAGCAATGATTTGGAAATCAACCCTCCCTGACTGGGGATAGCACCCCCAAAGCTTGAGAGGTCTCCCAAGCATTCCTCATCAAATCGACAAGGCAACATTTAATTATTGAACTAATAATTGAAAATCCCAGCCAGGCATAGGGTGCCCACGTATAATCTCAGCCACTTGGGAAGTTGAGGCAGGAAGATGGCAATTTCTAGGCAATCCTGACAGCTTAGCAAGACCTGTCTATAAATAAAAAATAAAAATGGCTGAGGAAGTAAGTCAGTGGTAGAGCACTTGCCTAGCATGTGCAAGGCCCTGGGTTCAATGCCCAGGACTGCTAAAGAAGAAGAAGAAGAAAATCCCTTTGAGTTCAAAGGCAAATGCAAGTGCCCAGCTTTGACAGCACTCGGCTCCACCTGCCCTTCCATCTCTGGCTGCCTCAGATACATCTGTAGAGTCTGAGCACCAGGAAAGAGAATAGAATATGCCCCAAAGGGCTCAACTTGGCTTTTAAAAAATGGTATTGTTATTTATATTTAATATCGGCTTCCAAAAAAGCTGCAGATCCTAGGGCACAGTAGAAATGTAAATGCTAACTGATTGTTATTCTTACAGAAACTTAGAATTCAAAAGTTTAATCATCCTTATTAGCATAATTTGGGCGACTTCAGTCCATAACCTTACCCTGGAGTTGATTATTTATGGCGCCTTGAACAGAAGTTGAAAATTAATTTTGATTTAATGTAACAATTCCATCCCCAATATAATTCATAATGCAGATATATTCGTCAAAAATAAATCTGGCCGCTCCCCCAGTTCGGAATAGGAAACCAAGAAAGGGATAGAAAGAGAATCCTTATCTTTTGTTTCTGTATTCATTGTCGCTGTCCCTTCCTTTCCTTGAGTCTGTGCATGCTGAAAGACTAGCTCTAGAATATCAGGATGTTCCAAGAAAAATCTAGAGATGAGGCAGATGGGCCAGGAGGGAGGGGCTCCCCAAGAAGGGACATCCTGTCTCCCCTGAGGGTTTTATCCAAGTCCACTTTCTAACAAGGCTGAGGGAGGAGAATGCCCACAGGGGGCTAGTCTGGTGGACAGCACATCACAGTTCCTACACTGTAGCTCACGGCTGCCTTCCACCCAATCTTTGTGACAGCTGATAGGGGAGCTGGAAACTGAGGCCCCGGGGAAGCTAAGCAACTTGTCCGCATCCCATGGCTTGTAAAAGGCAGCGTGGACCCTGGGATCCTGGGATACCAGTCCATGTACAGTGCTATCGATCTGTCCGCAGATGGAAAGAAAGGTGCCCTGCTGAGCAGCCTGACTCATGCCCCCGAAAGCTGAGTCCCATGGATACCATCAAGGCAGGGCTTAGGGTGACGATGGGAAACAATGCTCCCAGAGCAGGCAGGTGCAATTCCGAAGATGTCATCAGCTTGCCAATTTTTAAGAGCTCAGAAGTGGCATCTATTATCCCTGCAAGAAAAACTTAGAAAATGCAAGTTCCAGACATATGGGGCAAAAGCCCCCTAAGGAACCACTCCTACAGGATGGCATCACAGTCATCCTGGGATCATGGGTAGATCTACCCCACTACATGTAGATTTGCCTGTGCAATGTTCCAACCTCTCTGCTAAGAAAGAACTATGTTTCCATGGGCAGTACCAAGGAGCCAGACTGGCACTGCTGTGGGCTCATTCTCCTTGCTAATTCTGTCTGGGCTGCTGCAGCCGCCCAGACGTGCCAAGTTTTAGTGGCAACAGGTTTGCCTGCCAGTAACCAGCCTCCTCTCCCTCCCCGCCAGGAGCACCTCCAGGCCAGCAATGCCAACCCGCCCCTCTCCATGCCAGGCAGAACTGATGCTGTCTCACCATGGGCAGCAGAGCGGTGTGCCAACAGCCAGAGCCTGGCCCAGTGACTGGCAGGAAGTGACCACATCAGATTCTGCCATTTGGCTCTTTGGCTTCTGCAATGGGGGAAAAAAAAAAAACCTGGCTGGGAAGAGGTAAAATCTGTTGGCAGAAAGATCAGCTTGGGGTCCTCTCGGTCTCAACTCAGTGGGGATAATAACAAGTTGGTATGCCTTCTGTGTGCGTGTGCACGCACATGTGTGTATGTGTGTGTGCCCACGTGTGTGTCCTCGTGCTCAATTACAGATTTGTAACAGCTGTAAAATTAAGATGGAACAAGGCCAAGAGGCTCACTGTGAAAGAGAAAGCACCAGGGCCTTGGATAAATCGTGGCCAATCTTAGACTGGGTCACCACGACACCAGAACAAAGAATTGATTCATTCAATTAAAACAATCAATTGGTTCATCCAATTCAAACAACCACCTGATCCCACCAGTGGGGAAAAAAATGTCAGTCATTAGAGTCTTTGTTGACCAAACACTCAAGGAGCTGGCCAAATTGATGTTTTACCAACTGAAGGTTGTGGTGCTGTGTGGATGTGGGTTTTGCCTCCCTTCTTCCCAGGTACTGCTTTGCTGAAATAAAGGACAATATTTTGGTCTCTCCTGCTTTCATCTCTGAATATGTGTTATGAATAATAACAATAGCAATAATAATAGGTGCACATAAGGACAGGTATGTCTGCTAAGCCAAACGCTCTATGGCATATTTCATATAATTTCCTTCAAATAACCTTCACAACATGCTATGAAATCAGTGTTATTTCAATAGTCCTGACCTTAAAGATGAGAAATTGAGGCTCAGAGCAATTGAATAACCTGCCCAAGACCACACAGCTAGGATGTGACATATCCTAAATGCAGACTCAAATCCAGCCCTTTGTCTTCTTCTTTAAATATTCTCACGTGCATTCTGACATCTCCCCAACTAGAATGTTCTGTCCATGACAGAAGGGACCTTGTCTCTTTTGTTTGTGCCTGGATCTCCACATCCAAAACAGAGCCAGTTCAGGAGCAGAGAACAGACTCCCAATAAATAACTATTGGATGAATTAATCAGCCCCACCTTATCTTTGTCCTGAAACCAAACAGCTCATACCCACCCTCTGAGCTGTAGCCCCAGCACAGAGCCAAGGATGGGTATCGGGGCGTGGCATTCCCAGAGGACAGGGCTGGGGTGTGCCCACTCTCTGCTGCTGCCAGGTTCAGGAGAGGAGAGACATCCACCCCAGTCAGTGCAGGCTCCACACCAGTCATCTGTCTCCTGAGAGGCCCCTGCACTGGGAGCACTCAGTGCCTCTGGCTCCCAGTGTCCCTGCACAGGTGTGCCCACTCCCCTTGCCAAGCAGCTGTTGGAGCAGGTAGCAGATGACCCTGGCATCTTGGCAATCCAGCCAGACAAGTTTCTGCCTGAATTTTGTCTCCACTATTGACTAGTGGAGATGTGGGCGATGGAGTGTTTCTTCTAGTTTCCCATTCCCAACCACACGGGGCCAGGGGGTAGGGATGTGCCCAGGATGGTGGGAAATGCCATTGGAAACATTCATCCTTTGGGCATCAGGAGCTCAGGTCTCTAGTTCATCCCTTTGCTTTCAGACATGCCCACTCACAACTCTCCCAGGACGGATCTGTCTTTCCACGGTCCCCAGGCATGGAGCTGCTGCCATATTACAACTGCTCCTCCATGTTCAGAACAGAGATCCCTCCCAATGGGCAAAGCCAGAAGAGGAGCAATCCAACAGTCTGACGATTCTCTCCAGGGCTCAAGATGGAGCAAGGACCCATTCTCAGTCACCCTCCTGAATATGTATGATGTGGCTGCAGTTGATTTCAAAGGCCCCAGCCTTGCTTCGCCTCCTAGGGACATGAGAAGCTCTGTCCTTCCTTGGCATGGGCAGGAACTCACCAGAGATGAGAAGTTTGCAAGATTAACACCTTGGGCTTGGCAACATGCTTCCTTTTGGAGAAGTAAGCTGTGAGATGAGGGCTTCCATTTTAAGTCTATATTCTAGGTGAGAAATGGAGACTGCATCAGGGCCATTGAGGTTGTTCTAAGCTACCTCTCCTCTCCTCTTTACCCAGGTTCTGGGTCCTGGGGCACAGGGAGAAGAGGAACAGCGGTGAGACCTGCCACGTAGACAGCAGCGTTGCCCACGTGGTGGAAGGTACGGTCACCCAGCCTGCAGCACCCGCGCGCCTTCTGCTCCACAGGGACTAGGACAGGCAGACGGATGTGCTAATGACACTGCTGGCTCATTTTCATTGTTTCACTTGCTTTTCTCCCCAATAACATGAGTGAAATATCAACACACATTCAACGGCGAGTCTCAGGACTTATCAGCCTCCGTAACTCCTCATAATGAATCCCTTTTTACTTACATATATAAATGTAAACAACATGTTGTAAACAACACGATCAACAGTCCCTGATGGTGCAGAGCAGGAGATGGGGTGAGGTGGCCTGAGGCCGGGGTGCCTGTGGGCTGTGGTGAAGACACTAAAGGGGGAGGTAATTGAGGTCCAGCAGGGGACCTAATTTGGGATTTGAAAGGATGCCAATAGCTACATGTAGAGGGGACAAGGATAGAAGAGGAGAAGCCATTTAGGAGGTTCTTGCCAAAAGCCAGGTCACAGGTAACACCTCCCCTAGGTGCTGCCACTGGTAGGGCTCTGGAAGGAGCCAGGAAAAGGTAGAGATGCTCCCAAAGCTGAGCCAACAAGTGCCAGGGCCTTGGGCACTCTGCTCTGTGCCCAGAGAAGCACCCTAAGGACAACTTCTCTTCCAGGACTCCAGAGTGAAAGGCCCAGCCACAGCTAGGGACATCTTGCTCTGGTGGGGGTTGGGAAAGGTAATGAGGAGGTCAAGGATTATCTCTCCCCCCAATATCTGGTGGAGTTACTAAGGGCAGATGGCACCATATGGGACCTAGAGCTGAGACAGAGACAGGAAAGAAGAGGATAATGTCCTCTTGTGTGGACATTGTGCTGTCAAATTTAACAACTGGCTCTCCAGGAAAAATGTGTGTTGGTGCACACGTATGGGGCTGATTTTACTGATACAAAGGATGCGTGGCCCATATTTTACAAACAATAATAAAATATGAAATACCCTTTATTGCAAAGTCCATATAAACAATTGATTCGCATAGAATGCTCTAGATGATTTTTTGCAGGACGCCTGTACTTGTAGCCAGTGATGACTGCGGTTGACAAATGAATGTAGTTCCCACATGAATGTTGGCTGATTTTTTTCATTTACATTATTGGGGGAAAAGACAGTGAAACAACGAAAATATTTGTTGGAAATTCCTCTGTTCATCAGCTACATGAGCGACTTCTTTGCTGCATCAGATAATAGTTTTCACTTAAAGAATGTTTCCTCCATTTGGGGGGCTATTTGCAACATAATAGCTGCAGACACAGCGTACATTGAGGTTTAAGACGCATTATTAAGATTTTTCTCCATCACTTTTTAAAGTCTAGACAAATACAAAACAATAAAGTTCTGATTTACAGCATTTGCCTATTTTCATGTTGTGAATATTTTTACCCTGGCCAATTTCAAGCCAGCCATATAACGTTCCTGAATGTGGCATAGGGAAGAGATGTTTGGTAGGCTGCCCTTATATAGAATTTTCCCCAGACAGATACAGTCCAATGTAAATAACCTCAAGAGCATAGATAATAGTAAAATGCAGTAAAATAATTAGGAAGTAATGAGTTTTGAGTATTTATTACCTTTGTGTTTAATGTAACTTGTTTAATTGTATTTATATAATTTAATTTTAGTAATAGCTATGTTTATCAACCAGCTCACAAAATCACTAGAAATTGAACACTCAACTCTCGTGAGCCCATAGAAGCCGGCTCCTCCATCCGCACAGCACTGATGAGAGGTATCTTCACAGAGATCAGGACTCTGCTGCTGTTAGAAATTGGGGAGACTGAGGCCTCCAGGGTGGGGCAAGTTGCCCAAGGCCCCTGGTAGCTGACATCTTAGGGCAAAGGTGGTCTCAAGGGATGTGTCTGGTTTGGGGACAGAGGAAGCAGAGCCAGAGGAAGCGGTGTCACACAAGGGCAGCGAGGGCTGATGGAGGTTCCTGAGCGTGAGGGTCTTGCCAGCCCATGCCCACGTCACCATCACTGCTCCCCCAGCCTGGAGGATCTTCACCCAAGTCACACAAGCTGTGGCTGATTAACAAATTAGCTGCAAATCACATGCCCAGCAACATAATAACAAGTTTGTCCATGGGGTGGAAACTCTGCCAGTGCCAGCCTCCTCAGCTGGACAGTCAGTCGCAGGGAGTCCGGGGGAGGCTCTGGGCCCCACTGGACCAACAATGCGCTATTGTTTCATTGTCCCAGAATGCAGGGAAGACCAGGAGAGGGTGTGAGAGACAGGTGCTGGCACCTCAAGGATCACAGCTGCCCCTTCCGTGTGGTTAGTACCTGTTCTCCCCGGAACACCCTCCTTTTTCCCTCTGAGTAATCTTAAAGTCCTGGCTCCTCAAGTTCCTTCTGTACCATCAGTGCCTCCAAAATGCCCATTTGATCTTATGATCCTCAAAAGGAGAGCAATAGTAATTCTAAGACCTCCCCAGGCTCCCCAGGCTCCCCAGGCTCCCCAGGCCCACCCAGGTCCTGGATGTTGAGGAAGCAGCTACAATCAGGGAAACTGAGCCGTGGCCTTGAATGGTCACTCTGAATTTGGCCCAACAGAGCAGGCTTCCAGAAGTTCCAGATGCTGAAAGGGGTGAGGGCAGCAAAGACAGTATAGCCAAGAACAGGCCAGAGTGACCCATAGCCTCGCTTTCATGGTTAGGAGGGAGAGTTGGCCCAGCCCACAGTTTTTTGTTTTTTTTTTTTTTTTTTTTTTTGTTGTTGTTTGTTTTTTTCTGAATCCATTAGGTGTGCAATCTTGGACAAGTTAAAAAGTCTCTCTGAACTTCCATTTGATCCATGTTAAAAATGAGTTGATACAATAAATCCTTGGCCTTCATAAACTTAATATGGGCTGTTTGTGTTTAATTGTTTCATGACCTTGCCAGGGCAGCACCCACTGGTGGCCCCTGTTTACTTCTGCAGAAGCCCTTAGTCTGTTGCTTTACTGTCCCTGATAAATGCTTGGGAAGGAGAATCCAGTGTCTGCTTCTGCCCTCCCTGATCCCAGGCCTCAGCACAGAAGCTCAGCCCCTGAATCCCTTCCCACGAGGACCTGGAATCGGGGTTGCTGCTCCTCATGCCCCAGGATCCGTGGCAAGGCACTAGGACCTCCACCCAGGGGTCTATGGCCATGTGGAGCAGTTCTGCTCACAGCCCTGGTGCCCCGGCATTGAGGACCCTTCGTATGGTGACACTCATCACTCATGGGCCTGGAGTCACAGACCTCTGCTCAAATGTCCTTTGCCCACTGCCCGGGCACCTGCCAGCTGCCCGCCCCGCCTCCAGTCCCCCCTCCACCTCCCCAGCTGCTGGCCTCCAACAGCTCAGCACCAGGCCTCAGCCCCAGAAAGGAAGGAGATGAAACTAGGGCCAGCTCAGCCTTGGGCAACTGGGGAAGAGGGCGCAGTAGGAGGTGAGTGGCAGCCCTGGGAAAAGCAGGGCGAGAGTGGCAGATAAAAGGAGGCAGAGACCAGAGTGGGAAGGTAGGCGCGGGAGTGAAATGCTGACACAGCGCTCAGTCTGCGGCTCCTGCCATAAATCACTCAGGGCGGCAGAGCCCTCGCCGTGGGAGGGCGAGGACTCAGAAATCCCAGTCTAAGCTCAGAACCTTCCACCACCGGAGGGCCAGGGGACCACGGGCGGGTCTTTGTTCCTGCCAGAGCTTCAGTTTACCTCATTGCAAAAGGGATGCCAGGTCCCGCCCCCTGGGTCCTGTGCAGAGGCCATGGTGTCTCATCGCTGGGTCCACGTGCAGAGGTGCGTGGATCCGCCACGGGCTCATTGTTAAGTCATTCTTAATCTGACTTGTATTATAATACAGTGATCATTCTAATTGGTTTCAATAAAATTAAAAAATATTTTAAATTAATAAAAAAATAATTTAAAAATTAAAAAAAAAAAACAGCACAGAAATGCGCCTGCTCTGGGGTGCAGTGTCCTAACAGAGGAGGACTCGAAGCATGAACACCATAATCATGGATAGTTTTCTCATCGATTCCCACAATGAAGTCATGCAGGTAAGACAAAATTTTCTTTCCTCCCCCTTTGTTTATTTAACAAAACAGAAATTTCAGGTTCGAAGGGGCAAGGGGGTCTTCCAGGCCATGAAACCAGGTACTGGGGAGCAGAAACCTGAACACAAGGGTCAAGTCTGTTGCTTTACTGTCCCTGATGAATGCTTGGGAAGGAGAATCCAGTGTCTGCATATCTGTTTCCTTTCCCCACCCTGGAGGAGCTGGGAATTGCATTGGATCCTGGAAAGA
Organism: Marmota monax; assembly: GCF_021218885.2. Lineage (NCBI taxonomy): Eukaryota > Metazoa > Chordata > Mammalia > Rodentia > Sciuridae > Marmota > Marmota monax. The sequence continues at coordinate 3,736,594 of NW_026695234.1, read as the reverse complement.
CAGCGATCACGGGACTTTGGGGTTGGGTTTGGCTCCCAGCTATGTGACCTCACCATCCTGGACAATGGAGCCAGACTGCAGCATCACCCACTCCTAGGGGGGCTGAGGTGCATTGGAGGCAATAATGGATACAAAGATGCCGGCACTGATGCTCTGTGAACATTAGCGACTGTGATTATCTTTCCTGTGGTGCAGGAAGAGGGAGCTTCTTACCACCTGGCTTATCTGCCTCCAGAGGCCAAGAGATGGACATGGTGACCTCCCACTTCTCACCCACCTTGAGGAGCCTAGGAAGTGATTTCTCCTTTCCCCCTAAAGGTCCCTCCCTATACAGCCTTTGGGGCTTCTGGCCATAGTCACTGACCTCTCAAATAGTGTTGGGGACACCCCCAGGTGATGGCTATCCTGAGCTGAAACTGGAGGGAAGCAGGGCCTGGGCCCTGGGGAATTATAGGCTGTGTCCTGACCTTGGGCTTGGAGCTGACCCAGAGCAGGATATTGACTTCTCACCAAAGCCAGGATTTAGGAGGAGGTTCAGAGCCATGCAGAGAACATGATCCAACACCTAATCCTGCCCCAGTTTCCTCAGTCATAAGGTGGGGTTCATGGCAGTTCCTCTGAGCAGGGCCCAAATGTGGTCATCTGGAAAAGTGTCCCCCCTGCCTTCAGTCCAGATTAAGCCCAGGACGCCAGGCTCTCCTCCTTCAAGTGACTCTCGCTGGGGAGGAAACTTATCAGGCAGGTCTGATGGGAAAGAGTGGCAGTCACAGGGGCATATGGGATCCTGCCCACTTCTCCAGAGGAGTTGTCTACCCCTCCTGCTGCTGCGATCCTTCAGGCACTGCCCATGCCCCTCTATGGCTGTCTGAATGCCTGCCTCCCTGTGGAGCCATCACCTGTCCCCCAGCCCTACTGCAGAGCCACTTCACTGGCCCTGCTGCACGTGGGTGTCCTGTGCCCCTCAGAAGCCAGCAGGGCCCTCCTGGCCCCGCCTCTTGGCAGCGAGCAGGTCAGGTGACTCGTGGCAGGCTTGGAGGGCTCCACGGCTAAGTGGTGTAATTTAGCCCGGGTTCTGTGTTTTGATTTTGCCCAGCTGCGTCTGTGTGCATTTAGATTAATCCTGTTAGCCGGCGGGGAGCGGAGCCGCCTGCTGTTTATCAAGAGTGCTTGTGCGATTCCCGTTTGATATGCAGCCACCTTCCCTGGGCAGAGCAGGCTCGGGTCTCTTCATCTCTCCTCAGCCACTGGAGAGGCAGAAAGGTCCCCTGAGGGGAATCACTTGGTTCCCCACCCTTGGTCTTGCAAATGGTGGCACAGGGTCTACCAGCCCACAGACCCCTGCACCTGCGCACACCTCCTGGCCCCCCCTCAGTTCCTGCAGAGAGACTTGCTTCCATCGCCAGGACCGTGGACAGGGCTGCTCTGAAGTCCGCAGCAGGTGGGGTGCTCTGGCCCTTCCCCCACTGGATCCAGTTGGCTACTAGGTTGAGGGAGGAAAGTTACAGTGTCCCAGCCCAAGGCTGTCAGTTATAGGACCTCAGGCGCTTCCTGTTTTCCCACCTGGGAGAGGGGTCTAATGAGACCTGTCCTGCTTATGCAGAAGTGTGCCTTCATTGGCTGAACGAACGCCAGAATATCTTGACAGAGCTCTTGCAGGTGTCCACCTTGCCCGGTTCAGGAGCCAGGCAGGGAGGATATGATGGTGGACGTGCGTTCACAGTGGAGTCCTGCTCCTCTTGGCAATTGTATGCTTTGGAATCACCAATGCTCATCAACCCTCTGTTTCTTCATCTGTAAAATGGGGATAATCACAGCTCTGCAGCTGCTCACAGGGTGGACTCCAAGTCCAGGATCCACTGAAGTCAATTTCTGTCCACCAGCTGTACTTTACCCTGTGCATTTTTTTTTTTTGGTACCAAGGATTGAACCCAAGGGTGCTTAACCATTGAGCCATATCCCCAGCCCTTTTTTATTTCTTTATTTTGAGAAAGGGTCTCACGAGTTTCCTTACAGCCTTGCTAAATTGCTGAGGCTGTCTTTGAACCTGGGATCCTCCTGCCTCAGCCTCTTGAGCTGCTGGGATGATAGGCGTGCGCCACAGCACCAGGCTCCTGTGATTTTAATAGAACTCCTTCTGCCATGCTGGCAACTCAGTGAGGGGGGAACTGCACCCAAGGCCACTGATAAGAAGACAGAAGCCAGAGATTCCCACCCTCCCTGTCTGTTCACCTGTCACCTATGTTCTGCCCCAGGGGACACTGAGTGGGTCATTTTTGTCCATCTTCAGAGAATCAAGTTGGTGGTGGGATGAACTCTGCATGGAGGGACAGGGTACTGTGAGGTGGGACAGGGTACAGCCCCTGGGAACTGCACAGCACCAGAGAAACTGCCAGTGGATGGGGACCCCCATCAGAACTCCCCACCCACCGCTGAGAAACCTTCCCCTGCGGAAGGCCATGGCACTGCCAGCCTCCACTGCCTCAACCCCATGTCATCTCTGCACCTCCTGGCTGCGCCCAACAGCACCTCTTCCCCAGAAGGCATTCCTCCAAGGGCTGTCCACTCTCCCGCCCAGGAAAGTCCTCCAAGCAAGGCCCGAGACCTCAAGGTGTCCGCTTGCTGCTGTGCCGTGTCTCCAGCCACCACCTCCACCACACCTCACACTCAGCCTCAAATTTTCTTTGTGGGTTTATCTCCCTTCCTTTTTAAACAGCTTTATTGAGACATAATTCACATAGGACACAATTCACCCATTTAAAGTGTGCACCGCCATGGTTTTTAATATATTCACAGATCTGTGAGTATATCTGTGATCTGTGCAAACTCTGCCACAATCAATCTTAGAACATTTTCATCACTTCAAAAGGAAAAGCCTATGCCACTTAGCCGTCTCCTCTCTGTCCCCTTCCTCCAGCCCAAAGCAGACTGTTCGTCTCCACAGATTTGCTTATTCTGGGCTCTCATATGGATGGGAGTCCCACGCTCCGTGGACTCCTGACTGGCTTATTTCAGTTGGCACAGTGCGTCAAGGCTCCGCCATGGAACATTCTACGGCTGAATCGAGTTGTATGGATCAAATACATTTTATCGGTTCATCAGTTGATGGACATTTTCCTTGTTTTCACTTGGGGCTATTATTAATTATGCTTTCATGAACACTTCTGTACAAGTTGCTTGTGTGGAAATACGTTTTCAACTTTCTTGAATACACAGCTAGGAATGGAATTGCTGGGTCACCTGGTAATTCTACAATTGACCATTTGAGGACCTGCCAGTCTGGTTTCCAAAGTGGCCGCATCATTTGACATTCTCACCAACTGTGTTATGAAGGTTCAAAAAAAATTTTTTTTTTTTACATTCTCACCAATGTTTGTTATCATCCTTTTTTTTTTTTTTGGTATCAGGAATTGAGCCCCAGGGCACTTTAACCACTAAGCTACACCTCCAGCCCTTTTGGTTTTATATTTTAAGACAGGGTCTTGCTAAATTTCTCAGGCCAGCCTCGAACTTGGATCCTCCTGCTTCAGCCTCCTGAGTAGCTGGGAAAACAGGTGTGCGTTGGCACCAGGTTTCACTGTAGCTTTGATGTGTATTCCCCTGATGACTTATAATATAAAGAGTCTTTTTGCTTTTGGGGTTTTTTGTTTGTTTTCAGTTTGTTTGTTTTGCATCATTTTTTCTGTATATCTTCCACAGAGAAATTATATATTCAGATCCTTTGCCTATTTTATAATTAAGTTCTTATTATTGAGTCATAAGTGTTTTTTATGTATCCTAGATAGAAGTCCCTCAGCTCAGATTTGAACAAAATTCTTTCTGCCATGGAGCAAGCGTGGTCCATCCCCCATACAGCTCCTTCCCACTGTCTTCTAGAGGACATCTGAGGCCCAAGGCTTGTGTCCCCTCCGCTGACTCCAACTGACTCAGGAACACAGGCGCTCCCTTCCCCTCACCCACTCATGCTGAAGTCCTCAGGCCCTCTGACCTGGGGACTGAGACTGGGGAGTGCAGCCCACATGTCCAGCCAGCCTCTCCCACTGCAGAGAGCCGGGCCCCCTTCCCAGGGATCAGGGTTTGTGACCACCACAGGGAGATGAGGCCCTCTTCAATGGTGAAGGGGACCCGTGAATACAGGCTTCACAGCTCTGCACAACTCTGCTGACCCATCAGGATCCAGGTGAGAATAGCAGAGCAGTGGCCTGTGGCTGGATGATGGGACAAGGGTACCCCAGGGAACCACTCATTCCAGCAAGCTGAGCCGTCCCACACTAGGTCAGCTCTTCAAGTGACACCATTTCAAAAGTTACCTGTTGTGACCTTGAGGCTTATCTGACCAGAGGGCCTGAGCCCCAGCCCCACTGGAGGTAGGAGGGACCCCCAAGTCCACATCCGCCCAGACCCCTTCCCCATAGAAGTCCTGAGGAGGGGCCCCTTCTGTCCACCCTGGAGAAGTCAGGCTGCAGTGACAGGCCGGCACTGCCCTTCCAGCCTCTAGGACAGGACCTATAGCAGTGTTCTGGAGTCCACGGTGACTACCGGGGCATGAGGAGAACTGAGGGCCTTTAGTTCAAGTGGCATCTACCACTCAGTGTCACATCTGAGAGCCTGGCCGGGGGCGGGGTGACCGGAGCTTGATCCTGCCTCTGCAAGTTACTTCACTGCCAGAAACTTGCATTTTCTGTAAAATGGGATGGCAGTGTGTGTCTCACCTGCCAAGTTGTTTAATTCAGAGGGCTTTTCAAGCCAATTCCCCCAAGGTAGCACACTGTATGGTTCCAATTCATAAATGAAAGGATTAGTGATTGTCGGGTCAGGCAGGAAGAGAGGAGGGAAAAGGAGAAGTAATCTGGTTTGGACCTTTCTTTGGGTGGTGAACCACTGAGCCACATCCCCATCCTCTTTTTTGTATTTTATTTAGAGACAGGGTCTCACTAAGTTGCTTGGAGACTCACTAAGTTGCTGAGGCTGCCTTTGAACTTGCATTCTCCTGCCTCAGCCTCCAGAGTCAATGGGATTACAGGCATGTGCCACCAAGCGGTCCTATCAAGCGGTTCCACCATGATGTTCTGCCTCACTACAGGCCTAAAAGCAACTGGGCCAAGTGATCATGGACTAAAACTTGAACCCAAATAATCCTTTCCTCCTTTAAGTTGATTTCTCTCAGGCATTTAGTCACAGCAATGGAAAACTGACTAACACAAGGAGCCCATGAAAGGGCAACAGCAGAGGTTCTGTAAAGAAATTGCTCTGAATCTTGACCATCAGCAACATCCTGGTCATGATACTGTGCTACGGTTTTGCAATATTGGGGGGAACTGGGTCAAGAGTACACAGGTTCTGTTATTTCTTAAAATAGCATATGAATCTATAATTATCTCAAAATAAAATGTTTAATTGTTTAAAAAGGAAAGTGACTTAAGTAATGTCAGGTGGAGAGTCAGCGTCTCTAACATTAGCTGCTCTTGCTCCTGGTACCCCTGTGGCTCCTCTGTGGACCTGGGAATTGGCGTCATATAAGACCATCAAGGCAAACGGGGAGAGGGCTCAGGTAGGAAGAGCCCGACTGTGGGTTTAGCACCTTTTATTTCTGTGCCTGCTTTGAGTGCTAAATAAATGTGGGAGAGAGGGATGGAGGAGTAATGAACTGAGGATGAATAAATGAATGGATGAATGAATGCATGGATAAATGTTAGCAAAGACCTATTGACCTCTCAGGAAATGAAATGGATTTAAAGCAAAAGGCACTTGGCATAGACCCAGTGACAGTCTCAGCTCTTGGTTGGCCAGCCCAGGCCCCTGCCTTGCTCATCCATGGGTGCTGGGGCAGGCTGTGTGCCTGCAAGGACAGCAGAGAGATGCACTTTAATTAGTGAAAGAGTAAATTACATCGGACCAAGAGAGTCCCGACTTCTCCCGACGGCACAGGGAAAATGGAAGCCTAGCATTTTCAATTTAAGGTTTAGTTAGATAATGCCTATTGGTGCCAGTAGATTACAGAGTGGATATTAAATCCTGCAGGATTTGGAATCGGAGTATACAAGTGGAATCCATAAGTAGGGGGAGGCAGCCAGAAGGAGCTGGCCCGTGGTGCTCAGCTAATGAGACAGTGTCTCTGTGCAGAACTGGGTCCTAAAGTGCCCACTTACTGCTCCAGCTGGGTCCGTGATCACTGGATCCTAGGGGCTGGGCTGGCTTTCCTTAGCAGCTCTTGAGCAGTGTCCCAAGGCTCTGGTCCTGACAGGACCTGCACTTCAGTCACATTCAACCCTTCTTCCTTTCCCTATCCAGTCAGCTCGTATACCACCTGCAAAACTCCTCAAGCATCCCTTCCTCCAGGAAGTCCTACTGAGCTACCCACTTTGATTCCTCTATGGATCAGAGGACCTGGGCTTCCCTGGGGGACCCATTCACCAGCCGTCATCATAAACAAAGACTTACCTTTTTTCTTCATCCCTTGCTCTCTGAAAGCTGTGACCATCACTCTCCTACACCTTGGTTCCCACGCCCAAAGGGGCACCCAACATACATACCCTGCACAGGTGGATTTTGCCTTACGTTTGTATTGATCTCTCAACATTTTTGAACATGTGATGTATTCATGGTACTCGAGAACTCAAGAAGTACAAACAGACCTCCAGGGAGAGTCTCCCTGCTGCGCCTGGAAGCTTCCAGCTCTTCCCTGGGGACCGCCCATCTCTCACATACCCAACCAGGAGCTTTCTCCCCATCCAGGCAGATATGTACATGCGTCTCCCCCTTCTTGACAAAATAGCAGAACGTGACACATATTATTTCCACTCCACTACATTTGCTTTACCACCTTTAGTAGAGACAGATGTTCATCACCTCACACAGGACATCTTCGTGTTCCCAGACCTCTGTGCCCAACCCTGCTCAGAGGCAGGGTGAGCTGGCAGGGCAGGGGCTGGAAGGGTGGGATCCCAGGGCAAGCTTCTCCTCCAGATGGGTGTACAGGGTCCTCTGCGGGGGCTTGGTTCCAGGACCCACATGGTACCCCAATCCAGGGATGCACAAATCCTTACATAAGATGGTGCAGTGATTCTATATAACTACCCACATCCTCCCAGATACTTTCAATCATCTCTAGATTACTTATAACAGCTAATTCAATGTAAATGCTCTGTAAATAGGTATCATTGTTTAGGGAATGATGACAGAAAAATTCTGTCTGTGTCCAGTGCAGGCGTAAATACTCTCTATCTGCAGTTTGTTGAACACACGGGTGCAAAACCTGTGGGTAGGGAGGGCCCACTGCACTTGTAGATGGGCACCTCCGGATGGCTCTGGGGCATTCCTGGTCCAGCAGGTCAGGAACTGGACCCAGGGCCTTGGAGCCTGGGGCCAGGGCATGCACAACAGTGGGGAACGTCAGCCTCCCCAGGGGCCAGTGTGACGTCTCTGGCAGGCCCAGCATGAAGGCTCAGGCTTGGCAAAGGCGGAGCAGGAAAGCTTATTAGTTTAAGCAGGATGAAATGTGTAAATTAATTACCCCAGCCACCCGTGCATGTAGCGGCCAGCCCTGTGCGCAGGGAGTAGAAGCTCTGGTCTCCTGCAATCTGGCTCCCTTGCCAGCTGCAGCCCAGAGGACCTGTGGCTGCATGCCCACCAGGGGAGGAAGGGCCCAGGAGCCACAGCCAGGTGGCCTGGAGGAGATAAGCAGGCTTTTCCCCAGGCCACCACCAATGAAATCAGGAGCCTCCCAGAAACAACAGGGAGGGAGGAAAAGTCCAGCCCTCCGCCTTGCTCTGTTATTAAGCTCCTGTTTACCAAGTGATTACAATGTGCAGGCGCTGTGGTGACCCTTCGCCTGCTTCCTTTCATTTAATCCTCACCAAAAAGAAAGAAAGAAAGAAAGAAATTTGGTCACAAATATTAATCCCATTTTGCAGATGAGAAAACTGAGTATCAGGAAGAAAAATATCTTGTGCCATGGACCAAGATGCTGCCTGGCGGGGTCAGGATTCCAGCCCAAGGGAGCACGCTGCCTCTCACATGGTCATAGAGGAGGGGTGAATTCTGGGGTCAGGTCTCTGCTTCCCCACTGAGCCTACAGCAGAAGTCACCCCTCCCTGGTGTTAGTGTCCCCCGCAGCTGGGACCTGACCCCTCCTCTGCCTACCAGATCTCTGCCCCTAGGAATTTCCCAAACCATGAGATTCAGCTCTGTATCCTGCTTCTGTGTCTGTCTATCCCTCCACCTGTCACAGTCAGTCCCTAATCTATGTCCCAAGCCACCCTCCTAGACCTCCACTGCAGTGCATCCTGAGCCCTTTTCTGAGAGCACTGATCTGATCCTTCCTGTGCCTAGGAAGCCGTCAGGGCACCTGCAGATCCCAGCTCTTTATGCAGCCAAGTTATGGGGCCCTAACCTTGCTGCTCCTGGGCTGGCCTCTGCCCTCCTCACACCCAGGGACAACTCCAAGTCTGGTCTCCCCAGATCTTCCCAGCATGAGTTCCAGCACAGCGGTCCCCTCCTCAGAGAGCACAGCTCCCACCACCCTGTGTAGTGCTCCTGCTTCCCACACCTGGAGGAGCCCACAGCCCATCCACCCTCACCTCCCCCAGGGGATGAGGGGGGACCTTGCGTCCCTGCTTCTTATCACCCCATGTCTTGTCACAACACAGATACAGTCACCCTTGGTGTGCACAGGGGATTGGGTCCAGGTTCCTTCTGTCCCGTGAATATCCAAACCCATAGATGTGCAAGTTCTTTATATAAAAGGATGTCAAATTTGCACACATCCTCCTGTAGGCTTTAAATCATCTCTAGATTACTTATAGCTAATACAATGTAAATGCTCTGTAATTAGTTGTTACACTGTATTGTTTAGGGAATATTGACAAGAAAAATGTCTACATGATCAGTACAGACGCCATTTCTAGTATTTTTATCCACGGTTGTTTGCATCAGGATGCAGAACCTCAGATGCAGAGGGAACATCATATCTGGAAAAGAACAAGGTCTTTTCTCTCCCACTGCTCCTGTCCTGCTCCTCCACAGGACCCTCTGCTCCTCTGTCTCACCTGGGTGTGGGTCATCTAGTCAGTCCTCATCCCTAGGCCAACATGGGAGCCCCAGGCATAGGCTCTGGGGCTGTACCTTCCGCAGCCAGATCAACCTCCTGCAAGCTGCCAATCAAGAATGGGGTTTGCAGCCCATCAGTTCAGCCCACAGAGGGTCTTAACATAATAATGAGACCAAACCTAGAGAAATTTAGAGTTTGGTACCAAAGGCCCACCACAGGCCAGTGAGGAACCTGTCCATATGAGGTTATTTTCCTGATAACCATAAACCCAGCCAAAGACCTCCCATCCCTCCCTCACCCAGCTCCCTGTCGGAGACCCCGGGGGAATCACTCTCATCCCCTGGGGAGGGGCTTTCTGGCTCTCCCACTCACTGCCACATTCTCTTGAAGGAGGGTCTGTTGGCCCCAGAGGTCCGGTTGCCAGCCATCTCTTCTCTCCCTTTGCCTGTTCTTAGCCTCGGCTTTGGCAAGGTGATGAATTAGGAACCAGAAGTTGGCACATCCACCAAGCAATTAGCGTTTATCTCCCTCGTTTATGTGGCTGAACAACAGCTCATTTTCAAACTTAATAGTCAATACTCAGAAAGATAAAATTGACTGGGTCACTCTTGGGGGATGATTTGAGGGCTTGATGGAGAAACAGGCAGGGGTCACGAGGCTGCAGAAATGAACGGGGCATGCCCACCCCACCAGTCCTCAGGCCAGCCCCCCGCAGACAGAGCCAAGGTGGTGCCCACAGAGAGGGGACCTTCCCCCTGTCCTACCTTTGGCCTCCATACCCCTGGTGGGGTCAGGAGCCCACCCTTCACTCCTGCTCAGACTGGAGGTCTGCCATCCTGTGGTCACACATTCCAGTCTAGGACGGAAGGGTCTAGAAGTAGAAGAAAGGGGCTTAGCGCTAGGGCTGTGGAACCCAGTGCTGCTGACCACCGGGGCTGGGGAGGGAGGCAGAGTGCCCATTAACCACGGTAAAATGCTGCCACCTGCTGGTCATGATTCAGAACTGCAGGAGCCCTGGCCCAGGTTCTGTGGCTGGGAAAGACATGGGAAAGGGAAACTAGTCAGATTGCATTCACCCTGTCCCTCCTCAGGTGCAGAAGGCTAAAAAAGATGGGAAACTCAAGCTTCCTCCAAGTTTGAGCTGTTTCACTGTTGCTTTGTTGTTAATTTGACAATAATACTAATGATAATAATATGACCTCTCTATTACTGAGCACTTGCTCTGCAGGTATTTGCACACATTGGTTTTGTTGCTCAAAACATTAAGTTGTTATCCCAACGGAGACTCAGACAGGCTGGGCAGCCTGCCAAGGTCACATAGATGGTGGGTGGCACAGCCAGGATGCCAACAAGGGCCACAGCTGGTGGTCTGGCTCCAGACTACCAGCTGCCCTTGGAAATTTGTCTCGGCCCCAAGAGGGCCCTAGGCGCCCCTCACTGGACACCTTCATGACTCCCCTTTGTTACTCTCACCCTCCTCTCCCACCACCTCCTCCCAGATAATTGCATCTCAGCTTCTGGGACCCGTCCAGAGCTGGGAACCATTCTAGGACAAAATAGAGTCCAGATCCAGGGGTCCAAGAGGACCAGAGCAGAGACTAGAAGATTCTGAGTCCCCCAACCTCCCTCCATTCTGGGCCAGAAGGCTTGGAACCAGAATCTTTGAAGTCAGGTCTAAAGGAGAGTCAGACCACTGGACTGGGCAGGAAGTCCAGGGGATCTGGGAGTACAAACTGCCTGACCCAGTCCTGATCACAGAGCTCCAGTCTGTGACCTATCCCAAGTTTCCAGTCTCTTTCAATTCCCTCATTGTTGTCTCTATTTCACAGACTATGAGAGCTAGGAAAGAGCCCCAGAAATGATCTGGTAAATAGACTTCATCTTATAGATGAAGTAGATCAGGACCAGAGAGGGCAAGTGGCTTGCTCAGATCACACAGCCAGAGGTGACAGAGCCAGGATGCAAACTCAGGTCTCCCAGCCATCCAACCAGAGCTTGCTACTGAGCACAGGGCCACCCCCCACCTCCCTTGTCTGCCAGCAGGCTGCCAATGTCATGCCCAGAACTGCTTACAGCCTTGAGCTGGGTAAGGAGAGGGAATGGGAGCACAAGCCAGCCCTCTGCTCCGGGTCTGGGTCACACCCACAGTGGTGATGGAGTCTTGCTGCGCTCCTTCCTCCTGGGAAGAGCTGCCTCCACCCCCACCCCCCACACCCCCCGCCCCAGCCCTGGGACCTGCCCAAGGCTCCTGTCTTCACCCTCACTGCCGGGGGCAGAGTCTTAAAAACAGGAGAGAGAATTCTTTGACTGCTGTGTAAGCACAGCTCCGAGGGCTGTGGAACCCGCCGGGATTGACTGGGAATGGGATGCTTGGGACATCCTCCCAGTTCCCAGCAGAGCGCCAGGGCCTCCAATCACTGTGGCCTTCCTGACTTCCCATCTTGGACCCTCCACACTGTCGGTGGAGGAGGCCCGGGTCCAGGTCAGGCGGCACCCGGCTGCCCCCACAACTTTCAGCCTGGGGAATCAGCCCAACCTGGTTTCCCAACCAGGGCCAGGTGGGCTTAGGGCAGGGCCCAGAGGAGGCCCTGGGCCTCAGAGTGTAGGCAACATGGGGCCCAAGAGCGTGGCCTCCCCTGTCACAGCCACAAGGACTGCGGGTCCTAAAGGCCAGGAGGCTCCATGACACCTGTGAGCTGGCCCTGCTGGAGCCCTGAAGGGGCACTCCTCAGAGGACACTGCTGGGAAGACCAGCACCTGGGCAGGGGCTGCAGGGAGCAGCAGCCAACCCAGCAGCTCTCTGTCCTCCCTGCTTCCACGGGAGGAGCCCCGGGTGGCCATAGCCACTGTATGGGCCACTGGATCTGGCCACTGTGTGGGCGTATCTCCACCCGGCAGCACCGAGGTCCCCCCTCCCGGGGCCGGCCCTCTCCTGTGCCTGCTGAACCCTCCCCTCTTCTCTCTCTTCCTGTTCTTTTCCCCCCTCCCTTTTCTGGCTTCAAGGAGCCTCCCCCTGGGAATCCCGGCCCCTGGCTTGGACCCAGAGCCTCCAGGGCCCAGCAGCACTGGGAAAGGGAGGAGGGACAGGTCCCCTCGGGAACCCGCAGCAGTGGGCCTGTTCCCAGGGTTGGGGGCTGCTGCTCCTAGTGCAGCGTGAGGACCAGGACAGAGAGGGCCTCGGTGCGCCGGCCACGTCAGAGAGAAGGCCGTGGCTTCTGCATCCTTTTAACCCCCTGGCTCACACACCTCCTCCAGGACGCCTGCCCTGACTGCCCCTCCAGGCCTCTCTGGGCCTCCCAGGGACTGAAAGGCCTCTCCTCCACCAAGCCCAGGATGGAGCTGTCCTCAGGCTCCCCTGCCTCGGAGGCCCTCCCCACACTGAGGAGGCCCCCAGGTCCAGAGTCTCCAATCGGCCTCTACCTCTGGCATCTGAGCATCAGAGGGCTCTGGGTTCCAGGCTCCCCAAGACTCTCTGGGGACCTGGTGCAGGCTGGCCAGAATCCCCAGGCTCCCACCCTTTGTGCTTAATGTCAATCAAGACCTGTTTCAGAAAGTTCCAGTCTCCTGCACCCCAGAGAATCAGCCTGGGGTGGAGAGGGGTGGAGGGAGACCCCAGCGTGCCCCGTCTTCAAGGTGAAAGAGGGAAGATATCCAAAGACTCGGAGCCCTCCAGGGACCCTGGAGAGCCAGTCATTCAACACAAGAGAAATGAGTGACAACGGTTTATTCGGGAGGGGAAAGCCCAAGCTGAAAGTCTGCCACCCCCTGCAAGCTGGCCACCTCGAGCCCCCATTGGAACTGGGGTCAAAGACAACCCCGCCGTGCTGCTCCTGATTTGGTCTGTCTCCCTGAGCCCCGTGGCGTGTGACACAGAGGGCAGTCAGGGGAAGAGGCAGGCTCCCCTTGGGGGCAACGCAAGGTAAACAGCACTGGCCGCTACTAGCCAGTTGGCTGTCCATCGCCGGGGCGAACCATCAATTAGAAGTTAATGAGATTCTAAGGTAAGTGGTACTTCCCTGGCGCGGCCGGGCCAGTAGCTATTTTCATGGGTAGATTATCTCACGTCAGGGAATTGCTCATCCTGGCAGGTGGAGGAGAGAACTCTCTTGGCTACAGTCAACCTGCTCACCCTCTGCGGACCCAGACTCAAAGTGGATATGGCACAGACCCATGGCCCACCCTGTCTTGGGTGAGACCAAGACAGTGGCCTCTCTGTGGCCACGCCTGTAGTTTCTTCCAGGGTGGGGGCTGTTGGTAGGACCCCAGAGGACACAGGGGCCTCTCAACACAAAAGCCCTCTCCTCTCAGGGCCAACCTGCTGGAAAGAAGGCAGGTCTTTGGGGATGGGAGGGAGGCAGCTGCTTCACCAGGCACCAGGTGGAAGAGGCCTGGAGACCACGGGGCCTGGGCAGGAGGGCAGGCTGATACCCCGTGGGCCTCGGTGACCCCACCCCAGAGGAGAAGGGTGGTGGGTCGGAGAGAGAGTGACCCTGTTCTCCCCCTGTGGTGGGTTGGCCTCGGCATAGGAACAAGGGGCCCACCCAAAGTCACCAAGCAAGACGGGGCCTGGGTGAAGTCCTGAGAGGGCTGGCAGGGGGCCGGGGCAGCAGGGAAGGGCCAGGCCACCACCCGGAAGAGCACAGTGGCTTAGAAGGCAGGAACAGCAGGAGCAGCGGAGAGGGCAGGGGTGGCAGTGCCTCATCCCTCGTGCCGGAGCTCAGGGGGCCTCGTTAGAGCCCATCGCGTTGCCTTTGTTGACGTAGAACGGCCGGTAGTGAGACTGTGGGGAGACAGAGAGGTTAGGGAAGCTGACGGCCCCGAGCCCGCCGGCCAGCCCTCCCCACGCCCGGCCCCCTGGAAACAGCAATGGCCCAAACCCCAACAAGTCCAGGGGCCCCGTGGCCAGACCCATGAGATCTATCTACTCAGGGGGCCCCTACTGTCACCAGAATCTGTGAGCTCGGATCCTAACTGGAGTTCACTCCTGCCAGATGGCTGATGCGCTGCAGCCTCCGCCCGCACCAAGGTTGTGGTGCCTTCCACTCCATAAAGCCCAACAACACTGTGCTGAGGGTTTTATATGGACGAACTCGTTTAATTTTTACAACCACCCAATTAAATAGGTTACTGTTATCGTATCCACTTTATAGTCGAGCAAACCAAGGCACAGAGAGGCTAGGCAACTTGCCCAAGGTCACTCAGCAGGTGAGTAAGGGATCCAGGACTGACGCCCCAGCAGCGTGGCTCAGAGTCCACCCCACCTCCCACCCCCAGGCTTCCATATCGCTTCTTGAGTCTCAAGGACTTCAAGCATCTGCTTGTCCCCAACAAAGAAGGTGCAGACAGGCAAACAACTGCACCTGCTCCCCGTGGGCCTGGGCCCCACAGCCCTGGGCTCCCCACAGCCCTGTTGCCTCCCTCAGAGGTATTCAGGGAGCGTCTTCTCGGGACACTGCCAGCGACATCTCTCCCAGTCTTCTCTGTGTATTGCGACTTGTACCAAGCAGTGTCCCCCTCTCCTCCTAACCCCTTTTCCAGGTCCTGAGAATTTAGCTGGTCTTTCAGGATGAAATGCAAAAGCAAAATTTAGCTGTTGCTTGGCCATGTGAACTGTCCCCCTAGAGGTCTCAGGAAGTGGGCTTGTCCCTGAGCTGGGTCAGAGACTGAGCTTGCCCTGCCCACTGACCCCCATACAGAAGACACCACCCTCCCACACCCCCCAGGCTGTTCTCAGCCCCCGCCTGGCCCTGCCTGCCCTGGCCCTGCCCCTCCAGCCAGCACCCTGCCTGCACTTGGTCCGCAGCTGGACTAGGCCCAGAGGGTGCAGGCCTGAGCGTCAGAGCTCAGACCTCGGCTAAACCACTGGTTACCAATGGAAGAAACTGAGACCCAGGGAGACAAAGTCACATGGCTACTCTGCAGGGCTCAAAGCAGAGCTGGGAACAGGTCTCTAACTACCCCCATGCTGGCCTGGACCCCCAAACGGTTCACAAGGTGAAGTGAGTGGCGCTGGGCATGGCAGAAGCCTTTCCTTCAGGAAGGCCAGGTCCGTAACGTGGACTGCAGGTCAGTGAACAGCACCGTCTTAAGAGCCTGGAGTGGTGGGTGAGCAGGAATGTGGCCCCGTGACACCCACAGGTGCCCTCTCTCCATTCCTGCCTGGCTCAGGGGCCTAGCTCCGGAGAGTTAGAAGGGCATGAAATCATCCAAGCCATCTGATTCCTGTTTCAGGTAGAGAAACTGAGGCACAGGGGAGAATGACTCATACAAGGTCACACAGCAGGTTGGCAAGAGGACTGGGGCTGAGGCCAGCCTCTGCCTGCTAGCACCTGGCCCCCTTCTCCCAGCCCTGAGAGCTCGCTGGACACTGGGACCCTGTCCTGCCAGAGTCTCATGTGGTGATGCCCTTTCTCTGCAGGGACCAGGCTCTGGGAAGGTAGGAGGAATGTGGCAGGGAGGCCAAGGGCCGAGTCCCAGAGGAGGAGGCTTCTTTTCCTCTCCTATCTGTTTTTGCAGCGCCGCTGCTGTGGTGCCCCGGGGCCCAGCTCCAAATTACACACGCGATCACTTAACTCCCATCACCAGCAAATTAAAGTTTGTTTCCAATTAAACCAGCCCCAGACACTCTTTGTGGTCCAGAGCGCGTCACCTCCCCATGTTCCAAATGCAAAGATGGCAGGAGCCCAGGGCTCAGGCCTGTTCCCAGCAAACCCCTGATGCTATCCGCACGGCAGAGCCATCGGCGGCTCCTCAGCAGGGCCTGGTGTGGGCCTCAGAGAAAAGCTTCAGGAAGCTGGAGAGCAGCCTGGGAGTCCCTGACCCCCGAGGTCCTGGGCAAGGCTCGGGCACATGAGGTCTAAGGGGCCGAGGGGATCACTAACCCCACAGAGGTTTTCCCACTCCTCCAAGATGCCAGGGCCGGGGTGGCCTGGAGCCCTCGCGGTGCTGCTCTTCTGATGGCCTGGCTTAGGATCATGTTCTACTGAACCCCCAATACGCCTCTTCCTAGCATCCCAGCCTCTCCCACGCCATCTCCCCCACATTATCATCCCAATGGCCTCTGTGCTGTCAGAGCTGGAAAAGTGCCCCAGAGAGGTGGGACCCATCTCCAGGCCTATCCTTTGGAGGAGACTTTTACAGTCTCAGAGCTGGTGGAGGATGAGCCACCAAGTGCAGAATCCAACAGTCACTCACCGAATAAAGAACCAGGTGGCCCACTTCACAGATTAGAAAACTGAGGCCCAGACAGAATGTGCTTACCCAACTCCCTCCCCATAAGCCCTGGATCTCTATGGGTGTTATGGCCACTGCTGCCTCCTCCCCCATGCATGGCCCAGAAAAGGCCTCCTCCTCCCACAGACCCTGGGACATGAAGACCAGTGGCCCTGGGAAACCCCTTCCATGCCCAGGCTTCTGGTCATGCCTGTGCCCAGCTGGTCCCCTGGCAGCATCTTACTCACCAGCACAGACTGCTTGCCGGATTTCCAGGTCTGGGGCTGGGCCTTAGGGGTCTGGCTGCGGATGAGGGAGGGATAGCCTGGGAAGACAGGAGGCTCCGTCAGAGGCAGGACCGGCTGGTAGTGGAGCAGCACAGCTGCTATCTCTAGGACCACCAAGCGCCATCCAGCCCCTTACCCAAGACGGCCACCTGAAGAGGTGTGCAGCAGCCTGGCACTGCCACTGACAACTGAAAACCTGGGGAGGCCAGCCAAAGGAGGAAGCAGGGAGGCAGGCAGAGGAGGAGCCTGCCAAGCAGCAGGCGAGGTGGCCCCAGCCAGGTCAGCACCACACTGCCCTGCAGGGATTTCCACCCACCCACATGGCTCACACCATGGCCCCTCCCCGCCCCACCCCCAGCCCATAGCACTGCCTGCAGAACCTTCCTGCAGGAGGCGCTCCGGACTCCCCAGTGCTGGGAGGATACGAGGCTTCCTCTTTGCCAAGCCCCACTTGTGCCAAGCACCGAGCCAGGCACTTGGCTTGCAGCGGGCTCCTCATTCAGCCCTCCCTGTGTCCGGGAGCTCAGCAGTGTGCCTGACTCGCCCAGCGGGCAAGCAGCGGTCAGGACTGGAAATCAGATTTTGCCAAACTCCAAAACCCTTATGCCTGCTCCTTCCACCAGGCTCCACCGCTCCACGGCCTCTAGCAGGAGACTGGGGCCCACAGAATGGCAGTGAGTTTCCAGGGTGGCTGCCCCCCAGGGTTAGGACAGCAGGCCAAGAGAGGACCAGAGCAGGTGGCACTGCCTGGGCTTGATCAGAAGGTGCCAGCCCCAGGCCCAGCAGCCACTTTCCTTGCCCTTCCCCTCAGTCCAGGGGATCTGTAAGGAGCGCTGGTCCTCAGAACAGGGAAAAGCACTCTCAGCCTTGGCCATCAGCCTGCAGGGACAGGACACCGTCTGGGGAAAAAATAGGCTGTGACTTGGATGCTGAGAAGCTCAGGAAATAAACGGGGTTTGTCCTTGGACAGTCCCCTGTCCAGCAAGACTGTGCCTGCCCCCCTGGGGACAGCCTTCTCCTGCCCTACTCTGCACCAAGATGAGCAGGCCAGGCCCAGATCACCTGCAGCACTTCCCCATGACACTGAGCAAGGTGGCAGGGCAAGGAGACAGAGCCAGGACCCCAGGGTCCTGAGTGGAGATTGAGAGAGGAGGATTCACACCTCACCTCCCAATAACCAGAAAGAAAGGGGGAGGATGGGGCTGGGCAGGGAGGGGTGGCCCAGGGAAGCAACCTTGAGCAGTGGTAGAAATCCAGATAGAGAGTGAGTGAGGGTGGTAGCTGGGGACATGCATCCCTCTGGGGAGGAGGGACCAGGGCACCCTAGAAGTGTCAGAGAACCCCCACAAGGTTCTGGTCATGCCTGTGCCCAGCTGCCCTGGTATGAGAGAGGGAAAAGGAAGGGTTGGAAAACGGGCAGGTACCAGGATTATTTTTAAACAGCCCACTGCGGTCCAGTGGCTTGGAAAACTCGGCAGTGGCCTGTCCCAAGGTGGTGAACTGATAGGGGGTTTTCCCAGTGCCTGCTGGGAGAGAGAGAGGTGTTAGTGGCAAGCACTGGCCAGCAGG
Organism: Marmota monax; assembly: GCF_021218885.2. Lineage (NCBI taxonomy): Eukaryota > Metazoa > Chordata > Mammalia > Rodentia > Sciuridae > Marmota > Marmota monax. Next base: position 3,718,480 of record NW_026695234.1, on the reverse strand, counting down.
TCGGAAGCCCTCACTCCCTGCCGGATCTATTCTGCACGCTCTGTGCTTGGCAGCCCTTTCTCAGGCCCTGGAGCCCGCAGACAGCCCAGGCACTGTCCCCACCTGTGGGCTGCTGACAGAGAGTGGATGGGCTGGGTCCTGGCAGGTTGGGGCTCTCCTGGCACACAGGGCAGCACCTATCTGGAACCCTCTTGAGGGCCATTCCTGAAGGGCTCCACAAACTGATCTGCATGAAAGTAGGAATGTTCTGGGCTCATCCTCCGAGGCATGGGAGTCCCTCCCAGGACCAGGCCTGAGACAGGAGAGTCTGTGCAGGCCCATGGGGCGATGTCAGGAGGCATCCAAACCATGCCCAAGGGTGGCTGTCTTCCGGGCCAGGTGACCTTCAGGCCAGGCTTGACCGAAAGCAAGGAAGATGTCTGCTGGTCAAGACGAGCCCCAGAGCCGCCCAGGCCAAGCTCAGAGACAGGACATGCCCTCCTTTCTGTTCCTTTCTCCTCCACCTGGCTGGTTCAGCCAAGAACCCTGCTCCAGGTATGGGCTGGACTAGCCTGGAAGAGACTGCTGGGTGATAAAGCCACCCTAGAGGCCTCGCTGATGAGTGACTGTCTCACAGCCCCTTCCCTCCTGCTCTCTGCCCACCCCCGGACTGCTGATCCTTTCTTCCAGGCCAGTAATTTGGGTGTCAGAGGAGTTGGGGTACTCTCACCACAGCCCACCAGAGCTGACCCTAGGACCTAACAGGAGAGACGGGAGGGCCCTAGGCCTTCTGTAAACCAGGGTCTGGTTCAAGTCTGCCCCTCAAGATGACCCCAACCCTCTAGGGGGCGGGAGACACCAATCCCTCAGGCTGGCCCAAGAATTCTGGGGAGCACAATAGGCAGGGGGTGTCAGAGTTCAGGGGAAAGAGATCACACCTGGGAGGCCTCGCAGGCATCTGACCCACCTTCTCCAGAGTGGCTCCCTCTGGACTGGCTCTGTAGGATACCGAGGGTGCGCCATGGCCCAGGGGCCTGGGAGTCACTGGGCCCACAAAGTTAAATCATCTCTGCAGCAGGAAGACCCTGCCCTAAGCTCTAGTATCCTGGGCTCATGGCCCATGGGGGCAGGGCACAAGAGTACTGAGGAGTCATCCTTCCCCCACCTGAGTCCTCTTGTCACAGCACATCTTGAGGGACGAGTGTATGACGCAAGGAACCCTGAGAATGCTGGTGTGGCCCAGCCCCATCTTCTGCCCTCCTTACAGCAAAGCTTTTGGCCGTTTTGTTTTGTTTTGTTTCTGGCCAGGACTCTGGTCTCCAGAAGGCGAGGGAGGAAGGCAGGAGAGCGGGCAAAGACAAGCAGGACAGCTGCAGAGGAACAGCAGGCGACCAGCTGGAGGGCTCACCTTTCAGGGAGAAGGAGGAGCTGCCCTGGACTGCGGGCAGGTCATCGGAACTCTGAATGCTGGAGGAGTACTCCCAGACCCGGGAGGTGTAGTTACCTGGCGAGGCAAAGAGAGGCATCAGACCTCAGCGGGGCACAGAGGAGGGAGAGCAAGACCAGGCCACTGCTGATTCTGTGAGTCTCTCCAGCCTCTTGCCACCTCCCAAGACAGGATGCTGATGTCCCTAGTCATGCCTTCCCCCATTTTTCCATCAAAGTTATCTTTTTAAAACTTAAAATGGTCCTGCCCTACCTAAAGGCCACTGTCCTCAGAATAAGGAGCCAAGTCCTTTAAACAGGCCCCCACCACCCTACCCTCTTCCTGGCTGCATCCCCTCCTCTCTGTCCCTCAGCATCCCTCACTTTCTCTCCTGCCTCCTCCCCAAAGTGAAATCATGGAGTGAGTCTTCACGTGTGAGCATCCACACCACCTCCACCAAGTCCACCAAGTCGGGGTGTGCCTCAGCCCTACACCTCACAGCACTTACATTCCCTGTCCTCTGGGATGCAATTACTTAATTAAATCCCAATGGGGCTCCATGGGGCCTGTGGAAATACCTGACTGGCCCTGAACCACACCTGGTGCCTGGCCCAGAGCCCGGCCTCTGAAAGGTGCTCACTGTCTGGTGGATGGTGAATGTATGAGTGACTGAATAAACACATTCCAACACATCCTGAAACTTGGGTACAGAGGCAGCTGATAGAACACCTGGATTCCTGTTTGCCAGGTTGAACAGGCTAACAGATGTTCCTGTGCAAATACGTCCCTGTCATCTAGAGGAGAACGTGGTGGGGAGGTGGTGGGAGGAACAGCAGGGTACCATGAGGATGTCCCAGCCTGGACTTGGGCCCCAGACATGACGAACGCTCTCCAGCCCCTTCTCAGTAGGCCCAGAGCCTCTCCAGTCAGCTCTGCTCTGCAGCAGGGGCCACCGGTCCCTGTGTCCTCTGACATAGCTGCCTGGGGGAGGACAAGGATACCATTTGGGCTCAGTGGTCAGAGGTGCTGGGGCTGGGCCCTCCCTGGTGCACATCCTTCCCACAAGGATCTTGGGAAGCTCCCGTGCCAGGCCTTCATGGCCCAAGACCCTGGGAGACAGAGAACTTGCCCTTTTCTTCTTCCTTCCCTCTCTCTGGCTTTCAATGACTGTTTTCTAGGCTCTTCCACTCTGGGCCCTGAGCTTGCAGCTGTGAGCAGGGCAGATACCACTGCTGCGTATTGCAGATATGGAGGAGAGGGCCGTGGTGGGTCCCAGCTGGGAATCTCATGCTGAACAGAGAGGCCTGGGCATGCCCTGTCCACTCCAATCTCCATGGGCCTGGTCATCACTGAAGTGTCCTTCCAGTGTTGGTATTGCGTCTGGGTAGAACTGGTGGAGCTGGCCTAGTCCCCTTCCTCTCCACACATGGTAGGCAGCACCCAGGAGCCAGGGTCTCCCAAAGCTGGTGTTTACTGAGCACATGGCCCTGTCCTGGCACATAGTGGACCTCTCACCACACGAAACAGAGGGAGACCCTGTGCTTGGCGCCTCCCCCAGGGGAAGGCATGTCCCAGCCCCCATTTCACCTCTTTTGGGTCTTAAGGGATCTCCTGCTCAGCCCATGTGACAGTGGTGGCTCCTGGATTTGCAGGGGTGGCTCCATTTCCTACCATGCCTTCCTTTCCATCCACAGCTAAGCTCATTTGTTTTAACCAACATACAACTTCTCAGTGCAGGAGTACACAAACCAGCAGAGGTCTTCTGCAGAGACACTTGCTGGGAGAGGTCCCCAGACCTTACCCCAGGGGTGCCGCTCACCCTGTTTCCTCCAACTCATCCTCAGGGACAAGAAGAGCACATGGACCCAGGGATCTACAGTGATGCTGAGGTTCCAGCAGCTTCTCTCCAGCCTAACTAATGATGCTGTGTACACCTGTGCACACCCACGTGTAGACACACACACACACACACACACTTCAAGCTCAGTAGAAGCCCATCCTGTCCCAGCTCCCCACATTCATCTTCCTGGGAGCTCCTGGCCCCCACCCCAGCCCTGGCCCCCAGCCCACCTCCGCCTATACCTCACATGAGTTCTGCCCAGCCTTGAGATGAGCCCCTCCTACCTTTGGTGCCATAAAGGTTGTTGAAATTCTTCTGATTGGTCTCCTTGGAGAGGCGGCTGGGGGACCCCGGCTGGTAGGATGTCCGGGCGCCCCCTATGAAGCATACAAGGAAAGCTTGTCATTGCAGAAAGGTGGGTCTGGCTCAACTTGGAGTGCCATAGACTCTAATTTGGGGTCTTGGGCAGGATCCTAAACAGGTCTCCAACTGCCCACCAAGGGACCTGGACTCCACATTAAGAGGAGTCACTGGGTCTAGCATTAGGCTGTCACTTAATTACCATCTAAATGGAGACCCCTTAGGGAGTGAAGAGGCTCAAGGTTCCCTGAGCACTGGGGTTCACCTGGAGAGTCCTGAACATACTAATACATAGGATCACTCTGTTTAGGTGGCCTGGGGGCCATGAGGAGGCTGACAAGCCAACAATTCCCTCCTGAGCCAGTCCCCTGTGCGTGAGAGGAAGGAGAGGCCCTGGTGATGACAGGAGCAGCTGGGCCACTGGCTGAGCGAGGGCTGAGTCACCAGCAGGTGGCCAGGTAATCTGGTACCAGCACAGCACTGTGGCTTACCCCAGGCTATGGGAGCCTTACAGCCCATGAACAAGACAGAGTGGATCAGTATCCCCACTTCCCAGATGCAGAAAATGAGCTCCCGTGTGTGTGTGCCAGGACCCTCCTGTTGGGTCCACCCATTCCACTCCCCAAGCCTGGCCCACCAGGGCCAGCACCAGCCAGTCCTTCTAAACTCCTGCACCTGTGCTGGGGATCCCCTGCACCCTCCTCCTGGGCACACAGCTCCTCATTCAGGGAGCCACCAGACCCACTTCTCCTGAGAAGTCCCAGCACTGCCGGACCTCCCAGGCCCAGGGCCTGGTGACCTTAAGTGGCCTTGTTTCCCTGATATTGACAAATCTCCTTGACTTCTCCCTTGCATCTCCTCTACCCAGCCCTCCAGAAGACAGATGTCCTGCCCCTCCTGTCCCCAATGCAGGGCTCTGCTTACTGTGCTGGGACAGGCATACCGGGAGAACCGGTTTCTTCCACCTACAGATGTCACAGATTGACTCAGAGGGGCAGAGCTGGGAGGGCTTCTAGCCCTGGGGGCAACTGCATCTTCTCAGACATGAACGCTGAAGCCAGATGGAACACTGACCACCCCAGGTCACCCAGACCCTGGGACTCTCCAGGTGACACCTAGGCAGGTTGATTCTTCCCTCCTTGTGGCCTGAAGGGAGGTCACACTGGCCCTCAGTCTCTCACTGAGCAAATAGTCAAGGAGGAGCCATTTGGGGACTCGCTGGGTCAACAGGGCTGATCTAGGGACAAGGGGGAGAGCCACAGGCACCCAACAGTCATATTGGGTCCTTCCGAGGAAAGTGACACTGGGGTTGTCTGGTTAGTGCATTTCATACTCTCACACAACTGGCCCAAAGAGGCAGTGCCCTGGGAAGGGGAGTGGGCACACTGGCTAGGAGGCCTGGCCCACACCAGGAATGTTGAGGAGGGGACTGGGCACCTGGCCACTGGAAGAAGCTCAGGTATTGTTTTCAAATTGGGCTGGGCACAAAGGTTCCTCTCCAGTGAGCTCATTCCTCCAAATCCCCAGCCCCTCCTGTTGTAGGTATGTGAGTGACAGCTCAGAGCCTCGGGTTCACCTTCCCCAGGTCTCCTTCGTCCCCTTCCCAGAGGTCCCCACTCTTCTCCTGGTCCCCCAGTCCCACATGTGCAAGTGTACAACCCCCTCCATCCTGGGCTGATGGCCTGGCACACCCTCCTTTATGTAACAGGCATTGCTGTGGTTTGTTGTTGGTGTCCAAGAATGTGCCAGTGCTCTCCCAGGACAAGGACAGGGAGGCCCTGGTCTAGACCCCACCAGACTGTAACCCGGCAGGCTGGGCTTCTGCAGGACCTAGGGAGAGAAGGTTCAGGGGCCAAGTGGCCAGGTGAGGAACGAGGAGAAGCAGCAGCTGACCCCAGAGGAGGCCCCAGAGAAGGCAGCCCTCCCAGGGCCTGAGCCCTAAGAAACCTAAGTGGAAGCTCCACACAGCTCCAGCCCAGCAGAGGGGAGCGAGAGGCAGGGGCAGGACAAGCTGCCTGGGTCAGGGATGGAGCCCTCTGAGGAGTAGGGTGCTGGGTAATTTGTCATCTAGTTAGTTTACACTTGTCACTTGTGAGGGTGAAAGCAGGTGCTGTTCATAATCACACCAAGACAACAGCCAGGACTTCCCCAGGCATGTTGGAGGTAGTGTCACTCCACCTAAGAGGAACCTGGCTGAGAGTTGCTCCATGGACTCAGGGGGGCTCTTGAGAAGCAAGAGGGGTGCCAGACCTAGGCCAAGGAGGCTTGTCCTTACCCTTGGGTGTGAGGTACATGGAGTATCTCTTCATGGTGTCGGGCGCACTCCACTCGCTCCCGTAGCTGGTTGTGTAGTTGTTGATGTAGCGATGGTCACCACCTGGGCAGAAAGAGGTCAGAAAATGGAGAGGAGGAACTGACCCACTGGGACATGCCTGGCTGGCTGAGAACCCATAGCCCACCCGCTCTGTGCTGGGGACAATCAAGGTCCCACAGCCTCAGAGTGCTGCTCTTCAGTCTTTGGAGTGGGGCAGGGGAAGTCTTGCCTTGAGTCACTCACTCTGTTAGACTGTCCCCTTGTGAGCAAGGTCGTGTGCACAGTACTTTCAGTTTATAAGGGACTATGATATCCATTTCTCATTTGGTCTGTACTTTGACCCTTGAGCAGGTATATAAACCTCTCTCTGTGACAGGTAAGAAAAAAAGGCTCAAGAGATGAGAGAAGCAAATTGACCCATGTCACATAGGTCAAGAAGAGCAACAATGGAGTTTGAGTCCTGATTCCCCACTTCACAGCTCAGCCCCAGTCACTCCTGGCAGTCACAGGTGGTGGATCAAGGTCCCAGTAAAGACTTCCATGGTCCAGGAATCAAGGCAGCTGAGCTCTTAGATGCACCCACCTGAAGACTCTGACCAAAAGAAATCTACCGCTCGATGCTCCACCTCTCCAAGCTGTCCTCCACCCCATTCCTGTCTCCTACTACTTCCCTTTCTTCTACTTTCTCTGTCCTTCCCTTTCTCTCTCTCCTGGGCAAGAGAAGGGAAGTGTGGCTCAGACACATCCTTCCTCTCCAGCCCCTGCATCTAGCAGGTCCTGGCACTCAGCAGTAGTTCAAAGAATAAATGCAGCCAGATGCAGTGGCACATGCCTGTGATCCCAGCAACTCGGCAGGCTGAGGCAGGAGGATCACAAGTTCAAAGCCAGCGTCAGCAACTTAAGAGAGGCCCTAAACAACTTAGCGAGACCCTGTCTCAAAATAAAAAAGGGCTAGGGATATGGCTTTGTGGTTAACCATCCCTGGGTTCAATCCATGGAACCAAAAAAAAAAAAAAAAGAATAAATGCATACACAACAAGGTAGCCCCGCCACCTGCCCACTGACCCAGGATGAAGGTGGCCTGCTGCCTCTTACCCCCTGTCTGTGAGGGTGGGAATGAGTCTACTATCAGGGAGCAGTAGATAGTCACTCCACAGTTCACCTCACCAGCCTCCTATCCACCACCTCTTACAGAAGACACCAAAAATAACAACAGAGGCAAAGGAGGCTCCCCGGGTGACTCCAGGCACAGGTGCAGAGCTGCTGATTCAGCAGCTCCCCTTGCTCTCGGCTGCCACCTCACCACAGACCTTGTAGGGGATGCAGGGTCACACCTGCACAGGGACCAGGCCAGCACCTTCATGACCTAGAAATGGGATGTGAGCAACTGGAAGGCTGGGTGGTTCCTGCAAGGGCCTGGCCATCTTCCCAGGTCTTGTCAAGGTTTGAACCCTGGGACGATGATCACCACACCCATCAACCGATGACACCTTCCAGATGAGAAGACCCAGGGGACTGCATAGCACCCCTGCCCAGCGACCTGCACTTTGAGAACATGCTTCTCTGAGTCTCAGCCTTCTCATCTGTAAAATGCAATGCTCCACAAGGGGACCGTAAAGCAACAGAAGTGAAGAGCTCAGCCCTATGCCCGGGCTTTCAGGGAGCTCAGTCATCTTCTGCCATCTCTATCACCACCAGGAGCACTGCTATTGTCATGAGGAAGAGGCTGTCAGTGCCATTTAAAGTCAAATGATTGTCTTGCTAAAATGTCTTATCTGTCCTCAGGTATAATTGAATGTCCCTTTGTATTTTACAGGGAGGCTGTGTGAAATCACCAAGATATATAGGTGTCCCTGTTCCTGACCCTGGTCAGTGACCTACTCAGCCCCTCTCCTCCTGCAAGAATCCTGAGCTCCATCTAGGATAGACAGGGATTATTTCCTTTAGTGTGCACGGGTGGAAGATCTTAATCAGGCTGCATTCTGAAAACCTCATTCTAAAAGCTGGGCTGGGCTTGGGCCACTGGGTGGGTCCTTGGGGAAAGTGTTCAGGCTTCAGGCCCTAAAGGGACTGGGTAGAAAAAGACTTAATAGGGGTAGTTTCTCAGGTTTGGAGAGTCTGTGAGATGATTCAGTTGACCTCTGCAAGGATAGCATGATTCAGAAGAGGTGCTGATTTCAGGGACACATTGAGTCACAGAGACAGGCTATATCCTGTCGTCCCCAGCCTATCAGGCCAAGTGCAGCCTCTGGGCTCAACACTACTCAACACAGCCATGGTGACAGGTAAGTCCTCCCTCTAAGAACAGGTGCAGTTCTAAGTCACTTCTGCTGGAGTTTGTAAAGCTACCAGCTTGGCATCTAGCCCACACGGCAACAGCATGCACACATCTGCTGGGTTGGGCTGGACAATCAGATGTAGATCTGACTGAAACCAATCCCCAGGTTTGAGAATGATCCACAGAGAGGAGGCACTTATTCAGCCAATGCCCAGGAATCACCCTCCTCTGGAGACCCCTTGTAATAGCTGCAAACTCAATGGGGATTAGAATCCCTGAGCCTGAGTTCAAATCCCCATAAAGGGATGGGTGGATGAAAACCATGAGGGGCCAGCTAGCTAGGTGCCAACCTGCACCAGGAGGCAGGAACTGACCTGGGAGGGAAAAGCTCATGACCTTGGGCCTCCACACAGATGGGACCTACCGTTCTCCATGTGGTTCCTCTCAATGAAGTTACGGCTCAAATCAGCCTTGCACATCTTCTCAACATGGCGCATGCACACGTTGAGCAGGTCATCCTTGAAGTTGCCCAGTGACTGCCCCAGGCCCTCTCCCTCCAGCAGGACATGATAGGTGGGTAGAGGTGGGGGGAGAGAGTAATTGCTCATCAAAGCACCAAATTCCTACCAAGAAAGGAAAGAAGCCATTAGTTTCCTGAGTTTTTCTGGATCTTTTGTCAACAAGGGGGCTCTTATAGCCCAGCTGGAAGACTCAGTGCTGGGAGCCAGAGGAGCTGGGTTCTAAAATCAGCTAATTAACTAGCCTCACTTTTTCTCACTAGGCAAAAGTTCAATTAAAATCTACAGATGCAGCTGGGTGCAGTGGTGTGCACACCTGTAATAGCAGCAGTTCAGGAGGCTGAGGTAGGAAGATCACGTGTTCAAAGCCAACCTCAGCAATTTAGCGAGGCCCTAAGCGACTCAGCAAGATCCTGATAATAAAATATTGAAAAGGGACTTGGATGTGGCTCAATGGTTAAGCTTCCCTGGGTTCAATCCCTGGTACTTAAAAAAAAAAAAAAAAAAGTCCACAGATGCTAACATCCTGATGGCTTTAGCAATCAGATATATGACTCCATGGTTTATACCTCTAATCTGGGTGCAGGATTCCTACATCACAGGGGTTTTTGAGAGGGACACAGGCTACAGTGAGATTCCAGGAGAAAGCAGAAAGAAGTGCAAGGAATTACCAGAGCATTCTGGGTCAGTCTGCAGTTTGGGTGAGACAGGGACCTTCCACCTTTACACGCCTCATTCCATCCTGCCTCTGCACATTCGTGCTTCTCCCCTCCCTTCCCCTCACTGGAGAATCCCTCCTCCTTCTCAAATTCTAAGTGGCCTGCAAGACCTTATTCAGACTCCTTCTCCTGCACAAAGTTGTCCTTAGATTGCTCCAGCCTGCTCACCCTTCCCTGAGTTTCCACAGGCACTTATCTCCTGAGCCACATGCTTTATCATTTAATTACATGTTTTCCTATATTGTTCCCTAATTGTACATGTCTTATCTTCCCAGCTGGATTGCAGCTGCTTGGGGGCAGAAAAACATGTTTTATACTTCTCTATTCACCACAACACCTAATAGAGTCTGGGCATCAAGGAGTGCACAAAACATTCTAGCAGACAGAAAGATGGATGCATAAATAGCCAAACTGACTAGATCAAAGATAACAAGTATGCAGCACTCACACCATTCCTCCCTTATCCACGGCAGACATTACTAATCCACCACAGAACTCCTTCCCACTGTAACCCAGAGCACTGCTAGGACATATCAATTGAAGATGGTACAAGGTGGTGTTTGTGTACCATCTTTAGAGGAGGTAGGGAAATAGATTGGGTGGAAAAATTAAATGGGCAGATGGAAGGAAGCATGGATGGATGGATGGAAGGATGATTAATGAGGATGTGGGAAAGTGGATAGAATGAGAAGGGAGAGGATGGCGGGATTTAGGGACTGAATGGTGGAAGACTGTTTTCACCTGCAGAAATAGCACCGAGTCGCTGATGCTATGAAGCTGTTCCCGGATCTGCTTGTCCTCATGAAGCACCTTGGCCCTCTCGTCCAGGGCATCCACGATCACCTTCACTTGGTCCACAGCATCCTGCTCCCGCTGCTCCAGGGCAGCCCTCACTTCCTCTTTCTGCTTCTCCAGGTCACGCACCAGGTCCCGGAAGTTCTGCTCCAGGATAGCCTTCTCATTGGTGGTGAAGCTCTAGGTCCAGAATCAGAGGAGGGATGAGAGTTTCATTAAGGAAAACTACCTCCCTAGGGGAGCACACCCTTAGGTTCTCAACTCAGGATCAGGGCATTCCCAGAGCCCTAACTTGGCGAGACTGTCTGGCTATGAATCTCATTTAAAGGCATCAAAGAGGGACAGAGATAGCCAGTGTTTTTACAGCCCACCCTTCCTTATCCACCTGTGGCTCCTTCCTCTGGGGGGCCAGGGGTTAACCCAAGCAACCATTCCACACTTGAGTGATTCCCTGTGTGCCTAGACATTCTCCCAAGAGTCAAGGTGTGCTCACTCAAACCCCAACCAGAACAAAACACCAAATCAAAAAGTGTATTGTCTGGCTGTTGGTGTGGCCAGGATCAAGAGACAACGATTTCAGATATGATTTATAAATCCCCAAACCGTGGCAGACATACTTCCAGTCACAGTGGCACAAGTAGAAGAGAAATGGTGTGTATTTGGTGGCTGGGGAGTCTGGGGGGATGGGCAGAGCACACATTAGCAGACACTAGACAACACACTGGAGGGTGGGTCTGGGATGTGCTCTGCTAAGATGATATACAATGAGTGTTAGGTGACAGGTGGGATCCTATCTGGGTGCTAGGTGGGAATGCAAAAGGGTCAGGGAGAGAATCTACAACAAACAAGTGTGGGATGTCACTGAGGGCCAAAACCTTGAACAGGAACCAAGGCCTGCCTCCTCCCAGGCAGGACAGGCAGGGCAAGTGCGGTGAAGGGAGCCTGGGGGCTGCTCACCTTGATGCGGTCCTTCTCCTTTTGCCACTTTTCAGCTTCATCCTCAATCTCAATGATTTTCAGCTGCAGCTGTTCCTTTTGCAGTGACAGCTCTGTCTGCAGGAAAAGAGTCAGGGTTGGAGAAATTGAGAAGAAAGGGGCACAGACACAGAGATCTAGGGCATGGGCCCACCCAGGGATCCAAGTCTCAGGCAGGGCTCACTTGCATCCATTTCTCTGCCCAACAAACATCCCTCAGGACCTCAGACATGCCAGGCTCCATGCCAGACTCCATGCCAGTTACCAAGGGTCAAACACCATCTCCTTGTTCTCAGGTAACTAGGGCTGGCTGCCCTCATCATGCCTTTGTGGGGACTAAACCTCCCTTATCCCTGCACCCAACATGAGTGGGAGGGTGCTCACTTTGGGGGTTCTTGCTCCTTTCAACGGACCTGGGGCCACAGAGGGAGAAAAGAAGAGAACTGAGCCCAACCCAGCCAGGGAGTGTCTTGTGGCTGTAACTGTGTGCAACGTTTCTATGGCATGATGTGGGGTGTGTGTTGCAAGCAGGAACCGGGTTGCCGCCGGCCTGGGCTCTGTCTGGGCAGGCACAGCTATAAACCTGTTTATGGGAAGGAACACATTCTGCAGTTTGGGTGAGACAGGGACTTTTACCTGGGGTCTCTGGAGGAGGAGAAGGCTAGAGAATGAGGCTCGAAGGGTGGAAAAGGCTGGGATGGAGGGAGAGGACCTAGGACCCCTGCCCTCAGGCACATGGATGGTAGGGGTGTAGAGTGGGTTGGGAAGAGTCTCTATCAGGATGTGCTCATATCCACACTTGCCTTCCATGTGGGGAAAGGCCCTTCTCGGAAAAGCATGTCCAACTGAGGCAAGAAGTCAAGGCCAAGGCCACCAGTCTAGTCAAGAGGCACCTCTTTTGTTCTTCTGGGTCTCCTCTAGTGCTTCCAAAGTGCCTTCCAGCATGGAAGACAAGGGGTGATTTCTACCCAATAAGCAAGCAGCCAAGAAGCCTCGGATTGCTCAGGGTCTCCAGGACCACTGGGTTTTGAATGCGGAGGCCTACCTCTTTCTCTAGCCATCTCTCGGGGGAGCTCGTGAGAACAGTCAAGGTTCAACAAACCATGAGGAACATGGGCTCCATCAGCAGGAGTCATGAGCAGCCGGGGCCCAGAGCATCGCCACACAGCACACCTCTGAACATCCCATCAGGCTGAGCAGGGGCCTGTGGGGTATCTGCTGAAAACACCCAGGGAAGTGGATCTGATGGTGCTTAGGTCTTCCTGGCCTTTGAGGAAATGGCACCAGAGGGTGTGGAAGGCATGGGGCATGAGGTACCGAGCTCCCCAGACAGGGAGCCCCTGCCTCCCCACAGCCTGCCCTTCAGCGACCACCACACTGTTGGGCTCCCCATGATCAAGACAAAGACGGGCTGTAGATCCCACAGCATAGAAAATGTCATTACCAGAGATGGAGATGGGTTGTTGAGAGGAGAGGAGCACAAGAAGAGGAGGGTAGGGACTTGGCCCGGTCCCTGGAACAAGGCTGGGAGAAGACACTGTGGTAGTAGAAACTTGATCCTCAGACACTCTGAGGATCCAGAGCTGGAAAGCCCAGAAAACAGGTTGGCAGATCCAGTGGCCAAGACCCTGAGAAGGCCAGGCCTGGGTGGCAGATCTGGGCTCTAGGGAAGAGACCAAGAGGCTGGACAACAGGTCTTTCCCAGGCGACTTTCCCATCCATGAAGAACTCCTGAGTGAGGCTTGAGGTGGGGGAGTGCTGCAAAACTCCCACCACACAGCTGAGGCATCCTAACCTGAAGGATGGAGGAGTTGGCATGTGGAGGAGGAGCACTTCACAAGGGCTGGTGACAGAGAGCAAAAGCACACCCTTTCCCACCCTCAGGCCCAGGCCCAACCCCAGTAAAAGCCCTTTTGCCAGTAAGCGGATGGGTCACCCTTCCATGAAATGAGCTATTGGGGAGTGGGGCATCCAGAAGGGAGCCTGCCCAGAGCACATGATGGGGAATCCAACAGTTAGCATCTGGTAACCGCCACCTACAGGCAAGGGCTTTTGTGAGTTGCTTAACTTCTCTGAGCCTCAGTAGGTCCAACTGTCCCACGGAGGTAGTAAGAGGACCTGCCTCCCATGGAGGATGTGGGATGGAAGATGATCAGGGACTGAAGATCCCAGAAAGCATCTGGCACAGAGAAAGCCTTGACTGAACAATGGTCCCCATCATCATTATTGTCACCATAATTGCAGGAATGAGGACAGAGGGATGGGCAGGTCTGTGGGACATAAGCAAGTGAAGGGAGAGGGCCGACGTGGTCAGGTGAGGTCTCAGGGGTGTTGGGTGGTGATTTCAGCGTATGTCATTGAATTGGGGTTTAGAAGTGGTATGGACACAGTCCAGGCACAGAGAGCAGTGTAAGGGGTACACAGAGGCCGGGAAGTCAAGACATTAGACTGAAAATGCAAAATAAAGGGTTAGATCATGAGTAACTGACGGTGGAAGGATACTAGGGAAACAGAACAGAGGTCAGAAGAGGGGAAGAGGGTAGGCTAAGCACTGCCCGTGGGAGGAGGTTTGACTAGAGAAGGTGAAGGTTAAGGAGCTGAATGTCAGGAGTGAACAGCTGTGCCAAAGGAACACCTAATAGAAGCTGTATGGTCAGCCCACAGGTGAGAAAATGTCTCACTTAGGTGAGCATGGAGGGAAAGAGAAAGGAGGGATGGAGTACAGGGGACCAGGGCACAGAGAGTCCAGTGCTGCCTAGAACATCTGGGCAAAGGCAGAGACAGGTCAGCCCCCTGGGAGTCCATCCTGTGTAAGAGAGGGTGGGGAGAGGGCAGCCAGCTAGCTGAGGTCTGAGAGCTGGAGTATCTGCCAGCAGCCTGGGAGGGGAGGAGAAGAAGTGGCTAGTCTGGACATGTGTAAGGGCAGGGTCAGAAGTGGAGACGAGCTGTCTGCAGCAGTGGGTGGAAGAATCGGCCAGGGTGGAGAGGAGACTGGTCCTCCTTTTCTTTGGGGCACTAGGGAAGTCAGGCTTGGCTGGGAGGGGCCTGGCTCCCATAGCACAGCCAGCAAGATCAGACTTGCAGGGCACAGAGGGTTCTGAAAGGGTCCTGGGACCAGGATCTGTATGCTGCTAGAATGATCCTTTCTCTGGGATGAGTCCTACCCTGTCAAGGAGGAAGGCTCAGGGTAAGAGCTCTACGGATGTCTAAGAAGGCACTTCATGTATGTTTAGCTCTTTGAGACTTATCCTATACAGGAAGTAATAGAACCTGGGAAGTTTCCAAAGATACTTTGTTCTCCTGCAACTCTAGGCGAGGAAAGGAAAAGAACTTTAATTACTAAGTACATACTAAGTGCCAGGAATTTTCTTCTTTTTCAGGGTACTGGGTTGAACCCAGGGCCTCATGCATGCTGGACATGCACTCTACCACTGGGCTACATTCCCAGCCCAGGAATTTTCTTTAATTCTGTAAAAGCCCCCTTTTGCAAAAGTGGCGAGGTCTGAGTCCTCACAGTCAGAAAGAAAGCAGCAGTAAGGTCAAAAGGCAATGACAGGTCTCAGATCCTATTCTTCGACCTTCAGAGGCAATTCCAAAGGTGGTGGTACCAGGTTCTCCTCTAGAACATTGCCCTTCCTCCTTCATTCCTGCTAAACTAAGTCTACCTCATGGACTTCATCAATTCAACCTCTTCTCTTATTACCTCCCTTTTCCTCCCCATACCTTTGCCCGAGGCCCCAGTTTTCTCTCTCCTGATCCTCCCCCTACAGAATGCAGTTGAAGCCCCTGATGTCTGACAGGGCCTCAGCTCTCCACAGTCCCTCCCCTACTCATACCTCCCTCCTGCCTACTTCCTACTCCTCCCTGATTTTTCCCCTTCACCCTGCCTAGGCCTGTCCCTAAATGCTTCCTTTGTTTCGCTCTCCCACACTGGGTTGCATATCTCTCTCTCTCTCTCTCTCTCTCCCTCTCTCTCTCTCTCATACCTGAGATGGCACCTGTGTGGTCCACCCAACCTTGAAATTCTTCGAGGAGTGGAAGAGTCTGGCAATGCCTCAGCCTGGACCAGGCCTTTGGGTAGGTGTTGGCACACCCAAATACTCACCTTGACAGTTGTACCTGCATGGCCCCCAGGGAAGGGGAGATAGACCATGATCTTCCCCTAGTCTGAAATAACCTCATGGGCCGTGGGCTGTGACATTTGCCAAGTGAGTTAGTTAATTGCCAAATTTGTACTTCCAGACAAATGGTAATTATCCAGATAGGAATCTGAAATGCTGGGTAGATTTCCCTGTTTCCGTTCAGATGTCAAATGCCTGATATCAGTGCAACTGCTGGATTGGACACCCCCAGTCCCTTGTGCTTCCTCAGAGCCTCTGGACAGAGGAAGTACAAGCTGGGCCAAGAAAGGGCTCCCCCTGGCAGATGAGCAGGGGGGCCTTTCAGAAGTCACCTCAGCTCCCTGGGTCTTGGTTTCCTCGTGACATTGGACTAGATTTCTGATTCCCACTCTGGCTGCACATCAGAATCCCTGATGTGTAAACATCATAGATTAACATTCAGACCCCAGGCCCCCAATTCCCTGAATCAGAACGTCCTGGGATAAAGCCTGTTAATCTGTGTTTTAATAAGTCATCAAGTGATACCAACCCAAGGACAGCCACCTGGAAGCCACTGAACTCAGTGATCTCAAGGAGACCCTTCCAATTCTATGGGGAGAAAAGGTTTAAAATGGTGGCGAGAAATCCCAGCTTCACCCTCTCCCACACTGTGCCTTGACAAGTCTTTCAGCATCTTTAAACCTGTTTCTTCTATAAAATAGGTACAATTCCCCACCCACAAGACCAGGCATTTGTAACCACGCACACGCCAGGCTCAGCACTAGCACACAGATGTGCTCCACACAGACTGAATTGCTACCTGCCTAGCTGTTGGTCACTTTGCTCCTGATTCCTCTCTCTAAATCTTTTATTTGGTTGTTTCCTCTCAGAATCTGGACAGGTCATCCCACCTCCTGTTTCGTGCCCTTCCCAGAGCAGACATTTCTCCCTGAAAATCTCCTGGGACTGGGTCCAGGGCACCCTGGCCGATAGCCTGGCTCCTCATCTGAAATCTCAGCCCCACTGTCTGTCCAAAGAGCTTGCCTGCCCAGACCAGTATAGCTAGAAACTCAAAGACAAGGGGCATGCAACCCAGCAGTCTGTCAGCTCAGCCTTCCTGGAAGAGTTGGGCAAAAAGATAAGAAATAAAGTCCAGGGCATGGAGAAAGGAATGAACTGAACAAAGCCATGCAGTGGAGACTGGATGAAGCTCCCAGGCTGAGCCCCTCCAAGTGACACTGGCTGGGTGTGATGGGCATGCGTATTACTATGCTGATGATATTGTTACCCCAGAACCTAGGCTGGATGGGGCGGTGCCTCCAGAACAGCCTGTCATCCCCCCAAGACAGGTCCTAACACCCTGGCCTGCTGCATAGGAGGGAACTAGACTAGATGGCAGGGACATTCGACACAGGAAAGGAGATACCTAATCCATTTTCATTTCACTAATTAACCTGTCTTGGAAAATATCCAGAGTTGGAGGGTGGACCAGTTGACATCATGGGACCCCCTTGTGATATTTGGGGTGAGAGGGGAAACATTGTGACATGGGTCTACCAGGGAAAAGACCATCTTATTGCTACAAACAGAGCCAAGTGATCTTTTCAGAGCATGGAGTTTGGGGATAACCAAGGCCCAGGAGGCGAGCACTTGCAGCCATGGGTGTCATCTTCAGCTCTAAGCGACTAACCCACGCTAGGCTGGGTTACCCCACCTGGCCTTCACCAACAGGCCTGCAGAACAGGTTCTTCCCAGGCTCCTTGCAAGAAGCTGTGTGTGGGCTGATGTCTGGGTCTGCAGGAGATGCCTCCCAAGGATGCCAGGATTGACATACTCAGTCCCTCTGATCCATCGACCCAAGACCCCTGCTCTATGCTATACCCCCCACCAACATTCCAGCAGAGCCAGGTCTAGACAAATGGCTTCAGCTTAGTCCCCTGGCTTCTCATCCCTGCTCTGCCTGCATATCCCTGTGCTTCAGGTGCACACATGTGTATACACACAGGCTGCCCAAAGATCCCCATCACAGCCCTGGTCAGAGGATCAGGCATTTTCTCCTAAAGCACACACATCCTGAATTCCATGCCCCCATGCCCTTCCCCTGAGGTGCTCTCAGACATTGGAAGAAGACTTAGGGGGCTTCTTCCTCCCACCAGGATCTTGAACAGGTCCTTTGTTTCTCTGGGCCTGTGTCCTTATCCACAAGGTGCAAGAGGAGGCATTGGGATTTCAAGAATTCCATGAGGCCTGGCTTTCTGTCCTCTGTTTATTGTTTATTTTGTCATTCCATGTTTACTCCCAGCTGCTACTATGTAACTGGGAGGGTGCTCCCCAGTCCTGTTGTGTGTTTGAGCTCTGCCTCCTGACCTACATCATGGAGGCCCCTGGAACCAGAACTTGAAACAAGACCCCAAACCCTCCTGCCCACCTCTTCCACAGGCACTCTGGATGTTCTTAAATGGTGACACCTTTGTTTCAGATGATATTTGGGGCCAACCCTGCATAGAAAACAGGTCAGTAAGTGTGATTTGCTTGCAATAGAAGTGGTAACCTGGATCCTGTGTCTTCTGAGCACCTCCTTGTTCTGGGTACCTCTTGTCACCCTGATTCTTGTCCAAGAATCCTAGGCTCCACAGAGAAATCTAACCCAACCACTCAGCTTCACATAGAGAGAAGCCAAGGCTGAGAGAATGGAAAGGATTTATTCACTGTCCTACCATTACTTAGATATAAAAATCAGGACTAGAATTTGGTCACATTTCCTAAAACTCAGTCTGAGGTTCTGCAATGTCTTTGCTTCTGTGGCTGAAGGTGACTACCTTTTGTTCTTTTTCAACTTTCCAAGTAAGGTCCTTGAGAATGGGTTCCATGGTCATGTCCCACCTCTAGCTCCCCGTACAAAGCAGGGACCAGAGGGAGCGGGGATGTCTTCTTTTGAGGCCAAATGAAGTTTCTGGAAGGGATCTTTGATTCTGTTCCCATCTCGGTCTCATCCCTCCCTGCCCAGGGGTATGAGCAGGAGGTAGAGAGAGAGAGAATAATCGCAAGTTACTGGTCAGAAAAGCTGGGCAGGGAGGGACCCTGTGTTGCCTCATTCTGAGGGGTACAAAAACTCTTGAGAATGCAGAGTTGCCAGCATTGGCCCCCCATAGAGTCCTCCTGCAGTAAGGAGGGCCAGATGGTGGGCTCAGCATCTGTGGGGCAAGAAGCAATGGCCACAGCTGGACTCTCAGCACAGAATATCTTCCCCAGGTGTGCCACATACACAAGCCTCCACTTGCCTCTGCTCTGCCTCATGGAAGTAGCGCATAATCACATACATGGAATTCATGCAAAACAATTACGTATCCCATACACAAATATGTGCAAACATCCACATGCACACATAGACACCCACATGCATAGAAAACACATACGCATTTACCTACGCCCCACCTCCATACAAAATCCAGAAACGTCCACCCACAGGCACAGGCATGTCCACCTGCAACCACACACAAAGCACAGTCAGCCCTGCTGAGCAAAGGATAAAGGAGGCTGGGAGCAAAGTGAAGAACCTGGAGGGAATCACACCGAACAAGGAGCCACTGTCCTGCAAATGCAAACCAGAAGCCAGCCCAAAGGGACAATTTAGTGGCCCCCAAACTCGGTCCTTCCAATATCTTCCTTCACTTGTGACCTATTCCCCAGGGGCCAGTCCTACTCAGGTGGGAAGGGGGTGGAGGGGAGAGAAAGAGAAGGAACAGGAGGAAAAGGAGAGATAACCCTAGCCAGGCAGAGCCCAGTAGAGAGTTCTGCACCATTAGGTCTGACTCTTTGCCTAGACTTGAATGTAACCTATGACCTTGGTCAAGCAATCTTTTCTGAGCCTCTCTTGGCTTATCTAAAAAAATGCCCCTGCCTTCTAAAACTTTAGTTGGTTGGGAGCCACCTCTGATTCCCAGCCGGCAGGTACAGAGGGGAAAGAAATGTTTTCTAAAAGGGCCAAGCCTGGAATGATCTTAAGCCCCCATAGTTAGGAAGCCCCAGGAGGATCAAGGTCAGAGGGCAGGTGAGGGAGGCCAGGTCTGGAGGGACAGCAAACAGCTCAGCACTCAGTTACCTCTTTTTCGGCCTTGGCCTCTTCCACCGTCACGGTGCTGTGGTTCTTGTGCTCCTGGAACATACAAAGGTAGCAGATGCAGGTCTGGTCGGTCTGGCAGAAGAGCTCCATGGTCTTGCCGTGCAGGGGGCACTTGCGGGCCTCGAAGTCCCGGATGGGCTCGAGCAGCTGGTGGTCGCGGAAGGCCGCGCCCTCCAGGTGGGGCTTGAGGTGCAGCTCGCAGAAGGAGGCCTGGCACACCAGGCAGGACTTGACGGCCTTCTGCTTGTTGCCGATGCAGGAATCGCACAGCACCTCCTCGGAGCCCGACTTGGAGCGCAGGAGGCTCCCGTCGGCCCGCGGGTAGCTGTTCCTGCGGACCTCCCCGGGCTCCACGATGGACACCGAGGGCTTCCGGGGCTCCGAGAAGATGGACTTCTTCTCCGAAAAGGTGACGGGCGGCTTCTTGGCGGCCCCCAGCTGGAGCCCCGCGTAGGGCGACCTCCTGCCTTCCGCAGAGTCCATGCTGAAGTAGTTGGAACCCTTGTCATCCACCGACTCCACGAACTGAATGATGGGCCGCCGCCACTCGTTGCCGGAGAACAGGGCGCTCTTTCCCTCCCCCTTCAGGGCGCTGCCCAGGCTCTTGCCCTCGGCCACCTCCCCTCCGTGCCCATGCCCGTTGGCGGTCTTCGTCTCCTTGCCATCGACCTTGGTGCCGTTCTCCAGGCTGCCATTGGGGCCCGACGGGCTGCGGGCGTCCCTAGCTTCAGGGCTCGACCCATTGCTCCTGGAGGCATCTGCGGCTTCCATGGCAGATCACCAAGCTGGTCTGTCTGGCTTGCTGGGACTGCGGTGGGTGACCTCTCAGCGGGTGTCTCTGCAGGGAGTGGGGCAGGCAGCCGCGGGCCCGGGACACACCTGCCCGGAGGAGGAGCTGCAGACGGAGGGGAGGAGCGGCTCAGCCTGACACAACGGGCCAGGGAGAGGCGGTGGCTCCGCCAATTATTCAGGCCCACGCCCTGCACATTCATCCCTAACCTGGTTTTTTAAAGAAGTGTGTTTTTTTTTTTTTTCTCCCCCAGTTTAATTATTTTTCACAACTCAGCAACCAGTTGGGCTGCTTCTATGTGACGCATTTGTTTCTCATCAGGGAAGCGGGAGCCTCTATCCTCAGGTGGACAGGATTTTCTGAGCCCAGCAGCCCCTGGGGCAGAAGCCGAGGTGTCTGCAGAGGGCCACAGGACAGAGGGCTGTTAATTGGGTCACACAAGCCAAATAGCCTTGTAATTTGCGGGGCTGGATTTCACAGGAGACAGACTCCACCTGGGGAGAGTGGAGATGCTTCTCACCCTACGGGGAGATATGGCTTCAATTTGATTTGGATTTTAGGATATGGAGTGATGTGGCCACCTATTATTACCAACTTCCAGGCACTGTCCTAGGTCCTTTACATGTGAATTTATTTAAGCTTCACTTCAATCTGTGCCTTTTTTTTTTTTTTTTTTGGTACCAGGGATTAAACTTAAGAGCATTAATCACTGGGCAAGATTCCCAGCCCTTTTTATTTTTCATTTTGAGACAGGGTCTTGCTAAGTTGTTTAGGGCCTGGCTAAATTGCTGAGACTAGCCTCCAAGTTGTGATCCTCCTTCCTCAGCCACCCAAGTTGCTGAAATTACAGCACTGGGAATACAGACATGTGTCACCGTACCCAGCTCCATCACGCCTTTTGAGTAGTTGAGAAAAATGAAGCTAAGCCAACTTATTGGTGTCAGTCAAGTGGCAGAGCTGGGATTGAACCAAAGACCTTTATGGTTCTCAAGTCCCTTCTTCAGCCTGGGTACCATGAAGCCACCTAAATATCTCTCCACAATATTGTTTCTGAAGTCTTTCTTATCCTGGTGGCCCTAACAAGATACATATGGACCTTAAGAATTTCACCAGAGCATGTCAGAACTTGCTTACATCTAAAGGCCAGAGACACAGTAATGGAGGGAATACAGGCAACACAAGCCAGGTGGCTTGGTCCTTCGGGCTAAAACACTTGAGTCTCACCTTTCTCCACAGTAAGTTTGTTGTGTGACTCAGAAAAATCTTCCCACCTTCCCCAGGCAAGCCATAGGTAATATCCTGCAAAATGAGGTCAGTGCAGTGTGGGATTCAGATGATTCTGCACTCTCCAGAAGAAAAGTGAGAGCTATCCCACTTCTTCCTCTCCCTGAATCCTACAAAAATCCTGGGACCCTCATCTCTCCTGGTCACTTTGTGGGAAGCCAGCACCCACCCACGCACCCCCCACCCCACGACATACACCCAATATAAGGCTATGCCTCTCTGGGCTGCGCTGGTCAGGGTGGAGCAGACAGTGGGTGTGGCTGGAGTGGCAGGTTCAGGGCTGTGCGGAGGGGAGTGGGTTTCCCATCTTTCCTCTCCAATCTAGGTCAGGCTCCAGGAGCCCCCGCCCCTTGGCTCACCAGGCTTTGACAGCTAATCCTTTGCAATAACAGCCCTGGGAACAAGGGCAGAGACAAGGTTAGCTCACAAAGTAGCCAAGTGTTAAGAGGAGGTATGTGTAGGGGTGGGTAGTGCTGACTTCATGATAGGGGTTCCCCTTTACCTGAGGCTCCTGTCCTCAGATTCCACAGGAGCCCCCTCTTGTTCATTAACTGTAAGATCTCATGGGAACTTTTAGGATGAGGAATCCCTTTCTCAAAAAGCTTGAGCTCTTAGCCAGACTTGGTGGTACATGCGGATAATTTCAGCAGCTTGGGAAGTTGAGGCAGGAGGATCACAAGTTCAAGGCCAGCTTCAGCAACTTAGCAAGGCCCTAAGAAACTTAGCAAGACTCTGCCCCAAAATAAAAAGTAAAAAGGGCTGGGAATGCGGCTCAGTGGTTAAGCACCCCTGAGTTTTTTCCCCAAAAGGGGAAAAAAAATCTGGGCTTTTGCCTGAAGCTGGAGCCGGAGGGAGAGAGCAAAGCATTCTTCTGGTCTGGGGTTGGGACATGCACCTCCCTCTTCCCCTGAGAAGGTCCTTTACCCTGGGAGAATACACTATAAGAATAAAAGAAAAGAGAGGACAAGAAGACACAGAAGGCCAGAGGAGTCCAGGTAAAGATTCAATATCAATGCTGGCTGAGCCTGGCAGGCCTCTGCTAGACCTTAGAGTTCATGTACCTGCCATGCAGCAATCTCCATGAATTTTCTGAACCTTAGGAATAAGTTGACAGAGAGAAGATGCCCAGAAAACACTTGTGTGTAGATGGATAGATGGACATATGGACAGAAGGAAGAAATAAAAATTAGATGGATATGAATGGAAACGGATGAATGATGGATAGGAGTTAGGTAGTAAGGGATGAGTGGGTGGAGAGAGAATGGATGGAAGGAAGGAAGAAAACAAACAGATGGAGAATTGGATAAAATAATAGAACAAAAAGAAGAAAGGAAAGATGGAGGGAAAGGGGGAGGAAGGAATATAAGTAGGAAGGAGAGAGAAAAGAGAAAGGTGTATACACAGTAGGTAATGGAGTGGATTGCAGGTGTGTGCTAGTGGAAGCTTAGCAACTGGCTCTTCCAGGATGAAAAAAAAAAATACTGGTTTCTAGTGTTTTCGAATTTCTGCACCCTGGCCAATCTCAAGGTACCATTGAGAGGCATGCTGGGAAAAGAAGCACAGCTACCATCCTAAGCCAAAGTGAGCCCATTCCAACACAACCTGGGAGGACCAGCAGATGATGATCGAGGCAGGTGAATGGACCACAGGAGGAAGGATAGAAGGATGCTGGAGAGTGCCCATTTCAGTTGTCCTAAGGGAAGGAAGCAGGTTTCAGTGCTTCAAGGCAGATGGGAAGAGGTATGGTTCTGTCTTCTAGGAGGCTGTCCCACGGAGCCCACAACCTTTATCGCTGCAACCTCCCTGTCTGTCCTACTCAGAAAGCATTTAGCTCAGACCACCAGTGCCCTTTACTATTCATTCATTCACATCTTTACTGCACAGTCTACCATGACCAGGTGGTAAGCAAGGACTGGTCAGACAGCCAGAAATGAGTTGCCCATCTTGCCACTGGGGTTGTCAGTCCAGTGGGAAAAGAGATCAGTAAGCAAATAGCTTGAATTTGGAGTTAACAATGAATAAGAGAAATATGTGCAAGGGCTTGAGCTGCCCAGAGGAGTGACAGCTCAGGACAACCTGAGAGAGGCCTGTCTCTCCAACCAGGCTGGGCAGGGCTGGATGTCCACGCTCAGAAGTATCCTCCCCGCCAGACAGAGGTGGGCGGCCTTTGCTTTGACTCAGCAGAAAGTTTATTCAGTTGAACTCTCAGCTGGTGTAGACTGATTGGTCTTTTGGTCTTCATGTGCTAGAAGGCAGGCTTCCCCTCCTGTGTGGGGCTATTCACCTCAAATACCTGGTGGAAAGTAGATTCTCCTGTGATCCCCAAAAATTCCAATGCCAAAAAGAACTCCCTAGAGAAAGAAATCAAAGAAACATTGTCTTTCCAGTTCCAGTCCAAGTCCTTAGACCACCTCTGTTCCCACCACTCCCCAAAGAGGCAAGGGCTTCCACACTCTAGTTCTGAGGTCTGAGGTGGACATCAAGGACCCTCCAGGGACGGCGATGGTTCCTCAAGCTCCCCCAGGTCCCTCTCTCTGGCTTTGCCCACTGAAGAACCTGACTATGCACAAAGTCCCCTGCGAGGCTCCTGCCCTTCACCAGCTCAACTCCACTGCACCGCTTCCCTGAAAGGATGTTTCTTGGTGGCCCCCAGATCTTATTTGTCACATGCCAACTGGCAAAAAAAATCTCCAAAGGCTATCAGATCTACCACTGTGACTGACAGAGGACCTCAAAGCAGAGGGAACTTTTCATTTTAAAAAGCCTTGAAAGAAAGAAAGGGATTCAGTGACCCCCCCCCCTCAGGAGATCATCTCCCACCCTATTCTGTTCTCCCTCTGCAACCCGAGGGACTCTAGCTGCTGGCCCCGACCTCATCCCTAAAGGACCAGGAGGAAGGAGGAGCTGGCAGGTGTGGCTTCCAGAGAAAAATCCTTATGAAGCAGAGGCGACTTCTACCTGTTCTCTTGGGCTCTCTCAGATCAGGTGTGGCCTGCCAGCCAGCCCCCACGGAGTCCTCTCCCACGCCCTCCCCCAGCCAGCCCCAGGCTTCCTCCCAAGCTTCCTTCATTAGACATCTTACAGCCATTCTCCTCCCCTCCTGGCAGCCTCCCTTGATTCAGCAGGTGGAGCAGCCTCACCCACCCACTGCAGTGGCCCGGTAACACCTATCACCAATCATCTTCTCATGAAAGAGGAAACCCCTTAAAAGGGAAAAAAATAACCTCCTCCACCTTCCCTGGAACCCCAGGATTGGAGGAGAGCAACCACCAGTTTTATCCCCCTGCCGAAAAAAAAAAATATGTATATATATATATATATATATATATATATATATATATATAGCCTTTAAAAGACCTAGGAGGAAAATGATTTCACAGCCTCTCTCATCTGTTTATTTCAAGCATTAGAACTATTTGCTGCAGGCAGTTCTTCTTTGAGTCTAACTTAAACACTCTAGAAATGACAGTTTACTATGCAGTTGATGTTGAGGAACTGAGCCTTTGGTTCTGCCAAGGATGAGCTGAGAATCAATGAGGAGGGCTCTGGTTGGGTCCTAATGTCTCTGTGGTTCTTTTAAGGTCATGGTAACTTTGTTCTCTTAGAGTGCCTCTAGCTACAGACAGCGCAGGGAGCCTGCAGTGGTTTGACATTTTATAGTAATAATAAAATGTCTGAAGTCTAATTTTCTCATTTATGCTAGCCTAATACAACAAAGTTTATCCTGAAACCCGGGAATGGGGGTTTCAATCACGGATTAAGAAGAACTCTTTGGATTGAGAAGTACTGTTCCTGCTATCATAATTCCCTTCTCGAAGCACTTTAAAAGCAGGACTGATTTCTACCTGCCTAGAATATTTTAGGTGCGGAGGGGGAGGCAAAGGAACAAACATGCATAGCACATCTCCAGGGACCCAGGCATGGTCCCAACCCTGGGATGCGAGGAGAAAGGAGACACTAGCTCCATGCTCAAGGGGTCCCTCGGGATTCAAGCAATAACCCTCTCCCCCAACCCCAAGAACTACCCTGTGATCTTTCCAGGTCTTTGTCCCCTGAGAATACACTGGATCCCAAAGTGGCTCTCAGGTAAGCAGAAACCGGGTGGGGCCTCCCTGAGGTAGGGGGTCAGGCCTGGGGCTGGTGGCGAAATCTGACTGATCCACGATGGTTCCCCAAGACCCCTTCCTCAGCACCTCGTCAACACTAGCCAGGAAAAATGCCCCCTGCATCAGGCCAGCCTCTGTCCGTGGCTCTCTACCAACACCATCAAGGATGCCGTGCTGTTAAGCGCTGTCACCTGGCTAAGCCGTGAGAGTCAGTTATCTAACACTAATCTAGGTGTTGCCTTGAAAGTATTCATCCGAGTGGTTAACACCTACAGCCAGCTGACCTTAAATGAAGATTACCCTCAGTGACAGTGACATGGGTGCGCCTCATCTCATCAGCCCAAAGGCCTTAAGAGTTAAAGACTGAAGTTTCTCCAAAGAAAACGTTCTGCCTCCCACAGCAGCATCAGCTCCAGCCCAGATTCCCCCCTGGTAGCATACCCCCTGGATTTCAGGCTCGCCAGCCCTACAATCACCTGAGCCAGTTTGTGGAAATAAATTTCTTCATAGAAATACATATCCTGCTGGTTCCATTTCACGGTGGAATTTGACTTTTTGCCCCCACAGCCCAGCTTCGGCTCCCTGGGGCCTGAACAGCTTCTCAATGAGAGAGGAGCTTCCCTGAGGGCCCATAGGTCTGGCTCTCTGTGGGGACGGTAGGAATTGAGGTGACAGCAGCAGGCCAGGGAGCATGGGTGCAGGAGCCCAGGGACTTTCCTGTGTGAATTTGGGCAGGTTACTTAAACTCTCTCCGCTGGTTTCCATGCCTGCAAACGAAGTTGCTCCTCACTCCCTGGCCAGACTACTGAGGGATTAAGAAGGTCATCATTGTGCAGAGCATCAAAAGTTTAACTTTTGGTTTGGTTTTTGTTTAACTTATGGCTTTGAAGGAAAATGAGCAGGGTTTTCCTCTGCTGGAGGAGGAATGGGGAAGGGCTTCGCAAAGAAGAATTGACCAGTTAGTTTCCTTCCTGTTCTTGCAGCTGGGGAGGGTGAGGCTCACAACCCTCTGCTCGTGGCTCTTCTGACGGCATGTCCCAGGTCACTCTTAGCTGTAAAATTCTGTGATTATAGGGCTGCATCCTACAATACACAGAAACAAAAGCAGCAGAGATAATTAAAGACTTAAAAAATAGGACCTGAGAGGAAAGGGTTAAAGGTGGTGGAATTATTTAGCCTGAAGAAGGAGTAGTTTCCTAACACCCTACCTAAGCTAGGGAGGGATGTTTGGATGCAGGCCTAACCAGCTTCCCTCTATCCCTCTAGAGGGAAAATTTGAGAGGAAACTGGCTAACAGGCGCAAGAAGGACAGAAGTTAGATTGCAGTGTGTCTGCCTTGCTGAGATAGCATCCATGCTTTCTATCTGTGTTGGAAACAGATTGGATGACCTCTGGGTTCTCTTCCTGCTATTTGAATTCTAGAAGCTAATCTTTACAAAATTGCAAGAGATAGGAGGAAAAAGACAGGTGGACAGAGCAAACTGAACATGGGTATGGGAGAGGGATGCTGGCCCAGGGGCATTCCACTGACTCTGGGCACAATGGAGTCACCAGGGAAGCCCCAAGGTCATGAAGGCTATTCGGAGTGAAGTCTGTGCTCCAGGCTGGCTCCTCTGACGCCAGAAGATGCCCTCCTCCCCGTTCCTTTCACACACAAGCTGCCCAGGTGCAGGTAATGCTGATCTCCCAGGAAGAATGTGATGTTTTTCTCATCCTGAGCCTGGGACTCAGCCAGGCCTCTCCTGTAAGAACCTCCGCCTCATCAGCATTACTTCGTTGGAACAGCAATGCTAGTTACTGTTTTGGTTGAGGGCCTCCTCTCTGCCAGGTACTCCCCCAGGGCCACCCAGCAGAGCCGGGAGTCAGCCCTGAGCTATTCACCCCTGCCATCTGAACTTCACTTCTGACCACGAGATAACATTATCCCCATCTTAATCAAGAGGAAATAAGACTGAGTTGAGCTAATTGCCCTCAGTCACTCAGTATCAACCAAAGAAGCCAGGTGTTCCAGCTCCAAAACATTTCCCCTCCTGAGAACAGTGGTGCATTTCCACTTGCTGCAGCATTTTCATCTCTAGGGTTAGAGAGAGAGATCCCTGGGAGGCTCTCCAGTGAGTGGCAGACAAGGGTCACTCACCTGTCCATCAGAGGGACTGGACAGAATAAAAATAAATAGCATTTTCATCATTATTTGCTAAGCATGTACCAAGCAAGGTACCTGGCACAAACCCCTGACATGGGTCTCCCAGTCAGTCCTCCCGTAATTTGAAGTGATGCTCTCCCCCATTTTAAAGAAACTGACACAGAAAGGTTACGTAAATTGCCCAAGTCACAAGAATTAATAACTAGCAGAACTGGGTTTTGAACTCCACATAATCTCACGCTAGAACTTTCTCTCTAATCCTTTAAACTATGCTGGCAATTTTCTTCCTCCTGGCTGAGCAGGCTAACTGATTTTAAAGTCAAACAGCTACCTTTGTGATGTCTCTAACAATTCTTTCCAAGTCCTCCATGTTCTTCCAGTCTCCATCTCTGGGAAGGTCACTCGTAGCCAGTCACCACCGCATGACTGCCCCTGCACATACCTTGGCCTCCGGAGCTCAGGAATCCAGAGAGGCCCTTCTCCAGGAGGAGGCTGTGTAGTCAGAATCCTGGCCTGTCCCCGGCAAGGCCTGGCTTCTCATGTACGGCCTCACCCGGGGGCACAGCTAAGCCCAAGGCCAGAACCAGACTCAGAGCCCAACCAAAACTTGACCCAGAGCCAGAGGACTCCCTGAGAGCAGGAGGAGACAACCTGAGCCCACAGCGGCAGAAGGAAGGTGTGAGTCACATGGAAGGCAATGAGGCCAGCTCTGCCTGAGTCACTGTCCAGCCTGAGGCCCCTGGTGAAGAAGACAGCCTAGTGAGAGGGACACGGAGGCCCCAGCATAGCACTGTCCTCCTGGAGTGGAGTCTTTGCTGCTCCTACTCCAGGAGAGGCCAGTGACCCCCCTGGAGTCCTCCTGATCCATACAGGGATGGGGAGCTCTGGGAGGCTGGACGAGGCTGCTTCTGGCAGGGAGGTTACTGGCTCTCCAGGCTCCTCTCTTGCTGGACCCCCCCCCCTTCACTGCCCCTCCAAGGAGTGCACATCCTAAAGCCATCCCCCATGCTGTTCCTGTGCCCCCCCACCCATTTTGGTTTTTAGCTTAGTTGGCATTTCCTCTAGAATTAGTACTGGACCTCCTCACTCCAATCTAGGCTGAGTGAGCCCCACAGCTTTCCCAAGGACTCCAGGAACAGTCCCTGACCATAATGTCATAATGTATCGTGACCATCTGTTTATGCCACTTCCACCACCAGACCATAACCCAGGCTCATCTCTATGGCCACAGCATCAACACGGCACCCAGCAAACAATGGATGTTCAATAAATATCCCTTGAGTTCACGGATGGTTAAAAGAGAACAAAGGTGAGCACAGAGCACGGGCATCTCCTAGGTACTGTCCCTAAGCCAGCGTTTCCAGAGCAGTGCCAGGTGCTCAGCTGGTTCCTGGCAAAAGCGAGTCAGGTGCAAGGGCTGGGTGCTGACAGTGCAGTGAGGCTGTCACCCGTCAGCTGGGAGCCAGGGAAGAGGTGGAGGGCTGGGTGGGGCAGAGTGCAGGACTGGGAACCAGAGCCAGACTTCCCTGTACTCTGAGAGTTTTCAGGGAAACCAGGTGGAGGTGACAAGTCAGGGCCACACAGCCTGTCTGCCCTGTTACCGGTGCTGGCTCTCAGACAATAATGCAGCAAAGCATCGCCTGTCACCTGCTTCCCTGTCTGGGGAGACATACGGGTGGAGGAGTGGAGCAGAGCAAGGGACAAGGAGAAACGGCAAGAAGCACCTTGGCGGGGGGGGGGGGGGGGGGGGCAAGCCCCCTCTATATCATCTCCCTCAAAGTCAGGGACAGATGCCATGGAGCTCCAGGATAAATCTGGAGCCACCTGGACAAAGGGTAATTGAGGCAAAGAAGGGATCTAGGCAGATGGGAGAGAGGAAAACAGGGAGTTCAGGAAGGAGAACAAGAGGGAGCAAAGAGAACAAGAACCCCAGCAGAGGGAGAGGGGGGCAGATTCCACGGAGAGAGCTTATGTCAGCCGCACTTCACAGCCTACAAAACCTCTCCCCAGCCTCGCCTCGCACCAACACATCAGCCCTGGGAGGTATAATTATCCTTTTCTTCCCCTTTATTTTATTTCACTTTTTATTATGGAAAACTTAAAAAATACACCAAGTAAACATAATAGTATAATTTAAATCCCTGGGTGCCCATCACCCTGCTTCAACAACCATCCCACTTTGCCATTCTCATTTCCTCCTACTTTTACCCACTCGGTTTTTTATTGTTTTTGACATTACTATGTTTTAGGAAAATTTACATACATTAAAATGTACAAATATTAGCTGTACCGTGTTGATAAATGTTTATCTCCAAGTACCCCACATGCCTATCATAATAGGCACATTACCACCTCACCGCAAAATTCTCTCATTCTTTCAGAGTCAATCTCACCACCCACCTCCACTCCAGACTAACCTAGTTTCCAAATATAGATCTGTAGTGCCTAATCTAGAACTTGACATGAGTGGAGTCACGTGACATGTGCTGCTTACTTAGTGCCCTGCTTTTTTCCTCAGTATTACGTTTTTGAGATTCGTCTGTCTTGATGCACAGGAGTCATTTCTTGGGACCCCGCTGTGTGACTACACTGGAATTTGTCTAGCAATTCTGATGTTGAGCGTTTGGATTGTTTCTGGTGTGTGACTATCGTAAATAAACCTTCTATGAATGTTTGGTTTTGTGAGCATGTTTTCATTTCTCTTGGATAAATACCTAGGAGTGGAATTACCATGTCAAACAGTAGATGTCTGTTGGACTTTATGGGAAACAAACCTGGTTTCAAAGCAGCTGCCCTACTTCGCCTTCCTGCCAGCAGCGCGGAGACATCCCAGTTGCTCCAGGGACCCATCAGTGCTGAGTTGTTATTAGGCTTTTTAAATTTAGTCATTCTGGCGCGTGTGTAGTAGCTTCTCTTTTTAGTTACCTAATGGCTAACAATGTCAAGCAGTGTTTTGTGTACATATTGACACTCGTGTATTTTCTTTTCGAAGTATCTATTCAAGTCTTTTGTCCATTTTTAATAGGGTTGCTTATTTGTTTATTTATTTGTGCTTAGGCTTGAACCCAGACTCTTCCATATGCCAAGTCTACCACTCAGCTTCACCCCCAACCCCTATTGTCGAATCATAGGAGTTCTTTGTATATTTTGGTGGCTCTGAGTCTTTATCAGATATGTGGATATTTTCTTCAAATTTGTGGCTTGCCTCTTAATTTTCTTAATGGTATCCTTTTATTGGAGTTATTGAAGTATAGATTATATAAAACATAATTAATACAACATAAATTACATAAGGCATAGTATCCATGAATCAATTTTAAATGTACCAATCAATGAGTTTCAGACAAATATATTCAGTCATGAAACCACCCTGAGAAGCAAGATACAGAAACGTTCCTGTTGCTCCAGAAACTTTCCTCATGGTCCCTTGTGGTAAATCAACTACTGCTAGCCCCTAGAAATCACTGATCTGCTTTCTGACACCAGATTTTTGCCTTTTCTAGAATTTCACATTAATGGAAACTTACAGTATATAATCTTTTTTTGCCTGCCTTCTTTCACTTAGCAAAACGTTGTTGAGATTCATCAGGGTTGTTGCCTGGATACGTGGTTCCTTTTTAATATCAGATAGTATTCCATTGTAAGGAGAGTGTGTAACTTATTTATTCATTCACTTTTACGGACATTTGTCTTTGTTTCACCTTGGGGTATTATAGATAGAGCTGCTGTGAATAATTACATAAGTGTCACTGAGTGATTATTTTTATTACTCTGGATAAGTACCTGGAAGTGGATTTACTGGGTTATAGTAAGAGGGTTAACTTATAGGTAACTATCAAAACTGTTTCCTGAAGTGGCTGTGCTATTTTGCATTCGCTCCAACAAATCATACGGCTCTCTGTTGTTTCTCATCTTGCCAACATAGGGTGTAATCAGTCTTTTAAAAATTTTAGCCATTCAAGTAGTTGTGTGGTATCTCGGTGTGATTGTAAAGCTTATTTATCACATGATTAATGATGTTGAGCATCCTTTCATGTGCCTATTTGTCATTTGCTTACCTTTAGTGGAGAAATGTCACTCCAGAGCTTTTGCCCAGTTCTTAATCAGACTGATTGTCTTCTTACTGAACAGAAAGAAATTTTGTAAAAATATTCTGTAGCCAAGTACTTGTTAGATAAATGTTTCGCAAATATTTTCAACCCCTACTTTCTTAGCCAGGTCTTTTTAAAAACAAGAGTTTTTCATTTTGATGGACTCCAATTTATTGATTTATTGTTGTTGTAGGTTGTGTTTTCTATGTTTGACTTAGGATATTATTTATTTATTTATTGGTACTGGAGATTGAACTCAGGGATACTTTTACCACTGAACTATATCCCCAGCCCTTTTTATTTTTATTATTCTATCGCTACATGTTAAAAAAATACTATTATTTCCACCATTGAATTACCTTAGCATCTTTGTGAAAAAAATCTATTAACCATATATGCATAAATCTATTTCCAGACTCTCTATTCTATTCCAGTGATCTAAATATGTATTCTGTACTACAATTATCTAACAAGTACTCATTTTATTGTAGGTTTTGAAATAAAGTAATAAGTTTCCTAGACTTTTCTTTGTTCTTCATATTTTTTGTAGTTATTGTAGACTTTGATGTTTCTATATAAATTTTAGAATCAGCTGATCAGTTTCTCAAAAATACTGCTGTGATTTTGACTGAGGATACATTAAAACTGAAAACCAATTCAGGGAGATATTGAAAATATCAAGTCTTCTTGTCTATGAATATGGTATATCTCTGTGTTTATTTAAATCTGCTTTAATTTCTCCCAGCTGTGTTTTGTGGTTTTCAATGTATTGTATAAATTTTGCTAATTTCCCCCAAGTGTTTCATGCCTTTATGCTACATAAATGTCATTTTCAATTAAAATTCCCAATTGTTAGTTTCTAGTATATAGAATACAATTAATTTTTGCATATTTAACTCTAACATTGCTAACCTCACTTATTTCTAGTTTCTTAGCTTATTTGTGGATTTCTTAAGACTTTCTAAGTGGAAAATTTTGTTGTCTGTAAAGACAGTTTTTAATCTTCTTATCCAAGCAATATGCCCTGTGTTTCTTTATCTTGAATTATTGCACTAAGACCTCTGGTAAACTTTTGTCTATAAGCAGTTATAATAGACTTCCTTTCCTTGTTCCTGAGAAGAAAAATGTTCAGTCTTTCA
Organism: Marmota monax; assembly: GCF_021218885.2. NCBI lineage: Eukaryota > Metazoa > Chordata > Mammalia > Rodentia > Sciuridae > Marmota > Marmota monax. Next base: position 3,685,500 of record NW_026695234.1, on the reverse strand, counting down.
CAACTAAGTATGATATTAGCTGTAGGATTCTTTTTATAGATGCCCTTTTCCAGATTGGGTAAGTTCCCATCTGTTCCCAAATTGCTAAGACTATATCATTATGAATCTATGTTGAATTTTGTCAAAAACTTTGCCTACTCCTATTGATATGATCCCATTCAAATGAATGTGAAGAATGTGAAGAAATCTTTTTAGGTTCTTTTTTTACGGGATAACAGTTTCCTATTCCTGACATAACTAACTTAGTGAATAAAAACACGAATTCATTATTTGGTGATTCTGGAGATCAAAAGCCCAAATGAATCTAATGAAGCTAAAAACAAGGTGTTGACAGGGCTGCATTCCTTCTGGAAGCTCTAGGAGAATCCATTTTCTTGTCTTTTCCAGTTTCTAAAGGGTGCCCACATTCTTTGGTTCATTTGTCATTTCCATCTTCGAAGCCAGCAATTGTGTCAGTTAAATCAGTCCAATCCCTATTTTTTTTCCCTCTTCTTGATTGAACCCAGGGGCATTTAGCCACTGATACATATCTCTAGCCCTCCAATACCTAATTCTGACATCACAGATCTCTTCATCTGACTTTCACCCCCCTGCCTCCTCTCTTCATGTATAAGGACCCTTGTGATTATATTGGGCCCACCCAGGTAATCCACTGTCTCCACCTCCTTAACTCAATCACTTCTGCAAAACCAATTGGCTATGTAAAATAGCTTATTTAAAGGTTCTGGAGAGTAGGAGATAAATATTCTGCTAATTGCCTGTGGTAAAGTGTAGATGGACTTTTCTTTAAATTATGATGAAAAAGCAACCAACAACACAATTGTTAAATGTACCATCTTAGCCATTAATTGTTCAATAGTGTTATCTGTATTCACATAGTCATATGATAGATCTCTAGAACTTTTTTATCTTTCAAAACTGAGACATAACTATTGAACAATTCCTGTTTATTTTCCCCTCTTCCCAGCTCCTGGAAACCACCATTCTACTTTCTGTTTCAATTATTTTGACCGCTCTAGATGTGTTATGTAAGCAGAATCATATAGCATTTGTCCTTTGGTTACTACTTATTTCAGTCAGTACAATGTCTTCAAGAGTCATCCAAGTTATGTATAATTTTACTTTTGAATATTTAATCAATATTGAATTTCTAGGACAAATGCTATTTTATCATGATTTATTATAGCTTTTATATATTGCTGAATTTGATTTGCTAAAAATTTTGTTAAGAATTTTGGTATTTGACTGGGCCCAGTGGTGCATGCCTGTAATCCCAGTGGCTCAGGAGGCTAAGACAGGAGGATCGTGAGTTCAAAGTCAGCCTCAGCACAAAGCAAGGTGCTAATCAACTCAGTTGAGACCTTGTCTCTAAATAAAATACAAAATAGGGCTGGGGATGTGGCTCAGTGGTTGAGTGTCCCTGAGTTCAATACCCAGTACAAAAAAAAAAAAAAAAAGGAAAGAGAATTCAGTATCTGGAGCCTGGTCCATGTCTGTAATCCCAGGTACTCAGGAGATGGGAGTATCACAACTTCAAGGCCAGCCTGGGCAACTTGGTGAGACCCTTTCTCAAAAAAAAAGGGGGGGGGGGGTGCTGGGGGTGTAGTTCAGTGATAGAATCCTCAGTATGCCACCACCACCAAAAAAAAAAGAACGAAAGAAAGAATTTCTATATCTCTTCTTGAAGAATTGTAGTTGGTAGTTTGTTTTTGTTTTGTTTTATTTTTCCATATAATGTCTTTGCCTAGTTTGGTATCCATGTAATACTGGACTCCTAAAATAAACTTGAAAGTGTTCCCTCCTCTTCTATTTTCTGTAACAGTTGTTTATAAAAAGAAGTATTAGTTTTTCCTTAAATGTGTAGTATCCCAGAATTGGCTTTGACTCTCCTGCTCATGAAAACCTATTGTAAATTTTTAGGAATTTTGTGAATGAGTTGTTTGACAAAGCCATAATTTAAAGTTCAATACACTTCCAGGTGCAGTGGCAGGTCTGGCAAAGTAGCTCAGTGGCAGAGTACCATGGATTTGAACCCCAGTACCACAAAAAATAAAAAAGACTTTCATCCATATGGCCTTCTTCTGCCCGCCTCTTCCCTGCTCCATGATCAGTGGCATTAATGCCCTGAAACTGGTCATAGTGGGAATATTTACCATGGAAATTGGCAAATACTGTAAAACAGGGATTTTTTTTTTCTCTTGTGAGCGAGATATAAAACATGCATTAATGAAATCATCTGATCCTGGAGTCTCCTTTATAGGAAGGGTTTATTTTTTAACTATGAATTTAATTCACTTAATAGGTATAGGGTATTCAAATTATTTATTTATTATTGAGTGACCTTTACAATTTCTGTTTGAGGAATATTTTCTGTTTTGTGTAGGTTGCTGAATTTACTGGCATATAGTTGCTCATAAAATTCCCTTTTTTTTTTCCACTATCTTTTTAGATCTGAAGGGACACGATCTCTTTCATTCTTGATATTGGTAATTTGTATCTTCTCCCTTAGTTCCGTCAGGCTAGTGTGTTATCAATGGCATTAATCTTTCTGTGGTATAAGGCCTAAGAGTAAGGTCCAGAATTGCATGCTGCCTTGACATCTGGTGAAACTGAGGGCCTCATCCAGTCTAACCATGAGTTTCCCTCCTGACTTCTCTGTGATAAATGTCCCCTGGGCAAATGCTCTTCATCAAGAGGACCAGGTACAATTGCTTATCCACAAATAGCAAGATAATTCCTTGATGGCCCTTAGAATTATTCAAACAAGCCAATCACTTCTTCCTGCAGGAACCATGGGGCACCCTTCTCCTCTTGGTACTGCCTCCCAGAGCCTCTGATTAGCTCTGCTCCCAAGTATAACCCCCATGTAGTTGTTCATCTCTGTTGCCAATTATAACACCCCTGTATGCTATGCTGTATCTTTCCCACCCTGGCTGTGTGCATATGTGACTAATAAACTTTTCTTCTCATCTATCCAGTGTCAGGTATTGTATGTTCAACCACTCCCATAACCCTAGAGTAGGAATCCCTCACCAACTGGGTGAATAGGAGACAATTAAAATTATTTCCAAAGAATAAGTTTGGGATTTTGCAAACCTTTCTGTTTCTTTCTCTTTTCCCCTTATTTCATTGATTTCTGCTAACATCTTTTTATTTCCCTCATTGTTTAATTGCATTTAATTTTCTCTTTTTTCTAGTTTCTTTTGGTAGACACTCAGATGGTTTATTTGAAAACATTTTTTCTAATAAGTATAATGAGCACTTGATGCTATTTGTTTTTTGTGTTTTGTTTTGTCTTGTTTTGTTCTGTGGTACCAGGAATTGATCCCAGGGGGCACTTATTCACTAAACTACAATCCCAGCCATTTTATTTTGAGTGAGGGTTTTGCTAAGTTGTTAAAGGCCTCGCTAAGTTGCTGAGGCTGGCTTTGAACTTGCAATCCTCCTACCTCAGGCTCCCAAGCCACCAGGATTACAAGAGTGTACCACCATGCCTGGCAATGCTAATTATATCTAAGCACATACCATTTAACTGCATACCAGAAATTTTATATATTATGTGTATACTTTTTTATAGGAATAAAAAACATTTTCTAATTATCTTTTTGATTCAGTTTATTTAGAAGTATATTGTCTAATTTCCAAATACTTAGTGGATTTTCCATATACATTTTGGTTATTGATTTCTATCTTTATTTCACTGGGTCAGAGAACATACTTTATATGATTTCATACTTCTTAAATCATATACCTGTTTTATAGCCCAGAACAATGTATATCTTAGTAAATCTTCCCTGTACACTTGGAAAGAATGTGTATTCTGCTTTCATTGGGTACAGTGCTCTATAAATGTCAATTCAATCAAGGCAATAAATGTTGTTCAAACCTTCAGTACCCCAACTGATATCTTTTCCAGTCATTCTATTAGTTGAGTGTTGAAATCTACAACTATAATTATAAATTTGCTCATTTCTCTTTCAGATCTATCAGTTTTCACTACATATAGTTTGAAACTCTGTAATTAAATTTAGGATCTGTGCTAGTCAGCTTTTCATCACCATGACCAAAATACCTGCCATAAACAACTTAAAGGAGGAAAATATATTTTGACTCCCGGTATCAGAGGTTTCAGTCATGGTCGGCCAACTCCATTGCTTTGGGCTGAAGTGGGGAAGAACATCATGGCAGATGGAAGCTGCTCAGCTCATGGTAGACAGGAAACCAAGAGAGAGTGAGCAAGTAAGGGACTAGGGACAAGCTACAGTCCCCAGAGCCATTTGCCTAGTGACCTACTTCCTCCAACCATGTCCCCACCTGCAGGTAGTTTCCACCTCCTCTTAGTAGTCCATTCAAACTATTAATCCATCTGTAGATTAATGCACTGATGAAGCTGCATTTTCCATGATCCAATCACTAACCCAAAGCCCCTCCTGGACATTGCTGCACTGGGGACCAAGTCTTCAACACTTGAGCTTTAGGAGGACATTTCAGATCCAAACTAAAACAGGATCTTTGTGTAGTATTAATTATTTTATCCATTTTTCAATGTGAATATTTCTCTTTGTTCTTTATAATGTTCTTTGTTATGAAGTCTACTTTGAACAATATTAATATAGTCTCCCTAATATCTTATCAGAGTTTGCATGGCATGTATTTTCACATAATTTTACTTTTAATTAATTTATATATTTATATCTAGAATTTATGTTCTGTAAACAACATATATCTTGAATCTCACCTTTTTATTCAATCTAACTATCTCTGAAATTTAATTGAGGTATTTAGACCATTTACATTAACTGTAATTATCACTTTTGCTAGATATAATCCTACCTTCTTCATATTTATTTATTATTAGTCCAATTTGTTCTATTGTCTTTCTTTTCTGACTTTTTGGGGAATAATTGAGCATTTTTTGATTATTCCTTTCTATCTCCACAAGTGGTATATTAGTTGTTTCTCTTTATTTTAATTTTAGTAGTTGTACTAAACTTTATAATGTGCTTTTTAACTTATTATAAATAAGTTAAAAATATTTATCATTTCACATATTGTTTAAAATGGAGGTCAGTAAACTTTTTTTTTTTTTTTTTGGTACCTGGGATTGAACCCAGGGATACTCAACCACTGAACTAGCCTTTTTTAATTTTCATTTTGAGATAGGTTCTCCCTAAGTTGCTTAGGTCCTCACTAAGTTGCTGAGGTAGGCTTTGACATTGCAATCCTCCTGCCTCAGCCTTGCAAGCCACTTTGATCACAGGCATGCACTAGCATGCCTAGCTCAGTAAACATGTTTGTGGAAAAGGTCACATAGTAAATATCAAGCACTGTGGGCTGTTAAGTTTCTGTTGCAATACTCAGTTTGTGACTGTGGAAATAATAGCCACAGCCTATACATAAATGAATTAGCATCGCTGTGTTGCAATAAAATTATTTTTACAAACACTGAAATTTGAATTTTATATAATTTCACATGTTACAACATATTATTCATCATTTGATTTTTTCCAACTATTTAAAAATATAAAACTACTCAACTTGTGGGCCATCAAACATAGATGGCTAAATTTATCTGGCAGGTCAACTCCTATTTTAAAAGCTTTATAACAATATACATCCCCTCCTTCTGTTACATAGTTGTCACATAATTTCACTTCTACATATTATAAACTCAAAATATATTATCATTATTTTTGCTTCAAAAATCCTATTAAACTTTTTAATAGCTCAGTGATAGAGCACCTGCCTATCATGCATAGAGCCCTGGATTCTCTTCTCATCACTGAAAAAGAAAAAAAAAACAACTCTTTATCATCACTGAAAAAAACTATTGAAAAAAATATATATATATATACCCTCATATCTATTATTTTCAGTGCTTTTTATTTCTTTAGGTAGATTCAGATTTCCATCTGGCATTATTTGTCTTCTGCCTGAGACATTCCTTTACTTTTTTTTTTGGTGGGGGGGGGCGGGTAGTGTGATTCTATTGGCAATGAATTTTCTGTTTCTGTTTGTCTGAAGATCCTATATTGCATCTTCATTTTTAAAAGATATTTAACTTTCTGTAGCTGTCTAGCTTTCAAAGATTGGTTTTTGTATTTATTTTCCTTGCAGTATTCTAAAGATGTTGCACTCTTAATCTGGCTTGCATTTTTTGACAATAACTGTCATTCTGATCTTTGTGCTCTGTGCAAAATATCTTTTTCTCTGCCTACTTTTAAGATATTTTCTTTATCACTGACTATATCACATTAGAATGTGCCTCTGTCAATTTTTTTCATCTTTATTTTACTAGATCTATTGAACTTTTTGGATCTGTGGGTTTATACGTTTTTATCAAATTTGAGGACATTGTAGTTATGAATATTTCAAAAATTTTTATTCCTCTCCTCAATCCTCTCCTTGTGAGAGTTCAATTATACCTGTAATCAGATTGTTTCACCTTGTTCCATAAGTCACTAGAGTTCATTTTTTAACCCAGCATCTTTCTCTCTGTGATTCACTTTTTATATTTCTGGATCTTCAAGTTCATTGATCCTTTCCTCTGCAGTTTCTTATCTGTTAATCTCAGTCACTGTATTTTTCACTTCAGACATTATATTTTTCCACTCTAGAAGGTTCACTGGAGTTTTTTATATTGTTCATTTCTCTCTCCTTATGAGCATAGTGTCCTCTATAGTCTTCAACCTATAAAACATATTTATAACTCTTAGTATTATTGTCTGTTAATTTCATTGTATATGCTTTTCTTTTGCTTGATTTATCTACTGATTATGGCTTATATTTCTCCATTTTTATTCATGTAAATTTTTTTAAGATGTTTATTTTTATTTTATGTGGTGCTGAGGATCGAACCCAGGGCTGCATACATGCTGGGTGAGCGCTCTACCGCTGAGCCACAACCCCAGCCATGTAAATTTTTATAATGCTAGCCATTATGAATTTTGTGTCTTGAATGCTGGATTTTGTCATATTCCTTTTAGGTGTTTTGAACTTTCCTCTGGTGCACAGTTAAGCTGGGGCCTTTCAAGCTTTATGTTGAAGCTTTGTAAAAGTAGGCCCGCTGCAGCCTTTAAACTAGAATTAATTCCATAGCTATTGATTCAATACTATTAACACAATAGCCTTCTGAACATTCTATCCAAGGACATTGTAGTTAGTTATGTCTTATGGATTATAAGGCTTTCAACTCTGACTGGTAGAAACACAAGTTCTTAGAAGTTCTGTGTAAGCTCTAGAAACTGTTCTGCTCATTCCTGCTTGGTGATTCTTCTCAGCTTTGGGTCATTTCCTCTCAGACATTGCAAACCAATAGCCAAAGACTCAGGGCCCGCGGGTGCTGGCATCAGAGCTCTGTGTTTCTGTGGATAGCTCTCTTCTCTTTGGTACTCTGCCTTGAACGTTCTAGCATCTTGGCTTCCCTGAAATCCAGCCACCTCCTCCTCAATTCAGCGAGACCATCAGTTCTGTTTAGCTTCTCTGTTCTTGCTCTGTGACCTAGAAACTTCCTCCGTGGAATACATTGAAGCAATTGTAGGACATTCTTCATTCACTCCCTTCTCTCAGTGGTCAGAGCCTTGCACTGACTATTGTCTAGTATCTGAAAAACATTATTTATTTTGTCCAATTTTCTAGTTGTTTAAAATGGAAAGGTAAATCTGGTCCCTATTATTCCATCATGCTGAAAGTAGAAGTGTGTATTGTTGAGCAAAGGGTTTTTTTTTTTATTTTAATGGAGTATAATTCATCATTTTTTTCTTTCGTGGTTTTTGATGTCTAGATTCTGTTCTAGACATCTTCGAGTAACTTTGAGTCTCAAAAATATTCTCCTGTGCTTTCAAAAACCTCATAGATTTAGCTGCTATATTTAGATTCATGACCCAACTCTAATTAATTTTTTAATATATGATGTAAGGTTTAGGGGTCAAAGTTAATTTTTTTTCTGTATAAAGATGTCCAATTATTTCTGCACCATTTGTTGAAAGATTTTCTTTTCTCCATAGAATTGCTTTGGTACCTCTGTCCAAAATCAATTACCTGTGATTACTAATGCAAGTCTGTTTCTAGATTCTCTATTGGGTTTTATTGATCTACTTGTCTATATGCCAATACAACACTGTCTTAATTGCTATGGCTTTATAGTAAAGTCTTAAAGCAATATAGTACAGATTCTTCTGCTTTGTTTTTCTTTTACAAGATTATGTTGGCTTTGTACTTTCATATACTTTCAAAATAAACCTGTAAAATACTACCAGCAAAGCCTTTTAGGATCATGAGTGAAATTACATTAAATTTATAAATTAATTTGGCAAAAAATATATCTTAATATTGAGTCTTCCTATTCATAAGTGGTGGCACATCTTTCTATTTATTTAGGTACTCTTTAATTTTTCTCAGCATTATGTTGTTGTTTTTTAATTTTCAGTGTACAATTTTTGCATAGCTTTTGCTAAGGCTTCCTTAAGTATTTTTTAAATAATTCTATTATTTGATATTTTCCCTTTTCCAGCTACTTCTCCAATTGTTAGTATGTAGAAACATGATTTATTTGTAATATTGACTTTGTATCCTGCAATCTTTCTAAATTCACTTATTAATTTTAGTAGATTTTTATCAACATAAACTATCGTGTCATCTGTGAATACATAATGTTTATTTTTTCCTTTCCCGTATCCATTTCTTTTTCTTGCCTTGTTTCAAAGGCTGTGATCTTCAGCATGATCTTCATCAGCAGTGAAGTTTTCTTGATCTATGGAAAAAGTGTTTAATCTTTCATCAGAAAGGATTATTTTAACTAGTTTTTTCATAGATGACTTTTGTATTATTCATCTTTTGTCACTGTGACCAAAATACCTAACAAGAACAACTTAGAGTTGGTAAAGTTTATTTTGGTTCATAGTTTAAGAGGTCTCAGTCCATGATGGCCAAATGCATTGCTCTAGGCAGAAGTGAGGCAGACTAACATGATCCAAGGGCAGGGTGGAGGAAAGTTGTTTAGCCTATGACAGATAGAAAAGCAGCAGCCAGGGACAGTATATATAATCCCCAAGGCACGCTTATAGTGTCCTATTTCCTCCAACCACTCCCCACCTGTCCATAGCTACCACCTACTAATCCATTCAACTTATTGATCCACCAAAAGGATTGATCCACTGATTAGGTTATAGCTATTATAATCTAATCATTGTACCTCTGAACATTCATGCATTAATACAGGAACTTTGGGGGTACATCTCATATCTAAACCATAACACATTTTATCAGATTGAAAGTCTTTCATTTTCCTAGTTTTCTAAAAGTTTTGACCATGAATGGGTAGAATTTTTTTCAAATGTTTTTGTGCATTTATTGATATAATAGTGTAGAGATCCAGTTTGACTTGACTAACACCATCTTGGTTATAACTACCATTTTACCCACCAGGTGAACCTGCACCCATTCTAAACCCTATAAACAGTCATTAAGATAGTCAACCAGGGGCTGGGATTGTGGCTCAGTGGTATAGCCCTTGCCTAGCATGTGTGAGGCCCTGGGTTTGATCCTTAGCACCACATTAAATAAATAAATAAATTTATTTATTTTTTAAAAAAAGATACCCAGCCAAAGTCAGATGTGGTGGCACATGTGTATAATCCCAGTGACTCAGGAGGCTGAGGCAGGAGGATAGCAAGTTCAGGGCCAGCCTGGAAAACCCTGTCTCAAAGCAAAAGATAAAACAGGGCTGGAGATATACCTCAGTGGTAGAGTTCTTGAGAAAGCCCAGGTACATTCTGGTTAACTGAGGCCCAACTTTGTCTAGCTTAGCATATAAACCCCTTCCTTCTGCCTTGGAATGTGGCATCCTCCTGTCTTGCTGCCCAAGACACACTTCCATAGTGTGTCCATAAGTTCCTGGTAAATTGCCTTTTGTGCAGTTCTGGACATGGCCGCCTCTTTCTTCAGTCTCAGTACCTTCCACTTTGGGCAGCTGGTTCTCATACATCAGGTTTCTCTGAAACTAATAACATGAATCTTCTCCTTAATTCTGTAAGAAAAGTGGGTTACATTAATTGATTTATAAATATAAAACGGATAGGCCTCATTAGTCAGATGATATATAGTCTTTTTTTATACATATAATCCTTAACTTGCAAAGGTTTCACTTGTGATTTTTTTGACTTTATGTTGGTAGGAAAGTGACATACATCAGTAAAAAACCACACTTCAAATTTTGAGTTCTGATCTTTTCCTGAGCTAATGATATTCGTGCAGCTCAATACTCCCATGATGACGGGCAGCAGCAGTGGACCGAGATCCAGTCAGCCACTGACTGGAATACAGGTCACTGACACTCCAAAGCATACGGCACTGTTCAGCTCTGATATCAGCAGGTTGGACATAGTAAACCCATTTTTTAAATTTATAATATTTTCAACTTACGATGAGTTTTTTGAGACATAATGAGAATTTATTGACATAAGTTGAGAAACATATTATTGGATTCAGTTTGAAATTATATAGCTTTATATAATTCATGGGTCAAAGAAAAAGCTAAAACACAAATTAAAAAGTATCGCCCTCCCTCTTAGCCCCTGGCCAGTGTGAGATGAGCTTCTTTCCTCTGTCCTACCCTTCAGCCACGATATCCTGCTTCACCTGGGGCCCAGAGCAATGGACTCAGCTGGTCTATGGAGTCTGAAACTATGAGCTTCTAGAAAGAAAGAGAGAAAGAAAGAAGGAAGGAAGGAAATAAGGAAGGAAGGAAGGATTGAGTGAGTATTTTGAAGTTGGGTGCAGTGTTGTTGCATGCCTATAATTCTGGCAACTTGGGAGACTGAGGCAGCAGGTTGGTAAATTTGAAGCCAAACTAGACAATTTAGCGAGATTCTGTCTCAAAATAAAATATAAATACAAAATACTGGGGATATCTATAGCTCTGTGGTAGAGTGCCCTGGGTTCAATCCATAATACCAAAAGCAAAAAGGTATTTTGATCTAAATGATAGTGAAAACATGACATATCAAAAATTTATTTAATTTGTTCAAGGCACAGTGGCTCATGCCTGTAATCTCAGCGACTCAGGAGGTTGGGATAGTAGGATCACGAGTTCAAAGCCAGCCTCAGCAACAGTAAGACACTAAGCAACTCAGTGGGACCCTGTCTCTAAATGAAATGCAAAAAAAAAAAAAAAAAAAGGGTTGGGAATGTGGCTCAGTGGTTGAGTGCCCCTGAGTTCAATCCCTGGTACAAAAATAAATAAGTAAATAAACCAGCCTCAGGATCTTAGAGAAAAATAGAGTTGCCCTAAAGCAACTCAGAGAGACCCTAGCTCTAAATAAAATACAAAAAAGGGCTGGAGATGTGGTTCTGTGGTTAAGTGCCCCTGAGTTCAATCCCCAGTACCAATAAGAATAAGAATAAGAATAAGAATAAATAAATAAGGCAGGGAATGTAGCTCAGTGGTAAAGCACCTGTGGCTTAAATTCCCAGTACAGAAACAAGGTGGATGGGGGGCGGGAGTTCTACTTAATTTGTAAACATTTGAAAATTTTCTAAATATTTATTGATTTCTAATTTAATTCCATTTTGGTCAGAAAACATTCTCCGTACTCTTGAAATGTATTGAACTTTATGTTTTACCCACCATCTGGCTCACCGTGGTGAATGTTTCCGTATACTTGGGTGGAATGAGGGTTCAGCAGTGGTCCTGTGTGGGATTCCATAAAAGTCAGTTGAGTCAAAGGGTCAGTAGTAGGATTCAGATCTTCTCTATTCTAACTGAATTTTTGTCTAACTATGCTATCAATTATTGAGAAGAAAGTGATAAAATCTGCAAACTGAGATTGTGAATTTGTCTATTTTTCTCTTTTGTTCTGTCAGTTTTTGCTTCGTGCATTTTGAAGCCCTGTTATTAGTTTCGGTACAGACTTCCATAATTGTTATGACTCGATTTTAGAACACATTTATAATTATTATGCTTCCTTAATTTCTGACCCTTTTGTCGTTATGAAATATCACTTTCATTTCTGGTAATAATCCTGTCTTGAAGTCTGTTTTGTTTGGTATTAATATCATTACTACAGCGTTTTGATGATTTATGTTTGAACGGTGTCAGAGTTCATCCAGAGAAACAGACCCTACTGGAGAGCTGTACATAGATATATTGGCAGGGGGATGTGTGGAGAAGTAGGGGGAATGAAGGTTAAGGAATTGGTTTATGTGACTGTGGGCTGGCAAGTCGGAAATCTGTGGGGGTAGGGGGCCAGCTGGCAACTCACCAGCAGGAACTGAGTCTGTATTCCACAGGCAGAATTTCCTCTTTCTCAGTTTTGCTTTTAAAGCCTTTTAGCTAATCAGATGAAACCCACCCAAATGCTGGAAAATAATTTCAAACTTTAAGTCATGTGGGTATTGATGTTAACCACATCTACAATATACCTTCACAGTAACAACTGGATTAGGGTTGAATTGAGCAAATGAGTACTACATCTAAGCCAAATTGGCACATAAAATTAACCATCACAGCTGGGCACGGTGGGACATACCTGTAATCCCAGTGGCTAGGGAGGCTGAGGCAGGAGGATCGAAATTTCAAAGCCAGCTTCATCAACTTAGTGAGGCCCTAAGCAACTTAGCAAGACCCTGTCTTAAAAAAATAAAAAGGGCTGGGGTTGTGGCTCAATGGTTAATCCCCCCTGGGTTCAATCCCCAGTACCAAAAACAACAACAACAACAAAACAAAGAAACTAACAATCACAAATGATTAACTTTTTTCTATCCTTCCACTTTCAAATTGTTTGGTTCTGCATTTAAGGTGTCCTTCTTACAGTCAGTACACACTTGGTTCCAGACTCTTAATCTAGTCATATAATCTACACCTTTTAATTAAAGTGTTTAATTCATTCGTTTTATCAATAATCACATCAAATGACATTTAATTACATCAAATGATATTTGATGTGATTATTGATAAATTTGCATTTAGGTTTGCTATTTTCTATTTGTTTTCTATTTCTTTCATTTGTTCCATTCCTTTACTCCTCCTTTTCTGATTTATTTGCAACTAATCAAATATTTTTAAATTTTTTATTTTAATTTCTGTATTAGCTTTTTGGCTATTTTTCTTTGCATTTTCAGAAGTTGTTCTAGGTATTATAATGTGTTATTTTTTATGGGTGCATTGTAACTATACATATAGTGGGATTCATTCTGTCATATTCACACATGCACATAGCATAATATGTTCAATCCTATTCCTCTCCCCCTATAATATGCACCTTTAATTTACAAAAATGTTAATATTATAGTGGTTCACATGAAATATAGGAATCTTGAAATGTATAGTTTTATGTACATTTACCCCCTTCTTCTCATGGACTTTTAGTAATTCATATTAACTTACAAAGATAATAAGGCCCTCACTACTAGTATTATAATTTTTATTTTAAACAGTCATATGTCTTTTATAGAATGCAAGAAAGGATAAGATAATATATCTTTTATATTTACCCACCTATTTATCGTGTCTGATAGTCCTTGGTTTTCCTGAAAATCTGAGTTACCATTCGCTGCCATTTCCCTTCAACCTAAAAAATTCCTCTAACATTTCTTATAGTGTAGTTGTGCTGCTAATGAATTTTCTTTATTTTTATCTTGAAATTTATTTTGTCTTCGTTTTAAAGTCAGTTTTGCTGAATTGAGTTGGCAGGATTTTGTTGTTTTGTTTGAGCATCTTAAAGATGTTGTTTGGAACTGGGCACAGTGGCGCATTCCAGTAATCCCAATAACTAGGGAGGCTGAGGCAGGAGGATCACAAATTCAAGGCCAGCCTCAGCAACTTACAGAGACCCTGCCTCAAAATAAAATAATTAAAAGGGCTGAGGAGGTAGCTCAGTAGTAGAGCACCCATGAGTTCAATCCCTAGTACTGCAAAAAATAAAATAAAGATGCTGCTGAGTTGTGTTGTGGCCTCTATCACTTCTTATGGGAAGTCAGTCGTCATCTGTATCTCCTCCAGGGATGCTTTCAGCATGTCCTCTTATCTGTGGACGTAAGCAGTTTGGTCCTCAGGTGCGTAGGTGGGGTTTTCTGTTTTTTTCTTGCTTGGGGTTCACTGAGATTCTCAGATCTCTTAAGTTGATATCTTTCACCAAATTCATAAATTCTTTGGTCATTTTTTTTAATATTTGCTGATTCATTCTCTCATCCCTTTCCTTTTTTAACTCCATTTAGATTCTTCATAGAATGCTTTAACACAGCAAAAAGCTAAGACAACTACTAGATACAGACATATACTTATTAAAGCAAAAAGAGGGAATTGGAAAGGGGTATATATCCCCCAAAGTTAATCTTAAAATAACCCTTTTTACTCTAAACTTTTTAAATTTGGATTCATCAGGACTTAGTGCTGCGGAAAGGCATATGTATCCAAAAAATGTACATAAGCCTAAAGTACTTTGGAAAGATATTCTAACAGGACAATGGAAAGGTCCTGACCCAGTGATTGTCTGGAGTCGGGGGTCTGTTTGTGTTTTTCCACAGGGAGAACAGCAGCCCATTTGGATTCCAGAGAGATTAACTAAAACAGTTTCTACAGATCGAAAAGAAGATGATTTGACTCAAATCCATAACAGTTGATATCCAGAACTCCAGCTTGGCCATTCTTACATCTGCGACAGTGATTAACCAGGATGCTTTTTTCAATAGCTATTTTATTATTGCATTTTTCCACATCATAAGGTTCTATTTTTATTTTTTGAGCTCATACAAACCTAGGTTAATGTTTTTCTGATCAGTTTTATTTTTTGACTGTGGAGTTTTTAAACATTGCAATGGAGATTTCACCTAGGTAAAGCTACAAGGCCTTTACTATTTTCTTATGTGTTGTACGTTTGTGTACACTCTTGTGTTTTGTGTTGTATGTCTGTATGTGCGTATGTCCATATTTCTTATATGAGGAGCGCTCATGAAAAAATGGATCCGAATTATTATTTTTTTATTCACGTGATTTAAATGGTTTAATTTAAATTATGTAAACAGCTGTTAAGGATTGTTTTTAAAGGTGGTTAACAGATCTGTTTGTTTACTAGTTTAAATTAGGTAAAAGGCTGTTAAGCATTGTTTTTAAAGTAGGTTAACAGATCTGTTTGTTTACTTTCACCTTTCCTTTTCATTATATTTAATAATTCTTTTCAGGATAATGTCTCTTTAGCATCATTGCCAGAATTCCTATCTCCATCCCAGTGCCAGTGAAGAACTCAACAAGTAATGCTCAATCAAAGAGTCAACTTACTTTGGGAGGAAACGGATTTTGGGAGGAAATGGACATATTGATAGATTCCTCTGCTTTGAACTGCTTGCAGAACTTGCCTGGACTATGTAACTATCGTTTGGTGCAGCGAATTGTGGTAATGCTGGCATATCTTTGCTGATGGTGTCACTAGTGATGCAATTTTTATTTCCTTGCCAGCGCACCCCATGTTAATTGTGGTAGTGCTGACATATCTTTGCTGATGGTGTCACCAGTGATGCAATTTTTCCCAAGGAGCCGTCAATTGGCTTGGTGTCGTGGCATTTCTGTATCCTCCTCCCTTCTGCTAGTGATGGTCTAAAATTTGGGGGCCAATGGCTTATGCTGGACCGGTAGTCAGTGACGGGTATGATCCAATTGCAGTGGTATCAACCTAAGACAGGAGGCTGACGCCTAAAGGTCAGTTTTCCGATGACGGGTAAGAACCATATGTTGAATTGGACAACCTACCAGGCACGGTCCATAAGCCACATTAACCTCACTCCCCCACTGGCACCAAGGCCAAATTTGGGGGCCAACAGAGGTGAGGCAAAGAACCTCACCCCCCCCACTGGTGCATAGACCTATCCACAAGTATGGCTGTATGCTGGACCGGTAGTCAGTGACGGGTATGATTCAATTGCAGTGGTATCAACCTAAGACAGGAGGCTGACGCCTAAAGGTCAGTTTTCCGATGACGGGTAAGAACCATATGTTGAATTGGACAACCTACCAGGCACGGTCCTTAAGCCACATTGCTTGTTGTTTAATTAATCAGAAGGGGGGAGATGCTGGGAGCCATTAGCCAAGTAGGTATGACAATTTCCTTGCCAGCGTACCCCATGTTGCAGTGACATTGAATGTACATGACCTTGCTCAAGGACCAAGGCAGATTAGGGTGTTCCCGGTTTTAAGATAATCTTGTTTAGGGCATTCCCAGTTTAGGTTCCAGGTTTAAGGTTTAAGATTATTCCTGCTGGGACCTGCAAAAAACTCTTCAATTTTCTTTAGTATTTTTATCTTTGTTCTTCCAACAGAATAGTCTCTATTAGTCTATTTACAAGTTCACTAACTCTGTTTCCTGACATCTATAATTTGCTGTTAAGTCCTTCCAGTGATGTTTTATTTCATCTGTTGGTATTTTTAGATCTAGAATTTCCATTTGGTTCTTTCATTATAGTATTTTTTGTCATTTTTTCCATCTGTTCATTCATAATTAAAATATTTTCTTTCAAATTCTCAAATACATTGTAACAACTGCTTTAAAATCTTTAATAATTGCGATAACTGTATCATCTCAGGGCTGTGATCAACTGATTTTTAAATTGAGTGTGGATAATGTTTTCCTATTTCTTTGCATGTCTAGTGAGTGCTGATTAAATACTTATGAATGATTTGTTATAGAGACTCTGGGTTCTGTTGTATTTATGTGAATGGTCATTCTATTATTATTATTATTCTATATTCTATTATTATTCTAGCTCTCAGTTAACTTGGAGGGAATCAAACTCCAAACTGTCTTCCCTATGGTGAGCAACATCTGATATCTTTGCTCGGTTCTTTCAGCTTCTAGTTGTCACTTTTTTGCAAGGGTCGCCTTTGTATTTGATAGTTTTAACTTAATAACTTAGCCATCAGCCAAGGGTTTGAGCCACTTTTATATGGATAGATTTTATAAAGACTTTGGATTTCAACTGCTCTTCAATACCTTCCCTTTCAGCTCCCCTCCCCAATTTTCTGGTTGTTCCACCCAAACACTTCACACTAGTAAGCCCGCAGATTCTACTCCTAGATTCACTCATCATGGTGTGCCTTCACAAAAAGGCTGCACACTCACAAACATCATTTCTTGCAAATCATTTTTATTACTTCCTTTTATTTGTTCTTTTTAGTTATACATGACAATAGAATGCATTTTGACATATTATACATGCATCCCTATTCTTGCAGTTGTACATGATGTGGAGTTACTGGCCATGTATTTACATGTGAATGCAGGAAAGTTACATCCAATTCATTCTCCTGTCTTTCCCACTCCCACCTCCCGCGCCCCAGGTCATTTTTTTGCTTTTAGTCATTCTCCAATGTCTTCAAATAATCGTTTTTCTTTTTTAATGATGGTCAAAGGGCTAGTGGCATAACTCAGTGGTAGAGCACCTGCCTAACATGCACAAGGCCCTGGGTTCCAGCCCCAGCACTTAACAAAGTAATAATAATTAAATTAAATTTCAAAAATTATAAAATTTTAATTATAAATAATAATTAAATTAAATTTTAAAAATTTGTCTGGATTTTATAATTGCTATCTGCTCCAGGTGGCTGTTTGGGGTTGGAAAGTTAGTCCAACAAAGCCATTTTTAGACTACTGGAAAACAGAACTTTAGTATCCCTTTTACATAGTTGGAAACTGAGGCCCAGAGAGAAGTGATATACCTGGCCCAAAGTCTTGCAGCTAACAATCAACTCCAATATACAGGTCTTGCCACAGTTGGATGGTGGGAGGGCCTATCCTTTTCTGTTCTGAAATGCCTCTTCTCACCTATAACAGAGGGGTGTGGGGGATGAACACTCCACTGTTCATGAGTTGAGCTTGCTTTTTTCATCCACTGTCAGCACAACTGATGAGGTGTGATGGGGCTTTTGGCCACACCAGTGCTGAACAGTGATGCTGGTAGTGAGGAGGTCACCAGCAGCAGCAGCCTGGACATGGCAGGTGCTTGTTGTTTACCAGTTGTACAGGGAAGGCAGAGAACTGGAAATGGGATCTGGGAGCACGAGTGCTGAGGGCAGCTCTCAATCTGGCACATAACCAATGATAAGAGAACTGGGACCACTCTAATGGTTGCTCTGAACTTCAGTTTCCTATGTGTATAGGTGAATGATAATTCACAGGATCATGGTGTTGTTCTGAAGATCAAAGAGAAGAGTGTTTGTGTGTGTGTGCACTATAATTTTGTGAAATTGAGTCCTCATTGTCATCAGTGCCTGGTGAGGATGGCAGGTGGTGAACCTGGCCACATGCATACAGTGGTTTTTGCCAGCAATGAGGACAGAGGGAAGCCTCCAGGGGTAATCCTCCAAGAGTTAACCTGGGTAGTAACTACAAAGGAAAGGTATAGAGGTGACCCAAGAGATGGCCCATAAATATGAAGCTGAAAAGATGCAGAAACCTAAAAGTTCAGTCACAGGAACAAAGGTATGTGCAGAGAAGCAGAACTGACTATACTCAGAACTAGAAATAAGAAATACAAATGTTTGATGCACATCCTGTATGGAGAAAGATTGTGGGAATCAAAAATCAATGGGTTAGCCAGGTGCAGAGGCACATGCCTATAGTCCCAGCAACCCCAGAGGCAAGGCAGGAGTTTTGCAAGTTCAAAGTCAGCCTCAGCAACTTAGTAAGACCCTTTTCAAAAAACACAAAAGAGGGTTTGGGGCTGTAGCTCAGTGGTAAAGTGCCTGCCTCGCACATGTGAGACACTGGGTTCAATCCTCAGCTACCCTCAGCACTCATGTTCCCAGATCCCATTTCCAGTTCTCTGCCTTCCCTGTGCAACTGATAACCAAAAAGAAAAAAAAATAGAAAGGGGTGGGGATGTAGCACAGTGGTGGAGTGCTCCTGATATGGAAAAAAAGAAAAAGTGGTGGATGGCAGAGAGCCAGAAAAAAGAAGAAAGAGGATGTTTCCGTGTCATCTCACAGTTCCTTGGGAGACCAGAGGAGACCTGCCATATACCTGGAGAACAGAGACATTCCAGGTACCAGAGAGGCATTTTCCAACTGTTGGAAAGGGGCAGATCATCAGGCCTCACTAAGGACTTCCTGGTGACAGTTGTCAATAATGGATGAACCATCATGTGTTCTGATTACAAGCCCAATGAGAAGACATAATCTGCCTCCCAGAGAAGAACCATATTTGGCAGATCCAAATACTGCCCTCTCATTATGTAGTTCATTATGTAGTAGCTAACATGCTTGGCACAGGCACTGTTCTGACCCCTATGTGTGTGTACCAAACTTCACAATTGTAAGGATGTCTCACAACAACACTGTGAGGGCTGCATGCACGACATTGCCATTGTGCCTTCTCTTTCAGTCTCCCAGAGGTCTGATTATCATGAATCAGTTCCCTGGAGATGGACTGCCTCAGGTCATGCTGACAGGATAGGGTGCAGGGTCTGAAAACAGGAAACAGATCCCAAATTGTGGTGATCCCGTCCCCCCATACATATACTAGGTTTACAGCCTGTTGAGGGTTTGACATGGGGTCCTATGGGCACATGGCTGTGGGCCTGGTGACAGTGATTATGGTTACAGCTTAGTGGTGGTGTGGCAAATTGGGACCTAGCCTTAGGACAGGCACATCATGACTTGGGGAAAGAGTCTACGTCCAACAAGTAATGACTTGAGGAGGCTACAAGGAGTGAGGAAGGGATACACAAGACCTGAATCCCACAAACCTAAAATTCTCTAGATCTGCATGTGTGTGACCCTGTGGCTGCCACCACCCTGATGCTCTCCCTACAGTGACTCTGGCTCGTTCGGATCCGATGTCCATATAGAAGCCAGAGGAATCTTTCTGAAACATAAACTTGATCTTCATACAAAGAAACACACACACACACACACACACACACAGAGAGAGAGAGAGAGAGAGAGAGAGAGAGAGAGACCCTCTTCAACCTAAATCCCTTCATGGCCTCCGGTTGCTCTCAGGATGGAGTCCAAGTCCTTCAGAGGGTCCAAAGCCCCGCAGCCTGGCCCCACCTTGCATGCTCAGGATTTAGCAGTAGGAGTTTAGGGGATGAGTGACCGTCCTGGGCCAGGACGCATCCTAAAGCCTCCTTAGCTGGTGAAACAGATCAAAGGAGTCCAGTCAGGTTCAAGTGCTTCCTGCAGTTACAAAGCACTACACAAGCGGTGGGCGTCGTTCACACCCAAGAGGAGGGCAGGAAGGATGCCAGCAAGGGCCCCGGCAAAGAGAGCAAGGGCCTGGCAAGCGGGGCGAGGTCGGGCGCGGCGGGACGCGGAGGGGCGCGCGCCCCCGTGCGGCGAGGGGTGACGCAGCCGTGGAGCCGGGCTGTGGGAAGCCGGCGGCACCCAGGCTCTCAGCGCTGCCGGGGCCTGCCCCAGCTCGCTGGGCTTTGATGGCAGCTCCCGCCCGCCACAAAGGCCTGTTTCCTGGCCCGCGCGGGAACGGGCTTTATGACCGCCCGCGGGTTCCCTGCAGCGGCACAAGGCTGCTCTGAAATCCACTGTCCAGCGATCCCTCCCGTGTGGGCTGGTGTTGAGCTCTGTTCTGGGCTCTGCTGTGAGACCTATTTGGGTGTCAAGGTTCCTGTCCCTGGGTCCGTGTCCCTGCCCCTAGGACCCCTCCTGTCTTTGTGAGGAGGCACCATGTTGAACTAATTCATTTCCCGTCCCTAGCACCAACAAGTGTGGTTCAGAGCAGGTAGTTAGCAAAGGCTCGCTTAAGGGACATATGAGCTCACTTAACGCTCCCAAGTACCCTCTGCAAGGGCCATTTATTATCATTATTGCTTTAATGAGGAACCTGGGGCCCAGGGAGGTCACCTGCCCAGCATCATGCCACGTAGAAGTGAGCAGCAGGTGCAGGGATGCTGAATGGATAAAATGGACTTCTGAAGGGAGCTTCCCTGAGCTGGGTGAGTTTTAAATCGCCAGCTCCAGGGCAGAGAGCCCACCCTGAGACAGACTGAGCCCACCCAAAGAGCATCAAAGCAATCAGAGAAGGAGTGGGCTGCTTGTGCCCGGCACCCAAGAGCATAGTGGCAGCTGTTGAAATGGAGTCTGCTATACTGAGCACCTGGCACCTGGCAGGATTCGGACACCAAGTGACTCCCTGCTGGGGCTGCTCTAAGGACAAGCTTCCTATCTCTTTTTCAACATGAAAATGATAAATGGCGCATTGGAGCAAGGCGATGAGCTGCTGTCAACTAGAGGCTTCCCAGGACCCCAGACCACTGGGAGAACCAGGTGTGAGACAATCGTCTTGACCACACACCTGTAACCATGTCTTGCACACTGATGTATCCTGCCTCAGGTCAGACTCTGTTCTTGGAGACAGGACTATGCAGCCTCCAACCCCTCTCTAAGAGTGTTCGCCTTCAAAGGGGTCTGACAACACTGGTTCTTTCCTCACAAATTCCCCCCATCTTTTTAAGTCCCCACTGCCCAGTAGGTCCTGAAGCTTCCTGCCCCCAACTCTCCCCCCACTGACTGCATAGCGCCACTTTCTGTGGAGTCAAACTTCACTATTCCTTATGCAGACTGTTGGGCACCGTGAAGGAAAGTATGGCTGTGGCGTTGGGTGACCTGGGTTCAACTCCCAGCTCCACTGTCTTCTTGCTGTGTGACCTTGGGCCAGTTCCTCTGTTTCTCTGTCTCCGTTTCTCATTGGTAAAATGGACGGAGTGCTGAATCTGTGTCATGGGGTTGTTGGGAGGGCTAGTGGGCTCACTGCTGCTGGCACAAGGAAGATCAGAGGGGGTGTTAGCTAACCTTCTCCATATCACACATGACTCAGCAACTTCACTCTCACCCATCCTGTCCTGACACTCAGCTCTCAGCCTGAATCAGCACCTTTGGCAAACCCATGGCATGGGCACATGGCAGAGTGGGCAGGACTCTAAGGAGGACTTACTGGCTACCCAGAATTGTCACTGAGTACAGCTGGGATTTGGTCTGGGCATTTGAGGGCCAAGGAGTTCGCAATGTATTCTTTACTTGCTGTGTCCACAGTGTATCAGGACAGTAGGTTCAAGCCACTGGCCAATGGGGACCAGCTCTGAGGTGGTCATCTGAGCCCCCTAGTCTGTCTCCTTCCTTTATCTTCTATCACCGAATGTGCCCAGCAGAGATTTCTGTGCCACTCAGTCTCTTCTAGAATCCAGCTACAGTCCCTCTTGCCAGTTTACTCAGGGCACTCTGGCCTGAGAGGTGTGAAGGATGGATCCTCACCCTCCTTGCCCTCTCCCAGGGCAGTTGGTCATACTGAGGAGGGAGGCGTTCCTGAACATAGAGTGAGCATATAAGGAGAACTACAAACTCAGGGCACCTCAGTCTTCCTCTGGGATCAGGAGCCTGGCACCCAGACAGACGCCCCACAGCTCAGACTGACCAACTCCAGGTGTAACCCCTAAGGGTGGGCAGCCCAGGATCCTGTGCCTACATCCTGAGTTTCCTTATCCCTAACAGAGGTGCACAAACACATCCACATACAGACAAGCCCTGCAGCAGCAGCCTGTGAAAGGTCTCAGGACCAGAGGAAAGCCAGGCCAGCAGTTGCCTTAGCCAGAGCTCTAAGACCCTGGCCTGGTGGCCTGGCCTCCCAGGGTTCTAGCATATTCCAAGTGAGGTCCCATACTGACTCTGGATGGGCTGCCAGCACAGGAGACCACCCTATCCCCCAGGGACCTGAATCAAACTAGGACCCAACCAGCGACTACTTATTCTGTCCATTTTATTTTTCACCCCTGCTATTTCCTCTGAGAGATGAAAGGAGGAAATGAGGTTTGCTAGCAGGGCAGCTCTCCTGAACACAACCAGGGCACCAAAGCAGGGTCACAGATGTACAGGCTTGCACTTGTCCTCTTGTCCCTAACAATTCCCTAGGACTGTCCTTAGAGAATGAAGAATAGCAGGGAAGGAAAGCTGTCCAGTGACAGGTGTCCTGCAGCAGCTCAGGTGGGTGGGCTGGTTGGGGCAGTGTCTGAACTTCAGTCCCACAGCCCCGTATCCTTTGGCCAGTTCAGTGGTTCAGTCTTGTCCAGGCCACAAGGACCACTGGAGCCTATGATCCTCTTTGAAATGGAAGGGAGACAGTCCCCCTCCATACCAAGGACGAGTCCTGCAGGAATGTAGGTGAAGGGGCCAAGAAGGAACAGGAGAACCCAAGAGCATCACCCACCCACCAGAGATCTTGCTCTCTCATTGGCTGGAGTGGCATGCCAGGTGTGACTGATCAACTACCTCTTACCCCACCTGCTGTGAGGTCTATCTCCCCTTGTGAGGAGGGTTCACGTGGGCTTGGGGTCCAAGCTCTCCTGCAAGGTAGGTCCCTGACTAGCTATGAGACATTGGGCAAGATGTCTCTACGAACAGCTGAACTTTACTTGGCTCTTATTCCATGCCAGACCTTGGGATAAGCACTTGCTGCCACCTCTGTGGCACCCCTGTGGCTTCCAGAGGTCATGTAAGTTGCTGGTTAGTGGAACTGGAAGGTGGGCAGTGGCCGAGACTGGGCCCCTGTTGCATGCTGAAGGTAGCATTGGCATGTCGACTTCCCAGAGCTTCTGTGAGAAGCCAAGGAGATCCATCTGGAAAGCCCCGGCCAGCACAGGGCTGACTGGAATCAGGCTCCCTCCTGGTTCTTCTGCTCCATCACCTTTCATGGGGAGCCAAAATGTGGTTCCTCGTTCTCACCACAGGGTGTCTCCACACCACTGCTCAACCAGTCGCCCAGGGCCGGCCAGTTCTTAGCACTTCATGGCTCTGGCTCAATCCTGGCTGCTACTCTAGTGGATCTCCTCCTGTTTTGTCTTCATTGGACACAGGCCCTGACTCCTGGGAGCCTGAGGACTGCCACGACCCATCCATACCCCTGCTCCATTGGATTCGGCTGAGTGGCCTGGAACAGCAGTTGCTTTCATATAGGACCCCATTCTGCGGATCCCTGGGGAGCCTCCTCTCTGACCTCCTCCAAGTTCCAAGTTCCCCCACCACTTTGGCATCTTGTAGGGAGTCTCAGGTATCAGCACCTCAGTCCCCAGAGAGTCATGATGAATGCATTTTTAGGGGGCTGGGGTTGTGGCTCAGTGGTAGAGCACTTGCCCAGCATGCATGAGGCACTGGGTTCAATCCCAACACCACATAAACAAACTAAGTAAAGAAAATAAAGGTATTGTGTCCATCTACAACTAAAAATATATATTTTTTAAAAATGAATTTTTAGGAAATTCTGGAATCTCCAGGATGGCCATGAGTAGCCTAGAGACAGGCTCATGCCACCTGCTCAGGGTGGCATAGTAACTGCTGACCTCTGTATTGCTTCCTGTTCTATACACCTGCATTTTCCTGAACCTTCCCCTGTGATGATAATCTAAAGAGCCATAATTTTCTCCTTTTGGAAGATTCAATGAGACTAGGTAGGGGAAAAACATTTGTAAATTCTTTATTCCAATATAAATGTTGGTTGCCAAAGACAAGGAAACTGAGGCCCCACAAGGTTAAATGACTTTTCCAAAAGCAAGTCAGTGTGAAAATCGGTGCAACCACTCTGGAAAGCAGTATGGAGATTCCTCAGAAAACTTGGAATGGAACAACCGTTTGACTGAGTTATCCCACTGCTCAGTATGTACTCAAAGGACTTCATATCAGCATACTACAGTGACACAGCCACATCAATGTTTATAGCAGCTCAATTCACAATAGGTAAGCTATGAAACCAACTTAGGAGCCCGTCAACAAATGAATGGGTAAAGAAAGTGTGAGATATACATATATATATATATATATATATATAAATATAATGGAATATTACTCAGCCATAAAGGAGAACAAAATTTTGGCATTGGCCAGTAAATGGATGGAGCTGGAGAATATCATGCTAAGTGAAATAAGCCAATCCCAAAGAACCAAAGACTGAATGTTTTTTGTTTTGCTGTTGCTGTTGTTGGGTTTTTTGTTTTTGTTTTGTTGTTGTTGTTTTGCTATGTGGATACTAACTCACAATTGGGGGAGCTAGGGAAGAACAGAGGTACTTTGGATTAGGCAGAGGGTAGTGAAGGGAGGGGAGGGGGATTGGGGGAGGAAGGATAGTAGAATGAATTGGATATTATTATACTATGCGCATATATGATTATATGAGTGGTGTAATTCTACATCATGTACAACCAGAAGAATGAGAAGTTATGCTCCATTTATGTATGATGTGTCAAAATGCTTTCTACTGCCATGTATAACTAATTAGAATAAATTAAAAAAAAAAAAAGCAAGTCAGTGGTGGCCCCAGGAGAGGAGCTCAGGCCTCCTGATCCCAACCTAGTGATTCTCCCAAGAAACTGCACTTAACTCTGGAATGGCCTCCTCTGTGTGCCCCTAGTCCAGGGTGATGGAGAGGCAGCAGATCAGAGGTACCAGGAGGAAGAGGAAGCCAGGGGTGCAGGGTTGAGGGAGCCAGGGGTGCAGGGTTGAGGGAGCCTGGAGCCAGCGTGGCCAACAGGAACTAACAAGCAGTAGTAGAAGAGGAGGCCAGGGAGGCGTCTGGCTTTGATTAGGCTCCCAAGGCCATCAGGAGAATCAGACTCTGGAGATTGGTTGACTTCACAGGGGACAGATGGCCTCAATTATAGGGACTTTCATGAGCAGAGGGATGTTTCCCACAGTGCCTCTGAAAGGGTTGCACCGGGGACCTCCTTCCTAGCCGCCAGGATCAATCCCCTCTGCTCTGACTCCTGCGCTTCCCTGCCTGCAGCACAGGACCCACCCCCAGCCCACCAGGACCTGAGAGGACATGCCACCACCCACAGGGAACAAACACCTTCTGCTCACTCCACAGGAGCCACATCAGGACAAACCAACACCTGCCCAACAATTCATGAGCAGCCAGCTGGATGAGCATAGCCATGTCCCATCCGTCCCCAAGCTGACATGGGATCTGGGACAGTCATCAGATCACATCCTTGATGGTGAGGGGCTTGTTGACCTTCCTGTCCAAATGCTTCCCCAGAGACCCAGGGCCACATGGCTAATGGAACTCAGCACTGGACTTGGACCCTAGACTCTCTAATTCTTGAACCAGTACCTTCTAAGGACCATACTCCATCATCACGTGGCCTCTCTGGTCTCAGTTTTGTCATCTAACCTTTGATGCCTCTGGCCTCCCTCATAGCTGAAAGGCAACAAAATTGGTTGCAAAAGGCTTTTAAAAATTAGAACCACGGTGCAAGTGATTAGCATTACTGCAGCTTCAGGAGCAGAGGTGGAGCACCCCAGGATGGCCTGCTCTGTGGAGAAGCTCAGCAGATGCCCAGTGTGGGGGAGGGGGTGTCCTGTTCTTTGCAGTTCTGCTCAGGAGCAAGCAGCATTAGAGGATGGAGTGCTCTGCAAGAAAAGAAAACCAGGCACAATGGCGCACACCTGTGACCCCAGCAGCTTGGGAGGCTGAGGCAGGAGGACTGAGAGTTCAAAGCCAGCCTCAGCTATTTATCAGGCGCTAAGCAACTCAGGGAGACCCTGTCCTCTAAATAAACTACAAAAAGGGGCTGGAGATGGGGCTCAGTGTCCCTGGGTTCAATCCCCAGTACTAGAAGACAGAAAACCATCTCTTCATGTCCTCCAAAGCCCATCAGAAATGATTTTCAATTTACCCCGAGGGGGAATTACCCACGCCATTGCATCACTTTCCTACACAGGGGAGGGGACAGGGATGTAGGTTGATAACCCACTCACCCACCACTTTGGAGAAGATCTTGGCTCATCATAAAACAATCTGAGCAGTTCCTGTTAAACTGAAGGTACTTACCTCTGTGGCAGTAATCCCTCTTCCAGAAAGTACCCCATGTATGTGTACAGGGCTGACCACTACAGTTTTCACTGTAATAACAAAAGACTGAAAACAACTTAAAAGCCCTTCATTAGAGGATGAGAAAGATAAACTGTGGTCCCCATTCTGTACAGTACTAGGCAAAAAGTGAAATAGATTTATATGTGTACATAAATGATTATGTATATATAAGTGAAATAGATTTATATGAAAATCTCTGAGATAGATTGTTAAGAGCAAGTCACATATGGAAAAGTGTATACAATATGTTCCCCTAAAATGGCAAAAAAAAAAAAGACAAGAGGCACATACAACACATATTTTTTTTATTTTATTTTTGCAGTACTGGGAATTGAACAAAGGGCCTTACACATGATAGCAAGCTCTCAGACACTGAACTACACCCTGGCCAGAATATTTTTAAATGATACGCAAATGCTGATAATACTAAATTGCCTGCATTTGGGGAGATAGGTGGCCTGCAGTAAAGGGGGACTTAGTTTTCATTATGCTTCTACTTTAGCATATAAGCGTGTGCTGCTTTTTCAGTCAAATGGAGGAGGAAGAAGTGGAGGAGGAAGGAGAAAGAGGAAGTAGAGATGGGAAACCGTCTGCCTGGGCTTAACCATACTTCTCAGTTCCATCCACCTTCCAACTTCCAGATCTCATCCCTGCTCCCTTCCCCCAACTCTGACCCGCTGCAGCCTCTGTGCCTCAGTTTCCACCTAGTCATCGCCCCTGGGGGCAGCTCCCCTTCATTCTGTAGGGACCAAGGGCTGCCTTTCATGCCAAGCCACAGAAGCTTCAAGGGTCCCCACACAGGACCTCAAATGCTTGGAGGAGGGGAGTTGCCCCAGGTGGAGTCCGGTGAGCAAGCCAAGGGGCTTGGTTTCCTATTAAGTGCGTGGAAGGAGTGGCTGTTAAACACCAAGCTTCAAAGAGCTTAGGATTTTCAAAAATCGCTTTTGGGGAATATGCAGCTTTTATTGGAGGTGTCAGACATTAACGAGGTTCTGGATCTTTCCCAGCCTGGTGAGCACTCTCTCTCTCTCTCTTCTCCGCCCCCACTCATTCCATCAACCAGCTAGCCCCTCTTTGATCAATCCAGAGAGGTTGGGGGTTCAAGGGGTACTCCTGTCCCCGTCCACAACCCACCTCCTCCCCTTCTCCCTTCTCACTTCAGAAGCTGAGAGAAGCAAGGGGAGGGCAGTGGGAACCCAGGGAAGGGCTGGGGAGCAGGTTCAGACAGAGCAAAGAGGCCAACCTTGCTCCCGCTCCTCCAGGAAGGGTTTCATGGCAAAGAATTAGGAGAGCTGGCCTGCCCTCTGCCAGCCCAGACACAAAACCCTCAGCACACACGTGCTGCCTCTGGAAATGATCAGGCTTTTATATATTTGAGATCCTTAAACAGGAGGAGTTGTAGAAGCTCCATTTTTGTCCCAACATGTCATTACAAATGAGTTTTTCTTGACGACATTTTTAATGCTGGTTCATTTCTCAGTGTTAGAATGTACGTAGTGAGCTTGAAATGTAAGTAGTGCGTCCAAAATAGAAGGGCATCATCCACTTCAACTGGAATAGATGACACATTCAAGAATATGGGTGAGGGGCTGGGGGTGTAGCTCAGTTGGTAGAGTGCTTGTCTCGCTAGCACAAGGCCGTGGGTTCAATCCCCAGCACCAAAAAAAAAAAAAAAAGTGTATGGAATGAATGCATGAATTCATGTTTGCCTGTAGGAATGAATGAATGACCCTGCTTTACGTTCATCTTTGTTTATAAAATGAAAGCATTAAATATTAGATACTTGGTGAGATTAGACCTCTACATTTAGAAATTATTCCTTATTCCAGTTGGCTGGGCCTTGGAATAACTGGGAAAAGTATTATGAGCTGTTAGTTTTTTATTTTTGTGGATGGAACCCAGGGTCTTACACATGCTTGGCAAGTGCCCTCCTACTGAGCAACATCCGCGCCCTATACTAAGAGTCTTCAGGAAAAGGAACCTTACCTTGTTCATCCTCAATAAACTATGGATGGCTGGATGCACAGGTGAATGGGTGGGTGAGTAGAATAAAACATAATATGGTGATCCCTGGAGATATAGGGAAACAAGAAGACAACCATATATCAAAATTTAGTCAGTCCTGCCTGAGGCAGGAAGATGGACAAAATAACCTCTTGGCTATGTTTCCAGTCCAATCATCGGTGCCAGAATGGGCATTGAGGAATATGTGAATCCAGATCCTGAACATATCTTATTCCTTTGGTCTCCCTCAAGTCATTCCTTGCTAACCTGAACAGCCTTCAGGGAATTCAGTCTCTCACATGTGTGTGTGGATGGTCATCTCTACCACTACTAGCCCCCTGGATCCTCCTTCTGCTCCCAGTAACCATGGGGACTCGCCAGTCACCCACCACCAGGATTTAGTGTTTCTCTATCCCATCTCAGCAAGATCCCCTGCAAGAAAATAGGGGATGAGTTCTAGCCTTTTTCTGGATAACTTCTTCCTGGAGAATGGGTCCCAGGTCAACTATGGAGAGCTAAAATGGAGATATGCAAGGCCTATTGGTTCATCTCACTGGAGGATCAGGCAGGTCTGAACAGCAACACACAACACAACCTCCAAAGAAAGTTCCATTTCTTATTTTATTTTTTGTTTTTCCTTTTTCCAGGACTGGCGATTCAACCCAGTGGTACTGTTCCACTGAGCTACATCCCTGGTCCTTTTTATTTTTTATTTTGAAACAAGGTCTTGCTGAGGCTGGCCTCATACTTGCAATCCTTCTGCCTCAGCCTCCTGTATAGCTGAATAGCCTATAAAAGCGTGTGCCACAGGGCCCGGCAAAAGGGCTGATTTCTTACAAATTCCAACAAAGAAGACCTTGAGACAGAGTTCTGTCCCATTCCCTTGCAGACCTGTTGGTCTTGCTCTTTGATTTCCTGTCCTTTAGGAAACTACAGTCTCTTTTTTCCCATCACCTGGACCACATCACTCCCATATTTCCATCTTTTTCTAACCCAGAGTTTGGCCACTTGCTCATGCACACCCTCCCCTGGGCAGCAGCAGCTGGCTCAGGAGAGCAGCAGTGGCCCTCTGGAGCCCTCAGGCTCCCACAGAGAGCAGCAGCCAATGTCCTCCTCAGGCCGGGAACAGGCGTGTCTACATCCACCATGAGCACTGGTGGGTTTTTCCCTCAGCACCTGGTTCTCACCAGGGGAAGGCCACTGCTCCCAGCTTGTCTCTGACTCTGCCCCTTATAAAACAGCATCCCAGCATTCGTTCACTCAGGAGCATCACCCCTTCCCAAGCTTAGCTCACAGGGCAGCGTCACCACGTTCATCATTGAGGGTTCTTAGCATCTGGAATGACTAATTTGATTTTTAATAATTCCTATTGTCCCCTGATGAGAGGAAGGAGGCTGCCAGGTTGTCCATTCTGCCATTATGAGAGGTCTCATTTTGGATGGCCCATCCAATTAGGCCCTCTCTGGGAGGGGGATGGAAGGTTGCACTGTCCTCAAGATGTCCCATAGGAACAGAGCTGGATGCCGTGGTGTGCACGCCTGTAATCCCAGCTACTGGGGAGGCCAAGGCAGGAGGATCACAAGTTTAAGGCTAGCCTGGACAACTGAGCAAGACCCTAGATCAAAATTTTTTTTGAAAATTTAAAAGGCTGGGAATACATTCAGTTGTAGAGTTCTTGCTAATGGATGTGAGGCCCTGGACTCAGTCCCC
This sequence comes from Marmota monax, assembly GCF_021218885.2. Classification (NCBI taxonomy): domain Eukaryota; kingdom Metazoa; phylum Chordata; class Mammalia; order Rodentia; family Sciuridae; genus Marmota; species Marmota monax. The sequence goes on along the minus strand of NW_026695234.1, from coordinate 3,654,928 downwards.
AGTATTAGAAAAGAAAAAAGAATGAGAAAGAGGAGAAAGGGAGGGAAGGGAAAAGAAAAAGACAACGAAAGCCAGCTGGGGAAAATGTGTCCCAACTCTCCAACATCTCCAGTCGGTATTTATGAATGGCTGATACCTTCTCTTTTACCCAGAATGCTCTTCACACTGTGTCTTCTAATCCAACCCCCACGCCCCACCATTGTACAGTTCAGGAGAGTGAAGTCCAAAGATTGCCCAGGGTCCTGTACTTGGTAAAAGGCTGGTTGAGCCTAGAGCACAGGCTCCCTGACCCCCTCTTTCTCCACTTTACCATTGCAAACACTTTTACATTTTCAACTAGAAGCCACGTCGTTGCCATGACTGCCACTATGCCAGGTGACAGTGATGAAACCACTTTCCTCTTCCCCCGGGCAGGGCAGAAGCTAGGTTCTGAAGCTGCAGAGCCAAACATTGGCATTTGGGTGGGGGTGGGGGGGTACCAGGGATTGAACTCAAGGGCACTCAGCCCCTGAGCCACATTCCCCAGCCCTATTTTGCATTTTATGTAGAGTCTCATTGAGTTGCTTAGTGCCTCACTTTTGCTGAGGCTGGCTTTGAACTCTTGATCCTCCTGCCTCAGCCTCCCAAACCACTGGAATTACAGGCATGCACCACCATGCTGGGCTAACACTGTCATTTCTGATTCCATGAAGCTTAGGGGGAAAAAAAAAAAAAAAAAAAAAAACATGTCGTGAGCAAAAACAGTCCACTTCTGAGGCAGTCACACACAGTTGAAAATACAAACCCCATACAAGAACACACGTGCATATGCCACACAGATATCTGTATTGAGAGTGTAAAGGGATGAGCGTGGGCTCTGGATTCAGGTGGACTTGATTCATTTCCCAGAGCTAACATTATTGGCTTTGAGTCTGTAAGTAAATTACCAGATCCTTCTAAGCCTTTGTACGCAAAATGGGGAAATTAACACTCATTCAAAGACGTCAAAAAGCTCAACATGAACCAGGCCAGGTGCAGCTGCATGCATGCCTGTAAGCCCGGCTACTTGGGAGGCTGAAGCAGGAGGATCACATGTTCAAGGTTAGTCTGGGCAACTTAGCAAGACTGGCTCCAAATTAAAAATTTTAAAGGGCTTGAGATGTAACTCACTGATAAAGCACCTCTGGGTTTAGTCTCCTCTACTGAAAGGGCAGGGGCAGTTGAGCCAGAGGCCAGAGAAGGAATGGAGGAATATGAGGAGTGAGAGACAGAGGGGGTCCTAATGGGAAGATACTTGGAAACCTCAGATAATGATCTAAGAAGTCATACTGCAGAAATTATTCACTAGAATGCACAAACCCCAGAAGAAAGTTCAAATTCTTTTCTCCTTATGATCTGGATACCCAGCCCAGGTCCCCTCCCTCTGAAGAATCCTTCCCATTCGTCACCACCCTATTGTGTCTTCAAGACTTGGCCAGAGGACTCTCCAGCTGTCTCCCTTCCACCAGGCTTTCTCATCTCCCCACACAGGGTCCTGTGCCAGACCAAGCAGCCACCCACAGACAGGCAGACCTGAAACAAGCCTGGGCTTTCTGGCCTGAGCCAGGCCTCATCAGGGCCCACTGCAGAAAGTGAAGCTGAGAGAGAGGCTAACAGAGAAGGCTGCAGGGATTCATCTGCCACTGAGAGTTTTCTAAAGTACAGGGTGGGAAGGGGGCCGGGCCGAAGCATGCCCTGTGTCTGTCTATGCAAAGACCAAAGACAAAATTGAGTCAGATGCCAAGGTCACTGAACAGATAAACTAGGGTGAGTCCAGAGCCACTGTCCAGGACAAAGAGAGATGGAGGTGGGGGCTGATGTGCAGAAGCCAGTGAAAGCCAGAGAGAGAAGCTTGGCATTGATGAGATGGACAGCCACAGGCCCCCTGGACATCAAGCCAGGGGCTGAGTCAGCCACCCAAGCTGGAGGCGGCAGGAGGACAACTGGGCTAAAACAGGCCTCTTCAGAAACAAGCGGGGGCGGGAGCTGGCCATGAGGGAAACGGAGGCAGCTACATCAAGCAGGCCCCCGTGAGAAGCTCGAGTGTTAGTGGCCCCAGCACTCTTCCCCGTTCCCAGGGAATGGAGCACAGGACAGCTTTGATCCCTGCAGTATGAAGCATCATCACGGGGGCGGGCAGCCCTCCGTCCAGGGAGCCTGAACCTGTCCTCTTCCACTGCCTTATAAAAGTGGCCCTTCCCCCACTCCCGCTCTTCCTTGTGCAACATCCTGGGTTCTCCTCGGCCCCAGCTTCCCCACGACACCCCACCTGCACACTCCCTTTCTTATCCCGGCATGCTGAGCTCAGCCTCTCCCCCTGACTCAGCACCCAGCGAAGCCGCCTCATCCCACCTAGAAAGGCACAAACACACTCCCTTTGAAGGTTTCTCATGACAACGCAGGTTCCCTGGTTGTGTGACCTGAGGAACGCCATGTCATCTATCTGCCCTGTTCCCTGAGGGACATGAAGGAGGTTCCTGCCAACCCCTATACTCTGTGTCCCCCATGGTTGGGGTGTTAGTAGGTTGGGGTCTTCTGCAGTCTAGATACTGAGCCAAAGAGTCTTTGAGGCAGTTGAAGTTCAGAGAGGTTAAGGACCCAAGTTTGCACAGCCAGGCAGCACCTGAGCAGGATTTAGAACTGTGCTGTTTGCCTCAGACTGGGTACACAGCAGCCCAGCAATCATTGGTTGAATTGTTGGATAAATCTCCTAACAGTGAAGATGGGAGAAACTCAATAGAATCCGCTGGCTAATACGGCTCAGGGTCTCCACAGCCTAGGTATTAGTAATGCTTCCCCCAGGGGGGGACGATCTCCCCAAACCAAACTGCGTCTACTCCTAGAATGTGTTCACTCACCTTAGCCCTTCTCTCCGGCTTGGAAAAACACGTTCTATATAAGTTCCTCCTGAGCAACAACTGTGAGGATGGTGGGCACTGAAATGTTTTGGTTTTTTATTGTTGTTTTGATGGTTTTGTTTTGTTTTATTTGGGTACTAGGGATTGAACCTAGAGGTATTTAACCACTGAGCTACATCTCCACTCCTTTTTATTTGTTCTTTTAAGGCAGAGTCACACTAAGTTGGTTAGAGCTTTGCTAAATTCCTGAGGTTGGCCTCAAACTCTCAATCCTCTTCTCTCAGCCTCCCTGGCCTCTGGGTTTACAGGCGTGTGCCACCACATGGCACCTGGCATCACTGAACTGTTCTCTAGGAAATTCCAGCACTGCCAATATCCCCTCCAGGTCCTCATGCAAGACCTTGATCCTTGCTTGGAGTGACAGGCAAGGGCAAATCGGCCCCCTCCTGCTTGCTCCACAGCAGGCCCCTGCAGCCAACCCGGAGTGAGGTCAGAAGCCTGGGGCTGGGAAGTTCTGGCTGCCCAGGCTTAATTCAGAAGAAAGTTGCCCCCACCAGCCTGGGCCTCAGCTTTCTCCTGTTAATTGAGATAATGACCCAGCTCCCAGGGCTGCTTCCAGCTTGAAAGGGGCTTTGAGATGCTGGGATGAAAGGAACAGGGCTGAGCACAAAGCTCCCTGCAAGCTGTCCCAGAGTGGGAGGCTGGCCCGGCCTTCCCAGCCCCTGCTGAGTCACTTCCTCCTCCCTCCTGGCAGGACTTGGCCTCTGTAATCCAGGCACAGTAATCCCCTTCAGGACAGTCGTTGGGGTGCACGTGGGGGGAATCCCACAGTCTGTAGGACATAGGTTGGGCTTGAACCTCAATTCACCACCTCCTGGGTTGGGGAGGGAGGCGCTGCTGGCCTTGGTGCAGGTGGGGACGCTGTCCCACATTCTTAGCTTCCTGACTCTCCTGACGTGTCTGGGAGCGCTAGGTGGCTGAGCAATGAGCATCCTTTGTTACACTCGGAGAAGCTGAGGAACAAAGAGCAGAGGAGCCTTCCCAAAGCGGAGGAGCACATCTGAGGAAAGCAGAGCTGAAGCCCTCGGGCTCCTTCCCATGGGGCAGCCAGGCCTCAGGTCACTCTCTCATTTAATTGTGGCGCCCTCCAGTGAGCTCACAGCATTTTTATGTGCTTTGGTTACCAGAAGGTGATGGTTGCATAGATGTGGTCTTGGCCTTCAAGGAATTTCTCCCTCTGCTAGACCAGTACCTCTTTAGTTCCTAGAGGATCACTAGATATCTTGGGATTAAAACAATAAAATTGAATTGAAAAGCCTGGCACAGTGAACACACGCCTGTAAGCCCAGCACCTCAGAAGATTGAGGCAGGAGGATTGCAAATTCAAGGCCAGCCTCAGCAACTTAGCAAGACCCTCAGCAGCTTAGTGAGAACTTGTCTCAGAATAAAAAATAAAAAGGAATAGAGATGTCGCTTCATGGCAAAGTATCCCTGGGTTCCATCCCAGATACAAATTTAAAAAAAAAAAAAAAACACAAAACTGGGTGTTGAGCAAAGGAATGAGGTCTTCTGGAAGGTCAAAGGCAAAGAGGTGAGAGCTGCTAAGGAGTAGGGTGTCCAGGGTGGCCTGGCCAACGGACCAGAACTACAAGATCCAGCAGAAAATTCTCCAGCTGGTCTGCGGTTGGTACCATGGGGCCGAGCTCCCCTAACCCAGCTCCTTCAGAGTCTCATGACCTCAGGGAACTAAAATTTTTGTACCTCCCAAGGATCTAGGATTCCTTCCCCTTCAGCATTCAGACATGAAATTAATATTGAGCCACGGCCTGCTTTGGAACAGATTTTGTTCGGTGCAAAAAGAAGGCATGGACCCTGCCCTCAGAGTAGAGAAGAACCACATGCAGGTGACCAGACTACAAGTGGCATGTGCTGAGATGGAAGGCACCACAGCTGCAGGCTGTGGGGCCAGGAAGGAAGGACTGGAGGGGGCAAAGCCGTGAAGGCTGTCACTGGTACTTAGACCCTCCTCTTTCCAGTTTTGAGGCATCTCTCCCCAGTTTGAGGGCTGCCATGTGGTTCTTTAAACCAGCCAGACCTTGCTGGAGTCACCCCAGGCTCCTAGCAGTTTGTTCCATTGGGATCTTTCCCACAAAATTGAGCAAACACTCATGAAGTCTTAGGACAGCATCGAACTCACAGCAAGCATCTCTTCGGGTTTGTTCCTTTGCTCCTGGTACTTCCAAGTCTATCCTTACTAGAAAGCAATGCAGAGTGTTGGTGTGGACCGTAAAGAACTCTCCAAAGCAAGGGTGGTTAAACCCCAGAACCGCAGCGTGAGGGAGACTATGCAATGGCTTTAAAACAGAGCTGGTGCTGGCTGCCCAGCTGCTTGACGTGGCTTGGGAAGTCCGGCCTGGAGACAGAGGGCTTGCTGCAAAGACCTTGCAGATTTGCTCTGGGCTGGGACAGACCTGAAGGCTGCAAGGGAGGGCACGGTAAGGAGTAGGCGTGTGAGAGGCCCTTGGGGTTGTTTTCCTATTTTTCTGGGCACTGGGGCTCAAGGCTCGCTCCTCTTGGCACTGGTCCTTGCTGGGCGCCGGCTCCAGCTTGTTAGTTTTAACTGGAGCAATTTCCTTTGAACTCAGCTTGAATTAGCATCACCATGGCGATGGATCAGGGTTTTCACAAGTCGACCTGGTCTTCACCTTTGAGCAATTAGTTCGAAGAAGAAAAGAAGGGGGAAGGAGGGGGGGAGATAAAAGATAGGGAGAAAAAATGGGGAGGAAGGAAAGGAGAAAGCAAGATGAGTGGGAAAGGAAGAAGAAATTAATGGAGTAGGAAAAGGCAAAAGATGAAGAGGGGGAGATGGAATGTGAGAAGGCTGGAGAGGAGCTGGAGGAGGTGGGAGGAAGAGGGGATGATGCAGAAGCCAAGGAACATTCTGTGCACCCCACCAGGCTTAGCCCAGGGACTTAGAACATCTACTTCCGGGCCTTCCCAGCCCTTCCCAGCCCTTCCCATGGCCCCACCTACTGGGAGAAGAGAGAGAAGCAGGAGAAAACTGAATACTAGACCCAGGTTACAAAGAAAAGTACCTGATTTTCTATTTCTAGGAAAAAGGACATTGAAATTTCGATGGGGGTTGCACTGAACTGCAGATCGCATTGGGAAATATGGAGATTTTAGCTGTATTAATTATTCCGATTCCAATCCATGAACAGGGGATCTCTTTCCATTTACTTCTGTCTTCTTTAATCCACATTTCATTGTTTTTATTACACGAGTCTTTCTCTTCCTTGGTTAAATTTATTCCTAAGTATTTTTTGTAGCCATTGTAAATGGAGTTGTTCTCTTAATTTCTCTACATTTAGTTTTTCACAAAATTCCTTGTTGGCAAATAGAAACGTTCCTGATTTGTGTGTGTTGGTTTTTGTACACTGCGATGAATTCTAACGGTTTTGTAACGGACTCCTTATAGCTTCCTACTCATGTGATCATATCAGCAGTGATAGTTTCACTTCTTCCTTTCCTATTGAATGTCTTCAATTTCTTCTCTTGCCTAATTGCCCACCCCACACCCAGTCACCCTTAGGTAGCAAGCTTACTTTCAGCCCCTATTTTTCTGCAAGGACCACCCAAGTATGAGACAAGAACAGGCGCTCAGGGCCTGACGACTGAGGTGGGGCCTCAGATTCCCTGTGTACTTGCCCTATGGCTTGGACAAGCCACCACCTCTGTAAAATGGCCATCGTGGCTTCTCCTCCTTGACTTGAGGCCTTTCTCTGAGAGAACAGATTCCACGTGGGCTCTGTGGGGTCCTTGCTTGCCTGCTTGGTGGTTCTCACTGGTCTGGCAGCTTCAGGAAGGCAGCAAGTCGGTCTTCACCATTGGTGAATTCCAAACACCAGCACAGTGCCTGGCACACATTCTGCAGTGCATTAGCGAATGGATGAATGGCTGTTGTTTTCCAAAAATGGGTTGTAAGAGCAGAGAAAAGGGAATAGTAAATTAGAATTTGATAAAGGGAGGGTCTCTCTTCAAGACTTGTCTGTCCCCACTGCCTCCAGGAAGCCCTCCTCAACTTGCCACTCCTCCCCGCCTCCCAGGGCCCCTGCAGCCATCCCTATCGCCATGCAGTGGACTCGTTGATTGGCTCCTTCGTTGCCCCAGCTGTCAGGCCCAGTGAGCAGAGACTGTGTTATTGCCCACTTCCTTGCTTATTCCAAAATAAGTCTCTGCTCTAGAAATGTTTCTGAATGTATGAACCTGAGGATTCCAGCACAGAGCCAGGTGTCCCCCTCTTCCAGGCCAGTGAAGGCAGGTCCTGGAGAAACAAATGCATAAACAGAGGGAAGGCTGAATGGAAAACAGGAAGAAGAGAGGGGAGGGGGTATGGAGAACAGGGGCTCTTGAGAGCCATGGTTATATCTGCTTTGCCAAGAACTGAGGAGGAAAGATGTCTCCTGGGCCACCCCAGAACTCTGGTTACTGAGGACGCAGGACATTGAAGGAAATGACCCTCTGTCTATTCTCTGTGGGAGGATCAGATTGTGGCAGAGAGGATCCCAGGTGGAGGGGAGATGGGGTGCCCAACCTCATCAAGGACCCCCAAAAAAGATCCCAGGCAGGCTTGTTGAGACGACTAGAAAATATTACTGTCCTAGAACCAAGTCTCCTCTTGGCATGCCCCCACCATTGGATGATTTGGGGCTCTCCTTTCATCTCTCCTGAGGTGCACCATGCCCCACGTAGCCTAGCAGCATGGTGAGCAAAGACCAGAAGGCGGGATTCGACGCAGACCCTGCTTCTTAGCTGACCGCTATCATGATAGGCATTAGCAAGTGCATACCCTCTCAAGGGCTCTGGCTCCCCAACTGTGAAGTGGGGCTAAAGATAGTCCCTGTCTCATTTGGTTGTTGTGAGGACTGAATGATATAATGCTTATAGAGCACCGAGCACGTCCCAGCACGGTCAAAGCTAGTCTCGTTCTTCCCCCAGGTAAAATCGAAGGAAAACCTTCTCCTGGCACCTCCATTTCATCCATCCGTCCACCCCCAAATAAGTGAGCAACCTTGCTTTTCTGAAGAACTCCACACAGTCACTATCTCTGTGGGTCTTAAGAATTGCCCACTTTCAGCCAGGCACGATGGCACACTCCTGTAATCCCAGAGGCTCAGGAGGCTGAAGCAGGAGGATCTCAAGTTTGAGACCAGCCGCAGCAACTTAGCAAGGTCCTAAGTAAATTAGTGAGACCCTGTATCTAAATAAAAATTTTTTAAAAGGGCTGGGATGTGGCTCAATGGTTAAGCACCCCTGGGTTCAATCCCCAGTACCAAAAAAAGAATTGATTCCCCTCTCCCTGCCCCGCACTCTTTGGCCCCCTTTACATCCCTCCCTTTGCTCTTCTAGTGGCTCTTGCAGCTCTCACCCCAGCTCTTGCTTCTTTTCCCAAGTCCTGCCTTTGGCCTCTCTGTCTCGCCCTCCCCTTTCCTCCTCTCTGCTCATTATATAAAAAAGAAATCTTTCTAAATACGCCAAACATGCACTCATCCCCCAAGGACCCCAGCCTAGCACAAAGGGCTGGTTCTTTCGGGCTGCTCTATGTGGCCTCCTTCTTGCCCACTGCCTTTGAATCGTGGCCTCATTCACATGACTGGAAGGGCTAACGGGGCATTTTCCCATGTGGCTGGGTGGGGAGGAGGGCTGGGGGCCGCGAGGCTGGAGACCAGCAGCTTAGACTCTTCCCCAAATTTGGCTCATTCACAAGAGGAAAAACAAACTGCTTCCTGGATATCATGAATAATTCCTGGAACCTAAAGGTGTCTATCAGATTTGCAGAAAAGATTCAGGTTAGAGCCAGGCACAGTGGCACACGACTGGAATCCCAGCGGCTTGGAAGGCTGAGGCAGGAGGATTGAGAGTTCAAAGCCAGCCTCTGCAAAAACCAGGTGTAAGCAACTCAGTGAAACTGTGTTTAAATAAAATTCAAAATAGGGCTGCGGATGTGGCTCCGTGGCCCAGTGCCCCTGAGTTCAATCCCAGGTATCCAAAAAAAAAAAAAAAAAAAAAAGATTCAGATTAGAAATGGGGAAGATTGTGTAGACCAAACCAACAGCCACTGTGTGAAAGGGTGGGTCTTTAGAACATCTGGCTTTCTTCCTGGGATGGGTTGGGATCTCTCTGGCATGGAGGCAGAGATGGGCTTTGTGGTCCCTGGGAGACCCTCTGGCTGAGAGCAGCCCTGGGATTCTTGAGGGCTCCCAGGGTTCCCTGTGTTCCACCCCACCCCCACCCCCACCCTGTGCTTTCTGGCCAAGTCCCTGGGAGCACTGACCTAGGGCACTTGCAGCTCTTCCCCTCCAAAGCCCAGATGACCTTGTTCCAGCTGAGTCTAGAAAAACACCCTTGTGACGCACCCCAGGCTGGGGGAAGGGAGACGAAGAAGAGAGGGGCGCACCCATGGCCTTGCAGTCCCAGACAGCACCCAGCCTTCTCACAGAGGGTGCAGGACAGGCTCTCAGGGCCAGCCTAGGCCTTGCACGGGCTCTGCCTCTTGGCTGTGGAATTACCTGGGCCCTAGCGAGGTGAGGGGGACGGCCTTGGCCTCAGCATTCCCCTGCCCTCAAGTCCTAAGTTCTGAATTTCCCAGTCTCTCCCCTGCATTTTCCCTCAGCACCTCCCCTCCCTTTCCACCTCACCCCACCCCAGAGCAGCTGGGCTGCTGGAAGTCCATGGTGTTTCTGAGTTAATCAAAAACTCCTGTACTTTGCTCTTGAACTGAGGCCATCATTCCTTTGTCCCTGGGGCAGTGGGGTCAGCTTGCCCTTTCCTAGCTTAAACTATTTAGAAGAGTAAAGGGGAAAGTGGAAGAAGGAGAGGGGATTAACATCCATCAGGGGCCCCTGCTAACTCTCAGGCCCTGAACTGGGCACTGGGCAAACACTGGCCTCCAGTCGTCTAATAGATTGGTGTCTCCATTTTGCATTTAGGAACCTGAGGTGCAAAGCTTGGGGAAGCTTGCCCCCAACCTCACAAAGAGGAAATGAAGGACAGAGAGTGCTTTGAGGCTCCCAGTGGAGTTTCAAGGGTGTTTTAACCCATGAATTGGGTTATAAAATTCCACAATTGTTTAGGACAGAAAGTTGAAAATAGCTGATGGTCCAACTTGGAAGAAAGGGGTGGGAAGGGCTGCAGGGAGGCAGGGTCTGCAGACAGCCTGGGCTCCCAGCCAGAGGGAGAGCCCCAGGAGGACTGGCAAGGCCTGAGAGAGTGCAGATTACTTGGGCCTAAGGCCACCACCAAGACAGGACTGTGGGAGGATGGAGGCGGTTGAAGGGGAGGCCCAGAACTGGTCTGGAGAATCCTGGTCTAGACTGAAAAGATTAGGAGAGGCCAAGAACAACAAACTCATCCCCATGTGGGCCAGCAGAGCCTTAAAACTGGTGCCCTCCAAAGCAAGGCCGGCTTAGGTGGCACAGACCTGTCCCTGCCCACTCCAACACCTGCTCCCTTGGTCTCCCAACCCTGGGAATCCCACAGTGGGACACCTGGCATTGAATAGCCATTCCTTCTGCTTTCTTCCACTTTACCCCCCCCCTCCACTCTCCCTTATCTTCGACTGTCCCTCCCCCACAAGCCCTAAAGAGCAAATTCCTATCCTGACCATGAAGATTTGCTGGAATCTGGGAGGCCTGGGGATAAGGGAGAAGATGGGGCCAGAGGAAAGAGGGAGGCAGAAGGAGGAGCCAGAAGAGGGGGCAGAAGGAGGGTGCAGTGTTGGGGACTGAGGAAGGATGAGTTCCTGACAGGGGTGGAGGGAAGAGGGAAGACTGGTAAGATGAGTGGCCCCAGAACTTCCTGGGCTTCTGGAAAGATCTGGGGTGCAGGAACAGAAGGAGGGTAAGAGGCAGGTCAGAATTGGGCGTCCTCGATTCCCCTGTCCTCCCCTGCCCTACAGAGGGACATGTAATACAGCTGAGGGCCCAGCCTCTGTCAGGGAAAGGGCATGATGGGGAAGAACAGGGACCTTCCCAGGCTGCGGAGTACTCAGGTCTCCCAGGGGAGGGCAGGCCTTGCCCAAAGTTGAGTGTTGGGGCTCTGACTGGCTCGAGGTGGGTTTCTGTAGGAGGCTGGAGATGAGTCACGCCTTCTCCCATGCCTCGGGGTTGCGAGTGGGCGTGCTGAGTCACCATGTGCTGTCCTGCGTGTCTGGGGCTGTAGATGGAGCTTGTGGGTGACAGGTTCAAGGATGCTGCTTCTGTGCACTGCGAGGGGCCTCCAGGGCTGGAGGAGCCAAGCTTGTGCCAAGTGTGCTCTTCAAATATGCCAGCATACCTGTGTGCACTAAGTCCTCTGTGCCACCTCATCCATTCCATGTCTGTGCCTCTGTGAGTCCTCCTGAAATCAAGTGTGTGCCAGAGTGTGTCTGCATGTGTGGGTGTGTGCATACAGGGACAGTGGGGGGTTATCTGTCTATAGCAACAGGACCTGACCCTGCAAATATGGGGAAGGATGGAATGGGGGCCACCGTGTGCACCCATGTGCTCCAAATGCAAGCAAACTCCAGTTCCTGAGTTTCCAGCTGTCCCAGCTAAACTGTGTACAGATGTGCACTCCTCAGCTACTGCCATAAACAGACCTCCCAGGATTTTTCCAGAGGAAATGCAGAAATATTTTGGTGTCTGCTCTGGGCAGTAGAAAAGAGAGTGGGGATGGGGCTTGAGGAGAGGGCTTCAAACCTGAGGGAACTGAAAAGGCAAGTGCAACCCCCAAAAGCCATCAGGGGATGGGGAGGGGGGTGCACCGATGGCTTCCAGCTGTGGGGTCTTCACAGCTGGGGGAGGGCCTAACTGCCAGGGATGCTGGCCCCACAGAGCCCTGGCCACAGCTGCTCCACCTTCCCTGTCCCCGTCTGCACCTCGGCCCCTCATTGGGGGTCGGGGGGGTTCACCACAGGCACACAGGCATCCCAGCCACTGCCACACCATCACCCAGCCAAACACAGCATGCACACCACAGCAGCCCCCAGCCCCCATGCACATCACCACTGCGTTCACATATACATTCACTCAGCCTCTCACACACCTACACTCACTGTTCAGAACCACACTCAGCACACCAACACCCCCACTGCACACATGCTCGAAACCACAGCCGTCCCACAGCCATCCCACACCCGCCCCTACACCTTATCAAAGTACATGTCCCAGGACAACCCTCCCCCATCACACACACACACAGAGCTACACAGTTCAGAATTTTCGAAGCCAAGGAAGAGGCATTGTGTTGTTTTTAGCCCCCTCATCAAAGCAAACCATTTAAAGGTTTAAAAGAAGGTTGCCAGGCACACCTATAATCCCAGCAACTCAGGTGGCTGAGGCAGGAGGGTCACAAGTTTGAGGCCAGCCTCAGCAATTTAACAAGGCTCTAAACAACTTAGCTTTCCTAACTTAAAAAACAAAAAGGGCTGAAGATGTGGCTCAGTGGTTAAGCATCCCTGGTTCAATCTCTACTATCAAAAAAAAAAAAAAGAATGGGACACATCCCTGACCCTGGGTTTACTTTAACCCACCCATCACTGCCCCCACCCGCTGGGGAAATGGATTCTTCCATTCAACTGTACCCCATCCCCAGGCCTGATCCTCACCAGGGTTAGAAGTAGCTCTCTTTTCAGTTAATGACCCTGGGGCTCAGCCCTTGTAGCTCTTCTCCCTTGAAGGAAGAGAGACCGTTGCACGGTTTCCCTGATAAACCCCATCGAGCAGCAGCTCCGTGCATTGGCATGTGCCAGGCGAGAGGGAGGTACAGGCTTGCTCTGGCCCTGCGCTCAGCTCTGCAGCAGGGGTGGATGCTGCCTACAGAACAGGACACTCTATACCTTCCCTCAGAGGAAAGGGAACAAAGTGGTCTGGAGTCCAGTGTGGGGTGGGGGGAACCTGCCAGACCAGGAGTTGTGGTAGGCGGGCTTCCTGGAGGAGGTGGCCTCTGGGAGGCCTTAAGCAACATGTATCTGTGCAGATCAGGGAGTAGGGAGCAGAATTGGAGCTCATTCCAACCCCACAGAACCCCCTAGCACATCCCCCTGTTTTATTGTATTCGCAGCACATCTGAATTCATCTTATTTGCATATCTGTTTTTATCTGTCTCCACCCCTACAGTGAAAGCAAAGGTTTCCTGTGCCTTGTCCACTGCACTTAATGCCTGTGTCTCCAGCTCCTAGAAAAGTGTCTTGGGTCCAGGCACAGTGGCGCACCCCCGTAATCCCAGCAGCTTGAGAGGCTAAGGCAGGAGGATCGCAAGTTCAAAGCCAGTCTCAGCAACTGTGAGGTGCTAAGCAACTCAGTGAGACCCTCTCCTCAATACAAAATAGGGCTGGGGATGTGGCTCAGTGGTTGACAGCCTTTGAGTTCAATGCCCGTTACCCTCCCCCAAAAGAAGAGTGTCTAGGGTTCTTTAAGGGGAGGGAGGGAGGAAGGAAGGATGGGAGGCAAGGAGGGAGAAAACCCCATGTGCCAAAGCTTGGGGATCTGGAGGTCAGTGTGGCAGAAGTAAGAGGGTGGCGGGCCTTGAAGGTCAGGCTGTGGAAGGGGACTCAACATCCTGCAGTGGGAGCCACAGGGTATATGAGCAGGGGAGTCATGTGTACAGACCAGTGTATCCCAGGCCTAGCCAGTCAGTGCAAAATCCCCTTGGCCATGAGACATCTGGTCTCAGATGTCCCCAGCTGATAGGCAAACACTATATAGTAACAGGATATATGACTTTTAGCATTGAAGTTCCTACATGAACCTATTATAGCATTACAGTTTACATTATAAGGGTGGGGACAGATAAAAACAGATGATCAGATAAACAGGAAAAGTTCAGATACACCTTCTCTCCTTAGCTTCACCCTCAGGTCAGCCAGTGGGAACCAGTCCCAGATGGAAACTGGTTATGATGTAAAGGTCTAGTTTTGGGGGATCATTTAAGGTACATGCAAAGAGTGAGGGTCCAATTCATAAGAGGGAGGTGGCTTGATCACTCCTCCCTTCCCAGGAGCCTCCTTTACCCTTTTGGGGTGTGGACAAAGCCAGAAACCAGGCCTAACTCTTGGTAGAGAAAAGCGTACTTGGTTTTAGGACCAAAGACTAGGTGACTTTCACAAGTGACTGGGACAGACAGAGACTAATGAAAAGGGTTTTGTGAGCCACCTGCTGCCCACTTTCCAAAGCTGGTCAGGATGAATGCTCTGGGAGGTTTCATCTGGAACTGTCTCCAGTTGGAGGAGGGCTTTTATCTCCTATCCCGCTGTCCTGGGAGGGAGGCCTAGCAGTGCCAATCAGGAGCTCCAGGGTTTTGTATGGGCTTTTAGCAGGGCTGTTCTGGGTAAGCTGAGCTCATGGCCACCTCAGCTGCCCCAGTGGAACCATCTGAAGACTCTCCCGCCCTCCAACCCCCAGGCCTAGAGCCCACAGCTTGAAGCCTCATTGGAGCGACAGCCCTATCTGCAGATCCCCAGCCCTGGGCAAGGAGGAGGGATCCTGGACTCTGGTTGGACCCACAGAGACACCTCTGGAGCAGGGTATCTGGTACCTCTATTGGAGTCTCAGGATCCTGGAGAAAAGGACACAGCAGGAGAGGGATCCAGCTGGAGAGCATGGTAGGGCTGGGCGTGGGCTGCACTGGACAGCTCTGCTACTGTGAGCAGCTCAGCTCCACCTTCTGCACCTCAGTGACCTCATCTGCAAAATGAAGAAGTCATGGCCACTCTGCCTCCTTCAGAAGGATGCCAGGAAAGGGAAGGGGTGTGTGCTGCACACATGGAGACCACCAGGCCTTTCCCTCCTCTCTGTGGCACATAGTGTGGCAGCACAAGGGATTTGAAAGGCCCTGTGTTCAGAATTAATTAGGAGGTTCTTGCTCTTGACAACTGCCCAGGGCCTGAGTCCCAACTCCTCCATTCACCATGTAGGTGACTGTGGACCTGACCCCTCAGCTCTCTAAGACCCTGAGACCGTCCTCATGGTTGTTTGTTTGTTTGTTGTTAGTTTGTTTGTTTGTTTTTGGGTTTTTTGTACCAGGATTGAACCCAGGGATGCTTACCACTGATCTACAACCCCGGCCATTATTATTATTATTATTATTACTACTATTAATATTATTATTTTAAATTTTGAGATAGGGTCTCACTAAGTTGCTGAGGGCCTCACTAAGTTGTTGAGACTGACTTTGAACTTGTGATCCTCCTGCCCCAGCCTCCTGCTGGGATTACAGGCGAGTGTAATCTCACTGGGATTACAAGCGAGTGCCACCATGCCTGGTGAATCCCCTGGTCTTTGAGGTGGGAGGAGCAAGGGTTGGTGCCCAGGGATTGCTAAAATGCTTTCACATTCTGCCTTTGTTCCCTGGGGCCTCCAGGGACTCCTGGTTCCAAATCCTCCTTCTGTCCCATCTCACTCTGGGGAAGAGGAGACTGGGCTCCCAGTGGTGAGCGCACTGACAGGCTGCAGCTGAGGATAGCTTCAGGTGGGGACAGAGGCTCACCAAGTGGCAGGGACAGCCAAGATGCAAAGCGCACCTTCCACTGCTGCTTGTGTGAATGGGCAAGAGATGGAGGCTGAGGGGCCAATGGGCGGCTGCTCTGGGTTCTGGGGCTGCGCATCCTCTGTTCAGTCCTTCAGTTTCCTTCACCCATCTGCTTATAGGGCACACTCAGAGAGCCACTGTGTGTGCCGAGCACAGTTGGAATAAAGACATGAGTGCATTCACAGCCTCTTGGGAGATGTAAACA
The DNA here is from genome assembly GCF_021218885.2 of Marmota monax. Taxonomy (NCBI): domain Eukaryota; kingdom Metazoa; phylum Chordata; class Mammalia; order Rodentia; family Sciuridae; genus Marmota; species Marmota monax. The sequence continues at coordinate 3,639,280 of NW_026695234.1, read as the reverse complement.
GAGAGTTCCCACACAGCATGAACAGTGCTGGGACAGCAGCCTCGCAGGGTGCTCTGCAAGTACTGGGTGCCACTGTGTGTGTGTCGGGGAGTGTCTGGAAGAAGAGCCTGAGCACAGCCAAGTGGGAATGCTCTCCCCCCCAGCCCTTGTAGTCGGCTTGCTGAGATGATGAGAAAATACAGAAATTGCTTGGTGTCCAACAGCTTAGGGGGTGGTAAGAACAAAATACCCGAGAGAAAGGTTACTGGATGGGATAATTAATGTTTTGCTACAAAGGAAAATATTAGTGTGTGTTGCTCAGCATGCAAACACCTCAACTAACAAAACGGCTCAGAGAAAACAAGCAGAACAGCAGGATTTTTCTCACAAAGATTAAAAAAAAATATAAGGAAGAGAAGAGACAGCAGTCACAAACATATTCCCACGACTGGAAGAACATTCCCCACCAGGTGAGGAAACCGAGGCCCAGCTCAAGTATGGGTCTGGGAGCTCAGTGGTAGAGCTCTCACCCATCATGTGTGAGGCACTGGGTTCCATCCTCAGCACCACATAAATACATACATACATACATACATAGATAAATAAATAAATCGTGTCCATTTAGAAATATATATATATATATATATATATATATATATATATATATATATATATATATAAAATTGTGTATATATTTAATTATATATATATTTTAAAAATGGGTCTTGCTGCTGCCCCTTCCTGCATGACATCAGCCCTTGGCACACAGACCTGCCCTTGCTCCTGTCATCCTGGTTACTGGGGCAAGGAGTTTTCTTCACACATTAGTTGAACATCCTAAGGGACAAGAGTCTTTCTTTTTCTTTTTGTGGCTCTGGGGATGGAAATCAAGGCCCTGTGCATGTTAGGCAAGCACTTTGCCACTGAGTGACATCACTAGCCACCTGAGCCCTGGGCACAGAAGATTTCCAATTGGCGGGGTACACTCAGCAGGTGTTACTTCTAGACACCTGCCTTCTCCCCGAGGGAGTCTCATCTTCTCAGGGAAGGCTGCATATCTCCCAGCTCATGTCCCCAGGGGAAGAGCTAGCTTAATAAGAGAAAGTAAAAGAGTTATATTTGTTTCTCTGTGTGTGAGCTATAAGCATGTGTTCAGAATCTCCAGGTGATGGGATGAACCCCCAAAAGCCACTTTTTGAATTGATGCCAAAGCTGACTAAGAGCTGCCAATGAATGCTAAACAAACCCACGAGAACCAAGATGGCACCTGCTTGGTTTGTCTCCAGACTTGCAGCTCTTCCCCAGGTGCAGTTCCAAGGCCACCACTCCTCAGGAGGACTCCAGCATTAGACTCCGATCTAGAATTAAATGTGTGAAAGTAGAATCAGGTTGGGATCTCCAGAGACAAAACTTTAGGAAGAGCCTTCTTTCTACTCCTATCTCCAGAGAGCTCTGGGGTTGGCCTGAGGGAAAGGCTACAGACAGGCTTGTGGCTGTGGCAGCAAGATGCTGACCTTGAACTCACCCTGACTACTACCAAATCAGTCCCAGAGTCCAGGCAGTACTCAACTGTGTGGGGACCAGATGGAGCATCAGATAGCCAGAAAGGTCCAGGGGTCCCTTACTTTTTACTGGGCCAGGACTGGGGCTGGGTCTTGCCAACCTTTTGTGCTCAAGGGAGACTCAGAGCCAGCAGTCCCTGCTGTATGGGGCCTATAGAAAGAGGTTCAATTGGCCACTGTGGCTGCTCCTGGCAGGGGCTGATGGTGTCTGTAGCTCTGGCTCTGAGACCTGTGGTCACCCTGAGGTGTTCCTCCACCAGAGTTGCCTGCTCCCTCTCTGGCCATCAGCGTGTCACATATGGTCACCATTCTCCCCTCCTTGCTTCCCCCTGTTTGCATGCCAGGTGTGACACCCTTCTCATGGGTGTTTATGTCACTATGGGAACACAACAGGCAGGTCTTTAGCCTGCTGAGTTTTCCACTGTGGACCCCTCAGGTCAGGGTCAGGGATTCTGCCACATTCCATAGAGTGGACAGTGACTACAGCATGTGCCCTCAAAGTCAGAGTGGTCCTGGATTCGGGTCTCAGCTTTGTTCGACGCTATGTGATCTTTTTTTGCCCCCCAGTACTGGGGATTGAACCCAGGGCCTCTCACATGCTAAACAACTGCTCTGCTACTGAGCTAGCCCCTAATCCCTTTTTATTTTGAGACAGGATCTTGCTTTTACCCAGGCTGGCCTTGAACTTGTGGTCCTTCTGCCTCTGCCTCCTAAGTAGCTGGAATTATAGGCATGCACCACTGTACCCAGCCTACTATGTGATCTTTTTTTTTTTTTAATATTTTTTTAAATATGGTGTGTGATTTAGTTGTTGATGGACCTTTATTTTATTTATTTGTATGTGGTGCTGAGAATCGAACCCAGTGCCTCATGCATGCTAGGCAAGCGCTCTACCTCTGAGCCATAACCCCAGCCCCCTACTATGTGATCTTGACAATTGCTTTAAACTTTCCCCAAGAAGAAACAGCAAAAAATGTTTGTTTCATAGATTTGTTTTATTAAGAGAGACCATCTCAATAACAAATAAACAAGCAAACACATCTTGTTAATGTTAGCTCCCTTCTTAACTCAGTCTCCTAGAAATCAGACTTTAAGAGGTACATATGCATTTATTGGGTGAACCCCTGTGGGGGAATGAAGGGAGCAGGCCTGGGTTGGAGAGAAGCTGGGCTACTGCAGTTGTGGCCAAGGACTTGGCCAACCCTTTGCAGAGCTCTGGAGCTGGGGAGGGCCTGCACAGAGGTCCTGCACTAAGGCAAGGGGACTGAACCTTTACTCCCCAAAGCAGCTGTCATTGGATGCAAGGTCCCCTACCTTGAGGGGGACATAACCTTGGGCAATGTAGTTCCCTTAAGCTAAGGGCCATTCCCAGGGGACGGAGCTGTGGGCCTTCTCAGTCATCACTGTGCAGTTGGGGCCATGAGTATCTCCATCGCAAAGGACATTCTTGGCCAGGCACCCAGATACTCACTGCAACTTCTGTTCTCTCTCCCTCTACTCCAAACCTAATACCAGTTTCTGAGAAGTGAACTCAACTTCCTTTAGCTGGGAACAAGAAGCCCACATTCCTGTTTGGGTCCAAACCCTTGCATTGAAGTGTAGATTTAGACAAGTCTTTTCATTTCTTCTGCCCACAGCTTTCTCCTTTTTAAATAGGATCTCACGACCCCTCTGCCTTCCTCGGGGGGGGGGGGGGGGGGGGGGGGGGAGGTAAAATGCCCTAATGCAAACTGTGAAGTGCTTGGACACCTACGGCATCATTACAACATGGAAACCTCACACAACACAATGTCTAAAGCAGTCCTAACCCCTGTTTATTCTTTTATGTGTCTCCTCAGTCCATTCCTTCCTGTCAGGCTGTGTCCTTTTGAAAGGTGAAGGAAATAGATCTCCCTCACCAGGGACTCATCCTGAGGGACCTTCCTGGAAGGCCCCGGAAACCACTGTTCCAGGTCTGGTGAGAAAAGTGATGGGTGTGTGGTCAGTAGGGCCGGAGCCCTGGATGCTGCCCTTGGAGAGAAGGTTGGACTCAGAACTGGCTTTCACAAGAGGTGAGGGCATGGGGTGTCAGGATAAGAGACTGTGGGTCCCAGGGGCAAGAGTGTTCCCTCTGAGTCCTGGTTGATTGGTTGGCCATGTCCTGGTGGGGAAGCAGGTGGCCTCCCCTCCTCACTTCACCCCTGCTCCTACCCCTCAGGAAGTCTCAGCCTCCTCAAGGAGTAAGCCCCAGAAGCATCCTCATGAATTGCAGGACTGTCTCTACCTGCGTGTGTGTCTCCCCGGCCATCCACAGTGGGGAAGGTCATGCTCTCCTCCCCAAGCCAGCCTTCTGGGCATCATTTCTGGATGTTTCAAAGCCTAGTTTTATTGCTTTTCCTTTCAATTGATTGTGCTGGACTCTTGTCACAAGCACTAGAGAACAAAGCCTGTTGTCCCCTAGTTGAATCATAGACCATTTCACCCAATTTAATTTCTGCATTCCCACGCCCAATCTCTTTTTCTCTAAGCCCTTTTGGTTGGGAGGAAGGAGGGATGAGAGAGGCCCTCAAAGAAAACGCAATCTCTAACACCAGTACCCTCCATGGCAGCAGCTCCCAAACATGGGTATGCACGAGAATTGCCGGGGGAGTTTGTTAAATACACAGATGGTCATGCCCACCCCGCAAGTCTTTGATGCCTCTTTGGCCATCAGCATGTCACATATGGTCACCATTCTCCCCTCCTTGCTTCCCCCTGTGTGACACCCTTCTCATCGATGTTTATGTCACTATGGGAACACAACAGGCAGGTCTTTAGCCCACCCTGCAAGTCCATATTTCACCAAGCACACCCTTCAGCTGCCAGCTCTTTGCACAGCTGTGACTGATGGCCCCTGAGGGTCCCAATTGATTTGAAAGTCTACACACCCACACGGTGGAGTCTGCCTAAGCCAGTTCTTTGCTGCAGCTGCAAGTCTACAATGATGGAGCAAAAGAAGCCTGAATTTGCCAGTCGCGGAGGCACATGCCTGTAATTCCAGGGCCTCAGGAGGCTGAGTTCAAAGCCAGCCTCAGCAAAAGTGAGGCGCTAAGCAACTCGGTGAGACCCTGTCTCTAAATAAAATACAAAGTAGGGCTAGGGATGTGGCTCAGTAGTTGAATGCTCCTGAGTTCAACTTCCTGTATCCCCGCCCCGCCCCCCAAAAAGGCCTGAATTCGAACAAGACCACTCTAGAGAAGTGGTTCTCAAAGTGCATGACATTGGAAATGCAGATTCTTAGGCCTCCTCTCAGATTTGCTGAAACAGGGCTTCTGCTGATGTGGGGCTCCCACGGCGGGGCCCACCATGCATGATTTAACAAGCACTCAAGGGACCCTGAAGCACACTGATACTCAAGGCCAAGAGGAAGGCTGAAGGAATTCTCTGGCCTGCTCATTCTCCTTCATTCACACTTTCAGGAGAACATGATTGCCTTCAACCTTCCTCGGAATGGGGTGGCCACTAGCACCCAGGGCCTGAGAGCAAAGGTGGGGTGGCCTCCCAGCCTATGTCTGAGGTTCCTGGTGTAGGTGAGGAGGAGGGAGTCTAGAATGATCCCAGGAGAAGGTTCTAGAATGCAGCCTGCCTGGGGTTCCCAGGGAAGGAGAGACCTGGGCTACACCATAGACCCTAAAGCAAAGGGGTGGTGCTTCCACTACAGACAGCACACTCTGCCCTCTCCACTCCAAACCCGGCCTCCCACCAGTGTTTCACTTCCTAGGAGGAAAAAAGCAACACCCATACTCAGTCCTGGAAAGTTAGGTGACTGTCCTAAGGTCCCTCGGCGACTAACTCCAGAGTCAGGCACAAAGGAATTCAGGCACGGTGGCACAGCACTTGCTGAAGCAAGAAGATCACAATTTTAAGGCCAGCTTCAGCAACTTAAGCAACTTGACTAAAAATTAAAATCCTGTCTAAAAATACAAAGGAAGGGTGTAGCTCAGTGGTACAGCACCCCTGGGTTGAATTACCAGTATAAGGAAGGAATGAAAGAAGGGAGGGAAGGAAGGGAGGGAGGGAGGGAGGGAGGGAGGGAGGGAGGAAGGAAGGAAGGGAGGGAGGAAGGGAGGGAGGGAGGGAGGGAGGAAGGAAAGCTGAAAATAAATCTGTTTCTGGGCAGTGATGGGGTGGGGGGACCTGGGAATCATTTAGTCACTCAACAATTCGTACCTGCACACCACCAGAAATGGTCTGTGCTTTCTACTTGGGTTTTCACATCAAGCTTTGGTGGGCGACCTTTCCGGTTCTCTATTGAAGGAAAATTGAGGCTTCCTTTTTCTTTCTTTCTTTTTTTTTTTTTGTTTTTGTTTGTTTTGTTTTTTGTTACTGAGGATTGAACTTAGGACTCTCTACCACTGAGCTACCCACCCAGCCTTTTTTAAATTATTTTTTTAAACTTTGAAACAGGGTCTCACTGAGTTGCTGAGGCTGGCCTCAAACTTGTTGTCCTCCCACCTCAGCCTCCTGAGTCTCTGGGATTACAGATGTGTCCACCATGCCAGGCTTAAACTGAGGTTTTTTAAAGTAGAAGCAACTCTTCCAAGGCCCACAGCTTGGAAGCAAGTAGTAGAGACAAGATATGAATTCGGGTGATGGGTTATAAACCCAGAGACTGACCCCCAGATGTCTGATCACAGGAGAACTGACAAAACCTTAATGGCCAAAGCCAACAGCTTCTCTTGTCCCTGGGAAAGCCCCTAGTCATTCCCCCAAGGACAAAAACCAACTCTGATTCCTAGTGCCAGCCTCAGCCCAAGAGAATGTGCAGAAAGGGCAGAGGACAATCAACTGTAGGCAGGGCTTTGGCTGTGCCCTTTGGATTCACTAGGCCCTAGGGCCTGGCTCAGAACCCCCATCCCCCTCCTCTGGCCTTAGCTCCTTCCCCACCCCCAGTTCAGCACAGCCTTGGGCAGGGAGGGCCCCACCATTAGTTCCAGACACCACGTCTCCTCTATTTATGGTTTTTTTCTTTGCTTCTGCGGTTCTCCCTGGATGAATGCCCCCTTTCCCTGGATTTACAGCATCCTCCCGAGGTGGGGTTGATGTCACTTTAATGAGAGTTACAGCTGCCTTGGACTGTGACTTCTGCATTCCAATTTACTGCCTGGCCTCAGAGCCCAGCAGGGCTTCTCCCAGGCAGGGAGGGGTGGCTGCAAGCTGGCCCTGGGATGGGGTGGGGGCTGAGGAACTGCAGCCTCCCCTGCCTCCAGAGACACCCCACCCCCAGCTCTGAACTGGGGCTCCAGGCTCTTTGGTGGATCTCCAGCAAGGGGGGGGGGGGGAGTTGTGCAGACTTAACCCTATAAATCTGGGAAGAGAAAGTTCAAAATTTTTCCAACCCCACCCCCACCTCACTCCGCCCCACCTTCCACCCCCTGAGAATCAAAGTTTTGAGGCAGTGGACTGAGGGCTGAAGAAGGTGGGGGCATTCACAGAAAGCCTGTTGTTCCCTAGTTGAATCCAGATGTGGAGAAGAGAGGGGGAGTCGGGAGAGGGAGAGTGCGCCGGAGGCAGCCTGAGGGAGGATGGGAGAGGAGGAGGGAAAGGGGAAAACATAACTTCCTGCCAGAGCCAGACTCTGGGACCCCCCCCCCCACCTACCCACCCACCCAATCCTTTCTGCATTTCAAGGCTTTCTCCTTGGAATCTCCAAGTATAACCCCGAATTGCCCTCCATTGTCTCTAATTAATAAATTCGAGGTGATATTGTCAATGGATCACGTACATAAGTATGGAAAAAAACTGCTGCCATTTGTAGAGAATTTACTCAGTAACTATAGCTGTGCAGCTGAGGCCAGGCTCTGCTACAGACCCTTGGGAAAGCCACTGCCTGACCCTGGCCTAGGGACAGAGTGGAGTATTTCACTTAATTCTCATGATAATCCAACAGAATAGGAATCTTTACATCCATTATACTAAGAACCAAAGCTTTAAAAAGTTAGTTAAACCGCTTGTCCAAGCCACTGCTAGAAAGTGGCAGGCCCGGCTCAGAACTGGCCTGTGGGCTCCACAGCCCTGCCATGCCACCCATTCTGGAGTTAAAGCACTTACCCATCTCTCAGCAAGTCAGACATCTGAGGGAGGGTGACTGAGGCCTATCAGTTCCAAGAAACCTGCAGTTTGCTCAGAGTGGCCCCACACTCACGCCTGGAAATAGGCTCCTGGGACAAGACCTTGGCCCCTGTGTTACTAATGGTCCAGCCGGGAAAGCCCCTGTTCCCCTTTAGGTGGGAGGAGTCCAGGGCAAAGGAGACCAGCACTACCCAGGAGGGCACAAGGTGACAGGTCTCCCAAAGGCTGGGGACATGGAGAGGAGAAAGGCCTGTGCCCACCCTGCCTTATCTCCCCAGGAACAGGAAGTTCATGATAAGGTCCAAAGTCACAGCTGGGAGAGGGAGCTGAGGTCTGTTGCAGGGTGAATGTCTGCACTGCCAGCGCCTCTGCTGGACCCAATCTAGAGGCAAATACCTGGCCCTGGGCAAGAGGCCTAGGGGGCTACGCAGGGCTGTGTGGTCATAGCAGGCTCTGGAGAAAAGAGTTTAGATTTTGGAGTCAGACGGCCTAGATGTGGCCCTAGTTCTGCCACTCTCCAGTGTAACCTTGGCCTAAAGCCTGTGTTGTGCTTCACTTTCCTCCTCTGGGCAAGGTGGGAAATAATTGTCCCCTCTGCTGAAGTCAGGCGGGACAGAAGTGTGCTGCTGCAGTGGAAGGTGCTCAGGAGCTGTGGGCTGTTCTCTATTCTGTCCCCTCCCCTCCAACTCCAGGCCTCAGTCTCCTTGTGTTTATTCTGGGTAGAAAGATCCTTTTGAATAAAACCACTTGGTTCCCCCAGACCTCTCATTCTAGGGACCCAAGGGATCATAGAGGTATTAATTAGCAAAGCCTCAAGACAGGCCCAGACGGAGAGGGAGCCTCGTTAACGTTAATTGGTACCATCAGATCTTTGCCCAGTCAGGAGGGAACAGTGCATGCCGGGTAGCCTCTCTGCCCTCCGGGTTCACAATCTGCCCAGGACTGTGCACCCAGAGCAGCTGCAGTATAGTGGGCAGCTCCTGCCTCCCTCGCCCCTTGCAAGGCTCACCCTGTGAGAAAGATAGCCAGGGGACAGCAAAGGACAGGGCTACCATCACCTATGCAAGGGTCAGGACCGTGTTCTTGGGTCATACAACATTCTTTGAATGTAACCATGATGGGGGCCTTTTACTGTGTACCAATATCAAGGGCTGCACCTGGGAGGAGATGCCAGTAGAGCAGTGGTTCTCAAAACTAATTTAATGAGCCTAGGGATCCTGTTTAAAATGCATAGTCATAAGCAATGCCCTGGGTGACTGAATCCAGGAACCAGTTTTTTTGTTGTTTTGTTTGGTGCCTCTGCCACTGGGCTACATACACCCTCAACTCCCAGGAACCTGTGTTGGTAACAGCTCTGCAGAACACACTTTAAGTCACACAGGAATGACATTTGTATGTCCAATATTACTTAGTGCCAAACCATGCACACCATAGCTATGCAAGAGATGCTGGCTGATAGAATGAATGAGGGAGAGGGGAAGTAAAAGCCTAAGAGACTATGAATGGTTCTGTAGAATCTGGGTGCAAGATCAGTCTTCCTCCAGGATTCCCTCTCAGGGAAGAGGTGGACCCTTTATCTCTAGTCCATTCCCTTTTGTGGTTGGGACAAGACTTTCCTACTGAAGTTGCAAGTTGCTGTCTAAATTCTAAGGAAAGTTTAAGTTTGAGCAGAAGAAACACCATAGAGTCATTCTCCCACCTCATACCCAGGCTGAGAGGTCAGGGATCCCTGAGAATTCTACTTGCACAAAAATGCAAATATACACAAAGGGTTACCTATAACTCCAGAGTTCTCGGCCCTGTAGCTCTCTGGGGCTAAGGATCCTTGCAGTGGTGTCCTTTGATCTGTGAGTCACTTTTAATAGTAGGGAGCTGGACAAAGGGGAGGGAAGCTCAAAGGAGGGTCAGGTGCACAAGGGAGGGGCTGCCAGGACTTTGCCCCTAGGGGTTGGAAGTCAAGGTTTATCCCACCCAAGGTCTTGGGTTTGAAAACTACTCTGGTCCCCTCTGACCAGTTCAAGGGCCTCCTGAAGTTAGTGTACCCTACTTCCTGAGGAAGCAAAAAATAAAAAAATAAAAAAATAAAAAGGAAATCATGACTGCGCCTTGCTCAAAGGTTTGTCTGGGATTTGCTAAGATTTCATGAAAAACTTATGATAGTCTCCTACAGAATCTTAACACATATAAACAATTTCTATTATGGGCCACACTCTTCTGATTTGCACTATATATATATAGGTAAGAGATCTTGCATTCAAATTCTCAGAACCATTCATAGTCTCTTAGTCTTTTACTTCTCCTCTCCCTCATTCATAGGTAAGAGAAGCTGTCCACAATGAGGACAAGGTGGAAATTTTACATTTAAGTCAAAAAGAACTGTATTGTACATGAGAAAGAACTTTCTAGTTCAAAGCTGGCTGAGATCTGATATTTGTAACTGAGTCCCCTCGGGACAGTATGGGGTATTTTTTTCTTCCAAACATTAAAAAGAGAGATGGGGTAGGGGGCTTCTAGATATAAACCTGGCTGGAGGTATGGATTATGCCATAGGCTTCAATCTCTGCAAAAAGCATCAGAATCACAATTCATAGTCTCCTTTTAAATATTTTCTACAAGATCATATAGGAGAAAAATAATAACAACGATTAGAGTAAGCTGTCGACTGTTTATACCGTGGTGCGCTCTATAAGACACTTATCTAATAAATGATGTATCTATTAAAAATGATATGTAGACTACACTAAAACATGGAAATACATGTATGAAATCACACTGAGAAAAGGAGAACAGGAAATACAAGACACACAGTGATACTTCATTAAAGCCACAAAGCTACGGAGATCATTTGAAATAAAAATTGGCTGGTTTTAGTCTCTCAAACCCATTACTTGCATTAAAAAAAAATAGTATGAATAGGCAGAGCACAAAGGATTTTTACACAAGTGAAACCATTCTATATGATACAATAATGACACATTTGTCACAAAGGGTGACACAATGCACAATGATAGATCGGACCCTAATGTGAACTGTGAACTTGGGGTGTGTCAACATAGGTTCATCTGCTCTAACAAATATGTCACTCTTGCTGGGGATGTTGAGGGCGGCGGAGGGGGGGCGGGACTCAAAAGGTACATGGAAACACTGTACTTTTCATCCCAATTTTGCTTTGAACCTAAAACTGTTCTAAAAAATAAAGTCCATTTTTCAAAAATTTTAAGTCCTCTTGAGATATTAATTAGAAATGCACTCAATGTATGCATATCTTTTTAGCATAATAATCAATAAACATGGTATTATATTTCCATTTGAACAGAAAAATAAAAGAACTTTTTTAAAAAAGTAAACATAGGGCTGGGATATAGCTCAGTTGGTAGACTGCTTGCCTCACATGCACAAGGCCCTGGGTTCAATCCCCAGCACTAATAATAATAATAATAATAATAATAATAATAATTAATAAATAAAAAGTAAAAAGATAGTGACAGAGCCTGATTTGGGAGGAGGGTGTTCCCTTTTCTATTAGATATGGAAGAGGGGCCTGATCCTCCCTCTGGGGTAATATTAAGCCCTTCTTAGACTTAGACTCTGATGATACCATCAGCCGGATAGCAATTCAGAGAAGTAAAAGGGACCCACAGCAACTGTGATAGGAAAAAGGAGACAAGTTCATGGCTCTGGCCAGATATGGCCCCTGTCCAGGATCTAGGCCCAACCTGCCCATACTCAGGTTGTCTCATACCAAGCCATAACATGCATTTCCATTTTGCAAGAGCAGTAAAAAACAGAACTGAAAATCCAATTGCTTTTTTTTTAATTTAAGTAATAAACTTCCTCGGGGCTTTGCATAAAAAATATTTAATAATTAAAATGTCATCAACACAAGGCACATAGACCCTGTCAGTTCTGTCCCCTTGCTGCATGTGGTCTAAGGTCTGCATTAGACCTTAGGGCATCAACTCTGCAGAGTAATGGGTGAGGCTCTTCTGTAAGTTCTCTGAGCATGAGTCCTAGTGATGGGACTGTGGGGACATGAAAGATAAGGACAGAAACTTATGCCTCCCTGTTCTGTATGTACTCTGTGTTTTCCAGGAGGCAGGAAGAACCCTGGAATCTGAAAGCAGCCTGAGATCCTCCATTCTGATGAAGTAGCCTAGCCTACCCTGGGAGGGCCCTCTTCTCCACGGACCGAATGACCAAGAAGATTCTCAGGGCAGACACTGCACCTTTGGTTCTCTCCCCCATAGCACAGTGCCAGGTACTTAGGGCTGTGGAAGGTATGGTTATTGAGCACCCTAGTTCAGGGCTAGTGCACAGGGCACCATGCTGGGCATGACATAGATACAAAGAGGAGCCAGGTCGAGCACACAGAGACTCTAAGAGAAGGAAGGAAATGGAAGCTCTGCACAGCATCTGAGGAGGAGATTAGGCCTAGCTTGAGAATGCCAGGCTTCCCATCTGAGTGGCACCACTAGCAGCTGGCCTCAGTTCTTTCATACCCTCTGGTTTCAAGTGAAAAGTACCTGAAGAACTACCAGAAAAGCAATCTTAAGACTTCTCCTGCAGGCTTCTCAATCCCAATTCATGGTACCCCCAACTGCCCTGTCCAGAACCAGGCATTGTCCTTGGCTCTTCCCTCTAACTCGCCCCCTTCTAAGTCCTAAGAAACATCAAATCCTACTTCTAGATTCTACAGCCCGAGCTGGAGCCCAGCACCTCCCTACACCCTGACTGCCATCCCCACGGTCCAGCCCACTATCACTTCCCATCTGGATGGCTACAATCCATTTCCACCATCTTCTTAAAATACGAGTTTGATCATGTCACCTGCTTACATAACACCTTTCAAAGACTGCTCACTGCTTTTAGGAAAACAAAACCAAACCCCAATGCTAGCCTTGCCTACAAGGTCCTGCATTGCTTGCCAAACTCTCTTGCTTAATTTCAAGCAACTGTTCTTTTTCAGCTTCTTGATCAAATTTCTGGCAAGTCCACCAGACTCAGGTCCTGTACACCGGTTGTTCCCTTTGCCTGAAACATTCTCTTTGCTGATCAATTCTGATTCATCCCCCCCCCCCCATGACTGAATATTGAACCCACAGCTTTGTGCATTCTAGGCAAGCACTCTACTACCAAGCTATCCCGGCAGCCCTTTCCAGTTTTTATTTTGAGTCAGGGTCTCTCCAAGTTGCCAAGGATAGCCTTGGACTTGTGATCTCCCTGCCTCAGCCTCCAGAGTAGCCTGATTTATCTTTAAAGTTTAGACTGTACCCAGCAAAGCCTTTCAAAGAAGGCCTCCTGGTCTAAGCTAAAGTCCCCTCTTATGCTCCATGGTACCAGTTATAGCAACTATAATTTTACTTTTGCCATAACTTTTTTTTTTTAACCCAGGGATGCTCTACCACTGATCTACACCTCCAGCCCTTTATAAAAATATTTTTAAATTTAAGACAGGAACTTGCTAAGTTGCCCAGTCTGGCCTCAAACTTGAAAACCTCCTGCCTCAGCCTCCCGAGTAGCTGGGATTATAGAATTGCACCACTGACCTTGGCTGATTTTGCCATAATTTTTCTAAATGCATGTTTCCCTTGCAGCTAGCAGTCCCGTTGCAGGATAAGGAATAGCTATGCCTGCTTTGATTCACTGTTGTGTCTGCTGCATCCGGCACAGTAACTCACTCTGTGCTACAAGACTGACTGACTGAATGAATGAATGAATGAATGAATGAGCATCCAGGAGGTGGAGCATGGAAGAACTAGCATGGAAGAGGGGATGATTAGGTTTGGGACCTGCCAGAGTCATGGGCCTGGGATCAATGAGTTCAGACCTGCCTTCACTTGCAGTTTAGATCATTCAGGTCTCCTTTTCCCTCTTGAAGGTTATTGATGCAGCCCCCCTCCATCTAAATGTCCCCCCACCTGGATTTCTGCCTGGGAAGAAGGGCTTCCCGTGGCCATCCTGCCTGCTTTTCCCTTTCCACTCTTCATTCCTCCACTGTTTCTCCAGCAGGTTTCTCATCACACCCTCGACTGATGTAACTATGTAGCCATGTGATTCCATAAACCTAATGTGCTCAGGCAGTGAAGTGTTTGGAGCTTTGTAGTGGGCCTTGAGAGATAGAGGATGAACCTCCCCACCCTATCCTGCCTTCTCCCTCAGACTCAAAGCACAAATTGCCTGCCCTATCTGCAGAGACCCAGTAAGGAAGGGAAGATTGTAACCCAAAGCAAATAGCCACCCTGGGAAAACATCAAGAAAAGTCTTTCCATGTTGCAAAGGCAAGCTGCCTCTCCTGCTGCCCCCATCTGCCCATAGAGGCCATTTATTCGATTTCCCTTTCACCCTTTTATATGCCCTGTCATCACCTGCTTTCCTGTCACAGGCTGTGAGATGGCACGGGGTTTCTCTTTCTACCAAATGGAGGCACACCCACACCAAAAGAAAATGGGAAGTGCCTCCCCAGGTTTTGCTGCCCACTTCCCAGTTTTAGAGATCTCAAACAGCATAAAACTGAAAGACCTAAAAAGTATAAAGGACAAACTGTTTATGAACAAGTGGTTTTCTATGCATAGAGGGGAAAACTGGCATGTGTAGTCAAACAGGGATTTAGTATTTGAGACAGTGAAAAAGAATTAACAGTTATCAAATAATAATAGCTACTATTAAGCAGGCCCATGCTTGAGGAACACTTTGAAGAGTGATTGATACACAATATTGCATTTAATTTCAAAATAACCCAGCAAGGAAAGCATTTACATGTCCATTTTACAGATGAAGAAAGAGGCTCACGGAATCACACAGCTCATGCCTGGCCAAGCTCCAAGCCTGAGATCCTGATGCCCTTGCTTTGTACCAGTACTAGAAACTGCTCTCCCAGGGCCAGTGGTGAAAAAGGAAAGGAAATTGGTTTATGGCATGGCAGAGGGCTCAAGATTAGACATAAAGAACTTTCTGACAATGAGGGCTGTTTGGTTGTAGTCAGGGTAATTAGGCTTGTTAGAGCTTTCCCTCCGAGGGCCTTTACATGCAAGATGAATGGATGCTTCTATGCCTGGGTGGTTTAAGGGAAGCGCTCTGTGTTCCCAGCACGGGGCTAGCCTGTTTGAACTAACAGCCTCACTGGGGATACAAGATTGCCACACATGAAACCGTTAGATAACAGGAAAAGATAGCACAGGATGTGTGCCCAAAATGGACTGGAAGAAAGCAAGGGTTACAGACAGGCAGAAGCTACTGTGGTTAAAAGCAAAGGCTTTGTGGTCAGGCAGACTCCCTGGCAAACACAGCTGGTTCTGCTACCTGTGTGACCTTGGGTATGTTACTCAACCTCTCTAAGCTTTGGCTTCTTAGTCATTAAAATAAGGCTAAGAATAAAACCTTTTGGGGAGGTGGGGGTTGCTAGGAAAATTAAATAAGATGACCCATGTAAAAGATCTGGCACAGAACCTGGATATAAGAGAATTAGTGGTAGCTGTTATAATAATTACTATTATTGTTTGAGTCCAGAGGCAGGAGAGAGCAGAGTGGTTTAGAGTTATAGATCAGTCAGTAGTTGAGAAAGTCTTGCTGAGAAACTTGAGTTCTGATCTGAATCTTGAGGACTTACATTAAGTTAAAAGGAAGGAAGAGTGACAGAAGTAGATGGGACTCATGGAATGGAGATTTCATTGTTCACTATCATTCTAAAAGAAAAATCCAACTGGACACAGTTGTACACACCTATAAATCCCAGCAATTCAGGAGGCTGAGGGAAGAGGATGGCAATTTGAGGCCAGCCTCAGTAACTTAGCAAGGCTCTCAGCAACTTAGTGAGATCCTGTCTCAAAATAAAAAACAAAAAGGACTGGGGATGTAGCTTAGCGGTAAAGTGCCCATGGGTTCAGTCCCCAAAACCAAACAAGAAGAAAGAAAGAAAAGGAAAAAAATGAACAAAAATCTGTTTTGATCTGTGGTCGAAGTAGAGAAAGAAGTTGATTATGGGCAAGAGGTTGAGGAAGAGGTGAGGTCTTCCACACTTTTTTCCAAAGTAAAGTTTGAATGGAGACAAAGCCTCAGAGACCTAAAAATGAAAGTGGACATCCAGAGTTCTTTGGCTACTTCTCTGGGTTCTTGGGGTATGTGCTGGGGCAGGGGAGGTCAGGGACCTGGAAACGTGGCTGAGCACAGAGCTGGTGATGGTGGGTGGGATAGGACCTGAAACGGGAAGTTAGAAAATAAGGGCAAGGCCCTTGATGACTGTGTGGCTGACTCAGGAGGGAAGACCTAGCTTTAAGGCAGTGTTGACATCTAGCATCCAGTCAGAGGGAGGCCAGTTTTGAGACCCTGAGCATCTCTCATCTTCAGTACTGTCAGCTCAGGGTGGGAGTCCCTGGAGGAGCAGTCCAGTTATTGTCTAGCAGTCTGCCTCATCTCCCCAAGGTGAAGATCAAGTGCTAAAGGGCCAGGTGGCTTCCCAGGAAAGATGCTCTGCATTTTAGATCCTTTATGTTTAACCTTCTGTCAAGTGCCAACTGTCACTCTTGATATAATCAAGTATCATATGGGCCCTTGTCAACAATGCTGAATTTCTGTTCTTTTCCCTAGGGTTTCAGTCTATAAGTGTAAATACCTAAAAATGTGTTTTTAGCAAGCATTCAAGTGATTCTTGAGGTAAGACAAATTTGGAAAACCATGAATTAGGTATAATCTCAAATCCCCTTCAGTCCTAAATTTAGGCAACAGAATGTAACAGGAAGGGCTCTGCCTTGGTAGTAAGAGGTGGACTCTG
The DNA here is from genome assembly GCF_021218885.2 of Marmota monax. NCBI lineage: Eukaryota > Metazoa > Chordata > Mammalia > Rodentia > Sciuridae > Marmota > Marmota monax. Next base: position 3,622,882 of record NW_026695234.1, on the reverse strand, counting down.
GCAGCCCACAGGGCACTGAGTGGGGACACCCTAGGAGGGAAGAAGGCTGCCATCAATATTCCAGAGAAAACAGGGGATCTAGCACAAACAAGTGAAAATGAGTATATGGGAACAATAGGTTCTGAACATCCCCCTTGGGCTTTGCAAGGGGCTGGCAGTACTGCAGCAACCCAATATTCACAGGGGGATACTGAAGTGCAAAGTATATTTAAAACATGCCCAAATGACACAGTTAAGCAGAGGCAGCCATTTCCAGATTCCCCGGACCAGCTCACTGGTGGGGTGCATGGCAGGGCAGGCATATCTTCTCACGGCTTGTGGGTGAGTTACTGATGTGAAGCGCCAGTGTCCAGTGTCTCCAGTGACTTGAAATCTACATTTCCTTGGATGAGCTCCATCTGTTACCTGGAAAGAGCAAGGACTCCGAGGAAGTGGGCTGGACCTAGGAAAGGCCATGAACTGGGGAGAAGAGGGAGACTGGACTGAAAAAGAAAGCTGAACAGGGATTCACAAAATATGGGCGTTTTGAGGGTCTCGTCTACTCGGTAGCCTCTCTTTATCTCGCACCTGACCTGAGTCAAGGCTGGGCAAGAACCCCTGCTACACGCTAGACCTAGGGCAGGAAAAAGGCGGAGTGAGACACGAGGTATGATTTTGCAGACGCTTTTGAGAAACTTGCTGTGTCAGAAAAACTAAAGGACCAAACAAAACCCCTTAAAATCCAAGCCCGATTATTTCATCCACGTGGCACAAGAACAAGCCAAAAAAAAAAAAAAGAGGGGTGGGGGAAGAGTCTCCCGTCCCGCCCCTGCTGGGAGGAAGGGATTTGCTGCTAGGGCAAACTCCTGACACAGCCGGGGCGCGGCGGGAGGGACACTGAGAGAACCCTTTCCCACAAAGCCGCCGGCGGCAGTCCCCTCTCCCCGCCCCCTCCCCCCGGGCCGCCGCGGGCCCTTTAAGGGCCGAGAGGTGCGCGGTCTCTTTAAGGCAGGTCCTGGTGGTTTCTGTTTTCTGAAGGAAGTGACGGGGGGTGGGATTGAATGAAAAGTGCAAAACCGAGTCTCGAGCGCCGGAGTCGGGGGCGCGGGAGCCGCGGCGCGGGGCTGGGGGCGGGCCGGGGGCGCCGTCTCGGACTCGAGCCACCGGGCGCGGCTGAGGGCCGTCCACGTGCGTCCGCGCCACGTCGCGGGCGATCTCGCCGCAGGGTCCCTTGGAAGAGCGGTCCCAGGCGCCCCGAGCGAGCCCCTAACTTGGGGCCAAGTTTGTCAGCGCCTCTCCCCGCCCCCACGCGGCGCGCCAGGGCCGCGGCGGCCCCCGGGGATGCCCGCCCCCGGTCGCCGTGATGTCCCCACGAAGCTGCCCGCGCAGCAGCTGCTACTGCTGCCGCTACTGCTGCTGCTGGGGTCGCCGCGCTGCGTGGGCGCGGGAGTGGGCGCTCCCGCCGAGCTACGGGTCCGCGTGCGGCTGCCCGACGGCCAGGTGACCGAGGAAAGCCTACAGGCGGACAGCGACGCCGACAGCATCAGCCTGGAGCTGCGCAAGCCGGATGGCACCCTGGTCTCCTTCACTGCGGACTTCAAGAAGGTGAGGTCCCCTTGCTCGCTGGGTAGGACCTGCGAGCCCAGAGCCTCCCCTCGGGGGCTCAGGCACACCTGAGTCTGCAGATGGGAAGACCCGGGCCAAGAGGGAAACGAGACTTGTTCAAGGTCAGGCAGGTTCTTCCCTATACCCCATTGCCCCGCTCCCCAACGCCCAGACCCGCCAGGTCATTCTCAGTGAACTGCTGCTGCTTCCTCCACCAGCTTCCCAGCCTTTCAGCACTTGTCTCTAGGTAGGGGCCCCCCTTCTCGTGCCTTGGCCAGCTCTGTCCCTCCGGCCTCCTCCCGCTCTCCTAGCTGATCCTCCTTCAAAAGTTCCTGTTAACAGCTCCTCCCTTTAATTTCTCTGTGCTCCAGAGAGGAGAATCCCAGGAGAGGTATCAGGCATCCTGGGTTCTCCCCATGTTGCTGTGTGGTCTAGAGCAACAGACAATGAGGTGACTGTACAGGGCAATGTGGTGACTTTGAGGGCTCCCAGCTCTGACACTTTGAGATCCCTGAACCACTTCTCCCTATTTCACTTTCCTGGGAAGAGCAGAGTGCCCCTCCCAAGCCAAGGAGAAGTTCTTCCTCTTTGGCCTGGAAGGCCTGGAAGCTTACAGCTGGAGGACTTGGGGAGAGACCCCCAAGTGAGGCCCTTCATTCTGGAAGAGGTGCCACCCTTTACCCTGCCTGGCTGGGGCTGGCCAACCCCATATTTGGGTCCAGATTGCTTGTAGGGGTTCAGAGATGAGCCTCTACTCAATGTGTGAATGTGTTGTGGAGAGGACCAGAAGGGGTACGTACAGTGGAGGTGCTTGGGTGTTCATCAGGACATGTATCTGGAAGGGCACTGGGTGACTAACAGTGACCCAGCAGCAGGAAATGGTGTCAAAGAGAGTCTCCTGATCTCCTACCTCCATCCCCTTCCCTAGTAACAAAAAGGCCCTGTGTAGCTCTGTCTCTAGGGGGCACAGAAATGGGGTGGATTAGATGACTGTGCTGCTGTGGAAGCCAGGGCCAGGGCTGACCACCTCTCCCTCCTCCCTCCTAGAGATTGGGAGCTGGCCTGGGACTTTGGGAGCGTAGGGGTAGAATTTGGGGAGTTGGCTAAGAATCCAGTGAGATTGCCATGGATAGTAGGCATCAAGAAGATCCAGTGGAAGGTAGAATCGCGGGTAAGGCTCCACTTCTGATCTTTCCCAGGACCACCAAGTTGTCACTGTCATAGGCCTTAGCTGGTGGGGGAGCTGTCACAGATGGGAAAACTTACTCCTCAGGCCCAAACTAGATTGGTAGCTCAGATGGAGGTAGGAAAGATGAGTTTTTGTGAGGAGAAATGGAAGTTGATAGGGCCTGAACATCCCTTGTGTCCACCTGAATTTCAGGGGAATTTTTTCGATGATGTTTTCTGCTTGGAAAACCCAAAGTGGCTGAGTTCATCAGCAGTCAGGAATCAAATTCTCCCTCTAAGCCCTTTGACCTTAGAGGTGAGCCTCAGGCCAGGCTGTGTATGTCTGGAAGGCTACTCTATTCACTGGCCAAATACTGTGGCTACCCTGGAACCCTGGATACTTGCCCATCTTTGGGACCTCTCCAGTACCAAGGCTGAGGCTGTGCCCAGGGCTGTGAAAGCCAGGGGCTGGGCTGGCTGCGGTGGGTGGGGTTGCACTTTTACAGCCTCTGGCTACAGCTGGAAGGTTTTTTTTATTGCTGGGCCCTGAAGGGAAAGGAGAAGGAGAGCCCAGCTGTAATAGGGGTGGTGGTGGCTGTCTGTGGGGGTGAGGGCCTGGGGCCCGAGACTGAGTATTATGGGGGGCACCCAACTGCCCAGTAAGAGAGTGCATTTGAGCTGATGGCAAGCGACTCATTTTAATCCTCAAGAGTGGTTCAAACCTTCAGCCAGGTTTCTGATGTCTGTTTTTCAGGTTAGCCTCTGACCCAGAAGCTGGCTCTTCACACCCGCCCTTGGCATCTCCAATTTCATCAGCAAGGGGGGGATTTGGTAGCGGAAGGCACAAAAGGGAACCAGCTCCAAGGCCCCTCCAACTCCAGGCTTCTCTGGGGCAGGGTGGCATTGGGGTGTACAGGGATTAGGAAAGCATAGTCTACCCACCTCTGTCCACGTCTCCATCAGCCAAATCCCGCCCCAGCCCTTTCAGTCCCTTCTGCTGGCTCACTTCTCAAGGTCTCATACCTCATAGTCTTTGGCAGATTTCCACCACAAATTTCTTTCTAGAAGTAATGATTTTTCCTGTAAGAAAAAGGCCTGGAACTTGTGATTTTGTGTTTTGTGTACCAAAGCCATTTTGGGGTGGTTTGGGAAAAGTTCTGAATTCACCGAGACAGTAATGTTTGCCATCTAATCACCTTTGGGAGAGACAGTCCTGATCTAATGAGACAGGCCTGGTTATTACCACTCTAGCTGGTTAATCCCAAGCCAGCTCTTCCATCTGTCTGAGCCTTCATTAAGAAATGTAGAAAGCGGTCACTCACAGCCCCCTCTTGGCTATTGGCACCTGAAGAGGGCCCACTTCACTCTTCTGCATCAGAATACTTAGGTGCTCAGGAAATAGAGAAGCTTTGCTTTGCTAATTGTGGCTCTAAGCATTATCCATCATCCTCCCTGCCATCATCACCTTGGGCTCAAAGGGGTCAAATGACTGACCTGAGGTCACAAAAGTCAGTGCCAAGGTCGGAAGGGACTTGAGTCCCTCATCATCACCTTGGAGCTCTTTGGATCTCCAAAATTGCTGGCCAGTACCTCTGGTCTGGAGTGACCATCCTTGTCCTAGACGCAGGGCCACAGTAAATCCCCCTGTGCTAGACAGAACACAGCCCTGTCCTGCTGATCCCAGCCCCCAACCAGCCCCCTCTCTCCAGCACCTCCCAGCTCCCAGGTTTTGGTTCCAGTACCATCTGACTGTCCCCCACTCTGCCATTGTGGACCTGCCACTGGAACCCAGGCTGGGTTCTCAGATTCCATGATTAGTGTGGAGTGTCATATGGTTGTCATGTGTCACTACAAGCCTTGCCTTAGGCTGACTGAGCCACCAGGCTGACTGAGCCAAAGCTCTGAAAGAATGTCATGCTTTACTCAGAGGCTCCCAAGCTTTACTGCACAGTAGAATCACCTGGGGACTTTTGAAAACTTCCCATGCGTAGGTGGCACTCCTTCCTCATGGAATCCGAGGGTGCACTCAGGCAGTGGTATTTTTTAAAGAAATCCAGGTGATTGCAGTGGGCAGCAAAGTCTGGGAACCTCTTGGCCTAGCTGCTGCAGGGAAACAGAGGGCACCTGAAGGAAGAACCAGGTTGGACTGTGAAGTGAAAGTGAGCCTAAATTTAGCCACATATTTGAAACCCAATGCTCTACCCCTAATTAACCCTAGGGCTTGGCTTTGGTGCTGGGGCTGGAACCCAGGACCTCAAACCTGCTGAGCATGGGTTCCACTGCTTACCTACATCCACAGCCCCCCATGTGTTGTAGGCAACACGTATACTGTAGGCCTAATTCTCTGCCCTGGGTACCCAAACTTTAATTCCTAATATACACTCAACAGGCAATAATAGTCTTCTATATAATCCAGATCCTATATATGTAATTAGACCTGTGTGTTCATAACCATTGGGCATGTCTAATAACAGGCATGTCACCATCCCCAGTCTCTCACCTGGATGCTTGTCTCACAGCTCTCTTGGTCCCCTCTCCCCCAGCTCCTGTCCCTGTCCAAGCTCTCATTTGCCTCTGTCCCCTAGTCTGAGTGTCCAAAAGCTGGGGAAAGGATGAGTCATGTTCCAGGCAGCCCGGTTTGGTGCTGGCCGGATGGGGAGGGTGGGGCTGAAAGATATGAACAAAGTCATGTGTGACTGCATCAGGCGGGTGGGTACATGGGATGGGAAGGAGACACTCTGAAAGTGAGGGAGTAGGGGGTCATGGGGGCCCTTGGGCTGGAGTCTTGGAGGGAAGACCCAAATTAGGGAGCCACATAGCACTGGGGATGAGTTCAGCATCACAACGAAGGGACAGGGACCAGGGAAGATTGAAAACTTGTACCCTGCCCTGGGCACTGATGGGAAAGTAGGAGCCAGAGGAAAGAACTGTCCAGGGAGTGTCGGGGTTCCTGTCCTGGGGCTCTTGGTCTGGAGGGCAACCCAGAAAGCCACGAGATATAGTCAGTGAGGATTTGCAAGGTGCACCCAGCCATGGTGCTGCTTGAGCCTGTTTATTCCAAGGGATGTCACATCACAGCAGAGGCTTTGGGGGCTTAGCAACCCTCTACCCTGTGTTAGATCCCCTATGGTTTGGCATGGAGGCATGTGGTAGAAGGGAAGTCTCCATAGGGATCAGAGGGCAGTAGAAGTGCTTTCAAAGGAGACCCAGAACTTTCTGGAACACAGGGCCTTTTCTCAGGAATTTATGCGAAATCTACAAACAGGCTTGTGTATGTCTGACCCGTCCCTCCTCTGCACCTGAGGAACTCCTCCTTAGATCAGGATCAGCAGTCCTGCCTGGAAGTTCAAGTGTGCTACCTGCACCTTGACCAGCATTTCCCACCCCCAAGTGCTATGTCCCAGCAGGGTACTATGAAAGACCCCAGGCCAGCCATGAACATCACCACCTGGAGACAATGGTGTGGGCTGCTGGAGAGACAGTGGGGAGAGAAAGAGGTGGAGTTCTTCCTCTCTGTCCCTAACCTACAGAAGTAGTGCTGAATAAGCTGGGTTAGATGCCTGTTCCCCAGACAGGCAGGCAGAGGGCCCAGCTGGGAGATTGCTCACTTGTCTGCCGTCATCCACTGAGCAGGCCTTCAGATAGCACTCGTGGCTTGTGTAGGTCCTCAGCACTACATCGTGAGGCACTGATTGCCTCCAGGGTGCAGATTGCATACTGAGCTCAGCAGTCGCTTTGACAAGATCAAAAAGGTAGTGATCCAGGATTATGACCCAGGGATCCTGTCACTATATCCCAACCTCCTGGACTTTGGTGGCACCCTGAGTGTATCCTTCCAGAAGGCTGAAGGACCCTGGGTGGCGGGGGGAAGGAGGAGGCTGAGAAGATCTAGGTGCACAGGAACAAATATGTAAATTCTCTTCTGTATGGACTTGGGCTAGGCTCCTGCTCCCCAAGTTCATTATGCCCAGTGGATGGGGTATGGAGTCTTTGGCAGTGTATAGGACCCTTCCTTCCCTGGATGACCTCTAGGGAGGGAGAGATGGGGCAATGCTTTTACAAAATATGTCACAGATACTTATCGATCACTCACTGTGTACATTTTACTGCCGTTTACCAACTGTGTGACTTCACAAGTCTCTTAACCTCTCTGAGCCCCAGACTCCTTGCCTGCAGCCAGGGACACAGTGTGATGCTCAAGGCTGCCAGAAGTGACTTAGAGGACCTTTGCAGAGCAGAGGCTGGCATAGGTGCCTGAGGAGTGCAGTGCAGAGCCAGGCAGCTGAGCAGGCCCTTCCTCTCAGCTCTCCTCCCTCAGGCATTAAGCATAAGCCACCTTTTTTTTTCAGTTTCAGGGACCAAAGCATCATGAGGAGCTTCTGTTCTTTAAGTTGGCAAATGTTTAAGCACCTGCCATTGGGGATTCAGATAAAGGGCAGAGAACAAGGGAGGCTTCGGGGCTGGACTCTAAGTGAGGAAAGTGTGGAGCCCCATCTCAGGAGCCCTGAGTCAGCAGGACAGTGGGGCGCACTTGATCCACATAAAGCCTCGCATTGTTCCCTGGGGCACTCAGGAGAGTGGTGACCTTTGGGATTTGGCTGACAGAGCATGAGGGGCTTTGGGGCGGGCTGTGGCTAGTGGTTGCACTAATACCCAGTAACAAGAATCCCCTGTCGGGGCCTGCCCCTGAGGTGCAGCTTCTCTCACCTTAGTCCCTGGGCACTGGTCTGGATTGGGGTTGAGCACATCTGCCCCAATTTCCGTGAGAGAGCCTGGCCAGGGCATCCAGGGTGTTCCTGTGTCTGCCATGAGGCAGCCACACGGGGCTGGAAGGACCCTGGCTGTCTCTCCAAGCCAGTCTCTTCCTCTCTCTCCCCTCCCCAGCCCAGTGAAACTGGCTCCTCTCTAGCCATGAAGCAGCCCCAGCCAGGAGCAAAGGAATAAATATTTAGATTGGCTCAGTCTGGGCCTCAGAATCACGCGCTCTGGTGATGATGGGAAGGAGACCAGGATGACAGAGGACCCTCCCAGGAGACAGCAAGCACCAGATGTCCAGGAGTAAGGGGATTGGGAGGGGACAAGCTGCTTCCCTTGGGCCCCAGAGCAATGGCCCCTGCCCTGGGCTGTCACTGTGGGCTGGGAGGGGACATGGGGAAAGGCATTTCTGATGCCCCTGTCCCCTTAGTTTCTCTCTGCTCTGGTGGCAGGATGGCAGCAGAGTCTGAAACCAGGAATCTTGCCACCCACTGCCCAGAAGCTAGGAGCTGGTGACAGGGAGGCAGCTGGGAGTGTCAGCACAAAGGGATGGAGAGGGTAAGGAGAGGCTGATGGGCTGGAGCTGAGGTCGAGTGTGGGGTGAGCACGTGTGGCAGGGTGGGGGGAGTTGTCAGGCTGTAGGGGAGACAGGGTGTGTGGGAGCTGGAACTGGAGATGCTGGCTTGAGATCTAGGGGATTCAGACAGGGAGGAGGGTGTTGGAGACTGAGGAAATGTGTGACCCGAGCCCACAGGGGTTGGGAGAGACTGTCTCTGCAAGAAAGGGGTGAGGTGGCATCTTAGGAGAGACTGAGGAAGACAGGAGCCAGGTGAGCACCTGCATATGAGGGAGAGCAGGAGCCGCCAGGTCGGGTGGAAGTGGCTATGAGGGACAGAGAGATATAGGACTAGCAAGTCTATGTGAAAGACAAAAGATGTATGTGGCCCATGAGTTGGGGGGAGCAGGTGACAGTCTAGTGTGGGTTGCGATTAGACTTGCCTATGCATAACATAAAATTCCAAATAATAGTGTTTGAAGCAAAAAAGTGTGTTCCCCTCGTTCCGGTCTCATCTCAGTCTGGAAGACAGCTGTGGGGGCACGTGTGCCCGGGCTCCCTCTGCAGTGCTGCTTTCCCTCCCTCCAGGAAGCTTTCTCCGGGCCTCTCGCCAGGGAGGTGGCATTGAGGACCTTGCACTGGGTATCTGTGTCCCAAGTCTTTTCTAGGACAGCTCTGTGCCATCTCTTACATGTTCACCTGGAACCCCAGCACAGCTGAGCCAAAGCAGCCTTCTCTTGGGGACACTGTATCCTGCCAAAGAGATAGCAGGACAGGAAGAGGACAGAGAGAAACGGAGTATCCAGAGAAGTTAGCTACGCAGGGAGCTAACAGTCCAGGTCACTGGACTGAGAATCGGGAGGCCTGGACTTCTGGTTCTGGCTCTGTGGCTATGTGACTTGTGAAGGTCACTTTCCCTGCTGGAACCTCACTGGGCCATGAAGTAGATGATCCCCTAAACCTTCTGGAAACCAAAGTAGCAGCTGTAGGACTACCAGCCTGTAGGAGCCCAGCTGTAGGCAAGGCCAATAAGAGATGGTCTGATGGAGCTGACAGCTCTAGGAAATCCATTTGCTCACCCAGCCATCAAGTGTGGAGCCGAGCTGTGTGCCAGACCCTGAGGCTATTGCATAAATAAGATGGAGCCATTACACTTGAGCCAGGGTCAGATCACAGAGGGACTGGATCACTTGTTGCCTGGGCCGAAGATATAGAATGAGAACAGGGCCCACTGCAAATAAAATACTGCAGCCTCAAGAAGCTGGGTCTGGAAGGGAAGACAGGTGAGGAGGACAGTCCACACATTGGGATTGGCGCCAGGGGTGGCTTTGCTGGAGTCTGGTGTGGGCAGCAACAGGAAGAAGCCTGAGCAGGTGATGTATGTGACTGGGGCTAAAGGAGGGTGGACAGATGGGAACAGGGCAACCCAGCAGAGGAATCACTCATGGGAATTCCCAAGGGGTCCCATGGTGCAGCGCCTGGGAACTGCAATCTCTTCACTTCAGTGTGGAGCTAATCAAGAGTTGCTGTGGGTGGGAACCCGGGGTGCCTGCCTCTGGGGGTATGCTTATGGAGAGAACAAAGGGAGCTTTAAAGGGCCCTGGGCAGCCCAGGTGACAGCAGAGAGGAATGATGGGGGGGACTGTTAGGAGACCCTCACACCTCCCTTTCTTCTCTAAATATCCCCCTCTTTACTGAAAGGTTCTCCCTCCATCCCAGCCTCATCCTTTGCCTCCATAGCACTCAAATATCAGCCTTTCCTGGGAGTCCCCTAAAGACAGGGACCTTCTTAGCTTTGGCTATTTCCCTGCCCAGCCTTGTGCTTGTGAAAGTCCTGCCCCAAGTCATGTTAATTAGTGACTTTCCATTAATCTGCTGGTTACTTGCAAGCCACAGAGGACTCCTCTGACTTGTCTGAGCCTCCAGTGCATCTGTAGAAGAGAGCTCTTCATTACTTTATAGGCTGGGATTAAATTACAGTGGGAGCGAGGCAAGCAAAGTGAGGGCTTGCAGCCACAAGACGAGAACTGAGCCCAGCCCACTGTGACCCGAGAACTTTCACTCATAGCAATCCTTCAAGGTAGATACTGCTGTTTCGATCACTTTGCAGGTGTGGAAACTGTGGTACAGAGAGCCTAAGCAAGTTCCCCTAAGGATATGTGGCTAATGGTGGCAAGGCCAGGATCTGGGATCTTTGCACTACTGTGATGTCCTGGAACCTACCAACTCCTTATTACAACTACAGACGAGGACTTCAGCAAACACGGTCTCTGGGGCTCACCTGCCACGCCCTCCACATGCCCAGGTTCTGGCCCTGGTTGCTGTATGTTCCCATGTTTTCCTGATGGGCTAGAGGTTCCTGGTTACTCAGGGGAGAAGGAACCTTGTGGAGCCCTCCTGTCCTGGAAGTCCAGCCTGCATTCTGACCCTGAGGTACCTGCCTCCAGCGCCTGCCATGGGCTCCCACCCATGTTATGCCATCTGCCATGGGCTTTAGACCCTGGGTGAATCATCCTAGGGGACTCCTGAGAGACAAGAAAGGCTAGGAGCCAGATTTCCATCTGGCCAGATGTTCTTTAAGCTGGGGGACTTCTTTACCCTATCCTTCCATCTGTTCTGAAGAAAAGAGCCCTGGAACTTTGCTAGTGAGTCAGATGTAGGGAGTAGGTAGAAGGGACACAGGTCACGATAATGGAGCCCTGAAACCTAAGAGTCAGATCCAGAGACTAGGGCTGCCTACTTCCTCCCTGAGGCTGCAAGGGAATGTGGTTTTCAGGAGAAAGAACTTAAAAAAAACCCAGAGAATTCAGAGTGTAGAGGTCTTGAATAGGGCCCGCAGGTTGGTTAGAAGGATATTCCTGCCTCATTCCTTCTTATTTGCATGATTTGTTCGTCACTTAGTGTGAGCAGGAGCTGCCCCAGTACAGAAAGCTTAAGCAAGTTTATGAAGACTTATGCACTCCTGCCAGATGGGCATGATGGGAAGAAGGAATCAAGTTCTAATCCTGCCTCTGCCACTCTAGCTGAGTGACCACCAACAGACCACACCTCCTCTGTGGGCCTGAGCCTGTTTTCTCAGCTGAACATCAGAGTGATTAGCCTCATTGATCTAGGAGGCAAGTGTGCATTGTGGTTAAGAGACCTCAGGCTTTGGATTCAGACTAGACTGCCTGGGTGAAAGTCCTGGCTACCTTCTCTCACAGCCTGTGACCTTGATCAAGTTACCCAGTCCAAACTTGGTAATAGAGTTCTGTTGTGCAAGGATTTTGATCCTGCTTGATCCATAATAATTATTTCTCCCTTCCAGTTATAGACTTCAGTAACTCTTTGTCCTACACAGAGAGACAGAGGGAAATCATCTTTCTCAATCCCCGCCCCCCACATTAGGTTCTCATTTTTGTAGCATTTTGTTGTTGTCATTGCTATGATTGTTTAATATAGACACAGGGAGAAAGTTTAAGCAAATTTCTTTCACCCCTTTGCTGTAAAGATTCAAACACATTCTCCTGCTAGTGGTGGGCAAGTGATGTCACTAAGCAATGAGACCCCTTAGCAGTCCTCAGACCACAGGGTAGTGCACATACAATGGAGAAGACATGAACATCCAGACAGGGTTTGTTTTAAAGGGTCATAGGTGAAAATACCAGGGGGGTGGATTTTTGGATCCTGCCTGGGGGATCCAGTCAGGGACATCTGCCTGACTCATTCTGGCAGGAGAAGTCTGGTGTCAAGTCTCACCTGGCAGGAATTGAGCCCGGAGTGGAATATGCCACCCGTGTCCTCACCTCCAGTGTCCCCTCAGCCAACCCGAGTGAATGAAAGATCAGATGACCCAGGCTGGCAGGAAAAGGAGATGCCAGCATTGTGACCCAAGAAGGGATTTCCTGTCAAGGGGAAGTAGAGCTCTGATTCACCATCTCCACAAGTCTCTGGGATCATAAGGAACCTGATGGGACCTTCCTCAGTTTCCCTTTCCGGAAAATCAACCTATATGCTTGCACGCCACATTGTTCCAGAAATCATTTACAGCTAAAGGAAGTAAAAGCAACCCCCTGCAGAATTGCAGGGTGGCAGAAGCACACAGGGATTTCGGAGATCTTAGGCAGCCATTTGTTGCAGAGGATCTGCAACCTTTTTTTTTTTTTTTTTTTATTGGTTGTTCAAAACATTACAAAGCTCATGATATATCATCTTTCATACATTTGACTCAATTGGGTTATGAACTCCCATTTTTACCCCAAATACAAATTGTAGAATCACATCGGTTACACACTCACATTTTTACATAATGGCATATTAGTGACTGTTGTATTCTGATACCTTTCCTTTCCCCTACTATCCCCCCTCCCCTCCGATCTGCAGCCTTTACCAGTCACTGCAGTGGTGACAGTAACCACAGTTAGCACGTGCTGAGCGCTTACTGCTTCCAAGTGACAACCTATCAGGCAAATGTGTTCTTCCTGTTTCACAAGTGAAGCTTAGAGAAGTCGTGGGTAACCTAGGGTACCAGCTAATACATTGCAGCTTTGGGGTGAAATGTGGGCCCCTGCTGTCTACATCCAGGAGAACACTTGGTCTCTGATCTCAAAAACCCTTATACTCTAGCAGGGGTATATTAAGCACTGAATGAATCAGGGCTCTCTCAGCAGGGGATGCCCCAGGCACAAGCATTGAAAGATGAATGACTGCCCAAGGCTGTATATAAGTGCCTGTGCAGGGAGGGGGCGGTTCTCAGCCAACAGTCATGGAAGCCAGGGTGTGTCTATGGCAGGAAGGGTCTTGACAGACACAAACCACTTTTACTGGGACTTGCTAACTTCACACTGGGAGCAGAATTAACTGAGGCACAGAGTGGTTAAGAACTATGGGGGGATGGGAGTAAGGGGTGCAGGTGGGTGGAGCAGAGGGTTCCAGCAGTAGCCAGATTGGAAAGGGACCTTTTTTCCTCTACCCCCTTCTAGGCTCCCCCATTCACTCAGTGAGTCAGTAACAGGAAGGAGCTCTTGGCCTGCTGATCATGCCATTAGTACCCCCTAGGGAAAGGGGAAGTGGGGAGGGAAAGGTGAGCCATCCCAGCTCCCCCTGACCGGAAGGGAAGGCAGCAACAGCTGCAGCCTGCCCTTGACACAGCCCTGTCCCCACTAGCCCTAAAACGAGAGGTGGGTGGCCAGGAGTCTGGCTAATCAGAAGCACCAGGGCCATTTGGAGATCTGTCCTCAAGCCTGCTGAATAAGGTCAGAGAGAAGCTCTGGAATCTGACTTGTGAAAGCGCAGTCCCTCCCTGTGATGCCCTGGTCAGGTGGTAGCAGCTGCTCCACCCAGTAGAAGCCTCAGCTCTGAACAAACCAGATGCCAAAAAGAGATGTTATTGGGCTGGGGATGTAGCTCAGTGGTAGAGAACTTCCCTTGCGTACAAGGCCCTGGGTTTGATCCTCAGCATTGCAAAAAAGAAAACAGACAAAAAAAAAGAGGTACTGTCTTCTTCAAGGTGAAGCTCTATACTGTCAAAGGGTTCTTTGGTTTTGGGGGTTTGGCTTTTTTTGGGGGCAGGGATTGAACCTAGGGATACTTAACCACTGAGCCACATCCCGGCCCTTTTTAATATTTTATTTAGAGACAAGGTCTCACTAAGTTGCTGAGGTTGGCTTTGAATTTGCAATCCTCCTGCCTTAGCCTCTTGAGCCTCTGGGGTTATAGGTGTGCACTAACAGGCCTGGCTAAAGGATTCTTTCTGATGGGTTCACTTTGTCAATTTCCCAGAAAGCTTTGGAACCTTTGGATGGAGGTCTTTCTTTTAAGTCATGAGATTAAATGGGAAAGGTGAAGTCCTAAGGCAGAAGAGGAAGGTGTCTATTGTGGGTATCCAGGTGCCCTTTTCTCCAGGGCTTGAGCTGGAATGGAAGGCTGGAATGGATTCCCCTTCTCTCCATCTGTGTCCCATCCTCCTGCTCTTCCCTTCAGGATGTGAAGATCTTCCGGGCCCTGATCCTGGGGGAGCTGGAAAAGGGGCAGAGTCAATTCCAGGCCCTCTGTTTTGTCACCCGACTGCACCACAATGAGATCATCCCCAGTGAGGCCATGGCCAAGCTACGGCAGGTGAGTACCACCCTGGACTGCCCTGGCCAGTTGCTGACTCAGAACCCCCATGTTTTTAGAGACAGGGTCTCAGTAAGTTGCTTAGGGCCTCACTAAGTTGGTAAAGCTGGCTATGAACTTGGGATCTTCCTGCCTCAGCCTCTAGACCCAATGTGATTACAGGTATGTATCACCATACCCATAAGCTGGTGACATTGGACACGTTACCTTACCCTCAGAGCCTCAATTTTCTTATTAAGGGAATGAGTTATAAGAGAGAATGTAGTGAGAAAATACTTGTCATGTGCTCAGCACGACCTTCACAGCCCTACAACCTGCTGACCTGGTGCTGGCCCCCTAGACCCCAGTCCTCTGGTGGCTTCATCTGAACTGCCTGGCCTACCAACAGGCCTGCCCCATGACTTCCTCCCCTCCCTTTCACCTGCCCTTCCCAGAGAGACTCAGCTCTCTGGGTGTGGTTAGCACATGACAAGGGCTGGAGTGTAGCTTAGTGGCAGAGGGGTACAAGGCACTGGGTTCCATCCCTAGCACTGCAGAAAAATAAATAAATAAATAAATAAATAAACCTGACCTGAGAGATAATTTACCCTGGGACAACTGGCCTGCCCACCTCCACCTCCCAGGAGCACCATAGAATAGGCCATCCGGCTCCAGCGGTCAGCTGGAGAGCAGTTCATTCTGGATAGAAGCTGCAAGACCTCACTGCCCTCTGCAGTTTCAGGGGTGTAGCTGGGTGCCCCTTGACTGCCAGCCGGGGCTCTCAGGGATTATGGGAGATCTGGGCAGGGAGCACTCCAAGGCCAGGTAGGAGTGGCTCCTGTCCTCTACACACAGAAAAACCCACGGGCAGTGAGGCAGGCTGAGGAGATGCGGGGCCTGGAACAGCTGCACATGGACATAGCCGTGAACTTCAGCCAGGGTGGCCTGCTGAGTCCCCATCTTCACAACGTATGTGCTGAGGCCGCAGATGCCATTTACACCCGCCAGGAGGATGTCCGGTTCTGGCTGGAACAAGGTCAGTTAGTTGCTGGGCCCTGTCTGCAGCACAGCAGAGAGAAGGGGGTGGAGGGACATCACAGATGGTCGAAGGGGCACCTCACTGAGGGGCTCCTTCATTTGTTCAGGAGATGTTTATTGAGCACCTGCAGAGATGAGTCAACCTGGGGTCAGAGATGTAGATGCCTAATTCCTGTTCCTAGGAGCTTCCTGGGCAGGGCTGGCGGAGGGGGCTAGATTGACACAGCTTTAAGTCTGGCAGAGTGCATAATAATGAGCCCGGACATTCAGGGGTGGAACCTCTAAGCCTTGCTGTAATCAGTCCAGGAAGGCTTCCTAGAGAAGTGGTGCCTGTGTAGCTGTCAGTAAGTGTCATCCAGATGAAAGGGACTCATTCCAGAAGGGACACAGGGACTGCCAGACCCTTCAGAGGGAGATTCTCCGACTCTCCCCCATATCCCTGCCCTTGGGACACAGACCTTCCATCATGAGAGGGGATCACAGGCACCCATTCTTCCTTGCCTGCCTCTGCTGCTGCCTCCCAGAAATCAGTTTTGCACCATCCCCGGTGCCAGTGTCTCCCCCATGATTCTTGATATCTCTCCCCATGATCCCTGGGACCTGCCCACAGCTCTGTGCTGTCCCTGTGTGAATTCAACACTGGCCCAGCTCTCTGTGCCCTTCCCAGGACTGCCCTCAGGTCCTCTATGTGGGAGGAACAGGAAAACATCACCATTCCAGCTCCTGGCCCCTGATCTCTCCACCCAGCCTCCTGAGCCTAGAGAAATGCGTGCTGTTCCCTGGGGGGGACTGGATTGAGAGATGCTCATAGGGCTAGCCATGCCTGGCTCACCACTTCCCCATGTGCTGTGCCCCAAACTAAGGTATAAGCCTGACACTAATACCCCACAGAAGCTGTCCCTCCCACAGTCCCTGAGCAGAGCCTGGCCCAGCCCCTGCCATCTCCTCGTCTATGGGCAGGTTTGGGCTGTCCCCTCCCTGCTTAGCCCTACTCAGATACCATCTCCCTTAAGAAGCTGAAGCTGTCCTGATTTCCTCCCCAGTCTCCCCAGCACCTCTGTTTTGACACACTCCAGTACAGTGGTGTTTTAAAGCCAAGTACAAATTTGAAGTGAGACCTGACTCTCTCCCTTTTTTTTTTTTTTGGTACCAGGGATTGGAGCCACATCCCCAGCCCTTTTTAATATTTTGCTGGAGATAGGGTCTTGCTAAGTTGCTGAGGCTGACTTTGAACTTGCAATCCTCCTGCCTCAGCCTCTTGAGCCACTGGAATTACAGGCATGTGCCACCGTGCCTGGCTCTGTCCCAGTTTTCTAATCTGTGAGATGGGTGACAATGCTTAGCTCATGGGTGAAGGAAAGAGGTACTGAATGTAGAATCCCTGACACATAGTTGGGACTCAATAGATGAAGGTGATTGTGACTCAGTGCCTCCCACTTACCTCCATACACCCAAAGGAGCTTGGGAAGGGGGTGACTAAAGAGGCTGGGGGGTGGGCTGCAGCCTGCAGCTAGGATGCCTCCTCCCTCTCTCATCCTTGCCTTTCTCCCCCAGGTGTGGACAGCTCTGTCTTCGAGGCTCTACCCAAGGCATCTGAACAGATGGAACTGCCTCGCTGCAGGCTGGTGGGGGACCGTGGGAAGCCCTGCACCTGCCGCTATGGCCTGAGCCTGGCCTGGTACCCCTGCATGCTCAAGTACTGCCACAGCCGTGAGCGGCCCACGCCGTACAAGTGTGGCATCCGAAGCTGTCAGAAGAACTATAACTTTGACTTCTATGTGCCCCAGAGGCAACTGTGTCTCTGGGATGAGGACCCCTAGCAGGGCTGCTCTGGGCCCGGCCACCAAAGGAGGTGGCAACCCTACCTAAGGCCTTAAGTTCCCTTCCCCCACTCTGGCCCTGAAGCCTCGGCCTGCCTGCCTCTTGCATGACTGTGAAAGGGGTGGGACAGCAGGGTCATTCATGAAGGCAGCCCCCTCCCACCCTGTGCCTTCCTTGGAGGCAGGGAGAGACAAAGCTAGTTCTCCACACTTGCCCCCTTCCCCTCCTCATCTCCCCTGAAGTGTTCACTTTCAAGCAACCAAAATGTGACAGCCTAGAATTCAGCTCTTCAAAGGATTAGATCCTAAAAGGAGTCTCTGCCTATTATCCCATCTCCCCACTCATGACTAGAAGGAGCTGGCCTTGCCACACCTTCCTATTCCCCACCAATGAAAGGATCTGCACCTCCAAAGAGGTGCTCTTGGGGACCCATGTCACAGCCCCTGTGCCAGATCCCATGCATTCTTCTTTCTCACAAGGCCAGGCCAGGTGTGGGGCTGAGCAGACGCCTACCACCCCTGACACTGACCACATGTGCCTTTCCCCAGACCTGGACTTTGCCCCTGGAGCGGGCATCCCCTCTTCCTCCCTCTAAACAGAAATATTTTTGTAAGGTTCTGGAGCAGGGAGGGAGTATGAAGTACAAGGAAAACTTGAATTCCAGATTTTTAATACAAAGTATTTATCATTTGTACCATAAATAAAAGTTTTAAATTTTTACTTGACACACTAGACCCAGAGATCAAAGAGAAATTTTATCCACTACTGCCACCTGGTGTCAGACGTGTCCTCCTATATGATCAGTGACCCATCTGGGGACAGCACCTTCTAAAGTACCTACCGTATGCTCTATCACTTGGGAAAGGGATAGGTGTGAGGGAGGGTGGTATCAGGGAAGGATAGAATAAAACTTGTGCACTCAAGAGATTGAGAGACAAGGGGTTGAGGTCTGGCTTAGTGTAGTAATACATTTGCCTAGAATGTGCCAGGCCTTAAGTTCCACCCCCAGCATTGGGAAGAAGAAAAAAAAAGGAGACTTTGAAACAAGCCATCCAGCATTCAAATTAAGGGAACCAACCTAAGTGCTCTTCAACAGATAAAGAGATGTCCCCATATGGATAGAAACTACAAGACCTGACTGCTCTCTGCAGTTGCTACACAAGGCCTTGCTACATATTTGCTGTGCAATCTTGGGTCAAGTTACTTTACTCTCTGTGCCTCAGTTATAACATAATCCTAATTTGTAAGATTTAAAGTGACTTCATACACGTCAAGTGCCTATCACTCAGTGAGTGTCCTTAGCCTTTGTTATTAATGTGGCTACCATTGGTGAAAAGATCAGACATTGCCTCATCCATGAACCTGAGACCACCAAAGCAGACATGGAAGGCTCTTCACTTCCCCAGCATCTTCCAGTATAAAACGGCTGCCACAGGAAGTGCTGGGCCGGTGCTGGCAGCCAGAAGGAGGGATGTATGGGTTGTGTTGAGTGGAGAAGGCTTCTTGGAAGAGATGGGTTTAGGTTGAGGCTGAAAGATGACAACAGTTTGGCCAAGTTGACGAAAGAGGGTTTCATTGGTCCTTCAGGAGACCCAGCTCCTTAGGAGGGAGCATGTAGGGTACCCATCCTTCCTTCAAGGTCTTGAGGAGGAAGCGGGGTTTGTGGAGCTTTCCCCTCTACCTGGTCCTGCATCTCTAGAACAGGCTGTGTGCAGAAGAGAGTGTTGCTGTGGAAGCCAAGCTGTCATGGCTGTGGTCAGGCGGAGTGTCCATGGAGGTAGCCTTGGGGGGACATGCCGCCTTCTAAGCATTCAAGGACCTGCTGCAACCTCCCCAAGGGTTGATGGAGGGAGGTGCACACAGCATTTTTTCCCTTCCTTCTTCTGCCCAACCTGAGACCTCAGTCCTGAGCCCCAACCATGCTCAAGGTAGAAGAGGAGATACTTGGAGAAGGCCCATTCCACCCTATGTGTAGAGCCTGCAGGATATACACCTTCAAAACACCTTTTTATTTTTTTAAATTGTTTTCAAGATTTGAAGGCCTCGGGGGATGGGATGTAACTCAGTGGTAGAGCGCTTGCCCAGCATATGTGAGGTACTGGGTTCCACCCTTAGCACTATATAAAAATAAATAAATAAAATAAAGGTCCATCATCAACAACAACTAAAATTTGTATATATAGACTGGGGGTGTAGCTCATCCCCTGGGTTCAATCCCCAGTACTAAGGGATTTCCCAAGAGTTTGAGGCTGACCTTCATTCTCAACAAAGTAGACACCTCCCAAGGGTGCCACATTCCAGGGGCAAATAATAGCCCACCATTGCATTGCAAACCTCCCTCCCAGCCTTGGGCCCACTCCCAGTGCCTAGAATTCCACCCAAAAGTCTGCTGCTGAGATTCTCACATTTTTGTGTTCATCACAATCATACAGGAACTTGTTAAAGCAGGTACAGATGGTCAGCCATTTGAGTCCCAAGGAGATGAGGCTGTACTCATTATCCTCAGGAGGCTTTTGTAGCCATGTGGAAATTCCCAGGACAGGTGATATAATCAGTGGTCATTTCTCTGTGGCACTTTAGGGCTTACAAAGTATCTTCATATGCATTAGCCCATTGGCTCCTGGCAGGGATTCTGGAACATTTTACAGGTGTGGCTCACCTATACAAGTTGTGTGACTTGCCCAAGGTCAGACAGCTAGTGACAAAGCTGGGATCTGACCCCAGGCCATCTTTCTCTATGCCACTTCCTAAATCATATAGGTCATCAGATGGATCATCTAGAGCCTCCAAGAGCACAGCTCACCTAAGGGAGGGAGACATGGGTTTGATGGGGGGGATGAGAAACCCCCCTTTGGGAGCACCAGCTCCCAGTACTAGCTATGTGGGGGTGAAGAGGGACCCAGGCTTCCCCGGTACCAAAGTTAGCAGGAAAAGATTCCTGTCTGCTTCTCTTTTGAGGGAAGGTGCCCTCCAGGGAGACCGAGGCCCAGACCTCCCTGGTGCCTCTTGGAACCAGAGAGGATGAGAATAGTATCTGGAAGTCCTGGCAGCATGGCCGGGCTGGGCTGGGCCCTACCTGGGGTTTTCTCCAGGCTTCTCTCTCTGCATCTCATGAGCCAAGGGAGGTCTTAGGAAGGGGAACGATGAGGGCTACAGTTAGGGACCTCTGCCCAGTCTTCATGGAATAGAAGAGGCTGGCATAAAAGGGGGCAGAAGCCACTCTGGAGAACCAAAGCTTGAAGAACCAAAGCCCATCAAGGGACTGGGGGGGCATGAGCCACCTCAGCATCCAGGCACCAAGGCCCAGCAGAACCAGCCTGTGGCCTCTGCCCTCCAGGGTGATGTCCACATCCTCCTGACTGACTGACCCTGGCTGCTTTGACCCTGGCTCTTGCTGCATGTCATGCTGTGAAAGATCCTGATTCCTAAGCAGGAGGAGGCAGGATGGAGTGATGATCCATTTATTATTATTATTATTATTATTATTATTATTATTATTATTATTATTATTTTGGTGGTGCTGGGGATTGAATCCAGGCTTTGTGCATGCTAGGCAAGCACTCTACCAACTAAGCTATATCCCCAGCCCGATCCATTCTTTAAAAAAAAAAAATTGTTCTTTTTAGATATATGTTACAGTAGAGTGTATTTTGACATTATACCTACACGGAGTGTAACTTATTTGGGGGGGTGGTACTGGGGATTGAACTCAGGGACACTCAGCCACTGAGCCCCATCCCCAGCCCTATTTTGTATTTTATTTAGAGACAGAGTCTCACTGAGTTGCTTAGTGCCTTGCTTTTGCTGAGGCTGGCTTTGAACTCGCCATCCTCCTGCCTCAGCCTCCCAAGCCACTGGGATTACAGGCACCACTGCACCCTGATTCTAATTAGGATCTCATTCTTGTGGTTGTACATGATATGGAGTTTCACTGGTTGTGTATTCAGATATGAGCATAGGAAAGTTATGTTCAGTTCATTCTACGGTTTTCCCTATTCCCATCCATTCCCTTCGCTTCCTTCCCCTTTGTCTAATCCAATGAACTTCTGTTCTTCCCTGCCCTGATTTATTGTGTGTCAGCATCTGCATATCAGACAGAACATTCATCCTTTGGTTTGGGGGGTTGGCTTATTTCACTTAGCATGTGTTTTGTCAGTTATTTCAATGCTGTGACTAAAAGATTTGACCAGAACAATTGTAGAGAAGGAAAAGTTTATTTGAGGGCTCATGGTTTCAGAGGTCTTAGTACATAGAAGGCCGACTCCATTCCTCATGGCTCGAGGTGCAGCTGATCATGGCAGGAGAGGGTGGAGGAGGGAAGCAGCTCACATCATGGTGATCAGAAAGCAGAGAGAGAGTCTCCACTCTCCAGATACAAAATATATACCCACGCCCCCAATTAACCACTTCCTCCAGCCACATCCTACCTACCTCTAGTTACCACTCAGTTAATCCCTTTGGGATTAATTTACTGATTAGGTTGACTCTCACAATCCAATCATTTCTCCTCTGAACCTTCTTGCATTGTCTCATACATGAGCTTTTGGGAGACACCTCATATCCAAATCATAATGGTATAATAGTCTCCAGTTTCATCCATTTACCAGCAAAAGTCATAAAAGTCATTCTTTTTTATGACTGAGTAATAGTCCATTGTGTATATATGCCACATTTTCTTTATCCCTTCATGTGTTGAAGAGCACCTAAGTTGGTTTCATAGATTACCTACTGTTAATTGAGCTGCTATAAACATTGATGTGACCATGTCTTTTGGGTATATGCTGAGGGAATAAACCAGGTATAAACTGGGTCAAATGGTTTCATTCCAAATTTTCTGAGGAACCTCCATACTGCTTTCCAGAGTGGTTGCACCAATTTGCAGTTCCACCAGCAATGTATGAGTGTACTTTTCTCCCCACATCCTCACCAACACTTATTGTTGCTACTATTCTTGATAATTGTCATTCTGACTGGAGTGAGATGGAATCTCTGTGTAGTTTTAATTTGCAGTTCTCTAATTGCTAGATATGTTGAACATTTTTTCATGTATTTGTTGACCATTCACATTTCTCCTTCTGTGAGGTGCCTGTTCAGTTCTTCTGTTTTATTGATTGCGTTATTTGATTGTATCTATGTGTGTGTGTGAAATTTTTGGAGTTCTTTACATATCCCAGAGATTAATGCTCTGAGCTGCAGGTAGAAAAGATTTTCTCCCATTTGTAGGTGCTCTCTCTTCACATGATGATCTATTCTTAGCTCACTTCTTTCTTTTTTCTTTTTTTTTTTTTTAACTAGGGATTGAACCCAGGGGCACTTGACCATTGAGCCACATCCCTAAACCTTTTTATTTTTTAATATAGGTTCTCACTAAATTGCTTAGGACCTCACTAAGTTGTTGAGGCTGGTTTTGAACTTATGATCTTCCTACTTCAGCCTCCCAAATTGCTGGGATTACAGGTGTACGCCACCATGCTCGGCTAGCTCCCTTCTTTCCTTCATCACAGAGAGCAGAAGGCTGGGATACTGCACCTCTCTCTGACCTTCATCCACTCTGGCCTGTCCAGAAGTCTCTCCTGTAATGGGAGAAGTGTCCCTTCTCCCCCACCCTCAGGATCTGAATCCCAGCCCCTTACTTGGGGACCTACTTCTCTGGAATACCATCCCCTCTTCCTCTTCTACTTCTCTCTTCCCTACCTCCTTTCCATCAGCCCTGCCTGGCAGTATTGGACTCTTTCCCATCTTAAGAACAACATTAAATATGCCTCAAACCCAAGTTCCTCTCCACCTCCGTCCTGCTTCTCCCGGCTCCGTCACAGCCTCCTCTCAACACTTCCCAATGTGGGACTCAAGGCTGTGCTGCAATTGGCCGTGATGTGTGTCACAGACAGCTGGTAGTGGCATCAGTGAACTATCTCCACCTGTCCAAGTCACAGCAGGTCCGTGGTCCTCCCTGCGGAACTGTCACCACCTCACCATTCCTGCTTTTCCACGTCGCATACACAGTCCTTCCCTGTAGTGCCCGGACATCCATGCACCCTCTGGTGTGTCAGGGGCTCTCTTTGTGTGTATCACTCCCTCCCCTCTTAGCTAGGATCTCAGCTTAGATGTTTCTTCCTCCAGAAAGCCCTTCCTCATGCCCACCACCAGATTTGGACAAGGTTTGCGCCACAGCAGGTCCCCCTAGCACCCTCCACTTCCCAGTAGGGGAGGTGTCAAAGAATGAGGGATGTGCTCACTGGCCCACAAGTACCAACAGATGGATCTTCCCGGGGGCAGGGGCAATTTTCATTACATTCCCTGCTCCTAGCTCTAGTGTGTACTCAGTTCAACTTTGGATGGATGAATAAATGGCTGCTGATCCCCTTTGTGTGTGGGTGCAGGGCAGACATGCAGCCCAGCAGCTCAAGGGCAGTGGAGAGGTATGACATGTTAATGGCAGAGGTGTCCAGTTACAGGACAGACAGCTGGGGGCTCCTGTCTCTGTGTCAACTAAGCCGAACCAAGCCTACTGATACCAGCGGGGTTCTGTGGAGGCCCAGCTTCTGGTGGGCAGCAGGGACTGGAGACCATACAGTGATCTGAATATAGAAGTCAATATCTCCTGCTTGCCTGAACCTGGGGTCCTCACCTAGGGTTCCCCCAGCCACAGGTGCATTCCTGGGTGGAGACCTCTCCAGCTTTATAGGTAGGGGTGCAAAAAATCAGGATCACATGAATGGATTGCCACCAGAGGGCGCGCTGGGCCTAGACTTGCGCTGAACGTGCAGATGGACAGAAACCTGAGGAGGCCTACCTGGCCTGAAGTGGGCTGAGAGCCAGGAAAGGGCTCTGCCGAAGGTGCAATTAGGAAGGTCTAGCTCAGGCTCAATGCTGAATTCAAGGTAAAATAATAATAATAATAATAATAATAATAATAATAATGTTGACTGGAAAACAGAGCCATATTATTTTCACCTATTATTCCAAAACTTCAAGGGCAAAATGGCCATGGGTGAAGGCCAGGAGATGCAGAGAGGCGGGGTCTCAGCACCAGGGACATCAGAACAGGGAATAGCTCTGTATCCTGACTCCCGCATACTTTTCTGTCCACTCCCCAGACGCAATCGCTTTATCCTGGTTCCCAGAACACCTCTCATTTTGTCACCCTGGCACTAACCCCTTTGCCAACCTTCTGCAATAAGCCTCCTGGCGCTGATGCCATCAGGTTTCCAGGTATGATTCAAAACACCTGGAAGTTCTTCCTGGCCTCTACCTTTTTATATCTGCTTTTTGGAGGGAAGTCTGAGCTTAGATCCACTTGCTCTGATTGCCCCAAGGCAGGGAGTGACCCCCCACCCTGCATCCCCACACTCTGGTCCGCATGGCCTATCTGGCAGATAGAAGAAGCTAGAAGGTACTTGTTGCTTGGTGGCCTTCCAGGACTCCTCTTTCTCCTCCCTCTCCCAGCCCTGACAACTCAATCCAGCCGACATGACAGGAAATGGGAGTGTGAGCAGGCCTGCAGACCAGATGGCCACTTTTGCCCACAGAGGGAGAAACAGGGCCATGGCCATCTCCCTTCTGCCATCATACTCTCCAGGTTAAGGTCATTTCCAGCCCTCGTGGTGGGAAGGGGAACCCCAGCTCTTACATTCTTTTGGCCTTGAAACAAAAGAAGCTGATCCTATGCTCAAGGGGAAATAAAGCCTGGGGGGAGTTTGTGACTCCCCCACAGTAGGGTCAGATGTCACACCAGAAGGTCCCAGAGGACCTGGATAGGGATCAGAGTGGATCACCATTTCAGAACTACTGTGTCCCTGTGTAAAACTTTGGCTACTCTCTGAAAAACTCCTCCAGCTGTTGAGAGAGGGTGGGGTTAAGGAGGGAGCAGTAATTTGCACTGTATTTGCATTTCATTTGCATATCACTCTTTTGATGTCCAAAGGCACTGAAATTTCCTGTCTTTGCTTCTTTTCCCTTTCTTTCCTCTGTTCCTCTTTAACTTCCAGGCAGCCTCCTATCTCTCTCTTCCCCACAGCTTTTCCTCTGCAGAGCTAACAGTTCCTTGAAGTTATTAGGCCTGGGGGGCAGCTTCCCCACCAGCCCAGAACTCAAAAATCTGGTTTCATGGAGACTACTGTGCTGGGAAAGAGGAGTGGGGGGATAAGGGGTCTTTCACACTTGCAATTCAGTTCATCTAATTAAAATGATTATTAAGCGAATCAGAGAAAGAGGGAATAGAAATTGTCTCTCTCTGGCTCCATACACACACACATCACACACACACACACACACACACACACACACACAGAGACTTTCAAGACCCAGGAAATGCACAAGCAGGGAAAAGAGGTGGTCCTCTGTTCAGCCTTCCACTAGGTCTGTGACCTGGGGCAAGTCCCTCTTGCTCTGGGCCTCAGGTTCTGTGAGACAGGGGCAGATGATATCTAGGTTCTTCAAGTTATATGATAATAAAAGGAAGGGAAGAGAAGGGAAGGCTCAGAAGCTGCAGGGCAAGATTAAAGCACTGTCTGCTTCTAAATCCCAACCTTGCCATCCACTGTTAACCTCCCTGAACCTCAGTTTCCTTGTCTATAAAAGGGGTCTAATGATCGTACTTTCCTTGTAAATTTGTGCTGACTAAAAAAGACAGCACGTGTTCAATTGTGGCACAGTTCTTGGCATGTAGGAAGCACTTAACCAATATTTATTGAAATGCATGAGCGAATGGCTGAACCTGAGGTAATACCTGCCACTCTCACCACCCTGACCCCATCCCTCCCATCTTCCTAGCTCCCTGCCCCATGTTTGAAACCCAAAGGTTTGCTTCCAACTGTAGACTTGCAAGTGCCTATCTCTTTCTCAGTGTCCCCCTCCCCAAGAACTCTATCTCCCCTTATTCTCACCCCTCAGAATTCCAGGTTGCTGGAGCCCCAGAGACCTTTGAACATCATCAGATACCAGCTTCTCTGGCTTCTGGAAAACTAAACCCAAGAGGAAAAATATGTGACTTTGCACATGGAAAAGTGCAACAGGTCCCAGATAGGGTGTCAGAAAACTAGACCCTAGGTGCACATAGCCATGCAAATGATATGCAAATAGAGATATGGAAATCACAAGTATACTGGGGTATATTAATTTCAGGCAGGCCTTTTTCTAGGACCATGGCAGGTGAGTGCAGTTGTAGATAAGACATGGACCTCAGGGAAGGGACCAAACATGAAGTGGGGGAGGGGAGGGAAAGGAGGATAGTGGGGAGGGAAGGAAGGGACAAAGGCTAAGAGTGTCCTTACAGGGACCCCTGGGGTCACTTGAGCCTCCAAGAAGTCTTTGCTGATCTCTTCCCCTAATAAGAACCAGAAGGAACAAAAAGAAGATCCCTCTCTTCTTTCCAGGACAGGAGAGGTGGACAAGACTGGCGCTATGCAGAAGCACTTAAGCATTTCCTGTTCCTCCAGGACTCTGGCAACACCCACTGAACATCTTTTGTCTCTTTCAAAATTTTATTTTTCTTGCAGTGTTGGCTATTGAACCCAAGCGTGCTCTACCACGGAGCTACATCCCCAGCCCTTTTTGTTTTATTTTGGGACAGAGTCTCGCTAACTTGCCCAGGCTGGCCTCAAACTTGCTGTCATTCTGCCTCAGCTGCTGGGCACTAAACACCTTCTAATGCCTGGTATGTGCCCAACAGTGTTCTAGGTACTTGGAAGAGGGGCAATAAAATGAACAGCCAGGGGGTAGCCTAAGGAGAGACTCACATAACACTCCACAAAGGCTATTAAGAACACTGAAATATCCTAGTAATTCAGAAAAAGATCAGATCACTTTCTACTTTAAAAGGAGGGGACATATGAATGGTGGGCAGACGGAGTAGACAGCAGTGCTTTTAGGTCAGGAGCTCCCACACTGACTGCGTAACATGGGAAGTCAAACTTCTGACACCTCATTTTTTCCATCTGTAATGGAAATAATAATGGTACAATTTACTGGTTATGTGCACTAAATGAGATCTAAAGGTATCAAAGATGCCTTAAACTGTTGGTCAGCACCATGCGGGGCACATAGTGAAAGCGCAAT
This sequence comes from Marmota monax, assembly GCF_021218885.2. Classification (NCBI taxonomy): domain Eukaryota; kingdom Metazoa; phylum Chordata; class Mammalia; order Rodentia; family Sciuridae; genus Marmota; species Marmota monax. The sequence goes on along the minus strand of NW_026695234.1, from coordinate 3,595,830 downwards.
AAATGCTCGGTATTGTATTAGGAATTATCAGGGTGTACATTCCAGGAGAAAAGAACGTTGTAAACAAGGCCTAGAGGCAGAAAAGCCCAGGACCTGCTCTGTGAGCAGAAAATAGACCTTGGCAGTAAGGGGATGGGAGGTTGATAGGGTGTCCTCTGGAAAGTAAGGCGGGGCCTTATCCTCCTGATTGCACGTGTCTTTCTGAACTTTCATGCAGGTGGTCCCTTTTCCTTGGAATCATTTATTGGCCCCTGAAGAGAGGAGGAAAGAGGATGGGTGGGGTCTTGGGCAATGAGTTTATGATGGGTGCTGCAAAGAGACTAGAATGGGAGTCCAGAGACCTGATTCCAGCCAGACTCTGTTACTGGGGAATCCTGTACCATTGGACAAGTCACAAGCTTTGGAAAGTGGCTGTCACCACAACCCCCCAGCACTGGCATATAATCTCCACATCCATTTCTCATAGAGTCTCACAGCAACCTGAAACCTAGAGGCAGGGAATGGCAGGCAAGGGGCAGTTGTCCTCCACTGGAAAATGTGATAATAAGCTGGGGGCCATCCAAGTCCCACAATATTGAGCGAGAGCATTGGGGACTAGGTGAGCTTGGACACCTGCTTAACCCACATAGATGCCCATTTTGCTCTGTCCCTGCCCGGTTTTACCAACGAGTAACCTAAGTTCAGGGAGGTGAAGAGCCTGTCCCATACCGCACAGCTGGGAAGCGCTTGAAAGGAAGGATTCCAACACCAGATTCTTTCCAGAACACCCGCAAGGCTTCTCCAAACACTCCAGGTTCCTCGCAGGCTTACTCTTTGGGAGCCTGTCCAGACAGAAGCTCAGGCCCGGCTGGATACCCCGGCAGAGTTCCTAAAAAGGGCGCGCTGGACCGCTGCGGGTGTGGTGGGGAGGGGCCGCCAAGCCGGGTCCCGGCAGACAGGTGTTCTGCAGGGTCGGACCCGCCCCGGCAGCACCCAGACCCCCTCGCCAGGCCCCCAGCTCCCCCGTATGCAAATGCTGCTTTGCATAGGCCCAAGGCCAGGCGCGGGGGCCCTGCCAGGGGGCGTGGCCAGCGGCCCCCGCCCCGCGCCGCGTGCTCACCTCGGGAGTGTGGCAATCCAGGCCGCGCCGAGTGCTGGCCGGGCCGGAGCAGCGGAGCGCGCGACGGCTGTGGCGAAGGCTCCGGCAGCGGCTCCCGCGGCAGCGGCGGCCGGGGGCGGGAGGAAGGAGACCCTGGCTTCCCAGGGAGCCCGGCTGGGGCAGACGCGAGGGGCCTGGGGAGGCACTGGCTTTGGCCCCGCCTGGGGCAGGATGGTGAATCTGGAGTCCGCGCACCCAGGTGAGGGGCGGAGGGAGTTCTGACAGGTGTCACTGCGCGCGGAAAGGGGTGAAGGAGAGGGACACCAGGGGGCGACGGGGGCCGGAGGGGGACTTATTCCCCAGCGGCCAGGAGAGGGCAGTGTGGATAGCGGGTCGTCTTGGGGCGGGAGTGGGTTGCTGTCTGGGGAACTAAAGGGAATAAGTCTGGGATAAGGAACCTTGGAAAAGAAAGAGGGTGAGGGCGTGGGGCACTCGTGAAGCCCCAGACCTGGGGAGCCGGCATTGCAAGGGACTTGGGTGTGCTGAATTGCTATAGTCCCATGATGTGGCAGGAGATGGGTGGTTCGCTCCCTCAGCCAGGGGTGTGGACCTGGGAGTGTATACGTGAAGAAAATACGTGTATCCACATGCTACACCTTTGGTGTCCGGGCACCTATGTGAAATGGAGGCAAAGTGGGCATTTGTTGGGGGAGGCTTAGAAGAAGTGGGTGGGGTGGGGCAATTATAGAGGCACACCTGGGGGCATGTGCCATACTGCACGCGTATTGATTAGGACTTGTGCAAGCATGTATCTGTGTGTGTGTCTCGGAGGAATATTTACCTGTCCCCATGTGTCCTGGAAGACGTGGTGGAGCAGACCCTAGAAGTGGAATGTTGTAGGGACTGAAAATACTTGCACATGCATTCCAGGTGTGTCTGCAAGTGTGGGAGGTGTGCCCACTCACATGCTCTGCAGGTTTTTGCTGTGCTCTAGGCTAGGTGCATGATGGGCCTGTGTGCCAGAGGGGGTGGTGACATTTACATCCTCTGGGTCCCATGTCCCATGACCTCCTTTCCTGAGGCTGGGCACGCAGGACGTGGAAAACCATTGCCAGGAGTCCATTTTCCCTGAGTGAATGAACATGGGCATAGAGTGAACCATGATCCCTCCATTTACCCCGCTGATCCCTATTCCACAGCTATGCTGGGACAGTGGGTTGGGCTTGGGGGTGAGGTTGAGGGTGAGGGTGAGCGGTGAGCAAATAACAAAGTGAAGAAAACTATCTGACTTGCCAGGTGCTGTGGTGCATACCTGTAATCTCAGTGACTACGGAGAGTGTGGCAGGAGGATCACCAGTTCGAGGCCCACCTTGGCAACTTAGTGAGACCCTATCTCAAAATAAAATACAATAAAAAGAAAGGACTGTGGATGTAGCTCAGTGGTAAAGTGCCCATGGGTTCTGTCCCCAGTACTGGAGGTGGGGGGTAGGGGTTGTGGGAGAAATCTGTACTTGGCTTGGTCACCTCAAACCCAGCACCTTGTCTCAAAGTGGCCAGGACCAAGTGATCTTTATTTAGAATTTCAAGGTTGCTAAGGGTTTCGTTTTTTGCTTGCACTCCTTTCTCGAAGAATTGTGAGGAGGAGGACGAGGCAACTCCTGACCCACCCTAAGGAAAAGAGCAGGCTGAAGGCCCTTTCTGGGTCCTACCAATCCTGAAAACAAGTGGCAGTGGATACTCAGGGGAGCTGGGGAGCTCACTTCCTCAAGCACTGTTTCCCAGCAGGCCTGAGTGAAAGGCTGGCTGGCAGAGAGGGTTGATATTCAGTGGCTCCCCAGGACGTGCCAGGAAGGCCTAGGTGAGACTGAAGGAACCATCCAGCTGGGTGTCATCCAGTATCTGAGGAAAGTCTGTTTCCAGACCCTGTGGTTTCGACCTCGGGGGTGGGGGGTGCCTGGAGCAGATCCCCTAGACAGCTGTTTTTCCTTCTTCTGCTTCCTGCTGAGAAGGCCAGGGTTCAAATAGGAACAAGACTCCTACAAAGGTGGGCCCCTGGAGCTGGTGGGGAGTTCTTCAGGACCAAGATCAGAGACTTCCTGGGGGTTTTCCACCTCCTCATCTACTGGAAGCTCCTGCTATGGGGAAATGGGAGGAGGTGGGACAGCTGGGACCTGGTAGGGAAGCAGCCTAGGGGTTAAGAGTGTCTAGTGGATGGCAGGAGAGGAAGTGAGGTGGAAGAGAGGCCCAAGCCCCCATGGCTTCCCCTGGAGCCAGCTCTGGGCTGAAGCTTCCCAGATAACAGCTTCACCCCCTTCTCCTGATGGCCAGGATGCCAGGCACAAAGACGTCCTCCACCTTGGGGCAGGTTCATCTCTCTATGGTCACTCGCTGCTCATTTTTCAGTCCATCTCCCCTCAGGGCTGTTGGGCCACGCTGTAATAGTTCTTAGTCTTGGCTCTTCTGAGCTATCTAGTTTCCCTTCAGGGCACCTCCAATGGGTCCCTCAATTTGAAACTTTCTGTGCAGTTTTTGATTGGGTTTTCTTGGTGGATTTTTCAGTTCAAGGTCATCTTTGTAGGGCCTTTCTGAATGGGCCCTGCTGTGCATGTGGGGGTCCCTCTTCCCTCTATGCATTGTCATATTATGGGCCCCTCTCTAAGGTTCTTTAGGATTCTCTTTGTAGAAAGTTAGTCTCTCTCGAGTACCATGTTTTTCCCACCATAATGATCCAGTATCCTGGTGATCCTTGATAAAAAGGACTTCCCCTGTGAATTGCTAGTCCTGGGGCCTGGGACCTCCTCCTTGATTGATTTACTAGGACATTTTAGATGAGGGAAGGAAGCAGAATAAGAGCACACAGTCGAGGGCATAGCCTGCCCCCTGGTCGGTTCACACAGCTCCACTAGGTCTGTAGCCCCTGAGTCAGTGCCGTCTTCTTTCTCTGATAACCTGTGTGCAAGCCATGACTCAGGTTTGCTTGGAGCTTTAGCACTTTGTACTTTACAAACTATCTCTCATATAGGAACACTAAGACCTGAGTAGGCAAGAGGCCACCAGACACAGGGGCTCCCAGCCAAGGAGGGGCACCCCACTCTTAGGCCAAAAACAGGCTGTGAGACCAGTCAGTCAGCTATGGAGGGAAGGACAGGGAGAAATGGTTTGAATCCAGCAGAGGGGGAATACCTGGTTAGCTCCAGGGTGTGTGTCTGTTTCTGCGCTTCTGTCTGTGAGCTATTCACCATCAGGGTTGGGAAAGAGGGGTTGAGCATCTCAAAGTCAGTTAGAACTCAGGAATGACATGTGGGTCATATGGCCTGATTATGGGAGAGAAAAGAATAGAGAAGGAATCTCCTCCAGGGGAGAGTTGGGGCTTTGGCTAGCTCAGAAGTGGGACTGGCAGGTTCCTTAAAATTTCCCTGGTAGAAGCACTCCCAACAGCTTATGAGGGAGGATCCAGGTAGAAGATTCAGTCCTTTCCAATGACATGAAAATGGGTACCAAGTGAGACATGTTGGGCTTCTGCTTTCCTAGAGTAACCTTGTCCCAGGAGGTTTTCTGGGCACTGTGGTCACTCAGCCTGTTAACAGCCAGCAACCTGGGGGAAGAATGCCTCTGGGGCTTTCCTTCCCATTCACAGATTTTAAGGAGGGGCTTCTCCTTCAAGGCCACAGCTCAGGGAGGTCTAGGGCAGCTTTAGGGCATGATGGTTCTGGCTAAGGCAGATGAGGGTCTGGGCTCTTACACAGCACAGCTGAGCCTCCCCAGGGAAGGGAGTGATGGCAAGGAGCCTACTCAGTAGGGCTGAGATAAGAACACAGAGAATCCTGGCCCCACCCCACACCTCTCTCACTGCCTCCTGGCAAGTGCTGTTCAACAGGTGAAGGGTTAAGCGTCCCAGCGAGTTTCGGTGTTGGCCCATTTTTAGGCTGAGACACAAGCGCTTGTCTCACCCATCAGCCTCAGCCTCCTACCCAACAAGAACAGGTTCTGGGTATCTTAGCATCCTATGGGACTGAAGGAGAGGTTTTACAGGTCATCTTGCCTTGTCCCTCCAAGCAGACTCAAATCCCTGTCCAAGCCTAAAGTACTATGATGTTGCAGAGCCCTGGCAGAGTGGAGGGTCTTCTGATGCCTTCAAAACTGACCTTTAGACATAAAAACTAAAGTTCAAGCTAACTTAAAAGATGAATGAGAAAGGCTCTGGGTATACTTAAAAGTGATGTAGGGAATGGGTGTTGGAAGAGTTTGGGTTACAAGTATAATATTCTGGCTTAGCTCAAAGAGTTTCCTTTTAAAGGCAGGAGTTTGAAATAAGTTGATTCAGAGACTCTGATCATCACCCCGGCTTCCCTGCCTCTCAACCTTTCCCTGTCCCCTTGAACACTTCTCCTATGAAGGCAGAATTTGGAGGATGTTAATGATCCTTAGGTCAAGAACAAGTTACAAAGTTGCCAAGACAGAAAACCAAAGCTGTTTCTGATAATGGGAAGGAGGCTGAGAGAGGGGCAGGACAAGGAGGCCAGAGAGGAAGGGCAAAGTCAGTGTCTGTTGGATTAGTGTTTTTATTAGGTGCTTACTTTGTTTTTATTCATTATTTCATTTAATTCTCATAGTAACCCTGGGAGGTATTTTTCATTATCCCCCTTTTTTTATTTAGATGAGAAAATTGTCATTCACATATGTATCTAGAGTGATGGGCCAGGGATTAAACCCAGATTTGTCTGACGCCCAGATTCCTGCTCTGACTCCCAGATTCCTGCTCTGACTCCCAGCTCTACTGAAGCAGGTTAAAACCAGCAAAGGGAGAGAACTTCCACCCTGTGCCTTCCAGGCAGTCTCTGATTGTGGGGTTTTCTCAACCCTGTTGAAGAATCCCCGCAGTGCAGTATGAGCTCAGGTCTATGTTGGGCAATGCCCAGGTTCCAGGGATCACCAGCACTGCAGAGGTGGGGGAAAAAGTGAAGCCCACTTCTCCGTTGGAGCAGAAGTGAGCAACCACAGAGGCCCTTTGCAGATAAGTTCAGGTGTCTCACACTGATCGTTCTGCATGCTCATGCACGGCAGACAGTACAGCTTGAAATCGAAGCAGGAAGGACTGAAGTCAGGCTCAAGAAATGTCCAGGTGCAATGCCCAGGAGGTCCATATGGTTGCAGGGTCTCCACTAAGTGCATCCCCAATGTCTGGGGAGGGCTTCATGGAGCACCAAGTATTTACCAAGGAGTTCTCATTCAATCGACAGGTCTCATAGAACTCCTAGGGTCGTCTTAGTCCCCCCCACCACTGACTCCTGGAGTGTTCTTGACTCCCCTTCTTCCCATCGTGCTTGGTACCTCAGTTACAACACCCAGCAGGTGTAAATCTCTGCCAGAGCCACACACAATCACTGCCCTTTAAAAACATAGGCTTTCTCCCCTCTTTTCCTGAGGCAGAAGTCCAGCCTTTCCCCTCATTCTGATCATCTCCAGACCTCAGACATCCAGACTGCCAACTGTCAGATTACCTGATGCAAATTAAGGCTGCCTTCTTGAGTGGGATTGGCTGGGGAGCCGACTATGCAAATTGGCTCACCAAGACTATCAGGTTTGAAAGAGTTAAAGTGCTGCCCTAGAGAAGAGGGTGAGGGTGAAAGGGGGGGTCACCCTGATTTGAATAAAATATTCTTCTGTCTTTAATAGCTTCAGTATTTGGGTGGTTTAATAAGGAGAGGAGTCCAGAGAGTTAGTTCAAAGTTGCCTCTTTCCTTGCCTCTGCTGACCCGGGAGGAGACTTAGGGGCCTCATAGGTGGTGGCAGCTGACTGTTATGGGTAAATGTTTAATTTATTAAAATGAAGCAGGGCGGGAGAGGCCAGACCAGCCAGGCTTGGGGGGCTGATAATGGGGCCCTGTGTAGGTATGTTTTCTCAGCAGGGCAGTGACACACTGCCACCCCTTTCTCACTGAGCAAGTTGAAGGAGTAGAAGAGAAGGTAAGGGTCTCCAAAGAACAGGATCTTCAACACGAGTGACACAGGAGCTAGGGTTTGATCCCTAGAGGGTGCACTGATCTCTGAGTTAGGCAGAGAACTGGGGACCTAAGATGAGATGGGTAAACTTTTGTTCACAGGTACCTTCCTGGGTAGAGCAGGGCAGGGAGGAGAGAGATTTCTGGTGCTACTTTAAAGAAATAAAACAAATCTCCCAAGTCCCAAAGAAAATGAAGGTTGGTAATGGGAAGGGCTCCGCACCCTACCTCAATGCCCCTCCCCTTGTTACATTTTTGCCAACTGAGTCTTGGTGGTAGAAGGAAGTAGCAATGATGCAAAAGGTGAGACCCTGCAATAGCAATGGAGAGGGGGAGGAAGACAAGGAGAGGAGGCAGGCACGGGAGGAGGGGATTTGTGCCCCTAAGCTTATGAATATTCTAATGATTGTATGTTCGGGAATCAGGAATTTGAAAGTCTGATGGTTGTTGTAATTACACATTCATCTTTGCTGTTTAGTTAAAGCCACATATGTCATAGCAAGAAAAATTGTGACCTGTTATTAAAATCAGTTGTGTTTTCTCTGCAGATATCAAGATGAGTGGGGATGTAGCAGATTCCACTGACGCTCGAGGTGCTCTCAGCCACGTGGAACCAGGTAAGGGGCTTCTCTTCTGGGGATGGAACAGGCTAGCAGGGTATGGGAGGAAGTTGTTGGAAAATGTCCAGCAGGATAATGTCTGTTCTTGCTTGGTCTTTCATCCAGTCTTAGAAAGCAAGTAGATTCTCTGTGATCTGAAATGGGACCCTGGAGCTTTTACAGAGGTTTGTTCCAGACCCAGATACTGGTCTCACTGGAACAAACCTCTGTAATGAAGTCAGGAAAGAGCCAGATTCTTAAGAAAACAAAACCAAATCAAAAAAGTTAGGAGGGCAATTCCCTTTTTCAGTGTTGGGGATGGGTGTCAGGGGCCTTGCACATGCTAGGCAAGTGCTGTACCACTAAGCTAGACCCTCAGACCTGTGATTCATTTTGAGATGCCAGTCCAACATGGCTAGAAGCAGCAGGCTGTGTTTCCAGTTGCCACTGACTAACTTAAGGTAGAGACTTCTTTTGGTAGATGGAACCAGGGTCTTTTAGCCCCATATTTCTCAATAGTCCTTATTTCTTTATGCATTTATATTTGTATGTATTGGTACTGGAGATTGAACCCAGGAGTGCTTTACCACTGAGCTACATCCCCAACCCTTTATTATTTATTTATTTAGAGACAGGGTCTTCCAAAATTGCCCAGCCTGACCCTGAACTTGTGATCTTCCTGCCTCAGCCTCCTAAATTGCTGGGATTACAGGAATGCACCATCACACCCAGCTTAACAGTCCTTAAGAAACTAATCAAAGAAGCCCATGCACAAATGTTCCCTTCCAAATAGAGTGTGTGTGGATGGTAAATATGCTCAGAGAAGAGGACTTGATACCTAGAGATAATTTTACTTTATTTTAGAAAAGAAAGGAGACAGAAAAGATTGGGAAGAAAGTTTCACAGCTCTCTTCCTTTTCCCTCCATAACCCAAGCTTTGGTTTGAAAACTCTATGTAATTAAAGAGAATTTACAGAAAGATAAGTAGAAATTGTAACTCCACCAAATAATTTTAATAGCATCCCAACAAGACCTCAATTAGCCTTTCATCTGGATCATTAGAGACATAGAAATTAGAAGAGAATCAATGTCCCCTAAAGCTAAAGTCTTTTTCAAGTCTTCTGGAATCCTCTAGTTCCATTCTTGAAGCTGAAAGACCTGGGATCAGAGACAAGATAGTTGGGAAGCCTTGGAGGTTCATCTGCAAGATGCATTTTCCATAAGCTTTCCTGTTCTCCAAATTATTATTGAAATAGTATCTACTTGCATGCAGTACACATATAACTACAGGTAGCTACAATCTGGGGTATGTACTGGGGATTGGGGATTAAACCCAGGGGATGTTTACCACTGAGCTACATCCCCAGTTCTTTTTACTTTTTATTCTGAGATAGGTCTCTCTGAGTTGCTGAGGGTCTCACTAAGTTGCCCAGGCTGACCTCGAACTTGCAATCCTCCTGCCTCGGTCTCCCAAGTGGTTGGGAATGCAGGCATGAGCTAGCCTGCGTGGTTCCAGTCTTTCTATTTGCTTTGTATGGAAGAACCGCTGAGGATAGTGGCATCCATTTTTCAATGGCTTTACTAGCTGGTTATGGTTTACTAAGATCTGTGGTGGAGAGTACCTGTTCTTCCCAGTTGAGAAGAAATTTTCTTTTAATCTCAAGAATCTGAGATCAGTTCAGCTGGAGAGTGATGGGCATAGTGCCCACACTGACACTCTTCCCTTGGAGAAAAATCAGCCCAGGAGCCACGATCCTGAGGAATTTGGGTTGCTCTTTCCTGGAAGCAGGCTGGCCAGAGCCAACTCTTTTCACCTGGGCCCTATTACCTGGGACACGTCTAAGCAAGTGTCCATGTGGGTAAAGACCACACTTAACACTGGCACAGGGGCTTTGTCATCAATTACCCTGAGCAAGTCAGGGGACTAGTACTAAGCGTAAGAACGAGTTGCACAGAACCCTGGAAGGTGAGCCAGAAAAGGGGTGGGGATCCAATCCTGGGAGGAGCTTAGGAAGGTTGATGTGTTACAGACCATCTGAACAAATTCTGACTTCATGAGACAGTGGGAGTTATGCACAAAGTAGTTAAGGAAGAAAGAGTCCAGACATAGGTTAGGACCCACAGAATCTGAATATCGTCAAGGGATACTGCCAAGGTACCATGTGACTTCAGACCAGCCACTGTGCCCTCTTAGGAGGCAGGAACAGATGAGCTTTGAAAAGTATGGATTTAGAATCAAACAGACCTTGGAGAAATGAGCATCTCTGCTGCTTACTGGCTATGTGACCTAATCATTTATCCTTTTCTCTTCTGTAAAGAGGGAAGATTAATGCTCGTCTTAGAAAGTGGGCTGAGAGTTACTCGAGATGATATCTAAAGCCCTTAGCATAGGCTTGGTGCAGGGCAGCTGTGATCATTATTGCTTCTAATGGCCTCATTAAGATGCTGCGATTTTATAATATACAAAATGGGCATCACTGCCAAGTGCTCTTGGAACACAAGTGGCTGGGGTGCCCTGTTCCCCTTCACTCACAGTAAGTGGATCCTCCTCATGGATTGGTTTTGTTCACTCATCCTTTCTGTGTGGTTCCTTCTCAACTGAAAAGAAACAGCGATGTCTGCAACTTTTGTGTGGGCTACAGCTTTACGATGCCCCTCCACATTTTCCTTCAGGGCTCAGCTCCTAGCTAGTAGCATCAATGCCTAGGTGATTCTCAAATTACTGTATGTTTTTAAGGGCAAGAAAAAAGAAGTAGCTAATTACAGTAACCAAACTTCCTGGAAAGTCACTCTGACTCATTTTTTTTTTTTTTAACAGAGGAAAGCTTATTATGAGTTACAATGGTTACCAACTTGGTTTAATGGCTTCCTTTGAATTTTTAAAAGACACATTCGCCTTCCCAGCAGTGCATGAATTAATGGGTGGTTTGTGTCTGGGTTTTAAAGGAACTATAAACAAAGATGACCTAGAAAGCCCATGTTCCATGAGAGCACCCCAGGGTTGTGTGAAATCCCCAAGGGGCACTAGGGGTGGGAGCTACGAAAATGAAACGAAATTCCCCATCCACATTGGCCAGGAGTGCCAAGGAGAGAGTTCTCAGGCCCAACACAGACCTCCCAGTTGGTGGGGACCTGGCAAGACAGTTCATCCTCCCTTCTCCTCCAACACAGAAGAGAATAAATTGTCCAAGAACTTAGGCAACACTAGGGACCAGGCAGAGGTTCCAGAACCCTTGTCCTCACCACAATCCCCACACACACATACAGAAGAGAGAAGTTCTTTCTGCGTTGCTCAACTATTAACTTTTCTGTCCTTCCTAATATCTGCCCACCTGTTACTACTTCTCCTTCACTTTTGGAGCTGACAGTATTTATCTGTTCTCAATTAAGGACTTGAAAAGAATATAGCCTTACTCACATTTCAAAATCCCCCAGGCTGAAACTGACAGTCCCCAAGCATGGATCCAGCTCACCCTGTGACTTTTTAATCCCACGTCTCACATCTAGTCTCAAACACAAGAGAAAACATGAAGAACTCAGGAGCAAGGGGAAAAAAACCAGTGACATTTGCAGAGCCTGCTTCCCAGACTGGGCACATGTGGGCAATCTTATGTGCATCATCTCATTTAATTCTCACAATAAGCCTAGGAGACAGAGGCATTATTGTCTCCTTTTTCACTGATGAGGAAATGGTGGCCAAGTGTGAGAAACTAACTTGCCCGGGGTTGCACAGCTTATAACCAGGAACCTAATTCAGGCCTTTGTGATTCTGCCAGGTTCTTCTCTATAAAGGAGGGGTTTGGACTCGATCGTCTCTAAGGGCTGAATTGCAAAAGCTGCATGCTCGGCTCTGCTCCTCAGAACTTTCTCCCATCCATCATGTGCACGTCTCGTGTTGGTGTGTAGTTTCCCAAGTACTGAGCTCTCCCATGGTTTCCCTCAGCCACTCCCTGTTGGTTCCCTTCTTTCCTTTCCTCCTCCTCCTCCTCCTCCTCCTCCTCCTCCTCCTCCTCCCCCTCCTCCTCCTCCTTTTACTGTGTGAGGGCTCCAATCCTCTTCTCTGACCTAACTGGCAGTTCCTTTACCATTTATGGAGCACCACTCTGGGTCAGACCCTGGGCTCAGAAAGATGAGGAGGAGTCCCTGTCCTCAAGGAGCAATTGGCCTAGGGCAGGGATTCATGACTGCTTGGTCGATAGCGACAACTTGTGTCGGTGGTGAGCGCATTCCCAAACTCATCATGCATCTGGCCTTTACAATGGCTCTGTGAGAGTAGGTGTTATTATCCCACTTTGCAGGTGAGGAAATAGAGGCTGGCAGTGAGAAAGAGGATTAGCTGATATTTCCAAGGACCCTGAACTGGAAGATGATAGAATGAAGCCTGGATCTTTCTAGTCACTTTTTTCCTAAAGGTGATGCTGGGAAGACTGGGGACCAGCACTGGGAACCTAGGACAGAGGATGTTAAAGGATCACATCTAGCCTCAAACACAAGATCAGGGTGGATGCCAAAATGGTGGAGGTGTCAGGGCTGGAGGGGACCCAAGTCACCTGATCTAGTCCAAGTAGCAGAAGCTGTTTGAACTAAAGCTCCCTGCTTGCTGGAGAGGAGAGGAGAAGGACTGGGGCCAGCTGCCTCCCTCTCTGAACTGTGGAGGTTGAAGATCTAGCCCAGGAGAGAACATTTTCCTTCTCTTCTCCCTCCTGGTCTCCCCATCCCACATCAGGGTCCTAGCCCCTCACCCCTCTGCAGGCTCAGTTGTCATTTGACAGAGGGAGTGCAGTGGGGTTCCAAATCCAGGTGGCCAAGGAGCCAGTGCCCTGGTACCCTTGTCTTGCTGGGTAAAGAAGAGCTCCAAGAGGGGAGCCCAGGAGAAGAAAGGGGACACTAGAGGTGAGGAAGGGGCCTGGACTTTGTCATTCAGCCCTACCTGTTGCCCTTCCTTCCTGACCTCAGTTCTCCTGAGGTAGAATGACAACCATCAGTCCCCAGTGCAGAAGGGATACCAAGGAGAGTCAGCAGCGTGGGGACCCTTTTGCAGAAAGTCTTATTGCCTGACTCTTGGAACTTCCAGTGTGGTTTTAAGCAGGAGGGATGTGGTTTTATAGGGATGCACCATGGGGGCACAGAAAATTAGCAAGTCTCTCCTAAGGTTCTGGAGAAAGAGTGGGTGACTGACTGAAAACTGAACAGCACTCACAGTCAAGGGTCAGCTCATTTCTGGGTCTCAGGGTCTCTACTCTCCTGAGTTCCCAAGAAAATAAACTGAGGATTGCAACCAAGAGGTGAAGTTCTGGGTAGGATCAGGCAGATGATTCTAAGATGAGTGTGGTTTTCATCCAGATGTTAATAAAACTCCGAACCCAGGCCAGGCAAGTGCTTTACCTTTGGACACATCCCCAGCCCTAAAACTAGTCTTTCAATGGCAGAGAGGACAGAAGATATCAAGGAAGCACTTGAGGGACTGGTGAGACTCAGGAGAAGGCCTAGTGAAGTCTCCTATTGACAGTCTTTCTAAATGAGGCTCGTGTGTGAGCACCTGCAGGCACGTGCACTTGTGCGTCTTCCCTTTTTATGATGAAATGACAGACTGGGTATGAGAGCACTTTGAAAAGAGTACACCACCATTTAAAGACAATCCATTATTACATCAATAATTATTGGAACCTGGGTGTGGTAGCACACACCTGTAATCCCAGCAACTCCGGAGGCTGAGACAAGAGGATCGCAAGTTCAAGGCCAACCTCAGCAAATTAGTGAGGCCCTAAGCAACTTAGCAAGACCCTGTCTCAAAATAAAAAGGGCTGAGGGATGTAGCTCAGTGGTTAAGTGCCCCTGGGTTCAATCCCCAGCAATGCCCCCGCCCCCACCAAAACAAATAATTATCTGAAAAAATCAGGGGACAAAGTGAAGCTCTGTCAATGAGTCCCCAAGACTTGAGTTTCCTCATAGTAATTGGGGGATAAAGTAAATAGATGGGAATAAGATGAAAAGATGGGCAAGGTGGTTGCCTGCGCCATCCCTCTCCTCTCCGGAAGAGCAGAATGAAGCCGCAGCCTCCAGATCTTGAGGGGAATTAATAATGGATTCCTGAGGATATAAAGATTCTGGAAGGACATCTTGTCCATCCTTGGAAAATGAGAGAATCTTCTCTTCTAGAGATTTCTTTTTTCTCACCTATCTTTCATCCCTTAAAAAATGCCAAGCCTCCACAATTTCTCTTGGCTACTTTCCGCCCCCCGCCCCAGTACTAGGGATTTTCCAGGGTCTCACATATGCTAGGCAAGTGCTTTCTCACTGACCTGTGTCCCCCAACCCTTTTTTAAAGTTTTATTTTGAGACAAGGTCTCACTAAATTTCCCCAACTGACCTTGAACTTGAGATCCTCCTGTCTCAGCCTCCCAAGGAGCTGGGATTGCAGACGTGCACCATCATGCTCAGCCAAGGCTACCTATTCTTATATGATACAATCCTTAGTGCCTGGAAGTTCTTTCTTATCTCTCACCTAAGATCCCTATGCTGCAACATACACACATTGCCTTTTGTTTTGGCCTACTAAAACCAGAGTGGCTTGCATCCTGCCTTGCTTCCAATTTCTGTGACAGGGAAATTAAAAGGTAGTGATTCACCCACTTCAGACTGTGGCTCCGTATGTTGGAGATCTCAAGAGAGTGGCCCATGGTGCCAGGAAGTGCCCAGCTCTAAGACACAGAGAGCCTTAGCAAGTAAAATGGTCACAATGGCAGCTCACACCTGTGTCATGATTTCCAACCACAGGAACTTTGTCATCCATGGATTCCCACCCCAACCCACAGGGTAGACAGGACAGGATCATACTGCTCAGATAAGCCATGAGTGGCTGGGCGGTCCTACCCAATGCCATTCTGTCTTCTCCTTGAAGGTCTTTTTAAGGAAATAGCCCCCTGAGACCCCAGCTGCCACCTCTGCAGCCCCCAGAAGAACATGGACTCCCTTTTCTTTCCAACTTAAGAGGGTATATAGGTGAGGGAGATGATGGGCCATCATCCATGGGCCTTCTTTTACCATTGGGGTTCCCCTCGGTCCCTCAGTGGTCACTCCCACTTCAGTCTCTGTGGAGGACAGTTGTTTTCACTTCCAGTCTGTTGGAGACCAGCACCCAGCCCCATGGTGCGTGATTAGTGTGAAACTCGTTACCCGCCACGCACTTTCAACAGCACCCAAACTGGTGTGTAGCAAGTTCAACAGGGAGACCCTATAATCGCCTGCTTGCGTGTGATTAGGTCTCTACATTCTTACTCTGTTTGCATGTGTCTGACTCGGGACCTTAACAAACAGCCTGCAGACCAGCCTTGGTGGTTAGGCCACACTTGGAGGCGTGCCACCTTAGAGGAGTTTGCGTTCATAAAGTCTGTCCCTTCCCTTGACATCCCATGAGCAATGGCTACATCTTACCCAAGCGACCTCCTTGGCCTTTCTCCTGCTCCTGTTCTAGAGATGATTGGAGGTGATGATGGGGGCCCAGCAGGAGAGGGAGGCTCCAGTGGGTCCTTTGCTGACTTGGAGGAGTGACATCCCCGCCCCCTAACACAGCACACCCGGAGGCTGGACACTGAGCAGTGTCCAGAGACTCAGGCCACTGCAGCTCCCAGGGCTTTACGCCTTCACTAAGGCCCCAAAATTGCCAGCCTGAGCTGTGAGTAAATGGGTTCACCCTCCTTCTCAAGAAACAATTAGCGCAGCGAACACCAGGTGTGGGAAAGTGCTGAGTAAGAGCACAAAGAATTTAAAGAGAGCTGAGCACCTGAATTAGGATGAGTCTTAGGGGCTTGAGAAGCAGCCCAGACACAGGCAGCTAAAATTCGGTTACAGTTTGTCCTGCCTCACACCCAAGTGTGCGTGCACACACACAGGGATGCACAAACTCACACTCCTCAAAACTCCACCTCAAACCCAGGGGCACACCTGCAGGCTGTCTTTCTTTTCTGGTCCACGAGGTTCTCTCAAAGGCAGGCTTGGGTCCTCCAGCGGGTGTGAGAGATGGGAGGTGGCACTTCAGGCCAGCATTTGTTAGTGGGTCTCTGTGTTTAGACCCCTCCCCCGTGGGAAGTCTTGTCTAGGTTGCCCCCCATCCATCCTTGTACTCAAGGGGGAGAAGCAGCAGAAAGGACAAGGACAGAAAGGACACCCAGTTTTTCTCTCATGTGCACTCTCCACAGCCTTTGGTTTTGGGGGACAGTGGCCAATTTAGAGTTCAGTATACTTGGAAGGGAACTTGCATGCAATCATCCCAGTCCCCCTCTTATGAGTGCCAGGGCACAGCAGGGTAGGCCAGGGCAGGGCAGGCCAGGGTGTGGTCAGAGCATGACCAGAGCCCTTAACAGTGGCTGGATTTTATGTCCAGGGGCTTCGGCCACCAGCAGTTAAAGTGCCTGTCTGGGTTTTCCATGGACTGGTGAGCTCATGGTGAGCACAGGGTCATAGTAGGATGACAGGAAGGAGACTCAGGGAGAGCAGGCCTTTGTGCCAAGCCGGGAGTTTGGGAAACAGAGCTGCAGACATCTCCCCAAAAGCACCCAAGCAGTTGTTGACTCAAACAATAATAGGTGTTCATTTGCATGGCATTTACATACAGGTTCCATGGAGCTCCTTTCATCTCCTACTATGGACTCCAACAAAGTCCTGCCACCTTGTCTGGGGCTTTGTTGTTTCCCCAGGCTCCAGAGCCTGCACACACACCATTAATGTGTTTGGTTAGCCCAGCCTGGCAAAACCAGCAGTTGGTCTTATCTGGGTGTGCCTGGTCCAGGTTTACTGGAGAGGTAGCCCAAACAGGTGGCCCAAGGGGCACCCAGTTAAGGTTGCCCCAATTACCTGCAGTCAGTTCCAGCAAAACCCCCAGTAGGGAGCTTGTCCATCCCCTACCCCTGCTCAAACTGGGAAGAGGAACAAAAAAATCTAAGCCAGGGAGCCCAGAGAGGTGCAGAAAGGAAAGGAAACCTGGTGGTTGCTATGACGATGGGGTCTCTGTGCCCCATTTGCATAGGGCTCTGATTTCCATACTGCAGGGTGAATTTCCATATCCCTGCCTCAGAGCCTGTTGGGGTGGGGAGAGGGAGAGGGGAGAGGTCATTTGAAATTCAAATGAGGATGATTAAGGTTTTCTTGAGGAGGAAAGTGTGGACAAAAGGGGTTAAGCCAGCTGACAAACGTGGGCTCCTGGCTCAAAGTTATCAAAGAGAGGTGTGCCCTTGGCTGGCTCCCCTGCCAGCCCATGCCACCGGTCCCTGGAGACCTGCTGGTGGTGGGAGGAATCCACTCCAAGACGGGTGCTGTGACTTCTGCCTTGCAGGAGAATCCTCGGGGTCACCCCTCTTGCACCTGGGTGCAGTTTAGACTCTCAGTGCCCTAAAGATATTTGAGCTCGAGGGTAAGGACCACTGAGTGAGTTCTAGTCCTGGGGTCAGGCCAGTCTTCCTCTGGTGACACAGACTAGTCATCTCAGGTTTTTAATTGGAGAAATGATCTCAGTACTTTCTTGTTGGACTGAGGAGGTGGGAAGACATCTAGGCTCATCTTTACCACCCACCTGCAACCTTCCCTAGGTCTCTTCCCCTCTTCAGGCCTGAGTCTAGGCATCAGATGAAGAGTCTGAAGTTGAGGGTCTCTGCCACCCTTCCAGGCGTCCTTTCTACACAGCAGTTAGCATGTGCTAGACCCTTGGAAGGATGTGAATTGCTGCACCCTTAGGCTTCTCTACTTGTTAGAAAGGACTCCTCTGCTCCTGTAGCCCACTCTGACCTTGGGGTCATTATTTAAAGGCTCACTGCTCAGTTTTTTCACCTATAAAATGGGGATATTAAGAGCACCTACCTGGCAGCTGTGAATGAGCTGGAATTTGTAAAGTACCTGGCACTGTGCCTGCCGCCTTAGTAATGCTGTTTATTATTATTTGTCTCTGGAGAACCAAGTGTTCACAGGGTGGATTCAGTGCCTCACAGCCAATTCAGGCGCCTCGGCTTGCAGTATGGACTGTCTCCTGAGCAGGTGGCCTGTGAGTTCACTCCTGTTCAGCACAGTGTCATGTCCATCCATGTCCAGAACTCAAGTTGGAACCTTGCTTTGGTGATAGACTCTACCAGAGCTAAGTGGTCACCTCACGGAATCCATCCCAAGGAGATGCATCTGTCAAATCAACCCCTGTGGGCTGTTTATGTTGATCCTAGTTCAAGTTTGTCTTCATTACTTACTTTTTTGTGTAAAACTCCACAAGTACAAACCTAGGTAAGCACTCTACTAGTAAGCTACATCCCAGCCCCCTTTTTTTTTTCTTTTTTAATTGCAGGGCATGGGTACTCAGGATTGAATCCAGGGTGCTCAACCACTGAGCCATACCCCCAACCCTTTTTTACCTTTTATTTTGAGACAGGATCTCTCTAAGTTATCAAGGCTAGTCTGGAACTTGCTATCCTCCTGCCTCAGCCTCCCTAGTCACTGGAATTACAGGCATGAGCCACCACACCTGGTTCTCTAGACTCCTTCTAAGACCTGGTGCCATCTCCCTAGGATGTTCCTCCCACCCAGCGCCCCCATCATGCTGTCCATTTTGGGCCTCTGTGATGATGACTGCAGCATCAATATGTGGCCAACAGGCAATCCAGGGGCAGAGCAAGGGAGCTCTAGAGAGCCCCATCTATAGCTCAGATGGAGAAGAAATATAGATTCTATTTCCTATCAAATTAGAAGAGGAGTTGCTGAGGAGTCATAGAATACATAGACTACAATGGGAATTTGGAGGATACCTGGCTTCTCTTTAGCAAAAGGGTGGCATGGCCCCAGGCAATCAGTGGAAAGAGAATGGAGAACCCACTTTGGGTTCCATCTTATGAATGTGCATGAAGAGGACAATCATGGGGACACTCAATAGGCCATGTCACAAAAGGAAGTCCTGAGGATGATCATGTGAACCCTGCTGTTCTGTCCCTCAAGCTAGAGAAGTAGAAGCTTTAAATCATGAAAACCCCCAAATCTACAGACTGTCATAGTCTGGAGGGAAGTAGAAAGATCATCCAGTCCTAGGGTAGTAAATGGGTGTCTTCAGCAGAGCCAAGGCTGATTGTTGGTAGTGATCGCATCAAACTGAGTTTAGGAAAAGGAAAGGGATGCCAAGTTCAATTAGCGATGTCTGTCCTGGGCACAGCTTGTGTGCCCATATACATATATGAGATTTTGCGTCTGCTAAACCAATGCTCTTCCCATAGTCCATATTTAATTTTTTTCTTTTTCCGTAGCACTAAGGGTTGAACCCAGGGCTGCTTTACCTGTGAGCTACATCCTCAGATCTTTTTATGTTTTTAATTTTGATATAGAGTCTCTATAAATTGCCCAGGCTGGCCTCAGAACTGCTATCTTCCTGCCTCAGCCTCCCAAGTAGCTGGGATTATAGGCATGTCCCCCTGAGCCCAGCTCCCGCAGTCCATCTGAGTCCTCCTGTGCCCTGTCCTTCAGGACCAACTTCAAGGACTGGCCTCAGGTTCCTCCTGGATATTTTCTCACCCCTAACAAGGAAGCAGCAGGAAAGGGTACAGAAACTTTTTAACACTTAAGGGAAGTTGAAGCCTAAGGAAGTTAAGCTACTTGCTCTAAGTGTGGCATAAAATAGCCTTTGAAGTGATCCCAGAGCCCCATTTACTATGTGTTCTCTGGACAGAACTCTGATCATCAGACTATACTTCCCAGTTCCCCAGAGGCATCTTAAGTACCAAAAAATGTAGACATAATGTGTGGGGAGGTTCCCTGGAAAAAAGTCTGGTTTTAACTGGATTAAATGACCACACTGGAAGTCCCTGGGCCTACCCTGGTGGCTGGCTGCTCAGGAGTGTTTCCAAGGACCTGGCACTTAAAATAATCTCTATCCCAGGAAGTGCCAGCAAGTTTCCAAGTGGTCATAAAGTGTCACTGGAAACCTTATTGTGTTCTACCAGGGAGCAGAGCGGCTGAGAGGAGAATAGTCCAGATGTGGGAGAGGCCAAACCTCCTTGCTGAATGCTGTCTGCATTGTTTACCAGGCAGAAGTGAAAAATCCTGCTTGAACAGTTCTGGGTTCCTGCTTCCACCTCCCTCGCTCAGAGAATTACTCCCCAGGCAAACTCACATCCAGGGCTGCCAAAGCTATGCAAATCACTCTCTCGCAAGGCCAGGCTGTTGGTTCAGAACTGAGGTGGGGAAGTGGGTGGCCTCCCTGGGGGCCCATGCCTAGCTCCGGGGGTTGGGGGGCCTGGCCAGGCAATGCCGGTCATTGCTGATCCAGTGTCCACCAGGTGCTAGGGGGAAGAGAGGTGGAGGGGACAGTTGCTCTTCACAGTGAGCCTTGGACTTCTTATTGCATTGGGCATTATGACCATGCTGGCTTAAAGGGATTTTACTCTTGGCTCCCCAAGAATTCATTATACCTTTTATTCTCTTTTGATCACATTAGCCCAAACTCTGTATAACAGGTTTCTCTTCATATTTAACCCGAATCCTTCCAACTGTAGAGCTGTGGCCCCTTCCTTTTTTGGGAGCTGGTAAGTAGAGATGAACAGTCCTGGGTACTGTGAGGGACCGGAAGTGGCTGAGTCTCAGGAGCTAAGTCAGGCCTTGGATGAGTCCTCAGCAGACATTGTTCCAGGTTGAGAGCTGGGAGCCATGGAGTCATGCTGGAGTGGGAAGTCAAAGCACAGTGGGGCTGGACACCTGGGTTTTTTGTCTTTCTCTGAGGATCCTTCCCAACTCACACTCATGCTTTAAAAGCTCAGTTTCTTTAAGCTTGTTGAGACTCCATTTCCTCATCTGTGAAATGGGGTAAATAATAAAACTTTGTCTTCCCATGTGCTAGAAACTGCCTGGATGATCTCCTGAGGTCCCTCCTGGGCCATGAACCTGGGATCCCAGGTATTTGCCATTTGCCTATTTTCTTGCTATGAAAGCTTTTAACCTGAAGATTCACAGGGGTTCATAAAAGCTAAAAGAGGCACAGAGAGACCCTGGCAGGTGGCTCTTCCAGCTTGGCACAGAGTTCACCATGTGCCCACCAAATAGGGGACTTTGAAGCTTCCTTTGTGAGCACTTTCTGCCCCACCACTCCCCTCTTGTGCACTTAATCTTTCATTTGTGTGCCAAACAAACAGAAGGGAGAGGGACAGTGAAGAATTCTTTGGTCCTCTCTGCGCCTCTCTGCAGACACAGCACGGCACACGGTGGCCAGCTTCTGGGAGAAGAAGAAAAAGCCCTGGTGCATTTCAGTCAACTGCATTGAATCCCAGGATGTTAGCGATGGAGAGGATTTTATAGAGCCCTCCCGTTAATGCTATGGAATTGTCCCATCAAAAAGACAGTAGAATGAATAGGATGTAACTTTTCTATGTTCACATATGAATACACAACCAGTGCAGCTCCACATGGTGTACAACCACAAGAATGGGAAGTTATACCCTGGATGTGTATGATATGTCAGAATACACTTTGTTGTCATGTATAACGAAAAAGAGCAAATAAAAAAAAATTGTTCCATCAATTCAAAAACTGCTACTGTCCCAGCCCCCAAGTAAGTAGCCTCTGCTTGAATATTTCTAGGGATGGGGAGCTCCACCCACAAGAAACTGCAGGCTTCACCATTGGACAACTCTGCCTTTTACAAAATGCATCCTTACACTGAGTTGCTTCCCTATTGTTTCCACCATTAGTGCTTGTTCTGCTTCTTGAAGCCACAAGCTAAGCCTGCTTCTGTTCCCTGTGAATATTTGGGGAGGAAGGAAAAGTTCACTGACATTTATTTCTTACTATGTACCAGGCGCTGTGCCAGATGCTTTCAAATGTTCCCTCATTGAAATTCTCTTTAACTTTTATTTTGAAAAATTTTAGTCATATGGAAAAGAGGAAAAAACAGTTTAATGAACCAACATCTACTATCATATGGATTTAATAATTAACATTTTGCTATATCTGCTTCATCCATTTTTCTGCAGTGCTTTATTTATAACTTTATTTTCCTTTTAAACTTCTTTTTTGGTGCTGGGGATTGAACCCAAGGTCGTTTTACCACTGAGCCCCATCCTTAGCCCTTTTTATTTTTATTTTGAGATATGGTCTTGCTAGGTTACCCAGGGCCTTGCTAAATTGCTGAGGCTGGCTTCGAACTTGTGATCCTTCTTCCTCAGCCTCCCAGTCACTGGGGTTACAGGTGTGCACCACCACGCCAGCTTAATTTTTTTTATTGTGAACATTTTCAAACACACACAGAAACAGAGACAAATCCAGCAAGGCCCCATATACTCATCACCCACTCTGAACCACCATCACATTTCTGCCATTCTTGTTGCTAGAATGTTCTTTTATAAATTATATGGGCATTATAGCACTCAGTCCTAAATTAGAAGTATGCATCTCTAAAGCATAAACATTTTCTTTCTTAAGCACAATATCATTATTTATAAGACTAATACCTTGTTTAATTCTCAAGACAATTTTGATAGTTAAATATCTTAAAATATGCCTACTTGAATTTTCAACTGCCATATATATCAGCTATGGTTATCTGTATTTTGGGTTTCGGTTTAAGGGTGATTATTGGTGTTGCTGAAGAAAGTCTTTTTCTGACTTCACATTGCAGCAGATGGTCTTAAAAGTGGGGCGTATTTCTGAGCAATTTTGACTACTTTAGCTGACTCTCCATTATGAATTAGAAAAGCAGATTTCCAGGTGACATTATTTGTTAAAATAGAATTTCCTAACAAAAAACAAATATTTAGTTTGCTTTTAAAACATTTTGTTGTTGTGGTGGTGGTGGTGGTGGTGGTAAAAATTATAAACATAAAATTTACCAATTTAACCATTACTAAGTATATAGTTTGGCCTTTCCTATCTTTGTCTTAAATATGTAATTTTTTAACTATATAGTTATAAAATACATGCAAGGATTTCTATCAGAATCCTGATCCAATATATACTTTTATGTATTGCTTTCTGCTTTCTGCCTTGAGTCACTTCCAAATCCATCAGTATCTCTCCTGTTTATTGCCTAAGCTATTGATTAAAGTTTAATGCTCAGGTTTTCTGGGTCAGATATGGGGTGTAGTAGATTATTGGGAATATCATGTGAGTCGAAGAGTCGAGAAATATGAACTCTTGTCCTGATTCAGGTTCTCCGAGGCTGCATGACTGCAAGGTGTTTTCCCTTCTGGGATTGGATCTAGCCTGGACTCTAAAAAGAATGTTCCTGGCCATGTGTGTCCTCCTCTGTCTTTCCTGCAAGTGGCAAAAGAGGCTCCCAAAAGGAGACCCAGGACTTGAAATCAAATGAGGATTTTGCAGATGTGATAAGGGCTGTTTTCTTAGGTTGAATAGAAAGTTAGCTTTTGTAGCAGTTTCTCAGTCATTTGGATCCGTTAAACAAAGCCATTCAGCACCTACTACTCGCCAGGCATGGCGTTAGGCCTTCTAGATGAATAAGGTGATAACAACCCTGGCCACTGGGAGGAGCCCACAGTCTCAGGAGGGAAACTGACTTGTAGACCACTGGCTGAAAAATGTGGCGTGTCCTGTAAGTGACAGAAAGAAGAGGCAGGAAATAAGAGGAAGCTATCTTTTCATTTGCTCTGGAAAAGTGTCATGGTAGATGTGATGTTTGAGTTGAGTCTTGAAAGAAAAGTAAATATTTTCTAGATAAGAGAAGGGGAAGAGAAAGACATTCCAATCTGAGGGAATAGCACCTGGAAAATCCCTAACAAAATCCTTAAATCCCTCCAGACCAGGCTCTGCCTGTTTGGGGACAGACCCAGGATGTCTGGAGCCCAGCTCCACAGTCACGCAGTGCTTCCCAATTGACAAGAGTCACCATTGTTTTCCCACTCAAGCCTGAGGCTCGAGTGTCAGTATCCTGGGAATGGCATAATATGGAAATATGACCTTATTTTACCCTGGAGAAGCCTGAGCCTTCAGGAGGTAGGTCCCTGCTTTGACCAAGATCACATAGTTTGGGGGGTGATGGTGTTTGGACTTGAACTCTAGTTTTTTGACATCAAGTCCCAAGACTCCTTTCAAGTACATCTTGCTGTTCCTCTGTACCTTAAAGGGTGGAAAGCATTTTAAGGGGTAGAAGGACTTTTCTGGTTAGTACACTCTGATCATGGTCTCCCTTCCTTTATCTAGGAAACAGAAGCATCCTTCTCATTATTTTGGGAATGGCTTTCCAGTCACCTTAATCTGGAGCACTGGGGCAGCAGCCAAGTCCCAGGTCACAGCCTGCAGTTCTAGGGTGCCACTTCCCAGGCTTTCCTGTAGACTGGGTGGGGAAGGTCCAGGCAGAACTAGTCCAGTGGACTGTAGGAGAGCAACAAGAGCCAGTGTGCGGGGAAGGGAGGGCTGAGGCGGCTCCCTCCAGCCAGATCTGGATAGTCAGTCAACAGTTTCATCAGATTAAGAGCTCAGTGCCTTCCTGTGTCTCAACCTAGACTCCTGCAGGGTCTGAGCACCTGCTAGTCGGCTGGGAGCCATGAGGGAAGCTGTCTCTCCCAAGAACACACTTTCCTGCTTTATAGGGGAAGCCCAATAGGAATAGAAGTAGCTTGGGGCAACTGACTCCTTATCAAGTGTCTAAGGGTTGAACTACATCTACTCTCTGCTCTCTTGGAACTTCCTGGGAGGCCCTGGCTGGCCCTGTACTTCTCTTCCAGAGAGTCAGTTAGTCCTAGGAAAAAGTAAAAAAAAAGTGCTAGGTAGAGATCACCATGCAGGTAAAGTAGATTTGATGAGGAGGGAAACTCCATCCCCAGGCGCTGATCATGGTGAACGGCCCCTTGAGAAAGACCATGACAATTTCTAAGTGAGAGAAAGTATTGCTTTTGTTGGCCGGCGAGTTGTAAAAGCAAAGGTGCTTGCCCACCTGTTCATTTTCTTCTGTAAACCTCACCAACAGCATTCCAGTGGCTCTCACGGAGATCAAAAGCAAAGACTTGTTTAGCTGACCCTCTCCAAGCCACACTGGGCTCTTGTCTCAGTGATTTTCTTTCTAGGTCTTGTTCACGAGTATAGGTGTACACCCTCTGAAAACACCTTCTCTTATCTTCCAGAACACCATACTTCCCTGGTCTTCCTTCCCCTTGAATGTTCTCTCTCTCTCTCAGTCCCATTTACTGGCTCCTCCTCATTCCAACCTGTACCCTTTTTATTCATCTGGACTCAGTATCTTTGTAACCTCAGCTAAGTTCTGTGGCTTTAAATACCATTAAAAAAAAAAAAAAACAGGCATGGTTGCACACACCTGTAATCCCAGCAACTCGGGAGACTGAGGCAAGAGAATTGCAAATTTGAGGTCAGCCTGCACGGCTTAGTGAGACCCTGGCTTAAAATACAATGTAATTAATGGTTTGGAAGGCTGAGGCAGGAGGATCTCAAGTTCAAAGCCAGCCTCAGCAACTTAGTGAGGCCCTAAGCAACTCAGCGAGGCCCTGTCTTTAAATAAAATATAAAAAAGGATTGGGGATGTAGCTCAGTGGTTAAGTACCCCTAGGTTCAATCCTGGGTACCACAAAACAGATAGATAGATAGATAGACAGACAGACAGACAGACTGACTGACTACATAAAGTGTAATAAAATGGAGACTGGAGATGAAACTCCGTGGTGGAGTGCCCAGGGTTCAAACCATGCACATAAATAGATAAGTAAATACCACTAAAAGCTGATAGCTACCCAATTATACTTCCTGACCTCACTCTTGCCCTAAGTCCAAACACATTTTCCCACCTCTACTGGAATATCTAATTGTCACGTCAAACTTAACATATCCAAAACATGCCTTTTGGTCTTCTCCCACCAGTCTGCCCCTCCCTGAGTCCCCCCATCTCAGTGACGGTGCCCCTCACTCCGTCACTCTGATCCTCCCCTTTGCACTCCACAGCCCCTCCAGCCATCCTGTCAGTCATAGGCTCAAGATGCACCCTCCACCCAGGCCCTCTCACTGCCTCACCGCCCTGTCCAGCCCACGGCCATTCTCACCTGGGCCTCCCCAGCGCCTTCCCAGCTAGTCTCCTTTGGGCTCCTTTGCCCCGCTCCTGCCCATCCATGCAGGTTTGAAGACTTACCTCAGACCTGCGACTCCTCTGCTCCGTGGCTCACTGCCTTTCTTGGACTACCAGCTGCAGTCTGACCCACCATGACCTGACCCATATCACCTCACCTGGGCTTCCTCTCTCCAATCACATGCATCCCATTATATCCCCATGTCAGGCAAGCCTGTTCCTGCTTCAGGACCCTCCTTCTGTCTGGGATGATCTTCCCTCAGACCTCCAAAAGGTTGGGACCTCACCTTATTCAGTAAAAATGTCACCTCCCTTGAGTGGCCCCTCCTTCCCAAACCATCCTGCTTTTTTTTGGGGGGGGGGTGAGAATTGAACCCAGGACCTCACACATGCTGAGCAAATGCTCTACTACGGAGCTCCCACCCAGCCCCCATCCTGCTTCTGAACATCGTCCCCCTACCCTGTCCTGTTGTTCTGTATGGCAATCATCTTTGAATGAAATTGTGTATCTGTTTGTTTATTCCTTTTATGTCTCCTTACCAAGAAAAGCAACTCCATGAGACCATCTTCTTCCATCTTCTCCAACATTGTATTCTGGTGTCTGGCACCTGCCGTGTATATATTTTTTTCTTTTTGGAGGGGGGATGATTGGCAACCCCTTTTTAAAATTTTTTTTCCTTTGTTCTAATTAGTTATACATGACAGTAGAATGCATTTTGACACATCCTACTGCTCAGCAAATATTTATTGAATTAATGAATTTGCTTCTTGTCAAATCTTTAAAAATTACTCTTTGTCAGGCCAACTATACAATGTCACATTAGGATTTTTTTTTATAAGATAAATGTAATTTTCCCTTTCTACCCATGTAAGCACAACTATTTTAGTATGGGGGAGGCCCTTCATGACTATAGCTCCCCTCACCCATTTTAACATTGTCTTAGCTAATCTCAACATCAGGCTTCTGTTAGAGGTCATTTTGTGTTCACCATAGTCCTCCTTCGGGGGTGGGGGGCCCTGGCCCTTCATCCTGCAGGCCCAGCTGTTCTCGAGATGCCCTATAGGACTGGGATGTGCATCCCTGGCATCCCTGGAACAGAGCAGAGAGAAAGGGGCTTAGGTTGACGCTCTAGAGGATTCTCTTAGATCCCATTCATTAAATTCTCAGGCACTTCTTGAGCCTCGGATCTGTGTTAAAAACTGTGGTCATTCTGTGGCCATGAAAGACACAAAATAGGTGTCACTGTCCTGTTCCAAGGAATTCACAGCGTAGTGGGAGAGGAAAACATGCAAATGAATAAGGAGTCACACAGTGAGTACAGGTGGCCAGTTGAGAGGTCTCCTGGATCCCAGAAGGGAGAGGGACTGACCCTGCACAAGGGAACAGTGTGTGGGAACATGGGAACATCTGGACACAAATGAGCCTTCCATGAGGTCAGAGCTCAGGGTATCTAGGAGGGAGTAAGGCAGGGCTTTGAGCAGCAGGAGGCCATGTGGAAAGGTAGGTGGAAAACAGGACCAGAGGGGTTCACACTAGCTAGGGAATTGGAACTTTATGCCAAAGCTTTCATTAGAGCTCTGATTTGCTCATCATTTGTTTATTCATTCATTCTACCAATATATTTTGAGTACCTATTATATGCTAAACATGGTGCTAGGCTCTGGGTGCACTGTATTAAATAGTCATTTTCTTTACAGTTATTGAGTCAGTAATCCATGCGACCCAAAGGAAGAAAGTTGTATGACAGCTCCTTCCCTGGAGAGCAATACGAAGAAAACTATATGACTGCAAAAGAAATAATTCCTCAAGTGATAGGTCTATGTTTAAGCAAATCATGGTAATTCATATAATGGAACATTATATAGACATTAAATTTTGGAGGGGAGGGTACTGGGGATTGAACTCAGGGGCACTTAACCACTGAGCCACATCCTCAGCCCCATTTTTTATTTTATTTAGAGACAGGATCTCATTGAGTTGCTTAGTGCCTTGCTTTGTGCTGAGGCTGGCTTTGAGCTCACGATCCTCCTGCCTCAGCCTCCTGAGCTGCTAGGATTACAGGCGTGCACCACCATGCCTGGCTTTATATAGACATCAAAATGAGGTTTATGAGCATTAAAAAAAATTCATGTTCCCTTTTTTTTTTTCCTTTTGGTACTGGAGATTGAATCCAGGGTGTTCTACCACTGAGCTACATCCCTAGTTCTTTTTATTTTTTTATTTTGAAACAGATCTCACTTAGTTTCTTAGGCCCTTGCTAAGTTACTGAGGCTAGCCTCAAACTCTCAATCCTCCTTCCTCAGTCTCCCAAGTCACTGGGATACAAGTGTGTGCCACCACATCCAGGTCCTTTAAAAATTTTTATTTTTTTGAGACAGGGTCTTGCCTAGTTGCCCAGGTGGCCTTGGTTTCCTGAGCCGCATCATGCGTACACCACCATGCCTGGCTTTCATGTTCCGTGATAATGTAGAAGATCTATTTTTGACGTGCTTTCTGGAAAAAGCAGGGTAAAATCTATATGCAGTGGTATATCTCCATGAAGAAAAACAAGCTTAAAAAAGACTAAACGTACGATGTTGTTAGTTATGGCTGCCTCTCGGCAGAGCAGTTCTCTATTTAGATTTTTTTTCTGTTCCCCAAAATATAAGCACATATTTACTTTATCAGTGTAACATTTATTGTAAAAGGAAAAAGATGACAAAACAAGAAATGGAAGTGTGGAGGAGTGGGACAGATGCCTGTCCTCCGAGTTGGATCAGGCATCAGCGTCCTTGGAGGGGTCACCTAGTGGGAGGCCTTTGTGCCTTAGGGCAGCTCCTTTAGGAACTGTGGCTGGCTTCTCAGTGCTCCTCCATGGAGGGGCATCACGGCCGCCCTAGGGCGGGTCCTGCGCAGGACATCTGTGCAGGACGGCCGTGTGCAGCTGAAGGAGGCTTGGTCCAGTTAGCTGTTCTCCCCGAAGACCCTGTCTGGCATTGTGGCCTTGTACAAATTAGCCTGCCCTCCAGGGCAATCCTGGCTGTCCACCTCCCTGGAGGAGACTCTCCCAAGATGCTTTCAGAAAACAGGACGAACAGGAGGATCCTGGCTCTAGGGGCAGCCGGAACCCCTTTGTGAAATAAAGACACACTCACCTCAAACTGCTGTTCTTCCTCTAACAGTCACCTCTTCCAATCCTGCGAGCAGCGAATATACATGTATATAAATATTTTGTCTCTTTCAGGAAATGATCGAAATGGCCTAGATTTCAACAGACAGGTAAGAACTTGATTTATCCTATATAAATTTGGGGGGTTTCAGGTGTGGGGAATACAAAGATTAAGTTCAGAGGAGAATATTCACAGACACTTAGCTTTCAGGATTAAGGGATCCTGAATCCAGCCCCCTGCATCAACCATAATCAGATATTAGGCTCTCCTCTTAGAATTCCCTCCACAGTTCCAAACAGTGGAGCAGCCATTTAGGGTGCATGCCACATGTAGTCCAGAAATCTAGGACAACGGTTCTTTCTGTCCAGGCTTGGCCTGATGGCCTCTTGGTGAGTCTGTTGGTGAGGGCTGACTACATGGAGAGGAATGTGTGGAGCTGCAAAGGACAGAGGGCCTAGCTGTCCTGGGGGCACTCCTGATTGGGAGCAAGTGATAGGGACCATGATAGGGAAACAGAGAGAGCCCAGAGGGAGCACGTAACCAGGCTGGGGACAAAGCAGACACTGCATGCTGCCTTGGAAGGCAACTAAGGTGGGTGAGCCTAAACCTAGTTAGAGAGAGCTCGGGGCAGGGGGAGGTGGTGTTGGAAACCTCACAGGGCTGATGGACGTGGATGGAGGAGGAGAAGGGTGAAGCCAAAGCAGAAGATTTGCCCTGGGGGTTTCAGGCTACCGAGGAGCCTGGGTGGGGGGGACTAGGACCAGGTGTGGTATCCCAGCAGAGGGTGGGAATGGGAAGAGTTTGCAGAGAGGAGAGAGTGTAAGCTGCTGCCAAGCAGAAAGCAGTAATGAGGGATCCCAGAGAGAGGAAGGAGGCGAGGATCAAGTACAGAGTCAGAAACCCTGGGCTTGGGTCCCATTTCTGCCACTAACTAGCTACATAACCTTGGCTTAATATTTTTTAGCCTGAGTTTTCTCGGCTGAAAAATTAATTTATTCCATCAGTTACAGAAGAGGCACCTACGATATGCCAGGTATGGGAATACAGAGAAAAATTAAGACATGGGTTCTGTGCTGAAGGAGCCCAAAATCTAGCACCAAAAGAGGGTGGGCAAATATATGGGGAGAGGAGGCTGAGAGACTCTATTTCTTAAATTACAGATTAATTAAATTTTATTTAGTAATTTTTAAAAGTACAATTATTAACATCTTTTGGGTATAAATTGATGGGATTCACTGTGATGTTCACGTGCATGCATATATCCTATATTCCTTATGTCCCTCCACCTCTCTGATAGCCTCTGCTCCTCCCCACTCTCCCTGTCCTCTTTCCCCTTCCCTCATAGCCCCTCTTCTGCTTTCGGATCAATATTTTTTTACGTTTCCACATATGGGAGAGAACATGTACTACTTGTATTTTTGTGTTTGGCTGATTTAGCTTAACATCATGTCTTCCACTTCCATCCACTTTCCTACAAATGACTGGATTCGTTCCTCTGTATGGCTTAGTAATATTGCATTGTGAGAGACTTTTAGTGGATAATTATAATATCATCATTTGTGTTACTCCACGGGTAAAAAGTCAAACAGAAGTGGGAAGAGTTAGTTCTTCCTGGGAGCTCAGGATGGGCTTTGTGGAGGAGATGGTATCTGAAGATGGCTCTGAGGGCTGAGTAGGGAGGGATTTGTCAGGCATAGAAGAATGGCATGGAGAAGACAGAAAGAGGTAAGGGAAGACCATCCCAATGCGAGGGTGCGTCAATCACTTGGGCTCCTTCCCTTCATGCTAGTATTCTTTTTTTTTTGATACCAGAGATTGAACTCAAGGGCACTTAGCCACTGAGCCACCTCCCAGCCCTATTTTTTATTTTATTTAGAGACAGGGACACACTGAGTTGTTCAGAGCCTTGCTAAATTGCTGAGGCTGGCTTTGAATTCGCAGTCCTCCTATCTCAGCCTCCCTAACAGCTGAAATTATAGACATGCACCACCAAGTCGAGTCATGGTAATATTCTGAGTCCAGGTTTGGATAGAAGTGCAAGATGGCGTAGCAGATCAAACAGAGATATTAATTCGACATATTCTCCTCCTCCTTTATCTGTAGAGTGATCTGAAGTCACTAATAATGTTTCCTAAAAGGCCATTGATTCTAGGTACATCCTGCACAATCAGAGAAGGGAATAATCTTGAGTTCTAAGCCCAAACATAGGCAGACAATGTGTGCCATTTTGTTTATCAGGAAGGCTAGGAAATTTGCCAACAAATAAAGACCAACTATTCTCCCCCTCTACTTGAGACCTATAACAGAGATAGGCTTCACTAAAGAAAGATCTAGGTTAGCTATGAGGAAGGACTTCCAGCCAATGAAATTTGTTAAACCCTGGAACAACTACCAAGGGAGGGAACTATAGAATCAGCTTCTCACTTAAGGTCTTTAAATGGGAGACAGATTCTTATCTAAGAGATGTTTTGGCCAGGTTTGCCTCGGGGGTGGAAGGATGCTGAAGATTTCCAGGTAATCTGTGATCCTGAAGGAGAGTGCCAAGTGGGTTGGGACCTGGGCTACGCCCCATGTACTATGTCCTGAGGACTCAGGACCCCCCAGCCCAGGGCACACCTCTCATTCCCCTAGGCCTTGGAGGGAAGCATAGGGAGGAGACTCTATCCCACACCAACATGTGGCCACACCTGCCCTCCCAGAGGTGACCAGCTACACAGGTCCAGTGGCTTTGGCTGCTTGTGTGATCCTTCTGAAGCTGGAGAAACCCTGGTGCTGGGGACCAGGCTAGGAGCAGCCCTTCTGGCCCTAGACTGGCTGCAGGGAGGCCGCTGACTCTTTGGACTGACTCTGGAGCAGACTCGCCTGAGTTCATTTCCCTTGGATGAGCCTTGGGGGTTGTCCCCCCACCTGAGAGGGGGGTGGAGTCCTCATAGCTCACAAGAACAGACCCAGCAGATCTGTCCTTTGGAAGGAGTTTGGGGGAGAGACTAGTCATGCTCTTCTCTGCACCCAATCACATCTGCAGCCTCTCTCAGGCTCCACCTCCTCCCTCTGTCTGACCCTCTGTCAACACCCACATGCTCATCTTCAGACCAGCTCACCTCCAGGCTTACAGGTGGGCACTGGGCCTCTCCTTGGGAGTCTTGCCCTCATGTTTCACAGCAAAGGAAGTCAACCTACGTTTGCTGAGCAATAGGCTCTGGGCAAGGTGCTTTGAGCACTGTAATCTCATTTCTTTTTTACTGTAAACCAGTGAGGTAACTATATGTTACTATCCCTGTTTTGCAGGTGAGGAAACTGCCTCCCAGGCAGCCTCTCAGCAAGTTTTAAAGATGAAATAACTTGATGAAGGTCACACAGTTGGTCAACTGGCTGGGTCAGGATTTGAACCCACATCTCTGAACGGTGGAACCCATTTTTCCCATGATGCCTTGCTGCATCCTCCTCTGCAGTCTCTCAGCCTCCCTCTCCCTTTACATACACACAGCTCCTGGGGAGAGGCCTGGGAGTCAGACACTGAGTGTGACTTCACTGTGACTAAGTAGGAAGAAACGAGGAGAGGGAGTAGGGAGGGGAAGAAAGCACCGTTGTGGAGGAACAGCCTCTGTGTCAGACACAGACGAGGGGTGGGCAAACGCGGGGAGCCAAAGAAGAGCCACTGCCCTTGGTGAGGCTCCCATCAGGAGTGGGTGCAATCAGGAGCTGCAGCCGGGGCGGGGTCAACTACAGTCCCCAGGTTGTGCGGCTGTGGCTCATCCAACCTTCATGGCCCTTCCAAGCTGAGCCTTTAGCTGCTTCCTGGTTCCAGGAAGAGCCTAAGCTTGTTCTGGGGACAATTGTGGTGAGGCAGAAGGATCCAGAAGCAGGGCTACCCCTTAGCCTCCAGGGCGGGTAAGGCAGAGTGGAGTGGCAACAGTCTCCTGGATGGAGACTCAGAATTCGTGGCTTTCAGGGCTGTTTGCCCCTCACAGTCGCTGTACTTATGTAGACCTCTTCTTTCTGGGTCTCAATTTCCTCATGAATAAAAGGAGGATGTTTGGATGAGATGATCCCTAAGACCCTTACAGTCTGTGTGCCATGGTGCCATCTTATCCCTCCTGCCACGTTCTGACTGATTAGTTGAACTCTGACTTCCACTCACCTTTTATTTATTTATTTTTCTTGAAAGAGAAATGTGGAAGAGGATCACTCTGATCTGTAGAAAGGGAGGGGAGAAAGCTGGGTGCTGTGGTGCACACTTGTAATCTCAGGGACTCAGGAGGCTGAGGCTGAAGGATCACAAGGTTGAGGCCAGCCTGGACAACCTCCTGAGGCTCTGTGCCAAATGAAAAAATAAAAAGGGCTGGGAATGTAGCTCAGTAGTAGAGTATTTCTGGTTCAGACTCCACTACCTCAAAGAGAGAGAGAGAGAGAGAGAGAGAGAGAGAGAGAGAGAGAGAGAGAGAGAAATGAGGGGAAATAGTTTCAAGGCCACATTTCCAGCATTTAGGATCATGTGTGATCCAGTGAAAAGCACCATTTGAAATATTGGAGTAAAGACACAGCAGGCCACATCTGGGGCCATCCATTTATTCCTTGAATATTTATCCATTCTTTCTTGCTAAATTGACAGTGTTATTTGTAAGATAAAATGCAATATATATATACAGTGAATTCTATAAGAGACATAAGAATACAGAGCTCTGGGGTGCTGCCTAAGGACATCATAAAATCAGTGGTGTTGCCAAAAGCTTGGTCCTTGTCTCGGATGCCAATCCAGTAACGAGGACATGGTTTTGAGAAAAAGGAAGAAGAAAATTTATGACTTTTCTAGCAAAGGAGAAGCACAGGGGTCTCCTGTCCCAGAGACGGTGATTCTGCCCATTAGCAGGAACAGGGAGCTTTTATAGAGGTGATTCAAAGGCTGCTTTTCGCATGCTCTCTGTTGGAGTTGTAATCCACTTGTTAATTTGGGAGAAAGTCATTTCTGAGATCTTCTGGTACCATGCCCAAAGTCTGGATTACTTCGTTCCTATGATTGGTGTGTACTCAAGGACAGATGAATCTGCCTAGGATAGGGAAGAAAGGTCATCCTGTTTCCCCTGAGATTAGGTAGGGGATAGATTAGGGAGGAACAGGGAGAGAGGAAGAGAAAGAAACATGTCCTTTTTAAAAATAAGTTGCAGTGGCAGAGCAGCAAGGGCTATATTCAAAGCATAAAGTGGACCACTGTTACAGTGTAAAGGAAAAGTAGAGCTTTGACTGACAGGAAGGGGCAAGAAGAATGTTCCCAGTATAACACAGTGACTGTGAAGCCTCACTAGTGAAAAGGGCCCAGCTTTGGGGAACCATGGGAAGGTCAGCAGGGAATGAGTTGGTGGAAGATGGGGCTGGAGCCGTGGACCACAGTGGCCAGATTAGGAGGAGCTCTGAATGCCCAGGGAAGAAGTTTGGAGTTTACTCTGTGGCAGTAGGGAGCCACGGGGCATTTTCAAGCAGGACTAGTTTGATTACTGGAGGAGTGCTGAGAGGGGTGTGGGTGAGGAGGGAAGGGAGGATGATGAAGGACTGATTGAGAGGCTGGATGGAACTGTTGGATACTGAAGTGGGCTGTGTAAGGGCAGGGATTCTAGCAAGAAGTTAAGTATACAAACAGAACCAAGTTTAAATCCCGGCTTTGTAATACCTGACTGTGTGACCTTGGGCCAGTTCTTCCACCTCTGTTGGCCTCAATCTCCTCATCTATAAAATAGAAAGAATAATGTTATCTAGCTCACAAGGTAGTTGTAAGGGTCAAACAAATGTGAACATGTGTGTGTGTGTGTGTGTGTGTGTGTGCCTCTTAACACAAGAGTCTAGAAAGTCACTCTGTACTTATTTTCTTTTGTTACTGTAGCAGTAGGCATGGAGAGAACCAGATGTGAGAGCTGCGAGAGAAGATTAGGACAATTTTTTTTTTTTTTTTATTATTATTATTATTTTTTAATATTTACCTTTTTTAGTTTTCAGCGGACACAACATCTTTGTTTGTATGTGGTGCTGAGAATCGAACCCGGGCCGCAAGCATGCCAGGCGAGCATGCTACCGCTTGAGCCACATCCCCAGCCCAGATTAGGACAATTTTTACAACAGGTTAGATGTAGACAGCAAAGGATGGGGACTGATCCAATGTGATCTCGAAATTTCTTTCTTGAGATGCTGAGCATTAGTGAGACTGAATTCAGAGATCAAGAGGACAGGAGATGGAGCAAACTTGTCCAAATGGTGAGAAGAGAAAGAGGGATAGATAATGAGCTGTAGGTGTCCCGTACGTGGTAAGAAATTTCAATATGGAGCCCAGGAGACAGGTCAGGACTGAAGCTGTATGCTCAGAGGTCCCGCTGAGCCATGTTACATGAAATGATGGGAAAGAGGAGGGAAGGTCACCCAGGTGTGCAGAGTGGGAGAAGGACCAAGAGCAGATCAGGAGAGGGAATACTTAGGGGACAGCCTG
Organism: Marmota monax; assembly: GCF_021218885.2. Taxonomy (NCBI): domain Eukaryota; kingdom Metazoa; phylum Chordata; class Mammalia; order Rodentia; family Sciuridae; genus Marmota; species Marmota monax. Next base: position 3,560,492 of record NW_026695234.1, on the reverse strand, counting down.
AGGAGGGTGCCTGAAGATGACACTCAGAAGGAATGGTAAAAAGGACAGGAGGAGAGCCATGCCCACAGAGAAGAAGGTGGCAAGAGCCAATAGCACCAGAGAATGTAGAAATGTTGCAGAGTTCAAAGTCTGAAAGTGGGCTAGCAGATTGAACAGCAGGGAAAACGGTGATGGCTTTATTGTCGTGTCTGCAGTGTCCACAGGGAGAGCAGATGCCAGGCAGCTGCAGTTGGAGGGTGAGTGGAGTTGAGGAAATGATGGAGACAAGAATTGCAGGATTCCCTTTCAAGAAAGGAGATGATGAAGAGATGGAGGTGTTGGCCTCAAAGGAGAGTGTGGAGAGAAGGCTTTGGGGGCTAGGGAGACTTGGGAGGGGTACAGAGGAGATGTAGTAGGTCAGAGAGGACATAGTGGTGGCAGAATCCAGGGGAGGGTTTAGCCTAGAAGAGGAGGAGGGCTCTTCTGAGAGGGAAGGAGGCGGGGCACCCTGTCTGTGAGTTCAGGAACCTAGGGCAATGCTAGGTTCTCAAGGAGTTCCTTCACTCAATTTCCTGTTCTTTGGGCCAACAGCTAACTGCAGAAGAACATTGGGAGTAGAATTGCCTTAAAGGGACTTGGGGATCTCAATGACAGGTGCACAGCTATATAGCCTCACGCCTGCTCTGTTCTGGTGATTTCTGGATCTCTCATTATCTTGGGCCATGGTTTCCATCAGATAAGGGCAGGATTTCATGTATTCATGTTGAATATTGTCTTGCTCAAAGACCTCCCGAAAGTTCTGGGAGCCCTGACAAGTCTGAAGCAATTTGGCAGGTGTCCTTGTCTCTGTTTCTTGCTCACAGAGTTGAGAATCACTGGTCTGATCTTCTCAGCCCCAGGTTTGGGGGCGTTCTAAACTCACCTGACATATACAGTTCTCCTGTGCTCTTCTCTGGCCCCCAGGCCAGCTCCTCCAAAGCAGTTGCCCTGGTGTGCCCCTATGTAGCATTTAGTTTTAAACCAACTGGGATTTTTCTTTCTTTTTTCTTGAATACAACAGAGTAATAACCATGATTCTCTGGTTGTTCCTGGTGCTCACTGATTCATGATATGTAATTGGCTCTATGGAGTGTCTTCTCTAAAATCAACAAGATTCAGCCCTCTGGGTGTAGTGGTGCACACCTGTACTCCCAGCAGTTTGGAGGATGAGGCAGGAGGATCACAAGTTTGAAGCCAGCTTCAGCAATTTAGTGAGACCTTAAGCAACTTAGTGATATCCTGTCTCAAAAAATAAAAAGGGCTGAGGATGTGGCTCAGTGGTTAAGCACCCCTAGGTTCAATCCCCAGTGCCAAAACAAACCCCAAAACCAAGATTCAGCCCAAGGAATAGTCTCTGAGGAACCAGAATGATGGAGAGGCTTCTCTTGGGAGGCCCATGATGGAGACATGGGGCAGCAGAACCAGGCTGTCAAGTGCACAGCGAGATGATGGCAGAGAAAGCCCAGACCCCCACCCCAGGGATGCCCAGGAGCAGCTGGTACTGCGTGTGGAAGGGAATTAACTGATGGGTTTGGTTATTTAGTTCCATAAACCCGTATATGAGCTGGATACTAAGGAGTACAACATGGCGCCTGTTCATAGGAGCTTCCAGTCCTGTGAGAAAGAAAATGGAAGGGAGGTTGCAGAGGTTAGAGAGGGCCCCTGAACACAATGATGCCCACGGGGCTGGCTCAGGAAGTCTAAAGGAGCCACACGGGTGGATCCAGCCTCCAGGTAGTGGGTCCAACATGCCAGAATGAGACCCAGACTTCCTGTGAAAGACTTGGGAGGCTGAGAATTATGGATGTCAAAATTCTCATTTCTCTGAGGACTGTTTCCTTCTGCTGCCAGACCCAGCCTTTAGTCCTGTACTTCCAGGTAGAGGCAGGATTACTGGGGGAGGAAAAGTGGGCTAAAAGAGAGAAGGGGAGTGGTGGTGCACACCTGTAATCCCAGCGGCTTGGGAAGCTGAAGCAGGAGGATCGGGAGTTGAAAGCCAGTCTCAGCAACTTAGAGAGGCCCTAAGGATTTAGGGAGACCCTGTCTCTAAATTAAAAAAAAAAATGGGGCTGAGGATGTGGCTCCATGGTTAAGCACCCCTGGGTTTAATCCCCAGTATCAAAAAAAGAAAAAGAAATAAGGGGGTGAGGAGCCTGCCAGCCACATTTTGTCAATCCTAAGTAGTGAGGGTTTTAGGATACCAGTGCATTACAGTCTCCCCACCCCAAATATAGCAAAGCAATTGTAGATAGAGGAGCCTGATAGATGAAGTGTGTTGGAGAGGGGGTGTCTCTGCATGGCCACAATAAGATTTCTAAGACCTCACTGTAAAATTAAACACATGCACTAGTCACAGAGAGAACCAGAAGAGAGGAGACCTGAAAGTCCCTGTTAGTGCACAGGAAGATCTAAAAAGTGGACCCAGAAGGGGCCAAGCCAGCCCTCATTCCACCGCCTACACATACTTCCTTCTAAACCTGTTCTCCTCCTTATCAGACCTACTGTCCTTTTTAACAAGGATTTTGAAAAGCCCCTTTAAAATGAAATTTATAGAAAATATAAACAAAAATCAGCAAGATGTTCTAATTTGAATGAAAAGGAGAAAGCAAAATCTTTTTTTGTGTGTGCGTGTATGTGGTGCTAGGGATTGAACCCAGAGCCTTGTGCATGTGAGGCAAGCACTTTACCAACTGAGCTATATCCCCAGCCCCAAAGTCATTTATAATGACAGAATATGTATTTTAGTAAATAAATTCTTGGGCACACTCCCCCAGAAGGATCAATGGGATAATGGGATATTTATGCTTCTATAAATGTGACAGCACGAACAGACTGGTATCAATATGCTCTATTGGCAGCTCAAAAGCCATGATTTAGGGCTGGGGGTGTATGTGGTAGAGCATGTGCTTAGCATGTACAAGGCCCTGAGTTTCATCACCAGCACCACCAAAAAAAAAAAAAAAAAGAAAGAAAAGAAAAAAGCCATTATTTTCCAAAGTGTTAAACAGCCCTTGGTAAAATGCTAAACAAAATAACACAATTTTTTCCCTAATACAAAAAACAACATCCATGAGCCCTGGGGAAAGTGTATACTGAGTATATATATTTTGTTTTTGTATTAAAAAATGGAATGAGTTGTAGACTATTATGATTAAAGGCAGGCTATTTGGCACAAATGGCCTGGTGGGGCATTTGAAAACCATGTAAAAGTTAATCAAGACATAAGTGTTTCTCATTTGGTGCTCTCTTCTGCAGTGTAAGATGTCTAGGACTCACCCTCTGCCCAGTGAATGCAAACAGAGCCTCCTAATGATTAAGACAGAAAAAAACATCCCATACATTTCAGAAAACATGTCCCAAGGTAGCTATCACCTCCAGTGAGAATAACTGATCTTGACTCACCAAGGACATGTCACCTCTCCTGCCAGGAGTTCCGAGGATTAGATATAACTCTGGCTGCAGACCTTTCACAGAGAGATAGAAGGCATTGAGACACCATGCACAGGGGAATGACCCTGGAGGTAACACACACAGCCCTGCCCTCCAAGAGCCCCACTTGCTATTCAGTGAGGGAGATGGCCCTGAAAAGTTCCTAAAAATGTCAAGAGTGAGGCATGTGAACTAGGGCCACCTGTGCAGGAAATAAGCTGGCCTGACTGGCTGGCTAAATAGGTGTGGAACAGAATTTTCAGGCAGGAGATAATTGGCAAGATTAAATGACTCTCTCCTCCAAAATGATTTCCCCATTGCAGTCATAATATAATGGTAATAAAATACTTATTGAACTTTGGCTGTGCAGCATGCATGGAGTACAAACTGCTATACATACATTATTTCTTTCTATCTTTTCTTTTTCTTTTTTTTTTTTTTTTTTGTGTGTGGGGGTACCAGGGATTGAACTCAGGGACATCAGAGGTACTGGACCACTGAGCCATATCCCCAGCCCTATTTTGTATTTTAAATTACAGACAGGGTCTCACTGAGTTTTTTAGCACCTTGTCATTGCTGAGGCTGGCTTTGAATTCTCACTCCTCCTGCCTCAGCCTCTCAAGCCGCTGGGATTACAGGAGTGCGCCACCGAGCCTGGCCATTATTTCTTTTAATAATGACAGCAATCCTTTAAAATAGTTGGTATTATCCCCGATCTATAGATAAGGCACAGAGAGGTTAAGGGATTTTCTCATAGTCACATTGTCCACAAATGGGGAAGTCTGAATGTAGAGCCCAGCCTGCTGCCTCCCAGCTTCATGGTTCTGCCTACCACACGACCTGCACATCTTCTTGGTGGTGGAACCAGACGGCTCCTACTGGTTAATTCCTCTGTCTCAGCTTCCTCATCCAATGATGAGAACAGTAATAGTACCTATTTCCTAGGTTGTTATAACAACAATTAATATGGTTAAAGTACTTAGAATAGTCTCTGGCACACAGTAATCTGACAATAAACATCAGCTCTTAATATTTTCTGATGAATGGGAATCTAGCACTTTCCCCTCTTCTCTCCCTGTTGGCTACTTTGCTGGGTGTGTACCACGTTGGATGGGCTGTTGATGTTTCTTTTTTTTAATATTTATTTTTTAGTTATAGGTGGATACAATATCTTTATTTTATATCTGTGTGGTGCTGAGGATCGAACCCAGTGCCTCATGCATGCTAGGCAAGTGCTATACTACTTCTGAGCCACAGTGCCAGCCCTGTAGATGTTTCTTGAAAGGTCACTTTTTTCTGGGATCCATCATCTTCTGACACAAGCCCCACCATCCTCCCCAAGCTTGGGCGGGGAAACAATGATAAATGCATTTGCTTTTGGAGGTATGGAAACCATCTCCCTTTGCCAGCCGTACTTGGTGCTTTGGCCTGAAGCTCAGGTGTTAGCTACTTCCTGTTTGTAGCCTGGGCAACAATCCCAGTACCAAGTGGACCAAGCCTTGTGGAGAACAGCAGCAGAGAGGGGCAGGAGCAGCTGTCTGGGTTCTCTGAAGGCTTGTCCTTAGTAATTGCTGGTTTATCAGATACCACAAGCCATAAAAAGCCCGTCTGCAGTGTGGGATCTGGGACCTAGCTGGTTCAGGCTCCAGTACTGCCATGAGTCTGTGGATACATTCTGGAATGTTCCTCTTAGCTCGGGTGTAAGTTGATGAACAATGAGGATTAAAGAGAGAGAGAAAGGCATCCAAGTTTTTTCCCTTATTCTATAATCATAAAGAAGTAGGTTCTTGGGGCTGGGGTTGTGGCTCAGTCTTTGAATGCACTAGGTTTGATTCTCAGCACCATATTAAAAATAAATAGTAGGTTCTTGGTACTGGAGGGTTTAGCTCAGAGGTAGAGTGCTTGGCTAGCATGCATGAAAACCTGGGTTCAATTCCCAGCACCATGAAAGAGAGAAGGGGGGGGGCAGAGAAAGAGAGAGAGAAAGAGAGAAGTACAAAAATGTGGATTCTCTTTGGAGATGTCAGTGAGTTGCCTTTGGTGGATACAGAGGCTGATAAAACTAAAGACTCAAAGCAGGGCCATCCCAACCCTTTCTGTTACAGGAGTCCCTTTGGAAAATGGGCTCTTAAAAGGGAAGCTAGATTTGATCCCAAACCATAATGGGAGAAATTAATACCATTTATTGGTATTAATAGTTTATAACAGGCCCTGGAATGAATACTTTACAAGTAGTCGCTTGTTAAAAACTTATAGCAACCCAAAGAAATAGGTGTTATAATTCTCATTTTCCAAATGAGAAAACTGAGGCTGGGAGCAGTCCAGTGACATGCTTAGAGCCAGGATTCAAAATGAGGTTGATGTGGTGTGCCCAGCTCTTTACATAGGTCATATCTTATTTGATATTACTTAATCCTTACAACAGCCCAGTGAGGTAAGCATTGTTATTTCCATTATATAGCTGAGGAAACTATAGCTCAAAGAAGTTAAGTAACCTGTCCAAGGTGGAGCTCAGATGTAAGACAGGCCCGGCTGACTCCACCATACCAGCTGCTTTAGAGAAAGAGAAGACGGGGAGAAAGAGGGAAGGAGACTCCCGCAAATGAGACACGACCTAATGTTACCAGAGCCCCTCATTTGCTGTATCTGGTCCTTTTCCACATTTCCAGAGCCCTCTCACTCGTACCAACTCCTGCAGACCTCTCACGAATGGGACTTGCCAGCTAGGAAGGCAGAGATAATATCTGCAGGGAGGGTTGGCAGGCGAAGGGTGGGTGGAGAAGGGTTCCCACCCAGAGAGGGTTCCGTGGCCCTGCAGAGAGCCACCTCCCTGTGCCTGTGCGTGAGAAGGGAGCAGGGAGGAGAGCGGTGTTTGCACCAGTGTGTGCCTGCAGGGCAGGGGCGGGACCTGCTTTCCCTCTGCCCCCAAGTCACAGAGGGCTATCAAGGCAGCTCTAGTAACTGGCAGAATATACTTCTCCAAGAATCACAGCTTCCTCTGAAAATAACATTTCTACCTCAAGCGTCCCCTGGGCCTGCCTGTGAGTGGCTTCTGAAGCTGCCCTTGGGCTCTGGTGCTGTTTCTCTTAACATGCACAGTTCCCTACCTACTTTGAGGTCACCTCTCATTTTAAGTCTATCCGCTTGACACTTTTACAAGGATTCCTTTAAGCCAATACTTTTTTCTCTCTCATAAGAACTGTGGGGCATGGGCATTACTGTTCTCATTTAACAGATAAGGGAACTGAAGCTCAGAATGGCCATGTGACATGCAGTTAAGTTGAAGAGCTGGGACTTAATCCATTCACCTTTATTTAGTGCCTGCTTATCTAAGTACTGGTGCATTGTCTCCAGATCTAGCTTGTTCCACTGATGGCTGCTGCCTCGCTCTCCTATGCTTGCCCTCCTGTCTCCCAATCCCTGAGGATCCTTAGTTCACACCCCATTTTGCTTCTCGCTGTTAGTAGCCCCTCCCCTGCACTGGCGCTGTCTAATATCACCTTCCGTATCCTTGGTTAGTGTGGACAGCTGCAGGGTATCCCTGGTTCCAGCCCTGTGGAGGTCAGTGTGGGGAGCTATGTGGTCTCTCTCCAAGCCTCAGTTCCCCCTCTGCAAAATGGGGTGAAACAACATCAAATGTATAATGTTGCTAGGAAAAGAACTGAGATTTTGAGTGTTAAGTGTGCAACACACTTAAAGTCCTCAATAAATGTGTTATTGTCCTTGTTTCAAGAATTTTGCAGCAATATGGGTTCTGATTGCTCCATTTCACTTTGTTCTGCTGCCAGTTTGCCCCTTCTTCTCAGTCTTGCCCTGAGGGGACTCTGGAGACCAGCTGGCAGCTCTGCTCAGATCCCCCACCTGGCCTTCCTCTCAGTGTTCTTACCTGTGCCCCTGCACCAGACTCAGCCCATTCCTAGAGCAATGATGAGAGATGTGCCAGGCTCTGTCTATGCCAGGTAAATACAGGCATACCTCACTGGACCTAAGAGGATAGCTTTTGAAATTTTGAATACAGAGCAGCTTTGTAAATGAATTATTATTTTTCCTTACCAAAAGAGCCTGTGTTAAAAATTAAAAATTAGACTAGCTGGGCACAGTGGCATGCACCTGTAATTCTAGCTACTGGGGAGGCTAAGGCACAGCATCAAGAGTTCAAGGTCAACCTTGGCAACTTAGCAAGACCCTGTCTCAAAATAAAAAGGATATTTTAATGGTAGACTACCCCTGGATTTAATCTACAGTATAATCAATCAATCAATATTAGTCTGAATCTTTTCAGACAAAGAATGCCTCTTTATGGTTAATTGGAGCCAATCTTTACTATTGTGTTTGCTTCAAGAGAATTACATGTTGCAGTATGTGATGATGCATAGGCATAATCCCAGCTGTAGGGGAGGCTGAGACAGGAGGATCAAAAGTTCAAGGCTAGCCTCAGCATTTAGCAAGACACAGTCTCAAAATAAATAGGGTAGGGGATGTGGCTCAGTAATAGGGCACTCCTGGGGTCAATCTCCAGTACTGCAAAATAAAACTAAATAAATAAAAACAAGAAAGGCAGAAAAAAATTATATGTTAATCTTACTTTTTCCCCCCTTGATGTCATCTTAAAGATAGTGTATGACCCTAACAAGATTTTTTTTTTTTTTTTTGGTACTGCAGATTGAACCCAGGGGTGCTCTACTTGTGAAGTCCATCCTTGCACCCCACCCTCTGATTTTTTTTTAATTTTGAGATGGGTCTCACAAATTGCCTAAGCCTAGGCTGGCCTCAGACTTGCCTGCCATCCTCCTTCCTCAGCCTTCCAAGTCACTTTGGGATTACAGGAGTGTACCATGGTGCCAGACCCTAACAAGGACATTTTGAAAACTTAATCTAGGTCGCTGCTGTGAATGGGCTCATCTGAAGCCTTGGAGGCAGGTTTTAGGCTAGTTATGTAGGTAGTACACTGAGACCTAAACACATTTGGATCCCCACCTCTGGGCATGTAGACATCGGGTCCTACAGAAGCCAGTGGTAGAGGGCTTTGTGCTCCTAGCTCTGGGCTGGCACCCTGGCACTGAAAGGAGTGATCAAACTGAACATATACTCTAAGGCCAGAGGTGCCAGGCCAGAAAGGATTGACACCCTCTGTCCAGGAAGGGAAGCCTGACACTGCAAGACAAAGAGTCCCTTCCTCGGTCTCTGACAGGAAGCAAAACACTTCCCTTCTGAGGATTTGGTGCTTCCCCTATGTTGGCTGGGCAGCATCCTGGCTAACAGGACACTCTCTAGAGCCTGGCCTTGCCCCCATGGCCTGGGAGGGATGGGCAGCTTCCTGGCATAAAACAAGATGAAGGGCAGCAGGGCTTGGGGTTTGCCTAGAATGTGGCAACTCAGCAGGGGCCTCGTTTCCCTAGGGTGGGCTGCCCTGTTCTGCATCTTCCACAGGCAGGTAGCTCTCTGAGGGAATGGGAACCGGAGTCAGACTTCACCAGAGGCCTCCAGTCCCCCTCTTTCCTGAGCCCAAGGACTCCCTAGTACTGCCCAGGTCCTTGTTAGAAGCAAGGAGAACCTGTTTTGAAATAAGGAGAGCCTGAAGGCAGAGGGAAACAGAGAAGGTGGCATCTCGACTCTGCTTTGCCTGAGCCCTGGCCCAGCCCCCACCTCTCCATCTCAATATCTGCTGTCAAGCTCCGTGCATCTTCCCAAACTCAGCTCACAGTTCTCATTCTGCACATGGCCCTCCAGGACTACCCCCTCCACCTTCTGCACATCGATGGGCCTCTGCTGTGTGCGCATGTGTCTTCCAACCAGGCAGTGGAACATTGGAGGAAAGGGTCTAGACATATTTATTTTAGTAGAACAGGGCCCAGCACAGAGTAGACATACTATCTGTGTTTCCCAAATAAGTACGTGGACAGACAATTGGAATGAACCTGCCCATCTACCCACCTACCCTTTATCCTGGGGGGCCATGGATCCCACTCCCCTCTGCCTTTCATTTGGCTCTGCTCCCTGTTGTCTTTTCCCCTAGCCAGTGCTCCACAGAAACTCACCCCTTTTCCCAGGAGGTGGGCTTTTGGGGTTTATGTAAATAGAAATGAGTGGGCTCCATTGAGTCTGCTCTGGTAAATATTTCCCAACTCTGCCACTCGCTGGCTGTTGGCTTGGGTTGCTGGGTGCTAGGCCCTTGTCTCTAGGGACCCATGGTTTGTGCATAGGAGTCTGGCCAATCTAGTGTGAGATTGGAGCTAACTGTCCCCAGCCAGAGCAAGACCCTTTATAAAACCCTTTAAGGAGTAATGAGGCTCTGCCTGGTCCACCCGCTCCTGGCCATTGTAATAGCGACTCTGTGGTTGAGGGCACCCATAACACCTGTTATCACAATGACTTTATTTTTCATAAACCATGAAGATGATTTTGTGTTAACTCTAACTCCGGGATGCAGAGACACACACACTCTCAGGGCTAAAGTGTCCTCAGATCCTGGCCCTGTTCTTAGCAGTGCTTCCCAGAGCTCCCTATTTGGCACCAGGACTTGCTTCTTTCCCCCTTTATCCTGCAATTGACATGTTTATTCATCATTATAATGTCTCATGACTCAGTTTTCACTGTCTGCAGTGAAATTCAAATAGGAGAAAATATAGTGAATTTTTATAAAGCTGAATATATTCTATTTTTACCAATCAAGATTTTGCATTTTTTGGTGTTAATGTATTTATTTTACATAATGAAACAATGGTGTTGATGATGTTAGTAAATTTAATATTCTTATTTGACAAAAAATAAAGACCTCGCCAAAAAAAAAGAAAAGGAAGGAGGGAGGGAGGGAGGAAGGAAGGAAGGAAGGAAAAGATTTGCTAGTGATGAACCTCAGAGGCCCAGGAACGAGTGGCTTTTGGCTACCTCGTATAATAGTTCTGCTGCTGACACCCTTGTCTCATGGCCTGTAGCCCCGCATCTCTGCCAGACCACCTAGAAGTCCGCCTACTCCAACTTCCAGAGTAAAAGGTTAGGAGTTCTCTCTCTCCTGTTAGCACCTGTCTCTCCCTGGGGGCATCCCTACCTGCTTCTGCTCCAGGCCTGGCCCATCCCCTTTCCCATGACAGCCCCTCAATATTTGAGAAGAATCTCATCCCCAGATCTTCCCTTTTCAATGTAAATATTCTGAATTCCATAGATAATTCCACACATTATGTTTCTGATTGCCTTCCTTAAAGCAATTAGATGCATAAAACATGAGTACTTTCTTGTTGTAAAAAATTTAATACTAGGGGCTGGGACTGTGGCTTAGCAGTAGAGCACTCGCCTAGCTCAGGCGGGACCTAGGTGGGACCCGGGTGGGACCCGGTTCAATTCTCAGCACCACATAAAAATAAAGGCATTGTGTTGTGTCCATCTACAAAAAAAGATATATTCTCTCTCTTTCTCTCTCTCTCTCTCTCTCAAAAAAAAAAAATAAATAAAATTAAAATAGAGATAAGAAGAAAGACTTCATCCCAGTTCAGTCTCAATCCTCTTCTCAAAGGTCATTCCTGTTACCAGTGTAGTTAATTTTTTACAAGATTTTTTTCTCTGCATGTAGTATAAATGAAAATTCATAAATGCTTGTGAAATTTAAAAAATACATACACACATATAAAGTACATGGCATGTTATTTTTTGCAACTTTCTAAATTTAAAAATAAGAAAAGATTTATAGATTTTTTAAAATATATTTATTTTTTAGTTATATTTGGACAGAATACCTTTATTTTATTTATTTATTTTAATGTGGTGCTGAGGATAGAACCCAGGGCCTCGCCCATGTTAGGCAAATGCTCTACTTCTGAGTCACAACCCTGGCCCCAATTTATAGATTTTTTTTATGGTATAATAAATGAGTTATGATTTTTGTTAATGATCACGTATTATTCTATCATTTTTCATTCCCCTATTGATGGTTATTAGGTTGCTGGAAAAAAATTATTTTTTTCTACAATGCTCATTTGAACTCCTTGACCTTGTTTGTGCCTTGTTGCCTTTAACTGCACATGCTCTGGTTTGCCAGTAACCCTCTTTAAAATTGGCATTCCAGGTATATAACTCTCAGGGTTCAGATGAGATCTGGCTAGGCCAGAGCACATGCCACCATCCATCCACTTACTCATTTAACTCCATTTTATTGAACAGGCACTATTTCTTTATTGTGCCCTGATTTCCATTCATGCCAGCTGCAAATAAGGAGGTAACAGGGCTTGCCTCCATGAAATGAACATGATTGAGTAAGGGAACCTCCCTCAGTTAGGGCTCTCTACTTCTGTTAGTACAGTTTATGCTACAGATTCTTTTTTTAAAATATTTATTCTTAAGTTTTAGGTGGACCCAATTTCTTTAGCTTACATTTATGTGGTGCTGAGGATCGAACCCAGTGCCTGTGCATGCTAGGTGAGCACTCTACCATTGAGCCACAACCCCAGCGCCCATATGCTACAGATTCTTTAAAGATAATTGTGTCACATCATCAACTTACATGTTCTTCGAGTCCATTAATACATCTCAAGTTTCTTTTACTACAAACTGTTGTCTTGACTTGTGCAGTTAATTCTCATATTCTAAGGATTTTTACCTTTATTTCTGCTTTTTATCGTGTTCTTTTCTTTTTTTAAGGAATCAATAAACCAAATTAAGACATTTTATTCACATTTAAATAGATTCACATATGAAGGGACTAAACCAACCAGTCATTAGGGCTGTGGCATCTTTCTGATGTATATAAGTAATTCAGTGAAGATTAAGGATGTTGTGCTTTAGGATATGTTTTTTTTTTTTTTTTTTTTTGGTCAGTAACTAACATAAAATACTTAGGGTTTAATAAATATTTTCTCTTTTCCAAATTCATGTTTGGCCAGATTAGTTTCTATATTTTTGTATTCTAGTAGAGTTTTATCTTGTTTTAATACTTGTTGAGGGGAGAACCTATTTTATCTTGAGAGACATCATTTAGTGCTACCTTTCAAAATTTGCACTTGTGTAAATGCAGATGCTTGGTGAAGCTCTGTGGTGTAAGGAATGCCTTCCCTTTAGATCATGTGCCAGAAAGGAAAAATTCAGCATGTGTGTAAACTACTGTCTGTTCTGTCTGTTAGAAGCAACAGGAAAGAGCCCAGGAGCGAGCCACAGTCCATTTAGGTCCTTTGAAAGTTGAATTCTTGTCAGTTCTTAACTTTGCTTAATTAATCTTCTCCCCTTTGTTTTATTTTATTTTTTTCAGGGTTAAAATTAGAGGGATAAACATTTTTGCTTTTCCAGCTCTCTGTTTGAATCTTGATGTCTGGGCAAAGTACTTAGAAGGGCCTGCTCCTCATAGAGATTTGATAAGTATATAAGCATTATGTTCATCCAAGTTCCCGCTAACGTTCATAGCAAGGCTGGACCACAGGCAGAGGGAGCACTGTGGCCTGCCGCTGGAGACATTTCTCCTGGGAGGTGGTATTCTATTATCTTTCAACCCTATCGCAGTCCGTTTGACCCCATATTGATCTCCAGGAACAATATGTACGTAGAAGTATACATATGGACATGTTCTAATCATAACATCTGCCTAATCCCCCATTCTAGGAATTTTACATGAAAGGCTATGAACTTAGTTTGGGGCGACTTCTTAAGTCATGTGACACGGTGGAAAAGGGGTTGATTTTGAATCTAGTCAGACCATGGTTCAGATTCCAGCTCTGCCATTTCCTAGCTGTGTGGACTTGAGAAATCATTTGTCTTTCCCGAGACCCCCTTTTCCTATATTTGAGGATTGTTGATGATATTTAACATCATCAACATTTAACATTATTCGTTATGTTAACATAATCTTCATATAGGTTTAGTGACAAAAATAAGGAAAGCCCTCCCTAGAACAGGCTTCGTGGACATTTAGCCCTAACCCGTGAGGCATGGGCAAGTACCAGAGATTATTTCCCTTTTGTAAGTAGGGAAACTGAGATACAGGTGGAATATCCCTAATCCAAAATCCAAAATGCTCCAAAATCCAAACTGTTTTAAGAGCCAACATGATACCACAAATGGAAAACTCCATTGTTCTTGAGCGAAGGGTTGCAGTCAAAACACAGGTACACGCAAATGTCTTACCAAATTACCTTCGGGCTGTATGTATAAGGTGTATATGAAATGTAAATGAACTTGGTTTAAGACTTGGGTCCCATCCCCAAGATATCTCAATGGGTATATGTAAACATTCTAAAACTGGAAAAAAAAAATCTGAAATTCTAAGCATTTCTGATTCCAAGCATTTTGAATAAAGGTTACTCAAACTGTATGACAAGAAGAGTGTCCCCTGATTCAAGTCCACTCAACTCAGCCTTTTGGTAACAAATTTGGTAGCTGCTCCTCACCCTTGGTGAATTTAGTTTAAAATGCCAATTGCCTGGGTTCAACCAACCATGTGACTCTAGGCCTGTCCCAAGTTAATAGGGTTAACAGAAGAGGCTGCGCTCAGTAAAAATGACACCCCAGGGCAAGTCCAGGGTTAGGGGGGATAGGGATGCTGTGTTACCTCGCCTATCTGGAGAGCCTCACTTATTTAGAACCTGGCAGAGAGAAAGAGCAGGGCAAAACCAAACCTCAAGTCAGGCCCTTTGTCAGAGCCTCAAACTTTTGTTTTAGGGACAATTATAATGATTCTGCTTTTTAATCAACATTCTGTTTTTTCCAGCCCTTAGCAGTAAAAGCTGAAAATTTAAGCTGGAATGGGGGCTGGAAGCACACCACCAACAGCAGAGGAAAACCCTACTGTGAGATAGGAGTCAAACATTTGGGGGGAAAACAACTCAGAGGGAGAGTAAGAGCGGGAGCGAGAGAGAAGGGAGGAGGAGGAGGAGGGGGAAGGAAGGTAGGAGGGAGAGAGGGAAGGAGAAAGGAAAGGAAGGAGGAGAAAGAAAGGAAGGAAGAGCAATCAGTCTGGGGACATGGAGTACATTGCCAACAGAGGCCAAACACTTCAGTGTCCCTGAGGGTGTGATTGCTTTCCAAAGTAGTTTGAAATTATGACTATGAGTCATTGACTAAATTGGCTTTCAGGTGCTCTTTAAGAGAAAATAGGGATGTATATAATACCTTCTAGCAAGATCTCTATTCAAAAAGAAACCAATATATAGCTATTCAAAATAGAAATAAAAGGTTTTGGAGCTTTAAGGGAGAGATTTCAGTGACTTTGAAAATCTATTTATTTATGAAGACTTCCTCAGAAGAAAGGCTTTGCAAGGAAACGTTGACTGTTCAGTCATATGATGTGGGTTCCATGTGGGTTCTCCTGCCAGCCTGCTGTATGCCTGGGACAAATCCCTTACCTTTCATGAATCTCGTTTTCCCAATGTTATTCCTTAACATTATCCACCTTTCCAACCTTCTGGGAGTAGTCTGAAAATCCACAGAAGTGGTGCGTTTGAAAGTGCTTTGTAAACTGCACATGACGGAAATGTACACGACAGTCCCCAGGCCACATCCCATGTGTGACGGTCTGCTGGGATGCAGGGACTCAGGAGGTGGTGAGACAAGGAGCTGGATTCCCAGTTGTCAGTTTAAACACATATGTATTTTAAAACATGTGTGCATTGTATACACACACTTATGCAAATGTGTGTCATTTGTTTATTTTAAATGACGTGACTTTGAACCTCTCAAGGCATCCTTTACCAGGAGCAAAGAGGAAACTCCAATTAACTTAAGCTCCTTGGAAATGATAAAATCCCATATAGCTATATGATAACAGTTTTTCATCTTCAAATTTATTTTAATGATATATACAGGAGTTAACAAATTACAATTAAAACAGAATCAGTTATGTTAATTCCATATAACTTAAAATTGTGAAATTCTGCAAGGTAAAAACAACAAGTTCATTTACACAAAAAAAAGTATTATTTCAGTCTCGTGATGGTATCTTAAAATTTTTGACATAGGCTTTTTGTGAAAAGCATCTTATAAAAACTTAAAGACCTGATCAATCAGTTAATACATTATTAGGAAAGACAATAAACATTATTAGTAAAATGAGGTTACAAGTAATTAATTTTAAAATTACACCAGGTACAGGGTTGAACATAGTCTTATGAAATAAATGTTTTGTTAGGAAAATAGTTTTTTTTTTTTTTAAATTTTTAATATTTATTTCTCAGTTTTCGGCGGACACAACATCTTTGTTTGTATGTGGTGCTGAGGATCGAACCCGGGCCGCACGCATGCCAGGCGAGTGCGCTACCACTTGAGCCACATCCCCAGCCCAGGAAAATAGTTTTGAAAAAGATCTCATATTGAAGCCATGTATTAATTGGCCGTGTATTAATTGAATCAGATTATATAAATCAATAGTTATAATAGTTATATAAATGTAACTATTATAATTATTATAACTATTATAATGAATAGTTTATTTAACTAAAGAAAACAGGCCTATCCTTTGTTATGTTCATAAATAGTACTCACATATAGTCTTTATATGTAAGTGAAGAAAAACTTCAACATAAAACCATACATTGCCAATCCACTTATTATGGTTAAAATAGTTTTTAATCTACATATTAAATTGCACTGATGAAAAGTCCAATTTAAATCACAATCAACCAGCATAAGTATTTAAGCTGAGCATTGTTGTGAATAATAGTAAAAAAAAAAAAAAGTTTATTTTTATGTGACATTTTGAATGCTTACTGCTATAATTTAAAATGAGTACTTAGCTTTTAAAATTCAAGCTGACAATAATGGCTTAGTAGTAGAGTGCTTACCTGGCATGCATGAGGCCCTGGGTTCAGTCCCTAGCACTAAAAATAAATAAATAAATAAATAAAAATTTTTAAAAAATCAAACATTGCAGAAATATATAATGTAAAAATCAAGAACCCCACATGCTTTCCACTCCAGCTACTGCTAGCAGTTTGGCTGAGGCTCCTTTAGACTTTTTTTTTCTGTACTTGTGCTTTTTGTCCTTCAGGCATTGAACAGAGAATTCCTGGAATCCTTTGTTATAAAGATAAATCTGTAGGGGTGGAATAGTATTTTCTGTCCTAAAAGCACTCCATTCTGCCTCTTCCTCTGCGTGCCTTCTGTTTTGGCCTCAGGTACGTGCTCATCAGTTCTCACCTAGGCTATTGCTGTAGACAGCTTTTTACTTAGTTGTCTGCTTGAAAGAACAGACCTGTGCTCTTCAAATCCCTGTTCCACGAGGCTACTGGGAGAACCAAATTAACACTACATGCCCCTCCCTTTTCTCCAGTCACACTTGGCCCCCAGAGTTCCTCTTGTCCTTGGTCCCCCTGCTCTCCCCTGCCCCTCCCACCCACCACAGCAGCAGCCCCCAGTAGCCTGGCGTTCCTGAGTAGGAAGTGGCTGTCCGTCCTCTGTGGTGCCCTGGGCCTGGGATGCCCCTCTTTACCTTCTCTGCCTGGCAAACCCCTCTTCATCCTTCAGGGCTGCTCAGAAAAGACTTTCCTTCTTTTTTCTGCCTCCTTCCTTTTTCTCTAGCTGTCCTCCTCCCTGACATGGTAATTACCCTTTTCTATGCTGCCCTGTACTGACTTCTGATCCTTAGAAGTATCAACCTGCTGGAGGTGACTTTTTTTTTTTTTTTTTGTACCAGGGATTGAACCCAGGGGCACTTAACCACTGAGCCATATCTCCAATGAGCTTTTTTTTTTTTAATTTGTAGTTGTAGATGGACAGAATGCCTTTATTTTATTTGTTAATTGTTATGTGGTGCTAAGGATTGAACCCAGTGCCTCATGCATGCTAGGCAAGTGCCCTGCCAATGAGCTATAGCCCCAGACCTTTCCAACTGTTTTAAAAATTTTTATTTTGAGACAAGGTCTTGCTAAATTGCTTATGATCTCACTAAGTTGCTGAGGCTGGCTTTGAACTTATGATCCTCTTGCCTCAGCCTCCATAGTCTCTGGGGTTACAGGTATATGCCACCATTCCCTGTTGGAGGTGACTATTGACTTGAGAGGTCTCCTAGTTAAACTCAGACCTCTCTATCTTTATGTCCCTAGTGCCTTTTAATATACAGTGGGTGCTTCTTAAATGTTTGTTGAATGTGTTCAGTGATAAAAGGTAGGAAATCTCTGTTTAACACATCACCTGGAAGACCACCTACTCCCTGGGCATCAGAGCATCAAATGGTGATGTTTCACTTTATTTGGGTGCCAAAAGAATGCAAGGAACAAGGGACCTCATATTTACTGGAACACTTCTAAAAGATGAAAAATAACAAGGAAAAACACTTTTCATTTATCCAGTGTTCTGACTTTCAGCATTTTTGCATTTTGGAAATGCTAAAGAGAATCTCATTTAAACTTGTCAAAACTTTACTTTCAATAACTACTTAGGCCACATATGTGTGTAAAAGTTCCAGGCTACAATTGTGGAAGTATTTAACCCACTATGCACCATGCACAAAAACAATGTATGTAGTAGACAAAAGAAGCAGGAGTCCACAAACACATCTTAGTAGCTTCTAGGGGTTCCAAAATTAAAGGTGGGAGCTGCCTCACAGCATGGTACAGGTAGAAGACAGGGTGAGGGAAGGGGGGGATGTGGAGGCCAGAGAGCCAAGTAGGAAGTCAGGCTCTGCCCTTTCCAGCTCTGTGACATCAGGCATGTTGCTTAAGTTCTCTGGGCCTTGGTTCCCATATCTGTCAGAATGATTTGATAGCTTGCCTAGCATGTGTTGAGGCCCTGGGTTCAATCCCCAGAACTACAAAAACAAACAAAAAATGATTTGATAAGATTACTTCTCTCATTGAATTGTCTTGAAGAGTAAATGATGATGATGTTAGAAAATGATTTTAGTCTTTAAATTACTTTGAAAGTATCATTTTCTGTCTTTCTTGAGCTGATGCTCATGGACCTAATCTGTGTAGTGCTTCATAACTGTAGGTTGGTGTTACGTGTGTGTGTGTATCCTGGTCAGTCAGGACACCTGCACTTCTTTCCAGTGTGTCCTTTGGAACCCCATAGTAAAGTACACTCTAGGGTGAAGAATCCATGGCCAGCCTGGTCCTTCTCTTTGTCCTCGTAACCCCTCTTCCTCATAATGAGGGAGGGAGAGAGCAATTATCAAACCCCTGGAGTTCATTTCTATGTGAGAATCAAGGAAATTCAGAATGCTAGTTCCAAAGTCAAGTGCATTCTGTGACCATATCAGGTGGATGTGTGATTCATCTGAATCTGAACCTGACCCTGGAAAGAAATCGAGAACTCGGAGTCGAAATCTTTCTTTTGGCTGAGTCTAAATCTTGTTAGGGCAACAGGGTTAGGGCTACTGCTCAGTTGTTACAGAAGCCAGAAGAGGCAACAGCATGAGCTATAGAAATAGAATATAGAAATGTGCCGCAGTGCAGTGGAACGAACTGAATACTGGATGAGGAGTTAGAAGACCTGTCCTAACTGGCCCTAGCTTGGTTGCAACTGTGTGTGTCTCTGAGCAAGTTACTTTACCTCTCTGGGCTTCAGGAGTCACATATAAAATGAACAGGTGCTATCTATATTTCCTTCCAGTTCTAAAGGGCAAAGAAGGAAATCAACACTTTCTGGATTTTTTTTTTCACTGCTGGAGAGAAAACCCAGGGTCACACATGCTAAGCAAGTGCTCTGCCACCGAGCTACATCCCCAGCCTTAATCAATACTTTTAAAATATCTGCCATGTACCTGGCACAACCTGCAGGCTACCTTAAAAATTTACACTTCAAGTATTTTGTTACACAGAGTAAGCAAGAGTCAGGGTTATGGAAAAGAGTTATGGAATCAGAAAGACTTGAATTGAAATCTCAGCTCTGTTGTTTACCAGCAATGTGACTTTAAGCAGTTTTCTTAACATAAAACTGCAAGCTTTAGTCTTCTTCTGTAAAATGGGTCTAGTAATATACTAAACATTCTTACAGGCTCACAAGTCTATTCCTACTCTCTCTTTTTATACATTACAAATTTCTTTACTAGATTGTAATGGGAAACAAGGGTCAAGACACCAAGATCTGGAAGCAACATTTTATCAGTGATACCATGACCCATAGGGATTGTTCCCAAAGTCTGAGCCCCGGGTACAGCAAGGCTTTTGCTTTTATATATAAGCAAGTTTTGGGTGCATCGAAGCAAGGGAGTTGGTGCAATTCTATTGGGGGTGCACTTTAAATTCCTCATGTGAGTACAAGCTTGTCAACAAGATCACATCTCATCTGTTTCCCTCCTTTTGTGGAGGAATGATCTTGGCCTAGAAAAATGAATGAAATAATGTTAGATCATGCAATTAATTAGAGGCAGGGATGACACTGAAGCCAGGTGCCTTGGTTCAGGATGAGCCTTGTGGTTGTTTGCTGGGATTTTTTTCCCTCATTCTCAGCTCTGGAAGGGACGCAATGACCTTCCATGATAAGCAGCCCACATGTATGTAACAGAACCCAGAGTGACGATGCGCTGCCTCCACACACTAGACCTTCCCAAGAAGAGCCACTGGACATGGAGATAGTCCTTGGAGTATGGTGCTCAGCATTTTTCTTCCTGCCTCACCCCCACCTCCTGTCATTTTTACTCATTTAGGGGTGGAGGAGCCCTCTGTGTGGGCCAGTCGAAAGGTCTATATGGTATTCCCTCCCAGCAAAAGAACTGGAGTGGGCAGCTCTGTCTTCTTGTTTACCAGTGAACCACCAGGAGAATCAGGGTACTCTGGTTTGAAGGAGTCAGGGCCACCAAAGGGAACTCCCATTGATGCAGCTCCCTGTTGGAGGGGACACTGAATGTATCCAGACAGAGCAGTATAGCAGTGTGCTGGCTAAAATCAATCACGTCCTGGAAACATTCCTGGACACCAGGAAACATTTGAGAGGGTGTGTCCTCCATGAGGCAAAGCCCCTTTCTAGAGTGTTTAAGCCTGAATTCACATCTAGATGGAGAAGAAAACTTTCATAAGACTAAAATGATGGGGGTTTTTCAAGCATGTGTAAGCACAGCATTGCTATGTCCCAAGCACTAGTGCCAAAGCATTAAACAGCATGACTGGTAAGCCTGTTGCATTTCCAGCATAGGCACAAGCAGGAAACACAGGATATCCTTTTAGAAAGCTGTTTTTCAGGGGTGGCAACACTGTGTGGCTCCAGCTTCTGAAGGAGCACTTTAAAATTTATTTTTAATTTTCTTTTTTTTTTTTTTTGGTACTAGGGATTGAACTCAGGGGCACTCAACCACTGAGCAATATCTGCAACCCCATTTTATATTTTATTTAGAGACAGGGTCTCACTGAGTTGCTTAGCATCTCACTTTTGCTGAGACTAGTTTTGAACTTGAGATCCTCCTGCCTCAGCCTCCTGAGCTGCCGTGATTACAGGCATGCACCACTGCGCTCAGATGCATTTGTGTCCTGTGTCTCCTCTCTTCATCCCACTTTTGCGTGAAAGTTTGATGTTCTCAGTGAGATGATCCTATTTTGCACAGACAAAGGTGTATCCAGGCTGCCGGATCTTAGGTTGACTCAGAGACCAGAGACTGGATGAGGCGATCTCCCTGGGCACTTCCTGGAGGATTCAAGGAGGCAGGGTCTGTGGGCTCTTACAGAACAACCAAGAGCCCAGAGAGAGGAGAATCTCCCAAGCAAAAATGTAGCTGGGCTAGGTGTAGCTCAGTGGCAGAGCATTTGCCAAACATGAGTGAGGCCCTGGGCTCGATCCCCAGTACTGCAAAAGAAAGAAAGAAAGAAAAAAATAGCATGCAACCAACATTCACCTGTATGGGGTACTTTCAGCCCTGAGGTGAGTTACCTGCCTGCCCCATTACACCACTTGGAATATATTTTTAGAATGTTTGCAAGAGGAACGCACTTGCCAGCTCTTTATGGATCAGTTACAAAACAGAAACTCTTCCTCACTGCTAGGGAGAAATATAGAAGGGGGGAGAAATAAAGAAAGAAAGAAAGAAAAAAAAAAAGCCTTGCCTGTAATTGAAGGCAGGTCGGGAGATGTTCACGCTTTGAAATGCTCCTTCTTGTGAAATGTTTATGAAACACTTTCCACAACGAGTTATGCAACTAGGACAACAGCTTTGATCATTTTCATCACCAGTGATATATTCATTAGTGTTGGACTCTTCCCCCCCCATCCCGGGAGGGCATGTGAAAATGTCCTGGGGAGGGGTCTAAAGAAAAGTACCCCTAAAGGCCCCCCAAAAGGCAGGCAATGGGGAGGCCCAGGCATATGTTTGGAACGGAACACCACTTTCCCCCTCATTTGTGGTCTTCTCTCTTTTCCTATTTCTGGGCCATTTTCTGGTTCTGTCTGGTGGAGTGAGCACCAGGAGTTTTGCCGGCATCTGGCTGCATAACTTCCTACCCATTTCTGAAGCTCCCTGGGGCTCTGTGAGATGGGAAGCAGAGCCCTGTCCTCATCCTCTGGGCTGGAAGGCAGAGCCCAGAAGGGAATGTGTGAAGGGCTTCCACCTCCTCAGAAGGGGCTCCCGCCTTCCAGAAGGAGCTTCTGCTTTCCACAGTAAGTGCAGTCAGAGAGTTCACTGGGATTAGAAAAGATAATCATTCATGATACCTTTTCACCTCCCTGGTCACTGCCCAAGACTCAGTGTAACACCTTTCCTCAGCACAGTGGGCGGAGAAGATCCTAGACTAATAAACCTTGTCTGGTCGGAGGACCGTGCTTCGTGTCTGGGACAGAGCAGAGCGTGCCATGGTGGCCCCTGTCCCCAGGGATTAGCCATTCCAGGTAGAGCCCAGAGAAATATTCCACTTGTGTGAGAAAAACTGCCAGAGAGACCCTGGAGGGGATCTTCGTGGTTCCAGGCAGGCTGTGGGTTTGGTTGGGTTTTCACAAGTACGGGGGAAATTGGGTTTTCGTCCAATTCGCCTGCGGTTCTCACCTTAGAAGTCAATGGGATCCAACAGAAGTCTCTCTATCTCATCTTCCAGATCCACAGCCAACACCCAGTTGCCTGGAAAGGTTCCAACCTTTTCCACTCTACAGCTGTGAAAGGGGATTTTTTGGATTAGAGAAGACTTTATTTCTTGATTTCTTAGTTTCTTAGCCCTTGAGAGTGTTCACAGGTATGCAGGAGGCAGTACCCTCTCCTTTCCCCTTCCTATTCCAGTTCTGCATTTTTTTTCGTTTTCTTTTTTCTTTTTGGTACCAGGGATTGAACCCAGGGGCCTTTAGCCACTGAGTCACATCCCTAGCCATTTTTTATATTTTATTTGGAGACAGGGTCTTGCTGAATTGCTGAGGATGGCTTTGAACTTGGGTTCCTCCTACCTCGGCCTCTGGAGCTGCTGGGATTACAAGTACATGCCACTGTGCTCTGAGCCCACGGAGCAAAGCCGCGATTTTATTTCTTTGTGGTGCTGGGGTTGAACCCAGTGAGTGCTACGCCCCCCCAGTCAGCAAAGCTGAAATTTTAAAACTTATCATCCAGAAAGAGGTCTCCTTGTTGTCTTTCAATTTGGCCAGTTTAGGATTGTCTTCTTTGGGGGTTACCATTAGCACCTCACCCCCGAGGGTGAGGAATTAGAAAAAATAATAGAGTAGAAAGTCAGTGAAGCCAGGAAAAAAATCCAAAGTGGAATACACAGAGTTGTCAGAAAGCCCCATGTCACACCCAAGGGACTTCTACTACAAGAGCACTTCATTTTCAGAAGTGGGAGGTCAGGAGTGTCCCCCAAAGGAGTTTGGAAGGCAATCGATCCAGAAAGCAGATGAAAGGGTGAGTCTTCTTTTATGGTGGCTCTGGTTTCTGAAATTAAGTGTTGCAGGAGGACCTGGCAGGGATTCTAACAGATAGTGCCTGGGTTGGAAGCAAAGCACATGTTTTCAAGCTCTGTCACGGCTGCACCTCCTTATCTCTCCATTGCGCATAATGACTCTGTAAAGGAACCTCCGCCACTTGCCTCCAAGCTGGAGCTGAGCCAGGTTGCTGGAGGCGCTTCCACCAGCAAGATTTCACCTCCAGCTTTTCACGTTTTCCCTGGTCCCAGTCCTCCGTCCTGCCTCCCCCAGCACCCCCCACCCCCCTCCCCCACCTCGGGGGTAGAGATGCCCTGGTGTGAGAGAGGGACAGAGCAGGGATGGGAGCTGGAGGTCAAGCCTTTTCTTTTCTCAGAGCAAACCTTAAAGCTCTTGTGGTGGTTGTTTTGAGATAAGTAGTTTATCGTCTATTTCTAGTTTTAAAAAACCTGCTTACAAGTGTTTCCAGGAACCTAGGATGTGGAAACTCTAATTTCTGGGTGCAGAACTCTGGCACTAGCACTTCTTAAAGGTGCCTAGAGTGAGTGATATGCAGAGCTCAAGGGGCGTGGGGGTGGGGCGAAGGGGGGCTCACTGGAGACCACTCACATACCAAAACTTTTGAGATTTCAGAAAGTTACTTTCTGTCCTCATAGTGCGACTGTCCATCTCGCTTTCTCCTCTTTGTTTCCCAGGTTCCAGGATGGTCTCAAAAAATAAAGACTGTGCCTGTGAGAGCCAGCTTCTTACCATTTTCCAGGGATTTTCAGTGTCCTCTTGGATCTGCTTCACCCGAGAACACTGCAGGAACCTGGACTAGCCACGCTGCCAAATGCACGGGGAGAAAGGCAGAGAAACCATGTAGTCTTTGCAAAACTGATGGGGAAACTGAGTCCCATAAAGGCAGAGTGATTGCTCAAGATTCCCTAAATTAGAGTCGGAGTCAGGCTTGGAAACGGGGACAACCTCGCTCCCTGTCCAGTGTCTTCCTTGCCTTATCTTATTGGAGTCCTCTGCAGAGGTGGATTTTTGTCTTTTATTCAATTAACATTCCTTAATCAGAATTAATTGATATTAATTCTGCCCTTGGTCTCCAGTGTCACTCGGGAGAACTTTTCTAACTGTCCTAACTGTCCTACTGAAGTGTTCCAAAGTGTCATTCTCTATGGGGATGAAGCACAAATACAGCTGTTAGTCTCAACTTTTTACTTGGGTTAAAATAATTCCGACAGGAGAGATGCGGATGCCAGTGATATTCCCACTGTAGATCAAGAAAGTGGTTTCTGTCATAATCTCTATGGCCATTTCCATCTGGGTAGGGGACAACCAGCTGTCCTATTCAAAGGGTCTTGTCAATGTCTTTTATAAGGTGTGGTCTAGATCCTGTGCTTTTTGCCATATTATATGAATTCAAAGTCACTTGGCTCCCCTCCCAGTGGACTTCCTGAAAGGCTATAAGAGAGTAGTTTTCCTGGGGTGGAGCACCTCCTGCCCTGCCCCAGGACACCTGGGAAGCCCACAGGTGGGTGGTTGGTGTGTCACTGAAGGGTGGTGGAGCCTGGAGAGAGCTGGAAAGCACCACAGGCCCTGAAGGCTGCAATTGCAGCAGTGGCTGTGAAGAAGACATGTCCCCACCTGTAGGGAGGCAAGCAAATTGTCCCCAGAGCCACACAGGCCAAGAGGACCCCTACAGAGGCAACTTAGCACAGAGAGAGGAGAAGAAGAGATCAAGGGAAGCCATGTTCTCTAGATCAGTAGTTTCCAGAGTAGGTATTCATGGATAGGCTTCCACAGGAAAATAAAAAAGACTTGGGGAAATCAAAAACGGTTGCCATTTCTTCACCATTTGTGTGTATGTTCTTCTGAGGTTCTGATCTACACTTCCATCCCTTTTCATTTTGAGAAAGAATCTTTCTAAATTTCCCAGGCTGGTGTCAAATTTGTGATCCTCCTGCCTCAGCCTTCTGAGTCCCTGGGATTACAGGCATGCACCACTGTGCCGGGCCAATGCTTTATTCTTTGGAGTGGAGAATTTTTAAAAATATCATTCAGGATTACCATCATTTCATTAAAAAAATCCTAATAGCTTCTCCGCTAAGGAAAAAAAATCCCATCTCAGAAGTTACCAGAATTTCATCCATTGAGCTTTATTTTGAAGTCACTACAACATCCTGGTTTTTCTCATTTGAATGAGGAAGAGCATTAATCACCCTCAGCACAGCGTTGGGGCACCGCCATCCTAAGCAGGCTCCCTGTCTTGCAGAGCAGTGCGCCAGAGTCCAGTGGCTACACACATGTCCCTGACCAGCTGCCCTGCCCAAGGGCATCCACTGGCAGGGGCTGAGCTAGTGGATATGGGCAAGTTTTTTCCTCTCCAGGTTGTCCCTCCTCTCCTAGCTTTGTCTTCTCCACATTTCCATTTCTGCCCATCTGTAGAGACCCAGAGCTGACACTCCTTCCACCTCTGCTTGCAGATTAAAACGGAGGACCTCAGTGACTCCCTGCAGCAGACCCTCTCCCACCGGCCATGCCACCTGAGCCAAGGACCTGCCATGATGTCTGGGAACCAAATGTCTGGGGTGAGTATCAACCCATGCCAGGGAATCCTGATTTTTTTCAGTGGGCCAGTGAGTTTAATCCAATCCCTCTACAAAATCTAGACTTCTACACTGGGCACTTTGTGAATCTATTTGGGTCTGAAGAATCCCCTGTAGGCAATGGGAGGAAATCTAGGAAGCCTGGAGAAAGGGGAGGGGCACCCCCAAATAGTCCATGAAAGGTAAATCCTGGCTAAGAATGTGGAGAGGCAGGTCTCTACCTCCATGGGACAAAAGGACCCAGTCTTGCCAACATGAAGGACTTAACAGCTATGCTACTGGTGCCTCAGGGCAGTCTGTGGTGACAGATACAGCCACAGAAGTTTTCTGTCCCTAGTGGACAGAAAGGTTATATGTCAAAACCAAACTAGGATGGAGTGCTGGTGCCGGAAGAGAGGCGTACTAAGACAGTAACAGTACAGGTCTTAGCTGGTGTTCCTGGGGCCAGCTCTTTTCTCAGTTTGGGTCACCTGGGGAAGAAAGAGCCACCCTTGTCCCAGAAATTGCGGCATTTCTTCACCCCTTCCTTCAGCAAGGGTTACCAAATCTCTCCACACAGACTTAAGCTCAACCCTGTAGGGGTACCGAGCCCTGGAGTCTGGGTCACAGAAGACTCCCAGATTCCCCAAAGGTTGGGATTGCTATTTCTGCCTGAGCTGGTGAGAGAAATCCAGGGTAAATGGACTTTCTGTTGAACCAAATTGGTTTTATTAAGAACTCCATAGCTTGCCCCATCTCCCAACTCCCTCCTCAATAATGTCTAGAAAGACTCAGATGTGGAAATGGCTAAAGCATGGCTTTGGGCATAATCAAGTGACGTGTGGTTAAAAAATAAACAAAAGACACTTGGGACTGCATGCCATTTCTAGGATAAATCTTTCAGACATGGGCAATACCCAGTGTTGGCCCTTGGGGCATTTACAGTTGTGAGACACAGTTGACACACAGACAAATTAAATCATGAGGCCAGAATTAAGTGCATTGCGAGGACTGCGGGGCTGAGCAGGGAAGTGTAACAGCACCTGCTGCATCAGCGGAGTAGCTACTGTGTGCCATGTGCCGGGGACACATGGTAGCATGAGACAAGGTCACTGCCTGCAAACTTCAACTCTGAACACGGAGGGCCTGGGTGGGCCGCAGGCTGAGGGAGCTAGGGTCCCCAGGCTTGTAAATTCTGCTCTGTTTGTGCCTCTTCCCTCCTGCAGGACATGGCTTCTCTCCATCCGCTCCAGCAGCTCGTGCTGGTCCCCGGCCACTTGCAGTCTGTTTCTCAGTTCCTGCTTTCTCAGACCCAGCCTGGGCAGCAAGGTGAGAACCTGGGAGTTCCGCAGAGCCCGAGTCCGGTCGGGTACTACTGCTGCCAGCTGGGTCCTGGACACAGGGAACTGCTTACCCCTCTAGTGTTCAGATCAGTTTGTCAGGCTTGAGGATAGGCTCCTGGCAGTGCCTCTGCAGGTTTAGTGCCTTCCCTACTGCCCCTGCCCAGCCTCTTGCCAGGACTGGCCCACCATCTCAGTTTCATGGAGAGTTGAGACTGAAAGCGCAGGAGTGGTGGGTGGGCAGGGGTACAGGGAAGGAGGAGCCACCTGGGAAGTGCCGTATGCAGATACATCCTGATTCCTGGGCAGTCTTGCCAGACTAATGCAGACTTTGACCTCCTGAAGCCTGGCTGGGATTTTATTTGGATGGAGCAGCAGTGCCTCCCACAGGCTATAGAAGGCTTTTCAGGTTGTCTTTTGCAGATATGTCACTCCCAGGGAGCTTCTCTCTGGCCAAGAGCAAACAAACTATGCTCTTAATCATGATAACTAACATTTCTTGAGCACAATGTGCTAGGGGTTCTGCTAAGTGATGTTCCTGACTTATTCCTTAGAATAACCTTGTAGGGTAGGCAGTTGCATTATGTCTCTGATGACCTACTGGGAAGTTCCAGAGCAGTCTGAGATCTTTGCTCTTGGCCATCACACTACACTGCTTCTCCCACTCCCATCTCCACCAACTAGGGCTGAAAATGGTGGATAAAGTATAAATTTTTGCCAGTTTTACAAAACCCAAGTAGAGGATTTGAAATTCCAGACTCCAAACAAAATGCAAATCTGCCTTCCATCATTAGCACCTGCCCAGATTGTAGTCCCTATACTTAGTGTTTAAGGCATCTTGGAATATCATTAGGATGAACAGGAACATATTTGAACCTTCAAGTGTTTATTTCAGCTAAACAGTACACATCATAGGAATAGGAAGATAACATAATTCAATGTTTGCGGAAGACAAGAGAGTGACATGAAAATGTCCCAGACACATAACCAGTGAGTTTTGTATATGATGCAAGAAGAGGGGGGAAATTTAAAATTTTGAGTCAGAATAGCTCATTACTTAAAAAAAAATCACTCACTATCTGTGTATCCTTGGGGAAATTCACCTAACGTATCTAAACTTCTATTTCTTTCTCCCTAAAAAAGAAAGAATACTAAAACACTACTTCCCAAGGTTATTGAGAATTACTTGAAATAATGCAGGTGAGAAGACTTTGTACATTTCACAGTGCAATATCAAGTTAGAGTTGCTATTGGTACTAAGTCTCAGGGTTCCTAATAAGAGCTTTATTGCCTATTTATTTATTTATGAGGTATAGATAGATAGCTTTATTTATTTTTATGTGGGGCTGAAGATTGGACCCAGTGCCTCACATGTGCTAGGCAAGCGCTCTACCACTGAGCCGTAACCTCAGCCCAGCCTATTTATTTTAATAAGGAACAATTATCCCCTGACTTTTCATGCCTGAAGAGCATAAAGGTCAACATCAGCAGATGCAGAACATCAATGACCCCAAACAGCCTAGGGACAACAGACACCCCAGGGTGCTTCTTTGGGGTGATTGGGGTGACCTGCCCACCCCATTGTCTGCTTTGCCAGTTTGATAGTCCCACCCCTGCTGTGAGAGTTTGGAATTCCAGTTGCAGGTTTCTGGAGGTTGGGGGTCACCTATCATGGCCACCAACAGGCAGAGCCTTTATGGACATGGAGAAAGAAGGAGAAAGAGGTCCCCAGGCAGTGCCGCAGGTGTTACCTTACCACCCAAGGGAGTGTCCTTCCCCTCTTTCTGCCCTTCCTCCCAACTAAACAGTGTCCTGGTTGGCCAGAAGACTCTGACCAATGGCCCACTGCCCTTCAGAGCTGCATGGCGCCATCTTCTTGGTCTGACATTCCTGCAGATTCAGCATGGCCTTTTGTAGCCATCCCAGTTACTTCCCCGCAGGAAAAACTGAAATTCTCATCTCCTGCTGAGATTCTCAGACATAGCCCTGCACCCTGCCCTCCGGGTTCCTC
This sequence comes from Marmota monax, assembly GCF_021218885.2. Lineage (NCBI taxonomy): Eukaryota > Metazoa > Chordata > Mammalia > Rodentia > Sciuridae > Marmota > Marmota monax. Next base: position 3,531,384 of record NW_026695234.1, on the reverse strand, counting down.
AGCCCTGCTAGTCAGATCCCAGCCTAGATTGGCTTGACCCTCCTTAGCCTTTGTGCCTCTCCAGGCAGGCAGACAAGCGGAAGGACTGGTTTGGGGACTGCTGTTTACATCTCTGTTTATCCCTGTGTCTGGTTTGCCTCCGCCTGTATGTGGCAATACCTGGCAGTGCCTATGGGGGCCTCTCCACAGGGCTTGAGGAGGGTCCAGAGACTTGATCAGTAGCAGGTGAGGGGACAGTATTCCTTGGCTCCAGGGTTGAGCGTGTCCTTCAGAGGGCCTGGTATTTATTGTTTCTTCCTTTGTCTGTCCCCCTTTTACTCAGGTCTGCAGCCAAATCTTCTCCCCTTTCCACAACAGAACAGCCTCATCCTCCCACAGACGGGGCCTGGCCTTGCATCCCAGGTAAACACCACATTCCTCCTGTTTCCTCTCGGAATGTCTTAGCTCTAGGCAGAGTTCAGCTCATTGGGGTTTCCCTATCCCTTTACTAGGGTACTTACTCCTCTGGGAAAAGGAACCAGCCAGGCACTGCAGCATAGAGAAATCCAAGGTGCAGTTAGGGGAGACGGTTTTCTCATGGTCACTATAGTGAGGCTAGAATGAGAACCCAAGGGTTCCAACTCCCACTCTAACCTGCTGCGTGTTGCAGGCCCTAGCAGCTCTCCTCTGAAGACCAGGAGTCATCTAGCTCCCCAGGTATGGCAAGGTGACCACCATGTCTCCCTGGGTGCTCTCAAGCCCCAAGAAGTAGAGTTGAGTACTGTAGGCTTGATGTCCTGGACTACAAAGCCCGTGTCTCTCACCTCAGGTCCACTGTTCCAGACTATGTCCTGCGGTGGGCTCATGTCTGGGTTTAGGAGAGAGGCCATTTGCAGAGCTACCATTGTTCCACACAGTGCCTGTTTGCCACTTAGGGAAAAAAAAGATACCTCTTTATCTGGCTAGCTGCAGCTTCGTGCCAGGTGTGTGGCTTGGCAACAGCAGCAGTGGCTCTATCTACTCCCTCATCTGGGCTCTCCTATGAAGTGGCAGGACTTGTCTCTCTACAGATGGATGGGATGGTTGGAAGTGACCGCAGACACCTACAGTGTCCTTTCTCTGTGCTAAGATCCCCATGGCTTCTTAAGGGCCCTAGATTTGCCAAGGGCTAGTGGAGGAGTGGAAGCAGGAGACGCCACCTAGTGGTTAAAAGAAATGGTGACACCAGAATGGTGAACTACACCTTACCTCCTCCTGGCTGCTTCCAGAGTCTCATGGTCATAGACTTGGATCTGGAAGAGGCCCTAGTGAGAATTCAAGATAAATTCTTTCATCTTCTAACATTTGATCATGAAGAAACTGGTTGCAGAGAAACCATTTAGAAGATAATATATTGAGATCGTGGTAGTTGGTGTGGGATGGTGCACCTGTAGTCCCAGGGCTACTTGGGATTTTACTGGGGCAAGAGGTTCACTTGAACCCAGAAGTTCAAAGACAGCCTGGGCAACATAGTAAGACCTCATCTCAAAAAAAAAAAAAGAAGAAGAAGATTGTTCTGGAGGGTAATAAGGGATTATCTTAGAGTTATGGTAATAAGAATAGAGAGAAGGAATGGGTAAGAAGATGTTTGAGAAGTTGAAGCTATGCTATTTGATAACTAATTTTTAAAATTGTTGTACCGGAGGTTAAACCCAGGGGCACTTAACCACTGAGCAACATCCCCAGCTCTTTTTTGTATTTTATTTAAAGACAGGCTCTCACTGAGTTGCTTAGGCCTCACTAAGTTACTAAGACTAGCTTTCAACTTGTGATCCTCCTGCCTCAGCCTCCTGAGCTGCTGGGATTACAGGCATTCACTGACCAGCTTGGTAACTGATGTGATGTGAAGGGGATGGGGGAGGAAAATGGTCTAGCAGAGAACTCAATAAGTATTTGTCAAATGAAAGAACAAATAATGAAAAGAAAGGTTCAAAGAAGACTGAGACTTTGCCTTGAAGGTCCAGTGTATGCCACCTCCCTGCCCATCCTCTCCCTGCAAAACAGGGACCACTCCATGATGGTTTTCAATCCATTCTGTTTAAAAGACTTTTCTTGGGGAAAAGAGTCCTTAACTTGCCTCTGGTTCTTTTCTCCTCTTCACCATAAGGATGCCCACCTGACTGGTAACCCTGAATATCTTTGGGAGAGAGGAGTTAGCTCAGTTTTGGAAAAGAGAATACCGGGAAGCAGAGAGAAAGTGGATCTAGCCTGAGTTGTCCACATGGGCAGTAGCCTCTGAGCTGACACAGTGCCTGGCCCCCTAGATGTGGATTGCACTCCATCTTTGTGGAATCAGAGTTGTTTCAAGATTGGATTTCTGACCCTCGAACAGGCAGATTTAAGAGTACATTTCCCTCCAAAAACAGACTAAAGAAAGTATTTCCTGGGGGCTGGGGTTGTGGCTCAGTGGTAGATCGCTTGCCTAGCATGTGTGAGGCACAGGGTTCAATCCTCAGCACAGCATAAAAATAGAGGTATTGTGTCCGTCTACAACTAAAAAAAAATATTTTAAAAGAGTATTTCCTGACAACCACAAATGAGATCAAAGCACATTTAGATTGTACTGATAAATATAGCTTTGATTAAAATCAAAACACTCTTGCAAGAGAAAATGGTGGTGTAGAAAGTAAAGTAGTGCTCATGGAGTTCGAGACCATGTGGAAGTTCTGTTAAAGCCATGAGTTCCCGATATCCTCTGTTATCTTCAGTTGGTGCCTGTTGGACACCTCAAGTTACCTTGCTTATGGAAAAACACAGACAAGGTAAACACCTTTTTTCTTGTCCCATTCTGAGATTTGTTTTTGGAATCTCTGTAAACAACCTTGCAAGCTCCTTTTATGGTGGAAAACTGAAAGGAGGAAATAACTGCTCAAACAGTGAGTCATGGACCAAAACCCAGAAAGCCACCTCCCTATCCTGAACTCCTGTGGTTTCTGCCCCAGGTAGCCCAGTTATTTGATATATCATTATAGAAACTCCATGTTCCACTTCCACACCATTACTAATACAGGACAAAATGTATCCAAGCCATCCTCTAATGGGACCTGTAAGTAACAAACTCCACAGAGAATGTTCTTCAGCCTGTTGAATCTTTGTGGACCTGCTTGGTATATGTTCCCCTACCAGGCAGTTGGGCGCCCTGGGCTGCCAGGATCCTCTTTAGAACCCCATCTGGAAGCATCACAGCATCTCCCAGTGCCTAAGCATCTACCCAACTCTGGAGGGGCCGATGAGCCTAGTGACCTCGAGGAGCTGGAAAAGTTTGCCAAGACCTTCAAGCAGAGGCGCATTAAGCTGGGCTTCACACAGGTTTGATTTGGGGGCAGGAGATGGAAAGAGTGAAGTTGAGAGAGGGGGAATGGGACTTCCAAAGTGCAGGATTCAAGAGCCACCTGAGGCTCCATGTGTTTGGAACAAGCCCTTCATGACCCTGAGTTCCCCGAGAAGAGAGCACAGTTATCAGTAGTGGGGCAACTGAGGACATTGTTGGTGGGGGAGGAGAGGAAGGAAGGCCCGGAAAGGACACAGTCTATTCCGAGTCTAAGGACATATGTTCCTCTACCAGGCAGTGGGAAAAGATTTAGAAAGGAGCTGAAGTCATGGGTGGGTACTTATGGTGTTGCTGGATGTGTGATGGGGCCAGTGTGGTGGGGATACAGGCAACAGGAGCCTGTCCATCACACCCCTCCTTCTCGGTCCCCTGTGCAGGGCGATGTAGGCTTGGCGATGGGAAAGCTGTATGGCAACGACTTCAGCCAGACCACCATCTCACGGTTCGAGGCCCTCAACCTGAGCTTCAAGAACATGTGCAAGCTCAAGCCGTTACTAGAGAAGTGGCTGAATGATGCGGGTAGGTCTGGAAGAGGGGACGTGGAGGGGAACCTAGACGGGGCCTTAGGAATCATTCCAGTGATGTGTGTATGTGCGGGGCTTTAGAGATTGCAGAAATAGCACCCCTTTCTCCTCCTCCTGATTCTAGAATGAATTGAGAAATAAGACACAGGAGATAGGCAAGTAGAGATGACAGGATCAGCTTTATTACTGAGAAAGCCCTTTGTGGGACATGACTTTAGGTCTGTAGCCATGAAGATGTGCTCCCAGGTCATTCCACTTCCTATCCCAGAGCCACCCAGCTTAGACCTTAGGACAGTTCCCTGGAGGTAAATCTGGGTCTGCAGGGCAGATACACTTACCCAGATTGCTCTCTAGAGTAGGTCTAGAGAGATAGGACAATCGGGCTTCAAGGGACTCACTGGGATGGGGAGACCACAGCACAGCACAAGGTCTTCCTTAGACACTTCTGGAGTAGGTTTTAAGGGACAGGCAGCAATTTCCATCTAGACTGGCCCAAGTATGCAGGAGGATCCATGAGGATCAGTCTTTCTGAGAGGTCAAGGATGTAAGCCAAGGGGCCAGGTGTTTGGGACAATGCCAGAAGAGTTTGGTGTCAGGGTGAGCATAGGACAGGGTTTCTCAATCCGGCAATATAGACATTTGTGGCCAGACAATTCTTTGTTGTGGGGACTGGCCTATACACTGCAGAATAGTTAACAGCCACCTGCCCTGGATTGAGACACCTCAAAATGTCTCCAGCACTGCCAAGTGTCCCCTGGGGAGTGGTGGTGCAGTGGCCCCTATTTGAGAACCCCTGGTCTAGGTGAAGAGGGCAGGCAGGGAAGGGTGGACAGCCAGAGTGGGTATGTGACCCTCATTGAAGTCCCTCTATGCAGAAGCTTGGGAGGGAGCAAGGAAGTCCTCCCCCATCAGGCCAGCTCTGAGACAACTTCTACTGAAGCACTGAAGTAGAAGAAATGATCAGAGTTGCTGGGTGTAGGGTCACACACCTGTAATCCCAGCTAATTGGGAGGCTGAAGCAGGAGGATCATAAGTTCAAGGCCAGCCTAAACTTAGCAAGACCCTGGCTCAAAATAAAAAGGGGTGGGGATATAGCTCAGTGGTAGAGTGAACCCGAGTTCAAGCCCCAGTACCTAAATGAATAAATGAATAAATAAATAAAAGAGAGAGAGAGAGAGAGAGAGAGAGAGAGAGAGAGAGAAAGAGAAGAGAGAGAGAGAGAAGAAGAAAAGAAACGACTAGAGGGCCCGAGAATCTTTGAGAAAGGGCCTGTGGATCATCTCAGAGTGACCCCGACTGATGCTTCAGTCCTTCCTAAGGCATAACCCTCCTGTCCAGTTACAGCCTTAGCATCAGCACTCTTGCTGACCAACAAATGGCTTCAATACAAACATTCTGCCACCAAGTACCAGTGTCTTTGGCTCAGAATGCCATTTTACTTGGTGTTCACATCCAGACATATCTCTAAGAAACAAAGTCGCCAATGTTACTTGGATCTCTGCCCGTGCCCACTCACACCCACACATGCCGTTCATGTCCGGACTTCCCTGAACCATGACCGCAAACACTGGAGACTGTGGTGAGAGGCAGGAGGACCTTTGCCCAGAGCAACGAGAAGAAGCAGGATCTTGGTCTGTTCTGGGTCCCCTGTTGCGGGAGGGGGCCCGTTCTGAAAGAGCTACTGCAGAACCCACTGGGAAGGGCTGTTGGACCTCGAGTCCACCGTGGCAGGGCCTGACCCCCTGTGCATCCCCTTCTCTGAGCTTCTTTTGCTCCTGTGCCTCCCTCAGAGTCCTCTCCATCAGACCCCTCGGTGAGCGCACCTAACTCCTACCCCACCCTCAGCGAAGTGTTTGGCAGGAAGAGGAAGAAACGGACCAGCATCGAGACCAACATCCGCCTGACTCTGGAGAAGAGATTTCAAGATGTGAGCAGCCCCCTCTGTGAGAGTGGGTGGGCCGGCCACTCAGGTGGACGAGGAGGCACCACAGGGCTGGGAGGCTGGGCCCTGGGCACCAGCTCTTTCCCAGCACACCTGTCACATCACCTTCTGTCTCCAAGTGCCCCGGGATTTGAGTGGAAGGCTGCCCTTCACCTAGGGTTCCAGAAACATCTCCCCACCACTGAACCTTTGTGTTCTGACATTTATTTGGAATCCATTGTCCCTCTCACTAGGAGGAATATAGAGTCCCAGGAGATTGTGTCCAATCAGGGTAAAGGTAAAAAATCAGGGTGTCCTATATAAACTCCATCTTTTTAAAGATAAATTTTGCATTTTTAAAATTAGAAAGATAATAAAGTTTCATCCTAAACAATTTGGAAAATACAGGGAAAGAAATAGAAAAAAATGTACCCTCCAGTGCTCTCTGAATATATGTTCTTCTATTCCCTTTTCCTGTGCACATTTAAGTGCTTGTGACCATATTGTGCACTTGTTATCATATTATATGTGTTTATGAACTTTTGTGACAAAAGCATGTGGAAGCTATGGACCCCACCGGGAGCCAGGGAACAGAAGCCCAAGAGCTTCCAGCCAGGATCTCTCAGATTCCAGCCTCCAGAGCCATGCTTGGTACCACCCGCCTCTGAGGCCCAGGCTCTCACCCAACCTTATAGGCCTGAGCCTGAGATTGCCACCCCGCTAGCAGATCCCCCAGTGCATTTGGCTCAGGGACTTGATGGCTGCATCCTGCTGGCAGGATTCCCAAAGCTGGCATTCCCTTCTCAGAACAGGACAGTATGGGGTGGTTGCAGAAGTGTGGAGAGAGGGGCTCAACCACAGACTGGAGCTGGGTTGATGGCACAAGCCTGTAATCCCTGCTGCTTGGGAGGCTGAGACAGGAGGATTACAAGTTCAAAGCCAGTCTCAGCAACTTAATGAGGCCCTAAACAACTTAGCAAGACCCTGTCTCTAAATAAAATATATATATAGGGCTGGGAATGTGGTTCAGTGGTTGAGTGCCTCTGGGTCTGGGTTCAATTCCCAGCACCAAAACATAAAAACAGACCTGGGTGGCGGGGCCTGAACGAGCATGATGACCTTATATTCTTGCACAGCTACCCTGAAGATGTGACAAGGGCACGAGTTTTAGCTTCCTCCTCTCCTTGTAAGAGATGACAAGAGGAAGGATATCAGGTTCTGAGAAAGCATGGGTTCTGGGGATTCTGCTCCCCACCCCACGTAGCTCACACTGGACCTCTGTCCTCAGAGCTGCTCCCGAGGGAAGGAGCGAGAGCCGAGACCTGCTGTTATGGAGCCTCTACTCTGTCAGTTCTTTGCTTGGCAATTTATATACATTTTCTCGTTTAATCCTCACCATAACCTTCCATGATGGGCATTATTGTTCTTATTTCATAGATAAGACTGAAGCTCAGGTAGGGTAATAAAGTTTCCCAAAGACACACAGTATGTAGTGATTAAGAGGATTCCCATCCTAGAACTGACTCTAAAGCTTCTGATCCATATATTGTTCAATCCTGCTTCTTTGGAACATCTATCCCTCATCCCTGATTCTTGATTCTGTTCCCTTCTGCTGATCACATTCTGTCCCTTCATCCCTGTAGAACCCTAAACCCAGTTCAGAAGAGATCTCCATGATTGCAGAGCAGCTGTCCATGGAGAAGGAGGTGGTGAGGGTCTGGTTCTGCAACCGACGCCAGAAGGAGAAGCGAATCAACTGCCCTGTGGCCACACCCATCAAGTCACCTGTCTACAGCTCCCGAATGGTAAGTGGCCATGAACCAAGTTGCCTGCCAGGTGCTTGTGGGCAGTGCAGGGGGATGGGGGGGGGGCGACACAGAGTTACCTGCACCCTGGGAAGGTGGTGGTTGGTGGGGCGCAGGATATGCAGTACATAAATAAGCAAGGAGATGCTGAGTGTAATATATAACATAAAGAAGACCAGAAGGGCAACGGGGTGTAAAGTGATGGGTGGGAGGATTTTTAAGAGTGGGATTAGCGAGGACCTCTTTGTTAAGGTAGCATTTGAGCAGAGGTCTAAGTGTTGCGAGGAAATGAAATACGTGGATATCTGGGGGAAAGAGGGACCCAGGCAGAGGGCCAACAAGTAAAAGATGCCGCCTGTTCCAGGAGCAGCAAGGAAGCCATTGTGCCTGGGGCAGAGCGAGGAGAGGAAGGAAGGAGGCCACGGAGTAGCTGGGAGAAGTAGCAGGGAGCAGACTCCCCAGGGTCTCGGAGTCCACCAAAGGACCTGAGATTCTAGTTTCAATAAAGCGAGAGATAGTTGGAGAGTCCCGCAGGGAAGTCTGAGCAGGTTGACATGGGCTTCTGCATGGAGAGTGACCTGAGTGGAGGCGAGGAGAATTATGGTCATCAGCCTGAGAGAGGTAGAGGCTTGGCTGGAGTGGTAGCCATGGTGACGGGGGTGAGACATGGTAGGACTTTGCATAAACTTCAGCTGTGGAGCCAACAGGATGTGCCAGTGACTCAGTAGGGACTGTGAGGAAAGGAGCAAAGGTGACTTTAAAGGTTTTGGAAACTGTGCAGCTGGTTGGGAGGCCCCATCAGCTTTAGAGATGAAGATGGCAGGAAAAGCAGGCTTGAGGGACAAAAGAACTTGAGAATTTTTAGGCGGTTTTATTAAGTTGGATATGCTATTAGGCATCCAAGAGGAACTGGGGAGTTAAGTCTGTGACTCTGGTGTCCAAGGGAGAAGTCAGGGTGGGAATAATTTGGAGTTTCAGGAATATATGTGGAAATTTGGGGGATAGGGAGTATCTTCTCCATGCAGGGGGACACGGGATCTGGATGGCAGGGGAGAAGGTTTTCTCCCCTATCTCTGGGACGGTGATGGTTGAAGGTCAAGAAAGTTGACGATGATGATGTCCTTGGGTCTTCTAGCACCTACTGTGGTTGAAATTCAGCCTTGTTGGACCACTCCTCAGTATTTAACCTAAAAAATTAAAATCAGCACACTATAGTGATACCTGCACACCCATGTACATAGCATCACGGTTCACAGTAGCCAAACTGTGGAACCAGCTAGTGTCCATCAATGGATGAATGGATAAAGAAAATGTGGTATACCTATATAATGGAGTTTTATTCAGCCATAAAGAAGAATGAAATTATGTCATTTGAGGAAAATGGATGGAACTCGACAACATTGTTAAGGGAAGTAAGCCAACTCAGAATGTCAAGAGTTGTATGTTTTCTCTCATGTGGAAGCTAGAGAGGAAAAAGGAAAAGAAATGTGGGAGAGGATCTCATGAAAATAGAAGGGCCATCAGTAGAGGAAAGGGACCAAGGAGAGGGAGGAGGGAGGAAAAGGGGAAATACTGGGGAATGATGTCGGCCAAATTATGTTGTTATATGGCGTTATATGTATGGCTATGCAACAACAAATTCTACCATCATATATAATTATAATGCACCAATAATCAAAATTGAAAAAAAAATCAGCCTTATCAGGGTGAGACACAGCAATTTCATAAAAATTATACCACTATTGAGTTTTCACCAAACATCTGTTGACCACCTACTATATGTTGGTCTTTGTGCTGAGAGCTGGTTATCTTTTTCTAACCACGAAAAGATAAATACCGTTTGTTCCCTGTCCCAGAGGACCTTGCTGCCTAGCAGAGGAGGCAGACAGATAAACAAAGGATGAACAACAACATGATCATTTCTCTAGCACTTACTAACAGACCTTGGGAGATGACGGTTAGGGACACTTCTCCAAGGAGATCATTAATACCTGAGCTCAGTCTAAAAGGGCAGGAAGGAATGAGAGGCGGGGAAGTGTGAGGCGGAGCTCTCCGGGGAGAGCAGGAAAGCAGCGATGTGGAGCAGATCATATGGCTCATTCACCCAACGAATGGTCCCAAGAGGAGGAGCCTTGAAAGACTAGGCTGGGTTGATCAGCAGGGGGCCAGATAATGAAGGATGGTGTGTGGACTTAAATGAAGGTTTGCTGGGAGGCTGAGGCAGGAGGATTGCAAGTTCAAAGCCAGCCTCAGCAACTAAGTGAGGCCCTAAGCAACTCAGGAAGACCCTGTCTCTAAATAAAATACAAAATAGGGCTTAGGATGTAGTTCAATGGTTGAGTCCCCCTGAGTTCAATCCCTGGTATAAAAAAAAGAAAGAAAGAAAAAGAAAAAAGAAAAAAAAAGAAGCGAAGGTTTGGGAGAATCATTGAAGAATTTCAAGCAGGGCATTGGCTCCGAGTGATGGCTCTGACTGCAGGATAAAGGGTGGCTTGAGGGATATAATATGCACTGTAGAGAGAACAGACAGGATGTGAGCGCAGTTATCCAACGCAGTTATCCAGAGGAGAAATGAGGGTGAAGCAAGCCGTGGCACAAAAGAGATTCGAATGAGAAACTGAAGGTTGTGGTTAATAAATCAAAAGCTGGCTGGGAGCAGGAAGGGTGAGGAAGGACAGAGAAACTTTTGAGGAGATTCTGAGCATTCAGGCTGGGCTGGGGCAGGGGTAGATAGCAGCGTCCTATGGGAAACTGGACAGTGGAGAGGAGCTGGTTTGGGAGTGGGGAAAAGTGATGGTTTCGCTTTGTACATCTAAGCAAGAATGTCCCTGGGCACTGGAATGATGGGTCTGGAGGTCAGAAGAGAAGCCGGGATGGAGACCTGGACAGGGCAGTCACAAGCACACAGGCCAAGCTTGAAATCCTGGGAGAGAAGATGTTTCCCTGTGAAGCTTGTATGGAGGGAGTAAAGAGGAAGGTCCACACCCCAACCCCGCGTACCCCAACCCCGCGTACCCCCAGCAGAGAAGGAGGACCAGGGACAGAAATTGAGAAGGAAGAGCCAGAAAAGTCCAAGAAATTGCAAGCAGGTGGTGTGAGAGGTGTGAACAGGGGCGAGCCTGTAGGCGAGTCACAGGAACACATGTGAAAGTCACTTAAATCAGAATGGTATCCTGGAGAGTAGATCCCCTCATGTTTGAAGAAGAGATTAGGAATTAGCAAAAACTGCATACAAGAGGAAGGAGCAGCTTGCGAGAAGCCCTGCAGTTATAAAACAGCATGACGCCTTTGGGGAATCACACATATTTCAGTCTGGCTCCAGCCAAGGGTTTGCGATTAAAAATTAGAAAGGTTGGTGAGGGCTGGAAAATGATGTGTCATGGATTCTGCATTACCCTGAAAGCCACAAGGAACCGCTGAATATTTTAAGTTGGAAATAACATGGTAGCCATTCATCATTGCTTCTTCAAGTATTCACTGCATGCTTGGTACTAGGGATACCATGGTGTACAACATACATGTGATTCCTGCTTACAGAAAACACACTGAATAAATGCTGTTGTGATGGGTGTCAAAGAGGATGTGCAGGTGTTTAAGGACTCACCTCGTCCAGGGTGTCAAAGGCTTCCCTGAGAAATGATGTTTAAACCGACCTCATAAAAAAGAATGGCACTATTGATATGAATGGGGAAAAGTGTCTGAGTTGGGGGGTTTAGGCAGGAGCAACCATAGGAAAGAACCTTTTAGGCAGAGGAGAGAGTATATGCAAAGGCCCTGAGTCTGGCAGGGATGGGGAGAAGAGGAATCATAAAGATTGGAATGGGGGAAGCCCAGGAGCAAAACAGTGTGAATGAGGAGGCTGGAGTGGGAGGCAGGAGTGGGCATTTGTAGGGCATTGGAGGCCATGTTAAGGAACTTGGTCCATGCCATAAGAGCTTTGGGACCTTTGAAGGGGCTTTGGTTAGAAAATGTAGGAGGCAGGTCTCACAGTGGTTCACTTCCACCCAGGACACCAACATGGGAGGAAGGGTGAGTGAGCTTCATTTGTTATTGTCATTCCCTGATCACATTTTTTTGAGGATCTGCAACTCCCAGGCCTGGGTGAAGGCACTAGTGATACAGCAGAGAACTGCACAGGCATTGCCCTGCCCTCACGAGGCCTGCAGCCACAGGTCACACACACATGATAACACACGTACACGTGATGTCCTTCTCTTTTTCCCCTGTCTCCACAAGACAAGGACATGATTTCTTCTGCTTCTGATGTGAAATGATCTCCAAAATATATAGTTAATTTAGAAAAAGGAAAAAGACAAAATGGTGCACACCAGTGTGGGCATAATTTTGGTTACCATATTTATAAACAATAAAAAAGGAGCCAGGTGCATTGCTATACACTACCACCCCAGCTACTCAGGAGACTGAGGTAGGAGGACTGCAAGTTCAAGGTCAGCCTAGGCAACGTAGTGAGGCCCTGTTTCAAAATAAAAGGGCCAGGATATATCTCAGGGGTAAGGTACATGTGTACATGAGACCCTGGGTTCAATCCCCAGTACAGAAAAAGGGGCGGGCAACATATATATGTCTGTATGTTTGCAGATGCACAGCCTGGCTTCAGAAGGAGACAGGAGCTGGGAGCGGATCACAGTGACTAAAAACATTATTATTTGTTTGAAAACAACAACAACAAATTTCTCAGGTGTGGCAGCAAGGAGGGAGATTACTGATTATATCTCTCAGCACTCAGCCACCCCTCCCAAACTGTGCCCCAGCCTGTCTCCACCCTCCTCAGATCCCCAGACTACTGAGGAGGCTCATTGTAAAAGGAAAGGTAAATGCAAGAGGTGAGAACCATTGCTGATTAATTAGGAAATGAGAACATGCTGCATCCTGTTAGGACAGGCTGTTCCAAACCTGGGAGGGGAGGAGTATCACATCACAGGCCCCTGGCAGAACTGTCTGTCAATATCCATTGAAAACTCTGGTTAGAGCTCCCGCGTCAGCTTGAGAAGGATCAGGGAGTGAAAGCATGCAGAGTTCAGCTCAGAAGACGAGTTGAAAACCATCTAGAGGTGTGCATCGGTAGAGAGCATTTTCCTTTAGGAAGGAAGGAAACTAACCTTTACAAGCTGGCCCTCTTTGCCAGCCATTGGGTTGGAAGCTTTATGGACATTATCTCATTAAATCTTAATTAAAAGGGAGATGTTCCTGCTACTTTACAGATGAGAAAACTGAATCTCTGTGGGGTTGAATAACTTGCCTGGACTCATGCAGATGATGGATGAGGGGCCAGGTCTTCCGCCCAGATCCATCCATTCTGTTATATCTTGTTCTAGGGTAGTGACAGTGATGGGGAGCTCAAACTCAGTTATCTTAAATCCCTTTCTGATCTCAGACTTGATGATGCTATAGGGTCTCCAGGGCAAAATAAAAAGCTGCAGAGATCAACATTCAATTCCTCCGGTTGTCTCTGGAGAATCTGTGGTGCATTCACCCATCAGGGGGGGTTGGCCAGAAGCAGGGTAGCTAGGGCTGCACTCCACTGCCCTGAACTCAGGCAGGGTTTTCTCAGGAAGGGAGAAGTGGGAACTGGAAATGAGGCAGCAGCTGGCAGCATCTGCCTAAGCATAGCCCTGAGGCTTGCTCATTTCACCACCAGGACACTCAGGCAAGGCACCTTCAGCCTGGCAGTGTCAAAGAAACCTTGCTGAGGCACAGCAGTGTGGGGGAAGGCAGGGTGTCAGGACCAGGGAGCTTCCAGGACAGACCAGGGCTAGAGCTGGATTGGGCAGTACGTGGTCCATAGGCCTTCTTATAAGAAGAATGGGGTGTAGGTTTGGGGAATAGGAAATCAATGAAGTCAAGCCCTGGTCTCTGCAGTCTGGAACCCAGCATGTTGGGAGTAGGACCCAAGGTTGGAAAAGGGAGTGGGAGTGGATACTTACAGCCTCTCTTGCCTTTCAGGTCTCTCCCTCAGGGACTTTGGGCCCCCTCACTGTCCCTCCTGTCCACAGCACTATGCCTGGAACAGGTGAGCTTAAAAATAATGTTTCTAGATAGCTCCATAATTCCTTTAGATAACAGGATATTAGAACCAGAAAGGATTTCTTTTAGTTCTAATATCGTGTTATCTAAAGGAGAACTAGCATCCCATAAATGCACTTCAAGGGACATTAAAATCCATGCCGAGAACAGGATTCCATGATCAAATAAATTTGGAAAGTTCTGGGTAAGAAAAGTTTAGACAAATGTGTTTGTTTTAATGGCAGCACTTCTCAGCAATCAAACACATACTACATTGCAAAATGAGTTATAGAGAAGGCAGAAGGAAGGCAGGGTTTTCCATTACTAATTTTATTTTTTATTTTGAGACAAGGCCTTGCTAAGTTGCTGAGGCTGACTCAAACTTGCAATCCTCGTGCCTCAGCCTCCCGAGTCATTAGGATTAGAGGTGTGTGTCACCACACCTGGCTCAAACTAATTTTTAACAGGATTCTATTTTTCAAAAACCACCTGTAGCATTTCAGAGAACCAGAGATGTTGGTGATATGTCCAAATATGCCCAGGACAACCAAAGGGGCTGCTTCATATCCTGCCATAATTATCATAATTATTTTTTTTTCTTTTGGCACCAGGGATTGAACCCGGTGGTGCTTAATAGCTACATCCCCAGTCTATTTTATTTTTTCTTATATTTTGAGACAGGGTTTTGCTAAGTTGTTTAGGACTTCACTAAGTTGCTGAGACTGGCTTTGAATTTGTGATTCTCCTGCCTCAATCTCCTAAGCCACTGGGATTATAGGTATATACCACCACACCAAGCTCTCTCTTCCATTTTTAAAAGTGTCTTAGTTTGATGGTAAAATGTAGGTCACCCTATGCATAAAACACAGTTTGGGAAACCCAAACACAAGAATTCCATTTAGTCCAAATCTGCTATTTTACAGAGGACAAAAAAGAGTTTATGGAAGTGAAACAGGTTGGCACAGGCCACAGAACTGCTTAGTAAATGACCCAGGACCAAGATGAGACTCAAGTCCCCTTCCTCCTGGTTTAGCACTCTTTCAAGCAGATCACATGCCTTTTCTTGGGTGGAGAGGGAAAAACTAGAGTCATTAGTTATGTGCTTGGATTGTCTTTTTCCCTGTATGCTTCTCTTTCTTTCCTCCTCTCTTCTTTTCCTATGTTTCTTATTCTTTTTCCCCTCTCACCTCTTGGTCTAGGGCTACAGATGCCCAGCCCAGGGTGTGTCGTGAAGTAGGATGATTTTGGCATCTATCCTCCTTGCATTTGGCAAGTCTTGAACTTGCAGAACCAGCCACACTGCTCTTGAGGGCCTGGGCTGCAGAGAGCATCTGCCATCAGAGTCTCTCTGGGGACAGGTCAGGCCAGCAGGTGGACATTGATGCTAATGCCATAGGAAGTGGGGCAGATGGGTAGGGGAAGGGTGAAGTCCCTTTGGGGATATACCAGGAAGTCAGGTGTTAAAAAGGCCATATCACAAGGTCCCAGGATCCAACAGCATTCATTTCCCTCTATTTTTGCCTCTCCTTGTCCTTAGTAACGTCATCCTGTTCCCCTGGGAACAACAGCAGGCCTTCGTCTCCTGGCTCAGGACTCCACGCCAGCAGTCCCACGGTGTCTCAAAATAACTCCAAAGCAGCCATGAACTCCTCCTCCAGCTTTAACTCCTCAGGGTAAGACCCAGGGGGAGAGTGCAGAGGCAGCCGGCAAGGCCCAGGGGCATGTGAGGAGTTGGACCAGTGCCTTGGGACAGAGAGCTTGTCATAGGACTGGAACAGAGGAATGGGCTGGCAGGGAGAGGACAGAGTGGACAACTAGACTGGACCATATCCCTAGGGAGCAGGGATTTTAAAATTAAACTGCAGCCAGGGGGCTGTCCTAGGAAGGAGCTGATGTCAACAAAGCCAAAATTTCCATCCTCACTTGGACAATGGAAATTTCCAAGCCATCCTGTCAGAAAGGACCAGGTCTTCTGCTGGCTTAGGGGCACGCTGGTCCGTGTCAGGAACCCGGTTCTCAGGATGTTCTGACGCGAGCCAAGAGCTTAAGCACAAAGAACACCCTGGGCTTTAGGCATGGATGACACCAGGAAGGAGGGAGGTGATGCCATCCCCTATTCCCACTGCCGCCTGGGCAGCAGTGGGGACAGCAGCCTCCAGGGCTTTGGTTCGTGAGCCAAAGAATCTACTCTAGAAAGGATTCTCAGAGCACATGCCTTGAGAGTGTGTCCTAGTTAAGAACAAAACAGAGATTTGAAAGTTGGGCTCTAGGTTCCAGACCTGAACTTGTAGGAAGAGATGCATCTGCTTGTCCCAATCCAGGTGGTTCAACAAGACAGTCAGCTTTTACTGGCCAATTGTGGTGTAGTCCCCAAAGCTGGAATTCCCCTGGTACCAGAGATATATATATATATATATATATATATATATATATATATATATATATATATATATATATATATATAGAGAGAGAGAGAGAGAGAGAGAGAAACACCAAATAATATATTATTAGGAGCTTTACAAAATTACTTTGAGGTATGAGACATATTGGAAAGTATACAATTCAGTGGGGTTTTTTTTTGTGTGTATTACCAAGGTCATTCAACCATTACCATTACCTAGTTCCAGAACATTTTCATTTCACCCCAGAAAAACCCCTATATGTGTTAGTGGTCGCTCCCATTTCCATCTTTTCCAAGCACATTAGTTACTTTATGATAGACCTGTTTCCTTCTTCCTTCCAGATCTTGGTACCGATGGAATCATCCCACCTACCTCCACTGAGACCAGAACGTTCCTCCTGCTGCACCTGGCCCTGTATGACCCCCCACCCGCAAGGAAAGGAGCCACGCCCTCTCTATGTGGACAGATTACTTTCAGAAGCGTGGAAGAAAAGCCCCACTATGAGTGAACCCAGACTCTGGCCTTCTTCAGGAGCAAGGGCTTCCAGAGAGCCAAACTGTGATAGAGCCATGTGCTGACTCTAATGCTCTTGAAATACATCTCCCTCCCAGGAGGTTTCCGTTTTCACCGTCTTTGCCTGTGCCCTGAGCTTCTACCATGACTTCACCAAGGCAATAGTCCTTCAGAGAAAAGGACTTCTTGTCATTATTCTCCAACTCATCCATGGGATTCTGGGGACAGCCATTTGCCTGGTGTGCCATACTGCCAGTGACAATGGTTTTGATTTTGAACTTAGCCACAATCCCAAACTGATCCCAAAATCTGTGGAAAGATTTGAATCCTGTCTCTACCAAAGCCTGATGGTTTCTCTGTTTAGTAGTTTTCCCAGTGATTCACCATTTCACCCTATTTTCTTTTTAAGCTCACCCTTCTTTCTTTCTACAAACAGATCCATTCTCTCTCTCTCTCTCTCTCTCTCTCTCTCTCTCTCTCTCTCTGTCTCTCTCTCTCTTTTGGGTGGGGGATACAGGGGATTGAACCCAGGGGAACTCTACAAAAACTGAGCTATATTGCTAGTTCTTTTTTATTTTTAATTTTGAGACAGGATCTCACAAAGTTGCCCAGGCTGGTCTTGAACTTGTGATCCTCCTGCCTCAGCCTCCCAAATTGCTGGGATTACAGGCATGTGCCACACCCAGCCAGCTCCATCCATTCTTGCATTCTCCAAGTACCTTCCTCTCTACAGATGGCTGAGCCACCATCTGTCCCCTGGGCATGCTGCTCTGCCCCCTGGTGCTCTTCTGTTGGCTCACATCTACCCCAGAGTTCAAGAGCACTTGCTCTCCCTCTCTTTCCCGTGTTTCTCCTTAGCCCACCCTCCCTCTTTCTCCTGGCTACATAAAAGGAAGAACCCAAGAGCAAACACACAAATGTTGTTGGCAACCTGTACATAGTGCTTTCCTGGTTTTACATTATGTTCTTCTCTCCTTAATGTGGAATTTTCCAGAAAGATGTTTAACTCAGGTGTGAATTTTGAAGATGTCTCTGTAACATTTTATCTTCTTAAAAAAAAAAAAAAAAGAAAAAAGGAAAAAATACCAAAGTGTGAAATACTTCCAGAGTTCCCTCTCAGGCTGGGAATCTGCTGACTTTTTTTGGGAATATTATCTATCTCTAGAGTCTCCTTTGTGGGCTATAACATGAAGCCATCCCAGAAATGGTCACTTTTTTTCTTTTTTTTTAAAGACTGCGTATCCAGGAAACTGTTGAGACCCAAAGGAATCTCTCGGTTTCTAAATAAATCTGTATAGTGATGATATAAACCATGTCATCATTGGTAGAAGAGGTTTGGATCACCGTGTTGTGCCTTTTCGTTGTGAGGAGTGGGAAAGGGGAGGGGATATGAGTGCATATAAAGAAATGGGGTGAGAAGAATGATTCAAATTGGTACATGAAGTGTATTGCCCCCAAAGGGGAGGCTAAAGATGGCCTATGTTAACACAGGGCCCTAACGAGTTCAGAGTTCTTACTTCCTGGGATACAACTATCTTGGGACACAGTAGGCAAGAATTATTTTCCTCATTTTGTAAGTGGGACAATGGTGAATATTTAAGACCAAGTCACTCAGAGACTCCAGAGGTGGAGCTGAGGCGAATCTCTCTTATCTCAGATGTCCTGAACATTAATTATAATTTATTCACAACATGAAACCTTAGAAATTTAAGGCAGAGTAAATTTCAAAACCATATATATGAAGAAGGTTGAGATGCAGACAAGGAATCCTTGTGTTTTTTCTTAGTTGAATAAAAACTTAAGTAGCTACACATCTGGGCATAGTGACACAAACCTGTAATCCCAGTGACTCTGGAGACTGACAGGAGGATTGAAGTTCTAGACTCAGAAATGTAGCAAGACCCTGTTTCAAAATAAAAGGGACTGGGGATGTTGCTCAGTGGTAAAGCACCCCTAGGTAATGGTGAATGGGGAAAAACTAGAATTAGTATTAAACAGTTGTTGCAAATAGTAACATCCACATGAGAAACCTACACATAAATCCTTAGGAGTGGACTCCTCCGGATGTTTGAATAGGGCTTACTCTAAGACTTGTAGTTCATGCCATGAGGTAGGAGAAAGGCTATTGGTAGCAGCTACTTTCTCAAGAAAAAGATCCACAACCACAAGAATGGGACCCTATTTAGAATAAATTATACTCCACCACCCAAAAAAAAAAAAAAAGGCGCAAGAGAGAGAGAGAAGAAGAAGAAGAAGGGGGGAAAAAGATCTAGTTAAAATCAGTGAGCTGAAAGTTGGTCTCTTGCACTGTCCCCAAACTCTGGTTTTCATCCAAGGGCTCATGGTTGGGTTTTTTTTTTTTTTGTTTTTTTTTTTTGGTACCCAGCATTGAATCCAGGGATGCTTAACCACTGAGCCACATTCCCAGCATGTCCCCCACCCCACATTTATTTTTTTATTTTGAGACAGGGTCTTGCTAAATTGCTGAGGCTAGCTTTGAATTCATAATTCTCTTGCCTCAGCCTCCTGAGTCACTGGGAGTGTAGGCATGCACAGCCATACCCAGCAGCCCATGATTTTTATGAAAAACAGAATTGTAGCCTAATTGTTCCATCTCTGTAGGTTCCATTGACTGGGACATTTGCTGCACAGAGTCTAACCTGGAAGTGAGTACAGATTTAACTTTCATGTCTGCATGATTCTGTGAAATCCATAATTCCAGGGAAGTTGACTGGAAGTTTGGTTAGTTTCTTCAGCATCTGTTTATAGATAAGAATCTAAGGGCAACAACCAATCATTGTTAGTGGGGAAAGAAAAGAGGAAAAGATTGTTACTGTTGCTTTTCAAATTTTATTTCATTCTTTGTTTGATCTTTAGTTCACTCAAAGCTGGTGAGTACAACTGTGGGCTCCTAAGGCAAAGGATTTTTGGTTCAATTCAGGGAAGGCACTTATTAACCCCAGGTCTCAAATCAGAAAGTCTGCCCGGAGGCCTAAATTTCTGGGTGCAGTGATCCCCTCTATGGGTACTTTGCATGCTCCTGGTATATCTTTGGGGGTTCCTCTGCTCCCATAGATTCTGTGTGTGTGTGTGGGTGTGTGTGTATGTGTCGAAAGAGGTGCTATTAATAATTACTCGGAGGTGGATTGTCTTTAAATGCCAGTATATATTCAACCACACCAATCATCAAATATAAACAATTAATACAAAAAGTGTTGGGTGTGTGGGAGCACCCCAACTACAATTCAAAGCACGCTAATTAAACACTATAAGCAAATCACACAATCCTAGGCTAACCACAAGCCCCAAAATACCTCCAATGCCACGTGACTTCTCTTACCCAAAGAGCAGACTTGTCCTTGTCTGGTGGTTCTCTCCAGCCAATGGCTGGATGTCAGAGAATGGTGGAATCAGTCCGGGACAGTCAGCAAGGTGGCCAGTCTCACTGATGTCCTTGGAGCAAAAAATCTTTAATGTGGCAGGACAAGCAATTTAAATACAGTTCTAAGTTGGTGGTGTACATTTGTGATTAGTTCCACCCAGTGAAAGTCAATGTCCATTGTTACGTCTGGTGAGGTGATATAATTGCAACTGGGCATGTTCTTCGTGCATGTCCATGGAGCTGTGCTCCCTATCAGTTGTAACCAGTCATTGCTAAACTTGCCTATAGCTAGTGTCCTTTACAGCTCCTTATCAATTGCAAGCAGACATGACTAAGCATGTCAATGGCTGCTGTTCCTTATGGCCAGCAACTTAGTGAATCCCAGCATGTCCCAGCATGTCTATGGCAGATGCTCCTTACAGTGTGGAAGGGGACCCTTGGAGTTGAGGCTTATTTTTTTTCTCAGTGTCCCCATACTTAACGTTGTGCCTGCCTCATAATAGGCAATTAAGATTTTTTTTAAGTTAGATATGGTCCTTTTTCTTTTGTCCTTTATTTATTTATCTTTATGTGTTGCTGAGGATCAAACACAGGGTGAGGCAAGTGCTCTACCATGAGATACAACTCCAGCCCAGGCAATTAAGATTTTTAAAGTAGAATTTCTTTTATTTTCTCTAAACAACTTCTAATATTCTCTACTGTGGTAGGGGATACAAATGCAAAACATAGTATACATATTAGGAGACCTAGTCCAGTTAGTACCATATCTTGGTGGTTAGGAGCATGAACCCCTAAATTATCTTCCCTGAGATCATGCCCACCTATGCTTCCTATTTTTTTTTTAGTTGTTGAAGGACCTTTATTTTATTTATATGTGGTGCTGAGACTCGAACCCAGTGCCTTGCACATGTAGGTAAGTACTTTGCTTCTGAGCCACAATCTCAGCCTCCTTTGCTTCGTATTAATCATGTCACTTTGGGAAAATTCTCTCCTGTTCTGTGCCTTAATTTCTCACCTGTAAAATGGATGTAAAAACAGATCCCATTCCTTAATGTTATGATGAGGATCGAATGAATTAGTATTTGAACAATGTTTGAATTATGTCTGGTGAGTTAATAAGGCAATGCTGTATAAGTGTTGTCAGTGTTATTGTGATTATTGGGTCATTGTTATTAAATCAGTGAAAAGTTTCCTGTTCTCTGCTCTCCCTAATAGCCCAAATCTTTCCCGGGGGATTCCAGTATTAACAAGGATCTGTTTTGGTGGAACAGAGGTTGTGGCCAAAGATATATAAATTAATAAAGTTTAATCCCAGGTTATGGTGCTTGAACCTGGAATCCTAGTCACCCAAGCCTAAAGGACAGGTGCCTTCCTTAATCACCTCAGCCTTTGGACTCCTGAAGGCTTTAACACTCTATTCTTTTATGGAAAATGGTGGCAACAAAAAGAAAGTCCCAAATGCAGATACAAAAAGATGAAAAAAAAAATACTACAATCAAAACAAACAGGGGAAAGGTTGAGATTTGCATACTATCCATTTACTGAAATGAATCTTAGGATGTTTTCTTTCTTCAGGGTATCATCACCTTTTATTAGGTCTATCCCAACACATTTGTAACAGGTCTTCTCCAATTCATCTTATAGTGATTTGTTAAAATTTAAAATTTAGTCATGTCTGCTTGCAATTTGTTAAAATTCAAATTCTGGTTTAGTAGTTCCAGAGCAGGGTTCTCAATTCTGCACATCTGAATTGCAGGGGGTGGGGGTGGGGGATAAAAATAGTTGATACACAGAACTTCTGATTCACTTTGATGTATGGACGGGACATCAGGATTTAAAAAATCTCCTAAAATCCCAGGCACCATGGTATACCCTGTAATTCCAGTATGGGAAGTTGAGGTAGGAGGATCATAAGTTCAAAGCCAATCTCAGCAATTTAGTGAGGCTAAGCAACTTAGTGAAGTTCTAAGCAACTTAGTGAGATCCTTCCTGTCTCACAATAAAAAAAAAATCTATAATTATTTCAATATTAATTCTATTGGCCAGGTGCAGTGGGGAATTCCTGAAATCCTAGTGGCTTGGGAGGCGGAGGCAGGAGGATAGCAAGTTCAAAGCCAGCCTCAGTAACTTAGTGATGCCCTAAACAATTTAGTGAAACCCTATCTCAAAATAAAATATATTTTAGAGAAAGGGCTGGGCATGTGGTTCAGTGGTTAAGTGCCCCTGAGTTCAACCCCTAGTATTCCACCCCAACCCCTACAAAAACAACAACAAAAATCTATTGTCATATATAAATGAAAAAAGAACCAATAAAAAACTGTGACCAAATTTTAAAAAATACAATAAACAAAAAATAAATAAATAAAAGGATTGGGGATGCTGGGGATGTGGTTCAGGGGTTAAGAGCACCTGTATTCAATAGCTGGTAACAATAAACAAATAAATGCAAGCTCCACAAACATTTTTTCTGTGTGATCAAGGTTGAGAACAACTGCCTAAATGTGTGTACAAATCATTGGAACCTTGTTAAAATGCAAATCCTGGTTTAGTAGTTCCAGAATTATGGTCTGATTATGTGTTTCTAATGAACTGCCAGGCAATGCAGATTCTGCTTGCCCACAGACCACACTTTAAGTAGCACAAGCTTGGAGAGCATGGTAATATAATTCCCTTGCTCAATAAAATTGGTGGGTGTGGTGATGCATCCCTGTAACCCCAGCTACTTGGTGAGTGGGGCAGAGGGATCGAAAGTTCAAGTTCAGCCTGGGCAACTTAGCCCCCATCTCAAAATAAAATGTCTAGGAATGTAGCTCAGTGGTAGAGCACCCTTGAGTTCAATCTCCAGTACATATGTACATATATAAAATCATAGGCATCTGCTGGGCCTATGATTATATATATTACACCTGTAATACTAGAAGTTGGGAAGCTGAGGCAGGAGAGTTTTGAGTTCAAACCAGCCTCAGCAATTTAGTGAGGCCCTAAGCAAATCAGTGACACCCTGTCTCTAAATAAAATATAAAAAAAGGGCTGGGGAGGCTGGGGTTGTGGCTCAGCAGTAGAGCACTCACCTAGCTTGTGCGAGGTGCTGGGTTCAATCCTCAGCACCACATAAAAATAAGTAAATAAAATAAAGGTATTGTGTTCAAGTACAACCAAAAAATATTTAAGAGGTGGGGGGTCTGAGGATGTGGCTCAATGGTTAAGTGCCCCCCTGAGTTCCATCTCTGATACAAAAAAAAAAAAAAAAAACCAACCAAACAAACAAAAACACATAGGTTTCCTCTTTTCCGTGTAAGAAGATCTCCAACCCCGCTGCCTGGCATCATAGAAGCAGTAAATGCCCTCTAACATCATTGGTTCTCAAATGCAATTGATCATCTGAATGACCTAGGGCAGGTAGAAAAATCTACAGATTCCTGGATCCCCCGCCAAACTTATTAAATCACAATATTCAAGGTGACATCTGCATAAGGGTATTTTGAAAACACTTTCCAAGTAGTATGCATTGTAAACAAACTTTAGGTACTTCAACATGCTTTCAATATAGTTTTCCATTATTCAGTCAACAAACATTAATTGCACCTGCACTAGGGGGGAAAAGATGAAAATAGTGCCACCCTTACCTTTGAGGGGTTGGCAATATAAATGACCTAATGAGAAGATTTAATATTCCCAATGCATAAACACATCTGCTAAAGGTTTTGTCTTTTGAAGAATGTGTGGGTCCTCAGTACCCCATCATTGTTCATCTTGATCAAAAGGACAGACAACCTCCTTACCCCTTTGAGTTTTCATAGTTCTCTCTTTGAACTTGCTCTCCTTCTCCTTGGTATTAAAATAGACCCAAAGAGGAACAAGGATTTACCCAAAGTGAAATAAAAACAATATATCATATTTATATGGTGACTTCTGCGTCCCTTTTGTTCTATGCACATTACAGATGTAATTTTAAAAAATTCTCTTAATAGGCTGATATGGTGGTGCACACCTATAATCTCAGCCACTAGGGAGGCTGAGGCAGAAGGATCCCAATACAAGGCTAACCTCTGCTGGATGAGCACTCCTGGATTCTATCCCTGGTATAAACAAACAAACAAACAAACACCCGCCCAATTATGACATAGGTATTATTACTGTCCCTACTCTGTAAACAAGAAAAGGGAGAGACAAAAGAACCAAAGGCAGAACTTTTTCTCTGATATGCTGATGCTAACTCACAATAAGGGGGGCAATGCCCAGGGAAGAAAAGAGTCCATTTGAATTAGAGGGGAGGGAAAGGAGGAAAGGGGTGTGGGGCAGGAAGGATAGTAGAAGGAATCATTACCCTATGTGTATATACAATTACAAAACCAGTGTAACTCTACATCATGTACAACCAGAAGATTGAGAAGCTATACTCCATTTATGTATGAAGTGTCAAAATGCATCCCACTGTCATGTATAACTACTTAGAACAAAAATAAATAAATAAAAAATATTTTTAAAAAACGAAAAGGGAGAGACAGGAAAATAACCCACCCAAAAGCATATCCAGCAGGATTTACTCTTAAGCCTAGGCTGCACTGAAATTAGTGTAACTTCTAATTCCTGGGTCTGAGCATCTTCCCGGTAACCAATCATACGAGTGCTGCTTCACACCTCAGATTCAAGCATTAGGGAAGGATTGTGTTGCATCACTCACAGTGCCTGGTCGGGGTGCAAGCGCTTAGTAGGCGCTCGATAAATGGTAAGTAGATAGGGTGAGCCACCGTGGAAAGGGAGGAATGGATGGATGATGATTTCAACCAACCAACCAAGCAGCAGCCTGCGGCCTCGCTACCACTAGATCGCCCCCCCCCCTTGCCCCAAATAGGAGGACCCTCCATCCAGTTCTCCTTCTGAGTGACCCTCATCCAGCTGCGGCTCTGCGCTCTGTCCTCCCAGCCAGCAGGTGCCCCCAGGCCCCTGGCTCCTCCTCCTCCTCCTCTGTCACAGTCTCGTCCTCTCCCCCTCCTTCTGCTGCTTCCTGTTGCTGCGGCCCGGGCCTGGGTTGTGGGCGCCGAGGCGCCGGAGGCTTCCCGGTGCGCTCCGCAGGTAACCGCGCGGGCGTGCCGCCCGGCGGGTTGGGTACCGTCTGGCTCGGGCGCGGGGGTCCCAGCCCGTGCGGCCCGTGGAAGGGACCGAGGCGGGCGGGCGGCAGGGCCGGCCTGGCCTCGGGCCGGGAGGGACTCCTCCTGCCCGTGGGAGCCGGGGCCTCTGCGCCAGGCTCCGGGCGCCCGGCCGGGTGCCGGGATAACGGTCCAGGGCTCCGGGGCTCGGCGCCGGGCGTGGCCGCCTGCTGCAGGCGCGGCGGAGCGGGGATGTCACGGCGCTCTGCTCGCAGCCGGCCACGCCTGCTCCGAGAAGGAGCCAGCCCCTCGCCCTCCTCGCCTGCCCGGCCTGGGGCGCCCGCCGCCGCAGAGGAGCCTCGGCTTCCGAACCGCCAGGGCCATCGAGAGACCCCCAGTTCATCCACAACGCCGGCACCCAGACACGCAGCTCCCAAGGTCACAGAGTTGCATCTGCCATTTACAAATGTCCCTTCTTTGCTCTGGTGTGCCAGGGAATTAGGATTCAGAGAAGAGGACTCTAAAAATACTAATCGCCATGTCCAAACTGATCCGCCTTACTGGCCGTGACTCTGGCCTTCAAAAGGAAATAAGGGGAACCCTTCTTTTCATTCCTAATACTTTGTCTTTCTGTTCCTTGCTCTGAAAATTGGCCTTGAAGTTTTGCAAAATTTGTCTTAGAACTCCATGTCAGAGCTGGACTGGACTAGAGAGTTCTCCAAGTCCTTTTTTTTTTTCTTTCCTCCCGTTTATCTTCTGTTTTGTTTTTGTTTTAGGAAAAACAGTCTCTGCCATTGAAGTGATTTGCCCACACTCATGCTGCTAGCTTAGGGCAGAGACCCAATGAAACTTAGGTCTTTTATGGACACCTGCTGTTTTCTTGAATGGAAATCTGATTTCAGATGAAAGCTGTACAGAACTTGACCTTCATAAAGTCCTCTCTGGATAACATTCTTGGGAGTGTCTTGTGTATTGAAGTGTGTTGGTCCACAGATACTATTTCACTTGTCAGAATAGGGTTAAGCACTAAGAGTAGCCATGCAGAAAATTCCTGCTGAGATGAGACAGATACCTGAAATACTTTTGACTTTTTTTTTATTTGTATTTTCAACAGAGGAGCTAGTGAATATTAATAATGGCATCTTGGTCATTTTTGGATTTTATTTCTGTATGGCCAAA
This sequence comes from Marmota monax, assembly GCF_021218885.2. NCBI lineage: Eukaryota > Metazoa > Chordata > Mammalia > Rodentia > Sciuridae > Marmota > Marmota monax. Next base: position 3,505,195 of record NW_026695234.1, on the reverse strand, counting down.
TTCACTCAATAGTTGTTCTTTTTTTTTTCCCAATAGTTGTTCTTGTCCAAACTTAAATTAAGTAAAAATTCCAAAGTGTAACTTTATGATTTTTGTTTCATTTTTTTAACTGAATAATTGCCTTACAGGTTTTTTTTTTTTTTTTTTTTTTACATCTCAATAAAAACTCCTCTTGTGCCTCAAAATTCTTGTTCCCTAGTGGTTGATTTGGATTTCAGAATAGACTACAACTTGGATTTTTCCAGACACCCTTCCAGGATGTCTGGACTCTTGGTTCAGTTCTATATTTTAGTTTACCTCAAATTTTGATTTTCACTGATAAACCCGTGACCCAAATCCAAACCTCAGCTGAATTTAGTTTCAGCTTAAAACCACATGAAACTGTCACATGTCATGTGACTTCTAGCAGAAACCAAAGTGTTGTGCTTTTTCATGAGAACTATGCACTGAGATTTTTGAGATGTGAATACATCATCAGATATATGTACTGTATTTTCTGGGTATTATTGTCAAAGGTTGGTCATTGCCAGAGGGTTATTGTTGACATCTGCTCATTATAATATGTTGTTTTAGTCAGCATTTGTGTCACTGTGGCCAAAATACTTGACAAGAAAACTTTGAGGGGGAAAAATGTATTTTGGCTCACGATATCAGAGGTCTCAGTCCATAGATGGTTGACTCCATTGTTTTGGATCCAAGATGAGGAAGAACATGGTGGGGAAGGATGTGACAGAGGACAACCAGGAAGCAGAGAAAAAGAGAGAAAGGGATCTGTGAAGGGTGCACCCTTCCAGAGCACGCCCCCAGTGACCCATCTCTTCCAGCCATGCCCCACCAGCCTACAGTGACCACCCATTTAGTCCATTCCAACCAGGATGGACTGATTAGGTCACAGCTCTCACAATTCAATCATTCCATCTCTGATCATTCCTGTATTAGCAGACGAGCTTTGGGGGGACATCTCCTATACAAACCATAACGTATGATATTAGAATGCAGTTCCCAGTTTCATTTACAGTTTTCACCACTGGCCAACATGTTATCTCTAAGGACCCTGGAGTGGTACATATATAGCCATACTGCAATAGAAGATTCTTGTATATGTAGACAAGGAAGAAGCATTTCAGTAAAAGCGCTGCTTTTGAACTATTCGATAACAGTAATGAGGACCTGTATACAGAACACCCCAGTGCTGTTTTCTTAGGGTGCATCCACTGTTCTCTGGTTTTGGTCTTTTTGTCATAGGATGGCAGTGGCAATGTGTCTGCAGGTGCTGTGCAGTCTCTGTGGCTGGCTCTCGATCTATGCATCTTTCTGTCACCTGAATAAGCACCGAAGCTATGAGTGGAGCTGCCGACTGGTGACGTTCACCCATGGAGTCCTCTCTATAGTCCTTTCAGCTTATATTGGCTTCATCGATGGTCCTTGGCCTTTTACCCACCCAGGTAGGTAGAGGACATTAGGAATCTTTCCATAGCGATTCATGATTTCGGGGGTAGTTTTAGAGGAATGGGATCAAGGTGGTGGAAGATGTGTTGGTTTCTTCTGAGGCCTCTCTCCTTGGCTGGTAGATGGCTGCCCTCTCATATGGTCACCCCGCTGTGTTTGTGTGTGTGTCCTAATCTCTTATAAAGACATCGATCATAATGGATTAGGGATCACCCAGATGACCCTATTTGAACTGAGTTACCTTCTTAAAGGTCCCATCTCTAAATATTGTCACATTTTGAGGTACAAGAGGCTAGAGCTTTAACATAAGAATTTGGGGAACACAATTCAACCCACAATTCCACTGGAATATTAAATATTAAATATAATATAAATATATTATATTAAATATAATATAAATTCCATAGATTTTTTAAAAAAATTTCCTTAGATTCCCAAATTGAGTGTCCAAGTTTTCCCCAAATCTGTCAAATTGAGGTGAAAGGGTTTTTTAAGCTTTGTTTTATATGATGGTTCTTAATGGTTTCAAGCATATCAGATTCTTGCACCCTATGTGCTTGGACATGGGAATATCCTAATTTGGGGGGTTCTTTCCAGAGTCTGCTTTCAAAATGGTTAGTGCTACTAGTGTCCAATAACTTAATCCATTAAGTTAAGAAATTTATCTGACATTTAGGACAGAATGACCCAAGTGTGGAAATAGATCTTTATCTGGTTAAAGAAAAGAGGAAAGCCAGGCATAGTGGCCTCTTGCCTGTAATCCCAGCAACTCAGGAGGCCAAGGCAGTAGGATTGCAACTTTGAGGCCAGCCTCAGCAATTGAGTGAGGCTCTAAGCAACTAAAAATAATGTCTCAAAATAAAAAAATAAAAAAGGAACCTTAGCTCAGTGGTAAAGCTCCTAGGTTCAATCCCCAGTACCAAGAAAAAAATTTAAATTAAAAAAATAAAAGAGGAAAAAATCCTTGATTTTAATTGGAAGAACATACTGACTTGATTTTATAGTGTTCTATAGAGAGGACCCTGAGATTATTGACTGCGGAGAACACTCCTTGTTCTGATTCATTAGAACGGCATTTTCTGGGGCCAACATCATTCAGTTTGATAAAGATCAAGGTTTTAGATTTTAGTCTTTGTTGTTATCATTCAAAAGCTTGCGCCTGCCATAATTTTTTGTATCCTTCAGTGATTCTGTAAGGTTTGAAAGAACAATGTAGGATCACTGTGCAAGATGGCACAATCCCCAATTACTCAATTTGCTTCTGTCTTGGTTTGTTTCAGGCTCACCCAACACACCTCTCCAAGTTCACGTTCTCTGTCTCACCTTGGGCTACTTCATTTTCGACTTGGGCTGGTGTATCTACTTCCAGTCTGAGGGTGCCCTGATGCTGGCTCACCATACACTGAGTATCTTGGGCATTATCATGGCCCTGGTGCTTGGGGAGTCAGGCACAGAAGTCAATGCAGTCCTTTTTGGAAGTGAGATCACCAACCCCTTGCTCCAGATACGCTGGTTTCTCCGTGAAACAGGACACTATCACAGTTTCACTGGAGATGTGGTGGATTTCCTTTTTGTGGCTCTGTTCACTGGAGTGAGGATTGGTGTAGGAGCTCGCCTGCTTTTCTGTGAAATGGTCTCCCCCACACCCAAGTGGTTTGTGAAAGTCGGGGGAGTAGCGATGTATGCTGTGTCTTGGTGTTTTATGTTTAGCATCTGGCGTTTTGCATGGAAGAAAAGCATCAAGAAGTACCATGCCTGGAGAAGGAGGCGGAGTGAGGAACGGCAGCTAAAACATAATGGACATCTCAAAACACACTAGCCAAGGCTTGCTTCCGATATTGGATCGGACTGAGTCAGCCATGGGAACTAGGTCGGAAATCTGACTGTCGTGGAATCATGCTCATAACAAATTTCGGTTTCAAAAAAGGGCTAAATTTATTGATCACTTTGGTCAGTCTTCAAGCCTAGCATATACAGTATTAAAACAGTAACTTCTACAATGGCACAGTTGTGGAAAGTGAGAATCCTCAGTGATTGCTGGGAAGATGTCAGGATCATGAGGTAAGAACTACTGGCGTTTTCAAAACACAGTGACCTTGGGTCCTCTTATCCTTGGGAAGCATGATATTCAGATAGCCTTGAAAGAAACTGGAAGAAGTTTAGTACTGTTTCTTGTTCCTTTGGGAATTTCTTCAGCATATACTTGTTCCTGCTTTTCATGTAGCCCATTTATTTAAGTTCATTCCATGTACTATAAAGTGAGGGACATTCAGAAAGAGATGTACATTTGGCATTCTGAGCACTGATCGGAGAATTGGATCTGCTTAAACAAAACGTGATAAGAGGTGAGTGAAACTGGCAGTGGTAGGTGGTCACTTCCTGAACCTCCCTGTGCCCGCTGTGTTGGAGGTCCCCAAGACTACCCCCTGGGTTCCATAATTTACTAGGAGGACTTAGAGGGCTCAACATACAGTCTCACTCACAACTTTGATTTATGATAGTAAAAGGATACAAAGTAAAATTATCAAAGGGAAAAGGCACCTGGGACCAAGGGAAACCAGACACAAACTTCTAGAGTCTTCTTCCATTTGGATCACACAGGATGTGCTTAATTCTTCTGGAAATATTTTGTGACAACATATGAGAAATATTGCCTATCACGGAAAGTTATTAAAGACTCAGTGCCTAAGATTTCTACTGGCGACTGGTCATATAGGCAGCCTCTTGGCATGTAGCAAGATTCAAGATTCCCAAAAGGAAAACAGCATTCAGCACAAGCCCTGTTGTTCCCACACACACACAAAAATAAGGGACAATGAGCCAGTCTTTTAAAATTTTATTATTATGATGATTATTATTTACTTTTTGGTATTAAGGATGGAACCCAGGGGGTCTTTTCCACTGAGCTATATCTCTAGCCCTTCTAATTTTGAGACAGATTCTTCCTTAAATTGCTGAGGGTCTTGCTAAGTTGCTGAGGCTGGCCTCAAGTTTGTGATCACCCTGCCTCAATCTCTTGAATCATTGGGATAATAGGCATGTGTCACCATGCCCAGCTGAGCCAGGCTTATCAGTGAATGGTGAGAGCCCTTCATAATCTAAGTTCCCAGATGCCCATCAAGGGCCAACCTTGTAGGCCTTTCCGAGAAGAGCAGGTCGGGTCTGTTACATTAACTTTTTTTGCACAAAAATCATAAGAGCCAGAACTTTGGATATGAGATGAATGAGGTGTGGGTAGATTTACTGAGTCCTGTTGTACGGGTTTTGCCCAACCAGGAAAACTATGCCAGTTCTCGGGGCTTTTGTGCATTAATCTCCTAGGCATGAGAGGCCATGACTAAATTCCATAGGGATTTACCATGTGGATTCCACTGTGCTTGAGATGGGAGTTCAGGTTTCAGCTCTGAGTACGTGTTGCAAACTAGAACCAAAGACTTTTTAATGTGTGGCCTCAGGGTGATAAGGCTAATTTCTTTTCTTTTTTGCATTTCAGGTACGTTCCCTTTTAGTACTCTTACTACTTGTTGTCCTTTCTCTAAAACTGGTGCCAGTCTCTAAGAACAAACTAAAATGACAAGGCCAGTCTTGGAAGGGAATTTTTTTTTTTTTTTTAGTGTGATAATCTTTAATCTCACATAGGAGGAACATAAATACGAATTTAGAACAAGGGGTTAGGAATCAAGAATTCCTGAGTTTACTTTAACTGATTTTGCTATTCCCTTGCCAGATCATTTAAGCATGTCACTTGTCTACTCTTGTTCTCAATTTAAACCCCAGGTGAATGAATGAAATACTCTGTATTTCACAGAGATATTATGTGGCATTTTGTTAATGGAGGCCTTTAATGTAGGGTTTTTATGAAAAAGATGAAGTAGTATTTATTTATGTATTTATTGCTTATTTATTTTTACCATCTTATTTGATCAATGGTGATTGGTTAATCCGTTGGTGAGTAAGCAAATAGTGCTACTGAAGTCAAGGTCAACAGGAAGTATCAGTCCATGGCCACTGGAGATACTAACCTAATAAGTGGTCTTGAAAATGAAAATCATTGGCCTCAGAAACTGAGGACAGGGAAGCTCTAATACTGCATAAAGTTATTACTGCAAAGGAAAAAGTAACTTTAAAGGCACATTAAAACGACTGTAATTTAGTTAAAGAGTTTTGCTGGACATTGAAATAATCTGACAGCGTCTCCACCTCTTTATGATTAGTATCCCTAAAATGTTGGTGAACTTCTTTCCAGCAAAATTGTGGGCAAAGTAGGATGTGGGGGAATGCTGATTTCAGCAAAAGCCTAGCAGAAAAGAGTGGCTTGGCGCATGAACTTAAAATAAAAAGAAAAAGCTGGCTGTTGAATTTTGGCACTCTGCAACCTGTTCCATACCAGACAAATGAATAGGCTTAATCTGGTACCAGTTCTTTTCTCCCTTACCCATCAGACGTAAAGGGATTGCAGATCTTGCTGTTGGGGTACTCTCATGGGAATGTGTTTGTTTTTGTTTCATAATGAGAAATCTGAATAAATGCTGGGTGGGGGGGATCCCTCATTTCAGCTCTTTTGGTTTTGTGCTAATAACTGAAGAAATTTCTCTGGGAGAAAAGTGTGAAATGAAGATGACTCAGCAGTTAAGGTGTTGAGTTTTTGCACTACAAGTAGATAAAGGGCTAATTAACCTGTGGTCTGGCCTGACAAAATGAAGTACTCATTTGCATTTGGATTACTATGTAATAATAACTAACACTGCTCAAGAAGGATTTATATTTCGATAAGATTTGTACTAAATTTTATAAAAAATAAAATAACATTTTATAAATTCAGAGTCTGCCCTTATGTCTTTGTTGAGTTTTGCCAAGAAGTTACAAAATAAATAAAAAGAGGAAAGAAGCCCAGTAGTTGCCTTTGACTTATAGAAATGTTGATTCCTGTTTACATTTACTGGTAAAATATCTCTAATCTGCTGTTTAACATTAATCATTCCTACAATATTTTTATTTGGGGGAGAGGCAATAACCAACATACAGAAAAGAGTTTGCCAAAAGAGGAAGAACTTAATTCTTTCTAGTTCTGCCACCTGTTTGGGCAGTTCCCTTGAATATGATGATGTTGAATGGGTCCTTGAAGACAGAGCTTCTGGCCATCTCAAGGCCTGAACTTCCAGGGCCTGTAACAGTCCTTGACACATAGTAGGTACATAATAAGCATGCTGAAAAACTGGATGACAGAATGAGGATGTGGTTTAGAATAACTCCTATTGGAAAAACCTCTCAAAGAGTCTGATTAGTGGTCTGGGTCACCACTGTCACTTTTCTGGGCATAGGACTCTAACCTAAGGGAGAGTATTCTATGTGGGCCAGCTTGACTCTTCTGAAGAACTTTCATACACAGAGTCTTTAGAATAGTGGCTCTACCAAAACTGTAAGTTGTTGCTTTTATCACTAGTGTTTTGTGGGTGATTATAGAGATTTTCATTATTAAAAAAAAGTGTAGGGGGCTAGGGTTGTAGCTCAGTGGTGGAGTGCTTGCTTAGCATGTGTGAGGCACTGGGTTCACCACATAAAACACCACATAAAAATACTGTGTGTTCATCTACAGCTAAAAAAATTTTTTAAAAGTGTAGTTCTGGGATGAATAACCATTAGTTTTTCAATTCTTTTTTTAACCATCTTCTGAAGCTTTCCCACAGCCTTCTTTGCTCACAGCTAGAACCTTAGGTCTGTTAAGTTTGGAAGGATCTTGACAGCCCTTTGCCAAGAGGTTTTGTATGCAAGGAAGAGAAGGTGAATTAGGAAACTTTCCCAGTTTGTTTTATTCCTGAAGCTTAAGTACTGAGGCACACTTGAATGGAAGATGGGAACTCATTTTTAAAATGCATTTGATGAGTCATGGGGTCCAATTCTTTGCATATGTATATTGTAACATTGTTAGAATAAGGGAAAACAAGACATTTAGTACATTTATGGACAATTTCTTAAGTTAGGGGATAAGGTGTGTATTTTGCCGAATATGGACCAATGGTGAACTCATTCTAGTTATGTATAGAAACAATTTAACTGGGAGTCTCCAGAATAGAATTGTCATGTTGGGATGCACCAGCAGGTGGCAATGTGTCCAGGTCTAATCATAGGAAAGTGGCTTGGAACCCTAATCTGCCTCTATTCTTTCCAAAAATAAACATTACAAAATTAGCTGGCTGTGCCCTGAACTTTAAAAAAAAAAAATCCAGCAAAAGGAGAGTCATCATTGGCTCTGTTTATCTTTTCTATTTTTTTTTTTTTTTTTTTTTTTACCCCTTTCGAACGTCAGCTTGAACTCATGCATCTATTCAGGGATAATGATCCTTTCATGAACTGTTGTGGAATGACTTTTAGAAACAGCATTGTTAAGAGGTAATTGTTTCCTCTCTCCACATCCACTGTTTATTAGACTGGATTTCCACAAAATGGCTGAAAGTCTCTTTACCACCGACGCAGGTTTAATCTCAGAAGTCAGAAAAGAGTTGGATAAAAGGGATAGCTACTTTACACAGGAAGATTGGAGAACTATATTTGTATGTGGTACTCCAATTGTCACAATGCTGAATAATTTCATCATAAAACTAGATAGTTATCTAAAGTGTCTACCCTGTACAGAAAGAAACCAGAAAAATAATTAAAATTAAGAAGGCTTCAGAGAGAACCGGATGCTATTTACTGAATACTTATACTTTATTTTCTTCTCTCTCTTTCCACAACAAGCTTGTTAAGTCGCTATGGAAAACACCATGCTTCCTCAATTTGGCAAATAATACACTTCGTTTTGCCAAGGCAAAACAGCCTAAAAGCAATATTTATACCAAGAAACGCTGGCCCTAGTCCCCAAATCCTTTCTTGCCAGCCCTTCGGACCTCCCTCTTCCAGCCCAACCCTGGCAGCCAAGGCTTGTGCGTGACGGGCTTCCTTGGAGGACGAGGCCAGCAGGTGCCTCAGGTGAGCGGTCATCGCCAAAACTTGTCTATGCTGGGGTTTGTTCCACGAGAGAAGGAGGCACCCGGACCTGAGCTCGCGTCCAGCAGTCAAAAGCATGTGATAAATGTTGTCAGGAAATATGAATAAGTACATCCTCCTCAGGAATAAAAGTTTCCAGGACAAGTGGGGCGGATAATATCAAAGACCCTATATCGTGAACTCCTTGGGATTGGAGAGAATGCTCCTTGAAGGTCGGCTGTGTTAAAGCCGACTCGGTGCAAGTCATTTTCGAAGGTGCACACCCCAAGCACTCAGAGGGCCGGAGAAACGAGGCGCCCTGGGTGGGATTCCCAGGACCAGTGGGCTGCCACTTCCCTCGGGCCCGCAGAACTACTTTTTCGCTCCCTCGAATATGGCTCGGCGGAGGCGTCCGCGCGAGGGCGGCGCGAAACCGAGACGGCGCGCGGGCGGCGGATGCGGGGCGCCGGCGGCGCGGCGGAGGGATCCCGGTGAGGCGGCTTCCCGAAGTCAGAGGGGAGGAGGCCCAAAAAGTCGGCGGGGGAGGGGACGAGCTTGCTCCTTCGCTCGCTCGCGGTGGACGCGCCGGGGCCAGGGAAGACAGAACCGGAACCGGAACCCCGGCGCGCGCTCGTAATTGTCGCGCGGCCCCCACCGCCCGCGGCCTCCTCCGCCCTCCACGCGCGCTCCCGTGAGGGCCCCCAGGACCCGGCGTGCCGGCCTTGCGTTGGGAGTGCTGCAGTCGCCGCCGCCGCCGCTGCCGCCGCCGCTCCCGCTCCTGGGCCGGGGCTTCCAGGCCGGGCCAGACGGGGACTTCAGCTCCTCGCGGGAATCGTCGCCTGCCGGAGTGTCGGGGAGGAGCCGCCGCCTCCGGTGCGGACTGCGGAAGAGTCCGGGCCTTAAAGGGATGGGGAGCAGCCTGCGGCGCTGAGAGACCCGGTTCCTGTCACCTGGGGCTGCGGGACCCCCTCCCCCTCAGCACCCGCGACTAGACCCTGCGCTTGGATCCTGGTGGGGGCTGCGAGAAAGACCAGAGGGGCCCTGGGCCCGGGGACATGGGGCTGCTCGAGACCGGCGCGGGACGGCCCGAGACTCGGCCGAGAGTGCGGCCGCGAGCCGCCGGCAGTCCCAGATAGAGAGCCGGGGCCAGAAGGTCCGGTCCTGCCGCGGCTGGCAGTTCGAGGCCCGGCGACTCCGGAGCAGTAGGCGACGCCCGTCCCTGAGCCAGTTCCACCCCAGCCCCGGAGGGATTCTCAGGTCCCCTCCCCACGGCTCGCGGACTTCCCTCTGTGACGAAGTTTTCTCCTTGTGCCTTCTGGAGGATTTTATCGCTAGCTCTAGAACTGCCTTCCGCTGACTCTCTGGGTTTGTTTTGGGAAATAACTTGTTTTGCTCCAATCCGCATTCCCTTTCCTTGACCCTCATCAATCGGATGTTCTAGATGACTGAATGGAGTTTTGAGTTGGACTTTTGTGTCCCCGCCGGAATCGGGCCTGATCCTAGAGCACTGGGGGTGGGGTGGAGGTGTTACCTTAAAATGCAAGTTGGATAAAAGGAGGACCTCTCGCCAAGGGCCCCAATGAGTGGCACACAGTCGACTATCACGGACAGGTGGGTATGAATTCCTCCTTTGCTTAGCCTCGCTGGATTTGGCCCGATCCAACAGGAAAGTCAGTGATGGCAGATTGCCTTTGGCGGTGAAGTTGACAGGCATAGGAAAAAGGAGCTGTGCAATTAGTCTAGGGGTTCGGCCAAGTTATCCGGTTGATTGAATTTGGAAATGTAGTGCTTTTTGGAGAGAAACTTTCCCCGAGAAGAGTTAGGGGAAACCACGATTGTGTTTTTCTGTCTAAAGTGTGCATTAGAATTCTGTACCCATCTTGAAGCAAGAGGAAGGTCATTTTGGGTGAAGGTCAGTTCTTGAAGTCCATGGGTATTGGTGCATCATTGGATTTACTTCTTAAACATTGTTACATTTTTGAAATTTCTATCCTTGGACTTAATTTTCAGCCTGCTGCATGGTGATTTGTGAACTTGATCTCTTTTGAGTGTTGACCCGAAGTGTTTAATTATTAATTGTCTAATAATTTTCCAGAATGTTGACATTGCCAGTAAATCAAAGGCTCTTGCCGGAGGCAGAATCCAGGAGCTGAAAGCAATGAGGGAAAAAACTGTGGGACTTGCCTTTAATTATATATTTTCATATTTCATCTCCCAGAAACATTTAAGTTTAAGGGATGGAAACTCTAAGCAAGGCGCAAGCATGGCAATTGGATTTTGTTTACTTATCAATGTTGCAGGATGGTGTGTATAGATTATGTGTGGTTGAACTGGAGTTCCCTTAGTCTTTAAGAGTTAATCATAAGTTAAGGGATAAAAGCATATTGGTTCCTTTACCACATTTTATTTCTGAATTTAGTTAGGACTATATTACTCCCAAATTTCAGTCAGCTCACTTTTATATTGAAGTCGGCCTTCAAACTATTACATCATAAAAATAGATCAAATAACTTGAATTTAAAGGCAAATCTCAGGTGAAGAGTGCAACAATAGTGTTCCTTCAGAAAGTAGTTTAATTTCCTAATAAGAGGGTTTCACCCAATTGTAAGACTCATTTGTTGATTTTAAAAGGGCCAAATTCCATTATCATACCATAACAGCTACTCCAGAAACAGAACTTCCTCTTCCTGTTGATGGCTTTGCAGTGTCACATGAATGTTCACCTAAAAGATTCCATTAAATATTTAAACTATTTGTTTATCCATTGCATATTTTGGTAAGTGGGCTTTCATTTTCAGTGAATAAATTTTTAATTTTTCTGAGAATACACTTCACATGAGTAGTGTGTTCTTGTTTTATTCTAGTTATCCCTATTTCTTTTCCTTTGAGGGTGTTTTGCTTCTGAGAAATCACTTTCACGGGTGTGTGGATAATTGTTTTCCTGGTCCACTCAATTCTTGCCCTTTTCGTTGGACATGTAGACAAGAAGTCTTACTAGGAATTGATGTGGTGTTGATTTTCATTGAGGTGCTGGGTGTTTAATTTGTAGAAACAAAACTTAGGGTTACCAACTGATTCCTTACAAAAGTCACTTAAAAGCCCCCAAGAAATGATATTTCTTAAGCATTGCTTCTCAGGTGTCTCATTTTTTGGAAATAAAATCTTGGGATTTGTGTCCTTTTTTTGTAAATTAGATAGTGTAATAATATTTAATAGCCATGCAATTACTGAAAGCCTGTTCTTTGCCAGACATTGGGCTGGGCACAAAAGATAATTATTTTAAGATTAATCTTTAAATTGTTTTGAGGATTAACAATGGTCTAGGTGCTGCTCAATGAGGTAATTTTTATTTTAAATTTATTTTTAATTTTTAAATATTAATTGTTTTGGTAGTGGGGATTGAACCCAGGGATGCTTGAACCACTGAGCCAATGTCCCCAGCCCTTTCTATTTTGAGACAGGGTCTGGATAAGTTGCTCAGGCCTCACTAAGTTGCTGAGGCTGGCCTCAAACTTGCAATCCTCCTGCCTCAGCCTCCTGAGTCACTGGGATTACAGGTGTGTACCACTGCACCTGGCTTATTTTTTTTAAACATACTATTTTTTTTTTTTTTAGTACTGGGGATTGAACTCAGGAACACTCTACCCCTAAGCTATGTCCTCAGTTCTTTTTTTCATTTTGAGTCAGGGTCTCATTAAGTTGCTGAGGGTCTTGCAAAATTGCTGAGGCTAGCCTCTAATTTCCAATCCTCCTGCCTCAGCCTTCTGAGTCACTGGGGTTACAGGCTTGTGACACTGTGCATGGCCTTTGACATATTTTTCTAAAAGGTAAAGAAACAAATCAGAAGCTGCTTAATTTTGCTGAGAACTGTTTCTTAGGAATTTATTCTAATATTTTAAAAATGGGAATTATTATATGACTTTTTTTTAAACACACCTTATCACCTTATTCTATAAAAAATTAAGCAGCCATTTCTCTTCAAGAGAGTGATTCCTGATTTGAATATACATTGAGGTGAGATCTGGAAGTAATGGTTTTGGTATTATTTCTATGCCAGGGTGCCTTAACAAAATTATAAATGTAGAATAATTTCTAGCTTCCTCTCAACCCTACCTATTTCATTTTTTTCCCCCACTATCTGGCTCTAATTTGTGCTGGGTGTATTTTACTGATTCTGGGACTATTGGCAAATTAATAGTGCCAGTGTAGCTTTTTAGAGATCCTTTCAAGTTTGAAGTACTCTATGTGGTATGGCTTTGTTCTGTAGAGTGTACAGAACCACCAGGCCAGCTGTGTGAGTTGGAGTTCTTTCATTGTGGTGCTTCTGACTACAGAGTCTGTCTGTCCTCAGTTGAAATCAGACTAGCTGGTTTTGGGCGTTGTTCTGTTTTGCAGTTTGTGGCAGGCGACACATGGCTGAACAAGATAAGAAGGGTTTTATTCTTGTGTTAGGGACGTGCTGGGGCTGGGATGGAATTCAGCTATGTTTAGTCTCTGATTGGTCACTTTGGATACTTAGAACTCTGTTACATCCTGTTATTATTTTGCAGTTAAATTAACACATTCATTTGCTCCTTTCTTTCCCCCTTTTTCTTTTACTCTTCAAACCACTTTTTTTTTTTTTTTAAACTTAAAAAACTCAAACTACATTCATGGTAGCTATTGTTTCTATGTGGTATATCTGAGCAGCTTTAAAAAAAAAAAATCTGGGACCAAGGATGTAGCTCAGTGGATGAGTGTGCTTTGCCTGTGATGTACAAGGTCCTGGGTTCAGTCCCCAGTACCACCACCAAAACAAACAAAAACAAAAAAACAACAACAAAAAATTAAGTCATTGATGTATGTATACCTTCTGGTCGCTTGCTTTGTAACTTCTATGAAAACCAGAAGACTATATAAGTTTTCAATATTTAGAATGAGCATTTGAAAAGTGGTAGAAATGTCTGATTGCTGGTTTTTAGTCTACATTAATTGCAGCCTTCAGACCTAAAGTATATCCTAATTGTTTCTAATCTTCCTTTCTTGCCTTTCTTCTATTCCTGAGAGCTTTTCCATGCTATGATAATTAGAGTTTCTTTTGAGGGATAATAAGGAGAGAGTTCTCTTTCAGTGGACTCCATAAATGATTTTATGACAGATTCCATAACTGAATTTTCAAGTACAGGACAGGGCAGGAAAGTTATAAGGGTCTTCCTTGAAATAAATGGATCTTTGTTTTGTCTGTGACTTATGGATTTTTCTTGTTTTTGATTTGTAGATAAAGTTTTTTGATTGTAATGGAATTTTCTTAGCACTGAAATCAGCTTTAAGCTTGTTTAACTCAAGCAAACTTTTAAAGTGAATGTGGAGACCTGTAACTTTATATGCATGTACTAAGTAATTAGCATTTTTATTCAGGATACTTTTTCTGCCACAGTTGCCATATAATAATGCTTTTGGCTAAAAAAAGAATTCATACTTGTCTGCTGTATTTAAGGTTGTATGAGTCATTATCTGCAAGGTGAAATTACTTGTAACATTTTCTTGTAAAGCTAGTCGGTTGATTAACACAAAATTGAAATAGGGGATAAGGATCACAGTGCTAACTTTGCAGTATTTTATTTTTTAGTTTAGTTTTTTTTTTTGGGGGGGGGGGTACTGAGAATTGAAACCAGGAGTGCATTACCAGTGAGATACATCCCCAGCTTTTTCTTTTTTTTTCTTTTTTTAAAATTTGTTTTATTTTGAGACATGCTCTGGCTAAGTTTCTTAGGGTCTAAGTTGCTAAGGCTGCCCTCAAACTTGCCAACCTCAAGCTTGAGATCCTCATGCTTCAGTCTCCCTAGTTGCTGGGGTTATGGGCATGTGCCACCGTGTTGGGCCTGCATTGTTTTATTTTTGTATTTTAGTTCATTATAAAATCTTGGTTCATATAGGAATGCAGTAGTGCATCCACTTGTACATTTTTCTATGAGTCCATATATAGAGTACAAAGCAAATTTTTAAAAAGTATTAAGTCATGTAGTTTTACTAATGGCACACTTTTAAGAAATTTATTCTTTGAATTGACAAGAGAAATTTTATTTGAAATCATTTCAAAAGTATGTTAACCTGGTGCTACCACTTAATCACTTCTGTGGTTCCCAGTTGTCAACATATAGTCTATAATTTTGAGTTGACATGTAGGTTTATTTTTGTTTTTTTCTAAAAACTACTTTTGAATTTTCAAAAAAAAAAAAAAAAAACAAAGTATGAGGCAGATGTTCATGGAACCTATAAATTTTACATTGTAGATATTCTGTGAGCAAACAATTGGAAAAACAAATCTTTGAGTATACATATGTGATTGCCATGGGTCACAGAAATAGCAGGATATTTGAATGGTTCACCAGAGATAATTTGAGGCATTCTTCTGCAGCTAATAATTTTATCTTATTATAGACACTTATTACCATGCTAGGGGTCTTGCTCAGTGGTAGAGTGCTTAGCTAGCATGCAAGAGGCCCTGGACTCTGTACTCAGGACCACACACACATATTAAAAAAAAAAGTTATATAATCGTTTCTCTCCTAGAAAGTGGCCTGCCATGTTTTCAGAAATATGGAACAGAATTAACTTCATTTGGTCTCATCTGTTAAAACTTGGTTTTTATGATGTTTTAAAGCTTAATTTGAAGACATGCTCCTTTCCTTTTTAGTAATTTCCTAACCTTCAAAATAGGGCCATTTGAATAGAAATCTTAAAACCAATAAAATTATAATTTTATTTTTTTGTTTTGAATAAAATATGTTCATGTATGCAATGGTATCCTATGGTATTGTAATTTTTATTTATTTATTTAGTGTTTGCAATATTTTCAGTTCAACATTAAGGGCAGATCCTGTGTTTGTCATTACACAGTAAGACAACATGGAGTTTAAGAAAAGATAATAAAACAGGAAAGGACAGGCCCAAGATTTTAACCTGGATTATCTGACTTTCAAGTTGCCCATTTTTCATTTTAAATTATTGTCTTTTTATGTGTATTATTTTTCTGTTATATTTTAATTACTTTCCAAATTCACCAACCTCACTTGGATTTTTCTCTTGCAGGATTCTTTCTTTCTGGTACTCATCTATACTAACTTTAAATATCTGCCTCCAGAGATAAAGTGTCTATCACTTCCTCAGGAGACTGAACAGAAAACTGATAGGTCTTAGGAAGATTTTCCTGATCTTTTTTGTTTGTTTATTTGTTTTGGCACCAGGGATTAAACCTAGAGGCACTTAACCACTGAGCCACATCCCTGGCCCTATTTATTTATTTATTTTTTTGAGACAGGATAGGTTACCCAGGGCTTTGCAAAATTGCTGGGGCCAGCTTTGAACTTGGGATGCTCCTGCCTCAGCCTCCCGAACTGCTGGGATTATAGGCATGTGCCACTGCATCTGGCTGATTTTCCTGATCTTTAACCCAAACTTTTCTATTTTCCTTTCTTCCTCCATCATCATCACCACCACCACCACCACCACCACCCCCCCCTGGGGATTGAACCCAGGGGTGCTTTACCACTGAGTTAGTTGTAAACTAACTTTTAAAAAAAAAATTTAATTTTTAAATTTGAGACGGGGCCTCACTAAATTGCTGAGGCTGTCTTTGAACTTGTGATCCTCCTGTCTCAGGCTCCTGAGTCCCTGAGATTATGGGTGTGTGTGTCACCGTGCCAGCTCAAACTTAACTTTTGGATTTTCCTGTACTTATATGTTCTTGCTATCCTAAGCTACATAATGCTCTCTTCCTCTTTAATGTTTATATGACTAAATGGTTCAAACAGTTATTCATCACTATTTCCATTCCACTACCTTCCTTATTTTTTGCTTAGCTACATTGTATATTTTCTGTTGATCCATTGTCTAAAAATCAACCTGTCTCTGTTAATATTGTATTAGCTTTTTCCAGTTGCTCTTCTAGAACAATTTTTTTCTTTAGTTTCTCTCCTAGTACAAAATATAATATTCTGTATTTTATCTTTATTTATTTATTTATTATTTTTTGGGTACTGGGGATGAACTTGGGGGCATTCAACCACTGAGCCACATCCCCAGACCTGTTTATGTTTTACTTAGAGACATCATCTCACTGAATTGCTTAGCACCTTGCTGTTGCTGAGGCTAGCTTGAACTCACCATCCTCCTATCTCAACCTCCTAAACTGCTGGGATTACAGGCATGCACCACTGTGCCAAGCTTGACCCATATTTTAGAGAAGCAAAAATTTTACAGTGATTCAGAAGTCTTTGATTCAGGAATAACCAAAAATTACCAGGTAGAAAGATTTTCAGTTTTAATTAACTTTTATTTCATGTCATTTGCGATGTTAAGGATTGAACTCAGGGCCTTACACATCCTAGTCAAGGACTCTACCACTGAGGCACATCCTCAGCCCCAGTTTTATTTTAGGTAGTTTTCAGAATTAATGTAAGAAATGTAGCAATCAAATGAAACAAACATATAAATAGTATAATTAACAAGTCAACTAAACAATTACTGACATCATAGAAGTCTTCTTTCCAAACTTATGATTTCAAATAAGTGCCCTTAATGTAACAGATGTTTTAATTATATGACAAAAAAGTAGACTATAGAAATTTTAAGTGTTAGGAATCAGTCAGGCGGTTGGGTTGTGGCTCAGTGGTAGAGTGTTTGCGTAGCATGTGTGAGGCACTGGGTTTAATTCTTAGCACTGTATGTTAATAAATATAAAAATAAAAGTCCATCAACAACTAATAAAAATATATATTTTAAATTAGTTAGATGTGAGATAAAACATCTTTGAAGTGAAGATATGACTGTAGCTTTAAGATAAAATATCTGTTGTAATATTGTGCGATACATCCGAAAATTGTTACTTTTCCAGTGTTTTTTTTTCCAGTCTGTTACCTTAGATTGTATGTTGTTTTTTCTTTGTTTCATTGTTTTACCTTTTTGTCTCCTGTTATTTATTTCTGTTAGTGAAACTGCCTGCAATGTTTAGCAGTATTTTTTCCAGCAAAATATATAATTCAAATTGAAATATTTTACTTTGATGCCTTTATATTTGTAAGAATTGTTACTAATGACAACACTATATCAGAAAAAATGCATAAACTAATACTTAAGATTATAGAACTCTTGATTGTTTTATCTGTAGACTGTTTTCTTTGATACTAATTGAGTATAAGATTATTTACATGGATATCTTTATGTTTTGTTAGTTATTTTAGAATTTTGGAAACATGCCAAATTTAGAGAATTTTACTTTTTAATTTATAGTGTCTGGGATATCAAGATAGCCATATATGAAAGATATTTCTAAGACTTCAAGAGAATTTTATGAAATCAAGACTGAAATAATTTTTATTTTTTTTAATCTGTAAAGATAATACATAAATTGATGCTGAAGGTCAGATTCTGTGCTCAAGTTACATAAGCATGTGTGGCGTTGACTTTTATTCAAGAAGAGACTAAGTTTACCTTATTGAGTTAACATGCACCAGCACAGCTGACAGATTCATACCAAAACAGGATCTTTTACTAATTCGAATGCTGAGTCCTGGTTTTTAAAATTATAATCACATGACAGGCCTGGGTGGTTTCCCAGTGTTTAGAAACAAGCAAATCTAATGGCCAGTGAAAAATTGTTTCCTATCTTGGGACTGTGAGTTCATGCAGAAATTAGAAGTATATAAGAAAATTTGGTTTAGTTAATGCTTATACTCTGAAAAATAAAACCAAAAATAAAGATAATGCTCTCAGACCACTGTTTTGCTCAAATATTACATATAAATGCTGATTTTCATTTCATACATTTAAAAGAGCAGAGAGGATTTTGTAGATTTTCCATGAATTCTGAAAATGTAGATTATTTTGTTGTACAGAAACTGTTGGAGACTATCAGTATCTGAAGGAACTGTACCTGAAATTGATCACATAATGCTGAATATGATTATATGTTGTCTGTAAGAATAGGATCTCTCTCCAGTACACTTTAACATACATAGGAAATTCTATGAAGGTGTATAACCATATTCTTCTATAGATTTTAGATGGGTTATCTGCCTGTGTTACAGACACAAGCTGATATATTGTGGTTTGCCCAGTGTAGCTTCTGTGGTTTACTCAGAGGAAGTGGTTCTTGTGGGTGAAGGTCTGATCCTTTTAGAGATTGTTGGTGGTACATGCACTGTCAGCTTATTTCCTGTATTACTGGCTGTTTGGGCAAGACCTTCTCAGGGCAAGTAAGTACTACTGAAGGGGTATTTAAATATTTGTAGTGGTAGGTAGATTATGTTGTATAATATCTATCTCTCCAGTGATGGGAAGATTAAAATAATGTTTGTAAAGTGCTTTGAGATCCTAGAATGAAAAATGAAGACATAGTCATTTTTGCAGGTTACTGCTATGTATACTGCTCAATCGAAGTAAGAACATGTAATAAAATGTTGTTCTATCAAACTTGATTTCTGTAACAATTGAAGTGTTGTTTAATTTCCAAAGAGTCAAAGGCCAGCTGCAGTGGTGCACTCCTGTAATCCCAGCTGCTCATGAGGCTGAGGTAGGAGGATTGCAAGTATGAGGCCTGTCTCAAATAAAAAATAAAAAGGTGTCTGGGGGTGTGGCTCAGTGGTAGAGCAGTTGCCTAGCATGTGTGAGGCACTGGATTCTATCCTCAGCACCATGAATAAACAAACAAACAAACAAATAGTATTGTGTCCATCTACAACTAAAAAATACTAAAAAAAAAAAAAAAAAAAAAGAAATAAAAGGCCAGGGGATATATCTAATATCTCTAGGTTCAGTCCTCAGTACTGATAAATAGGAAAAGTCGTAACTAGAATTTTTCCTTCTTTTTTCTTTCAATTCTCCTTTTAAATTTTACCCTACATAATTTAACTTAGTAGAGTATCTTGTATATGATACTGGTTAAGGCCTATTCAGAAAACAACAGAGCAAATTTATTCATCAGTTTTATTGGAATACTAAAATAATGAAATTTAGAGATTTTCCTTTTGAGACCAGTAGCTATGCTATCCATATACAAAACCCTATATTTGCTTTGCTGAAGTCTGAAAATAAACAAAATGATAGAATTGAATATGTCGTATGCCTTATTTTGGGGTATGTAGAGAGGAGGCTTTCTTTAAATATGAATTGTCAATTTTTTCGTTCCTCGAGGGTAGGAGGATAATTCTTAGTCATTTTAAAGTAATTATTTGCTTTACTTTCTTCGATTCTTTTTTAATATGGAAAAGCATAAGGAAGAAAAAAATGGCTTAAATGATCCAACTGCTAAATGTTTCTGCTCAGGTTAAATATACAACACACAGAAAATTCAAATAATATGTAATGGTATTAAATAAAAAGTTTTCTTTTGATCTTGCTTCTATCCCAATGCATTCGTTAGTTCTTAGATACTCTCCTCAGTGGTAACTACACTTATTGGTCTATATCCAAAACATTTAAAAAATATGCCACCCTCTCATTTTAATATTTTTTTACATCTGTATTCCCATAGTAGGTGGACCTATCAGCTTTTGCTAGATTATGCTGCCATATCAACATCTTCAAACTGTAGTGTCAGGATTGGCTGCAGCATTGCTTCATGTGTCTTATTTTGGAACCCTGAGTGAAGAAACATTACCTGCCTAGGATACGCCATTATCTTGGCAGAATAAAATAGCAAAGAAAACTGATGCAAATATTAGTTTATATCACTCAGTCATGGTGTACATCATGTCAGCTCAAATGTCATTGATTGAAAAAAGGTAATATGGTCAAACTGATTGTTTCTGAGGTAGGAATATATACTCCTCCCACAGGTGGCATTATAAGTCACATGGTAATGGGTAAGGGCATGTAATCCTATTAAGGAAGGAAAGAGAAAGTTGAATAATTAAGGACAATAATATAATGTACCATAGGAGGTGCTCCATAAATGCTTGTTTCATGGGTTGTTTTGAGTCTGTGAACAATTTTTTAGCTTTTTTTTTTTTAAGTGGAAAATTTTTAAGCATATACAAAAGTACAGAGAATGGTATGTTGAACGTTCCCATCATTAATTTCAACAATTATTAATGCATGGACAGTCTAGGTTTATCTATTTCTTTTGTTCTAAGTCCCTAAGGAATTATTTTGAAACAGTTTCTAGATATCATAATTTTACCCATAAATATTTTACTGAGTATCTCCAAAAGATGATGTCTGAAAATGTAACTTCTTATAGTAAATTCTCACTGTATTATGGTTTGAGGTCCTGGGGCTGTAGGCTGATAGGTGTCAAGTGGGAGAGGATGTTCATGGAGTGTATCTGGAATTTGATAGTGAGGGCTTGTTTTGATTTCATTTTGAAATTTCTGGAGGAGGCTTACAATAGAATGTCATCTATTTTCCAGCCTTTACTCCACTTTAGAGTGAGTGTGTGTGTAGCAGAAGCAGGTAATTAACCTCTGGAAAAAATAACATTGCAACAGATTTGATTTGCAGGAGGTTTCATTTCTCACTGAGCCTCTATTGGGATGATGCCAGTTGAAAGGAATCCCAGCTCTTAATGGCTCCAGCTCTTCTGGGAGCTCTCAGTCAGTGATGTTATTTACTCTGGAGAAGAACATCAGAATCATTTATAAAAATTCTGTGCTCACCTATGCTATTTGTTACACTGAGAAAGGGTCTGTCATATCTTCAAGGCAATCTCTAAGATGATATAAAAGTAAGAAAGTAATTTTATCTAATTTTAGTTTAGAAATCATTAAAGCCACCCACTTTCAGCAGCTCGAGTTAATTTATTAGAGCACCCGAAAGCCGCCATTTTGGATTCTAGATGTCAGTGTCATCAGTAAGTTTACTTGTCATTTCCATGGTTGTAGGGTGCAAGAGGTATTATGTTATAGATGTAAGATTATTATCAGTTTTATAGGATGTTTTCTTTTGGGGGAAATAGTGGCAAGCAAATTAAAGAGATAATCCCCTTTTCAGTTTATGGATTGGTAGGTGACAATGAGGTAGTCAAAGAGTTTACATAGCTTAGTGTATATATAAATTATTGTATATAACACAATGAAAGTATCTTAGTATTACTGTCAAATTTATTTTCTTAATTGGCTTGTCACTGTGCATAGAGACACTTAGATTAGTCTTTATAGGTATTAGCCTTAGTTAGATAAAAGTTATATTGTTAAATTTATTTCAGAATCTTTTTAGGAAGTATAGGAAAAAAATGGTCATAACTGGCTTATAAATAAAATTATTTAAATTTGGGTTTTTCTTGCCATTGAGTTGATTCTGTCTTTGGTTGTGTGGGAAAATATAGTCTATTGAAAATATAAAAAACTGCATTTCCCCCGTGGAGAATAACTCTTTGGTTTGCTGTTTTTCTTATTATTTTTCTATTTTATCACAATTGAAAACATTATTTTTTAGAGATAATAATTTGTCAGTACCTTTGTTAAGAAAATGTACTTTAGTTGCATTTCAGTTTTATTTGCTAGTAGGTAATTTGGGGAAAGGTTTGTGGTTTCTAATTAACTGTATTTACCCAGAAATCCTATATGATTAGAATTCTTGTGACAGTGTTTAAAGTAAATTGGGTGTGTTGCCTGGATGTGAACAGTAAAAAAAAAAAAAAAAAAGAGAGAGAGAGTGAGAGAGAGGGGAGAGAGAGAGGGGGGGAGAGAGTGAGAGAGGGGGGGAGAGGGAGGGAGGGAGGGAGGGAGAGAGAGAGAGAGAGAGAGAAGCTTCCTACCATGCAATTATAGTTTAATAGCATACAGTGTATTAGTCTATTTACAAAAATGGGAATTAAGTCACATATGCCCAAATATTACTAATTATATTAATTCTGACTCCCCTGTCAGGAGTTTTCTTGAGTATTCTTTAAAAAATATATATATTTAAATTGTAGATGGACATAATACCTTTATTTTATTTATTTATCTTTTTATGTGGTACTAAGGATCAAACCCAGGGCTTCAAACATGCTAGGCATACTCTCTACCACTGAACCACAACTCTAACCCCAAGATAATTCTTTTTGTCAGAGATAAAAAGTACCTTTTAACATGAAATCTGTTTCAGCTCTGAATTTAATATATGAGGGTGTGTGTATGTGTTTATTCTTTGCTCTTAGAAGAGAAGTAGAAAGGAACTGAATGAGGATGATGTTAGTGTCTGGATTTTGGTGTCAGATTTGTTCTGTTATTTACTAGCTGGGAGACCTTAGGCAAATTTTCTTTTCTGAACAGCAGTTTAGTTTTCTCATCTATAAAATATGGGAGTATACTTATTTTGAAGAGTTGTTGTGAAGATTAAATAAGAAAGTGTTTTAAGTATCTGGCACATAGTTAAAGGTAAGCCATAGTAGCTGTTACTGTTTAAAACCTCAGAAATTAGTTATGTTTTCCTAAGCCTTACATCTATGCTTTTGAAATGATTTTGAATTCACATGTATTTTCAGCTGCTGCTGCTGGAAAGATAATTATTCTCTTCCCCACTTGCTGTGATAATTACCTTATCTTTTATATTTATAATTATAGACTATTTTTTAATTATTTTATTTTTATGCAATGCTAAGGATGAACCTAGGGCCTCACACATGCTAGGCAAGTGCTTTGCCACTAAGCTACAGTCCCAGCCCAAAATTATAGGTTATTCTTTAGAATTCAGGTGTATTTGGAAGTGATGAATAGATTTTTAAAAGTTCAGATTGTAGACTAGTTACAACTCTTAATAATAATAAAAGAAGATGGCCGCGAATAGAGTGCATCACACCCCGTGTACCGTGACACTGCGCAGGTGAATAACGAGTTAGAACCACAAAAAGCTATCTTGTCAGGAATTTACAGCAAAATCGGGGTGCACCGAAACCTAGAGGAAGGATTTCCATCACCGAGGACCGGTTATTGAGTCTGAAACGCGACCCAACTGTGCTACTGGAGATCCAGGCTGACTGATCCGCCGCTCACCACGCGGCCCGCCCCGTGGCTACAGACGGCGGGGCGCCGCCGAGAAGCGACCAGCAAGCAGAGAGAAATGGTGCTACGGATTCTGTGGAGTCCTGCCGGCTGTGCCCTCACTGAGCTCCGGTCTGAGTTCGGGGTTTGAGACGGGGAAGGAAGCGGTCCAGTTCTATCCCCCACAACGGAAAGTCCACCAAGGAAGCCAGCGGCCACCATCTTGGAGAGCTGATGTCACCACTGCCAGTTTCCGACAGATTGCAACAATAAAACAGGTGTGCGTTACTCAGCCCATCTCCCATACAGTGGGGAATTTGCATAAAATCTCTCCCAGGCTTTCCGGAGGAGGGATTATCAGAATGAGCCTGCATAGAGACGCGGGGAAAGGTAGAGACACCTGACCTCCAAATCCCTCTCCCATCAGCGGCGAAAACGAAACCTGTCTTGACAGCTCTGGGGGAGGGGCGAGCTGAAAAAATCAAAACAATAGGGTGCCGATTCCCAATAGCCACCCTCCACACCCAGCAAACCGCAGGCCCAGAGTACAGTTTGAACTGCCGAGAGGCATCACACAGGGGAAGGCCGGGCTAGCAGGAGAAGCCAGGGGACTAGAGGCCAGGCCCGCGTGACTGGGCCGCTGGAGACCGCCCGCTGGCGACCGCCAGCGCGACTGGGCAGCTAGAGACCACCCGCCCGCACCGCCGGCGACTGCCAGCGGCCCCCGCGACTGGGCGGCTGGAGACCAGCGGTTGGAGACTGACCGCCTGCCCACCGGCGACCGGGCGGCTAGACCCCAAGGTGCGGCCCAGCAGGTACGGCGCAGAGACTCTAGGAAGAGGTCTATAGCCAGGCCTTCATGAACTAGACAACCAGGAGCTGAAACCAAGCAGAGACAGACCAGTCCCACCCCTCCCTTCGGACACCCCTGCAAGGAGCCTGGGGCCCGCCATAGCAGAGAGGTGACGTCACGGGAGTTCGGCCGACGGAATTCCTTCCCAGCGGAATCCACTTTAGCAGGAGAGAGCAGAAACACAGCAATCAAACAGAGCTGGAAAGTAACGTGAACAACATGAAAAAACAAGGGAAAAAAGGATTACAAACAGTGCAGGACAACTTAAATGTACAGGAGGACCTAGAAGCATCAGAAACATGGATAGAGAAAGAACTCAAGGCATACCTAACTCAGATGGAATGGAATATTAGAGAAGACATGAGACAGCAAGTCCAAGCAATGAAAGTATATTTTGAAAACGAATTAAACAAATTCAAATGGCAAAGAACGAGCTTTACCAGGAGATAGAGATTTTAAAAAAAAATCAAACAGTAATCCTAGAAATGCAGGAAACTATAAACCAAATTAAAAACTCAAAAGAGAATATTACAAATAGACTAGATCAAGTAGAAGTCAGAACATCAGATAATGAAGACAAAGTTTATCAACTTGAAAAGAATATAGTCAACACAGAAGGATGCTTAAATCTCACGAGCAATCTATTCAAGAGATATGGGATGTCATAAAAAAACCAAACTTGAGAGTCATCGGGATAGAACAAGGTATAGAGGTTCAAACCAAAGGAATGGACAACCTATTAAATGAAATAATTCTAGAAAACTTCCCAGAGATGAAAGATGGAATGGATTGTCAAATCCTGGAAGCTTACAGGACCCCAAACATTCAAAACCGTAATAGACCAATTCTAAGACATATAATTATGAAGATAGCCAACATACAGAACAAGGAGAGAATATTAAAAGCTACGAGAGAAAGGAGGCAGATTACATTCAGGGGTAAACCAATTAGGTTAACGACTGATTTTTCATCACAGACTTTGAAAGCGAGAAGATCCTGGAACAATGTATTTCAAACGCTGAAAAATAATGGATTCCAACCAAGAATACTGTATCCAGCAAAATTAAGCTTCAGATTTGACAATGAAATTAAAATATTTCATGATAAACAAAAGCTAAAAGAATTCGCAGCCAGAAAACCAGCACTGCAAAGCATTTTGAGCAAAATACTACAAGAAGAGGAATTGAAAAATAGTGCCCAAAACTAACAGTGGGAGGTATCTCAGTAAAGGGGGAGAAAAATAACCAAAGAGGAAAAACTAGCCAAACTAAAATAAATAAATAAATAAACATGACTGGAAGTATAAACCATATTTCAATTGTAACCTTAAATGTTAATGGCCTAAATTCACCAATCAAGAGACATAGGCTAGTAACCTGGATTAAAAAAACAAATCCAACAATATGCTGCCTTCAAGAGACACATATGATAGGAAAAGACACACACAGGCTGAAGGTGAAAGGTTGGGAAAAATCATACCACTCACATGGCCCTCGGAAGCAAGCGGGAGTGGCCATACTCATATCGAATAAAATCAACTTCAAACCTAAGTTAATCAAAAGGGATAAAGAAGGACACTATATACTGTTAAAAGGAACCATCCACCAACAAGACATAACAATTATCAATTTGTATGCACCAAACAATGGTGCTGCAACGTTCATAAAACAAACTCTCCTCAAGTTCAAGAGTCAAATAGACCACAACACAATAATTATGGGTGACTTCAACACACCGCTCTCTCCATTGGACAGATCCTCCAGACAAAAGCTGAATGAAGAAACTATAGAACTCAATAACACAATCAATAACCTAGACTTAACCGACATATATAGAATATATCAACCATCATCAAGTGGATACACGTTCTTCTCAGCAGCACATGGATCCTACTCAAAGATAGACCATATATTATGCCATAGGGCAACTCTTAGTAAATATATAGGTGTGGAGATAATACCATGCACCATGTCTGATCATAATGGAATGAAACTGGAAATCAATGATAAAAGAAGGAAGGAAAAATCCTGCATCACCTGGAAAATGAACAATATGTTACTGAATGATCAGTGGGTTACAGAAGACATAAAGGAGGAAATAAAAAAATTCTTAGAGATAAATGACAATACAGACACAACATACCGGAATATATGGGACACAATGAAAGTATTTTTAAGAGGGAAATTCATTTCCTGGAGTTCTTTCCTCAAAAAAAGAAAAAAACCAACAAATAAATGAACTCACACTATACCTCAAAACCCTAGAAAAGGAAGAGCAAAACAACAGCAAATGTAGTAGAAGACAAGAAATAATTAAAATCAGAGCAGAAATCAACGAAATTGAAACCAAAAAAAAATTGAAAAAATTGATAAAACTAAAAGTTGGTTCTTTGAAAAAATAAATAAGATCGACAGGCCCTTAGCCATGCTAACGAAGAGAAGAAGAGAGAGAACTCAAATTACTAACATACGGGGTGAAATAGGCAGTATCACAACAGACACCACAGAAATACAGAAGATAATTAGAAAGTATTTTGAAACCCTATATTCCAATAAAATAGAAGATAGTGAAGATATCGATAAATTTCTTAAGTCATACGATCTGCCCAGATTGAGTCAGGAAGACACACACAATTTAAACAGACCAATAACCAAGGAAGAAATAGAAGAAGCCATCAAAAGACTACCAACTAAGAAAAGCCCTGGACCGGATGGGTATACAGCAGAGTTTTACAAAACCTTCAAAGAAGAATTAATACCAGTACTTTTCAAGCTATTTCAAGAAATAGAAAAATAAGGAGCTCTTCCAAATTCATTCTATGAGGCCAACATCACCCTGATCCCGAAACCAGACAAAGACACTTCAAAGAAAGAAAACTATAGACCAATATCTCTAATGAACTTGGATGCAAAAATTCTCAATAAAATCCTGGCGAATCGAATACAAAAGCATATCAAAAAAATTGTGCACCATGATCAAGTAGGATTCATCCCTGGGATGCAAGGTTGGTTCAATATACGGAAATCAATAAATGCTATTCACTACATCAATAGACTTAAAGATAAGAACCATATGATCATCTCGATAGATTCAGAAAAAGCATTGGACAAAGTACAGCATCCCTTTATGTTCAAAACACTAGAAAAACTAGGGATAACAGGAACTTACCTCAACATTGTAAAAGCTATATATGCTAAACCTCAGGCTAGCATCATCCAAAATGGAGAAAAACTGAAGGCATTCCCTCTAAAATCTGGAACAAGACAAGGATGCCCTCTCTCACCACTTCTATTCAATTTAGTTCTTGAAATACTAGCCAGAGCAATTAGACAGACAAAAGAAATTAAAGGCATAAAAAGAGGAAAAGAAGAACTTAAATTATCACTATTTGTGGATGATATGATAATATATCTAACAGACCCAAAAGGGTCTACAAAGAAACTGCTAGAGTTAATAAATGAATTCAGCAAAGTGGCAGGGTATAAAATCAACACGCATAAATCAAAGGCATTCCTGTATATCAGCAACAAAACTTCTGAAATGGAAATGAGGAAAACCACTCCATTCACAATATCCTCAAAGAAAATAAGATACTTGGGAATCAACCTAACAAAAGAGGTGAAAGATTTATACAATGAAAACAAAGAACCCTAAAGAGAGAGATAGAAGATCTTAGAAGATGGAAAAATGTACCCTGTTCATGGATAGGCAGAACTAACATCATCAAAATGGCGATATTACCCAAAGTTCTGTACAGGTTTAATGCGATGCCAATCAAAATCCCAACGGCATTTCTTGTAGAAATAGATAAAGCAATCATGAAATTCATATGGAAAAACAAAAGACCCAGAATAGCAAAGTCAATTCTAAGCAGGAAGTGTGAATCTGGAGGTATAGCGATACCAGATTTCAAACTGTACTACAGAGCAATAGTAAAAAAAACAGCATGGTACTGGTACCAAAACAGGTGGGTGGACCAATGGTACAGAATAGAGGACACAGAGACCAATCCACAAAATTACAACTATCTTATATTTGATAAAGGGGCTAAAAGCCTGCAATGGAGGAAGGATAGCATCTTCAACAAATGATGCTGGGAAAACTGGAAATCCATATGCAACAAAATGAAGCTGAACCCCTTTCTCTCGCCGTGCACAAAAGTTAACTCAAAATGGATCAAAGAGCTTGATATCAAATCAGAGACTCTGCGCCTGATAGAAGAAAAAGTTGGCTCCGATCTACGTATTGTGGGGTTGGGCTCCAAATTCCTTAATATGACGCCCATAGCCCAAGAGTTAATAACAAGAATAAACAAATGGGACTTACTTAAACTAAAAAGGTTTTTCTCAGCAAGAGAAACAATAAGAGAGGTAAATAGAGAGCCTACATCCTGGGAACAAATTTTTACCCCTCACACTTCAGATAGAGCCCTAATATCCAGAATATACAAAGAACTCAAAAAATTAAACAATAAGATAACAAATAACCCAATCAACAAATGGGCCAAGGACCTGAACAGACACTTCTCAGAGGAGGACATACAATCAATCAATAAGTACATAAAAAAATGCTCACCATCTCTAGCAGTCAGAGAAATGCAAATCAAAACCACCCTAAGATACCATCTTACTCCAGTAAGATTGGCAGCCATTATGAAGTCAAACAACAATAAGTGCTGGCAAGGATGTGGGGAAAAGGGTACACTTGTACACTGCTGATGGGACTGCAAATTGGTGAGGCCAATTTGGAAAGTAGTATGGAGATTCCTGGGAAAGCTGGGAAATGGATCCACCATTTGACCCAGCTATCGCCCTTCTCGGGCTATTCCCTGAGGATCTTAAAGGAGCGTACTATAGGGATATTGCCACATCAATGATCATAGCAGCACAATTCACAAGAGCTAGACTGTGGAACCAACCTAGATGCCCTTCAATAGATGAATGGATAAAAAAAATGTGGCATTTATACACAATGGAGTATTACACGGCACTAAAAAATGACAAAATCATGGAATTTGCAGGGAAATGGATGGCATTAGAGCAGATTATGCTAAGCGAAGCTAGCCAATCCTTAAAAAACAAATGCCAAATGTCTTCCTTGATATAAAGAGAGCAACTAAGAACAGAACAGGGAGGAAGAGCATGAGGAAAAGATTAACATTAAACAGAGACGAGTGGGGGGAGAGAAAGGGAGAGAAGGGATATTGTATGGAAATGGTAGGAGACCCTCAGTGTTACACAAAATTACATATAAGAGGTTGTGAGGGGAAAGGGGCGGGGAAACAAGGGAGAGAATTGAACAACAGCAGATGAGGTAGAGAGGGAAGATGGGAGGGGAGGGGAGGGGGGATAGTAGGGGATAGGAAAGTTAGCAGAATACAACAGTCACTAATATGCCGTTTTGTAAAAATGTGAATGTGTAACCGATGTGATTCTGCAATTTGTATTTGGGGTAAAAATGGGAGTTCATAACCCACTTGAGATGATATGTCATGAGCTTTGTAATGTTTTGAACAACCAGTAAAAAAAAAAAATGCACTGAGGAGCTGGGGCTGTAGCTCAGAAATAGAGCGCTTACCTCTCATGTGTGGGGCACTGGGTTTGATCCTCAGTACCACATAAAAATAAATAAAAGTATTGTAACCATCTAAAACTAAGAAAATATTTTTTAAAAAATGTATGAAGAGCCAGGCATGGTGACACACTCCTGTGAGTCCAGTGACTCAGAAGTTTGAAACAGGAGATTGCAAGTTCAAAGCCAACCTTAGCAACTTAGTGAGGCCCTGAGTACCTTAGTGAGACACTGTCTCTAAATAAAACATAAAAATGGCTGGGGATGTGGCTCAGTGGCAAAATACCCCTGGGTTCACTTCCCAGTACCAAACAAACAAACCAGACAAAAATAATATGTATGGAAAGTAATCAAAAGAAAACATTATGATACATGATAACACCAGTTATTTCCAAATGGTGGAATTACTGGTGATTTTGGTCTTATTCTTTTCCTATTCTGTGCTTTATAAATCTTTATAATGCACATGAATTAATTTTATTATGAGAAAAAAAATAGTTATTTAAAATATCTTGACAAATGTAGCAAATGTATTAA
Organism: Marmota monax; assembly: GCF_021218885.2. Taxonomy (NCBI): domain Eukaryota; kingdom Metazoa; phylum Chordata; class Mammalia; order Rodentia; family Sciuridae; genus Marmota; species Marmota monax. Next base: position 3,474,877 of record NW_026695234.1, on the reverse strand, counting down.
AACATTCAAAGAAACAAAATAGCTAACACTGGATAACAAAAAATAAGAATGGCACATTTTTCTCAATAACAACACTGGAGCCCCAAAGATAATTAGAAGAATTAATGTTTTCTAATCTTTGTGTGAACTCAATTATCAATCAAATGTGAAGATTTTTTTTTAAAGACCTTTTTATTTATGCAGGTACTCAAAGAAAAAGTATCTTTCCCATGGTATCATTTCTTAGGAAGTTCTTGGAGGATGTATCCAAGCAAAATGAGAAAGTAAACCAAAAAAAAAAAAAAAAAAAAAAGAAGAAGAAGAAGAAGATATGAGATTCAGAGATTAGAGAAGAAAAGTCACAGGATCACAGCTGGGTCCAGACCCATAGAGTAAAAATCAAGATCCCCAGTCTTAAGGAAGAAAATGAAAATTTTGAGAGAGAGGGAAAAAAATGTCATATTTTTACAGACTAGTGGATCATTTGTTATAATATTTAAGGGAAAAACAAATGAATGTTGAAATTACACATATGAAAACACAAGGAAGGTACATTCACTCTAAGGAAAAGTACAATGCAAGAAAGGACATGTAACAAGAACATAGTACTTTGTAACTTTTGTAAATATTTAGTTGTCATAGTGAAGTAAATATTGATTATGGATCTCTCCCCAAATATCAATATATCAACTATATTTGGGAAATAGCTAGATGGGAAAGTGGTATAAGAGAGATAAAACTTTAATATGAAATCAACAGATAATGTCTGAAATAGAAAATTCAAGATGTAGTAGTATAAAATTATTTAGGGAAATGAAGGTACTACCAGAAGCAACAATCAAAAGAGTTAAAAATAAAAACAGCCCTTGTTCTAAAAAATAATAATAATAATAATAAAAAACATGGGTAAGATGTTTAGAATTAACAGTTCACTTTTACACTCCATCCCAGCCAGAGCACCATAAAGTGATTGCTGGCCACTTTTTTTTTTTTTTTTTTTTAGAAACTTTATTTTTTTATAACTTTATTTTTTTTTTTATGTGGCGCTGAGTATCGAACCCGGGGCCTTGAATGTGCAAGGTGAGTGCTCTTCTACTGAGCCATAACCCCAGTACTGACAGTCACTTTTATATCTGTCTTTGGTCACTCAAAATTTGTGCATTTTTGTATTTTTCAATATTACTTCATTTGTTTACTCATTCAGTAAATATCGAATGCCTGCTCTTTGTAGGTCGTTGTTGTGGCAGTTATTTTTGAACTTTTGCTATCTGCTGAATTATAGCTATACATTCAAAAATTTACCCCTAAGAGTGATATTTATCGATTAGTGCTGAAGATTAAAGCAAAAAGTTTCATTTGGGGGATATAGTGGTATGAGAACATAATTAATAGTTAAATTGATGTTATTTTTCAAATTAAAAAAAAAAACATTTCGTATCACATACTGTCCTTTTTTTTTTTCTTTTTAACTTATTTTTCAGTTGGATTACATTTTAGTGAGTTAACCACAATGGAAAGGGTGTTGGTGTTAATTGAAATTTAAAGAGGGTTAGATGCCCATTTCCTTTGGCTTTTTTTTTTTTTTTTTTTGGTGGTGGTGCTGGGGATTGAACCCAGGGCCTGTGGATGCAAAGCAAGTACTCTACCAACTGAGCTATATGCTGTATCAAGCCCTGATGCCTATTTCTTTTTGATAGAGGAAATCACCTTTTACTGATTAGGCATTTTCGTTTCTTTAAGGTGAACTCTCTCATGGATTTCTTTAAGTAGCAGTCCTGTAAGTCTGTGCTTTGAACATGTAGTGAAGAGATGATAAACATGGGAATAGTTTGGTCCATGAAGGATTCTGGTTTGATTAGCAAGATAATGTTCAAATCACAATGACTCTTTGCTCTATTTTAGATTTTGAAAGGTGGTAAGAGGTAATATAGGTGAAAATGAGCATTTAAAAATAAAATTTAATCTTATAATGCAACTTGGGGTATAGAAAAGAATATTTGGATACTCAAGTAATGGGCAGTGTTAGAGGTATTTTCTGTATTTTTAAATATAGCTAACTATATGTAAGTTAAATGTTGTCTCCCTTTCAAACTGAGAAAAATAAGGCTCTAAGAAGTTTACTAACATACTGAATGTAACGTAGTTTCTAAAAAGAAGAGTTGAAATTACAACTCATTGATTCCCTTTTGAAATTTAAAAAATTTTGGGGGGTAGTAATGGTCTCAGTTTTGCTTATTTTTTATATTTATTTTTCAATTTTTTAGGTGGATACAATATCTTTTTTTTTTAAATTTTTATGTGGTGCTGGGGATCTAACCCAGTGCCCCATTCATACAAGGCCAATTGTCTACCACTGAGCCACAACCCCAGCCCGTCAGTTCTGCTTATTTTGATTGGCTTATTCAGATTCGTCAGTTGATCTTTTGATCTAATTGAATGGAACTGAGAAAATGTATTTTGTCTTCCACAACAGTATTAAAAATAGTCTTCACATTATAATTTTATAATTGTATCTTCTTTCTGCTCATAATCTATTTATCTATCCCCTCTTCCATTTCTGATGCAAGGATTTTTTTTTATCTAATTTCTTCTAAAGAAGGCTACATTTAGACTAGATGTTATTAATTGCTTTAAATATAAACAGGTCTTTATATATTGGATTGTTTTGGAACTTAATCTGTGTTGCTTATAAGTAATTTTCCATTACAATTATTCTAAAGTTCTTTTAAGAAATTTAAGGTCTAGCTAATACAAGTTTTACATTTTTTAGTATTATAGGAACACAAAGCAAACAGGAAGTGACCCCCAAATTTATTATACTGAATATGTAAGGTGGGGGAGGTGAAGGCAGCAACTGCCTTTTAGTTGTAGATGATCAGGCCTTTGTGAAGCCTAAGTGAGTAATAAGTAAATTGGGTTGCATTTTTTTTTTTTTAAGCCAGAATCTATGTTTAGCTAAGTGGCAATGGAGATTAAATAAACAAAAAACAGTCTTGTTAGCATAGTGATCTTCTCCTTTTATTATTTAGTTTATATTTTCTACCATTTAAAGACTATATAGGTATAGATTCATATATAGGTGTAAATTTGTATAAGTATAGATTAATTTTCTGAGCCACAAAACCTTGTTACTTTTTTTTAATCTTCATGTCTTCTGTGTGAATTTTTTCCTATTACTGTAGCATGAATTATTTCAGTCTAGCCATGTACGCCACAACATGGAGAGAAAAAGTGTGTGATTTTTTTTTTTTTAATTTTAGCCCAACACTTTTTAACCATAAATTGTTTTTTATACATTTTCTTAGTGACTCCAGAAAATCTAGAACAGACTTGGCAGATAGTTGTTTTAAAAAGAAAGCCCATAAATGAAGTCTTCTGCCCAGTAAGTATTGTTGTTAGGAGGTAAAAGACTAAAGCATTGTAATTTGAGAATTTTACTATGTTTAAGATTTACCAAGAGGCTACTTGCAAAAAGGCAGTGCTCTTGGAAGCATTCTTATGGATGTGGAGAGTTTATAGCCCTTAGGGAGATCTACAGACATCCGCTATGCTGAGTTCTGGGAAGCTGCTTTTTCCCATGCTTGCAGCCTCCCTGTGGGGTAAAGGTCTGTTAATTTTGCATAAATATTTACCATATCTCATTTTAGCTAGCATTGCTTCCTCACACTGTTAGCAGTGAGGAGACCTTTGCTTATCCAGCTTGAAAAATTTACTGTTATCAATATGACTCATCTGGAGAATGTTCTGTTTTCTTTGAGGGTTGACAAACTTAAAAAGTCAAATTGGAAAAATTATGAGGGGGTAAATAATATATAGTCAATAAATAATTTGGTTATTATAGATACATTTATCAGTGCTCATTGTCCCAAATTTATTTTTTGAGACGAGGTTATCACCACAAACAGTATAATTCACTTCTAACAAATTGTCACATTTAACAAATTATTTTTTTTAATAACTTTATTTTATTTATTTATTTATATGTGGTGCTGAGGATCGAACCCAAGGCTTTGCATGTGCGAGGAGAGCGCTCTACCTCTGAGCCATAACCCGAGCCCCTAACAAATTATTTCTTTAGTGTTGTATGAAAACACTAGTGGCTTACATTTGCATTTACTATACTTTTACGACTATTTTCTCACCTATTGACAATAACTAGCTTCCACATATAAAGCATTATCCTAGATGCTTTACAAATATTATAGTTTATACATATAATAACCCAACAAGTCACATGTTAGTCACATTTTACAGAGAGGAAAATTCTTACATTCAAAGATGTGAATTTACTGGTCTAGTATTTTCCAGTGAGAACTTTTTTGGAACAAGGTTTAAAATCCAGGTCTTTCAACTCTTGGTTCACTGTATTTGCTACTGCACACAATTTTATATAGCTATCTTTTTTTGTGAAGTTAAATATCAACACAAATCCAAAGTTTAAATTTCAAATGAGAAGAGTAAACCAAAGATTATTTTAGTTTCTTTTGATATAAATTATAGCAGAAGTTTCTAAATTGTGTTCCATAGAAGCTCCAGGATACTTTATTAAAGAGTCTAATTTTTTTGTCTTATGAGCTGGAACCTTGCATTCAGGCACTCAAGGCAAAGATAGAATGTAAAATAGAGTTACTGAGAAATCCCAAGGTTTTTATTCTTATTTGTTATTTTATTATTCATTATTATTTTTATTATAATTTTAAAATGGCCTAATCCATTTTATTCATTTATTTTATAAGTCAAAATAGCCTAAAATTTGCAATTTCATGATTTATCCTAGGAACTGTCTAACAATATGAGTACATATTCAATCTTGTTATTACTTGGAAAGCTTCTGTTTTCCAGTTTTTGTGTTTTCTTCCCTCTCTTTTGCCTTCTGTTTCCCTTCTACCCCATATCCTTTTACATGTACTCTTGCCTTTATTGTCACCACCAGATTTATAATCTCCACTGTGTTACTTTGTGTAGGTTCTCTGTTCTTCATCCTTTTATATATTTTTGACCAGATCTTTTTGCAATGCCCAATAATTTTCTGACGAGGTAGTAGATCCTTGTAATAATCATTAATCTCTCCATTCAAAATCACATTTATTAAGTAAAAATTATGTGCTAGCCACTCTACCATTTTATACATATTTTAATCCTCACAACGACCTCATGAGGTAATAAATTTTATAATCTCCATTTTATAGGGAAAGAAATAGAAACTTAGGAAGTTTAAGTGGTATGTGTATTGAGTGGTAAAATTTGGAATTTGGATTTCTTTTTTTCTTTTTTTTTTTTTTTTGGTATATAGGATTGAACTCAGTAGGCACTTGTCCACTGAGCCACATCCTCAGCCCTATTTTGTATTTTATTTAGAGACAGGTTCTCACTGACTTGCTTAACACCCCATCATTGGTGAGGCTGGTTTGGAACTCATGATCCTCCTGTCTCAGCCTCCCGAGCTTCTGGGATTACAGGTATGCGCCACTGTGTATTTCATTTTTTAATTCGTCTTAATAGTTATACATTAGGATTTATTTTGACATAAATGCATAGAATATAATTTGTTCCATTTCAGTTTCCAGTACTTACCCTTACTTATCCTCCATTCCTTCCTTCCCCATTCTCTTTACTGTGTGTGTATATATATAATATTATACATATTGTATATATATAATATATAGTATATATTATATACCTATATGTATATATAATATAGTCTATATTATACATATATTACTATATATAGTAATATATATACATACATTACTATACATATATATCATATATACTATACATATATATTATATATTATATATAATATACATATATATTATATAGTATACATATATTACTATATATAATATATAATATGTTAGTATATATTATATAATACATATTAGAGCATTTATTATATATTACTATATATACTATAAATATGTTATATGTATATATTACTACATATAATATATATAGTATATATACTATATATTACTATATAATATATTATACATATATTACCATATATAATATATTATACATATATTACTGTATATGTACTAAGATAATGCTGCAGTCTGGCTGGCTGGGCAAAATAACCGGGGGGTGACGAACAACTTGTGTAGATTGATACAGCAGGAGTGGAAATCGTTTATTGTAGGACAACAGAGGTATTTATACATTCCACACAGCTTATCTAATTAACATAAACTCGATACAGCAGTCAACCAATAAGGAATCTCCACACTTAATGGCTCGCTGGCATTACTTCACAAATCACTCCCTCTGGCAAAATGCCAGGCGCCATCCAGACTTGTTTACAGACTCTAACATTTGCCAGGCGCCATCCTGACTTGTTTACAGACTCTAACAAGATAATAGTATTAATATGTATATATATTATACATATATTACTATATGTATATAATAATATATATACATACATTACTATACATATATATTACTATATATTATATATATATTTAAGTTTCTCTGTGAGAAGACTGTTTTTGGTCAGTTAGCAATAAAGTGACCTTTGTTTGGATTATAACTAAGATGAGATCATTAGGACACATCCATTTTAAAATTTTGTATATATTATATAATACATATTATAACATTTATTATATATTACTATATATAACTAAATGTATGCATATATTACTATATATACACTATATAATGTATATACATATACTATATATTACTATATATAATATATATTATACATATATTATTATGTACATACTATGATGATAGTGTTAATATGGATACTAACATGGACATTTTAGGCAAAAAGAAGGGATGTTATGTGTGGGATATTGCTAGGACATGAAGTTGTGATGAAGTGAAGTGGTGAGAAACGAGACTGGAAGGCCATTTAGAATGGTCTTGAATGCAGTTAAGGAACTTGCCTTTATCCTGTAGACTATTTCCCATACTTAGATTATTTGTATACCACCTTAATGGTCTGCTATAGTCTTATAAGCCCTGAACTATTAGTTCATTAATGTTTTTCTCTAAGTAACGTTACATTTTAATATCCATTTCCAAAAGAAACATCAAATAGAAAACCAATATTGTTTACCACATATAAATGGCAACAGTAGAAAAAGTACAGTTATTAAATTTAAAAAATTGAAAAATGAAATAGATACAGTAGTGCATTCTTTGATTTACAGTTTGCCTACCTGAATTTAAGTTTGTCTGTGAGAAGACTATTTTTGGTCAGTTAGCAATAAAGTGACCTTTGTTTGGATTATAACTAAGATGAGATCAGTAAGACACATGCATTTTAAAATTTTGATTGTAACATCAAGAATTCAAACTCAAGTTTTTGTAGTTGGAAAGATTGTAATTCAGTTAATGTTCTACACTGGTATATCGTTAAATACTAATAAAAATTAACTTTTTATTCTGAGAAGCCTTCTAAGGTCATCTTTAGATTCTGTTTATCTATGTATCTCATAGTTCTAGTTTTATGGTTATCTTGTTCACTTCGTTTTGTATGTAAAAATATTCAGATTTGTCAGTATGAATTTAAGTTGGTCACATGAGCAATCTATTTGCCCAGATGTATCTATTTGGAAAGCTTGTCTCCGTCATACAGATGATGTCACAGTTGAAGACTTCTTCCAGAAATATTTGTAATTCTTCCTGAATGTGTTGATGGATGTGTAAAGAGTTTTTCACTCTTTCTGCCAAACACTATATGTAGTTCCATTTTTGAAGTTAGGTGAGGAATACTTATTATAAGATTTTTAATAAATGGTTTTGAGCTGTAATAGGTGACAAAAAGCATCCAAAGTGTTAGAGATGATACAAAACTGCAAAGAAAGAGTCTCATGCTTAATGTTAAAATAAAAAGTTTGAAATGTCTCAGAACATTGGAGACAACATGGGGTAAAGATGTATAGTCGTTTAGGTATTCATGAATTTCTGCAACATCAATGGAGGCTAAGCCTTATTAGGTTTTGGAAGAAGTGACTGATATATTTGAGTAGTAGTAGGAGAAACAGTGGTTGAACTCACATACATAGTCTTATTTAGTTTAATTGACTTACTTCATTTGTTCTGTAGATCATGGCTTTATCCACAGTAGGCTAAATGCTTGTGGAGCTATTCTATAGTATGTCTCAATACTTCTTTCTGTTTGGATTGTGGTAATCTCAGCTTGTGGTATTGGAATTAGATAGTTTAATTAAATATTATGAAAACTGATGAAATAAGAACACAAAAGGAGGTTCTATCTATGAAAACTGATTTTTATGTGATTTGAAAATATGAATAGAGATTTGTCATTGAAGAAATTGCTGTCAAATTAGCTGGGGATTAAAAAAAACAATTACTAGCTCTTTGGGGAAAAGATATACTCTAGGTTTTTGTGAACATCTTTTGTTTCTTGATCCATTGTAAGGAAACTAAGAGGGAAATTATAACTATTGTATTTTAGTATAGCTTATCCAAGAGACATAATGGGGCCCTCATGATTATCTCACTTAAAGGAAAAGCTTTGATCCTATATTCAAAAATTGGAAAATGCTTATACATTTATATATTTTAAGTTGAAATAAGGTAAAACCTATGTTTTTAAATAATTTTCTGTTTTAAATCTCATCACCTCTCCTATCTCCACACCCCCAGTCCAGAGTTTGAATCCATGGATGCTCTACTACTAAGCTATATGTACATGTAACCCTTTTTATTTTTTTTATTTTGAGACAGAGTTTTGTTAAGTTGCTCAGTTGGCCTTGAATTTGTGCTCTTTCCTGCCTCAGCCTCCTGAGTCACTGGGATTACAGGTGTGCCCCACTGTGCCTGGCTGTTAACTGTTCTTTTCTGTTAAATGACCAGCCACTGGAACCAGTGGATTGGATAGGATAATTTCTGCTGTGTGACTAAAGTCATGTCATGACTTAAAGAGATTTTTAGAAGAATATGAAATGTCTCCTATTTGAGACTGCTATAATGAGCAGACTATAAGTGTGATTTACTGTTCCTGGTCCCAGGAATGTTTTACTTTCATTTCATTTTTTAATATTTTGAATTTGAATGATAATTTACACATTTTTTCCTCTACTATTATCTTCTGTTTTGTCACATAGTACTGATTTCCTATTTAAATAAAGTTTCTTTTGGAAATGAAAATGTTAAAGAAGAACATTAAGTTCCTAATGGTTCAGGGCTTATGTGACTGTGGCAAATCATTAAAATGGCATTTAAGCAGGGGAAACAACACCTTATAGGATAAAGGCAAGTTTCTTAACTCGCATTTAAGACCACTTATTACTAAGCCTTTAACTTCTCTAGTCTTACCACTTCCCCTTGTCACAGACTGTTGATCAAGTAGGAACTGCCTCCCCTCCAAGACAGGTCCCAAACCAGATTGAGAAGGTCATAGTGCCATAGCATAAGGCCAAATCATGGGTAACAACCAGAAAATTTCAGAAAAATTCCCAAGATCATGCCAACCTGTGCTGGGGACTTCATTTTAATTTTTTAATATTAATTACAGTTTAAATGAATACTTAACACCCAAAGTGGAGAATTATAGTAAAGTACTCTTTCCATCCTTTGCTTTTCAGCATATAAATTCGTTTAAACCTTACAGAAAATAATTTGACATATAGTGCAAAATCCTAAGAAATATTTGAACATTTTGAATTTAGTAAGGTCATTTTGAGTAAATATCTCAAGATATTAAAGAAATCAAGATTTAGCTGTAGTTTTTATACAGAGATATCAACCTCAGCTTTATTTGTAGTAGAAGTAGAGGAACCAGTCTAAGTCTAGTGCCTCTGAAGAGGTAGATCTAGGAACTGTGATGGCAAGGAGCTCCCAAATAACTCTTATGTTATTTGATAGAATATGTGCAAGCATTAAAGATATTTTAAAATAAGGCTTACTGCACAAGTGTCCATGATATGAGGAGGAGATAAAACTTGAAAGTTAATGCTTTTTAATTTATTTTCTTGCTTTTTGTACTGGGGATGGAACCCAGGGGTGTTTTCCAATTGAGTTACATCCCCAGTTCATCCCCTTTTTAAAAAACTTTGTGATAGCGTCTCACTAAGTTGCTTAGGGTCTCCCTAAGTGGCTGAGACTGGCCTCGAACTTGGTGATCCTCCTGCCTCAGCCTCTTGAGTCGCTGAGATTGCAGGTATATGCCACTGTGCCCAGCTATAATGCCCTCATTTCTTTTTTAAATATGCTGCCTTTATCCTAATGCCATTTTTAAAAATAGAACCCAGGGCCTTATGCATGACAGGCCAACACACTACTTCTGAGCTGTATTCCTAGCTTCAATTGTGCTTTAAAAAAAGGTACATATAATGCTTTAAAGAAAAAGACTTCTAAGACATGTACTACATTTAATTGCTGTTACTGGATTGTGAGATTATGGATGATTTTTGTTTTATTCTTTTATGCTTATATTTTATAGGCTTCCAGTAAAAAATATTGTGTGTGTGTGTGTAATCTTTTGTTATGAGAACCTTTTTACTGAAAACTTTGTTTTTATTTTATCCTTATTTTAATAAAAAATGGTATGTAGTCTGATAGATGATTAGAGGGAAGTAATTATTGAGACTAGGAATGCAGATGGAAAAATCCAGTGGTACATATAAGAAATTCCTGAACTAGGGCAGTGGTGATAGTAAAATTAGAGATGACTATAATGAGCAATATGAAAGGAAAAAGAGTGGTGTCTAGGGTGACTCTTAAGTTTCTGGATGTTTGATGTAAATGTAATGAATTTGAGATGAAAAATTTAGCTCTTAAAAAGTATTACTTGAGGAGTATTTAAATTTAGTGAGGTCATTAACAACTTCAGATTTATTTTTTCTTATAATTTTGGCTCTTTAAATCCTATGTTGTCAAAGATCCTATTTCAAATTTGTTAAGGGAAAAAAGGACAAATAGTTTGAAGATGTGTTAATATCATCTTATAGATCGTGAGTTGGTTGATCTGGTTATCTTAATAAAGACTGGCTGATTTGCTCATCAGTTTATGTGCACCTGTAACAATATTCTTAGTTGAAAAAGAGCACTTCGCAACTAGAGAAGAATAATTTTTAGTTAAATTTATGGAAATTATTCATATTCTTGGTAGAACTTCCAAAAGCAACAACAAAAAGGCAGAAAAGTGATCCCATGAACTATTCCTCTATTGCGAGGCAAAAGTTCAATTAAAAATAGAAAACAATACCAAATAGCTCTTCCTTGAGGACCCCAAATTTATTTTAAATTTAGATGTGTTTGCTTTGGTCTTTTCATGCCATGCTGTGGGCAATGAAAATACTGAGTGAAAACTGTGTTGTAGCAATTCAGACTGACTGTTTAGTTCCCTGTTTTTTTTCTAAAGAATTGGCTGATGTCTTCCTATTTCTGGCTATGAGCAACAGGTAAATTAACATGACCACAGTCTGATTCCAATATTGTGACTCAAATTACTTAATTCTAAACTTGCCCGTCTTTCTAGCCCTAAGGTCACATGTCACTATATTTCTATCCAACACAGGAGGGTAGAATAATAAGTAGAGAGAAAAAAGTTTTAGCCAGTCATTGCTACAATGGCAAAGTAGAGTTAGATAGTTTTAACAAGCTTAATTGCTGTCCATCAGACATCTTGTATTTGTTTTGATGTTTACACAAGTAGGAATCATAATGTGGGAAAAAAGAGTAGATGATCCAGGATTCTGATAATCACATCTTAAAATTGTTATGATTTATGAATAGCTTTGAAACTTCCTATGGTTTGGGGGAAAATGTGTCAATAGGAGTTTTTCCAAGTATTATAAAGCAGCATAAAAACAATTTCTATTGCTTAGGTTCTTTTTTTTTAAATAGATTTTTTAAAAAATAAATGACAGCGGAATGCATTACAATTCTTATTATACAAATACAGCACAATTTTTCATAAGTCTGGTTGTATATAAAATATGTTCATACCAATTCGTGTCTTCATACATGTATTTTGGATAATGATGTCCATCATATTCCACCATCCTTGCTAAACCCTTGTCCCCTTCCTTTCCCTCTCACCCCTCTGCGCTATCTGGAGTTCGTGTTTTCAATAATTAAAAAAAAAAAACCTGTTAGAATATTTCTGTGATGATAAAAGCAATACCCAGAGATTCCATTGTGTCCCTATAGTATGCTGTTTTTAAGTACTTTGGGTATAGTCCGAGGAGAGGGATAGCTGGGTCAAATGGTGGTTCCATTTCCAGATTTCCAAGGAATCTCCATACTGCTTTCCATATTGGCTGCACCAATTTGCAGTCCCACCAGCAGTGTATGAGTGTACCTTTTCCCCCACATCCTCGACAACACTTATTGTTGTTTGTATGCATAATAGCTGCCGTTCTAACTGGAGTGATATGATATCTTAGAATAGTTTTGATTTACATTTCTCTAATTGCTAGAGATGAATGAGCATTTTTTCATATATTCGTTGATTGATTGTATCTCCTCTTCTGAGAAGTGTTTGTTCAGGTCCTTGGCCCATTTGTTGATTGGGTTATTTGTTTTTTTGGTGCTTAGCTTTTTGAGTTCTTTATATACTCTAGAGATTTGTACTCTATCTGATGTGTGAGGGATAAAAATTTTGCTCTCAGGATGTAGGCTGTCTGTTCACCTCACAGATTGTTTCTTTTGCTGAGAAGAAACTTTTTACTTTGATTCCATCCCATTTATTGATTCTTGGTTTTAATTCTTGCGCTATAGGAGTCTTATTAAGGAAGTTGGGGCCTGATCACACATGGTGAAGATTAGGGCCTACTTTTTCTTCTGTTAGATGCAGAGTCTCTGGTTTAATTCCTAGGTCCTTGATCCATTTTGAGTTAAGTTTTGTGCTTGGTGAGAGATAGGGGTTTAATTTCATTTTGTTGCATATGGATTTCCAGTTTTCCCAGCACCATTTGTTGAAGATGCTATTTTTTCTCCAGTGCATGTTTTTGGCACCTTTGTCTAATATAAGATAATAGCAGCACAATTCACAATAGCTAAACTGTGGAGCCAACCTAGATGCCCTTCAGTGAATAAATGCATAAAAAATGTGGCATATATACACAATGGAATTTTACTCAGCAATAAAAGAGAATAAAATCCTTGCATTTGTGGGTAAATGGATGGCATTGGAGAAGATGATGCTAAGTGAAGTTAGTCAATCCCAAAAAAACAAATGCTGAATGTTTTCTCTGATGTAAGGAGGCTGACTCATGGTAGGGTAGGGAGTGGGGGAGCATGGGAGAAATAGATGAATTCTAGATAGGGAAGGAGGAGAGGGAGGAAAAGGGAGCTGGCAGGGGATTACCAAGGATGGTGGAATGTGATAGACATCATTATCCAAAGTACATGTATGAAGACATGAATTGGGTTTCAAAATACTTTATGTACAAACAGAGATATGAAAAATTGTGGTCTATATGTGTAATAAGAATTGTAATGCATTCCGCTATTATTTTTTATTTATTTAAAAAAATAAATAAAAAAAGATTCCATTGTGGAATAAGAGAAGAAAACTGCTGTGGATTTAAAATAGTAACAGTATTTTATTAAAGGGTATCAGTATTTATTTATTACCTGAGACATCCTGAGTACTGGGCTATCTATGTACCTGTCTTATCTAATTTTTACAACATTCTTAGTTTAATCACCTGTGAGGAAATTGAGGTTCAGTAACCTGCTCAAGATCCTATGGATGTGTAGGTTTTGACCTTACTCTAACTAGTACCAAAACCCATTCTTTTTTCTATTTTTGTTTCCCTTTTAGAGGCTTTTTATAAGTAGATGTCATCTAGCCCTTAAATAGTTTTTATTTGCCAGCATTTATAATACAGGTGGTTATTCTTTAGTGGCTAAAAAAGAGGAGTTGGAGATAGTGTTTAGCTATCTCCATGTTGCAGTATCATCTTACATAGTGACTAATGAGTAAATTACTGTACACTCAAATCTTTTGGTTTAATTGAAAACTTGTAAATTTCAGAGATAAGGGAGATCAAACAGGTATTAGTTTTAGAGAATCAGTGGCTTAAGCCCCTTAAGCATTACTTTTATAATGCTATCTTCATTAATTTGAGTGGCATAGTTTTAACAAAAACAGTTTATTTGGGTTATATAAAAGTGTTCTTTAAGCTAATTCTACATTTTAAAAAGTTAGGCTTTCTCAGTATTATTAAACAAGTTTAAAGACATAAGATTTTAAGACATCTAAGTTTTAAAATTTCTTTTCCTCTTCATTTTACTTCATTGTGAAATACAGCAAAGCATAAGACCAAAAAAAAAAAAAAATGAAATAATGAACATCTGTGTACCTATTTATCTGGCATCATTTTTTGAATGGGGAGAGGTGAAGAAATAAAAGTTACAGATAAAGTTGAGGCTCTACTTGGTACTTCTTTTTAGTTCTATTCTTTCCCTTTCTAGAAGTAAACACTACTGTAAATTTGGTGTTTATTGCTTCCATATATGTTTAATGCTTTTGATACATAGTTATGCATCTTTAAACATTATAGATTTTTCTTACAAATTTTATACTTTGTAAAATTTGAATCCCTGTTATATCCTGAATTTCTTTTATTTTTAAAAAATATTTTAGTGCATTATATACATAATGAACTAGTTTTGTGAATACAATATTAATAAACTACTAATTATTATGATAAACATTGTTGATAAATGTTAACAAAATGTTGTGAATATGGTATGAGGAGGGATTGAATTTTGTTTTTTCTTATGGATAACCAGTTGTGTCCCATTACACTATACGTTTCTTTTCCCTATTGATTTGCAGTGCCATCTTTGTCATACGTAATGTTAACATAATTTGTGGGTTGGTTTTGTCTCTCTTTCACTGATATGACTATTTCTATGCCAACACCAAACTGTCTGAATTACTTTCTCTCTATAAGCATAGCCAGTTCCCTTACTAGTTTTTTCTTCTTCAGAATTTTCATTGATATTGTTGGCTTTTTTTTTTTTCCTGAAGAATTTTGGGATCAGCTTGTCAGTTTCATTAACAGCTTTAATGAATTTTTAAAATTGAAATTGTATTGCATATTTAATTTAGTGTGGAGAAAATGGACATCTTTATGATATTGTCTTTTTGTACATGAACATGATTTTTTTTTTTAGTAATTTCAGGTCTTACTTTATAATAATTATGGTAATTCTTCTTCAATAGTAATTTGTGGTTTTATCCATAGAAGTCTTAAAATAAAAGACTCTTTGGTAGGATTATTCCTAGGTACTTAATGATTTTCAGTACCATTATGAATGATTGGTCAATCTCTTTCCTTCATTTTTTGCCTTTCTTATTTTCTTCATTTCTTCCTTCCCTTCCTCCATTCCCATCCTTTCTTTTTTTTCCTCCCCTGTCCTTTCCTCCATTATCATCTGAGATATATATATATATATATATATATATATATATATATATATATTTGAATATTTTGTTTTAGTTGGACACAATACCTTTATTTTATTTTTATGTGGTGCTGAGGATCTAACCCAGCACCCTATATATGCTAGGCAAGCATTCTACTGCTGACCTACAACCCAGCCCCTTATCATCTGATGTTTTAATTTAATGTTGTCTTGGCTGAAAGTTCCATTTAAGGTAGTATGATACAGATGAAAGTATATGGTCAGAATGTCTAGAAATGAGCCCTACCTTTGTTCTTCAAAAATTATTTGATAATTAAGTCATTTCTTCTGAGCCCTGTTCCCTAATCTGTATAGGGAGAATAATGTTTACACTTATACTATTTCCGTCACAAATCAAATGAGGTATGTGTGAGGTTTTTACCTAATTAAAAATTTAAATGCAAAAAGGAGTTATTAATGGAGGAGAAAAGTCCATTTACTCCAACTCAGACTGTAGGTATTTTTAAAAATTTACATTGTGAAAGGAAAATATCTTGAATATATAACTTAAAAATTAAATTAAAAATTACAGTGCTTGGGTGGAAGTTAGAGCACCTCATCTGCTCTACATGTGTAAGGCCTTGGGTTCAATCACCAGCAGCCCCCAAAATAAAACAAAAAATTACAATACTTATACCCAGGCTCCTAAAAAAAAAAAAAAAAAAAAAAAGGATGTGTAGTGGTTTCTAATAATGCACATGTATGAACAAACACAATTAAAGATGTTAAAATAAGGACTGAGGTTATATCTCAGTGGTAAAACCCTGAGTTTGATTCTCATCAGCACACAAAATAATTAAATACAAATTAAGTTATTACAGTGAGATAAATGCAAATGTGATAATAATGAAGGCTGCTATAGCCATTTGTTTAAATCTGTCTGCTTTTGGAATGCTGTGGGAAAATGGTAAATAAGATTTGGTTCTCTTGGTAGATATATTTCTCCCTTGTAACAAGTATTATTTTTCTGATGTTAAGTTCTTAAAATGTCGTGCTGTTCTCAGAGGAGCATGCCTGTAATCCCCGCTATTCCAAAGGTTGAGGCAAGAGGATCATAAGTTTGAGGTTAGAAAGTCAATTTAGCCAGAGCCTGCCTCAAAATAAAAAGGGCTGGGAATATAGCTCATTGGTAGAGCGCCCCTGGGTTTAATCCCCATTACTGTGTGTGTGCCCACGTGCACAGAAAGAAAAGGAGACAGAATTAAAAAAAAAAGTTCATGTGAGTTTCAAGATAACATCGGAGACATATCTGCTGTAACATTTTCGTAAGTGAGAGATCAATGTTTTGTTAGCTTTTATAATGACCATTAACAGAAAAACTGAGGGATAACATAAAGCACAATTTACCAAAACAGATTCTTTTTAGGAAAACTAAGCTAATGTTACAGTCTAAGTTTTGAGGCACTAATTTGGATTATCATCTACCGCAAGTGATAGCTTCCAGTATTTTTATATTAAATATGAACTTTTGAATATTAGAATTTTTGGTGAAATCTCTAAGGCCACTAGACTTTTTTAAGGGAACATTAGATAAATAGTAATCACAACAAGGTAATGCCTGTGATTAAAATAAAGTCACTGCTTTCTCTTTTTAATTTGTTGATAATAGCTGGCTGCTTGCTGATCTGCTTTAATCAAAATACTTACATTTTCTAATAGATGTTCTATCTTTAACTTTGGCATCAAGATTATTTAATGCCCCTGAATTGTAGTTATTTTGTGCTTTAGCACACATTGTGTCATACATTGGTCCAGTACAAAGTTCTTTGGGACAGACCTTTCTACAGTTGTTGTTAAGCAATTTGCTTTGTGGGGTTCAAGTGTGGTCTCAAATACATTTTGGTCTTCTCTAGGCAAATGACCAGTGCAGTATAGGAATCCTTATTTTGTTAACTCCTTGCATTCGAAAGATTTACTTACTGAAAACTGAAATGCTGTTTTAGATGGTAAGACAGGTGCTCATTTTTTTTTTTTTTTTTGAGAAAGAGAGAGAGATAATTTTTTAATATTTATTTTTTTAGTTTTCGGTGGATACAACATCTTTTTTTTATTTTTTTATGTGGTGCTGAGGATCGAACCCAGCACCCCATGCATGCCAGGCCAGCATGTACCGCTTGAGCCACATCCCCAGCCCAAGGTGCTCATTTTTTGTGGGCCTTTCCCCACAAAATTTTAACTTTTTGTAGAAAGCCGGCAGGATTTACTGTCAGATAGTCCTGGGTTCAGATCCTAGCCCTACCATTTGTTTGTTGAGTGACCTTGAAAAAAGTTACATAGATTCTCTAACTCAGCTTTTGTCTCATTACCCCTTCATATCTATTCTAATATCTACTTTAAGGGACTTTGGATGGTTGCTTTTTAAAAATTATTAAACTTTAGCTTTATGATGATTTTTTAAAAGAGCAATCTACCAGAGGGACCTACCCCTAAATTAAAAATAAATACAGGCTAAAAAAAAAGATTCAGGATTAATCTAATCTCAACAGGAATTTTTCTTAGCAGTTTTTAAAAGTGTAACAAGTGAATGAAAATATTATATAAAATTTCAGACATGCATAAAAATTAGAATAACTTAATTAACCTTCAGTAACCTTTTATCAACTTGAGTAATAAAAGTGCCTTTTAATCTTTTACAGCCATATAAGATATAAAGTAACAAGATACTTCCCCTTTCCCACTTGTTTGATTTGATTTACTAGTGGTAACCACCATTAAATTTCTTTATACAAATTAAGATACCCAAGATGTGCTATTTTTTAACTTGAAAATTTTATTTAGCAGTGTACTTTAGAAATGATTTATTTCTATGTGAGTGCCTATAGTCTGTGGTTATACAGTATTTTGATGGCTGTATAATTATTTGTTTAACCGGTAAGATGATGTGTGGAAGGACTTTGGTTTTTTTCCTCACATCTTCTCCCCTGTATTCTCTACAGTGAGCAACTATTGCTCCCTCATATTTTTTAGTTTTCCCCCATTTTCTCTACAATGAGAAACTCTTATATTGATAATGGTGGCAACTTAAAAACTTATTTTAACAAATAATTAAAATATGGAAAAAATTTTTATGGATGCCCACAACAGAATGTCTTTCCTTTATTGTTCTTTCTTTAAATGTAATTCAGTATACTGGGCTGAGTGGTGCACTCTTGTAATCCCAGTGACTTGGGAGGCTGATGCAAGAAGATTGCAAGTTCAAAGTCAGCATAGGCAACTTAGTGAGACCCTGTCTCAAAATAAAAATAACAAAAAGGGCTGGAGATATAGCTCAGTGGTACAGTGCCCCTGGGTTTAATCACCAGTATCAAAAATAAATAAATAAATAGTTCATTTATTCCAGTGGTTCACATTAACTGCTGCACAGCTCTTCCTGTTTCTCATCTTTTGAGCATGTAGCTGTTGTTTAGTGCAAGAGAGATGCTTTGACTTTTAGATATGCTTTTCTCACAAAAAGGAAGTGTTTGCTTAGTTAAAATTTAAAAAGAAAGTCTAATAATTATGGTATTGCTATGTTATTTTATTTTTAGGGAAGAAATAGTCATTCTTTTTGATTTAATCATCTATAAAGTGTAGGGTGATACTTCTGGGGATCTAGCTGGGTTACTTTGTAGGGACAAGTACATGTATCAACATTATACTTGATAGAAACAGCTTTTTTGATCTGCTGAATATCTGAGCTGGTCTTTGTGACTGCCTTCGAAGGTTTACTCTTTAATCAATAGCTTTATTTATCTAAATATGGAATTTAAATATGTCTGGTGATAAAGGTGATTTCCTCTGCTACAACATAGCACACATTAATTTCTAGTATGCAAAACTGACCATGTAAGTTTTTGTTTAATGGTCTCAGTCCTTATGTAGTTGTAAACTCAGAGAAAAAAAATCAAAAAATATATTTCTCTTTAAATTACTACCTATATGTTGGTTACAGCAAAAAACTTGTTTTTAATGAGTGATACATTAAGTCAAATATATTTGTGATTCAAATTACTGTCATAGCTCTATTAAGTTAAAATTCACCACACAATACACTGTATTTTGAAATTTCAAAAATTTTTATATTACCTCTCTATTTAAAAGGGTACACTAGTGATTTACCCATCAACCCTTTTCAGGCTTGTAAAAGAAACAGGAGAGATTGGCATTTCACTTTAATTTTCCAGTTAAGGTTGGGAAAGAGGAGATAAATGGCTTATAGAGCTAAGGGAGAAGATAATTTCAACTCAAATAAGCATGCTCAGAATGATCCTGTTTCTATCCTTCCTCCTCCCACAATTAGCCACTGTGTGTGTCTCAGGTGTTAAGCAAAGTTAGTATATTCACCATGGAAACTGTGAACATTAACAACTGGTTTTACTTTGAAACTTATACAGCAAACACCAAAGAGTAAGTTGTTGCTATAATCCACGGGAGTCTTGAAATTGACGTCAAAACCATGAGTACAGCTGTATAAGCAGTAGGAAAGAATATTTTTAACATCTCTGTTACATCATCTTTTGGCTTTTCCTTTTAGTTTTTTCCTCTTCCATTATACTAAATTTAAAGGGGGAAGGCTGTATAATATATTTTTTTATCCGAAATTATTGTTATATTCTTTAAAATAGCAGCTGTACAGTTCTTTTCTTGGTTTCCTTCCCTTTGCAGCTTTCCCTGTAGTATTTCAATTTCTTATGATGAGGGGTGTGCGTGCGTGCGTGTGTGTGTGTGTGTGTAGTACTAGAAATTGAATACACATCCTAGGTAAGTGCTCTACCACTGAGCTATATCCCCAGTCTATTTTAAAGACATTTTTATTTTAAGAGAATAAAATAAGATCCCACTAAGTTGCCTAGGCTGGCCTTGAACTTGTGATCCTCCTGCCTCAGCCTCCTAAGTAGCTGGAGTTACAGGTCTGTAGCACCATGCTTGTCAGACTTCTTTGGTTTTTGATGGCCTTGACAGTTCTGAGGAGTACTAGTCAGGTATATTGTAAAATGAGAATTCATCTAAAGAATTTTTCATATGATTTGACTGGAGTTATGGGTAATGGTAGGAATGTAGCTCAGTGATAGAGCAGTTGCTTAGCACGTGGGAGGCCCTGGGGTATACCCACAGCAATGTATAAAACAACAAAACTAGAATAAGTGTTGTTGGAAGATCCATCTTTGTCACCTCATATTGAGGGTACTGTTAGCAGGATTTGTGACAGTTGATGATGACTTTGATTACCTGGCTGTTTTAAGTCAGCTTTTCATTACTGTGACCAAATATTGACAACAGCTGACTCCATTATTCTTGGCCCAAAGGGAGGCAGAATATCATGGTGGAAGGAGCAACTCAGGACTTGGCAACCAGGAAGGAAAGAGAGAAGAAAGAAGAGAGAGAGCGAGCATGCGCTCCACTCACCAGGGACAAAATATAAACTTCAAAGCATCCCCTTCCCCCAGTGACCTGCTTCCTCCAGCTGTAACCTGGCTACAATTACCACCCAGTTAATCCACATCAGTGGATTAAACCACAGATTACGTTGCAACTCATCATTAGTTCATCTCTGAACATTTTTGCTTTGTCTCAAACATAAATTTTGGGGGACACCTCATATCCAAACCATAACACTGGCCAAAGTAGTATTTATCAGTTTTTTTTCTACTTTAAAGTACTAGAATGTTCTGATAGGACTATCCTAGTTTGGTGAATTGTTATGCTACTTTTGCTTAGGTTTTATGTATTGTAAGGTTATCACATTGATATATTCTGCTCAATGAAATGTTAAATATTTTTACAGATAACATTCAGAGACAAGAATCGAATTTTTAAAGTGTTCAGCCTTTCCAAGTCTACTTTGAAATAAAGGTGTGCTTTCTTGTGAAATTCTAAAGATTTTAAATTTATTTAAAGGAATAATTTAGGTTTTAATAATTTAGGAAGTTAAAAGAAGCTGGTCAATTTGACATCTGTTTAAATTCTAGACACCTAGACTTATTCCCTTCATTTTATCTTTGTTTAAAAAAGAAACTATTTGAGATATTATTTACACACAGTGAAGTTCACTCATTCTAAGTGTATACTTTGATGAGATTTGATAAGTGTATAGTTTTTAAGCATCAATACCATAATTAAGACATGTAACATTTCTGTCATCCCAAAAAGTTCTTTCTTGCACCTTTTCATTCAATACTTTGCAACCTTCTGTTACAATAGCTTTGCCTTTTCCACTTAATGTAAATAAAGTCATTTCCAGTGTGTAATCACAGTGATGGGATTGTGTGCAAGAGGGAAAGATCATGTTAGAATGAGAAGCCAGAGAAGGGGCTGCTAGTCTTACTGTTTTGTTTTGTATTGTTGGTACTGGGATTGAACCCAGAATGCTTAACCACTGAGTCACATCCTCAGCCCTTTTTATTTTTTATTTTGAGATAGGGTCTTGCCAAGTTGCTTAGGACCTCACTAAGTTACTGAGTTTGGCTTTGAATTTGGCTATCCTCCTTCCTCAGCCTCCTGTGCTGAAACTGGTTCATTAGATATGTTTTGAGAATATTTCTCCTGGTTTGTAGTTAATGCTTTTATTTCATTAACAATGCCTTTCACTTTTTTTTTTTTGGTCAGAGTGCAGAAGTTATTAATTTGAATGATGTTCAGTATATTAACTTTTTCTGTCCATAATATTCTTTTTATTTTATTTTATTTTTTAAAATTTTTTATTGTTGGTTGTTCAAAACATTACATAGTTCTTGACATATCATATTTCACACTTTGATTCAAGTGGGTTATGAACTCCCATTTTTACCCCGTATACAGATTGCGGAATCATATCAGTTACACATCCATTGATTTACATGTTGCCATACTAGTGTCTGTTGTATTCTGCTGCCTTTCCTATCCTCTACTATCCCCCCTCCCCTCCCCTCCCCTCCTCTCTTCTCTCTCTACCCCCTCTACTGTCATTCATTTCTCCCCCTTGTATTATTTTTCCCTTTCCCCTCACTTCCTCTTGTATGTAATTTTGTATAACCCTGAGGGTCTCCTTCCATCTCCATGCAATTTCCCTTCTCTCTCCCTTTCCCTCCCACCTCTCATCCCTGTTTAATGTTAATGTTCTTCTCATGCTCTTCGTCCCTACTCTGTTCCCAGTTACTCTCCTTATATCAAAGAAGACATTTGGCATTTGTTTTTTAGGGATTGGCTAGCTTCACTTAGCATAATCTGCTCTAATGCCATCCATTTCCCTGCAAATTCTATGATTTTGTCATTTTTTAATGCAGAGTAATACTCCATTGTGTATAAATGCCACATTTTTTTTATCGATTCGTCTATTGAAGGGCATCTAGGTTGGTTCCACAGTCTTGCTATTGTGAATTGTGCTGCTATGAACATCGATGTAGCAGTGTCCCTGTAGCATGCTCTTTTTAGGTCTTTAGGGAATAGACCGAGAAGGGGTATAGCTGGGTCAAATGGTGGTTCCATTCCCAGCTTTCCAAGAAATCTCCATACTGCTTTCCAAATTGGCCTCACAAATTTGCAGTCCCACCAGCAATGTACAAGTGTACCCTTTTCCCCACATCCTCGCCAGCACTTGTTGTTGTTTGACTTCATAATGGCTGCCAATCTTACTGGAGTGAGATGGTATCTTAGGGTGGTTTTGATTTGCATTTCTCTGACTGCTAGAGATGGTGAGCATTTTTTCATGTACTTGTTGATTGATTGTATGTCCTCCTCTGAGAAGTGTCTGTTCAGGTCCTTGGCCCATTTGTTGATTGGGTTATTTGTTATCTTATTGTCTAATTTTTTGAGTTCTTTGTATACTCTGGATATTAAGGCTCTATCTGAAGTGTGAGAAGTAAAGATTTGTTCCCAGGATGTAGGCTCCCTATTTACCTCTCTTATTGTTTCTTTTGCTGAGAAAAAACTTTTTAGTTTAAGTAAGTCCCATTTGTTGATTCTAGTTATTAACTTTTGTGCTATGGGTGTCCTATTGAGGAATTTGGAGCCCGACCCCACAGTATGTAGATTGTAGCCAACTTTTTCTTCTATCAGACGGCATGTCTCTGATTTGATATCAAGCTCCTTGATCCATTTTGAATTAACTTTTGTGTATGGCGAGAGAAAGGGATTCAGTTTCATTTTGTTGCATATGGATTTCCAGTTTTCCCAGCACCATTTGTTGAAGATGCTATCCTTCCTCCATTGCATGCTTTTAGCCCCTTTATCAAATATAAGATAGTTGTAGTTTTGTGGATTGGTTTCTGTGTCCTCTATTCTGTACCATTGGTCCACCCACCTGTTTTGGTACCAGTACCATGCTGTTTTTGTTACTATCGCTCTGTAGTATAGTTTGAAGTCTGATATCGCTATACCGCCTGATTCACACTTCCTGCTTAGCATTGTTTTTGCTATTCTGGGTCTTTTATTTTTCCATATGAATTTCATGATTGCTTTCTCTATTTCTACAAGAAATGCCGTTGGGATTTTGATTGGCATTGCATTAAACCTATAGAGAACTTTTGGTAATATCGCCATTTTGATGATGTTAGTTCTGCCTATCCATGAACAGGGTATATTTTTCCATCTTCTAAGATCTTCTTCTATTTCTCTCTTTAGGGTTCTGTAGTTTTCATTGTATAAGTCTTTCACCTCTTTTGTTAGGTTGATTCCCAAGTATTTTATTTTATTTGAGGATATTGTGAATGGAGTGGTTGTCCTCATTTCCATTTCAGCGGATTTGTCGCTGATATACAGGAATGCCTTTGATTTATGCAAGTTGATTTTATAGCCTGCCACTTTGCTGAATTCATTTATTAGCTCTAATAGTTTCTTTGTAGACCCTTTTGGGTCTGCTAGGTATAGAATCATGTCACCTGCAAATAGTGATAATTTAAGTTCTTCTTTTCCTATTTTTATGCCTTTAATTTCTTTCGTCTAATTGCTCTGGCCAGTGTTTTGAGAACTATGTTGAACAGAAGTGGTGAGAGAGGGCATCCCTGTCTTGTTCCAGATTTTAGAGGGAATGCCTTCAATTTTTCTCCATTCAGAATGATGCTAGCCTGAGGCTTAGCATAGATTGCTTTTACAATATTGAGGTATGTTCCTGTTATCCCTAGTTTTTCTAGAGTTTTGAACATAAACGGATGCTGTATTTTGTCGAATGCTTTTTCCGCATCTATCGAGATGATCATATGGTTCTTATTTTTAAGTCTATTGATGTGGTGAATAACATTTATTGATTTCCGTATATTGAACCAGCCTTGCATCCCAGGGATGAATCCTACTTGATCATGGTGCACAATTTTTTTTGATATGTTTTTGTATCCGATTCGCCAGAATTTTATTGAGGATTTTTGCATCTAGGTTCATTAGAGATATTGGTCTGTAGTTTTCTTTCTTTGAAGTGTCTTTGTCTGGTTTAGGTATCAGGGTGATGTTGTCCTCATAGAATGAATTTGGAAGTTCTCCCTCTTTTTCTATTTCCTGAAGTAGCTTCAAAAGTATTGGTATTAGTTCCTCTTTAAAGGTTTTGTAAAACTCTGCTGTATACCCATCCGGTCCTGGGCTTTTCTTAGTTGGTAGTCTTTTGATGGTTTCTTCTATTTCCTCAATTGATACTGGTCTGTTTAGGTTGTCTATATCCTCCTGACTCAATCTGGGCAGATCATATGACTTCAGAAATTTATCGATGCCTTCACTATCTTCTAATTTATTGGAGTATAAGGATTCAAAATAATTTCTGATTATCTTCTGTATTTCTGAAGTGTCTGTTGTGATATTGCCTTTTTCATCCCGTATGCTAGTAATTTGAGTTATCTCTCTTCTTCTCTTCATTAGCATGGCTAACGGTCTGTCGATTTTATTTATTTTTTCAAAGAACCAACTTTTAGTTTTGTCAATTTTTTCAATTGTTTCTTTTGTTTCGATTTCATTAATTTCAGCTCTGATTTTAATTATTTCTTGCCTTCTACTTCTTTTGCTGTTGTTTTTCTCTTCTTTTTCTAGGATTTTGAGATGAAGTATGAGATCATTTATTTGTTGGTTTTTCCTTTTTTTAAGGAATGAACTCCAAGCAATGAATTTTCCTCGTAGCACTGCTTTCATCATGTCCCATAGATTCCGATATGTTGTGTCTGTGTTTTCATTTATCTCTAAGAATTTTTTAATTTCCTCCTTGATGTCTTCTATAACCCATTGATCATTCAGTAACCTATTGTTCATTCTCCAAGTGATGCATGATTTTTACTTCCTTCTTTTATCGTTGATTTTCAGTTTCTTTCCATTATGATCAGATAAGATGCATGGTATTATCTCTACTCCTTTATATTGTCTAAGAGTTTTCCTGTGACATAATATATGATCTATTTTTGAGAAGGATCCATGTGCTGCTGAAAAAAAAGTCTAACTGCTTGATGTTGGGTGGTATATTCTATATATGTCAATTAAGTCTAGGTTATTAATTGTGTTATTGAGTTCTATAATTTCCTTATTCAACTTTTGTTTGGAAGATCTGTCCAGTGGCGAGAGAGGTGTGTTGAAGTCTTCCATGATTATTGTATGGTGGTCTATTAGACTCTTGAGCTTGAGAAGAGTTTGTTTGGTGAACATAGCTGCACCATTTTTGGGGCATATATATTTATGATTGTTATGTCTTGTTGGTGTATGGTTCCCTTGAGCAGTATGTAGTGTCCCTCTTTATCCCTTTTGATTAACTTTGGCTTGAAATCTATTTTATTTGATATGAGTATGGATACTCCTGCTTGTTTCCAAAGTCCATATGAGTGATATGATTTTTCCCAACCTTTCACCTTCAGCCTATGTATGTCTTTTCCTATCAAATGCGTCTCCTGTAGGCAGCATATTGTTGGGTCTTGTTTTGTGATCCATTCTACTAGCCTGTGTCTCTTAATTGGTGAGTTTAAGCCATTAACATTTAGGGTTATTATTGAGATATGGGTTGTTCTTCCAGCCATATTTGTTTATTTCTGTTACTAAACATGGTTTGTTTTCCTTTTTGATTATTTTCCCCCCCTTTACTGTCCTACCTCCCACTGTTGGTTTTCATTGTTATTTTCCATTTCCTCTTCCTGTAATGCTTTGGCGAGGATGTTTTGAAGAGATGGTTTTCTAGCTGCAAATTCTTTAAACTTTTGTTTATCGTGGAAGGTTTTAATTTCATCTTCCATCCTGAAGCTTAATTTCGCTGGATACACAATTCTTGGTTGGAACCCATTTTCTTTCAGTGTTTGAAATATGTTATTCCAGGATCTTCTAGCTTTCAGAGTCTGTGTTGAAAGATCAGCTGTTATCCTGATTGGCTTACCCCTAAATGTAATCTGCTTCCTTTCTCTTGTAGCTTTTAAAATTCTCTCCTTATTCTGTATGTTGGGCATCTTCATTATAATGTGTCTAGGTGTGGATCTCTTATGATTTTGCACATTCGGCGTCCTGTAGGCTTCTAGGATTTGGGATTCTGTCTCATTCTTCAAGTCTGGGAAGTTTTCTCGTATTATTTCATTGAATAGATTGCTCATTCCTTTGGTTTGGAGCTCTATACCTTCCTGTATCCCAATGACTCTTAAGTTTGGTCTCTTTATGTTATCCCATATTTCTTGGATGTTCTGCTCATGGTTTCTTAACAGTCTTGCTGAGCTGTCTATGTTCTTTTCCAGTTGAAATACTTTGTCTTCATTGTCTGATGTTCTATCTTCTAAGTGTTCTACTCTGCTGGTAGTATTCTCAATTGAGTTTTTAAGTTGGTTTATTGCTTCCTGCATTTCTAGGATTTCTTTTTGTTTGTTTTTTATAACCTCTATCTCCCTGTATAGTTGATCTTTTGCTGCCTGGATTTGTTTGTGTAATTCATTGTCGAAGTGATCTTTCATTGTCTGATTTTGCTGTCTAATGTCTTCCTTGAGACTCCAGATCATCTGAAGCATGTATATCCTGAATTCTTTATCTGACATTCCATCTGCTGCAGCTGTTACCTCTTCTAAAGTTGAGTTGACCTGCATTGCTTGTGGTCCTTTCTTTCCTTGTCTTTTCATATTGCTTGCGTTTCTTTCTGCTTGGTGAAACTGTTGTGTTTTTGAAAAATATTTCCCCCTATATATTTATATTGCTCTTGTATAGTTGAAAAGTCTCCCTTGCAGGGTTGGGCGGCGGTCTGCTTACCTTGCAGGCACGGGCGGCGGCTGTGCTCTGCCCCTCCTCCAATTGGTGTGACTTGTCTACCACACCCGCGGACCGCTGGGCCTGTTCCAGGCGCGGGCGAAGGCTGTGCTCTGCTCCTACTCTAATTGGGGTGATGTGCTTACCACCCCGGCAGGCTGTTGGGCCTGTTCCACCGGTCGGTCGCAGGTCTGCCTACCTTGCGGGAACGGGCGGCGGCTCTGCTCTGCCCCTACTCCAAATGGGGTGACGTGTCTGTCGCGCCGGTAGGCCACTGGGCCTGTTCCGCTGGTCGGTCGCAGATCTGCCTACCTTTCGGGCGCGGGTGGCGGCTCTGCTCTGCCCCTACTCCAATTGGGGTGTCGTGACTACCATGCCGGCAGGTTGCTGGGCCTGTTCCGGGCGCGGGCGGTGGCTCTGCTCTGCCCCTACTCCAATTGGGGTGACGTGTGTACCACACCGGCAGACCGCTGGGCCTGATCCGCCAGTCTGTCGCAGGTCTGCCTACCTTGCAGGCGCGGGCGGCAGCTCTGCCCTGCCCCTCCTACCACGCCCACGGTCTGCTGGGCCTGTTCTGCCGGTCGGTCGCAGGTCTGCCTACCTTGCGGGCGCGGGTGGCAGCTCTGCTCTGCCCCTACTCCAATTGGGGTTAAGTGACTACCACACTGGCGGGCCGCTGGGCCTGATCCGGGCGCGGGCGAAGGCTCTGCTCTACCCCTACTCCAGTTGGGGTGACGTGTGTACTACACTGGCAGGCCGCTGGGCCTGATCCGCCAGTCTGTCGCAGGTCTGCCTACCTTGCAGGCGCGGGCGGCAGCTCTGCCCTGCCCCTCCTACCACGCCCACGGTCTGCTGGGCCTGTTCTGCCGGTCGGTCGCAGGTCTGCCTACCTTGTGGGCGCGGGTGGCGGCTCTGCTCTGCCCCTACTCCAATTGGGGTCACGCCGGTGGGCCGCTGGTCCTGTTCCGGGCGCGGGCGGCGGCTCTGCTCTGCCCCTCTGGCTTGATGATAAAGTGAGAGATACTCGGGTGTTTGTGACTCACTTTCTTTACCAGGAGACCAACTGTTTCTGTCGCCGATGGTATCGAAGAAGTGCTCTCCTCCGCCGCTTTCTGATGACATCAGATCTCTGCCATGTTGGTATCCCATGCGAATGGCAGCATTTCGTTCCCTTTGCCGGGTGACCAAAACAACGGGTGAGTCCTGACCGGCCCTCACAAGCCCCGTCTCAGTCCTGTTGCCACTGCCTATGAAGGCTCGGTTGGTATTTACCTCCACTGTATTCAGCAGGACCCGGACTGAGAAGCAGTTTCCGCGGATTCTTTAGCCCTGGGCCAGAGCAGTTCCGGGAGCCGGAATTCGGCCGCTCCGTGCTCAGTGTATGTTCTGATAGGAGCAGGCTCCAAGAAGCAGTTTCCGCGGGTTAATTAGCACTGAGCCTGAGTAAGTTGTCTGCGAGCCGCAGGCGAATGGCAGCCTGAAATTACCTGTTCTATGGCTGAATGACCTGTGATCAGTCGAAAACAGGGATGGTGACGTCAGCTCTCCAAGATGGTGGCCGCTGGCTTCCTCTGTGGTCTGACCGGTGTGGAGAACCGAATTGGACCGCTTCCTTACCCCGTCTCAAACCTAGAATTCAGCACTTAGTACGGTGATTGCACAGCTGGCAGAAGCCCACCGAAACTGCAGCGCTGTATCTTTGCGTTGCTATCTCCTCCCAGCGCACGCCGAAGACTCTAGCTGCGGGGCGATTTGCTGAATAAGCAGTGTGACCCTCCGTGCGGACAAATCTCTCGCGTTTGAGCCCCCATAGCTGATCCTCGTGCGATGGAAATCCTTCCTCTAGGTTTTGGAGCACTCCAATTTTGCTGGAAATTCCTAACAAGATAGCTTTTAGCCTTTCTCACTCGTCATTCTCCCACACAGTGACGCAGTACACGGGGGTAATGCACTCCCTTCGCCACCATCTTGAAAAAGCCCCATAGTATTCTTTTTATCAGTGTGCTTATCTGTATATCTTGATTACCTTAGTTTTATCTTAAATCTTGAAATAACATAATGTAAGACTCTCAGCCTTGTTGTTTTCCTAAGAATTATTTTGGCTTGTTTAGGTCTTTGCATTTTCATATGAATATTAGAATAAGCATACTCGTTTCTGTTTAAAGATTTCAATTAAGGTTGTGTTAAATCCAGATGAGCTTGGGGAGAATTGACATCTTAAATTTAGTCTTGCTGTGCATGGGCATAATATCTCTCTCCATTTAAGTAATCATCTTTAATTTTCAGAAGATTTTAGAGTTTTAAGCATATATGTATTGCATATATTTCATCCCTATATACTTAATGTGTTTTGAAGTTATCATAAATGGTATTCATATGTTCATTTTAATTGTTTATTGTGTCCATATAGAAATACATTTATTTTTGTATATCGAGTTTATCTACTATTACCTTACTAAACTTAATTATTAGTTCAATTAGTTTTTCTTATAGATCTCTGAATGTAGATGATCATGTCATTTGTGATTAAAGGCAATTTTGCCTCTTTGTTTCCAGTCTGTTATGGGAGCAATGAGGTCTGTTATGGGGGCAATGACCAGCATCTCATTGGGGGGGTTCTTCTTCCTGCTGAGGAGGGTGTAAACCACCTGAAAACTTAAAAGTCTGAAATAATTAGTGAAGAACAAAAGACAAAGAGTCAGAAATGTATTTACAAAAGCAGAGCCCCCTGATAGGTCCATTCCACACGACAGCTGGAAGTAGACAAAGGAAAGATGTCTCCAGTGGTTTATTTAAGGGGGTATATCAAAGACAGGGATAAGATTTAGGGGCAGAGTCTTGCTTTGTGGTATCTTATAGTCAGCAGGTTGATTGGCATCTTGGCAGCACATCCATCTCAGGTGCTGTATGGGACATGGCAGAGCAGGATGGAAATTCACAATGTGTCATTCCCAGATACCAGATGTTCTTATCACTAGGCTCAATGCACGGTGATTCACATGCAGCCCATGGATGGATCGCAACAGTCTATAATCTTTAAAGAAAAAAAAAATTTGAGGTTAAATTTTTTGTTGTTGTTATTGATCTAATTAGTTATACGTGACGGTAGAATGCATTTTGACACATCATACGTAAGTAAAGTATAACTTCTCATTCTTCTAGTTGTATATAATATGGAGTTACACCAGTCATGTAATCCAATATGCACATGTAATCTTATTTATATGTTTTCATTATCTTGCTCATTTAGCTAAAATGTTTTTAAAATTGGAGAGCTCAGATCTGTAGACATTTTTGCCTTGTTCTTGATCTTAGTGGAAAATATTCAATATTTTATCACTAAGTAGAATGTTGAATGTTTGTTTTTCATAGATGACCTTTATCAGTTTGGAGAAATATCCTTCTATTTACAGTTTGTGAGAAATTTTATTGTTAACAGCTATTGAATTTTGTCAAAAGTTGTTTCTGTATCTATTGAGATGATCATACAGTTATTCCTTTTTAGACTGATTTTTTGAATGTTGAACCAACCTTGCATTATTTGGATAAACCCCATTTGGTCAATATGTATTGTCTTTTAATATTGTTTTGCTAATATTTGAACAAAGATTTTTGCATCTTTGTTCATGAGAGGGATATTGTTTTTAGTTTTCTAGTAATGTCTGCCTCATTTGGTATCAGGGTAGCCATGGTCTCAGAAAATGAGTTTATAAGTGTTGTCTGTTTTCAAAAAGAGTGTGTCTTCTCCTTTAAGGGTTTATTGTTGTTTTTGTTTTTTAAGTGCTGGGAATTGAACCCAGAGCTTGGTACATGCTAAGCAAGCATTCTCCAACTGAATCCTGTTTCCTCCTTTGAATACTTACAAGAATTCACCAGTGAAGGTGAATTCATCTGAGAGTGGAGTTTTATTTGTAGAAAAATTTCTAACTCACAATTGAAATCTTCACCCCATAAGTGTATCCACTATTCTTACTTCTAGCACCACAGACTAATTGTTCAGTAAACTTTTTACTTTAGAATCATTTTAGAATAGTACTGAGAGTTTGTGTACCCCACCCTTAATTTTCCTCTTTGTTCCTCAAGTACTATAATACATCTATCAAAACTAAGAAACTGACATTGATACATTACTAGTAACTTTATTTGGATTTCATCAGCTTTTCCATTAATAGCCTCTTACTATTCCAGGATCAAATCCAGGATATCACATTGCATTTAGTTTTCGCATTTCACTGTCTTCTTGAGTGTGATAGTTTCTCAGTCTTTCTTTGACCTCGACTGTCTTGAGAATTACTGGGCAGGTAGTTTGTAGAATGTCCCCCAGTCTAGATTTGCTGCTGTTTCTTACATTAGACTAGGGTTATATAATTTTGGAAAGAATCCCACAGAGGTGAAATGCCCTTTTCATCTTTTCACATCAGGGGTACCTGATGCCCACATGACTTCACTGCTGCTGTTAATCACTACTTGGTTAAAGTACTGTTTGTTGGCCAAATTTCTTCATTTTAAAATGATTCTTTTTTTACTTTCTGTTTTTTAGAAAAAAGTTATTAAGTCTAACTCTCACACTGGGAAGCAGGAAGTATCTACATGAGATTTGAGATCTTTCTGAAAGGAAGATTTATGTCTTGCCTCTCATTTGTTTATTCAGCCATTATTTCAGTATGGACTCATGTATATTAATTCTATACTTTTAGTTCTAATCTACTGCTATGTTTCTATTTTGTTGCTTAGATCTTTTACTATTGGGACGGGTTTCAGCTTGGTGCTTGGGTGTCCCTTTCAAATGTCTTTATCTTTATTTTTTGAGCACTCCCTTACTTTATGGTACTATAAGATACGCCAGGCTCACCTTATATTTCCTTTGGCCTAGCTGTAGAATCAGCCATATCCCTAAGGAGCTATAATTTCTTTATTGAGAATTATATTTAGAAACTAAAATTGGTGCTGGATATGTTCATTACTGTTGGGATGACATTGCTTTTAGGCCTATCTGAGGGAACAGAGCTATGTTATATGTGTCTATATACTAACCCATGTATGTGCACACATGTTTCATTGTTTTTGTACCTACCTATTTGTGTGTGTGTGTGTGTGTGTGTATGTATGTATATATATTTTTAATTTATTTTTTAGTTGTAGTTTGACATAATACCTTTATTTTATTTTTATGTGGTGCTGAGGATCCAACCCAGGGCCTCGCACGTGCTAGGTGAGCGCTCTACTGCTGAGCCACAACCCCAGCCCAACATGGGCTTATTTTGATGTCTTCAATTTTAATCCAGCACCGCAGGATTCAGTCTAGTTGTCTTTCCTTGCTTTTCTGTGATTTTCATTCTGACAGTAAAAAACATTATCCATTTACTTATTTGTTCAGTCCAAACTGCCCAAGAAAAACAATTTCAGAATTATTAATCTGTACCTGTGGAGAAATAAAATTTCCAATTAGAGCCCAGTGTTTATGTACAGTATCTTTTGTCATTAGCCTTACAATTTCAAGTCAAAACACCATTAAAGGGCTGAGATTGTGGCTCAGCAGTAGTGCGCTCACCTAGCATGAGCGGGGCCCAGGTTTGATCCTTAGCACCACATAAAAATAAAGGCATTGTGTTGTGTCCATCTACACCTAAAAAATAAATATTAAAAAAAAACCCATTAAAGTTAGGGCAGCTCCTTTTTTTAAATTACCACATTTCAGTGTGCAATTATGATATACTTTTTTTTATAATGCAGTTAGTCATTTAAAGCAATACACATTTCATTTTGGGATCTTCTGACATTTGGTTGATTTTTGTTGTTGTTCAGTTAGCATTTATGGAAGTTCACTTTTCATAATGTGCAGTTCTATAGGTTTGGACAGATGCATAGTGTCATGTATCCACTGCTGTATATGTAAAACAGATTCTGCATCCCCACATGTTTCCTTGTGTATTCCCTATATAGTCAACCACTCTTCGCTTCTCTAATTCTTGGTAATTACTAATCTGTTTCCTGTCCCTATACTATACATTTTCCAGAGTATAATGTGAATGGAGCAATTCAGTATAATCATTGAATTTGTGTATGGCTTCTTTCAATTAGTAAAAATACATTTAAGATTCACCCAGGATGTGTGAATTAACAGTTCAGTATTTTTTTTGAGGGGGGGGAGGGTGTAGCAGGGATTGAACTCAGGGACACTCAACCATTGAGCCACATCCCCAGCCCTGTTTTGTATTTTATTTAAAGACAGGGTCTCACTGAGTTGCTTAGCGCCTTATTTTTGCTGAGATTGGCTTTAAACTTGTGATCCTCCTGCCTCAGCCTCTGTTGAAGGGTCTTCTGTTATATGAATGAACCATAGTTTATCTTTCCATTTTCCCATTACAGGATATCTTTGTTGCTTGCTGTTTTTATTATTTATGAGTAAAGCTGCTATAAATGTCCCTGGACAGGTTTTTGGGTAGGCATGTAAATTTTCAGATCCACTTGGATCAACACCTTAAGAGTCATATGCAGGTCATATGATGAGTCTGTATTTAACTGTTGACTGCTTTTGTTCTTATGTGGAGAAATGCAGGATGTCCTCTTTTTCATCTAGTTTCTTTCTCTTAAATTGTTTGTGATCTCTGTCTCTATTGTTGATTCATATTCTAATGTATGAAAATATCTCAATTTTAAATTCATTCTACAGATGGACAATTAGGTGGTCTCTAGGTTGGGACTATTACTAATTATGCTGTTAAGAACATTCATGGGAGGCTGGTGGTAGAGTGCTTGTCTAGCATGTGTGAGGCATTGGGTATGAGTCTCAGCACTGCATATAAATAAATGAATAAAATAAAGGTACATCAACATCTAATAAATATATGTATTTTTAAAAATTCACGTACCTGTCTTTGCATCAGCAAATGTAGACTTTTTTTCCTAAGTGTGGAATTGCTGGGCAGCTTTAGTTAATACTGCCAGACAATTTTCTATGGTGACTGAACCAATTTAAATTCTTACCAGCAGTATGTTAGGGTCCTGGTGCTCCATATCTTAGTGAATATCGTGTATATTTTCTTTCTGTCCCCCCCCCCCGCCATTTTAATATACATTTTCTTAAAGTTGAGCAGCTTTTTATATGTGTTACTGGTTATTTGGATTTTCAGGGATATTGAGAAGGTTTAAAGTTCCTTCTGGTCTCTGAAAATGTTGGGTTTGGAAGTAGGGGTGGGTTCCATTTAAAAAGATAGTAAGAGAAACAGTGTCCTTGAGGATAGTCAAGTTTTAATCAAGGCAAGGAAGTTGAAGTGCATACTATAAAGAAATTGAGAATGTAAAACTATTTGGTTTGTTATGAAAGAGTTCTAGGGTACTCAGAGAAACAGTTTAGTGGAGAGAGGAGTAGTGGCAGATTTTGTTAGACGAGGGGTGTTACATGTTTAACAGGTAACTCAAATTTTGTTTGGTGACTTATGATGATAAAGATGTTGAGATATGAAATAGGTTGACTTCAAATTCTAAACTGACATGTGGATTGAAATTGCTTTATCTATGTAGGCTAACAGATGTTTTAACCTATGGGGAACTTCATGACTCTTAGATGGGCTCCTCAGAAAGTGCTAAGCATCAGAGGAGCAGAAGACTGCAGGATTGGTGGTAGAAATCTGTTGATATCAGTAGTCAGTAATCTAGTCTGACTTGTTTCTTTTTTTTTTCTCTTTTAAATTTGTTTTAATTAGTTACACATGACAGTACAATGATCTTGACATATCATACATTTGAATCAGATGGGGTATAATTTCTCATTTTTCTGAGTGTGCAGGGTTGTAGAATCATTTTGGTCATACAGTCATATATATATATATATATATATATATATATACACACAGCAATAATAATGTCTATTTTATTCTCTGTCCTTCACTCCCCCCCTTCCCTGCCCCTCCACTCCCATCACTTCTCTCTACCCAATCTAATGTGACACACTTCTTTTTTTTTTTTTTTCCTCACATCATCATATGTGTATTCTGTATAACATTGAGGGTCTCCTTCCATCTTCCATGCAATTCCCCTTCTCCCTCCCCTTCCCTCCCACCTCTCTTCCCTATTTAGTGGTAATCTTCTTCTCATGCTCTTCCTCCCTACTCCATTTTGAGTCACCCCCCCCCCCTTATATCAGAGAAAACATTCGGAATTTGTTTTTTGGGGATTGGCTAACTTCGCATAATCTTCTCTAATGCCATCCATTTCCCTGCAAATGCCATGATCTTGTTATTTTTTAGTGCTGAGTAATATTTCATTGTATATAAAT
Source organism: Marmota monax (assembly GCF_021218885.2). Taxonomy (NCBI): domain Eukaryota; kingdom Metazoa; phylum Chordata; class Mammalia; order Rodentia; family Sciuridae; genus Marmota; species Marmota monax. Next base: position 3,439,083 of record NW_026695234.1, on the reverse strand, counting down.
GCCACATTTTTTTAAATCCATTCATCCATTGAAGGGCATCTAGGTTGGTTCCACAGTCTAGCTATTGTGAATTGTGCTGCTATAAACATTGATGTGGCTGTGTCCCTATAGTATGCTGTTTTTAGGTCTTTGGGGTATAGTCTGAGAAGAGGAATAGCTGGGTCAAATGGTGGTTCCATTCTCAGCTTTCCAAGGAATCTCCATACTGCTTTCCAAATTGGCTGCACCAATTTGCAGTCCCACCAGCAATGTATGAGTGTACCTATTTCCGAGCATCCTCGCCAGCACTTGATGTTGTTTGATTCATAATGGCTGCCATTCTCACTGGAGTGAGATGGTATCTTAGAGTAGTTTTAATTTGCATTTCTCTGATTGCTAGAGATGGTGAGCATTTTTTCATGTATTTGTTGATTGATTGTATATCCTCTTCTGAGAAATGTCTGTTCAGGTCTTTGGCCCATTTGTTGATTGGGTTATTTGTTTTATTGTTTAACTTTTTGAGTTCTTTGTATACCCTAGAGATTAGAGCTCTATCAGAAGTGTGAGGGGTAAAAATTTGTTCCCAGGATGTAGGCTCCCTATTCACCTCACCACACATTATTTCTCTTGCTGAGAAAAAACTTTTTAGTTTGAATTCATCCCATTTGTTGATCTTGGTTTTAACTCTTGTGCTATAGGTGTCTTATTAAGGAATTTGGGGCCTGACCCCATGTGATGAAGATTAGGCTTGTTTCTTTAGCAGATCAAGGCTGTTTTCTTTAATCACTAACTACTAATTTATTAAGTACTTAAACCATAAGTTCATGAAATCAATTTTTTTTTAGAGAGAGAGAGGGAATTTTTAAATATTTATTTTTCTTTAGTTTTTGGCGGACACAACATCTTTATTTGTATGTGGTGCTGAGGATCGAACCCAGCGCTGCGCGCATGCCAGGCGAGCGCGCTACCGCTTGAGCCACATCCCCAGCCCAGTAAATCAATTTTTTAATATTGCCCAGTGAACATTATTTTGAAGATCTTAAAGATATATAGAAAAGTACATATGTATAAATGCACAGATATATTTTTTTCCTAAAACAAACTACATTTGTCAAGATGTGGTTTCCTTGGAAGCTGATTCTTAATACATCACTATAGTTCTGAGGTCCTGTGAATTCCTTTATAAAGTCACAGAATCTTCGGTTATTATTTATGTATGTTAGCTAAATTATTGGAATTTAACTTGAAATTAGGTTTAGTTACTTGTTCCAAGGAATATGTTTCATAAAACAAAGCCTATTTTTCCATTCATTACTAATATATTTATCCCAGAAATTACATGCAGTGCATGTCAAATTGCCAAGCTGGGTTGATGCTGCAGAAAAGGAAAGTAGAGGCTAATGAGTTTTCCTAGTATGGCAATGCATTTATTAGAGAACAGTGTTTGAGGCAGATTACTGTTTTTAACAAAATTACAGGGTTTGTAGGGATTAGATTGAATGAGTGTGTCTCTTACCACCCTCCTTCTATTGTAAGTGGCAAGTATTCTAGTTAAGGAAGTGCTAGGCATGGTAATGCCTGGGGCAGAGTTAGAGACCTGGGAAGATTTACAACAATCAAACACAAACAGACAGAATAGCATGAAGAAATTTCAATCCTCCCAGCCTTGCTTACAAACTTAATTAGACTTATTGGGGCAGAAAATACCCCCTCCCCCCATTTTTATCTGTTTCTCTTCCACTCCCACCTTCTATCCCAGATTCTTTTGAAGAGGTCATACTACCAACAAAAGGGGACCTCCCCACCCCCCAAATGCTAACATTTGGTTTATTTGGCTTTAGGGAAAGGAGCATTAATGATAACAAATTTTTAAGATATTTGAGAGACTCCATTTTATGTACTCAGGAAATTTCACATTTAAAAATCATACTATATTCAGAATCAAAATTGCTTTTGTAGCTCTATAATTAGATCTTCCGGAAGTATTTTTAATTGGGAGTTGTTTGGCCTGCTCTCTTAAAAAACTGTCAGCTGAATTTTAACTTTCTCTGTCATTTATGTGTGTTTTATGGTATAATCTAGGGAAATATATGTGGATGCTATTCTCTGCCTTTCCATTAGCTGTGCTGTGTTGGGCTTCAGATGATGATGGTAGATGATTGGGGGTGGGAGAAGAGGTGGGGTTTCTTCTTATCATCCCTCTGTGGTCAGTAAAATTATCCGACAAATGCCTTTCAAAGGATGTGGAATGTATGTATAAAGGAAAAGCCTAGGATTGCTAAGGGAGTGGTGTGTTTGGTGAGGATTTCATTCTCTACTCCATGGAAACAAGCCTTTTGAGCTTCTACTCGTCTGCTGATTTGTCTGGTGATCCAGGTAATCTATAGCAGTCTTTGTTTTCTTGGTCATATATGAAATGTGGCAAAATGGTAGAAAAATAGCTTCAGTGAAAGGGATGTACCTATAACAGAAATGAAATTAAACAAGGAAAAGGATATCTTTACATAATTCATTATTATTTCTTACAATAGCTTTTTAAACACTCCCTTCCCCGTTATTTTAAAAAAGCCTATTTGACCTAAAGGAAGAAAATTCCTAGTTTTGAAAACCCATGCCTTAATTGCTTAGCCTGAGAACAAAGGTTTTAACATACAGCATTGCAGGAATATCTTTATTCAGAAGGATAGGAAGCAGCATCCTTCTATTAACCTTTTTAGAACTGAACTGGCATAATGGCTCTTGAGTCTTAGCTGGGGACTTTGACTTATTATTCTGTGAATTGTGATTTAATTATCTCAAGCTTCGGGATGATTGTTTCCCTTTGATGCCCAAGGGACCATGATTGGGACATGGGGGGCAGGGATTCATCTTTGAGTGGGGGAAGGGAGTGTTTTTACAGAGTAATCTTCCTGATTTTTTTTCCATTTGAAACTAAATTAAAATATATAATAATTTGGAAAAGGTTATATCCATAGCACCAAGTGTTCTTTTATTAATTTGAATTATTTTGTCCTTTATTCAGTTGGTGATATTTTTGCTCATCAACTAAAATGCTGATTGTAAATATGAAGAAGCTGCTGAAAAGCTCTGATGGCATCAGAATTGCATTCTACCCCTGTACTCCCCATTACATCTGTAAATAGAGGAGCTGAGGCATGAATGTGAATAATAGAAGTGATACAAAATGCTTTTCTCCAAAGGTGTTTTTCATAGAGGAAGTGATTTTTGGTGGACAGAAGGACAAGACTATAATTTATAAAATTAAAATGTTTATTTAGTGCTGCAGACTTTCCTGCAGACAGGTTGAAAACATTTGAACCATATTATAAAGCTTTATTAATTATCTCTATCACATTGATATGAATTATCATACTGTTTGTTGCATTTTTAAAACTGGATGACCTTAAGAAGTAAATTTACATGCTTATTGATATTGAGCATTTACATTATGCTAGGTACCTTAGATGTATACAAGTTTTATAGTCTAGTAGAGGTATCAAGAAACTCATGCAGATGATATACCATTTTGGTGCTAAAGTATTGGTTATATGTTTATGTACTGACATGTAGGTGTTTTATATAAGCTGCTATATTTATTCCTCATAACAATCAAGTACAAAATTATCCTCATCTTCTTTAATAGATGAGAAAATTTAATTTTAAGAGGATAAAGTAATTTATCATTAGTAACAAAGCCATGAAGTGGAATAGTCTAGGACAGTCAGACTCAGAGCTCATTCCATTGTATATATGCACAGATTAAAGCATTTTATCACCTTTATTTGACCTCACAGTAATGTCGGTGGAGTGACCAGAGGTAGGGATCCTAGTCTCTGCCAAAAACTGAGTGACTGAGTAAATTATTTAGAATTATCTATAAAGTGTGAGGGTTGAACAAGTTAATGTAAAATTCAGTTATAACATTATATAATATGTGCCTATGGAAACAAGTATTGCTGCTTTAGAGTTTTTATTTATTTATTTATAAATATATTTTAGTTGTTGATGGGCCTTTATTTTATTTATACGCGGTGCTGAGATTCGAACCCAGGGCCTCACACATGCCAGGCAAGCACTCTACCACTGAGCCACGATCCCAGCCCCATAGAGTTTTTATTATAAATATATTTAGTTTCTATTACTGATCTTTTATAACTTGCTCTGATTTCTTTGGGTAGAGAGAGGGGATAACTGGGATGCAGTCATCTTCTAACATATTGCATACAACATATGTTTAATCATCAAGATCATTATTGTCTATGGTTTTCCTTCTTCCTTTTCCCAAATATATCACAAGGACCTAGAGTGGTGCCTGACTACATAGTGTGCAGTTATAGATTGGTAGAATATATAAATGACTCAATACTGTTTTAACAATAGAAGATTCTCTTGGGCCTAAAATTATTCATCTTACTATTGCAACGATCCTTTATGGCATTAATGTGTATAAAAATCTTGAAAAGAAGAAAGCCTATAAAACAAGTTTAGTCAAGTAATCTTAAGTTTGCTATACAAAATTATTGCAGCTTTGTAACTTGATAACCATGTATTTATCTATTATTGTGTTTAATGAATTACTAATACATTATTAGATGCTTTCATTATGCCAGGAAAAGCACAGTAACAAAGTTCCCTTTTGGCAAATTTACCTGTTGATTTATGTATACTCTCAAATCCTTTTAAATTTATAATGGGTTGAAAATATTCAGACCGTAGAGTCTTTTACTCATAAGATGCTTCATGAAGAATAACATAAAGTTTCTCTAACTGTTGATGAACATTTGGATTGTTTCAAGTTTTATACTGTTAGTATCAGTTACTATAGCTGGATGAGGTGGTGAACACCAGTAATCCCTGAGACTCAGGAGATTGAGGCAGGAGGATTGCAAATTTGAGGCCACCTCAGCAGTGTATTGAGGCCCACCTGTAGTAAGTCTTAAAATTAAGTAGTTTTAGTTATCCAACTTTGTTCTTATTTTTCAAGATTGTTGGTTCTCCCAAGATGTTTTCATTTCCATATGAACTTTAGAATCAGCTTGTCAGTTTCTTTCAAGAAAGCCTTTTGGGATTTTGATTGGAAAGGTATTGAATCTGTTGATCAGTCTGGGGATAATGATATCTTACAGTAATGATTTTTCAATTTGCAAATATGGCACCTCTATTTAGGTCTTAATTGTTCTCAGCCATGTCTTTAAGTTTTCAGTATACAAGTCTTACACATATTTTGTTAGATTTCTCTCTAAATATTTAATATTTTTGCTATTATAAATGAATTTTTCTTTTTGTTTATTGCTAGTATGGAAATAATAACTGATTTAAAAAAAATTTTAGTTGTAGATGGACAGCATGCCTTTATTTGTTTAGTTTTTGATGTGGTGCTAAGGATCGAACTGCCTCAGCCCCTACAACTGATTATTGATCTCATGTCTTGCAACCTTGCTAAATGCGTTAATCATAATTTTTTGTTTACATAAGGTTTTCTGTAAAAACCATTATTTAGTCTGTGAATAGAGACAGTTTAATTTCTTCCTTTCCAATCTGTATGCCTTTATTTTTATGGCTTTATTACACTGGCTAGAATGGCACAGTATTGAGTAAAAGTGAAGAGACAACACTGTGCTATTCCTGATTATAGAGAAAAAGCATTCAGTTTTTCACCATTAAGTGTGATGTTAACTGTAGTTTTTTTGTTGTTGATAGTTTTTTTTTTTCTTGTTGAGCTTCTTATGAATGTTTACTGGAAGGACTAGAAATATAGATTGTAATGAAGTAAAAATCTTATAAAAGAGAAGATTACATTTACATTTGTTTAAGAGAGACCTTCAGAGTAATTTACAATATAATACTCTTTTAAATGGGTAAATTCTCCCACTCCCAATTTTTTGCATTGCCAAAGAAGTCATAACTAAACATTTTCAATATTTTTTTTTGTGCTATGTAACAGTTGTGACATAAATTTGAATTTAAAATACTTTATAAGAACACAGGGAAGTAGAAACTATAGGTATATGATAAGAACTTTTAAACTTGTTTTCTTAAGTTTATAAATTTTTATGATTCCATAAAAATATGAGTAAAGTCATATAACTTTAGAAGGATTTCAGATTTGGTCTATCCTTTATACTTTACGGATGATGTTAAGTATATTTTCTAGGGAAATCTTTTTTATTATTTGTCTTGCCACATTGATGTCATCCAAATCTGAATTTCCAGATCAGATCTCTCCCCTAAATTCAAGTCCTTAATAGATAACTCCACCAGTGTCCTACAGGGACCTTGACAGACAAAACTTTTCTCCCAATCCTGCTCTTGCATTTCTTTTCCTGCTGAGTAGCATAGTAAAATGTTTTATCATCTAACCCTGATCCTGGGAGTTCCTTTTTCTTCTTCATTTTTCTAAGTCTACTGGAGGTTCAGTGCTTATTTCCATAATATTCTTTATTATATTTATCCCTTTTTCTTGTTAACCCTGATTTTGCTCTCATTTAGTTCATCATTTAAAAAAAAAAAAAACCTGTACTATTATAATTTTCTAATTGGTTTCCCTTCCACCATTTTCCTGTGTTACTCACCCATTCTCTATGCTGTTTGCATGTGTAAAATCCAGATGGGATCATATTACTGCCTGGTTTAAAACCTGTCAGTATGCCTGTATTGTCTTTAGTAGTGATTATTTGGAGGAGGGATGTTATGGACCTATGTTGAGTCTCTCCAGAAACTCCTTAATCCCCAGCCCTAACCTCAAGGTTCAGGGGTTCTTTTTACATACCAAAATTTAAATTCTTTGTATGGTCTATTGACCTGAATTGATTGTATTACTGCTTATTTCTCTATACATCTTTAGGCTCCAACTGCCCAATTCTGATACTGCAGTAATACTGAGCTACTTGCATTTTCTCCAAACACATAGTCATGCAATTCTCCCTTTTTAGAATATTTGCTTGTCTTCTTCCTTGGTTGAATTATTAATTTTTATAGAGTTATTTTAAGAGCTGTTCCATGTGCGTGGTTTTTACTATGTGCTTATAGAACTGTCTGATGATACAGACTAACATGAAACACAAGTATAGGATGTGGTAGGTAGTATTAAAAAAGAGAATAGGATAATTATGGGAGATGATAACAGGAGGGCTCTAACTCAGATTGGGGAGCATAGAGAAAAGGTCTTTCTGAACTAGCAAGCTTTAAGGGCAGGGAAAGAGTCCTAGATAGACCAGCATGAGAGAGATCCTGTTGGGGGATGGAATGCATGTGAGGCAGTAAAGGAAGGCCACTATGGCTAAAGCATAGTCAGTGAACAGGAGAGTGATAGTTGGGGTTAGAAAGGTAATGAGAGCTATATTTGGCCCTTGTATCTCATATTTGTAAGTGCAGTAGAAAGCTGTTGAAGGAAATTTAAACAGGAGAGAGACACAAGGTTTGTGTTTTGAAATTGTATGATCACTATATGGAAAAATGAATTGGAGGATGTATGCAAGAATAGAAGGGGCAAGACCTGTAAACTATTGCAATAGGCTAGGCCTGACAAGGTGAATAGTTCTAAGCTAGCAATGGAAACTGTCAGAAAAAGATATATTTGAGATATGTATTAAGGATAAAATAATTTCATTATGATGGCAAATCACCAGGAACATACAGAAAAGTTTTATTTATTCTTGTGTCTTCAGACTTTAGAGAGTACCTGATATGGTGTTCTATAATTATTGTTGGATAGATGGAGAGAGGGTATTAGATATGGGTACTGAGGGAGAGAAAGATGTCAGTAATGATTTCTAGATTCTTATCTAGGTCAGCTGAGTGGATGGTGGTCTACTTATTGAGATAGAAAATCAGTTTTGGGGGACAAAGTAAGGATTTAGTTTTGAATTTATTGAATTTGAGATGCCATGCTGTATCTAAATGAATATACCCAGAATGCTACTGGCTTGAGCCTAGAATGCTGCTGGTATGAACTCAGAAAACAGAACAAGTCTAACTGCCCATGTTCGTATCCATTCTTTCATTACACACTTATTTCTTGAGTACCTAATCCTTAGCACCATCCTAGAATATAGTGGTGAGCCAGAGGACCCTGCTGTTATATTCCAGTGGGGTGGATGAGAGTATAGGGAGATGCCAGACTCTCATTTTTTAAAAAAACCATTTGTCAAGTACCTACTTTGTACAGATGTACCAAATGGGGTATAGTGAGGGTACAAAGTTAAGACAAGTTCTCTCTTGAGAAAGCACTAGTGTTTTGCTAGATGAGGTGGAGATAGCTTTTGTTAAAAGTATTTTGTTTATTGGTATCTGTATGGTACTCGATCCAGTGCTTACCCTCAATCCTTTTACCGTAACTTCTATATTCTTAAGTTATTTTGATTGAGTCTTATTGTATGGATTTTTATCTTCGAGTCCCCCCCCCCCAATCTCTGAGAAGGGCTGTGGCTGCTTCATTTCCTTCTCTGAGTATTTCTTATATTGCTGTTTCCAGTATGAAAAAAAAAAAAAGTTGAGGGCGAAAGTAAAAAGAAGAAGAAAAAAAAGAAAGAAATTTTAGACATTGTTATCATCATTTTCTCATATTTGAGTCTTCTGGCATGTTAGTAAGTCTTTATGGAGAAATATTGAGACCAGCTTAATATTTCCCTCTTGCACATGACTCCTCCTCCTACTCCTCTCCCTTCTTGCTCCTCCCTCTTCTCCCCCCTCTTCTCCCCTCCTTCCTCCTTCTTCATGCTCATATAGCTCTTTATTTTAAAATCTTAAGTTTTCATAACTTAAGCAGTGTATATGTTAGCATTGATTGTTTTGTATCTGTTTTTCTAGGACACAGTGTGCCCTTTCAATCTTCAGAATCAAATCATTTTGTAGTTTTTGGAATTTTTCTCTATTATTTTTGCAAATTTATTTTTATTTCCTATAAAACACAATATTTAAGACTTTCGAGCTATAAGGTCTGGGTTTACATCTTACCTTCTCTGCTTATTCATTGACGTTGGACAATTTCCTTAATCTTTTTGTGTCTTAGTTTATTCAATTACAAGATAGGGATAATAATAGTACTTAACATTAAATGAGGTAATATATGTAATGCAGGTATAATAGTAATATGTTAAGTGCTCACTGTTAGCTGTTATTACTAACTATGTCATTTTTCTGTTGTTCTTTTTTGTCAATTTACAAATAGCAAAATGCTTGAGGACACATTGTTTTCTGTGTTATGAGTTGGTGACAGTTTCCCTTTCCACATCTTATCTACTTTACCTCCAGAAGCATACTAAATCTTGAAGTGTGCCAGTTCTGGATCTTTACAATCTACACACCTCCATATGCCTTCTGAATCCAAGGATAGTTGGCATCTGCATTTCAGGTCTGTGATCCTTATGTTTAGGGAGTTGTGTTTCCTGTCAAAATCTACCAGGACTTCCTTGATCTTGATCCACAACTTAATAGATTTGGCAAGTATGTTTTGTAGTTAGTGTTTTGAGGTTTTAATAATGTCCTTCTTTCTTTAAAGATTAGTTTTTCCCCTTCTAATTTTGCTTTTAGACTTGATTAAAAGTAATTTAATCTGTATTTAGGAGCCAGTAGTTTTCTGTTCAGGTAGAAGTATGTTTGTCTTCGGATGTATAGCTGGCAAGTTGCCCATCTAGTAAATTAGATATTAACTGAATTCTCTACTGAGTTTTGGGATGTGGAAATGCAGATTCTGTAGCACTGGGAGATGAAATGCCTTGTAATTATTACTAAATCTAATTTTATGACTTCTACTTATGTAAAAACATTGGGTTAACTATAAAAAATTACCCAAAGGGAAGTCAGTAATATCTGTTGTAAGGTGGTTGCCCAGATGTGAAGAGTAGGGGTTCTAGTTAAACAGTGAGGTTTTAAATCCAAGCTCCTTCATCTGCTAGTTAGTAAATTATAGTTACTTAATCTTTTGGAACTTCACATTTCTCTTCTATAAAATCAGGCTAAAAATAACACCTATTTCACAACATTATTATTAGAGTTAAAAGAACTAATACATAGACAGTATTTAAAGTAGAGACCCTGAAGTACTCAAGTAAACTACTCAATTTTTAACTATTATTGTCATGGCTTTATTTTTTTTATGCATTCTTATTATGGATACTGAATGGTATGTGTTTGGAGCAGTCAGCCTTTCATAATTTTGGACTCAAACGTAGCTTGAAGCTTTGGAGTGTTTTTCAACTAATCATTCTTAAATCATTGAGTATTTTTCAGAAACACGAAGCCCAGAAAAAAATGGCACAGCTTGTTGTATTTTTCTTTATCTCTATAATTTATGCTTATTATAGCCTGTTTTTCTCCTCTTCCTATGTAAGTTAAGCAGAATAAGAATTAAGAAACCTGTGTTTTGATGATGAGCTCATTTTAATTAGGGTTTAAGCTCTGATAGAAAATAGAGTTCCCTTAATGGTGAATTTGGTCGCTTCCCATCCTCCACCCTCCTAGGAAGACTTTTTTTCAGGAACTGAATAGCTCTATCTAGCAGGGTCTTCCTGCCTTTGGCAGTGGAACCATACAAAGGCCACATTGAGCATAGCTGCTGGGGAAACCCTTTTTCCTTTTCTGGCCTGTAAATGCTGTTCTGTTTCTGTGAAAAGCCCTGACATCAGCTCTTGGAAAAATCCAAATACTTGTGTTAGAACAGGGCAAATCACTTGCCTGGGCAGAGATTAATAGCTGAACTATACTTCTAAGTTTATCAAATACCTCCCAGTTGTGTCACACTTTTTAAAAAATATTAAATCTGTGAGACATTATCTAGAGAAATTGATGTAGGCATTATCTAGAGAAATTGATGTAGAAAGGACAACATAACAGCTACCCCTCATTCTTTGCTAATTTCTCTTTAATTTAGTCTTTTTTTCATGAATATGATCTACCTTGAAGATAATGTAGAATTCTTGCTTGAGAGATCAGAGAAGTGAAAGAATCTGTCAATATTACACACTTTATGCTGTGTTCTCTATATATTAGGTACTTGGTAAGTATTTGATGACATTTGGGGTAAAATACGTTGTTACTGTAAACAAGACTGAACCTGACTTTCTTAGTGTTCAAAGCTGTGTGATACGAAGGTTTATCCATCTATTAGTGTTCCTTTAAGACAAAATGAGACCATAATTAAAATTCTCTAGTGGTTTTCTACTATATTATGAATAAAATCTGAACTTGTTTTCATGATATACACATTCTTACATTTTTCTGGCCCCTCATTTGACTATTACTCTTTTTGATCATTCTCTCCACTAAAGCCACCGTGGACTTTGTATTTCTCAAATATTCTGCTGCTTATCGTTTGTAACCATGGGCAAGCTTTTTCCATTACCTATAACTCTCCCGTCCCTGATCTTCTCAGGGTTTGGTCCTTCACCTCATTTGGGTTTCAGAGGTCTTCTTTGAATAAACTGAATTACCCCATATAGTTACAGTCACATCTTTTTAATTTTTCTCATATCACTTATCACTATTTGAAATTCTTTGATACAGTTGTTTACTTGCTTACAATCTGTCTTCTTCCTATAGACTATAAGTGTCTTGAGAGCAAGGGCCTTCCTTATCTCTGCACTGCTAAATAGCCTCCAGTGTCTAGAACAGTGCCTGGCACAGAGTGGCATCTGTGTCACTTAGTATGCGTTTAGCTGCCTGTAATAGGAAACCAAGTCAAACTGATTTAAGTATAACACATTTACTGGCTCACGTAAAAAGGACGTCCAGAAGTAGGCTTTAGGAGTTTTTGATTTAGTGGTTTAACTATGTCAAGGGTCCAGTCATTTTCTATCTTTTTATCAGTATCAACTTTGTACTAAACTAGTCTTTAAGGATGAATATTAAGAGTACAGAAGTTACTTTCATAGATGCTTCCAGTGAATATACTTTCTAATCTTATTGCTTCTTTCTGAACCAGTCACTTATTGAAGGATAGAATCACCATTAGACCAAAAAATTGTTGTTGCAAATGGGATCAGCTCCCCTTGAGTCATCTTGGCTTTGAGGGGAGTGGTAGATAATTAAAAAAAAAATAGGAGTTTGCTTAGGAAGGCTGTGGTTTCTAGATCAGAAATTATTTATATCCCATGTAATTCTTAATGAAAATTTCTTGAATAAATGAATTCATATGGTAAATGTATTGAATTAAGTATATTCTGAACATTGCACTATACTAGTTAATTAGAACACAAAATCAAATAGAACATGGTTCATGTCTTCAGATAATTTAGTAAGTCAGACTAATTAATAGAGTATTCAAATTGTTTTAAAAATCAATTAATTGATTTACATAATCTTTTAAAAAGGCAAAAAGAGAGAAAAGGGGAAACAAAGAACAGGTAAGACAAATAAAAAACTAATAGCAAAATTATAGACTTAAACTAGACATATCAGTAATCTCATTTAAGGTGGTCTAAACACCCTAATTAAAAGGCAGAGAGTATAAGATTGAAGTAATGAAGCTCAACATACACTGCTCTCAAGAATCGTTACCTTAAAATAAAGACACACATGGTTTAAAAGTAAAATAATGGAGAAAGATATGTCATATTGACATAAATCAAAGGAAAACTGGAGAACTAAAGTGACTATATTAATATCAGATAAAGTAGCTTTAAGAGCATAGACTGTTACTTGGAATGAAAACATCATTCCATAATGATAAAAAGGATCAATTTAAAAAGAAAACATAATAACATTTCTAAACCTTTATATACCTTGTAACAGCTTCAAAACTAACAAAGGCAATTAGACAAATCTGCCATCATTGTCATATTGCCAGAGATTTCACTATCAATAATTGATAGAAATAACTAAACTCAGAAAGGACATAAAATAGTTAAACAATATTGTTGATCAGTTTGATCTAATTACATCGTTGGAACATTCCAGCCAACAACATAATACATTTTTTTCTTATTGAGAGGGTGCGTGGAATATTCGCTGAGATGGCATATTTGGGGCTATAAATAAGTTTCAGTAAATTTAAAGAATTCAGGTCATACAAAAATATGTTTTCTGATTTCTGTGGAATTAAATTAGAGATCAATAAAAGAAAGATCTCTGGAAAAATCTACAAATATTTAGAATTTAAATAACACAATTCTAAATTATCCCAGGGTCAAAGAAGAAATCAAAAAGGGAAATAGGAAAGTATTTTGTATCGAATGAAAATGAAAATACAACAAATCAGAATTTGAAAACACAATACATCAGAATTTGTGGGGTGCCGCTAAAGCACTACATAGAAATTTATAGACATTAAACACCTATTAGAAAGAGGGAAGGTCTAAAATCAGTGACATCAACTTCCATTTAAGAAACTACAAAAAGAAGAGCAAGTTTAAACCAAAGTAAACACAAGAAAAGAATTAATAAAGATTAGAGCAGGAGTCAAAGAAAAAGAACACAGAGAAACAATAGAGAAAATTAACCTAAAACCTTGTTCTTTAAACATGATTAATAAAATTATTAAACCTTTAGCCAGGCTGATCAAGAATAAAAGTGAGAAGGCAAACATTACCAACATCAGGAATGAAAGAAAAGATTCATGGCACAGATTCCATAGATATTAAAAGGACAGTAGTGAACATTATGAATGACTTTATGCTAGTAAATTGTTTAGATGGAGTATGGTTGGGAATTTTATAAATTCCAACTATATATTATAATATGTAAGTACATAAATATACCTATGTATATTGTATATACATAGATATGAAAAATACAAAAAAACCTATACTGTACTGTGTGTACATATATATTATATAATATGTGTTATATAATATATGTTATATTACACACACACACACACATACATATACATATCTACCATGTAAGGTTTAACCTATGTGTATAAGGTTGGTTTGATACTGCAAACAGTTTGAGTCAATCTAAGTAAATTAGTTGTAGATGGTAGGAACTAGTTTGCTCACTCAGGGAAGGTGAACCAGGGAAGACAAACCCTGTGGTACTGGATTAGAATCAAATATCAGTATGAACTTATATTTAGCTTTTAGCAGTAGATACTGAAATAATTATAGATCTCTCTCTCTCTCTCTCTCTCTACACACACACACACACACACACACAGGATAAACACTAATTTCTTAGCTCTGTCTGTTAGTAGAGCTTAGGAATGGTGCCATCTCACTAACAGTGGACACATTTGGCCATTGGATCTTGGTTTCTAAATACCATTCTCCAGTAAAATGGTATCTAGGAAAAATGGTGATTATAGGGTTGGAATAGGAAAAAATGTTCTTATATTTTCTGGCACTATAATGAGCCTAGAGCACCTTTAGTGCCAGAAACAAGGAAGTGCTAAAAATACACAAGGGTGAGGGAGTGTCAAAGGGATGTAGGTGCCAACCCGAAAGAACTCTCAATGGCTTAAGTTGGAACAATTTGAACAGAAAAATAAATGACGTATTGGAATAAAAGTATAAAATAAGTATATATGTGCTTATACTGATATAAATGACTGCATAAATATATGGATGAGAAGACACAAATCTTCCTTACTGAAAAATTCCAGTAGCTTAATACTCTCAAATCCTAAGGTGGGTTGGACTTAGTGACTTGCTTCTAAAGAATGAAGAATGATGAGGGGAAAACAGTAACTTCACAGGGAGAAGCCTCACAAGCAGTTACTTAACAAGATGACCAAGGTAAATATCATAGTTATATTCATGTTGATAACCTGTACCCCCTGATAGGTGATAAAAAGGGCACTTCACCTTTGTGGTATTGCAGAAATAGGCCTATACATATATGGACAACCATTTTTAAACAAATGGTGCTGGAATTGTTGGATATCCACATGCAAAAAGAAAAAGTAAACTTATATCAATACTTTATGCCCTATGCAAAAATTATTGCAAAATGTATTGTATACTGAAAAACTAACTGAAAGATCAATAAACTTTAGAAGAAGATGTAGGGGACAATTTTTATTACCTTGGGTCAGGCAACGGTTTTTTATATGTGACATTAAAGCTCCTGCACACATATATTTTCCAAATGAAGTCACACTGACAGGTACTAGGGCTTAGGGCTTTAATCTTTGAAGGATACAGTTCAACCAATAGCAAATGTAATTTGTTCCCAATTAAGGATTATTTTCCTGTTTAAGATAGGCAAATTGAGAATCTCTATACACCTTTTCATGTACTGTATCTTCTACATCCATGCTTAGTCTTTTCTAATATATCAGTGTTATGGTTAATAAAACACAAATTCCTCTGAAGATATTATGAATTTATTCTAGCTTTTGTCATTTATTCAATTTGTGGATTGTTTATCTGTAGCATATTATGCGAGTTCCTGTTTTTGTTTTTATTTTTAGCAGAAATAGGGAGTCTTACCACTTTGTGCCATATCTTGTTAGTTGGGCACCAAAATAATGTTACCCTGGCCCTTTGTTTTATAAGATCTGATGCCAAAATAGCTCCTTCAGGTTCTACTGCTGTCTCTTTCCATAAAAGTTAGTCATGAGTACATGAAATTGAGTGAGAGGATAAGTGTATGCTCTTTTCTATTTACTTAGAACCTACACAGACTCCTGTTATTTCTAATTCATCTCCCGTGTGGATTCCTTGATCTAAATGAACTAATTCATCCTAAGGAAAAAAATCAAGGGTGAAGTGTAGGATTTGAGTTACAGGGATATTTTTTTACAACATTATTATGCTGAAAAACTGGACCCAGCCTAAATATGTACAAAAGGAAATTTGTTAAATTAATTAAATAGCCATATTATAAGAACTTGCAATCAAAAAATATTTACAGCTCTGTTTTTCAATTTTTTTTTATTCAAATATGTTTATTTATGACTTCATTTGTCATTTTGGGAGTATAAGATCCAATACGATGACAATGAGATTTAATAAACTATAAAATAATTAAGCAAATAATTTGTTAATACTTTGAAATCAAACATAGCTTAAAACATGTGATAAATATAATTTATAGATTGCAAAAAAATTAAAAAATTTACCTAAATACTATTTTTTAAAATTTGGTTGATTTTATTACTGGCAGGAACACTTTCAAAACTTTTTATGATAATGGTAGGAATACTTAGGAGATAATATTGAACATAAACATGATTATATTTAAGCAGACAGGCATATAGGAAGCTGAAATAAAATCCATTTTTTAATTAGAAGCATATCATATTTCTATTCATTATCAAATCTTTTGTTTTGTTTGGAAGTTCCGAATATAAAAATAAAGCTAACCAGTTCTGATACATGCTCCAGAAGGGCCTTCTTATGAACCCCTAGGATTTCATGGAGCATATTTAAAACCGATGCTATAGTGAAATATTTAGTGATGTAAAATATGTTGTTTTATTAAGTTAAAGTTACAATATATCCAGTATTCTTTAATTTTCATAAAAGAACTTTTGTACACTGTATACAGAAATCTATGTATAGAAAAATAAAATGTGCTTTATATACAAAAATTGCTGAATCTGAGTTTATGGGTGATTCTTGTTTTCTATTTTATTTTTAATTTTTAAAATATTATTCATGTATTTCTTTGAGTATAAAGAAAAAGAGACATTTTTCATAATAAAAAGTAGAGAAGCATTGCTTGTATGCCAGCCTGCCTGCCATCTGTCCTTCCTCCCTCCCTCCTTCCCTTCCTTCCTAGTACTAGGGATAAAACTCAGGGCTTCATGCATGCTGAGCAAGGGTTCAACCACTGCACAACATTCCCAGCCCTTTTTATTTTTTTATTGTGAGGCAGGGTCTTGCTCAGGCTGGCCTTGAACTTGTACTCCTGATTCAGCCTCCAGAATTGTTGGAATTTTAGGTGTGTGCCACCACACCCAGCTGGAAACTTCACATATTAGAAAGATAAATCCCATTTTTCAATCCCTTAGGAAAAGAGATTATCTTGAAAATGTAATAATGTTATTAGTTTACTTAGGATCAGTAGTTCTATGTGTTTAGTATATTAAGATAAGCCACATATTTAGCAGCTAAGGGAGAGCATGGAACTTGAATGTCAAAATGAACTGAACTTTTAGAACAGTGGTTCCCAATTCTGGAATGCTATAAGAAGAATGTCAGAATCATTAAGAGTGGGGTGTGGTGGTGTACTCCGGTAGTCCCTGCTAGTTGAGAGCCTGAGGCAGGAGGATGGCAGCCTGGGCAACTGACACCCTGTCTCAAAGTTTGAATAAGTAGGGAGGGGCGTTGGGGATATATCTATGTTGTAGAGCACTTGCCTACCATGTATGAGAACCTGAGCTCAATTTCCAGCATCGAAATAAAAAAAAGAAAAAGAAATAAAGACACCTTGTGCCCAATCCTCTCAAATTCAGTGCTGTGGTGAACCGTTGTACTGTTGAACATATACCCCTGTTTTAATTCCTTTGTTTGGGGTCAAGAAAAAAAATTTTGTAGCAGAAAGTTTGAAATGGAATGCATATAACTAATTCTTTCACCTTTCCCCCGTAAAAATGAGGTGTTTTTCCCTCTATGTAGTGGTATGAAGGCAAGAAGTGTGGTTCTGTGATAAAATAAGTGGATAGCTAGCTAATTCTGATTGAGGAGTTGTTAATATTTGACATGAGAAAAAAATATTTTAAATAAAAATATCTTTAGTAGAAAACCAAGAATTGCTTTTAATGTATTCCATAAATTAACATTAATATAACATGTTATATATATTTTATATCATATACAAGTTTATAGTATATAAAATGCACAAATGTTTTATATACACATGCGTGCACACGCGCTCTCTCTCTCTCTCTCTCTCTCTCTCTCTCTCTCTCTCTCTCTCTCTTTCTGAATAGATCCAGTAAAAATATTTTAATGAAAAAAAATTTCCTCAAGAAGAGAACAAAGTAATTTCTTTGGATGTCTAGAGTGGTGTTTTGTTTTTTTTTTTTTGGTACCAGGGATTGAACTCAGGGGCACTTGACCACTGAGGCACATCCCCAGCTCTATTTTGTATTTTATTTAGACA
This sequence comes from Marmota monax, assembly GCF_021218885.2. Classification (NCBI taxonomy): domain Eukaryota; kingdom Metazoa; phylum Chordata; class Mammalia; order Rodentia; family Sciuridae; genus Marmota; species Marmota monax. The sequence continues at coordinate 3,421,116 of NW_026695234.1, read as the reverse complement.
GGGTCTCACTGAGTTGCTTAGTGCCCCGCTTTTGCTGAGGCTGGCATTGAACTTCAGATTTTCCTGTCTCAGCCTCCTGAGCCACTGGGATTACAGTGTGTACCACCATGCCTGGCTCAAGTGTGTTTTATAGAAGATTTAATTGTAATGCTATTGGTTGTGGTCAGTTTTTTTAGTTTTATTTTGTCTTTATATTTTATATTATATATTCATACAGTGTCTTAAGTTTTATGTATTTATGGAGAAACACTTGCCAGTTGAGGGACATGATGACCTAAATTTAGAGATATATAGCCAAAAGACTTATCCATAATGCATTTCTTTTTTTTTTAAAATATTTTTTGTTGTAGAAAGACACAACACCTTTATTTTATTTGTTTATTTTTATGTGGTGCTGGGGATCGAACCCAGTGCCTTATGAATGCTAGGCAAGCACTCTACCACTGAACCACAACCCTGGCCCCTCCATAATGCATTTCTTATGTAATTAAAAATTAAAGTAGAAGACATGAAATATGCTCAATCTTTATTCCATTAGAGTTCTACATGAAAAATATATGACCTTTTTCTTTTTGCACAATAGATGTATATTGGTTTAGTTCTAGTTTTGAACAATTTTAGAGCACAGGGGAGAAAACTTAAGTTTATATTTTTCTGATTTCCTGTGCTTCCTTCTCCTGTGAATTCTGGGCAAGTCCTCATCTGTTTAGCTTTCTGATATAGGCCTGGCTGTGATCATGCTTCTTTGTACTTCATAGATTAAGTGCATACCATGTACAGTACCTGAAGATAAGCAGGGATCTTGAATACTCTGTGGTTTGGAGGCTAGTGTAAATATGGTTGGTTTTCCTCATCAGATTTTAGAACTAAAACATTCCTTTTTCTGTAATTAATTGCTTCTTTGTAAGAAATGTTTATGAATTTGTAAGATAAACTCATGATTTTTTTTTTTTTTTTTGGCACTGGGGATTAAGCTCATGGGCACTCAACCACTGAGCCACATCCCCAACCACATTTTGTATTTTATTAGAATCTCACTGAGTTGTGCCTCACTGTTGCTGAGGCTGGCTTTGAATTCATGATCCTCCTGTCTCAGCCTCCTGAGCCTCTAGGATTATAGGCATTTAAAAAATTCTTTTTCCTTGCTACAGATTGCTATTCTTATGGATATTTTAGATTTCTTCTTTCTTAACTAATGCAACCAAACTACAAATATACTTGCAATTTCAAGTGAAATGTAGAAATCTAGAGTAGAACTCTTTTATATTAGAAGATATGCTAGCTATATTTATTTTAAAAAGTGAAATAATTGACATTATTTTTTAATTTTACATTGTAATAAAATTTTCAAGTTCACATTGAAAAGTAATTACTGTGTATTGGTGCTTGTCTCCATTGCACTTCAGTGGTGCTGGTAAAAGCTAAAACTGTCTAATTTTTCAGAAGCACAGTTGTGTCTTTTAGCAAATTTGTACAAAGCAGATTATCTTAACAAATTTTGCTCAACAATTCTCACGCATTTTACAAAATGTTAACAATGTATTTTATATAAAATTTGGCTGGGAATAGTGCCCCCAATTCTGATTAAGTGAACATTTTTCTTATTATTTTTACCACCATAACTTGAAATAAGGCAATGTAAAATGAGATTAAGATTTAAACCTCCCTGTCTTTTTTTTTGGTAAATCATGAGGTCATTTTGTAGAATTCAGGTTATTTTATTTGTTTAATGATGTTAATACTTCTTCCATAAGCCTGAATTTGTTGGTTTGAATGATGTTTAATAGAATGAGGATACCTGTTTAAGCATGTTTGAACTATTTTTTTTCTTGGCAGTTCTTTTTACCCAGCTTTTTGAAATGAAAGAAATTATGTAAGGTAATACTGATAGTCCATATCTCAAAAGAAAGTCATTTAGAAATCTTCTAGGAAATGTTCACAAAGGTAATAATTTCCCAGATTATCCATAATAGAATGAAAGCCTTTAATAGCCATTATAGTCATTGCTAATTATTTCCCCACTTTAGAGATAACAACCAATATCCAATTTATAATAGCTCTGGCTGAAAGAATGAAAATTATTTTTAAAAATTTAGGGCTGGGGTTGTAGCTCAGTGGTAGAGCACTTGCCTAGCATTTGTGAGGTACTGGGTTTGATCCTCAGCACCACATATAAATAAATAAGTACAAATAAACATCAATCAACAACTAAAGAGTTTTTTAAAAAATCTATTATTTGTCAAAATACACCCAGAAAATAAGAGAGCTTTACTAAGGATCTTTGGGTGTTTAAATTCTTCAGTAGCAATGGTGGTATACTAATCTATATAGAAGTTAATTTGAGAAATTACATTACATTATAGTGAATCATTTTTGGATTTTATATCAGAAATGAGCTCGTTGATTCTTGTCATTCTGTGGTTTGTATTGCAAGGTACAGAGCTTTAAAGCTAAAAACACCATGAAAAATTCTCCATGAGTCATTCTGTCAGCTGTAGCTTCTGCTTTACAGTCCATTTGGTATAGCTAATGTTTTATTGGCAGCTCTCCTAACCAGTTTTTGCTCTCTGGATCTATATGCTAATAATAAAGTATCTCGGTAATATGGACAGTTCTTCCCTTTCTCCTTCTCCTCCTTCTGTCACCAACCTCCTTCCTCCTCCTCCCTGCCCCCTCCTCCTTCCTTTCTTTTTTTTGTCGGTTCCATAACCTTAGCTCTGTTGATGACTCTAGGCTGGACAGACAAGTTATAAAATGTTGGTGGTGAAAGTATGAACTATATTTTTTTGCTCTCGGGCATGGGTGGTGGTCATCTACTACTTTTCATTCTGTGATCTTATTGTCCATAGATCTAAAGATTGAATTAACAGTTCAGCTACTGTTGGCACTATGTGCTAAATACTGTACTTTTTATGTTTTGCAGACAAATGCTCTTTTAGCTGTTATTTTGTTAAAAATGACATAATACTAGATCAAACTGGTTCAGATTCTAATTTAGTTCCAAATTTGAAGTATTATACTTTAGGCTGTTTAAATTATTTTATAGATAAAGATCCAACCTGTGGAATGTCTTAATATTCAGTCTTGCTATTTTAAAGGCAGTGAGGATATAAAGGACTTCTTTGCTAATAAATGGTGGGTATGGTCAACACAGTTTCACTAGTTTGAAAGAAAAAAAAAAATCACTGATGCTACCTGCCAGGAAAATTAAAGTTTAGATTTTAACCTGATCTTTTTCTTTTTTAAAACTCTATGGCAGGTGAGAAGTTTATTAACTTGAGTATTGATGTAAATTTTATGTACTATGACTTGGTGAGTTAAATCTATGGTTTTCATCACTGGCTTTGAATTCTGCATTTCTGTACATTTTACAAATTTTTACTAAAAACCTATTCTGAGTATTAAATTGAGTTTTCTATTTCACTTGAATTCAAGCCACTAATGTTCAGATTTTATTTCTGTTCTTCCTAATAGCTAATAATTAAGTGGCATGTTATGCTAGGCATTGTTTTTCATTTTCTAATTTAATCCTCAAAACAAATTTGTGAGGTAAGTACTAGTATTATCTTTGCTTTATAGGTGATGCCTAGAGAGGTTAAGCAACTTGTAATTTTAAGCTCCTATTAAACTGTGAAGCTAGAATATGAACTCAGTTGTTATTTTCTGAGGAGTTCCCTGCACCCAATTCTTGAAATTACATGGAATTTTGATTGACTAAAATAATCAATAATACTTTATTCTAATCCCATCCTGCCCATTTCTGACTTCTGCACTGATATGTATCAACATTTTTATGAGGGCTGAATGTCAGAATTAACTTATTATCTAATTTGAAGTTTTTCGTTAGCTTAATTGTTATTTACTGTGCAGTTTTTCTGTCTAGTAATTCTCCTCACTGGATTGGATTCCAATAAAATGGTGTTGTATTTCATGGATCTGAAGGTATAGTACCCTGCCTTCCTACCGCCAAACACACATACACACATTATAACATGCTCAAATTGGGATGTATGTTACAGTGGAATTCTTAATAATTCTAAATTATTCTAACATTATTTGGCTGCTAATAATCTTGGCAACTATTCAGTGTAGATAAAATTTCCTTAATTATGTCTCCCTCATTTCAGTCATCTCTTATTTAGAAGAACCCTCTATATTCCCAAATTTTCTATTAAAACTAAAAATATGGAGAAAAATTTCTAATCCCTTGGAGGAAAGAGAAGGACAAAAATTGGAGTGTGATGTCCTCATTCTTATGTGGTTTCACAGCACTTTTTACTGGAGTATTGTCAAGGCTAGTTCTTTATTCATTAAAACGTATGATTTCTTATAAACAGTTTATTACAATATGTGACAACACAGAAACTTGGTGACCCTTTGAAATTTCTTTTTAATCCAAAGGGAAAATTCTGTTTAATAATCTTTAATCTTAAAGGAATATGCCAATTATAAATGCCCCCCTCCATCCCATACACATGTACAAGCTTTTCTTTCCTATTCATTTTTTACTGGATATTTAATTAACAATCACATTCTCCTCTACACTGAAATAACATATTAGGAGGGGGTGAAGGAAGACCTCTAATATATTGCTGCCTTGAACTTTAATATTAGAGCTCAGAGCTAGGAAAGGGCATTCTGAATCTAGTAAAGGAATGTATTCTAAACATTTAAGACGCTTGTTTGGGGGCTGGGGATGTGGCTCAAGCGGTAGCGCGCTTGCCTGGCGTGCCTGCGGCCCGGGTTCGATCCTCAGCACCACATACAAACAAAGATGTTGTGTCCGCCGAAAACTAAAAAATAAATATTAAAATTCTCTCTCTCTCTCTCTCTCTCTCTCTCTCTTAAAAAAAAAAAGACGCTTGTTTGGGATTTCTGGGATTCAACTATGCTTTAAATAGGAAAATAAAAGTAAGGGCATCTAGTCTGATCTCAGTGACTCAAATTCCTGATAATCCTTTCCATTTTTTTCATCATGATTCTTAATACTGGTATTTTGACTTTGATATACAGAAAAATGCATAACATATATGAGATGTTCATTATTTGCTTATGTACCTAACCTAGTATTTTCCTTTTTTTTATTTTATTGGTTCCTTTTAGTTATACATACAGTAGAATTTATTTTGATATAATTATACAAGCATGGAATATATCTCATTCTATTTAGGACCCCATTCTTATAGTTGTACACTATGGAGGGATTGACTATTGTGTATTCATATATGAACATAGGAAAATTATTTCCAATTCATTCCTCTTTCTTTCCTTTTCCTTTCCCCTTCCTTCTCTGTATTCCCCTTTGTCTAATCTACTGAGTATCTATTTGAAAGCCAGACAGGTTTCACTAGGCACCTCTAATGTTATGTTACCATTCAAATACAGCTGTTCCATGCAAACATATAAACAAAGGAGATTTTATGATTAGACTATGTGGTGGACAGAGACTTGAGAATATAGGATTTTGTTCTCCAAAATTTGTATCATATGAGGCTAATGTTGAACAGGGCCACTTTTTAGCTTTCTGATCTGCCTCTCTGTGGCATTTGTTAGTATTTATTTTCTTCTCTCCCTTGGCTGCTTTTCTGATTGATCATCTTAAACTCTCTCATTGGCTTTCATCTCCATTCTCAATTCTGCATCTGTTAGTCATGTTATGTCCCGCCCCCGCCAAGGATTTGCACCTTGGCAATTTTCTGTGACTTGCTATTGCAGATTGCTGTGACCATCAATAGGTTGATGAATCAAATTTACAACTGTGGCCCCAGGCTTTTCTTGGGGATTATGGCTTCCTACTTCTGGCTCTCTGATTATATCTCTGTCTTAGTATTCAGAAGCTGGTAGAAATTTTACAAAACTATAGGATTATCTCAATTTTCTTATCACAAATAGAAAGATAATAAAATAGGCTGTTGACAGTGTTATTTATGGTGTATATGCATATGTTTGTATATTTATGTATATATTTGCATATTGTATGTGCATATTTGGTTTTGCATATACTTTGAAGTGGAATTCAGAAAAATATTGATTTAAAAATTTTTTATTTGAAAAATTATTTTTTATTTGTCTTTTATGGATGTAGTAAGTCCATTACGATAAGCAAGTTTTACTGTGATGGTTTTTGTGCTTTATCTTTTTGTTTTGTTGTCTCTTTACACTCCTTTTCCATTCTCCTGTAAGGGAAAATATTTCAGGAAACTGGGTTACTGTCAGTAATCTGGGAACTTCCAGGATTCTTTGCCAGTCCCCCTAGATGTTGTAGATCCTGACGCAAGTAGCATTGTTTTAGGGAAGGAGTTTTTATAATGCTGTAAGGCAGAGTGGTTAGCTAAGGTTGATAACTGCAAGTGTGTTATCCTTTGCAGATCAGTTGGAAATCCTTTTCTGCCAATTTGTATACATATCTATAAATTAAAAAACATGTTTCCATTCCTTCCCACATCCTCCCAGCAAGCATATTTGGACTACATAGGAACTCCTGCTTCTGAAGATTTGGTTGTCTTTTATAATTGGTATAGTCCCTAGAGTGGCATCCTCTTTCTTGTCCCAGAAACTCCCTTCCTTGTTACTGCTAAATTCATTGTGTGTTCACATGCCATCACTTATTAGGGAAATTTTTAGATTTGTTGTCTTTTTCTGTGGACACTTTGTGTGTGTGTGTGTGTGTGTGTAGGGGGGGTTGGTGCTGGAGATTGAACCCAGGGCTTTGTGCATGCGAGGCAGGCACTCTACCAACTGAGCTACATCCCCAGCCCACTGTGGACACTTTTGACTTAAATAGTAGTTAAAGGGAATTGTAACTAAATTTGTCTTTCAAGGTTTTTTTTTTTTTTTTTTTAAACAAAACAAAACAAAACAACCTCCATCCAAATAAAAATATAGTCATCCAAGTATCATTGCTTTATGTTTGTTACTATCTTTTATTAATAGCCTTTTAAAAAACTCTACTTTTACTGATGTTCTTAGTAAAGCACTCACTGTTCTTACTACCTAAATAATCTTTATAAAAAATATCATAGGTTGAAATAATGGGAAGATATTTGACTTAGTGTTTATGTGTAGCATCAAATGCTTATCAAGAAGTCTCTTAATATTTCTTTAAAAGGAAGACAACCAGGAGGAAATGCTTTGGTTCTTGCAGTTTACAGAATCTTCAGAAAAACAAATAAAACAAAAAAGTATCCTTTGCATTCTACTTTTGAAACTTAAAAAAAAATTATGTATGTATGTATGTATACATGCATGCATGTAGTACTAGGAATCAAACCTAGGGCCTTACACATGCTAGGCAAACACTCTACCACCAAGCTACATTCTTAGCCCTTCTTATTTTATTTGGAGACAGGGTCTTTCAAAGTTGCCCAGGCTGGCCTTGAACTTGTGATTTTCCTGTCTTAGCCTTCTGAGTAGCTGGGATTATAGGCATGTGCTACCATGCCTGACTAGAATGTATTGTTAATAGCTAACAGTACTACCTGGGTAATTTTACAAAAAAAAAAAAAAAGAATTCTCTAAGTAAAGCTAAACATAAATAACTGAGGATCATGATTTTTGTTGTTGTTGTTGTTGTTTATACCAGTGATTGAACCCAGGGCCTTGCACATGCTAGGCAAGCTCTCTACTACTGAGCTCCATCCCAGCTTTTTAAAAATTTTATTTTGATACAGGGTCTCTGAATTGCCAGACAGCCCTGAACTTAAAACCTTCCTGTCTTAGCCTCCCAAATAGCTGGATTATAGGTGTGTACCACCATGCCCAAATTCTATGATTTGATCTTAATCAAAGGGTAAATACAGATCCATAGTGCAATAATCAGCATCCAGATATTTTGGGAAGTGGGAGGTTTCCTTGGATTTTTTTTTTAAAAAGTTATTCTCAGGGACAACTGGTAGTTAATGCACTTATACTTTAAGATTAAACAGATTAGGGGCTGAGGTTGTGGCTTAGCGGTACAGTGCTTGCCTAGCATGCACCAGGCACTGGATTGGATCCTCAGCACCATATAAATGTAAAAGAAAGATATTGTGTCCACCTAAAACCAAAATATAAATATTTAGGAAAAAAGGTTTAAAAAATTAAAGATATTTTTAAAAATTGTGTCTCACCTCTTATTCTACCTGTTTGTTGAATCTTTCTTTAGGAAAGCTAACATAAGATTTAAAATCTTTATTCTGGTTTAGTATAATTAATAAATTTAATAACAGAATCCTACCAGCGAAGTAATTACAGACATCCTTTTTTTTTTTCCCCTCTCTTATAGGTTTCCCCTCAAAAAACCTATAAGGTAAGTTGTTCATTTGCACTTCATTCTAAAATTTAGGTTAAATTTTAATTGAAAGCATTCCTTTGGAATTACAGGGATTTTTATGGGTTTTGAGAATGTGTATTTAAGTAATAAAGAATTTCATAATGCTTCACAAATTTAAAATGTAACAGGTGTTGTGTATTTTTTCTGGAACAGCATTGTTTTGATAATATTTTCAGTGTTTTTAATACAAGCATTTAAAAAGTTTGTTCAAATTGATATTTAAGGTCACTCCCTATGAAGAGATTTAATTTTAAAATCTGCTTGTGACTGTTTTGAATTGTGAGTTGTTTGTAAGGTGAAAATGGATTGCTAGCTACCTTTAATGAACTTTTTGTACTAGTTTAGTCTTAATTAATTCAAGACAATAAATAAAAACATCCAAAATGTTCAGATTTGTGTCTATATATTTATTAATTTCCTGGGGAAGAGATATCTCTTTTCTTTCTCATCTTAATTATTATAATAAATATTATTTTAAATGTAATATGTTATTCCCAATTATTACAGTATGTTTATCATTTTTACTGACTGAATTTTCCAGGATAACAGTGCAATTAATTAATAGTATATATGTCATGTATATACACACACACATATATATGTATATATATGTGCCATAGTAGTATATGTGTCATAGTTAGGGTCTTATTTGTTGTCTAGCCATTATCTGATCAGTATAATTGATTAGGCCTTAGAAAAAATAATAATTTTGGTGTCATCTTCTGCCTGAAGATGGTTGGCTAAGATTTCTGTGGCTAAAACTATGTAGGCAGGCTTAAAGTGAGGCTTGCCTAAGTTTGGTTTGTTTTTATTAACTGTTCTCATGCATGCTGTATTTATACGGTGATTTTGAACTTGACTATAGTGTGTGTGCATGTGCATGCACATATATATACATATAGATGTATATATTGGGTTAAGGAATGTGTTTATTCCATTTAGGCTCCATTTTCTTATCCATTAAATGGAAATGATAGTGATTAACCTGTGAAAACCACAAAAAACTGTAAGCAATTATTTCTAAAAATAAAATAAGACTTCAGTAATGAATACTATTTTTATTATTTGAAAGCACTTTTATAACAAGTAAATAGACTATGTATTAAACATAGTATAGATTGGATTTTAAAACCTTTTGAAAAATATAAACTAGAGAGGCTTATGAAGCTGTATAAGGTAAACTAGTTTTCCGAGTTTCCTTTGTAAAATATGCTTTTGGGATTTTTAAAGTTAAGTTTTTATTCTAATGCTTTACTTCTTGTAAGTATTTGGTTGCTTTGATTTAATTTAGGCATGGAAGTATTTTGAACCGAGAGTCACCAACAGATAAGAAGCAGAAAGTTGAACGCAGTGCATCACATGACTTTGACCCCACAGGTAAAAACACTAGTTGGGAATATTGAGAATAGTGAATATGAGAATAATACTGTTTAAGTTACCTGAACTCCTCAGGAGTATTTGTTTGATCTGCTAGTACTCTCTGTATACTCCTGTTATACAATATCAGATCTTTGCATTCAATAGGAATGCCTGCATTTTTGACTTTTAACACTATAGATTCCACTATGGAAACATTATTATAGAGTATATTTTTAAAAATGATGAAAAGAAATGGGTATATCATAATTGAAGATTTGAGTCACACCAAGGACTTTTGTTGAGATGAATCATGGGGTGTAGGGATGTAACTCAGGAATAGAGTGCTAGCCTAGCATATCTAAGGCCCTGGGTTTGATCCCTAATACCACCACCACCACAAAAACAAAACCACAACAAAACAACAACAAAAAAAAACCCCAGAACACACACACACACACACACACACACATGAATTATGGTATGAATGGTAGTATGTCATAAAATCAAGGTTATAACAACTACAAACTTTTGGAGTAATTTAAAAATTCATATATGATCATAGGGAATGTGAGTATTAGAGAAAATGCAATTTTATAAATTTAATGATTATCTTTTTAGGGTAAACAAATGATCAAATATCCCTTTTCTTCAGTCAGAAATTATTATTACCTCAGGGAGCTGTCTTTCAGCCTCTGTAGTGTTAATCTTTCCTAGAATTTTCATGTTAGCATACTTTGTATTCTTAATGCTGTTCATATAGATTGAATTCCTTTTATAAAATATAGGCTTTTCTTTTTGCTTCCTCCTTGTAAACTCAGTATTTAATTTATAAAAATTGCTTAATAGTTTTGCTTTTGTCATTTGAAATTGAAACATGTTCTTTGATCACATAGTGTTTTATTTAGTTTTACAAAAGATAAAGCAAGTAATCTCAGATAAATAAATATAGTGTCTTAAGATATCTTTACTTAGAAATGTAATTTTAAATATTTAACAGTGATATGTTTTGTATATGATTAAAATGTTTCATACTTTTAGTATATGTGCCTCTTTTATTTTGAAAACATATTGTAAATATTATCTAGGAAAACTACGAAGTGGATAGCTAATAATTTACCTTCATATTGGATAGTAGGTAAAAGGTAATTTCAGTCATTGATTTAGGAGTTTTGGGAAGTAGGAATAATAATGTCAGCTATGGATCTCCATAAAGAGAGAATTCTCTGACACCTAATTTTGAAGTCATGGGGTTCAGAACCTTTCACTGATATGAGTAGTTACAATTGTCTTGCTAATAAGTCATAAGTTTCTGCCCTATATTCATTAAAATATTATAGTCTTTTTAAATTTGTTCTGTATTCCTCTGTGATATCCTCATCTCCAAAGACAGATTTAACAAAGAAGTATGTTACTTTGTAATGAGATTATTATAGCTTTTAGTGCTTTTGGCATCTCTCCCAGTTACAGATGATGTATTTTGTGGACTATTTATGTGTTGTTTTGTTTGACTGTAGTTTTATTGCACTGTCATTTCTTTGATAAATCTTTAAATATGTCATTACCTGTGCTATTCATGACTGTTCTAAATGCTATCATCTGTGATGTTCATACTTTGTTTGCACGATTTAACTTGATCATGATTCATTCTTTTTTCCCCATGAATTTTTCCCCTTACGTTGGTCTCCATATTTTCTATATCTCTCCTTTTCTCCCGCTCTTGTGCAGATAGTTCCTCCAAGAAGACAAAGTCTAGTTCAGAGGAGAGTAGATCCGAGATATATGGTAAGCTAATGTAGCTAATTCAGCCTTGCACCTTTGGAGCTTGCTTCATGCTGTTTCATTTTGTTTTTTGTAACTGCATCCTTTCTTGTGTTTGCTCTGCATGGCATGATCTACTGCAGGGAAAGGGAGCCTGGGGTTCTAATGTGGCTGTGATGTGGAAGCCTAAGATTGCTAGAAACTAACATTGAAGATTAAGAATAGGCCACATTACCCATCTTGCCTTTCATCCTGTATATTTTAGGAAAGTGATTGTCTCTAATATGTTTGGGTCTGGTTCCTCCAAATAACGTGGACTGGCTTTGAATTCTTGGCATCTTCTTCCTATGTCTTGTTTGCTATTTGGATTATGTAGAGTTTAAGCAGTTAATGTTAAATATTTTCCTCTAAGTGTATTACTATATTAGCAGATCTGTGGAATGTTTATTTTTAATTGCTTCATCACCTGGAAGAATCATTCTTATGGAATGTATCCATAATAGCAAAAATATAGAAGTATTTTATTTTGGTCCTTGAAGAATTTGTGCCTTTCCGAAATTTCCCTGAAGCTTATTCTGAATGTGGAAATTTCAAAATGATAACTTGAAAATAATCTTCATAAAGAATAAGCTTAACCTTAATGGTCAGCTCTTTTGTAATAGATGATGAAAACATTAATATTTTAAACCGTATCCTATCTTTCAGAGATTAAAAAAAACATATTTGTAGAAATTTCCTTTTCCTTTGCAGTTTTACCTGCTTACTTCTCTTATTTTGGCACCTAATAAGTTTTTCGAGAAAAGTGAATAGGAGAGGCATTACCTGGAAGTAAGACTTTTAAAGTATTCTCTGAAAAAATAACATACTTCTTTTTAGGAAAATTTCAAATTCAGCCTCAAGAAAATAAAAACCCAAATCTTTTGTAATAGAGTTGATCAAATGAAAGTTTACCTAGATGTAGGTGTTTCCTAGTTTGAAGTATATGAGAGGAAAACATATGCAACTGCCCCTTCCTCTTTTAAAACATCTTCCTACAATTGAGCCCATAATATCTGATACTGTTTAATATTATGAAGGCTCAGTGTTTGGTTCTAAATTAGTTAATGATATCTACATTAGATATATAAGCCGTAGTTTTTTACTTGACTTTTTCTGTGTAGTTTGACAGACAACGTATAGAAGGCCTTGTGGCATGTAAATTTTATGTGCTTTCTTTTCCTCCAAAGTATGGCTTCCAATGAATAAGAAATATAACTTCCCAATTCCTGTACCCTCTCTTTCTGTTATATGTAAATAGCTTCCTATGGTTTAGTCTGTCCTTGGAAACATCAACACTGTTCTGATAGTTCCAGTCTTTCATAGTAGCCTTTGTAGTATGTTTCATCTTCCTCACCATTTTCCTAGATATGTGGTTTGTATGTAGTTACTTGTTGTTTGCTTTGGATGAGGGCAAAAATTTAGGAATCTATGACAAGAAATATTATACTAATATTTTCCTTACCAGTGATAGGAATATTACACTAGTTTAGACACGCTGTTAGCTTGGTAATGATAGAAGCATTTTAAGTGGTAGTTGGGAAGTGAGGTGTGGCTCCGTAAGAACCCTTGAAATACCTTTTTTGGAAGGAACTGAGCCACTGGTCCTCAAAAAAGCATTCCTCAGAGCGACGAATTGATTAGAGTTAGTGAGTTAGCGTGCTAATGTAACTCTTTCACATTACAAATGTTTTATCAACTGTATGGATAGACTTATGTAGACGGTATGCAGTTAGTGTGGGTAGAAAAGATACTCAAAGGTGTCATGGAAAGACTGGAAATGTGACAATATGTCTGAGAAGAGTCATAGCTACTGGGGGACTTTCTGCTTTAGTGTATGGTCTTATTTCAAGCCTACTTCAGACTTTTGAGGAATAAACAGTACAGTCTGAGTAATCCCTTATCTGAAATACTAGAGACCAGAAGTGTTTCAGATTTCTAAAGTTTTTGGATTTTGGAATATGAGGATATACGTAACTCATTATCTTGGGCTTGGGACCTAAGTCTAAACATGAAATTCACTTATGTTTCATATATGCCTATATACATAGCCTGAAGATAATTTTATATAATATTTTAAATAATTTTGATTGTTTTGACTGAGACTTATCATATGAGGTCAAGTGTGCAGCTTCCCACTTCCAGTTTCTTGTTCAAGAGGTTTAAGATTTAGAAACATTTTGTATTTCAGGTTTTTGGATTAGGATTATCAACCTGAACTTTAAATATCTTGGTTTGGGTACTTCATAGTTTATGTATTTTTAAAAAATGCATATATTTTTCTTAATCAGACTTCTCACATCTTTCAAAAGAAAAGTTCTTGTTTGATTTTTGCTCCCATCAAGTTGTTCCTCTTTTTTTAGTGTTTTTTTAAATATATTTTTTAATTGTAGATGGACACAATACCTTTATTTTATTTATTTATTTTATAAATAAATAAATAAATAAATATTTGGTGTTGAAGATAGAACCCAGGGCCTCGCACATGCAAGGCAAGCGCTCTGCCGCTGAGTCACAACCCTTGTCCTTCTTCAGCCTTTTTAAAAAAAAATATATATATATTTTTTAGTTATAGTTGAAATAATATCTTTATTTATTTATTTATTTTTATGTGGTGCTGAGGATTGAACCCAGCACCTCACATGTGCCAGGCGAGCACTTTACCGCTGAGCCCCAGCCCCAGCCCCCTTCAGCCTTTTGAAGAGTGTTCTACATGAACCTTCTGTGTCCTTATAATTCTTTCATTTCTTAACCTCTTATAAACTGACTTCTGAACTCATGCTATCTGAACTATGAACCAAGACATCCTGCTTGAAAAATCCATTAGCTTTTTCTTGGTTCTTACCTTCCTTCTGAACCATTTGGCAATGCAGTTACTTTTCCTTGTTTTCTATATTTCATCAATTTGGCTTTTTTTTTTTAATCTTTGTAATTGTCTTGTCTTTGTGTACTGATTGCTTTTTACTTCTTGTCTTATACTGTTTCTGTTCCTAATCTTTCTTCTAGCTGCCAGTCACGTTTTAATTGTTTGTGGTATACTTTCACTCTAAGTCACCCTCAAATTCAGAATGACCAGAGATCAATCTTCCTCTTGATTTACCTAATTCTTTCAATGACACTATAGTTCTTCCATTTACTTCCTCTTATTTCCTTATAGTCATCTTTTACTTCTCATTGTTTTTCAACTGTTTTCTCCTGTTTTTCAACTATTTGCCAGGCCACCTTGTTTTATACCATCTCAGTGTTTTTTATCCCTCACTCTGATTCCATCCCCACTGCCTTGTTTAGTTTTGCATGCCATGAGACTTTTTTAATAGGTTCATAACTTTGTTTAACTTCAGTTTCACATTTATTCACTTCCTTGTCTTTATTTTTCTATATTCTGCCTTGACTCATGAGATTAATATTATTAAAATAAGTATTTGGTCATTTACTTGTTAATAAAGTACAAATAGTTATTAAGATATGTAATAATTTGTTTCTAAATTATTACTTAATCTACTAGTATTCACCTAAAGGTACCAGACGCTCTTCCAAATTTTGCATTCTTCAACTATATCTTGATATTATACCTTTGCTCAGTTCATATACTGTTGTCTTGAATGATTGGTTTATGTCCTGTAATTTAGAATCCCATCCATCCTTTAAGGCTCAGTTCAAATACTGATACATAATTATAGTTAAATAGGAGGAATAAGTTTAACAGATCTATTGTTCCTTGTGATTAGTGACAATATGTTATATTCTTGAAAAATGCCGAGAGAGTGGATGTGGAGTGTTCTTACAGAAAATGATAACTATATGATTTAATACATTTGCTAATTAGTTAAATATTTACAAACTGTAGAATAGTTAAATCTAAAATTTTTATTATACACTATAAACACATACAATTTTATCTGTCAATTAAAAAATACTGTCTTTTCACAGGGCTTTTCCGAGGCTGCTCAGCTAATTTTGTTGTTTCTGAATTTAACATCCAGCTTTGTGTCTGGTTATTTGCATCTATATTTATATTTGCACCCTCTATGGTACCTGGCTCTTTGGAGAGGTACCTTTTTCTCAATTTTATTGTTTCAAACCCATTACCCTATTACCTTCCTTTTTTTAAAAAAAATTATATATTCTAATTTGTTAGACATGACAGCAGAATGCATTTCAATTCATAATATAGATATAGAGCACAATTTTTCATTACTCTGATTGTACACAAAGTAGAGTCATACCACTTGTGTCTTCATACATGTACTTAGGATAATGATGTCCATCTCATTTCACTGTCTTTCTTACCCCTATCCCCCTCCCTTCCCTCCTTCCCTTTGCCCTATATAAAGTTCCTCCGTTTCTCCCATGTTCCCCCCACCCCACTCCCATTATGGATCAGCATCCACATATCAGAGAAAACATTCGGCCTTTGGGTTTTTGGAATTGGCTTACTTCACTTTTAGCATCATGTTCTCCAACTCCATCCATTTACCTGAAAATGCCATGATTTTATTCTCTTTTAATGCTGAGTAATGTTCCAGTGGATATATATACACCACAGTTTCTTTATCTATTGAAGAGCATCTAGGTTGGTTCCACAATTTAGCTATTGTGAATTGTACTGTGGAGAGTTACTTTCTTAAGTGTGTTTCAAGTGAATGATTGCTGAATTTGAAATCAAGTATTTTAGTATACAGAAGTGATAGAATAACATCTTGGCCCATCTTAATTGGCTCTTTCTTCCCTTCTGAAAAAGTATAAAGTAGATGTACAAGTAACTTAGAAAAGAGACTTATAACTGGGTGTGGTGGTACATGCCTGTAATCCCAGTGACTCCAGAGGCTGAGACCAGAGAATCACAAGTTTAAGACTAGCCTCACACTTTAGTGAGACTCTTGTCTCAGGTATAAAAAGGGCTGCGGATGTAGCTCAGCAGTAGAGTGCACCGAGGTTCATTTCCCAGTAGGGCCCCCCCCCCAAAAAAAAAATAAAAGAAAAGCAACTTGTTTCTGATAGTGGTCTAAAAGAATGAAATCAGTATACTTGGAACTTGAGGCTCCTCTTTCTGGCAGCATTGTGCATTTAGAATGCAGAGGCTTCTTAATCAAAGGATTATCTGAGGACTTACTCATAAAACATGTATGTCTGGCAGCAGTTTAAAAATGAGCTGTTTTTATTAGGTTGCACATGGTTTTTCTTCACACCCTTCCCCGAAGCTAATTCTTAAGAAGTGAGACTTAAAGAAGTTTGGTCATGTAATAAAAGAAAAGGCGAAGAAAAACTAAAAATGTGTGCTCTCTAAGGCGAAAGTAGCATAAGGAGATTTAGCATGTTGCCTTACATATTTAACACTCCATTTTCATTAATTTACTATCTGGCACTGTAGCTCTGACCTTTTTAAAAAATATAGTGAAATATGACAATACTGTCTCTCTCTCTCTCTCTCTCTCTCTCTCTCTTTTTTTTTTTTTTTTTTTTTTTTTTTGCGGTGCTGGGGATTGAACCAAGGACCTTGTGCATGTGAGGCAAGCACTCTACTGACTGAGCTACATGCCCAGCCCCTCAAATTTTTCAGAATACGTATTTTCACTTTTTCTTCTTCACTCCAAAGCATTACAAAGATTTACTTTTTTTTCACCTTCAAAATATTATCACTGAAAATTACCTATTGAGCAACAAATAGTCTTTTTGTGTTGGTTTCATATGCCACGTTATTTGTAACAAAAAAGTCCTTTGTTATGAAAGGGGAATAAAATTTAGGAAGGAATAATTTATGTAAATTTAGCAGAATATTTTTATTTCACTGAGAATAAGCATGATATCAGTTTATTGGCTTCCAGGGGGAAATATCAAGGCAGGAAATTTAAAAAAATTAAGTAGAGGGGTTAGTTTGGGGTAGATTGGGGATCAAATTGTTTTTGTTGGAATTTTGCCAGACCAGAGATTAATTAGTGTCCTTACAGAATTATTTATTTACTTTGCATGGTCTTTAGGACTCTGATTTTCTTATTTAAAAATAATTGGGTATGATTTATTTCAAATTTCTTTTATGTAAAATAAATTCAGATTTATTTAGTGATGCTTTATTGAACACCTATTATATGCCAAGCACTGTGCTAAAGAATAGAAAAACAACTAATAGGAGTCTATACTTGCTTTCTACACATTCATAGGCTAGTAGAAAAGAAAGCTTTGCAATACCTTTTGATAAATGCATTTAGAGATACACTTACTCACCAATACCACATATATACTTAAAAAATAAATATCTGTGAACAGTCTTCATGTGACACCAAGAACCATGGGGGTGAAAAAATATTACTTTGATAAGAGTTTCAAGGAAGTTGAAGCCTTTTTACTGTCTTCTTCTTAAACATACTCTGTCTCTATATAAAGTGCTGGGATACAGCTTACATCCAAGTGTTTGTGTGATTTTGTAAAACTCATTCAGAGATGTACATATTTGTATGATAGTTAGATTGATAAACTTTATCATAGTGAGGGATTTAGCAACAAAACAAAACCATGGCCTTCAACCAGAAAAAGTAAAATTGATAAATGTTAGTTTGGGGATTTTTTAATTCATGAAATTCAAAATGTCTGTTTTGGTGTTAGATTCCACCTTTCTCTTACTCTTCTTTTTATAACATATAGGGCCTCTTGTCTGTACCATAATCTGATTCTTAGTTAGATATTCATTGTTTGTTTCCCGACTAAAAATGTAAGTTCTTTGAGAGCAAAGACTTCTAGTAGTTTTCTGTTTGTTTTTATCTTTACAGCACCTGCAGACTGCAGTGTTAACTAACTAGTAGATGAATACTCAAACAAATTTGCTAAAACAAAAGTAGGTTTTTTGGTCAAGGACTTTGCTATAATGTAATAATTTAGTCAGTGTTGATGATTTCATTCTTACAGAAGGTGGAATTTCCCCTGAAGTGGGTCAGAATAGCTTCTGTTCTACAAGTAGATCATGTATCTCTAGAACAAAGAAAAAAATTTGATTTGATTGTGAGTGGGAGGTAACATCATAGAAGAGAGCATTTGAGATTGGATTTCTGAATTATGACTTAGTTTTCCCTTTATTATGACATAAATCTAAATTTATGCAGATGGCACAGATTAACAAGGCAATAGGGTATTATAATAATTATTATTAGTAATAATAATAATATAATAATTAATTTGAATTCATAGATTCTGAACTGATTACATGTTTAAAATGTAAAGTACATTCTTTTTGTGGAGGTCTAGTAATTCTTATGTGTTGAAGTACACTAGAGTCTCAGATTAGCAAGTAGACTTAGAAGAACAAAAGTGAATCATATTTTGGGGATGTAGAGAAGAGAAAGATGAATAGATGTGTGCTTAGCTTTTTTCCCTTTTACTCTTTATCCCTTGTACCTCATTATCTCCTTGATACAGAATTAAGAGAGAAGTTTATCAGGCTGGAACTATTATGAATTGGAAAAAGCAAATTTACAGTATTCTGTAAATAATGTATGCAGTAATCCTAATATATTAACCCGTAGCAGCCTCTTAGGACCCTAGACATATTTGTAAAAGTAATTATGATTTTTTTTCTTTTTAATCACTTCCCTCTCTGGACTTCCACTCATCTCTAGACTCCTCTACTTTTCTGAATTTCATTAGCAATTTTTAAAAAATTTCTTCTGTGCCAGAATACATGCCAATTTCTGAACTAAAATAGTGAACAAGATATAGCACTCTGCACTTTTGAAGCATATAATAATGAGGGAATAAAACCAAATACCATCAATGTTCATTGATGGTGACATGATGTGATAGGAGTAAATAGAGGTGCAGGGGGAGTTTACATGAGGATATTTAGGTAAAGTTTTTTGGTTTTGTTTTTCTCCTGGCTGTACTAGGGATTGAACCCAGAGCCCCGTGCATGCTAGATAAATGCCTTGTACTGAGCTACATCTTCAGCCCTAGGAGAAGCTTTTAAGAGGATACGATTTGTTTCTTGACTTTTTGCTGTCCTTCATCTTCTAGAGAAGATAAAAGAAGCCTTGCTCTTGACAATTTCCCTTCTCTCTTTCTTCCCCATCCAAAACATGAATGAGGATTGATTGTCCTGAGAATCATTTGCATTAATGATTAGAGTATATTAATGTAAAAGTATTCGTATTTGGTTTTTAATGGTGACATGGATAGATGGGTAATACATTTTTGTTTTTTGAACTGGTAGCTTTCTCACTGAGCTAAATCCCCAGCCCTTTTTATTTTGAGTTAGGGTTTCCCTTAGTTGCTTAGGGCCTTACTAGGTTGCTGTGGCTGGCCTTGAACTTGTGACCTTCCTGTCTCAGCCTCCTGAGCCTTTGGGATTATAGGAGTACCCACTGCACTCAGCTAGATGGTTAATATATTTCCGAGCAGCAAACTCCAAGGGCAATGTCCCTAATCATAACAATATAAGAGCTAACATTTCTGAACCCTTTCTGTTTGTGAGGCATTGAGCTAAGTACTTTATATATGTTATATTAACTTTATATAGTTTATACCCTTCTGATTTGTGGTTTTTCTGATTACTTGAAGGAGGCCATTGAACAGATGAAAGAGTTTGAATTCTTATAGTCTATTTCTCTTCACCCTCATTACAATTTACTGTTTTGTGGGAGTGGTGAATTTGTGAAAACAAATACTGCTTAGTACTTAGTAATCTCTAGAGTGATGGCTAACAAGTTGTTTAATGTTGAAAACCAGTTTTATTGAAATAAGAATGACTAATTTTAAGTGTGAGGTTTGAAGAGTTTTGACAAATGAATATACTCATGCCATACCTTAATTAAGATATAGAACATTTCCATCACCCCAGAAAGTTCCTTTGTTTCTCTTTGTAGTCATTCTCACTCCTCTCCTCCGCAATCACTATTCTGCTTTTTTGTTTCTGTACTTTAGGTTTTCCTCTTTGCATTTAAATCATATAATGTGTACCCTCTTTTGTATTTGGCTTGTTTTGATTAGTATATAATGTTTTTGTGATTCATCCATGTTTGTTGTATATGTGAGTAGTTTTTTTTTTTTTTTTCTCCTTGCTAGGTAATTTTTTAGTATGGTTAGACCTACAATATGTTTATCCATTTATCTGTTGATGGACATTTGAGACTTTTTGTGCATATGAATTTTCATTACTTGGGAATGAAATTGCTTGCTGGTTCATATGTAAATTATGTTTAACTTTATGCAAAATTTTCAAACTGTTTTCCCAAGGGTTTGTACACTCCCACCAACAATGTTGTGAGAGTTCCAGCGGCTCCATATCCTTACTAACATTTGTTATCATCAGTCTTTTTATTTTTAGCCATTCTGGTTGGTAGAAAATAATTTCGTTGTGGTTTTAATTTGCATTTTCCTGATGATGGCAGATGTTAAAGCACTTTTGCATTGTGCTTTTTGGCTGTTGGTATATCTTTCTTTGTGATATGCTTATTTAAATATTTTGCTCCTTTTAAAATTTGTCTTCCATTGTTGAACTGTAGAGTTGCTTTTTAAGATATAATCTGGATACAGGCTCTTTGTCAGATATTTGTACTATATTGTGAATATTTTTCTCCCAGTCTGTGACTTGGCTTTTCATTTTTGTATCAGTGTGCTTTTAGAGAGCAAATGTTTTTCAAAGTTTTGAGACCAGTTTACCAGATTTTTCTTTTACAGTTGGTTCCCTTTTTCTACTAAGAGATCTATGCCTATCCTTGGATCTTGAAGATTCTATGTTTTTTTCTGGAAAGTTTTAGCTTTTATGTTTAGGTTCATGGTCTGGTTTTGGTTTTGTTTTTCATGATGCTGGGGATCAAATCCAGGGACTTGCACATGCTAGGTAAGGGCTCTGCCACTGAGCTACATGCCCAGCCCTCATGATCTGTTTTAAATTAGTCTTTGTGTGGGATATGAGTTTGAGGTTCATGTTTTCTATATGGGGATCCTGTTATTACTAGTCTTTTGTACTTCATAGGCTCACATACTCATAGTGCATCATTATCAGCAAGCATATACAATGGTAAGAATATATTATTAATATATTAAACCTATCCTTTGTACATCAGATTTATTTAAAAGATTGTGGTTCTTGGTATAAAAATCTTTATTTAAAAGAAGTGTTTGTTTTTCTAATCATCTTTTTCTTTGTTATTTTATATGTTGTGTGTGTGTGTGTGTGTGTGTATTTTTCCTGTAAAACTGAAAATATACAGTCTGTCCAGTGCAGAGTTTAGGAACTTCAGATTTGATCCTTTATAAAAACAAGTAATCAGGGTTCTAGTCTGAAATGTTCCTCTTTCTTTGGTTGAGCCCTTTTTTCTCTCACCTTGCCTGCACAGTTTTAAGTAGAAGGGAACAAATTGTCCTGTAGGAGTCAGGTGAATATATGAAAAACATGAAAGGATAGGTTGGGCCCATAGGTTCGTTTTCTTTTCTGTTTTTTTTTTTTTTTGTGTGTGTGTGTGGTGCTGGAGATTGAAACCCAAGGCCTTGTGCATACTAGGAAAGTGCTGTTTTACTAGGCTGTATCCTCAGCCCTCTTTTCTGCTTTTTTTCTCCTCTTTTATTTATTTGTTTATCACAGTATGGGATATTGAACCCAGGGACACTTTGCTACTGAGTTATTATATCCCCAGCGCTTTTTAAATATTTTAATTTGAGACAGGGTCTTGCTAAGTTGCTGGAGCTGGCCTTGCACTTGTGATCCTCCGGCCTTATCTTCCCAAATATTTGGGATCACTGGTGTGTGCTACAGTGCCCAGCTTTCTTTTTGTTTTTTCTATGAGCCAGAGTTTTTCTTCCCTTGAACTCTTTCCTTCTTCAGGTATTCTGTAAGCACCCCCTTTCTTTGTTTCTATTTTCCTGAGTATATTTTATTGAGGTTAAGATTGAATTTCTCTGGAATTAGATACTCCTGGCCTCATGTCCTGTAGTCTTCAATTTTCTTAGGTGAAACACCAATTAGAGTACAGTGGTGTAGGATTTTATATTACAAATAATTAGCATATGTGTGGGTGGACTTTCCTTTTAATTGTCCCATCTCTAATACTTTCTTTTCCAGTTTATCATCACTGTTTTTAATCCTGGAACAATTCTACTTTACTTCTCTAATGAGAAGACAATATTTGTGACTCTTGTGATATTATTGTTTTATTTATGGGTTGGTGTTTTTATAATATGTGAGTTTCATGAGCTATGTACATTTCTTTAGATAGAAAACAGTTCATTACGAAAATATAATCATTACCTTTTTCTCTCTATTTTCTCTCTCTCTCTCTTTACTCTGTGGATCTTGTATAGGTCTTGTTCAGCGTTGTGTAATCATCCAGAAAGATGACAATGGATTTGGGCTGACAGTCAGTGGAGACAATCCAGTCTTCGTACAGTCTGTGAAAGAAGGCAAGGCATTTTTAAAAATAGTTCTATTATTTGGAAGCAAACAGTAAGAATAGAAAAGTTTAAATAGTGTCTGTTGCCCAGAATAGAATAATTGCAGGGATTGCAGGTCATAAGGACTATTGTACTAGATTTATCTATAGTGTTAAGGAACGAATTAACCATAGTTGAATTTCTTTATACTTCATAGAAAGAAAACAGTTCTTAGTTTTAGAAATCATGTTACTCCTTGATCATGACACTTGATGTGTCATCACTTTTAGAAGTCTGTAGAATTCATTTCTTCATAACACTAGTGATATTTTGCTAAGGATAAAGAGATGGTAATGGGCTCAAAACTATCAATTCTTTTTCCCAAATGATAATGATATCACCTTTTGCTATTACCATATATTGAATACTTCCTTTATGTGGAGGGATGTAATTCGAGGTAGGGTTTTTTTTGGGGGCGGGGGAGTGAGTGCTGGGGATCAAACCCAGGGCCTTGTGCATGCAAGGCAGGCACTCTACCAACGGAGCTGAATCTCCAGTCCATTGAGGTGGATATTTTTTGTCCCCATTTTTTAGGTGATACTGAGGCTTAGAGTAAAAAAACAAAATAAGTCTGAGTCACAGAAATAGTGAGTGGCAGTGGCAGGATTTGAATAAGTACATCTGACTTTAAGCCTGTGTTTTTAACTGCTTTGCTACACTTCCTCTTTTATCAATGAATATAAATGAATCAATATATTATGTAATTAATTTTTTATACAGATGGAGCAGCCATGCGGGCTGGAGTACAGACAGGTGATCGAATCATCAAGGTAAGGAAAAGACTATTACAGCACTCATGGTAAGATTATAAAACAACATGTACTAGCTATATAGTTTTTTCCACTAGGATTTTTATAAAAAGAAGCACATTATATGTAGATCCATTAACTGTAAAACCCTATTTCATTTCTTTTAAATTAATGTTACCTTTTACTGAATGGCATAATGAAAGACTTGAATAAGTAGGCATGTATGTTCTTAAGTAGGAGAATAACTCCCTATGTTATATAGATCATTTCTGTCCAGATTAATTGTAAGCAAGAAAGTCTTGTCAAATATATAGAGTGCTGGGAATTTAACTCAATGGT
The DNA here is from genome assembly GCF_021218885.2 of Marmota monax. Classification (NCBI taxonomy): domain Eukaryota; kingdom Metazoa; phylum Chordata; class Mammalia; order Rodentia; family Sciuridae; genus Marmota; species Marmota monax. The sequence goes on along the minus strand of NW_026695234.1, from coordinate 3,397,149 downwards.
GGAGTGCTTGCTTACCATGCAGAAGACCCTGGGTTCAATCCTTAGCACCACACACACACAAAAATAATAAATAAATTATATACACACACTCGTGTGTGTGTGTGTGTGTGTGTGTATGTATGTGTATAAAACTTATGTGTGTTATATATATATAGCTTATATGCATAAAATTGTGGCAGTGTATTACTTGCCAAATTGATTGTTCTTACAGATGAACTTTACAAAGTTTTAGCTAAAGAAAAAGTGTGTTATATAAATGAGAGAAAGAAAGAATTGATTAATTTTGAGTATGTCATTCTAGTCTAGAAGTAGACTTGGTATAGATGTAGACCAGTAGAACACAATGGAGAATTCAAAAACAGGTCTTGAATTCTGACCAGCAGAAATAGAATAGATTTGTGAGTAATTACACTTGAAACAATTGACTTGTTTACCTAAAATCAAATTATTTTACAAGAAAAGACTCCATGAACATATTTTACAAAAATAATTTGGGAAAAATCTTGAATGTGTTGTACAATATGATATCCTTATTTAAAAAGCACTTTTAAATTACTAAGAAAATAATAATTCTAATAGAAAAATAGGCAAAGAATTTCATCAGCAATTTCATAAAGTAATTGGAATAAATAGCATATTGATTAGGATATTTTCAACTTAAGTGATTTAGTTAATTTGAAATTAAAGTGATAAGTGAAAAATATATTTGGTTGTAAGGAAATTTACAAGATTGCTAATCCATAGTTGGCATAGTTTGGGCATGATAAATGGCTTCTCTCATAAGCTTGAATAGAAACTTAGTTGAATACTTATTAAAAAAAAAAACCTTTAAGAAAGTATCTAAATGCTGACTAACAATTTTGCTTTTAAGAACTTACCTGAAGAGATAAGTTTGCAAACATGAAGTGATATGTGCACAGGAAAATTGGTTTTGCCTGTATCACACCAAAAACTTGTGAACAATCTAAATTGTGCGTAAACTGAGGGTTGGAGAAACTACATTTTTAGTTGCAGCCTTTAGAAAGAATAGATTAGGTCTACCTGAATCTTTATTGAAAGATATATTAGTACAATGGAAAAAAAGAAGTTATATTATGTATGTATGTGTGCAGTTCATATAGTGTTGTATGCTAGATGAGTGTCTCAAAGATTAGATATCATAGTTAAATGTGACATATCTGGGGTGCTTTTGTATTCGAACTTTAACATTACCTCAGAGAAAGAAATTAATGTTAAATCCATGTTTGATATTTTTACCTTTATTTATTTAGTTTAGTGGAGGCTTTGTATAACTTTTTTTTAACATATAACCTGTCTAAAAATTAATTTTCATGGTAAAGATTAGGTCATATTTGGAAAACTAAAAGTAAATTGTGTATCATTATGGAAACATTACTTTTTAATCATGTTTTGATTTATTATAACTTTGAAAAATCAGTGAACTTGTAATTAAAAGCAGAGATTTTTTTTTTCCTAATTACAGTAGTTCTTCACTGTGAAGGATTTTTAAATCTGTTTCATGGCATATTTTGTCATATGTCATGGTGAGTAAGTTGTAATTTAAATAGAGGACTGATTTTGTGTTCAAGTTCATTTTGTTGCTGAATACACTTTATAGACAAGTGATCAAAGCACATTTTGAACCAAATATATACATATTTTGATGTAACTGTTATAATTAGAGTACGTACCCATTGTCTCAATAGGATGTATCTGGCATACACTATTTTCATTTTCTTATAGGTGAATGGAACTCTGGTGACTCATTCAAACCATTTGGAGGTGGTGAAGCTAATCAAATGTAAGTGAATGTTATTTTCAATTTTAATTGTTTTTTTAAACCCTTAGAATGAGGATCAGTAAACATTTTCTATAATAGGGCAAATAGCAAATATTTTAGGCTTTGCGAGCCATGTAGTTTATTTACTGTTAGACTCTGTCATTGTAGCACAAAAGCAGCCATAGAACATATGTAAATGAATGGATGTGGCTGTTTCAGTTAAATTTTATTTATCAAAACAGTTTGTGGGCCAGATTTAGCCCCTTGGCTGGAATTTTCCAATCCCTACATTGAAGGAAGGACTAAGGTAAAAACTTATAACTTACTAATAATTATCTTCTGTCAACTCCATGTATGTGGTTGATTATATCCTTGTAGTTCTTTTTTTTTTTTTAAAGAGAGAGAGAATTTTTTTTTAATATTTATTTTTTAGTCTTCGGTGAACACAACATCTTTATTTTATTTTTATGTGGTTCCGAGGATTGAACCCAGTGCCCCGCACATGCCAGGCGAGCGCGCTACTGCTTGAGCCACATCCCCAGCCCTATCCTTGTAGTTCTTGATAATATTGAATACATATATTTGAAAGACAAATTGTTATGCATGCATCCCCTGAGATAGAGGAGGTTGAGAAATCAGACACAATGGCCTGATGAACTGAATGGAACTTTAGAAATCATGTAGCACATTTACTTGCCCTCAGGGAAGTAAATGATTATATAACCCAGAATAGTGGCTTCACAAAGTTTAGGGTTAAGAATTGGTGATCTTCAGGTTCAGATGTGTAGTGCCCCTGCATTTATTTCTTCATAGTGAAATTGGGGTTCAAGTCAATGAGAGTTTGCAACTAACTAGCTCTAAGTACTTCAGGGTCAAAGTGATAGTACTTCTCCACCTGGTAGTGAGACATGGGTAGGCCAGACCCCATTGCTTGTAGGACCCATTTTCCTATCTGCAAAGGGAGGAGATAGAGTTCAGTTACCCCTCTGAGCTTTGCTTGCAAGTGATAGCAGTACGTATTTGGGAATCTCAGAAGTGAGTGAAGTTTGGGCTCCATACTTTATATTTCCCTAGCTTCAGTTTGACTTTCTTGTTACCATTTAACTCCACCTGCTTTCCAAGTAAGGTGATAGATGACTTTCTTGACAGAGCAATAAGACCAAAAAATGTTAACAAGTATTTATACTTTCCTCACCTGCAACATAGCATTTGTGACTATTTAGTTAACAAAAATAGTTTTTAGAACCTTATACATTATGAAATAATTGATAATGAGTTTATTGGGAGGATTAAATTGGGAAGCAAGTGTGAAATACATTTAAAAGTTGTATTGAAGAACTTGATTAAAAGGTTTTATCATTAAAAAACCAGTTTAGCTAGAAAGTCATTTATTTGGAACATTTCATTTCTTTTTGATGCTAGGTAAATAATGTTGAGTCTTTGTGTTATAATTTTTCTGTCTATATTTTTTCCCTCTCATGTGTCTAGTGAATTTTTCTGTCTACTCTTCCAACTTTTTTCAGTTACAACTCTCTGCTTGTTGTGTTTTTCCCTGTTTTTGTGGGATATTATTTGGTCATATTCATTTTGTAAAGTTATTTTGAAATTGTGCCATTACATTCTAAAATGTCAATTAAACCCTGCCTAATTAGTGTCATCTTCAAATATGATGATTTTAAACATTTACATTTAGGAAATTAGTTGAACTTATCTATTAGTAGTTGGTTGATGTTAATCATCTCTAAATTGGGAAAGTATATTCTTGGGATTGTAAATTTTGTTTTCTTTTAATTAGTCTGATCTTATGAGTAATTTCCTATAGAAAAGTATATTTTTTTTCAATTTTTAGGGCAGTCATTAAAGAGATTGTATTATTTTTCTGTGGAGACATGATTAGTGGATGATGGGACTTTCTCACGTAACTGGAGTTTTAGAACTGTCAAAGATTAAGTAGTGAAATGCTATATAAAGTTTCTTGACGATGTTATTTTCCTTCCCTTTCTCTTTCTCCCATCTCTACACCCCAAGCTGGTTCCTATGTAGCTCTCACTGTTCAGGGACGCCCTCCTGGGTCGCCCCAGATTCCACTTGCTGACTCTGAAGTAGAACCATCAGTCATTGGACATATGTCTCCCATCATGACATCCCCTCACTCACCTGGAGCATCTGGGAATATGGAGCGAATCACTAGTCCTGTGCTCATGGGGGTAAGAGTAGGAAAATTTCTTAGTAAATGCTCAATTGTATAAAGATTTCTTTATTTGATATTAAGAGTTTTGAGGTATTGAACTGATTGACAGATTTAAGTTCAAGATTCTAGAAAATAATTTCCTAATATGAAATTGTGTAGTAATGTGGAAGATTGCAGAGTATTGTCATGGCAAATTTAATTCAAATAATAAACACCTATGTATACAAAATAATGTGTCACCCCCCAAAATATAATTAAGATATTCTCTGTTCCAGGTCTTTAGTCATCTTCTAATGTATAATTTAAGAAGACAGAAGCTTTTTGTTTGTTAATTGTTGTCTCCCTGAACCTGAAATATTACTTGACATATAATAGGTGTTTAATAATAAACCTTCATTGAGATTGAATCAAGAATAGACAAGCAATCATAATACAAAAGCAGAATGCATGTAGGGTGAGGGTAAAAATATTAAGTTCTATGAGAGTTCAAAGGAGGAAGAAAGTACATCCAGTTGTGATAAAGAAAGCTTTCATAGAAGGGTTTTATTTGAATTGAACTTTGTAAAACAGGTGACATTTAAGTGGTGGTAATAGGAAAGTAACCCATGTAAAGGAAGTAGGATAAACAGATACAAAGAGCCAAGAAAGCACCAAATATTTCAGGAAGCACTCAGGACTTTTGTTTGGTTGATACCTGTTCAAGTAAATGGTAGAAGATGAGCTTGAAAAAAGTAAGTTGCCTATGTATGTTTCACAATTATCAGACTGATTAACCCGTGTAATTGGATAAGCAGTAAGATTCCATTCAACATTCTTTTGAGCAAGTGAGTGAAATGATTGTAACAGGATTATAGGAAGATTAAATTGGTAAAATATTAAAGAGTTGTGAAACAAGGAGGAATTAGGGAATTGTCTTCATATTTCAGGCAGGAAGTACTGGGAGTTGAGCCATGCAAAGGAATCCAAAGGAAGGAAGTATAAGATACTGTTTATGTAATGAAGGCAATTTCAGTTTTCCAACTAATATTAGTAATGTTCTTGTAAGTTCTCTTTAGTAAAAATGAAATGGAAGGGCAGAAATGTCCTTGTAATTTTTTATCCTTAAGAATTGATCTAAATACCCATCTTCATAACTGCAGGAATGAAGAAAATCCTAAAAGTACTGATAGCTAGAACTGAGGCAGAACATTTTCTATATTGTTTTCTCTGTTTTTAGCTTCACTCTCCACATGTTGGTTTTTTTGTTCATTTTCTCTTTTTCCAGGAAGAAAATAATGTGGTTCATAACCAGAAAGTAGAAATTCTGAGAAAAATGTTGCAGAAAGAACAGGAACGGCTACAGGTAACTAAAGTAGAAATGGGGGCTGTTTACAGGCCAGTAAAAATGTGAGTGGGCATAGTTGAGTTGGTGTTTATCATAATCACAGTCCCGTAGAATTGTAAGCAGTTCCATCAACTATTTTATTGATTAATAATGAACTTTTTCTATATTTTCATGGCATAATTAATCCTCAAAATATTTTTATAACTTTTCAGTTATTGCAGGAAGATTACAACCGAACACCTGCCCAAAGATTGCTAAAAGAGATCCAAGAAGCCAAGAAACACATTCCTCAGCTGCAAGAGCAGTTATCCAAAGCCACAGGCTCTGCTCAGGTAGCATCACTATGAAAAATGCTACCCAACTTTTTGTAGGAAAATTTTCTTCTGGGAATGTGTCAGAAAATGTTGCAGTTGCCTTTTTAAAGTGGTTTTTCGAACACAGGACGAGATGTCCTATGTAGAATATTACAAAAGTAATGATTAGCAAAAATAAATAAGGGCTTCTGATTGTTTGCTTACTCATATCATGTTTCTTTGTTCCATAATTTTAAAAGAACCCAGTGCTTTTGCTTTGATGTAATAAACTACAAAAATGTATTTAGATAAATATATTTGCATTTTTGTGGTTCATTTTGCCATCTTGAAACAGAATGGCAGTAAATATGTTTTTAAACAGGGACATAAGATTTTGCACAGTGACAGACATTGTACTAAATATACATGCAAGCATTCTCTAATTTGCACAACATCCCTTTGAGGTGAGATACTATTGTTTTCTTCCATTTTACGAATGTAGTTTAAAAATCTTAGATAAGCAACTTTCTGAACTAGTACAGTTCAGAAGTGATAGAATTGGGATTCAAACCCAGTCTGAGGATTTCAAAACACATTTATAATAATATAGTCTTAGTGACTATATTTTTATTTTAATTTAAAAATAGACAACCAGGTCCGCTATTATGTAAAATTATAATGCAACAATAAAAGGGGAAAAAAATAAAAATAGATTTACATAGAATTTGCTATATAGGTATGTTATGCAGATAATGGTCTCATTAGAAAAAAATAGCTCAGCATTTGTATGTCAACCAGATGTATTTTGTAATGTTCATATGTAGGATGTATAAAGCTTCTTATATTTTATCTGAAAGAAAAATGGGACAAATTTTGCTTTAGCCATTTAAAATGTGAAAAAGCTGATGATCTATCACTTCTTGAATTAGGCTGAAGTGAAAACCACATAGTAATAGAACTAAAAGGGTTCTTTGAGATCATCTAGGCTAATCTCATTTTCAAATGAAAAATCATGTTGAGAAAACTAGGGCTGAACTGTTTAAATGGACATATTCAAGGTCACAAAGTATGTAGGTCTCCTTTTTGTATCAATGTACTTTTCATTACACAGTGTTTTTCATTACTTTTAATTTTGCTATGTCACATTTTGAGTATTATGCTGGAGTAATGTTGACAGTTTCACATTATTATTATTGAGCGAAGGCCACGGTCTTACCCTGTTTGAACAGTAAAATGTAGTTCCTTATTTAAAAGCTTAACATTAACTTATGTTATAGCAATTGTCCCAGAATTTGCAATTCATTGTAACTCCGAAGCATTGAAAGGTAGTTAACCAGAAGTTATAGTGTAAATAATTCTTTACTTATAGATGTATAATGTAAATTTACATATGTGTGTGTGTGTGTGTGTGTGTGTGTATGTATTTCTTGGCTACATTTGGAAATTGAAACTTTTGTTCTCTTCACTAAAATATCCCTTTTCCTGTCTTTATGGTCATTCCATCTTAAGATCATAGAGTTAGTAGTTACTAATTTTTTTTTTGAATTGTAGAACAGTAAGTATTCTTGATCACATTAGTATTCAACCTTTAGCAGTCTACATGTTGGTTTCTTTGTTTAGCCAGTAATGAACATTCTCTTTTACATGTTTGTATGTGTGTCCTCCTTTCTTCTCTTTTAGGATGGAGCTGTAGTTATACCCTCCAGGCCTTTAGGTGATGCCTTAACAGGCAGTGAGGCAGAAATAGAACCTGGAGATGGACTGGGCAGGACAGACTGGAGCACTGGAGATGCATCTCGGCCTAGTAGTGACAATGCAGATGTAAGCATTAAGTTTTCTAAATCTTGATCTTCTTGTACTCTCCTTACAGCTCCTTTCTTGATTTAATTTTAAGTTATGTGAATTAGAAGTGTTATCTTTATACTTAGTTACTACCATCCCAGTGTTTAATGTAGCAATTTGATGAACAGAAATTCTGGATACTATTGGATATGAAATGTAAAGTTCAGAATTCATTTTTTCCCTCAGACACCAATTGCCAAGTTTTTCTCTTGCAGGAATGGAATTTCCCAGTAGGCTTCTTGTTTGTGGGTAGAGAAGTTAATAATGCCAGTGTTTTTAACTGAACCAGGAGGCCAACTGTTGATATCTTTAAGAGCATGTTAATATTCCATTTGTGGTTAGAGTGACTCAGGCTTGAATCACAGGGCATTTTGCCATTACAAAGAGGAAAAACCTTAGTTCTGTTGGATAGCTTTCAGTTAATAGTACAGGTTTAATAACAGCACTTTCTTGATTAACTCAGAGACTATCAGGTGAACATGGGTCTTTGTTTAGAAGATGGTAATAAAATATATTAAGTTGAATATGTTGTAGCACCATGGCCACATTGATGTTAAAAGCCAATTTCAGCATTATTTATTCATCAGTACTCTCTTAGAAGCATGAAGCAACAGGAAAAAGACTTAAAAATAGGTTACTTTCTTTAAAAGTGAATGAGGGAGGTAGTCTGAGCCAGTGTCTTTGTAGCTATGGATCATAAAAATCAAGTTAGTAAATTGTGATGAATAGATAACATATTTTTTAAAGACTAGAAATGGAAATAAATGTGCTTTGTATATAGAAGGTTTTATTTCTTGTGACTTTGTTGTATACACACATACACATGTAAGTGATGGTAAACTGTGTAAGGTTTTTATCTTAATGAAAGTTGTGATTAAAAAAAAATTTGAGAGTCACTGTATAAACCATTATTCAGGTTACCTTTTTTTTTTGATACTAGGGATTGAACCCAGGGGTGTTTAACCACTGACCACATCTACAGTTCTTTTTGTATTTTTTATTTTGAGACAGGGTTTCACTAAGTGGTGAGTCAGGCCTGGAACTTATAATCCTCCTTCCTCAGGGATATCAGGGTCAAACAATTCCTCTTGAGTCTCTCTGGAATTGCAGACAGACATGGTGGGCTCAGGTTGCCTTTTGAAGGTTAGACCCAATGACTCAGTTCCTCATTCAAGGTAAATTTGAAAACTTTTTGTTCTGTGATAGGAGTCTAATGATTGGGTAAAAGGTTTTAATAGAAACTTTCAATTTGCTGGGGGGAGGGTGTGGGGGATTGAACTCAGGGTCACTTGACCACTGAGCCACATCCCCAGCCCTATTTTGTATTTTATTTGGAGACAGAGTCTCACTGAGTTGCTTAGCATCTCGCTTTTGCTGAGGCTGGCTTTGAACTCAGAATCTTTGTGCCTTAGCCTCCTGAGCTGCTGGGATTATAGGCATGCGCCACCACTCATGGCAGCGGAAACTTTCAATTTTGACTCAAGAAAAAAATTATAATAGCTAACATTTATTGGTCATACATACCATACGTTAGTGTTTTATATTCCTTATCTTAGTTAAACTAATTCTCAAAACAGCCTTATGAAGTAGTATGATTGTTACTGTAACTTTATGAAAGAAAAACTGAGACCAAAGGGAATTAATTGATTTGCCAAACTTATCCAGTTAATAAACGATCTACCTCTGTCTAGTTCCAAAGTACCAGCACTCTCAATATAAACAACATTATTAAAGTATGAAAACACATACCATTTGGGGAGAGCAGTGAAAATTTTAGAGCAACCTAGTGTGTTAGGGTTATGGATGAAGTGGCTTGAGATTATCTTGAGTAGAGGCTATAAAAGCTTCAGCTTAGATAGCAGTGCTACTTGGGAATATTTCTTATATTTGTTTTTTTATTATTTGTTTATTGTTCTCTGTTTTTATGGTTTGTCTACCATTAAGAAGTTCCTTGAGAGCATAGACACTCTTATGTGACTTCATGTTTCCAAAGAATAGGTATTCAGAGCAAGCGATACCTATGAGAAATTTGCATTTTATCTTTTATTTAGAGAAATGTTACAATAAAATCTGTGGCTTAGAAGTATAACTTTATGAAACAGTGAGTTAATTGGTAAGTATAGGTAACAGGCATTCCATTGAATTAAGACTGGCATGTAATTGATATTTTGTAATATTCAATGAACAACAAAATGAATGAGTCAAGTGTTTAGGTTTTATCTTGCATGCAGATGAGGGGCACCATCAGAAACATGTCAGTGTAAAAAATAAATTGCAGTATAGAAACAGGGAGATCTGTAAGAAATGAAAATTGCTTGACTGAATTAGAACATAACAAATGTAAGTAGAATAGCTGACAGTTAACATTTATTGAATACCTACTTTCTGCCAGAAGTTGTACCTAATGGTATACATATATTTTTAATTCTCACTAAAGATGAGGTATTAGGGCAAAACAAATACATGAATATTGTGGAAAATGATGAGAATTCTTACAAGTGTTAGTTTGAGGCTAAAGATGTTCTGCTTTTAGCTTATGGATTTCCATGTTTGTTTCCATTGTACTGTAATAAGTTTGGAGGAACCGGTTTGTTTTCTTAACTTTTGAATCACTGACTTTAATTTTTTTGAGGTTTCTTTTCCTTCCTTTAAAATAGTATACTCTGGTATTTGTGATACTATCATTATTAAAAATTTCTGCTTTTGCTCACTTACTGGAGGTTTTAAAGAATGCTCACATAACACTGTTCTCAAGATAAGGAACTGGGTCCCACATCATTATCCAAAATTCAGAGCATCTGCTTCTGGGTTTCAATTTCTGAATTTTTTTTTTGAAAATTACCATGCACATTCAAAAATATTCCTGTCATGTCGCTGATAATTCAGTCTCAGCAGTCATCAACATGTACCCAAACTTGTTTTGTATGTAACTTCTATTCTCCATACCCTTCAAACACTGAGTTATTTTAAAGTAAAGACTATTTCATTAATGTGTCTTCGAAAGACTTGATGTTTAAAAAATGTAACTATGATATCATTATCAAACCGTAAGAATTAATATTTTCTTAATATATGCTTTGATACTCATCTTTAAAAATCTTTTTATAGTTTATTTGAATTAGGATTCAGTCAAGGATTTCATGTTGTCTTTGGTTGATAAGTCATTGTAGTAGGACTCTGTTGGTAAAAGAAATTGGGTCATATACCAGTAAAACAACTCCCTTTTCAATTGTATTCACAGTGTTATGTAACCTGTTCCTCTATCTTTATTTCCCGAAAACTGATGGTTTGATCTAGAGTCTTGATCAGATTAAGGTGTGATTTTTGGCAGGAACATTTTGTTGGTGGTTCTGTGTACATCTCTTTATGTCACATTAGGAAGTGAATGTCTGGTTGTCTTACTGTGTTTCTAAATTTGTTAAAGGTGTTCATTCAGAGGAGGAACTTCATTACAGAGTTCCCTATCAGACTTTTACATAATGTTTTTATGTGCCATTGGTGACCTAAATGTCCAGATTCATGATGTAATTAGGGGTTTCAGAAGAATGATTTTGTAATTTTATCATTATTTTTTAAATTTGGTACTAGGAATTAAACTCAAAGGCACTTAACCACTGAGCCATATCCCTAGCCCTTTGTTATATTTTATATAGAGACAGGATCTCACTGAGTTGCTTTTGGTCCTGATAAGTTGCTGAGGTTTGATCCTCCTGCCTTAGCCTGCCAAGCTGCTGGGATTACAGGCATGTGCCACCACCCCTGGCTCTTTCTATAGTATTTATTATATGGAATTATTTTATAGGGAACGATTTTCCCTTTCAGGTGTTTAGGTTTCCCTAAAATATAGCTTATACAGAAAATGCAGGATAAATATTTTTTCCCTGATTGTTTTCAGAAGAGTTGATTCCCTAACGTTCCAAGGGTGACCGGTGAGGAGAGAGAGAGAAAGAGAGAGGGGAGGGGGAGAGAATATGAATGAATTAATGTAATATTTTGAACTAAGAGATTCTAACAAGAGTTACCCTGTTTTTGGAATGTGAGAGTGCCTTCAGGTTGTTTCTTTTGTTGCTTTGACTTGATTCTTCAGTATCTTTGATAGTTTTTTTTGCTTTTTATGTTGGAATTATTCTAATCTTATCTTTATAAGCTCCAGAGTTATCTGTTTCTTTAAGGTGGGCCATACATTTGAAGCTACTGTGATATATTGATATCTCTATATCTATATCTATATACACACACACACACACACACACACACACATATTCATACGTACACATGATGATAGATAACGTCTGTCTTCCCAGTGGCTTTCACACACAAGTTCTTGTTCCTCCTTTTCATTTCCTCTGAGGAATGGCTGTATTGCTTTGGAGTTCCAAATTTTCCCAGAATTGAATTTTCTGCATGTCATAATATAGTTTGTATTTTATATTGTCATCCCTATATAAATAGGGCAAAAGAGTTTTTTATTTGTTGGTTGGTTTGTTTTTTGAGCTAGTGGAGAGTGAACCTAAGCTCATACTAGGCAAGTACTCCACCACTAAGTTGTAGCCCCAGCCCTAGGCAAAATGCTTTTAATTTGAAAAGAAAGGATAGTTGGAAAAGGCAGAGGTTAGAGAAGATGAATAGAATTTGATTTTGACATAATGCATTTGAAGTATGTAATGTATCTAGTTAGAGTTATTTGGTAGAAGTTAGGTAAAACTGTTTTATTGGTTCTGTATTTTTTATCAACATAAAACTGAAAAGCTGAGGGATTAAGTGACTTTCTAAAGTCAGGAAAAACATAGTAGAGTCAAGTATTGTATGAAAGTTATTTAATAGTTTTAAATATAAACATGAAATTCAGAATGCTATTTAAAAAAAAAAAATACTGTTTTTCCTTATTGTCTTTTGGTGAGCCTGTTGAAATGAACTGAATAGTTTTTTTTCCCTCCCATTAGAGTCCCAAGAGTGGCATGAAAGAGAAGATTTATCTAGAGGAAAGCCCAGAGAAAAGTGAAGCAATTCAGGACACTGTGAGTATGAAATCCATAAAGTGAATTTTTTTTTTTTAACCTTTTCTTCTTGTTTTTTTCCTTCTTCTCTTCCCTACTCTTCTCTCTCCTTTTCCTTCCCCCTCCCGCTGTCCACCTTCTGTGGTGCTGGACAGTCACAGGGCCTTGTGCATGATAGGCAAGCCCTCTATCATTGAACCACATCCCCAGCCTCTTAACTTTTCTTTAGCTATTCATATACATAGAATTTACAATATTTTTTGTCTGTGACTGGCCTACTTCAGTTAGCATAATATCTTCATATTGTAGCATGTGACAAAATTTCCTTCCTTTTTAAGAATGAACAATATTCCCCAATTATGTGCTACTTTTTGTTTATTCATTCACCCAGCACAATGAATACTTGGGTTTCTTCTACCTTTGGCTGTTGTAAATAAGGGTGCTCTGCTTTCAGTTCTTTTGGGTATATACCTAGAAGTGCAATTATTGGATCTTACATATTTTAATTGAATGCTTTTAGTATTCTGATTTTACTTTTAAATTAGATTTGCTTGAAGTTTTTTGTTTGGTTGGTTTTGGTACTAGAGATAGAACCCAGAAGGGCTTAACCACTGAGTCACATTCTTAGCCTTTTTTATTTTTTATTTTGAGACAGGAACACACTAAGTTGCTGAGTCTGGCTTTGAACTTGCAATCCTCCTGCCTCAGTCTCCTGAGTCTCTGGGATTACAGGCGTGTGCCATCATGGTCAGCTTGTTTGAAGTTTTATAGTAAAATATTTAATGAATTTTGTGACACATTGATTTTTAGCAACATAAGAATTATTGAAAAGCAGACATCAAATCACTTATAAAATTAAAATTTGACTACTGTTCTAAACAAATTTCTGTTCTTTTACCCGAATTTTTAAAAATAAAAATCTTGAAGTTAGAGAAATAAAAAAGTAATTAATTTAAAAAAAAAAGGCAGAGTAAGAGCATTTAGGAGATGCAGTATCATAACATACTTAAGGAAGAAAAACTACAGATACATACTATCCACTCAATTTATAATTTGTGGATTAATTTACATATAGACAACTTTAATTTCTTATGCAGACAATTCCTAAACCAATATGGCTCCACCCTTCTTTGCCAAGGTCCAGATCTTGCATGTTCAGGTGCTGTCAGTTTTCCAATATTTACTTATCTTAATCTTATATAGTCTTTTATTTTACTGTTTATGGTCTTCAAACATCACATTTTGCGTTAATGCCTCTGTACTGCCTTTTTAATGCTAAATCCTATTTTGTGAGAAGACAAACAGACGAATTATTGCATGGCATGATATCTGCCAGCCTACGGTTTCCTTTTGTAATTTGGTTATTTTTGTTTCTGTAGCAATGTTTGTGATATTACTTTTAAATGTTATTGTAATATACCAGTGATTTTTAACTAGGAGTGATTTTTGCCCTGTAGGGGACATTTGACAGTCAGTGCCTGGAAGTACTTTTGATTATCACACCTGGAAAGTTGCACCTGTCATCTAGTTGCTGAGTAGAAGTTAGGGATGCTGCTAACCATCATACAATGCACAGGACAACCCCATAGCAAAGAATTATTTGGCCCAAAATGTCAATAATGACAGAGTTGAGAAACCCTGCATTATACACTTATAAAAATGAATTCAAAATGACAAAATAGGGCTCGGTGAGAGATTTTAATTATGTTTTCAATGAAAATTTTTGATTTGTACTTCTCAGGTCTATTAACCTCTGCTAAATTTGTCTTTCTGCTCTCATTTTTTCTTTGTCCTGTTATCTTTATCTTCATTTTTTTTTTTTTTTTGAATTAAGAATGGAACCTAAGGCTCTGTACCACTGAGCCATACCCCTAGCCTCCCCACCACCATTTTTTTGAGAGAAGTTCTAAATTGCTAAGGCTGGCCTCAAACTTGTGATCTTCCTGCCTCAGTCTCCTGAGTTTCTGTGATTACAGGTGTGCACCACCATGCTGGGCTGTCCTCATTCACTTTTGTTTTTAAGTTTTTTGTAACCTTATAAGCTGATTTTATGTCTTTATGTAAAAGGTATAATTTAATAACTGAGGTATATAGCAATTAATTAGAACCAGATAACCAAAAGTACAGTGAAAAAAGAGTATTTATTATTTTAAGGGTCAATAATAGTTTCCCCTCTTTCCCCAAGAAATTATCAGTACTACTGTGCTCATTTTTTTTTCTTTTTTTTTTTACTGGAGTGGTATTATGGCCTTAAAAATTTGAGAAGCACTGGTTTGAAAATAAAGTACCTTAAAGAAAATAAACAAAAAGAACTCCTACTCATAAGTGAACCATTATCTTTTTGATGATTTGGCTTTGTTCTTTTTCTGAATTTGACCACCTGATAATTTTTCTGTTTTTCTTTTCTGTTAGCAGGACACTCAGTCACTTGTTGGGAGTCCCTCAACCCGTGTTGCACCTCATATAATTGGAGCAGAGGATGATGATTTTGGTACTGAGCATGAACAGGTAATGACTTTTTTCTAAAAAATCAATTTTTGACATTCTGAGATGTCTCATTTGTTGCAAAAATAAACATTTTCTGGAGATTAAAATAACATTTGTAAGGATTTGAAATTAATCTTAGAACTAACTTTGCTTATTTTAGCTTTGGCCAGTGGAAACAATGAAAGTTTTTTTTTTTTTTTTTAATTTTCTCCAAGGCCATAAGAGTTAGGTCATTGATTTATACCTAAATTTTTCATTTTGTTTTGGAGGTGAGATGTTATTGAATATTTAATATTTTAAAAACTTTAAAAATTCCAGTTATTCATTTATGGTATATAGAAATATCTGGCTTAATTCTTGTCCTTGTATTCTAGGAGCTTCTTAATAGTTTTGGTGATTTTTCTACATAAAAAACTACACTATCTTTTTCTAGTTTCCAGTCTTTGCATTTAAAAAAATATATATTTTTTATATTGGTACCGGTAACTGAACTCCAGGGCACTTTACTACCGAGCTGCATCCCCAGTCCTTTGTTAATTTTTTATTTTGAGACAGGGCCTTGCTAAATTGCTTAGGGCCTTGTTAAGTTACTAAGACTGACCTTGAACTTTCAGTCCTCCTGCCATGGCCTCTGGGATTACAAGTATATGCCACCATGCCCAGCTGTATCATTTCACTTCTTTTTTTATTGTGGTAGTAGAAGTTGAACCCAGGGTTTTGTGCGTACTAGACAAGTGTTGTACCACTGAGCTACATCTCCAACCCTTTTTATTTTTATTTTGAGACAGAGTCTCACCAGGTTGCCCAGGTTGGCTCCAGTCTTGCAATCCTCTTGCCTCAGCCTCCTGAGTAGCTGGGATTACAGGTGTGCAACACCATGCTGGTCAATCTGTGTATCTTCCCCCCCTCCCCTTGTTCTTGCCTTTATTGCGCTGGTGAGGACTTATAGTATGAGGTTGAATTGAAATGGTGAGAAATCCTTGCCTTATTCCTGTTCTTAGGAAGAAGCATTCAGTCCTTCATCATTGAGTGTGTTAGCTATAGGTATTTTTGTAGCTGCTCTTTGTTAGGTTAAGGATTATTAAATAAAAAACTATTCCAGGTTTGCTGTGAGTTTTCATCATGACTAGATGTTGAATTTTGTTGAAAACCTGAGATGATCGTATGGTTTTTAAACATTTAGTCTAGCAGATTACATTGATTAATATTAGAATGTTGAACCAGCCTTGTATTTCTAGAAAGAACTCCAGTCAAATCATGTGCTATCCCTTTTTTATATTGTATGTAATTCGCTTTTATTTTTGCCAAAATTTTTTGCCTCTGTATGCATGAGGGATAATGGTCTAGAATTTCACTTTTTGTAATATCTTGTCTGATTTTGATAGTCAGATAGTGCTGACCTTGTGAATGATTTGGGAAGTGATCTCCTATTTTTGGGCAGATACTATGTAGAATTGGTATTTTTTTTACACTGTATTTTTTATTTGTTATTATTTGTTTATATTAACTTTCTTCTCTATATAAATGTGAAAAGTCATGTGGAAATTGTAATGCTAGTTTGTCTTTAAGTTTAATTATTATCTATTTTCTATGTTCAGAGTATTTAGGGATTATACAAATGACAATATGTTAACTTAAAATCATACAGCTCCATTTTACACTCTCTTTCTGTGATTAGCCCTAAAGCAAAGAAAAACATCTCTCCATTGTTGAGCAAAAAACTTTTCTACATTTTCAGGAATTTTATTTGTTTTCACATACTGATTTGAAGATAGTATGTGCTCCTACATGATCATTTCCTGAACTTCCATTCTCCTAAAATGGTCTGTCTTCTGATCCCAGGAAATGATTAATTTTCAGAGGAAGAAATTCAGATTCCATGGCCTATCTTGCTAATAACTTTTAGTGGAATTTTTAAAATATTGAGTTTTTTTTTTTTTAAATAGGGAGATCAAAGTGAAATTTGGATAGTTGTGATTAGTTGAACTTATATTGCATTTCATATTTGTATGTCAGAGTTATTGATGTATGATTTTTTCTTCCTCTAGATCAATGGGCAGTGCAGCTGTTTCCAGAGCATTGAGTTGCTAAAATCTCGCCCTGCTCACTTGGCTGTTTTCTTACACCATGTAGTTTCCCAGTTTGACCCTGCAACATTGGTAACTTATTTTGCAATTTAACTGATTCAGTCTTTATATTGAACCTTTTTTTTTTAATAGAACTTTTCATATTTACAAGATTTCACATATATACTTCTTTTAGTTTTCCAAACACATAAAGGCAGATATGAAAGATACTTAAAATGTTATTAATTCACTTTTTAAAGACTTGATTACATGGTAAAAACTATATTGTTGATGGTGACATGCCTGTTCCAAACATTCCTGTTCAGTAAGGATCTAGCAGGTTACCTTTTTTGGTGATTTTTCACTTTGTCTTTTCCTTTTCTTTCTCTGCAACAGCTCTGTTATCTCTATTCAGACCTGTACAAACAGACCAATTCCAAAGAAACTCGTCGCATCTTTCTTGAGTTTCATCAGTTCTTCCTGGATCGATCTGCAGTAAGTTTAAATGTTAATATTATCTTTGCTTTAGTACATTGATTTATTGTCCTGCTGTTTCCAGTAGTCCTTCCCATTTTTTGGACTTTTTTGTGCTTTTAAATATCTGTATTATATCTCAACTATTGATTACTTTTTACAATAATTTCTAAATTAATTTTGGGCATATGAATTCTCACAGTAGATTTTAGGGGATTATATATGTATACTTATGCTTTTATAAGTGCATAATTAGAAACAGGGAATGAAAAAAACATATAAAATAAGTATAAAATAAGCTAGTCCTAATATATATTTATATTCTAGTGTGGTGTATATACACACATATATATATATATGATACACACACATACATACACACATTTATTTGTTAGTATTCCAAGGGATAATAATTGTATAATTGAAATCTGTATGGCCTCTTTGAAGCTTAGAGGCACAAATTTAACTAAAAAGTGGCAGGCAAAAATCTCACATACTGAGATTAATGATAATAGGGCTTTATTTTTACTAATAGAAATGTCAGTAGGGGTTTTAAACTAGTAAGTTTTATTGTTAGCCTTGCTAGAAGCAAAAAGCACTTAGCCCTTAATGCTTCAATGGGTGTTCATGCTGCCTGGATTGCACCCTTTCATGTTTCAGTTTTCTTAGACAAGTACTTCATACCTTTTCTCTCCTAACACGTGTATCACTTCCTGTTCTAGCTTTTTCTCAGCTGATGACCTTTTTGTTTCTCTGCAGAAGTTAAAGTATAGAAAAAAGAACTTCTACAAGTTATGTCACATACTTCCATCATATAATGTACTCAGCCCTTTGTCCGGATACTGTTGAGGAATTGTACAAACTCTATCCATGGCCAGCTCTCCCTTTTTTACCCAGTGTATTTCCTTATAACTTCTCAGAGAACTTGCTCTAGCTATTATTTCCCTGCTCTCTTGCATTGTTGATTTTTTTTCCCTATTGAATCATTACATTAACATGTAAAACATTGTTTTTTCTTTTATTTTAGAATAAACATACACATTTTGATCGTACTTCTCCCTCCAGCTCCTGCCTCATTTTCTCTGTATTCCTTTACAAAGTTGTCTACATACTTTTGTATTGCTAAATATACTTTCCTTTTCCACAAGGCCTTTCCTGACCAGCTTTCTAAATCTCACTCCCTTCGCTGTAACTTCTTCTGTGTTGTTTTTGTCTCTAGGACTTATAGTTTATTTATTAATTTTATTTGTGTGTATACTTGCTCTCCTGACCTGAATATAAGCTTCAATAAGACTATTTGTATGATGCAGTATCTCTAACACTGAAGTTTCTGATACATATCTATTCAGTGAATTATACTGCCATTGTTTTCATACATCACTTTTGTTAAAATAGCTTATTGTCATGAAGAAATGACAGAATATTTAAGTATGTTTAAATTTTTTATTTTTTAAGAGAGCTCCAGGCTAAGTCAAAACTATACTTTGCTGCTCATGATCTATGAGTATATCAACGTTAAAGAATAAGAAGGATTGGTTAATTTACTAATTATTCTTTAATGCTACAGGTCATATTTATTCATATAGATATCCACATATACAAATTAAATTTTATTTTTTTGTACTTGTACTAGAAAGACTTTTAAGAAAAATGATTTGAGCTACTGCTTGGCAACATAAAGAGAAAGTTTTGCAGTCCGTTTCATTATTCTTAAAGTGAATATGAGAGATCATAATTTTTTAGCAGTGACTTATTTTCAAAACTTAAAACTTGATAACTTTATGGGAATCATTTAATTTCTGGAAGTATATCACTGAAATAGGTATTCGATACTTTATGAGAATGAAGAGGCTAAGATATTTCTTCTAAATACAGAGTAATAAAGTTTTCTCTCAAACTGTTGGAGGGGAAACACAATAATCTGTTTGCTTGTGAGACCAACAACTGTAGTTATCATGGGGAAAATCCTAGCTATAAGAAGTAAATTCTAAGACCTTCAATTTAGTTAATTCAATAGCAAAAACTATAGATGATTACTGATTAAAAACTCAACATTCGGCTGGGGATGTGGCTCAAGCGGTAGCGCGCTTGCCTGGCATGCGTGCGCCCCGGGTTCGATCTTCAGCACCACATACAAACAAAGATGTTGTGTCCACCAAAAACTAAAAAATAAATATTAAAAATTCTCTCTCTCTCTCTCTCTAAAAAAAAAAAACTCAACATTGACATCCAATACTTTCTCACTGGAAGTGTGACTAAATAAAAACCCTACAGATTTTTAACTTTACATTGAAAAATAATTGGAAGTCTGTAGGGTGAGCATCTCAAATCCAGGAAATAAACCTCACAGTTAGATGAGTCACTTTTTCCTATGACAACATACACATAGTTTAGGTTTTACCGATTTTAATTCAAGTGCTATATAACTTGTTGTATTAACTAATGATTTTAGGAAACCAAAGCCAAGCCTGGTAAGTGGTGCGTGCCTGTAATCCCAGAGATTGGGAGGCCTAGGCAGGATTGAAAGTTCAAGGCCAACCCCTGTGATTTAGCAAGACCCTATCTTATAATAAAAAATAGAAATAAAAAATAGAGTGTGCTGGGGATATCACAATGGTAGAGCACCCCTGAGTTAAATCGCCAGTACCAGAAAGAAAGAAAAAAAGGAAATCAGAATCGGTCTATTCATTAGGAACAAGTATGACACTGAAACATTCAGTCATGTAAGTGAAAGAACTGTAGATATTTCCTTCATACCACAAAACTGGGAAAAGGGCTTGTTTTTAAGTTTAAACAATAGAACACTCTGGGGCTATGAGATCTGAATGAGTAAATGAGCTCATTTGTGAATATGCCTGTCAGAGTAGGTATCCTTGTTTTATCCATTTATACAAATACTTAAGCTGTTTCACCTTTGTTGGATTTTGTTTTAGCATCTGAAGGTTTCTGTTCCTGAAGAAATATCTGTAGATCTAGGTAAGTTTGGAGCCCCGACATCCTGCAGAATTTTACTATGCCTCTTTGTATGTAGCTCAACTCAGTTCTAAAGGTTTTATCTAATGCTTAGTAACTGGTTAAATCCCTGAATTACAATAGAAGGAGAGTGTATAATAAATTTTAGGGGAAATGAAATCTGAATTCTGAGATCAAATGCAGGAACTGCACTAAGAATTTCTTTTTGGGGTTCTCCATGATAAATTGATACAAAGTAACATTGCTATGTTGCCAGTGAACTTATGTTGTAGAGGACATACCTTTGGATCAAATAATTCCTTTCTTCTTTATGCAGAAAAGAGGAGACCTGAACTTATTCCTGAGGATCTACATCGTCACTATATCCAAACTATGCAAGAAAGAGTCCACCCAGAAGTTCAGAAGCATTTAGAAGATTTTCGGTAAGCTTAGTGTACATAAAACCTTATGTGGTCATTCTGAATTAATTTTTCTTAAATAGGAAAAGTTGCACATTAAAAACTTCACTTATCAATTAAGTAAACTAGGTGGTCTTATCCCTGTTATTGAATAGGAAAAAAGTATGGAGATGTCTCAAAAGATTAGGAATGGAACTACCGTATGACCCAGTCATCCCACTCCTTGGTATTTATCCAGAAGATCTAAGATCAGTATATATAGTGATACATGAATATCAGTATTTATAGCAGCACATCCTACAACACTCAAGTTATAGAACAATCCTAGATGCCCATCACTAGATGAATGGATAAAGAAAACGTGTGGTGTGTGTATATACACACACATATACATACACATGTACATACACACATACACACACACACACACACACAGTGGAGTTCTCAGACACAAAGAAGAATGAAATTATGTCATTTGCTGGTAAACGGATGAAACTGGAGAACATCATGCTAAGTGAAATCATACAGAATCAAAAAGTTGAAGGTTGAATGTTTTCTCTCATGTGGAAGCTAGAGAGATATAAGAAATAAAAAAGGGGAAATCTCATGAAAATAGAAGGGAGAACAATAGAGTTAGAAGCAGAGGACCAAGGATGAGGGAGAAGGGGAGGCAAAGGAGAAAAACTGGGGAGTAACATTGACCAAATTATGCCATGTGCTTGTATGAATATATCACAGTGCATTCCAATTTTAATATTTAATTAATTTTTTAAATTCATATATGACGGCGGAATGCATTACAATTCTTATTACACATATAGAGCACAATTTTTTATATCTCTGGTTGTAAACAAAGTATATTCACACCAATTCGTGTTTTCACACATGTACTTTGGATAATGACATCCATCTCATTCCACTATCATTTCTAACCCCATACCCCCTACCTTCCCCTCCCACCCTTCTGTCCTATCTAGAATTCCTCTATTCCTCCCAAGCTCCCTCTCTATACCCAACTATGAATTAGCCTCCTTATATCAGAGAAAACATTCAGCATTTGGTTTTTTGGGATTGGCTAACTTCACTTAGCATTACTTTCTCTAACTCCATCCATTTACCTGCAAACAATTTTATATATAACTATAACACACAAATTAGAAGGAAGATCAATAAAGTAGAGGAATAGGATCAGGGTAAGGGAGGAAGGTACAGAAGGATATAATACTAGGGATTGAAATGGAGAAAGCATTGTCAATATGTCAATCCCACTATTATATGTGACTACAATGTATTTATTTATTTATTTATTTATTTGAGGTAGAGGCGATATCTTTTTTTTTTCTTTTTTTAAATATTTATTTTTTACTTATAGGTGGACACATATCTTTATTTTTTTTAGAGGCAATATCTTTATTTTGTTTTTTTAATGTGGTGCTGAAGATTGAACCCAGTGCCTCATGCATGGTAGGCGAAGTGCTCTACCTCTGAGCCACAACCTCAGACATCTGGAGTCAAAGGGTTAGAGTGGAACTGAGAGTCTACAGTCTACCTTCTGTGTCCTTTCAAGATTTGAGCTCAGTATTGTGTCTGTGCTAGGTATATTCTTTCAGGATATGTATCTTTGAGTGATTGCCTCTAAAATTTTGGCATTCTAGGTGATGTGACATTTTGCCTGTTCCTAGAAATGTATAGCTATGGAGACTTTGAGAAACATCTACAGAGGGAGATGGTTTTCCCCTAGGCTACCTCAGGAGATTTCTCCTATTCCCTTTAGGCAGAAACGTAGTATGGGACTGACCTTGGCTGAAAGTGAGCTGACTAAACTTGATGCAGAGCGAGACAAGGACCGGGTAATTTTGGAGAAGGAGCGGGCATGTGCAGAACAGATCGTTGCCAAAATTGAAGAAGTGTTGTAAGTAATAGAAGTATATGTGGAAAAGTTAATATTGCTTGAAGTACTCCAGACAGATTTAAAAGGGCAGTCAGTATATAAGAGGAAGTGTTTATTTTGTTATAAAACTTCAAAAACTATGATTTTTTCCCCCTGACATTTCATTTTAGAAAAAGTTCTTAGATTGTGAATGTAGCTCATTGGTAGAGGATTTGCCTGGGATGTGCAGGATCTTGATTTGATCCCCAACCCTCCCCACCCCCCCACCCCCCCGCCACACACACACACACACACACACACACCATACACAGTTCTTGCATTTCTTTTTCTGGATGTTGGTAAATGAATAACACTGGAATTTCTAATCAGTGATCCAAACCAGGTGAATACTTTCATTGATTTTAACTCATAGACTTTGGAAATATTTCTTATGGTAAAACATGTACAATTGATGAGTGCAAAAATGGTAGAATTCCTTTGGGGATTAGGGTTCTCTTGATATTTTACTCTAGATGACGTTTATTCTGTTAGATGTCCATGATATGGTTTATTTATCTCTTCTGATTTATATGTGCATGGGTCTCTCTGCCATACTTTGTTTAATCTCATTTACTATTCTCTCCATAGTTCTGTTCTTTTTCTTTACTGGTGGGGTACAAAGCATTTGGTTTTGTTCTGTTGTTTCAGGTGTCTTAAGTTCAATAGCAAAATTTTAATTAAACTTATATGTTTTATTTTTAAACATTTGTACTTTTAGGTTGACTGCTCAGGCTGTAGAAGAAGAAAAGAGGTAACATAATTATTCTGACCCCCCACCCCGAGAATTTTAAGAAAAAAGGAAACTTTCTTTTCTCATATGAGCCTTAAATTACAATTGATTTCTTTTTAACTTAAAAATGTACTGTGGTTTCCCCCTGGTGGCCTTGTGTTATATTTGATTAATATTCTAGTGATAAATGAGTAGAAACTTTGTGTGCAGTGAATAAATCCTAAATTTTTTTTTCCTTTTTGCTTAATTAATTTTAATAATTCCATTGTTGGGTTGGGGTTTTGGAAATCATTTGATGTCTTTATTCATACTGACCCTCCATTCTCAGAAGTCTTATTTTTATTTAATTCTCCAGTTCCACAATGCAGTATGTTATTCTCATGTATATGAAGCATTTGGGAGTAAAAGTGAAAGAACCTCGAAATCTGGAGCACAAGCGGGGTCGGATTGGATTCCTTCCAAAAATCAAGGTGAGACTTGGGAGGCTGAGGCAGGAGGAACACAGGTTTACGTTCAGCTTCAGCAACATAGCAAGGACCTAACTAAGCAACTTAGTGGGACCTTGTCTCAAAATAAAAAATAAAAAGGGCTCAGTGGTTAAGCACCCCTGGGTTTAATCCCTAACACACACACACACACAAAGATGAAAACTGGAATGATAAAAAAGTGATCAGGGCTCAGTACTTCTTTACATTCGTTGCACTGTTTTCCTGCCTTTTAATATTTGCTGAATCAGCACATTAGCACTAGGCATAACAATAGGTAGATATGGTCCCTATTGTCAAGAAACTAGTGATAAAGATATGTAAGCTTATTATTAATTAGTGTGAAACATGAAAATAGCAGTTTATACAGAGCGCCTTCCCCAAATGTTATTGCCTTATACTTTTAGGGTACCTGTAATAGTTTGTAATCACTTGTGTTTTGTTTCATGTTGCCAGATTTTAAAACTCTATGAGGTCAAAGACTTTTCTCTTTATTATATCCCCAGCTTTTATCATAGTGCTTTCACATTATAAAATTGTTGGATGGATGAATGAATTGTTTAGAACAAACTCCTGGTAAATGTGTAAATTCACCCAGTTAATAATAAGCTCCTGGTAAAACTACCCTTTTATTTCCTAAAATTATTATCTCTAAAGGGCTTGAAAAGACATCTTGAAGTTGAGGTATCCATAATACTATGTACCAGCCTCTGAGAAGTATTGTGTGTGTGTGTGTGTGTGTGTGTGTGTGTTTGTAGTAGCCATTAGAATTACATTTATGTGTTCAAAAGCAGCAAAAGAAATCTTCTATAGGGTTTCTCTTATCTCTTTGATTATATCTCAACTCTAGCAAAGTATGAAGAAAGATAGAGAAGGCGAAGAAAAAGGGAAGCGAAGAGGATTCCCTAGCATTCTAGGACCCCCAAGGAGACCAAGTCGTCATGACAATAGTGCAAGTATGTTGAAGTTTGAAATGCTGCGTTCCCTCTATTCCATGCAGTGTTTACATCAGACTCATTGGCTAGAATGGGTGGCTGGAAGAAGGTGTTCTTGAGATGATGTCACTGAACTTCCAACATAGTTTATTTCCCTTCAGTGCTGTTTCTAATCTTAGTACCCCTATGTTGTTGGGTAATTGTCATAAGCATCTTTAATGGCAGTATTCTGTTAGATGTCCATGATATGATTTTACTTATCTCTTCTGATTTTGTTTGCATTCAAGTTTTGTTTGTTAAATTTAAAAAACAATATGTGCATGGATCTCTCTGTCATACTTTGTTTAGTCTCATTTACTACTCTCTTTGTAGTTCTGTTTCTTTACCTTTTCATTGTGCTTTATTTTCTGATCTCCTTCTACCTCAGTCCCTAGCCTAGTAGAGAGAGATCAGATCACTAAAGAGGGTTGCAGGAGAATTAGGGATAGTGGTACTCTGGGAAGAGCAACTGGATCATGTAGTGCTTCCTGTCTTGGACAGTACCACATTTGAAATTACTGGCATGCTGGAGGTAGAAGTGGAGTTGTGGAACAGTGATACCTAGTGTCCTCCATGATGTGGAATTCTCACTGAAATGCCAGTAGTGCCCTGATTGAGAAATACTGAGAGGAGGTTGACCTGGAGGTTTCCACAGATGCTGTCATGATCTCCAAGGGATACAGAGGAAGTTTTCGGAATTTGGAAAGATGTTAGGATGTACAATGCTGTGGATGATAACCTGAGTGCCTGCAACTCATATAGTGATGCATGTGAATAAGGATAATGAACAGAATAGGGATAATTTTGTATGGTCTGAGGCATATTGTGATAATGAAGTTGTGTTAGGAAAAAAGTGGAATGGGGCTTGCTAAGCATCACAGAGATTAAGGGCTTCTTTTTCATTCTTAATAAATGATACAGCTACATGTCTACTTATCTCTGTCTCAGCATCCCCACCCCACATCACTCTCTCATCTCCTTTACTCATGATCCTTCTTCTGCCACATCCTCTTACCTTCAGATTTTACCTTCTCACTCCCTTTTCTGTTCATCCTCCATCTCCTTATTTCCCTCCTCCATCTTCCTCTCCCTTTCTCTTGTTGCCCACCTCTCTTTCTTTCCCTTCCACTCCCTTCTTTATTTTTCTCTGTGCTTTGCTCTGTATAATAATTTATTTTATGTTTTTCTAGGGCCCATATTCCAGGCATTTTTTTTGCTGGATATTTTTATTTCCTCTTTTTTTAAAGTTGTTTAGCAACACAGATTATTAACTGTCATTTTCTGTTCAGTTGGCAGGGCCATGGAACTACAGAAGCCACGCCATCCTAAGCATTTATCCACACCTTCATCTGTGAGTCCAGAACCCCAGGACTCTGCTAAGGTGCGGCCATGTGGCTTAGCAAATGAAGGAACAGACACTGGATACCTTCCTGTCAATTCCGTGTCCTCTGTGGCTTCAGGGTCCACTCTTTCCCAAGAAGGAGGGAAAGAGAATGATATAGGTGAGCCAGTGCTATAGTTCAGCTTAACTTGGTGTCAAGATTTTTAAACAAATATACTAATTGTACAGTGGAGAGGCGGATTCTTTTAATCATGACTGAGTCCCCGTTTAATTTGATTTTAACATTTTAATAATCTCTAACCCATGACAAATTTATGCTGAATGATAATTTGTAGTTCCCATTCATCCAAAAAAAAAAAAACAAAAAACAAAAAACTGAGCTCTCTGTCAGACATTAGCTTTGTACCAGAAGTCAGCATACAATAATCATAGGCAGGTGCTTGCCCAATGCAGCTAGTTATATGGGGGAAATAGTCAAGGAAGTGAAAAATTCAGATTGTGCCAAGTCTAAGAAAGAAAGGTAAGAGAGGAATAGAGGGAACTGGGCAGTAGTTAGATGCAGATATGGGGGATGGGATATTCTAAAGAAGACTTTAAAAATCTGAGATCCTCGTGATTTTTTAAAATGTTTAATGAGAAGCCTGCAGAGAAAAGAGATTGACTATGTGGCAGAGAGTATAAGCAAGAGAACAAAGTTTCAAGATGGCAAGAAGAGATGAGGTGTTGAGTGTATATAAAGGGCAAGGTTACTAGCTGAAGGCGAGGTTTTAGTTAGATGGGCAAGGGGATTTGTAAAGAAGGAAAAGAAGTAATTGCAGGAGAAAATTAGGAAAGCAACTTATTACCATATTTCTTTATACTTGTTATAATGAAGGATTTCTTAAGCAAGCAAGCTGGGAGACCAGCTGGTTTTATTTGGAGAAGGGAATGCCCATCTATACTAGTGTTTCTTAAGGCTGTTCCATTTCTGATGATGACATGATCAAGGATGAGAGTGTGGGAGTGGTCAGTAAGATATCATAGAGGAGGTTACTAAGGATGAAGAAGGCAGAGAACCAAGGAGCCAGGAGTTTGAATAGCTTAATATACATATATTTGGAGGTCACCTAGTATGATTTCAGCATGGAAAAGAGAAGGATGAGCCAGCAGCCAAATGTTTAGGGCTGCTAGATGATTGTTGTGAGGAGGGAGAACATCTGATAATATCCAGAGAGTGAGTACTTCAGTGGTGCAAATAATTTTACAAGAAGGCAGCAAGATAATAATCTAAAAGTTATGTAGGGAAAAGGAAGGCTATTCATCATATCTCCACCTTGAAGTACACAGTGTAAGACAGAAACATTAGTTTTTGAAAGGATTGGGGCAGTAAACAGTTTTCTATTTAAGGCAAGGAAGTGTGAGGGTAACATTTGGAGAACTGTTGGGATTTTGTCAGGTATGGATATCTGAAGGTGTTAGATTGAGTGTATTCATATTTCATGGCTTCCATGACTCATTGAAATTAAAAAATAGTAGGAAAGATATTAAAAATCATAAAGAGAAAGATAGTAGAGGAAGGGATTATGTTTTTAACAAATATTTGAGAGATTGAAAGTGGACAAGACTGTTCTAAGGGATAAAACAATGTAAAGGAAGTCAGAGCCTATAATTTGTTTAAGGAATCCAATGTAGAAGCCATTCTATCCATTGAAACCCTGGGGAGACTTTGGGCTCAGAGTTAGTGTGTGTAATGGAGTACATAAGTAAGAAATAGAGCTGCAGTGATGAATACACTGAATAATAATAATAATAATAATGTAATCAAAACAACTGTGTCAGCACCTTCTGACCCCTTTTAGTAGTCTGTTATTTATGGACAAGAAGAGACTCAGTGAGCTCTTTTTCAAAGAAATTGGGTGAATTGTGTAGGGAGAGTTACATTTTTCATGGAGTTGATGCCCTGGAATTCCAACATTTGGGCACCTGTAAAGCCAGATAATAGGCTTGCCAGTGACACACCCTGCTTCGGGCCCTCAACTAGAACAGAGCTGTTTCCATACAAAAGAAAGCCAGATAAGCTGCCTGGTCTTTCATTCTTAAATATGAATATCACTATTCACTCTTGGAAAAATCTGCATATGAGAGTCAAGACCTAGTATAATATATAATACCAGATACATTAAACAATGGCACAAAGAAAGAATACAAACCAAATAGGAAAACTGCCCCTAGAAAGAAAATATACTTTTTGGTAATAGACAAGAACTTTTAAAAATACTTCTAAATTAAGTAGTATATTTTGAGACATTAAAGAAGCTATCAAATCTATAATGCAAGAAATGGATTCTGTGAAAAAAGGAGAGACAAGCTGAACCTGGGCCCATAATCTCAGTGATTGAAGAGACTCAGGAAAGAGGATCACAGTTCATGGCCAGCTTTAACAATTTAGTGAGACTTTGTCTCAGAATAAAAACTTAAAAGGGTTGGGGATGTAGCTCAGTGGTAAAGTGCCCCTGGGTTCAATCCCCAGTACTCCCCATCCAAAAAATATTAATATAACCATTAAATACAGTACAATGACTATTGCATAGTCATGAATCACTTTGTGATAAATTACTCCAAACCTTAATGGCTTAACACAAAATTCTTTATTATCTCACCTTTTTGGTGAGTGAAAAATGTGACAGCAGCTTAGCTGGGTGGTTTTGGCATCTGGTCTCTTTAAAGGATGAGACCCCCTTCTTAATGTCTCAGCTCCTTACCACATGGATTTCTCCAAAGAGCTGCTTTAGTGTTTCATGACGTAGTAGCTGATTTTCCCCAGAATGATCTGATAGAGAGGACAAGAAGAAAGCCGACAATCTTAGTCTATTGGTACACACTGCTACTTCTGCAAGTTAGACCCAAGTCCTTGAATCTGGCCCATACTTTAGGAGAGAGGAAGCAAGATCTACTCCCGAAGGGAGGATTATCAGAGTGTTTGTGGATGTATTTTCAAACCACCACAGCTTCCAATGTTTAAAGTAGAAAATAAGTTATAGAAAATAACTATAAAGGTCTTATACATAAGCAAGTTAAGATGGCTAGGCTATCACTAGACAATGTTATCTTTTGGGACCATTGTATTTATGGTCCATTGTTGGTTGAAATGTTATGTGGCACATGATTATATGTAATGAGTGATTTAAAAAAAATCTATACCTAAAATGTCCTCAGAAACATCAGTGCACCAAGAATAAATGCTAAAAGCTTTTAAGACAAAGGAAATGGTGATTATGCTGCTTCACATTTCTTATAACACTGCTAGGACACAAAAGAGCAATTCCTTCAACTTACTGAAAGAAAACAGTTTAGACTTTTCATTTTGCCCCCACCTAAACTTTCCATCAAATATGAGGAAAGGATAAAGACATTTCCAGATGTGTAAGGATCCAAAGTTTAAGCAAAATGCATCTTTAACATTATTTGAGACTACATAACTCTACAAATCTCCTTGTCCATCTAACTAAAACCTCGCCTTCAGCTAGTAACCTTGCACTTTATATACATTCAATACCTCATCTCTTTTTGCCGTCTTGAAACTTTGTTCTATTGCTTATACTCTCTGCCACATTGTCAATCTCTTTTCTCTGCTGGCTTCTCATTAAACATTTAAAAAAATCTCCAGGGTCTCATATTTTTAAAGTCTTCACTTTCAATGTCTGACTTCTGTTTTTTTCAGGATCAAAACAAGTCGGAGAAACACCAGCATCTGGAGACTCATTGGATGGCACACCTCGTACTCCCAATACCATCTTTGATTTCCCACCTCCTGCATTAGACCAAGTGCAGGAGGAGGAGTTTGAAGTAGAAAGGTAATTCGAAAGAAGATCCGAAAAAGTTTAGGGCATAGCTTAAAGTTTTTTGAATTATATTCTACTTGTGTACTATCTAGCATTTTTCCTTATATAGAACTAGCACTTGTTGGTAGTAAATATTAGATAGGTACTGAAATTTTTCTTCTGTTCATTTTACATTAAATACATCCTATTTCTGAGAGAATTGTTTGTCTAGCCATTGGAGTTTGACCCAGTTTTCAGTATCTTTGATATGAACTCCTTGATATCCATTATTTTTTTTTTCTGGTTGACTCTTTTTTTTTTTTTTTAATAGCAGTACTATTTATTCAGAAAACTAGAAATTACCCAAATGTTCATCAACATAGAATGAATAAAAAAGACATTCGTTTTCTGATATGTGGTCACAAAATAGAATGACATAGAGCAAGGAAAATGAAAGATTGACAGCTATGAGCAACCATGTGAATGAGTCTCACATACCGTATTGAATAAAAGAAACTTAGACATGAAAAAATTATACTGTATCATTATAATATGTAGAGCTCAAAAATAGGCAAAATGAATCTGTGGTGTTAAAGTGCTTTACTTTGGGGGCACAGGGAGTTCCAACAAGTGGAAGGAGGTGAAAAGGGAACTTCTATTTGCTGTTAGTATTCAGTTTGTTGACTAGCTGCTGTTTATACAAAAAAGTAGTCCAATTTGTGAAAATTCATTGTTCTGTATATTTATAATTTATGCATTTTTTTAATAAAAAGTTGGAAAAAGATTAGAAGGATCTATTCCAAAATGCTAATAGTAAATATATCTGGTTGGTAGGAACATGGATTTTTCTAAAAAGTTTTTTGACATATTCATATATATCCCAATTTATAATAATCATGTCTTGTTATTTCAGTCTGAATAAAGTATTATTAAAATGCTTAAAAATGAATTAAGTCTAATCAATTATTACAATTTTGGATAAAAGGAAATAAATATTAAAATTGGAACTGTAACTACCACAAGAATTTTCTATATAATTATAGTATTCCTTCGAGTACCAATCCCTTGTAAAAATGTTATGTATTTTCTGGATTCAAAATTGTATGTCATGTTGACTCTATTCTCCACTGTTTTAGGGTGATGGAACATGGGACACCAAAGCCCTTTAGAAAGTAAGTAAATCTTAAGTAGCTTTGAATAAAGGCACATTTTAAGAAATAGAGCTTTTCCCCCCTAAAGTTCCAATCTTAAAGGAAAAGAAGCCCTGTACACAAATCTGTTAAATTGTATAAAGTTTTTAATATGCACATATAATTCAAAAGATATACATTAAGGTGTATATAACATTTATAAGCTGTTTTGTAGAACAGGAAGTTATTTTAGGCTTTTTGATCAATTGCAGAAATCTGACTGATTACCGTAATCTTAAGACTTGTGTAGCTTCACATTATCCACTTGAAGTCCTCAAACAGAATTTATCATTTTTCTTTGTTAGGTTTGACAGCATAGCCTTTGGAGAAAGTCAAAGTGAGGATGAACAATTTGAAAATGACCTAGAGACAGATCCACCCAACTGGCAGCAGCTTGTTAGTAGAGAAGTGTTACTGGGACTCAAACCTTCTGAGATCAAAAGACAGGAAGTGATTAATGGTGAGTTTAATTGTTTTTGTCATTCATGTATATTGAGTTTTATCAGAATAAAGCAAATCCCTCAACCCTGGAGTGTGCTTCAGTTTCTCTTACCCCTTTGTTTTAAACAAAGATGGAATTAAATTAGATAAATGATCCTTGAACGCTTCAACTCAAAAAATGCAAATGGTATTATAATTCTTATTGATAACTTAATAGGAAAGAATGTTTAACCTTCAAGATATTCAGGATCCATAGCATTATAGTTTAGAGTTGATGAATCATTGAGATACTTATCCCATCACTTTACTTTCAGATTAAATTATTTTTTATGCAGAAATTATAAATAGGAAGCTAAAAAGCCCAATGGGATTAGTTGAGTTAATTAAGATTATATAGCCAATGGGCTCGGGATGTGACTCAAGTGGTAGCGTGCTTGCCTAGCATGCGAGAGGCACTGGGTTTGATCCTCAGCACCACATAAAAATAAAATAAAGATATTGTGTCCATCTAAAACTAAAAAATAAATATTAAAAAAAAGATCATATAGCCCATAAGTGAAAAGGGGAAAACTAGGATCTATGTCCTTTCAAACCCTGGTTCAGCATTCTTTAGTTACTCCAATATGTTTGTGACAGATATGTGGCACGAATACTGTATCCTTATCCCTAGAATGTCATTTGAATAAATACCCTCCCTGTCTCTGACAACATTACAACATAGTGAAGTTACAGTCTAGTTCCATAAATGAGAGTTTGTAGGAAAATTAGATAGCCAAAAGTACTGTTATTTCTGAAGAAGGCTCAAGCTAAAGGCTGTATGGTATTGAGGCTTTCAGTTTTCTAATATTGTCATTTTGATATGTAGATATTATAAATGGAAGAGTAGAGTATACTTAACTTTTAAGTACAAAATTGTTTTGAAGGATATTTTTCATTTGTTCACATTTAACTCAGAATCACTATGTTGGAGAATTTCATGGAATCAAAGTGATTTGCTAAGTAAATGCTAAATATTATTTAACTCATTTGCTACCTAATTCCAGCTAAAAGGCTCTATTTAGTCCCATGGAATTATTCTAAGTGAGGAAATAACTCATATCTCCCCTCCCCCATTTCTTTCCTTTTTTTTTTTTTTTTTTTTGCTTAGAATTGTTCTACACCGAGAGAGCTCATGTTCGAACATTGAAGGTTCTTGATCAAGTATTCTATCAGCGAGTATCCAGAGAAGGAATTCTTTCACCTTCAGAACTACGAAAGATTTTTTCAAACTTGGAAGATATTCTTCAACTTCATGGTAAGAGAAACTGACGTGATCTTTGCCCCTACATTTCCAATAGAGAAAAGATTGGGAGTCTATAAGGCAGTTCTTAGGCGCTTTTATATAATTTCATGTAATTTTGTAAATGTATCCATGTTAGCATTTCTGAAGTTATATATGAGCACATAATATAAATGAAGAAATGATGGAATTTTGACTAGATCCTTTTGCCCTACAGTCATCAAGCTTTGTATATGAAGTGTTATCATAGGGCTTCAGGTCTAAAGTCAGCACTTAAGCTTAAAAACATGAAAAGTCAAAATTACCCTTAAACATTTCTTATCAATTTCAATATAAAAGGTTTTGAACATATGTGTCCCATGTCCTAATACATGTAGAAGTAGGTTTTGTAAATAGCAATACACAATATGGAATCCCATAGTATGATAAATTTTAGGCATTGCTTTATTGTATTGTTGCTTGATACATATTTTGTAAATATACAAAAATTCAACCTGTGTCTTTCCCTGTTTGAATAATCTACTTTTATAGATAGTAGTAGGATATTCCTAGTAGGATATTCTGCTCTTTGTAGGTTACTATTTCTCTAAATTTCCAATCTCTCTTTGTCAAGAATATTATCATTTCCCACCAACACCTATCAACCAAATTGATGTTCTTTACAACTTTTTGGGTAATGTTAGGTCCCATCAGAATGCATTGATAACTTTAGGCCTGATTATATCTGTTGCCTATAAACAGGACACATTTTGAAAGGAACAGTGAGCACAATCAGCACTGTTG
Source organism: Marmota monax (assembly GCF_021218885.2). Classification (NCBI taxonomy): domain Eukaryota; kingdom Metazoa; phylum Chordata; class Mammalia; order Rodentia; family Sciuridae; genus Marmota; species Marmota monax. Next base: position 3,363,370 of record NW_026695234.1, on the reverse strand, counting down.
ATACTTAAGTTCTTTTTGAGCATGATTATGAAGATGAAGTCCTGAGGTTAAATGATGTTTGATGCTACTGCACTATATTTAATATACTAGTTTCTAAAAATGTTGTTTGATGCTTTAACAGTAAAAACACTTTTCAGACACTGTTTTACAGTCTCTGGATGCATAAGCGTATGTTCAGATTTTTGTTTACAGAGATTAGAAGGAGTTGTGCTATTCTGAAAATTTTGTTTTTGAAAACTTAGCTATCAATCAAAATTTTTTAGATTGTGTATTAAACTTTTTTAGGTTGTGTACTAAATTTTTCTTTTTTAAAATTTTTATTTAATTTTTTTTCTTTTATTTAGTTGGGCTGAATGAACAAATGAAGGCTGTTCGAAAGAGGAATGAGACCTCTGTTATTGATCACATTGGGGAAGATCTGTTGACCTGGGTAAGGAAAATTTTTTAATGTTTTTAGAGACATTTGATGATAAGATTCAAGGTCAAGTCTTTCTAAATATGCAAACCCATCCAGTTTGCAAAGTTAATGAAAAGCTGAAAAGGGTTTAGAGTGTGGATATTCTTGATTAATATGTACTAATCAATGCTCAAACTAAGTGCTATATTTTATTGAAATAAATATACTGGTCCTTTGTGTTTTAAAAACTGGTAAAATGGTTCTTAAATAATTTATATCCTTGTCAAGAGGTAATTCCATCTGAAAAAATAATTTTCAGGGCTTTGGAGTTAATGCACATTAAAAAATATTGCCACACACACAAAAAAAAATAATTTAAGTGGTACAGAATTTTAGCCATCTTCTGTTGTTCAGATCTTGAAATTATACTCTGAGACAATTGTATATCCATGATTGCTCTCACAATAGTAGAAAAGTGAAAATTACTTAATTTTATGAACAGTATGAGGAAGGAGTCCAAAGGCTGTAGTAGTTTTTTTGTCAAATTCCATCTTTCTAACTCTGTGAATATATACTGTACAGTGCTGTGAAAGGAGCTAGTGGCAATCAAAACATACATGTCTCCTGCCTTCACAGAACGTAAGTTATTTAATGCAAGATGAGTACAAAAAAAGGGGGAAAAACACAAGTTGTTATGGGAATGTATAGCAGAGGGACCTAAACTTGAACGTATTGAAAACCTTCTTGAGGAAGGCATTTGATTTAAACTTTTTTTAAAATTTTTTAATTTACATATGACAGCGGAATGCATTACAATTCTTATTACACACATAGAGCACAATTTTTCATATCATAGTATATTCAAACCAATTGTGTCTTTATACTTGTACTTTGGATAATAATGGTCATCACATCCCACCATCATCACTATGTAGTTAAGGCTGTGAATTACAATAAAGTCTATGTGATTTAGTTCTCAAATTTTAACATAGACTGAATAAGAATGTTTTAAAATAGGCACACAGAAGTGTGTGTGTGTGTGTGTGTGTGTGTGTATGGTTCTTGAGGAAATGCCATGAGATTTTAGTAATTCTAAAATTGTAACTTTTAAAAAGATTAGAGAATAGAAAGCTAACTAAAACAATGTTTATCTTACTGCTTTCTTGGTGGTGAGAAATGGCTCAGAATCTCATAATCTATTTAAAAGACCTCTTTTTTAATCACTTGACTCAGAACAGGAGCTATAAATCCTAATCCAGTTTTACCTTGCACTTTCCATCTTAGACCCACGTTAGAATTATTGTTATTAAGGATATTTAATTTCTTTGAAAAATTCAACTTATTCTATGGCTACCCTGTGATAATGTGACTCATTTCCCTGCCCCCCCGCCCCCCCCCCTTTTTGGTGTGTTATTGGGAACTGAACCCAGGGGCACTCTACCATTGAGTTATCTGCTTGGGATATCCCCAGCCCTTTTTATATTTTGATACAGAGTAAATTGCCTAGGATGGTCTCAAACTTGCATTCCTCCTGTTGTAACCCCCTTAGTAACTGGAATTGTAGGGTGTGCCATTATGCCCAGCTTCATCTTGTTTCTTGATCTCAGTGTAGGCAATGAAAATTATAACTGAGTGGTTTCACTGTATGCTATTAACTTGAAACAGAAAATCAAAAATTTTATAAGACCATCATTTCATTTTATAGTATCACAGAGTATAGCATCATTTCTATGTCAAACTTTGATTAAAAGGTTGTAAGGTGTATGGATTTAAGATATTGCACCTTGATTCCCAAGCAGATTCATTGGCATCTCCTATAAATAAGGTTTAAGACCTAGTGTCAAGTGATGTTTATCATTAATAAGATACACACGTGCAATTGATCCTCTTATCACAGCCCATTAGACTGCATAAATCTGTATGGCAAAAGAAAATAGAGAAATATATGAACAAAGAGCGACAAAAACGTTATTTTAGAACACATAAAAAGAAGTGTATTTTTGGCCATTATAGTATATCTATTAAAAGTTGAGTTAAAACAGAATGCAATAATCATTTTGATTTATTAATGGTTACATAACGAAGGTTCATTTGGGGGAAAGCAGTGGTTAGAAATTCTAAAAGCAAAAATCATAAGCAAACCTTTAGATTTAGATTTTTTTTTTTTTAAATCAGTGCTGGGGACTCAACCCATAGCCTTACACATGCTGAGAATATGCTCTGTTACTGAGCTATGCTCCTAGTCTCTTCCTGCTATTTTTTTTTTAATTTTAATTTTTAAATTTTGAGTCAGGGTCTTGCTAAGTTGATTAGGACCTTGCTAAGTTGCTGATGCTGGTATTACAGGTGTGCACTACTCCACCCAGCTCTGCTGTTTTTTGAAAATAATTTTGGAGAGTCTATCTTGTATTGGTCCCTTAGGATCACATAAACTACTTGAAAAATTACTATAAAACTGCTTCAGATTGGTGACATTATTTTCTTTTGAAAACCCAGAGGATTTTTGTTTTGTTTTGTTTTGTTTTGTGGTGCTTTGATCAACAAACATACCAAAAAAGCTGCCAGTCTGATCTTGATACATGTTGATAGTCATATTTATTTTTTTATTTTTACAATGCTGAATATTGGACCTAGGGCCTTGCATACGCTAGGCAAGCTCTCAACCCCTAAGCTAAATGTCATAGTTAGAATAGAATAAGAATATAAAGTTTGACCTATTAAATATCAATCTGTATGTGACCTACTTGAAGAAAAGAATATATATACAGATATACTATAAAGGAACTTTTTACAAAATATCTTCATTTACAGACTTTTTGGGAAAATGACTTTAAATAGAAGATTGTATGAGAAACCTCTTTATAAACCATAAAACAAGACTGGTGCTATAGCTCAATAGTAGAGCACTTGCCTGTCATGCATGAGACCCTGGGTTCAATCACCAGTAATACTGAAAAAAAAATCATAAAGCAATTTTTGTGTGAAAAATTATGCTTTCTAATCAATATTTTAAATTTGTAAATTTGTTATATATGACAGAATTCTAAATGATTATTATTATTTTGGGTACTGAGGATTGAATCCAAGGGCGCTTAACTACTGAGCCACATCCCTAGCCCTTTTTTGTATTTTATTTAGAGACAGGGTCTCACTGAGTTACTTAGAGCCTTGCTAAGTTGCTGAAACTGGCTTTGAACTTATTTAAAGAATTTTTAATTGGTTGTTCAAAACATTACAAAGCTCTTGACATATCATATTTCATACATTAGATTCAAGTGGGTTATGAACTCCCATTTTTACCCCAAATACAGATTGCAGAATCACATCGGTTACACATCCACATTTTTACATAATGCCATATTAGTAACTGTTGTATTCTGCTACCTTTCCTATCCTCTACTATCCCCCCTTCCCTCCCCTCCCATCTTCTCTCTCCACCCCATCTACTGTAATTCATTTCTCTCCTTGTTTTGTAAGAACACCCTATTAATGAAGTACTTGTTAGGTGTTTCATCAAATTTTAAAATTCTAAACTGGGTGTGGTGGTGCACACCTATAATCCCAGCATCATGGGAGGCTGAGGCAGGAGGATGAGTTCAAAGCCAGTTTCAACAACTTAGCAAGGCTCTAAGTAACTCAGTGAGACCCTGTCTCTAAATAAAATACAAAAAAGGGCTGGGGATGTGGCTCAGTGGTTAAACGCCCCTGGATTCAATCCTCAGTACCAAAAATAATAATAATCATTTAGAATTCTGTCATATATAACAAATTTATAAATTAAAAATATTGATTAAAAAGCATAATTTTTCACAAGAGGTTCATAAGCTCATAGCTTCCCCCGCCCCAACAAAGCCAACTCTGGCCTCTGCACAAATGTAGCAGTAATTAATTTAATCTCTTCGCTGCTTTTAGTCACAGCGTATTTCATAGTTAGTAGGAAAACAAGCTAGTGTCCTAAGGATTTGTTTCCTGGAGCAGTAAAAATGTAATTCTTGTAAAGGTGTCAGGGTCTGTGAAAATGAAATTTTAATCTGAGTCTCCAGGCATTTTGTGTCTCGTATTCTCCAAATGTCACCCTCCCTCCCTTTTTTTAAAGTCAAATAACAATTTTATTATTAATAAAATGAAATTTAAGATGAAAACATCATAATGGGCAAAAGATGGATATTGTATATTTGTACTGCACATAAATATCTAGTTCTGTAAGGATAAGGATTATCTATTTTATTTGTCCAAATGTCTATCCTTTCCATTGTTCTTTGATCCTTCTTGATGCTCCATGATTAGTTTCCTGTTTGAAGACCTTTACCATTCTTTAAGGGTAAGTCTGATAGAAGCTAATTATTTTAGTTTCCATTCATCTGAGAATATCTAAATTTCTTCATTTCTGAAGGTTAGCTTCAATAGATATGCAATGCATGTTTGACAATTCTTTTCCTTGAAGTTGACAGCACTTGAAAAATATTCTATTTCCTTTTTGCCTTCATCAAATGTCACCTTTCTATCTGATTTAGTAGTGGTGTGGGCTGAAAGGTAACAAGTTATGATAAGTTACCAGCAAGAAAACATTGATGTCCTGTCAGAAAAGGCCTGGATGTGTCAGGGTCAGACCTTTCCTAATGGAGAGCTATTGATACTGCACATAAATATCTAGTTCTATATTTGTTGTCAATTGAGAATACATTCTACTAGAATGTTGAAAGGATCATGGTTGTCTCTTATTTTGCATGGCCTTGTATAAGCTCTGTATCTCATTCTCTATTGTTTTCTTTTCATTCTTGGTACAGTTCAGTGGACCAGGAGAGGAGAAGTTGAAACATGCTGCTGCTACGTTTTGCAGTAATCAACCTTTCGCTCTGGAAATGATCAAGTCTCGTCAGAAAAAGGACTCTCGATTCCAGACATTTGTGCAAGTGAGTTGAATGAAAATAATGCAAGTTTTTAACTATTACCGAATAAACTTGGAGAATCCTGACTTAGACTGTCTTTTACAGGATTACATTTTTGTTAACATTTAAAATAACAATATTTATCTCTTAAATTATTGGAAGCATAAAAATAATTTTGGAATGATGAACAAAAAAAAATATATGTCAGGATTAAAATACTTGATGTAGAAATCCACATTACCATAGAGATTTTATCAGGAATTTGTCCATATATATATATTATTAAAAGAATATTGTTAAAACATTAAAATGGGCTTATATCGGGTCCAAGGAAGACTATAACAGCAGTCATACTCACTGGGGTAGGTGTTTACATTGGTATAGATAAGAGTTGATAACTACAGCCCATAGGTAAATTATCCAGCCTTATGCCTATTTTTAAAAATAAAGTTTAATTGGAACACAGTTGTATTTATTTTGTATTGTATAATATACATTAAGTGACCACTTAATGCAAATTTATTGTCTCACAGCTTTTGTTGTTTAGGAATATGACCACAATTTAGCTAGATCCTGTTTTCAGGGTCAAAATGTTAGCTAGAGCCACAGTTCTCATCTAAGACTCGGGAATCTCTTCTAAGCTCACTGGTTGTTCGAATTCATTTCCTTAAAAATGAATAACTGAGGTCCTTGCCTTCCTTTAGTTGTTGGCTAGGGAGCAATCTCCTATAGAATGTTTCTCTTTATCATATGATCCCCAGTTTACAGCTACAGATAGATGTTTGTTTTCTTCCAGACTATTAGGAATGGAGATCTCTGACCCAGGTTTCTTTTCAAGTCTTTTCTGATTAAGTCAGACCCACCTGGGGGTAATATCCTTTGTGATTAACTCACAGGCAACTGATAGTTAGTAAGCTAATCATAGGAATGGTATGCCTGTTTATTCATGGATTTCATCCACTCAGTGGGATAGGATTATGCAGAGTGTTTCCACCAAAATATGGAAATCTTGGAGTCCATCTTAGAGATTTTATTTTTGTTGTTGTTGTACTACATAAAGCAATGTTCATTCATTTATAAATTGTCTGTGGCTGCTTTTTTGCTAAAACAGCAGGGTCAAGTAATTTTAAGAGAGACTGACCTTCAAAACCTAAATATTTACTAACTGGCACATTACTGAATGTTTGTAGACTTCTGATATAGATAAGCTGTCATGTCCAGACTGGTGATCCATTGTGCCTACTTGAAATGGCAGATAACAAAGAAGTTAACCAACTTTTAATAGGAATGCCAGTCAGGAAAGTGTACTTACATTTTTTGAATAGGTGAACATAAAGCAGTTTTAACACAGGAAGGTAATTGTTAGTTGATTGTGGATGCTGTCAGTTAGTGCTTAAACAGGTAGCAGAAACCATTGATAACAGGCTTTCTTCCCCCTATGTGAGATTAGAGGAGAAAGCAGAATCGTAGTGTGGCAATGATGTGTCTTGTTATTTTTTGTCTTGATTTAATAACCAGAATGTTATAGGTACTTATGTGGTACAATGTACTGCCTAATAAGAGTACATATTCATTTATTTCTTTTAATTTTAGGATGCTGAGAGTAATCCACTTTGTCGTCGTCTTCAGCTGAAAGATATCATTCCCACCCAAATGCAGAGGCTTACTAAATACCCACTTCTTTTGGATAACATTGCCAAATACACAGGTACAGCATTCTCCCTGAAATAAAAAAAGCCAAGAACAACAAAAAAAAGAAAGAAAGAAAAAGAATATGTCCTGCTAAGTAATCTCTCACAGCATCCTGATGCTTGGAGTTGGATTTTCTAAAAAAAATCTAATCCAGTCTTCTTTAGACTGTTGGATTTAATGTATCCATTAGTAGCTATAGTGAGAGTTTGGCAAACTGTGGGGATTATGGTCCAAATCAGGAACACTGCCTAGTTTTACAAATAAAGTTTTATTAAACACAGCTTACACAGCCTTACCTATCTGTTTACATACTGTCTCTGCCAGCTTTTATACTGCAATAGCAGTGTTGAGTAGTTGCAAGAGAGGCCATTTAGTCTGTAAAGTATAAAACAATTATCTGATTTTTTATAGAAAAATTTGTCCATCCTCATTCGAGCATATGTATTTGTTTGAAGAACATCTGTATTGGGTTGAAGAGATGTTTTGTATCTATATATGTAGTTCTACTAAGTTAAACCAATGTGCTATCATCATTCCAGCTCCTGTTTTGAAACATGAAGTGAATCTGAGTTTCTCAGTTTAGCTTTAGGCTCTCCTACTTTTTTTGAATTAATATTTGTACAATCTAATTCCTATTTCTATGTCTGAGAATTTGCATAATTGAGAAACATTCGTACCCGTTAATTTTTATACCTTATTATATCTGTTCAGTATAGCTGGACCATTGTTGACTATAATTCTGAATGTTCTGATTTTGGTATCTCTTAGGCAAAATGTAGCCTCAGCACATTTTGGTGAACTTTATCTTCTATTTTAATGATATAAACATTGTAATTGATTTTCTTTCTTTAGATATAATCTCAAATTCAAAGAAACTTGTTTTGGAATTTTTTTGAATTGTGTTACTTAAAAAATATTGCTTTAACAGGGCCACTGGACATAATTATATAGGCTCTGCTCTATGAAATTCTAGGGGGAAAAGAGGGTCCTGTTTTATATAGCTTACAAAGTGAGTTGAGACCTTCCCCCTGTAGTGTGTAATATTATGATCATTATATTTTATGTAATGCATAATTTCTGAATTTAGGGTTCTATATTATGGTTTCTTTTTAAAGATGAAAACTTATGTTTTAAAGTACTGTCATCAGGTGTTTTCCCAAAAGATCTAAAATTGGCATACTATATAAAGCAACATAGCCATATCAATGTGTTTATAGCAGCACAATTCACACTACCCAAATTATGGAATTTACCCAGTTGAGCCCATCAATAGATGAATGGATTAAGAAATTATGGTGTGTATATATACACAATGAAGTTCTATTCAGCCATTAAAAAGTGATATCATGGTGTTCACTGGTAAATGGATGGTAATGGAGAATATCGAGCCAAGTGAAATAAGCCAAATTCAGAAACTTAAAGGTGGAATGTTTTATCTCATATGCGGAAGCTAGAGTAAAATAAAGGAAAGGGGGAGGGAAGGATAAGATTATATAAGGAACCAGTCAAATGCATTAATTAATAGAAAATCTAAAGGAAGTCTAGTGTAGTAGAGGCAGGTGGGGAAGGAACAGAAGGGAAAAGGGTGGAGGAAGGGGGATCATGAACTGAAATTGACTTCATGCATGTATGAGTTTTTTGGGATGAACCCAACTACTATTACAACCATAAAGCTCTATTAAAAACAAATCCAAGTTGTATGCCACTTACAAGCCTATATTTATAAGTTTGAGAGAGTACAATAAAGAAAACTATTTAAGAAATAGATTCTGATTTCTTTATCAAAAAGGGTTTTAAATAATGAGTTAAATATACAATTTGTTTAGGCTGTATTTTTTACACTATGTATGTTGATATGTAGTAATTCTTGAACCAGGTTAAAATAATAAATTATTTCAATACTGTAAAATTTTTCATCTGAATATATCTAGTTTTTTGTTAGAAAACTTCAAATAAAAAAAATTCTTGGTCACAAAAAAAAAAAAATAAAATATTGTTATCAGAGGTCTCACCTATTCAAAGACTATCCAAATCAAGATTCTGCCATACATTTTAACCTAGCATAAAAATATTTAGGGTCTTAGTATGTTCTTATGAACTGTTGAAATAAGATGAAATCTCATGTATATATTTATATATTTTTTCTTTTTTTAATTTTTCCTATTTTACATTCTGAATTTCTTCCCCATATTTAGAATGGCCAATGGAAAGAGAGAAGGTGAAGAAAGCTGCTGATCACTGTCGTCAGATCTTAAATTATGTAAATCAGGCTGTCAAGGAGGCAGAAAACAAACAGGTAAAAAGGAAAAGCAAGAAGATAAGGATGGCATTGAAAGAATATTAAATTCATATTACCTAGGATCTTTGAAATTATCATTACATGATTGATGGGCAAGGACATTTGTTAGCTTTACATCTATACATGTAGTATGTGAGTCCAGATTTTTTTTTTTTTAAGTACTAGAGATTGAACCCAGGAGTGTTTTACCACTGAGCTACATCCCAAGCATTTTTTTATTTTTTATTTTGAGACACAGTCTTGCTAATTTGCCAAGGATCTTCCAGTGTTGCTGAGGCTGGCCTCAAACTTGTAATTTTTCTTTCTCAGCCTCCTGAGTCACTGGGATTATAGGCATGTGCCATCACTCCCAGAAGTTCAGATCAACTTGTTATATCAGAGTTGTATTTGACTCTTTTGAACATCTCTTGCTGTTTGTTTATTCATTTATCTATTCTGTGGAACATACACTGTAGGCTGGGAGCAAGTCTAGAGGGATTAAGAAATTGAGCACAATAACTCTCCACATTGAACATTTATCTAGTAGAATCAAAAGGCATTTAACAGATTTTAGTACAAGCATTTTGAGTCAGTATTGGTAACTGTATGAAGGAGAATTTAAGGATACTATCAGTAAGTATCTCACTAGGAGGCCTAACCTTGTTTTGAGATGTTAGAATGACTTTCAGAAAAAGTTCCCTAGAGGAATTGAAGTTTGAATCAAGTTTGGAAGGATGAGTAGAAGTGAGTCAAAAGAACATGGAAAGGGACAACCTACAGGTATAGAGAGCAAGCAGTATGTGTGACATAAAAGCAAGTCCAGTCTGTTTGAGTAACAACTGTTAGATCAATGTGGATCGTGCCTATAAAGTAGTGAGAGTACTATAAAATGAGGTAAGGTAGGCCAGAGGCAAACAACAGAGGGTTCTTTCAACCATGTTAAAGACTTTGATTTTTATTCCAAGAACAATAGGAATTTATTATAGACATGAAGACCTTGGAGGTGTGTAGATTTTTACTGGGAGGTTTCATTCATACTCCTATGTGGAGAGTGGGTTGAAAGAGGTAGGTTTTAAATGAGAGATACAAGTTAGGGGTCTGACCATAGTCCAGAATAACTGATGGTGGCTCTGAGAGAGACAGGAATTGGAGGAATATTTAGGAGATGAAATTGGCAGGATTTGGTGATTGATTCAGAGAAAGATTTGAGGAGAGGCTATGTCAAGAATAAACACAGGTTTCTGGCTTGCATATGTGGATGGTCAGGAGGAGTGGAGATAGATCTGAGGAGGTGGAGAGATGCAGTAATTAGTTATCTATGTGGGTCCATCTTTAAGAGGACTGTACTGAAGATAAATTTTCAGATTTTGAATATACAGAGGCTAATTGAACCCATGGAAATGAGTGTAATATCTTAGGAGCTAAGTATGGTGACAGCTTTGTTGGTGAGGCTGTAGAACAACAGTGTAGGTACTTTCTAATGTATTGTTTGGAGGGTAAAAAGATAAAACCTAAGGGAAATTTGGCAATGTTTGTCTAAATTAAATGCACATACCCTTTGACCCATTTCAAGAGAAATGAACAAACAGACTTACCGGAATGTTTATGGCAGCTTTATTCATAACAACTAAGAATTCATCAGATGGAGAGTGGATAAACCAACTGTGGTGTAGTCATAAAATAGAATACTGCCAGGAGATAAAAAGGAGTGAATCTCACATTATGCTGATTGGAAAGAAACCAGACACAAAGGAATACTTATATATAAATAACTATTTATATAAACTTCTAAGAGGCCAAATTAATCTATGGTAGGAAAAGTATCAGAAAAATGGGAATGTGGAGGTTAACTGGGAAGAAGTAGAAGGAAACTTTCTGGGGTGATGGTAATATTTCATATCTTGATAGAAGTTTGAATTGCATGGGTATATGCATTTATCAAATATTATGTAAAGATACACTTAAAATATGTGCACTTCACCTTATTAAATTTTACTTAAAGAACTCTACACAGATATTGAACTTCTGTTTATGAAATGCATGCTGCAGTATTTAGGGGAGGTGTATACTTAGATCTATGATTTTGAAATGCATCCAAAAGACAAAATGGATTGATTTGATAGATACAGGAAGAATTGATGGATAAATATGTAATAAAACAAAACAAGTGTTAATTGTGGAATGTAGGTAGTGGGTATGCAGGTATTCATAACACAATTTCAAACTTTTCTGTGTATTCGGAAATTTCATAATGTTGAAGAAAAATGCACATAACCTTTGATTCAGTGTTTTTATCTGGAAATTTATCCTGAAGATATATATGCACAAGTGTACAAAGGCATATGTTTAAGGTCTTTCTATTACAGTATTATTTGTTATTAGAGAAGACTGATAGTCACCAAAATGCCTATTAGTAAGAGGTGATTAAATTATAGTTCATTCAGTTAAATATTATACATAGTCTTTGAAAAAACATGAGACTTATCTCTATATATGTGCTAATATGGAACAATCTCCAAAATATATTTCCTATCACCTACCCCTTCTAATACACACACACACATGAAATACATATATTAATCTGCCAATTGAATGAAGAATACCAGAAAAATAGATGTGTGAATATATTATACTACCACATCTTAAAAGCGTGTGTATACACACATAACACACACGGTTGTATATACATGTATTCTCTTTGAATAAGATTTTTCTTAATGGCCATCCAAGAAATAGATATTAGTGCTTTCTTTAGAGACAATTGGGAATAGAGAGAGGGCAAAAGAACAGGGTTGTTTGCCATACTAACCTTCAGAAATTTGTACTATCTGTATGATTTACATATTCAGAAGTATAAGATGGTTAAAGGCCAATGAGTTTGAAAAGAAGATTGAGAAGGGACAGGCAAGGAGGAGGAAGGAAAACTATTCCTGAATGTTTTTCTGCAAAATGCCTTTCGTATTTAAGAAATTTTATGCAGGTTATTTGAATGTAAACTTTATTCCACTTTCAAGACAGAGAGTGTTAATAATAGTTGAATATAAATGGTATGTGTTATGTTAATAGAGTATAATAATGCTAAAGCCAAAGAGGTGTTTTAAGAAAGAATGGTTGTTAGTTATGTCTAGTGTTGCAGTGAGCTCAGTTCAACACAGATTAATTATGTCCACTTGATGTGGAAACAGAGAGGTCATTGATGACCAAAGCAGTAACCTTGGCTCCATCCTGATTTTCAGCGCTTGGAAGATTATCAGCGTCGCCTTGATACCTCCAATCTGAAGTTATCAGAGTATCCAAATGTTGAAGAGCTCAGGGTGAGAGATGGTCTAATCATAATTTTAAAAATAAAATAGAATGTACTAAAGACCTGGCAGGTAATTAACATCTTAGTGGGAATATTCATCACTTGAAGGAGTTCTATATCATAGATTATCTTTATTTATGATTTTATTCTGCTTTTTAAATGTCTTATCTGTGTAAGAATTATTTTTGTCTTTAGATCATTTTGTGAAAAACTATAATTTTACATGACAGGAATTGTCAGGAGACTAAGGAACACTAATTATTAGTAATATTACTGTATTCTTTCTCTCTCTCTTTTTTTAAACTATTTATTTATTTATTTATAATGGTGCTGGGCACATGCTAGGCAATCACTCTACCATTGAGCTACATCCCTGGCCCATTTTATTATGTTCTATAGCTTGTTTACTACAAGAACTTTCCAGATGATTGAATAAAGCAGAATAACTTAATTATTTTTCTGTGAAGCTCTTGAAAAATATAAAAACTTGAAACCATTGCAGGAATAATAGTATTTTCTAATTGCATCACTTGTATGTGGACTTTTATACTAATAAACTTTTTAGGCGCGATGAATCTTTTTTATACCATTTCATTAAGTGGTTGTTTTGGCAGATTCGTTTGGTGACTATTTAAAATAGATTTCTGTGTCACATGTAACAGTTTATCAAGAAGCATGCTAATGTACTTATTCCATTGACTTCCAAAAAGGTTTTCCGAGAGCTGCTAATGCTAAAAAATGATTCTCTTACTAAAAAGCTACTGATTTTAGAGTAAGCATGAATAATAGTACTTGGACTTTTCATGGTGAATGCTGTGCCTTAAAGCTTTATTTGCAATTAGAACCTTTGAACTCAGAAGCCTCTTATAGATAAGCATGTACATCACCCTCATCCGGTTATTGCAGTTAAGAGATGGATTGGGAATGAGTTGGTTTACTGCTTGTAATTTCGTTATCATAAGCTATTATCTCTTTGGAGTGAGAGTTGAAAGATAATACTCTTGAATGTTTTTCTCCAAGATGCCTTTCCTATTTAAGAGATTTTATGTAGGTTAATTTTTTTAAAGTTTTTTAAAATTATACTTTAAATTGTTTTGCACACTGGGGACACACACACACACACACACACACACACACACAGAGGGTGCGGGGGAGGGGGAGAGATAGAGAGAAGCAGGTTACTTGAATGTAAACTATTCCATTTTCAAGACAGAGAGCATAATAATAGTTGAATGTAAATGGTATTCATTATATTAAGAATGTTTTGAAAAGAAACAGAATATTATACAGAATACCTTCTCATTGAGTGCTTGGAAATAATTTGCGTGTAACTTTCTTTTCTTTGGCAGAATTTGGATTTAACAAAAAGGAAGATGATTCATGAAGGACCATTGGTTTGGAAGGTGAATAGAGACAAAAGTATTGGTGAGTCTGATATTATCTGTCAGTTTTGAGAAGAGTGGAAAAAGGAAAAGAATAAGAATTTCATTTTACCAAAGGGAAGAAGAAAGAACCATTTACAATTTTCCCTTAAGAGAGTTAGCAGTGCTATTTAGAGGACTTCTATTTGTGTTATTTGTTATATATATGTGTGTGTGTGAAATATTCATTTAGGAATGCAGCAGAAAACTTTTTCATGATTCGGTCCCATTTCCATCATTATTGTATTCTAATGAATCTTTATAATCAGCTTTTTTTTTAGACCATTACCTCTCAAATTATATGTGGTGAGAGAATATTGTTCTTTAGTTCTATTGGTTACAGACTCACTTTGGTAAAATACAATAAAAATTAAAAAAGAAAGAAAGAAAGAAAGAAAGAAAGAAAGAAATCACAGGGCTGGGGATATTGTTCAATGACAGAATGCTTACCTAGCATGAGTAAGGCCCTTGGTTGATCCCCAGTACAGAGAGAAAGGAAGGAAGAGAGGGAGGGAGGAAGGAATACCAATGTCAATTTTCAAATTTATTAGCTTTATCAGAAATAAAATTTCTCAACCAGGTACAGAGGTGTGCACTTGTAATCCCAGTGGCTTTAGGAGGCTGAGGCAGGAGGATTGCAAGTTCAAGGCCGGTCTTAGCAACTTAGTGAGGCACTTAGCAACTCAGCAAGACCCTGCCTCTAATAAAATATTTAAAAAGGGCTAGGGATGTGACTCAGTGGTTAAGCACCCCTGGGTTCAATCCCCAGTATGGAGAAAAAAAAAATTTCTTTGTGACATTCTTTTAAAGTTTATTAAACATATCTCAGTTTCTGTACTTATTACCTTTTCTACATCTTTATTTCTAGATCTGTACACATTGCTGCTGGAGGACATTCTTGTTTTGTTACAAAAACAGGATGATAGGCTGGTGTTAAGGTGTCATAGTAAGATTCTGGCATCTACAGCTGATAGCAAACACACATTTAGTCCTGTCATTAAGTTGAATACAGTGTTGGTTCGACAAGTGGCAACGGGTGAGTATGTCCACCAAAGGATAGTAACCTCCAGATGAATTATGAAGTTGCATCAGTAGTCACTGTTGTTTAATTAGCACAATTGGCTATTCTTAGGCAAATGAAATACAGTTTATTTACTGTTTAGAAAGGAAATTTAAAGTTTATACCCCCAAATTACTTGGGATGCCTAGATTCTCTGAGTGATTTCTGCATTTAGAAATTTTTTTGCAGTTATTTTGGTCTTTATTCTGTGTTCAAATCATTGATAAATGCCAATGAAGATAGTGCATTGAGAGGTAATCCCAATGAGAAGACTTTCATTAGAGTGGTATGTTTTTTGATAACTGAAGAGGTGTGTGTAGTTTGGGTTTATTAAAGCCAGTTTAGGTTGGCAAGTTGTATTTTAACTGTATTACAATGATCCTTTTCAAAACTTGTTAGTTATATGAAGGCAAAGTAAATTTATGATATCTTTTTTCTCAATACTCACTGAATGTTATTGACAACTTAGCAAAGGGGCAATTCAAAATAAATGCAAAAGAATAATAGCATTCAGTTTAGTAATTTAGATTTTGACATCTTTTTCTAACTATTGTGGAATTTAGTGTTAATTTTTATAATCTTTGTTCTATTGAAGTGTAACATATATAGTAAAACATACAGTAAGTTGCTCATAATTAAAATGTACAGCTTGATGAATTTTTGCAATGTGAGCATATTCAACCTTTATCTAAATTAAGACCCTAGAAATATCCCTTATGAACTCTCTAGATCATATTAGTAAGTAAGTTTTGTTTTGTTCTTTTCCAGACAACAAAGCTTTATTTGTCATCTCCATGTCAGACAACGGAGCCCAAATTTATGAATTGGTGGCACAGACAGTCTCTGAAAAGACTGTGTATGTATTAGATTTAGCTTCTTTGTTCTAATTAACATTTTTTATTATCCCAAGGATAATATTCCATGAACTTGTTTTTATAATAGACTTTATAAACCAAAATCTATATTGAAACTAAGCACTTCTTCTATATCCTTTTTTTTTTTTTTTTTTTAATGTGGTGCTGGGGATTGAACCCAGGGCCTTTTGAATGCAAGGCAAACACTCTACCAACTTAGCTATATCCCCAGCTCTCCTCTATATTCTCTTAGAAACATTCCTCTAAGAACTTGTTCCTTTTAACATTGATGTCTTTTGATTCTGTTCTATTACAAGTAAATTTTCTAAAGAAAAATTTCTCAGAAGTATCAAGTGAATTGTTTTACTGGGTAATATGCCCATGTTGTTAGAATTTTCTTTCAAGGGTGATTTTGGAATCTTAACTTAATAGTGTGTTGCCAGAATAATAGTCTCTGGCAGAGTGGGGAGTTTTTGGTTCGGTCAGTTTGGTTTTTGTTTCACTTTTATTTTTGCTTTCTGAGTGTATTTCTTTTTTCCTTCTTGTATTTTGGATTTCTTTCAAACTTCACGAAGCTGGCAGGACCTAATCTGTCGAATGGCTGCATCAGTGAAGGAGCAATCCACAAAGCCAATTCCATTACAGTCACCAGCTTGCGAGTAAGTGTTCCCTAGTGTTGTAATAGGACTTATTTTGTAGTTTGGGTTAGAAAAGAGATGGGTAATTCTTATATTTGTTTGCAGTGATGTTTAGGTACCTCATGAAGCTGAAAGATTGTTGTTGTTGTTGTTGTTTTCTTCCTACAGAGGAGACAATGATGAAGAAGAACCACCAAAATTAAAAGTAGAACAGCATGGCATTTCAGTCACTGGTCTACAAAGTCCAGGTAAACTTATCTCTTAGGATAAGAATGGGGGCTGAGGATGTAGCTAGCTAAGTGGTAGAATGCTTGTCTAGCATGCATGAGGTTCTGGGTTCAGTCCTCAGCACCATCAAACACAAAAACTGATAAGAATGAACAAATGTAGCCTATTACCTATTGAAATTACCTAAAGAAAGTTTGAAACTTTTGGTTTACACAGTTGCTGGCATCAGCTATACAATTTAACAAACTCAACTTGTAAACTTTCTGTGTGCCAGTATAACATTGCTTTATGTGCTGTGTATTTTACTTGATGCTTTGTAACTTATGTGCTCTTTTTTTCTAAGTATTTTCTGAATGCTTCATGTTAAAAGTTAAACTTTTTGTTGAAATATACTCTACCTTTTCTGTTCCACTAAACAGACAGAGATTTGGGATTAGAGTCTCCCTTAATATCATCAAAACCTCAGTCTCATTCACTGAGTATCTCTGGGAAATCAGAGGCAGATGATCTTTTTGTGACTGAGGGACAGTTTGCAAAGGAACAGCATACAGATGGGACACTAAAGGAAAGTGGAGAAAATTATCAAATAACAATCCCAGATCCAAACTTGCCTGTCTCAGAAGAACGGTGGGCATTGGATGCACTAAGGAATTGTAAGTTCTATTCATAAATTACTGCAGATACCTATTAAGTACCAGCATTCTATAATGTACTGAACAGCCATTTAGGAAGAATCCAAAGGTGTTTAAACTTTTCCCTTCAAGATATTTACAGTCTATTTGGAAAGATGATAGAAACCCCTACCCACCCTACCTGTACCTTTTTAAGGAAACATTCAAACAGTAACAATGCAGGTATGTCAGAATTGATTTGGGTTAGAATGATCAGAGAAAGGCATTAGAGAACAAGAAAGATGTGATTATTGTCTTGAAGGATGGGTAAGATTCAGACAGGTGCATAGAATAGAAGCCATTTAGACCAGAATACTGGTAAGACCAAAAGCATCAGCAGGAAACTGTGCAAGTGTTCAGAGACAGTAAGCAGACTAACTGGCCTATGGTAGAGGCTGTAAGTTACAGGACTATGGGAAAAGTTGAAAAGATAAAAAAAATGTGCTGTTCAGCCTAGCCATTGTGAACTTTGAATACCAAATTGGGCACTCTATACTTCAAGGATAGCATATTACCATGTTTTAAGAGCCTTTTCAAACTACACATATTCTTCTACCTTTCTCATGGAAATTATCATATTATCTACCACAGATTATTGCCGCACACAAACCCCACTCTATTAATTGCCCCCTTCCCTCTCTGGACTGGTTGAGAATCACTGTTACAAATAGGAAGATACATCTCTCAGGTGTAATAAGGTGGGGAAAAGTCCAAGAACAGTTGGTATAGCTGTAGAGAACCATTTGAGGTTTTTAAACTAGGGTATAAATGAAAAAAGATTAATTGAGCTAAAAATCATACAAGGATTTGAAGAGAAAGAGGCTTGGAGTGATATGCTTACTAAGTAAGTTATTATAGTAGTCCGGATTTGAGCCTGAAAGGGTTTGGACTAGAATGGTTTTAGGAGTAGAAATGAAGTTAAGGAATCATTAAATACTTAGAGCGTTTGACTTATTTGGATGTGAGGGCAAAGGAAAGCAAAAATGTAAAGATAATTTCAATATTCTAGTCAGAATACCACCTTCCCTACCTCTTTTTGCCCCACTTGATGATTTGGCACAGATTATGGGCTCCATTTTAAGTCATGTCAACATTTAGATAATGAGTGGCAAACCATTCAAGAGAAAGTGAGTAGCACAAAGTTGGCATTTCAGGGAGATATTTGAGTGTCAACACCATAAGAATTCATGACACCTCTCAGGAAGTGAATGTAGTGAAAGACAGAAGAGAGGGTTAGACACTCAGACACATGTGGAAACTAATTTCCTAAAGAAACATAAGATAGAAATTAAGCCCAGGATGAAAGTAGGAAATTAGCTAAAGTTATTTAAAAGCTAAGGATTGAGCCCAGGGGCACTTAACCACTGAGCCACATCTCCAGCCTTTATTTTGAGACAGGGTCTCATTAAGTTGCTTAGGGCCTCTTTAGGTTGATGAGGCTGGTTTTGAGCTTACATCCTCTTGCTTCAGCCTCCTGACTGCTAAATTACAGGTATGCACTGATGCGCCCTTCTAGTCTTGGTGATCTCTGATAGTTTGACTAACATTGCCCTAGAACTCTGTCATTGTACGAGTGACTTCAACATAAATTTATTAGTTCATTCATAGTTTAATTGGTTCTTATTTTCTACAACATATAGAAGCTATACAGCTAGTAAGATAATTTTTAAAAACCAGATGAATATCTTCTTATCTTTGGAAATTAGATACACTACTACCAAAAAATAGGAATTAAATTATTACAGGGCAATTTTATTTTCTTCTTCACCATGTAGGGAGATTCTTTGTATTATTAATAATGATAAATGTTCTATGTGGCTAATAAAACTAGAAAAAATAATGCCTATGTATATAGTGTTCTCCTGGAAAAATCAGAAATTTTAGCTTTTTTTGTTTGTCTAGTTTAGACAGCCTTTCAACATCCTTAAGTACCTTTTGAGTTTTAGTCCACTTATATAGAAAACAAAATAGAGACATGATGTTGGTGTTTGGGTTTTTTTTCTAAAGAGGAGTACCTCCCTATTCATGATGCTTAACTCTTGTTGAGTCTAGTTTAATGTTAACTCATTTGTAGAAGATGATGCTTTTTTTTTTAAGGTTATTGTATAAAATGGGTATTTTGGCAACATGTTATTAAAAGGTGCTTAGATTTGGAGATGATTGGAAACTCAGCTAACTGATTCTGGCTGTCTGAGGCTATGGTTATAAATATGCTTTCCTTTTTTTTTTTTTTTTCTCTTTCCCCCATTCTAAATCTTTAGTGGGTCTGTTGAAGCAGTTGCTGGTACAGCAGCTAGGTTTGACTGAGAAGAACACTCAGGAAGACTGGCAGCGTTTCCCAAGTTACAGGATAACCTCTCAGGGGGTGCAGGCAGATAGTGAAATCCAGAACTCTGAAAATACAAAGGCTTATCCTGGTGAAGGACAGATGCCCTTTAGAACTGGAACTGGTGACATTGCAGCTTGTTACAGTCCACGGACTTCAACTGAATCTTCTGCTCCACGGGATTCAGTGGTACTGGCATCCCAAGATAGCCAGGCAAGTAACATTTTAGTAATGGACCACATGATTATGACCCCAGAGATGCCTGCCACAGAGCCAGAAGGGGGTCTTGATGAGAGTGGAGAGCACTTTTTTGATGCCCGTGAAGCACATAGTGATGATAATCCATCAGAAGGTGATGGAGCAGTTAAAAAGGAGGAGAAGGATGTTAATTTACGCATCTCAGGCAAGTTTCTTTCACATTTAAACTTTGATTTTGATTATTGTTAATGTTTTGTATGCTGGAATGAATGTTATTTGTGTTTGCATATATGCCTACATGTGTATAGTACATATTCCTCATTCAATAAATAATTCCTGAATCTACTTATACCAGACCTCATGCTAGGGGCTAAGAGATACAACAGTATATAAAATGCAGAAAAAGTCTCCTCATGAAGCTTGAGTACTAGTAGGGGAAAGAGTAATGGTAAATAAGAAAACAAATTAAGGGCTGGGATTGTGGCTTAGCAGTAGAGTGCTCACCTAGCATGTGTGAGGCCCTGGGTTTGACCCTCAGCACCACATAGAAATAAATATATAGAATGAAGGTATTGTGTCCAACTACTTCTAAAAACTAAATGTTAAAAAAAAAAAAAAAACAAGTAGATGTCAGATAGTGAGAAGCATTAGAAAGAAAAATGTTGGGATACAGGGGTACAGAGTAATGAGGCAGATAGGGATTGGAAAGAGGACCTCTGTCAAGTAGTACCTGATTAAATGAGGGAAAAGCCACGTGGATACCTGGGAGCAGTGTTGGCGCAGAGAGCAGAGGAGTCAAAGCTGCATGTCAGGAACAGGCTTTTTGTATTTATGGAGGTTTTACAGGGCAGGAAGAAAACGGTAAGAAACCAAGTAAGAGAGGTATTTGGCAGGGGAGGTGGTGACAAGATCATATAGGGACTTTGTTTTTAGCTCTAAACTTTTAAAATGCCAACTAATATGAAATTATTCACAGGTTACCTTGAAAGCTTGCCAGGTTTAGCTTTAATCTGAAGTGAGAAAATTCTGATGGATTTAAAACTAAGCTTGGGTGTTAATGGCTTTTCCCTTTGTTAATAGCATTTCAGATTGTCAGCATATAACCCCGTCTCTATTTTCTATTTTCTGATGTCCTGATAGCAGTACTAATCTCATCTAACTATTCTGACTCCATCAATAGGAAACTGTTTGATCCTCGATGGCTATGAAACGGTGCAGGAGAGCTCCACAGATGAGGAGGTTGCTTCCTCATTTACCCTGCAGCCTGTGACAGGCATCCCTTCTATGGACTCCACTCACCATCAGCAGCATTCTCCCCAGAATGCTCATTCTGATGGGGCAGGTTCGCCATTCACCCCAGAATTCCTGGTCCAGCGGCGCTGGGGAACTATGGAAGATTCCTGTTTTGAGATCCAGAGCCCCTCCTCTTATACAGATTCACAAAGCCAGATCATGGAGTACATTCATAAGATAGAGGCTGACCTTGAACACTTAAAGGTACTTCCCACTTGAGCATCCACAAGACTTGATTATAAGAAACACATTTATCAGAGAGGATGTATGGAATGACTGAAATGCTCATGTTGATAAACTTTTTCAGGTTCTAAAACCATATGTTTTCTTTGACCATTTTCATGAGTAAGCATGGATAAAAAGCTAAGATCGATACTGTTTATTTTGTGACAAATCAAAAAGAATAGAAAAAGTTGTAGTTCTATAACTATGGTTTATGTGGGTTTCTCAAGAAGCTTAAAGTGCTTGGGGCAGCTGGCTGCCCTCCATCAGATGACAGTAACAGTAAGCTGAGCTGGGTGGTGCTTACACAGTTGTGAATCTCAGCAGGGAAATGCTCTGACTTGCTGTAACCTGTTAATTATCTGTGACTCACTAAGTAATGTTGGTAGTTTCCCAGATGCCAGGATGGGTAGAATTGGCTTCAGTGGCTTCTGTAATCCAGAAACTTGAACATTAATGCAATTCTTTAAAACTAGTAATTGAAGTTATTACCGTTTCAAAACTGACTTGTGTGGCCTATTCAGGTTGAGTAGGACCCTATTCAGGTTGGCCCCTAGTAGACAACACTACTAGAGCCCACGTGCTTTTTCCTGACATCGTTTAGTTGGAAGGCTTTAGGGATAGATTTAAAGTGTTCTTAGCCTTTTAGCTCAAGACTGGTCTCCCTTAGCTTTTCTTTTAATTTCATATGATAGATTTTCACCTCTTCATATGATTATATGTGATATCATCCTATGGCTGATGAGATGAGATAGCCAGAAAACCACTGTGGGCAAGTTGTTTATATAGTTTATGCCACAGGGGGTGGGGCCATTTTCAGGGTGACTCCTGTGATAGGAGAATTGCCTTTACTGGGTATCCCCCTCTGCTTTCATTTTACATGGGAAAGTTTTAAGCTATTAATTCAAGGAAGAAATGGGAAAAGGAAATTTACTTTTTGCCCCTGCTAACAAAATTTGTTTTTCTTATAATGTCCAAATGAAAAAACTGTGGTTTTGTTTTACAGAAGGTGGAAGAAAGTTATACCATTCTTTGCCAAAGGCTGGCTGGATCAGCCCTCACAGACAAGCACTCAGGTATGTGAAATTATGGGTTCCCAACTTTAGCATCATCCTGCCTGAACAGTACATTGAATGAAATGATTTATTATTCTTTAAAATGAAAACCTTCCTAGATTCCATTTCTTTTCTGTCTTTAAAAACTATTTGTTTTTAAACATCATAAATCAAGCAAAAGCTCTTGTCTGCTGACTCTGCTATTCTTTCTTGCAAAAGAACTGCAGTTGTCAGTTCCCATGCTATACTCTCTTCCTTCTCTCTCTCCACCTTTTCGAAAGCAGAAGGTGGAGCTGTGGGAGGTCTGGTAAATCACAGATTCAGGGTGAGATGTGCTGGTGTGACTCCCTTATATGGAGGGTTGTTCCTCAGGTCCTGCTGTGCTTTCATGCCTCTTCTGACAGGGACAGTGTCTCCCCTTGACTGCGGTTGGGTCTGTTCAGTGCAGCAGTTTATATTTATTTGCTTGTATGCTTTTGGGTATGCTTTTATGCTTTTTTGATTCAGAAACAAATGTATAACCATGCCTACAGATTTCATGGTATTCTTTGCAGTGTTCATTTGTTTTTAAGCAGATTTCCACATATCTTTATGTTTTCTCAGATAAAAGTTAAAAGCTGAGTGTCCTGGAGGTGACTGCAGGTTGTTGGATTTTGAGCATTGGCCTTGTATCAACCACATCCTGGTTCCAGTGTGGACACAGAGAGAGTGTGACAGAGGAACTGCCTGTGAACCACTTGGGATTAACCATGTCCTGAGGTGCCCAGAGCAGGACTAGTTCGTCACAGTCTGGCAGCTGCACTGGTCTGTCAGTGAGGGAACGTCTATTCTCTCACTCTCCTCTCCTCACTGTCGGAAAGTCGTTTTGATTCAGAACAAAAACCAAATGTATAGAGCTTTGGGTGTAGGATATGAAATTGTACTTAGACATAAGAAAAAGAAAATCAGATGTATTTATTTGACTTCATCCGTATTTGAAAGCACATTTTAATTTTTATTTGCCTTGTTTTATTTTAATTGAGTAGTGAGAGTTCTGGCCCTTTGTATTTAGTACACCCAAGGATCAATTGCTCCTGAAGTGAAAAGGTCAGGATGGGGTATTAGGAGGTTGGGTAGAGAGGAGATGAAGCAGAGGGAGGAAAAGCATCTTATCTTCACTAATTGTGTTCCATACTCTCTGCTGTGCAGCAGGCTGATTTTCTGAGGGTCACCTCAAAGGCATGGTGGTCCCTATGTGCAGAAGATGTGAGCTATGTGCTGCCCAGAGGTCAGAGAGTAGTGGGCTTCCTCCTACCTTAATGCAAGCACTGCTTCTCTGTAGCTGGAATATACCCCCAATTAACAGGAATCCTCAACATACTAAATAGCAGGCACTTGAAAATGGGTGTATTCTCTTCTGTTGTCATCTTTTCTAATGAGGGTTGGGATTTGGGAGGGAGAGGAAAGCAAATTTTTTATTTTCTTGACTATAAATTTGTTATTCTTGGTATTGTTTCATTTTTATAATTCTACATTAGACTTTGGCACTTGTAAAATCATTCCTGCAGATTAAGCAGGAAGTAAGAACAAATAAATGGAAATGCTTCAGTGGTGGTGGGGGTTGCTAAGGAAGGGTGGGATGGGGGTGGGTAAAGAGTTTGGGAAGGTTATCTAAAATGAATCACTACTGAGTTGAACCATGGCTATCTTAAGCCACGGGTACTGCTGATTATAAGGCCAGTAAAATATTAGTACCTGGAGGTTTGACTCTAATTTTTTGCACTGATGGTGCCAAAGGGCTCTTTGAGTCACGAGGAGAGCCAGGGTGGAGTGAAAAAGATGTGGTGGAGGAGGCAGAACTGCTCACACCAGCTCCAGAATCACTTCCTCTGACCTCACTGCCACAACTCTGTCCAAACTGGGCCATGACTGACCTTAGGAATTGCAGACCAGAGCATACACTGGATACTGCAGGCAAAGTGTTGGTAACTGCCTGCTCTAGGATGAATAGCAGTATTGGCAGCACCTACAGAGGATATATATGTCAGAATTATAACTTGAGAACTCCTTCATTTATATTGGCTTTCTGTGGTTTTCTTTGTACATTAGGTAAATGTATTTCTGGAGTATTTTGCCAACTAAAATGAATTCATTTGTCAAAGTTGTAAATTCTGTTAATAAAGAAGGAGTTCACTCATTGTTCACATCTTTCAGTAGTGCCCTCTGAACTCTGTGGGTAATCAGGATGTAATTTTTTTCTTCGCTGCAGCCCCCTTCCTCAAAAACAGAAGCTTTCTCACCACAAATGGTGAGGATTCCCAACTACTTCTATAAACACCACTACAACTTAACAAGCTTATTTATCTGCATCCAGATTCCTGTTTCTGTCCTTTCAAAACTGATCTATGTTTTTAGGTAGATCAACTTGGATCTTTGTACCTCATCTATAAATTGAAATTATATTTCAAGTCATAGGCCAAGTATAATTTAACTCAGAATGAAATTGAAAATGTTTAGAGGCAGAAGCTAACAAATAAGTGAAGCTTGGAATTTGGAACTTTTCTGTATCTCTTAGGAGAAGCAAGTAGAAACCAAATGGTTACATTGTGCTGCTGGAAATAGTGTAGTCACTTCCAATAAAAAGGGTTAAACCTGTAGCCACTTGACACTAAAACCTTCAGGAGAAAGACACTACAGGGTCATTACATAATTCTTTAGCACTCAAGAAGGTTGTAAGTTAGCAAAGTTTGGGTTTCTCTTCTAGTTCAGCCAGTATTTTGTTCTTAGTAATTATTTACTTCTCTTTTCTTGCAATTTAGCCTTTCCTTGGCTAAACAGGCCTAACTGGAAAAATACTTTGACTGTAGCTCTAGTACTTTGAAATACATTCATGCCCCAAGATAAAGTTAATTCTGAAATCCATCCTACTACTTTTAGTGTTCTTTTGACCTTACCATCCTAATTTCTTCCCTTCTCCTTCCTAACCTGACCTCCCACACTTTGATTTCATTTTGGCCATTATAATCACATCTGTTTGACTTTCATATTATATCTCTCCCCCTTCAGGGAAGATAGAATTAGATATTCCTCCTGACTTTGAGTGAAATTGGTTACCATTAAAGGATTTTTCTCAAAGTTACATAACTAGAAGTTGGAATCTGCTGTTGTACTGAGGAGTGTGATGGAGGCAGACAACAACCTTCCCTAAGCCAGAAAGTTACATGTTGGCTATGGAAGTGACCTGCACTGATACTCTGTTCTCTCCTGTGGGCTTACTGGCTCTTTTACTGTTAAGTGGCAAATTACATTTGGAGGGTCTCCTTCCTTTTTAGAGAATAGACTTAATCAAGGCAAATCAGCAATCCCCCAAAGTGCTATAATTTAAAATCAGATTATTGCCATGACCGTATGTTTTTGTGTAATTTAAAATCAGCTAACTTGAACTTCCTGAGCTATGTTGACTTTTAGAACCTAAATTGTAATTCTTACATTGCATGGGAGGTAGATTTCCTAAGATTTTTGGCTTTCTTTCCCACAAAACAACTTCTAATGACTATTAGGATGAATCCCCTTTTAAAAATTTTTGTTTGTTTGTTTGTTTTGGGGGGAGAAAGAAGTGACTGTGGTAATACAGAAGAAAGGCCTTTTTTTTCCCTCTTTTAATTATTTAGAAGCTAAAAGAATTACATTTCCTGTGAGTTTTCTTTTACTCGCATCTTTTTTTTTTTTTCTTTGATGTTAGTAAACTTGGCACATTTCTTGAGGTGTTGGTATCTCACACTGGAAGTCCTCTTCTCTGAAGTTGATATGATGTTATTTGGAACTACTAGAGCTTTGGTCATGGTTTCCTTTCCTGCATGTCACAGAGGGCACCATTGAGAACTGTGTGCATAGGACCTCAAAATACAAAATTAGCAGGAACTTATAGCAGCTAACTGTGGGCTAGCCTACCCTCCCCCCAGTAGTACAATTTTTGTTTTTTAAATCATGTTTTTCTGACATTTCTGCACCCTTTTCAGAGTGATCTGCAAAATTATTCTTCCTTTAAGAAGAGTTCCTTTTGTCTTGTACCTTATGCCTTCCCCACTGGAACTGAGGGTTTTGATAATAAATTAGTAGGAAAAAAAAAATGTTCTTCCTAGAAGGAAGCCTCCCTGCCATTCCCAGGTGCCAACTGCTAAGCAGGTATACTGCAAAAATGGTAACTGTAACGTGCACACTGTTGGTTATTTTTAATAAGCCTCTTCCTACTAGAACATTTTATTTTCCTTGTTCACCATACAATCATGTACTCTTTAACAGAAATTGCTTTTAAAAAATCTGGAAATATCTTTTAAAAACTTTATTAATAATCATGTATTTTTACTGATCACATTTTGAAATGCCTAAAAGACTTTATTGTTCTAATTATCCAGATGTACCTTTGTAAAATAGCTCTTTTATGAACTAGCTGTTAAGGCTGTATGTTTCTGGAACAAAATATTGGTCATCTAAAATCTTTCTGTTTTCTGGGGTTTGGGAAAATAGAAAATAAGAGTTCAAATATTAAATAAGCTTAAAGGAACCAGTATGTGACTTTTTATTTGAACACATTCTTCATTTACCTTATACAATTTATTTAGAGAAGTCAAGGAGTCAAAGATCCTTTAACTAACTCATCTTACTGACGGTGACTCTCATACATCTTCCCACTTGTTGGAGCATGTTTCCTCTGGTTGGTTGATCTCTGTAACGTGGACTTCCATGCTAATGATTACCCTAGCACTGGTCATGGTTTCCTTCCCTGCATGGCACAGAGGGCACCTAGAAGTGGGGCAGCTTTGTTGCTGTTTTTAAAATATATTTATTAAGACATAATTCATACATCATACAGTTCTTCCCTTTAAAGTATATACTCCCATGGGTTTTGGTATATTACATTATTAATTTCTTAAAATTTTGGTAAAATATATGTAATATAAAATTTGCCATTTCTACCATTTTTAAGTGTACAATTCAGTAGGATTAATGGGCCAGCTTTTATGGTTCACTTGAAGATAACTCTAGTTTAATACTACGTACATGAAAAATATGATGTCTTTATTATCATTCCTATCACCAGTGCTGAGCTTCCTAACTTACCAGTTTTTCTATGCTTTTAAGGTGCCATTTCAACTTAGAAAGCTCACTGACTTTTGGTATTTTCTGTATTTTGGTTTGGAAATAAAGTTGTAATTTGACTTATTTTGAGATAGTGTTTTAGTTTTCAGGCATTTAGGGGCACATTTGGCTGGTAGACCTAAGCAGCATAACAAAAAATGCCATTTTAATATTTTGTAAGATCTTTTAAACCTATTAAAAATTAAGATGAGTTAAAAGTTAAGTATGTAAATATTTATACTCTTAGCTCTGTAAGAAATGAACTTATTTTACTCTTAGTTCTGTTTATAAGCATGTGTGTGTGTGTTTGGTAAAACAAATAATATAGCATTCCTATTTGCTCTCAGCCATCTTCTCATGGAATGGAGAAAACAAAACTGTTGGCATTTGAGCAGTCACTTCTACTTTTTATTGCTCTCTTTCAAGCCAAATGACAGTTTTACCAAAGGTTTAATA
The DNA here is from genome assembly GCF_021218885.2 of Marmota monax. NCBI lineage: Eukaryota > Metazoa > Chordata > Mammalia > Rodentia > Sciuridae > Marmota > Marmota monax. The sequence continues at coordinate 3,335,270 of NW_026695234.1, read as the reverse complement.
CCAATTTCAAAGATAAGAGGCTCTACTCTTATTTTTAAACTGTGTTTAAAAGTTGCCTTTTAATGAAATTTGATGTCATCTTGATATTTTATGATGAAATATTACAAATAGCTAGATTTAAGTGTTTCCCTCCCTCTACCCCTGGAATGTCAGCAATAATTCTTTTTACTAACTGAAAACACTCCCTCAATTTTAGCTGTCAGGGAATCTGTTTGTTTCCACCTGTTACTGTTAGTGAGAAATCATCATTCCTTACGCACTGGCAGAGGTCTTGGTTTGAAAGCATTAAGGTAGATAGAGCTGTTTTCCTAGCCTTTTCTCTCATTGATGAGGGTACTTTTTGATCTACCTGTAGCATAAAGATGGATTTACAAGCATTTTGAAATAAATCTCTTTGTGCACGTGATCCACAGGATTGGGTCTGTCTGCACATGTGGTGATCAAAGATACTAATTAGGGTTTATCTTGGTAATCTTATTTAAATTTTTGGAGAAGTATTTCCAGAGGGGGGAAAAATTACTATTTTTTTTGTATTTATTTATTTATTTTTAATTTTTTATTGTTGGCTGTTCAAAACATTACATAGTTCTTGATATATCATATTTCACACTTTGATTCAAGTGGGTTATGAGCTCCCATTTTTACCCCATATACAGATTGCAGAATCACATCAGTTACACATCCATTGATTTACATATTGCCAAACTAGTGTCTGTTGTGTTTTGTTTGTTTGTTTTTGTTTTTATTGAGATGGTTTCTTGTGTTGCCTAGACAGTCCTCAAACTTGTGATCCTCTAGCGTTAGCCTCTGAGTAGCTGGGATTACAAGCCTATACCACTATGACAAGCCTGTTATTTTAAATATCAAAGGCAGATAGCATGATACATAGTGCAGTGGTATTCAGTCTTTTTGATCTCAGGGCTGATTTACACACTTAAGAATTATTCAAGATTAATGGAGAAGCTTATGAATATGTGGATTACTTCTCAGTATTTACTATGTTCAAAATTAAAATGAAAAAATTTACACAATATAAGAAAATTATTATAAAAATAGCAATAAATCCATTACACATTAACATAAATCACATTTTTATTTAAAAGAGAGACTCTTTTCCACAATTTAAAATAGTTATTGAGAAGTTTTTGAACCATCTTGAATCTCAGGTGTAAAGGACAGCTAGGTTCTTGTATGTGCTTCTTCATGCTGTCTGTTGAAGTATGAACTACAGAGAAAGTCTAGTCTCCAATACTTATTTTTAAAAGGGAGAAGTATTTTAATAGCCTCTTCAGATAATTATAGATTATTGATGTGGTAGATTTTTAAAAGAGATGCAATGTAGAATCTAAAAACATCAATGAAGTTTTTGTATTCCATTACACTGAAAATCCATTGGCCCCTTTTATACTTTAAATGTGTGAGAAAAAGTATCTTTTACCCATGCATGGTTTCATAATATCCTTTATTGGTCATTTGGAACCATTAGTTTACTGAGTTAAATATGCCTTCCAAATATTGACATATTTCTTTATATAAAGTCAAAAAATCACATTTTTTAAATTAGAGCTTTATAATTATACATATTAGTTGGATTTGTCCAAAAAAACTCATACATGCATGGAAGTCAGTTTCAGTTCTTCATCCCCCTCAGCCTCCCCCTATTCTCTTTCCTCTACTTGACTTCCTTTTGCTCATCTGTTAATTTATATTTGATTGGTTCCTTATGTAATCTTATCCTTCCCTCCCCCTTTCCTTTATTTTACTCTATCTTCTGCGTATGAGAGAAAACATTTGACCTTTGAGTTTCTGAGTTTGGCTTATTTCATTTAGCATGATATTCTCCATTTCCATCAACTTACTGGTAAATGCCATGATTTCATTCTTTTTTTATGACTCAGTAGAACTCCATTACATATACACCACAGTTCCTTAATCCATTCATCTATTGATGGGCATCTGAATTGATTCCATAATTTAGGCAGTATGAATTGTCCTGCTTTAAACATTGAGGTGGCTGGCTGTCTTGTTGTTGTAGTATGCCAAAAATCACATTTACTTCCCGATTGATCATATCAGAAAAGTGTAAAAGTGGTAGATGCAAATTTCCAAAATACTAATTTTTCCCTTGAAATCTTGAATTTTATGATTGACAGTGAATGTAGTTGTTTGTCTCAAAGTGATAGGCTCACTTTTTTCATTTTTGAGAAAATACCTGCCAAATTCTTAAGTCTGTTCTTTCATTGCTTACAGTCATTCTTTGAGGTTAAAATGTTCTTCTGTTTAGAAAATGAACAAAGAGTGAAAACTGGCTTGTTTTGTTTCAACCCAAACATTTGCACAAGTACTTTTCCTTCAGCTGCAGTTAGGGTACTCTGGTATGCAGCAGACATACTTTATACAAACTTTCCATATCATTACAGAATAAAAAGAAAATGTGGGGCTGGGGGTATACCTCAAAGGCAAGTGCACAAGCCCCAGATCCAATCTCCAGCAATAGCGTAATAAGAAAAATAGTGTGTTTTCAAGGATTGTGACTTTATAAAACTATTAGGGTTTTTTTTTTTTAATTTTTTTTTTGTACTGGAAATTAAACCCAGGAGTACCTTAACCACTAAGCCATATCCCAGGCCCTTTTTTATTTTGAGACAAGGTCTCAGTAAGTTCCTTAGGGCCTAGCTAAGTTGCTGAAGCTGGCTTTGAATGTAGGATCCTCCTGCTTCAGCCTCCTGAGCCACTGAGATTACAGGTGTGCCCCACTGTGCCAGGAAAAATTATTAGTTTTTACTGCTTCATCCAGGGCATTCTTAAGTGACAAGGCAGATCTGTATTGCAAGTGAGCAGTGAGGAATGGAGTGACTGTTGGTGACACTTGGTGTCACAACCTTGGTCTATGCTAGCCTCCAGTAGCTTCACCCTCCATTGTTTCTGTGTCATCAGTGTAAACGACAACATGGTAAAAAAGGCAAATGGTGTGCTAGTAGTTTTACGGAAATCATTTTGATTCTCCAGACCCCTGAGAGCATCTTGGACACCCCCAGAGGTTTCTAGGCCATACTTTTGAGATCTGTTGGTATAGTGAAAAGCGCCTGACTGTGGAGGATTGGGATTCATTCCCACCTCTTCTACTTACTTGCCCTGTGACCTCAAGCAGGTTACATTCTTGGTTTCTATTTTCTCATCTGTAAATCAGGGACATAATAGTCAATAGTTGTTGGGAGGATTGAGTGAAAAATTACCAAGCAGGGGTTCAGTGTCTCAGAGTTGTTTTTCATTCTAGGATCTTAATCACAAGACCAATTAGTTTAGAATATATAAATATCTCTCTTGCTAATACAGCTACATTTTATGTCTTTTTTATTAATTTTTATTTATATATGACAGCGGAATACATTACAATTCATATTACACATATAGAGCACAAATTTTTCATATCTCTGGTTGTATACAAAGTATATTCACACCAATTCGTACTTCATAGGTGTACTTTGGGTAATGACGTCCACCTCATTCCACCATCATTTCTAACCCCATGCCCCCTCCCTTCCCCTCCCACCCCTTTGCGCTCTCTAGAGATCGTCTATTCCTCCCATCTCCCCTCCCTACCCCACTATGAATCAGCGTCCTTATATCAGAGAAAACATTCGGCATTTGTTTTTTTGGGATTGGCTGACTTCACTTAGCACTATCTTTTCCACCTCCATCCACTTATCTGCAAATGCCACAATTTTATTCTCTTTATTGCTGAGTAATATTCCATTGTGTATATATGCTACATTTTCTTTATCCATTCATCTACTGAAGGGCATCTAGGTTGGCTCCACAGTTTAGCTATTGTGAATTGTGCTGCTACAAACATTGATGTGGCTGTGTCCCTGTAGTGTGCTGTTTTTAAGTCCTTTCTTATCCTAGCTTTGTACATTTAAATCCTAGGCTCTTGGCAGAGGCTATTATGTATTTTGTGTTCATTTAAAAAAAAAAAATCCTCTAGTTTAACCCAATTGTTCTATTTAAATGTAAAGAAAGAAAAATGATCCTTTAGTTTGATCTAGCAAGAACTTTGGTTTTCGAGAAACCTGTGTTTTGGGCTTCTTGTGTTTTGGTGCTTCTGTTAAAGGGACTGAGCGCTGGGGTGTGGCTCATTGATAGAGTGCTTGCCTAAAATCAGAGCAGAGACTAAAGAGAACTCAAGTGCCCTTGTATAGTCTGGGTACCATCCCAGCATGGCAAAAAATAAAAGATCATACAGTGTGGGATAGTAGATGTTCCAGAAACTTTCCATTAGTTCGGTAGTGATTTGCGTCTAGCTGCAGACCCCCATCTACATGCAGGGTGTTAATATTTCTTGGGTTTGTCTTCTAGTCAAAGCTAGATCTTGGTAGTTTTGAAACATCTTTATTCTCTTCAAATATGTAAACTGTTTACTTTCTTTTTAATTTCTAATGGGAATCTGAGTTATCAGATGGTTATTTGATGAGTTTGTATTTTGTCTTCCTAAAAATGCATTGATTGCCTTGTCTACTGCACTGAAGAGAATAAGTCATGATAATACTTTGAAATCTTTTCTGAACAAACTGAGAGCCCAGCATCATGGCCTAAAATCTAGTGTAAAGCAGGATTTCTGGTTTTCCTCTCCATCCATACCAGGGAAGCAAGAGCAAACCAAACTTGAGTTCTCTCTAATCTCTGCTCTGATTTTAGCTGATTGTCTCACCTGGAACAAGTCATATACCTTATCTGGGCCTCAGTATTTTCATCTCACCCTGAAGAAGTTGGATAAGAATTCTTCTCCTTAAGGTCCTTCCAAATTAGATGGCCCATGAGCTTAATGACATAAGAAAACAGACAGAGTTACCCACTGGCTTGTTGGGTCATTTTAGGTGAACTTGTGTTTTGCTCCAGATAAGAGTGTGATTTTAACCTCACTTGAGGCCTGTCCCTGATAGTCCTTTCTCCCCTCTGCTTTGGGCATCTGTCTGTCTTTTGGTAGCTTCTTCCTGTTCATTGTTTCCTGCAGGTAAGAAACATTATTTTTCTCTCTTCTGTTCTTCCTGGTCTCACTGCCAGTTTACAAGAAACTTGGAGCCTTTTGTGGAAGAAGATCTGACATTCTTGGTTCCCCAGGAGACTTGTTGAACATTGGCTGAGACTGTGAGGTCCTGTCTGTATTCCAGCTCAGGAATAGAGTGATGGCTTGTTTAGAAAAGTTTATGAAATGTGAAGGTGTCACAAAGTTGAGTCCCTGGAATATGGGCTAGCTGGATTAATGATTGCACTTGGCAAGCAAAAGCACCATTGGAAAAACTGTTTTACCTACGAGAATAAGTCTCAGACAACTTGGAAGTTTTGATGCAAAAAAATATTTACAAATTAATAGCTCAAGTGAAGGGAAAGGAGGAGGGACAAAGCCATTGCTATGCCCTCCATTTATTTTAAGTAAAAGACAAGAAAAAAGCTCTCAAATATTCTCAAACTGTCTTTCCTCTTAGAAATTGTGCTCTTTGGGATAAATTCTAACCGGGGGCCATCTGTGACATTTGGCTGTAATAGAGCCTAATGTTTTCTTCCTGTGGGGGTATTTGCACTCTAATGGGAGTATTGTTTTAGTCAGCTTTCTCGCTGCTGTGACTAAAGGACTTCACCAGAACAATGTTAGAGGAGGAAGAGTTTATTTGAGGGTTCAAGGCCCAGGAGGTCTTAGTCCATAACAGGCCGGCTCCATTCCTCTGGTGAGGCAGAACATCGTGGCAGAAGAATACCAGGGAGAGAAGCAGTCCACAGAGTGATCAGGAAGCTGAGAGAGTCTCCACTCCCAGACAGACAGACACCCAAAGCCACACCCCAAATCCCACCTCCAGCCACACCCTAGCACTTCAGTTACCACTCAGTTAATCCCTGTCAGGGGATTAAGTCACTGACTGGGTTAAGACTCCCACAACCCACTCATTCCTCCTCCAAACCTTGCAGTGTTTCACATGGGAGCCCTTGGGGGATACCTCGCATCCAAACCACAAGTATGTAGGGAAAGTTCTGGGTATTTAAACATGAGTTTTGATAGATCCTCAAGTTTTTTCTTCCTCTTCAGAAATGTTCTAAGCTGAATTGTGGTTAAGACTAGATATACCTCGGAGATCAAATAAGCAGAATCTTGCTATAGCTTGAGAGCGGTGACTACAGAGTCAATTGATTCATCGGTGAACTTATTTCCAGCTTTGTTTCAGAAAAGAAAGATTTACAGCAGAAGAACAGCATTTGAATATGGTTTGAGAAAAAAATGAAACATGGGCCTTAGGGAAAGGAGACCAGAGATTAAGATCATTGGAGTATTGGTTACTGGGTACTGTGATTTCCTTTCTTCTTTACCCCCTTCTTCCCTCCCTCCCTCAGACCTTCTGTCCCTTCCTTCCTTCCCTCTGACTTACCCCTTGTTCTGTTCCCACTGTAGCCAGGTCTTCTTGCAGCCCATCTCCACAGCTGCACACTTGCATAAATCACCTCCTCCTGCTCTCCAGTGTCACACGCAGGACTGACCTGCGATTTCCCCCCCACATTACTTTCATCCTGCCACTTGCCTGCCCAAGAACCTACCCGGGCTCTGGAGTTACTGCTCTGTTGAGACCAAATCTGCTTAGTTTCTGAGATGTCCATAACTTATGCCGCCAGCTTTATTTCCCTCCTTGTCCTCTCCATCACGAATCCTTTTCTCCAGTAAGTCTTGGCTTCCTTCCTGTCTCCCCACTGGCATTCCATGTCCTGCCTGCACCTTGGCTATTCCCGCAGTCCGAAATGCACCACTTCCTCTCTAGCTGTCCATATCCAGCTCATTGTTTCAAGCTCAGCCTTTTTATTTCTTGCAACCACTCCTTAATGTTCTCTGTGTCCAATGTTTGCAGCTGCCACTGTCCTCATCCCCCACCTGACCCTCACACCTCCACTTAGCAATGCATTTTCAAGCACCCACTCTGTGCCAGGTAGTGCACCACATTTTGCAGAGGCTTCAAAGCTTAGTGCTAAAAATAATAGGTCCAACTTTCGGAGTACAAACTGTGTCAGGTGCTGACCACCTCATCTCCATTACCTCTCATCTTCACAAGGACCCCAAGAGGTAAGTGGCTTTTTTTTTTTTTTTTAAACAGATGAGATCACTGAAGCTAGTGGTGATTATGATGTTCCTGAGAATTCAAGAAGGGTCTATCTGCCACCAAAACTTCATTTTTATTATCCAGCTGCAGAAATTGTTTCTGTCCTTTAAAATGTTTTTAATCAAATAGTAAAGAGAAGTCCATGAATATCATGTTTCTGCCTTTCTCCCTCACTAAATTGCAGTTAGCCACACTGAACCCCGGTAGAAATCCTGAGACATTTTCATTCCATTTAAGGCATTTGATCTTGGAATGGCTTGAACATAGCTTCAACCGCGCGACCAGCACACTGGTTTCGTACAAGAGGTTCGTAGCATAGAAGTTAACTAGTGAGATCAAAATAAACACACAAGACTCAATTACCTTTTTCTTTGACCAGGTCTGAGACGGCCCTCCCTCTGGCTCCCACCTCGAACCACCCGGTGGAGCAGCAAGGCTTACACAGGACTAGCAAGAGAGAGAGGCAGGGCATGCCAGGGAATGGCCTTTTATTGGGGAACAAGAAATTCAGGGGAAAATTCCATCCAATGAAGGTCGAGGGGGGCAGCATTCCAAGGTCAGGGTCAGTGATTGGTCTCAGGGTCAATGGTCAGTCACACACCCACACGGACAGGCTCTCGCACCTGGAGAGGGTGGGGATTAGCTCCAACACAGTTTGGCCAGAATGCCTCACACCCAATCAGGGAGGTGCCCAATCACGTGCGAGAATGGCTTCCCACAATAGCTGAACATTCAGAAGATGAACTCAGAATCTGAATTCTCCTAAGTGGGATAGAATAGCAAGGGTCTGGGGTTAGGAAGTGGGGAGACCAGTAGGAGGCTATTATAATATCCAAATGAGAGGCTTAAGTTTGGTAAAGTGACAAAGGGAAGAAAATAGAATAGTTGAGGTAGAGCTCACGTGTTGGCACAGACGTTTACATGGAGGGAGGAGTGAAACCTTGGTGAACCTAGGAAACTGGTCTTGCCATTAATAGCAAAGGAGGAGCATGGAGGGGGTAGAGGTGGTCCTGAGGGAAAATTCGTTTGGGCTGTGTTGAGTTTTAGTTAGCAGTGTTATTTTAACTTGAGCCTGTCTACTACAGATACAGCTTTGGGACAGAGTGGAGTTGAGCCCTACATAGTTGTTGTTCCGGTTCATTTCTGGACAGGAGTCTTGTGTTCATGAAAGCTCACTGTTGAAAATACTTTAGAGCTCGTCAGCTGATGAACAAAATGGTACATACATATAGTGGAATATTATTTGGCCATTAAAAAGGATTGAAGTATCGATACATGCAACACAATGAACCTTGAAAATGCTAAGTATAGAGGACAGTCACAGAAGGCCATTTTTGTCTGACTTGTTTATATGGAATGTCTGGAACAGGAAAATTCATGGAGACAGAAAGCAGATTGGTGGTTGCCAGAGGCTGCGGAGAGGGAGATTCTTAATGGGAATGGAGTGATGAAAATGTTCTGGAATTAGATGGTGGTGAGAGCTGCACAAACTGATGAACACACTAAAACCAAGTGTACATCTTTAAATGGTGAATTTTATGGCACGTGGATTATATCTTTTTAGAAAATTGGAAGAAGAAAAAGTACCTATTCTGTCCCCACACTGAGTGACTCAATGCCTCCATCCATCCTCTGCTCACACTCAAGATGGTACACTTACTCTGCACAATCAGCCGTTCCCATGTTACAGGTCTCCAGCTGGATAAGAAGCATGGTCTCTGAACATCAGATGGTCCTGGCTGTGCCACTTCCTAACTTGTGGGACACTGGGCAAGATGGTTCATTTCACTAAGCTCCAGTTTCATCATTTACAAAGTGCAGGTAACCTGCCTCCCAGGGTTGAGCTGTGAACCTGGAAATAATGCACAGGACACGCACAGTGTCTAGCATGTTGTAAATGTTTGATAAATGGTAGCAATTAGTCTTTTATCTCTTGCCTGCTCTGCACAATACAAAATACCTAGTGAGAGCTCAATTACCACAGTGTTTTCGGATTGCCTGAGAGCCCAAAAAGCCTATTGTACCAAGTGGAGGTACACAGGGCAATGGCATAATTGGAATGAGCTATGAGAATGTATGGCTTGTTTTTGTTTTTTAAGAATCTCATTAGAATCTGCTGATGCATTTATATTAGGTCAATTTGCCCAGTTTTGTTTTTCCCTTCAAGGGACATGTGTACCATGTGGCAAAAGATAGGAGGAGCTTTGGGATCCTGACCGCTGTAGGATGGCCAAGATGTTGGGAGAAACTTGTGTTTACTTTGTGTTTTTCCCCTGTCCCCAAAGCCCTAATGACATTGAGAGTTGAGAGTAGTTTTATTTAGCACAAGGCGCTGATCAGAACTTTCCTACCATCCCCATCCTCTTTGGAAACAGTTATAAACAGAAAAGTAGTTTGTAAAGTATATGAAAGTAACAAGGAGTCCTTTCCTCTTCTTGACCTAATCTCACGCCTCTTTTCCTTGTTTTGGCTAAGATTGGACAAGTATTGTGAAATGATATGGCACCAAAAGCTTAGACAGGAGACAATTTATTTAGGTTCACTCATCTAGAAGATTCGGCAACCTTTTATAAGCCATTTGTTATATTATGTGTCTAGTGCAATCCTGGTGTTAGCTGAAGATGTCTCTTGTATCGCTTCATAAAACACTGTAATAAACCCAATAGAAGCAACCTTCAAGAGAGCGGCCCCTCCCACTCCACCTTCCCTCTGCTTCCCTGCTCTCCGCCCCTAACTCACCCCCTGCTGGGCAGCTGGAGCCACAAATCACCAGTGTTACTTTCAGGAGAATAAAAACACCTACAATCTCCCTGCTTGCTTTTTTTTTTTTTTTTTTTTAATCCCCTTACTGGTCTGTTTGTTTTCAGCTGTCAGTCATGTGAAGTATTTCCCCTAATCAATTTTTTTAACCTTCTTGTTGATATTTATTCAGCTCTGTTGAATATATGATATTAAACCAAGCTCCATGGATGGGAGAGTAAATCTAAATTTCTCTCTGTTCTCTGGAGACATCATAATATTTCCTATTATCCGAGGTTATTGCTTTGCTAGGATGTTAGCGAGCAGTTTCTCTGCTGGAAACTACATTGCTTGCCTTTTCTTCAGTCTCCAAACAAACAGTTTTGAATTAGCATGGAAACCAGGTTAATTTCTTGACTCCTCTCCTCTGGTTTTGAATCTCCTCTGCTTCATGCATTGTGGATAATTTGGTGCTCGGGCCTATCCATTTCCTCTGGCTCTGCTACTGAAAATATGATTAAGTGCCCCCCCCCCACTCTGTGGCTTTTCATTAGCTTGTCAATTATTTCTGAGCCTGTATTTTCTTTATTTAGATCTAAGATATCACTAGGGAAGAGGGCTGAACAAAAGAGCCTTTTCCCCCTTCCTCTCACCAGGGTGTTGGTGACGCTGCTGGCACAGCACACAGCACGTCTGGCTGGACACCATATCTTCTGTACTAGCTAAGGGGAAGGTGCATCCTGTGCAATCCAGATGTGGGAGGGAACGTTCTTTACGTTGCCTTTGCTCAGCGAGACTCTTCATCTATTGTTATTTTGAAGTATTTTTATTATCTACCATTTATTAAATGTTTTCTGTGTACTCTGTTAAAGAATATACCATGGTTCTGTCTGGCTTCAGGGTCTGGAATGCTTAGTTTTAGCCTTTATAACTAAAAATTTAAAAAATGGATAGTGGACCATATATAGCATCATGGGGATATTTTCCAAATATTTTCTATTAAATTAATAAACATTGGACCCAGCCCCTCAGGGAGAGAGATCCAAAATAGGCACATACATAAAATAAGACACAAAATAAGAAAGGCAAAAACAAGATACACTTGAACATCTTTTAGAAATAAGGTTGATTTTTACCTTAAATTTTTTTCTTATTTCAAGTGATAGATTGAATTTTCCAGCTATTTTCATCTCACCTCTGTTTTTCATTCCACAAAGAATGTTTTGATCTTTTCATCTGGCCCAAGGCAAAGCTGGTGACTTTGCTCAGTGACAAGAAAAAACTCTGGAGCCTTAAGGGGCAAGAGTTTAGATTGCAGCTCGCTTAAGTGGTGTAGCTTGGTTCTGTGGAGCACGTGTATCAGGAGGGCAATGGGGTTGTTGGAATGTGACTGCAGCGGGAGAAGGCCATGCTCATTTAAATTTAAGAAATGCCACCTCAAGGCTCATAATCTACTAAATGGAGTACTTCTCTGTCTTGAAATGAGGAGAACACAACTCAGTGTTGAGATGAGGAACAAATATGATACTGGCTGTGAATACACTTTGTAAACTGTGAAGTGCTTTGCAGATGTTAGTTGTTATGAAGTGCAGGGGTGAGATGAGCTGTGTACCTACATACTGACAACAGGAAAGTATCCTAGCACATTGACTCTGTGTGTGTGTGTGTCTGTCTGTCTGTCTGTCTGTCCAAATGTATTCATTCATGCACTCAGGGTTTTTTTTTTTTTTTTGGTCCTGGGGCTGGAACTCAGGGCCTGGCAGATGCTGAGCCACACTCTGCCACTGAGCCACACCCCCAGCCGGGCAGTTGTATGGAGCTGAGGACTGAAATCAGCAGTCAGCCCGCCTTGGAGGTGTACAGGGCAGCATGCTATTCTATGCACCACAGTAGGCCAGCTCCTGGGCCCTTGCAGGGACTACGCCTGCTCACAAGTGTATACCCAGAACCAAAGACAGTGCCTGCCACCTAGAAGACACTGAATAGTAACTCACCAAATTCAACTGAAGTTGAAAACACAGCCCTGGAGTACCCCCCCCTCCATTTCTTTAACCAACAACATTATAAAACAGATCCTTTTACTGCTACTGGAAAATAAAAATCTTGTCTTTGGAGGTTAGGGGAGAGAATTCCATTTTCTATTTTGGTTATTAAATGGATAGGTATTTATGTCCAAGTATTTTTCCTGGGTCTACCTCTTTAGCTTATATTTTTCAAATTTTGTTCCCCTTTCCCCACCACATTTTTAAGACAACCAGATCACCTCAACCATGTCCTAATTAATTAGCATCTGAAAAGCAGTGGACTGGGTTGCCTTAGAGTCCATTGGTATTCAGAAGAACTAGGTTTCACTGTGTGTACTGAGCTTTACTCAAGTGCTTAATGCTTGAGAGTGTTTGAAGGAAACTGTCCTTCCTGCTGGATGAGATGCCCACTGACTCCAAGGTACAAGGCAGTAGACACATTGAGATACTTTTTTTGCATATTTACTGCACATACTGTTTTCATTCCTGAATGTGTGTGTGTGTTGTAGGTCATTTTAAAAGCAAACACGATGTTCCCTTATTCAGACTGGTCTTATTTTGGAACTATCTTTCTCACATGGAAACATCTGGCCTTTTCCAACTAGGCCATCAGTGCTATTTACCTAGTAACACTTGTGTGTGTCAATAACATTGCTTTTGTCAATAGAGTACTTAAGTAATTACTGCATTTTCTAGTATTAAGCATCTTCACTGCATTTAAAGAAAAGTGTCCATGTATCTAAAATTAAAGGCCCAAAGACACAGGCAAGTCTGTTATTGTTTTGTTTTGTGTTTGTGTGCTGGGAATTGAATCCAGAGCTGGGGGCGAGATTCTCCCTTCGAAGTGTCCCATTTCTCCAAGTATTCAAATTTCCTTTTAGTCTTGGGCCAAGGAGAGGGGCTGAGTATCCAAGAACTGAGAGATGGAAAGTACCTTGTGCACTGTCCTAATCTACTGCAGGAATACCCTGTGGGGCAGTCCTGGCAGACAGCCATCTATCTGCTTGTATCCTTCCAGTGCTGGGGAGCTCATTATCTCCTAAGGCAACTCATAAATTCTTTCTTATTTGAGCTGCAATCAGCCTCTCTGTGACTTCTATCCATTGATCCTCGTTGTGGAGCAACATAGGGAAAATCTTAAATACCTGAACACAGCTACCACATCTTCCTTTAGTCTTTTCCAAATTAAGATAACTGAATTCTTCTAAAATTAAGATTTCTACCTGGTATCTAGGAGAACAAGTGTGGAAATGATTGCACATTAAATTTTGCTTTAATGGCAGCTGTCTGGTGGAGTATTCTCCAGGGAATTCATACTTGGGCACATTCCACTGCCTTTTTTGTTGTTGTTTTCAGTCTTGGAGATGTCACCAAGCTGCATCCCCAGCCCTTTTTATTTTTTATTTTGAGACAAGGTCTTGTTGAGTTGCCCAGGCTGGCCTTGAACTTGGATCCTCCTGCCTCACTCCTGAGTATTTGGGATTACAGGGGTGTACCAGAGCCAGTATGGTTCTCCAATGTAACCTACCCCTCATTTAGCTGGGACAATTAGGATATCTGTCCTGGGGGAACAGAAATCCTGCTTATTCCTTTTGCTATTCTGAATTCCTGGAGGGAGCTCAAGCTCTTGAAAATTGCTGTGAGATAAAATGTAAAGGTTTTCCTTTAGGAGGGAAAATTAAATGCACCAGACTATGTTTTTTTTGAAAGTAGAAACCATGTCCAATCTTTCTTTCTGTCCCCTTTAGTGCCCAATACCTTACCTGACAGAAGCTATTCAATGAATTATTGCTCCACTGAGCTAAAAAGACAACTGGCTAGCAATATGTTGAAACACAGGTGTCTGCTGAAATGTAAATAGTATTTGTGTAAATAGACATAAATGTACACCTACCCACATATACATAAATGTGCACACACCTTTTTTTGTCTTCAAATATCTCCATGTCACTCCATAATAATTCTTAGGAAGACAATGCCACTGTTTAGACAAAACTATACCCTGGATAAATTCCAAATACCAAACACCTGGGGGAACATGGAAACTGCTGCCTTATTTCTGATATCCTGGGGTGGTTGCATTGAGATGACAGATCCGTTGCTCTGTACCTGCCATTGCTAAATTGATTAAGCTTTGCTCCCAGATAGAAAATGATGCACTATCACTCATCCTGCTACCTCTTGCTCCTGCTCATTTGTATGGTCTCTTTGGTCACCCTTGGAGATGCGGAAGGATGAGGAAATGCAGCTTCCTTGTTTCCATCCAACCCCCCATCCCCATCTGAGTTAAAGGAGCTTCATCCCTTCCCAAGGTGGTCTTGGACCATCATTCTTCCAGCCGAGCCCTTCCCTCCCAGAAGCAAGTATTTTTAACATGGCTTAATGGGACCAACCTAGACTAACTGTGGGGATCCAAGGAGGAAGCACATCATACTTGTAAAATGCCGCTCTGAGATGTGAGTGCAGGACTGCAGCTTTGGCGGCCCTGGTCTTCATTTGTGCATGAGCACCAGTGCCCCTTTCTCCACGTCTGTAGCTGTAGTGACAGCAGACCTCCAGCTACAGTGCAGCTCTGTGGAAGACTCATATCTCTAGTTCTGGGTTTCCACCCCATCCTAGTGACACCTCCCCCTTGTCCTTGACTCTTAAATTGGCATAAACCACTTATTGCTTCTCCAGCCCCACCCTGCCTTCTAGCCTGGACAGTGATCACTTAACTGAGTTAATTGATCAATGTAGGTTAATGATACCATACAGAAAATACCCCAAGTCAGAATGGGCCAGAATTGTTAGAAAGAAAATGTGTCATCTACAATACCTTTTACTTGACTTTGGACTCCAAAAGGACTCGCCCTGGATTCATCTTGTTTTCTGTTTTGCCTGGCACCTAATAGGCACCAAAGATCTCATGAAGAACTAATTGCCATGGCAGCTGATCTCCTCTGCAGAGTAGTAAATGGGGACTGAGACATGAGGCGGGAATGAATTAGGTCCCCACATTAGGGATGAGAGCAGGGCTGCAGCACTGAGAGGCAGGTTGTATTCCGATCAAGGACGATCCAGATTTTCATTTTCATTTCAGTGTGAACAGTATTTGTTATGCCTAGACTAATAAAATGCAGATAAGAGATGTTAGGGGAAGGGAGCTGGGTTATAATATGGTCATCAAGTGGGGATGCAGCTTTTCACCATTAGTTGTAGTCTTTGCAGCCAGCGTGGCTGAGCAATATGGTGTGATGAGGCTTGAGAACTATGCGATGTCTAAACCACAGACCACATCTATTTGTTCTTTGCCAACACTGATCCATAATGTCACTGGGGAAAACTACTGCTTATTTCATCCTGTAAGGCATGGGTAAAAATCAAAGAACATTCCTCCTAACTTCAATTCCATTTCTAAACTGGTTCTGTTAGACCAGTTTATCCTTTAGGAATGAACCATTTGTCCCCAGCACAGGCATCGAGGACACAGAGGATTTACTTTCATTTAATCTGGAGCTCTAGTGAAGTGCTTCGATAGGACTGATGGACTGTAGCGCTGTATGGCAATACAATGTACAACCAGCCTCTTGCTTCCCTTATCCTCCAGCTCCTTAAATGTGAACTCCGACTTCAGCCTAAATTAACATAGACTCCAAGCATAGTGAGGACCCAGAGTGTCATATTTGCTAGCTGGGGGATGTCACCTAACTTATGGGGACTAATAACAGGAGCAACTGTGATCTGCTAGAATTGTCGTTCGACCCCACTAACTCTTTCTCTGTAGTCTATATTCTCTATGAACTTGTGATGAGCCTTCGAAGGGACCTTTGAAAAAAAAATGGCAGGTAAATTTAAGATAAAATATTCTGCTTCATGGGTCTACCTGAGGCAAATCCAAAGAAGGGAGAAGCTAAAATATAGATCCAGAGAACATGTTCACAGTCTATTAGAGCAGACACAGAACAAGTAGGTAAGCATAACCTCTAGTATATGCAAGAGGGGCCCAGAGAAAGAATTCATTCTGTCAGGAAGGGACGAGATAGTGAGGTGTGAGATGGTTCCGGCAGGAGAGGAATTCAAACCTTTGTTTTGAAAGGTAAAAATGCACTTGTGTATGTGTATATAGGGGGTGTGAGGAGGCCAGGCAGAATTCAGTGTATTAAGGCACAGAGGGTTAGGGCAGGATGACCGGAGAACCTGGAGTACTTTGGTATTGATGGAATATGAGCCAGGCAGAGGCAGAAGATGGGCGAGACAGGGGAAGCAAGCAGGGACCTTGTGTCTGTGCCAAGGAATTTTAGATTCAATTTTACCTTCCCGGTTATGTGGGATGCTAGAAGGGTTTTTCACTTGGGTGTGAAGTGGTTGGGCTCGTTTTAAATACATCACTCTGGCAGCCGTTTGGGGGTATACTGGAGGAAGAAGCCAGTCCACCGGCAGGGAGACGGTTGTGATAGTTTCTAAGAGACAGTGGCATGATGATGGCATGAGCACTAAATGTGAGGACAAATCACCCAGTCACTGTGCCTCAGTTGGCTCCATTCATGCACTTATGAACCTTCCAAGGGACCTGTGGGAAAGACATGGTAGGAAATTCAGATCAAGTATTCTTCATCCATGACCCTGAGGTAAATACAAAGACGGAAGGAGCTGAAAGTAAATCCAGGAGAACAAACTCCTTCCTGCAGTCTCCAGCCTCCACAGGGATTGAATCCACCAGACCTAATCACGATGCCCAAGTACATCCAAACCTGTCTATCTAGCACAGCCAGCAGTCGGCTACCTGGAAGGTTTCTGGCAAGAAGTCCTAAAGGAGGGGGCCCCACATCCCAATCATTCTGCTTCTTCATTCAAGATCAGCCAAGCCAGCTCACTGTTCTCTGACCTTCCCCTACTGTGGAATCAAAAAATGATCTGGAAAGACCTTCTCACACCTAGAACTGAGCTTGGGAAGTTAGCTTGCCTGGAACTGTGTTCTGATTGGCACGTGGCACCAATGTTCAGGAGGAAAGAAGGTGGAGAGCAAGAAGTGAGTATTTTAAAAGAACTCAGCAGCCAGCCTTGAGGGAAGAAAGAGACCCGGAAGTGAGTGGGGTACAACTAGCTGGGCCTAACAGTAGGCTTCTCTGGCATGGCTGCCCACCCTCTGCCTTGCAGGGACTCCTGTTTCTAAGGGCAGAGACTTAAAGAAGAAGAAAATCAATATCACCCTTGCAGGAAAGGAAGAAACTGGGGTCCTCATGAGGCTACAGCCAAGGCTACTGCCAGTCATTAGTAATCTCTGGGACCTGCCAAAAGCTCCTCCTCATTTCCCTGGTTCATAAGATGAGCTCATCAGGCCCAAAGAATATGAGAAAGCATTTCGCTTTTATACTATTTTCCTTCCCAGACACTTAGCCTCTGTGGTCTTGCTGATCTTGCATCCTTCCAGTAGGCTAGGGATTCATGCATGTCAGAGTTTGAAATAACTTTAAGACTATTCCAGGATACTTCCCTCATATTTGGAGATGGAAACTGAAGCCAAGGGAATTGAAGTCTCTGGCTGGGTCACAGGGATGCCCCTCACTCCTGCCAGCCTAGGGCACTTTCCATTAGATAATTTTGTCCTTTGTGCAAGTAAGGGGAATGAGTTCCAGAGTGAGAGAACAGAGCTGGAGTTAAACTCAGCTGTGTAGCCCATTCACCTCAGGGCCTTACTGTCTCGCAGGTGATCTTAAACTTGAACGGGTTTCCTCACCTGTGAAATGGGGTTAGGTTTCCCTTACACCTACCTTACAAAGCTGATATGAAGGATTTTGGAAACCACACTTGTGTGGGCAGTTTGCTCTTGGCACACAGTAGGTGCTAAATAATGTTTGTCTGGAGAAATGGAGCCCTGTTCAGTATGGTGACTCCCTTTCCTAAGGAGCATTGAAACCCAGTATGGAGGTGGGAGAGGGAGGACAAGGCTCTTGCAGAGAGCCATATTCCTCACCAAGCAGGAAGCTCAGTGCTGGCTGGCTGGCTGGCCAAGGGGAAGAAAATGTCAATGAATATTCTATAGTTCACATACAAACCTTTCATGCCTGAGATCCAACCAAGTATGTCTGGGAATGATTTTTTCACAAACAATTTTGCTGAGACTGGGTGTGCTGATGAGTGTAAGATAGGGACAGAGGGCAAATGCACTCTGACAGCCATTACAACATCCCACCTTAACTTATAGTGTGAGATTCCAAATGTGCCTCTTGGCACAAATAGTATGAGGTGCATCATTAGAGCCTCGGTGCTTTCATTTAACTCATTGGGGCAACATTCCTAAACCCCAACCTGCAAACAGCTCAGTAGCTTCTTCCCCTCCCCCCCAATTCCTGCCAGCAGAACTGACTTCTTGGCAGAGCTGTCTCCTGAATGGATGCCCCAGTAAAAACCTTGCTTGTATGTTTGCTCACTTGACTTGATGACATTTCAATCTGGGGTCAAAACAGTCCAGTGTTCAGCATTAGTAGCGTGTATGTGTGTGTGAGGGGAGGCAATCAGTTCATTGGTGCTTTCAAGACAGAGGCCCTGTGGGTTGGAAAAGGGGAACTAATAGGTTTGAGGAGTTCACATGTCCCTTGGGCCTCCTGTTCCTGCTGGGCTCCCATTTCCCAGACCCATTTTTCGGACAGCTATGATGTAGTAAATGAGGATGGAACCGTATGTCAGGGGGCTTGGTTCCCCCCCCCCGCCCCCGGTCCTACCACATGTTACCTCTGTACTCAGGCTGGTCCCTTCCCCTCTCATAGCCTTTGGCTCTTGGTGGGTAACGTGAAATGACAGCTCCTTCCAAGATGTTTGTGTTCATTAAGTAGTGCCTTGGAACCATCAAGTGCAAGCTGTTGCTCTTCAGCTCCCTGGAACAGGTGGAACAACGTGGTCAATATGGTCTTGCCCAGAAATCCTCCCGCTCTCCATCTTCCGTGCCCCCACCAAGGCCAGTCTCTTGGTTAACAGGGCACGCTCATCCCTCGCGCTGTTCCCCAAACGCCACCAGGAGGCGCCCTTTGCCCACCGAAGCTGGCCGGGCTAATAACTCCCGGGGGCCGGGGTGGGTTGCCCCTTTGCGCAGGGCTGTGGAGGGTGCGGGCTGCGTCCGGGTTCCCCACCTGAGCTCCAGACATCGCCGCGCCCGCGCCTCGGCCTGCGGAACGCCCCTCGTCCGGGCTCAGTGCCGCTCCTCAGCAGGGCGCCTCCCGCTTGGCCGGCCCTGGCGGCCGCAAGTTTGCCGGGGCTTCTCGGACCCGTCCCCCGGCCGCCACTGCCGCCGCTCCGCTGCCCCTGAGCCTGGGCTCTGGGCGCGCTCCGCGGGTCCCGGAGTGGTCTCAGGGGCTTGCGGCTGCCGGCGGGGTGCGGGCCGGCCCCGAAGGGGCGCCCCCCCGGCCGGCGCGAGCGGGGCCGCCGCAGTTCCCGTGCTGCCCGCCGGGCGGCGCCCCGCGCCTCGCAGCGCGCCTCCCGCGCTCCCCGCTCCCGGCTCGCTCGCAGCCGGACACAGACTCTGCCTTCGGCTGCCGGCGGATCGGGCTGGAGCCGCCGCGGTTGCTGCGGAAGAAAAAAAAAAAAAAAAAAAAAAAAGGAAAACAACAGCCCAGCGGCCGGCAGAGCAGCACCCGGTCCCTGGCTCAGCCCCCGGAGTGCGGAGCCGCCCAGGTAAGGGCATCGGCCCTCCGCGGAGACCCCAGCCCGTACCTCGGGCTGCCCCCGGCCCCCCACCCCCCCAGTGCCATCGCGCCGGCCCCCTGCCGCGCCGCACCCCGACTTCTGACGTTTCCGCCGCTCCTACCCTCGGGGGCCGCAGCTCGGCCCCCGCCCCCGCCTCCCCTCTCCCGCCTTCAGCCGCCCTGTCCCCGGCACCTCGGTGCCTGCGTCCCCCAATTCGCCACCGAGCCCCCGCCGCTCTGCTCCCGTAGTTCCTCCAATCTCCATCACCGTCTGCCTCCCCCCTCTGCATCCCCTCCCTGGCTCTCCGTCCTCCCGCTGTGGTCCTCCCCCTTCCCGGTACAACTCCCAGCCCTGCCTCTGCCCCCTGCAGGGATGACGGCCCCTTCCCGACACTGGCGCTTCTCCCCCATCTCGTCACCCTCCGCTTCTCCCCGCGCTGCTCTTCCCCAGCTACGGTCCTCCTTCAAGCGCAGCCCTGCGCCCGAAGCCCTCTCCCCTTCCCTTGCTGCCATCTGCCTCGACTGCCCCTTGCCCCTGCCCTGGACTCCGGCCACCACCACACCCCCCACCCCACGAGTCGTCTTGCTTTGGCAGAACCAGCGTCCTATCAGAAATGACCCTCCTTCCCGCGACTAATGGGGTTCCCAGACATCCCACCCTAGTTCACCGAGTGGGGAAGTGAGGGAGAAACTCTAGAGACCTGCATTAGGCGCGGGAGGGGGAGGGGGCTGGGTGGAGGGGGAGGGGGCTGGGTGGAGGGGGAGGGGAGCCCATGGAGATGCTCTCCCGTGGGGACTGGCAGAGCAGGAGTGGCTCAGACCTGGCTGGGTGGAGGACGCGCGGGCGACTGCTGGGACAGGGGGTTCAAGGCGCTGTGAGCACCTGTGCCTCGCGCCTGGCTCCCTGGAGCTGAGGAAAGTGAGGGAGGAGGTGGAGCCTGGGGAGAGTTGGCTGAGGGCCTTGGGTTGAGGTTGATCGCTGAAGGGGCTGGGACAGGTCCCTCTTGCCGGGCTGCCTGGCAGTGGTGGGGCAATGCGGGCTGAGCCGCTCCCCGCCTGGACCTTGGGCTGCTTGGCTCTTGGCATCTGTACTTGATGCTGCCATCTTCCTCCTGGTGCTGTTGTCTGGTGATGCCACGCGGTGCCACCTCCCTGCCTCCCTCCAGTGGCTCTCCTGGGCATGTCTCCCAGGGGCCTGGGTTGTCTGGAAAGAGGAGAGGAGCTCTGGCAAGGCTGGACCTCTCTGCCCTGCAGTGGGCATCTCTCAAGACCAGACCAAGAGGTCTGAGCCCTGCCAGGGATGAAGAGAACTACCTTCATGTGCACTCCCTGTGGGTCACTTGGTGGTAGTGACACTTCTAAGAGCACCTGGATACAGCTGATGTGGCATCCACTGGGATGGGGCCATTGGGGTTGGCAGTGGGCATGTGAGAGAAAAATCCTGTCTTACATTAGTCCCTGAGTGTCTGTGCTTGGTGATGGGCAAGGGGTTGGAGAGTCAGCTGTGATCCGTCCTGCCAGGGAAGGAAGCTCCTGGAATTCCACTGGGCATCTATGGGCTTGCTTTATTTGCTGAAGCCGCAGCTCATGCTTCATCATTAATCAGGTTTATTATTTTCCACACTGGCTGGATGTGTTCCTCAAGGTCATGACCCTTTGGAGAAGTTAATCTAATATGCACACATTACAGTGGCTGGGTTTGTTTAATTTTCCATATTTTGTTCATTTCATGTGGCCTGGGCTTGCCCACCAGCCTCCTGCCTGCCTCACCAGCTCACCTCTCTCCTCTTCTGGACCTGTCACCTGAGCCCCAGAGGCAGGGCTGGTCCCTAGTGGGGAAGAGACAGGTGCTAATGGAGTTGGGAGGAGATCATAGGTTTCCAAGTTATTACCTTCCTCCTTCCCTTTGCATCTTGATCATTGCTGTTTTTCCAGCACTGGAAAGTTCTGAGAGACTGGGGCTTCTTCATAATTTCACTTTCCAGTTTGGTTTCCCTTAGGATGGGGAGGGGACATTTTTGTAAAGGGAGGAAAGTGAACCCTTCTCTAGGAAGGTGGGCAGTGCTGCTGGAAGACAGGGGGCCCTGGAGACAGGAGCTCAACTCCCCTGAGCTGGGTCTCAACCCTGAAGAGATGGGATGGGGGGTAGGGGGAAGACAGGCTCTGCGTGACATGGAAAACCAGCTCAGAAAGCAAAAGTGGTGAGTGGGACACCGGTGGCTATGTGGCTGGTGAGAGTGGGCAGCCTTAGTGCGCATGTGGGAAGAACACAGCTCTTGTCCCTGCTGCAAAGTATTCATCCCTTATATGTGTACAGAGTTCTGCAGCTTTCCAGAAGCCTTTCAGCAGAATGACTTTGATCCCTACCATGGCCCTATAGCATTTGGTCTGTACCAACAGCCAGTAAGGAGGTATCAGTGACCAACAGAAACTGAGGCTCAGAGAAGTTGAATAACTGATCCAAGGCTCCACAGTTATGTGGGAGGTCTCTGGACTCACAGTCCTGTGCTCATGGGGGAATCCTTGTCACTTTGTAAGGTCTCAGCTTCTCAGTCCTCAGATAGGCCACCTCTCCCTCTCCCATGCTTCAGTCCATCCCAGTGATAGCTCAGGGCTTTCTTCCTTCATGTGGGATAGACTGTGTCTTACAGGTGACCCTGTCTCAGGAGCCCTCAGTGGCAGTGGGCTCCTGGGTATAGTTCAGATGCCTTTGCTTGAAGTTGAAGGCCATATGTATGTGGTGTAGCCTCAGGCCATGTGTGTCATCTGGCATGACCTTCTGCTCACCTGTGTGCCCAGGCACCATCCGTATGCTCTCACTGTGCCCCTGTCCTTGCTTTTTGTTCATTGCCAGGGATCAAACCTGGGACTTCACGCACACTAAGCAGGTGCTCTGCCACTGAGTTCCAGCCCCTGCCCATCCATATCTTGCCCTGCCTTCAGAGTGCAGCCCGAGGCAATTATAGCATGGAAGGGACAGCAGCTCCGGCTGCTCAGTGTCAGGCCCATCCAGGTATCTGTCCTCTCAACCCTCTCTGTATGACCTTGGACAAGAGACTTAACCTCTCCGAGCCTCACTTTCCTCACCTATAAAATGAGGATAATCTTCACCAGAGGGCTGGCAGCATGGAACGTGAGTGGCGGGAATGTGAGTGGACACAGGCAAAGGGCTGCTGGGGCATGTCCCCTGGGTGCCCTACCTACTCTCCCTCTCCTTGAGCCTGGCTAGTTCCCTAATCCTGCCCAGAATTCATAACTCTCTGCCCTGTCTGTCTCCTGACTTGGACAGCAAATCCCTTGAGGAGCAAGGCCTTTGCTCCTCACAGGACAGGCACTGTCCTTCATGACCTGTAAACTGGCCCCATGCATAGTGGGGACATAAGAAACAGTTGTTACTTGACTATACTATTTTGTTACATAAAACAGGGTATGTCTTACATTTAGCAAATTCAGTATGAAAAAAAAAATCTCATACCACAGCATCAGGCCGGGTAGATTATGAGAAGGAAGGCAGGAATCAATTGAACATCATATTGACTACATATTCTGCTTGTTTTGCTCAATCACCCCAGTTGCCCTGTGAATTAGATGTGCCAATCTCCACCTTCACAGGGAACAGGTAGTCCCTGGGGCCCCTGCAGTGTCAATACACCCTGTCCCGAGTCACAGTCTAGTGGGAGCTCCAGATCCCAGAGACACTCAGATTTACGTGCAGTGCAGCCTGGGCTGGGGGGTTAGTGGGTAGTTAGTGTGGGGCGGGCCCTGTTCTTTCTTCTGCAGGTGAATTATTTGGGTGGAGAGTATGCTGGACCCTGCTCAGGTGGAACCTCATGTCTGTGTTCACATGCACCGTGGATGTGAGAAGCAGGCATTCCAAGCTGGATGGAGCCCACAGGGGAGGCCTTCACAGAGAGCGGGGTGAACAGGGACTGCACAGGCAGAACAAGAGGGGAGAGGATGGAGCAAGTGGGCAGAATGGACGGGGCAGGTGCAGAGTCCTGTCTGCTGTAGAGGGCTCGTTCGAGGCATAGAAGGAGGGTAGGTAGGACTGACTGAACTCCAGAGAGAAAAGGCTCAGGTGAAGGCAGCAGGCTGTGGGGAGTCGCTGAAGATTCTTGGGCAGAGAAGTGTTGTGCCAAAAGAGGGGTTGAGGGCTAAGCGGGGGTGCACTTGAATGACATTTCCAAGGAACAGCAGAACGTGCCGACAGATTGGGTATAGCAGACGAAGGAGCAGGAAGTGTCGGGATAACTTTGAGATTTCTAGCCCGGGAGGCCAGGGAGACTGGTGATGCTGCTTTCAGAAATAGGGAAGCCAGAAGGGGAAGCAGGGCTGAGGGAAAGCCGGGGCGCTTTCCCCAGACTGCCTTGAGGGGGCTGCCTGGAGCATTCAGGGACAGGGTCCTGTGGCCTCTGGAGTTGCTGGACAGCAGCTAAATAGTTCTGTGTGGCACACGCTGCATGATGAACTGGCTCCAGGGGTCTCTGATGTCTGAATTTTACCTCCCCAACTTCCTGTTAGTGCTTGCTGCCCGCTTCAAGGCCCCGGATCCTGTACCCAGCACTCCCTGCCCTCCAGTCCTCCTCCTGTGTCTGTTACCTCCAGGGGACTGAGAATGGAACTGACATCCAAAGAGGGCTGGAACCGCGTCTGCTTTGCCTGCTGAGATGTCCCTGATGCTTACAGAGAGCAGGTGCTAGTAAATATTTGTCCTGTTTAAGGGGCCTCAACTCGTATTTAGCAAGTGTGTGTTACAGAGCCAACTGCACAGGCCCTGTGGGCCTCAGGCCTCCGGGAACTGGCCTGGCTCCACAGCCTGCTGTACTTCCTCATGTCCGTGACTCTCTCCTCTTGGCGCCCAGCCATGCAGTACTGTCTTGTGTGGCCAGCAGTCCCCGGGCCTGTGGGAACACTACTGACAAGCCTTGCTTCCTCACTCAGTCTTGACTTTGAAATAGGCTGCTCTTCAGCTCAAGAGAGGCCTTGGGGGGTCCACAGACCCGCTGCTTGGAACCCCAACCTCCTCATTTCTAAGTCAGGGACAGTGTTCTCAGAGGCACCAAGGAAAACCAGGTAGTCTGGTAATCACTGTGCAGGATGCTGCATGTCACTGTGGCCATGAGGAGACGAAAGGAAAGCTGCCGTATGCACAGTCACCCTGGACATCTTGGGGAGAGGCCATGCTGTGGACTATCGGAAGAGAACAGGGTTAAAGCAGGAAACCCAGGTTACAAAACGCTGCCTTGGTTTCTTCTCTAAAATACGGGCATATGGCGAACTTTACCTCTCGGAATTCCCATTTCAGTGAGATGCTTACATGGAGCCCCTGGGGGCTTCTGCCACAACCCCTGGAAGGGAGCAGGCTGACCCTTCAGGACAGGGGAGTCCTAGTGGTGGCCTGGGAGGGTGGCTGTGGAGTAAATACATGTTTAGAATTGGAGTTTAAGGATGAGAGTTAAAGAGGAGGATTTAATAGAATGAGAAATCAATAGCCCAGAGGAGGTTAAGATGTGTGAGTGAGTGGCCAGCTGCAAGGCACACTTCATGAAAAAGAAAAGTTTGAGATGATGTGGAATATGGAGGCAGATCTCAGGGTGGGAAGCTGGGGTGGTCTGCTCTGCTCAGCCAGCTTTGCAGCCTGGAGCTGGCTCCTGAAGAAAGAAACTGGATCTCAGGAGCAGTGTGAAGGGTGGCTGTCTGCAGCTCTCTCCCTGTCAGGTGACCTGGGCTGGCACCTCCCTTGCTCCCTGGAGGCTGGGTAGTGCAGTGGTTAGCACTTGTGTATCAGGGTCTTCCAGATTCAGCTGCCTGGCTTAGGGCACAGAGCTAAACCAGCTCCACAGTGACCTCTGTAATCTCAGCAGGTGTGGAGAAGTTCCTGGTCACTGGCAGCAGTTGTTGTTAGAAGTATTATTACATTTTTATCTTTATAGCATCTTGCTAGCCCTGCCCAAGTACATAAGACCCGTAAAGCCGGGCACAGTGGTGCATGCCTGTAATCCCAGAAATTTGGGGAGCTGAGGTAGGAGGATCATAAGTTTGAGGCTAGCCTCAGTAATTTAGCAAGAACCTCAACAACTTATGCTATCTTAAAATAAAAAAAATAAAATAGGCTAGGGATGTAGCTCAATGGTAATGCCTTCCTGGGGTCAATCTTCAGTACTTGTGGGAAAAAAGACTCCACAGAATTAACATTCCCAATGAGGTTGGGGAGAGGATGAGGTAGGGATGTCATGCTTTTAGGAAGCAGGAGAACCCCTATTTTTTTTTTTTTTTGGATCAGTGAAGTATTGAGTGGATTTAATCTAAGTCCCAGACAGAAGAGGGCCCAGAGAGGTGAGGTCACTTGTCCAGGCTGTACAGCCAGGGAGTGGCAGAGCTGGGTATAAGCCCAGGCTCCATGCTCCCCTGCCTGTGTCCCTTTTACTGGGTTTTGTGGCAGTCCTTGTGGGGGTGAAAAGACTGAAAAAGAGAAGCTTCAACAATCTTTTGGTTCAGTCCCAACATCCAGACAAACTTGAACTATAATGAAGCAGGAGAATGAAGACCCTGAATCTTGAAAGCCCTCCACTGTGAGCGCCATGGGGGCAGACATGGGGCTTTGTTTTTTTGCCCCACACCAGGCTGACATAGAGTAGATGTGAATTCAACAAAATCAATGACAATGACAATAATAATAGCTAATGTTTATTCACTGCGTATTACGTAGCATGCATGACACAGTGGAGTCTTTGTATGTTATCTTAGTTAAAAATCCTCTTAATAACTGCTGTGGACTGAATATTTGTGTTCCCCCAAATTTACTTGTGGAAATCCTAACCTCCAATGTGTTGGCATTAGGAGGTAGGGCCTTTGAGAATTGATTAGGTCATGAGGATGGGCCCCTCAGGAATGAGATTAGTGCCTTTATCACAGGGATCCCTCAGAGGTCCTTCACCTCTTCCACCATGTGAGGATGTGAAGAGAAAGTGCTATCTTTGAAAGTTCTCACCAGACCCTGAACCTGATGGTGCCTTCATCTTGGCCCTCCCAGCCTCCAGAACTGGGAGATAAATTTCTTTTGTTTATAAGCCATCCAATCTATAGGATTTTCTTATAGCAGCCTAAATGGACAAAGATATTAACTTTAAGGAGCTGTTGTTATACCTATCTAACAGATGAGGAAGCTGAGATCCAGAACAGATGACTCATTAGCTCAAAATCCCATAGCTAGTAAGAAGTAGAGTTGGAATTTAAACCCGGGTAGTCTGATTTCAGACTCTGATGACAGTTCCTGTGTGTTCCTGTGTGTGTCTGTGTGTGCACATATGCGTGTGTAGTGGAATATACACGGATCCTCCTCTGATTTCCTAGACTGTCCTTCTGGCTTGCTTGCCACTTCCATTCCTCATGTGTTAGGCCATGAGGCCGAAGCTCATTTCTAGAGCTGATACCCTCATGGCCCACACCAGCCCAGCCAGCGGCCAGCAGGCCTGGGGAGCTGGCAGTGGGGCCCTCTGCACTGGGATGCTTTTCTGTCTTGGGTGTGATTTCTTTGACCTTGAGTGGGATGGTCAGATGGGGAGTCAACTAAGGATCCACCCCTCATTGCAGTATTCTCTGAATTGTGTGTTGGTCTTTTCCACCATGGAGGCTGTCCAGGGAAGGGCATGGGGTAGAAACAGGAAAAAGGCAATGATGGAAGCATTGGTGAGACCCTCTCACGAGCCGTCAAGTGACACTGGACTCAAGGGTTAGCTCCAGCCCCACCCTGGCAGGACCAGCCAGAGTCCAGTCTATTCACCAGCTGCTCCAGGCTGGCTGGCATGGCTGCCCTGGGCTGTAAGCCAGGGATTCATGGGAGGGGACCTCACTGGGGTCTTGGACTTTCTTTCAGCAGAATAACTGGGGCTATCTTTGGGAAGAAGTCTGAGGCAGCACTGGGTGACAGTTAGGGCTATTCTTGCTCTTGATGGGTCTCCTGTAGCTTAGTTCAGTCCCAAGATCACTACAAATAACATCCGTAGCAAGGTTGCTCATAGGATGGGTTGGGGGTCTTTCTCTTTCTGGTGGTGGTAGAGTAGGTTTCAGAGTTGGGGACTTGAGAGTGGGTTTAGGGAGGGCCAAAATGTCCTTCTGGAGCCATTTCATGGAGCCCCTCTGCAGCCCCTCCCCAGCCTCTGTGAGCACAGCCCACCCTTGGGCCGAGGCTGCCGTGCCACTTCTGATGGTCAGTCCCCTTCCCAAAGGCTTATTAGGTTCTTGGTGACTTCCATCTCCCCAAAAGATCACCAAGGCCTATAAACCTGAAAGGTGGATAGGACTGGTAGAAATTATTGTCCCCAACTCTCAGAATTTCAAAAACTAGCTGACAACCACCTAGTTGTTGTATGGGGAAGGGGGTCAGGACCCAGAACCACTGCCGTCCAGCGTTCCGTTTGTGCCGGTGGTGGAAAGAGCCATCCTCCATAATCCCTGCTCTTCCCAAGGCTGAGAATGGACGCAGAACAAAGCAGGGTTTGTCCAGGGATGTCAATGCCTATTTGATTGCTGGGAAACTAAAACCCTGGAGGTTAAACGAACCACAAAATGTTATTCCTGGGAGGAACCTGAGGTCATTGCATTGGACCTCCCACCTGAGGCTTCTCCTGATGGAGCCTCCTGTGGATGTTCCCTTGCTCCAGCTGCCCTGCCCCATCTTCTGAAAGGCGACCTGGGGCACACCTGCCATATCCAGGCACTGCTGTAGGTGGTTGGTAGGTACCAATTTGGTCTCCCAGCCTCCCTGTGCAATGGGTGCTGTAGTCTTAAGAGTGAGGAAGCAGACCCACAGTGATCGCATAGCTTGTCCAAGGTGAGCCCTGGGAGTGGTGAGCCGGGAGATAAATGAGGCCACCCGGGCCATGCTCTTGACCACGCAGGGCAAGCCCCAGCCTGCTGCCTGACACCTGGAAGGTGCTCAGTCAATGTAGGTGACTCTCTTTTGAAGATACCAGAAGGTTCTGTCTTAGGTGAGCCACATCCACTTCCCTTGGATACTCATCCCACTCCCCTCCTTGTAACCCCATGTGGCCCCTTGGGATGTGCAGATGCCCACTGAGCAAGGAACAAAGCCGCGTTCAATCCCATCCTCCCTGCGTGCCCAAACTCTTTTCTTCAGACTGAAAACTCTGGACCAGGAAGGTGACAGTGACCCAGGAGGCTTGGAGAAGTGTCCAGGGCTTGGGCTTGCCTCCAGGGAGACCGTTGCCTAGACCATGGCGGGGCTTGCCACATACCCATGGGTGAGCGTCCATTTCCAGAATGCCTGCTGCAAGTGGCGCTGGACGCAGCCGGTGTAGCAGGCCACACCCCAAGACCTGTCCTCCGGAATGCGCAGGTATCGGCTCAGTCTGCAAGACGCCACAAAGTGGGCCTTTGAGCTTCTAGGAGGCTGGTGGTGCTGCAGACATCCGTGAGAGGGTCCCAAATTCAGATGACCCAAATCTAAGAGCACAGAGTGGGCACCTGGGGGAGAAAGCTCACGCGTTTATGGGAGCTAAAATAGCACCATCCGACGCTCCTTTGAAGAGAAGAGTCCTGCCAGAGCCCAGGTACATCGGCTGGAACAGGAGCTCTGCCAGGGGGGTGCAAACTGGCGGTGAACAGGCATCGGGCTGTGTGGGGTGGAAAGTCAGCCGAGAGTGCGTTTCCCCTGCGCTCTGGACTGCTCCCCTCCACCCTTCCCGGGAGGAGAGCTGTTAGGTGGGATGGCCAGAGCTTGACCTTGGGCTGCAGAGCCCGGGTGGAGCTGTCCTTCGCCCTACATTCGTGGGGCAGTGCTGCTGCTGCTCTTTGCTCCCCAGTTTCTGTCCTTACATGTCATTGTGAGTCCTCATAGCAGCCCTGCACTGGAGCTAAATTAGTCCTGCTTGACAGGGGAGACCACAGATGCTCAGAGAAGCCGAGTCCCTTGCACAAGGTCACACAGCTGAACCCAGCATTGCTCCGTTCTCTTACACTGCTGCGTCTCCACGGTGGCCAAGGCCTTCTGCAGAGCTTGGAGGAATCTGCTCGAGCCTCCAGCTCCCAGCAGGGCAGGAATGAAAGCAGCCCACCTGGGATGGTCAGGTGGAGGGGTAAGACAAGGCCAGGCCACCCCTGGGTGCTTCAGGGAGGTCCGCAGAGACTGTCCCACAGACATGGATTCCCCTGGCGCAGGCACTGTGTCTCTTTCTCAGCATTCATTCCTCAACATTTAGGGTTGTACCTGCATATAGTAGATGCTCAATGCACACTTGTTGAATGATCAGCTTCCTCTGTGAGTGCTTGTCTATAGAGGTCTGGATCCTAGAGCCCTGGACTAGCAATGAGCCTCTGGAAGCTTGGACGGGAGGGCTTCAGCTCACAGGCTTGTAGGGTTCGGAAGTCAACTCTGGATCCCCTGCTGGACTGCAGGATCACTTCTCAGGTTGGCATCACCCATGATGGAGCTGAGCCAGTAGAGGGTAACCTTGGTCTGCCTGGATCTTGGCCTAGGACACTTTGCCT
Source organism: Marmota monax (assembly GCF_021218885.2). Taxonomy (NCBI): domain Eukaryota; kingdom Metazoa; phylum Chordata; class Mammalia; order Rodentia; family Sciuridae; genus Marmota; species Marmota monax. The sequence goes on along the minus strand of NW_026695234.1, from coordinate 3,305,198 downwards.
CTTCCTTGAAGCCAGCTGAGTCTGGCAACCAGGGGTATAGGGGATTGGACCAGGGTGGGTAGTGAAAGCAGAGGCAGCATATGGGGTGACAGCTGTGATTCTAGATCAGGGCTGGGGGGACACACAGCTCCCATGAGTGAGGAGGAGGCTCTGGGAGCAGAGGCCAGACCCAGGCTGTTGCTCTAGGTGCACCCACCGCGGGCTAGGCCTGTGCGGGCTCCAGTTTGCTTACCCTGGAGTAGACTTAGGTCTGAGGGGGGCAGGGGCAGCATGGGAGGTGGTGCTGTGGGGGCAGAGTCCTAGGAAAAGGCTGTCTCTGTGCAGAGATGAGAAGGCACCATGACCCAGAAGAGGACCCAGGCCTGGGGTCACGATCATCCCTGGACCTTGAGCCATGGGGCCTGCACTGAAGCTTTCTGGAGGAAGCCGTGGTGCCGGTGCTCTTCTGAGCTGCAGGCAGCTTCCCTCCTTACCCCCTTGGGCTGGCTCAGCGTGGGTCTGATCTGGGCCCTGAGTGAACGGACTGATCCAGTCAAATCCTTTTACAATTGAGGAAACAGGCTCAGAGAGGGGAGGTCACCATGACCTGTAGAATCAGGGCTTGGAATGGGCTCCCCGCAGGTGACCCATTTGGTCTCCTGCCTTTCACCAGACTGATTCCCTCAGAGCCGCTCATCGGCCCATGGGGACAGGTGCCTTGCTACCCTGCTCCCCACCTGGCCGGGACCTAAGGCACCCCCATTTCTAGCCAGCTCCATTCCTACTGGGCCAGGTGTGGCAGGAGCTTCATGCAGGCGTTGGGACTCAGAGACACCGGGTGAGGATCGGGGCTCCAGGCACCATGTGCATCCCCGTCAGATCCATGCCAAGGATAGCGTGGGTGAAGTCCTGGGGTTTGGGTTAGAAAGGCGCAGAGCAGGACAGGCTAGTGGCCATCCTCAGGCGATCTGTGAAAGCTCTCTGGAGGGAGCAGGCCTTTGGGCGGAGGACTTGCTGTCATAGGGAGGTGCTGGTTGATATGTTCGGAAGTCACCTGGGGGGAGGTGACAGGAGAGGGTCCTGGCCTGCTCAGAGTGAGATTCCCTGATACTCTGCAGCCTTGGACAGGCCAGGACAAGGTTCTGTTTGCTCAGTAGTAAAATGGGGACAATAAAAACCTGATCTCACTGGGCTGGGGAAGAGCAAATAAGATAACATCTATACAAGGGCTTCTTAAATCACAAGGTATTTCAGTATATACTGTAGGATTTTATTTATATAAAGTTCAAAACCAGGCAAAGTAATCTATGGTAGCAGAAGTCAGGGTGATGGATACCCTTGGAAGGAACTCCCAGGGAGGCCCTAGAATATTGGTCATGCTGTTTGGTGATCCAAGGGCCGACTACGTGGATGGCCATTGAGTGGACACTAACATGCACGTTTCTACCTGTATGTTATATGTTGGTGTTAAAAGTTCTTTAAAATTCAAGTGCTTATGGGGCTGGGGTTGTGGCTCAGTGGTAGAGTGCTTGCCTCACATGTGTGAGTCACTGGGTTCAATTCTCAGCACCGCATATAAATAAATGGATAAAATAAAGATCTATCAATACTAAAAAATATTTTTTAAAAATTTAAGTGCTTATAATGCGTATAATGGCCACGTTATAGTGCTAAAGTATAAGTCACTTGATCAAATGTCCAAGAGGAGACCCAGAATGATGTTAATAAAAATGGTAGCTGGTACCTATCGAATATTTTAGGTAGTGTGCTCATCACTCCACAAGCATTTTCTCACTCATCCTACAACAACCCGCATTTTATGCTTAGGAAAACTGAGGCTCATAGAGGTGATCCAAGTTGTCCAAAGGCGAACAGCCAGCCGTGGCAGAGTGGGGTGAGATGGGAGCAGACCCAGAGGTAGCACCCTCCTCCAAGTGGAGTCTGCAGGTCACTGAGGTTTATGGAGGTCTGACTAGGCGTTGGGCTCTTGGTTCTCTGTCACGTTAGTTGCCCTATGCAAGGTGTTTCTGGCTGCAGCTTGCCTACAATATGTGAGAAAGCCTCAGTTTCCATGCTCCATCCAACCTGGAGATGCTTCTAGAATGGAAGTAGGGGAGGCAGAAGCCAGGAAGGAACAGGCTGGTCTGGGGAGCCGTGAGTGAGCCATGCTGTGCTCATTGTGGGGTCTCCAGGGTTGTGAGGGGAAGGGGGCCAGGTGGAGGCTCCAGGACTAATGGTGGGGTGCTCAATAAAACCCTCCAGCATAGACCCCCTGCCAGGCAGAGGGCAGGACAGTGTTTATTCCTGCAGCGGAGGGGAGGGGGCTGCAGCTGCAGCTGTGGATTTCCTCACTGTCGCCCCGCAGGGGCCTGGGGTCTTCTCCTTCACTTGGAGAAGCAGGGAGGAGCTCATAGCCTGGGTTGGGCTTGGAGGAAAGTAGGAAGTCAGGTGCTTTTGTAACTTATACTCACACTAAGCCACTCCTGCCTTGTCTGGGGAGGGAGGGACAGTATTGTGTTTGCCTTTATATGCAACTGGCTAAACAGAAGAGCCTTCTTGGTATCCAGGGTCCCTAGTCAGGGGGAGAGAAAAAGTCCTGATGGTCAGAGTGCCAGAGAAGTGTCCTTCTTTTCCAGCTAAGTTGGCCTCATCTCCTTCAGGAGTCCTGCCCTGATTAACCCCTTCAGCATCTGACCCTCAGCAGGAGCATACATGCTGTGAATAGAGTACATTAACCAGTTCTGGTTGCTTGTGGTGGTTTATATCTTAAGCCTGTCTTCAATGTGTTACTCTTATCGACCCCATTTGACTAGAGGCTGGCAGAGGGCAGGAGTACAGGGATCCTCTCTTAGGGATCCTATTTACTGTATTTCTGACACTGGCTCTCAGTGTAGCGTTGGTTCTCTGCCTCAGGGCCTTTGCACATGCTGCTTACCCTTTTAGAAACTTCTCTTTCATTTTTTCTCTTTCTACAATATTATGTATCTATTCCTCTTCTGGGAAGTCCTCTTCTGCTGCCTCTGCCCCCAGCATACATGAGGTCCTTTGTATGTGCTCCTAATGCAGCCTCCAATTCCCCCCTCTTTGGAACTCTTCTGACACTGTCTTACAGCTATCTGCTTCCTGCTCAGTCTCCCCCACTGGGTCCTGAGCCTGGGAGGCCAGGAACAGGCCCATGTGCCCCAGGTCAACCTGCAGGTCAGCAGTAGAGTGGAACCCGGTTCACCTTTTTCTGATGTCATGCCTCTGTCACGCCCTCCCTCCAGAGCAGCTCAGTGGCCTCCTTAGGAATCAGGGGACAGCAAGTGTGAGTTCTCAGAGGCCCCTGTGCTCACTTAGCTCCTGAGAGTCCCTGACCTTGGAAGGACCTGTGTCCCTACCAGAAGGTGCAGGTGGGGAGGGAAGTCTGCCTTTGATGAATAGCCCTGTGGTCCCAGGACACGCAGGGCTAATTCAAGTGCAAACAGTGTATTAGTATTTATTACTCATGCTCCACTGCTAATAAAATTTGAGTTTTAAAAATAATGGTGAGTAAATGAATCAGTCGATGGCCGGTGGGGAGAGGAGGCAGGGGAAGAATATTTCACAAAAGGAGTGACAGGGGTCTCAGCCATCGAAGACTCTGAGATTGGGCTCAGGGCTTAGTGGGGGTTGGGGGTTGTTCTTGGGGGCATCTCTGTTCTGGTCCAGTGTGGGGACTCATTAATCTGCACGGTGTACAATTTGTTTGAAAGCACATTTTCCAATGGTAGCAGCATCTGCAGGCTGAGGAGGAGGCTGGTGACTGGGTAAATGGCTCCCAAATATGTCATCTGTACTTAAAATCCTTAATTTGGGAAGCCGTTTCCCATGAAGTCCTATACTTGTGCTCCAGGGAACTTCTGGTGACTGCGTTGCAGGGCAGGCTGGGTTGTGCGGCGCAGGGCTGAGAGTGACATTCCGAGCCCTAGGCAGGTTCATAGAACAACCAGGGACATGCCACAGGCTCCACGGTGTGGGGAGGCAGGTCCAGCCTGGGGTGAAGAGGGGACTCAGGTGGGAGAGCATTCAGGGTGAGGAGTGCTCTGATGGCCAGGCAACGGCACCTCTGCTGGCAGAAGCTTCGTGGGCTGGGGAAATGCCAATTTAAGATAAGACCTGCCACGGTGTGACTTGGAGAGAGTCATTTCAGCTCTTTGTGACTTAGCTCCCTCATCTGTAAAATGGGGACAGTGAGTCCTTCCTGGCCCTCTACATGGGACCAGGAGGAGAAGGCTGGGCTGTCCAGGCAGAAGGGTCTGATGGTTCTTTAGAGTCGGTCTCATGCTTTGCTTAAGCTGGGCTTTTGGAAAGCTTAGAAAATGTGGGCAATGGGAGATTTTTGTCTGCATGTAATGAAATATTTTTCCCCTGTAACATCTCTAGGATTCATCCCCCAGGCCAGAACGGCCAGGAGGGTGACTCAGAGGTTGCTGCATCTGCTTAGCAACCTCATCTTCATGCCCCCTCCTGGGCCCTGACACAGCATCCTGCTCAGCAGTGCTGCCCAAATCAGCACTTGGACTCCAGTGTCTCCTCTGGACCAGGGGCTCCGTGCCCGGGTGTCCAGTGCCCCCAGGAGCCTCCTGCTGGCTGTCAGGATCATCCTATTTACCGAGCAAGAACAGGCCCACAGCGATGAGAGGCCAAGGTCTTGGTCAGAACTCAGCCCTTCCTGCCTCCTTTAGAACCCTGCTGCCTCATGGTTCTGGCCCCAGGATGTCACCTGAGGGTCATCAGTGGCCACTATGGATCCATTGCCATCTCTTCCTTTCCTCTTTACTCCCAAATGGGGACCTTCCCCTGTCTCCATCTTGGGATGGTCTGAGCGGGAGGAAGGACTTCAGCTCACCTGGCGGGTGTCTGACTCAGGGAGCAAGGCATTCGAGGTCTGCCCGGAGCCTCTGGGCTGCTGTTGCAAGGATGACTGCAAGATCCTGACAGGGGCCTCCCGAGTCCCCCATCCTCAGAAGTAAACTGGTCCCTTACTCTGCACCTCTCTCCCCTGACCTTGCGCTGAACAGCTGCGTGCTCCTGAGCTCCCCACCTGCAACTCCCTTTGCTCTGGCTGCTGGTGCCATGGTGCCCCTGAGCAGGGCACAGCAGCCACGTGGCCCTGCAGGGTTATCAGGGAATGTCCCAACAGCCAGCATGCAATGAATCAAGGTCTCCTCAGAGGGGAAAGGGTATCGTTTAGACATTTTGTGTAAATTAGTAATATTGTAACTGTTAATTGAATGTCCATTGATCGCCCGTCAGAGGTTTGATTTACTCTGTCCTTCGCCCTCGGAGTCTCCGTTGACTGTTGAATAGGCTGCTTGCTCTGCCCTCGTTTCTCTTCCTCTGATGTGGACTCCTTCCCTGCACCCAGCAAACCTTGGTTTCATTCCACTGGCTTCATAATTAGCATCTTTTGTTTTCTGACTCTGGCCTTGGCCTCCCTACAGCCACTTGTCCCTCCTGAGTGGATTCCTATGACTCATTCCTCAACCAGAGTTTTCTGAAGTCCAGGGACACCCAGGACAAAGGCAGAGTTGGCCTGCAGTCTTTCTTTTGGAGATTTAGTTGCTTTGAGCTTTTCTTCGGAAGGATGTGGGAAGATCAGGTGCCTGGAGACTTTGGGGATGTGCCCTGGTTGTGCTGCTTCCTTCTGTCCGTCTGTCCCTCCCTCCTTTCCTTCCTTCCTTCCTTCCTTCATCTATTCTGTGTGATTGGGGGAGGGGGGGACACCGACTCTGCTGCAGGTTCTGTGTTCAGCACTAAAGGGACAAATCTCTGAGTTCAACATTTTGTAGAGGAGGCTGAGAAGGAAATAGAGACGTGTGCAGCATGGTGGGACCCTGGGGACACAGGAGAGGACACTGATATCAGGATGGGCCAGCAGGAAAGGGTTCCTGGAGGGGGAATCCTTCCTGCATCAGAGCTTGGGCTGCAAGCCGGAGTGTTTGCCTGGTAGAAGGAAGAGCCAGAGCTTGGAGGCAGAGGCTGTGTGGGGGCAGGGCAGAGAGGCACCCGAGCCGGAGGTGGTAGAGGTCACGCCAGAGGCTAATGGTGTTTATAATGATGATCTATTGCCCTCTCACAAGCATTAGGCCAAGTTCTGAGAGCTTCCTTGTGTTCTCTAGTGTGTTCCTACGACCCCACATGCAGGAACCTCCATGTCCTCCAGCAGCAGAGCCTGGTCCTGGGCAGAGGACAAGGCATGGATGCTGGGGTTCTAAGTCAGGGTTGCTGGCTCCACCCACCCCCTGCAGCCTCACAGCTGTTTTCTGCCCCCAGGATGTTATACCCAGGGTTGGGTCATGAGCTCGGGATGTCTCTGCAGAGCCAGATGGGGAGGGTGGAACATGGACACCAAAAAGTTTTAATTTCCTTCTGAAAGCTGGGAGAGCCACTGAAAGCTTTTAAACTTAAATATGTTGATCAGATCAGTTTTCAAGCTTAATCCTTCTGACTGCAGTGTGGAGGATGGCGGGTCTCCATGCGGGCTGGAACCCTGGAGAGTGGCCTGGGGACATGGGTGATGCAGTGGGAGAGGCTGGGGCAGGGCACAAGGTGCAGTGGAGACTGTGGCCCCAGAGGCGGGAAGGAGGCAGGATCTGCAGGACAGTGGGCCGCTCTGGACTGGGGTGAGGGTGGGGGTGGGAGGCCAGCCTTCAGATGACTCTCAGGTTCTTCACGTGGGCAGTTGGCCCCAGGACAGGGCAGCTGGGGTGGTCTAGACTGTGGTGGAAGATGGTGGATTCAGCTCCACGTTAGACCGCGTTTGAAGTGACTGAGGAAATATCCGCGTGCAACTGAATATACATGCCCAGAGCCCAGGAGACTCAGGGCTAGGGCGAAGAATTTGGATCTAGATGTGGGAATGAAATGCCCTTTGGAAGAGCATTTCATGAAAAGGGAGGGATTGGAGACTGAGCCCTGGGACCACCCACACCCAGCCCCAGGGCCCACCAAAGAGGTTAGAGGAAGTTGCCACACACAGAAGGATATCCAGGGCACAGCGGTGTCACAGGAGGCCAGGGAGGAGGGGACCATAGAAAGGGGGAGCTGTCCTCAAGGTAAAATGCTACAGTGAGGTATAGGTAGGGCGAGGGTAACAGTGTTCAGTGAATTTGGCAACGAGGACATTTCTGGATGTCTCTCTTAGTCATCCCTGGTCATGGGCAGGAGGCAGCTGCAGTAAGAACACATTGGACAGGTTGGAGGGGACATGCAGAGAAATGGCCTTGATGGCCCACTAGGGAGGAAAGACTAGAAGAGGCTCCCGGGGGGGAAGAAGACCAGGGCTCAGGGGGGCTGCTCCCACAGCAAGGGGATGAGTGCAGGTTACTGAGGGGAGATTAGAATCTGAGATGAAGAGGTTGGGGTGACCAGCCATCTGTTTAACCCAGGACCAAGGGACACTGAACTTCCCTGCTAGCCCAGGATGGTCCTGGGCAGACCTGAGGTGGGCTGGCTTCCTGAGGTGAGCTGGTGCTCTTCCATAGCTCTCCTGGGGGGCTCAGATCTGCAGGGTCTGCCAGTTCCTGGGCTGTAAACGCCGCCCCCTGCCCCTGCCTACAAGTGGACTTTAAGCTTGGAAGATGGCAGTGCCACTGAAGAACCAGGAAGGGGAGTGCCCACCTGCTCTCCCAGGCTGCTCAGAGCCAGCCCCGGCACCTCCAGGAGAAAGCATGTGGGCAGAGCCACCAAGGAGGTGGGAGCTCCAGGATAGAACCTGAAGGCAGGAGAGGCTGACCCTCCACGGAGACCACAGGGGAGAGCCAGGGTGGGTCAGGTGCAGATCCGTGCAAGGAGGCAGGGGAGGGATTGGGGGGCAAGGCCACCTCATGGCCCCGGTGGTCCCAATAACAGAAAAGACAGAATGGCTTTGGGAGTGTGAAGAGGTAAGTGAGGGGAAAGGGCTAGAGACGCAGTTTGGAATGACCTGGGGGAAAGGAAAGGGGAAGCAGCAGACCAGGGCCCCATCCACCCAGCAGGATTCCGGGGCGGGGCGCTGGGGGGCGGGGCGCTGGGGGGCGGGGCGCTGTCCAGGTGCCACGCTGGCACTGTGCAGGTACCCCAATGGTCCGTGGTGTTTAGAAGCTGGCGTGGGAGCTGAATGAGGTTGGCTGGGTGGGTGACTGAAGAAGCAGGGCTGGGCATGGCTCATGGTCATGGTAGAACTGTTGTTGACTGTGGATTTAGGACAAGCCAGGAAGGAAGGGGAGCCTCCCTATGGAGGGGGCAGAGTGGGCCAGGGCTGGAGCCTGGAGAGAAGGGGGAATGCAGGAGATGAAGCGGGCCAGACAGGGTGGGTGCTGAGTGTAGGCAGCTCACTGGGGAGGGTGAGTCTGGGCTGGCTGGGGGAAGATGAACCGTACTCAGGCTCTGCATAGTCCTGCAGGGACAGGCTGGACGTGAGGTTGGGCTCACAGGCCAGGCATTCAGACCCGTGTCCAAACCCCCCATGTGGGTAACACACCTCTGTGAAGCTGGGCTGTCCTCAAAGGGAATGGATGAAGGGGAGGGTACAGGGAAGGCCCAGTGTTGGTGGCAGCTCTGGGCAGGGGCTTGAGGCTTGAGGGGCATGTGGGGAGCCCTAGAGGGGAGCTTGGGCCCTCTGCCCAGACCTCTCATTCTGGCTGCAGACCTGGACACCTGTGCAGGAGCCCATCCCTCGTGGCCCTGCCAGAACCTCTCTGCTCCTGCCTGCTGCCCCTGCCTATGCTCTTGGGCACATTTTGGAGCTGGAGCAGAGAGGACTCTTGGCTGGTGCAGTTTCAGACCAGCCACTTGAGCGGCTCAGGGGAGGCTAAGCTGCTTGCTTTGGAGTCTGACAGACTGGGCTTAAGTCTGGCCCATCACTGAAACCCGTGGGCCGGTGGTCAAGACGCTCAGCCCTCTCCAGGCCTCCGTTTTCTCATCTGTGAGAGGGGAGGATGACAGCACTCACCTCACGGGTTTGGATGAATGACCAGTACAGACGGTCGGGTGCTGCGCCTGTTGGAGGGGACGGTGTGTAATGGTTGTCCCCTTGTGCTGTTGCGGATGCATTGCTCAGTATGCTCAGAACCCCCTCTCATCTGTATCTGACTCCTCGAATCAGTACTCAGAAGCTCTTGGCTCACTGTCACCAGCTCCAGCAGGTAGAATGTGGGTGCTGAGGGCCCTGCCCCTTCCCTGAAGCCTGACTAAGTTCAGTGGATGATTAAAGGGCACCCTCCCTGCCATTCTGGTCGGCAACTGAGAAGTCTCAAGAGTTTAGATCCAAGAGTAAAATATCCCCTCACCTCCTGCCCATACTTTCTGCCCATTTCCTGTCCCAGAGCACACACCACCTTCTAACATGCTGTGTTTTACTTATCTGTGGTGTTACTGTCTCTCTTCTCTCTCTAGAAAGTAACTCTGTGAGTTTGTGTTTTGTTAGTTGCTCTATCCCAGCATCTGAACAGTTCCTGGAATACAGTAGGTATCAAAAGTTTAATGAATTGATAAGTAAGTGAGAGCCCCTGCAGGATTTATTCTTGCCATTGTATGTTGGCCTCTTGGTTTCTCAATCCTTATTCCAGAATATTTTACTGTTCGCAATGCTGATTAAGATATACTGGAGTATATCTGCAGTCCTGCCCCTTCCAGAAGGAAGAGAACAAATTATTCTATCTGACATAGGATTAGGGTATGCTTCACAGGGAAGGCAACATTGAACTGGGCTTTGAAGGATGAATAGGAGTTTTCTGAGTGGGCAAAAGGAGAAAGGATATTTCAGGCAGAGCCAATGGCATGAACAAAGATACAGTGGCTTGAAAGCACACGAAATGTTCAGAGAATATTGAGGAGTACCCAGATGTAAAGAATGCGTGGTGTGTGTTGGTGGACTGGAGAAAATAGAGACCGTGGGATGGGGTCTTGCTGATGTATATAAAAATCATGTGAAGAGGCAACAGTAGTTGACAGCCCAAACTCTGGAGCCAGGCTGCTGGGGTTCTAGTCCCAGCTCTGCCACTTACAGCCATGTTCTTCATTTGCTGTAAATTGGGGATAATGATAGTACCCACCTCATAGGACTCTAGTGAGGATTAAATGAGTTAAAATATATGAAGCACTTACTACCTGAGCATAGTAAGTGATATAAAACATTAGCCATTATTATTATAGCAGGAACTGAATGCATGTTGAATTTTTTATACCTGTATCCACGCACATCTGCTTTCATTTGCATTGCCACACACATTCCTACCTTGCTCCCCATAATGAGCAGTCTGAGGAGAGAAAAGTGTCACTGCGCCCTGCCTCCTTCAGTGGGCACGGTTTTGCTTTTTCTCTAGTTGGCATGAGTGCACGTGAATACGATTTTTAGCATGCTTGACTGGCTCCTTTTTGCTAAGGGGCCACACTTATACCACAGTGGGCCAAAGCCAGGCACATAAACAGAGACCAGGACAAACAAAGGTAATGAGGAAGTCTTTCTCAGGGGAGCGGTGGAAGATTCTAAATGCAATTCTGGAAACACTGTGCATATTATTGAGAAACTGTGGAGAGGGTGAGCCGTGCCAGGAAGCTGAAGTTATGCAGATGTTTTCACAAAGAAGAAAAAGGTAGATTTAAAAAAAAAAAACTCTCAAGCAATAAGTGTTAGGCCATTTTCCTCCAACATTTTGCAGGAGTGTTTAAAGCAGCTGGTTTTGGAGCTCTGAGAAAACGAAGAGATGGGAGCAAGGTCTGCAGCGGTCCATGAAGGACAGGTTAGGTCCAACTCACTCCCTTCCCTGTTTTTCAAAAGCTCGCACGTCTAAGCATCTTAGACATAGGGGGTCTTAATGGGAGTAGCCTCAAGTCCATCCTGATGGCATCTGTGAGGAAAAGATGAGGAGCTGTCTTTGCCCTCTGAGGCAGGCAGGTGGATTCCTCATGGGTGAGCCAGGGGGCTGAGGCACTGAAGTAGGATCAGTCCAGGTGGGCAGGAAGAGGCCACATTGGCCTGTTGATGCATTGAGCTCATCTTGTCATCATGTGACATTTATGAATTGGGACCTTCTTGTAAGTCTCCGTGCCACAGGGCATCATTCTTGGGCCTGTCCCGTTTGACATGTTTATCAATGGCTTGAGTGGCAGATCTTCCAATTCCCACACGATGCCAGGCTAGCAGGGAGGAGGAGCTAGTCCACGAGATGGCATAGTCAGAGGTAGAGTGGTCCACAGGAAGAGCAAGGAGCCTGGGCCAACAGGAGGAGTTAACCAAGAGCACAGGAGAAGCCCTGCATCTAGATTTTTTTTTATTTAGTTGTAGTTGGACTCAATATCTTTATTTATTTTTCTATGTGATGCTGAGGATCGAACCCAGGGCCTCGCACATGCTAGGCAAGCGCTCTACCAATGAGCCACAACCTCAGCCCTGCATCTAGATTTTTTAAAAAAATTAATTGCATGCCAGGTGTAGAGTCACATGCCTGTAATCCCAGCAGCTTGGGAGGCTGAGGCAGGAGGATTGTGAGTTCAAAGTCAGCTTCAGCAAAAACTAAGCAACTCTCTAAATAAAATATGAAATAGGGCTGAGGATGTAGCCCAGTGGTGGAGTGTCCCTGAGTTCAATCCCCAGTACCCACCCCCTCAAAAAAATCAATTGCATACATACAGGCTGGGGTGGCCTCTGTTGGCCTCATTCAGGATGGAGGGGCTGAGATGGTTTGCCCACCAGCACCCTGGCCAGGTGGGAGCTGAGGGGGAGCCTGTGTTCCAGCCATAAGCTGCTCACACCTCTGCACCCTGAGGAGCATATGGTGAAGCAGGGCTTCACTCAGACACGTGGATTAAAACCACAGCTCTCCCAAAAGGGCACTGCCAGCTGGTCAAGGGAGCTGAGACCCATTTCCTGGGAGGCTACCCTAAAGGAGAAAGGACCCAGTCAAGTACTTGAAGGGTTGTAGGAGAGCTCAACTCATTTGTGTCACTGTCCCTTATTCTTGGCTCCCAATCTGTGGCCCCCAGGAGCCCTCCTTTTTCCTTCTGCAGTCCTATCACCCTGGAGTGACCTGGCTCACAGGTGCTTGGGGGATGAGAATATGGGAAGCAGGAGAAAATGTGGGGTGTGGTCAGTGGGCGGAGGAGCAAAAAGCCGGAGATGTTTCAGGATTGGCAAGTTCCCAAAGCTTCAGAGGAACCCGTGGTGCCCTGGATAGGGATGTTTGCTTGGGGACAAAAGAAGGCAGGTGGGTGTGTAGGAGTGATATAGGTAGATACTGTAGGACAGTACCGCCTGGGGGTGTCCTGTCTGGAAGCACAGTGAAGGAAGCCAAGACACCTGCCTCCTGGGAGCTCTCCCCAACCAGGAGGCGGAATTAATCACCCCCCCTCATTAGGTCTCCACGCACTCCGTACCCCTGCATGTGTCATCCTGCATCATGGCTGGGCTTTCACGAGCCTGCTCCACCACTGCACTGCTCCCCGTAGCCCTTTACAACCTGCCTCTTGGCCCCGCGCCAGGCACAAAGTAGGTGCTCAATAATGAATGAGGGAAGCTGTTGTAGAATTAATACATGTTCTTCTGCGTTCAGGCCGGGACGCCTACTCACTTTTCTTAAACAACAACTACCTTCAAATGGGTTTTCAGGGATATGTAGCTCCACATCACACAACAGGAAGGACCACATAGCAGGCTCAGGATTGGTCACCAAGGCCATGTTCAAATTAAATCCTCATCTTAATTATTTGGCCTTAACAAAGAAAAGTGTGTTTTGATGTCACAGCCATAGATCTTCATGTGCTACCCAGCTCTGATGAAGGGGCAGTCTCTGTAGCACTACGGAGAGGCTGGCCTCCAGCCCAACCCTGTTCAGTCTCTAGAGTAGCACATATCCCTCCTGTTGGGTGCCTGTTCCCAGGATGTGGCTTCTTACCCGGATGGGGTCACACATCACTTTGGCACCAGGGCAGTAGGAGAGGACCTATTTCTGGAGACCGTGCCCCTTCTGTGCAGGAACGGGTGGGGCACTGTGGTTGGTTACAACAGGTGCCTGCTCAGGGAAGTCAAAAGTGTCCACAAGGCCCCTGCCCGGGCTCCCAGGCAGTGTCTGACTCCCTTCCCATGAAGTCCATCTTGCAGGCTCCCCTCTCCCAGCACAGGCATATCCAAACATTCTGTGTCCTTGGGACTTAGCATTCCAATCAGATTTCCCCTTTCTTTCTCCATGAGTTAGAATCAATTTTCACATTAGTAATGAAATTGTGTGTATTGCATTAGCCATTATCGTTGGCTTCCTTGTGGCTTTGGGCTGACTGGGCAGACTGCCTCTGGCCCTTTTCCGCCCCAAGTGCTGAGATGGGCCAGGCATTCAAGTTTTCTGCTTGTCTGAGGCCTCACATTGGCCAGTCTTCCCGGTGAACTATCTATCTGTCCCTGGAGAAGGAGGGAGTCAGGAGGAAAGAAGGGTGGGGCTTCTCCACAAGCAAGTCCACGAGATACAGCTTGTGCATCCCTTATCCGAAAATCCAAAATCTGAAGTTCAAAATCCAAAACTTCTCAATATTGTCATGACACAGAAGTGGAAAATTCCAAATCTGACCTCATGTGATGGGTCCCAGCTCAAACACATGAAATTATTAAAAATGTTGGATAAAGTTATCTTCGGGCTATATGTATAAATGGTATATGAGAAATAAATGAATTTCGTGTTTAGACTTGGGTCCCATCCTCAAGATATCTCATGATAATGCAAATAGTACAAGATCTGAAGAACTCCAAAATCTGGTCCCCTGGGAAACTGACCTCGTCCCTGACAAGGAAGTCCACAGGACAGTCCGACGGATGCCGGCGGGCTGGGGGCCAGCTTAGGGACTTCTCTTCTTGTTCTTTGGGTTGGGAAATTTTATACAAGGGAAGAAAAGGAGGTGGCAATCATCTGTCCCAGAGTGCCTTGAATGTACCTGAGAGCAGCACCATTTCCAGAACAGGTGAGGCGCACTCAGGAAGGGGACTCTAACTGGGGACACTCTCCAAGGTTTATGAGGTGGCACATGGAACACTATGTGGGGGACAGTGCCCCTCAGAGGGACCATCTCCTTATGGAGAGAGTGTAGCTGATGAAGGTGTGGCTTTTGGAGCCTAAGGAACAGTGCTGGGCCTGTCACCCACTTTGGTCCCCTCTCTCATAAAGCTCTTCTTGGGTAAAAGGTCTGGCAAATCATGGGGCAGACCCCTGATTGTGAGCTGCTGGCTTCTTTATCAATAGTCCCTATCCTTTACATTTACAAAGGGAAGCACTGCTGGAAGTAATTCCTGCTACTGTGATCTGATTTTCTTTTTGCCACAATGCAGTAAGTGTAAGTACTATTTATGTACCCCTCTTGTAAAATATTTATTTATTTGTCTGTTTATTTATTGTTGTACGGGGGATTGGACCCAGGAAGGCTGCTGTTCCACTGAGCTACAACCCCAGCACTGTTTCTTTTCTCTTTTGAGACAATCTCATTCTAAATTGCTGAGACTAGCCTCGAACTCATGATCCTCCTGCCTCAGCCTCCTGAGTTGTTGGGATGATAGGTGTGTGACACAGCAATGGCTATGGGTCCCTCTTTGCAGATGGACTCCCAGTCCAGTGCTCCTCCCAGGATGCACCACTGCCCCTTGTGGCCATCTGCTGTGAGGGAAGCTGGCCAGGGAGTTAATTAGAAGTATTTTAGGTTCAACAAATCTTATTTGATCTGGAGCTTAATTCGAGCTGCCATCAGCAAAGTTATTATCATTACCAGTATGTTTAAAGTGGTTAAATATTTAAAGCCATGTCAGTGTCTCCCAGCTGAACAGGGTCACCAAACATACGCAAAACGCCTGCACCAGGGCTTGCCAGGGGGTTCTGCACAGGACTGTGTGCCAGGGTGGTTTCTTGGAGCTCCTTGTGGGGCTGGGCAGCTAGAGGAAGTGGAGCCACAGCTCTGGTCTGCTTGGTTTTCAAAGCCTCTTCAAGGTTACTCACAAAGGCAATTTTAAAATAATTGAGTTACTGTGGGGCTGGGGCTGGGGCTTCGACTTTGTCACAGGTGGAGGAGCTATCTGGTCACAGGGAGTGAAGGGTGGGATGGATGGGCCGCTTGTTGGGGCTGGGCAGGAAAGTCACACTCCTGGTCTGTAGGAGATGCTCCCAGGTCCTCGGGAGAGAGCCAAGCAGGTTCATGGCCTGGGCAAGTGGCTGAGGATGAGCAGGGTGGTTTCACTGTGAGAAAGAGAGTCATGGTGCTTTTGGGGGCTGCTAATCCAACCCGAGTGCAGAGTCTGAGGCATCCAGTGACTGGCAGAGGGTTGGGTCATGTTGCAGGGCTCCTTCCTGGTGCTCATCCTGAGTTCACAACCTGGGGCTCATCAACACCCAGAGGGTTGCCACCAATTGCCACTGATGGATGGGAAGCCTCCTGTGTTGTATGCAAATTGTGAATACATGTATTTTGGGGCACAAGGTCAATAGCTTTCATCGCTTCTCAAGGAGGATTATGGGATAAAAAAAATAAAATAAAAAAGAGAGAGAGACTCACTTGTTTGTCAGCCATATAAGGCCCTTTGCCATCTGCTCCAGCCCCACTCTCCCGCATATTTCTACCCACTCCTATCCTGCAGCCTGGGACCCAGGCACAGGATTAGCCGTGTCTTTCTGAATGTCCTGGGCTGGTTCCTCTGTCTCTTTGCCTCTGTCCACATGCTGAAGTCCTGCTCATGCTCTGAGACCCCACTCAGCCTCTGCTGACAGACCTTCTTTGGACAGAGCTACTGAGTGTCCACTGTAGCACTGAAGTTTGAACAGGTGTATCGGAGCACTTGCCACAGAGTGTTGAAGCTATTTATTCCTGTGTCTGTTTCACCCCAAAGACTTAGTACTTTTCAAGGGCAGGGACTGTCCATGTCATTTCTGAGTAAGTCTTTTGAGTGAACTCTCAGTAAAATTTGATAAATTGAGTAACCTATTTCAACCAAAAGACCACAACATGTAGGTGTCAATAAAAATGCTCTTTAATTGGAAGAGGCCACAACTAAATGGGAAAACATACTCTAGAATAATGAATACTGTTGAACTACACATATTATCCAAAGCAATCTACAGATTTAACACAATCACTATCAAAATAACAATGACATTTTTCATAGAAAGAGAAAAAAATCCTAAAATGTATATGGGACCCTAAAGGACCCCAAAGAGCTAAGGCAGTCTTGAGCAACAAGAACAAAGCTGGATGACATCATGCTTCCTGATTTTGAACTATATTATAAAGGTGTAGCTATCACAACAGTTTGGTATTGGTGTTAATAATGGACACATAGACCAATGGGATAGAGAACCCAGAAATAAACCCACACATACCTAGTCAACGAATCTTCAACAAAGGCGTAAGAACACATGGCGGGGAAAGAACAGTCTTTCAGCAAATAGAATTGGGAGCACAGATATCCACACAGGAAGAGTGAAATTGGACCCAGATTTTACACCGTACACCAAAGTCGACTGGAAATGAACTGGACTTAAACATAAGTCCTGAAACCTCTAACAGGGGAATCTCCTTGATGTTGGTCTCACCAATGATTGTTTTGGATGTGACACCAAAAACAGGCACAAAAACAAATGTACAAGCAGAAGTGCATTGGATTAAAAAGCTTCTTCACAGGCAAGGGAGTAGCCAACCAAAAGGAAGGAGCCAACAGAATGGCAGATAATACCCCAAAGTCACATATTAAGTGAGGGATTAGTATCCAGAATACATAAAGAATCCCTATGCTTAATAGCGCCAAATCCAACAATCTTGATTTTTTAAAATGGACAATGGTGCTGGGTATGGTGGCACACACCTGTAATCCCAGCAACGCAGGAGGATCACAAGTTCAAAGCCAGGTTAACAATTTAGTGAAGCCCTGAGCAACCAAGTCAGACCTTGTCTCAAAATCAAAAAATCGAAAGGGCTGGGCATGTACTCGGTATTAAAGTGTCCCAGGTTTAATTCCCAGCACCAAAAAAAAGAAAAAAAGGCAGTGAACCTGGGAAAAATCCTTTCTCCAAGGAAGACTTAGGTAGTCAACAGGTCTATGAAAAGATGCTCATCACCATTAATCACAAGGGAAATGCAGAGCCAAACCACGGCGATAGGTCATTTCACACCAGTTAGTGTGGCTACAATAAAAAAGACAAGGTAACCAGTGTTGAGGAGGATGTGGAAAAAGGGCACCCTGATGCATTGTTGGTGGGGTGTCAACAGGTAAAGCCATTGGAATCTGAATTTGGAGATGAAACTCTATTCCCTGGTGAGACCGCAGCTTCTCCACTTCTGCTGGCAGCTGGGCTGGGCATAAGGTTGCAGGCCTCTGCAGCCAGAAGTGATGCCGCTCTTCATGCCCTCCGTGTGTGGCAGACCCCAGCAGCTCACCATCAATTTCTTCTGACGTGGATCTTGTCTCATGAATTCAAAGAATGAAATCCATAGGCCAGGATGAGTGAGTGTAACCATCGGATTTATTGAAAAATGGAAATAAGAACAGAACTCGATAGCAGGTTCTCTCCTGCCGAGTGTGATAGTTAGGGGTTGATACAGCACGTGGGCCATTGCCATGGGTCCAAACTGATGCTATTTAGCGTTTGGAAACGTACTAACACTATTGTTCAACTCTTCAGCTCCCAACTTCCACTCAGGTCTGCCCCACCTCCTTTTTCTCACTGCAGGTCAGGAACGGGAGGTGGTGGTGGGACCAGTAGGCTGTCTACATGGCTTGGCACCGGGGCACAGTGTCACCATTATGGAAAACTTATGTGGGTTCCTCAAAGAATTCAAACATGATTCAACAGTCTTACTTGTAGGTATTTATCCAAAGAATTGATATCAGGAGCTTAAAGAGATGTCTGCGCCCCTGTGCTCATTGCGGGATCATTCCTAGTGGCCAAGGTATCGTCCATTGATGGATGAATGGAATAGAGAAAATGTGGCATTTACATACAATGGAATATTATTCAGCCTTAAAAGAGAAGAAAATCCTATATTTGTGACAGGATGGATGGACCTGAAGAGCATTATGCTAAGTGAAATAAGCCAGGTACAGAGACAAATTCTGGGTGGTCGCACTTGAATTTGAAATAGATAGAAGCCAGGAGTAGAAGGGTGGCCTCCTGAGGTTGGAGGAAGGAGGAAGGTGAGGTATTGGTCAGCAGGCACAGTGTTCTTACACAAGTCCTAGAGAACAATTGTGCCAGATGGTGCTTACAGCTAACCATACTGTATTCTATATCTAGAATTTGCAACAAGGGTAGGTCCTATGTTAAGTGTTCTCTCCACATACAAATAATAATAAAGAGCGGGAGAGAGACCTGGGGAGATACTAGATGTCTATGGCCTTGATGACTTTTTTCAGTGTATACTTATCCCCGAACTCAGTTGTTTGTATACATCAAACACATACTGCTTTTACATGTTAATCAAACCTCCATAAAGGGGCCCTTTGTTTTCAAACTGGCACACTCAACACTGCTGGGATGAGGTGATCACATACTCCACGTCCCCTTCCACCTCAGCAGTAGCTCTTTGAGTTTGGAACAGGCTGGGTTGAGTTACCAGAGGGCAAGGAAGAGAGATGTCCCTGTCCCGTGGGTCCTGAATGCGTTGGGGGTGAGAGGTCAAGGTTGGAGGTAGAAGGTTGGGAGGAGTCAACAGAGATGGAGCCCTTGAAACCATACCTGGCCCTTCTAGCCAAGGGGTCATAGGGAGGAGACTGAGGAGCTCGGGACAGAGGCATCAGGTTGAGCACAACCCTGGTGCCCAGCTTAATGCCAGGCAGCCTGCAGCGTCTCTGCAGCCCTGGGCTACAGGGTTCCTGCTTTCTCTAACCCATGAACGAGGAAACTGAGGCAGAGCAAATGCACAGCTAGCCAGGGGCAGGGATCCCTCCTTGAAGTTTAGGTGTCATTGACTCTGGTGGCTGAGGTGGGGGAGTCCCCACAGAGCCCTAGAGGTGGAGAGAACCAGAGGAGGTGCAGGTCTGGCATGGAGGTGGCCCCACCTGCTGCCCGTGGCTCCCTGCGGGGTCCAAGTAGGTCAGCCACACACTGAGCACTTCTGTGACTCTTTCCATAAGACTGAACAGAATCAACCAGAAAAGGAGCTTGCTCACTCAGAACCACCTTATCACTAGTCTTTAGAACGTTCTTTTGGCTGAAATTATATTAATTTAATTGAAGGTTATTTTCCTAAGATAAATTTTTTCATTATTATAAAATGATGATATATGCTCATTGAAGAGAGTCTAACAATACAATGAGGCAACTGTAAGAGGATGGAAATTGTTCATAATCCTATCATGTGTAATAATATCAATAACAATAATAACTGACATGCATGGAGTAATTGCTGGGTAGTAAGTATTGTTCTAAGTGCTTTAAGACAGCACAGGTTGAGTGAGCCTAATCCAGAATGCCAGCTACCAGAAGTGTTTTGGATTTGGGATTTTTTGGGAATTGGAATATTTGCATATACATAATGAGGTATTGGGACAGGACCCAAGTCTAAATGCATAATTCCTTTGTGTTTCAGCGTGTGTAGGCTGAAGGTAATTTGTATTACATTTTTAGTGTGTGTTTTGCCTGTGACCCATCGCATAAGGTCAGGTGTGGAATTTTCCACTAATGGCATCATGTTGGTGCCCAAAAGGCCTTGGATTTTGGAGCATTTCAGATGTTTGGAGTGAGGATGTTCAACTTGTATTAACTAACCCCCTCCACGCCTTTTTTTAACATATGAGAAAAACAGAGAAGCTCAGTAACTTGGTAGAGGCTACACAGCTAGGAACTGATGAGACTTTAATACACAGTTCAACTCCAGGGCCCAGGCTCTTTACCTCTTTCTTTTGTGAAACAATAATGGCAATGAATTTGGAAAGGAAGGAGATGAAACTGTTTATTGAGTTTTACTCACCGCGGACTCCAGAAATCTTGATTGTAATTGTCAGGTAGGGACCACAGGCTTTAGATAACAACACCTAGGTGTTCTTTCACTCAAGCTTTATGAAGACAGAAAAAGTTATTGAGACCGCCGAAGCGTGCGGGGTGGTGATGCCGTGTGCTTACAGAGCACAGCCCTGGGTAGGCAGCCTCTGTCCCTACCCAGCAGGGGCACGGCTCCTGGCTGGGTTGCATCTCACCTCTCACATGGGCCTCTGCTTTGTGGTCTGGTGTCCCACATGTGACTGGTACCCCTTGGTTTCTCTCTCTGGTATCTCCACAGCCAGTGACCCAGAATCCTCGGGCTTCATGGGCTTGTCAGAGCATCATCCCTGAGGCCTGGGATCTGTGTCCCAGCAGGTCTCTTGGGGTACATCCTCTAAGGGGGACCCACGTATGGAGGAGGCAGGAGATCTCACAGGCAGGTGCCCTCCCCAGAACCACCTGGTGCAGCCAAGCTTCGCTTTTTCTGTGTGATTGACTTGTCCCCAGTTGTCACGGGATTGTGTGCAGTGTCCCTGACAGTGGCTGGGTGTAGTTCCCAGGACTCAGGAAACGTGAGCCAATTTGAGATCTGCCATGAGGGGTGTTTTCCCGTTTGGAGCATTTCTCCCTGGAAGGGCAAAGGACTTCCTGAGGAGCTGAGCCTGCCTGTGCCTCCGGGGTGGAGACTGCCTGCCAGGTGAGGAAGCCGGGCCTCTGTGCCTGCCGTTCCAGCAGCCTGACTCTTTCCCTCTAGAGATTCACCCAGAGGAAGGGAATGCAGGGTGTACGGGAGTCCAGCAGCAACAGGGCTGGGTGCAGCACGTGTCCACAGGAGCCCCACAGCATCGGGGTCCCCAAGATAAAGGGTGGAGTCTGAGGAAAGTACAATGCTTGAAAGGGGCCTGGGACCTGCTTCCTGCCTCAGCTCCCGGGTCACGCGTTAGCAAGTGGCTCAGCTTTCTGAGTTGCAGACACCCTCACCCCAGCCTTCCAAAGTTCCCTCCCCATGATTTGACTCTTAGGAATGAGGATGGAATAGGTGGGGGCTTCTGGCCTCTGTGCTATTAGGAATGAGCATGAAATGGAAATGCAAGGAAAAGATTCATAATCTTGCTGGAGGAACCGAATGTGACCCATCTCTGATCCCACAAAGTTCTGGGTGGAGTGCAGCCTCGCCACAGTGAGGTCGGGTGCGGGTGGCATTGCCGACTGTCCAGCTGAGTCTCTTGCTCCCAGAGCTCCCTGGCACCATGCCCCTGGGCTCTGGCAGCACGTTCTCCACATCCTGTGCCTTGTGTGCCTTTGTGGGGTGGGTCATCCACCTAAGTCCCAACTCCCTTTCCCTTCCACTCATGCTAAGAGCCAGCTCCGTGGGCATCCTCTCCCTGAAGCTCCACCTGGAAGCCTTTCCTAGAGCCATCGACCTCTCTGCCTGCAGGACACCCTGAGCTGCCTCTCCTGTAGCTCCTAGCATCCTCATGACTGGACCACCGGCTCCTGGAGGTCGCAGGCCTTGCCCCAGGCATCTTTATATCTAGCTTCTAGAACAGAGTGACTGCCACATGTGGCTGCATGTGTGAGGGACAGAAGGTGAATGAGCAATGTGACATAGAGTGGGGCTCGGTCAGCATCTGGCTGGAGGTGACCAGATGCCCATGTGGGCATAATTCTCTCAGACACGTTCAAGGCAGCATTCAGATAAGTAAGAAAAAAGGCTTTGGAGGGGACTAGAGCCAGTGAGGACGGAGAAAACTTCTTGCTGGCAGCGCTCAGGTGTGGTTTTTGTCCTGACACAAGCAACTTGGTTTTTCCACGGTTAACACCTGACGTGGGAAATCAGAAAATCTTTCTTAGGGAGAGACCAGAAATTACATGAGTTTGTCATTATTATCTTTTAATTAAAAGACAGCAACTGCCTGGTATTTGGTAAATTCAGGCCCCTCCCCGTGGGTCTACTAATATGCTAGAATCTGAGTTTAATGTGCTAAATTTATTTTTTATAAGAATCTGTTACTGAACCCGCTCAGTGGAAACAGCCTGGTTAGGGCTTGAAGAAACTTCTCATTAGTGGGATAAATGTGCTGGGGTGAGGGGGGCTGCCACCCGGTGCTGCTGGGCACAGCCAGGCTGGGAGACTCTCGGGGCGCCTGTGGGAACCCTCACGTGGGGACCGCAGTCCACAGAGGAAGGACACTGGGCATGGGCACCCTTCCTAATGTCTGTGTGAGAGTGTGGTCACCGTGTCTGGTATGCAGTCACAGTGCAGGCCTCCCAGTCTCTGAGGCCCACACTGCCCCCTACCCCCCAGGCACCCAGAGCTCCTTGCTGTATGAGAATACTCCATACGCCTCGCTGGCTAGGGTAGGAGTGTAGGGGAGGACCCAACACCTGGACGCCCAGTGAGGGGACTTTCGTTCTGATTAGGGGCTGGCGGTGGGCTTGGATGCGGGGCCATTCGAGCAGAGCCTTGTTAAGTAGAGAGTACTAGGTGGAGATGCGGGGCAAAAGGCAAGGGGATCCCAAGCACAGGGACGGCAGGGTGGACCTTAGTGTGCAGTAGAAGTGGGTGGAGAAGAGGCTCCAGAGGCAAGTTGGCTCCTGATGGCCTTGCTCGGGGACTTGGACTTTCTTTTCCCGGAGTTGGGTTTAAGAGAAAGATTGACACATCCTTTTGATGTTTGGGGAAGCATGCTCTGGTGGCAGCGGGAGGTTGCATGAAGAGGGGAGAATCACCATGGATGTGGAAACTCCAGGGCAGAGGCCTGACCTTAGGGCCACCTACCCCAGCACCAAGACCCCTGCCCTTTATAGATAGGGTCCTGGAGCCCTAAGAGGTTAGATGAGTTATCAAATATCATTGGCAGAGGTGACCAAATGTGCAGGGGGATAGGGGAGCACATGTCGCCTGACTGACCTACGACCATACAGTACCTGTGTGGCGTGCTGGGCTGGGGGTTTCTCAGGCTCGGCGCCTGTGGTATGTGGCCAGGATTTCGCGCTTCCCCACTTTATCATCCAAGACAGTGATGGGACCCCGGGGGCTTGGAAGGATGCTCTGTTTCCTGGCTGTTTGTTATTGGAAAAGACATGCCCACGGGGTGCTGTGAGTGGGTTGATGTAGACAGACACAGCTGTAAGGAAGAAGGGGCGACACCTGCCTGGGTGCCGCAGCAGCACCTGCTTGGAGGCGTGGGCTTAAGAGGACGTGAGGGAGACAGGAGGGAGGCCCAGCCAGAGCCCCCACCAGAGCCCAGCTGCTCCGCTCCCCATAGGAGCTGGGACCAGGGAGGCTGAGGAGGGCTGGCTTGTGAGCAGCTGGCAGAGCCAGGGTGCAGAGGAGGAGCTGGGAGAGGCGGCAGCTGCTGCAATGAGGGGACACAAGGGACCCTGCTAAGCAGAGTCCCCGGGGGGCTGAGGACTCTCAGCTGAGCTGCCAAGGCTGCCTCTATCCTTGGGAGCCCCTCTATGGCTTTTAGAAAAAAGCTGCCGCTGGATATTGAGGTGTGAAGATGGGAGGGCGACAACTGCTTCAGCCATTTTACTATCAATAAATTAGTTGCTATCATTGAAGCCAGTTTGAGTTGGGCTTTCTGTCACTTGCAACGGGTTTGGTTCTAAGTGCAGTGAAAAGCCATTAAAGGATTCTGAGTGGAAAAGCCACAAGGTCTGATTTACATTTTTCAAAGGGCGCAGTGGATGCCACAGGGAGAATGGGCTGTCGAGGGGTGACAGGGAAGCAAGAGACCATCTCGTGAGGCTGCACTCAGGTGGGAGAAGAAGTGGCTTGGACTTGGTGGCTGCAGTTGAATGGACAGATTTCAACAGTGTGATGGTAGGAGACTCCTGCCACTGCTGGACTGAGGCTTTGGGTGGGTGAAGGAGCAGGACGGGGCTGTTCCAGGGACTGACCAGGTCCAGGTTGGGTGGGTGTGAGTTGGAGGGAAGCTGTTCTCTGTGGAGCAGTCTCTTGCAGAAGGTGAAGGCTAGAGGTAGAATTTGGGGGTCATTGGAGATAATGACCAATGATAATGAGGAGAGTGGAAGACACTGTAGGGAGGAAACAGATGTTGAAGAGAGGGCTGTGGATGGTCCTGAGGCACACCAGGTGGAGGCGGGGAGGTCAGCAGTGGGAATGGAGCAGGGGTGGCCTCAAAAAAGGGAGGCTAGCCCAGAAAGCACATCTCACTGCAGCATGGAGGAAGGAGTGCCCAGAGGAGCGGGGAAGGGAGAAGGGTCCTGTGGTGCTGAGAGGCCACTCAGGAGAACATGGAAACGTCTACAGCATGGTGGTCATCAGTGACCTTGCTATGAGGTCAGATAGGTGACTAAAGCATTCGCGGTGGGAGAGGAACAGGGAGATGAGCACAGAGAGTCCTTTGAGGTGTGCTGTGGTCAGGAGCACAGGCTGGAGGAAGTGTGGGGTCAGGGGAAGGCCTTCTATTTTTGGGGGGGATGTACAAGACATTGATCCCAAGGATGCTTAACCACTGAGCCACATCCCCAGCCCTTTTTTTAAGACAGGGTCTCACTAAGTTGCTGAGGCTGCCTTGAACTTGTGATCCTCCTGCCTCAGCCTCCCTAGTTGCTGGGATTTCAGGCATGCACCATGGGGCCTTTGGCTTTCTAGTTTTAAAGACAGGGGATGGCAGAACATGAGTACCTAGTGATGGAATAACCTGAGTATAGAGGGAAGCTGGTAGTTTCCAGGTGGGGGTAACTCCCTGAATGAAGGGCTGGAGGGAGTGAGAGATTGGCATTCAGAAGACAAGTGGCTTGGCTGGAGCAGGAACTGTTGTGCCACTGTGAGGAGGGAGGATGGAGATGAAGCCAGGAGGAGGTGAGCAGGTAGGGCTTGTGGTGGAGGTGCCCGTGTGCCTGTTTTCCCAACAGACTAAGAGACAGGGCTGTGAGTGCAGGGGAGGCTGGAGGAGAGAGGAAGGGCAGAGCAGCCTGGGGGAGCTGGGTGACCGTGTTGCTGGGGCTGGCAGGAGGTCATAGAGCATCCTTGAGGGCCCTTTTGAAGCTTGCAGCTGCAAGTTGAAAATGCAAGGAAGCTGGGTGCAGTGGCACACACCTATGATCCCAGTGACTCAGAGGCTGAGGCAGGAGGATCCCAAGTTCAAGGCCATCCTCAGCAACTTAGTGAAATCCTGTCTCAAAATAAAACACAGTGATTGAGGATGCAGATCAGTGTTAGTATGCACCTGAGTTCAATGCCCAGTACGAGAGAGAGAGAGAGAGAGAGAGAGAGAGAGAGAGAGAGAGAGAAAATGCCAGGAGACAACCTGCATTGTGGATTTCTCCAGAAATGCTCTGTTGCTGGTGTAGGCATTGGAGATAAAGAATTGGGTCTAGGTGGACTTGGGATTTAGCTAAGGAGGGAGTCAAAGGAAGGAGGGAGAAGGGGTGAAGGATTTGAGGTTATCGGCAAGGGAGGGGTAATAACGGGCTCTCATCACACATACCCAAGATTCCTCTAGACAGGGAAGGCGCTGGGAATGAGGGCTTGGGATCATCAGCAGATAGGCGTAGGGTTCAGATGAGATTGGCCAGCAAGAGCACGAGGAGTTACAGCAGGGACAGCATTCAAACCCCGATAGTCAGCTTCTCAGCAGTGGGCCTTTGGAAGGACAGAGGAGAATGGGGAAACCAGGAGAGGTGGTGCCATGGAAACCAAGAGACAGGAGAGGGGTGGCAACCAGGTCCCCCACTTCTGAGGAGTCACAGGAGGTTGAGATTAATTCAGAGGTCACTGGTGACCTAGGAGAGGACATCTGCAGACAGGTGTGTGTCTCAGGGAGAGACAGGGAAGGGATAGAGTGGAAACAGTGAGGGGTAGGAAGGGAGTGAAAGTGTTGAAGCCCACGTGAACTTGACCTGGGCCTGGAGAAATTAGAAACTGGCTAATTTTCTAAGAGGCTGAAGGGAAAAGAAATCCTGGCTTGAACTTGGTGGGTATAGTAAACAAGCACATGGCTTCCTCAGGGTCAAGAGCAGTGTGTGAGAAAGCCCTCTGGATCTGGAGAGCGGACAGGTTAAGAGGGGTCAGGGAACAGGCTGGGAGTGAGGACCATGTGCTGTGGAAACTTGGGCAGGTGAGCAGCTGTCAGTTGCCTTGGGTATCACAGACATTTCCTTCTCCCTAGCAAACTAGATGGTGCACTGACAACACTGGCAGAGTGCAGGAGGGGCAGGGCAGGAGATCTGGGAAGGTCAAAGTCAGGGTCAAGTTCAGGTTTCCAAACAGAAACCACTTTGGAAGGTTTTGGTGCAGTTGAAACCAGGATGGATGGGGGGATGCTTACACTTATGCACAATGTTAAAAGGCTTCTCTCTCTCTCTCTCTCTCTCTCTCTCTCTCTCTCTCTCACACACACACACACACACACACACACACACACACACACACAGTATCTGAAAGACCCTGTGCTATAGATACATGTAAGGCCATGTGAATGAAAGAAAGAAAGGTGGATAAACATGAATGTTTGAAATTTAGAAAATCTAGGGCCAGGCTCAAATAAGACCAGTGAAAATATCTTCAGATGAGTTTTGGAGCCAGGATGTCATTAACAGAGAAAGTGCGTGTTCTGAGACAGCCCTGGGAGCTGGCCGTGGCAGCTGATCATTCTTAACCTATGCAGCATCAAGTGAGTTCTGCCACTTTTTAAGAGTTCGTGTGGTGGTCAGTCCTTTTTGTAGAGTGACAGTGGCTCCCAACCTAGTGGCCCCTGCACAGACTCCTGTGTCTATTTAGATCTTGTTCTTCTCCAAGTTTTTTGCCACACTGTCAACACTGGTCAAGGCAGGAGGCTGGCCTCCTCTTTCCTTCCCTTCTCTGGTGAGTCAGGCTCAGTTGGTGAGCCCTTATGCATCTGTTCCCTCCTTTCAAATGGAACGTCTGCTCAGCTCCGGGGTAAGGACAACAGTGGAGGAAGGGTCCACTGTTGAACAGTGGAGGAAGGGCTGGTGCCACCACATTGCAAAGCCAGTATCCCTAGAGGTGGCTTGCAGAAGTCAACAAGAAGGAGCTGGTTGCTTCTGAAGTGGGTGAGACATGGGACTCTCTGCAGTCCCAGACCACAGCTGCTGTCCCCATGTCCTGCAGGCTATGCGCATAATGGTCACAGCACTGATGTGGCTGTGCTGACTGTCCATCTGTCCCATGACTTCATGCTTAACTTGTGCAAATGGAAGCCAGAAGCTAAGCCCTAGAAGGTGTGTGCTTTTTGCTGGTTGGGATTTCCAACGGAAAGCCCAGCAAGGGGCTTCCTGTTTATGCATTAGGTGCGGGAGCGCTCATTATTGGGTGATGAACAAAAAGCCAGGCAAGGCAGCTAGAGCCAGATGAGAAGGAGAAAAGCCTCTCTGGCTCTGACACAGCAGGCAGAGGGCTGCCGTTCATTTCTCCGGGTCTGATTTGCATCAAGGTTGCTAAGAAAGCTTCCTACCCGGCTCTGCTTATGTACTCGCTTCAAGGAGCCAATATTCAAATACTTTCTCATCTTCTCGAAGTAAAATCCACTCTGCGGCTGAGGCTACTACCAGGTGCGCTCAGTGGGCATCCTTTCCTCTTGTGGTCCACCTGCCTTTCCCAACCTACCCACTTCTGGGTAGGCTGGAAAAGGCACATGCAGTCTAGAAGCATCCAGTGCCTAGGAAGTGAGAAGTGAGGAGGGGTGGCCTTTCCACTTCTTGGGAAAGCTGCATGTTTCAGAGAATGCAACTTCCTCTTACCTGTCATCCTGAGAGGCCTTGAGGCTGCTTCCCCGCATTATCGGTGCCCCTGCCCATGGGGAATCACGGCCATGCTGGGCCGTTTGTCTTGGGGGCAATAAAAACTGCTTTACCTTGGAGTTGACAACTTAGGCAGCAGCAGTGTTTATCCAGCCACTGCCCACTGTGTACAGGTCGTATTTCTAACTTTTATTTATAAGTTCACTCTGGGCTACTTGAGTGCAGTTCTCATAGAAATACATGCCAGCACCCACAGAGCCGTTTAACTTGGATTAAAGTCAGTTGTCAGATAGTCAGAGGGGCAGGTCTAGGTCAAGGTTTAAACTGAAGAAAGGTGGGGAGGACAAGCCCGGATGGGGAGCCTCATCACCCGCCCTCTGCACGAGCACAGTCTGTCACCCACATTCACGAATATATTCATCCATGATGCCTTTCCTCCTCCCCCACCCCATAGTCCAGCCCCAACCACCTTGTTTGTCCTCCCTTTCAAACAGACCCCCAGATCTAACCACTGTTTCCCTCTGCCAGCTTCTCTCCTGGCCCAGTGACCATCCTCCCTTAACCTCCCTGTTTCTGCTCTGCCCTCAGGACAGCCAGCATAAACCCTTCCACATGCACACTGGATCCATTCCCTCCATGAGGACAATACAAAGTGCCTGTCCCCCTCTCCCACCTCCTCGCCTGGACAATTCCACTTACCTCCTGCAACTCCATGAAGATGAAGAGGCAGCAGACTCTGGGGTACACCTGCTGGGTTCTGGATTGGCCTGGTTTCCCTTTGGCCCACCCAGTCTCTCTAAGCCACCGGGTTCCTCAGCCTACCCTAGGTAGCACCAGTCTTGGGAATGGGTTGAACCTTGACCTTTATTTTAGGAGTAAAAAGAAATAGTACCTTCTGCTCTTGCGGGGGCACTCGGGGAGCACTGTTGTTCTCAACTATGCCCCGCAGGTCATAATTACAGTGATTCATCTCCTCTTGCCTCCTTCTCCCTAATTGTGAATGGCAGTCCCATTCCCGCCCCTGGGTCGGTTTAGCTCCACTGTGTGCTGGGCCTCTGACTCTTCCGCCTTAGTCACCCTCCCTACATCTTGCCACACCTTCCCCGGTCCCTCTCTTCCTTCTTGGTGTGAGCTGACATCCTCCTGAGCAGCTCTTCTGGTCTACAGAAGGCACTGACCCCTGACCCCTGCTGCAAAGCCACCGGCTATTTGGGAACTGGAAGAGCCCTGTGCCCTCCCTCACCTCTACCTCTACCTTCACTCTTCCCCGTCCTCACATCCAGCCTTCCGTCTTCTAGCTGCTCGCTCTGCTCCGCCATGGCAGGGCGAAGCCTCCTGTGTCCGAGTGTCCTCTCAGGCGGCACCGGCCCTGGCAGCCTCCTCTCGCGTCCCCTTGCTTACAGTCTCCAGCCTCCAGTCTGGGTGACAGGAGTACCTCGCCAAGACAATCGGAATTAATTTTGCAAGTAAAATTTCATCAGACGACCTATCAAGCGCTCCACTAAATCAAGACATATTATGTCTCACGTGTGCCTGAGCCCATTCATCACGTAAGTCAGCCTCCGAAACACCAGCCAGGCCAGGGCCACAGAGGAGTAACATTCTCGTCTGAAGGCAGAAGAGGTCTTTTTATTCCTAGATTTGCCCCTCAGAGGCACTTCTCTCTCCTCCCCCACCCCCTCCCTCTCTCTCTTCTCTTTTGCTGGTGAATACATCAGAAGGCATTGGCCATGGTACTTGGAGTCAGACTCAGTGGACCTGAAGCAGAATCCCTGTTTTGACACTTATCAGCTGTGTGACATTGAGAAGTTACTTAAACCTGTCTGAGCCTCAGTTTTCTTTTTCTTTTTTTAAATTCATTTTTACATTGACTTTTTAAAAAAAATCTTTGTTTTATTTATTTATTTATTTATTTAAACGTGGTGCTGAGGATTGAATCCAGTGCCTCACACATGCTATGTAAGCGCTCTACCACTGAGTCACAACCCTAGCCCAGCCTCAGTTTTCTGTGTCAAATGAAAATAATATTTACCTTTGAGGGCTCTTCTGAGATTAAATGAGATAAGCTAACATGAAGCGTGTTTCAGTAGGTTCTTTATAAATGTTAGTTCCTTTCCCCTGCATGAAGTAAGCTAAAAACTCCATGGAGGTCTTCAGTTCACAGTCATGTTGGTGTAGCCGCATTCGGACACACGTAAATGCTAGGGAATTAACAAATGAGTGGATTAGATATAAGTAGTTGCATGTGTTTAGCCAACAGAGTGGGTTCAGGGGACATTTTGGGCCCACAGAGAAAGACATAAAGAAAGTTTTAGACTTCCAGGCTGGTATGGCCTCTCTCCATCTCATTCTTTTTCTTTTCTTTTTTTTTTTTTAATATTGTTTTAGTTGTAGTTGGACACTACACCTTTATTTTTATTTACCTATTTTATGTGGTGCTGAGGAACTAACCCAGTGTCTCATACGTGTGAGGCAAGCCCTCTGCCGCTGAGCCGCAACCCAAGCTGCTCTACCTCTGATTCTTTGTCTTGCTCCAGCTTGACAGTGAGTGGTTTGACCAAGACTCCTGAGATCCTTGAGAGGCCTCCCCATAGTGACATGAGGGGCCCTCATTTTTTTTACTTTGTTCCTTCTTCCTGTCACTTCTTCAGACAGTAGCTGACTAGAGCCATTTAGGACCAGGCAAGGGAAGATAGAAAGCCTTCACGCTTATCAGCTGGGATGGCAGCTGGGGATGCAGACAAGGACTCGCGGAGAACTCTGGGAGTGTGGCCTCCATGGCGAAGCATGGGCCCCCTAGGCTAGGTGATGGCAGTACTTTCCTATATGCAGCCTCCTGAGAGCTGGGGAAGCCAGGTCCTCAGCCCCCAGGACTAACTCTGGAGGGAGCCCAGATGCCTGAGCTCTTCTCCTTCCTTGGCCCTGGATAAAGGAGTCACATGGGCCCAGCACCCTGGTCACAGCCCTCCTTCCTGGGTGCTTGCCTGTGCTGGACCCTGAGCAGGCAGAATCCACTCCTGCCCACCATGGACACCTTGTCCTGACTGGTCAAGGTGCTTACTTATGCTATAATTTGTATTTTATCTGGTATTTCAGCAGATTGAAGCTTACTCCTTTAAGCATCCAAACGTAAAACCAATATTTGACTGCTGTGATGAAATATTTCTGTCTAAAAGGATGTAAGAAGAGTATGATTGTTATGCACATTTCCTTAAACAGCATGCATAGAACACCATTTGATCATTTTTTTCATTACTCAGGGTCATTAATATAAACACCAGCTCCTACCCTGTACTCCAGCGAAGGTTCTCCCAGTGGCTGGCAGGATCTTCTGGGTTCTCTCCACCCTGCCATGTTGCCCAGACTGCTGAACTTCTTGAGCCCTTTATCCACTTCTCTGTTTTTCTCTCCTCTTCCCTTTCACTTGTCTCTTGCCTTTGCCAGACAGCTTGTTCTGCACTGAGTGCATATAAACTGAATCAGCATGGGAGACGGCTGGGAGAGGGGCCTGTTCAGAGGTCTTTTTGTTTCCTGCTTGATATCAGGACAGAGGTGAGTCCCCTAGGGAGGTGGTGTCATTGTGCTGCCTGTTGTGGCTGCTGCTTGCATACATGCCCAGCTTTCCAAACAGATTGTAAGTCTGTGGTAGACAAGGGACCCCACCCTGTGTTTATTACGCTCTCCATCCCATAGGCTCTGTGTGTAGCTCATGTACGCACGCTGAACATACCGATGAAATCTATCCAGTAATGAGATAGGGGATTAAATTGAATATGAAGTTGTGGAACCACCAGAAAGAAAGTTTCCACCATGCACCTAAAAGAGACAGTATGACAGTAAAGTCAGTCAAATTGGGGTTCTGGTTCCAGATCCTCCATTCCACCAGTTGGCTAATATTAGATTTTTCCACGCCTCGGTTTCCTCACCTTATAAAATGGGATAAATTATAGTAGCTACCTGATAGGGTTGTGAGGCTTTAATGAGATCATGGCTGTTAAAATTGCTTTGCACAATACCTGGCACATAATCAGTGCTCACAGATGATAATCACAATCAAAAAAGCATAGCTATTTGACTTAGCAAGAGTGGTAGAGACGCTATGAATTCTGGGGGATTTCATTTGCCCCTCCCCCCTGAGGATTTCTTTCCCTTCCTTACCCCCCTTCCACACTGCTGGGAATATCTTTATTTGGCCTCAGCTCTCAATGGATATTAATGTGGAAATGTTAGGGCTGGAGATTTCCACAGCCTTTGAATAATAGACATTTGGAAAATTAAATATTTCTGTCAAGTGTGCCATAAATCTTGGCTGTTTAGGAAGGTGAGAAATTAAAATTGCAAAACAGCTAGGGAGGGAGGGAGCCAGTCCCTCCCTCTGTGTGGTCCCAGGTGGGGAGGGAGATGCCGAGTGAAGTGGGTGGTGAGCAGTAATGTCACAGCTGAGGGGCATCTAGGGACAGGTTGGCTGCTGTGGGTCATCAGCATGGGAGACTTTGAAGTCCAGCCAGTTTTTTTTTTTTTTATTTCCCCCAGTGCTGGGGATCAAACCAGGGCCTTGTGTATGTTAGGTAAGTGCTCTACCACTGGGCTGCACCCCCAGCCCTCCAGTCAATTTTTTTGGGGGTACTAGGGATTGAACTCAGGGGCATTTAACCAGTAAGCCACATCCCCAGCCCCATTTTGTATTTTTTATTTAGGTTCAAGGTGTCATTGAATTGCTTAGTGCCAGGGTAAGTTGCTGAGGCTGGCTCTGAACTCGAGATCCTCCTGTCTCAGCCTCCCCAGTCACTGGGATTACAGGTGTGCGACACTGTGCACCATCCCTCCAGTCAGTTTTGATGAAGGTTCTTTATGGTTAAGCCTGCATCCCTGCATCCCTGTTGTCCCTTCTGTCCCTCAGGCCTGGCCTTTCTTGACACATGCCCACCTGCAAGGCCCTGCTTTTCCCCACCTCAGAGGAAGCAGTCTGGTGCCTGCCCTGGTGGTCGTCTTTCCAATGCAGGGGGCAGTGGGGAGCTATTCTGGGACTCTCCAGAATACTCAGTAGGCATCCCAGCAACGGTTCTCAGGTTACACAGGGGGCAGCCCTTGTATCCCAGTCCACAAGGGTAGAGTAAAGGGAGGGACAGGATTCTGTCTTCCAGGGAGAATGACCACCCCACATCGCCTTTCTCTCCTCCACAAGCCCCAAGGTGAGGGAGTTACCTGTCACCTGCAGTCTTCTCTGTGTTGCTCTTTCCCACCTGGGTCAGATGGTGACTCGCACTCATTGCACATGTACATCCAGTGACTAGCATAGGATTTGGTGGCACATGATTTGGTCACCAGTTCTTTGTGACTCACTTCAAAAGGGCTACAAATAAACCAAAGCATATCTAGGGAAAACAGCCAGGGTGGTGAAGGGCCTCGGAACCATGCCATGTTCTTCCTTTCATCACTCATTTACTCCATGATTATGACTAAGTGATTAGAATGTGCCAGATGTGCTTGATACAGAGGAGACGCAAATACTAAAGGGAAGAGTCTGGCCACCCTGTGCCAGGCACTGTGCTAAATACTTTGAATACATTAATTCTTTTAATCCTACCAGCATTAAGATATTATTATCCATTTTTAATAAGGAAACTGTGATTCAGAGAAATTAAAATGCCATCCCAGAGCTAAGAATCAAATTGACATCTGACTAACCCCCAAACCAAAACTAAGGAGCTCACTGTCTATAGGAGGAGAATAGGAGTATATTTAGGGCTGCTATGGTTTGGGTATAGTTTGTCCCGAAAGGTACATAAGCTGGAATTTTGATCTCCAATTTAATATCGAGAGGTAGTAGACCTTTAAGAGATTGTGCCTGCATCAGGTGCAGTGGCACACACTGTAATCCCAGCCACTCAGGAGGTTAAAGGAGGAGGATTGCAAGTTTGAGGTCAGCCTGGGCAATTTGGCAAGATCCTGTCTCAAAATACAAAGTAAAAAGGGCTGGGGTATAGCTCAGGGGTACAGCATCCCTGGGCCCAATCCCCAATACCAAAAAGAAAAGGAAATGAGGGAGGAAGAAAGGAAGAAAGAGAGGGAGGTGGGGCTTAAGGGGAGCTGATGAGGGCGAGGCCACCATCATGTTGGATTTAGTTCTGCTCTCCTGGAGGTGAGTGAGAGCTGAGTTAGATCTTGAAGGACAAGACTAGTTAATTCAAGAGCAGGTGTGATAAAAGAGCCAGACTGGCCCCTCCCTGCTCTCTTATTTCCATTCTTTGTCACCAAGTGTGATTTCTTCTGCACCCGCTGCTCAGGCTCTCAGGTGGTCCTATTTCATGATGCCATTGCTATGTTGGGAAGTAGTCAGAAGGCCCTCTCCAGAGGCTGAACAGAAGGGTCTCCCTGATCTTAGAATTTCAGCCTCCAAAACTACGAGTCAAAACAATCCCCTTTTCTTTATATGTCCCCCTGCATCAGGTATTTTGTTATAACAATGGAAGACTGACCAAGATTGGGGACTAACTCAGCCTTGGATGGATGGTAAAAAACCAGGGAGGGCTTCCTAGAGGAGACCAGGTCTGAGCTGAATATGGGAGGATGTGTAGGGCCAGCCAGGGGAAGAAAGGGAGCTAGGATATTGGGGACAGGGAAGAGTTTACACAAACACTCAGAAGTGTGCGAGGTCTTTTGTTTAAGTCAAGGTAATCGGGCTGGAGCCAGGGTGCAAGAGGAGAGAGAAGAAGGTGATAACAATCAGGTCACAGAGAGTCTCGAATACCAGACTTATACAAAAGGGAACAGGTTGACATCCTCTGGTGATGGTAGTGTGGGGCATGATAGGAGGCAGACACATCTGTTTCCAGGTGCCCTGGAACCCCAGCTTTTCTAGGCTGTAAAGAACAACTTCTGCCATCTGGATGAACCCTGTGCCCAAGAACAAACTTGAAAAAGGAGATTAACACAATCCCTGGGAAGAAAGCAGGATGGAGAGCAACTTTAACTTTCTGGTTTATAAAATGCAAACTTGGAAAACTGAGTACCCAAGGCTGGATTCTGTCTTGGGCTCTGTTAGAAAGAGAAAGCAACAGCTGTGGTCTTGCGGTTATGGGTGGAATGGAGGGGTTTGTTTATTATAGGGCTGGCTGCCTCCTTCAGTTCATCAACCGGAACACTTCCAGAACCTGTCCTTTGGTCCCCCCTCCATGCCAGGAAATCAAGTGGCGGCTCTGAATATCCCTCCACCCTTCCCTGGTGGCTGGGGAAGTACACAGCTCATGTTCAGACAGCTCACGAATCCCTAGGGCTTTCTCTCTGCTGTTTGTGCCAGTTCTGGCATCTATCAGTCCTTGGGGTCGGTTATATATCCCAGGCTGCTCTGAGCACAGCCAGGATTCAGTCTGCCTCCCCACTGGTGACCAAGGACTGGCACGTTATCTATCCATCTCAGAGTTGGCTCTCTTGTGGTGTCTGGGCACTTAATACAACCACCCTGAGAGCCTTTTAAAGGCTGGGGATCCTCAGAGAGTGTGCAATGGAAAAGCTGGGGTCGGGGGAGGTGATGCCCAAGAGAATGGGGTTGCCGGTCTGAGGAAGGTCTGCAGGGCCTGGGCGTGCTGGCGCGGAGGCGAGCCCTGGAGCAGCAGCCAGCTCCATCTCCCCACGTGTGCTCTAGGCCTTCGTTACTCTGGCAACTCGCCCCGCTCAGACGGCACCAGGCAGCTGAATCCAGCCCCTTGTTACGGGGGAAAATGCTCTCATTGAAGCGCCGGAGCGGATCTTCTGCCTTTTACTGCAAGCGGCGCCACCGGCTTCCATTTGTAAACTTATTAGTGTGCGCGCTCGCAGAGAGGGCCCAGGAATCCCGGCGGCCATGCAGGGGCCGGGAGGAGGCGACGGCAGCCGCA
Organism: Marmota monax; assembly: GCF_021218885.2. Lineage (NCBI taxonomy): Eukaryota > Metazoa > Chordata > Mammalia > Rodentia > Sciuridae > Marmota > Marmota monax. The sequence goes on along the minus strand of NW_026695234.1, from coordinate 3,269,662 downwards.
TACTAATCAGGGGTCCGCTCTGCTACCCCCTCCCCCCAGCTCCCCAGCCTCAGCCTTGACCTCGCTCGGGCCTGCCCGGCGGCCCGACGTTCCTCTAGGAATGGGGTCGAAGCGCACGGGAAGGCTCTTAGGACCTGGAGAGGAGACTGTGCCTCCTGGGGGAGCACGCCCTCCCGCTACGGGGACGGGGGCGGCTCCCTGCCTCTCCCCGGGGTGCCCTTGCCCCCGGGCTTCCCGCAGCCGGGGCAGTCGGGGCTGGCGGCGGCCGCGGCCCCTCGCGGCCCCTGAGCGCCGAGGCCGCCCGCCGGGAATGCTAATGCGCCCGCTCCTCCGCGCGCCGCTGTTCTAAAGGGCAGCCGCCGCCGCCGGAGCAGGTAATTAGCTGGACAGATGGACCGGGCCCGACGCACCGCGCCCTGCTAGCCGTCTCGGTCCTCGAGGCGCCCGAGTGGGCTGACGAGCAGCGCGTGGGCCTTCCGGAAGCGGGCTGATTGGACCCGGCTCAGGACTCCGCACAAGGGCAGCTCTTTGTTTACAGCTCCTCTTTCCTCCCCTCTCCGCTTCCTTTTCGCCCACCGCCTCCCTTTTCCGGTTATCTGCTTCGCCTGGGGGCGAGGGTCCTGTCCAATCGCCCACCTCCCAGCCCCGCCTCTCGCACTTCCGTTGGGGACCCTGTGCCGGTGAGTCTGTCGCACCCACGTCAGGGCCCAGGCAGCGCTACCCGGGCAGCGTGGGAGGACGGGCTGCGGAGCCCACGTCATCCTGGCCCTGGGGAGTGCTGTGTCCTCCCTCCCGCCAGCGAGCCGAGGTGCCCCGTCCGCCGCCACGCGGGGCATGCCTGCCATGTCGCCACCAGCTGCCGACCTCATTAGGGCTCCGATCATGGAGGAGCGGGTGGTTAAAGGACCATAAGAACCAAGCTAAAGTGGCCGCAAAGATATTGACAGCCTCCCTGGAAACCCACTTTCCAATGAGCTGCTGCACCTCCTCCTCCTTTAATTAGCAGGAGGGAGCTGGACAAGTTGTTACAACTGCAGGGAAAACGATAAAAGATGGCTTTGTATTAGTGTGGCAAATTTTATTAAACCGAGAGAAAGGGTAACTGAAACATGACAGCCGGGTGTGTAGTGCCTCCTGAATTTGTAATAACCCAATCTTGTTCTGAATCATCCCTGCGTTGGCAAACGGAATATAAAGCATTTAACAGATCCAGTATAGTAAGAGGTACAACAGAGAGCCTCGGAGCAGGGAGGGACAGGTGGGAGATCGCTCCAGCATGGGGCAGATCTCAAGAGTTAATGAGACTGGAGCAGAAACACGGAGTATGGCCTAAGGCTCTGTCTCATTAATTATTCCTGCCATTATGGCTCCTTTCTACAACTCTTTCCACTTATAATTCAGAGGTGATATCTGGCCACATGAGAAAACTTAACTAATAGCACATTAGTTGGAAGGGATGGACGAAGCCGTTTCCTACAGGGAGTAAAAAGCAAGACAGGATGTCTGAGAGAAAGTTGAGACAGCGTGGTCAGTCTGTGCTTGGAGTGTGACTTTGTTACTTAAACTGAGAAGGAAAATGACGGTTTACTATGCATTAGCCCTGTTGCATGTAAGAGTCCTTATTTCTATGATAAGGATCTGAGCCAGGCCCACAGAGGTTAAGTAAATGGCAGCCTGGATTTCTACGTGGGTCCTTCAGACTCCAAAGCCTATTCTTTGCCTGTTACCCTAGGCTTCAGATTTTATTTGACAAATGAGAAGGGGAAAAAGAAAAAAGCTTCGTTTGCAGAGGCTGTTTAGTAAGAGATTGTAGTTGTTAAGCTGCAAAGGATTTCAAGAGATGTTCTGATCTAGGTAATATTTTTCGATTTTTTTTATTTTTCAGAGGAACTAACTGCCATCCAGTTAAGCATCCTGTCCAGGGGGTTCCAGCCCTCAAATTTCTTCCTACTTCATAAGGCCTGAGATGTTAGATAAGTCCATGCTGGTATTAAAACAGGGGTGATTTAAGATGATTGCAAGCTAATCATGGACTACGTCATGCTAGCGTATTATGATTTGGACTCTCCAGAGTCGGAATAGAGAAGATGTTTAGCATATGCATAACTAAGTCTTCCAACAACTTGCAAAACCATTTTTGATTTTAGGTTCACTTTTCTGAATATGAGGTAGGATCAATCACTGGCTTCATAACTGCTTGAGCAGTTAATGAGTTGATGTCCACTAACAGAGTTTATAGGGACATGTCACAGGACTGCCCTTATTCTTTGGCATTTTTGATGTGTTGACTATTGGAATTAAGACTCAGAAAGCTCTCAGCAGGATGGCAGCAGAGTTGGGAGGTGATTTAAGGGTTTGCAACAGACACGTGGACACCAGTTGGAGGCCTGGAGTGGCAGGACTCAAAGGGGACAACAAAGAGAGTGGCCTGTACTTCCTGAGCAGGGGAAAGGAGTGAGTAAACGGTGGCCTCCAGGACAGAGGGACATTCCTGACCACACTGAGAAGCCCATATGTTCTTCAAGGCACTTATGCCTGGCCTTAGATAAGCAAGATATCAATAGGAAGAGTGTGACTCCTAGTCTGTGTGACACTGTTGGGCTTTTAAAGAATCACCTGTCCTATTGCTCTGCCTAAGGGGAGAATGGATTGAAAACATCCCAAAAATCTCCAACAAAGATAGCCTCTTCAGGGGACACAATCACATATTCCCTTACAGTAAGACAGTTCCTTCTGGTATCCTGCCTAAGTTCTTACAGCTGCCGTTTTCTTCATTTCTGTCCTCAGTGGAGACTAAGATATATACCACCCTCTTCCCAGCCACTCTTTCTAGATTGGAAGGTAGGTGTATAGGTCTCACCTCTGCTCTCACTCAGTCCTTCCTGCCAAGGATAAAGCTGCACCCTCTGAGGAGTTTCTCTCCCCACCCAGGAGTGATTCACATGTCCTTTTCCCCAGCATGGAGAGGAAATGAGCAAAACACTTCTGTTAAAAAAGGACAAAAATATGTAATACAACCCCAGGCTCCAGTTTGGGTTTGCAAAGTGGAAAACAAAACAGAGCCATTTTCCAGGTACTTTTATGTTATTGCCTCTATAATGTGCCCCAAAATATTTTTCAAGTGATTCATCCACAATCCAATAAGAACAAAGGCTGTTGCAATTCTGATGAAAGGAACTGAGGTGCACTAGCGAGCAATTGGATTTTAGGAAGGGGAAGAGGCACAGGTGTTCACAGCCGTTTGCCTGCCTGAGGCACCAGGATCTGTGCCTGGGGCCTCTGCTGCTCCTGGAGGGGCAGCTGGCACTTCCTCAGTAGGACAATAGACCAAGCAGGCTGCACCCGCGGTGGCAGGGATTTGTGGTGCAGCCTTTTAATTTTAGTGCACTGGTTTCCTGCCCCTCGAGGATCTCTTTATAGTCTGCTAATTGTAAAAATTATTATTGATAATAAGGGTAAAAATTCACATGTGAGGGGGTTTCCAGTTTAGCGCACTGCCTTTGCCCACCATCTGACTTGACCTTGGTCACCACTCGGGGATTGGAATAGGTGCTGTCATCATCCGCATTCTGTAGGTCAGAAAACTAAGGCTTCAAGATGTTTACTGTTTTGTCCAGTTACTTGTTTTGTCCAAGATGAAGGCTCCCCTTTTCTCATTCATCTCCCATTTCTTCCTTCCTTCCTTTCTTTCGCAGGACTAGGGAGAGAATCTAGGGCCCTCTGCATGCTAGGCAAGTGCTCGGCTGCTCAGCTATCTGCCCAGGTGGATATTGCTTTGTGAATGTCAGGGATTTTGTTGTTGTTGTTGTTGTTGAATTTTGATATGGGTGGGGGAAGAGTGGCTCTCCTCAGCCAGTGGCTCTCTAGTAGCCCCTGGGAATAGTTTCCCTGAGGTCAGTCTCTTTGGGGGATCAGTCAGTTCCAACCTGTTTCCTGGAGACTTTGCTTTAGGCACCTCTGTTCTTCTGTCTGTCCCACTTGCTCCCCAGGCAGGCGGTCCAGCTGCTCTCAGGGGCCTCCCTCTGCTCTCCTCAGCCAGGGAATCCCTCTTGCCTTTCTGTGACTTATGTTCCCTGTTTCTGGGGTCTTCCACATCTTCCTCTTTCTTGGTTTGGTTTTACTCCACTTTTTTTTTTTTTTTTTTAAATTCTGGAGGGCGGGTACCGGGCATTGAACTCAGGACACTCAACCACTGAGCCCTATTTTGTATTTTATTTAGAGGCAGGGTCTCACTGAGTTGCTTAGCCCCTCACTTTTGCTGAGGCTGGCTTTGAACTTGCAATCCTCCTGCCTCAGCCTCCTGAACCACTGGGATTACAGATGTGTGCCACGGCACCAGGCTCACTCCATTGTTTTGATGGAGCACGTTCTCCAGGAGTTTTCTCATGTTGAAAAGCTGCACAGCAGCTAAGGACGTTATGGTGACAGTCCTTGGTATGTCTCTGAACATTGTCTTCTGCACTGGGCACACAGTAGTCTCTTTTCCCTGATTGGGTCTCCTGTTTTCTGTAGCCCATAGGGTCCTTTGGCTTAGGTGAGTCTATCATCTTGCTGGAGGATTCTGATTTACAGGAAGGCCAGTTGGTAGCAGGACTTCGTGCACATCACAGGAGTAAGTGGCAGAACTGTGAACTTGAAGCCAGATCTGAGCCAGAAGACCTGCTGTTCTTCCCTCTGGCTATGATCCTGACCCCTGCTCCTGCCAGGGCAGGGAGAGCTCCCATCCTAGCCGTCGCCACATCATCCACCTGGCTTTGCTCACCTGTCCTCATCTCACTTCTTCCTCTCCAGTCCCCCTTTCAATGTCCGTCTCTGGCACCCTGCCTGCACCTTTCCCTTGGTCCCCTCTATGGTATGTTTTTCAGAAGGAAACACCAGGATCCATGAAGTGATTTGGACTTTTTATACTTTTCTGGGTGACTTACCCACTTGATGGTGGGGAATGATGTTAGGAGGACCAAGGCCATCTCTGTCTCCTCCCTTTGTCTGTTACATGGCCCTACCCTTTCCCCTCTGAATTGGCAGGAAGTTGCCGGAGGCATTCTGTCAGTCTGTGGGGGCTACTAGAACAAATTATCACATACCAAGTGGCTTAAGAAACAAACATTTATTTCTTGCCATTCTGGAGGCTGGGAAGCCCAAGTTGCTGGCAGACCTGGTGTGTAAGGCCAACATGCAGGTTTACAGATGGCAGTCCTCTCATCTTCTCACGTGCAGAGCATGGAGCACAGAAAGCACATAAGGGCACTAATCCCATTTGTGAGGGCTCCACCCTCCTGACCTTCTGACCTCTGAAAGGCTCCACCTCCTAATATCGTTCCTTGGGGGTTAGAATCTCAACATGTGAATTTTAGGGAGAAACAAAATTCCAGTTCCCTTACACATCTCTTCTACAACTTGCCAGAGGGCCCTTCCGTAGAAAAATATATAGGCTTGGTTAAGTGGGTCAGAGAACAGTGCCCTGGGGTGGGGTCAGGTGGGGACCCCTGTGTCCCCAGGTGCCTTGCAATTCCCGGAGCTTGTTGGGGTGAAAGCTGCCTCCTTTGCAGGCTGTGTGTAGAAGGACCTGCCTGGCCTGCTGTGGGGAGGCTGCACCCTCCTCCTCCTCCTGGTCTTCTCTCCTTCCCCTCCTTCAGTCACTTCCTGAAGCATTGTCTTCCTTGGGAAGTTTTCCAGGCAAAGTGGAGCAAGATGGCAGTGCGTGCCAAAAGTCATGCATAATAAAAGCCACAGATAATTCCCAAGCCCTGCTTCAGCCATCAGTTTCCATCTTTCTGGTGACTAGCCCTCTCCCGGAGTCACTGAAGGGGACAGCAGTGACTGATCAGCGTCTTTCCCCTTTTCATTTCCTCTGCTCCCTCCCTCCTCTGATTGAGGTCCAAATTAGTAACAGAATGACCCCAGTAAGGCCATTAAATGTTCTGCAAGAAGATGGAAAAGCAAGGAGCCTCAGTAATCCATAAATTAGATCATTGGGCCTGAAGCCATGGAGAGGTGGCTTGACTTCCTTCCTTCATTCATTCATTTGTTCAGTAAACTATGGATCGAATCAAGTTCTGGGTTCTGGGGTTAGGAAATCAGTTTCTTTCAGTTTGAGGAATCTGAAGTATATTTAAAGCCGTGACCTCCTGTGGCTTGTCATCACCCCAGGGCCATGATCCACGTGGGTTTGGCAGTTCGATACAGTGTCCTGGGTGTTCTACTGCTTGGGTTGAAGGACAAGCGGGATTTGCAGAGGGAGAGCCCCGTAAATGTTTGTTGTTGCTGATGGTGATGCTTGGTCAATAAAGCTAATCCTGCCATTGTCATCGGGATATAAATCTTTAGTCATTTGTGTGAGAGTTTCCCCTTGAATGTGAGGCGGAGGATGCTCAATCAGATTCTTTACAGTCTCCGGGAGCTGGGGCACCATGAGAAAACACTGGGCAGTGGGCTGCTGAGAAGTTGAGAAGATAACAGGGAGGTGCCCCATTGGTCTAGCCTCCCTGTACCCCCATTCCTGCCCCCAAGATGCTGAGGACCCTGAGCCTCAATTCTGCTGAATGGGGTGAGCCCAGGACTGGGAGTAGCAGGCTCTGGGCCTGGTGGCCATAGGCAGTGTGTGTATGGGCCTGGATGAGGAGCCAGGAAGCCACAGAGGCCTAGTGCTCGGGGCTCAGGGGTACTCTCTAGCCCCTAGTGTTTGGAGGTGACCTGGCTTTGCAGCTACGACAGTGCTCTCCTGGGTCCTTGCCCACACTCGGGGCCTCAGTGGAGCCCAAGGAGCAAAGCCCCGGGGGCTCTTGCTAACTCATCTCACCCATTCCCAGGCTGGGCTACCCCGGAGGGCCTTAGAGCCCCGAGAGCTTCCTGGACAAATGCTGTGGCCCAAGGCTGACACCAGTGCCTGGGGGTAGACTGTGCAATGTAAAGTTAGTGCTTTGTCCTGTCCTTTCTCCATAAGCTCTGAAGAACGAGTGGTGTGCCTCTTCCCTGTTCCACACACGCCCTAGCCCACATGGCAGGGACTCCACAAATGCCCGGTGAGCCACGCAGTGGCCATGCTGGGGGATTAGGCCTGAGTGGGCTGGGAGCAGCCTCCAAGATCCAGTTGGCCCAGCTGGCCAACGCCCTTGATCGTAGGTCTTCTCTGAGAGGCTATGCTAGAGGGTGATGACAGGGAACACATCACCAGCGCTGGCCAGGGGCCGCTGCTCGTGACCTCACTCGACCCTCAAAGCAGCCCCTGAGCCGGCACTCGTGACCCCTTTATACAGAAGAGGAAACGGAGGCCCTGGCTCACTCCTGTTCCTTCTTTAGGTTCCAGTTCCAAGCGTCACTCCTTCCACCTGTCGGTCACTGCATTTCTTGTTCCCCCCGGCTATTGTTCACCTGTCGCTCTTCCCCAGGGCTGAAGGCTTTAGGGCCTGTGCCTGTCTTGTGCACTGTTTGGCTCTCAGTTGTCTGGCTCATGGGTGGTATGGAATCGGTGCTCAATCCTGTGTTTGAATGAGTAGATGAGCACTCTTAGGGCATCACTTGGTCTCCATGGATGCACTTCATCCACCAGTCTAGGGAGGACATTTTCCTGGGCCTCCCCACAGGGCCTATTGACAGGAAGTGTCCCAGAACCAGGCATCTCTATTTCACAGGTGTTTATTGAGTAACTACTATATGCCTTGGTCTAAACCAAGTGATGGGGAAGGAGTCCCTGACCTTGGGGAACATCTAACATTGAGGGCGTGGGGGCTGCAGACTACATCTGCAAAGAAATCCCTTCATTTGAATTTCTCCTAAAGCTCTTTTCATATTTTTGGTAAAATAATCTCTGCTTTGCCCCCTCAGACCCTGCCATGTCCATGAGTTCTCAGGGAGACCAGTAGAGATGATTAAGTTCTGCACCTCAGTGTGGGCGCCCTCTTTCCCTCATTGGAGGACATGAGCTTTTTGGCAAATTCTGAAGAATGCGTGTTTTTTCCTGCTCAGCCTATGGCGGGCTGACGGCGCCTCAGTGTGACTATCTTTCCTCTTATCACCCATGAGGCTCCTCCTCTCTCCCTGCCCAGCCACTGCCGTCTACCTGACTTAATTTTGACACGTATTCAGCGGCTCCTCAGGGACCTTGTCTGCATGGTTCTCCTTCTCTTCCCTCCGGTGTGTGTGTGGGTGCCCCCACACTGTCTGGCCCTCCTCCCCAACTGGAACGTGTTTTGCAGGAAATGCAAGGGGGTTCTTTCCTCAGTGCATCTAGCCAGGTGTTGCTGCAGCTGAGGGGGTGTGCTGGTGAGATTGAGGGGTGGACTTGCCATGCGAGCCCCACCCACCTGCCCAGGTACAAACAGAGACAGGGCTCCTCATTTCCTCAACCTCTGCCATTCTCCCTCCAGAAACCACAGGCCGCTGACATCCTGCTGTCTGTCCTGCAGAGTACAGAGTGTGCCACCAGCCGCTCCTACCTTCACCTTGCGCTTAAGAACCCAGCAGCAGAAGCCCCTTGGCGTAAGGAGGGCCCTGAGAGGCAGCACCCAGGGTTTCAGACAGCGTCATTCTCCTGCAGCTGGGAGACGAGGCCCCTTTTATTTACTGGGAGGCGACTATAGGAAACAAAGTATGAATGGCCATAATTTACTGGGCTCCTGGGTAAATTTGTATTTCATTCTGATTATTAAATGTGTCGCCTAATTGCAGCTCTAAAAAGGAATAGTCCATCTTCCCCGTGAAAGCCCAGAACTGGCTGATTGTTGTTTAATTAGTCGATTCCAGTGGTCGAGGGGTGAGTTTGGAATTACAATTACAGCTCCTATTATTTCAGGGAGATTGCCGAATTAATTAGTGGGACAATAGGATTCCTCATTGTTGACATCTTAAGGATCCCAAATAATAACTTTAAAATTGGTTGCAATAATGGACGTTGGAAATTGATTTGTCTTTGCTGGTGAGACTGGACTTGAGGAAGACTGGGGCTTCCCCTGTCTGCTCCCTTCCCAGGGAGCGAAGACCTTAGACTGGCTTGGGTGGAAGAAGGAGGCGGGATGCACACACCTGCGCTTAGCTTTCTCGTGACCTGGGCAGGTGGAGACCCCATTTCAGAGATGAGAAAGAAAGAAGACAGGAAGAAAAGGGTTCAGCTGAGAATGTGCAAGGTTTAATTTAAAATCAATGAAGAGGTAGTCTGTTTATAGCTCTAATGAACAGCCACCCTGGCCAGGAGCAAATATAGTGCCTCTTGAGAGGGCCCAAGGCCATGCTGAATGAATTTTTTTTTTTTTTTTTTTGTGGTACTCAGAATTGAGCCCAGGGTGCTCTACCACTGAACTATATCCACGGCCTTTTTTATTTTTTGTTTTGAAACTGGGTCTTGCTAAGTTGCCCAGGCTGGCCTTGAATTTGCAATCTTCCTTCCTTGGCCTTCTGGACTCGCTGGGATTACAGGCGTGTGCCACCAAATGTGGCTTAATGGGTTCCTATGAGCCTGTTTTCCCCAAACCTCTCTGGAAACACCTGGTGCTGGGCCACCATCAAGGTTGGCTATTATTTGGGTCCCGGTGACCTCCAGTCTTCCTTCTGGTCAAGGTCTTACTGTAGTCCTGCTGGAGGTGGGTGGGGAGCTGCGAGGTTTCAGTCCCTCTTCCCTTCCTTTCATCTTTCCCCTCTCCCCAGGAATCACCAGAAACATCTCTACTCTGGATATAAAAGAGAAATATTGCACTTTAGCTTCAGCTGGAGAGGTGATAATGAGGATACAGGAAAACTGTTTATCCAGGTGGTTAATATTTGAATAATCCTGAAGGTCATGTGACATCTTTCTTTCAAGGAAAGATTTCTCCCTAGCCTCAGGTTATGTGCGTAGAGATGGGACAGATACAGGACTGTCCCCAAGGACATCTTGTGGATTGGAGCCTGTGGCTGCTGTAGCCTAGAGATGCATGTTAATGCCTGGGGTGGGGAGGAGTGGGTGGCGTGCAGAGGACTGAGTAGTCGGCCATATGAGGGTGCCAGGGCAGTGGTCCTCTGGGAAGAGCAGAAAGGGATGATGGAGATCTTCTGGTTTAGGAGGGGCTTCTTACTTCTGGTTCTGAAGACATTTACCCAGTGAAAGATGGATGGGGCATATGCCAGACGTGCTCTCCTGTGGTGCGCTGGTCTTTCCCTTAGCCTCTCTAGCATCTCTCCCTGATAGTCCAGGACTAGGTGTCCTCAGGAGGACAAAGGGCTGGGGAGCTTCTTGGAAGGCAGATCATTAAGATTTAATGGGACATTTCCTGCCAGACGGGGGATTATAAAATATGGCTAATTTAGAGAGCAAGGGGATCACTGAGTCATATTGCCTGTTAGCTGGGAAAGGCCAGACATGAAGTTATGCCAGTCCTCAGCCTCCTGCCTGAGGCCCCCATCACACCACCAGGCTGCCACAGGCTAACCCAGAGCTACCTGGGCAGAGGCCGCCCTCCTCCCTCCCTTGAGGCTCCAGTGCAGGTGCAGCCACTGAGGGTTTAATGTCGACTGGTGATGCTGAGAAGGGTCCAGGCAGCCACAGCCCCCTGTGCCATGCACAGAGTGCCCAGCTCAGACCCAAGGGTCACAGCCACGACCTGGACTTCCTTTCCACACCCTTGATCCCCTGCTGTGGATTTTCCAGAGCCTCCATCTGGCAGAGTCCAGTCCATTCAGCAGAGTGAGTTGAAAGAAGTGAATTGGAAAAGGGGCGGTGGCCATGTGTGCATGCAGGCATGAGCGTCAGTGTGGGTGTGTGTAGGTGCGAGACAGAGAAATAAAGATGAATGGAGAGACAGCAAAGGCCGGAAACAAGGGGACGCAGGGGATGGGGATAGGGAGAGGAGAGAAGTGAGCGCAGAGAGCAGGGGAGAGAAGAGTCCCTGGCCTCCTTACCCCCAGGGCTGGCTGTTTTGAGTTGATCTCTGCCACGTCCACTAGTCACAGAAATGAGAAAATGGAGGAGCAGAATTGGGTACATTTCAAGGATAAGAAACGGGAGGCCAGAAGTTGCAATAGCAGCAGATCCGCCGGGGCTCTCTGGTCTGCCCTCCAGTGGGGCTGAGATGAAGAGAAGGTGGGCTTTAGTGCTGCCCCAAGGCACGCCATGGAACAGTCCCTAGATGTGGACCCCTAAAGGCTGTGTCCCTCCCCAGTGAGGATACGCTTGCTCACTTCACAAGGGTGAGACAGGTGTTAAATGACACAACACTGCCAGAGGGTCCGGAACAGACTGGGTCCAACAAGCCAATGTGCTGTCTCCCTCCTTCCTGTCAAAGGGGACACAGAGATGCTTAGCGCCATGACAGACACAGGCTTGGCACTTAGTACCACTCCGGGAAATTGAATTCTGAGTCCCAACAAGCACTCAGGAGCAGCCCTGGCAGCTAGCCTGGGAGCTGGGAGTGCTGCAGGCCTGGGAGTCGGCTGAACTGGCCAGCAGTCCATGTTTCCCAGCACCCCGTGTCATGTCTGCCTTCTTTCCCCACTTGGCCATCTGCATATACGCTCAGAGCCGGAGGAGGAAAGGCAGCCAGGCTTGAGTTCTGGTCCTGCTGCCGACCTACTCAATGGCTGTTGGAAGTTCTAGGTTCAGTTCTCCACCCCACAGTGCAGCAGGGTGGGAGAGGCTGGTGGCAGTGCTGTGCTGCTTCCTGCATGTCTGTGACATCTCCCCTCAACGAGTGCCTAGGAAGCCCTGGAGGCAGACTCCTGCCTGAAGTTGCCTGTCTTGTTAAGCATTTACTGAGCACCTACTATATCCAGGTCCTGCCTAGTATGGGGACATAGCAGTAAATAAGGCTGCATAGTAGTCTGTGGGGGAGGGGCAGGGACAACCAGTGGTAAATAAGGGAGCAATTAGTGCCAGTACAGAATGAAAATCCTAGGATGGACGGGCAGGGGGTGTGGAGAGAAGGAGCTTTTTGGGAGACCACATTTATGTCAGATGGGGATAGGTAAGAAGGAGCCAGCCACACAGAGATCAGGGCAGGACCTCTCAGGCACAGGAAAGAGGTGGGAGCAAAATCCTCAAGGTGGGGCACCCTGGTGTATTGGGGAGAACAGGCAGGTTCCAGGGTGGCCTGTTGTGGGCGATGAAGGGCAGTGGTGTGAGGCGAGGTCTGAGAGGCGGGCTTGGCTTTGTGTGCCAGGGAAAGAATCGGTTTTTATTCTAAAATGAGATGAGACGACTTTGGAGGGGTCAGGCAGGGGAGTGACATGGTGTGATTCATGTCTGAAAAAAGTAATTTTGACAGCTTTTTAAGAATAAACTGTAGGGGAGGCGATGTTAAGAAGTGCCGAGTCGCCGTAGGCTGGGTGAGAACTGGCAGCGGCTCAGGCAGAGCGTGGCCCTGGAGGCAGCGGATCTGAGTGGGCAGCTCCGGGTCCGTGAGCCTGCCAGCTGTCACCAACGTGCACCTTATACACAGCGAAGCTCACTATCTAGCGTAAATTCCCTGACTTTTGGCCAACCAGTAAGCCACGAAGCCACCACTACAACCAAGATATGGAACATCTCAGCACCCTGCCAATCCCCCCAGGTCCCCCGTCGTCAGTAGTCACCCGACTCCCACCCTGGGCACCCATGGATCCTTTCCTGTCCCTGCAGGCGTGCCATATAACGGGACCACGCCGTAGGTCCATGTTTGGGTCTGAATTCAGGACTCAGCACGATGTAGCTGAGACTCCTCCAGTTGCTGCGGGATCAGCTGATCACTCTTTTTACTGCTGGAGTGCGTGCTGTGTATGGAAACGCCAGGTCACTCACTGACCAGTTGAGGGACATGGGGTTATTTTCAATTTTTTGGCAATTTTAAATAAGGCTCCTGTCCACCTCCAAGTAGAGGGTATTGCATGAATGTAAGTTCTCGATTTTCTGGGATCGCCAGGTCCCATGGTGTGCATGTGTTCACTTTATATGGGGCCACCATGGTGTGTTCCAGAGGGGACATACCATTTTGCATTCCTACCAGCCATGCCCGGGAGTTCCTGTTGCTCTGCATCCTCACTAGCACGGAACAGTCACCTTTTTTTTTTTTAATATTTAGTTTTTAGTTGTAGTTGGACACAGTACCTTTATTTTATTTATTTATTTTTATGTGGTGCTGAGGATCAGATCCAGGGCTTCACGTGTGTTGGGAGAGCGCTCTATTGCTGAGCCACAACCTCAGCCCCCCTAGCCCCGTAACATTGACTTTTAAAAAAAAAAACCTGAAAAAAGTATTCTCTCTCTCTCTCTTTTGTTTGGTTGTGGGGATACAGAGACATCTTGTTGTGATTTTGATAGCATTTCCCAAATAGCCAAAGACAAATCTTTTCTTCTGTTTATTTGCAATCCCTATAATCATCTTTGATGTGTCTACTTAAGTCTTTTGAACATTTTTTGTATTGGTTGTTGCTTTCCTATTATTGAGTTTTGAGAGTTTTTTTTTATCTATTCCAAATACAACTCCTTTAACTGATGTGTGATTTGTAAATATTTTCCTCAGTCTGTGGTTGTCTCTATATTTATGAGATGGAGCAAAGATTAAAACACACGATTCTTTGATCACAGGCTATCCTCAGAGAATGGTTCTAGAAGATAATGTCTTTGAAAATCTAGTGTTGATGGGCCAGAGTTTGTAGTTTTTGTTTTTTGTAATAAAATACACATAACATAAAATTTACCATTATAACCATTTTTAAGTGTACAGTTCAATAGTGTTAACACATTCATGTTTACAGTCACTCTCGAGAACTTTTTCATCTTTTAAAACTGAAACATGAAATAATGAAATAATAGCTCTCCATTCCCTCTTCTCCTCAGTCCCTGAAAAACACTAGCGTTTTCTGTCTCGTGAGTTGGACTTCTTTGGGTACCTGGAAGTGGAATCATATGGTATTTGTTCTTTGTGATTTCACTTAGCATAATATCCTCAGGGTTCACCCACAGTATAGCACATGTCAGAATTTTCTTCCTTTTTAGGACTGAATAATATTCCAATGTATGGATAGACCACATTCTGTTTATTCTTCTATGGATGGACATGGGTGGCTTCAACCTTTTGGTTACTGGGAATAATGCTGCTATGGACATTGTGCACAAATCCCTCTCTGAAACTTGTTTTCAATCCTTTTGGTCTCTTTTCATTCTCTTAACAGTGCCTTTTGAAGAGCGGAGCTAATTTCAGTAAAATCTTAATTTATCCAATTTTCTTTAATAGATTGTGCTTTTGGTATTACATCTAAGTACTCATTGCCTAATCCAAAATCACAGATGTTTCCCCCAAAAAGTTTTATAATTTTAGATTTTATGTTATGACCCATATTTAGTTATTTTTATTTATGGTGAGAGGCATGAACTAAGGTTCATTTTTTATTTTTATTTTTTTACAAAAGTGTATACAGTTGTTTTGACACTATTTATCTGTTGAGTTGTTTTTGCCTTGGATAGGTTTGGAGATGGAATTGACAGGACTTATTTTTGGATGTAGAACATGAAGGAAAATTAAGAGTGGCAGTAGGGGCTGGGGCTGTGGTTCAGCGGTAGAATACTTGCCTAGCATGTGCCAGGCCCTGGGTTTCATCCCAGCAACACACACACACACACACACACACAGGAGTGACCCCCTCAGTTTCAGATTGAGCAACTGCTTGGGCCAGGGTGCCATATGGTAATATGGGGATAACTTAGGCGTGGGTTGGGGGTTGAGAGTTCAAAGTTACTTTTTGGAGATGTCCATGTGGCATAAAAGTACCTGTCAAGGACATCACTGGAGGTATGAGTCTGGAGGTCAGGAGGTATAGCCAGTCCTGGAACCTGGGTGTGTACGCTGGCCATAGGGCACCACGAGTTTCCCACAGTGACGGAGAGTGAGGCAGGAGTACCCGGGAGCAGAGAGGAGCCTTAGAGGAGGTCAGCTGAGTGGGTCTGAGTGGATGAACAGCAATGTGCAAGAGAGAATCTGGGAAACGGCATTTCAAGGCAGCAGCCGGAGAGAAGGCGTGTGGATAGGAAGAGAAGGTGTGTCCTCGACAGGTGCTTTTATGACACGTGAGCATCTCCACAACGCAACTTTTTAAAAAAATATTGTTTTTTAGCTGTAGTTGGACACAAAACCTTTATTTATTTAGTTTTATGTGGCGCTGAGGATCGAACCCAGCGCCTCCCACGTGCTAGGTGAGCGCTCTACTGCTGAGCCCCAGGCCCAGCCCCCTCACAATGCAGCTTTGAACCCCCACCTCAAGCTTGCATTTCCCCATCTTACCACGGGGCACCGTTACCCAACCAGTTGCTCAAACCAAAACTGAAGAGAAGGCAGGGCCGGTTCAGGAGGGGCCGTATTTCCAGAGAGCAGATTGGACCTTCTTATTTAGGCCTTGGGGGATCAGTGACAAGTCTTCTGTGAGAGAGAAGGCCTTGCTTCCTTCTTCCCTCTGATGTGTGTTATGGGCAGCCCACAAGGCCTCAGTGTGAGTTAGGGGGCAGGGGGAGCAGGAGGGGCTCTGCTCAGTGCCAACTCCTGCAGTGAGCCCCGGATCTGAGGCTACGTTTGTAGGCCTGGGTAGAGGCGTCACCGTGACACTTCAGAATGAGTGCCTGTCTCTCGGGTCTTCCCTCCCTCTGGCCCCACAGACTGCCCTTCCTCTGACCTGAAGAGTGTGTCTGTCCGTAGGAGTCCTCAGATGAGGTCAAGTCCTGCAGTTTAGAGGAATCTCTGCATTGGCCTTCCATGTCAGGTGTGTGCTGGGGGCTGAGGCTCCTGCTCCTCCATTCTCCACTACAGGAGCAGGGGTCCCTGGGCCTGGCAGCCCAGGGGTTCAGACCCAAGCCTTCAGTGGACTGGTGTTGGTCCGATCCTTCCTCCATCGGCCTAATCAGACCCTGTCCACCCTGACAGGAATACAGATGTGCTGCTTCTTTCTCACTCTGTCTGAAATTGCTTTGTAATAACAGTAGGAGTTAGAGAGGCATTTTTATTGATTAAACAATCGAGGCGATTTGTCTTTACAAAACTGAAAATATAGAGGTGTCTTTTTCTCTCTCTGTATGCATTACACATGCTTATTTATTAGAAGCAACAGTCTCTGCTTGTAATCAAGCTGATGTTTATGATGGGGCCGCTCTATAATGCTGGGCTGATGACATCGTGGAGTAGGAGTGAAAGGAAGCCTTAATGTAATGACATTGACAATCAGGGGTGAGAGGCCCCCCGGGAAGGCAGCCGGCAGGAACGAGCTGTGGAGGGAACCTTTGAGCCCTGTTGATATGAAAAGAGGATTCTTACAGTGGGGCGGGGAGCATGGGTTCGGGATCAGATGGCCCAGGGTTTGAATCCTAGCTCTGCTTCTCATTGCTTCTATCACCTGGGAGAAGTTACTTAAGACTCTGACATCCAAAATAGGGATAATGATACCTAATGAGACGGCATATGTGAAACGCCTGGCGCAGTAGCAGATAAATGCAGTTATTATTATCGTGATCTTTTCAGAATGGGGTTTGAGGTAGGAATGGGTGTGCTGAGGTGCCTAGGCCAGTAACTTGTGTAGGAAGCAAGTTACTAGCTCTTGGGGATGGATTTTCAGGCCCAGTCCATTCATCCTAGAATCTTTGTAAGGCCAACTGGACTCAGTTGGGCAGGTTTGCTTGGTCTCGCGGCCTTGGGCCTGGTGGACCTCCTGCTAGAGGCTGCCTGGCTCTCATGCTGTAAGTTGCAGGGTGACACAGTCACCAGGAGGCTGGCAAGCTGCCGTTCCGATTGGGTGGGAGGAGCAGGGCCTTGTCATACAAGGACGCCACTACTGGAGCCACCAGCTGCATTATTAAGAGGTCTTTCTAATATCATCCTGATAGCGCGTAATTGCTCCAGCCCTGCAGGGCTCAGTATGAAAACCGCTGTCAGTCACTTGGCTGCCGGGATTCGTCAAACTGTATTCGCAAATTTCATTTATCACCCAGGCTGTGTGTGAAGTGTGCAGGCAGACGGGGGCTGGGCAGCTGGCTGACTGGAGGTGAGCAAGATGGGGAAGAGAGTGCCTGTGTCTAGGGCTGTGTGGCTGGGCTTGGCCTGCACATGGTGACTGTGGGTATCCAGTCGGGGACTCGCTTCTGCTTTCAGGTTCCTCAGTCCTTGTGTCCAGGGTCTTCTAGAGGGGGCTTCCTGGATTGTGGTGTTCTTGGGGTTGAAGGGCAGCCAGTTCTGCACTAGCTATCAGGGCACCGGCAGTGACTGCCACGTAGACTGCAAGGCTGGGAAGCCTTACAGCAGAAGCAGGGTTGGCAGGAGATCAGTCAGAATCAGTCCTTCCAGGAGGTCAAGGGTGTGAGTCCAGGGTCCTGATGTTTGGTGTGGTGTTGGAGAGTTTGGCAGCGGGGGATAGTGTAGGATGGGGCTCTGGACACCTGGGGCCAGGTGACAGGTTGTCCTGTGCAGCATCCCTGGCTTTACCCACTAGATGCCAACTCCCTCAGGTGTGACAACAAAACAGGTCTCTGGACTTGTCAGGTGTTTCCTGGTGGCAGAGTCATCCCCTGTTGGGAACTGAAAGTGTAAGGAGTAGAGATAAGTGTGAAGATGTTGGTGGGATCAAGTCTATAAGGGCCTTGGGTTTTGGCTTATGAGAGTTGGGACTTTATTTTGGGAACCTTGTATGAGCAGATGATGCAAAGGCTGTGGCATCAAGAAACTCTCAAGGAGAAATTTGGTTCAAGATGGCACTCTCTTTTCTTTTTGCTTGCTGAAAAAAATTTTTAATTTGTTCTTTTTAGATATACATGACAGCAGAGTATGTTTTGGCATATTATACATTCACGGAGTACGACGTATTCTAATTAGGATCCCATTCTTATGGTTGTCCATGATATGGAGTTACCCTGGTGGTGTATTCATATGTGAACAGAGGAAAGTTGTGTCCAATTTATTCCACTGTCTTTCCAGTTCCTATCTTCCCTCCCTTGCTTTAATCCCTTTGTTTAATCCAATGAACTTCTGTCCCCCACTTATTGTGTGTTAGCATCCACATACCAGAGAGAACACTTAGCCTTTGGTTTTAGGGGATTGGCTTATTTCACTTAATATGCTATTCTCCAGATCCATGTATTTACCAGCAAATGCCATAATTTTATTCGTCTTTAAGGCTGAGTAATATTTCATTGGGTATATATACCACATTTTCTTTATCCATTTATCTGCGAAGGACACCTATGTTGGTTCCATAGGTTAGCTAATGTGAATTGATATGGCTGTGTCACTGAAGTATGCTGATTTTACATTCTTTGGGTATATGCTGAGGAGTGGGATAGCTGGGTCAAAAGGTGGTTCCACCCAAGTTTACTGAAGAATCTCCACACTGGTTTCCAGAGTGGCTGCACCAATTTGCAGTCCTACCAGCACTGTATGAGTGAACCTTTCCCCCGCATCCTCACCAACATTTATTGTTACTTGTATTCTTGATAATTGCCAGTCTGATTGGAGTGAGATGGAATCTCAGTGTAGTTTTAATTTACATTTCTCTAATTGTTAGAGATGTTGAGCAGTTTTTCATATATTTGTTGACCATTCGTATTTCTTCTTCTGTGAAGTGTCTGTTCAGTTTCTTTGCCCATTTTTTGATCAGATTATTTGTTTTATTGGTGTTAAATTTTTTGAGTTCTTTATATATCCTGGAAATTAATGGCACTCTTTTTCCTACTGTGGATCACACAAGTGAGATTCTCTCTGAGGCCCAGCAGGAAACAGGAAGTTGCTAACCAACTTGTAACAGATCCCCAAACAATCCCTACCTAGTTACACTATGTTAATGGTTCTCAGAGTACCAGGCATGGCAGAATCAACTGGAGGACTTGTTAAAACACAGATGCTGGCCCCCATCCCCAGTGTTTCTGCTTCAGTAGGGCCCAAGAGTTTGTACTTCTAAAACATTCCCTGCTGGTGCTGGTGCTGATACTGACATTTTTGGCCTGGGGACCACACTTTGAGAACCTAGTTTTGATTCCCTGCCTGGGCCAAACAAAACAACACAGCTAGCCATCTGTAGGTGGGCAGCTCTGACCTCTACCTTGCACAAGTCAGAGTGCTACCTTGGCCACCATTTAAATGGTAAAGATCTTTTTAGGGAGGATGTGGCAGGTTGGAGACACCTGATTTGAGCCCAAGGTTCAGCTGAGGAATTCCTGCCAAGTGTACCCCGGGAACCTCTGGGGTGCTGCCACCTGTGTCTTGCTTTAGCAATCAAGCCTCTTGAATTTGACACAACCCCTGCAGAAAGACAGGGCTCAGGTTGTTTGAAATAGGAACAAAGGCAATGAGCTGGCTGTGCGTGTTTGCACTCCTGGGCCCCAAGGGGGCACTTAGAAAGCAAAGTATAGCCCCCCCTGGGGCCCCTCACCACCCGCTGCCTGATCGGCTCCTCCAACCACAATGACTTCTATCCTAGGCAGAATACAGGCACATCTGTCTCTTTTAATATATATTTAAAAGGTATTGATAACCAAAAGGCCAGAGGGACACAGAGGTCAGCTTGGGCGGCTGGCATTTTTGTATGTGAAGCCTTCTTTCTGACTTTGCTCATAGAAGGCCAGGGCAGGAACGGCCTCGAAGGTCACTGGACCCTAGGGTCTGAGAGGGAGGTAAGGGCTTCAGGGTGATGTGCCCTAGGAGGGGCAGGAGCAGCCCTTGGGGCTTTGGACTAACACACCCTGCTGGCTTGAGGACCTGCCTATGTCAAGGCTACCTGGTGGGGAGGAGGGCGCATCCGTGCCCTTGCCATCCATGAAGCCTGTGTAGCAATCACAAACCATTTTTCCTCTGCTCTCTCCACCACCATCAATACGAAAGACTTCTGTGACCCCCAAAGGTGTGGGGATTTCTCCCCACCCATAAGCAAGCGGTCATTTCTGTGGCGGACATCCCCTGTGCGTCCTCTAATCCAGGACAGTACTGACGAAGTCTCCCTGGAGGCAACTCACATCACACATGTTGGGCTCAGTCCCCAAGATGGCACCCCTGCTTCAGATGCCCGTCACAAGCCCAGCTTGTTTTGTTTGTGCTTCTATCTGAAAGGCTGTAAACTGGGGTTCCCCCTCCTTGGGTTTGATTGATTTGCTGCAGCAGCTGTCAGAACTCAGGGAGCACTGCCACTGCCTCCTTATGAAGGATGTTTTAATGAACAGCTGGATGAAGAGACACTGAGGGTGAGGTCTGGGAGGGTCTCAGTGCCGGAGCTTCTGTTCCTATGCAGTTGGGTGCCCACCCTCCTGCATCAATGTGTTTTTGGTCACTTCCTGCAGGCCCCGACATGTTCAGCTAATTCTCTCCGAACCCTGTTCTTTTAGGGGTTTTTTTTGTTTTGTTTTTTATTCTGGAGATTGAACTCAGGGGCACTCGACCACTGAGCCTCATCCCCAGCCCTATTTTATATTTTATTTAGGAACAGCGTCTCACTGAGTTGCTTAGCACCTCATTGTTGCTGAGGCTGGCTTTGAACCTGCAATCCTCCTGCCTCAGTCTCCTGAGCCACTGGGATTACAGGCGGGTGCCACTGCATCCGGCTCCTTTTGTGTTTTTATGGCCACTTCTTTACATAGGCATGGTTGACTAAACCATTGGACATTGGTGGTCAACTTAACCTTCAGCCCTTCTCCCTGCCCTGAGGTCGGGAGTGGGGCTGAAAGTCCCAGTGCGCTAATCCTGCCCTGATCTTTCCCCAGCAGCCTGATCTGGAAGGTACCTGGGGACTTCCAGCCTTGGGTCCACTAGTTATCATACAAAAGACACTTAATGCTTTGGAGATTCCAAGGATTTTAATTGTAAGCCAGAAAATGGGGATGAAGACCAAGTTTACATTTCACAATAGCACCAAGGATTAGTTTCCATTGACTTTTCTTTTCTTTCCCTTTAGTTTCAACCCTACCCCAGAGCTGCAGCTTACCCCTGCTTCTGCTTCCTCTCCACAAGCCCAGGAAGCCGCATCTACAGGCCTCAGCACCCAGACTCTGAGTCCATCGTGCCTGGCAGAGTATGTCCTCACAGCTGTAGGCTGTGTCATTCCACGGGAATTAGGGTGGATCATGTCCCAGCCCTGCAACTTGGGCTTTGCCTTGCACATCATCTGGTAGCCAGGGACTGCAGCTTCAGATAGTCCTAGTGACGGTCACTGCACCCTGACATCCAGGTGACACCTGCTGCTGGCGTGTCATCTCGATTATTGCTGCATTTCCAGGCTGAGCACAGTCCCTGGAATGTAATTGGCACTCAATTCAATTGTCTAGTGAGTAGATGGATGAACACATCTGCTTTGCTCATTCTCTTGATTCAGACTCAGCCCTCTTCTTGGGAACTCCAAGACTCACCAGACCGTGACTCGTGCATGACCCAGCGGCCTATGTTGATAGTCTCTTTGGGCCCCTGGAGGCAGCCTCTGCCGAGGGGTCCCTCCCCCAGGTCCATCTATCCTTCCATTTGTGAAATTCTTAGTATATGGCAGGCACTCGCTAAGGAACTTACACACATTCTTGATTTTCTCTGCAGCTCCTGAGATGGGTATTGAGGTCTCTGTTTCACAGATGGGTTAAATAGAGATGAGAATTCAAGGGACTTGGCTTAACCAATCCTAGCCACACTCCCTTACTCATGGTGATGGTTATTGCCAAGAGGTGGCATATTCAGTATTAAGTTACAGGAGATCTGGCTCCTTCACCTGCTTCCTTCTCAGCCTGTCCTGGAGGGGTAAACTGAGGCAAGTCACCATATTGGGCCATCTGGCCATATTTGAAACTAGGCGACTCTGGTGACTCCATTTATATTCTGTGCTCCCCTGGCACACCTCCTCCCTTCTGTGGAAGATGTCACCTCTCATGGTGGTGCCCTCTCTTCCTGCCTTCCAGGCCTGAAGCTGGGCTTCGATGCCAGCAGATGGGTCTGGGTATGAGTATGCCACTGGTTGACAGAGCAGCCAGAGCTTCCAAAGAGCACCTGCATGAGGCTCTTCTCTATACTACTCACCTTGGGATCCCTCTTCCTCCTGATGTCTTCTTTATGTGGCATTAGCACTAATCATGTCAGAGCTTTATCTTGAAAGTGTGTTGGAGGGGCTCACCGGCGCATACACTCATCGTTGGCCTCCGCTACCTCCTGCCTTCGCCTACCCACATCTTTTCTGGAAATTTCATACAGCTGCGCCCAGCTTTCTTCTCTCCCTGTCTTTGTCCCAGGCATCTCTGTTTGCATTGGCTCCTGGATCCATGCTTCTAGACAAACATTTTGGGTGTAAGGAAAGTGCTGAGGCTTCCGTTTTGGCCAGCTGCAGGATGCTGGAGCCACACGCCTCTTGCATGTTCCACTCTTCCGTGTTCGCGTCGGCCCAGGAGCTCTTGTTGTCTCCAGATGAGCCAGGGGAGAGATCTTGGAAGAGTAATTAATTTGAGCAGATGTGTGTCAATGTCCTAGGAAATAAAAGATGCCAGTACAAACCACCTGTGCATGATCCAGCCACAAAGCACCAGGAACGCAGGTGGACCTCTCTGCAAGAAAACCCCGTGGATGAGGCTGTTTGCATTACAAAATGACTTCCGCTTTACAGGAGGATTTGCTGCCTGCTTCCTTAAAATCAGAGCTCTTTTGGCTTATTTAAGTATTTTATAGGTCATTAAGTACTTGACAGAGAGGCTTTAGGGACTGGAAAACTTTTATGTTCAAGCTTAAGAAACAGTGCCAATTACGGATCCTTCAGAAATGAAGATGTAGCATCCTGGAAATTGTACATAAGTCCCGGGGGAAATTGTAATCAGACTCGCCCAGAAAAGTGCACACACCTCTTTAGAGATGATCACCACCATTGAAGGCTAAGGACCCCGTGTGGGTGCAAGTGTTCTACTTTTCTATGCCAGTTTGCTAATGGATCCTCTGCTCCCCTCAGCACCACACTCCCCTGGGCTGGGAGACTTCTTAAGTGAAAATCATAGCACAACTCAGTGGCCTTTTAAGATTTTTTTTTTCTTGTATGATGTTTTCTATAGTAGGCTTGCTTTCACTCCCCAAGACTCCTATGTCCTACCTTCTCTGACTTGAGATCTCTCATATCACCTCCCACATCCTCCCCCTGAGCTCAGCCTCACCTCAGCCTTCACAGGAAGCAGCGGGTATCTGGGAGCCGGCCTACAGCAGCCCTCAGATGCACCCCTCCAGAAAACCTGGGGGCCTGACCTTCTGCATGTGCTCTGGATCCCATTCCTCTCACCTTCTCTGGGTCTCACCCTGGGATCATCTCTCCAGGAAAGGGATATGCTGTGTCCTCTGTCGCCTTCAAAAAAGCTACCTGCTGAGGAACCTTCTTCTTGGGCTCCCTCTCTGCATCGGTGCACTCCCTTTCAAGGCCAGTGTGCAAGAGCTGGCACATGCTCTGCCTCTACTTTTTCACTAGAGTCTGGCACCTGACCCCACTCACCCACTTGTGGAGGTCACTAGTTGCTTCCACGTTGCCCAGTCCCGTGGACACTGCAGCAGCATCCACGTTCTCTCCTCGGTAGACACACTTTCTTTAGGCCCACTCCCCTGGACTGCCCCACCCGGGCTGGCTCTTGCCGTCTCCCTTTCTCTTTATTCTCCCTTTACTCTTGTCTAAGTATTGGATGTCTCCAATCTTGGCTCCAGGTCTTTTCTCACCAAGGGAGCTCACCTACTGCCATGCTTTGAATACCATCTAGAGCAGTGATGTCCAGCTTTCTCTCTTGAGCTCTGCTCCTGCAGTTCATCTGCCTCCTTACATTTTCATTTGGATGTTCTTCAGAGAGCCTGAGCATATAAAAAAACTATCTCTTGGTTTCTCTTCCCAAGTCTGCTTCTCCCTAAACCTTTCCCTATCTTAGTAAATGGCACCGTGGTCCATGGGTTTGCAAGCCCCAAAGCATGGGAGAGATCCCTGATTTCTTCTTCCTTTCACTCTCCAACCCATTTCCCACCAGTTCTGCCATTTCACCTCCACCGTGCGTCTCAAATTTAGACCTTTCTCCCTGCCACCCTTCAGCCAGGCTACCATCATCTTTTTCCTGACCTAGGATGGGAGCCTCCTAGTTGGTCTCACTACTTTCTCTCTCACCTTCTGTTTTTTCACAAAGCACACGGCATTTTAAAAACCATGCACGCAAAAATGTGAACTGTTTCCTGTTATACTTCTGCTTAAAAGCTTTCCGTGGGTATTCATTACCGTTAAATAAAATCCCAACTCCTTAAAGTGCCTGATAAGGGCCTGTGTAATCTGGCCCATCTTATTCTCCAACCTACCCTTGCATTTTCGCCCAGATCACTTGCTCTCCTGAATGTCATTTCCTACTATCTTTCCTGGTAGCAGAGCCCTGATTTTGTTCAGATGTGGGGGATTATTTTTCCATGCAAGAGGTGGTGACATTTGCCGGGAAGTGGAGTCCTTCTCTGCCTACAGGATTTGAGCTAAACCCTTAATATCACAACTTAGCTACCAGTGGTTGGTTTAAGGGTGGGCATGTGATTTAGTTCTGGCCAAGGGAACTTAAAAGAACGTTCCCTGGTGACTTTGAAAGATGGACTGCCTTTATAGGAGGGTTGTACAGGAGGAGGAGATGCCTCCATGTCTCCTTTCTGATTCCACGCATCTTGGTGGGTGCTATGATTTGAATGTCCCTTCCAATGTGGGTATTGAAATCTGATTGTCTTTGTCGTGGTGTGAAGAGGTAAGCCCCCTTGGAGGTGATTAGTTCACAGGGTGTTCATACTCAGGAATGATTAAGGCTGTGATCAGGAGTGGGGTTATAAACGACCCCCTCTTCTTATCTCACTCACTTGTCCTTTAGTCATGTGCTGCCTTCTGCCACTTTGTGTAGCGAGAAGGCCCTTAGCAGAGGTGGGCATTTGACTTAGGACCTCCCAGCCACCAGAACAAGAACCAAATAAGTGTTTGTTGTTTATAGCTCACTCAGTCTCCAGAACCCTGTCATAGCAGCAGAAAACAAACCACGACCGTGGATGAGGATGCAGCATTGAGCATGGCCATCTTACAACCTTGAGGGGAGACCACAAGAAACAGGTCCTAGGAGACTCCATTGAGTTTCAGAATCAACCTCAGACCCCACAGCCTCCCTACATGGGATCATACATGTCTTTACAGCTTCAGGCCCTTTTAGGAAACTGAGCACATCTTGCTGACAGTTCCACACTGGCCTCCAGTAGTCTGGCCAGGCTCTCTCCTGCCTGAGGTGGTTTGCATACCTTCTTCCCCTGATCAGAGACTCTCCCCTGCTTTCAGCCAGCCAGTGCTTGTCCAGCCTTGAAGGCTCAGATCATCCTCCACCATGAGTCTCTGCCCTTTTTGTATCTTTATCTCTGCTTCTTGTGAGTTCATTAATAGTCGCAGCTTATTATAAAAGTTCTTTTTCTTTCTTTCTTTCTTTCTTTTTTTTGTGGTGCTGGGGATTGAACTCAGGGGAGCTCTACACCAAGCTACTTCCCCGTCTGGTCTGGGATCCTCCTGCGTCAGCCTTCCATCATGGGGAGTACAGGTGTGGACCACTGCACTGGGCTATGAAATTGCTTTTTGTATTTATCCCCCACCACAACTGAAAGTTCCTTGAGGGTAGAGACTTGCTCTTGTGCACCACCTCACTGAATCAACTTGCAAGGGGCTCCACTGAGGGAAGGGGCTCACCACCTCTCTTATCACCTGACTCACTGCATGCAGTTTGACTTATGTCTATCTCTCCATCCATATTCTCTGCTACACGAGGACTTCTCATACGTTATACTCTAGCCACACTGGCCTGTGGTACTGCATTCTCTCAAACATTCCTTAGTTTCTGCCATCTCTGGACCTTCGCATATGCAGCTCTGTCTGCTGGTACAGCTCTCCTGTACCTGGACACTCCCACTCCTCAGGGATCTCAGTCAAGATGCTCTTCTGGAAGCTTCTTTCCCTAGATCATGGACCCTTAGGACCCTGTTCTCACCCTCCAGAGCACTTATCAGACTATACTGGAAGACACTGCTTGCCCGATTCCCCAGACTCTGGACCCCTTGTAGGGTGCCTTTCTTATCCCTGAATCCCTTACACCATCCTGAAGTGGAAATTAGAAAATTATTACATCACCAGGTACAGTGGTGCACACCTATAATCCTAGTGACTCGGGTGGCTCAGACAGGAGCATTGCAAGTTTAAGGCTAGGCGTTACAACTTAGGGAGACTCTGTCTTGAAATAAATAAATAGATAAACAAACAAATAGATAAATTAAATGATTGTGGGTGTAACTCTGTGGTAAAGTACCCTGGGTTCAATCTGAAGTCCCCAAAACTGAAAATAAAAACAAAATAAAAAGTTTAAAAGATGATTGCATCACCTGACGATTTTGGCTGCCCACCATGTGTCAAATGTTATGTTGAATGTTGGGGATACAAAGATGAATAAGAAATTGCCTCTCTGCCTACGTTCTAGAAAGGGAGACAGGCCTATTAACCAGTGAATGTAATGTCATACTGTGAGGAGTGTGGGAAAGCAGCTGTGGGAGCACGCACTCTGCCTGGGAGGCAGGAGATGGGGTGCTGGGGACCCCACCCCGCTGAGGCAGATGTCAGAGGAAGGTGGTGGGCTGGTTCAAGCCTGCAGTCATTTCGAAGAGGAAGGGTGGATATTTATATCTATGTCTGTATGTCTGTATGTCCATGTCTGTGTGTCCATGTCTATATGCCCATGTCTGAGCTATGTCTACATATAAAATATATGGAGGAAGGGGCCCGGCTGGGAGGTCAGGGAGGGTGTGCAGGGCATATGAGGGTAGGAGAAGGGACCCTCAGCAGCTGGACTCACACTCTGCCCATTTCTCAACTCACTTGGTGCTGCTTCATGTGTAAATGCTGGGGAGGGGTCAATCCGGGAGGGGGCTCAGGCCCCTGGCTCGCAGCTACTCACAGGACTAAACATGGCAGCCTCGTGCCAGGCCAGCCCCTGTAAGCTGAGTTCCCGAGGCCCAGGTTGCCAGAGATGTCTATACTCACCTTGGAAGGCTGACGCTCCCTTCCTGAGTTCCCATCTGGCTGGGTCCCTTACCTGCTTGGGGACCAGTCCCTTCCTGCTGTGCTGGGGGTGGCAGTGTCCTGCACAGGGTTCTGTGGGGAGTCAGTAAGGTGGGTCTGCAAAGCTCCTCTCTGGGCCTGAACACTGGGGGACTGGGCAGTTGCCCATTCCTGTTGTCCGCACTCTCCCCCTGTTGGCTGGCTCTACCAAACAGGTGTCTGCTGCTCTGCTCTCTGTTCCTGATCCCTCTGCTGAGCCCAGTGGCAGGCGGTGGCAGAGTCTCAGTGCAACTTCAAGGCGATATCTTTAGTTGTTTTTTTAAAAAATAGCAAAAATCAACTTGCTTCCTGGTCTTCCTGGGTGGTGTCACGTGAGTGCCCTGCCAGCATGTCTGCACTAAGGGGTCTTTGAGGGGCCCCTCCAGGTCCCCGCTGTGAGTGTCTGCCTATCTTACGAGGCCCTCACTTGGTCTAATTTTCTGTGCAGTCTTCTAATATTTTCTTAAAGGATGTGGAAGGAAAAGGGAATGCGTGGCCCGGCTGAGCCCCTCCTCAGCAGTCTCCGAGGGAGCTCCTGAAGTCATTCTACAGCCCAATTAGAAGCCTGCCTAGCTTTTAGGAGTGGGAGCGCCTGCCGACGAAGACTCCTGTTTGGAGCCCTAATTACCGCTTGATGGAATGAATAAAGACGTGGTGTTTTCTGCATTTTACTTACAGAGTTGCTGATGCGGTGAATGTTGGATGAAACGCCTCTTTCCTCAGAGAGATTAAAAACTAAGTATCTCAGCGACCCAGCTGAGCGGCTGTTTCAGACACTTTCCCTCCTGCCTTAGCTTGGTCTGGCAATTTGAGCAGGTCTGGGGTCAGGGAGAAAGGGCCCCTTTGGGGATCATTTCTCTACTTTCTGCAATTAAGGTAGAAGGCGTCTTGATCATCGAGTCCAGCTGCTTCAAAATAAAGACAAGCATTTACTGATCATGAGTTCTGTGGGGTTTCCCTGTGCATCCACTCAGCTTCTCAGGACAGTGTTATGGAATGGCTTGTTGCACCCATTGTGCAGCTGGGGAAGCTGAGGCTCAGGTCAGTGTCTTGTCCAATGTCACACAGCTGGCAACTAGCAGAGGGACAGTTTGAACTCAGCCTTCTGGGGCTGAGGACGGTCTTTCCCCATCCTGGGGACACTTTCCTGGCCTGCTTGGTAGAGTCTGCTCAATGCTGGAGGAGCCAACCAGTTTTTTGCCTTAATGGTGAAGGGCAAAGAGAGTGTGGTGGTTAACTTCTGCTGCAGAACAAACCTCCCCCAAACTTACTGGCTTGAAACACAAACTGGATTATTTTCACAGTTCTAGGTAAATGGCTCTTTTAGGGCTGGGCCAGGTTGACTGGGGCCAGTCCCTCTGGGATGGCCTCATTTGGTATCAGTGGGCAAGGGCCACGTGCCTCTCATCCGTAGATTTCATATATGGACATAGACACTCATTTTCCTCTTTGAACATGACTTTGTTGGCAGAACCTTGTCTATCTTGACTCATTCCCATGGTGGTAGGTTCCTCAGATCAGAAGAGGGAAGGCCGCTGGGGAAGGATGTTTACATCCTGTTCTATTCCTTGTTAACATCTGATCATACAAAGGAAATCACGGGCCCAGATTCAAGGGCTGGACAACAGACCCCTGCTCTTGGTGGGAGGGGCTCAGAAGCCCCTTGGCACAGAGGGACACATGGGAGACTTTGGGGCCATCTTGTAGCCTGCCTCACAGGTCAAGACCTGCTCCTGAGAAGGCCATTTCACAACTGCTAGTCCTATAAACTAAGAGCTGGCCCATCCTCTCCATCTGGACAGGTTGTCACCAAGGCTGATCCAGACAGATGTCTCAGATTTTTTTCTTTTTCTTTTTTAACATGCAGACAATGAGAATACAGAACCCCCCTTTGGTAATTTATCCATGTTCTCATAACCAGCCATTATCTGCCATGATTTTTATTTCGCAGGACCAGCTGTTTCAGATGCCTGTGTGTGTGTGTGTGTGTTTGGAGCTAAGAGTAGGGAAGGTCCAGGCACCTTGGCTTATAGCTTCCAGAATGAAGGAGGGGACAGCTGGGTGTGTGAGCCTACCCACTTCTTTGGGTCACAGTGTGTTCTGGTTCCTCCACCTAAACTCAGTGTGGCCCCACCTGTGATCTGGGACTGCAGTCCAGAGAGCTGTACAGCTCAGCTTTTGCATTCCCAGCCCCCAGCCTCTCTTCTTGTGCTTCCAAGGACAAAATGACCTGTTTGCAGAGCAGGAAATGCTATAATCAGATGTTTGTGGCACCCGTTTCCAGGGAGTTGCCTTGGATGTGACAGGGATGTGGTCCCTTGGGCTTCAGGTCAAGGCTGACCAGCATCTCTCCTTCTACCTGGGAGAGAAAAAGGCAGTGGGAGCCAAGTGCATTTTGGGTCATCCCCACTCCAGCCTCCTCAGGTGAATACCCCACCCCCGACTCAGCAGCTCAAACAGCTCAAAGAATGCTGTGTTTAAAAATCAGACAGATTTTAGGTTTTCCTCTTTCCTGTGTTGTCTTGAGCACCTAGCACGGGGCCTGGCCCAGGAGAAATGCCCTTTGACCTCTGTGCAGGGGTTATGGAAGGACTCCAATGGGGGAGGCTCTCGGGAGGGAGGTGCTGGCAGCTGATTCAGGTGTGCTTGTGTAGGGGGAGTGAGACCCTCAGTGTGGCGGCCCCTGAGGCCTGCTTCATTTGCCTCTGAGGAGTGACCTTCTCCATCCATCCGTACCTCTCTCCAGTGGGAGCCCTGCTGACTCCTGATGCACTGTTGGCTTTTATGGGTCCCTTTAGAAACTCATGGGAGCCAAAGGTCTTATGAGGGTGGTGGTTGTCCCCGCTCCAACTTAATAAAAGGGTTTTCCTGCAAATTAAACAAATGTCAAAGCAGGGCCAGAAGCAGTGCCTCAGGTTGACCCGGGAAGGCTTCTGTTCTCAAGGCCTCCCAGGAAGGCCCACCGGGCTCTTGTTCTCCTTGGACAGAGGGCTGGGGAGGGGTGCGGGTCCTCGTTCTGCCTGTGTGTGTGTGTGTGTGTGTGTGCAGTCTGGGCTGCAGGAGGTCCGGTTCCTGAGGGCCCGACTCCTCCCAACACATCCAGCCAAGAGGGTCTGCAAGGGTCCTGGGAGCCCTGACTTTACAGGTGGCATTTGGAATATGTGTAGCCAGTGAAATCAGAGTGGATCAGTGTGGAGCTTTCTTCAGATTCTCAAAGAGGTCGGTGACCCTGAAAATATTAAGAGCTCATGATCACTAGTTCAGTCCCCTCAATTTGGACAAGAGGAAACTTAAGGCCCAGACAGGGCAAGGGACTTGATGCAAATCACACAGTATATTAGTGACTTTTTGCTTAAAGATCAAACTCCCATGTTTTGGGGGACCCTGTCGGGGGAGAGCTTTTTCTCATTTGCCAGAGATTTGTAAAGCAGCTTGTCTCTTAATTGATGGTGACTTTTTGTTGTTGTTTGTGTGTGTGTGTGTTTTTTTTTTTTAAGTTGGAATCATTCCCAGAACTAAAGGGGCTGAGATGAGCAAAATAAATATGGAATAAACAGGCTCAACCTGTGTGTGTGTGGGGGGGCGTGGAAAGTGGAGAGTGGCTGAGTTGGGTGAAACTGACTCAGAGCTGAATGGGAGAAAGCGAAGCTGCGGGCCTGTGGGCCTCGTCCAGGCTTAATGAGATGAAAAAAGAGCAGCGGGAGTGATAAAGTGCCGCCAGAGTTTCCATATTTTGTTTCTGGTACCTTGAGGCTAGGGTTTGCCCTTCTCTAAACAGGACTGAAGCGCGACTCCCACCAGTGGACCGTGGAGCCTCGCCTTTGCTTCTCCCTAGGTCCCTCTCAGGTGCCAGCCAGTACCCAGCCTCTCATCCTCTTCTTTCACCAGGAGCTCCTTAAATTTCTAGCGTGTACCCCTTAAAGCATTGGTTGGGGATCCTCTAGGGCCAGCCCCATGTGTATGGCCCCTCCTCTCTGGGTCACCCTTGACCAGCCGTGGCACCCCTTCTCCAGTTTCTCAGAAACCAGGAAGATATTGAAAACATCCCCCTGCTATTCTTAACTAATGGGGCTTTGCTTCCTGGGGGCACTCTCCGTTTGGTTTAGCAGATGAATGGAAGCTATAGGAATTGATTGCCACCCGCTGGCTCCTCCTGGGCCCAGCAGCCCGCTCAGGGAGCGCTGGGCCCTTCAGAGGAGTGGGTGTTTGGCCATGTGGAGACCTGCCTGAAGAGGAAGGAAGGAGAGAGCTGGCTTAGCATCTTGCAGACATTGCAGCAGTCCAGCCTCTCCTAGCCCGCTAGGGTGGGCATGGACAGATAGCCAGGTTTGCAGATGAGGAAACAGAGGTTCAGAGAAGTGAAGAGCAAGCTGCAGTGTGCACAGCTGTGAGCAGAGGCCTGTCTGACCTCCAGCCCGTGGTCCTGGTTGAAGGTTTGGTGGTGTGTGAGGGTCATTGTCTTGCCCTCCCTTCCCAACTGCATTTTCATTTCTATCTTATCTATTAATAGTAGGAGGTATATCCATCATGTTCAGTATCAACATAGAGGCCTGAGGCAGACAGGAGGAAGAAGGCCAAGGTGTGATTCGAGATGAGGAATCTCCAGGGCCGCGCTCCCCCTTGGGTAGCTGAATCTCCCTGGCAGACGGGCCCTGTGCAGAAACGCTGTTGTTTTGTTTTGCTTGGAAATGGCTTTGAACACCTGTAGGTGGGGCAGGCGTTTTCCAGCAGTGCCACAGGCCCCCTCTCCCCAGCACTTCGCACCTGCTGGATCATACTTATTGGCTTGGCTGGCTCCAGAGCATGAGTGTTCCCGTCTCTCCCCAGTTCTGCATTTGGTGACATCAGGTTGGTTGCTTGAAACTGGCTTTCTTGGGTGTATTCACACTATGGAAATCAGCAAACACTAATCAGAGCTTTTTATTTATTTAATTAGTTTAGGTTTTGAAAGGCGGTTCGCTCGCACACCACTGCCTGTCGGCATTTTCTTTTAGCTCTCTCTGAAAGCCCTCTCCAATTTGTTCAAGGTATGTTCACCCAGGCAGGTTTATTTAATTCAATCTCTTTTACTTCTCATAACACTGAGCTTGTCAGAAAGATAAAGAAACACGCGCTGGGGCATAGGGCACAAAGAGTTTGGGTTCAAAGACAAGTCCTTTGCCTTCAAGCTCAGTGCTGCTTGATGCTTAGCTCCTTGGTTCTCAGCTGGGGAGGTTTGCCCTCCAGGAGACTTTAGGTAAGGTCTGAAGATGTCTTTGGTTGTCCCAATTGGAGGTGGCACCTAGGCAGAGGTCAGGGCTGCTGCCGAACAGCCTACAGCGTGCAGGACAAGCCTCTCAATAAAGAACGATCTGGCCCTGAATGTCAGTAGCGCCCGGCTTAAGGAGACCTTGCTTGGCTGGTGGCACCGCCTCCTATCACTTCCTTTCTTTTCCTGCCTCAAAAGATGATGACAATCAAGCAAGCATTTGTCCTGGTCAGGAAGTGAGGCACAGGGTTTGGGAAGAGCTGGCTGCCCCGTGGATTTCAGAATGAACCCGTGGGCAGGTTTCAGCTGTGACTGGACCTGTGCCCAAGGTCAAAATAAGGCAGGAGAGAATCACAGATGCCCCCAAGTAGAGGGAACTGGGACCTGAAGCCAAATAAGGACTTGGAAAGATTTTATGAGAAAAAGAGGAGGGTGGAGGGCGGGTGATCCAAGATAGAGCCCCCTGGGATGGGGCCAGCTGGTCTTTCCTTGCCCTTAAGCCAGAGCTGGGGAAAATATATATTGTCAAGGTCTGAGTGAGAGGTTTGGAGCGCCACCTCAGTGCTCCCAGATCTGCCTCATCATCAGAATCATGGCGGGAGGTGGGGTGGTTAGTAAGGAAAAAATATGCATGTGGTCAGATCCCACCCCAGAATGGCCAAGAAGTGGGGCCAGCACTTGGAATTTTTAAGAGTTCCCAAATGATACTGATGACCAGCCAAGTTTGGGAACCCCTGGGGTAGATGGACATGTCATTTGTCAGCGAGGGCTGTCACTTGCTGAGTATTTGAAGGAGGCTGGGAATCAACACCCATTCATGCAGCAAAGTGTTTGAAGACTTGCCAAATGCCAGGCAGTGG
Source organism: Marmota monax (assembly GCF_021218885.2). Classification (NCBI taxonomy): domain Eukaryota; kingdom Metazoa; phylum Chordata; class Mammalia; order Rodentia; family Sciuridae; genus Marmota; species Marmota monax. Next base: position 3,236,527 of record NW_026695234.1, on the reverse strand, counting down.
TCCAGGCTCAGCAGGGGGCTGGGCCCGTCTCCTGCCCTCTCAGAGCATACAGGAAAACTTACAGAATAGGGTTAGGCTCAGGGGACTAAATCCCTCGGAGCCCTGTTTCCCTCATCCATTAAATGAAAGGAATAATCCTCAGAGCGCAAGGTCCTTATGAGGATTACCTAAAGAGCAACGTGAGAACTGTAGCGAGTTCCTGGCTTCGCATCTGAGCTTGTGGGTTCTCTATAGCTGCCTGTTGTCCATGGCTCCTTTTTTGGGGGTGAGGGCTTGCTTGGGACAGAATGCAGGGCCTCCCACAAGCTAGACAGGGCTCTCCCACTGAGCCACACCGCCAGCCCTGCCCATGGTTCTTGCTCCAAGGTCCTTTCAGTTTCTTCCAGTTCCAGTTCCTCCTGTGCTGCCGTCCCACCCTGAGTCAGGTGAGCCGAGCTCTGAAGGTTACTGAATTGCGGAAGACCTGGCGTCCTCCTCAGAGGGCTTGTGGTGTGGCAGAGCTGGGTGTGGAAGGCCCCAACCCTTCACTGTACAGAACACCAGGTGTGCACGGAGCAAGGCCCACTCTCCAGGGGCCTGGGCGAGGACGCCGAGTTCCAGAGGATTCTGCAGGATGAATAATGTTCCCCGGGTGGGCAAAGTGGAGAAGGCTAATAGGAGCTGGGAGAGACGTGCAAAAGTAGGAGGTGGAGACAGCGTGTCGAGCACGGGTCTCTGTACTGCTCCCTCTGGAGTCTCTGCGCCTTGGGCCTGGCCCTCTTTCCATCCTCTTCCTCTCCTGAGGCAAGGCACACATCAGGTGGAGACACTTGAAAAAGTTCATCTGCTTGGTGCTTGATTTATCCTTCAAACCTTCAGTAACTGATTTCCAGTCTCATAAAATATTAAATATATCCATATATTGAATATCACATTTTGATATGTTTTCACGCCTCATTTGCCACCGAAGTCAAGGACAGATTCACATTTTTCATGGCATGGGGCCCAGATTTGTCCTCGCACAGTGTTTTATGATATCCCCTCACTCCACCCCTCCATGGCAGCCCCACATTCCTCCGTGTCTCACTTGAGCAGCCACGTTGACAGCCCACTTGGCATGGACCATGGCAGGCCCAGGGCAGAAGGGCCACATACATCATCCCTGGAGAGAGTTATTTACATAGCACTGTAAACATTTGCGAAAGGACAAGGTCTCTGCCAGACATCTCCAGATTCCCCATCAGACAGTGGCGGGCAGGAGACCTGGAGGACAAGCTGCCTGGCTTGGAGCCTCTTGTTAGGACTGGCATTGGAGGGCTGCAGGGGACCCTGATGGGAGTTCAGTGTATGCCCGAGGCCAGGGCAGGTCACACAAGGTCTTAGAAGCCACAAGGATAGAGCAGTCTGGGCTGTATCCTGTGCACCGTGGGGGAGCGCTTCGACCTGATGTGGGATTAGGAATAGGGCAGGACCAGAGGCTGGGCAGCCAACGGCCAGGTGAGAGGCAGGGGGACCAATCAGGACTGATTTGGCTGTCCAGTGATAAAGGATGAGGGCGGGACCTGGCTGCAGGAGGAGGACACAGTGTGGGCAGGCTCTTGCCCTGAGTTCCCCAGAAGTATCCTCTGAGGAAGGCTTCAGGCTGTGCGAGGTTCAGTTGAGGGTTGACTACAGGAAACCCACTGGCAGAGTGAGGCCCGGAGGGGAACGCAGCGACTGCCGAGTGGAGGAGAATCACTTTGTGGACACATGGCCTCAACTCTCTTGGGCCTCTGGGAGACAGTGGGGGGCGTGCGTCTGGGAGTCCCATGCACAGGAGCAGGAAGCTTCTACTTATCATCTAGTTTCCATCGTCACTGGCTGAGGGGTCTTCCCCATCAGCACCGCAGCAGCAGGAGGCCAAGGGGAAGCTCTTGGGTGCTTGCTCTTGGGTGGGATGGGAGCATCTGTAGGGGATGAGGGAGTCCAGGTTGATTCCCAGCATAACTGATTGGAAGAGAGAATTTGGGGGAGTAGCCATTTGCGGGGAGAAAGGGAGATGACTCAGCTTGGCCAAACTGGGTTTGGGGTGCCTATATACAGCCACGTGGAAACATCCAGTAGGGAGCTAATTGGTGAGATCTAGGATGAGAGAGGCGTGGGTGTGTGCTCTGGACCTCTCTTGGGTAGAGAGGTAGCCAAGGCCGTGGATTCAGATGACGCCACTTATATTCACAGAGGAAGAGCAGAGAGCACCTGACAGGGAAGAGCTGGGAAGCACAAGGCTTTCACAGAACAAACTAAGGAATAAGCCCAGGGAGTCAACTGAGGAGTAGCAGGAAGGTAGGAGGAAAAAAGGCAAAACACGAGCCCGAGACCACAGACCCCAGGGAGGTGAGTGCCAGGAAAGAACAGGTGCTGCCAAGAGAGGGGTCAGGTCCAGTGAGGACAGAAGAGTGTCCGCCAGGCAGTGAGGAGGTCACAGGGCCTCTGAGGGGTGGGAGCAGAAACCAGAGAGCCCAGGCAGCTGTATGAGGCCTTGGAGCACAGAAGTGTCAAGGTCAAAGTGGCATTATAGAAAATCATTCCAGAATGGGTGTGCAAGGTGAGAGGGAGGAGAGGCTGAGGTCGGGGAGGCCAGCAAGGTGGCTGCCTGGAGTACAGCAGGGGGGCTTATCGGAGAGGAGGCTGTGGGCAGGTTGCAAGGAAACTTGCTGGGGCTCTGGAGTACCAGGCCAAGGGGGTGCGTTTATGTGGGCGTCAGCGCCAACTCTCTGATCACTTGGCAGGGAGCCTGCATGCGTATGTACATCTGTGTCCGTGCTCCAGGGCTAAATGCTGCCCTAAATCACATGGGCAGTCTCTGCCCTTCCCCCTACCAAGAGGTGACCTTGGTAGTGATCCTAGCCCCCGTAGGGATCCCCCCCCTCCCCATTGTGGAGGAAGCTATGATCCACCTCAGGGAGTGATGCATTTCAAAGTGCTGCGTGGCTTTTCATGAACCTGGTGGGTTTTAACTATGGGCCAATCAACTAGCAGGACCAGCCTCTGTGGAGGGCACCCCCCACCCCCCCCAGGAGCTCCCAGAAGCTGCACCACTGCCCTGCCCTGCTGCTCTGCCCCACTGGGCCTTGAGCTCCCAGCCTTCCCCTTCTGGAAGCGCCCATGTGTGCTGACCTTGGATGCTTCCACCTCAAGGTGGGAGGCCTGGCTGGGTGGCAGCCTGTGGACAAAAATGTGACTTGCCAGCAGGAGCCTTTTCTTCTGTTTCCTCTTCAATTCAGAGTTTGTCTGCAACCCACTGGCAGGGAGATTATTGAATCTGATTTGCTAAAACACAATAGCAGATTGATTTTGTAGCCACCAGCGCCTGTAACAAATTCCAAGTGAAGTTTGGATAGCACGATTGTGGGGTAATGACATTTTAATTATATGTCATAGTTAGTCTGATTAAAATTGGAGGCCTGGGGTGGAGGCCCAACCCTGAGCGCTCCTGGCTCCCCCTTCCTCCTTCAGCTGGTTTTGGTTGTCCCCTCTCAGAGACCGCTCTCCTTACCCAGCCCTCCACCTCAGGGCTCTCGGTATGAGCAGTTGGGGTGCAGTTGAACACAGCTCTGAGTTAGCAGCAAGTTCCGATTTTTCCTTCTTTTCAGCATATTCTGAAGTTGCCCCTGTCTCTGTCCCTCCCTGCTTCCCCTTGCTCCCGCTCTGCACTTCTTCATCGACCTGCCTTCTATGCCCTCTTCTACATTTAATGTTCCCCTCCTTTCTTTCCCTGGGCAATCTTTTCATAATGAGGGATGAAGACTAATTGGTCTCTATGGTCCTTTGGTCTAAATGTGGCTCCTCCTTAGATCCATCCCTCTTTCCCTCTCACCTCCCTTTTTCTCTCCTTCACTTCCTGCCTCAACTTTGTTTTTATGGGCAGACTGCATTGGGCCCAGGCAGCAGCTGTGAGTGCCCAGAGCAGGAATTTCCCCCTCCACAGTAAGGGTGGAGGCCCGGGCTTCCTTTTATGATCCCTGAACCTTCCAAAGGAGATGGATTTAGTGAGGAGCCGACTCGCTCCCCTCCCCCAGAACAGCCAAGTAATTGAAGAAAACATGAATGTTAATGATGCATTTAGCATTTGGAAGTTAGAGGGGTGATTAATATGTTGTAAGTTGTATATTAACACCTTCACAGTGGCATAATGAAGACAAAATATACACTCAGAGATGAGATTGTTTATTCTTGGGTGTAGCGCTCCTGGTTGCCAACCCCACAAGCCTCCGAACACACCGTGCGGCTGCGTGTGTGGTGGGAGGGAGTGGGTGGAGGGACAGTGTTCTGTTCTGGCATCATGGTTGCCGCTGATGGGCTCTCTCTCCTGTCTTGAGCTGGTTCAGGCAGCTGGCGAGGAGGATGGAGGGCAGAGTGGGGCAAGGACTTGGAGTCCTGGAGGGGTCTGATGGTGGGTGGGGACTCTGTCATTTAGCAGTGAGCATGCTCAGGAGACAAGGCGGCTTGTTCTTTGTGCTCCATGGGGCAGGGTGGGTGAAATGAAGGAAGAACAGAGGCGACAGGCAACCTCCGCAGGGTCTTCAGCTTCAGGGACTCTGGGGATTGGCCCAGGGTTTGCCCCTTGGCTCTGGGGAGGTCTCTCCCAGCATGCCACAGGGGATCCTTGCTACAGGTTATGCCTGGCCGGTGTGCCTGGGTCCAAGCAGCGTTCGCTGACTGGAACCTCTGAGCCCTCTCTGCCCCCTGCCCTATCTGTGCTCACTGAGGCTATGTGGACTAGAACCTCAGGGTCACAGAATGTCAGGGCAGGGAGAGCCTTGCAAGTGCACCCAGTCCCAGTCTTGTCATTTTCAATTTGTGACTGAGGCTCCGTGAGTGGAAGAGACATTGGTCTGGATGGACAGCTTGTGGCAGAGGCAGGAGCAGGATGGCTCTCTCCTCTACTGCTCCTAGGGGTCTCAGGTTGGGGTTCTGAGAGCTGAGTACTCCCTTGGCTCAGTTGTCCAAGAGGGTCACTGAGGAACTCAACCAAGAGCTCCAGAATGTGGAACAGCAGATGGGTGGTTCCATCTCTCTAGGCCTTAGTCTCCCTGTTGTCAAATAAGAATAACATTTTCTGTACTATAGTCAGGTCACTTTCATCCTAAACAATACACACACCCCAGAATGATTAGAATATGAGTGTGTGTGTGTGTGTGTGTGTGTGTGTGTGATATACCAAGTATTGTTTCTGGCATAAAACAGGTAGATACTCAAAGATGATGGTACCGAGAGTGTATTTGTAATTATTGTTACTATTCTCATCATCATTTTTACCTTTATTTATTTTAAAAATATTTCTTCTAGTAGATGGACATAATGCCTTTATTTTATTTTTATGTGGTGCTGAGGATCAAACCCAGTTCGCTCATGTGCTCGGCAAGGGCTCTGCCATGAACCACAACCCCAGCCCTGTTCTCATCATTATCTACTTTCTTGGCCATGGCCTGCATGGCCGCCTCCTGCTTGTCTTCGTGATTCAGCTTAGTCCCCACCTGCTCTGGGCATATTTCCTCACTGCCCCCAGCCTTGGTGGGTTCCACACCCCCTGTGCTGTTGGGTGCTCCCCATGGCTATTGACTGTTGAGACTCTGCTCCCCTCCGTCCCCATCTGACTCTTGAGCTCAGTGAGACCACAGACTGTGCCTCCTCTTCTTTGGGGTCCTCGGCGCCAGCACCGGGTGAGTGTCTGTGGACTACGTGCTCTCACTGCAGCCTGTGAAGGCTTCCTGGAGGAAAGCCAGGGGGTGTGAACGTCACCAGCTTCTCCTTTCCAAGATCAATCTGAGTTCTTTTGTGCAGCACAGAAAACACTATGCTTTGGGGTTTACGGCATCCTTTCCTAGTACTAGGTTGTCTGTGACTTGGCTTGCCTCCTTCTAGGAACAATTGTAACTTGAGTCCTTGCTTCTGGAAGCCTTCCACGGTAAGTCCATCTTTGCTCTGTTGCTATCATGGTGCTTGCTTCATTCTCCTTACATGCTCATCACATTTCACCTTATCCTATAGTCACTTGCTTATGTGACCTACTTCTGGTAGGTTCTTTGTGTGTGTAGCCCACATTGATCCCTGTTGGACACCTTGCTTCACTGTGAACTGCAATAGTGTCCACACACAGTACATTTTACTGTGGGTAGAGTTCAAATGGTGTTTTGTTAACTCAATGAATGAACAAATGATTTTGTACTATATTTGTAGTATAGAAGCCTATTTAACTCTTATCTTGTTAAACTAGCTTTCCTGATAAGTTCCATGAAAGCAAGGATTTTACTTAATACTTCTGAATCCTTGTAGTACTGGGCAAGTAATGTTTAATGGGAAATAATTATTGATAATTATTGATTTTTCTCAAATTTCCTATCCTATTAAGACTTTGGAAGCACACACACACACACACACACACACACACATTCTAATCATTCTGGGGTGTGTGTATTGTTTAGGATGAAAGTGACCTGACTATAGTATAGAAAATGTTATTCCTATTTGACAACAGGGAGACTAAGGCCTAGAGAGATGGAACCACCCATCTGCTGTTCCACATTCTGGAACAAAAACAAAAAAAACCCCAAAAACAAAAAACTTATTAGCCTCTTAAGAAGTTCCAACATTGGAAAGAATTGACTGAGCCCGAGTCCCTGTGATGAAGTGTATAGCATGTGGGATTCTATATGGAGAGTGGAAATCCTGAGGTTTCCTGATCATTTCCTGACGGGCACTGATTACTTTAATGAAGGCAAAAGATCTGAGTTAATGGGAATTATTCGACTTGACAATTGAAGCTGTAAATGCAGCCCTCATTAATGACTTGACTCATTTTTGAGCTGCCTTGTGGTGGATGGGAACTGGTTTGGGGCTTTGTCTATGACAGAAAGAGGGGAAGCCTCTGCTCATTCTGGACCAGGCTGAGGCTACATGAGGGCTCTCAGCTTCCATCATGTGTGTGGTCATGGGAAGGGAGAGGGAGGTGGGGACTTGGGGAGGACAGATGTGTCATGGGCACGTGATATGATGTGGACTAGAGTATTTGTGTGAGAATTTTTTTTTCCCAACCAATTACTTTCATGGTGAGTGGGGTCTGTGTGTGAGTGGTGACGGGTTTGGGAGAGGCAGTTGGGGACCAGAAGGGCTGGTCTCTGCAGTGGGATCTTGGACAGTGAAAATAATGAGGATGATAGCAACATGTACCTGTAGTGTGATTAAGAGAGCTGTGTCCTGGGTTGGAGAGACCTAAGTTGGTCGCTGAGCTCACGGAGCCCTCGCTCGCTGATCTGGGGTAAGTTGTTTCCACTGATCCTTTGCCTCTTGTGGGAGTTTCGTGATAACTACCTCTCTGCCTCTTGTACAGGGAGACTAGAACCCTGGTCTTGGGAATTCATATCCTTTGCTTTCTACACACTGCAGCTGAGGTAAAGGGGACTATCTGTTACTTAGCTGATGTCAGTAAGCACTTTGGAGATGCAGAACTCTCCATGAGGGCGCATCCCCTTCCCTGTGTGAATGTGAAACATGAGGCAGACAGAACTGAGAGGATTACCTGGTGTGCAGGCAGCATGCTCAGAATTTCTGAGCCTGCAGGCAGGTGTGGCTGGGTTTTCTGCACATCGCCCTGCTCTTTGTCTCAGGGTGCCTGTAGCAATTAAAACTGTTCTGCTAATCCTTCTGGCAAAACTGCCGGCCCCTCTGCAGCCTAGAACCGGGGGCTCTGTGAACTCAGAGACACTCTGTTCTGTTTTGACTCTGCAGAACACAATCTGTTTTCTCCCAGGAGTTCTGTTTGAGCCTTAGGTTGTCAATCATTCGCCCTCGCCTCTGTTCCCTCCTCTCCAAGAGCAGACTGTGCCCGTGTCCTGGCCAGCTGCCTTCTGTACACCTTCCCTCTTTGTGGTTGATGGGTACAGGCCCTCAGTGCAGGGCCCGGCCCACGCCCCATACTAAGTGTGGCTTCCTCTGAAACAGGCCTGAGGTGAAGCTCTAAGTGCAGGTAGTTACTTGGGAGGACAAGAGAGGTGGTTGTGGTTTCTCAAAGCCCAATCATGTGTCACGGAGGAACAGAGAAGTGAGACAGGGTAAGGAAGGAGATAATAATAATGCAGAGGACCATATAGCCATGCATGGCCAGGGCCGGTCCCACTGGTGGATAACAGGAGAGGATGTAGAGAATCCAAAGGTGGGGCATTCTGTTGGCTTCTGACCAAGTCGCCCCACTTGGGCCTGCCCTATGAATGTGGGCTGCATGGGCTCCAGAGACCAGGAAGTTCCCAGGTGAGCCACAGGTGCCTGAGCTGGATGCCACTGGTCAGTGAGTGAGAAGGAATATGGGCTTCTCCATCCACTCTGAGCCTATCTGTAGGCCAGACCCCTGCCTAGTCTGGTGGGGTAAAGGCAGTTCCTATGGCCATAACCCCACTCACATTGGATGCCAGCTGCCCTCTAGGTTCTAGAAGCATCTCTGAAATTTTTATTTCTGGAAGGTATTGGTAGTGGTCTGATTTGTAAAACCACCAGTATGCATTTCATCTGAATTTTTTAAGTGCCGAGTCCAGTGTTGAGTGCTTCTCCTGAATATCTCATTTCTGTCCTCTTGATATCCCGTGAAATAGGTATTGCTATTTTTATTTTCCATTTGAGGCAACCCAGGCAGAGTGCTTGAGTGACTTGTCCCAGTTTACACAGCTTAGAAGAGGCAGATGGGGGACCCTCAGCAGGTCCCTACCTAATATTGCCCCAGCTCTCCTGTCAGATTGCAGGGTGCCTGTACTTGGTCATGCCAAACGGCATTTCACAAGGCACCGAGCTGCTTGGGTGGGCTACTTCTGTGGGCCTTCTGTGTACAAAGACACCAAACGAGATTCCATCCATCTCTAAACCCGTTAGCTACTCCCCTGGATCATGGATTGATGGGGCCTTGGGCCTCCTTGAATGAAAATTGCCTTTAAGTTAGGCTCAGAGGAACACCCCAGCTCTGGCCTTTTGATGAATTTGTCTCTGTCTGGCAGGACTGCTCTCCTCAGTTCCAGGAAGCCTGGCCATGCCAGCTCCTGCCTGTCACTCCCTTTGTCCAGGGAGCCTTGGAGACCTCGCAGTAGCACACTCTACCTGCTGGGCCTGGTTGGCATGCTCCCTGCCCCTGGGCCTGGTGCAGCAGCTTTGCCATCAGACTTTGTGGTGGCAGTCATGGGTGGGGGATCCCAGGGTCCTCTTCAACTGTGTGCTCAGTCTTCATTGCAGTCTTACGGCTGACAAGCTCCTGGAGGGAGGGTCAGGAGATCTTGATTTAAGTTCTGTGGATTGCGTCTGTCCTCATTCTTCTCTCCTCTGGGCCTTGTTTCCTTATTTGCTAAGAAACGGAACCACTATCCCTTTCTGTCCCCAAATCATAGGAGCTGGAAGACGCAGGGACTGGCTTACCAAGAGGGCAGAGGCTACAGCTGATCCCAGAGGCAGATCCTCTGGGGACTGACTGTTCACCTGCTGACAGTTCAAACACCCAGTGTCATTCTAGTTGTCCCAGATACCTTGGGTCCTGCCAGTCCTAGGAGCTTCAGATGATGCTGCCCTCAGATCTCCATGGTGACAGGGAGCAGGGCACAGGGAGGAACCTGGGGACCCGTGTATGGAGGATGGGGAAGAAGACTGTGGCCTCTGCTAGTCTGAGCCTTTGGAGCCTGGGCCAGCCCCAGGAGGTTAAGGGTCTATGCAGTGGACCAGGTCATGAGGGATTGTGACTCCTCACTGTCTCAGTCAGTAATCCCTTCACGACGGGATCCCCAGGTCCATCTTAGCTGGAGCTCAGTCATGAGGTCAACGGTGCAGAATGGAGTTTCATAAGGGGGTCTCGAGGAAGAGCCATTAGGTCCCTCTTTCAAACTGGCCACAACAGACATGGCCCTCAGAGAGCTCTCATCGGTTGGAAGGTGGCTACTATGGCCCAGGGGACTTGATCCTGATCAGTTCAGTGGGGTGGAGAATCAGAGGTTGGTCCCATAGTGCCTCAAGCTGAGGCCTTTGGGCTCAGTTAGAGGTGCTGGATCCACTTAGCCAGTCTGCCAGCTGCCCTCACCCCCTGGCTTGTTGGCCATATTCTGTTTTCCCTGATAAGGAAGCCCCACAGACATAGCACCTACTGTGTGCCAGGCACTGTACTGGACTCTAGAGTGTTCAAAGGCAAATAAGACAGAGGCCCTTCTCTTGAGGGGTAGAACCTATGAGCAGAGACCTGTTGTATACACAAAAAGTTCTGGACATCTGCAGAAGAGCTGTACAGAAAAGTGTCACAGATGGAAAAATAACTGAAAATTTCCCAGAGGAGGAGGACTGGCCAGGATAAAAGGCAGGAGGTGGGGTTTCTGTCTAGGGAAACTGCCCAGCAAGAATGAGATAGAGAGGGTGGGTGAGTCTAGACCTGCATCAAGCACCTGGGGACAGCGCCTTGTGGCCCTTGACCAGGAGGGAGACAGAGTGTGGCATGGGCAGTGAGTGGAGGGGTAGGGAATGGGCATGCATGAGGCTCCAGATTGTTCCAGGAGCAGTCGGGAAACCAAAGGTCACCGTGTGCAGCCAAGTCGAGACCCTGAGGGAGCAGACAGATTTCAGACATGGGAACAGGATGCTCCCATGTTACCAGATAATCCTCTCTGCGTTGGGCAGTGAACCAGAGTGCCCTTTGCACTGAACAAGCTCATGGTCTACTGTCATTACCCACACGGGAGGGTCCAGTGTCCCCTCTGCACCAAGCGGTTGTTTGGGCTTCTGCCATGAGCTTTTCTCAAGGCTCCTCCAGCCTCTACTGGAATGGTGAGGGAGGGCCAGGTGTGGACAGGTGTGACAAGGGCAGAAAGCTCCCTTGACCCATAGGTTCTCAGCCCTCTGAGTCTCCTGAATGTTGGGAAAATATCACATACGTGGAGTGATGTGGTTTTTTGGGGGAAGAAACTAAAACCTCAATCAGATTCTCAAAATGGTCTCTTGTTCTCCTAGAGGGATAAGGTCTCCAATAAGCTGGGCGAGAGAGGGTTCTGTCCACTTTGCTCTCCCTTTATTCCCGGTGTCTAGTTCAGTTCCTGGCACCTGTTTGTTAGGTGCTTAATAACTAATGTTGGGTGAGTAGTTGATTCAGAGGCCAATGGTTCATGCTCGGGATGAACTTTTAGTGCAGATGTTCACATCTCTATGGAGCATTTCTGGCTTCATTTCTTTAATAAGTATCTGTTAAATTCTAATTCTGTGCCAGGTACATAGTATTATGACTTCTGTGGCTGTCACTGCCACCACTGCTTTCTCCCGCTACCACGAGCCACCACTTCTTGGGCATACACGATGTGCCGGCATTGGGCTGGGCCTTTGCCACGTGATATCATTCAGTCCCTACACCATCCAGCACAGGAGGTGTCCATGCCTCTCTCTCACTGATGAGGCTCAGAGAGCCCTGGGGTCACTTGCCTAGGATCATGCAGCCAGTGAGTAGAAATGCTGTCATTCCAACCCTCATCTGCCTGACTCCGAATCCTGTATCCTCAGCCATACTTTCTCATCACAGCTGGGTGGCTCAATGCTGAGAGAAAGGACTCGTCTCTCCTTGCCCTGCCTCTGCAGGCTGGCTGAGTCCTCCAGGGCTGGGAGAGACCATGGAGCACCATCTTCAAAGTCCAAGGTCAAAGGCCCCCGTCAAGTAGGAGAGGAACACGGTTGCTCTGAGTCCTGGTGAGGTCGGGAAAGCTGCTGGGGGTGGACCTGATGGGCCTGGAGGGCAGTGGTGATTCTGGAACCATCTCCCCAGCTGACCCTTTCATGTGGTCATTTTCTTGTCTGTGCTCAGCTGATTGCTTGCCGTTTTGCAGGCCCTTCTGCTTGAGAGGATCAGGGGATCAGGCACTTGGAGCTGTCAGGGAGAAATATTGGAATCATTTGAACAGGTAATCATAGGCTATTGTGAGCTTGTTTAGTGCAAGGAAAAGATCACAGTGTAGAAACCCCCTCCCAGATAATCAATGGGCACTGTATCTAAGGGATTTCCTGTGGGGCAGACACAAGAAGGCTTCCTCAGAGCTCTGGCAGAGGGGAAAGGGTCTGGGCTATCAGGAGACCAGAGGGAGTGGTGGTCATGACCTCTCAGGGCTAATGAGAGGGTGTAAACTGGACTAGCATGCCCATGCCTTTGCCTTAGACTGGGAGTTCAGAGACTGTATTCTGGTATGATCTCATTCATTGATGACGTAGGTTTGAAATGTTGTCAACTTTCTGTTACTATAACAAAATACCTGAGATGATCAACTTTAAAAGAGGAGAAGTTTATTGTGGCTCACAGCTTTGGAAATTTCAGTCTATGAACCATGGACCCTGTTGCTTTGAGCCTGTGGCAGCATATCACACCTGGAAGCAAAGTTTCTTGGCTGCATGGTTGGGACTCCAAAGAGAGAAAGAGACTAGGGTCCCAATATCCCCTTCAAGGGCATGCTCCCCAGGTCTGGAAGACCTCCCACTAGGCCTCCCCTCTTAAAGGTCCCACCACCTCCCAACAGTGCCACAGGCTGGGGACGGAGTCTAACACAGGAGCCTTTGGGGGGCACTTATCCAACAACTTGGCCAAGTGGTTATTTGAGGCTCATTTTCCTCTCCTCTGAAGTGAAGGGAGCTATTTGTATGGTGTTGGTCCGTTCTGACATTCAGGAATTCTATGATCTCTAGTGACTGTGCAGTTGGAGTAGCAGGACGAAGAGCCCGTGTGATTCTTAACGTGGGTGTGGGGTGTAGCTTGTGCTTGTCTCTATGTATATCTATCATTATTATTATCATTATTATTATTATTATTACCACCATAACAAACATGCAGCACGTTAGGCACTGTGGCAAGGGTATTATCTCATTTAATCCTCACAGCAGCGTGTGAGTGAGGGGCTGTCATTATCCCCATTGTTAGAGACGAGGATGACCTACCCCAGGTTCTGCGTGCTGTTGAGGGCAGAAGTGAGATATTTATTGGGCTGTTTAACTCCAAAGCCTTAACTACTGGGCCAGTGTGCCCATCTTGTTTGACCACAACTCAGCAAGAAAAACGCTTCCAAGCACAACCCTGACAGTGGTCCATGTATATCAGTGGTCCATGTATATCAAACGGAAGCCCTTGGTGCTGTGTGCTCTCCTGGTTCATATTTTCCTTAATTTTGTTTTTTTTTCTGGAGTATCATTACTCGAGTAGTTTCCTGTGACTGCTGTAACAAATGACGATAAGCTGGGTGGCTTCAGATAGCAGAGATTCATTCTCTCACAGTTCTGGATGCCAGAAGTCTGAAATCAAGGTGTCAGCAGGGCCTTGCTGGCTCCAAAGGTTCTAGCAGGAATCGATTCTGTGCCTTGTCTGACTTCTGGTGGCTTTAGGCCATCCTTGGCCATCCCCATCACTCCAGCTTCTGCCTTTGGGGTCACATCGCCCCCTGCTCCATGTCTGTTATAAAGTCGCACATGATTGCCTTTGGGGTCCCCCTACTAGTCCAGAAGTGTTCCTCCTTTCAAGGTCCTTGTCTTAGTCTTGTCATTTGCCATGTAAGGTACAGTGGACAGGTTCTGAGGAGGAGGTTGTGGTCCTTTCTTTAGGGACCACTTGTTAAGCCACTATATTTAGGGATCAATGGACTCCATGTATTCAGTGTATTTCAGCAGCTAAGATGGTCACATCATTGGCCAGCGGGAGCCCCTGGAGCAGCTCTTGTGTTCTTTGGGTCCTGCAGCCTGAGAGCTAGTCTTTGCTGTGACAGAGGCTACAGGGCCTCCGCATGCGTTCCTGGCCCTTGACATGGAACTTCTCCAAGTCACTCTGATTCCTTTCTGGATAGGACTCTATTACTCTTACTTTCCATTCTTATTAAAGATAAATACTGATTATAATTACTGCAGTGATGGCAGGAACCTTCTTCAGGATTGTGACCCACAGTTTGGAAACCGCTGTGTGAGAATGTTCCGCCTTTCTTTACCTTCTTCACAAATTGAGGAACTTCCTTCCTATCAGAAAGTGAAGCACTCCAGAGACGAGGCCAAGTCTCCAGCCACCGGCTCTTCCCTGGCCCCAGGACGGGGTCTGCACACAGGGGACCCACACTTCCCAGCCCCTCCCCACCTCTTTACTCCACTTCCTGGTCTCTGCTTCTCCTCTGGGCTCCTTGCCCACCACCCCCTCCCTCCCCTGTCCCCTCCGTCACTGCCTGGCCTCTGCTTTGCCATTCTAAGAGGCTAATGTGAAAATTGCTCACAGATGGCACAAACAATATGGAAAAGAGCCTCTCTCTTCATTAGAGCAACACAAGATAGTGTTTTTAAATGATTAAATTGTTATCGTAATAATTATGCCGGAATCCAAACGTCTTCTCAAGGCGCTGCCTCAGCCTCTTGTCAAGGGCTTCCGAGGCTCCCTCCAGGAGTTTGCAAGGTGCAGCACCAACAGAGAGCCCATGAGCTGGCCGCATGGTCCATTCTGTGACCTTCAACACAGAGCACACGGGAGGGAACTCTTTGGGCAGTGTCTGCCTGCATTGCTGCTCCTCACCTGTCACCAGATGAGGCCAGGTGCTAGCTGAGTGTGTCTTTGGTGGCCACCCCGTCCCTTTGGTTTCCTCATCTCCATCCAGGTCCTGTTCTGGCAGGTGCTCCTAGAGGGCCTGTCCTACCCACTTCTCTCTGCTGGCCATTCCAGCTCCCAGAATCCTTTGCTTTCTCAGCCCCTTTCTGGAGTGGAGAGAGGGCAAACTGGGTGAGGTCTTCTCGGGACGCTGTTGGAGGACAGACACTTAATCTCATCCCCCGCCACAGCACATTGGCATTTTCTGGAGCACCTTGGGATTGCCTTCAGCTTCATTCTTCCTCCCAGGCCATGAGAAGGCTCCTGGCTGGGCTCCTGCCCTGAAGCTCCTGTCTCCACTGCTTCCCGTCTCTGGTTACCTTAGGGAAGGCAGTGGTGGGGACTGAGGAGACAACTAGGAAAGATGACATACAGCATTAAAAGCCAAGGCCAGCAATCACGAGCCTCATTTTATACACATAAAATATGTAAAAATCAACGTTGGTTTCATATGGTGGTCACCCGATGCCCGGCCAGGGTGTTTGGGGAAGTGGGAAAGAAGGAAAAGAGGAAAGATCATTGGGAAGGGAATAAATAAGCCTCTGGCCAAGGAGGAGACACAGGGAACAGGGCAGGAAGGAGGAGAAGGGCCAGGGAGGCTGCAGGAGAGAAAGGGCCTGGAGGTGCAGAAGCGGAGGTGCGTTATTAACTAGCGCGGGGCTTCCTTTTCGTGGAGGGATGTAAAGAGCCATAGCTCTTATCCTAACATCTGTGATGTGCTCTTCTTTCTTTCTAGATCTTTCTGTCTCCCCTTTTAGTAGGTACGCTCCATCTGCCCGGTAGAGGGAACATTTTGGTCTGGGCTTCAGTGGACAGAAGTCAGAGCTGGCTTGTGTATTCTTATCTTCTTCTCCCCCGTTGCACACAGAGCCTGGGAGGTGGGAGAAGCTGGCGTGTCTGGTGGGTGGTGGGTGGCTGGTGGTGAATCAGCGCTTCCAGGTGGAAGCGGGTCTGTTGGAGGATTCAGTTATTGGGGGATGGAGCTGGTGGCAGATGGGTGTGGGGAGTTTCCTTGATGGCCACCCTCTGCCGTGCCCCAGGCTCCGTGAACCAAGGCTGCTCCGTCCCTCTTCCGTTTCGATTCTTTCTTTGATTAAGGGCCCTGACACAATATTTGAAGAAATATAAAAGGACAAGTTCATTCGCTGGGATGGAATTACATTAAGCAGGATGAAATTAAAGGCTTTTCATGGAAAGAGATCTCCAGGATAATTTGATGGAAGACTTTAATTATTTCAAAGTGCCCCCCCCAAAAGATGCTTTTAAAAAGAATTCATTTGGGGGAATCACATAAAAATATTATATATGTGTATCTTTTTGAGTTTTTATAGCTATGGATTCAGATGGCTGCCAGCAGCTCAGGAAAGCAGGGATTTGGTTCCCGGCCCCCTCTCCTATGTGCTGGTGACAGGTAAAGCAAGGCTGTGCTAGACTTAGGGACACAGGCTCAGGAAGGGGAAATGGGTTTATATTACTTAGATTAGACACCAGGAGGAACTGAAAAACTTGTTGCCTGCTTTAATTGACTTAGTACAATACTTTCTTAGAGGAAAGTGAATCTTTCTCCTACTTTTAGAAGAGGGAATGGTATGTCTATGTGAGTGGAACGTAGACTGCTCAAGAACTTGTTCTGTCCCAAAGTCACATAGCAGAGTGGCTCTTAGACTCATTATCCTTTGTTCTTACCATCTTTCCACTGCCATATTGACCTTGCTTTTAGGGCTCTCATTTCTCAGGCTTCTCCTGATCCAGGCTTTTACAGGGAACCCTAGGCCCCTAGAGCCCCTCAGAGTTCTCTCCATCCATCCCTCGGCCTGAACACCCCAACTGGGTTAAATCTCCAGGATTCCAAAGCTGCCAGTCATTGCCCTGGACCCACATAATCTGGAAACCCTCTTGCTGGGCTTTCAACCCCTTCAGGTCTCATCAGGACAGGAATGATGGAGTCACATAGCCAGGACTTTGTAGAAGAAATACACTAAAAAGGTTGCCTGGTGGTCTGCCCTGAAGAAACGGGGCTTGATGTGATTGAGAGGGAGCCAGCCTTAGTGGGGGTAAGCACTGATGGCTGCATACAGCTGGCTTCTTTACGTGCCTCCATGGAGGACCAATGGGCTCTTTCACTGCTTGAGGCCCTGGGCCCTCCAGGCCATGGCACCTGAGAGACCGTGGGCAGGTGGCTGGCAGGCCTGGCCCTGCCATGCGGATCCTGTCTTGGAACCTCTGGGTTGTGCAACTGGAGCAGCGCAGTTCAGTGTCCATCCATGTCAGCTGTCACTGTGTTCCCTGTTGAGTCCCCAGAGCTTTGCACAGAGTAGGTGTTTCATTAGTATTGGCTGATGAATCAACATTAAGAAGCTCCAATTTATGCCCTCTTTCCCCACTTCTATTTAACATAGTTCTTGAAACACTGGCCAGAGCAATTAGACAGATGAAAGAAATTAAAGGGAAACAGATAGGAAAAGAAGAACTCAAATTATCACTATTTGCTGATGAAATGATTCTATACCTAGAAGACTTGAGAAATTCCACCAGAAAACTTCTAGAACTAGTAAATGAATTCTGCAAAGTAGCAGGATTCAAAATCAACACCCATAAATCAAAGGCATTTCTGTATATCAGTGACAAATCCTCTGAAAGGGAAATGAGGAAAACTACCCCATTCACAATATCCTCAAAAAACAAAACAAAACAAAGGGCTGGAATTGTGGCTCAGAAGTAGAGCGCTCGCCTAGCATGGGTGGGACGGGTTCGGTCCTCAGCACCACATAAAAATAAAGGCATTGTGTTGTGTCCATCTACACCTAAAAAATAAATAAATAAATATTAAAACAAAAACAAAAACTTGGGAATCAATCTAAAAAAAGAGGTGAAAGACCTGTACAATGAAAACTACAGAACGTTAAAGAAAGAAATTAAAGAAGACCTTTGAAGATGGAAAGATCTACTTTGTTCTTAGATAGGCAGAATTAATTTTGTCAAAATGACTATACTACCAAAAGCATTATACAGATTTAATGCGATTTCAATCAAAATCCCAATGACAATCCTCGTAGAAATAGAAAAAGCAGTCATGAAAGTCATCTGGAAAAATAAGAGACCCAGAATAGCTAAAGCAATCCTTAGCAGGAAGAGTGAAGCAGGTGGCTTTGCTATACCAGACCTTAAACTATACTACAGAGCAATAGTAACAAAAACAGCATGGTATTGGCACCAAAACAGGTGGGTGGACCAATGGTACAGAATAGAGGACACAGAGACTAACCCACAAAATTACAATGATCTTATATTAGACAAAGGTGCCAAAACCGTACATTGGAGGAAAGATAGCCTCTTCAACAAATGATGCTGGGAAAACTGGGAATCCAAAACAAAATGAAATTAAATCCTTATCTCTCACCTTTCACCATGCACAAACCTCAACTCAAAGTGGATCAAGGACCTAATAATTAAACGAGAGACCCTTCGTCTAATAGAAGAAAACATAGGCCAAAATCTCCATCATATTGGATTAGGCCCCTACTTCCTTAATAGACTTTTATAGCATAATAATTAAATTCAAGAAGTAATAAATGGGATGGATTCAAGTTAATAATATTCTTCTCAGCCAAAGAAACAATCAGTGAGGTAAATATAGAGCTTACAGGTTGGGAGCAAATTTTTATCACTTTCACATCAGATAGAGCACTAATCTCTAAGGTATATAAAGAACTCAGAAAACTAAACACCAAAAAAACACAAATAACCAATCAATAAATGACCTGAACAGACACTTCTCAGAAGAGGATATATATAATCAATCAACAGATAGATGAAAAATGTTCGATATCTCTAGCAATTAGAAAAATGCAAATCATCTCACTCCAGTCAGAATGGCAGCTATTAAGAAATACAAACAACAGTAAGTGTTGGCAAGGGTGTGGGGGAAAAGGCACACTCATACACTGCTGGTCAGACTGAAAAATGGTGCAGCCAATATGGAAAGCAGTAAGGAGATTCCTTGGAAAACTGGGAATGGAACCACCTTTTGACCCAGCTATCTCTCTCCTCCGTCTATACCCAAAGGACTTAAAATCAGCATACTACAGGGACACAGCCACATCAATGTTTATTGCAGCACATTTCACAGTAGCTAAACTGTGGAGCCAACCTAGATGTCCCTAAGTGGATGAATGGATAAAGAAAATGTGGTATATATACACAATGAAATATTACTCAGCAATAAAAGAGAATAAAATCATGGCATTTTGCAGGTAAATGAATGGAGTTGGAGAATATAATGCTAAGTGAAGTTAGCCAATTCCAAAAAACCAAATGCTGAATGTTTTCTCTGATATAAGGAGGCTGATTCATTGTGGGGTTGGGAAAGGGAGCATGAGAAGATTAGACGAACTCTAGATAGGGCAAAGGGGAGGGAGGGGAAGGGAGGGGGCAAGGGGGTAAAAAAGATGGTGGAATGAGACGGAAATCATTACCCTAAGTACATGTATGAAGACATGAATTGGTGTGAATATACTTTGTATACAACCAGAGATATGAAAAATTGTGCTCTATATGTATAATATGAATTATAATACATACTGCTGTCATATATAACAAATTAGAATAAAAAATTTTAAAAAAAGAAGCCCCAATTTGTTGGGCGTGGTGGCACATGCCTGTAAGCCCAGAAGTTCAGGAGGCTGAGACAGGAGGATATTGAGTTCAAAGCCAGCTACAGCAATTGAACAAGGCCTGAAGCAACTTAGCGAGACCCTGCCTCAAAATAAAACATAAAAGGGGCTGGAGGGCTGGGGTTATGGCTCAGCAGTAGAGTGCTCTCCTAGATCGTGCGAGGCTTTGGGTTCGATCCTCAACACCACGTAAATAAATAAATAAATGTAAAAGACGGGGGGGGGGGGGGCTGGGGATGTGGCTCAGTGGCTAAGTGCCTCTGGGTTCAATCCCCAGTACCAAAAAAAAAAAAAAAAAAAAGAAAAAACAAAAGAAGCCTCAATTTATCTAGCTCTTCTTCATTCACAGGGAATGAACCCTCGCCATTATTCACGAAACTGATTTTAGATGGAAATCCTCATCTTGGATTTCCCAAAAGGACAAGCCACTCCGCATGGCGCATAGAGAACTCCAGGCTGGAGCTCCTGCCTGGGGTCTGGCCCCAGCTCTGCTGTGCAGGA
Organism: Marmota monax; assembly: GCF_021218885.2. NCBI lineage: Eukaryota > Metazoa > Chordata > Mammalia > Rodentia > Sciuridae > Marmota > Marmota monax. The sequence continues at coordinate 3,216,742 of NW_026695234.1, read as the reverse complement.
CTCTGCCAGTTTGGCGCTTCATCTTGGAGTCCCTGTGCCCCTCTCTGTGGGCTGGGTGAGCTCTCCCCCTCTCCCCTCAGTCCTGTGCAGACAGGAGACACAGCTGCTGCCCTGCAGGTCCTGAAGACAGTCACCTCTGGGAGCAAGGCCTCCTGTCCAGAGGGTCAGGTGCTGCACAGCTGCTCCCTGGGACACAGGGCACGATGGCTTGGGTGGCCCTCGGGGAGCTGTGCACCAGGACCTTGTTCAGTCGGACCTGGCCCAGACAGACAGAGGGACCTTCAGAGCCACCCCTATCTGGGTGCGCATTCCTCTTTCCCAGCATGAACTTGTTCTTTGGGTCATAGTGAGGAGTCAGGGTGGAGGTATGTTCCACACACAACCCCTGGGCTCATGTCAGGGTGCCACCAACAATGTGCTACATGCCCAATCCCAGGAGCCTCAGTTTCTTTTTCTGTAAATTGGGCCTCTGAATGCTCACACGGAGACATAAGAGCACTTGGAAGAGTGTGCAGAGCTCTGTCGACACATAGCTTCTGGGGAGAGGAGGTGGCTTGTGGGGCGAGGGAGGTTCTGAAGGACTGCTGGAGGCCCCGGCATGGTCCTCACAGGATGTTATGCAGATGCCCCAGATGTAGTGAGGAACTCAGGGTGGCCAGCTGCTGGGTAGAGGCAGATTGAGTGGGCTGTCTCCTTGTCACCTGGCCCTTCATCTGACCAGGTCAGATTCAGGTGCTGTCTTCTCTCCTTCTTGGAGGAGCCATTGATTTTGCCCCAGAAATAGATCTTTAGCCCATGGCACCGGGAGACCCCTACCACCCCAGCACTTCTCACCATCTTGTCACCACCCTTTCCCTTGGCTGAAATAAGAAATGTGGCTCTCAGCCTGCTTATTTGTGTTCCTTGGGCCCCTTGGAGACTATAGGTTTCCTGAAGCTAGGAGCTTAGGGGTCCATGGGTCCTCCTGACAGCGTGTGCCTCATGCAGAAACAGGCTTTTAAAGGACAGTGCTCCGGGTGACAATGACACAGGTTGTCAGCTGCATCCCAGAGGTCCTGTCCATTTCACTGATGGGTGGAAGACGAGAGGTGAGGTCAGCTCCAGAGGAGCCCAAGAAAGGCAGTTCCCTGGGACCCAGGAGGGTCCAGAGACTTTGGCATAGCATGGGCTGTTGGGTGGGAGGGGCTTGTCCACCGGGGCGAGAAGCTCCATGCTCGGTTCTCTTTTTCTTATGCCATGAAAAATAGATGTGAAGTAAAGAGGGTTTCAGGGAAAGAGCCATCCTTCTTCCCTCCCTTCCTTTCTTAAATATTTATTGAGTGAGCAGCGTATGCCTTATTCTTTGCTAGACACTGAGAGCAGGAAACACGTCTGGTGCCCTCTCAGGAACGCACAGTCTAGTCAGGAGGATGAAATGACCATCGTGCAAGGCAGGAGATGCAGACCTGCAGGCCCAAACAGAGTGGCGAGCTTGGTGATGCCAGGTGTACCCAAGAAGGGCATCCTGGGGGAGGTGGCCGGGTGCTGGACCTCTGAGGACCTGGAGAGGTGGGAAGAGTCAGGGAAGCACACAGGGAGGACACGGTGGTGCCGGACAGTGGCTGAGGACCTCAGTTGAAATCGCATCTGCATCTCCACACGTGGACAAGTCACCCGTCTGAAAAATGAGGACCATAATAGGACCTACCTTGAAAAGTTATTTGGGGATTAAATGAAATAAAATAGGAACCACCCAGGGCCAAGCCCCCTCCATGGTGACCACATTAACAGGATGGTTCTGCTGTCCTGCCCGCTGAGGGAGCTGTCTGCCCTCTGCCTCCCAGTTACTGCTCCTCTGTCCCCCTCAGACTCTCAGCCTCCGCTCCTTCCCTCTGATGAGAGGGCACCTGGGCTTCCCCTCAGGCAGGTGTGAATCAAACCCGGCTTCCTCCTGCTCTGTCCTCCCAGGCAGAAAGTTTCCTGCCAGGCCCGCTGTGGTTTATACCAGCAGCTCCGCGGCCACCTTCTCCTCCTGGTGTCTCCTCATGCCGGGTGGCTGGGGAGCTGGCCTTTCTCTAGGAGAGGGGGACGCAGTGCTCTCAGAGGCCGTGTGACCCACCCCCTCGTGAGCCTGACATTTTGTCTGCACCGGGGCAGAGGCCCCTGGGCTAATTGGGCCTGTCCCAGCTGTTTCAGCGCTAATCCAGTGTCATCGTGCCAGCTGTCAGAATGGTGAGTCTCAGTGCACAGTGCCCAGCCCAGGAATGAAAGGAGCCCGGCATTAGTGCTGGGGACAGGTCACTGTGGGCACAGAGGAGGGAGTGCTCCTCCCAGCCAGGGACTGGAAGCCCCAGTGGGCTCCTTCTGCAAGTGTAACTGTGTGGTTCCCTTTCTCCTTGCCTGGCGGTGGCTTGCAGGGTCCCTGCTCTGTGTTGTGCAGACCCTCAGAAGCCTCTTGCCTGCCGCATCTGGAGTGAGCAGAAGGCTCAGAGGCCCTGTGCTGGAGCCAAGCCCCTTGGGAGTGGCCAAGCCCTGCCTCCAGTGATCTGCTCTTTAGCTCAGACAAAAGACTGCCTGACCACCTTGTGGTGTGTTTCTGAAACAAATCGAACGTTCTTGAAGAACAGTGGCTCGGCCTCCCTGGGGGATTGTGAGTGCTCCTGGCGGCCTGCTGGGAAGGGGAGGCAGGCTTTGCACCCACACCACTTCTGTGGATGGTTTGGAGCCAGTATCATCTCCAGCTTTTCCTGGTCTGCTAGGAAAGAGTGAAACTCCAGGAGCAGCAGACTGGATTCCTCTTCCAAGGTCACGGGCCTGGGCTCTGGGGGGCTGGGCCCCTGTCTCAGGAGCTATCAGGTAAGGGAAAATTGTGACCATCCATAAATTCATATTGTTTTGAGCATAAATGAGCAGTTGACTTAAAATTTATTTGCCTACTTTAAACTTTACTTTTGCTCCTTATCTGCAATACAATTGGCTGCTAATGCGAGGTGGTGTCCTATGTTGGAAAGTATGCCAACTGGGTTCCAGAGTCCTGGACTTGGGCCCTTGGGTGAGGCCACTTTTTTTTTTTTTTTTTTTTTTACCAGGCCTGTGTCTCCATCTGAAAAGTGAAAGAAAGTGTGTCTACTCCATCTCTGGGTTCTTGGTTAAGAACTCCATCTGAGGTGGAGGAGAGCACGTGGGCTATGGCTTTGATGATTCTGAGTCTGGGTTCCATCTCTGGTATTTATATGCTAGTTGGTGTCTCCTTGCTTCAGTTTTTATATGCAGAATGGAATAATATAGCACCTGCCTCTTGGGGCTATTGTGACAATTAATAGAGATGCATATAAAGTTCTTAGCACAGTGTCCAGCTCAGACACCCTCAGTAGGTGCCAGCTGTCCTGGTATTTTTGTTGGGATTTATCATTGTCATTATTTCATTGTCCCTTCCAGTTCTGACAGTGCTGGGTAAGGGGCTGGCTGGGGGTTCCTGACCACTTCTTAATGTTAATCTGTGTGGGAATCTCTTGAGGGTCTTGTCAGAGGGCAGATTCTGCCTCAGTGAGGCCTTATTCTGTTTCTGGAAAGCTCCTGAGGATGTGGATGCTGCTGTCTGTGGGTCACACCTTGACACCCCAGGCATGGATGGCCTACATAGGTGGTGTGTCCTCCAGGGCCTCCAAGTCCAGTGGGAGACTCCTAGCATCCAAGGAGAGATGTGACATGCCTGGTAAGTCCTGCAGCCCTGCAGGAGGATGAGCACAAATGTCTCACCAGATAAGAGTGGGGAGCAGGGCAGAGATCCTAGGGGACCATGTCAGGACAGTCTTCCTGGCTGAGGTCATGAGAGAGATTTTGATTCTCGCATAATTTGGGGCCGTTATGATTGCCTCCTGAGTATTGGGCTTTCCTCCTTGGTTATACTGGAGACTTTCAGAGGACAAGGTCTTGTCTCCTGTTTCTCTTTACTGCAGGGCTCCCAGGATAGTGCTGGACTTGTAGAAGGCACACAGGATCCATCCACCCAGGAGCCTGAGCCTTGGGGCTTAGTGGGGCGTGGGGAGGAGAACGTGGACTTTGGAATCAGGTGGCCCCAAGTTTGAAGCTCAGCACAGTAGTGTGCTATCATGCAGCAGTCTTGGGCAAGCTCCCTGCCTCTCTACGCTGCCTCAACTTGAAAAATTAGGATGCTGACACCCACTGCTGTGGATGAAGTTTGGTGACCCCTCAAAATTCACATGTTGAAACCCTAGCTCCCAAAGTGTTGATATTTGGAGGTGGGGCTTCAGGGTGGTTAGGTCTTGAGTGTGGAGCCCTCATGAATGAGATCAGTTTCCTTATAAAAGACATCACCCCAGAGCTGGGCTTGGTGGTGCATGTCTATGATCCCAGTGATTTGGAAGGCTGAGGCAGGAGGACTGCAAGTTAGAGGTCAGCCTGGGAAACTTAGTAAGACTTCTGTCTCAAAATATCAAGCTGGATATGATGGCTCACTCCTGTAATTCTAGCCATTTGGGAGGCAGAGACAGGAGGATCGCAAGTTAGAGGCCAGTCTCAGCAAATTAGCAAGGCTCTAAGCAACTTAGTGAGACCCTGTCTTAAGATGAAAAATACAGAAGATTAGTGCTTTAGTGGTTAAGCACCCCTGGATTCCAACCCCAGTACCAGGCACAAAAGATGAATGCATTGAAACAAAACAAAACAAAAAAAGGCCTGGGGTGTAGCTCAGTGATAGAGTACTTGCCACACAGGTGCTGGGTTCCATTCCCAGCAGTGTGTGTGTGTGTGTGTGTGAAAGAGAGAGAGAGGGAGAGAGAGAGAGAGAGAGAGAGAGAGAGAGAGAGAGAGAGAGAGAGAGAGAGAGAGAGAGAGAGAAATGTGAACACATGTTCAGAGAACTTGCTTTCTTTCCACCATGTGAAGTACAAGAAAAAGTCAGCAGTCTGCAACTGGAAGAGGAGGACCCTCACCTGAACCTGACCTTGCTGGACCCTTAATCTTGGTCTTCCAGCCTCCAGAACTATGAGAAATAATTTCTGTTATTTATAAGCCACGCAGCCTGTGGCACTTTGTTGTAGTTGTCCCAACTAAGACACCCACTTCTGAGATTCATAAGAACTAATTGAGCTGCACTGAGCTGGGACCTGGCTCACAGCAGGAGCTCCATGCCTGGTGGTGCCCTTTCTCCTCCTCCGCATCTCCATTCTTCCCCCATATCCTTAGCTAAATCGGGTCATGTTGGAACCCTGGAGCCACTTAGAGCCCCATGCTCCGCTCCAAGGGCCTTGCTGTGTTGTCCAGTCCTGCTTCTGCATTAGCTTAGGCTGTGAAAAATGTCACTTAGGCTGTCACTGGTTTCTTTTTTCCCCAGTAACCCACCCCCACCCTTCATTCCTGCCCCTGTTTCTCTTGTTGAAAACTTTGCTCATTCAGGAATAGCACTCAGGTCACACCAGCCACACTTCCTGGGGCTGTGGTGGAAGAGCACCCACTGAACTGCGGGGCCATGCTTCTGAGAGTCCCCAGCACCCTGCCACACCCCCTACAGGCCTCTGTGTGTTCACAGTACTTGAACCTTCTCCAAGGCACCCGGACACATCCCTTCTGTGTGCTGTCATTGGGGAGCTGGGATGCACTGGGTTGGGGCACTGATGATAATGCTTTGTTAAGAGCTTATGGCTCACCCACTTAGAGCGCCTCACTATTCCCTTTGGCTCTTGCAAACAAGCTGTGAGGTGGCCCTCTTGTCATCATCCTCATTGACAGGTGCGGAGACTTAGAAGTCCCATGGTTCTCCCAAGGACACAATAAGATGGTGGCACCTTGGTCATCTGGCTTTAAGTTCAGCTCCCCTTGTCTTGAGTCCATGGGGAAGACTGGAGTCAACCGGGGTGTAGTATGTTCAATGACAATGATTTCAGATTCCTTTTTGGCCTGGCGCTACATTTCAGATGAAGTGCCACCAGCAAGGTAATTATCATTATCAGCATATTTAAAGTACTTAAATATTTGAAGTCCTGTCAAGCTTTTATGACTCTCTAAATCAGAGACACAGTTAGACCTGGGCAGGCCTCATAGGAATTCTAGCCCTTAGGAATCCCAGCCCTCTCCCTGGGGAGCAGAGAAAACCTGGCCTGAGGCGCACTCCCTGGAGGCATCTGGTCTCTGCGCATGCGTGAGTGTGTGCACACATCGATCTACAGAGCCTTTGGCTTAGAAGTTTTCAGCAGAGGACTGTCTGATATGAGGCTGCTGCATCTGACACCGATGGTGTTCAATTAGGGAACTGAGAAGCTTTCAACTTTCATCATTTATTGATAAAGATAAATTCTAAGCATTAAAACTGTTCTGTTTTGTCCATTTTAAGAGGGAAATGAAAGAGACATGTTCCCTAGGTGAGAGGGGATGAGCTGTCAGCATCAGAGGGCCCCCCGAGCAGGGGGGTGCTGGGAGAGGACCCATCAGTCTGTCTCCTTTCCCTGCTGATGCTGTGGTGGTTTGCCAGGGAGAATCCTTCCTCGGTAGAAGAAAAGGTGGAGACTTTTTGAGAGAATGACCCTCCTTGCTGAATAGACCATCAGGGCCTATAAAAGACTACTACCAACCTCTTTGCTTATGCTATGAGCTATGAGCATAGGGGCCGACTGGGGGCATCAGGGAGGGACAGTCCAGTAGTTAGCTGTGCCGATATTGGAGGTGGCTGTGTGAGGTGGCTTTCCATCGCTGTGATGGTGCCCGGGGAAAATTAACTTCCAAGAGGAAAGGTTTGGGTCCATGGTTCCTTGGCCTATAGCCCCTGGGGCTGTGGTGAGGCAGCACACCATGGTGGGAGGTGGTGGCAGAGCAGAGCTGCGTGCCTCACGGCAGCCAGGAAGTAAGCAAGAAGGAGAGGAAGAAGCCCTGGGTCCCAATAGCCCTTTCCAGGTCCTGCCCGCACTGACCTAACTTCCTCCCACTGCGCCTACCTACTGGGTTCTACCACCTCCCAAGAGCACCACTGGCAGGTGACCAAGCCATTAGCAGATGGGCCCCCATCATAGTGGACAAACCATGTGTGGACAAATGTGGATTCAAATCCTGGTGCTTCCACTTACAAGTTGTGTAGCGCTGGACTCGGGCGGCGCCTTTCTGGACCTGTCTCTATAATGGGGCTCTTTAGACCCACGTTTCTGCATGTGTATGTGGCTCGAGAACAATAATGTCTGTAAAATGTTTGGCATGTGCCTGACCTGTTGTAAGCCACCTAATAAATGTCGAGAGGGGACTCTGTGCCCTGTGTTTCATGGCACTTTCTCTGTCACTCTAGTGCTGTTGGACTATTAGTTGTCAAACATGATAGCTAGAATGCACTGAGACCCTACTGTATGCCAGGGCTATGCCTGAGTTCTGCAGCTGGAATCCAAACCAGGTCCCCTAGCTCCAGAGGTGACGCTTTGCAGGCTGCAAATGCTGAAGCCTCGGAGAGCTCCTCCTTGTAACACAAAGGCCCCCCAGGAGTCCTGTCTGCAGGGCCTGGCACAGGCTTTTCTGGAGACAGCCTCCCAGACCCCAAAGTCCCTGAACCCTGCCAGCTTGCCTTTCCTAGAGATGCTTCAGAGAGACCCTTTGTTCCTCAAGGGACCCTTTGTGGGTGAGCCTGTCAGAAGGGAGACCTGGGACTGTCTGGAAAACCTAGTGACCTGGAGACAGTGGCTTTGGGAACTGAAGAGAGTCTGGAGCAGAGTCAGGAGACTGCAAGAGGCTCTTTGCAAGAGCAGGAGGGACATTCCACTCCTACCAGCGCTTCTCTCTCCCTCTCACCTGCCAGTCCTCTTGCCCAGCACGTGGAGCCACCAAGCCCAGCATGTGAGCCACCTGCCTGTGTGTGCAGGTGACTAGCCTGAGTGACCCTTCATCTGCTGCCTGTGGAAGTGAGATGCCAAAGTGCCCCCAAGTTCAGCTGAGCTCTGCCTTGACAGCTGGGGCCCAAAGCCCAGGAGAGGATAGACCTGTGAGGCCAGGACCTCCGTCCGCTGGGGGCTTGGTTTCCTGCCATTCATCCTTTCTTGGGGCAGAGAAGATGGGAGGGCAGGAGGGGCAGCCAGCGTGACCTGGGACTTCCCGAGGAAGCCTCACTTTACAGCCCCCGCAGCGTGGCTGGTTCCTCTTCTCCTTGCCGTGGATTCTTCTCCCCAATAATGAATGTGACTGTGGAGTCACAAACCGAGGCCCTCCCCACCTGCTCAGAAGCGTAGGCATATTTGGGCAATTCTTGGAAACACCATAGAGCTCCAGGTTGCACTAGATCAGCTATGCAGATTGAGAGGCGGAGGCCACCGTCCCTTTTATTCCTTGGCAGCCTGAGAGTGCGGCTTCCCTCACAAGACCAGCACCGACTCGAGGTCCCTGCACACAGCTCCCCTCTCCAGTGGAGCGTTTTGACACTTCTGTTGTCACTTGGGGTTGACCCCAAGGCTTGGCTGCTCCATTCTGAGGCAGAACTGTGCATGGAGCTTACAGGTGAGATGCTGTTGCTTATTCTCTGGGAAGAGGGGACACTCGGCAGTGTCACACAGGACTTCCATGACATCAAGTGAATTGAGGGGTATTAGGAAAGTTTCCCCCCCACTCTCGTCCCATCTCTCCTCGCTCCTATTCCTGATGCATGGTAGTTATTACTTTTAGTTAAAGTAACTCAGCTTTATGGAAAAGGAAGTCCCTGTGGAGGGGTAATTTGGTTGAACCACTATCAGTCATGGACAGTTTAGTATGAATTAATGAATGTGATGCTTTCCTGTTGACTGTAGAGTGAGGAGGGTGATGAGCAGTTGGAAGGGGCATGAGGTCACTGGGTGATTATGGAGCCAGTGAAGGAGGGGAACTGAGGGTTCACAAGTGTGACCTCTGCTTTGCCAGGTTATCTCTTAAAATTCTTTCAATGTAAACTTTTCTACAAAGTAGTTCAAACACCAAAACATACAAATCCTAAATGTATAGCTTTGAATTTTTACAAAATGTATCTAGCATCCAGGTTGAGAAACAGTACCCAGTTGCCCCTCCCAGACTTCCAACCAGTCACTGTGACTCCCCCAAGGTGCCCACTGACCTGACTTCTTCTTTTAGTACTGAAGATTGAACCCAGGGGCACTTAACCACTGAGCCACATCCCCAGATATTTTTTGTATTTTATTTAGAGACAGGGTCTGACTGAGATGCTTAGGGTCTCACTGAGTTGCTGAGGCCGATTTTGAACTTGCAATCCTCCTGTCTCAGCCTCACGAGCTGCTGGGATTACAGGCGTGCTCCACCATGCTCGGCCACCGTCCTGACTCCTAATGCCATAGATAAGCGTTGCCCATTTTTGGGCTCTCGGGGCACCCATAGGGCAGTATAGATACTCCTGTTTGTCCCCACATTCCATGAGGCCAACAGAGTTGGACAGTGATATTTCCAGCTCCTAAGCCAGTATCTGGCAATGGTAGATGTTTAAAAGTGTGGTTGCGTCACACCTTTGCCTACAGTTCATCTAAATACCCAAGAAAAACAACTTGTCGGGAGCCTTGGGCATCTATTAAGATTCTTTCCTTAAGAGAGACTTGCTGTCCGGGCTCTGGGCTCTACCTGGGTCCTGGTGTCCTGAGATTGGGGCTAAAGTCTGAAAATTCAATCTGGCCTTCAGGAGTAGGCTTTTCTGGGAGTTCCACAGGGTGCCCTCCTCCCTGCTGCCCCAGCACAAGCTGATGCAAAACCAGCTCTGACCCTGTGTGTCTTTGAGGACCCCCATGCTGTGGCCCTCCCTGGCCCCAGGCATGTGGTGGCCAGCTGGGAGGGAAGAATCATGAAGAAGAGAAGAGAAAGAGAAGATGCAGGATGACAGGAAGAAAGAGAAATAGAGAGGAGGTGAGAGGGAGAGGGAATTCATGAGTCAATCTTTTTCCTCTGGTTTCTAGAAGCACAACATGGGGGAGGGCCAGACAGGCAGGGAGCTGGTGCTCCCAGGGGGAAGCGAGTGTCCTCCTGTTTGGGCTGTATTGTTTTTAGTAGCAAGTGACAGAGTGGAGGCAGGAACATGAGCCTGTGGAAATGCAATGTCAGGGTGCCCTGGTGGGACAGGGTTGTTGTTGTTTTTTTCCCCCTGGTGCTTGGCAAATCCCTTTCACAGGCAGAGCGAGTAGCTCCGCTGCCTCTCTGGCTGCGCGGTGTTGATTGAGCAGGTTATTCTTTATTCATACACCTTTTGCTGAACTGCATAACAAATGTGCTGTGAATTCCAGTGCTTTAGAGAGACTGATAGAGAAAGCAGGACTACCTCCAGTACTAAAGTGGAGGTTGGTCAAACTCCACAAACATCAAAGCCATTTGCGTTGCTATGGTTCAGAAGTAAACATTACTTCTTGAAGAAGATCTGTACCCAGAATAATTATTTCTTGGAGTGATCTGAGGGAAAAGCTGGTTTATGTCTTCATTTCCCTTAGACCAATATTTTGCCCTAGTGGGGTGTGTCAGAGTGCTCAAAGCCCACGCTGCAGAGTGCCCCTTCTTTCTCCGGGGCCACTTTCTCTGCACAAATGCACACCTCCCAGCCCCCTCATCTTGTTCCTAGAGATGGTGACAGCATCCCTATCTTTGCATTTGTTAATTGACCAGTTCTATAGTGCTTAATATGGGCCACGTATTCTTCCAAGCTCTTTAACGAATACCTACTTATTTAACCCTCACAACTCTATGAAGAGGTTATCAGTATTTTCAAATGGGTAAATGAGTCACAGGGAGGTTAAGTCACCTGTGTGAGATGGCACAGCTAGTGGATGATGGAGCTAGAATTTGTCCCAGAGTCCAGTATTCTTTGTCATCACACCCTGTAATCTCTCTATGTCTTCTCTAAGTGGTAGGTGAGCAGGAGACAGCCTTTTGTAGGGACTCAAAACAATTTCCTGTGCCTTTCTTAATATTTCTATCCAAGGTGGCCCTTAACTTTGGAAGAGCAGGGGATCAGCTCCTGTGAGACTGGTCACTGTCTACAAAGCACACACCTGCTCATAGGCTCAGCTGCACCAGCAACACTATGGACAGAGATGGGAAGGTGAACTTGGAGTGTGGGCCAGGAGCTACCTGAGCTCTGGACTGCAGAATCGCGAGGCCCTGCTTGCTACACACACACACACAGCACGGGTGATTCTGGTGTCTCTGGGTTGATTGTCCCTTTCTCTTGCTTTTTCCTTTCTCTGTTCTGGGGAGGTCATTTCCCCCTCCCCAGTCTCTGCACAGGATGTGGCCACACCATCCGAGCAGTTGCTAAGTCTGGAAGGCTGCCATCCATTCTTGCTTCCTATTTCTCTGGGATCCACATCCATCTCCAGCACTCGTCCTCCACCACCTGTCTTACTTATATTGCCCCACTCTCTCTCCAGGACTTCTTCAGGACCCACCTAATGAACCTTCCAGACTCCAGACTAACTCCTCTAAAACTATTCTCAAATTGCAGTCAGAGCCATCTTTCTGTAAGAAATTCTGATATGCCACCCCTGAGCTTAAGCCCTTCCTGGCTATGCGGCACCCTTGGAATTCAGTTCAGACTTCTTAGCTTGGCCGTTAAGGACCCCTTGGATGATGCTGTGGGTCTGTTCCCTGGGGCAGCACCCTTCACAGCTTTCAGGATCACTAAAGCTGGCTGTTTCCTCTTCCTTTAGGCCACACTTGGGCTGTTCCCTCCACCCACCCCTCCCTGTCCCTCTGGCTGATTGCGACGCATTGTTCAGGTCTCTACTTAAATGGCCTTTCTTCTGAGGAGTCTTCTTTGACCCTCCAAGCCTGGCTTGAGTACCCCAGCCCAGTGTTCCCATGGCAACCAGTGATGACACCGTTCACTTAGGATTTGGACTTGATAGTGACAGGTATGTTTTTCCTAACATACATACTCTGTCTTGTGCACAGCTGTGTCCCCAATACCTAGGACAGGCTGGTTTGTGGGAGATACTTTGAAAAAGTCTTAATGAGTGAGTGCTGTCATAAAAAGGACATTGATGGAACATTCTGGAGGCTGGGCATTTAGAACAGGCTCTGGTACAAACTCTTGACCTTGATTAAGTCATGGAGCCTCATTTTCCTACCCCTGAAGCCCACGCCTGTGCTGGATGGTCTCCAAGCTCCTTTGTAGTCCTCAGACCCTGGGATCCGTCTTCTGAAGCAAGGTTTGTGCTCCTTGTCTCCCTTGACTTCCAGGCTGTGAGGATCCACCCTCTCCCTCTCCAGGGGCTCCTGCATGCTGGTAAGCGGTGCCTGGTGGCTTGGTGGGTGGTTCTGGTGTCTCTGGGCTGATTGTCCCTCTGAGCTGCGCTCTGGCCTTGGCTTCTCCTTGTATCCAGACAAGAACTTCTTGATATTCTCTGGTGTCTTCCTCTTCACCTCACCTTGTTTGCTGTCAAAAATTTGCAAATAGGAAGATTCTAATGCTGCCTCGCTCTCTGAATTGTCACCATGATCAATAGGAAGGTGTTAAATCTACATGCTCCTGAGGCTACCCTTCTGCTCGCAGAAATAGGAGACTCCTAGTGGCCACAGCCCCTGCCCAGAATGCACACAGCCTTCAGTCAGACTGGGACTGGGACTTCATCCGGGTTACTGTCTACACAAGTGGCTCCCAGATCCAGCCAGCACATTCATGGAGCATCTGTTGTGTGCCAGGAATTGTCCTAGGTGCTTTGGACGCATAAAGAACAAAGGAGATAAAAATCTTGCTTTTGAGGAACTCACCTCTTAGACGCATATTCAGGGGAAGGCTGTATAAATTAGAGATTCTATACACAAGTGAATTGTGTGATGATAGGCTAGGAGGTGAGGTGTCCTATGGGAATAAAGGGAGATGGGGAAGAAGGATAAAGGTCCCTGGCAGGGATTTCATTTGTGGCGTGGACCAGGGTGAGGGAGTGTGCCACCTCTTCAGGGGAAGGGTGCAAAGCCCAGGGAACAGTGTGAGCACAGGCCCAGGGCAGAGTGTGAGCACAGCCCAGGGCAGAGTGTGAGCACAGCCCAGGGTGAGAACTCGCAGGCCATGTGTGCTTGAGGAATAGTGAGGCTGTGCACAGCGTGTGGCAGCCATAGGCCAGGGCGTGTGGGAGCTGGAGGTTATAGCACAGCCCAGAACCTTCAGTTGAGTGTCCTGTGATTTGTTCACCTAGTGCCACTTACCAAACCCAGGCTGGTCCTGTTTGAGGTGAGCTGATCCCACAGTGGTGGAGGAGGACTTTGGGGATATCCCTGGTGGCTGTCAGAGGGCTTTTCATCTGGGGCTCCTCCCTTCTCTCCTGGGTTCTCACTGGTTATCTCTGAATACTTGGGTGGTGGAAGAAATGGTCTTTGGTGTTTTGCAGGCTGATGGGCTCTAGCTGGTATGTCACACAGGGGTGCACACTGGGGATCTTCTTCAGTTGTGTGTTCAGGTTTTAAACAGCTGTTTGGACCTTAGTTGGATCATTTTGGGGTACTTGTTGATGTGGGGTGACATTCAGAGGGCGAGGAAGGTCCTTAGAACCTCCTTTAGGGGAAGTTGTTTGGAGAGTAGTCTTTGGCTGTTTCTCTTTGTCTGTTAATAACTACTTTGATTTCTGAAATGGACAACTTAGTTTCAATACCACCTAAGTCCTCTGGGCCACATACTTGCTGATGGGACAGCTTTCAGTTGGAGCCCTATGACAGAAAAGGAATTGTCATCCATTGTGTCACCGTGTGGCCTGTGTGTGTGTGATTTGGATAAAAGATGGCCGCTCAGCAGATCTTTACACCTGGAGCTGTTTTGTTGAAGATCAGGTGAAGGAGAGGAAGTCCCTCATGTACGGGCTTTCATACTCCAACAAAGAGGGCACAAGGTTGATGGTGTAGGGAGGAAAGAAAGGCATTATTCCCCTCCCAGATAGTAAAACTCAGGGGGAAAGACAAAGGAAATTGGAATTCTAAATGCTTTAAATCTGTTCCTGTAGGTGTAGGAACTGTAGTACCACCAGGTCCTTTGGACTTTATATCTCTAGGGAATTTTTCACAGACATATTTTTGAGGGATAAGGACTGAAGCCAGGGGTGGTCTACTGCTGAGCTACATCTCTGGCCCTTTTCTTATTTTCAGTTTTGAGACAGGGCCTCTCTAAGTCATTCAGGGTGACCCTGAACTTGCATTCAGATATTGTTAGACTTGTTTTTCAATTTCTTTTCTCTTTTGGGGGGGCCTGGGGATGGAGCCCAGGGGCACTTTACACTGAGTTACATCTCCGGTTCTTTTATTTTTCTATTCTGAGACAGGGTCCCGCTAAGTTGCTGAGGCTGGCCTGGAACTTGCAATGCCCCTGCCTCCGCCTCCTGAGTCACTGGGGTTTCTGGTGTGTGCCCACGTCCTGCTTATCAGGACTTCTGCTTGCAAGCCTTTGGTTTTTTTCCTTCTGCTACTGCTCCATTATCTAAATTTGCCTTTTGCTTCTTAATTTTTCTCCTGGAGAAGGGGAGCCTGTGCTAAAATGGGGAACAGCAATTCAAGAAAGGAGGAAGTATTTAGGGGAGAAACCAACATTTGGTACTCCAGCTGGATTTATGTTTGGTAATCATGGTGACTCAACTTGCAGATACTTGGGAAAAATGGGGAAATTTAACTCAGAATAACTTGCTTTATGTTTCCCTCCATGGGGGAACATTTGATATTCTTAAATTGGTTCTGTTGTGTGCTAAACGTGAGGTCTGAGGCAATAGAGCAAAAAAGGATTATATCTTCCTGCCTCAGCTTCCCGAGTAGCTGGCCTATGGGTTCATGCTAACAGGCTAAGAACTGTGTCTTAGAGGTATAAATTTTCCATCTCGTTTCAACTAAGAGTCAGACCTTTGGAAATGCAACTTTAGGAATTAGGATTGCTTAGGAGATGATTAAATCAATATTCAAATGGAAAACCTTTTAAAAATTGGCTAATGGGCTGTCTCTCCCTCTGGTGATGGCCCACACTCTCCCTTGAATACATATTCCTTGCTTTACCCTAAAAGCTGTTACTTGAGATGGCCACATCCTCCCTTGAATGTATCTCTTACTATACCCCAAGGGATGTCTCTCCCATGAGGGAGCCTGCATTCTCTCTTAAATACATATCTGCTTTCCTAAACAAATCTGTGTCTCTGAAAAAAAAAAGGCAAAGATAAATCTAAATGGAAGCTATAGAATCTTTGCTTTCTGTCTGTATTGTGTGGTATGTCCATGTATATGCTTATGTTTGTGTGTTGTCTACAGGGTAACTAATAGACTTGAAGAAAATGAGTGCTCTTACATTAAAAACATAACCATCTCCCCCCGCAAAAAAAAAAAAAAATCCCTTTCAAATAGAGATGAAAATGTACTTTGCTGGATTAAACATGTGGATCAGAATCAATATAGCTGTTTGTTTCTAGGCTACAGGAATGTGCATTAATTAAATTTGTAATATATTTAGTGAGAACTTACCTATGTACCAGCCACAGTATTAGGCACTTTGTAGTATTTCTCATTTGAAACTCCAACAGCCCTATGAGGTAAATATTATTACCTCTATTTTACCTCTATTACTACCTCTATTTTACACATGAGGCAAATGAGGCTCAGAGAAGTTACTGTCTTTGTTGCAGCCAGTAAGTGAGGGAGCTGAGATTAGAACCCACCTGTATCAGCAGCTTTCTGTTACTATAACAAAATACCTGAGATGAACAGCTTATAAGGAGGAAAGGTTTATTTTGACTCACAGTTTCAGAGGTTTCAATTCAATGGCTTTGGGGTCTGTATTGAGGCACATTACATTATGGCAGTTGGAGCATGTGGCAGAGGAGGCCTGTTTACCTCAGAGCAGCCAGGAAGCAAAGAGACAGGCAGGAGGGGCCAGGGTCCCAACATCCCCTTCAAGGAATGCCCCCCATGATCTAAACTTTTTTTTCACTATGTGCAACCTATTAAAGGTTCCACCTTCCAATAGCACCACAGGCTGGGGGCCAAGCCTTTAACATGAGGGCCTTTGTGGAATACTCCAGATCCATACTGCAGCACCAGCTTTCCAGAAGGAATGCACTCACCTGCTTCTCCAGACATTGCCTTGCCGTGGCCTGAGCTCTCAGGAGGAGGAAGGCTATTCTTGCAGCCAGGGCTGAAGGAAATCAGAATCAATACAGCTGTTTGTTTCAGGGCTGTGAAGTCACCTCTCAGGTCACTAGCAAACCTTCCACTAGAAGGGGAGAAAGAAGGGGTTCCCTTTTCTTGCCTGCAGTAGACAATGAAGTAGTCAAAGATAAGGTTGCTCTCTGAGTGTATGTGAATTTATCCTTTTCTTCTTTGTCTTAGAGCATGTTAAGAACCTGTGGAGCTGTGAGAATCCTGGTCTCCCCTTTAGGTGCCTAAAATCTGAGGACACATGTATGGTGTATGTACATGCACTTTGTGTGTGTGTGTGTGTGTGTGTGTATGTGTACACGTGCATACATGCATGTATGGGTGTGTATTGCATGGAACGCATGTGCATGTGTGACATGCAGTGTGTTGTAAGTTATGTGTGTGTGTAAGGGTCTCAAGACAAGTGTAAGGGTCTCTTTTTCTGCAAAGCCTCCTGATCGTGCCTGGGCAGCCCTGAGAGCTCTCTGCCTGGTGCCAGCACTGCCTTGTGCCTAGACTGTGTTACTGCAGCTTCTGGCCTGTACTGGGCGACTGATGCCTGTCTCCCCTGCAGACGGGGAGCCCCTGGAAAGAATGTGTCACATTAGCGTTCTTTCCATAAACACATGTTGAGTGTGCAGATGTGCAAACGGATGTACAGAGGAGTGGACTTACGCCACCACTGCCTCCCCAGCCTTGGCAAGACCACCATCTGTTCCTGATCACTCACGTGAGTGGGGGTCTCATTGTCATGGAGGCTGCCTGCTTATGGCATGGAGCCCCTGGTCTGAACTCAGAGAGATGCTGGACATCCTTGGTGCCCAAGCTTACTAGGGGCCACCAGGCTGTGTGCAGCTGGACTGGACAGCCAGCTGTGCTGGTCATCTGGAAGCGCCTTCTTTCTAGTTCTAGAGAATTCCCTTGCCTACTGGCTTCTCCTTGGGTCGCATGGAAAATGAAAGTGTTGAGAAGTTGTTCTTCCCGTGGTTAATGTGTTCCATGCCCGCTGTGTCCCCCTGTGCTCAAGTTCCGGGCAATTACCCTCCTGCAGGGTTTTGTTGCTGAGCACAGCAGGTGGGCCTTGTTTGTAATTCACTTGCACCATTAACGCTGGGTTAGCACCAGAAGGGCGCCTGATCCATTCAGTGCCCCCAGCCCCAGATGCCATTCGATATTGGGACGTTAAGATGGCTTTGGGGGTCCAACTGCTTCTCCCATTTGAAGCAATGAGAAGCTTAATCCATTGGTTGTCACAGAGCAGTGGCAGTCATCTACACTGATGGAAAATCTGTACCCAAACACCAGTTCCCTCCTCCCCAAATTGTGGAGTTTTGGCTCTGGACAATAATAGCACTAATCACAATACCAGCTGTCAAGCATGGAGCACTGGCTGTTTGCAGGCGTGCAAAGATCACAGCTGATCTTTGAAAGCAACCTAAAGGATAGTTAACATTCCCTCCATTTTATGGGTGGGGAAACAGGTTTGGAGAGGTTGATCACGTGCCTAGACCTAGTGAATAGCAGGGAGCTCTGTTTAAAGTGTGGAGTTGCTGTTGGTGACCGCCACATTGCCTCTAGTGGACATGAATTGCGTAAAGCTTAGTGGGTGGAGGGGACAGGACAGATCTCCAGCTTGCCATTCTAGTTACTTTTTTTTCCTAGCATTGCTATTATGGTAAGTCCCAGAGTAGGGGGAAGATGAATAGGATTTAAACATCCTCTTCTAGATTCACTTGTATTAATTAATCAATCATACGTTTACTGAGCTCTAACTAGGTGGAAAACATTGTCCTGGGTGTTTTATAGAAAACAAAGATAAATCATTCATCTGTTCAACAAATCTAAGAGATAGGGAACCAGACATGTATTGTAGAACCTAGCCCGGGGAGCCAGGTGCTGGGGGGTGTTGGGGAAGAATGCTAGGACTAACCAACTACAGAGATCTCATTTAGAAAAACCCTTCTCTAAGTCTAAGTCTTCTCTTTGTGTGTTTCCAAAGCATTTTTCATGTGTAACCTCTTCTTTGACCTTGAACAACACTGAAGTATATAGGGCAAGCAGTATGTCTTCGATTTCATGGGAAGCTCGGATGCCAAGGGATTTTGATCAGACAGTGAACAAGTTCAGAGCCGGGTTTGAGGGCGGCCTTCTGACTCCAAGTTCAGACCCTTGTTTACAAAATCACTCCACTGTCAAGTTCCACATTTGGGACTGGACCTGCTTCAGACTCGCCAGTGTGCTTGATGTCCCATGTCCTGCTGAGGCTGGCTCTGGCGCTGCCTGGGGCTCTGCCTCCCTTGGAGACTCACAGAGTACAAGCTTCTCCCCCCCCCCCCCCCCCGAGGCGAGGCTGCTCAGAAACTTTTCCAGTTTGTGGGAAAATCCCAATGCCCTGATGTGCGGGTGATATCTGGTCAGGTCCCATCAGAGCTGGGTCGCCATGTTCCCGTGCCCTTCGCATGTGGCTAAGTGCCATTACTCTCTAGGCCCTTTGGTATGCCTGATCATGTCGATTTCTTTAAAGTGCAGCTCGGGTCCTGCCCTCCCTTACCCAGAAACCCTCAGTACTCTTTATTGCCTGGAGGATAAAATTCAGCCTCTTTAACCTTGGCATTTGAGGCCTTCTAGAATCCCAGCCCTTTCAGAATCCTACACTTTCCTGTTTCTAGGCTGCTCAGACTCAATGGGACCTGGCAGCTTGGTTTGGTCACCGCCTTTGCTTTTCCCAGCACATACCTGGGAGGTCTCTTCCCATGCAGCATGTGCCTTTCGCCGAGTCTGTGGCCTGCATCTTCCAAGATTCTTGCTCCAACTGTAGGGGCCTAGGGTGCCTTCCCTCTTCGGTCTTCCAGCCTGTTCCCTCATTTGGTGGCAAAGGCTGCTCTGCCGTGTGCATGCTGCTTTGTCGCTGTGATGCATCCTGAGCTCTGGTGCGCTCTTACTCTTTGCTGGAGGACATCATACTTTGCCAGGAGCTCCTTGGAGAAGGCAGCATATTTGAGAGTCCCCATGGCTGCTAGCACCCAGCATGGATGCTGGTGCAGTGCTCCCCAGTTGCTGGGGCTGGGATGTGCCCAGCTCCTGCCCATGTGGCAGCCCCCGTTGGAGAACATACAGCACTCTTTTTTTTTTTTTTTGGTACTAGGGGTTGAACCCAGGGGTGCTTTACTGCTGAGCTATATCCCTACCCCTTTTATTTTATTTATTTTGAGACGGGGTCTTGTAAATTACCAAGGGTCTTGCTCAATTGCTGAGGCTGGACTTGAACTTGTGATTCTCCTGCCTCAGCCTCCTGAGTTGCAGTATTTACAGGCATGTACCCTTGCTTCTGGCTGACTTACAGCATTCTTGATCTTTCTCCCTATGTCTTATGGCTGGAGCCAGGCTTTTGGAAACATGTATACCTTGTTCACATGTATGCCTTCCCCTTCCCTATGGTGGGCAGGTATGTGGGGGTGTTAAGTGAGAAGAAGCCCCTTGCTTTGCTAAGGAAACCTAGGATTTTCCCAGGGCATCCTGTGGCTGGAGAAGGTGAGGGGAAAGAGCCTTCAATCCCTGGCCTCTCATCCCACAGACTGATTGGCTTAAGCCCCTGGCAGAGAGAGGGTGATAAGGCCCTGACATGTTCTCTTCTGTACCCTGTGACAAATGCCGAAGCCTAGGACAGTTCCTGGAGAGAGTGCCCTCTGCCTTCTGACCCTTCGGAGAATGCTGAGTATGATGGTTTCCCAGGCCTCTCCTGCCTGAGGGAGGGCCCTCTTCTTGCACAGATCCTAGGACCCATCTAAGTACCATAGCAGGGGTCTCTAAGGCAAGTACTAGGACTGCAGGTTTTCTTAGGAGGGTGATAACTGGGGCAGGGGTAAGAGAATAGAGTGGGTTTTAGGGTGGACTTCCAGAGTCAGCTCTGAGCAGCACTTGGCTTTGTTGGAGAGCCAGAGCACCTGGGCTGGGGAAGAGTCAGAGAGTCTTGGAGAGACCAGGGCAGGCCCAGCATCACCGAGCACCTGGGTCTGAGCACAGGGGTGATTAGCCTCACTCTACAGTGGAAGGACCCTGACTCAGGGGTTAAGGAGAATGGCCCTGTCTTTGAATCATCCATACAGAGAATCAGATGCTTTATTGTGTGTGTGGTTTTTTAAAAAAATCATTAACCAAGTTTTTTAATTGAAAAAGCAATCCAACCTCTTTGTTAAAAATGCAAACAACGGAGAACACTTTAGAATGAAAAGTGAGTCTCCTTCCTATTCCTCACTGTGGTCCCCCAACCCCCTGTCCAGGAGCAGCTGTCCAGCAGCCAGTTTCTACTCTGAGCCCCTCATTGAGGGGGAATGGCAAATGGCAATCGGTGCAAATTGAATTGGACAGAAGGGACCATGGGAGAGACCCCGCGTGGTGCTTTCACGCAATTCCCAGTGATTGTTCTGAACTTGGGTGACTCTAGACTAGGTCTGTCATTCTGAATTGCAAGGGGACATCACTTACTTTGCTATGGACTGTTATTTTAAAGTTTACACATGTCCTATCATCTTATTCCTGACTTTTGGGAGCGCTTGGAGCCTGGGCCTGGGTTTCCTCCAGGAATGCCTGGGTCTGGGGTAGCTGCTTCCTGACCTGCTCTGCCTGGGATTTAAGGGAAAATGATAAAGTCTTACTTTCTGACAATGTTATCACAGGTGTCAGAAAGGCTGATGTGCATGAGAAGTGACCATTGGCAGGATGTATGTGGTGAGATGTCCACTTGGATGTGACAGAGCCAGGTCAGGGAGTTCCGTGTCTGTGCCCCAGCAGCTCTCAGCCTCAGGGCTTCATTGTCACTGATACTGGTTAGAGTGCTTTCCTGTGGTCTTGACCTGAGCACCATCATCTGAGTCTAGAATAATTCCTCTCCGGTTTCCGGTGGTGAAATTCTGACCCTGTCACCCTGTTGCACAACTGCCACCCCCCCCCCCCGCCCCCCGTCTCTTCTCCAGGCTGAGTGGCCTGCACCTTTCAGACGTCCTCATGGAAGACTGCAGTGCACCCAGCCTCACGCAAAGCAGACCAGCCCTTGCAGGACAGCCCTCCTCCTTCCAAACATCAGAGAGGCTCCTAGCAGAGGAGAAGGCCGTGTTTGGGAGGTGATTTAAATACCATCCTAAAAGCTGTTCCGTCCACCTCTCTTCCCCCTGCCCACTCCATTCCTCTGTGGACACTCCTTTGCAAGGTCTTTCGGCTCTAAATGTGTTTCACACAGCTCCAGAACTGGACTGTTTTGTTTCAAAGCCTCAGCTCACGTGGTCTCTGCCAGCTCGTCTCTCCTGGGGCCCAGCCTGGTGGCCTCAGATAAATGCCAGGGCCATTTTTCACCATTCCCAGCCAGTCCTGCCCTTCCCCTCCGACCCTGTGGTCCTCGTTCCACCTCCCCTGGCTTGCTGTGGCTGGAGATCAGCCCTCCATCTTCTTACCACTAACCACTGCCTCCTTTTCAGTGGGAAGGAGATGGGGATACTGTGGCTGCTGCGCCTTTTCTGTGAAGGGTGCTGGGCCCAGCCTGAGGTTCAAGGGGAAAAATCAGCTTGGGCTGCAGCAAAGAGAGGGGAGCAGGCTTTTGTCTTCAGAGAGGACATTCCCAACCAGGGGGGCTAGACTTCACCACAGCAGATACAGAGAAAGCAGCCCTCAGCTTTCTGCTCTGTGTGGACATCCTGCCATTTCTGAAAGCCACCATGCCTTGTTATCAGAGGCCTCTGGTCTCACATGCTGATTTCTCTGCCTTGATTTCCACCCTGCCCCACCCCACTGCCCCCACTGAAGCTAACTCCTGTCAAATTGGTCATCCTCAGGGAAGATGTCCCTCCCTGACACCTTACACTTTCCCTTTGCCATCTGTAAAGATGGTATCTACTTATCTGAAGATCTGATTCATAGCCGGGTGCCATGGGGCATGCCTGTAATCTCAGGAGGCTGAGGCAGGAGGATGGCAAGTTCAAAGCCAACCTCAGCAATAATTAGGCACTAAGCAACTCAGTGAGACCCTGTCTCTAAATAAAATATGAAATAGGTTATGGGAAGTGGCTCAGTGGTTGAGTGCCCCTGAGTTCAATCCCCAGTACCAAATAAATAAATAAATAAATAAAATAAACACTCTAATTCATGTATCTAAACAGCCCAGACTGGAAGGTCCATGAAGCCAGGGATTGCGTTTCAGGGCCTGGAAAACTGCTTGTCATGCAGGGGACACTTGGCAGATGCAGTCATTGAATGAGGGAAACACAAATTGTATAGCGACACCGAGTGCGTCAGTATGCTTTGGGCAGACCAGGGTATGGAAACAACACACAGCGTTTTGCTTTAAGAAGAGTACTTTACTCATTTGCAAAGCAATTCTGCATCCATTATCTCATTTGAGCCCCTTAGCAACCCTGTAAGGTAGATGGCATGAGAGTAATTTCCCCACTCTACAGCAGAGGAGATTGAAGCCCTGAGAGGTTAAGTGGTGGGTCCAAGGTCATGCCAGTTTCCTCCTGCAATCTGCTGGCTTTCCTTCTGTGACAGCCTGAAGCTCAGTGGGGGAGGAGGGTGACTGCTTCCCGGGTGATGTTGACCTGCAGCAGCACTTTGAGTACGTGAGGGCTGTGGATTCACACTACTTACAAGCAGGCGTGGGAGACCATCTTGTTGGGAGAAGATGTGGACATGGGCCAGGGAACTTATGTACAAGACCTGGAGGGAAGTGTTGAGTGGGGATGGAGAGGTGAAAGGAAGGAAGTTCACATTTATCAATAGCATCATACTTAAGGTCCAGGCCACAATTTTTCCAGGGGTCATTATCTGCAGTCTTACAATTGAGGAAATGAAGCTCAGAGAGGTTAAGCAATCAGCTTAAGGACACACAATGGCAGCTGGGATTGAAACCCTGGCCTCTGGTGAGGGATATTTATTTAGAGGTGCATCAGGGGCTTCTTTCTGAAATCTCTAAGGGAGTGATTAGAGGGTGAAAAGGTTGGGTAGTCATTCCTCTTGCCCAATGGAGCCTGAAAATCCAGAGGGGTTGTTCCTAGTCCTGTGTCTGGGTGCTACCACATCCCTATACTTGGAGTGCTCTTGGGACACCCTCTCTAGGGTCAGTCCCATGCTGGGCAGGCAGCTTGGCTGCTGCTCTTCAGTTCATCCTAAGAAGTCAGACCAGGTCCTGCTCCTGGGGCAGGTGCCGACCTCCTGTGGCACCAGGGCAAGCTGTCTCACCATAACTCATCACAGACTCCTGGGGGGCAACTCCTGTGGGAAACCCTAAATCTCCTGAGGGCACTGGGCTGAAGGTTTTGCCAGAGAGCCCCCGCATTCTCATTGGTCTGTTGCCGCCCCTAATTCAGCAAGATGTGCAGATGGCCGGGGTCCACTTGCACTGTGCTGGGCTTGTCCTCCAACATCATTATGGTCATCCCAAGCGCATTCTGGCATCTCCTCAGGGCCAACTCTGTGCTCTGTTCTGGGACACAAAGAGAAGGTGGGTGTTGAAGGCGGTGGAAGAGAGCAGGGTCCTGGAGCTGAGGATGTCCCAGTTCCTCCATTTGCCAGTGTAGTGACCTTGGCAAGTCACTCAACCTCTCTGCCCTTGGCTTCTACATCTGCAGATGTAGAGGCCTATCTGCCTCCCAGGGTTCTTCTGAGGAGCAAATGAGTCCAAAATGGTCCTTTGCTCATAGCAAATATCTAATCAATATTATAAAATTCAGTTCTGAGAACTGTGGAATTTCAGAGCTTAAAAGAATCTTGGAGAACATCTAGTCTAATACCCTCACTTTATAGCATCAGAAACTGAGGCTCAAAGAGTTGACTGACAGAGTGAGGGGGCACGCTGGCCCCCAACTCCCAGGATAGTCCAGCTTCCTCCCATCTCCTACTTATTACCATGGAAACTATATACCTACCAAGTGCACCCAAATGTATTAGGCCACAAAGCTCACCTCTAGGAGGCCACAGGGCTTAGGGCTGCCTCTGTCCCCTTCCCTGGCCTCCTCTTCACTCTCCAGGCAGGTGCTGGCTGCTTCCTAGAGTTTCTCCCAGCCAGGGGGAGTCAGAGAACAGCGGAGAAGCCCACATCCATTTGTCTTGAGGAGCCTGGAGCGTCAGGAGGGGTAATCAAGATCTTGTTGCCCATAACTGAGAGAAAACCTGTAATTAATCTGGCTTCCCCTCTGATTTCCTCTATCCTCCCCGCCACCAAACACTGTCTGGTGACTGTCAGCTTCCTCTCCATCCCACCCCAGAAAAACACGATTAATGATGTAGCAGCCTATGAGGTGAGAGAGAGAGAGGGAGAGAGCGAGCGAGCAGTGGAGGGACTGCAGGCGAGTCAGGAGGGGAGAGGTCATTCAGCACAGCCGGGCTGCGGGGGTCCAGACAGAGTGTGCACCTCAGAATGCAGTGAGCTGTCAGCAGGCTGTACCTGTCACGCTATCAGCTGGCCACTGCGCGTGACTCAGCAGGCGTTTATTGAGCTTCTACTCCATGTCGGCCCCATAGCAAGTACATCAGGTAGATGCATGCCTGAAAGAGATGCTCCTGCCCTGAAGTACAGGAGTAAGTGCAAAGTTAAGTAAGCACTCATTCATTCACCGAGTCCACCGCGGTCCTTTGTAGCAGCCATGCTCCAGGCACTGTCCAAGGTGCTTGGAGGTGCTGCCAAGAATAAGAGAAAGCTCCTGCCTGCTTGGGGCTTGCATTCCAAATAGAACATATCTCTTTGATCTGAAAGAGATATTTGAAGGATGTCTCTCCTAGCTTCGGGAATCAGAGCAATCTTGCCATTGTGAAAAAATGACTAATTAGGTTCCCCTTCTGGAAAAAATGGGGAATGTCTGGAAACATCCAGGCAGGTACAAGGGAGAACAGAGGGGAGAGTGCAGAAGCCCCAACTCCCAGTCCAGCTCTCTACAGCACATCTGTCAGGCTGTCACAGGTCCGTGTGATAAATGGTGCCCTGGAGCCACGGTCAGTGGAGGGTCAAAGGAGGAGAGCTTGCACGGGTGGAGAAACGGTATCTGGATTATATTCCTCATGGGCAAGGATGCTAACTGTAACTCACTGATGAATACATGGCGGCTGGCAGAGTCGTCCATACACATTCTCTGATTGGATTCTTTCATTATTTCGACAGATATTTTGTGAGTGCCTACTATGTGCCAGCCTGTGCCAGGCACTGGGGACACAGGTGGAAAAGTCCGAATTGTTCCTTGCTTTCCTGGTGCTCATCATCCCAGAGGTAGGCATTCTTCTTCCCATGTTTCCAGTGGATAAGGAAACAGGCTCCAAAGGGTGCAGTGCCCAAGATCATTCCTTACAAGATTGAGAGCCAGATCCAGCCTGACTTCAGTCCAACCCTGACTCTGTATCCATTGTGGTTGGCATGGCTGCCCCAAGGTGTTCAGAACAATGCCCTCAATTGTATGGGAAGGGTAAGTTTTTCAACTCTTTGTTCTCTGAGGTTGACTGTATCCCCAGAGCCTGCAACAGAGCCTGGCATATATTACAGCCTCAATAAATATCACCGAGCAGATAAGTGAACTGTCAAAGAGGAAAGAACTGTAAAAAATCTGGTTAGGCTGTATAAAAGTAATACTGAATACAGTCACTTACATCAAATGCTTTCTAGGTATGCTTGATCAGCAGGCTGCATAATAATTATTATGCAGATGGCTAAATAGGTGTCAGATTAGCCCGTGTAAATTTTATTTGATGACAGAACTACACTCAATTTGAGCAAGTTTGGCTTATGTCATTCATGGCCCTGAAGACTGGAGACCACATTTCAGAACAGTGATGGCTGAGGTCTGGGGCTGCCTTGGATTATAGCTATGTGACCCTGAGCAGGATGATGAGAAATAATCTCCTCCTAAACTTTACAAGAATAAAACAAACCACCATGTTGAACGTGTGGAGGGCTCAGTGGTTTGGAAATTTTTTCCATGTTCTTTATTGTATTTAATCCACCACACAAACTGTTACAGATGAGGCAGTTGTGCGCAAGAACAGTGAATTGTGACGCTCAAGGTCACACAGAGGCAGGGCTGGGCAGGGCTCTGACTCCACCTCTTTCTTTTTCTGTCTTCACTTTTTCCACATGAGGCAGCAAGGTGAAGCTTCTAGATCCTTCACAAAGAAATTTGATGTCTTAATTTTAGTTTAATGTTAAAATGAGTCTAGTCTAAAACCTAACAGCTTGGCTTTTATTAACTAAAAATATTTTAATAATTTAGGGCTAAAAAAAAAACATTGATCTTGGAGAAACAGGACCAAGACCCCCTTTTCCATCTGGGAAATCACATAGCATTTTCCTTGCCAGGACCGAGGGAGGCCTGTGTATGCAGGCCGAGCACTCCAGATCCTGGATCCTGGACCTTGAAACCTCACCAGAGGGACAAGGACTCAGTTCCACCTCTGTTGAGCTCACATTGTAGTGAGGAGACAGATAATCACTGAATAATCAACTTTATCCATAATAAGCACCAACGCCCAGCTTCCCTTGAGACTGTGTTTGCTTTAACCTATCTCTGCACTAACACCCGTGAATTAGGGGACAAAGATTCTGGGCCTGACTTGCCAACAGTGCAGTTGCTTTATCCCATTCCTCTCCCCTTTATCTCCCTCTGTCTTCTTCTAGCAGGGGATTGCTTAAGGCCTTCCATTCATTGAGCAAGTAGGTACTGTGTGGACTTTGTGCCCAAGTAGTCTCTGGGGACCCAACAGGAAGCTGGAAACAGCTCTTGCCCTTCAGGAGCTACAGTGATCCCAGGCAGAGACACACAAAGGCGGCGGCCATAGAAGGAAAAGTGCTGCTGTCACAGCCACCATGGTGGCAGTGATGGTGCAGGGAGAGGGGACAGTGATTCTGGCAAGTGGCAGGAGCAAGGAGGGGAGCATGCTGCAGGGAGAGGGGACACTGTGCACAGGAAACTGCAAGTCGGAGAGGCGGGATGCTATTAAAAAAAAAAAAACATTTTTTTCAGAAGTACAGCACAAAAAGAAAAGGCCCGTATCCCAGAAGCCCTCATGCTAGTGCCCACCCTAACCGCTAACTGGACTTCTGACCGCGCAGCATAGCTTTGCCCATTTTGCACTTTGCGTAGATAGAATCGTGTGCCTGGTTTCTTTTGCTCAATATTATATTGATGAGAGCCATCCTTGCCGAGGCCTTGGCTGTTGTGTTTCGTTGACATTTCTGCATCCCGTTCCATTGTGTGAATATGCAGTATGTTTCCCCTTTCTGCTACTGGACTTTTGCGTATCGTCCAGTTTGAGGAAATCCAAAGAGTGCAGCTTTGAGTGTTCCAGGCCAAGTCTTTGGTGAGCATATCTGTGCATTTTTGTGGGAGATGTAGCAAGGAGAGCAGTTGTTGGGTCTTTAGGGTTTATGAAAGGTGCTTGTAGACTGGTTTCCCAAAGCAGCCAAATGCATTTACAGTCCCATTGACACTGCGTGAGAGTTCCGGTCGCTCGATGCCCTCACTAACACTTGATGGTGTCTTTTTTTTTTTTTTGGTGCCATTCTGGTGGGTAAACATATAATTGTTATGATATAAAGTCATATTTTCTTGATGCCCAATGAAGCAGAGCTCCGTTTCAAATTTGTGCAGGTCATTGGAATACATTATCTAGTGAAGTATCTATTCAGATCTTTTGCTCATTATTCTGTTGGATTGTCTGAGGCAGGAGAAGGAAACATTCAAATGTTTTCTGCTTTCCTTTCCTGGGATTAGGATATCCAGGTGCTCACTAGCTCTATTCTCACCCTTGTGATGGGAGAAGAGCTGCTTGGTTATTGACTCTGAATCTTAAGGTGTCTGAGAGGTCTTGCCAGTGGGAGGGGGATAGTAACCCTGCTGCCCTGGGGGGAGGCGTCCCCCTTCACAGCTCTGCAGTTGATATCAGGAAGGAAGGGAGGAGTTGGTGGAGGAAGCTGGGGAGGGGGTTAATTTTTAGCAGGCATCAGAAGCAGGCGTGGAACCTTCTGATGGTCTGCAATGTGTGCTTCTGCCTTTGGTATTTGCAGCCAGGGAGGAACTGGAATTCTCATGGCCCCTCTTCAACAGCTTCTCCTACGTTTATGTTAGCTTAGTTATTCCTCAGGTCAGCTCCTCTAAGAGGGGTCATTGTCACTTTTACAAAACAAGAAAACTGAGACAGCTGGCGAGTGGAGGGGCTGGACTTGAACGCAGCCTCTTCCCCACCCCACTGTCTAGCACGGGAAAATGCCGGGGGGCCTGGGGCTAGGGGAGACCCTCCCCCGTTCCTCTTCTGCTCAGTCTGGGCTGCTGTTCCTTAAGAGTAGGTGGAAGTCCTCATTCCCTAGTAGAGATTTTGAAAGAAAAGGAGGTGCTGTGAATCCTGAGCCTCAGTTGCAGCACCTGCCCCCAGTGGACCAGGAGGCCGGGATTGAAACTCGAGTTTTCTTTGGGCCTGGTGGGCATGGGGAGGAACGGCATGGCCCACTCCCACAGGAATTTCTGGTGTGGGGTTGTCACCCTCCCCAGTGGCTCTCCCTGGAGGCCCTGGTCTCTGGGCTGGGTAAGGGCGACTCCCAAGCCCTTAGCATTCACCTGCTCCTCTGCTTTCTCACAGAGTTATGTCATGCCCAGACCAGCAGAGGGCTCCATGAGGATTTATAGAAGATGCCCCGCCTCTCGGCGCCTTTGGTGCTGCTTCCAGCGTGGCTCGTGATGGTGGCCTGCAGCCCGCACTCCCTGAGGATCGGTAAGTGTGGCCTGGCTATGTGATGCTCCTACTCATTACTCCAAGGATCCATGGGCGACATCTGGGTGCTGCCCAAGCCTTGCAGGAGGCTGCCCACCCCTGCACTGTGCCTTCCTGAGTTTGGCTGGGGCAGAGGTGGGGACGGAGGAGGCGGAGGTGGTGGTATTGAGGCAGCAAGAGATTGACAGATCTGATCTGGTTGACTTGAGCTCCCTTGGTGATAACTTCCTGGTACAGTTCATGACAGAATCAGCCTAGCCCATGAAGAGGCAAATATTAGTGACAAAGAAGGGTGAGAATGGCCGTGGGGAGTTCAAATCCAGGGCTAGAGGTAAGAGAACAGGTCACTTCTCCTCTTCTCTGACCAATCAAAGAACCCTGGAGACGGTGGTGTGTCCTTGGCAATTTGGATGAATCCAGGAGTCTGCTTGGTGACCCTGCCCTTGGCTTGCTATTTGCTGGCTGTGGCTTGATTCTGAGAGGAAGGGCAGGATCCTTCTGTCTCTCCCTGTCCTTGTTGCTTGGGTAGGTAGGCAGGGCTGCTACCTGTACCATCAGCAACTCCAAACCTGGAGCCGGGGGTGGGGGGATCACGTGTCTCCTCTCTTGCTGGGACTGAGTGAGGCTGGCCAACTGCAGGCCAAGGGATTCCAGATCTCGAGTACTGGGGACTCAGTCCTGGCTGCAGGGCTGAGGACGGTCTAGTGCAGCAGGCCCAATGTGGGCATCAGAGGGCTCAGCCAGGGAACCTGTGGGGTCAGGTCAGATGGGAAGGTGTCGGTAGTTTCTATATGTGCATGTGGGGTGGGAGTCAGAGTGGACAGATGGGTGGGCCACAGTAGTGATAAATCTACTGTAGTGATAAATCACAGTAGTGATAAATGTGTTGGTTACAAGAAGACCCACCAGCAGGGACCCAGGGACAAGGTTGGGTGACAGCCCTATAAGAGTCAAATACCAGGCAGGTTATCCAGATGGATGACCACATGAGGCTTCTCTTCACAGACTAGGGTGGGAGCCGTGTGGGTGACGTAAATGATGCTGGATCTAGATCCTAAACCCGATCCTAAAAGGACTTAAGGTTTAAGGCTAAATCCAGGGAAAGGACTTCAAACTCCAAGATTCCTCCAATTGCCATCAGGACTGGTCCTAAGGGCCGAGATTATGGTTGGCATGTGGTGGTGGTCCAGCACGGGCCGAGGCGGGTCGATAGCTGAGACCCTGGCCAAGCCAGGCCGGAGGCTGAGCCTGCAGGTCTCTGAGCTGCCCCTTGTGATGCCGTGGGCATGTTTCTCTGCCTGCAGAGGCTCTGCTTGAAATCAGAAGTATGCACAAGTGACTCCACTCTCCTCTCACCCTGCCCTGACTTCCTGCTCTACAGTCTTTATAAAAAAAATTATGGGGAATTAAAAACAAAATCTTCCCTCCCTCTTCTTCATTCATTTCTGCAGCAACTTCAAAATCTAATTTAATTCTGCTTAGTGGCAGAGCGAAAATGGTTCATATCCTTAAGATACTTATTTATAAGATGCCTACAGTTATTCAGCATTTGCTGCAAGGTTTTCTAGCCCCTCTAAATGAGCGGATAAAGCGGTAACCCATCAATTTCCATTTGTCAATAATGGGAAGCGGAAAGGGATTGAGCCAGAATTGGGAGTGCCTCGCGGCCTTGGCTCTCCTGACACTTGTTCTCCTGGAGGGAAACAGAAAGTGGAGCCAACAGATCCCTCTCTTGGCTGCTGTGCTGACAACAGAGGGCTTTGCAGGGACCCCGTATGCTCCCACATCCACACTTTGCCTGGTGCTTGTTCAGCTGTCAATCAAGACTCTGCTGGCCCCCAGCTTTGGTTCATGCCAGGCCATTTCCCATGATTTCCAGCTGAGGGGCTGCTGGCTGACAAGGTCAAACCGGCCCCATCTCCTGCAGAGACCAGGAAGCAGAGTTAAGCCAAGGAAGAGAAAGAAAAGAGAAAAACCCAAACAGCAATGCCAGGACCTGTTTTCCTGTCTCCTTGATTATCTTGAGAGTTAGGAGCTTTTAAAAAATCTCCCGATCCTTGTGGATGGAGAGGTGCTAATTACATGCACTCCAGAAGGGAAGTGGAGTAGGGCAGGGATGGAAAGAGAAATAGGTCAAGAAAATATGAGTAGCTGTGCCTCATGGTAGGCAGCCGTGCACGCAGGTGGGCTTGCTGGGCAGACTGTTTTGGGGTCTCCCAAGTCCTTGAGAGTCTCCTGGGAAAGGGGGTCACTGCTCCCAACATTGGAGTTTTGGGGGGTTTTCCCCAGTTCCCCAGTCTCAGAGTGGATGGCTGTCAAAACAGGTCTGCACAAAAGGACCCAGGATATCAGAGATAAATGGTCCAGCCTGCTCCATCCTCAGCCCCGCTTGTCGCTGGTGACAATATGGATGTTTGTAAAGAGGCCGCCGAACCCATTACCCTGTCTTGTGATGGCTGTTTTTCATTCAAGTGAGGCACAGGGTGGGAGATACAGCCAAACTGTCTATTGCAGTGTCCGATGTTTACCCTCAAATGAGGTCTTTGGGTAAGAGAAAGGGATTTTATTTATGGCTGTGAGGCTGCCTGCATAAATTCCCCAAACTCACACTCATATGTCAGCCCCCTCAGCCATCCATCTTCTGAAAATTTTTTTTGATTTTGTTTCTGTCCCTCTGGGTCCTGAGTGGTGACTGTGGAGCCACGAGTTAATAAATGTCCCAGGAAGACCCCACCCTGTCTCTGTAGCCCTCCATTACTTAAAGAGATCAACTGTGGTCATAATATCTCAGAGATGTAAAAGGTAGTAAGGATCCATTATCCAACCTGCTTATTTTGCAGATGAGGAAACAGGCCCAAGGGTCAGTGGTTTGGCCAAGGTCACATGGCAAGTGACCTGGCTAGCAGTGGTCAGCTGAGAGCCTGTTGCCCTTGACTCTTCTCTCCATGTGCCCATGGGTGAATTCCCTTAGCCACTAGGGAACAGAGTCACCTTCCACAGTAGGTGAAGATTATTACCTCTTGTAGCGTTCTCTAATTTCTTCTGGAAAATTTCAGACATTAGCCAATGCTGTCCTAATGCAGGGAACTCAGTATGTATTCTCTAGGCATATGGACGCAGGGATTTCCAGCTGCCTCATTCTCTACCCATGACTCCTGCCATGCTGCAGTCACACTGAATCGCTTGCTGTGGCCCGGCTGTACCAGGAGCTTGACTCCAAACAAGCTTTGCCCATGCCCTTTCTCTGTCGTAAGTGTTCTTCCTCCCATTCCATTCCCCTCTGCTTGGAAAGCATCTCCATCAACTCTGCTGCATCACCACTGGATTAAACAGTTCTCTGCAAATCCTTTCCCAGTATCTTCCTGACCTCCCAGGGAGAGTTCATCTTTTCTTTAATATTCTCCCATTCCCCCTGTTACATACATTTGTTCCTGCACTTATGGTGCAATATTCTAATTATTACAGCATTTTCTTACCAGACTTTGGACTCCACTGGAGGCTGGGCACATGGTGTATGCACATGTGTGGCTCCAACTCAGTAAGAGTGATGGATGCGTCCATGGCCTTTCCCAAATACTATGT
The DNA here is from genome assembly GCF_021218885.2 of Marmota monax. Lineage (NCBI taxonomy): Eukaryota > Metazoa > Chordata > Mammalia > Rodentia > Sciuridae > Marmota > Marmota monax. The sequence goes on along the minus strand of NW_026695234.1, from coordinate 3,184,342 downwards.
TTGGTACCATGTTTTTAAACTGTTTTCTTCCTGTCTTACTTATGTGCAAAGAGTTGACCTGTGGGAAGAAGTAGAAGAGACAGGAGAAAGAGGAGGAGAACATGTCCATCTATCTGTCTTTCATAGAAGAGAGAATAAGAATTGGCTGAATGTCCTGATTGGGTTCTATGGAAAGTTTTGGCTGCAATAATAAATGCATTGATTCAATTATTCATTCATTAATTAATTCAACAGATATTTATTGAATGCAGTGTGACAAGCACTGGGGATATGGTGCTAAATGATAACAGTCAAAATAATCACTTGCCGTGGGAAAGGCTTTATTCTCTGTTGGGCCGAGAATATTCTCTAAGTTGCCGAGGCTGGCTTTGAACTTGAGATCCTCCTGCCTCAGCCTTCTGAGCTGCTGAGATCTGGGATCTCCTATTTATTTATTGGTCCTGGGGATTGAACCCAGGGGCACTTAACCACTAAGCCACATCTCCAGCCTATTTTTATGTTTTATTTTGAGACAAGGTCTCACTGAATTGCTTAGGGCCTTGCTAAGTTGCCGAGCCTGGCTTTGAACTTGAGATCCTCCTGCCTCAGCCTCCTGAGCTGCTGGGATTATAGGTGTGCACCACCGTGCTCAGCTTGAGATCTCTGATTATTATAGAAATCATATTAAATACATTTTGTTGTGTTTGGTAAAGAAATCCAAAGATAGACTCATTATAGCTAACATAGTCTTATCTTGCTTTTCTTCAACACTTTTCCCTCCAAAGAATTTCCTAGAAACATATAGTGTAGCTGACAGATGAGGAAGCTGAGGCTTGGGGATTCCAGAAGCTTGGGAAGTCCTGCTTGGTATGGGTGGCACCAGACACATCGTCAAGTTATTGCAGCAATTGAATCTCTTTTCTGCTTAAGGTTTCCCTGCATGGTGGAGCAGCAAGTGCTTGGATTTATTGGACACTCTGCCTTACTAGGACCCCCGAGCACTTTACAACTATATTTTTTTACTTAGTTGCTTTCCTCCAAAGAGCTTGAATTCTTTGCAGGGAATGTTCAACTTAGAACATTCAAATGTTATAAAGATGAAGCTAATAGGAGAATTGGGGGAAACAAGAGGGAAGAATAAAAAACATTTTCTGATGGCCTTCTGCTGTGCATTAAATATATGCGACACACCGAGATGCTTGGCCTTGTTGAGGATGTACCATGGGGTTTTTTGAGTAGTGGGCTCCCCTAATGATCTTACCATGTGATTTTATTTATGAAATTTTGATTGGTGCGTAACTTTTCATCTTGGTTCCAAATTGAGTCATCCATATAGACAATCAATTGGTCTTTCACATTAGTGACAAATAGAAATTGATGACTTTCTCCTTCATCTGTCACCTAGAAAGGGAATATAGAAAGATTTCTGGGACATAAATCTCTCTTCTGCTGAGCAATTTAGGGGAGTCTGTGTCTGCTTTATTCATGCCTGTATTCCCAGGGTCTAGCGCAGTGCCTGGCCCACCGAGGACTTAGTCACGGTTTGCTCCGTGGGTTTTCTATGGGAAGCTCTGAATCTTGAGTTGACCTTTCAGTTCTCAAATTTCTCTTCTCCCGGAATGCTTAAGAATGCTAATCAATTTTATTTTTAGCCCACAAAATATATAGTTAGGAGCATTAGTGTTTTGCCCGCCTGGGATTACAGGTGTAATTCCCCGCTCCCTGTCCCGGTCAACGTCTGCACGTGTGCCTGCACAGACCTCTGCATGCATCAGGACCTCTCTCCTCTCCCCCTTGCTTCACCTCTGTCACCAGCACATTTTTAGGTGGGCAAGGGAGGATTGGCTGCCGTCAGACAGGCACCCGGCGTCACACAGGATGATTTCAGGGTGTTGACCTCCCTCCCCCTTTCCAGAACCCAGTGTGAGCCATAGACACAAGCTGAAGTCTTTTCTGCTGAGAAGCTAGGGATGGATTAGGCCTAGATGCTTCATTTCATAGAGGAGAATTACTGGGGTCCCAAAGGCAAAGTAAACTGGTAGAGGCCCCTTTAGCAGCACTAGGGCCCCTGACTCTCAGCTGCCAGGTGGTATCAGGGTATTGGGTATTGCATGCACCAGTTCAGGTCCCCCAGCATCTGTGAGGCAGGTAGAGGGGAACACATCTCATGGAGGCAACCTGAAGCTCTCAGGGTCTGTGACTTGCTCAGGCTTGTGCAGAGGTAAGTGACCAGGTCAAAGTGGGCAAAGTGAGTAGGATCTGAGTCCTGAGTAGCTTCTTGGCAGTACATTCACAATGGGTGAAATCTCAAAGCCAATAGGGGCCAGTGTTCTGGTCCCTGGGCCTGACAAAGTGGGGCTGAGCCAAAGAGAACAGGCAAGTAATGACAGTGAACCTTGGTAAGTCTGGCTTATCTGTTCTGTTTTCTTAAACATTGTGCTTGGTCTCTGCGAGAAAACTAAGCAAGGTCCCAGTGGCAGGAATATCAGAGATGAAAGGGTGGGGCCCTTGGTCCGTAACTTCGAGTCCTAGAGATAATAGAGTTGATTTCCATATAATTTTGGTGTGTGGCTGCCTGTGTTCATTTGTGTTAGGGTGACCTGGTTCCCCCAGGCCTCATTTTGTCCCTCAATGAACTTCCCTTTTGGATACAGCAGATTTCAGGCCTGCCAGGCAGGGTGGCCGGTGGCCTAATCAGCCGCATTGGGGTGAACAGAGATCACCATGGCACTGGGAGAACCAGCACTGGTGATAACTTCTCAGAATATCAAAAGCCTGTCTCCAGCTCTGTGACATGTTTTACAAAGTCTCGCTTTGTGGAGCGAGTCATTTGCAAGCTGGATTTGTGGGGCAAGGGGTGGGAATGTAGAAATTATGGAGAGAGATTTTGCTTCTGTGTAAAACAAAATTGCTTACCAGGCAGAAGGAATGGGCTCTTCTGGACCCCAGGGTCCCCAGAGCTGGAAGTGGCCACAGATAGATTGGAAAGGGATTTTAGTATCGGATGCAGGGTTGGACCTGATACTTCCAAGACCCCTTCTAACCTGGGATTCTGTGATATAATATTTTAGCCTTTTGTCTCGTGCTCTCACAGGAAGACATTTCAGTATCATGGTGTCCTCATTAATAACCATTAACAAGAGCTTAGATTGAGGCAGCCATCTGCCTAATTAAAGCTATGACCCCATTTGGTTCCAATTGCTTGGCTAAGCCAGGTAAGACACACAGCCCTGCTGATCCTTTAGTGGACCTGGCCCGTCTGCTGCTTCCCTTCTCCCTGTGGACCCTGATGGAGGAGTTGGAGAAGCCCAGGTGATGGAGGCAGCTGCTTAGATCTCAGCCACACTGTGTGTGTGTGTGTGTGAGAGAGAGAGAGAGAGAGAGAGAGGGAGGGAGGGTGGGGTATGCTCATGTGCATTGGCAGAGCCAGAACGTCCCACTCAGACTCATGGCTCAGCTGCATGCGAGCCTGTGGTCACACTTGGCTCTCGTTAGTCTGAACAAGCAGGCGCACTTCCGTATATGCTTCCTGGGGGGTGGTGGGGTGCACGGGGTGGCAGAAAGCTGCAGACAGCTGTGCTTTCTCCTTCCACCTCGACTCCTGGTGGGCTGGGCTGAAGAGGCTCATTAGGTCCACCCTGAGAGAATGCTATGGAGAGGGCCCAGCCTAGTCGGCTGCTGGGGGTGCATTGGCCTGCACAGTCCCCTGGCCAGGGAGACAGTGCCTCTGTGCTGGCCTCCAGAAGGCTCCAGCATAGTGTAGAGGTTAACCCAGCTCATGGGCTCTGGAATCAGACTGCCTGGTGGTGAATCTGAGTTCCTCCCTTGATAGCTGTATGATTTTGGGAAAAGACTTGATTTCTGAGTGCCTCTATTTCTTCATCTGTTGCACGGGGTCATAGTCCCGACTTTGTTTTCATGAGAACTTGAGAGGATCCTATGGAAAAAGCCCTTAGAGTGCCAGCCAGGCCTATGCAGGCGCTGGGAAAGCGGCCTCCTTGGTGAGAGAGAGCACTGATGGACGAGCTGGTCTCCATCTCTTCACCTTCCTCTGCCCCTTTCCCTCCCCAGTTTCTTCACCAAATCTTGTCTCTTTCCTTTTTCTTAAACCTGCTTTAAATTCACCCTGTTCTAGGCGATGGGAGTCCCAGCTGGTTTGGAGAGCTCTTACTTCCAGAATTCTCCATGTGCAGGTGGGCACGTGCTCTGTCGCACGTGTCTCCCTGTCTTCATGGTACTTACCCACCTGTTTTATGCAAACAGTTTTTTAAAAACCTCATTTTAATTCCATCTACTCCAGGAGCCTAAGAGCATCCTGAAGGGATGGGCTCCAACTTCTGTGTCCTCACAGCACCGTGGACTCTCCACACTGGAGTTTCGTCCCAGGCACTGGCTAATGGATTTGAATGATCACCTTCTTAAAGACCCCCTTTAGCCCCGTCCCTGTTCATCATCCCTCTCTATTTTTCTCCTTCCTTTCACAGCAAAGCTCTGCAAAATAATTGCCTATTCAAGTTGTTTCCATTTTCTTCCTCGCTCTCCCTATCAATAGGACTCTCCACAATCAGACTCTCAGCTCTCCGTGACGCCCCTATGGCTAACTCAGGTGATCTGTTCCCAGGCCTCATCTTACTGGGCTCATCAACAGCATTTGGCCTGTCTTCCACTGCCTCTTGCCTGCAGGACTTCTTCCCTCAGCCCCAGGACCACATCTCACCCGGTCCTTGCTCCAGCTCACTGGCTCTGCCTTGGACTCCTTTGCCGTTCCCTGTCCGCGTCTTGATCTCTGCATGTGAATGTGCCCCAGGGCTCTGTCCTGAGGCTTCTTCTCTGTCCTCACCCAGTAGGTGATCTTGCTTTCTCCTGGTCCAGGTGCCTCTACATGACATGACTCTCTGCCCTCACCTCCCGCTCTGACCTTTATCCATGACTCAGTAACTCACACCTGTGACTGCCCACTCACATCCCCACTTGGGTCAAAAGAAGCTCAACCTTGACGTGTGTTAAACTGAGCTCTTGATTTCCGTTCCAAGCCTGGTTCTCCTGCTGTCTGTCTTCCCCATTTCATAGATGGTAATGCTATGCTGTCTAACTGGACTTGGGCTCTGAACTTTGGCGCTGTCCTTGGTTTCCTCTTCCTCTGCCATCCGACACCCTCTCCATCCACAATCCTGTTGGCTCTTCCTTCCAAGCACAGCTGGTAGCCCTTCACCACTTCCTCCCACCTCAACCATTGCTGTCCCAAACCATCTTATGCCTCCCCTGCATTATCATGAAGCTTTCCTACCAGTTTCCCTGACATCCCCCGCCCCCCCACACCATACTAGGGATGCAACTCAGGGTGCTTTACCACCTACGTTCCCAGCCCTTTTTATTTTTTATTTTGAGGGTCTTGCTCAGTTCCTGAGTCTGGCCTTGAACTCCTCCTGCCTCAGCCTCCTGAGTCCCTGGTGTGTGCCATGGTGCCCAGCTCTCTGTGTCTCGCTGATGCGATCGCTTCTTCTCAAAATGGCAGCAAAACAATTCTCCTAAACTGTAAGTTAGATCATATCAGTTCTCTGCTCTGGCCCTTCACTGGCTTCTTGTCAGAATAAAACACAGTCTTCATAATGGCATGGGGCCCTCTATGTTCTGACCCCACTGTGTGTTCCATTCTCCCTCCTTACCCCTCTGCCTCTTGCTCACACCACATCAGCCCCAACCAAGACACACTAGCTTCTTTGTTTTTCCCCAAACATACTAACTGGGCTTCCACCCCAGGTCCTTTGTACCTGCTATTTTCTCTGCTTAGAAAATTCTGGATATCTGCATGGTTCATTCTCTCACAACTGGTAGGTCACACCCTGACTGTCCTTGACCTCTCCCCTGCCCCGTTACTTTCTATCCTCCCCTGCTTTATTTATTAATTTTTTGTAACATTTATTGCTGGCTGACATTCTTGTCTGAATCTTCCCTTGAGGAAAAATGCTTTGTTTTGTTCTCTGCTGTTCCCCCAGCACTTGAAATGGAACCTGGTATATAGAAGATGCTCACTAAATACCTGCTGAATGAATAAATGAATGATGCAGAGGCAAGGGAGGCCCCCGAGGAGCTTCAGAGTTGAAGGCACAGGCTGGTGGTCTTCCTGACGGGGAGGCACCTCTTCCCAAGCATTGCTTGTTGGGAACAGTGCCGTGATGCAGTTGGCTCCCTGTCCCCTTGTTCTCTGATTCCTGCAGCCAAACCCCAGGTCCTGAGGCTGATCTTGCTCCTGTTCTGAGGAAGCCCAGGCCAGCAGTTAAATGACTCAGCATCGGCATGAGTCTTGGCTGTGGATCTTGCTTTGTTCCTCAGATCCAAACACCAGGTTCCTGGCTTGTAATCCACCCCCACCAGTGTGGCCCTTGCAGTACCCAAGTCTCTCCTGTCATCATGTCAGAGACCTCGCTTGAAAACTGTGACTGTGCCCAAACCACCCTGGGAGCATGTCTGGCCTTGTTGGTCTCAGTTTCCCAAAAGCCCAGAGACCTGCACCTGGGCCCAAATCCCAATGGATCTCTGCCACCTGCTACCAGTGCTTTCCTGACACTGCCGCTCTTGGCCAGGAGTCTGCTTGTTGTTTGCCAGGAGACTTTACCAATTATGACTATCCGCTTGTGCTTAGGTTTGCAAAATCGAAATGGCGGCAGGGACCCAAATGTCGCCCATCCACCTTTGAATAGTGATGACCATTGATTTTCTTTCTATCAAGCCCAATTCTGTCCCTCTATGCGGACTGTTCAGACTCCACCTTTCCCCCAGGGCCATACAGAGCAGGTCTGATACTGTTCCCTGTGATGGTACCTCGGAGACCTGAAGCACCATCATTTCCTGTTCTAACATCTTCTTTCTCCCAGAGATCCATTATCAGGGCCATTGTTCCTTCCATCACATTGCTGGGCTTCCACTCATCGTCCTGGCCACCCTCCTCGGAAAGGGTTTTCTTTCTTCTTCATAATGAGGACAAGATTCCCCAAATTAGAGGCAGGCACTCCCCTCCTCTGGTTCCAATGCCCGCAGGCACCGGCTCCCACCTGTGGCCTCAAGTGCAGAGCCTGTTGTTAGACCCCTTCCCACCAACCCTGGCTGCCCAGGCTCTGCTTCTGGAAGGCCAACCTCTGGGACTCAGCTGTGAGACACAGACCTGCTCCTCACAGACGGGGCTTTGCTCGTAGCACCCGGGGCTGCGGCTACTGTAAGGTCTGAAGGCACCTGTGTGAAGGGGCTGGGTGCTGGGTGGGTTTCCTAAGTAGAGTCACCTCTGTGATTTCCTCTGAGCTATGTGTTTCCCAGGCTTTCTAGGACATGGTCTTTTGAGCAGAGTGACACAGGCAGGGGAGGGAGTGCCACTTTGCTGGCAATACTCATAAATTTCCCCCAGCGGCAGGGATCTAACAACATGAGACTTTGAGCTTTCAGCTCACAGATGAAAGAACAGGGATTTTCCCAGAGATGACAGAAAAGGGAGGCATGCAGCCCCAGGGGCCTCCACAGGAAGCTGTATTAAGGACTCGCTCCAAGGAGACACCAGCCACCAGCCCATGCTGGAGCAGGGCTGCCGTGGGTGCACCCAGGCCTCTGGGCAGCCACCCGGAAATCTCAGGTCAACGGCCTGGAGCAGAGAGTGAGCTTCCCAAAGCTCATGGGTAAGGAATTCTCCTTGCACTTCCTAGAGTTGTTGGGGTTTCTGAAATTAAAGGGATCTTCATCTGGGAACCGTGGTTGAATGCAAATGTCCCCCTGTAGAGCCAATTTGGAAACCTAGAGTTCTAAGGGAATTGAGGTTGCCTTAGAACCTCAAGGCAGTGGAGGTGGTGGAGATGAAACAGGGGAGGAGTCAGTTACCCATTGGAGCTTTCCCTTGATTTAATCGACCTCTTCCTCTGCTGTCACAGGAATGATCTCCCGGGGAACAAGGTGGCTCTTGGGAGGCTCCTGAGCAGGTGAGGCAGGACCACCATCTCCTGGAGACTTGCTGCTCTTATCTTGTAGTCCCAACCTGGATGGGGCTGGGGCTCCCTGCTGGGTCTCGAATGTGCGACTGTCTTACCATGAAGCCATGAGGATGGTCACAGTTCAGGTTCAAGTCTTCGCATCCCAGGCTTTATGGGACAAGTCCAGCCTCAGATTCAAAATCCATGGGCACGAGTCAGGCAAGGTGGCACAAGCTTGTAATCCCAGTGACTTGGAAGCCAAGGGAGGAAGATTGCAAGTTTGAGGTCAGGCTGGGTATTTTACTGAGGTATTTACTCTACCATGGGCTGGAAGTGCGGCCCATGGTAGAGCACCCCTGGGTTCAATCCCTAGCACCAAAGAAGAAGAAAAAAAAGAATCATGTGCCCAAATCCTACTTACCTTCTGTGTGCACTTAGGCAAACTCAATTTCCCATTTATTAACTGGAGATGACAGAGTTTATCACCAATCACTGTATTAATTAAGAGGAGCTATATAACATCACACACAATGTGTAGCATGTAGTAATACATAGTAAATATCATTTCTGTTCTTTTTGCTCCTTTCAAGGAATAGTAGTTTGCTCCACAGTGATGGCAAGTAACTAGATGGCCTTCCAGGGACCCAGAGGGGTCTGGGCTTTACCCATACGTAAACCTAGCATTGAACTATGGTTTCTGCATGTGACCTTGGGCAAATTAAAGTATTTGGTGTCTGTTGTCTGCTTTCAGATAGTGATAATAAAACTCACCTTATGTAACTGTTGAGGTTTACGGGAGAGAAAAGGTGCAGAAGTCAGCGAGCAGAAAGCTTGACAGTCATAGGAAGTCAATAAATAATAGCTGTTATTGGTGGTGCCACCATGGTTGCTGTTGCTGTGGTTCTCTATTACTGTCATAACAAATTACCACGAATTTAGCAGCTCAAACAAGACAAATTTATTACCTCCGTCTATAGTTCAGAAGTCTCACTGAGCTAAAACTAAGATGTCGGCTGTGTTCTTTCCTGGAGGCTCCAGGGGAGAATCCATTTCCTGCTCTTTGGGGTCTCTTGGTAGAACTCACTTCCTTGTGGTTTTATGACCAAGGTCCCTGCTTTCTTCCTGGCTGTGAGCCGAGAGCCATTCCCAGCTTCTAGTCTGCTGCGTCCTTGGCTCTTGGCCCTCTCCCTCCATTTTCAAAGCCAGCCCTTCTCACCTCGAGGCCCACTGGCCTCCTCTGGGACAGGTTCTCCAGCGTTGAGGACTCCTGGGATAATCCAGGGTCATCCCCCCATCTTGAGCACAACAACCTTATTCGAATCTGCAAAGTCCCCTTCAGTGTGAGGGACTAACACACTCTCAGGGTGCAAGGTTTGGGATGTTCACAGCCTTTGGGGCCATTATTCTGCCTTCTGCAGCCGCTGCTCAGTGTGGAAGGCTTCCAAGGTGGGAAGCTGAGCTATTCACAAACCTCCTCATGAACAGGGCCTGATGCGTGGGCTCTGCCCTTGGAAACTGTCCCTAGCCCCATCCTTGTCCCAAATTACCCAGCTCCTGTTGCCGATGTCCATTTTGCATGAAAACCAGGCATCCAGAGTGCTGAAGCCCATGTGTTTCCTTGATGGGCGGCGGGTACCGCACATGCTGGCCACATTCCCGCAACTGGAGATTGTGCCAGCAGACGAGAGACAGCCGGGAAGGGGATGTGTAACAGGAAGTACTTTATCACGTTGATTTAATAATCTCCCCGCTTCTAACATGTCAGGGCACCAGCGGAGTAGCCTACAAGCTGAATGTTATCTGAGGCTGTCACGTGAGCTCTGCTGGGCTCTGCTTGGAGTGATGTGTTTATTTCTTGCCATAGGGCCCGGAGAGAATAATGTCCCCCCAGAGTCCCAGCAGACTCTTATTCTACCTGTCATCTTTCCAGAGAGGCCAGAGTCACTTGTGCTTCAAGAAGCAACTGCTGGGAGCAAGGAGTTCAGAGGCCCGGGGTCTGCAGCTGGTCCAGCCTGTTCCCTGTCTCCTAGAACTTAACAGAGCCCTGCTCTGCACTATGGTTGTGGGAAATACAAGGAAATGGGGTATTTGGGGGGTCCATGTTCTAATTTGAAGTGGCAGGGCTACCAGACACCGGGACCTGGAGGGTAGTGCAAACCATTTGTCACTCCGGTGTTGACTCTGGGATGCAGCAGAGGTGACTGTGGTCCAGGGACTGTGGACACATTGGCATCTGGATTTCTTTTTGCTCCCTTCCTGGTATTTCTTCTGTTGCCCCTCAGAGTAGAGGGAATGACAGGGCAGTGGACCATCACCTGAAAAGGCTGTTACCACAGGAGAGGGAGTGACATTTGTGTTTACTGAGCACCTACTCTATGTTCCTGACTTCTGTTAAACTATATAATTTTTACAACCTTCAGAGGTGGGTTTGATGGTGTCTGGAACCTGGATGTGGAAACTTAAGCACGTAGGGACCAAGGTCTCCATGCAAAACGTGGAGGACCCTAGATTTGAACCAGATGGCTTGCATGCCAGGGCTGTGTTCTGTCCCCTGTGTTCCTATTGCCTTGCGGACCTGCAGGTGCAGGGAGAAGGTGGGCATGACCAAGGCACACCCCAAACCAGTGTGACATCAGGTGTCTTTAGAGAAGCAGGACAGATTCCACACAGAGGCCCCCAGTGCCCCCAGCCTCTGCAGGGGTCCCTTTCAGACATTTGAAAGAGAGAAAATTAACTCGAAATTGAAGTACAGAAGTAGTGCTCAAGACACCTTTAGGCTAAAAATAAGAGCAGAGGCTGCTGCGCTCAGAGGGACCGAGTCTCATGCTGGCTTTATTTATAGCCGCTTATTTATTAGATTCCAAATGATGTTTAACCAGGAATCATATGGCAGTGATCTTTGATTACTTATGCGGCTAATGGCTGAACATATATTATTATTGCTATTTATTTAGCCCTGCTAAATGTACCGGGTGCTTCTCTCCCATGAAGCCACTGAGGAAAGGGCCAGGGGAATAGGGAAGTGGCCGAAGTTGGCTTTAGAGACCAGGTGAGGGGCTCCCCCAGGAGGATTATTTTAAAAGGACCAATCCTTGGAAATGAGTAGAGGTGGGAGTGGAGAGAGAATTCCCTAAAAGGGAAGGAAGAGTTTCAGGCTAGAATTGGGATTTTTGGAACCAGAAATATCTAGCCTCATATTAATACCAACATTTATGGAGTGTTTCTTACGTGCCAGGAGTGATACTAAATGCCATTCAAAATTATTTAACCCTCCTTGGTCATTTTATAGATGAGCTCAGAGAAGTTAAATAACTTACCCAAGGTCACACAGCTGGTAGGAGACTGGAGCCAGCATTTAAGTCCAAGCCTGTCTGCCTCTGGAGACCGTGTCCCCATTATGATGCTCTGCCCTACTTCAAAGCCCGCAACCTTCTCTTGTTTTGGTTAAGCTTAACTTTTCGAGTAAACAGCCCAAAAAGAGAATGGGAAGCATGTTGCCCAGGAGCCTGAGAAGGAGCGTGGAGATTGGAGTTGTTGACTTCTCCTCTCCTGTGGAGCTTTACAACCGGCTAGGGAGGACCTGTCAGCTGTCCCTGGGGCACAGCCCACCCAGGGCCCTTATTGCAAACCTGGGGCAGCCACTGGGGTGGGACAGGGAGTGCCAGGCTCAGGGTTACGAGAAGGGCTTCTCCGCCTCCTGGCGCTCCCTGACTATGCCACCGAGCGCAGCAGTTGGCCAGTGTGTCCTAGAAAGGGGGCAGGGTGGGGGTGTCCTGGGCTCCACCGGCTCCAGGCCACAGCATCTGCATCTGAGGCGAGAAGGGGCCCCCACGGGGAGAGCCACGCCCATCCACCTTCCCCGCCCACTTCTGACCTGCACCCCTGCGCTGTCCCTCCTGGCTCCCAGCCTCACCCTCACCTAGTTGTGTTTCCCCTGGAGAAGGCCCACAGGCCTTTCCCGGGCATCGGAAGCCTCAGCAGGCAGCCTGAGGATGGTCTAGGTTCATTGCTCAGCCTCCCCCGCCCCCAACCTCGTCCCAACCCCATAAAGGCTCCCTACCAAGCATCTGCTCACTGTGCTGGAGTCACAGAACATCCCAGCCGCTCAGTTGCTGGGCCTTTGCTCCCTCTGCCTGGAGCACCTGTCTTCTCGACTGGCCAGGCAGAACTGTGGTTATCATTCAAGGCCTGGCTTACAGGTGACCTCCTTCCCCAAGGAACTCTGCTGGTCTTTCTCATTCTCAGTGGGGGTGACTCGGCCCTCTCCTCACGTGGCACAGTGGCGTGGTTCCAGCAGGGGTCCACCAGGGCAAAGACCACATCCTATTCCCGCCCACTCCCCTGGCCTGGTCTTGTTCATAGCGGGTGTCCTGGGGCTGGAGTAGCCTGACACCTCTTCTCCCCAGCACAAGGGTCACGGCTGATACTCCTGTAGCAAAAGACAGGTGAACTAGAGAAAAGCATAACATATTTATTTAATCAGAGTTTTACTTGACACAGGCGCCTTCAGAAACGAAGCTCCAAACAGGGAAAACTGTCTGTTTTTATGCTTAGGTTCAACAGAGAGTGGGCAGCCGTGCGCAAAAGTGATCAGAGGAATGGGCGAAATCCGATGGTAATACACTGGATGGGGGCAGCAAGCCCGGTGTGTCTAGATTATTCTTGGCCTCTCTGTGTGGTGTCCTCTCTCCAGGACTCCTCTGGAATGAGGGTCTTCAAAGGAGAAGGGAGAAAGGAGAGAGGGATTGTTCTAGGTTTTGTGGATTGCTTTGGGGAGAAGAAATTGAGTTACTATGACCTGCTTTGAGGAAGAGGAGTTCTGACTTCTGTGACCCACTTTGGGGGTGAAATAGTGATGGGATACAGGAGGACCAGAGCAAGTCAGAGACATGCTACTGAGACCCTTTGAATCTTCTTCGGTTCAAAGCATTCAGTATGCCAAGGTGCCATGTTTTGGGATACTGTATTCTGAGCCCAGAAAGTGTTTAGGAACCTTGGTTGAGTGAGTAGATGATGGGTTCATTCTTATTCTGGGCTGTCATGGAAGAGGTATTTGTTCCACCAGGGGCCGCAGACCCACTGGTTTTTAAAATGGGGACATTAGGGCAGGAGACAGAGACTAAATGAGTCAAGTTGTACAGCCTGAAATAGAACAGCACAGAGCCCGATCCCTCTGGTTGGGGAGGGAGGGAAGCTGTTAGCTGGCTGGCTGGGTGCGGAGGGGAGGAGACGAGACCTCACCGAGGGCAAGAAGAGGACTTCAGGAGCTCCCTTCCTGCGCCCTCTCCTCCCTCCAACACCACGGTCAGTCTCTGGCCTTTTCAGTTATAGCCAAATACATGGTGTGAAGTATTTGACCTTTAGAAGGAGGATTGTGTGCGCACGGCCCTGCATCACAGGGTCCCCTGCACTGCGTGGCTCTGATGTCCGACTCCCTCTGGGGAGGACCACCCTGCAGCACGGTGGCCCATCCTTTCACCCAGTCTCTGGCTGCCATTCCCTTCATCTCAGACACAGCCAGCGGCTGCCTGGGGTTTGGCCAGATGCCAGGGGACTTGAAAAGGAGATCCTCGGACAATTGCAAAGAAGGCGGCAGGGGGAGGATGATGGGGGGTAGGGGGGTTCGGGGAAGGGGCCAGGGTAGGACCAGCCACTAGGAAAGCTCCCGGTGAAGATGGAAGCCCAGGAGGAGGAGAGGCCCAGGCTGTGCGAGCTGGTGAATCCGCAGGGCTCAGGTCCCCTGTCTGAGCGTCCGTCTCTCCCCACCATGGTCTCCAAGGTCCTGTCAGGTCTGAGGTTCCAGAGGGTGCCATTCCTCTCTCTGGAGGCGACAGCAGATGCACTTTCTCTGTCCTCCTCCTCCACCGTTATTTTCTGTCCCCTCCCTCTTCTTGCCCCTGTATGTATTTACTACCCACCTGGGTCTAGATGATTCCCCTGCTTAAGTGCCATTTAGCTGTTGGCCACCCGTTGGCTCAGTTTTATAGACACGTTCGTGAGGCACAGAGGCCAAGGCCTGGTTTTGGAGAGGGAGGGTAATGGGAACAGAGAGCGGTGGCGTCCCACTTAGATTGGATTTTAATAAAGTTTCCAGCCAACCTAAAGCATCCCCGTCACAGGAGCCCAGCAACCACCGAGTGTGGGGTCAGCTCAGGGCTGCTTCTCCCGGCTGGGGACAGGCAGAATTAAGGGCTGGGGGGCTGGAGGTGGGCAGCCCTTGGAGAGGAGATGTCCATCTCAAGCCTAGTGTCCCCTTTGGTGGCCAGGCTAGGACTGTCAGAGAAGGGCTCGAGGTAAAGGCTCTCGGAGGGGAAGCCGAATGCCTGCTCTTTCGGCAGCTGTTAATTAGTTGCAGATGATGAGATAATTCATAAAAATTAGCAGTGATTTCCTTCATTGTGTTAATATCACCGGGCAATAAAACTGCTGTTAAGGATGACTTTTCTCTGCATCAAGGAGCAGGATGTCAAGGAAAAAACAGCCCTCTGCAGGGGTGGAGGGAGGGAAGAAAGGAAAACAGAGCGGTGAGAGATGAGGGGAGTGATTTCCAAGCTTTGGCTGAAATCATCGGAAAGAAGTCAAATTGAAATGCAAATCCTGGTGTCTCAGAGCACTGGCTGGGAAGAAGTGCATTTGGTGGTGTCACCTTGGCGGCCACGGGCAGGCAGACGGTGGTGGGGAGGGCTTCCCCTGCTGCTCCGTGGAAAACAAGATAGGGTAACCAGAGGCAACCCAGACTTCCACTGTGCCTGGGCAGGGAGCTGGCCCCAGCCCACAGGACAGTTCCCTGGAGAGCAGACACACTTGCTTATTCAGCCTGTGGTGTGGTCTGGCCTTGACCTCCTCCGTCTATGACTGTTGATGCTTTCACCAAACTCTGCCTACACTGGCCTCACATGAGTTTCTCAGATGTGACAAGAGCCTTCCTGATTTAGGGACTGGCCCCCACCACTCCCTCTGTCTAGACCATGATTTGCCCCCACTTTTTTTCTTTCAGTCTGTTTAACTTCTATTTTTCCCTCAGATAAAACATCATTCTTGTAGATAAAGCTTCCTTGAGCTGTATTCCTAGGGGCTGGCACAGTCCCCAGGTAGCACACTGGGAGGAGGGATGGGTGGAACAGTGGTCTCTTCCTGCTTAAACCTTGCCCAGGCCACATTTTCTGCAGGACAGTTCCAAAGTCAGTTGCTTAAGAATACTCTGTGATCTCACCCCTGCCCACCTTGCTGACCACTTCTCACTGGCTCTCCTACTTTGTGTCTGCTTGGGCGATCCTTACTAATTCCCTGCAACCTGGTTTAAGTGTCAAGTTCTCCATGATGTGTTCCCCGACGCCTCCACCCACCCACCACCTCTTACTGCTCACAACCTTTTGAGTCATCATCCCTGTGACTATGTTATTGCAGCAGGTTTACTTGGCACCAATCCTGAACTCAGTTGAGAACATGGACTAACACAGAACAGCCACTCCATAAATTGTTGCATGAACAAATGATTAAGTATAAAGTTCAAAAATGGTTTTAGTACTATTTAATAATCCAGGCCAGAAATGATGTCGGCTTAGGGGAGGGACAGTGGTGTTGGTGAGAAGTAAACAGGTCTTTCTTGAAGTTAAATTGACCAGTCTTAGTGGTGGATGAGATGTGGGGGATGAAGAAGAGCTAAAATATGCCCAAGTGGGTAGCCATGTCACTAATTAAGAAAGGAAGAAGGAGGAGGAGCAACCTTGGGGTTTGGGTTGAGAGATAACAAATTCCTTTTGGCAAATGCAGAATTTGAGATGCTTGTAAGACATCTGAGTAGAGAGGCCAGGGAGTCAAAGGGACATACAGTATTAAACCTCAGAAGAGGAAGTCTCAGATGGAGATACACAAAGGAGATTCATTGGCATGTATGTGGTGTCCAGAGCCATGGGACCAGGCAGCCTTCTAGGGAGAGAATGTGTGAATGGTGTGAAGGGCCCAGGACCAAGCAATCTAAATGTTTGCTCAAAAAAGAAAGATAATCAAAGGCTCTTGGGCCATTTTGCAAAACAGACACAGTCTAGTGAATTCATAATAAGCCACAGACTAAAGTATATATCAGATTTAATCATCCAAAAGATTTTAACCAGCAGGAAGGAGCAGAAAGCTGTGAATTTTGTGTCTGGAGGTGCATATTGGTGAGATGATGGTAGGCTAGCCATAGAAAAGTAGAGAATGGTCTCAAGAGCCCAGCATGTCTTTGGGTAGACCAGCTGAGCCTTGTGATACTAGCGTGGCCTCTCACCCTGTTCTAGATAAAGCAGAGGTTAGCCCAGAGTGCCCTTGGCCAAGCTAGGAAAAATTATCCATTGTGAAGCCCTGGAAGATTCTCAAGGAATGAAACACAAATACAGACTTGTAAATTAGTACAGAACTTTTCCAGACCATTAACATTTTCTGGCGAACCATTTTTTTTTTTTCTGGGAAGAACTCAAAGTGAAGCAAATGGAATATGCATTTGATTTAATGCTGGTCGATTGATCCACTCACTCATTCATACTCAATACCGCTATGAACAAACCACTATAAGTCAAGGTTAAGAAGAAAAAGAAGGATAGTATTTGATCCCTGACCATTGAGCGCTTGTGGAAATACTACCAACATGTATGAAAAATTGAGTGACAGTGCAAGACAATTTAATAATTTCAAGGGAAAACTTATTTAAGTGCCCATTGAATGGTGCAGAGAGAACCCAGCAGCAGGGAGCTCACCTTCTCTGTAGCACAGTCGTCAAGGGCAGCTTTTCTATGCTCACCTGATTCGGTGACTTATTTTGGAGGAGTGAATAAAGGGTGCTGTTGTATAGGAGTCAGGTGGGCTGGAGTGGAATCTGAGCCTCTACGTCTCTGTCTACGGAAGATGACATTTAGATCTGCTGCCATCTGTTGGTAAGCGTAGGAAGGAGCCTGGAGCACAGTCAGTGGGTCCAGAAAACAAAATTGCCAAGAATCAGGTATTGGGACAAGAGAGCTTTGGTTTAGATCATTGTCATGAAAACATGGCTCTCTGGCCAAGTCCATCGACATCCCATGGGAGTGTGTCAGAATGCACAAAGTCAATGACATACCCCAAAGCAGGTGCTGCAGTTTAGCCAAATCTCCAGGTGATTCATAAGTTCGTTTAAGTTTGAGAAACAGTAGTCTAGCATTGGTGATGTGGGATTTTGCTGGGGTGTTTCCCAGGTCCTTTCCCTGGTAGGTCCTGAGTGGCAGGGCTAGGACAAAACCTCAAAATTCCTATTTTTATTAAGTACACCCAGAGGATGGCTGTGAGCAGGACAGCTTTGAAGGGTCTGCTTACTGCACGTGCATCCCCGGGTTGGGACAGCTTTCTTACCAGGCAGATGCCTTATACTCATCCCTCACAATCAAACTCATTATTTGGAAGACCACTAACAAAATGGTATTTTCTTGGTCTTATTCTCTCCTTGCTCATTACCTCTCTGCAGCAGTTGCAATTTGGATTGTTTCTTCGGAGCTCTCTCTTGATCTTGGGTTCCATTAGATGAAGCTTTTCTTCCTCAACTGTTTTCAAACTCTGCTTCTTCCTTGACTCCCTTATGATTATTGTCTTCCCTCAAAGGTTTGCTCTTCCCTCACCCTTTCTGGACAATCTGGTCCCCTCCGTGGCTGTGATTATCATCTTTAGGTAAACAGCTTCCAAGCCATCAGCAACCCTGCATCTCTCCAGCTCCGGCTGTCTGCAGGAGGTTCTCCCGCAGGCTGTGATGCTGCTCGGGCTGTGCATGGGTAGTGCTACCCTCAGCGTCAGCAGGAATGTGAGCTGGAACATCAGACACACTTGGATTTGAGTCTTGCTCTCCTTTTGTCAGCTGAAGGTTTTTGGGTAGATTAATTCACTTTTGAGTCTCAGTTTACCCCTCTATTAATATTAATTATATCTGTGTCAGAGGATTATTTTGGATACCAAGTGGGATAATCGCTGTAAACCGCATGGTGCATAATAAGCACATAATGAATGTTAGCTTCTTTTAAAAAAATTCTTCTTCATGATACTTTTATTAAAATGAACTAGATTCCTTATACCTTTCCTTTTTTTTTTTTTTTGGTACCAGGGATTGAACCCAGGGGTACTTAACCACGGATTCACATTCCTAGCCCTTTTTATATTTTATTTTGAGACAGGGTCTCGTTAAATTGCTGAGGCTGGCTTTGAACTCACGATCCTCCTGCCTCAGCCTCCCAAGCTGCTGGAATTATAGGCATGCCCACTCCTGGCTTATACATTTTTATTTTAGTTCTGTATTATTGCTTGTATTCTTCTCTTGGAATACCCAACTTTGCTATCTTTCAATGCCAAACTCTGTGTCCACCTGGGCCAGGAAGGCTATGATCAGCCCATCCCCAACTCAGATTTTGCATAGATTCCTGTATTTCTTAGGGTCCCTATATCACCTTCTACCACGTATTATGATTGTTTAAGCACATGGTGTCTTCCCTATAAGATTGAAAGCTCCCTTCAGGCCAGGCTTATTCCCTGAGGGGCCTAGCCATTCCTGTGTTCTGTGCCAGCTCAGCTCAGCTGTTCTGCTGGTAGTGGACGGGCTGCGCCATCTTCCTCTGTGCAGGCCAAGCACATCACTCTCCATTTCATATGCTAATAGAGGGGAGCAGTGATGTGAAGAATCAAAATAGCAGACTGCCCCAACATTATTGCTCTTGGCTTCGGAAGGCATTTTGATATTTCTGCTTCAGATTTACCTTGCTGATTATGTTTTATCAGGCACACATTAATATGAGTTTGCATTCCGTGAGCATACACCATCTGGGAAACTGAAGGGGGTGATCCAAGAGACTGCTGAGCAGGGGGAGAAACCAGTTTGAGATTTTCAATTGTCCAGGGATAACTCATTAAGTGAATAACCAACCCCAGCATAACTGAGGGTTGGCTGTTGTGTTATTATCTCTCTCTTAGCTTTCCCTGGTCAAAACCCTTTGTGACAATTAGTCAAGGGCACACGAATCATCTGTCAGTGACATAACATACTTCTGGTGATAGAGCAGAAGCACTGTGTTTTGAATTTCTGCAAACTATTATAATCATGATAACTTACATTTGTGTAATGATTGGTCATGTTGAAGGGCCTTTGCACGACTTACTTAGTTTTATCTGCATGACACTGAAGTCAGTGGAGTAGGTCTCCTTACCCCATCAGACAGACGTGGAAACCAAGGTTCTGACCTAGAGGAGGACTGCCAGGCTCTCTTAGGGGCAGGGCCAGGGCCAAGGCCACAGCCTTGTTCGTTTCCCTCCCAGGTTCCAGGGCTGTTTCCACTCTTGCCCCAGCATTTCCTGAGCCTCCCATTCTTTAAGATGTTGCTTATTCTCTTGTAGAATTTCCAGGTGAAACTTTTTTTTTATCATTTCCAACTTTCTGGTGAAATTCTTTATTTTTGCCCATTTTCTTTCTGTTTGGGGGAGCGGAGTTTTCATATATGAGGTCCTTTTCTGTTGACTCTGCACTCTGGGTGACCTGGGGGTCTGTTGCTTTGGTTTGAGGGTTTTCCCCTCTCTCAGATTTTGGCCATGTGGTTCTCTCTTTAAATATGTCTAATCTTTTTTTCTTTTTAAAATTTGAATGCTGGATGTCACATAAGCTGTAGATGCCATGATTTTCCTCAGGAGATGGCTGTTTCTTTGCTAGGCAGAATAAAACTAATGATCTTAATCCAATTACAGGCTGAACTGAGTCCAAGCGGGGTTGTCTCCAGAAGGTTGTTTGCCTCTGCTTTGTCCCTCTCCCAGGGCATAGCCAGTGTTCACTGAGAGCCTGGTATGTCTGCTGGGTGCCTTTTCAGTATGAGACTGTCCCCGAATCCCTCTTTGGGTTATAGAGACTTTTTTGGCTGAAGCTCATATTGGCCTT
The DNA here is from genome assembly GCF_021218885.2 of Marmota monax. NCBI lineage: Eukaryota > Metazoa > Chordata > Mammalia > Rodentia > Sciuridae > Marmota > Marmota monax. The sequence continues at coordinate 3,164,500 of NW_026695234.1, read as the reverse complement.
CTTCTCCCTTCAGCTTCAGAATTCTATCAATGACTTAAAGGAGGAACTGGCCATGTATTAGGGGGCCCTAATTTTCTCTCTAGTCCTAAGATAATCCAGAAGGTCTGTTGGCTTCTTTGTCTCCCAGCACCAGTCCTCTATTTGTGCAAAGCCTGGGTTCTCAGCCTTTTGTCCTGTACCCAGGAAGGACTGGGCACCGGGTGGGCCCAGGTTAGAAGCCATGACAGATCATGGGCTCATCTCCCTTCACCTTCCCTTCCTGCAATTGTGTCTTCTTGATCGGTTCTGTTCCAGCAGGTGTATGGTCTTTGAAACAGGTGAATATTGTATTTTCTCCAGCATTTCTAGTTCTTAGTAGAAATATTGATCTGCCATGAACTATCCCATCCTACCAGGAAGTCAGTCGCTTACTGTTATCATGTAAGAGCCACGGATTACAAGAGTGGTTCTTAGCTGGGGGTCTTGGTAGGTGACCCAGACAAGTGGGAGCAAGCTGTCCTCAGGCCTTCACTGGTCTCTGGGCTGCCCAGCCACGAAGGAGGCAGGGAAATGAATGGAAGTGGAACTACAGGCTGGGAGGAAGGCATTCATTAGGCTGAGGAATGAGTGTTCTGAAGCTCGGGAGGCCTCGATACTCCATCAGGTTTCTAATGATTTTGTCAGAGTGTTAATCCCCCGGGTGAGCAGCAGCATTTTGATATCAGCAAACAGATTGTGTTTCAGCCCAGATAACCCAATATGGAGTCCTGCATGAGAGCCGAAAATAATTCATCACATTTTAATGGGATTGGGAGAGGCCAGACAAGGATGATTTACGTTGGTGGGGCTCAGTGCAGGAGTGGGATGTGGGAGATGTTGGACGCGGGACTGGCCCAGATGTGTGTCAACAAGGACATTTGCTTGTGAGTGTGAAGGGGAGACATTGTGTACACAGAGGGCGTCGCAGAGTTAGTCCCTTCTGTCACAGAATGCTTTCTGAATGCCCACTTTGGACCAGGTCCTAGGAATACAGAGAAAGAAGAGTAAAGTCCTGCCTTCAGGACTTCCCATTCTGATGACCTAGCGGGCAAGTCATTCCATGAATAAGAGCAGCAGTGCAAGATGCTGGGTGGGAGAAGGCCACCGCTGCATGGGGACACTGGGTAGGGACAAAGAATGGCTTGAGCCACTGTCTAAACTGATCCAGATAGATGGGGCAGAGGGCACTCCCAGCAGAAGGACCAGGGTGAGGAATGTGCTGCTTCATTTTGTGATAAGATGCTCTTGATTTGGCAGAAAACTGGGAGTGTCCCCGGCCTTTGCCGTTGGCTGGCCAGAGCCTCCTACCTGCCCCCCACCTCTTGCTTCTCCAGTCTTTCCTCCGTGTGTGTTGTGGTTTGAACACAGTTTGTCCTCTTATGTTGGAGTTTAATCCCCATTGGGAGGTGTTAAGAGGGTAGAAGCTTAATCCGACCATGATGTTCACAGGTGGGACCAATGGGAGGTGATGAGGTTTGGATAAGGTCTTCCAGGTTGAACTTGATGATTGAGTCATGGTGGGTCTATAAGAAGAGGGAGAAAAGCCAGAGGAGATATACATGCTTGCTCCCTGTCTCTCATCACGTGAGTCCCTGTTCCATGTTGGAACCCTGCCATCAAGAAGGCCATCACCAGGTGGAGCTCTTAACCTTGGGCCAGAACTTAGCCCAAATCAACCTCTTTTCTTTATAATGTACCCAGACTATGGCATTATAGTATTAGCAACAGAAAACAAACTAAGACAACATGGAATCCATGCTTTCATCTATTGTTGTTGACAACCCAGGAATTTCTTAGGGTTTCTGTAGTTTGTGAAATAAAGTGCAGACTCCTTAATATGCAGGATATGACCACATTTTTTCCTTCATCATCTTCCTCCCCAATCCTATTCTGCACCTCTGTTCTCTGGTTTTATGGGCTCACTTGCTATTCCTGAGGACGGCCAGCGCTTTCCTGACTCTAGCTTTGTTCATGGTATTCCTTATACCCAACATGGCCTTCCTTGACATCTTCACCAGATTGCTCAGGACCCAGATCACGTGACCTCCTTTTGGCAACATCCATGATGCTCCTAGAGAGTCATCTCCCCTCTGAGTTAGATAATAGTTTACACCTCTGTTAACATAAATTACATCATGCCTATTTCATAACTTTCTGTGTTTCTGTCTGTTGGTGGCTGCTCCCCACATTCACCAGGGCAAACTCCTTGCAGGCAGAAAGACACCACGCTCATGTTTGTGGTCTCTGTCACAGCTCACATGGCACCTGGGGCATTCCTAGTGCTTAATAAATATTTATTGATTGACTGAATAAGTGAGTATCAAATGGGCCTTCCATGTGTTTTGCTCTAGGTATCTCTTATTATAATTAAAGTTGTTTTTTTTAAAGTCAATTTCAGGCAAAGAGCAAGATAAATTTTATGTGAAGTTTGAGAAGGACTGTAAAAGTGATTTATGGGTGGAGAAGAGATTTTTACAAACAGCTTAAGAAAATGCTCACAGTCACTTCTCCCTGCTCTTTCCATCACTGCAGACCCTAAATACAGATGCACGTCTGCCCTCAGCAGCCCTGGCTGAGGCCTGGTGATCCTCAGGCAGAGGATGCCCCTACGTGCCATCTTCCTGGCATGTGAATGATTTTGTGTGAGGTGTTGAACTTCAGTTATTCCTTGGTATCCATGGAGAATCAGATCCAGGATCCCCGCCACCCAATGTCAAAATCCACAAATGCTCAAGTCCATCAAATGGCATAGCGTTTGCATCTAGCCTTTGCATATCTTCCCGCGTACTTCAAATCATCTCTAGATCATTTATGATCCTAATACAGTGTAAATACTATGTCAATAGTTGATACACGGCATCATTTAGAGAATAATGCCAAGGAAAAATTCTGTACATGTTCACTAAAGAGGCAGTATTTTTTCTCAATGTTTTTGGCTCATGGTTGTTCATATCCACAGATGTGGAACCTATAGATATGGAGGGCCTGTGACTGGATAAAATGCTCACTCCTGAGAGTGGGATGAGATGTTTATGGGTAGCATTCATACAGAGCGTAGTGCATCCTGTGTTCTGTGCAGATTCAGGCTCTTTGCCTGTCCAGGATCTCTCATGGCATGCCTTGGCAAAGCCCACTGAGGCTCAACCCTGTGACCTTGGCCTCCTGGTGTCAAGTTCCTATGCACAGAGTTACCCAGGCCCAGCAGAAGTGGCTGTACCTGTCTTTTTTTTTTTTTTTTTTTGCACGGGGGTGTACCAGGGATTGAATACTGAGTCACATCCCAGCCCTGTTTTGTATTTTATTTAGAGACAGGGTCTCTCTAGGTTTCTTAGAGCCTTGCCATTGATGAGGCTGGTTTTGAACTCACGATCTTCCTGCCTCAGCCTCCTGAGCTGCTGGGATTACAGGCATGCACCACTGTGCCTGGTTGTACCTGTCTCTTTTCATTTCAAGAGTGAAGTTGAACATGGGCAGCCTGGCAAACAGAGCCTGGTGCCCAGACTCTGACCATGATGAGTCAAATGCCTGGAAATAGCAGTTTAGCATGGAGATCCTCTGAGAACACCACAGGAGTGGCCCAGATGGGTTCCAAACTGGCCATTTCTCCCAAATGGGGATAACTACACAGGGACCTGTGGCTTTTGCTTTCCGATGCCTTTGTACCAATAGCCCAGTGTCTTGTCCCCCATCCTCTCTACCTGCCAATGTTCCCAAGGCCCAGATTTAACGGTCTCTTATTTTAGTTTCAGGCCATTTCTTCTTTTAATGGTGTCCCAAGCTACCTGAAATAATTCTTGCCCTTCTTTTATGTGGCTCTGTCTCGCATATTTATGGGAAGTTATCATGTCCTCATAGGTTGTGGTTCTCTGGGTTCCACATATTATGTCCCTTTAACCTCCCTTTATAGGTCAAGCCTTTAATTCCTTTAATCATTTTTATTACATTTCTTTGTATTCAGTCAGCCTCCTTTTAAGAGCAAGAAAGCCCACGCTACATGTGTTTCAAGAATGACTCCAATAGAGGGGCCTCTGGACCCCCGTTTTGGGCACTGTGCTCCTTTCCCTCTGATGAAGCTCTTGTGGCTTCTCCCCTTTACCTGGGCCTCTGCGGTTTCTGCATCCTCCACCCTGAACTTGCACTTCTCAGGGAGCGGTCTCATCCTCACTGTGGTCCAGTCCTCAGGCCTGACAAAGGGTTTAGGGGACATCAAGAGCACAGAAATTAAGACTGGGAAGATCCAGGGTGGGAGCATAAGGGATCCAGCAGATGTCCCGCACCTGGGGTGTGACAGTCACCATGCAAGACCCTCATGTATATTATTCCAGTGAATCATCGCCCCCTCTTTGTAATTACAGAAACTGAGTCTCAAAATTGTGAAATAACTTTCCCAGGAGTAGACAGCTAATAAAGGGCACATCTAGGATTTGAACATAGGCTGTGAGATGGCCCCCAACCGTCTTTCCTTTCTACTCTGTGCAGCCTCCTTTGAAGGAGGCAGGAGAAGGGTCCTGCAGTGGAACAGGATGCAGTGGAACAGGCAGAACTCCAAGGTGCAGGTGGGAGAGGATTCTAAAGTTTCCCGTGTCCCCACTGAACCTAGACCCTGGGGACCAGCAGCTTTCTTCCTACGTGGCCTGATATATATAGACACCTCACTTGCTTTGCCCCAAATGCCTCCCTAGCCTGGACTCAGCTTACTTCCTGCTTCATGTACTGTGGGCCACTGGGGACACCACTAATGGCCTCAAGGGGCATATTGGAGCTACTGTCTAGCCTCGGGTTTGGGGATTTTCCCAGGGGTTTATGCTGCCTCCAGTCCTTTCCTGCTCCCCATTAGGGCTGATGTGAGGGGTGTTCTATGATGTGTGTGATTACATTGGACAGAACATGGCACCTCTGTGGGTGCCCACCTAGGCTGTGGGGGAGGATGTGATGGTTGCTGAGCCCAAGTAGGCAGAGTGGACAAGTTTCAGTGGTACTTGGTATACCAGCTGACTCCCTTGCCTCTCGGTGGGGGCAGGGAGCCATCTGCCACTGTCTACTGTGCCCCACCTGATATAAGATGAAACACATGGGTGTTCCCATCAGAAGACATCCAGAGAAAACCTTGGTGGGCCCTGTGGGAGGTAACTAGGCCTGGGGGAGGCTGGAGAAGAGCTGGCCAGCTCAGCCCTGGGCAAGGTTTCCAGGCTTTGCTTCTCAGAATCAGCCCCTCTGGGGTGCATGTGGCTTATTGAGAAACCTCGCTGTTATCATTGTGCTGGTCTCGGAGCTGGAGAGACAGAGGTGAGTGGGGTGGAAGCCTGTGTTCAGGGAGCGAGTAGGCTGCGGGGAGATGACACATACAGGGATCAAGGTAACTCAGTGTGTAACTTTAGGGATGGAGATTTGCCTAGGGCCCAGCGGCCAGGCACCAAACAGCCTTGGATAGGAGTGGCAGAGGCTGGAATGATTTTTGAGGGAGATGTTGCCAGAACTGAGTTTAAAAGAAGAGTGAAAGTTGGCCAGATGATGGAGAAGGATGCTCCAGAAGGGAAATACAGGTGGGACAGATCCTTAGTGGGAGAGATTAGGCAGGAGAGGATCAGGGCCAGGTCACCAATGGGAAGTCTGAACTATGTTTTGCAGTAACAAGGAACTCTTACAGAGGGGTCTTAAGTAAGGACAATGTCATGGCAGTTACATGTTAGATAAATCAGCCCAAGGGTAAGATGTGGGTTAAAACTTTAAAGAGAGAAAGCCCTACTGAGAAGCTATTGGAATAGCCCAACCATTTATCTATCCAAACATCCTCTTACCCACCATTAACCCTTTCTTTTTTTTTAAATTTTTTATTGTTGGTTGTTCAAAACATTACATAGTTCTTGATATATCATATTTCACACTTTGATTCAAGTGGGTTATGAACTCCCATTTTTACCCCGTATACAGATTGCAGAATCACATCAGTTACACATCCATTGATTTACATATTGCCATACTAGTGTCTGTTGTATTCTGCTGCCTTTCCTATCCTCTACTATCCCCCTCCCCTCCCCTCCCCTCCCCTCTTCTCTCTCTACCCCCTCTACTGTCATTCATTTCTCCCCCTTCACCATTAACCCTTTCAATGAGTACTTCCTGAGTACTACTGTGTTTCAGGTACTGGGAGAGCACTGGGTATGAAGATGGGGATAAAAACGAGCCTCTGCCCTCCAATGCGGACACTGGAGAGGTTAGGAGGCCTGAGCTTCTCTTGAAGAGCAGTTAGAGAAAGGAAGCTCAAGTTAAGATCCTCTTGGGGATCAGTGTGATAGGATTTGGTCATGGCGTGGATGTGGAGGTCCTGGGCCTGAAGGAGGGCCAAGCAAACTCCCTCATTCCATTTGGATGATGCAGTGACTTGTGGGGAGGGCCCTTCCCTTAGCATCTTCAGCTCCCTGGTCAAACATAGAAGCTGAGGAAGAGCAGTGTGCTTGTCACCCAGACTCAGCTGGGGACAAGTCTACCAGCACCCTTCCTCCTTGCAGTCCCCTGCCTTTATTCCCTCCCATGAAACCCCTGGAGCTGCTTGCTGGGTGGCCCACAGCTGAGGCACCCATTCAGCCAGGGGCAGATGGCGAGCACAGCCGTGGTGGACATTTGGGCCAGGCAGCCAGGAGGCAGCTGGTAGACAGGTCAGAAGCAGGAGGCAGGGGTCTGGGCTGGAGGACAAGCTTTGGCATTATCAGTAGAGGAAACCACCAGAACAGATAAGACGGGCGGGGGAGAGTGGTGTAGGGAAAGAAACCCTGGACTAAATGTCAAGTTTCTTTTGTTTCAATCTTAGATTTGTTATTCGTACACGTGACCTGAGACGGGCCCTTTCTTACTCCTCTGAGTCTTGGAGGCCCTCATCTGTAAAATGAAGTGATCAGACCAGACCAGTGGTCTCCAGACTTATTTTTAGTGGCTAAATCTTTTGTTCAAATAAAACCACATGCAGCCTTCAACAGGTGGAAATTGAGCTGCCCTAGTGGGAGAGGAACATCAAGGACATGGAGATTGGACTCTGCTCTCTGTCTGTCGTACCTCTTGGTACCCCATTGGGCCCCGGAGGTGCTCTGTGGGGGCACAGTTTGAAAATAAGAAACATATGGGCCTTCCAAGGTCCATCCTCCAGTGCCTGACCCCCTGGAGCCTGATTCCCAGCCTGGTGTTGAGTGCAGGAGGTGGAGACTGTGCCTCTGGCTCCCCGGAGCACAGTCGGGGTGCAGGGAGACTGGGGAGAAGAAATTGCCAGCAGCCTGTTTCCCGAAGCCCTGCATCATCTTTGACTTTCGGTAGTCTAATTAAAATCCAAGCCCTTTAATACTGTTCCCTTTAAGAAAGGAAAGAAAGACAGACCAGCAGCACAGGCCATAAAACACTGCAGCCCGTGACGCTTCCCTGTTCGCTCCTGTGGCTTCGGTGCCTTCTAGTTTATCATCCTCAGGCTTCATCACGGGGAACTTGATTATTTCCTTTTCCCCTTCAGAGCATTTAAAAAGGTATTAAAAACATCCCCGGTGTCAGCCTCAGCCAAACCCACTTCCTTCTCCCCGCTTTGAAGGGCCTGTGCCACTTACCGTCCACTCTCCCAAAGGAGAGGACCCTAGCTGTCCTGCCCTCCTCCCGCAGGGGTGGGAGCCTGGCCCAGGGGGGTGAGTGTTCCTGCCTAGGAGCTGGGCCAGTTCTAGCTGTGAGTGTGCAGCTGTGGGCCACCCCAGGGGGTTGGAAATGGGCCCAGGACCTTCAGCAACCCCTGGAGCCAAAGAGCCCCCTGGCGCTGGCCTCACAAGGAGCTGCTCTGCTCTTTCCCCAGGCATGGCTTTCTCTCCAACCCCTGTCACTGCTGGGTCCTTCTGTGAAGGGCTTTCTGTGAAGGGATTGTTTGGAAGATGCATTTCGTCCAGTCCCCCGGAAAGAGACTCCAGTGTCCTCCCTGAGGGGCGGGTCCTCACTTGCCCATTCCTAGGTGGTGCTCTCTGGTGCTCTAGGCCATGCTTGTCAGCACTTCATTTATGCAGATGAGGGAGGGAGGTCAGCCTGTGGGGTCTGGCCTGCCCACTACCTCCCAGCCTGGAAGGCCACCACCGGTGGGAATTGGGGACGGGCAAGGCTGTCTCTGCCTTGTTAGTGGGCGGAGGCCCGGGGTTGAGCTGAAGGGAGCAGCAGTTGGGTGAGCTGGGTGACCTGCTGTGTCACTAGCAGGCTGGACGTTGATCAGCCCTGCAGAGGCCTTGTAGGTTGGCAAGTGAAGCACCATGGAGATTACTGTCCATGGACCTGGTTGAGTGAGTGCGACCCCTGGAAGGGGCATTTTGAGGTGACGAGGCCCGAGTGGGCCCCAGAGACCTCATGCCTTTCATAGAGACCTGCTCTGTGGACCAGCTGGATAGGGCGCAGGGTGGTCACACACCTCACCTGGGGGCCTGGAGGCCCTCTCTCCTGGGGGATCCCCCTTGCAGAAGCGGCTCTAGTGCTCCTCTCCAGCACAGGGATCTGGGCTGCCTGCCTCTGCAAGACGGGGCAGGGGCCCTGGGAGCGCCTCTGCGACTTGTCCTATAAATGACAATAGAGCTAACAAGCTCTAATTGGCTATTAAAGGAGAAAGCAGCCCTGTAGATGCTGCAGGCTAATTAACCCTGGGAGTGCAGAGCGAGAGGAAGAATCTCTGCAGGGACTGCGTGTGAGCGCATCTGTGCCCAAGCATGTCTGCCCAGTGGCTGCCAGGGAGACTGATGTGCCCCCGCAGCAGGCCTCACACCGCCCACACAGTGTCCTGCTTGTTGGCCATCAGACCTGAAAAGAGCCTCAGACTTGTAAGATCCAGTGTACTCACTTTACAGATAGGGAAACTAAGGCCCAGGGAGGAGGTAGGACTTACCTACGGCTACATAACTGGTTGGTGGTGGAGCCAAGACCGAGCTTGGATCGGGGAAGGCCGGTTGCCCCCGTGGTGTCTGGTACCACGTGCAAAGGTCTGAACCTGGCCTGTGGTGTTCACTGTCTAATGTGCAGGCCATCTCTGTTCAGGATTATAGCCCAGTGTGCAGAGGCCTAGAGTAATGTCCGAGCACCATGGAGATTACTGTCCATGGACCTGGTTGAGTGAGTGCAACCCCTGGAAGGGGCATTTTGAGGTGACAAGGCCCGAGTGGGCCCCAGAGACCTCATACCATTCATAGAGACCTGCTCTGTGGACCAGCTGAACAGAGACGGGACCTCTGCTCTGCTTGGGGTCTCAGGGAGGGCTTCCTAGAGGAGGTGGAGTCTGAGCTATGTTTTGAGCAAGAAGGTTCTAGGTAGTTGGTTTGGCTTGTGGCAGGAACAGTGATGACAGCACACCATGTCTGAGCTGGCTTAGCCACGCCTGGCCTTAGAGAGTGTGTTCCTCTAGCCCACCCAGCTGCCAGGGGTGCCAGTGGAACTGGAGGTGAGCCTCTGACCACAGGAGGCTGAGTTTTCTCTACACAGAAACACTCTTGTGGAGGTGTTGGTGGCACACCTTGATGGTACATGGGATTGGGGTGGCCACTCCTTGTTGGGAGAAGCTGGCAGTGGGGATGGGACTCCCCAGATTGATCTCTGAGAAGGGTCTCAGCTCCTCCTCCTGCCCTGTATCTTCTCACGCCCCTTGGTGGTGCCCCTCCCTGCCCCTCCTCCTGCCACCACGCTGCCTCCAAGAGCCACCTTCCCCCACTTCCAGCATGCCAGGGGCTGGGTTGGGGAGGTCGACCAGAGCTCAGGGGACGTTTTGTGTGGTGTATTGTTTCTCAACTTTGTTCCATCCATTTTTCACACATATTTTTTAAAAGCCTACTTCTAAAATGGAATTCAGATATAACTATTTTATATACAATTTAAAAATGTCTTAAATATAAGGGATAAATAAAAAGAAGATGACATAATAAAATGTGTTTCAATATATTATTGCTTGGGCATTACTACACTTATGGGAGCAAAAACATTGCACATTTCTAGAAAGCCCTAGAAGGTTCCTGTTAAAAACCATGGACTTTGGGGTTAGGGAAGCTCGGGTTCAAATTCCACTTCCAGTCGCTGTGACCTGAAGCCAGTAAGTCAGCCTCTTTGCAGCCCGGGCTCCTTACCTATAGGCAGCACACCTAGATGAGAGGCATTCAGGAGCTGCAGGATTTTGAAGCTGAGTTGCCTGCTCTTGCACCATCTCCTGGTCATATAATATCCTTATGCCTCACCTTTGTGCTGCGCTTCGCCTGTGAAAACATTCTGCCTTCACCACGCCGCCGCAACCAGCTGTTCCAGGCTCCCCAGCTTCCTGTGCCCTGTGCGGCCAGCTTGGCAGCCAGTTCCTGCTTCCTCCCTGCCCTCAGCCCCAGCCCATCTTCTCACACCTTCCTGAGCCTCTGACTGGCCTGGGGCTTGTTTGGCTCCACCTGCTGTAGAGGAGGGCAGAGGCCACCCAGATGGCAGGAGCCCCCCTAATGGCAGGAGCCCATTTGCCCCCACCCAGAATGCATACACTCCCTGCATCAGTAGTGCATTGTATTAATGAGAGGAAGTGGGGCTCTTGGCTTTTGATGGTCCCCAATGAGGCTTAGCCTGAGTCCTTAATAAATACTGATCACCCTCCCTGCTATAACAAAATGGTTTGAAATCCTATCCAGCTCCGGGAAGGCTTCCCGCCTGCATCTGTTTGCCTCATTGGCAGCCCCAAGCACGTGCAGCATCTCGCACTGTATATTTCCCTTTGCCACTAGATGGTAATGGAACCAACTGCTTCAGTCCGGCACAGCTGTGTGTGACCCCTCTAACCCAGGTGGCAAGACAAGGGCAGAACACTGCCAGCTGTCCAATCTCTCCACTCCTGCAAAGCCTGGCTCACATTGTCTGTCTTAAGAAACATTCCAACTGGTGCTCCAGGGCTCCTGTCCTTGAATGTCAAGGACTGGTGGCCATGGCTGTGCCTGTAGTCTCCACAGCCCCAAGGCAGGGCAACGTCTACACCCAGGCCCCCAGCCTTCAGTTCATCCATTCATTCAGCAAATAAAAATCTAGAGCCTTCTATGCACCACATACTGGGCATGTGTAGGTGAATTAAAACAGGAATTCCTCATTCCTCTCAGAGAATACAGGCAGTAATGCCAGTGGTGTGTGTGTGTGTGTGTGTGTGTGTGTAGTCTGTTAGTGACAAGTACCAAAGAGAAAAATAAAGCAAGGAAAGGGAAAGGGCTTGGTGGGCAGGGAGCCCCTCACTGAGAAAGTGGCATTTGAGTTAAGACCTAGAGGAGTGAGAGGTGGAGCTGTGCAGATGTCTGGGAAGAGCACATCAGAGACAGGAAACAGCAGGTGCAGATGTAGAGGAGACCTGGGGCAGGAGTGGGCCTGGCAGCTTCAGGGCACAGCCAGGCGGCCCCTGTGGCTACTTTACAGTCAGCAGGGGGCAGAGCCATAGAGGAGGTATCAGAGGTGTGGGCGGGAGGGTCAGCCCACATGGTTCCTTCAAGTAAAATGGGAAGCAAAAGGTTTTGAGCAAAGTAAGGTCACGGTCTGACTTAGATTTTAATGGGCTCACTCCAGTTGCTGCATTGAGTATAGAGGGGGCAAGGAATGGGGCAGGGAGGCCAATTTAGGAGGCTCTTGTGATAATCCAGGTGAGAGAGGCCGAGGGCGAGCACAGGGAAAACAGAAAGGCAGGAGTGGTGAGATTCTGGGTGGATCTTGAAGAAAAGGCCAACAGAATGTCCTGCTGGTTTGGATATGAGATGAGAGGGAATAGAGGAGTCGGGTGACTGCATGCCTCCGGCTTGGCACTTGTAAATAGGGAGCTGGCATTTGTTGTGACAGGGGAGGGAACTGGGCTGGCTTTGGGGGTGAGAGGAGTCTGAATTCAGTCTTGGGTTGCTGAGCCTGGAAGCCAGTGAGGAGCCACGTGGAGGTGTCTGGAGGTGGGTGGCATGGGGGTCTCCAGTTCAAGTGAGTGGATTCTGGCGGAGATGTGAGTTTGGGAGTCATGGACACATAGACTGTACTTAAAGCCCCAGGGCTGGGTTTGTGGGACAGAGAAGAGGACTTCCAAACAAGAGATCAGAGGCAGGTTGAGGAGCCAGCAAAGGAGGATGAGGAGGAGTAGCAGGGGAGCCTGGTCTTCCAGAAGCCAAGCAGAGAGATTTCTTGGTCAGACACTCCAGAGAGGAGGACATCACTGAGAGATGGGCTCCCTGCTGTGGGGATTTCTGTTTCACCTTGTTTTCATGCTCCACATTTTTATTAAGGCTCCGCAGGCCATGGTCTGGGGACATTTTTGTCTGAGTGGAGCTCGAAACCCCATCCCTGCAGAAAGCAGGAGGGAAGATTTGTGCACCCCGAAGGGAAAGAGAAGGGTACCAGTGCGCTTTCAAGCTCATCATCTCACTTGTTGCACACAAGTGCCGTTGGGGAAGTATTTTTAAAGTTAAGAGAATGGGGTGCAAAGAGGCTGCATTGCTAACTTTAGATCAGGGGCTTTTAAATTAGTGTTGGCCAATAGCACTTTCTGTGATGGTGGAAATATCCTCTCCCCTTGTCCGTGGGCTACACGTGGCTGTTTATTCAACAGTTGAAATGTGGCTGGTGCAACAGAGCTGAACTTTTCATTGTGTTTGACTTCATTTAAATTTAAAGAGCCATCTATGTCTAGTGGCTACCTTCCTGGATAATGCAATTAATTCTAAGTGTCCAAATCTATATTTAAACGCAGGCCTTCTGACTCAAGGCCTGGATCTTCCACTCTACCTTCTGCTTCTCGAGAAGGAATGTTCCACAGCAGGCCAGGTTGGCTTGAACTGATGAGTCTAGGGGAGAGCAGAGCTGGAGAAGGAGGTAATGGATATGATCAAGGGACTCATCTGAAGTTCAAGGGTGTCCTAATGCCTTTTCCCTTGACTGTCAGCCCATCCCAGGTTCTATGTGTGTGTGGGGGAGAGGGGGTACTTAGTCTGTGTGACCACTTATAAATCTTACCATCAGTCAGTCTCCTTCACGAAGCCTTCTCCGTCCATTCTAGCCCTAAGCACTCCAAATCCTTTGAAATAGTGTTATTTAAACCTGTTTTTGGACTCAGAATGAGGCTGGTGTCATTGTCAGTATTTCAGTTATGTTTGTGCCCTGTCTCCTGAATCACTTTATACATTCCTGCAGGCAGGTGAATTATGACCTGTTCTGTTTCCTGTTCATGGTGGGTGCAGGATGGGATGGTGTAAAGAGACGATCTTTGCAACTCCAGACACTAAGCATCAGACTAGACGCGATGCTTAGAAAATTGTGGGACCTCAATAAAAATCTGTTTAATAGCTGAATGGCTAAAGTTAGAATCCTATAGACTCTTTTCAGATTTCTGAGTTTCTGCTCACCAGCTTTGTAGCCAAGAGCAAAATGCCAAGCTCTTTGAAATCCAATTTGTTCACCTTTCAAATGTGATGGCAGTGTTTCTTGTGTTCTCAGGAGCACTGAATGAGAAAATAACTATACAAGTTTTTGCACAGTGCCTGGAACGTAGCAGGTGCTCATTATGTGGTAGTGTTTCTTTGCATCTCTTACAATGATGTGCATTTGGTTTGTTTTTCACCAGACTGTATCTTCTGCAAGCAGGGACTGTCTTGTACTCACTGGTGTCCTCCACAGTACTTATACAATGCCCCGAACATATCAGGTTCTTAGGAAAGCTATTGGATTTTTTTGCTTGTTGGATACCCCTGGCCCGTGCTCAGGAGCTGCAGGGCAATAAGACATGACCCAGGATCAACAGAGAACATTTGTATGTGCCCAGACTTAGAAGGGTCATGGCCTCTATATCAGCTTAGAAGCCTGCTGGTAATTTACAGATGGGCTCATTGCTTCTCCTCAGAGGGTCATTGAATTTCTTGAGACGGCAGGGCTGTCCTGGATAGTTTGCTGGGACATAAACTGCACGAGGACAGACACCTTTGTCGATTTTGTTTATTGCCGTCTCGGGAGCAGTGCATGGTAGGTAGTAGATGTTCAAGAAATGTTTGTGGATGGAGGAACGTCCACAGGGGAGCATGAGAAGGAAGATATTAATACAGGAATCTGCAGACTCTTTTGGTAAATGGCCAGACTAGAAGTTTTAGATCTGAGTGCCATATTCTCTCCACTGGGGTTACTCAGCTCCGCCGTGGTAGCTCAAAAGCAGCCATACATAATGAACGCTTGAGCAGGAATATGTTCCAATAAAGTATAATTCACAAAAACAGGTAGCATGTGGTTTTCAGGTGTCCCAGCACCATTTGTTGAAGAGACTGTTATTTTCCCATTGAATAGTCTTGGCACTCTTGTAGAAATCAATTGGCCACAGGTGTTTTGGTCTATTATGGATTCTGAATCCTATTCTGCTAATTGATTTATTTGTCTATCCTTATGCCAGTACCAAACAGTTTTATTGCTGTAGTTTTGTAGTTAGTTTTGAAATCAAGACGTTTGAAACCTTCACCTTTGTTTTTCTTTGTAAATATTGTTTTGCCTGTTCAGGTTCCCTTGCAATCAATATGAATTTGAAGACCATCTTTCTATTAAAAATGCTGGTGGAATTTTGGTAGGGATTGTATCAAATCACTTTGGGAAGTATTACCCTCTTCACAATATTAAGTCTTCCAATTCATGAACAAGGGATATCTATCTATTTAATCGGTCTAGTTCTTAGTATAAAACTCTTTTATACTCCTTAGTTTTGTTTACTCCTAGCCATTGTATTCTTTTTTTAATAATTGTTTTTCAGTTATACTGGGACACAATATCTTTATTTTATTTATTTATTTTTATGTGGTGCTGAGGATTGAACACAGCACCTTGCACAAGCTAGGCAAGTGCTCTGCCGCTGAGCCACAACCCCAGCCCCGTGTTGTATTCTTTCTTTCTATCTATCTATCTATCTATCTATCTATTTTAGTTGCAGATGGACACAATATCTTTATTTATTTTTATGTGGTGCTTAGGATCGAACCCAGTGCCTCATGCATACAAGGCAAGCGCTATTATACCCCTGAGCTACAACCCCAGCCCCCCTGCATTGTATTCTTTTTAATGCTAATTAAAAAAGGACCTGTTTTGTAATTTTCTTTTCAGGTTGTCCATTTCTGGTATCTAGAAAGTCCACTGGTTGGTCTTCTATACTATGACCGCTAACTTTGTTTTTTAGTTCTAGTAGTCTTTTGCAGATTTTCTATATATACAAAAATTCCATCTGCAAAAGAATGAAACTGGACCCTTACCTTATTCCACATATAAAAAATAACTCAGTGAATCAAAAACCTAAATATAAGAAGTAAAACTATTACAAGAAATCACGGGGATAAACATCCATAAATTTGGCTGTTGTGTTAATCGTTTTTTTTTTTTTTTTTGTACTTTACAAAAATACCAGAGACAATCAGCTTATAGAGAAAAAAGGTTTATTCTGACCCACATAAGTTTTAGAGGATTCAGTCAATGGTCAGATAGATCTTTTGCTTTGGGGCCTGTGGCAAAGCAGCACGTCATGGTGGGGAGCATGTAGCCAAGCAGACCCATTCACCTCATGGCCAGGATGCAAAAAAAGAGAGGAAGAGGAGGACCTAGGGTCCCATTGTCGCCTTTGAGAGCATGTCTTCAGTGACCAAAAGACGTCCCACTAATCCCATTAGTGCCAATCTTGTACTGTGCCTTTAACACACAAGCCATTGGAGGACACGTGATAGGAGGTGTTGTAATGGGTTCTTAAATCTGATGCCTAACACATAGGCGATGAAACCCAAAGTAGACAAATTGGCCTTCATCAAATGAAAACCTTTTGTGTGTCAAGAGACATTATCAAGAAAGTGAAAAGAAAACCTACAGAACGGGAGGAAATATTTGCCAACTGTGTATTTGATAAGAGTTTAATATTCGGACCACGTAAAGAACTCTTACAAACCCACTACGAAAATCTACTGCCCACTTATAACACGGGCAGGAGATTTGAATGGACATTTTTTTCCAGGAAAGATTTACAAATGACCGTCAAGCATCTGAAAAATGTTCAACTCCACGGATCCTTAAGGAAATGCAAATCAAAACCATAATGAAATACCACTTTACATCACTAGGAACACTGTATGTAAAGACTAAAAACTAAAATTAAAAACACCCAGAAAATAACAGGTGTTAGCAAGGATGTAGAGAAATGGGAATTTTCCTGCATTGCTAGGGGGGAGTTAAAATGGTGCAGCCACGGTGACAAACGGCTGGCAGCTCCTCAAAAAGTTAAACATAGAATTGCCATATGGCCCAGCAGTTCCACCCCTTATTCCTCAAGAGAAATGAAAACAGCTCTCCACATAGATTCTTATATACATATGTTTATAGCAGCATTATCCTTAATAGCCCAAAAGGTGGAAACAACACAAATGTCCATCAGCATATGAATGGATAAACAGATCGTGGCAAATTTATGGAGTGGAATATTATTTAGCCATAAAAAGGAAGGAAGGATGGATACAGGCTAGAACTTGGAGGAGCCTCAGAAATGTTTTACTGGGTGAGAGAAGCCAGACACAAAAGGACAGATATTGTGTGGCCCCTTTATGTGAAATTTATAGAATAGGTAGAACAATGGAGAGAGCAAACAGGTTAGTAGTTGCCAGGGGATTCAGGGAGGAAAGGATGGGGATGGATTACATTGAGGGCCTCAGATGTTCTTTGGGGGTGATGAAAAAAGTTTTGAAACTAGAGGAAGGTGGTGGTTGTACCACTTTGTGAATGCACGCACCCATTCTACACTCTAAAATGGAGCGACTTTACAAAATTGCATACATTGTATAAACTGTATTTCAATTCTTAAAAAAATCAAGCAGATGGGGCTGGGGTTGTGGCTCAGTGGTAGAGTGTTCGCCTACCATGTGTGAGGCCCTGGGTTCGATCCTCAACACCACATATAAATAAATAAATAAAATAAAGGTACTGTATCCAACTATAACTAAAAAATAAATATCAAAAAAAAATCAAGCAGATGACAGGGCTGTCATTTGTTGACCTCTATTTCATAGCAGTGTTTTTCGGATTGTAGGCCAAGACCAATTAGTGGGTTGGGAAATCAGTTTAGTGGGTCACAAACAACAATTTTAGAAAAATGAATGGGGGGAAATAAGGAAGAGGACGCACCAGTGGCATCGTAGACAGTAACGTGTTACTGTGTTGGAAGTTTATTATGGTTTTATATATACCTGTGGGTTTGTGGGTCCTGGTCAGTGGTGTGATGCATATTTCTTGCTATAGATGCTGGTCAATAATAGCTTGAAAGCGACTTGAAAGTGGCCTTTTTGGAGGGCTGTCAAATTTAGGGTCAACAGCTAAAGGCAACCCACATTGTCCACTCAATTTTTCCTGGAGGCCCGAGTGTCTTAGGCTGCCTGACCTTCCCCTCGAGCACACGGAGGCCTCTGGGACATCGCCCTCTGGCAATCCCAGAGGACTGTTTCCCAGCAGCTGGCCTGGTCTTTCTATGGACGCTGGGCAGCCACCATGACCAAGTTCATTTAGCTTTACTTTCCCCCAGTGCTGGGGATGGAATCTGGGCCTCTTACATGTGCTAGGCAAATCTGTACCACCAAGCTCCACACCAGCCAGACCGAGTCCACTTAGCATCCCCTGGGGGGAGGTGCAGGAACCTCTTCCTGCCTGTTTGCAGGAGTCTGATGATCCATTCTGAAATCCGTGCCCCTCCTGGCAAGGTGGAGAGGGCTCTGGAGCTGACCTTGATCTCTGCAGATAAGTCCTTGTCACATGTTTTGACCACCAGTCCGCTCCTCCAGCTGCCCCATGTAATCTACAAGAGTAGATTTCTTGGCCCACTGTCTTCTAATCCAGCTGAATAGGCTCCAGCTTTGCCTCCATAGATCCTCTTTCCCAGCTGCCCATCTCTTCCAACATGACCAGCGTGGCTTGCCTGGGTGCTGGGTGGAGTGGGCAGGTGTGGGTGTGGGCATGAGGGTTGCAAGCTCATGTCTGAATGTGACCCTCTGCTCAGGCTTGCCCTCAGCCCCTTCCCTTCACCAGGCCTCACACGGAGACCATGGCCAAGTCACAGTGGGGACGGGATGGACAGCCAGACTGCCAGGCTAGCTGGTGTGTGGTGTGCTCTGAGGTTTTAGGAGTACAGGGAACCCCTTAGGAATCAGGGTTGATTTCTGGCCCTCGAAATACTGAACCTGCTGGGACCTTTATGGCATAAGACATTCCATGCGGTGGCAAAGCACTATGGGAGGTCCAGCGTGGGGAACGTGATCAAGACCCTGGGAAGCCGTGCCTGGGGTGGCAGCTAGCCTCTTTGTGACTGACAGAGCAGCAGGCTTCCCGACTTCAGGCCCCTGCTCTGCAGGAACATGATGCTTGGTGGCCTTGCCTCCTATAAGTACTGATCTTCACTGTGATCAGCACGTCACACCAGGTGCTGGCATCTATATCACCATGCTGTGGTCCGACACTGACAGGCCCCATGAAAGGAATAAATACCGGCAGACCCTCCGACCCTGGCAGATCCTAGAGCACCTAGAGCTCCTGGGACAGCCACGCAGAGCCTTTTCTTCTTCATCAACCTTGAGCCATCAGGCATGGGTGAACCCGCCAGGGCAGAGCTCTCAGGAGGACACTGGACTATGATGCCCAGTTACAGAGACCTGGGGACCAGAGGAAGGAGAAGGTAATGATATGAGAACCCCACAGAGCTGTGAGAAGGAGGCCTAGTGCCTGAGTCAGAATCTGAAGAACCTAGAGACCTAGAGCCTTCAGGTCTCCATCTGTCATTTCATTGGTGAAACTCGCTGTCCTGGCCACAGACTACCAGTTATAGCTACTGCTTAGGGTGGAGTGTCGAGGGAAAGGCTGAGGTGTGGGCTGTCAGTGTGGGCTGAATTGATCCTGAGCATTGCCCTCAGTAGGCCCCACACTCTCGTCTAAGTGAATCCATGTGATTCTGTAACCTCAGAGCCCCCTTTTGGTGGCAGACTGGCAGGGTCCAGAGGCTGGGATCCCTGTGCCTAATCAAAATGGTTCCTGTTATCTACCATGGGTAACAAAGCACCTCACAATGTCATAGCTTAGTACAATAGCACAGGTCTATCTAACTCACAAGTCTTTGATTTGAGCAAGGCACCGTGGGGAAGGTTCTAGGCTCATTTCTGCTCCACGTATTATCTGTTGGGGTGGCTGGAGGATCTGCTCCAAGATGGCTCACTTTCATGGCTGGCAAGTTGGCTCTGGCTACAGGCTGGAGGTTCTGCTGAACTAGGGCTGCGGGCTCTGTTCTTCTCCACGTGGCCCCTCCTCAGAGTGCTTGAGTTTCCTCACAACATGGTGGCTGAGGTCTGAGATTGAGCTCCTGAAAGAATTGTGCAGAAGCTGTCTTGTTTTGTGACCTAGCAGAAGTGACATAGAATCACTTGCCTGTGAGAGACCCCTTGTGAGAAAAGTCTTCATTGGAACTGTGTTTGTTGAGTCTCCTCCCCTCCTCCCACCTCTCGCTCAGCTCAGCAGACATCCCTGAGGAATCATCCTCATCAGGAGAGACCAGAAATATCTTGCTACTTAGCAGCCAGGCAGGGAGTGGGGTGGGGGTGAGCAGGGCTCAGGGGTGCTCACCCTGCAGCTGGCAGGCTGGCCGCTGTGGGGTTTTTCCTTTTCAATCTCTGGGCCCTGGAACAGAGCCACATCCCGAGAGATGCCCCCTGCCTGGGGCTCCTTAAGGGGACCTCGAGCAGACTGCAGAGGACAGAGCAGCTGCTTATTCCGGTGCTGGAGCTGCCCTCTAAAGGTTAATTGCCCTCAGCTGTGAGGGGCCCAGAGCGATCGCCGAGATCCACGGTCCTGATATTCTGCTGAAGTCTTTCCTGTGCCGAGGCTCAGGAGCCCGCAGCTGGGAGAGTGGGACTGCTGCCCATGACACTCCTCTGCCACCCCTGCCCACGGAGCGTTCAGAGGACCCCAGCAAGCCTTGCAAATGGTCCAGAGCAGAGTAAAGGCAGGGCCATAACCTTTATATGGTGGGCCCGAGGACATTTATAAAACCCAAGAGCTTGGGGACCAACTGTGGATGGACATGTATAATGGCCCTCTGGAGAACCTGCCAGCTTGGGAATTTGGCATCATTTCTGAGGATCACCTGTTCATAGTCTTACCTGGACAACTTATTAAGTATGCAGACTCCAAGCTGACTGAATTGCCAGGGTCTGAATCAATTCTTCGCATCTTAACAAGCACCCCGGAAGTCTGAGACCCAGTGCTTGTCCCAAGGGCAGCAGTCTCCCTCATCTCTCTGTAGCACCTACTCTGTGCTGTGGGTTGTTTTAGATGTTGGAATAGAAAGGTAAATAAGACAAGGTACTAGCCAAGGAGAAGATAATTATTTCCAGAAATTCCTGGATTTTTTTATGTTATGAAAACAGGGGTTCATTTCCCCAACCCTTCTCACCTGACAACAGGGTTTGGGAATTGCATTCTAGGAGAGTCTCTGTAAATGCTGACTTGCTTATAGAAAATAAAAGGTCAGTTTGACAGGAGTATTGGGGAACTGATGCCATCTGCTATGGCAATGTGGAATTTTAATAACCACACTTTACTTTTATATTTCTCCTCTGACTATCCCTGTAAACAGACAAATCTAGAAGTGTTTGTTCCATACTCAGAATGCTTTAGACAGCTGTTCACCCATTTCCCAAAGCCCCTTCCTTTTGAGGCTCTTTGAGGTTTCCTGATTATACCAAAGAGAGTCTCAGTTCTTCATTAAAAAACAGAGCAAGAGCCCTGGACAAGGAATGAAGGGACCAGGATTTGAGGCCCTCACAGTGACCCCTGAGACCTGGAGTGTGTCTTCCTGTCTCAGTGTTCCACCTGCCACATCACTGTCTGCCTCTGGGGATCCAGCAGATAGGGCTGCCAGGGTGCTTTGGAAATTGAGTGGCCCCTTCCCACATGCAAAGCATCGAATTAGGAACCACAACTTTGCATCTCAGTTTCTGAGGAGCTTCCAGTTCCAGCAGACGGCAGGCAGGGAGAGGAGAGGTGGAAACAAAATGAAACGATGACCCCGAGTCACATCTTAAATCCCGAATCCACAGATACAGGCTTCCTGCGTTGCAGTGAATCCGTCCAGCAACTTGGAGCCCTAGGTAGGACAGATGTTATCTGTACAGTGAGGAGATTGGACTAGATATTTTCTGGGGCCTCTTCCAGCTCTAAAATTAAATAATTCTATTATTTGCCATATGAGAAAACTGAATTGGACGGAGCCGAGAGACTGGGAGGTCAAAGGGCCTCGTGAAGACCACATGACTCATTCCTGTCGGGCCTAGTCCGGTGAGGGCCCCTGGCCCTCCACTCTCGGCTCTTCTCATAGGCCACAGTGTCTCCCTCTGGCCTCTCAGTGACCAAGTGTGTGTTGGTCATGAGTTTAGACCCTGTGGGGACAAAATGGTTCCATTCCAGCTGTGAGGGGCACCCGCTGTGGGGCAGTCTTTCTCGTGAGCACCGTGACTCATTGTGTCTTTCCGCATGGATTAGAATGTGCTAGAGGTTCTATGCATGGGAGTCAAACCGGAGCCGGAGCCCACTCTCCGAGGGAGAAAACGCACCTCAGCCTCCGTCCTCAGAGGCACTCCGACTCCACGCTCTGAGCCGCTCTGCCAGCCCAGGAAGGCAGAGTGAACAACTGCTGCCTGGCCACTTTGAATGTCAATGATTTGTATTATTTAAATGTCTGACTGTGTGCCCAGAGCCCCCTTTGCCAGAGACCCAGAGGTTTAACACAAGGGAGCCCTCAGGCTGATTCCCAGCTGTCTTTTCCTGAAGGATGGATGAGAACCCAAGCACCCTCCCAGTGGTACCTAGCATGCCACCTTGGGGTGGGGAGGTCATGTCAGCCACCACAGGCCCCTGTTCTCCACTGTGGCCCAGGGTGGCCCATGCTGAGCTGCAGGAAGCGATGAGCTCCAAGTCAGTCTCTGATTAATACTGCACCAGAGCTTGTCATGTCAGGGAAGTGTGGCTTCCTCCGGAAACATTAAATATTAATAGCAGCAATAGAGGCAGAGGGTAAACAAAAGTAAGTCATAAAATGTTCGCTTGAGGGCAGTGGTGTTAACTCCAGCTGGTGAGAGGAGAACGAGCATTTCAAGAGTGGAGCAATGGCCTTGAACGCCTTGGGTCTTAGAGACCCTCCAGGTTGGGGCCAGGCACTCTGCACTTCTCACCTCACCTGTCTCTGCCATGGCCCAAAGTGTGCAGGAGAAAGAAGAGCTCATCCTGGTAGGACACACCCCTCCCTCTGGGCCCCGGGGAAGCAAGGGATCTCTGCTGAGTCACATGGGATGTGACATGTGTCTATTCAAGGGGCATCTCTCAGGATAGCCCAAGGTCAGGAGGAAAGGTACTTTAAAATCTAAGTGAGGAGATTCCCAGGACAGAAAGGGGCTCCAAGGCCATCTTTTTTGTTCTCTAGCTATCTGGCAAACCCATCTTGAACAGATTGATCCTCAGAGTTTTGCAGGAAAGGATTTCCTGAAATGTCCATTGCCTGAAGCCAATGGGAAGGTGTCGCTGATGAGCCTGTCAGCTGCAGAGGGCCTTGTGAGGGAAGGGGCTTCCTCCCCAGGGCCCTGAGCCAGGACAGAAAAAGCTTCAAAGCTGATTTGCAGCCCAGAGGAGACAGGAGATTTGTTCTGTAGGGGATGAGAAGCTCAGAAGTTCCAGCAACTGAATCCTACCCAGACTCTGTCATCTGAGTGGCTTCATCTAGAATCCAATTCATTCATACACTTGTGTGCTCAGGACAAATTGATTTCGTGGCTTCACTGTGCAGTATACTGGGCGAGAAGCTCTGGATGCAACAATGGGCAAAGCAGACAAGGGCTCTGCCTTCACCCAGCTACATTCAGCAGGGAGATTAAACCAACAAGCCAATGAGCAGTAACTATAAAGTGGACAGTACCATACTGAAATTGCAAGGATCTAAGAGACCTTGGGGGAGGGCACTCAATTTGCTTCTCAGAAGAGCTCTGGTGTCCAGTATATAGTGTGCTAGGATGCAGTTGGACAGCCAGGGACAAAAGTAGCAGGAAACAAGACCAGAGAGGCAGGATTTAAAAGGGGAAAGGACTAGGCCTACTGACCTCATGAAGGTCCCCAGCCAAGGCAGTCTGAGCCATTTTGAGTTCAATCAGGAAAAATCTCCAAACCCAGCCACTTATGGGCCTTGCAAAGGCCATATCAACAGAGGCCACAGGTCCTTCTGTTCTTTTCTCCTAAATTCATATTCACATCTCGCCAGGGACAGGGAGCTCACAGCAGCTTGGTTGTCGGTCTGTTTTCGCAATGATGAATACAAATTTGAACCTCACCACTTCCTTCTGCTGGCCTGGCTCAGCCTTCATGGACCTGGATAAGATGGACTCTTGCTTCTTCAGAATGGCCCTTTATACATTCAAAGTCATCAACCATAGTATTGCCAAGTTTTCTTTTCCTCAGGATGAAAATTTCCTGTCTTTTCATTCACCTCTTATATGATTTGGTTTTTATGTGTGTTTGTTGTCTGGAACCTTTCTACTTCTAGTATTGCTCTTCTAGAAAGAGGTGAGCATACTGGTCATGGTGTTCTGTATTAGTCTGTCTAGAGCAGAGGTCAGAAAAGCAATCCCCTTCTTTGTACCAGGCACTCTACTACTATTAATGCAGCCCAAAATCACACTTTTTTTTTTTCTTCCTTTCTTTAGCTTTTATTTTTGGGACAGGGCCTCACTAAGTTGCCCAGGTGGACCTTGAACTTGTGATCCTCCTGCCTCAACCGCCTGAATTATTGGGGTCACAGGTGCGAGTCACCATGCACAGCTTGTTCTTCCTTTCTTTCAATAAGTGACAGTTCTTCAGTAAGCGCATGGTTCTAAAAACACATGAACAAACAAAGCCCACATCTTCCTCTTCATTAAAAACTCGTCCAAGCCAAGTGTTTTAGTCAGCTTTTTTTGCTGCTATGACTAAAGGATTTGACCAAGACAAATGTAGAGGAGGAAAAATTTATTTGAGGGCTCACGGTTTCAGAGGTCTTAGTTTATAGAAGGCTGGCTCCATTCCTGGGGCTCGAAGTGAGGCAGAACATCATGGCGGAAGAGTGTGGCAGAGGGAAGCAGCTTACATGGTGATCAGAAAGCAGAAAGAGAAAGACTCCATGCTCTAGATAGAAAATATATACCCCGTAGTCCCTCCTCCAATGACCCACTTGCCCCAGCCACACCCCACCACCCTCTAGTTACCACTCAGGAATTCCCATCAGGGATTAATCCAATAATCCCTGCGTCAAGGCTATAACCCAATCATTTATCCTCCAAACCTTGCATTGTCTCACTCGTGAGCTTTTGGAGGACACCTTGCACCCAAACCAAAGCACCAAGTGTCTTCCTGTGTGTGGTCTGCTATCGAGTTCTTGAATCCAGATTAAGTCTTTACATTTTCCATCCAGGATTTCACTTAGTTGTTTTCCCTCTGTTTTGCATTCTGCTGGTCATTTTGAGTTTGGATTCTGTCACCTGACATGGTGAGTGTGCCCCCCAACCCTCCACCAGTGTTGTGGCCCCTGCAGATTTGAGCAGCCTGTCCTGTGCTGTGTCATTGCTGCCACCTGATGAGTCCCAGGTTGGCCCGTGAGCCCCATATGGGAGCAGGAGGAAGACAGAGGGCTCCCCCTTGTATCCTAGCACGGGCCTGTTCAATCCCAGTCATGTTGTAATGGGCAAGTGCAGGAACCCCTAGCATGCTTTGTGCTTCCAGCCCTTCACCAGGCCGGGTTTAATTGCAAGGAGATTTATGACGATAGCTCCTAGGAGGTAATAGATGTGTCCATGTCTCTTTCATCCTCTGTGGCTACAGAGGATTTTTTTAAGGGAGGGGGAAGACAAGTGGGAACTGAACTGGGAAACTGCAAGGTGGAGAGGTGGCTACAAATGACTTGATGAGTTGCAGACGCTGAGGTCGCCCTAAGAGAGGTTCACATGAATATTCAGAGTTCTGTGCGCTTAGGTAGCTGCTTTTCTGGTCTTATCTCTTCCCAGCAGCCTTGGAAGATAGGGAAAGGAGGACTCAATTCTCCATTTTACAGAGGGGGAAATTGAGTCGAGAATGGATTTGCTACTGATTCAAGGGTCCAGTGAAGGTCACGGATAGAACTGGGGCTGACGTCTGGCATCAGGTCTTGAGCTCTGATCTTACCACAGAGCACCTGCTCCTCCAGCATTGGTGACATCTCTGCCGCTCTTCCCTCTTCCATCATTACTCATGAGATGACGAGTTCGACAGGCAGTGGGAACTGAAGCCTGGAGGTGCGGCCCTAGTTCCTGCCGCCATGGCTGAGGTCGTGTGGCGTGCCAGGTGCCAGGAGGTGCAGAAGCGGATGAAGCAACTGTCCTGATTTTCAACTGGGCTGACTTTAGCCATGTTGGGAATTCTCCCATCCTGGAGGCTCCTCTTGACTTACACTCCAGGGGCTGGAGAAGGCAAGTGCCAAAGCCCGTGTCTATTGCAACCTGGAGTGAAGACAAGGGGCTCTCAGAAGGAAAAGCTGACCCCTGTCCTCCTCCCTCCTTCTCCCTGCTCTCTCCCTTCCTATCATCTTCCCTTCTGTCTCTCCCCAATTTATCCTATTTATTTTTTCTACCAAATCAATTATTAACCCATCGGTTTCTACCAATTATCTACTGAGCATCGACAGAGTGGCTGACCCTGAGGTGGATGCTGTGGACACGGTGGAGAACAGGCAGAAGTAGTTTCTGGCCTCTTGGGACTTAAATCTTGTGCGACAGGGACAGGGATACCTAAGAGTAAGCGCTTATGGCAAAGTGTCATGCCATCCTAATTGGGAGGTAGGGGGTACCTTAGGGTCACTTAGCAAGGGCCTGTGACCTGGCCCAGAAGTTAGTGAAGGCATCCTAGAAGAAATTATGACTCAAAGACCCGAAGTTCAAATTAAAGGTGGGCATTTGCCTAGATGAAGGGAATATGGTTGGGTGCTCTGGGAAAGCCCAGAGCAAGAGAGCATGTGAAGTTTGGAAATACAGGGGGAGGTGGGGAAAGAGGATGCTGGAAAGGGAGCAGTGGCCAGGTCATGGGGGCCGTGGAGTCCTGCTGAGGAGGGTTGGGCTTTAGCCCAGTACAAGGGAAAGCTACCAGGGAGTGATGAGCAGGGGGACCGGCTCTGATTTCTGTTTTAAGAGAGTCCTCCAGCTGCAGCAGGAGGATGGAAGGAAGGGGCAGGTGCTGTGTGCAGGTCCTGCTGGCTCTGCAGGGCCTCGGGCTTTCCCGTGGCACTCTCCATTCTGACAAGTAACTAGCTCCATGTGGGTCCAGAGCTCAGAAAAGAGGTGTAGGCTGGAAACTCGAGTTCACCGCCTTCCTGCTGCAACTGCTGGCACCAGGAGTCAGTGTATGGAGTAGTTATTGAAGCCAGGGATATGAAGCTGCCCTAGGAGGAGAAGAGGGTCCTGGCTAGGACCCTGAGGAGTCCCAGCCTGGGAAGGCAAGCAAGGAAGTAGAGCCTGTAAATTTATCTGCGAATAAAAGAAGCCCTTTTGGAATCACAAACCCTTTGAGACTCCAGTAGAAGTAGTAGGGCCTCTCTCAAAAAGCCAAAAAGGTCAAAGCGAGATTGGAGGTGCGAGCCCCTCAGCCTGATCCGTGAGCTCATGTGAAGACCCCCTGGCCTAGGTGGGTCCTTCCCCTCTTTGATTCCACTGCTCCCCCTCTTCTCCCTTCCCTCCGGGTTTCCCTCTTCTAGACTTCTGTTTTCCCCACCGATGCCTTCCCAGTCAGGTATGGAGGATGACATTTGCAAAGGGCTCAGGGATTCTCGAATCCCAGTGGCTCCAAACCACTGGATAGGAAAGGTCACATGTTGATAGCTTTATTCCACACCAGGCCCACGGGCAGCTCATCATCTCCCTTTTGTGGGTGGGTGAACTTGGGACAGATATCCCCATTTTTGAGACAGAGCTGAGGAGAGTGAAGCAGAAAATAGGCTGCAGCCTCCTCTAGGTTCCAGCTTTAATTTACTTCAGATGAATTAAATATACACTTCCTGAGCCCCAGTGGATTCCAGGTGGGGGAAGTCACTCAAACAGTCACAGAGGCAGGACCATCCTGAGCAGAGAGAGCACTGTGGTGCCCTCCAAGAACTGGGTGTGGGGAGTTTGCTGCTAAGTGCTGGAAGGCTGGGGCCTGATGACGGTGGTCCTAAAGCAACGAGGGTAGGGGGTCTGGGCTGTTCTGTAGGGAGCTGGACAAGGTTTGAAATGGGAATGACCTTATCAGAGCTGATGTGCACAGAAGCCCACACCTGGATTTGTACTGATAAAGACTCATTAATTTACCCTTTGTGAATTGAGTGACTGCTACCTGTAGACTCAAGAGTCTCGATTCCAGAGATGCAAAGATAAATAAGAGGTGGTCCCCGCTGCAGAGCCGGCAGCCTAGCTGGGGAACAGGAACGCGATTTAATAAGCCCAGACCCTTGGCACCTCCTGCTCGACATTCACCACTGTGCGCAGGAGTCCTTCCAGCAGTGAGAGAAGGTGAGTTCCCAGACATTTCCAGGAGGGGAAGCCAGCCTCAGCAGCCAGCGCTCTGACCAGGGTCATGGAACCAACCACACAGGAGGGTGGTTCCGCACGTGCTCGTCCCCAAGCTCCATGTAAAGCGTCAGGGCCTTGTTGGCAAACCTATTTGCACAGCCCTGGGCTGAGATTTCAGCTCAGAGAGTCAGAGAGGGCATGGGCGAGGATTAGGATGCAAATCCTCTAAATATTTGCTGTGGGGACCTCTCAGACCCAAGAGGGGAAAGAATGCCAAGGCAGAGGCTCCTCGTTGCTCTGACGGACAGTTGGAGTGTCCAGCTGGGAGATTTCTCTCACTGACCAAATGACCTTTAAATGGGGGCCAGCCGCCCTGTGCTCATCACAGACCCGGTTGCTGTAATGTGAGCCTCCGGCAAGGATTCACCGGCTGCAGCTGCGCTGAGGCAAAGTAAGTGAGGGTTGGAAAGGAGGAAGCAACCAGACACGAGGGTGGCAGCGGCCACCCATCAGGGACAGATACCCTATGGAGCCAGGTGGCTGGAAATATTTGCATTGTCATGGGGCAGAGACCTGGCTGCCCTTGGGGCTTCCTCCCTGCTTTTCCTGCTGGTTGAACTTGCTCCCAGGGTGGGGAGCTCATGCCTGCATGGAAGATAATGGAGAAGGAGGGGACCCATTTCTCTTTGGCCATGCCACCTGCCCCACTCCCCACCTTCTAGCCTGTTCAGAAAGAGAGTAAGAGGTAGGATTTAATTTGAGCCTTGGTTGCATCAGCCTGTTGGGTTCTCATGTCCTTACTTATACCAAGGAAAATGACTCCCCTGCTTCCTGTCCACTCAAGTGACATGAAGAAAATAACTGAGATAATGAAAGAGAGAAAGTGGGAGGGGAGAAGGGTCAGGGTGTATGGGGGATGCTAACCGGAGAAGCCCTGGGCTTCCTGGGTAGGGACCTGCTCTCCCTGTGGCCCAGCTGCTGCACATTGTCATAGAGACTCACAGGGGCACGCCTCCCCAGCACCGGCTCTGCCCTCTCTGAAACCAGGCAGTCATCTGTGGCAAGAGGGTTTGAGGAAATTCTGAACTGAATTAAGCCTGTGTGGCTTTTGGTCGTCTTAAGTGTCTGTCTAGACACAACACCTGATTCTGGACAAGGAGATCATAAGTCATGCTCTTGCTGGGTGCTGAGAAGCTTGGCTTCCGCCTCCTGCTCTCTCCTCTCTTTTCTAACACCCATCCTCCCTCCCTCCCTCCCTCCCTTTTTTCCTTCCTTCCTTCCTCACACAAAGGCAGGGCTCAGCCCTGGCCACAAGACTACAGTCCCTTGACTGTCTCTGGATTCTGACCAGGTGTGAATTTGCCC
This sequence comes from Marmota monax, assembly GCF_021218885.2. Lineage (NCBI taxonomy): Eukaryota > Metazoa > Chordata > Mammalia > Rodentia > Sciuridae > Marmota > Marmota monax. The sequence continues at coordinate 3,135,521 of NW_026695234.1, read as the reverse complement.
CCGATGTCCCCCAAGTCTATAAGTCTGAGCCTCCCAGCTGCTGCTCCTCTTTGCCTCTACCCAGGCATCTGGAAGGAGCAGAAAAACCTTAGACTCCGGGTAGACTGAGAGTGCTGTGACCAAGGGCTCTAATCGCTGAAGCATCCATATTCAGGAGGGGATGCTGGCCAGTTTCCATTTTCCCTGAGGACAGGGTGAGAAGGAGTAGGCTTAGGCAGCAGCCAGTGGGTTTAGGCTGGGGTTAAAGAAGAGCTCAACGGCACTGTACAGAGTGGTTTGCTCGGCTCCTTGCTGCTGTCCTCACTAGTGTTCTAAGCCAGGGACACTCAACGTCCAGCTGTAAGCACAGTCTCGCCCTGGCATGGGATTACTTCTGTCCCTGGGATGGAAGGCAGGAAGAGGGGAGTGTGTCCCTCATATTGAGCACTGCCTGCATGCTGAAGCTGAGCGAGGCACCTTCCTGTCCAGTGCCCCCTCGGCTCTGGTGGGCTGATAGTGCCCAGGGCGAGCGGTGAATCTGGCTGCTGTTGTCTGGGTCCCATTCTGGCGCCCACCCACCACACCCTCTTTGTCCTGCCTCAGTCACCTCTTTGCTGGTTTTTCCCTCACATTGCTGGGCAGACTTTTATCCCCTCTCTCCCCTCCTGGTCTTCCTGCCTGGTTTCTGCTCCAAGCCAACTCTGATCTGAACCATCTCTCAACCTTGGTGTTGAAAGCCAGAGTTGTTAACCAGTGGGATGATTTGCTAAGAAAGAAGATGGCCTCTTTCAGTCCTTTATAGAAAAAGTGCTTAAAGAATTACAATAGGTGTTAGAGTTTTATTTCATTTTTTAAAGATACATGTCGGCTCTTGAGTTCGGTAAGTAATTTTTTTTTAAGTGTTATCATGAACATTTTGAGTTTTAAATATATTAGATATGGGGGCTGGGGTTGTTGCTCAGTGGTAGAGCGCTTGCCTTACACACGTGAGGCACTGTGGTTTGACCTTCAGCACCACATAAACTAAATAAGTAAAACAAAGGTATTGTGCCCATGGTTCAACTAAAAAAAAAAAATTTAAAAAAACGTATTAGATTTTGAAGAAACCCAACAAATGAGATATTTCACCTTCTTCTACAGATACACCATGATAACTGAATAGCATTTTATGCATGATTGAACAAATCTTTAATTAAAAATAAGTTTTAAAAATAATAGAAAGATGACAGTAACTTCTATGGGCACACATAAAGCACTATTTTCTACGATCTGTCTGGCCTAGTGATGGGATATGGGGGGGGATGGGGAGGGAGGGGGAATGGGGGGATGGGGAGGGAGGAAGGGACTATGGACCTGGAAGAAGGTGGAGGCTCTGAGTCAGGTCTAGATTCACATCCGGGCTCTGACACTCACCTGTGTGACCTTGGACCACCTTCCCTACCCCTTAGACCTTGAATGCTGCCTCTTTTGGTAAGAGACTCACCATTACCTTCCTCCTATCTGTAGGTATCAGACAATGAGATAAAGGATGTGAGTGAGTCTCCTGGAGCTGAGGCAGGCAGCTCCCCCACACTGCCACTCCCTTCTTCTCGCTCTTTAGGCCCCAGGAGCTCAGAGTTATTTGCACACCTGCCTTCTCATGCTCAAGAGCTATTTAATCTGAAATGAAGAATTAGATAAGCTTTCCTCCCATCTAATATTAAAAATCAGAATTTACAAAATAGAAAATTAGGTGACAATGTCTAGACTTATTACAGAAGGATTATTCTTTTTACCTAAAGATATTTCCTAAGGTGCTTCCACTCCAGAGCATTGTTTGCATGTTAGATGCTAATTTCCACCAGGCAGAGGGGAAAGGCTGAAAGCTAAAGGCTTGTGTTAGGAACTGGTGTTTCCTAAAGGTGAATTTGAGAAAGATCTGGTGTAGTGGTCCCTCATTAGCTATGCTTTTGTTTTCTCCATGTTCTGTTAGCATGGTTGACAAGAAGTGCAATAAGATGTTGAGAGAGAAAATTGAGAGAGAGAAAGAGAGAGAGAGAGATAGGTCACATTCACAAAGTTTTATTACAGCATATTGGTATAATTATTCTATTTTATTAGTTATTGTTAATCTCTTAATGTGCCTGATTTATTAATTAAACTTTGTCCTATTCATATTCATATGTAGGAAAAAAGCACAGTATATGAAGAATATACTACCTGAAGAGTCAAGTATCCACTGCAGGCCTTGCAACGTAACCCCCATAGATAACGGGGACTACTATAGAAAAGAAAATTTGGGGAAACTGGAATTTGATTGATAAAAATTCAAGTTGTTTCAAGAAACAACTTTTACATATAGCAAAGTTCATTTAGAAGTGAGTGTTGATGCTGTACCTGGAATTTGGAGTGTGTGTGTGTGTGTGAGTGTGTGTGTGTGTGTGTGTGTGTGTGTTTAGAGGGAGGGCCAGGGAGAGATTGGAAAGGAAGGGCTCCTATTGGTGTGACCATTAAACCTACTTCTGCCTTTCACAGTCACAGCACATTAAGATTTGCTGAGGCAGAATTGGTCATGAAATCGATCAACACTGCATTTTGTGTTTGACTCTGGTTTATTGTAGACTGTTTTCTCCAGACATCCTCTGATGTGTCTTTGACCATGAGCAAACTGATATTGATCTTCCCTCCATATTCCAGGACTTGAGGCTGACTCCCCTGCAGTCCTGCACTTAGGGGGTGACAGGAGCGATTTCGGATAGTACCTAAGCTCTCAGCTCCCAGATCTGGGTGGTGTGGGAGGTGGGCGCTGAGGGTGTTGATTGTCAGAATTAGCTCAAGACTGGCAAGAAACTAAGCTTGCAGGTGAGAGGTCGTGGCACACGGCCATGGATGGTTGGAGGAAGAGGCAGAGGAAACTGGGAAGGGGGAGGAGGTCCAGATCCTTAGGATAGTCAATTGAGACTTCATATTTATTCTAAGAAGGTGGGGTATTTATTCTAAGAGGGTAGGGTTGGGAAGGGGCAGGGAGGGAAGTAGATGGAAGAGTTACATTTTAACAAGTCAGGGTGCAGTGTGGGTTGGAGGAGGAGAGACTGGTATCCCGAAAAAGACTTAGGATCTCACTGCTGTTTCAGCATGTGATGGTGGAGGATGATGTGGGAAGGAGAAGGAAGAGAGAAGACTGGAAGGACAGAAGAGAGAGGGATGAGTTGTTAAAGATGACTCCAAGTTATAAAATTGGGCAAGTTCATTCGTTCATGTGACTGTTCATTCATTCTTTCAATGAAGAGTTTTTGCACAGCACAAGGTTAGCTATGCTGCTCACTGGGGCGGGGGGGGGGGGCATGTTTTCCTGAGTAGACCATCTAAGGGAGGCCTTTTTAGACCCACAAAAAGAGCAATTCCAACATCTGTGAGAGCATGTGGGGGGCAGTGGCCAGGAGCTTGGGGGGGAGGAGTGGCTCAGGAAGACTTTTGTTACAAGTGACCTCTAAATTAGTTGGCAAAGTCAAATACTATAGTGAGGCAAGGAAACAAATAGTGGTGGGTAAGGCCATCTGGTTGGCAGCTAAAACACCACTGATGGCCTTTGCTGGAGCAGTTTCAGGAGAGTCAAAGCTATGGCAAAGAAGTGTTTTAAATTATGGTGTTTTCACAACAAATGGAGGCACGGTGAGGCCAACTGATCATCAGACAATTGCCATTGAAAAGAAGTCAGCACACATGGTTCCCAAGGGGAAGGGGTGCGCCATGTGGCACCGTGTGCACAGGGGAAACACAGGGATGTGTCTGGAGAAGGGGCAGGTGTGGGCAAGGGCCTTGGCTGTGGTTTCTGTGGGAAGGAAGGGAAGAGGTGGATAAGTAGGTCTGGGTTTGGCAAGGCTGAGTACCTTCAGCAGGCTCTGGACACCTAGTTGTTTGATACATGGTTCTGGAGTGATCAAGGCAGGTGGCTAGTGGCCCAGAGAGTTAGCACCCCATAGAGGAGGTAGGTTGGGTGTGGGCTCTAGATTGGTTGGTTTGTATTTAATAAACACCCTTGTAGGTGAGTTGTTTACAATCTCTAGGGAAAGGCTAACCCTGGGAGAGGCCATCTCTCTAGGGTCCCTTGCTTTGCTCTGGACCATTTCAATATAAGTTAAGGATTTCTCATATTTCTAGATGGCGTTTTTCTCTTTTAAAACTCTCCATTTGATCATAGTAGTTCCACCATTATGGAGGCAATGGCATTTTGCAGTGGGATTAATTGAGAATCAGAAGGATTTTGAGGCTTTTCCAAAGAGACCTTGGCTCAGTTTAGGAGACTGACTCCCAATGTCTCTTCTGAGCAGCAACTTGGGCTTCCTAGTCTGGGCAGCACCAGCAGACTTCCCCCAACAGCACTCTCCCTTCATTTGCATGCACACCCAGTGCCTCCAGGTTTCAAGGAATCTTTGCAAGTCTGCGTACTGTTCTTTCTATGAAGAAGGGGGAAGAACAGCCTGTGCTGGGGACTTTGGAGCATGGAGTGAACCCAAATGAGATTTGCTCGGCAATTATGTTTTCCTTAATGCACTTTAAAGGAGGCGGTAACTAACAGGGCTTTATTCAGACACCAGCCATTCCTCATTGGTAAATGGTGCTTCATAGCAGAATCCTGCACAAAGAATTCTGAAGGATTCGAATTCCAAAGGCTGCAGTGAGCAGGAAAGGGAGAAAGGAGGTGCTGAGAGTTGGGGTTTCTGTCCTGGCCTCTGATACCTGGCTTACCTTCCCCACTTCCAAGAGCTAAGGCTTTAGGGTGAGTTGCACACTTCCCAGTCTCTAGAACTGTCAGAAATAAATTTCTGTTGTTTAAACTGCCCAGACTGTGGTATTTTGTTATAGAAGCCTGAATGGACCAAGATTGAGACAGAAGGAAAAATCATTGCTCTTTAGAATCCCCGTCCTATTGGCCATAAGAAAGAGGACCTCAAGATTGGGACAGTTTGTAGCATGAGTGACCTTGACTTATGATTTGTCACCAAGGCTTATTGCCCAGACTTGTTTTCCATCTGAGCTCCCCAACCCCTTTGCAGAAGGCACTGTTCTTCTACTCTCTGCCCTTCAGGGCTTCGTTTCTGACCTCTGACCTTTCCATCAACCCTCAGCTAGATAGCAGGCAACTGATGGGTCTTGGCAGCTGGTAGAAGGTATCCCAGTGTTTAGCCCAGCAAGGGGAGTGGGTGATGGCCAGGACCTGGACACCCTGCAGCCTGGCCCTGGATCTGCCATTAGCCAGTCCTGTAGCCTCTGACAAATCACCGAGTCACAGAGGATTAGGACCACTGATTGGGGAACAGGTTCGGAGGAGTAAAGTGGCTTGCTGAAGGTCATACAATTATACTTCAATGGTAGATTCCAGGTGTTGGACCAGACTTTCAGCACAAGTGTTGGTTTTCCCACATACCATGCTTGTCTCCAGAATAGGGCTGGTAAGTCTTGCCCAGTCTTCAGTGGACAGAATACCAGAAAGAACTTATCAACTGTGAAGTGCTCTGCAGTGGTTCTCAGTGGGAATGGGACCCGTTGTTTTAGACACATGTAAATTTTAAGGCATAATTTACATATAATAAAATTCACTTTTTACATGCAATTCTATGAGTTTTGATGAACACATACAAGCATGTAAGCATAAACAATACAGAACAGTTGCATTACTCCCCCCCCCCCCCAAATTCCCTTGATTACTTTGTTGTCAGTCTCTCTCCCCACCCCCAACTCCTGGCAACCATTCATTTATTACCTGACCCTATTATTTTGCCTTTTCCAAAAGGCTACAGAGTGTAGCCTTTTTGTCTGGCTTCTTTCACTTCTTTCTTTACGTTTGAGGATCAACTAGTTGTTGCCTTCATGAGACATTTACTCCTTTTTATCACTGAATGGTATTCCATTGTGTGAATGGACCACAGCTCCTCTATCCATTCACCAGTTGAAGGATGTTTGTGTTGTTTCCAGTTTTCTGTGACCATAGATAAAACTGATTTGTCATTACAATGCAAACGGAGTAGGCATTTTGTAAATTTGTTGGGTCAATTTTGATTTTTACAGTGGCCAGGGCCTCTGGCTCTTCACAGGCCAGGCCTGGGTGCCAGGTACCTTCAGGATTCAGAATAGTCCAATGCAATGAGGACATCCTGTCCTTCCTGTAAGACTTCAGGTATTCTACTAGACATTCATGTGTGATAAGCCAGTTTACAAATATCTAAACCTAGAAACTTTATGTGTCAATAAGCAGTATTTTTTTTTTCAAGATTTAGTATGCATTGAATTTTCCATGAATGTAACTACTAGGTGAATGGAGAAGACCAGGTTTTGTTTTGTTCTGGATTTTATCAGCAGTTGTGCACCATTTTGGAAAATCACATCGTCATTCATCATTCCTGCCAACTCAGCCTGTGAGTTACCACAGCGACTCTCCTGTATTCGTCTGAATTCATAGTTGCTGTGTTCATAGTGATTCTACATAAAGGTGCAATCATCCGACTGCTTCATTATGTCTTCCAGTTTAGTCATGCTCAAGCATTTGCATAATGAAATACATATTATTTTATTATAAATTGCTTTCTTTTTTATTACCCCTTTATATTGTAGTTAGGGAATTATGTGAATTTTTAAAAACAATTAGGTATGCAGTTATATATAAATTCCATTTTCAAATAGAAAAGGAGTATTACAAGATATTTATTACAGAAAGAGTGTTGATTCTTAAAGAGTTGAGAGTCACTGCTCTTCCTAAGAGTTTTGTGGTCAGGACACTATCCAGCTACCCAGACAGGGCCCGCGTCCTGAGTGAAAGGTTTTGATTGATGACTGATAATTATAGGAAAATATTCATGTTCTGGGCATTGCTATGTATGGGGCATGGTTCTTTTGGTCATATTCAGAGGCATGCATGTGAGCAAATATTTACTGAGAAACTGTTAGGTACCAGGTGCATTCTAGTAGTGCTGATGGTGGTGTTGGGAGTGTGTACAAATGAACAACATTTATACGTATGAGTGAATGAAAAAGATAATTTTCAGGCAGTCATGAGTACTAAGACAGATAAAATGGGTATCAGGCTTACCTAGGGTGTCCCGGAAGGCATGTCTGAGTCAGATCTAATGGTGAGAAAGAGGCAGACTTGCAAAAATCTTGGAATAAAGCATTCTAACTGCAGGGAACAGCCAGGAAAAATGCCCTGAGATGACAAGCATTTGAGCAGACTTTGGAGAGGAAACAAGACCCAATGTTGGGAACACAGAGAATATAGGAGAGTAGAGGGAGGTAGAATTAGAGAGAATAGCATGGTCTAAATTATGTAGGGTCTTATAGGCTATGGCTAGGTGTTGGAATGTTTTTGTTTGCAGCAAAAGCTTTTGGGATATGTTGAACATGGGAATAATATATCTGAGTTACACTTTAGAGAGATCACCTTGGCACCTTACAAGGGGACTGGGGTGAGAGACCAGTAAGAAAGCTAGTTCTGCAGCCCAGAAGAGAGATGGTAGAGGCCAAAGTTAAAGCAATGGAGAAGGTTAAATGACCAGGGCCTATGGATATGATTAATCTTGGAGTGTGAGCAAGAGACTGAATCCTAAGTCTGAGCAATTGGGAGGGAAGTGGTGCCATTTAGGGAATAGAAGATTAATGGAAATGGTTTAAATGGGTTTCTTTTGGCCAAGTTCAATTTGAAACACCTGCTAGATATCCATGAGGAGGTAGCATTGCTAGTGGGTATACAAGGTCAGATGAGAGCTGCAAGCTGCAGATGGACATTTGAGAGTCATTAGTGGGAGCTTTTTGGTAAAATATTGGCCACAGTGGCAGTATAGTTTTTGGATCTTCCCAAAGCCCCACATAAAATAGAACAATGAGATAACAAAAACAAAAACTAGGGCTAGGGATTTGGCTTAATGGTAGAGCACTTGCCTAACACATGTAAAGACCTGGGTCCAATATCCAGCACCACAAAAAACCAAAACAAAATAAAAAACTACTTCAAAACCCAAAACTCATAGACAACATTTACAATAAAACTAGATGACAGGATATGTCCATAAGCTCCAAAATACAATAAGGTGGGGAGAAATTATTAATAAATATGAGGCTTGTCTGGTTTTGGTACATGGAAAGTAGAGGGAAGGTAGGCCTGAGAACAAGGAGCCTCAAAGCAGAAACAGAAAATGTGGTGGGTCAATGTGAGAACGGCAGCCGAAATTGGGAAGGGCTCTGCTCACTCCAGTAGCAGATGAGTACAGGAAGCCCTTCAGTGGACAGAAGGACCCCAATATTATCTGTAAGTATAATGCACTAATAAAAGCACTTAATAAAACCTGACTGCCAGAGCTTCCTCCCAGGGTCCCTGCTGAAGAGAACCTTCTGGGAGTGGAGTAAAAATCAAACAGAATCAGGGCATAAAGACAAAAGTAAGAGAAACTCCAGATAAGAGTTGGTGAGGGGAATAGAACCAGGAAATTTCAGAGAGCAAGCCACCATATATTTTTTAACACTGTATGGAACAACAGAAGTGTGAACTCAGCAGAGTTGGAAAGGGCATCTGAACAAAGCCTCTAAAAATGTTGGAAAATTTATTCCACAGAAAACCAAAATGATTTGATTCAATGCCATAAAAGTTGCTACAAGAAAGAGAGAATGGAGAGAATAGCATCCCCATAGAAAATGATAGCACACCAGAAAGATATGCTAAAAATAAAACAAATGACTTGTGCTAGTTAGATTTCTGTGGCTATGACAAAATGTGTGAGATAGTCTAGTCAAAAGAAGGAAAATTTTATTTTGGTTCATGGTTTTAGAGGTCTTAGTCCTTGGTCACTTGGCTCCATTCCATTTAGACCTTTGGTACAGCAGAACATAATGGTGAGGAGTGCATGATGGAGCAAGGCTGCTTACCTCATGGCTGCCAGAAAGCAAGAAAGAGAGAAGAAGAACCTGGGTCTCCATATCCTCTCCAAGACCATGCTCCAGTGACCTAACTTCCTCCCACTAAGCCCCTCCTCCTAAAGGCTCCACCCATTCCCAGTAGTGCCACAGACCGGCAACCAAGCCTTTAGCACATGGGTCTTTGGGGAATATTCAAGATTCATGGGTCTTGGGGAATACCCAAGATCCAAGATATATTATATTATATTATATTATATTATATTATATTATATTATATTATATCATATTATCATCAAGATCCAAGCCATAACACCATAAGTATGTACACTATATGTATTATATACAAGATACTATTTTATGATGTGCTCAAAAGCCTTGTAAAATGATATAAGACATGGAAGACAATATAAATGTACAAAACCTTACAAGTAGGATGACAGAACTCAAGAAAAATTAGAAATGGAAGAAAAATATGATTTCATACACAAAAACTAAATCATAAGGAAAATGAGCAAATAAACACTATAAATAAAGGCATAAAAATTTTAGAATCAAAAGGAAATTAATGAGATAGAAATGATTACTACTAAACATAGGCAAAGAAGACCCAATACATGAATAATAGACATCTCTGAAGGAAAAAAAAGCAATACTAAACCAAAGCAAAGAAACAGAATAAATCCTACCAATTCTAATTCAAAAATTACCCATGAAATTAAAAATATGTGTTTAAAGCTGTATATTAAAAGAGCAAACTGTGTGCCTGAGAATACAGATCTAAAAGGACCAAAAAATATTTTAGTAAAATTACTGGGTGAAAGAGAAAAAAAATCCTTTAGGCATCCAAGAAAGAAAAGTAGGTGCTTTTATATGGGAAAGGAAATGATATTGTCATCTGACTTCTCTATAGCCATATGTTATGACAGAAGAAAATGGAATAACACATTAAAGGTACTCAAAAGAGAAAATGTGAACATGGGCCAAGGATTTTATATTCAGCAGAATTGACCTTCAAGTATAAAAAGCATAAACTATTATTAACATAGCACATAAGAACTGAGAGAATATTGTTCCCATGAGCCTGTCCTTAGGAATCTGCTGGAGAATGAATGAGTCTTAGACAACCAAATGACCAGAGAGAGACATGGACACAAAGCAGGTGTTGGACATCAGTTACAGGTAAGACCAAGAGAAAGTGAAGGCAACAGGGATATCATAGCATGTGTTGACCAGGTGAGCCGGCCAGGAGGACATAGTCTTTAAAATGGGGCCTGTGGAGATCATGTGTGCAAAGGATTTGCAGCTGTTTTAGTAATCATAATTTGCTCATGGTGGTGTTAGTATTCTTATTGTTCTCCTGAGACTGTTGTATGTATAATGTGGGATAAAGCAAGTGAATAATTTTGGGTCCTTCTATCATTTCTGTGTCCCTAAGGAGCAGGATTCTCAGTTCAAAAGAATGGAAGTACAGAGTAGTATAGAAGAGAGCACTGTAGAGCTGAACTTGAATTTTAATTTGTGTGGGTGTAGATAGATGGAGAGAGAGAGAGAATTGAGATCTCCTCTTCCAACTCTGTCCTCTGAAAAAGGCCTAGAAACTTTGACTAATAGATGCAATGAGCATCTTGTGCAAGATTATGGTCATGATCCAACATTTCCCATTGAAAGGAACCAGGGCTCCACGGGGCAATGGGGACTCAGGTCTGGGTAGCAGAGGTACAAGGTGAGCCTGGAACAAGTCTTGTCAAAAAAATGTAGGAGCCAACTTAAAGAGGCTACCACTTGCTGCAATTTAGACTCTAATAAATTTAGACTCTAATAAATTTAGACTCTAACGACAATTTAGACTCTAATAAAAATAGTAATTGCCTTGAATTGAACCCCATGTTTAAACGTGGGTTTAATATTTTTACATTAATGAGTTCATTATGACATACTAAAAATTAACTAATTGGTCATCTTCTGAGGAGGTCAGGGAACTAATTTGAAAAATGGGCAAACACAGGAAATAAGCATATATTCTGTCATTCCTATCTGAACTATACTCCTGGGGAACCAAATAATAGATGAAGGACAGCATCTCTGTATTAAATTATTCCGATATGTGAAGACTAAAATGAATTATGGATCTAGTGTTGAAATTTTAGACATTGAGCACCAATAGCTGCTAATATTGAAGAAAAAAAAGGAAATTACAGACATATGTGCCTCCTAATCCTGATGAAGGAGCAAAGCATCACCATAGTCTTGGCTAACTTGAACCTGATAAAGCCTCAGAATCCAGCTGCCAAGGTCAGAAGTGCAGACAGGGGAATGTGTTGAACTGCCATGAGATGCAACACCACCATTCAGATGGTGGGAAGCTCCACAGGGCAAATGAGCAGATAAATTGTCAAGGAAGGAAAGAGAAGAAGGACTTAAAGACTTAGCAGACAGCATCTCAAAAACCAGGCAAGACTAGGAACACACTTGGTTGCTAAAAACCATGAAAGAACACAAAGACACAAGTGATTACACTGTAAGTCAGGAAAGTGGTTGCTTTCGGAGGAGAGAAGGGGTCTGTGATTGGAATGGGGCACATAAGGACCTTCTGGGTGGCTGACAAAGTTCTGTCTCTTAACTTTATAGTAATTTAATAAGCCATTTATTTGTTTTATGTGATTTTTATATATAAAATATGAGTGGAATTTAAAGCTATGGAATGGATGAGTTCATCTGAAAGAGATTTTAGATAGGGAAGACAACCCACAACTGAGCCTTGGAGATATTCCAACATTTGAAAGTCTGGTAAGGAAAGATTGAGGAGGAGCTATCATAGAGGCATATGTTAGTCTATTTTCTGTTACTATACTGAAATACACAAGGCAGGCCAACCTTATGAAGAAAAGAGGCTTATTCATCTAATAGTGTTGGAGGCTGAGATTCCAAGATTAGACAGTCCCACAGCTTCAGCCTCTGGTGAGGGGCCCAGGGCAGATGGCATCACAATGACAGGAGTGTGTGTGTTATAGGGACAAATGAGACAAGGCACTGAAGATAGCAGGAAACAGTTTTATTTGGCTGCAGCCAGGTTCAGAGGGCTCAGCTTTTGCTGTAATCAATTAATCCCCTGAACCTTGAGTTCGGGGAGTTTCAGAGTTTTATACCCAGCATGTAAGGGGAGTGCAGTGACAATCAGAAGTTCACAGTCTACAGAAGTTCACATAAAAGTTGCTTTTTCTTTCACTGTTTTGGGCAAGTTAACTCTTCAAGGACAACACCTGAGAAGGGGAGAGCTTCTTCTCCCCTTTCTTTCCTCACCCTGCCAGCTGTTTCCGTGGGCCCATTTGTAACTTATCTTGAAAATGTAGACATCCCTGTGAAGCCCAGCTCAAGGCCAGAGGCCTTGTTTGTTCATTTCTACAAACTACTATACTGGATATGTTTGTGAAAACCTAGTAAGGGGGTGTCCAGCACCTGGAGTGCTGGTATCTTCCCAGCCAGTGGCCAAGTAAAACAGGGCAACATGAAAATGGGAAGTTTATCTACATTGAACTCTTTTGCAGAGACTCTTTTGCTGACAGTCCCAAAATCAGCCATGGTGAAGATTTCTGGAGAAGCCCAGTTGAGAATTTTCTATGGAGAAAGGGGGTGCCACTTCATGTGCAGGAGCGAGACATCACATTTCCAGATAAGAAGTCAGAGAGTTGCATGAGATGAGCTTGCTCCTTTTATAACACCTCTTCCTCAAAATCTATGAGAACTACCTTTAGTCCTTCTGAGAGCAGCGCCCCTGTTATCCAAGGACCTTCCTGTCTCACTGCCACACTAAGGACTGAGCCGCCCACGTGTGAACCCTCAGGAACAAACCACGACTGAGCACAGCAGGACAGAAGGCCGGGAAGCAGCATTCACGGGTCAGACAAGGGAAGCTTAGAGAAGTCAGCCAAGGGCTTAACCAGTCAGTGCCACCAAGGGGCTCGGTGGAGTGAGCGTGGATGAGTCCCCCAGGGTTTGGTTTAGTGCAATGACAATTCAATGAACCCCGTCCCCACATGGAAGGGATGGAAGCCCAGTGCAGAAGGAAGGTTGGGGTGAGAATGGGAAGTGATGTGGACGTGGCGAGTAAAAACGACAGGGGTGAGTAAAGATGGCAGTTCCAAGAGGGTCTTGAGGGACATAAAGGAAGGGCGAGGGGTGCATCAGGAAAGACAAGGCACAAGGTGATTCTACCCAGCCTGGACGGCAGGGACACCCTGGTTGGAAGATGAGCTACAGGATCTGTTCTGCTGAGGTCCATCTGCCCCCAGGGGCCCTGCCCCTGCCAGTGCGGGATGCTGAGGACAGACCTGCAGCCAGACAGCCGGCGGCCAGCAGGAGCTGTGTGTGTGGGGCCAGGAGGGCTCAGGCATCAGGCTTTGGGGCAACCTCGGCCAACTGTGGAAAGGAGATGCCAATCAGATCAAAGCTGTCAGCTGGGATTTCTGCTCTCTGTCACCACCTGCTTTGGCAATGCTGAGAGAGAATCAATTCTCCCTGTGTCTTGTCCATGCCTTCCCCTTGAAGGCCAGTCACAGCCATTTATTATCCCAGTGGTGGAGGAGGGCCTGGTGCTGAGGATGCGGCCCGCAGGGTGGTGGGAGTCAGCCAGCAGGGGCAGGTTCCGGCTGCTCGATGTTGAGGTGCACAGCCATCCCTGCTCACAAAAGTTGGGAGCCATGAAGTGGAGGCTGAGGGCCTTCACAGCAGGCCTGACACCCTCCTTAGAGCAACTTGGCAATTTGTGGTCCGTGATCCACTTGGGCCTGGATCTAGTGTTCTCCCCTTTGTGAATTTGTTCCCAAGGCTCTGGATCCCCACCCTGTAGCGCCCCCACACCTGTGGGCAGAGGCTTTCTAGCAGGATAACCTAGTGATAAAGAGCCAGGCTTGGGTCTGCTCATCTACGTGGAAATAGTAGTGGTACCTACCTCACAGAATTATTGTCAGACACGTTACACCTAAGTGCTTGAAGCAGCGTCCGCCACACAGGTGGGGCCAATCTTGGGTGGTCTGGTCCAGACACTTCTGATAGGTTCTTGCTGCTTTACTGCCCCCTCTGTCAGAAACTAATGACATTCCTGCATGTCTGAGCCTGGGTCTCCTTCTCCAGGTCTTACTCCATACCTAGAACGCTCATGGAGAGAACCCAGAGATGATTTTCTAGATGAGAGAACTGAGGCTCTTAGGGGAGGAATCTTATTCTGCTGCTAGGATCTCTTCTCTTCTGTGTTTCTCTGAGACAAAACATTTAGACACATCTTATTTAAATATATGCCTCTTGAAGCCATTGTGTTTAGGGAAACTTTGGAGTCCTAAATAGATTCAGGTGTATGTGTCTAGCAGCAGCCTTTCTACTCTCAGGTGACAATACTGAGCATCGGTAATGCATATGCAGTTGTCTTCTAGCATTGGCAGTGAACTTGCTCTGAACTGGCCTAGTCACATGACCGTCTAACATCCTGGCAGCCGGCCTAAGCTAAAGGTGACTTCTGTGGCTGTACCCAGAGTCAGGCTAACAAGATCACACATGGACCAGACCCATTACCCTTGTTGTGGGACTGCAAATGACCCCACATGTGCTCTAAGCTGGTCCACCAGGACAGCCCATCTGTTGGCCCAAGCCTGCATTTGGAAAGTGCAGATGGCTGGTTTGCATGACATGGAACAGCTTGGGGCCTGGACTACATGGGCAATTGGCTGAACTTTTGCAGATCCAACCAGATGTTTGGCATCACACAGGGGCAGATTGTCTTTCTTCCCCTTCTGGGCCTTCTGTCAGGCTCGGGGGAGTTTTAATAAATGCTGGAACCTGACTGGACTCCACAGCTGTGAGTCCCAAGTGTAACATCTGATTGAAGTTAGGTCGCTGGAAAAGTTCTAGGCCATCCATGCATCTGCTTTTGATTTAGAGACCAAGGGGACACAGGATGATCACAGACAGCCTCTCACAGTGGCAGTAACTTCTGCCTTTCCCTCCACATGAATGGCAGAGCCTCTATTTAGAGTAAGGGTGGAGACTAGGGCATCCCCGCAGGAATGTACTGACCCTACACCATCCATAGCCATCTCATGGCCCTGCTCTCAGCTGGGACTCTTGAGCATCAGAGAGCTGTGGTTGTGTGTGTGTGTGTGGTGCACTTCCAGGAACCTTCCCTGGGGCAGGTTTCTGGTGAATGTTCCAGAACCCACTGTTACATTCTTCTCCTCCTTCATATAATTGCTAGCACTGAGCATTTCCCAGGTGCCACGTGTCATTCTGAGCATCTGTGTGTGTCAACTCACTTGCCATCCACAGCCTCTTCCACTTTGCAGTGGAGGAATTGGAGGCATGGACGAGGTAAGAGCTCCGCCTCAGTGTTCTCAGCGGAGAGGTGCAGAGCAGGTGGTACTCTCTCAATGATGATGCACTCCTGCCTTTCTGCAAAGAACAAACATGCAGATTTTCCTCCTCAGGTGACCTTCTGTTCATGGGAGTGCATCAGACGGGATGTTAACCTTTCGAGTCAGATGCAAAATGCCTTCTGTTCTCATGGATATCAATATCCATGCGAGTGTGCCTGTGTGCAACCAGACACACACGCATAAACAAATAGTTGTCGCCTTACCATTCATTCATTCATAATTCAATCATTCATTCGGCCAAACCACAATCAAAGCCCACTGGGCCCTCGTGAGCCCAGTGGTGGATGCCAGGGCTTTGAAGAGGACTACAATGCAGTCCCTGCCCTAGGGAAGTTCTCAGGTAAGAGGAGACGCAGACCTGTCCATATGCAGTACTCTAGGGTAGGTGTGGCCACAGAGGGATGTGTAACCTACCAGGGGGACAGAGGACCCAATATGACCTGAGAATCTGGAGACTGAGATCTCATCTCAGAGAAGATGTTTTAAAAAGGTAAAAAAGTGTGTAAGAGAATCTTAAGCCCTGTGCATGCCTGTAGTCCCAACAACTCAGGAGGCTGAGGCAAGAGGATCACTTGAAGCTAGAGTTTGAGGCCAACCTGGAACACAGTGAGACTCTGTTCAAACACAAAAATAGAATCTTGGAGTTAGCATAAGGAAGACCTGGATTCAAATCCTACCTAGCTCTGTCGATTCCTGCATGGGACATTGTTGCAAAGATGATGGGCAAAGGACCCAGCAGGAAGTCCAGCACCTACAAGGTCTCAGAGACATTTCCTGACTTTTTTTTTTTTTGGAAGAATGAGCTCTGTGACCTTGAACAAGCTGAGTAAATTCAGGGCCTCAGTTTCCCCATTTACAAAATGGGAGTGATGGTATCTGCCTTGATTACCTCTAAAGATGGGAGTAAGGAGAAAACAATTTATAGTGGGTGCAGAGACTTTAAAACGTGAAAGTCAATCTACATTTTAGTAATCAGCACAGGGAGGCCAGAGCAGAGTGGTAGTCGTGGGAGCCAGGATCTCTGTGTTAAGGGCACACATGGCAGAATCAATTCCTTTAATAAGATGCTTGGCTGAAAGACCCTAGAGACTGCCACAGAGTCAAGTGCAATTCTCCTGGCACCCTGGTCTCTCCCGTGAAATGACTGTCAAGCACTTTGCAGTGACAGAGTCTTTCGTAAATACTTCCTAATAACAACAACCTACAAGATTTCCAGGGGGAGTGGGCCTGGAAGGAACCTTCATGAAGCTCTGGGTGTCTGTTAAAGTGTGGCTCCCTCTGGTGAGTTGAGCTTTGGGACTTGGGAATGTTTAGAAAGCTGAGTGGGACCCTCTTTCCCCTGGGCCAGAAGGACCTGAACCCTGCAAGACTCATGACACCACTACCTCCTCCTGCCAATCAGTGAGGGTTTTTTGTTGTTTAGACATTTTACTTTGTAGTTTTAATTAGTAGGAGACAGGAAGAAAGTGCCGAAGGGCTTGTTCTCTGGCTGGTGGAGGGAGAGTGGGGCCGCAGACAACCTGACAGCAAGAAATAACGTCAGCCACCACTGGGGCGATGCCAGGCCCTGGCAGGCAGGTCCCATCAGCGTCCTCACATGGACTTTCCCACCGGCGAACGGAGCATCCTTTTCCCTGGGAAGAGGAGACGCGGAGGAAGCAGGAGAGATGGGTGGAAGGAGCGGGTGGCTCTGGGTGGAAGGGATGGCGTTTGTATAAAAGGACTCACGGGGAGATTTATGTGGAAGTTAGCGCTGGAAAAAGCCATGGTTCTAAGTGGAATATTAATGGCATCCATTTTCTTGCCATCTCCTGCAGGAACACTTTGGAAGTGCAGGGGAAAAAAATCGCTTTGCAGTAATAACTGTTATTTATATAAGAGAACAGCATTGGATATATCAAAATGTGAGGTTTCAAGGTAATAACTGGACCCTCAGAATCATCATTATCTATTTAAAAGGCAATTTCTAGGCTTGGAAATTGATAGAAAAAAAAATGGCTCAATCCTTCCACGGTGGTAAATAAATTTGTGTTTCATTTTTATGATTTGATTTCATTGTGAATCCGATGAGACTCGATGACTGAAGGGAACTGAGGAGGGTGTAACTGGCAATGACCTTCCTAGCACATCCTTATTGATGTCCACGTTTGACTGTTGGGCAGAGGCCTCCTGTTTCCATCCTGGACACAGCTGGAGGGAAATCAGTGGAGACGGAGGAGACAACTCCTGCCAGCGTCCGTTGGACACTTCTAGAGTCTCACTCCCAGCCCCCGTAATACAGCCCCTCCCACCTGCCAGGTTAACCACTATGAACGTTTTCCTGAATTTTTTCTATTCATAGTCTCTCTATACATTTTTTCTATTTTTAAAAAATAGGGATCATTTATAGATACTGTATTTCAGTTTGCCCATTTCATTCTATTGGAAGGCTTTCCACATCAGTTCATAGGAGATTATACCTCTTGCTATAGTTTGGATCTTGAATGTTCCCCAAAGGCCTATGGACTGAAGGCTTGGTCCCCCAGCATGGTGCTATTGGGAACTGATCGGAACCTTTAAGAGAAGGGGAGCCTACTTCAGGTCATTTGGCGTGTCCTTGAAGGGGACAGTAGGACCCCGGACTCTTATGCCATCTCTTGCTTCCTAGCTATATGCTTCTTGCCTTGTCACAGGCCTGAAAACTATAAATCCATCTGATCATGGTCTGTGGATTGAAACCTTCCGAACCATGAACCAAAATTTTTTCTTTATGAGTTGATTAGTTTAAGTATTTGTTATAGCAACAGAAAGCTGATTAATACATCTACTTTCTTTGAAAAGCTGTATGCTCTTCCTTTATGTGACTGCACCAACATTAAGTAACTTCCCTTCTAGATGGGCATGTGGGTTGTCTCCATCCTTGTACCTGAGTGTACATTTGTAAGAGGATTTCTAGAGAACAATTCCTAGAAGTGAAAGAATTGGGTGAAAGGTTGTGAACATTTTAAATTAGAATCAATTAGGTATTTTTCACCTTAAAAAAGAAAATCTGGCAATGTCTGTCCACTAGGTCAAATAGGTTCTGTTGATGTCAGATAGTGACAGACCTTTGGGTAATTAGTGGCTTTGCCCACTTAGGGGCCAGGGGAAGGCTGAGAAGAAGATGCAGCTGGTTTTGGAACATGGCTGTTTAGCTCCTGCCCCTGCTGGTGGCAGTGGTGCGGCCTGGGAGGTGTTCAAGAGGGAGTGAGACCCCTTGCTCCCTCGGCTGGTAATGACCAGAGCTGTGGCGGCCTGACAAGGACAGTCCCACGCTGGCCTTCACCAGCTTTGCTGCTGATGAGCTCAGGGCTTGATGTGCCTTTTAACCCCTTCCTGGGTGAAACAGGACCACACACCTCATGGTCATTGTAAGGACTGAGTGTGATGATTCTGTAATAGTGCTTTCTAAAGTGTTGCCTAAATGTTAGTGACTTTATCAATAAAGAATCTGAGGCTTTGAGCTGACTGGAGTGTTCCCATCCTCACCACAGTGTCCTGGGACCTAAAGGACAGATGCCTGTTTTTCCTTTTAGCCCTGTGACAAGTTATTAAATCTCTGTAAGCCAGAGTTTCCCCTTTTTGAAAACTTGAGAGAGGCAAGATTGTGTAAGCGGCTCAGCCCTGTGGAGATTAGTAGCATTTTTTCTTTCTTTCTTTTGTTTTTTTGTTTTTTTTTGAGGTGTCAGTAGCATCTTTAGCCAGAGCGCACACATCCAGCTTGGTACCCCTGAACAGAGATGTTCTTTAGATAGAGCATGGGACAGGTGGGCAGGGAGGTGTGAGTAGGACAGGTAGACAGGTGGATAGGCAGGCAGGACAGGTGGATGGGGGGGGGCAGGAGAGAGGACAGGTAGATAGGTCCTTTGAGAAGAACAAACTGTTCCTTCCCTCCCAGCCAGGAGCGGAGGGTCCTGTGCTACCAGAGCCCAAGACAGTGTGGAGTACTGATGCAGGAAGTGACCCAGGAGCCCAGGGACTGTTCTAGGAGGCAGGTTGGGAGGGGCCTAGGCTCACCCAAAGGCGGAACAAAGATCCCATTTCCAGTCAACTCCACTCCAGAGAAATTAAGAAATATTCACAATTCATGTCCTGGGGCCCTCCATTCTCTCTGCCATCCTCAGGGATGCAGGACCCTGCAGCAGAGAGTCAGGGAGAGCCCGGGTTTCTCACCTCCTCTTACCACATCGAGTTCCTAGAGTTTTAAACTCATGCAATTCTTGAATTAACCCATGAAGTGCTAAGTTTTCAATTTTGCAAATATTTCAATGAAACTGGCACAGGTGCATTAAAAATAGTTGGAAGTCATAATCTAGATTTTATGAATTATTATCATTAATAAAATTAACAAATATTATATTATCACTGATCATTCACCTATTGCTCTTTGCTAAAGAATAGAATATTCATTTTAAAGTTACCATAAGTTGGACAGTTGAAGGCTTTGAGGTGTTTCATAAATGGGATGATGGGACATAATGTATTAATAAAGTCAGTCCAGAGGGAGGCAGGGTTGAAGGACGGGGATCGGTCAACAGAGTGATTAAGGCTATGGGGTTGAAATCCCAGCTTGACCACTGGTAAGCTGTGTGATCTTGTGCAAATCCCTTAACCACTCTGAGCCAGCGTTTCTTTATTTCCATAACAGGGAAATGATGCTTTTCTCTAATCTCACCATAAGAATTAAATGAGATAAATGCCTAGAACATAGGAAGCACTTGGTGAGGTATGGCATCCCCAAAGCAACAGCTGTATGTTATTGCCAAAATCTAACAAGCAATTAAGGTCCACGCACTCAGGTCTTCCTGGTATCAGCAACGGGATTGCCTTGATGTGTTAACAACTCCTAACAAGGACCATGATCATCACTTAAGTAAACAAGCAATTAGTGGGTGGGTAGAGGCTTTTTTCCTTAGCACATTTTATTAATCTGCTGGTCGTTGGTTCACATTAGTTGGAAGCTGATTAACTGCAGGTCCCAAGTCACTGGGCTGCTTCAATTCTGAGTCAGACCTGCGTGTCCCCAGCCTGTCCTGGCTTGCAGCAGTCTCCTCCCCTCCTGGGATTTGTGACAAACTGAGTCAGTGTTCAGGACGGTGGAAGTGTCTGGCCGGAAGCCAGGCAGTGATGGAGAAAGTCCAAAACCCCATAAACACATCGCCCCAGATGTAGGCGGGAGCACTCAGGTGGCTTGAGGCTGATGAAAAAATTAGACAAATAACTAAGGAACCAATTTGGAAGTCTCCAGAACAGTATGGGAGGTGCAGGGTCGAGGAGAGGCGTGCAGGCTTCCGGGATCCCTGGTTCCATCTGTTATTCCCATTTGCAGTAGTTTTGCTTAAGCACAGACCCATATTACCATTAAAATTTTTAGCCCTGTTTTAATATTACGGTCAGATACTTCAATCAGGATTTTATCAAGGTGCCTGGGAGTGGGCAGAGGGTTCACAACCTAGCTGTGCGTGCAGGAACACGCACACACTTGGGTGGGCACAGCCCTCAGTTTTCAAGCCTCCTCCTCTCCCAGTGTCCTTTCCAGACAAGACCCAGGGCGAGGGCCACTCAGGTTGGAATCCTTATAGGATGAGCAAACTTGACCGTCTGTAACCCAAGCCCATGATCCAGTAACTAAGTGGTTTAATTACGCTTATCACTGCTACCCTGAGCCAGGCGCCTCTGTGGATTAATGTAGCTAATTCAATATCCTCTCTAAGAAGCACTATCAGGGAACGCCATTCTGCTCTGAGGAGCAGCCTGTGGCCTCTCCCCTCGCCACTGAGGCCCTGGCTGGGCGTCTTGTGTTGCCTCTGGAGGTCTCTGGAGAGCCTGCTGACAGGTTAATCCCTGCCCTCCCTGTCTCCCTCCTCCTGGCTGGGCTGGGCTGGCCATTGGAAACCGAGCCTCCCTTCCTCCTCCCACCTCTGTCTACCCCCCGCTGAGCACTTTTAATTTGCTTGGAATAATTGATTCTGTCTTCTTCTTGCACCTCATTTTCTCCTGGCTTTTATTTATCTTCTTAGTAGAAGCAGCTGTGGGGAGAAGACAGCGTTTTTAGGTACCGGGTACCGTGTGGCAGGCAGGTGCATGAAGCTGCTCAGGCGCTGAAATCCAGTTTCCATGTCTCCCCCACGCACTGGTGACCTCAGGGCCCTCTCAAGTCTCAAAAGCACCTGGCACATAGGAGAGCTGTGGCGAGGGAGAGTGGAAACGGATGGGGGAGCAGGGCTCTGCATTTTCTGGCTCAGGCGCTCACCCCTGGCTTTCACCTGATGGCAAAGCCCTCCCGTCCCTCACCCCTGCTCACCCTTCACAATAGCACCGGCAAATCCTCCCTCTGTAAAGCCCTCCCCATCACCTTTAGCTCTTCTCATGGAAAAGGCAAGGTTTCCAATGAAACCACCAGACAGTGGATGACCCAGCGTCCCTTGGGAGTGGAGAGAAACTGGGCGAGCTGCAGCTTTCCAGCTGCCTGAGAGGGTTGCAGCCACGTGCCTGCCTGTCTTTCCTGCTAACTCTTAGAAAGCCTCTTTGCCTTTCTCAGAACAACGTTGGTGCCCTTTAGCCGAATTCTGAGTAGTCTATCATTGTGGTGCGAGCTGGGAACGGGGTGGGGAACTGAGATCAAAAGCACTGGACTGTCAAACCACCCTCGAGCATGGTACTGGCCACCAATGCCTGGATGGGAAACTTAGTGGCTTCCTGTTTTTAGATCCTTTGCCTTGGCTATATGGCTATTTTTAAGTTTTTAAGCCCCATCTCTTCTTTCTAATGATCTGTGAGGATTGAAATTGGCCAGGGAGGGTCTAAATAAGCAAGAATGAGAGAGCTCCAGTGGGTTTGGGATTTTGTAGGCAGAGTTGGATCTATGCTCGGCTCTGTAGTACCTCTCTCTCTCTCTCTCTCTCTCTCTCTCTCTCTCTCTCTCTCTCTCCCTCACTGCTAACGCCTCACCCCAACCTCCAACATCAGTCTGCTGTTCTGCTGATCTTACAAACCTGGGAAAGACACAGAACATTCTGACACTGGCAGGCAGTGTCAGGCTGGGAGGAAGCCCTACCTCTTTCCTGAGGCATCAGATGGGGAGGGGTGGGCAAAGGGGCCAGAGAGTCTCTATTTGCCCAGTTCACAGATGGGGGCGAGGAGCCAGGGAGAGACGTGCAGCCCTGCCTCTGCTCTTGCCACCCACTGTTGTGGAAACCATTTGGCTGCTGGCATCAGAGCTATGTGCAGGTCTCTCCAGGTAGGAAGAGGGGTGCAAAACGGAGCAGAGGAACTCTTCAGAAGGAGTGACACTGAGACCCCAAATGTCTGGGTCTGACTAAGCAACATGGGCTTAGCCAAGCAGCAAGCACAGCTTCCTGGAGGACAGACGGCAGGGTTGTGGACCATAAGTCCCACACTGCTTCTCACCCAGGCAAGCTGCAGTAAAGAGGCCCCCCTGCAGCGTGGCCCTTCCACATCTCAGCCTTGGTGGGGCACCATGGGTGGGCCATAGGCTCAGTGGGTTTTAGAATAATTTTAAAATTTATTTATTTAGTTAGTTTTATTTTTTGCTATTAGATTAGAAAGAGAAATCAATGTGGCTCAGGTGTAGGGTTTGGTACCCTGTATGCCCTTTTGCCGCAGTCTGGCTGGGTACAATTCACGAGCCACTTGTCAAGCAGAAACGAACTTTATTTTTAGAACACACACAGGGCACCACACCAGCTCTTCAGGAATTCCCTCAGAGCCCAACTGCCACCACGGGCTTCCTGCGAGCCCCTCAACCCCCACTCCTCCCGCTCTTGAGGGCGATTGGCTGGGTCACATGGGCGGAGCCAAAAGAGTCCCCCAATGAGCAGCTCCGTGGTCTGAAAGGGCGGGGAAACAGCCCAATGAGCATCACCACAGAGGAGCCAATCAGCTGGAAGTTTGCTGGGGCTATTTCGGCGGTGGCTCTCAACACCCTTCGTGAATGTGCTTTCTTAGTGGTGCTATGGGGGAAGGAAGGCCAGCAGCCTCAGGGGTCCTGGTGCAAACACCTCATTTTTCAGATGGATAACCCGAGGCAGAGATGAAAAATGACTTCCGTGAGGTAAAAGGCTACTTTGTGGTGGAGTTAAGACCAAGACCCAAGGCCCTTGACTCCCAGACTAATAACTCCGTGACAGGACGGGGGATATGCCAAGGGAGCATCAGATTGGAATTTCTTGTGTCTCACAGGATGTTTCATTCACAGTTAGTCATAAAAACCATACTCTCTGACTTAGAAAAAAATTGTTGCACTGTGTGGTGTTGGTACACCCTGCCCCTGCCCTGGTTATAAACAGGGATCTTGGAAACCTCTTTTTCTATAATTACACCCCCTCATCTGGGAGGAAAGCTCCTCAAAGTAGGTTCTCTATGTTCCTTTTTATTAAAATAATGATATCTTTTGGTCAGCCAGTCTGGAATGGACCCTGTAACGAGAACTTCAGATAAATGATTCCATGTCATCTCCATCAAGTCAGGAAATAGACACTGTGATCCTTACCACAGAGGGGGAATCAGAAGTCTGAAGACATTTTAGTCATTTGTCCAAATCCCACAGCTGGTGAGTGGTAGTGTCAGGATTTGAGCCCAGGTCTGCAGGTTGCAAGGAAATACAAGCTCAAGAAGGCCTATTAATTGCAGAGGGTTCCTTAAAACAGCATCCTTGTATCAAACTTAACTTGTGTGTACAAGACTCGGCATGAGTCTCAGTGGAGAGCTAGGGGTTCTTTCCACTTTGGCAGGACCCCTAGGTGCACTCACCAACCTGGACCTGCTACTTTGAGTTCAATTAAGCAGCTCTCTACAGCAAGCTCGGAACTCATGCCTGGCTGGATCCAGCAGAACCCTGCCAGTGGCTGCCAGCGGGGAGCATGTGGCAAGGAAGCTGCTGAGCCGAGGGCAGGAGTCCAGGCAGGAGGTGCTACTGTGCCATTACGACTTAAAAAAAGACGAAAGAAAAAAGCCTCAGAGGTTCTCAGTGGCTCCAAATCCCAATTTGCATCTCATCTGGGAGTTATTTGCATAAAAGTCCTATTGGTTGCTTTATGAAATAAAATAAATAAAATGAATGGGCAGATGGGACTGCAAGCAGACTCTCATACCTGTGCTCTGAGGGGAAGTTACTGTTTCCTTGGGGGTCTTCCTTAGAGTCTCCAAGAACCCTTAACTGCAAGGCTGTGGGTGTGGTGGGGCTGGGGAAGGGCAGGTTTTAGGAATCAGGCTCCAGAGGAGTCAGGGAGGTCAGGCTTTCAGTCAGGCCTGGATGCAGTATTAAGTCCCGTGTTGCACTAGGACACAGTTGTGTGGGCCGCTCCAGATCTTTGGTGCCATCTTGAAGACAGCAGTGACTTCCCTTGAAGGGTCTCCTTGCTCCTCCTCAGTCCTGCTGGGCTTCTGGGCCGCCTTCTGTGCTTCCCTGAACAGCAAGTCTCAATGTTGAGTGAGCAGGATGAGCCTGGGAAGCTTGCCAGTGTCCACAGACACGCTGCGGATGCCAGGAGTGAAGCCCAGGAGTCTCTAGCAGGCAACTCGGGGGCGGAAGCCACTTCCTGAGGATCTTGCTTCCAGGTGTGGGTGGCAGGAACTGGTAAGATGCCAAGTGTTCCCTGCTGGGTGGCAGGGCAGCAGCACACCCCAGCAAACCCAGGTCCCCACATCAAGCTCTCTGTGTGTCTTTCCTACAACCTGGGAAAAGAGAAGACCAACTCTCTGTGACCCACGAGGGCTCTTGGACAGGCCAGGATCACTCAGCCAGGAAGCCGGAGGGTTTGATTTACAATCTAGCTCCTCAGACTCAAATCGTGCAGCATTTTAAGGGGAGATCCTTGCAAATGAAGCCACTGCTCCACTGGCATAGTTTCCTGGTAAGTGGGAGTGGAGGGTGTGTCCTGCCAGGGGGGCCATCTCAGCAGCTATCTCTACCTTACCTGATACTAAAGTCCTGAGGGACAGACAGGGCCACATCCAGAATCATACAGGCCACGAGGTGGGGCCAGGCTACCATCTGAGAGCACCAACCCCAGCTTGGTCTCATACTCTCAGGTAGTTTAACAGCATTGGCCTCCTGACCCTTAAAGTTCATCCCATTAAAATTTTCTTTCTCTTAAAGGTATTTTTCTTAAAGTACCTTCTCCAGGTACTTTCTCTTAAAGTGTTTTTCTTTCTCTTAAAGCTCTCTCACTTTCACTATTTGATTTTACCTTCTACCTTTTCTGGAAAAATCAGGCAGCAAGGAGCACATGACCCTTTAGAGGGGTCAGGGTGACGACTCAGTCTCCTCTCCCAGGTCAGCACTCCCTTTATCGACCCTGGTTGTCACTATTTGCACAGCCAAAGCACCCAACAAATGTGATTGATGCCCCACAGTGGCTGCTAAACCTGTTCACCCTGCTCCACAGGGAGGTCAGGGGAGGTCCCCTCCAGTCCCCAGTGGGAGGCAGGAAGCTTTGCCTTGGCTAGAAGAAGTCCTTCAGGTGCCGCTCGCTCCCTGGGTTCTGCCGTCCTCCTCCACTCTCTCTCCGTCTTGCAGCCTTCAGGGACATGGTCCTGGGGGAACAGGGTACCCTGTGAGTAGAGGCTGATGAGGGAGGAGTCCCCTGCTCTTCCCATCATGTCCTTGGCAAAGCCCAGGATGGGTGGTTTGGAGGTGAGAAAGCCCTGGAGTTTTGCCCAGCTTCCCCCAGAGGGGAAGACTGGGGGGGAGGGAGGAGGTAAATTAGGGTGGTTTTACTTAGGAAATGAAAAGGCAGCCAGGTCTGGAGACAGTAGCACCTGACTTCATCTGTGTCATTCACTAGCTGTGTGACCACAGAAAAGTGACCACATTTCACTGGTTCTCAATATTCTCTTTGGTAAAATTGAGATCACATCCATTCTCACTGGTTGTGGTTAGACAAAAATGAAATAAATGAGTCCCATCAGATAACAGAAGATGCATCCCTAATCATGTTGAATTGGAATGGCAGGCAAAATGCCCTGTTTTCTTTCTTGGCCCAACAGTCCTGGTTTTCACTTGCAGAAATTCCACATCCAGCCTGGGTTTGGGTGCCATGGGGTTATGAGAGGTAAAATGCAACTTAGGCTCCTGTTCCCCAACATTGGATGCCTGAGAAAGTTGAAGAAATAAAAACCTGGCCCTTCTTTGTGTTTCATTTTTTAAATATCTTTTTTGAGAGGAATTCATATACTGTACCATTCACTCATTTAAGATGCACAATTAAACAGTTTTGAGCACATTCTCAGAGAACTACAACCATCACCACAGTCTTTTTAGAAAAAATGTTATTATCCTCAAAAGGAACCTCATCCTTTTTAGCTATTGCTCCTCAATACCCAAATCCCTCCCAGTCCCTGACAACCACTTATGTACTTTCTGAATCTGTAAATGTGCCAATTTTGGACATTTCATATAAATGGAACCATTTGGCATGGAAGCTATTTGTGTCTGGCTTCTTTCATTTAATGTATTTTCAAGGTCCATCCATGTTGGAGCATGCGTTAGTGCTTCATCCTTTTTCATGGTTGAATAATGTCCCATTGTGTATGTGGACCACATTTTATTCATTCATCAGTTCATAGATACTTCAGGTTTTTCTACTTTTTGGTTATTATAAATGAAATGTCTGTGAACATTCAGGCACAGGTTTTTATGTGCACACTTTTTTTTTTGGTGCACGCAGTTTTTTATTCTCTTGGGTATATACATGCTAGATCATATGGTAGCTCTATGTGTTTTGCAAATCATCTGCACCATTTTGCATTCCCATTGGTCATGTGTGAGGGTTCTGACTTCTCCACATCCCGTCTTATGTGGTTTTGATTAGCATTTCTCTAAGATCTAATGATGTTGAGCACCTTTTCTTGGGCTTATTGCTCATTTGTAGGTCTTCTTTGAAGATTGATTTTTTCAGATCTTCTGCCCATGTTTGATTGGATTATTTGTCTTTTTTTTTAATATGTTTTTTAGTTGTAGTTGGACATAATACCTTTATTTTAGTGTGGTGCTGAGGATCAAATCCAGGGCCTCACACATGCTAGACAAGCGCTCTACTACTGAGGCACAACCCCAGCCCCAGATTATTTGTCATTTATTAAGTTGTAAGAGTTCTTTACATATTCTGGATCATATATATAATTTGCAGGCATTTTCTCCCATTTCTTTTTCCTTTTTTGACAGTGTCCTTTGAAGCAGGACTTCTGAATCTGAACAGCAAAAAAATGTCAGTGTTGATTACACTGAAAACTCATTAATTTGGACTCTAGTAATTTAGAATTGGGTAGGGCAGAGGGTCAAAGTCCATTCATTTCAACAAACAGTTACTGAGACCATTGGTGGTCAGGGACTGTGCCAGGCCCTGGGGACAGGGAGGTGAGCAGGGCAGAGCCTTTGCAGGTCCCCTGCCTGCAGTGAGGAGAATCCCCTCACACCCTCCAGGCTAGGGGGCCAGGAGCTAATGGCACAGCTGGGTGCTTGGGAGCCCTGGGAAAGGAAGACCTAACTATTTAAAAAGGGTTTACTGAGCAAATGAGCAATAGAAACTGTTTAGGAAAATAAACAGCTTTTGAGGTCCCTGAGGCTTTCATTTCTGTTCTCACAGAAGACATGGTTGGGCTCGTCCTCCTACCCTCCTGGCGGAGTCGGTTTGGATGGCTTCCCTGCTCCTCAGCGGGCCCAGGCCGTTTCATCACCTTGGATTCTCATGCCATGCGGTATGGGAATTTACCACTTACATATGGCAGCTGACTGGGAAGTTAAGTGACGTGTGCAATGTGGCAATGACTAATTATTGGGATTGGCTTCGCACCGTGGAGCTCTGTTCCGGACTCCAGACTTGACTGGAACCTGATGGTGTGAACTTGGTGTCCTCCATAAGCCAGGAATGATGCTGGTCCTGGGGGTGGTAAAGCCCTTGGCCACCTGTTCCACATGAGACCAGTGTATGGCATTCTGTTGCCATGCTGGGACTCTGAGCCACACCAGGCTGAGGACTAGCAGTCTGAAGGTTTATTTTCATTCTTCAAACACAGACAGTGTGCCTACTTTACACGCTGTGCCCCCACCTTCCAACAAAATTGCTGGGACCCCGTACCCCAGCCTACTCTCCACCCTCCATGGATCTCAGTGGCTCTGTGCCCACCTCTAACTCCTGACCTTTAAGTCCTCTGTGGTGTCTTGATGTGGAGAAAATGTACCCCAGCCCACTTTGCCACATTCCACTGCACAGGGAAGAAAATCAGGCTGCCTGGATTCTCTTGGTTCCGGTTCTTTATTGCGCACCTCCTAGCCTCTACTCCAAGGGCAGAGTGAGGTCCACGAATCATGTTGGACTCAAAAGTCATTTCTTTTGCTGCCAGTTCTTCTTGAACTCTTAAACTAAGTTGACCATCCCTGCCTTTCCTTGCAGGGGGAATTTTTCTCTCCTGAGGCTCCTTAGTCCTTCATGCAAATAGACCCCAATAGTTCCACCCTGTCAGTCTTCCAGACCTTCCATTGATCTGCCATGGACGTGCAGCTCAGATTCTGATACCCAGACTCCTGGACAACTTTGTTATTTAGGAGGTAGGACGTGCGGTGGCTCATCCTGGCTCTAAGGTTGTGACATGGGTGGGACTGTCCCCTGTAGCTTCTTGACAGGCTTTGTGCCATCCAAATATCTCAACCCCCTCTCCACCTCTGCCTTCCACCATACTAAACACCTTCAGCTGCACGGCCTGGAGGTGTTTAGTTCCTGAAGAACACAGTTCAGTGGAGCAAATTTTTTCTGCTCTTAAAGGAGGTTCAGTGTTCACCCATGAGTGAATCAAGTATATGCTCATCAACTCAATGGCCCGTGAGTGTCTTGTCTCTTAGACACAGTGGCAGTGTTGGTGGAGCTGCCTCCTCTCTGAGCAGGGGGAGACTCCCAGAGGAGGCTTGAGAGGCCACTGGAGGCACACCCTTGGCCACTGCAAGCCACCAGCCTGGCAGTGATACTAATGATTCATTGGAAGTAGTGTCTGGAAAGAGACCGACAGAGAGAGGGTCATGAGGTAGGACACAGATTTTTGTCTACAGGGCCATGCTACTCTCCTTGGGCTTCCAGGAAGTACGACCTACTCGAAGGAACCTGGGCTTTTTGCCAAATCCCAGCTTTACCTGTTTGGGGCTGCATCTTTGTGCAAGAACTCTACCTTCTTGAGCTCCAGGTGTTATGGGGAGTCGCTCCAGAAAGCATTCTAAGTCCAAATTTCAAATCAAAAAAGGGCTTTATTTACCTGGCCAGGGACTGTCACCCACCACAGAGACTCAAGCTCTGTGGGAGGACAGCCCCTTCCTGGTCCATCCAAAGAGAATATAAACACAAAAACCACAACTCAGTGACTTGCTTAGCGTCATGTAAGCTAGCCAATCACAGAAATTAAAACATTAAAAAGTGGGACCTGTGGGCTCTAGGCAGGACTGGACTTTTCCAGTCAGCAAACAAGTGATGAACAGAAGCTAAAAAAGCATTAGCTTTGCAGTTCAGTTGACCATAGTCCCGGGTTCAAGCAGGTGCTAGACAGTCACATCCTGAATTTGGGCCGAGGTTGGTGGGGCAAGAATCTACTTCAAAGTCATGTAGACCCACGGAGGGCATTCAAACCGCTACATCCTGAGTAGGGTACAATTTGTGGGGTACAAAGTACAGAAAGACAATTTTTTTTTAATAAGAAAACAGCTTCATTTTAGTTTCTCAGAAACAGCTCTTGTAACCGTTTTTTATAGATGGCAGCAAAACGGAGTCTTATGTCTGTCTGTGACAGTTCTTGCTTTATAATTGTCTTATCTCACTTATCAAAATCTTATATCTATAATCCATATTTTTTACTGTTTTATAATCTATAACTTACACTCTTATTGATTGTATTTATCAATACAATTGTGTATATCTATAATCTATATTTTTTACTATTCTATAACCGATAGCTTACACTCTTATTGATTGTATTCATCAGTTCCCACCACAACACAGTTACCCTCTGTGTGAGGTGTGGAAAACAGAGCTACCTGTCTCATGGGGCGGGGGATGGGAAGCAAATGAACTTACCAAGGACGGTGCATGGCCCAGGGGAGCTTAGCAACTGTTAGACTCCTTCTTGAGACTCTGTCCGCCTCCGCAGCTGTGGAGGGAGATGAGCTCAGGGGGTCAGACGGGAAGCAGCGAGACCTTAGCCGCTCAGGCCCTGTATTCTATTTTTTGTGTTCCAAAATACAACTTGGGTTCCAGAAAGGAGGAGAGAGCGACATTAAATACTGGGTTTCTCTCTTGGGCAGGGAGCCACCAATTCCTCCCTCGGTGTGCAGGGGCTGGTTTGTGTGTGGGGAGGGTTTGGATGGGGAAATGTGGATCCCATGGGACTCCTTCCCTCTGGACTTCTGGGGACAGGTTCCTCCCCTACACTTGATGTTTCCAGAAACATGAAAGGAACTGGAAGCCTCTAGCTTTTCCACCAGAGCTCCCCTTGGCAGTGCCTCGTGAGAGGCTGCAAGCTCCTCCCAGTTCACAGAGGGACAGCGTGGAGACCCGTGTCATAGCTGGTAGAGGGCAGTTGTGCAGAAGAAGTGGCCTCCCCTGTGGCTCCCACCTCTTTAGAGGAATGTCTCTGTAGCCAACACTGAAGACGGTTTTAATTCCCAGCCCAGGAACAGGGGGTTTGGCCTGGATTGCCAGCCAGGGCTGCCCTTGGCCTCCAAGTGACCCTTCTGGATCCGTTTTCCTGGGCATCCCTTACTGCTCAATGCAGCGCCATCTGTGCCCCTCAAACCCCACCAGGAATCCCCCCCCCCCGAGGCCTCACACTCTTCAGACCTCCCCGCCCCTGACCTTTTGGCTGTCCTAGTCTCCCCATCCTAAAGACCCAGGGGGGCCTGTGCTTAGCATCTGCGATCCTGAAGCTCATTAGCAAACCCGTTGCTTTATGCTGGGTACTTGGAAGGACCTTTTAATGCATTGCCACTGTATTTGTCATTTCCCAAAGGCCTAAGCCAGTGAGTTTCACACACATTTTTTTTTTAACTGGTAAGATGTTACTTGTTTTGGAGAAAGGGTACCATCAACAAATAAGTTTGGGAAATGCTGCATGTCACACTCCCCTCCTATAGGCTCCCAACCAGGGCTCCAGCATGCCCCTGTCCCTCACCACCCACCACTGCCTGCTGGGCACTGTAGCAATGGCTCCCAATAATCCTGTTGTAAAGGCAACTGCGTAGCTTGTTCCTTGAAATCATGTAGGAATCAGACCTGGAGTTCCTAATAACAGTAGGGTGGCCTCTACTCTTCACACTATAGGGGACCCTGGAGTGAAGTATCGTGGTGGGAAAAGGGAGGGACAGCTGGACATAACCATTGGCTCCTTATTGGTCTCCAACAGGCATGAATAAATGGGAAGGTCTTGCTGCTTTACCCAACAACATCTCATGGGATGCTAGTGCTCTGTGGATCAGTCTGGGAAATGCTGCTTCTTGTGCCATTTAGTTACCACCTAATTTCCAGGCACTGTGTTAGGCACTTGGGTCACAGTGGAGAACATAATGAACATGATTCTTAGATAAGATGGTGCATGAAGGCTAGCATGCAATGCAGACACCATGAGAGAGAAGTGATATGTGTTACCAGAGCATCCGTGTAACAGCACAGGGTTGTTACCTAGCCTAGGAGGTAACAGGTGACCTTCCTGTGACATTGCTACTTATTTTGAAACTTGAAAGATGAGTAAATGTTAACTGGGCAAGGGGTGGGGAATGGAGAGCTTTCTGGGCAGAGGGAATAGTATGTGCAAATGGTGAGAGTCAAGAGATGCTTTCGGCTGCAAGCCACAGAAAATCAAACTCAAAGCAGCTTAAACGATGGGAAAGTGGATTTGTCTCCACAACAGGAAGTCTAGCAGTGGGGAAGCACCAGCATTTGTTGTTCTGGTGCCCAGCGATGGCAGTGGGAGCTTGGCTCTCCCCGTCTCTGCCGTCTGCAGCACCTACTTCATCTTCGGATTGATTGGACCCCCCACGCCCCTGGATTGTGAGCTATCAGTAGCAATTGTTTTCCAAGCCTAGCGGGAGAGCAAGACCCAGCAAGACAGCATCCTCTCCCCTCAAGTCTTAATGGGACAATTTGGATCACTAACCACCCTGAACCAGTTACTGTCAAGAGGGGGGTACCTAGTGCTGATTGACTTAGCCTCTTCAGGGAAAAGCAAACCACTGGTATGGGAAATGGGATTACTAGGCTGACTTACCAACGGTTGGCAAAGTTTTTCCACAAAGGGCTAGATAGAAGTATTTTCGGCTTTGTGGGTCTCTGTTGCAATTTCTTAAATATCCCTGGGGCACTAGAGCAGCTATAGACATATGTAAATGAATGAGTGTGGCTGTGTTCTAATAAACCTTTTTTAGTGGATATTAATATTTTAATCTGACATAATTTTATATATTATGAAATAAGCTTCTTTTTCCAACCATTAAAAAATGTAAGAAATCATTCTTGGTTCGCAGATCTTCTCCCTCATCTCTCTCTCTCTCTCTCTCTCTCTCTCTCTCTCTGTCTCTCTCTCTCTCTCTCTCTCTCTCTTTTACACACACACACACACACACAAACACACACATGCACAATAAAAGATGCAGGCTAGATTTGACCCAGGGACCACAGTTTGCCTTGCCCCTGAGTTACACTAATCAGATCTCATTCCCTAAACTAGGTTCCAGCCCTAAACTAGGTTGTTGTTACTCACCGAGAAAGGGATAGGATGGATGGGGAGGCAACTTTGGAGTCTTCCTCTGAGAACCTGATGCTTTTGAGGGTCTTCAAGAACATCCTGTGGCGGCACTGTGGACAGCCTGATGCTCCATGGTGGACCAAGGCTCCCCCAACAGCTCACAGATAATACTTCTTTTCTCCCTGCCTGGGGACGGCTATGGCTCCCTCCTGGCTAAGGAATATACTATATGACAAATTAATCTTTAAAAATGGTTGACAGTGGGTTGAGGACTTCCCCTCTCCCTTCTAGGGAACACCTCAACCTGTGCATCTGAGCAGGGTCTTCCTGACAACAAGGCTCCCACTTTTGTTGCTAGACCCAAAGGAGCTCCTGCAATTAGTCAGTTAGTCAGTAAGCAGTCATTGAAACACTGACTAGGTTTGCAGCCCCCCTGGGTGCAATAGAGAAGCAGGAGGAGTGGAATGAGCCTCCTTTATAGCGAAGCCATGGCATACAAAACAAACACACACAAATCTTCCCAAATCCTACAGTGCAGAGCTGCCCGGGTGACAGTGGCATGATAAAATGACCTCAACTCCCAGCATCTGTTTATGCCACACAGTGAAAGTTAATGAGGGCTGACCCTCAGCAAAACTGGGAAGTCAACCAAAGTTCAGCTCTGGCTCCAGCCATCGTTCCTGAAGACATGCTCCCTCTTTTAGTGGCAAACCCTTTCCCAGTCCCATTACCATCTCAGCTCTCTGTCCCTTCGCTGACCTTGCTTTAATTCTAAAAGCAAGGATCTGCCATGTGTCCTTCCTACTGGACACTCGCTGATAAGGCACACTTTTTAAAGAATGGATTTCAGTTGTATTCTTTCCTCATAACTATGTATATATTTTGGTATTTTATACCTAATTTTCCATTTTATGCAATAAGAGACTTTGTCTTTGGAGCAATGGTATAGTTTGGGGTTATGCCTGTATCCCCTCAATATTTATGTTGACACCTGTTTCAGTCAACTTTTTTTGCTGTTGTGACTAAGATCTGACAAAACAATTTTAGGAGGGAAAGTTTATTTGGGGGATCATGGTTTCAGAGGTCTCAGTCCATGGAAGGCTGGCTTCATTCCTCAGGGCTCATGGAAGAACATCATGGAAGAGTTGGGAGGAAAGTAACTCAGGACATTACCAGGAAGCACAGAGAGACTCCATTCTCCAGATATAAAATAGATACCCCAAAGGGATTCCCCCAATGCTCACCTCCTTGAGCCACACCCTACCTGCCTTCAGGTACCACCTAGTTAATATCTCAGATTAATTAACTGATTGGATTAAGGCTTTCATAACACAATAATTTCACCTCTGACTATTCTTTCATTGTCTCACACGTGACACTTCATATCTAAACCATAACAAACTGATCGCTGATGTGATGGTGATAGGAAATGGAGCCTCTGGGAGGTTTTGAGATCATGAACCCCCATGAGATTAGTGCCCTTATAAAAGGCCCAGAGGGTGAATTGCCCCTTTCTTCATGTGAGGACACAGCAAGAAGGAGTTATTTATGAACCAGAAAGTGGCCCTCACCAGACATCAAATCTGCTGGTACCTTGGTCTTGGACTTACCAGCCTCCAGAATGGTGAGAAATAATAATCATTTAGTTATTACTCACTCAGTATATCATATTTTTTAAAACAGTAATCTGAATGAAACAGATTGAAAATTTGTACCAAAATGTGGAGATCCTACTGTGTAATAATAGATGCCTGAAAATGTATTTGGATCTGAGTAAAGGGTAGAAGTTGGAAGAATTTGGGGTGACTGCTAGAAAAAGTCTACATTTCTGTGAATGTACTACTTAAGGTGATCTTGGTGAGGGTCCAGAAAGGAAGGAGAACACTAGAGAAAGTCTCATCTTCTTAGATAATACCTAAGTGGTCACAAATGGATTGTGTGTAGAAGTATCCATTCTGCAGAGCTCTCAGACAGAAATGAGGAACATGTTATTAGACAATGGAGGAAAGGCCACCCTTGTCATAAAGTGGCAAACAATGTAGCTGAATCATGTTTATGTTCCAGTGGTTTCTGGGAAGGTAGAACTTGTGGGCAATGGAGTGGATCTTTGGCTAAGGAAATTCTAAGCAAAATTTTAAGGTGCATCTTGGCTTCCTTTGAGTGTTTACAGTAAAATGTGAAGAGAGACAATGAGTTAAGGATGTGATTGTTAATAAGGAAGAAGAACGTAAGGATTTGGAAAACTTTCAGACTATCCATATTATAAAGAGTGAGCCGTGTGTGGTGGGGCATACCTGAAATCCCAGTGTCTTGGGAGGCTAATTCAGGAGGATCGTGAGTTCAAAGTCAGCCTCAGCAACTTAGCAAGGCTCTAAGCAACTCAACAAGACCCTGTCTCTAAATAAAATACAAAATAGGGCTGGGGATATGGCTCAGTGGTTAAGTGCTCCTGGGTTCAATCCCTGGTACAAAAAAATAAAAAAGGGAGAGAGAAAGCATGTTGGGGATAGAAAACCAAACCAAAGTTGTAGCCTGCGTAGATTGGTATAGATCAGCCATCTCAATGGAATCCACACCCTATTGTCCAAGGTAAACAGAGAAACACCATGAAGGCACTTTGGAGATCCTCAGGACTGTTTCTCCTAGAGACCAGGGCCTGGGGCACTGAATGCTTTCAGAGGAAGGGACATGGGCACTTTAGTACTCACTCTTTGGTGCCTTCCCCCAGCTCTGATCCCCATGCTCCATAACTGCCCCAGCCTGACTCTGCAGGCCCTGGTAGGTGTGCACTGCATCTACTGGGAGGGAGTGGTTACTTCTACCTACATTTTAAAGGAAGCTCTGGGTAGCCACAGGTCCAGCTAGGAAAGCTCCCTAGAGAAATGACCCGAGGAGCCAGAGGGGCAGGACATGCCTAGGACCTCAGACTGGTGGAGCTGCTGTCATACAATTCCAGCCCAAGAGAGAAGCAAGCATGAGACTCCAACCCAGGAAATTGGTGATGTGGGCTTCTCCCAGCCAAGCCATGGCGGGGGGGCGGTGCTCAAAGTGTGGGGAAAGGGCTCCCCAGACCACTGGGGTACCCAGTGCCTTCCCAGTGTGTAGGGAAGGCAGGAACCCGGCCACAGCAGGCCTAGAGGACAGAGCTTCACAGCAAAGATGATTTCTTCTTGAGGCCTAAGATTTTGGACTTGCGTGAGACCTGTTGCCCCTTTCTTCTTTCCTGTTTCTCCATTTGGAATGGCAATGTCCATTCTCTGCCTGTTCCACTACTGAACTGTTGAATCACATAGCATGTTTGATGTCCAAGGTTCACAGCAGGAGAGCAACTTGCCTCAGGATGAATCCTACCTTGAGTTTCACCCCATCTAAATTTAGATGATATGTAGATGAGACTCTGGACTTAAGTTGAAACTGGAATAACTCAAAAATTGGGGAGCTGTTGGATGGAAATCATGTATTTTGTGTGTGAGAAGGAAGTGGATGGGGGAGGCAGGACAGAATGCCAGTGTGTGTGTGTGTGTGTGTGTGTGTGTGTGTGTGTGTGTGTCCCTGTCTGATTCATGTGCTAGGCATCAATGTGAAGGGCATCAGGGTGGGCCCTTTATGAGGTGATTGGTCGTGAGGGCTCCATCTCTATGAACCTGCCCTGCCCCTTGTCCCATGAAGGACACTGGGAAAAGGCATCACCTTGGAACCAGAAAGTGGACACAAGACTTGTCAGCTCCTTGATGGTGACTGTTCCAGCCTGCTGAACTGTGAGAAATAAATTTCTGTCATTTAAAAGCTACTCGGTCTAAGATAGTTTGTTAGAGCAGCCCAAAGAGTCTAAGGCAGACAGAATTTCAGGCCAAAATAAACATGGCAGTGCTGATTTGGAGCTGAGAGAAGAGGACAGCAGAAGCATGAGGATGTTAAAAGATATTTCGGTGTCACTTCACAGTTCAGAGTATGTTCACTTGCTGTTTCTTACAAAATCCTACAAGATAGTAAGGCTACAGGGGTGCCATCATTGTTCTGCTCACTTTTAGGTAAAGGACCTGAGACTCAGAAAGATGGGCTCCACGGCTAGCATTGGAAGGACAGAGTTGACTATGTTTTCATTTAGCCGAGCTGCCCCCTCCCCAGCCCCTGGGCATCCTTACTTCCTATGCCAGCTCATCGGGGCAGCTGCAAGGACAAATCTAACTTGGATCTTTGACAAGCAACTGATTTACTTAGATGACCCCAAGTTTGGTTGAACTATGAATACTGAAGATTCTTTTGGTTCCTTTTTATATTCTTATTTTTTAAGCTCCTGGTGGGTGGGATAATAAATACATATTATTTTGTCACTGGATTTGATTTGTTAATTTCTTTCATTGGCATTTACATGTTAAGTTCTATGCTAGGTACTGGGGACACCAAGAGAAGACCTGTACTCCCCATCCTCTGTGACCAGACGGCCAGGGTGGTATTGAGGGCGTGGGCTCATGGAAGAAGGGAACCCAGCCCAGTCTGGGGGGATCAGGAAAGCAATC
This sequence comes from Marmota monax, assembly GCF_021218885.2. Lineage (NCBI taxonomy): Eukaryota > Metazoa > Chordata > Mammalia > Rodentia > Sciuridae > Marmota > Marmota monax. The sequence continues at coordinate 3,097,960 of NW_026695234.1, read as the reverse complement.
AGCTCAGATGCTGACCTTGGTTAGGAAGTGAGGATAGGCAATGAAGGGACTTACTGTCAGGGGAGGTGTGTGTGTGTGTGTGTGTGTGTGTGTGTTACATGGGAGAAATAAGCCTAATTTGTATCCTGGGGAGGAGAGGGAAGGTAGAGTATGGTGGAGATGAACAGGAAGAGGCAAGAAGGGATGGGATCACTGGAAGGACTGGCCTTACACAGGTGAGGGGTACCTCACTGGGACAGGAGGGAAAATGGGTATAAGTGTTGATTGATTGATTGATCGATTTTCACCTAGTCATCTAGTCCCATTAACTCATGAAATATTGACTGAATGCTGTGAGTTGCCAACACTGCTATGCTAGGTAATGAGGATATAAAGTTGAAAATAATGAAATTCAGTACATATGGGCTGAGCATTGTCCTAACAATAACAACAAGTATTGTGTGTTGCTTGTGCGCCTGTTCCTGTTTGAAATGTTATGCATGTTTTATTTCACTTCATCATCAGAACTGTAGATGCTAATGTTATTAAATTCTTCGAGGGTAAACTAAGACAGAAACTAGGTAACCTGTCGGGGTTTTCACAGCTAGTAAATGGCAGAGACAGACTTTGAATTCAGTGAAGCCACTGAACGCATTGTCTCAAGGAGCCTGTGGGCCCCGTGGGAATAGACAGATGGGCACACAAACAATTAAAATATGGCCGATTTCCACTCCTGGAAGTGTGGTTGAATAGATAAACTGAAAAGGCTTCCCCTCTAAAATACCAGGAAAAGCTGGATAAAATGTAATTTAAAAAAAACATTTATAGAAGGCTGCTGAGCAAGACGGGAAATAAGGGAAACCACCAGGGACCAGGAATGAAAGAGAGCTGAACGTCGAAGTGGTGAGTGTGTGACGTGACCCTGTGCAGCCGGTCAGGGGCCTTGGGGTGATGCTGGCCTTGGAGTCAAGGGATTTGGATTTTATTGCCCAACAAGAGAAAGAAGGCAAGACCTTGGAACTGCAGAAGGCCAGAGTTAGGAGAACCCCCGCTAAAGATGAAGTCCTCGAAGCCATGACTTCAAACGGGGACCCACTTATAGGTTTAGGGTGACTGCTTGGGCTCTGAATGAGAGAAAATAGTCCCCAAGAGACTTCATAAACATGAGGTACCCTTAATGTATTTGAGGTTTAAGTTTATACTTCCTGCTGACCCAAGAATCACCAAGTTGAAAAATCACAAACATGGCCACAGGATAGCAGGGCTCCTGGGGTTTATGACAGAAGCAAAACTAAACCCTTCAAATGGATCACCCTCAACCCTGGCTGCACAGGATTCCCACAGAGCAAGCACCCCTGAAGATGAACTTGAATCCCAAATTATAACACCAAGGAGAACAGCGCCATGAACCAGAGTCAGTAGGTGGAACAGACGCGGGGATCAGGCCCCGGAGAGCTGCAGCCCGGAGAGCCGCTGGACAGAGCTGTTACAGCCCCATGTGGTCATTTTCATACCGGAAGGAGGCTGGGGGCCTAACATAAGGAGTTCAGCTCGTCGGCAGGGAAGGCCTCATCCTGGTCACATTTAAGCATACACTGAAGGAGGGGCTGGAGGGAGTTGGCCCAAAAGATTGCTGGGGACATAGCATTAGAGGGTGATGTATTAGTCAAGGTTTTCTCTCTGTCTCCCTCAATCTGGAGACCCAGGGAAGATTGATGTTGCAGCTTGGGTCCTAAGACCATTCAGAGGCAGAATACCTTCTCCCTCAGAGGCCTCAGTCTTTTTTTTTTGTCCCTCCCCGTGAAGCCTTCAGTTGATTCGATGATGCCCGCCCACATTATGGAAATTATTCTTCTTTACTCCAAGTCTACTAATTTAAATGTTAATCACATCTAAAAAAATACCGTGGAGCAACATCTAGACTGGTGTTTGATCAAACACCTAGGTGCTGCGGCTTAACCAAGTCGACACATAAATCCACCCTCACGACGACGTGGGATCTGATTGTCTTATCCCCTCTGTGAACTGGGAAGCAAGGTAATCTGCTGGGAGTGAGGACAACAGGGATGCCTAGGAGGCTGTGGAGAGCAGGGAGTCGGGAGATGGTCACGTCAGGGCCACGGACAAGGGTTGCTGGCCCCTGTGGTCCCAGCCGAAGGTGGGCTAGTGAGAGTGTGTGAAAGAATGAATAAAAATCTAAATGAAGTGGAGGCCTGGCTGATGCTGGCAATGAGTGACACCCCTGCCACTGAGGCCAGAGAGGAGAAAAGATGAGGTTGGGTGCAGATGGGTGTATGGGGACACGGCAGGAGGAGGAGGCACCAGAAGCCCCTCCCTCCCCTCTCCTTTTCCAGAGGGGTGGTTTGTGTTTTCAGCACTTCTATTCATTTGGGTTGGTTTTGAAGGAAAGCCTGGTAATGTGCCCCCCCCCCCCTTATCCAATATCCTGGAGCATGCCCCTGGCCTCTTGTCAGCAGACCTTCTACACCTGGTCTGCTGACAAGCCCAGGTCTCCAGCTTTGGAGAATCTGCCATCAGCTGAAAAATCTGGACACACACACGTAAAACCACACACAAGCCATTCAAGAGACCCCTCCCCCAAGTGGCGAAGCGTATGATGGAGAGAAGGAGGAAGAAGTGCCCGGAGACCCTGCTGGGGACCTGTGGCACAAGGACTGGGGATTAGCCCGGGTTCTGTCCCATCTCTTTCCCATCTCTCTGGTGGCTCACTTAAATGAGGCCTCACTGTCTCTGCCCCCAGACCTCATGAGGTTGTGTCAGGGTCTGACAATTCAGAAGTATGGTTCGTGCTCTGTGAAGTGTAAAACTTGGCAGTTTTTATCCTTTGTAGGGATGCTTACTACATGGACCAAACAAAGGAAAAAGGATTTTGCAGCCTTCCTGACGCGGTGCGTGGGTTGAGACTTTCACCTCTCATCCCAGCAGGAAGACCTTCCCTGAGCAACTGCTGTATTCCAGGTCCTGCGGTGGGCACTTTAGATGTGGTTTCTTATTTACCCCTGATGACAACACCGCTGAGAACTCTTGGTTCAGACAAATGAAGTAACTCGCTCCAGGGCAAAAACTAAATGATAGAGCTGAATTAGAATTCAGGAGTGCCCGACTCCAAAATCCATGGTCTCCCCACCATGTGGGGCTACCTCTTGGGGTTTTTGTAAGGGACTTTTATGATTGACTTTGGGTCAGGTTGAGCCCTCTTTTGCCACCTGGTTGTCACTACTGCCTCCCTGGCAGGCTGTGCCATACAATAGTGTGTTCAGAAGACTTCAGAAGTTTGACTGAGGACCTGGGTACCCAAGGCCTTCTAAGTGTTAATAACCCTTAATGAAAGTGGCAGAGAAAGGTCAGTCTCCAGGTGTTGTGCCAACAGGAGATAAACCTGCCCCGGAACATCTGTTCTCTGTTATTGTTGTGGAATTGTGGTTGCAATGTCCTCTGATTAGTTCATGAATTAAGTGGAGGGGAGGCAGTAAAACAGGCCGTGCTCCCATCTCACTGCACCTCTGGGACCGTTGTGGGCTGAGAACCAGGTGTCGGGTGGGGGATCAGCAAGTCTCTGGAGTAGGGGAAGGGAGGGCTGTTTCTGTCCCAGCTTATGGGGAAGCTGAGTTCCCTACATTCTTTCCCCCTGCTGGGCTTTGGAGCAAAGAAGTCCAAAGGTCCCTTATCTCTGATTAGTGGCCTTTGAGGAAGATAGCCCCAATACTCTACTGTACTTTCTGTCCCAAAAGCAAGAGGTCATTGCATGCTCTTGGAGAGGAATTTAGTTGTATTAGTGACCTATTGCTGCATAATAAAGTACCCTCAAACTTAGCAGCTTCAAACACAACCATTCATCATCTCTCATAGTCTGTGAAGATCAGGAATCCAGTGGCTTCACTGGCTCGGACTCCCTCGCAAGGCTGTGGTCAAGTTGGCTAAGGCTGCAGTCAATTCAGGGCCCCCCCAGGATGGGGTGTCTCCTTCCAAGCTCACTTCCCTGCTGGCTGTTGGCCCTAGGCTTTATCACCTGGCCTAGCCATTCTCTCCATGGGGCTGCTCTCAACAGGGGGCAGATTGCTTCCTCCAGGAGAGAGAGAGAGAGAGAGAGAGAGAGAGAGAGAGAGAGAGAGAGAGACACTAATATGGAAACTGCACTTTCAGAAGCAACATCCCATCTTCCGCCACCTGCAGGTGGCCAGGTCAACCCCATACAAGTAGGAGGGAGTTCAAAAGGTGTGATTAGGGGGAGACAGAGGTTATGGGGTCATCTTGGGGAATGGCTGCTGCATGGTCCTAGCAGGACTCTGCCCTGGTGGACTCATGTCAGGAACTAAAATCTTCACCTGGAGGTCTGTCCTCCAGCCCCCCAAATACGGCTATGGATCTCTCAACCAGTTCAGATCGAATTCAGGTTCCTTTAAATGGCTCACAGAGCTCTTCACACTTTCCTCCCCTCAGTACCTCCAGCCTCATTTTCTGGTCTTTTCTCTAGTCGCCCCAATCCCAGCTGCATGGATGATTTGTTTTCATTCATCTGTGTCCGTGGACCCGCCATTTCCCTTCTCCAGTCAGTGGATTTCTATGTCACAGCCCAGGTTAGCAGTCTCCCTCGTGAAGCGTTCCCACGCAGCTCCCCAGAAAGAAGAGTTTTCTCCCTGTGCCCCAGAAGCACTCCATGCCTGTCTACAGCACGGACTGCCACACAGGGCAAGGGTGAGTGCCTCCTGCATGCCCATGTGCACAGAAGGGCCAGCAGAGCTGTGAGCCAGGACACATGGAGGGTGTTGGGTGTCGAGTGCTGTGGACCAAAGTAAAGTGAGGCGAGGGAGGGTGAGTGGCCCTGGCAGAGGGGGTGGGGTCCACTCCCTGCACTGAACTGAGGGAAGGCCCTGCTGCTGAGGTGACATGATGCAGGGGAGCAGGCAAGGCATTGAGTTGAGAGGATGTCCAGGGACAGTATTTTGAGTGAGTGTAAGTTGTGATTACGGTCATGTGTCTCTGAATGATGGGGATACATTCTGAGATGTGCCTTGTTACACAGTATTGTCATTGTGCCAACATTGTAGAGTGTACTTACCCAAACCTACATGACCCCCCCCCCACACACACACACACAGGACAGGGTGTGTGTGTGTGTGTGTGTAGTCAGCCTATTGTTCCTAGGGCCAAGATGAACAAAACAATGTGCACTATACTAACATAAGATCAAATCAACTATATTAACATAAGATTAAATCAACTACAAGAGAAAATGGTACAATTAAGAGAGGCAGTAAACACAAGATGTATGAGGCTGCTGCCGGTGTCACTTGGCACGTACTATTTTACAGTAAACATTTTCTTTGTAAATAGAAAGTGCACACTCCAGAATAATGATAAAAACTGCAGTAAACACACAAACCAGTAACAGTTGATTATCGTTGTACTTATCATGAGAATTGTGCACTGCACAGAATTGCACATGCTAAACATGAATGTGCTTGGGAGTGATGTGGGTTTGTTTACCCTGTGTCACCACAAACATGTGAGTGACATGTTGCACTATGATGTCACAAAAGCTAGGAAGTCACTAGGTGATAGAAAAATTTTTTTTTATTTTTTATTTTTAAATTTTAAGCCTGAAATTGAACCCAAGAGTGCTTACCCACTGAGCTACATCTTCATCCCTTTTTTGTATTTTAATTGGAGACAAGGTCTTGCTAAGTTGCCTAGGGCCTCGATAAGTTGCTGAGGCTGGCTTTGAACTTGCAATTTTCCTGCCTCAACCTCCCAAGTCACTGGGATTACAGGCGTGTGCCACTGTGTCTGGTGGTGACAGGAATTTTGCCGCCTTTTTGTTAAGGTACAGGATCTGCATGGTCTGGCAGCCCACTGTTGACTTAAGTGTCTTCTGCAGTGTCTGACTATGGCTGCTTTTGTTTCCACGTGAGTCTGTAAGCAACTCAAGGACAGGGACCATGAAGACATCAGTTTTGTCCATTCTGCCTCCTGCTGCTTAGCACAGCATTGGCATATGGTAGAGGCTGATGAATGAGGTCCTTTTGATGCACAGGATTCGAGGAGCCTCTGAGGGAGACAGGATGGGACATCCAGGGAACTTCCAGACACCAGGATGGCAGACGAGGAGAGAGACCAGAAGAGATAAATTTGTTTTGAGGGTTAAAGACTTGTGCTGTATATATCCCTGTGTTTTATAGACAGGGGTGAGATGAAAGCGAATTTAAATAAAGACTTTAGTCTGTATTTAATGATGTAGTTATTAGGCTGCTTTTGGCAATGCGTCCCCTGACATAAAGTTTTAACATCGGCCTTTTCAAATACTAAATTACCTTTTGGATCTGCCAGCTATAATGATAAATAAAGTGAAAGTCGACCTCGTTACCATCAGATTCATGAAGTGGGTTAACATTTGGTGGATTTAACCAGTTCTGGATGCTGAAAAATGAAGGCCACTAAATGACAGATTTTGATGGAGAATCGGGGGCTGGAGTCACATTTGCAGCTGAGTTCATTACACAGGGGTCGATGAGCCCCTGCTTTAAATCAATGGGACCTCAGCTCCCTACACATTCTTAAAATGGGGCAGGCTGTGGATGCCTTTGTTTGGCTCAGGCAGCTCCAAAGCACTAGCCAGGAGGCAGGGACCAGGAAGGGCTGCTGCAGAGGAGGTGGCATGAGGTGCCTTTGTGAGTGAGGCCCTGGGGGTCAGCCAGGGGTGACTTCCTACAGACTGTCAGAGGTGGTTCCCTTCTCAGGTCCCTTCTCTCAGCCCTGGACAGTTGTCCCTCTGAGGGAGTCTGTCCAGCTCAACCAGGGGAGCTCCTTTACCCTTCACCTGTCAGGCCAGGTGACTTCTTTAAAATGTCAAAATTGTTCAGGTGGCTTATGGATTTTATTTTCTTTACCATCACCTGTACATTAATAATAATAATAATGAATAATGATGATAACTATCCAGTATAGAGGGCAGAAACGTTGGTTTTCCTCAAATCAAACAATCGCTTCCTCCCTCCCTTCCCATCTTCCCTTCCTTGCAGCTGGGCAGCTTGCCTTTTCCTTAGCACCTAGAAGGTGATTTAGTCCACAGAACATTGTGATCTACTAGACAGAGTGCTGAGAGTAGAGCAAAAGATATGATTTTTAGTTTTAATCCCTCAACACATCCACGGTGTGTCCTTGAGTTGATTTAAATCTTTCCAGGCTTCTGTATACTCATCTCTAAAATGGGATTGAGAGTATTTTGCTATTATAATCAAGGTTATGAAAAGATATAAATGAGATGTGTGAGAGTCCTTTGTAAAATATACAGCAAGACTTTTGCATTTTAAAATTATTTTTAATTATGGTAGAAAACACAATGAAATTTACCATTGTAAGCATTTTAAGTGCATAGTTAAGTTCTGATAAATATATAAATATATTCACATTGATTATTGTGCTATCATCAACCATCCACCTCCAGAACTCTTCTCGTTTTACAAAACTGAAACTACATACCCGTTAAAAAAAAAATTCCCATTGCTCTTACCCCCAATCACTGGCAACTATATCCTTTTTGTTTAGAATTTGAATACTCTATGTATCTCACCTATGTGGGACCAAACAGTGTATGTCTTTTTTTTTTTTTTAATAGTACTGAAGATCAAGCCTAGAAGTGCTTGGCCACTGACCTACAACCCCAGAATTTTTTTTTTTTTTTTTGATACAGGGACTCAAATTTGTTGAGGATGGCCTCAAACTCCAATATTTGTCTTTCTAAGATTGGTTTATTTCATTTAGCCTAATGATGTCAAGGTCTTGGCATGTGTCAGAATTTTCTTCCTTTGTAAGGCTGAATAATATTTCATCATATATATATATATATATATATATATATATATATATATATATATATATATATATATTTTGTCTATTCATCTGTTGGTAGACACTTGGATTGCTTCCATCTTTTGACCCTTGTGAATGATGCTGTTATGGGCAGATAAATATTAATTTGAGACCCTGCTTTAAATTCTTGTGGTAATTCCACTCTAATTTTTAGGGGATACACCATTATTGTTTTTCAATGGCTGTGCCATCTTATTTTCTATTTTTTGTTTGGTTTTGGTTTTGTTTGTTTTGCAGTAGACATTCTAATAGGCGTGAGGTGATGACACATACATATCAGTCATTTATACAAGTGACTGATTTGATGAGAGTGTGCCTTATTCAAAACAGAGGAGAAGAGGGATCTTAGCAGCTCTGTTAGGATGGGTGCTCACCTAGAAGAAATCATGGTTTAGAAGTGGAACCGAGGCTCTGGTGCAAGTGTTTGCACTCTAGGCCAGAAGATGTTGACCTGTTGCCAACTGTGTCCTGGATGATGCTTGGCTGGGGCCGTGGTCCCTGGGGTTGAAGATCACTGAAAGAATGTGTGAGAGTCACTTTTGAGTTAGACTTTGAAAAGTGACTGGGATTTCAAAACACAGCCATTGCAGAGGAGGGAGTGGGCTCGCGCGGTGTGTGATGGAAATAGCGTGATTGAAGACAGCGCGGAAGCTTGTTCAGAGAGTGATGCTCCCAGCGTGGGCCCTGGATTAGCAGTGTCAGCAGCTCCCGGGAACTTGTGAGAAATGAACATTCTTGGGCACCGTTCCAGCCCTTTACTGAATCAGAAGCCGTGGGTGTGGGCCCGGCAATCTGTGTTTTAACAAGTCCCGTGGGTGATGCTGATACACGCTCAAGTGAGTAGAGAGTACGAGCAGTCTAATCTGGGCAGGGTGGGCAAGGCCGGGTTGTGGGTTCTGGATCAGCCAAGGGAGTTCAGTTGAGCTTATAACATCCAGCCACTGCCCTCTGCAACTGGAACGGTATCCGGCTTCTTGCCATGGCCCAGAGGCCATCGGGCCACCTGTGGCTCCCCACTCTGTTCTTCCCTACAGTCCAACACCCTGCAAGCTCTCTCTTACCTTGCTCCTTCCTCGTGGCTTCTCCCTCCTCATCGTTCAGGTCTCAGCTTAGGTGGCACCTTGGTAAAGACAGACCTTCCTTCCCCAGCCTGCAGCATTTGCTCAGTCTACCCAACTTTCCAGCTCTTCCTGCCATCTGGATCATCCAGAGGGTCCTCTTGGGTGCCTCTCTTAGTAAGAGCACCAGACCCTTGAACTGGGTCTCTGTCCTATTCACTGCTCTATTTCCAGAGCTTGGAAGAAGCTCGGCACACAGTAGGGCACCAGCACTCTTCAGTGAACACTGGGATGCTCTGAAGCAATTCCGAATAGTGAAGTGACACCATCCAAGAGGTGCTTTACGGGGCCTCATGCAGCCTTACAGGGCAACCCCTCTTGTGGGTGGATGGGGTGGAGGGATGACTTCCTAGGGCAGGAGTGCAGTTAGGAGGTGACAGTGGTCTAAACCAGTGGTTCTCAACTAGGGGCAGTTGCTGTCCCCCAGCCCCACCGATGGACATTGGGCATATTCATATGGAGACATTTTTAGTTGTCACAGCTGGGGAGGGTGCTGCTGGCATCTAGCGGTTAGAGGCCAGGGATGCTGCTGAACTTTCTTGGGTGTCCAGAGCAGCCTCCTGCGATAAAGACTTATCTGGCCCCAAATATCAGTAGTGTTGAAGTTTTGAAACCCTGCTCTAAACTAAGGTGGTAGTCATGGGAATAGAAAGGAAAAGAAAAACAACATCAACCACCAGTGAACGTTTTCCAGTCAGCAGAGAAAGCGTTTGTCCCATCTGTGCAGCATTGTGGCTTTAAGTCTCTCTGGCAGCAGAATCAGAAGACCCCTCAGAATGGGAAGCTCCACTGAGGATGTGAGAGCCACCAGCCTCTCTTTCTCTGTCATCCCCCCCGCCCCGTAGGTGGATAGCATGACTTTATTTTATTTGTTTATTTTTATGCAGTGTTAAGGATGGACCCCAGTGCCTCCCATGTGCTAGGCAAGCGCTCTGCCTCTGAGCCCCAGCCCAGTTCCCTGTCTCTTTCTTGGTGCCCGTCTCAAGTTCAGTCTTGCTAGCTCTGCATTTCTTGTCCTCTACCCTTCCTTCTTTCTCCTCTTTCTTCTCTCACCTCCTCTTTCCCTCTCCTTCCCTTCCCCCTTCCCCTCCTCTCTGGTCTTATCCCTTGTTTTCCTCCCCCTCTGCACCTTTTCTCTTTGTCTGTCTCATTTAACTGCCCATTATGAAGATTTGAAGTTTAGTGGGTTTATGGTCTCGGTCCTTAACTTTTAAAGTGGGTAATTGCGTGATCTATACTAAATTAAATTTACTAGCTTTTTACTTCTATGGCATATGGCATCTGAACAGGGCTGCTTTTTATCCCCTGCAGTTAGCGATCTTTCTTTTCCCTTGTCCCTCTATGCATTCGGAGTAGTCTGACAACTGCCAGCTTAGCATCTCTCTCAGCCAGCAGCTCTTGAAGAAACTCAGCCAGTCAGCGTAATGCTATCCAGAAAGGAAGTCAGAGCCCCATCTCTGGGTTCTGGTGCAGAGCCCTGGTGAGCCCCTCTCTCAGCCTGCTCCCCTCCTCATCTCGGACTACTCTCCTGAGCTCCCGCTTGAAGAAAGGCTCTTGGAGTTGGCCTCCCAACTGCTCCTCATTATTCTTCCACAAAGTGCTTCTCGGGGCTAGCATGTGACACCTGCTAAGGAAACAAGTTAGTTTGAGGGGGAAAAAAATATGATGTATAGTATTGGATTTTGATGGCGGACAGACCCAAGAGGTGTTTGATTCTGTGAATTGTCAGGAAGGGTGCTTGAGATCTCTGCAGGCTACTAGGAAGGTGATGTGGAGGTCCCGGCCCCGGGGGTGGAGGGGTAGGGAGACAAGTTTCCAAATCACATTCTAGACACGGGCTCCTGGAGGACTTTGCCTGTCTCCTGGGCATGTAGAACAGTGACTGTCACCCCCCCATCAGGAATCGTGATTACTATGTGAGCTCAAAGTTTGACATATTTTGTTGATATGAGTCTCTTCCTTTCTACCTTAGGAAAAGGGCAAAAGTGAAAGTGTGACAGATAATCTGAATATTTTTCAAGTGAATGAACACATGAATATTCCATTCGCGTCCCACTGGGGGTACCTCGCTTAGCCGCTAAAGCCCAGTGTCCTCCTGGATAAACAGTTCCTGCCCTGTTCTCTCTCCTTCCTTAGGGGATGATGACAATGAATAAAAAGATCCATTACTCGTGGTTTGATCTCCTGGGAAAAGAGACAGATAACTCCAAGGTGGAAACAATCAAAGTAATGGCCCTTCAGTTTTTTCTAGCCATCTTCTTGCAAAGAACTCAAAGCAGTTCTAATTTGTCATTTTTCTCTTGCTCACCCTTTTCCCTGGGGTGGAGGGGAGATCGGTATCAACCAAATACGTCAACCCGTTAGTCTCCATTGTCATTGCCGTTTCTGATCAGAGGTGACAGGGTCCTGTATTGTAAATTCTCTTGGGCGTGACACTCATTTATTCAAAGCTTTGGGTGGAATGTATGACTTAGGGTCTCCCTCCCTGGAGTCAGGGGGGTGGCATGGTGTAATGGTGATGGACTTGATGGAGACTGATGGATGGGTCCCAGCATCATGTGGAGAGTGCTGTTGGCCCAGAGGTAAGTGAATTCTTGGGCTGGCACCTGCCAGCTGCCCAGCTTTTTAGAGTCTGCTCAGCACATGTCTTATGATCTTTACCCTGACTCCCCACCCCATTGCCATTTCCCCCAACTAGCCCACGAGTCTTTGTGAGCAGGTGCCAGAGCTGCTTCATATTGTGTGTTCTCAATTGCATCTTCCCATGCCCACCCCCACTGGAGCCTGGCATAAGAAAGGTACTCAATAAATGCTCGCCGGATTAAACTCCCCCAGGCAGTGAAGCTGACCTGGGCTCAGTCTCCTCTGGAGTTAAAAGGCAGACCTTGCCTGGCATCCTTGTACATGCAAACCCATTAAAACTCCCAGCCGCCTCCATCGCTCCGTGTCCCTTCTGCCTTCATTCCCACTCTGTCCCACAACTCGGCCAGAAGGCTGTCACCAGCAGCCATTAGACAAGACAAACGGGCAGCTCCAGCTCACCATTTCTCGCCCGTCCTGGCTCTGTGTGCAGGGAGGCGTGAGTGTGGATACGATGGGTGCTTCGCTGCCACAGTCATGCATCTGGGCTGGTTAGAGCTGCCCACTAGCGCTGCCCCAGACATGGCAGGGGCTCCCTCTGTGGTGATGGCTGAAAGAGTAAACAGATGGGGACAGACTTCCCTGAAAGAAAACTGGGAGGGAGCTGACCAGATTCAGGGAAAGACAGGACCAGTTTAAAGCAGCTAACTGGGAATATCAATCAGATTATACCGTGACCTTACACCCTGGCCCGATTTTAAGGCACTAAATGTAGATATAATTGCTGGTTGTGCTAAGGACTTTATTAATAATTTTTTTCCCAGGGCTGATGTCCTTTATTTAACTGTGGGAGTGTGAAAGGTTAAGGTGAACCGGGATGTCAAAGTTGAACCATGAACTCATAGCAGGATCAACCTCTTAGGCATCTTAGAAGGTGCATGTGCCTGACGGGTGTCTAGGTTTAAGCTGAGCTGTTCTGGTGACACTGACACATTGACACGGTGTCCATACTCGGGTGTTTCCCGTTTAGGTGGCAGTGTTTCCAACACCACCACCGGGGCAGCATCAGTCCAGGCATGTGGCCCACATGAGGCTCTGCTGCAGCCCTGAGCTGTCCTCGGTGCTGGCTCCCTCTCCTGGCCACCCTTTGGGCCCTGCAGCAGGCACACAGAGCTCCCATTTCAGCTGGGGCATCATGTCCATCACACACACTCCCCTCTGTGGCCAGAACCCAGCACTGGCGGGCACATCTCCAGAGGCAACTAAAGGGTGGCCACAGCTTCGCCCTCACTCCCTGGTGCAACCTACCAACACTTTCCCTCTGTCATTTCCCTTCCAGGTCCCCACTCACCCGTGGCTGCCATTGCCATGTAGGGATGGGACTCGGGGCTCCCTGCCTTCCTCGCACTCTGCCTTCCGCTGGCCTGGCCGTGCTCAGTGCCCACATACCCATCCCTCCAGTGCGTCTGGGCTTCCTCCCTTTGCAGGCCTTTCTCCCACCCCTGGTCACCATCATAGGCCCCCTGGATCATGGCATCTCTTGATCCCCTGCTTCTCAAACCTTACATTTCCAGATCCCATGGTCTGCAAACAGCCTCCTGGCCACCTAACTTTGAGCACCTTGCTTCTACGTCTCCTGCTGTTCTGGACGCCCTCAGGTCCACATGTTCAGATGTGCCTCCCCTCTGGTCTCTGCTGGGTCTCACCCGCTGGATAGCTTTTCTGGGCTTCACTCCCTTCTTTGTCCAGTCAAAAGACCACAGCCCGTCCCTTCTCGGTCATGTTTCTCTTAGCACCTTCAGCTCCCTTGTCCCCTATCCTGCACACCCTCCTGATAACCTACTCTTGAGAGTTTTGACAGCTGCATCCCTGGCTTTTGTCTGTGCCCTGAGACACACCGATGGGTCTCCACTTCACCTGGGCCCAGAGGGAAATGCGTTTACACATCAGAGCAGCCATGTGATAGGCATTTTCATGTCATAGCTTCGAAGCTGTGCCCCTGAAGCCACTTACCCTATCATTGCCCAGTCTTACTTGCAGAAGAGGAAGAACTTGCCTCACCCCAAATAAAACAGAGGATGCCAGCTCAGTTCATCTCCATTCCCCTCCTACCCAATACCGATTGGCAGTGGTCTCTGTCACTCTGTTTAGACCTGCACCATCTAATTCAGCAACTAAGATCTGTCGAGCACTTGAAGTGGAGCTAGTCTGATTGGAGATGTGCTGTAAATATAAAGTACATACTAGAGCTTGATGTTTTAAGATGAAAACAAGAAGATAAAATAGCTCAGTGATTTTTGTATTGATTAGATGTTGACATAATACAATTTTGAAAATTTTAGTTTAATTTCATAATCTCATCTCTTTCTTTTGACCTTTTGCAATGTGACTACTAGAACATTTCAAAAGGCCCATGTGGCTTGCATTATGTTGCTGTGGGACAGCACTGAGTTGGGATATAGGCTGAGCCCCGGGAACAAAAAAAACTAAAAGTTTTGGCCTCAGAGATAGAAGGGTATTTCTCCTACCCGTGAGTCTGGAGTAAGTGGCAGCCCAAGGATGGGGAGTGATGAGGGACATTGACATCGTCAACTTACGGTTTCTGTATGCTCCTGTTGTCACCACTTCGAGCAAGCAGAAAAGGGAAGGAGAGTCCGGAGCACAGAGATGACCTGGATGTCCTGGTCACTTCCACTCACAGCTGCTAACCCAGAGTCAGCCCATGGCTTCTCTGAGCTCAGGGGAGGCTGGGGCATGTAGTCGGGCAGCCACGCATCCAGTTAAAACTTGGAGTGTTGCATTATTAACTGGAAGGAAAGGACACAGGACTGGGGGTTGGTGAGCAGTCTTTGCCACACCTCCTTTCCTGATGCCCTGCCATCTTGGAGGAGGAACAGTCCCTTCTGTCAAACTAGTAAAGTTGTACTTGTCACAGCTCCAGACTCTTCTCTGTCCTTTTGCTGGACTTGCTTCAGAATATGCCCCACTTTCAACTTAAAAATCAACATATTATAGTGATGCAGCCTCATCCATGTTTATAGCAGCTAAGCTATGGAACCCTCCTTCAATAAATGAATGGATAAAGAAACTGTGGTATATGTACACAATGGAATATTACTCAGTCCTAAAGAAGAATAAAATTATGGCATTTGCCAGTAAATGGATGGAGCTGGAGAATATCATGCTAAGTGAAATATGCCAATCCCCAAAAAACCAAAGGCCAAATGTTCTCTCTGATATGCGGATACTAATCCACAATAAGGAGTAGGGGAGAGAATAGAAGTTTGTTGAATTACACAAAGGGGAATGAAGGGAAGGGAGGGGGCATGGGAATAGGAAAGAGAGTAGAATGAATCGGACATAACTTTCCTATGTTCATATATGAACCCACCACCAGGGTAACTCCACATCATGTTCATCCACAAGAATGGGTAGTTAAACTCCATGTATGTATGATAAGTCAAAATACATTCCTCTGTCATGTATTACTAAAAAGAACAAATAAAAAATAAAAAGGAAGAAAATGTCCTCTTTCTTCTAATGTGATCAGGTTGCCCTCTCCACTGGCTCCTCCTTCTGAGCCCCTCTCATCTTAATTTGAAAACCCTCCCTCGGACAGCGAGATTGCCCACTGTTGTGCTAATCAGACACTGCCAAAACGAGCTACTTGACCCTTCATTCTCTTCTCCTTCACTTAGCTACCTGCTGCCATCTAAGGGCCACCCCCAATTCTCGGCTGGAAAGACTCTTGCTAATTTCCCCAGGGACTTCCTAATTGCCAAATCTCATGCAAAGTCCACAGTCTTTGTTTTATTTGACTTCAGTCTTCCTTAGATGTTCTGGTCTAACCATTGCTTCTCCATCTCTTCCCATGTTCTCTCCAAGGATCAAGTCTCCAGGATCTTAGACATGTTCCCCCTCTCCACTTGCTGGCCACCCAGCGCTGGATCCAAATTGTCATTACAGCCTCACCTTCGGATTCCCAGATCTGGGTCTAGGTTGGACCGTTTCCAGAGAGCCAGACCAGTAACTTTGTTACTAAACACTTAACAAATATATACCAAAATCATCATCTTTGCCCTTCTTCAAATACAGAAAAGAGCAGTCTCATCTCTGTCACCCTATATCCTTTATCCTGGTCAATGACACATTTAAACAGAAAGTGAATCCAGGAGCCCATCCCATCTGCACCCTCCCTCTGCAGGCTTATTGATTCTGACCCTCCTTGGCCTCACTGTCTTCTCCTAACATAGCACCCAGGCCAGTCTTCCTAGCTTACATTTCTACCCTCTCTCCAATATATCTTTAAGGGCGATAGGCCTAAAATGCAAGCCTTATGATGTCATGGCCTTTTGAAAGGCCCCCAGCTGTACCTCATTACCTTCAGGGTGTCACCCCCAATGCCTAGAGAGTCACACAAGGTCTTTCACGTTCCTTCAGCCTCCCCTGCTGGGCTCCAGCAGAGCCAGTCCCCCAGGCTTCCTCAAGCCTCAGGAGTCTGCACACTGGAACACTCTTTACATTTGGCTTCCGTGCCTTTCTGGCTGCCTCTTCTGTGAGGCTTAGTAGGTAGGATGCATTTGACCTATAGGAGTTGGATACCTGCTGAGGCCTCCCCTAAATCTTTCCCCACCCCCCACCCCCCTGAGAGTTTGTTTTCCTTTATTGGTGCTTCCTTAGGATTTTGTGACTCTGTCTATTGTCATACTTGCTTCATTGTACACCAAAGGTCTGGCTCCGTCCCCAGCCCCCAGGATGTCCTTGGGAACCAAGGCCCAGTCTTCTTTGCCTGTGTGATTTCCAAGAACATGAACACCTTGTCCACGGCTGAAGCACAATAGGATTTTATCACATCACTTACCATATTGGGTTGTTGCTCTTTGTTTATTGGGCCGTGTTCTCTCCTGGACACTTTGAAAGCAGAAACACGAGCTGTCTTTCTCTGTATATCTAGTTCTTGATTAAGATACAGGGTTAATAGGTATTGGGTAAACTAACAAATAGAGGGGCAATTGAGTGAATGAAAGCCTTTCCCTTCTCAGTGAGAAGGTTCAGGACTGAGTATGAGATGAACAGTAGGGACAATAAATGCTTTGGAGGATTTGGGGCCAGAGCAGCTCAGTGCTTGCCTGGGGTTAGGGTGCAAGGGGGGCATGAGCATGGGGTGCTATTTACATGGGATTGGATGTGGGTACAGAAGAGGCAGGAAGAAGGGATCACCCATACCAAAAAAGTGTGGGGGAGAGTGACATGCTATGCTCATGTTCAGCTAGTGGTCACAGAGTGGAATAGAATGAGCCTGGGAAAGCTCATTGGGGCCGACTGTGGAGGACCTGGTGGCCTGGTGGGCAGATCTGCAGTGGACAGAAGCTGTCATGGTGTGAGAGCCACTGAGGCAGGGGGAGGAAGGCAGGGGGAGGAAGGCAGGGGAAGGAAGGGCGACAGCGAGAACACAGTGTCCATGGGTGGAAGCAGATCAGGTCCCTTGGCAGTCCTCAGTGACCGAGCAGATGGAGTGGATGAAGGGATGGGGAGAGCCAGGACATGCTGTCAGGGATCCGCACGTGGGCAACTGCGCTGCCCACTGAGGCCGAGAAGTCACCAAGAGCCCCCATTTTTATGGAAAAAATAATGGGTTATATTTGGGACAAAAATCTGGAAGGACTTACAATAGGATCCTAGTAGCAGACAGAGTGGTGTGTGGATGAAAAATTGGGCCTAGAGATGGAGATTTTGGCATTTCATGTGCAGCTGATAGTTGAGCATAAGTTGTCTGAGAGAGAGAGCACACGGACAGAGGGCTGAGGACTGGGCCTGGAGTGTGGGATTTGGGGAGCACTCACAGGCTGAGATAGCAGAGGGAGGAGGGATGGGGAAGGAGCTGGGCATCTGAGAGCCCGGGTGCTGAATTCTCTCCAGCTCTTGGTATGGTCAGTCAAGCACTCTAATTTCAGCCATTCTGATGGTTTTGTAGTGCTATCTCATTCTAGATTTCATATGCGCTTCCCGGTGACCAGCCCTGTTGAGCACATTCCCCACAGGCTCATCTGCCACCCACCCGCATCACTTCTTTGTTAACGTGTCAATTCAAATGTTTTGCTCATTTTCAAAATTGGGTTGTTCTCTTATTATTGAGTCTTAGGAGTTCTTTGTGTATTCCGGAGACAAATCCTTGATTGAATGTGTTTAGTATATAATATTTTCTCCCAATTGGCAGCTTGTCTTTCCTTCTGGTAACAGTGTCTTTTGAATAATAGACATTTCTATTTTGGACGAAGCTCCATTTACTAGATTTTTGTTATAGTGCTTTGTTTTACTTCATAGGTTGATTTTGGTGTCATACTTCAGAAATCTTTGTTTAACTTAAGGTGATGACTATTTTCTTCTAGAAGTTTTATAGTGGTAAAGTTTTAAAGCGGGTCCTTAGGTTGGGCCCTCATCCAACACAAGGGGTGTCCTCTTAAGAAATTCCGACACAGACACACTTTTATACCTTTATGTCTATAGACCACTTGGTGTTCATTTTTGCATATGGTGTGAGATAGGGTTTAAAGTTCTCTTTTTCCCCTTTAGCATATGGATATCCAGTTGTTCCAGTACAACATGGTGAAAAGACCATTATTTTTCTACTGCAACTTTTTTCAAAATAAGTTTTTCATCTATGTATGGGTCAGGATAGTAATTTTGAGGGAAGGACTAGAAGTTGATATAGAATCCCTCAAAAGCCAAGGCAAGTTTGGCTAAACCATCTTTACAGCATGTGCTGTTACCAGGTTAGGTACCAGGCTCGGGGATAGAGAAAATTAAGGAGTGAAGGTTGAACACTAAACTGATGATGAAAACTCAGTGTGAGTGTCTTCTGTGGTAACACACAGTGGTGGTGCTTGCTCAGCCTTTGTGTTCTGGGAAGGCTTCCTGGAGGAGGTGTCTGAGCAAAAGCAAGCAGGGACTGAGTAGGGGGCAGTGAGGAGCTGGGGAGGGCCCCATGTTAGGGTAGCTGCTGCCATTAACTGAGACCAGGAATATGGCAGGAAGAACGGAGGGAAGGAGGGATGCTTGGGGCATGGTAGGGTTGAGATGCTCCTTAGACATGGAGACCTCACCAGATTGCTGGATGTGCAGAAAGCATCCCCATGAAGGTGGGCACAAAGGAGAGAGATCATTTTAGGAAGCTTCTGAGATCAAGGTAAGAAGAGGACTCTGCAGAGACCCTGGGAATTCATCACTATGTAAAGGACAGGCAGGACAAGAACGTATCTGCAAGAATGGCCAGAGAATTAGGAGGGCCTGGAAGGGTTGACTCATGGAAGCCAAGGAGGCTGAGGGTCTCAGGCAAGGAGTGCTCGGGCCTCTCAAGTGCTGATGAAGCACCAGCCAGGAGCAGTGCCCAGGCTCTGGACCCAGGCAGCCATTGAGAGCTGTGCCCTCTTGGGAAAATTGCTTAACCTGCCCATTTCTCATCTGATCTGGAGTAACCAATTGTAGGGTTGTGTGAGGTTAAATGAGATGATACATTTGATGTTCTTAGAGCAGCACCTGGAGGTACATAGAGATGGCAGCCAGCGATATCATTGCACCAAGAATCCACAGTGTCCACTGAGTTTGCACAAGTGGTTGTTGAGGTTGACTGTGCCGTTTGCCTGAGGGGGCGGGACAGAAGGCAGGGTGCAGTGGGTGGAGGAGTCCAGGGTGAGGTGAAGTCAGCAAACGTGGAGGGGCCATTTGACCAGCCTGGCTTGGGTTGAAGGGGAAGCCAGAAGCAGAGTCTACCTAGGGCCGATGTGGTCAGGGAGGGCTTTAGCCATGTACAGGCTCAGGGACATGCTTGTCTGGGAGATACTAAAGACAGAGGAGAGAAGGGAGGTGGGGTGAGATGTGGAGACCCCAGGCAGAGGAGGGAGGCCACGGGGAGCAGGGTCACCTGGAAGAGGAGCCCTTGTTCTCTGAGCCTGGGGGAAGGTTTGAGGGTGGGGAGTTCAGGTAGTGGCTCCAGAGTGGCCTCACTTTAACCAGTCTGTGGGCCAAGAATGAGGGGAGGGAGCTGGGCAGTGGTTAGAGGTGACAGGTCATGTTATAGGTTGAACTGTATCTGCCCCCCTCTCCAAATTCTTATTTGGAACTCGTAAACCCCCATCCATCCGAATGTGACTCTACTTGGAAATGGTGTCGTCATCGAGGTAGCAGTAAAGTGGGTCCTTAGGTTGGGCCCTCATCCAACACAAGGGGTGTCCTCTTAAGAAATTAGGACACAGACACAGACAGAGGGAGGAGTGAGAGGACAGGGCAAAGACGGCCATCCCGGCCAAGGAGGGAGGCTCCGGAGGAAACCAGCTCGGCCAAAGACAGAAGAACAGGTGAGTGGAAGAGGCTGGTGCAGATGAGTGGCAGGGCTGGGACTGTGTCTGGGGACCAGGAGCTGGAGAGGGAGCAGCCAGGGGTCAGCCGTGGAGCAAAGCTAACTGGCTCCCCAGGGCGCAACTCATCTCTTTTTCTTGTTAGCACAGGGCTGTAACAGGCTGAGCCCAACAGCCAGAGGCAGCGTTATGGGGACTGCCTATAAAGAACTCTCCAGTAAAACCTCTTGATTCCTCCCCTTGAAGAAGCAAGAGTTTTCTGAGTGCCTCTTCATGGTGAGCCTCCGGAGGAGCCCAGGGTTAAGGAGGCTGACTTCCCATCCAAGGGGTCACTCCCGGGCTGTTGAGGGACGGCAAGCCCCATTCCAGTTTGCACAGGTGAAGGGCGAACAGGAGGACAACCAGGGCCACAGAGGCACCCCCAGGTCCTCTCCCCTGTGGGCCCCATGAATAGAGGCCGCCCTCAGCCCTCACTTCTAGAGCTGACAGCACCACTAGGTGTCATAGGGGGCACCTGCTGTGGGGAATGGGAATGCAGGTGACCTCACACTGTTGGTTCACTCGGGAGCAATTCACCAAGAGCCACTGTGTGTCCAGAACTGCAGTTACCCAGAGGGTCAGTTGTGGTCCTCACCGTCAAGGAGTCCACTGTCTAGGGGGAAATAGAGAGGCAGACACAAGAACACCAGGGCAGAGGCACAGGGCCATAGGGAGTTCCAAGGACAGGGAGTTCATTTGGGATGGGGATCTGGGAAGACGGGAAGGAGGGATCACTCTGGGCTTACAAACCATAAGCAGCTGAGGACTCTCACAGAGACAAATGGAAAGGTCCCTCCGTGGCAGCGTCGGGGTGGCAGGGGCTCTCAGGAAATCCAGAGGAGGAGGCCTGGGGAGTTGTGGGGGGCTTCTGGAAAAGGTGAACCTGAGGGAAAGAGGCCTGCTGGAGAAAGGAGGTCAAGGGGCAGGGACAGCATCAACAAAGCTATGAAGAGGGAGGCTAGGCCAGTCCAGGTCTTTTCACGGGGCTCTGTCACTGTGCAGGTGGAAGGGGATGCTGCAGCCCCAAAGGTGGGTGGAAGCCAGGCTGTGCAGGGCCTGGGCACTTCTGGATGATAGATTGAGACCCCTTCTGGAGACTGTAATAAGGAGGCCCAGAGGCCTTTGAGCAGGTCAGTGGCAGACATCCCTCTCCTGGGTAGTCATGGCCACACTCAGGGCTGAGCTAGAGGGTGTGGCAGTAGGCAAAGCCAGGCCCTCTCCAGGGCTGGCACAGGCATGGGACTAGAGCAGCAGGGAAGCTTGGGGTGGGGATGGGCATAGTCAGCAGATCACCCTTTCATTGCCGTGAGGCTCAGGCCTCAGGGAGAACTGGGCAGAGACTACAGTGCTTGGGGCTTGTGGGGAGACTCAGTGGGAAGGCCACGACCCCTGGCTCCTAAGTATGGGAAGACATGCTGAGTCTACCTGGGTTGAGGGATCACTGTGCGCTGCATCCCCATGGCTGGAAAGGGGGGTCCCTGTGTGTGTGTGTGTGTGGCCATCTCAGCCCTGGCCCCTGCAGTCCCCACTTCCAGCCTCACTGTGACTGCTGGTCGACTTACGTGTACGCAGTCCCCAGGGCCAGAGGATGTGCTGGCTCATGTTGCTCCTCATTTGGCAGCAGCTGGGAACTCTGAACATCCTGGCCTCGCCGGGCGCCTCGCTGGGCAGCCAGGCCTGAGGGACACGGTGCAGGCCAGAAGCCTCCGCTGCACATTAAGTCTCGAACACGTGGCTCTCCCTCATCCATCTGGCCCCTCTCATGGGACTGCCAAAGAACAAGTGTGCTGTTTGGTAGTTGCCTGGTGGGGATATGTCCCTCTGATGTCCCAAGAGAGCCTGAGCCTCTACCTTGTCTTTGGTGTCCACAGCCCCAGAATCTGGTTCCTATTGTCATCCCAATTATCCTGATCCCAATATGTTTGATGCCAACCAACTACCCAGTGAGGCTTTTCCCAGCCAGAAATTAATCACTGTCTAGAACTAAAACCTTAATGAAAAATGGTGCCCAGAGTAGCATGGGAGTGGAGGGTGGGAGGATGGGATGTGGGACCTTAGCGCATTGGCTGGCACCTGCCAAGTGCCTGTGAGTGCAGAATCCCTGCTAAACCAACCTTGTGGGTGGGAAATAAGATGGGGGTGCAGAGGGGATCTCATGATCCCCTTTAATATAAGATTCTCACATTCCCTAATTGCCTGCCTGTTATCTCTGTCTCGAGTGTGCCCAGTGGTGCCGTGAGCTGGTTGTCCATTTACACACTGGTGGCAGTCCTGCTCCTCTGGGTTTGTGCTAACACATCAGCTTCATCAGTTCGGGCTTCCATAAGGAGGTCCCCTAGACTGAGTGGCTTCAACAGTAGAACTTCACTGCTCCACTGGTCTGGAGGTGGGGAAGTTCAAGATCAAGGTGCTAGCTCCTTGGGTTCCCTAGTAAGGATTCTCTTCCTGACAGAGGATGGCCGCCTTCTCACTGTGTCTTCACGTGGTAGAGAGAGTGAGCCTGTCTGCTGTCTTCTGAGAGAAGCACTAATCCTATGAGATGAGGGTCCCACCCCATGACCTCATTTAATCTCAGTTGCCTCCTAAAAACTTATTTCCAAGCATAGTCACTTTAAGAGTTAGGGATGCACCATGTATGTGGGAGAGACAAAGGCCATGGAATCAGTGGCACACAGCTTAAACGTGTCCTTTGCAAGAAGAGAACAGATGGAACCAATCAGCTCTGACACAGACCCTTCAATGAGTGCTACTTCCTTCAGTACAGCTTTAATTGTGCCTTTTGTGTAGCTATGATACAGGGACAAGTCCAGCATGACTCTGTAACTCCAACATCCAGGTCAAAATGTTCCTGAGTTCCCAGATTCAGAGTGTGTGGGCATTGTTAGTCAGCTTTCCACCACGGTGACAAAATACCTGAGATAAATCAACTTAAAGGAGGAAAGATGTATTTTGGCTCATGGTTTCGGAGGTTTCAGTCCATAGTCACTTGACTCTATCACTGTGGGGCTGTGGCAAGGCAGAAAATTATGGTGGGGAGCACATGGTGGAGCAAGCTGGTCCCTTCACGGTGGCCAGGAAGCAGGGAGGGGGGAGAGAGAAACAGCAACAGAGTCCTACTGTCCCTTTCAAGGACACATCCAAGGGACCTAACTTTCTTACCCACCTCCCAGTGGCTGAATAGATCAGAGACCAAGCTTCTACAAATGGGCGTTTGGGGAACACTTTAGATCCAAACCATGACAGGCATTTTTCTGAGAAATTATTTCATTACAACTGATTTGTTAAATAACTAGTAGGCTGATGTTTTAGTCAGCTTTTTCA
This sequence comes from Marmota monax, assembly GCF_021218885.2. Classification (NCBI taxonomy): domain Eukaryota; kingdom Metazoa; phylum Chordata; class Mammalia; order Rodentia; family Sciuridae; genus Marmota; species Marmota monax. The sequence continues at coordinate 3,074,679 of NW_026695234.1, read as the reverse complement.
CTGTTGTGGCCAAAAGACATGATGCGAACAATTTTAAGGAGGAAAAGGTTGTTTTGGGGCTCATGGTTTCAGAAGTCTCAGTCCATAGATGGCCAACTCCATTTCTTAGGGCCCTAGTTAGGAAGGACATCAGGGTAGAAGAGTGAAGGAAAGCAGCTTAGGACATGGTACTGAGGAGCAGAGAGAAAGAGTTCTCCTTACTACAGACAAAATATAAACCCCAAAGGCATGCTCCCAATGACCCACCTCCCCCAGCCACTCTCTGCATGCCTATCGTGATCACCCAGTTAATCCCTATCAGGGGACCAATGCACTTAGATTAAGGCTCTTGGAACCCAATCATTTCACCTCTAAGCTTCCTTGCATTATCTCTCACACATCTAAACTATAACAGTTGTAGATGGAAAAGTTGGTAATATTGAGATCACATGGCCCAAAGGGAGGGATAGCTACTCTAATCTAAAGTCTGGCTGGGCATGGTGATACACAACTGTAATCCCAGCAGCTCTGGAGGCTGAGGTAGGAGAATCACAAGTTCAAAGCCAGCCTCAGCAATGATGAGGCACTAAGCAACTCAGTGAGACCCTGTCTCTAAATAAAATACAAAACAGGGCTGGGGATGTGGCTCAGTGGTTGAGTGCCCCTGAGTTCAATCCCTGGTACCCCCACCCCCAAAATAATAAAACCTCATGTAAGTGGGGTGAGGGAAATAGGGAAATTACCTGGGGATATTTTTGGAGGCCCAGGCTCCAGCCTGTCACTGTTGGCGTCTCAGAGTTGATTTGCCTTGGAGACACTTCCTTCACAGTGCCTACAAGTCTCCTGGGTCCTGCCTCTGCACCCTGCCTTCAACTCGTGTCCCTGGAGAACAGGTCTTCATGAGGAGGAAGGTCCAAAGTCAAGCCAGCCTGAGTTCACCTTCTCCTCTCCTGCTCTCCAGCTTCAAGATGGTGGACTCAATCATTCATCTCCATGTGGAGATAAACACCCATCTTGCAGAGTTGTTTCAGAGATTGAGAGAGACTGTACCTACTAAGCACTTACCCCAGGGTTGTCATTGAATAATATAAAGGTGATGTGTTGTGGGCCTGGGGTCTCTTGCCCATGATTCATGCTTGGTGACATTACAAGTTCCTGACATTCCAGATGCTCTAAATGTTTTCTTTGTATTTTTAACCACAAAACCTTTTCCCCCACATCAAGTCTTATGTGGAACCTTGGAATCTATAACCAGTGGATATGAAGATGTATTGGTTGAAACTGGCCTGGGGCTAGATGCCCTCAGTCAGCCTTCTGTCCATCTCTAGGAGCCCCAGGGCTCCACCAAGGAACACTATTTGAGGAGCGCTCCTCTATTTCCTCTTTTCTTCCAGTCCTAAAGTTGGCATCCTGGTGTAGCAGTGTAATTGTTTCAGTTCTGCATCCCAAGGAACCATCTTATCTGGTCTTGCTCCTTGAGGTTACCTTGCCCAAATTCTTCAGTCACACATTCACAGTCCTCTGGTCACTCCTGCACGGGGCCCATCACCTCAGGTTCGCATGGACTTTGCTAGTCAATTTATAGAGGCCCCATATATGGCCACCCTAAGTAATTTAGATTTAACTTTTATTATTCAAAGGGGTTATGATATAAATATATCAACAAATCATAAAAAGTGTTTTGTAATATTCTGTAGTCTCCTTTTTCATTTGTGAAATGGTGGAAGTAAGTCTGGGAGCAATATACAGAAAAGACAGCACGGCCTGGGTCTCTCTGCCGTCGTAGTCACAGAGATTCAGGGGCCGTGTGTTAGAGAAGTCTGTTCAGCTTGATTCCCCCTGTTTCCTTCCACCTCTCAAAGATAAGTTGGACATTGATTTTTTTTCTATAATGGCTTTCTTGTGATATATATCACATGTCATATAATTCGTTCATTTAAAGTATACAATTCAGTGTACTTTTTACTGTATTTGCAGGGATACAGCAACTATCACCATAATCAATTTTAGAACGTTTTCATCACCCCAAAAGAAATATTCTACTCAGTAACAGTCACTCTCCCTTTTTCCACAAATCTCCTAATCCTAGGCAACCAGTAATCTACTTTCTGTCTCTATGGATTCGCGTAGTCTAGACATTTCATAAAAATAGAACCGCTCAATATGTGGACTTTCATGTCTGACTTCTTTTACTAGTATAATGTTTCTAGGTTCATCCATGTCCTAGCATGAGCCAGCACATTGTCCCTTTTTATTGTTGAATTATATTCTAGTGCAGAGAAAACCAAATTTTCTTGTCTATCACTTGATGGACATTTAATTTGTTTCCACTTTTTGGCACTCAGGAATAATGCAGCTATAAATGTTGCATACAAGTTTTTGTGTGCGGATCTTCGATTTTGTAACTTTCCCTATCAAGAGAATGAGGATCTCAGTAGCTGTATTTAGTGAGTACCTACTATGTTCAAGATACTGTGTTGAGCACATACTATCTCATATTATTATTTTTTATTATTAGTTGTTCAAAACATTACAAAGCTCTTGACATATCATATTTCATACATTTGATTCAAGCAGATTATGAACTCCCATTTTTACCCCGTATACATATTGCAGATTCACATCGGTTACACATCCACTTTGGTGTGGGTTTTTTCCAAGGGGGAAAACTGAGGTCCCAAAGCTAATAATATGCAGTGAAACTAGGATTTGAACCCAGTTTTCTATGGTTCCATAACAGTAGCCTTTCACACTGCTTCCAGAAGTTGGGCAGCTATTGGTACTTCACCACTCCAGTCACCCACACTGAATGTCACTCTGATAAAGTCCATCTGATGGGCTGCTTACCTTCACTATTTTAATTGTGCCCTCATTCCAGCCCTGTGAGGTTGTCCTACTGTTACTAATGTTGAGAGAAGACAAGAAGTTCCTAGAGGCTCCATAGCTCCCTTGAGTGACATGGCTCAGGACATCAGAGCCTGGGGTGGCAGCATTCAGCAGTATCCTGCAGCTGCTCCTTGTTCCCATAGTTCTACCTTGCAAATCTAGCCTCCTCTAGTCTTCACCCTCCCCAGGAAGCATTTCTCATATGCCAAGAATTCCATTTTCAAAGGACAGCACATACGAATGCCTGTGTAAGCACTTGTAGACATATGAGAGCCAAGGACCTCATTGTGCCTGAACCCAGGGAAGGGACCTCATACAGTTGGGACCCCTGGTGGCCAGCCTTGGCATTGCAGGACTCCCTGGTGCACATCTGCATCAGAATTCACTCCTACAGGTGTCTGCAAACCAACACCCTAAAGTGCATAGAGAACTTCCTTGGGAGGTAGTTCTGAGAATGTCAAGGTGGAAAGAGATTTGTGGAGCTGCCTGGAACAGGAAGATGGCAGTTGAAGGGAGGCTGTAGAAGGAGGAGGGATAACGGTCATGGGTAGTGTATCAACTGTCTCCATGTGGTTGCCTGCCCACAGCTGCTATCTTGGACGACCCCATGGAATGCAGCAGAGGGGAGCGGCTCTCCATCACCCTGGCCAAGAACCGCATCAACCGCGCTCCTGAGAGGCTGGGCAAGGCCAAGGTCGAAGTGGACATCTTTGAGCTTCTCAGAGACAGCGAGTACGAGACTGCAGAAACCAGTACGTAGAATGGACAGGGCCGGCAGAGGACGAGCTGGTGGTGTGAGCTGCACCTGTTGCCAGGACTCTGATGTAGATATACCCAGGGGTGGGAGAGAAACCAGCACCTGGAGGTCCTATGGGGTTCTCGGCCTGCATGAGATTCCCAGGTTTTGTTGGAAATCTTGTGTAGAATAGAACTGAGACAGAATACAAATTCATTCGTCTTCCCGTTCATTCATTCCTTCATATACTGATTCATTCAGCCACTGGAAATTTTGTGCACATATCCTTAAATGAAATCTTGTGTATGATTGAGAAAGAAGAAGTAGAGCCCTCCCATGGGAGCTCAGCCACTGCTTGTTGGGTCACTTGTCTTGCTTTCATGTGCTGAGGGCAGTGTTGTAGAAAACTGGGACTTCTTCATCTATAAAATGGAAATTCTAGGCTCTTCTTTGCAAATGTTGCAAGTTATTGTGAGATTTAAACTACTTAACATATGAGAAAATCCTCTGAATTGCAGTGTTGTACAGGCATACACAGTAGGTCACTAAAGTCACATATCAGGTGCCCCTACTATGTGATGAACACTACTTTTAATTCTCACAATAGCTTGAGAGTTAAGTGTTATTCATCCTTTGGGGGAAAAACCATGGAGTTGAAAGATATTGAATAGTTTGCCTGATGACAGAACTAATGAGTAGATTCCGCAAACCCAGTGCGTGACCCACTACGCCTCCACTGTGATGCTCTGGCACCTTGCAGCGGTTACCTTGGTGACTACATAGGATTAGACCCAAGTAAGTGGGCCAGTGTCTTGAAGCTAAGCTGAAAATGAACAGTTCCAGTGCAGAAGGAAGGTACAGGGCTGTGTTAATCAATCCTCTGTTACTGTAGTAAAGTATTTGAGATAATCAACTTAAAAAGAGAAAAAGGTTATTTTGCTCTACAGTTTTGAAAGTTTCAGTTCATGATTGATTGGACCTGTTACTTTGGGCCTGTGGAGAGGCAGAACATCATGGTGGGAACACCTGGTGAAGCTAAGTTGCTCACCTCCTGGTAAGTCCTTGTTTCCTCCTTTTTCAACACATATGAACCTTTAACAACACCCAATGGAAAAACAAACAAATGAAACAAACAATAATTTGCTTGAGTATTTATGTCAGGCATCTGGTCTTCCATATGAGCCATGCTCTAACCTGGCCTGCTGTTGTTGCAAGAAAAGAAACACATCCTCACTGCCCGAGAAGAGCAGTGGGATATTGTAAAGAGGGAGGTGGGCAGTGGCTCCAGGACCCACCAGCCTCTCTCTCATATTTTCACAACTTTTTAATGCTTTCAAGCTATTGGATCCAGACTCTTCCATCTCTGCTAGATTGGTTTCTCTGGCTTATCCATCATGTACTGTCCCATAATGGCAGTCCCACCCAATTTTGCTCTTTGTTCGTTCCTTCAGGAACTTTCATTGAGCAGTTGCTCTATTTATGGCATGATTGGAGACATCATGCTCTGGGAACAGTGTGGAAACAAGACAGACCTGGTCCCTGCACCCGGGGGGGATTGCAGTCTCTCTTTGGAGTGCACATCAGTGGCAACCTCCCCTCAGGGCCTCTTCCTCTGGATCCCCAAGGTAGAGCATAGCATCTGTTTAGCTCATCTTGTCATGTGACCAGTGTCACAAGTTACAGGTGTTGCACAGATTGCCTACTGATGACCCTTGGGGACTGCGTCTGTGCCTCATCTGGTAGCTGTGATGGAAGGTGGTTCATACTGTAGAGAACAGGGCCAATGAGTCCAGCAGCATCTATGGGCACAGATTGCTCCAGAAGAGGGTGTGGTGGAACAAGTACCGAAATAGTCCATCATTTATTCATTCAGTCAGTCAGTTGATGAGTATTTAGCGAGTGCCTGTTACTCTTTAATCTAGACAATGAGGACTCAGCAGGGAACAGATGAAAGTCCCTAGTTGTCAAGGAGGCTAATTTCTAGTAGAATGAAAGAAGATTCTGATTTCCCAAGATCATTCAAATGAAATTGGAAACACCAGCAATGACTTCTTAAGGCTCTGTTAGTCCAGTCTGCAGGGTTTCTTTGTCCAGGTCTCAGACAGGCGTCCAGATTTCTGTTGCCCATAGTTTGAAAAACAACCTGCTCACTTCTTTCCTTTGGTTCCTCTGGGCTTCCCTAGCGGGACCCGGAGCACAGATTTACCTGTGGTGAATGGTGTCATTAGCAGATGGAAATTTCCCCTCCTGATGACCCTTGCAGGCTGTCTTCCTAAAGTCGATACATCTAAAATATTAAGCCAGGTGAATCAGGGGAACAAAGGAAATTGATACTTTTATTCCATGTTACAGGGCTCTGGGTATCTTTTGAGTGGCCTTCTTGTAGGCACCCAGTATTTTATTAGCAAGTGGTTCTTGGTTAAGCTTTTACATCTCGGTGTGTTTAAGGTGTGATTAGCATTTGTTAGAAAAGAGGGCTTCTGGATCTTTCTACCCCCAAGGCCTTTATCTGATGCAGATCGCACCCTCCCATAGGTTGCACACACCACCCAGGTACCTCATGGGAAGATGCCGGCCTGGCTTTTTCCCTCCCAAAGAGAGGGGGGTCTTGGTGCTGCTGGCGAAAGCAGGATGGGGCAGGACTGGATGTCAGTGGGAATAGGGTGGGAAGGAAGGAACAAGGGGAAGGACCTCCAGGGAGGGAGGCCAGCAGCTCTGTGATCCCTACTTTGGGGAGCCTGCGTGGTATAAAGGTGAGGATCATGGATTTTGGGAACTGGATTGACCAGGATTAATCCTGTCTCTGCTGTTGATCAGCTGTGCGGTGTTGGCAGGCTGTTTAACCATTTGGTGCCTCAGTTTCCGCACGTGTCAACAAGGGTGCTGGTTACATCGCCTCATGGATTCCATCGTGGGGTGCTTGCCATGGTGCACATGGCAGGAATTCAGTAAGTGGTAGCCATGGCTTTTCTTGTTGGCCTTGTCCTCTCCTGTCACAGTTGAGCAGGCTTCTTCCAGGCTGTCACGTGGACCCCCTCTCTGTTTCAAAGTTGGGCCTCACCCAGGAGCAGCAGTATCTCCAGGGCTCCTCTCAGGTGGCATGCTTCATGTTGGCCCCATTGTAATTGGATATTCCCCTTCTCTTTCCAGTTTTCTGGGCTTGATGCATCTGACAGCTTTGAGCCTTTGGAAGTTGGGGTGGGTCACTCATGCTAGCTGATGCTCAATGTCACAGGCTGTTTTCCCTGAGCTAGTGGCCTGCGGCTAATTTGGATTGTTTATTTTAAAATTTATGAGTTCTCTGGGGCCCTGGGAAACTGCCTCAGCCCCATACCTATCACCCTGTGGCCAGGGAATCTGCTTCAAGGAGAACAAAGAGACCCTGGTGAGGATGTTTTTGGTTGTGGGAGGTGGAGGCTCTGATTGAAGTTGAGGCTGTAGCAATCCAGCAGGGTACAGCTGTACCCGGCTCTCAGTAATAGGTGGGTTTCTAAAAGCTCCGTACACACCATACTTAATGAATCACTTTGGGGGTGGGAGAGTCATTCCAGGGAAGCCATGGTTATTTCGAGAATCAAAGATGATCAAGTATAAAGATGCTGGAGTCTGGCGGTCACCACTCTCATCTGATAGTTGAACATGAGACTTGGAAATAGGAAGTATCATGCAGGGCGTTAATTAATAGCCAACCTGGAAACTGGAAAGATAGAGGAGTCGAGAATCAACCCCTGTTCTATCTGGTTCAAACAGACAGATTTTCATACAGTGGGCTGAGTTCAAGTGAGGGTCACTTGTAAAACTTCCTCAGTCCACATGGGATCCCCCCATCTCTGCCCTTTCACCATTATTGCCTCCAGCTTCTAGATGTCTGACTTTCCAATTCCCTCCACACCGCCCACAGATCTGAAATAAAAGGATGGACAAGACCCCTTAGGTCTTCTTCCCCCCCACCCCAGCCGCCCTTCCTCTTCCCTTCACTGTCTTGTCTCCATCATAGCCTTTCTTTTGCAGGGAGCTCCGGGGAGGCATCGCCCTCCTGTTCCACAGATCATTCTGTCTCCTGCGGGGCTCATGTATTAGAGCTTAACTAAGCGCCACCCCTTTACCACCCAGATGCCCCGAGGCACTGTCTCTGCTGCTGCCATAAATGTTTTGAGGTTTAATTTACTGCAGAGCTAGAAGCAGGGGCCTCCCTACCAACCCCTGGCCTTTGCCTCTGTTGGTCTCTGAGGCCATGCGTGCCACCAGCTGTCCAAGCTGTCTCCCCTTGAAACCCAGAAGCACACTGGTTAGTGGGGTCTCGTGCTACTGCAGTGCACGTAGCATGGGGCATGGTGGGTGCTCTTCTGGCTCTGAGGAGCTGTGCTCCTCTTGCAAGGCCCCTGAGCTTCTCCAAGTTTCCATGGGCATAATTTCCAGTGATTCGGAGCTGCCTCTACTAAGTGGGTGTTAACGTCCCTCCCTCAGTTCGGTAGAATAAATCAAAGTCAGAGCAAAGCAAAAGAGTAAGAAGCTGGAAGATAAAGACATACAAATAATGGCGAGTCATTCAACAAACATTCCCCTTGCTCCCCGTCTCTGAGTTACCTGTGTCACATACACATTATAAAGATTCAGAGCTGCATAAAATTATAACAATGTTGGAAATCATCTGCTCCAAGCCCTTTGCTTTTACAGATGGAGAAACTGAGGTTCATGATCTTTCCCAGGAAGAAGTTAAGACCTGCACATCTGCAAAGTGACATCATCCTGAGGATGTGTGGGTGGGGAGTGGCTCAGAGACGGCATTGGGAAGTCAGAGCTAGGACACAGGCCAGAGGTCAGGTGAGGCCTCAGGAGCAGACCTTAGAATGCCCAATAGGTAACAAGAGGGGAGGAAGGCAGCTAGGGACATGGTGTAGTAAGTAGCATGAGCTGAGGCTTGAACCAGGACAAAACAGGGTCCATTGGGACAGGGTGGCAGATTGGCATGGCTGTGCAGGAGAGTTTATGCAGGGGCAGAGGTGGCAGAGGGCCAGGTAGACTGGTGCTCACACTTGGGGCTGGAGCGGATGTACCAGGATTCTAAGCGCTGGCTCTGCCCACACCTTGGGCTTCTGTCTTAGGCCCCCACATCCTCATGGGAGAATAATCAGAATTCTCCCCAAAATGGGCATAATGTTCTCACTTCATGGAGTCACTGTGAGGATGAAATGAGAGATGCTTCAAGGACTCAGAGCAGCTCCTGGCGTGGGCTGAGCTCTCGGTGAGCATCTCCGGCTCCCGCCAACTGTAGGAGAATCGGCACTGCAGCTCCGCCCTCTCGGGTCATTCTGAGGACTTCAGGTGGGATAGTGTGCCTGCCAGCCGGGTGCTTGGCGCTTGGGAAACTCCAGTAAATGGTGTTGTTCCTCTTGCAATGGTTGGAACCAGACTGGGGTCCTGCACATGTGCCGCTAGTGAGGGAAGCGATGGCGGTTTCGAGTCCTCTGATGTTTCCCTTAGGGAACTCTGACACTCTGTAGTGGAGCAGGATGGTATAGACCTGGGACACCCACCTTTACACACACCCCTTCCTTGGCTTGAGAACAGCACGTCCAATCTATCTAGCCCACTGTCCAACATGGAGAGTTCAGTAAGGAAGGCGTTCATGAGAACGGATTGAGGTGACTGTTGGCCTTGCCCTGGGATGATCATGGCTTATCTGTATGTTCTGTGTGTGGCCTAAACAGGCACAAAGAGGGACCTCTTCCCACAGCCGCTGGGACTCTCAGGCTCTGGCACAGTGAAGTGTCTCGAAGCCTCGTGAAGCTAGGATTGTCTTCATGCCCCATAAAGCTCCATAAAGCTGCCCCCACCTACTCCTGGGCTCAGAGGGTGGCCGAGTGCTCATCAAGTGCTGCCCTCATTGAGGGGACTCAGAAGCTGGAGGGACTCAGAGGTCCCTAGGGTCAGCCCCTCTGGGCAATCTGCGCCAGAGCCACCCTTTCCCTCTGCTGTCGGGGAGGGACCAGTGAAGTCTCTGGGGAGAGCTGAGTTCCCATGAGTGCTCCTGTCCAGCCCCGGTTTCTGAGGGGAGTTAGTTTCCAGGCCAGGTCTGGCATTTGGAGGGGAAGAAGTCCCCCCACCGGCTGCCACTCTGCATCCCAGTCCTTTATTCCAGCAGCTGCTCTAACAGTTGCTTCTGACTCCTCTGCTGGCTGGAAAACTTAGTTGCCATGGCAGTGCCACTCATATCTCCATGTTCCTTCTCTTCTCCTCTCCCCAGGAGGCAGAGGTAAAGCTGTTTCCCTTCCCTGCTCTCCCTCCCTAAACTGCTCAGAGTCCTCACTCAGACGCCCTGGCCTATGGAGTCAGGGCCCAGGGAGCTCTACAGCTGCAGCCCTTTTTAGAAGGTCCCCATTTCTGCTGAGCAGGGCATCCTTCAGAGGGACAAAAACCACTTGTGTGATCCCAGCAAATCCCCAGGCCATGGCTGCTAGAAGATCAGAGTTCAATTTCATTCAACTCATTTTGGATCATTTCAATTCAGTTGAGCAAATGTCTGGTAAGCAATTCCTTTTTGCCAGGACTAAATAGATTGACCTCTGCCCTCAACCAGCTTATAATCCATCCAGGGAAATGGACACATGGACATGGGTGTGAGGAGCTCCGAAGACAGGCATAGGTCCTCAAACCCCTGACCCAATGCATTTAGAATCCAGAATCTAAGACACTGGCATGGTCATATTGTGCTCAGGCCATATGTTAAAGAACATCTCCAGTGACATGCCAAGCCCAAACAAATGCATGCTTGTATTCTTTTATTCACACTTTGTACAAGTTGAGTACCCTTATCTGAGATGCTTGGAGCCAAAAGTGTTTCCAATTTCAGTTTAAAAAAAAAAAATTAAATATTCACTGCATAGACTTTACTTGTTGAGCATCCCTAATCTGAAAATGCGAAATACGAAATCCTAAATGTTTTGAGCATCATGTCAGTGCTTAAAAAGGTTCAGATTTCAGAGCCTTTCAGATTTTGGATTAGGAATGCTTAACCAGTAGATAGCTATACATCTGTCTATTTAGATCAGATTTTGCCACTAAATGAGTTTGATGAAAAACATCCCATCTCAGAGCCTTATGGATTATGGACTTCGGCAAGAATTTATTTTTAGGAGAAACTTCCTTCTGTTGAGAGCCAACATCATGAGCCTGCTTGGGGCAGAACTTGGCTCGGAATTTAGAAAGCAGGGGAAATTTCCCTGTCTCCGAAAGGCAGCTGACTCAGATGTAGGGAAGGACAGATGCCTTAGGCAAGATCCCAGCTGGGTGTTAGAGGAGCAGTAGGAGTTTGCCAGGAGAGGGCCAGAGACAGTGTAGACCACGGTAGACTAAGGATGCTAATGGACCCTTCCCAGAAAATTGTTTTAAAGTGGACAAAATAGTGAATGGTTCAGATGACCATGGAAACTAATTGTACAGAAATGCAGTTAAAATATTTTAATAGTCATATATTAACACCTGTGCTTCTTTATTAATGTATTCAATAGCTAAGCCCAGCATTGAGTGTAACTTCTAGGGTAATTTTGAAGTAGTAATGAATATAAATGACATTTCAAGATATCTACAGCTCTGTAATGTGATACAAAAACACTGGTGATTTCTGTTGGTGACCAAGTCACAGACACTGTTACTAGACCATGGTTTGCTGCCTACCTTCAAAATGGAAGAAAATTCTACCTTTCAGCTGGGGTTAGAGGAAAGAGTGATGTGATCCCCCCCACAATATTCAGACTCCTGACTTCTCCCTCAGGTCCAGGCAGCAAGTTAGGAATCCCTGGTCTCATCAGAGATAACCACTCGGGGACAGATAAGGAAGCAGATAGAACATTCTAGGCAAGCTGGCATGGGAAGTGGCACCGTGAGAGAAAGGGCCAGAAAAGCAGGGTCACAGGAAGACCAGACTCACTTGAATTTTCCTCGTCATCAGGAGGAATTCTTTTTATTATTATGCCATTTTCCTTATAAGACATTATAAAAGGAGTGCATGTCCATATTGGAAAGCAAAGGAAGTAAAACAGGAAGAAAGTCACTCAGCGTCCCAGCAGCCAAGGCAGTGTCCATCACTGATCTCCATGGGAGCCTGTGCTGAAGGAACAGGGCCCTGGAGCCTGGGGGTCAGCAGCTGAATCTTCACCCTGCTCTTTCCATCTTGTTTTTGTGTCTATGAAGAAAGGTACAGTAATAGTACCTCTTTACCAGGTTGTGTTAGAACTCAATAGGTAAAAGTTCCTGTAACATGCTTTGAATGGGCCACAATTAGCACTCAATAAACATTGGTTTTCATCACATCTTGTTCCAGTCATTCCTTGTGCATAACTATCCCCTGAATTTGCCAAGTTGGAGCCCTCAGATAGATGGACATATAATTTTATTTCCTGCTTCCTTCTCTTAATAATATTACATAAATATTTTTAATGCTATTATAAACTGCTCATAAGCATTTTAAATTCCTAAATAATATTCCATTTCCGTGTATGACCCACACTTTATATAACGATTCCCTTATGATTAGACATTTAGTTTCTTTATTTATGGAAAGCGTTGAGCGGGCTTCAGTGTGGTGGACAGTGATTTATTGGACACATAATTCCGCGTCAGGCCCTGTGCTCAGTATGGAGGGTACCAGGGTAAATAAGACAAGCTTTCTGACTTAGAGGAACATGCAGATCGTTGCTTTATTATTATAATTTGCCTCACAGTTTGGAGAAAGGATTGGAAATGAAGAATGCTGGAGACAGGGATTCCCTTTGGAAGACAGGTGGCCAAAGGAACTGACCAGACACAATAGCAGTTGTGTAGGAAGGAGAGGGTGCCAGATGTGAGCATGTCAGAAGGGCAGATTTGGCCCCCGACTCAGTAGTGAGTGAATAGATTTAGCAAGGAAGGGTCAAGGGTGGGCCTGGCTTTGACCTTGAGGAGCTAAGGGGAGAAAAATTGAGTGGTTAAGAGCCTGGGCTTTGGTGCCTGATGGATCTCCAAGGTCAAATACAGTTCTACCATATATTATCCACATCCATTTGAACAAGTTACTTGCATTTTCTAAGCCTCAGTTTTTCTGTCTGTAAAGTGGGGACAAGGTGAATCTTCCTCATAAAAGTATAAGATCAAATTCTTCATAATATAAGCCAGGCTCAGTGGCACATACCTGTAATCCCAGCAGCTCAGGAGGCAGGAGGTTCGAAAGTTCAAACCCAGCCTCAGCAAAAATGAGGCACTAAGTAACTCAGTGAGACCCTGTGTCTAAGTAAAATATAAAACAGGGCTGGGGATGTGGCTCAGTGGTTAAGTGTCCTGAGTTCAATTACTGGCAGCTACCCCCCACCATATACATATATATATATACATACATATATATACATATATATATACATATATATACATATATATATACATATATGTATACATATATGTATATATATATGTATATGACATGATTTATCAGGAACAATGAGAAGGGTTGTAAGGAACCATTCTAAGCACTTTGTATGTATTAACTCACTTTAATCCTTACAATGTGCCCGTGAGAGAGGTGATGTTAGTATCCTAGTTCTAGAGGTAAGCAAATAGGCCCAGGGAGATTTAATAACTTGCTCAAGTTTTCATAACCAGTAAGTGCCAGTCCTGAGACTCAGACTCAGACAGCCTCGCAACAGAGTTCACACGCATGATGACCTTGCCACCGGTGGCCTTGTTGAGTGTGAGATGCTAGAAAGAAGGCCCTGAGGTCACATCCAGCGGGTGCTTGGAACTTGATTGTGTAACCAGGCCATAGGTTAGAATATATGATCATCTGGGCAGAGAGGAGGCAAGGGCAGCCTTCAGATAGAGGGCGGCCCAGGCAAAACCTAAATTTAGCAGATGGGAGAAGGAAGAGGAGTCAGCAGAGGAAACCATGCTCAGACAACTGGGTGAGCGTGAGGACTGGAGGGAGTCGTGAAATTCCAGCGAACAGTGTGCTCGGCAACAGCAGATGCTGCACAAAGAGACCTGGACGAGGACCAGTGACTGGTCATGGTGACCTTGGAGAAAGCGGATTCTAAGGACAAGGTGGGCTGTAAGGGATTGATAAGAGCTGGGTGACAGAGTGGCTGCAGGGAGTCCTGCAGATGAAGTAGGTGGCTGTGAGAGGGCAGGATGAACCCTGGACAGGGTCCAGAGGCTGAAACCCAAATGCTGGATTTGACTTTGATCAGGTGTGTGACCTAATGGGAGTCACTTTGTCCCTCAAGGATAGTAGTTCCTATTGGTAAAGAGGAGGTAAGAGTCCTAGAGGGGAGACCCTCATAGGGATAGATGGGGTGACAAACTGAAAGCACCTATCAAGCCAGTTAAGAGTTAGGCAGGCTGCAATCACTCGATGTCACTTGCAAGAAAATAGCTTAAACCTAGAAGAGGCTGTCAGGGCTGAGGCCTGGTCCTCACTTCCTCTGCCCCTGGGATGGTTCTGACACTTAGAGCTGATGAGTCCCCCTCAGGTGTCCTCTGCATGCAGACTCGGGGTTGGCTGAGATTTGGGAGGTTGTGGGGTCCCTGCTGGAGCTGCAGCTAAGCCAAGAGGAGGCCTGGAAGATGTGAAGTTGGTGTGGTCAATTGCCACTCTGGGATTTGACCCCACCATCTGCCTTGCTGCCTGGGTGCCATTCCAATGATTGCTTGGCCGTGTTGGCCAGTGGTTAGGACTCTCACTCAGGAGAAAGAACATCCGGGGGGCAGGTGTGGCTTTGCAGCTGTCTCAAGAAGCAGCTTCCTGGCCCAGAAATGGCTGCCTTACTCCTAATGTGAAGTGGGGGAAAGTATTTGTGAAATGAAGCTTTGGGCTTTGCAGACAAGGATGTCCCGTCATGCATGGGGAACTTTGAGGCGTATTCTGACAGCAGAGTCTCGGTTCTGATGTCAAGTGCCTAGACAGAGAATGAGCTCTTGTCCTCTCTCTTCACGTTTCCCCCACTTTTCTCCTGTCCTTCCTTTCTTGGTCTCTAACATTTTAATGTTCTAGATCCTTCCTTCCTCTTCTGACCATTCCCACCCATTCATGCTTTCATTGGACAAATGTATACTGGGCACCTACTGTCTAGAAAATGTAGACACTGAAGAAATGAGAAGCGGCAGTTTAGAAATAAGCATGGCTCTGTTCCTGCAAGGGGTTTGAAATCTAGTGAAAGGAGTCTGGCGCCTGCTCCTGGGGCCCAACTGGAAGCAATAAACCAAAGTAGACACAATTGCAAGTGTCTTAGAATACAGGCACAAAATGGGGACCTTGGAAGCCCCAGGCCTGGTTAGTTCCACCTAAATAACCTAGGAAGGACTTAGGAGAAGGTGGCATTTGAGTTGACATTTGACAGATGACTGCCCAGAGTCCAGGAGGGAAGGGCACCTTCCCAGCGGAGGCAGGGCGAGGTCACAGGTCTGCTGGTGGGTCAGGACAGTGGCTGACGTGCTAGGGGAGGAGGTGAACAGAGGAGCCCTTGACAGTGGGGCCCCCTCTGCCTTTCATTCTCTTTTGGTTCCTCCTATTGAACCTGCTTTCTTGTTGTCTGTCTGCATCAATCCTGCCACCTTTGTTCCCTGTATTCCCGCCCTTCTTCCTCCTCCACTCTGGGTAACTGGAGGTGTGACCACTCTGGGAGCTGGGCCCTCCACCTCTGCGGCACATGCCCGGGCTGCCTCCACCCCACTGCAGACCAGGCCGGGAGGGCATCTCAGGGTTCCTCCATTAGCCTCTGTCCTTCGGTGACAGCCCAGACGATTTATATACCCGGCTGGCTGTGGCCGTATGTTATCATAACCTGGGTCATTTCCTCATTTAATACTGCCCATAAACTCCAATAAAACTGTCCTAGAGCCCAGTGGTCCAGGGGGAGAAGGAGGGACACTAGGTTTGGAAGGGTTGGAGAGGGGCTGGGGCTGAGGGTGGGTAGAAGGTGAGAGGTAGCCGATGCAGATTGAAGGACTCAAGCCTACCACCCAGGGGGCAGCTGAACCAAGCGCCACCTGATGGGTGCCTTGCTTCCTTTCCTGTCCCTACCTCTGGCTGCAGTGTGTCAGATCCTCCCCAAGGGGGTGGTTGCTGTCCTGGGACCATCATCCAGCCCGGCCTCCAGCTCCATCATCAGCAACATCTGTGGGGAGAAAGAGGTGAGTACTGGGCTGGGTTGAGGGGATATCTGCAGGCTAAAGCCTGGGCCTGGGCCCCATAGGGATCATGGATTTGGAGGGGCCGGAAGGGCCCATCAGGACTGGGTTGGGCATGGCATGGTGGCGTAAGACTGTAAAGCCAGTTGTTCAGGTAGCTGAGGTAGGAGGGTCACAGGTTCAAAGCCAGCCTCAGCAACTAAGCCAGGCCCTAAGCAACTCAGGGAGACCTTGTCTCTTTTATGGCTCAGTGGTAGAGTGCTTGCCTCACATGTACAAGGCCCTGGGTTCGATCCTCAGCACCACATAAAAATAAATAAATAAAACGACATAGTCCTCGGTTGAGCTCACTTTGCTCCAAATTATTTTAATAGGGGAGCCTCAGGGGAGATGTTTGATAATGGGATTTTCAAGCTGAGCTCCTGATTCTTAAGAGTCCCAAGGTGGTGTCTCCAGTGGCCTCTTGGTGATGGGGTGGAGAGGCTGGTAAGTGGTGGTGGGGAAGGAGGCTAAGAGGACAGAAGTCTGAGCCCTCCAGTCCACGTGGCCAGCTCTGTGGTGATCTGTTCATCCATTGGGATTCTGGGGTAGAATGCCTTTAGGGGAAGGCACTGCTACATTTTATTGCAAAATATAAAGTTTGAAAGCCTCTATTTTATATTTCTTGAGAAAAGGGGTTTTATTCTGTGTTCTTCCCTCATTCACCGATTCCAGCGTCTGGTCTACTCCTTCAGGCAGGACAGTCTTCCTGGGCGGGGTCGGGGAGCTCCCAAAGTATTGAGGTGCTTTCCTCTGGTTCTAGCTCCAAGAGAGAATAATGTGGGAGGGGCAAGTTTCTGAGCACCAGCGCCTCCCTATTCTGTCCACTCTCCTCTCCTTCTTCCCTGGAGAAGATGGACTTGGAACTTCTGAGAGTCTCTGTTGCTGGCATCTTTCTACGTCCTTCCTGGAGTCCGCCAGTCCTTCCCCTTCAGCTGTATCTGGGAGATGGGCAGCAGGTGGCCCCTTAACCCCTCTCTGCTCCTACGGCCTTCCAGCCAGGTCCTTGGGGGCAGCTGCAGCTTGGTGCAGAGGCGCAGGAGGGGCCAGGGGAGGAGCCTAGGGAGAAGGCAACACCTTACATCTGCGTTAGAGACCTGGAGCCTCGGGTTTCCAGAAGCTTCACTTCTGGCAGGTCCAGCTCTTGGAAATAGGAGGGGACACCCCCTAACTGACAGACTGGATGCCTCCCCAGGAAGCCACCCCTGTAGAAACGGGGAGCTGTGGATAGGCTTCTGCCTGCCCCACATCCTCCTGGAAGCTACTCCCTTGAGGTTATGATCAGAGGGCTTGGGAGTCCCTGAGCCTTTGTGCAGAATATTAATCCTCCCTGTTTGATGAGCCCTAAGAATTGCTATCAGCACATTTGGGTGCCTTGCAGCCCCAGCCTGGTCCCAGGTGGTCTTGCTCCTCCAGGGGCAGGCTTGCCCTTCTGGCCTCCCACTGGGGCCATGCTGACAGCTCCCCATCCCCTTCCCCTCCCACACCTAGAAGAGGACTCTGGCCAGCCCAGGGCACAAAGCAGCTTCCGTCCCTCTCAGTCCCTTCCAGCATCTTACTGTCCTCAGTCCAGGAGTTTCGCTTGATACTTAATTGAAATCTTTCTGCCATGTTCCAAACAATAGCTCAGATATGTGGCAGGTCATTATTTCAGCGGTGGCTCTGATCTTCACCAGCCGAGGTCGCCAAGACTTCTGCTTCCCATTTTCTCTCTCTCTCTCTCCCTTTCTTTTCTCTTCTCCCCCATTTCTTTCTTCATTGGCTCTTTCTGTCCTCCCCACAAACCCACTTGAACATGACCTCCTCGTGGGAGTCAGTGGCTCTTCATCTCAGCCAGCAGATCCCTCAGCTCCATTTGGCCTTTGGGGCCCAAGGCTGAGCCCCTCATTTGCAATGTCCCACCTTGGCTCTGTGCCAGGGACCAGCCTGCCAGGCTGCACTGCCCAGGGAGCCGCCAGACGGTCACCCCTCCTTTGTCTGGTCGTGTTCCTTCCCGAGCCACCTTTCCTCTCTGTTCAGATTATGCATTTCTTTTAATATTTTATGAGGCCGAACAGCCTTCCACCGATTCCCTCTGGCTCTGGGGAAAGCGGTGGACTTCTCACCCAGGAGTCCATCCCTTTAAATGCTGCTGATGTCCCTGCAGCCCTGGCGACTGGCCGCTCTCTGCCTTGATGCTCTCTCTCCACACCTCCAGGACGACTTCCTGGGACGCATTTGCAATTGCAAATCGATTATGGATTGATCTTCTTAGAGAGACAACTGGCAGGACGGGCAGGGTCCTCCCTGGCTGGGCATGCCAAGCAGCTGGCTGCCTGCCCCGCGGCCTTTGCGGTGCCTTGTGCTGGAGACCCCTACAGCTCCCCTTCCCAGGGGCCCCTCCACCCTTGGCCCTGCACTCACAGCTCTGGGATCTCTGTGGGAACTCTGACCTTTGGGGGAGAAAGGAAAGTGGAGGGAGAAAAGGCATTGCCGAGCTCTGAGGATCTGGTGGGAGAGAGCTATTCCCATCCGCTCTTCATCCCGACATCTCATTGAATCTTCCAGAGCTCTTCTTAGGAAGTGCCTCTGGCTGTCTCCGTCTGATTGAAGTGTAGACAGGTTAAGTGGTTTGCCCCCAAATCACACAGCAGGACCTAAATGCAAACCCAGGGCTACAGTCTCCAAAACCTACGCTTCCTTCATCTTCCTGAAGGACTCCCCCACCAAACCAAGACTGGAAACCATGGTTTTGTGGGTCTCCCTAGGGGCTCTGCACTATTGGAGGTGCTTGATGCCCAATGCCCTAACGGGTTAGCTGCTACTGAAAATCAGCAGCCTTCATGGCCACACCAGGAGACCTTTTTTGCCAGAGAAGCTCAGATGTCTAAACCAGCCAGCACCCCCGCCCCCCGGCCCAGTCTTGAACTTCATCTTGACCCTCTGTAACCTCTTTTCCTGTCAAGGTGCATTTGTTCTTCATTCGAGATCAACTGTGTGGGATGCAAAGTGTGAGTGGGGAGAAAGGCCCCTTATGACACAGGCCAGCTCCTCTCCCGAGAGTCATCATTCAGGACTCGCTGGTTCTTGTGAGTTCTGTGCCCCTGCTGAACAAAATATGGTCGTGTTCTCTCTGAAGTTCAAGGGCTAACCCTCATTGAATTCAGTAATTCTTCTCTTTTTTCTCTCTCTCTCTCTCTTTTGGCCAAATCAAATCTTTATTCTCCTTCCATTCCAATTTCAGAAGAGTTCTAGTCTCTGGCCAACTTCTCCCCAAAACTTAAAAAGAATAAAGAAGTAGATTTCTTTTCTTTTCTTTTTTTAAATTTTAGGTACCAGGGTTTGAACTCAGGGGCACTCAACCACTGAACCACATCCCCAGCCCTATTTTGTATTTTATTTAGAGACAGGGTCTCACAGCGCTCTTGCTGAGGCAGGCTTTGAACTCACGATCCTCCTGCCTCAGTCTCCTGGGCTGCTGGGACTATAGACGTAAGAAGTAGACTCTTACATGGACAATCACAGCTCCCAGACTCCTGGCAGCACAACCTCTGGGCCAGGCAAGGCAAAGAAAACTTCTGTAACCATTTCTAAATAATCTAGTCTAGAATCCAACCAAGTCACCATCAGAAAGTTCTTCCTGCTGTCTACTTTCAACCTTACTGGCTTTAACATTGGGACAAACTCCCCCTCCCCTTCAGCTCCTCAGCATAGGGTGACAAGGATGATCCTGGCAGAGTAAAATCAAGGTGGCTGGCAGCTTATTACATTTTAACTTCCCTATTACATACCAGATAGCCCAAGCTGACAATAAAGCAGACACTGCAGCCTGTTAATATCTCTTTCCCAGAAAGAGAGGCAGAAGGCAGGGAAGTGCCTCTCAGAAATGTCAGCAATAGATGCAGACAGAAGCCGACACTGTCCTAATGAAACCAGAGCAGGTATTTATTCACAGGAATCCATCCAGAGGCTTCTCCATGGTTTCTCTAGATGCCGGGCCTCGGTCCCCACATATGCACAGGGCCCCTCCTGCCCTGCTGTCGCCCTGGACATTCACCCAGGACGTTGGTTGGGAGCTGGTTTACACACCTGTCGACTGGGCTAAGGGGCTTCTCTCTTGGTCCCCAGGGGAGTGTTCCTCTCTTCTGCCATCTCTGCTCTGCTTTAGTAACTACAAATAAAATATTATCAGGGCCAGGATTTCAAGACCCATTTGTCTCTGCCCAGCAGAAGGCCCTTCTTCTGAGGATAAAACCTCTTCTTTTTCCTTCCCAGTTTGGCAGACCCAGCTCCCAGCTCCCCCGTATCTTTACACAGGTCTCTGGCCAAAAGGTTCCTGGTGGGGTCCTGGCGGGGATGCCATCTTGTCTCCCTCCCCCACCCCTGGACCCCTGTGCTGGGTCCTGTGAGCTCCAACTCTGCTGGTGTGCACACAGGGTCGTGTCCGGGGACCTTCCCTCCACAGCCTGGTCCGCCCCTCATCCTTCCCTTTTTACTCACTCATTTTGGATGCTCCTTGCTGCCCATTTTTGCTCCTCCTGCCAGGTCCCTCATTTCAAAGTGGCCCCAGAGGAATTTGTCAAGTTCCAGTTCCAGAGATTCACAACCCTGAACCTGCACCCCAGCAACACCGACATCAGCGTGGCTGTAGCTGGGATCCTGAATTTCTTCAACTGCACCACCGCCTGCCTCATCTGTGCCAAAGCAGAATGTAAGTGTCCCTAGGCTGGATCCGCCTCTAACAGGTGGGTGGATCCTGTTGATCCTCTCCTGGCTCCCTGTGCCCCTGGCTCCCCCACCAGGAAGGGAGGTCTCTCTCAGATCCCAGGCTGATAACCAACAGGTTCAGGTGTTCGTCCACGTGTACACCTGTGTGCGTGTTGGTGTGTGTGTGTAAGACAGAGAAAGAGCCCGTGGTCCAGGTGTACCCTTTGCCAGGACTCCCTGGACATGGCCAGAACAGAAAGGAACTAGGTTAGAGGGAGACTGGCCAATTGCCAAACCTTTTTGCATCTGCAAACTCAATTCCCACATTTTCAGCCTCATTGTTAAGGAGATACAAAGAGAGAGAGAGAGAGAGAGGGAAAATATAAATTGAATGCATTTGTACTTGATGGGTTGAAGAGCTTCTTCCCCTGGAGAGCAGGTTTTGCTGATGGAACAAGGTCCAAGGTCAATTCCTGATAAAGCATTTTTTTTTCCGCAAATGCAGGCTTTGGAAATGCACTTTCTGTGACTCTCAGACAATTTGTGACATAAATTTAGTGTTTATGAGATTTAGCTAATTTAAGCCCACGCCTCCCAGCAAATTGGAGCGTCTGTGTGTTTCTGCAGCTGCACCCACATGCGGTCAACAGGTGCCGGGCACTGGCTTGCACTGGGAACCAGTGCTTGAGCCTGGTACCTGTGGCCTGCCCGGCTTTTTTACCCTGCAGGTCTTCCTGGGCTGCACTGGTAGAGATGCTCCATCTTGGAGCCGGGCTCCCTTCTTTACCTTCTCAGAACTACTCAGAGTTCTCAAGTCTTCCCCGCATCCTGGAATCCCGAGGGCACCCAAAAACAAAAGCCCCCTCCCCATGATGGTCAGGACCACCTATGTCAACACCTGTGTGCCTGCTTGCCCCGGCACGTGTATTCATTCATTCATTCGACACAATTCCATGGGGTCTTTACTTTGTGGTACTCAAGAAACAAGTCACTGAGGCCCAACTCTATGCTTTATGTGTACCTTGTCTAATTATTACAACCACCCAGTGGTTTGGGAGGTGTTGGGATCCCCATCAGAGGAAGTTGAGACCAGAGAGGTGCAGTGACTTGCCCAGGGTCACACAATTTGAGTAGCAGGGCCCACACTCAGATGTCGGTCCTCTTGCTATGTGTCCGGAACTTCTTCCAGAGCTCTGGAGTGGAGGCAGAGGAGACGTGACCCTGCCATTGGTGGGAGAAGGCACCCAGTAGTTTGTGGTCAGTGTCAAATGTGCTATGTGGCTAGTCGAGGAGCCATCCTGAGCACAGGGTGACAGGAAGGGCTTCAGGACCAGGGCAGGGCTTCAAATGGGGCTTGAAGGATCACGAAGATCTTAGTCAGTGGAGAAGTGAGATAGAGTGTGCCCGACGAGGGGGGGAGGAAGCAGGCCTCTGGAGCTCAGAGGCTCTACTGAAGTGGAAAGCGCCTGCGGAAGGGGCGGGGACCCTTGAGTGGCAGGTGAGGGAGCGTGGACTTGGTTCTGCATCAACTGTAGGGACTTAAGGCCTCTCCCCTAGGAATGTCCTCTGGGTAAAGGCCATTCCAATCATAGGCCCACCCTCAAGGAACAATTAGTTTGGGGCACTAGTTTTGGGAAACCTGAATCAGACCCAAGGATCTGGGGACTCTCAGGCTTGGAAACAGAAAGGTGGTTTCGGGTCTTTTTCAACAAGCAGCTCCTAAGAGGAACCCATGAGGTGGGCACGTGCAAGAGCAGGCCAGTCCTTCACTTAGTCAATCAACAGGTATTTATTTACTGGCCATATTTTATGTGCCAGGCTCCGTGCCAGGCTCTGTGAGAGACAGAAGAACAGCACAGTGTCTTTTCTCAAAAGTGAAGCAGCCTTGTTGGAGATCAGGCAGGACCTTTGCACACGAAGCAGTCAGGACAGTGAAGGATGGGTCTGAACTCCTAGGGAATGCAGGTGCCCTGGAGACCGGGGTCCACGGAGGGGGCTTGGCAAGAGCTCAGTGAATAGAGACTCCAACCCCTTTGTTTATAAAAGAGGAGACCGAGGGTCAGAGAGTAGCTCGACTTCTCCAGGGTGCCATAATGAGGAAGTGGTCCAGCTGGGATTTGGCCCCGGTTCTCTGGATCATAGTCCCATACACCATCAGCATTACACCAGCATTTCTTAAACTGGGCTCCCCCGGGGTTCTGTTGACCAGTGCAGTAGCTCCAAGTCACTCGAGACTCTTTGAATTTAAATCTGAATTCATTAAGATCAAATAAGACTAAAAATCCAGTTCCTCATCCTGACTGGCCACACATCAAGTGCTCACCACCTGTACGTGGCCGCCGCTCTGTACTGAACAGCCCAGGTACACAACAGTCCCATCGCGGCAGAGAGCTTACCGTACAATACCGCGTTGATGATGAGTGCTGCAGGGGCGAAGAAGAAAGTCTGGGGAGTCCTCCATTCTGTTTCCGCTTCCTGCAGATCACAAGGCACATTAGCATGGACCCTCTGAGATGTCCCGTGGCCAAACCAATTATTTACCTCATTGTCTTCCAAATGGGTTTGCCTACAAGCCCCGAAAGAATGCTGATGGAAAACTGCACAGGATGCTAGCTATTAAGAGATAGAAGGCAAGGACAAGGTTTTCCTTCAGTCTTCTTCTGCTGGGCACAATGGCTCACCAACCTGCCAGGAAGTTCTTTCTTTTGTCCAGCCACCATTCCCTCTTGCTTTTAGTTTGAGTTCTCTTTCCTCTGCTTCAGCTCTCACTGGGCTTTAGGAAATGAGTTGCTCTGTTAAAACGTGTACAAGTCACTAAGCACTTGGCTAGATACCCTTGCCTCTGGCCCAGGACTCTTTCTCTTAGAATTATGACCTTGCTTGACATTCAAACAGTTCCTTGTGGAGGACAAATCACTTTGCATTTCTGTGTTCCCTTTTGACCTCCTCCTCCCCAGTCTTGCTAGAGCTGAGAGAACAGGCCTGGAGCCTTGCAGGGACTTAGATGACACCATGGGTTCCATGGAAAATCCAGGACTCTGCCTCAGGGGCTCTGACCCTCAGTTGGGGCTGCCTCCTCCACACAACATCCTGTCCCGGCCATGATCCCAACAAACAACCCAGAGCAGTGCCTGAGAGCGGAGAAGTTCTCAGGCAGAAAGGCTGTCCTGGAGGAGGTGAGGCTGTCTGTCCAGGCCCAGGGGAGGCAAGGCCACCCCCCGGGGCTCAGCAGCCACCGCACACTGCTCTCCTGCTGCTGCTGCTGCTGAGGGTCTCTGTCCCACCTGCCAGGGCCAGGGGAAGGAAGGCGGAACAGAGCCGGGAAGTTCAAGGGCAAAGGAGATTAAAAATCTAATCAAAGAACAGGGACTGAGGGGAGTGGGGCTCAGGGCTCTGAAGGAGACTCTCTTCCATCTTCCTTATTAATGCAGGGCCAGGAGGTGCTGCAAGCAGAATTAGGGACAGGAATCTAATTCCCTTTCTCAGCCATCAAAATCAGGCGTAGCGGAGATCATTCCGTGGGGAATCTTGCCACTTATCCTCCTGTTTCCCAAAAGTAGATTTTTAATAAGCAGGTTTTAGACCAAGTAGAGATATATTGTGAATCATATTATTTTTTCTTTAATGAGAAAAAAAATGAGGACATCTGCAAGTCCCCGTTTCTAAGAGGCTGGCGAGGAAGTGAGTGAGTGGCCCGATGTGGTGGTCCTGGGAACCCAGGAGCTGGTGTTTGGGCTTCCAGGGACAGCGAGCACCTGCTGGGCTCCCCGGAGGGTCTGTTTGGTTGGGCCGCCTGGTGAGACCTTCAGGATGGCCCAGGGCCACAGGTGGGCCACGCTGCGTGTGCCCTCGCAATGGCTGTTCTTCACCTGCGTTTTTTACAAATTGGCTTTGGTGTTTCTAAGTCCTTTTTATGGCTCTGGGCCCTGTGTCCCCACATCTTGTGCCACTTATTCACTACCTGTGTGACCTGGGGGCAGTGACTTCACCTCCCCCCGGCCTCTGCTGTCTCGTTTATAAGGCAGGGATCATGGCACCTCCCTCCCAAGGTGGCTGAGGGGACATACGCAGAGTGGCTAACACGGTGTCCACACTGAGGGGGACACTGGCTACACAAGTTTTCCTTCACTGGATCCCTTTGAACGAGCCTGGCTGGGACCTGGAGCAAAAGTGAGCCGCCATTTGGTGTGATCCTCCTTCCATCCCTAGGTTCCCCAAACACAAGTTGTGGGAGCAGAGAGATTTGAACTCCAGGAGGTATCACTCCCAGGGAAGACATGTTGCCCAAGAGAAAGACACAAGATGGTGGAGTAAAAAGAGCCATCTTTGGAGTCAAACTGAGCTGTGGCACCATTTAGGAGCTGTGTGATGTTGAGCACGTCACTCCACCTCTCTGAGCCTTCATTTCCTCTGTGTGATAGGGGAATAAGGCCGTTGGGGTAATGGGGAAGGAAAGTAACTGGGCCCAGAACACAAGCCACATTTAATGACTGTTTTCCATCCTGCAACCTTGGTGGAGGCAGCGGTGGTGGAGCATGGAGCAGTAGGGTATGACCCCCAGGCCCCTGCGTGAGAGTAAGGGTGGCAGTAGTGGGCTTTCCCCAGGCCACCCCCAGGAGGCGCTGTGGGAGGCCTTTGGCTCAATGTGAACCCTCACATCTGAACCCTGAGGAGGATACAAGGGAGGAGCTGCGGTCCCATGGCCACCTGAGTGGTGGGTCAGGAGCAGGGCCTTGGAGTCAGAGCCTGGGTGGGATCCCGTCCTGTACCCCGGCTCCTCCAGCTGTGACCTCAGGCCCTGGAGCCCTCCTGCCTCCGGTGTCTTTCCTCAGGCAGTCGTGAGGGAGGGCCTGGTCAGCCATGAAAGTAGACCGAGCCTGGGCCACACTGCGGGGTACCCAGAGCGGGGGATGCCTGCCGCCCTCGCTGGGAACGCTCACCTTGACATCGAGTTCTTCCCACGCCCGTCCTTGCCATCGGAGAAGGGACATCAGGGCAGCTCCAGGCAGCCCCAGGCAGCCCCAGGCAGCCCCCAGCCCCTCTGCCCTCCCTCCGTCCTCCCCTGCCTGCCTGCTCCGGGGCCAAGCTCAGCTGTGAGGTGGGTCAAGACAGAGGAGCAGGTGGCGGGGTCAGTGGCATCTGGCAGGTGAATTTGTTCTGTGCCCCTCTCTGCCTTGGACCAGGCCCTGGCCAACACGCGCCCAGGGGAGCACAGGGTCAGGGAACATCGGCGTCTTCCCAGGGCCAAAGCTCTACATCGAGGGAACCAGGCGGCAGAGATGGAACGAGGCCACTTTATTTTTTTTTAATACAGGGGTCCTCTGTGTCCCCCGCAGACCCGGCACTTGAGCATTTGTGTCCTTGTCCTGAGGTTGTGTCCGACCCTGGCTGTGCCTTTCAGGGCTTCCCTGTCCTCCTCCTGCCCCTCCCTGTTTTAGGGAGGCCCCTGCCCCCGTTCCAGAATCCAGCCTTGCTCCCTCCTCCCAGAACAGCTGGCCTGCTGGGCTCTCATCGATCCACCCTGCTACTCCTGAGTGAGGCTAATAGGTTCCCCAGGTCCCTCTCCACCTTAGACTTGGCAGGCAACTGCTGCCGGGCCAGCGGTCTGCCCTGCGGAGAGAAGGTTGGCGGGGGGGAGGTGGAGGGGCTCAAGAGAGCAGATTTGCACCCCTCAGATGGCAAATGCCCTTGGTAAATCCCTTAGTTCCATTAAACAGAGGTGAGGAGAATGACAATTTGCACCGAAACACCTAATATTCTTAACATAATCAAACCACACTTTCTCCTTGGCAAATTTCTTCCACTGCCTAGAATTTAAAAGTCTCCTAGTTGATTCACAGAATTAGGGAGTCTCTGGGCTGGAAAGACATCAATGTTTTTCTAGTTCAACCTCCCATGCACTGACTGAATCCCCTCTACATCAGTCCTCAAGAGGGGCTGCCCTCTACTTGACTACCTCCCGCCCCGGGGAACTCACTACCTCATGTGTGCCCGAGCAGCTTCACACAGCTCAGACTGAAGGCTCTTCCCTAGGTTGTGCTGTCTCCCTGCAACACCCATCCACTCGGGGTTGCTGGCTTTAGTCCTTGAGGCTGCCAAGAACAAGTCTACCTCGTGACTGCCTTCCGGTGATTCCCAAGGCCAGCAGCCCTTCCTTCAGCTGCTACCCTAGTGACAAGGTGACAGTGCCTGCCAGTTGCTGCTGCTTCCCTGGCCTGTTAGGATGCAGAGTCTCTTTCTTTCCCACAATCCAGTTCGTGCAAGCACTGGGCACCTGTGCCCTGGGGATATGTAGGAATGTTTGAAATGGGATTCCTACCTGTGTTAGCTTTGCATTGCTGCAACAAAACACCCGAGTTAAACAACTTAAAAGGAAGAAAGGTTTATTTTGACTCACAATTTCAGAGGTTTACGTCCATGTCACTTGACCCCATTACTGGTGCTTGTGGTGAGGTGGAACATCATGGCAAGGAACTTGTGACAGAGCACAGCTATTAACCTCATAGGGGCCAGAAGGCAAAGAAAGAAAAAGAAGGGGGCCAGGAACAAATTATATATCCCTCAAGGGCACACCCTCAGTGACTCACTTCCTCCAACTATGCCCCACAGCCTACAGTGTCCACCCTGTCCCAATAGTCCATTAAGTTAGGAGTCAATCAATGAATTAGTCCATTGATGAAGTCAGAGCTCTCATGATCCAATTACCTTTTAAAGGCCTCACCTCTGAACACTGCTGCAGTGGGTTCCAAGCCTTCAACACAGGAGCTTTTGGGGACATTTAAGATACAAATCACAACACTACATAAAACCATGAAAGAACTCATGTATATATTTCTCATTACCATTATATATAACCCACAAATACATGATGATTCCAATTATGATTTTTCCACTTGGCCATGGTGCAGTCCCATACTATGCTGTGAGTCATAGCATCGGGTGCCCGAGATCACCAGGGAAAACGGCCGACACTCTAGCATCCTGTGTTGCTCAGCCAGGATGTTTGATAGGTTACATGCATTCAATATGTTTCCAATTTACGATGTTTTCAACTTACAATGGGTTTATCAACGTAACCCATTGTAAATTGAGGATTATGTGCATGCTATCAAGTGTTGTGTATGGCTTATAACCAAAGCTCCTGTTTTGAGGGTTAGATGATAAATCCTGCAAGAGTTGGGAGAAGGGAGAAGTAGGTGAGATTGGAGAATGGAGAGAAGTTTTCAGGGAGGAGATGGGGTGACGGGTGTTTGGGGGAAGAATGGGAATCAAGATTTGTTCAGCCCATTCTAGGTGACGGGTGCCCTTGAGGTCCTCCTGCTAACCCTGCCAGGCCACCATTCTCCTGATTTCACACACAGGGACACAGAGGCACAGAGGAGCGAGGGCATTGCACTCTGACCTGCCCAGCCGTGGGAGTTGCAGTCACCTCCCAATGCTGTGTTTTCTTCTCTGTCCCCGGTGCTCTCCAGGTTGGGCTGAGGAACAGCTTGCTGAGGGGTGGGCCGGGGAGGGCTGCCCACCTCCCCGAGGACCCACTGCCCTTCTCTCCTGCATGTCCCCGCCCTGCCTCTCTGCACACACAGAGTGCTGGGCAGGATTAGGAACCCTGCTGTTTTTGTTTAAAGGGCAGCCAAGGGCCCCAAGGAGGTGTCAGACAGGGGATTGAGCCGAGTGTCTGGGGTGCTCTCTCCCTGGGAGCTTAGTGTACCTGCCAGTTTTAAAGGGATGAAGGGTCCCTGGGCTGTCTCTGTCAGACATCACCATGCTGAGCATAATCCTGCTCTCAAGCCCCGGCTTCCCTGTCTCGTCCCACTGAATTTCATTGCCCATCTGAAGAATCCCAAGGGTTTTGGCCTCGTTCCCAGCCAGACTCTGAAGATTCTCTGTGCTGCACACAAGGACCTGTGGAGCTGGCCCTCCCGAGTGTCTCTCCAGCAGTGGGGCTGCCATAACCCCAGCACGCACAGGAGACCCTGAGGCCCCAGGAGGCCAGCTCTGTGGCCTCTCCTGGCCTCCTTATTAAAAGTGCCTTTGGGTCAGGTGTTCCGACTTTTGTCCAGGTGACGGTTTGCTTTTGGCATCGTGTTTGAAAGGAAGCTGTGGTGAATACCGCCATCATCTCACTTGTGAGGCAGAATGAGGCAGCCCCACAGAAAACCAAGTGAACTCAAACCGCCAAATAAAATAGGGACGTGATTCACACTTGCCCTTGGTATAGGTGCCATCCTGGACTCTGAGCTCCCAGGGGTGGGGACCTCATCCACCCATCTCCTCTGCCTTATGTCTGTCTTCATGGTGCCTGCCACTTAGGACAGGTCAGTAGTAAGCAGTGGATATACGCCAGCTTCTCTCCCTTCTCTGTGTGGTCCTGCGTCAGAATGGGCGTAAGTAAATGCAAGAGAAACGAACTTGAGATGGCACAGCCCACTCCTGGCCCGTTCCCCGGTCCTCACCCTCTTATGCCATTTCACAGATGAAGAATGAAGCCGTGAGGTTAGAAGATGGGAACCGGTGCTGGGGGGCTGTCAGAGGCAGTGCAGCATTGCAGGTCTCTGTGGGGGCCCTCTTGGGGGCTGAGAGGAAAGGCCAGTTCCACGTGGTGACGTGCCCAGCGGGGCTACTGAAGCCTCTTTGTAAAGATCTAGCCCTCCCAGGGCTTCTGCCTCCCTGCCCTTTCTCAAAACCAGGGACAGGATGATTAGGGTTTCAGTGTGTTAAAACAAAAAGACCCCAGCCCCCAACAAGTTGTATCCTCTGTCCCTTCATTCCCAGACGCACTGTCCCTCACCCCCAGGTACTATGCCTGTTGCTACCTGCTTGATTTGTCCTAGGGGGTGGCCTAGTCTCATGGGAAGAAGGTTGGAGGCACATCAGAAAATGAGAATTCGGGTTCCACCGGTGTCCCTGCATTCATGTAACTTAGACAAGCTGTGCCCTTTCTCTGCAACATGAGGAGGTGGATGGTAGCTTTTTTAATGTGCCCTCCCACTATATTATCTTTTGGACCTCAAGATTCAGAAGGGTGCAGGAAAGAATCTTCAGGGTTCTCTATTCAACACACCGCCAAATGGGCCAGCGTAGAAACAGGCAGTTTGGGGACCAGGACTGGCAGTTCATCCACAGCATGTGAGCTGAGTTGCTCACCCTCCTGCCTCTGTCCTCCTCTGAACTCCTGGTATCATGATATTCCATGGATTTCTGTGAGGACTTACATGAAATCAGTCATGTAAAAATTTTAGCACATTAGCTGGAACATAAAGGTTCAGTAAATGTTACTCACGTCATTGCTCGGGGAACAAATGCCCACACTTCTCTTTCCATTGGGATTGAGACCACTGCTTTTCTGGACAGTAACCCTCTGGCTACACATCTACCCTACCCCTGGACTATCTTTTCAGAGCCAAGGCAGAATTAGCACACACTCCTCTCAGTGATATCATTCTGGGCTCTTCTTCCTACCACTGCCCCAAGCAGCCAATAGCTGGGGGTGGAGGGTGGAAGGAGAGTCCTCAGCAAAAGATTCCCTTTTTTTCCATTTTGTTCTGGGCCCCGATTCTTGCCTGCTGGAGTTAGTTCAAAGCCTGATCTCTTATGATCATCATAATGCCTGTCTTAATGCAGCCAGGAGGCTCTGAGGAGTTCAAAGGGTTTTGCCAGGCCTTTTTTTTTTTGGTCTGGAGATCTTGAGGGAACCGCTTCTCCACCTCTAAAATGCAAACAGAAGCTTTTCTAGAGCCTGATGTCCCTTCATGCGGTTTCCAGGGTCCTAGTGCTTCACATGCTCCCTAGTTTGGAGTTCACACACCCTGAGGCTCCTGCTGCTGTGATTCTCACTTCTCAGATGAGGAAACCGATACCGAGATAACTGACAGGTGAAAACGTCCTAGAAGTGGGGAAAGAGACCCTGGCTGGGTGGCCTCTGAACCCAGTTCTCAGCCCCTGGGCACACTGCTTAGAGGGAAGGGTTGGGGACTCTCACCCCACCTGACATTCCAAGCAGGCCATTCTCCAGGGAGCTGGGGACAATGGGAGCTTAGGACATTCTTTTTATTTTAGATGGGATAAGAGAGGCCAAGAAACCTGCTCACGTCATGATATAGCTCCTTAGCACTAGCCACAACCCTACTTCCTGCCCAAGTCACTGTGTGTCCTGTGTATGCCCAAGCATCTGTTGGGGCAGGTCTGCAGAGCCTCAGGGACTTCCTCCTCTCTCCCTCTCCAGGCCTTTTAAACCTAGAGAAGCTGCTCCGGCAATTCCTTATCTCCAAGGACACACTCTCGGTCCGGATGCTGGATGACACCAGGGACCCCACCCCGCTCCTCAAGGAGATCCGGGACGACAAGACAGCCACCATCATCATCCATGCCAATGCCTCCATGTCCCACACCATCCTCCTGAAGGTGGGAGCCGGGCTGGGTGGCTGGTGGGCATCCTTCTGTCTCCTCCCTCCAGCATCCCTGCTCCCTGGCTGTTCTTCAGCCCTGGGCTGGATTGAACCCTGACCAGCCTCTCTGTGCTCCTCTTTGAATGGATGGTTCCTAAAAGTTGAAAGGAGAAAACAGGGTGATGGGTGATGCCCTAAGAAATATCTAACAGCTGGTGAGGCGGGACAGCAAGCTTCTAAAACACCAATGCTAGACCTGCCAGGGCCCAGGGGAGAGGTCAGGGTTCCTGGGGGGATCAGGAGTGGGGGTGGTGCACTTGGGGGACTCCAACAGAGACTGCTGGCCAGACGGTATAGAAACAGCTCCACATTTTGACAAGCAGGACTGTCACACCAGTGTGTGTTGCCCTGTCTTTAATCCTGACACCGCGTTCAACAGTTTACAAAGTGCTCCTGTGTAATTTCCCAGTGATGAGGCAGGTGTGTGGTGCTCATCCTATAGCTGAAGAAACAGAGGCTCTGAAGACGAGCAGATTTGTCTGCTGCCAGTCCTGGGAGGGGCAGAGCCAGACTGCTTGGTCTCCTGCCCGTAAGGCAGGAAGTTTCCCCGATGCTCCCCAAGACAGGGGGCAGCTACCTGGCCCTGAGTCAGAGCATACACCCCTGGGAACTAGAACGCATGAGGCAGGCCAGCCCAAGAAAGCGAGAACTCAGGTGGCTGAGGGCCATGGTGGACATGCTGTACACCATTGGGCAGCCGGGGAGTCAGCTGTCACCGGTTCCTGGGCTGGTGGTTGAGGTGGACATACTACCTCAGAGAGAGCCGCCTGCTTCTAGGCCGGCAGGCCGTCTCTTCCCTGGCTCATCAGCAGCTCCCCCAACCTCTCAGGCATACTGGCCTCTTCTAATGCCATTTTAATTGCACATTTAAACACAACCTGCCATCTTCCACTGGGGGAGCCAGGCTCCTCGTTAACCTCTGCCAAGCTGTGAGGACCTGGTGGACACTCAGATGATTGTCTCTTCCTCTCCCTCCCTCCTTCGCTCTTGTCCTCCCCTCCGTGGCTAGTTTTTGTCTGAGACTAAATAAGAGATTTGAATGAGTGTTCCCAGTACTGAGGGCTGTCCCTTCAGCCCGTTGCTATAGTAATTTTCCACAGCACCAAGTCACGTCTGTCCATGGTGTATACCCAACGCACACTCTCACACACAGACATGCTCTCCAACACATCATTTCTCTCTTTTCTTTATCTCTTTCTTCTCTCATGTCTGGACCTATCATCAATGAAGTCATTAAGGATGGAAGCTCTTCCCCAGGTCCCAGGAGATGAGAGACACAGGGTGAGGGGTCTTTCTCAGGGAAGGTAGGAGGTTCGCTTAGTAGTTCAGTGTCCTCCAGCCCCCATGTGGAGAGTGTGCCTGAACAGCCCTCAGGTGGGAGCCTTAGAGGGCAGACCCCTGCCCCCGAATGTTCTGTGGCTCCTAACATACGAAGTTGGGCTCCCCTATCCAATACTATATGACTAGTTCATTGTTGACATTTTGGAAAGTACAGAAAGCACATAGAAGAAAATACAAATCATTCATAATCCCATCCCTGGAGTTAACCATTCCTAAATTTTGATGTCTCTTCTTTCTGTTTCAGTCACATTCCCCGCCAGATTATTGCACAAACATTTTTTTTTCTGTAAATTGCTTTTTAAAAAACTTAATTATGAGCTATGTATTTTGCCCATGTTGTAAAATATATTTCTACCAATATTTTAATGGCTGTGCCATTTCCTATCATATAGACGTCTCGTAATTTATTTAACCATCCCCTTATTGCTGGAGAGATGGGTTGTTTCCAGTCTTTTGCTATAATAAATAGTTCTGGGTTGCACATCTTTGTACATAAATCTTGATGCAGTTCATGACTATTTCCTCTGTGTAAATTTCTAGAAGAGGAACACTGAATTAAGGTGTGCATGTTTTTAAGGACATTGAGATGATTTGCCAGATTGCCTGTTGGAAATCTGTTAACAGTTTACACTTATATCAGCAGCATGTAGGTATCTTATTGTACCTTGCCAATACTAGAAATTGTCATTACAAATGTTTTGTGGGTTGTCTTTTTGCTTTTGTTTTTAGGGTTTTTATTTGGTTGGGATTTTTAATTTTGCTTTTGTGGTCATGATTTCAAAGAAAATTCTGCCTGTAGTGACCTCATTAGCAAACAGCTCTGCTGGTGCCTGTGGCCATCTTTCCTGATACCCCTTGACCTAAGCTTCTGTGTCTTTGCAGCCAAACTGATCAATGAGCAGTGAGTTTCAGGAAAGCCTCTTCTCTTTGTTCCTATTGGACATCCTGCTGGTCCCAGGCAGGCTGGCCTGGCCTCCCTCTGCCCTGGGGTTCTCTGTTTCTCCCTCCAGGGGGCATCCATAGAGCCTTCGTGGGCCTAAAGGAAGATGGACTTGGTGTGGGAAATGGGGTGTGCAGAGTGCACACGTGGCCTCTGGGAGCCCCAGAGTGCGCCTGGGGGCCTGGCCTCAGCTCTTGGCTGTCTCTTGATATCTGGAGGATTTGCAGAGTAATCCCCTACTTTATTGAGCAGCTGTTCCAGCAACAAGCTCTATATTTACCCAGAAATCAGGTCTTAAAAACCAAGGATCTCTTGTCTTTTATCTCTAGGATAGCAGATTTCACAAAATGAATTTTAACCGTCCGACCCCTTGTCGATCCCCACACAGCCCGTTCCTGCAAGCAGTGGGCTCAGGTGGGTCAGGTCCGGCCATCCTCTCCAAGGCAGAGAGGACATGTAGCTTTGCTTGGAGGGAGAAGGAACCTCACCATGAAAGCCTTGAGCTCCGCTGAGCCCCCCAAGTGATCCTGCCCTTGTCACTAAGCCCTGCTGCACTTTAGCTTCCCATTGTGATATGGTGACATAATCCTTAGCCAGTTCCTCCAGGAGCCTGAGCAGGTTCCTGTAAGAATGCTCATAAAGTTTTTGGAGGTCCTTGAGAGATAAACACCACGTACAAGGAAAGTGCAATCATCCCTGGTCTTGTTTCTCCCCCATCCACCTCAACAGTCATGACAAGAACTGTCTCCCAGTGGCCCCGGGCTGTAGGATATATTATGAAAATCTAACCAACTGTCAGGAGGGATGAGGGCCCTGGAGAGAGCCAGGCTCATTATTTACCTGATCTACTTGTCAGTTTCTGTAGCACCTGTCACCCTCAAAGCCGGGCACACTGACAGAGAAGGTTGGCTAAGGGGTATTTCTGATGGGTACAGAGATCAGACAAAAGGGAGGCTGTTCTGAAGTTGCAGTTCCACTGTGAATGAGTCTGCCCGTGTGCTGTGATCAAGGGCAACTGGTTCCTTACTATTAATAAAGGACCAAAGTGGGCAGATGATTTGCTTGTTTCCTAGGTTATTATAGACTCAGAATACTCTTAATGAGTTTCACCTGCATTCTGATGGGGGTGAGGTTCATTCGCACAGTCTCTCTTACCTACGCCATGGCCCTAAAAGATTGGGTGTACAGTTCCATCCATAACATTGTCCTCAAAGGGGAGTAGAGTTTGGTTAAAAGCACTGAAATTAGGCTGCCTAGCTTAGTTTCATCTGTTCCATGTATGAGACTCTTGTATAAGTTATTCAGCTTGTTTTCCTTTTGGTTTCTTCTGTTATGAAATGAGGGTGGGGGAATGTAATCATGCCTCCCCCCCCTCCATGATTGACCCCTATAGAATAGTTTCTAGAGCCTGGTATCTAATGGGTAAATGTTAGCCATTGTTATCATTAATATTTGTG
The DNA here is from genome assembly GCF_021218885.2 of Marmota monax. NCBI lineage: Eukaryota > Metazoa > Chordata > Mammalia > Rodentia > Sciuridae > Marmota > Marmota monax. The sequence continues at coordinate 3,040,011 of NW_026695234.1, read as the reverse complement.
GAGAAAATCATTCTAGGCTATTTTATTATTTGCTTCACTTTATGTAAAGCCACTTTGGTCCCCACAGTATCCCCTTAAATCCATGGGAGTGTACACCAGCTACTGTGGGTGTCATGGCGGGGTCGGGGGATGGAGGCAGGGAGACCTTTAGAGGCCAGTGTTTCTGTGTTCCATCATCCAAGATTCAGGGTAACATAAGAACCTGTCAAGAGATCCCACTTTGCCTGGTGCTGCAGGGTGGTGGCCAGACAAAGGACAGATCCTTGGTGCCCTCTCTGCTCATTTGCTTCCAGTGAGTTTTGTTTTCTTCTCTAATCTCCTTCTCTTTACTTTGCAGGCAGCTGAACTAGGGATGGTGTCAGCCTATTACACATACATCTTCACTAATCTGGTAAGAAGTTTCCACAGCTCACCTCTTTGGTATAGAGAATTGTCAGTGGTCGGGGTTAGTGGGTCCTGATGGGACCTAGGAAATGGGGAGTAAGTGGAGAAATTAAGGCAGAGGAGCAGAAGTCAACTAGAGCCAAGGCATCTTGGAAACATGGGAGTCTGAGAGCCCAGTGGGATTCTCATTCTAATGATTCTTAGCCTCAGAAAAATGGAAATTTGGGGACTTTAATGCCTCCATTTGAATGCCTCTAGCTACTTAGCACTGATACCTTGGGCTGTATCATGATGGATGGGCCTTGCTGGTAGGTCCGGTTACTGACCTGCAGTCCAGTCTCTACATCACCAGCTCCCCATGATAACTCAGAAGTACAACACCGGGGTGCAGAAAGTATACATGTCTTATAGTGGTTTAATTGGATGGACTTCTAGAAGCAATCTTAGCCAAATCCCCTTATTTTGCAGATGAGAAAGCTGAGATCTGTAGAAATTTTACTGAGTCAAGGTTTAAGTACTGGCTTTCCCAAATGCCTACCATGTGCCCTTCAACAAAACACTAAGCTTTGGTGTCTTTATCTACAAAATGGAAGTATGAACAGCAACATCATTGAGCTGTTATAATTTTGAAATCAGAGGATTTAAGGCAGATATCAATTAGTTGAAAGAGCCCTGCTAAGTTAGAGAGCAGAATTCAACCTCACAGCTTGGTATTTTCGACTTTAAAAAGAATAAGCTTACTGAGAAGCAAAGACTTTCTTGCTGAAAGTGTGCAAGAGGGTAATTTAGGAGATGGTGCAGTCTCCTTCCCTGGACATAGGGACTAGATCTCCCTGCGGTGTATAGGAGCCGCCTACCTACGGAGACGGGCGTGGACTCTGAGATCCTTGTTCTTTCCTAGCTGTAGGTGTCCATGAGCAGCCCTTTCTTGGGCTTCTGTGGACTATTAACCTTGAAGCATACAACAGGCCTTTGCTCTCAGAGTTGAAAGAGATCTTAGAGGTTTGCCAGAGAGTCATTCCCCTTTGCTTGAACTCGAGTTTAAATGGCTGGTTCAACACCGTCTCAAAACTGCCTGTGCTATGGTTGGAATTGCTGATTGAAGAAGACCACACTTGTTATGTGTTCATGGCACAACGAACTTTCTCCAAGGAGCACACCTGTGTAAGCAGCTCTTGCATCCAGAAATAGAACCTCACTAGCACCCTGAGGCCTACTTTCACGCCCCCCAAACGTAAAACAGCACGAAGGCCTTGTTTGCCACTTTTTAATTTTTTTACTAACACTGCTGCTGTAAATCAGAGCATTAACATGTAAAAGGGGAGACAAGGATTAGGCTATTCCCAGAGCAATGCAAAAGCATTTGCTTCAAGTAAAGAGGCTCTGGGGCGGCCTGGGCAAGTTGGCAGAAGAGTAAAGAGAGATTAAAGTACAGTTGGGTTCCATTTGGGGAGCCTGGGAGATGGGGAGGAGGAGGGACAAAAGGCAGGCCAGGGTCTGCAGCGCTGTGCCAGCCTGCCCAGGGCAGCTCTCTCCCGCCACCAGGCAGCTGCAGCAGAGGAGGAGAAAGGCTGCAGCCAGGAGTCACCGGGTCGCTTGGCAGGGGGAGGGAAGGAGGCCAGTGGTTTGGAGGGGAATCAGAAATCAGATGGCGCTGGGTACAGTGGCACACTCCTGTAATCCCAGTGGCTCCAGAGGCTGAGGCAGGAGTTCAAAGCCAGCCTCAGCAATGGCAAGGTGCAACTCAGTGAGGCCTTGTCTTTAAATAAAATACAAAAATGGGCTTGGATGTGGTTCAGTAGTCAAGGTCCCCCTGAGTTCAATCCTGAGGAAGGAAGGAAGGAAGGGAGGGAGGGAGGGAGGGAAGGAGGAAGGAAGGAAGGAAGGAAGGAAGGAAGGAAGGAAGGAAGGAAGGAAGGAGATGGAGAAGCTCAACTTAGATTTTTAAGAAGATGTCATTCTACCTGCTCTGACATGGTGGGGATGTTGGCATGTTATCTAGTAGAAGAAGCACTGGCCTGTGACATCAGGGGACTCAGGGTCATGTCCCCACTCTGTCCTGTTCTCTCTGAAAGAGTCAACTCTGCCCTCAGAGCCCCAGTTTTCACATTTTTAAAATGGGTATAACAACCTTACGAGGTTGTTGTGAGGATTAACTGGAATTCTGTAAGTAAAAACGCGCATAAATCATAAAGTACTATATGCTCTGAAGTGCTGTGTTTTTCAACATAGCACTATAATATTTTCAGTTTTCAAAGGACTTTCTTCCTTTTCAGGTGGGCGTGGAGCAGAGAAGCTCCGAGAGATGCCTCAGTCTGAGAGCTCTTTGAACTTGGAATTAACAGGAATTTCATAGTTTGTGAGTTTGCAAGGGAGAAAAACCAGAGAATTAATTATATGAGTGATGCTGGTTGAATAATAGTCAAGAAAATAGAAACAGAAGTATTGCATCAAATCAGTGAGAAAATATTCTAAAAGCTCCTCATTAGTGCCTTGGTTTTCTGGAAGCGTCAGGGTGATAGCAAGACTGAAACACTGTTTTGAGCTAGAGAAGGAGGCACTTTATAGAGGGCAATGAGTTCGTTATCTTTTGCATTTATTCAGCTCCATCCCCCAAACACAGATGCCGCCTGAGCCTTGGTTTTTATTTATTTCTTCTCTGCATTCCTTAGGGATCCCCATCATGATCCATCTCTCTGAATTCTGCCACATTGATGCAGTGGGTTCTCAGAATAGTTTTTTTTGAGAACTGGAAGAGGCATGGACCTCAGCTTTAGGTAGATTAGACTTAAAATTCTAGTTTGAATAGATGTTGGCCACGTGATCCTGTGTGAGTTATTTAACCTCTCTGAGTCTTTGTGACATCTTCTGTAAATGGGCACTAATAGTACCTTCTTTGAGAGATAATATACATGCAGCAATTGGTTCTCATATGAATTTAGTAAAGGGGGATTATTTTTTAAAGTCCTAGTTTTGCTTCTCATCAGCTAAAAGAAATGGAAGATACATATTTTGCATGTAATGGCCTGTAAAAGTGACTCCTAAATTGCTGTTTTATTTATTTCCAGAGAATGAATAGATGTAGGTAGTTTGGTTATTGTGCATGACTGAACCCACCATTGCAGGGCTTATTTGTGTCAGTAATTACTGAGTAATTGACCAAGTCCCCATACCTGAGTTCTCATGCAGGCATTAAGAGAGCTGATTGATTTAGGGCATCTGTAATGAATGCATTGGGTTGTCTTCTCTGGATTCCATCAGTTGATTAGCCATTACAAGAGTTGGAACAAAATGATCCATCATGCATCAGACTTGCAAACCGTCAATTCATTGGCCCCCACAGAAGAACTGTCTTTTCCTTTCTCAGGGTCTAGGCAGCAGGGAGAATAAGTGTGCCAGTCCTGGGCCTTGGTTGACAGAGAGGACAAATGTGACAAGAGGAACTGAGTCGGAGGGAGTTGAGGCTACTGGAGGGTTCCCAGTTCTCACTGCCGAGCTGGGGATAAGCTGGATGAACCCAGGGAAGAGCCAAGTCTGTGGGTCAGGAGAAATCCAGCTCAGTAGCACCGTGATGGTGGGGTATCAGACCAAGAGAGAGGTGCTTCCTCAGAGGGGGGAGAGAACCACATGCAGGAACAGATGCTGCCCAGAACAAAGGAGGTGACTGAAGTGTGAAGATGTTCAAGCCCCCAGTCATACGAACGGTGGACAGATGTCCAGGTCTTTTATTTGCATTATCTACTTCAAGGTGGGATTTGGGGGAGTTGGTGCTGGTGTGAAAGGTTTGATCAGTGAAGCAGCTTCCTGCCCCAGTTCCAGGTTCTAAATGGTCAGGACTCATTCCCAGCACAGCATGTCCCTGATTAGTAGGTGAGAATGGCAACTGGTTGAGGCCGGAGCCCAGGAGCAGAGGGGCAGCTTATGAGGTCCAAGTCACAGAACTTGAAAGGCAAATTGAAAGCCAGATGTGCTCTTGGCCAGAGGTCAGGCCTGTGGAGAGGAACTAGGAGGAAGCAAGGCCCGGCTGGCAGTCCAAAGTAAAAGGACAAGAGTTTAGGCCCAAGTGAGACTGGACCAAATAGGGAACCAAGCAAAGCAAGCGAATTACTGCTCAAAGTCACATGTGCAACCCTGAGAACTGGTTCCTGCCCTCATCCAGAGATCAATCAGCCCTTCCCTCCTTTCATCCCTCCCTGTCTCCCTCCTTCTCTCTCTCCTCAAAATTGTCATTTTAACCATTTCTCAGTTTACATTTCCATGGCATTAATACAACTATTACCACTATTTATTTCTTAAATATGTTTTTCTTTGTTTGTTTCTTTCTTTGGCACTAGGGATTGCACTCGGGGGTGCTTAACCACTGCGTCACACTCCCAGCTCTTTTTATTTTTTATTTTGAGACAGGGTCTCCCTAAGTTGCATAGAGCCTCACTATGTTTCTGGGGCTGGCTTTGAACTTCTGATCCTCCTGCCTCAGCCTCCCAAGCTGCTGGACTTAGAGGCGTGTCCACCACTCCCGGCTACTTCTAGAATTTTTTTTCCTCAACCTTAAGAAACTCTGTCTATTAAGAAATAGCTTTCCACACCCTCTTCTCTAGCCCCTGTCAAACTCTGTTTGGTTTTTTTCCCCCTTTTCTCTGGAGTTTGCCTATCCTGGGCCCCCTTTATAAGTGGAGTTACAGAGTATTTCTCCTTTTGTGTCTCATTTATTTCACTTATCATATTTTCTAGGTTCTTCTCTGTCATAGCATGTATCAAAATTTCATTCCACTTTAAAAAAATTTTTTTTAGTTGTTGATGGACCTTTATTTTATTCATTTATTTATATGCAGTGCCATGGATCGAACCCAGGGCCTCACACATGAGAGGCAAGAGCTCTACCACTGAGCCACAACCCCAGCCCTCATTCCATTTTTAAAAGGCATTTTTATTGTGATTAAAATATATATATATATATATATATATATATATATATATATATAGCAAAATTTACTATTTTAACCAATATTTTTTTTAGTATTCCTTTCAGTGACATGAAGTATGTTTACGTTTCTATGCGACCATCAACTCCATCCATCTCCAGAACAGCTTTTATCTTCCCAGACTGGAACTCTCTGTACCTATTAGACAGGTTCTCCCCAGTTCCTCCTCCTCCCGGCTGCTGGAAACCACCATTCCACTCTCTATCTCTATGAATTTGACCAGGCATTTCTTATAAATGGAATTATACACTATTTAGCCTCTTGTGTCTGCTCATTTTACTTACAATATTGTCTTTGAGGTTGATCCATGTGTCAAAATTTCCTGCCTTCTTAAAGCTGAATAAGATATCATTGTGTATATAGACCATACTCTTGTTTATTTATTAATCCATGGGTAGACACTGGGTTGCTTCCTCCTTTTGATTATTGCGAAGAATGCTGCTATGAACATAGATGTACAAATGTCTGTTCAAGTTCCTGCTTTAAACCCCTACAGGTATATGCCTAGGAGGGGAATGGCTGGATCACAGAGTCATAATATGTTTAATTTATTGAGTAACCAACAAACTGGTATCTAAAATGACTGCATCATTTTTCATTCCCACCAGAAATGTACAAGGTTTGAGTTTCACTGCAACTTTTTCAATACTTGCTACTTTTCATTTTTTAAATAATAGCCATCCCAAGGGGTGTGATATGGTCAGGTATGTTTCTTGTTTCTATTTGGAGATTGCAAGAAGCAAGACCACCTGGCTGTGGTTGAGGGGGATGCTGTTAAGAAGCTCTGTGATGAGAGGAAGGAGCTGACGTATAAAACCCCAGTCCTTACAGTCATTCACAACTGGTGAAAATCGTTTAGGAGCTCAGGATTCTCATGGCCCTGAGGTTCCTGGGCTTCAGTTTCCTCAGAGTTAAATTGGAAATAATAATAATAATATCCATCTTTTTAAAACCTTGGTAAGAATTAACCAATTATTATTGATAACACTGTTTGTGTCTGGCAGGTAATTCTAGCTGCTATGATTGATCCACCCCAAATCTCCAAGCTTCCCCACAATGGAGGTCTGTGGGGGACTGGTTCCAGAACCCCTCACAGATGACAACCTACAGATAGAAAATGCCATGGTATTTACTCCCCTGTAATTTAAATCATCTCCTAGATTATAATTCTTAATATAACATAAATGCAGCATACTCACTGCATCATTTAGAGAATAGTGACAAGAAAAAAGTCAGTACAGACCCAACTTTGGTGGCACACGCCTCTAATCCCAGCAACTCAGGAGACTGAGGCAGGAGGATCTCGAGTTCAAAGCTAGCCTCAGCAGATTAGCGAGGTACTTAGCAACTCAGTGAGACCCTGTCTCTAAATAAAATGTAAAAAAGGGCTGGGGATGTGACTCAGTGGTCAGTCAAGCACCCCAGAGTTTAATCCCTGATACAAAAAAAAAAAAAAAAACCAAACCAAAAAAACTATTTATTGGGGCTGGGGTTGTAGTTCAGTAGTAGAGCGCTTGCCTAGAATGTGTGAGGCACTGGGTCTAATTCTCTGCACCACAAATTAATTAATTAATTAGTTAATTAATGGTCCATTAACAACTCAAAATATTTTAAAAATGTATTTATTCATTTATTTTAGTGCATTATGATGATGGAGCTCATTTTGACATGTTCATAAATGCATATAATGTACTTTTCTCCATTTCAATGCCAATTACAGCTCCCTTCTCTACCCTCTTTCTGATCCCCTCCCTCTACCCTATTGGTCTTCCTTTTATTGATTGATTGATTGATGCATTACAGTTACACATAAGATTGTAATGCATTGTGCTCTGTTCCTGGTATAATTTGGTCAGCTGCACTCCCTGGTCCTTCCCCTGTTCCCTCCCCCTAAGTCTCCCATCTCTACTCTACCTTCTATTAAAAATAAATTCCCACTCTCGTTCCTTTTTTTCTCCTTAGCTTCCACATCTGAGAGAAAACATTTAACCCTTGAATTTCCAAATCTGACTTATGTTCTCCATTTCCATCCATTTACCAGCAAAGGACTTAATTTCATTCTTTTCATGGCTGAGTAGAACTCCATTGTGTATATATTCCACATTTTCTTTATTCATTCATCTATTGATGAAAACCTAGGTTGGTTCCATAATTTGTCTATTATGGATTGTGCTGCTCTAAACATGGGTATTCATGTAACACTATAATAATGCTGACTTTAGTTCTTTTGGATAAATACCAAGGACTGGGATAGCTGGATCCTATGGTGTTCTATTCCTAGTCTTTTGAGAAATCTCCTACTGCCTTCCAAAGTGTTTGTACTAATTTGCATTCCCACCAACAATAGATAAGTGTATCTCTTCCCCTACATGCTCACCAGCAATTATTGATATTTGTATTTTTGAAGATTGCCATTCTAACTGGGTGAGATGAAGTCTCAGTGTAGTTTTGGTCTGCATCTCCCTGATTGCTGAAGATGTTAAAGCTTTTTTCATATATTTTTGGCCATTTGTATTTCTTCATTTGAGAAATGTCTCTTTTAGATCTTTTTGCCCATTTATTGAGTGTATTATTCTTTTTTTTTTCTTTTTGGTGTTAAGTTTTTGAGTTCTGATTTTCTCCCACTCTGTGGGCTCCCTCTTCACACTTTTGTTTCCTTTGCTGAAATGAAGGCTTTAAATGTAATGCAATTCCACCGATTGATTCTTGGTTTCTTTCTTTTTGTAGGGGGTACTAGGATTGAACTCAGGGGCGCTCGACCACTGAGCCACATCCCCAGCCCTTTTTTGTATTTTATTTAGAGACAGGGTCTCACTGAGTTGCTTAGCTCCTCGCCTTTGCTGAGGCTGGCTTTGAACTCGCCATCCTCCTGCGTCAGCCTCTGGAGCCACTGGGATTACAGGCCTGTGCCACCGTGCCTGGCTTGGTTTTATTTCTTGAGTTTTAGAAGTCTTATTAAGAAAGTCGGTCAGTGCCTGTGCCAAAGTGTTGAAGTGTGGCCCCTGTGTTTTCTTCTAGTAGTTTCACTGCTTCTGGTCTAATTCCTAGGTCTTTGATCCACTTTGAGTTGATTTTTGTGCAGGGTGAGAGGTAGGGATTTAGTTTCATTCTTCTACATATTAATATCCATTTTTTCTCCCAGGATAATTTGTTTAAAAGGCTGTCTTTTCTCCAATGTATGCTTTTGGCACCTTTGTTAAGGATTGGATGACTATATTTATGTCAATTTATCTCTTTTTAGTTTCATATTTCCCCAAATATTTTCAATCTACAGTTGGTTGAATCCATGGGTGTGGAACCCACAGATAATGAGGACCAACTCACTATTTATTACTTTAACTGAAGTCCCAGAAATGTGTTCTTGATAACTGGGTAGACTTCCCTAAGGTCCTTCAGGGGCCCAGGCATCTTCTAGCTTGTACATGTGTCCTCTTAGAAACCAGGGGTGGGAAAAAACATGGAGGATCCCACACAGGAGGGTTTATGGATCAGGTCTGGAAGTGGTACATATTTCTCACAATTCTATTGGCTAGAACACATTATATGGTAACACCTACCTGCAAGGGCAACTGGGAAATGTAGTCTAGCTGTGTGCCCAGGGAAAAGAGGAAATGAGCTTGGTGATCGGGAAGCAATCTCTGTATGATGATCATCAGTCATCATCACACATCTTTTCCATGTATGCTAGAAAAGCAGTTTACATGGTAGGCCCTGGCTTGCCTGTTTAGAGGATCCTATGAATGGAGATTAGCACTTAGTTTAAAGGGTGTCAGCTCCCTTATAACCAAAAGAGTCTGTGCCCAGAGTGCTCTCTCTGGGTGGATGCACAGGACAGTTACAGATGCTCTGAGCTCCTTCTGCCCTGTAGTCTGGAAGGAAGCCTCTGTCCTCCAGTTGGCCTCTGGGTTTGTCTGGGGGAACCTTTGTTCCACAAGATTGATGGAAGTTTGAATAGAGAACAGGAAGAGTTAAGGGCCTTTGGTCACAGCCCTGTCTGCTACTGAGACAGCAAAGGCAGCTGATGTTTTCTGAAGAGGTGAAGAAGGAAGCGAGGAAGCTCGATTTGAGCTAATAAATCTGGAGTCATTACCTAGCGACTAATGAACCCAGGGAGAGTTGCAATCACTGCCTAATAGAAAAAGATAAAATCACCCTAATCTATTGTCAGAGAGTGCTGATGGGCTCTGTGCCGTAGGAGGGAGCTGTCTCCTCGACAGGGAGATGTGCAGAGATTTAAGGGTAAAGATCAACAGTCATGGGACATCAGTGAAAAGTGGGACATAACTGGGCCTTGGAAGCAGAAAACTTGGGATCCCGGGGTCCACTGTCTCCTTCTGACAGTACTAGCAGCATGGGGAGCTGCCTGCTGTTAACACCAGAACCCCCAGTTCCTGGCACACCCCCACACTGGAGAGCAGGCTGCCATTTGTGAGGTATATATAGAGATAGTGGCATCTCTGAGTTTTCTCTGGGGGAACTGAGAGGGAAGGTGCAGAGCACACTGACTGTGCCCTATTGGAAGGCAGGGGAAAGGGTCACTCTATCAGGAGGCCTTGTCACGGGGACCAAAGCACTGGACTGGCAGTGAAGTCACTGTGGCTTAAAGGTCCAGCCCTGACACTAATGCTGGGTAACACAGTAATTGCAACAGTTGATATTTATTGAACAACTTCTTTATGCAAGACTCCGTAATAAGTGCTTCATAGTTATTTTCTCATTTCAGCCTCATGCCAACTCTAGCAAAGGGCACCATTTATTCCCATTTTAGAGATGAGCAGGCTGGGGCTTTGAAGGCCTTCCTGTCTTGCTCAGGGTAGTGGATCCAGATCATGAACCAGGCAGATAGCTCTAACCATGCCATTCTACTGCCTTCAACTGTGCAACCGTTTCTCCTTGCTGGGCTTCAGTTCTTCATCTGCAAATTCTGAGGTTGCATTAGGTGATGTCTGTGGGTCTTTCCAACCCTGGACTTTTTTGTGTGGTTGGAATTCCTGCACTGGGAATGTTCCCTGGAGATTCGGGAGAATGACCCATTGAACTGGAGGGTCCACATGACCCACGGAAGCAGTTCCTGTTTATCAAACAGCTACTTATATTTACAAACTCAAGCCAGGTCCCAGCAAGCCCTGCAGCAATGTCCCCTAACTCCCCCTGCCACCCACGCCCCCACACTCAGTCTCAATTTTGTTTAGGCAGAATGGACATAAGCAGCCAATCTTCCTCCTCTGCATCCATTTTATTGTCAAGCAGACAAGAGCTTGTGTTTATTTTTCCAAGGGTTTATCACAGATTAGTCATAAGTAATTGAAATTGCTAAAATTATTACAGAAAGGGGAGCTGGGGCAGCAGAGGAAGAAGCAGCAATTGATTCCAGGAGAAAGTGAGGATGCTACAGCCCCACTCTCCTTCTCCCTTCCAGCCCTACCCACATTTCAGGTCTTATTTAAATGTCATTTTTTCCCAGGGATGTCTCCTCTGACTCCCAGCTAGATTGAGTCTGCTGCCATACACTCCCATAGTAACCTGTGTTCTGTATTTTGTGGCATTCAGCTCCTCTGGGAATTCTTTCATCTTTATCTCCCTTCTCCATACTCTGAGTTTCCTAAAGGCAGGACCAAGTCTGTCTTGTAATCTAGTAGCCTATAGAAGCATAATAGGTACTCAATAAATATTGATTGAATGAATGAATGAATGGAGCATTTCATCACATTGTAAGTATGTGGCAGGGGGCACAGGTGGCTGATCAGGTGAGATAGCTCATCTCCTTGCATCCAACAGACATTCAGCTTACCCTGATGAAACCTCTAACATAAAGTAGCCCACACAGTAACTGGTATCGACTCAGTCTGGGAAGGCCCTCCTCCCATTCTTTCCTGGACAGATCTGAAAGAGTTTACAGGACCATGCAGGTGGTTTATTTCAGGATCTGAGAGCCAGGGATTGGGGACTCTGCTTAATGCAGGTAATGTCAAAACCTGAGGCCCAGTGTTGACACCAAGAATGACCACTGAGGCGGAAAGGGGAAGAAGAATGCAAGGGCAGTCAAGCTGATCACGCTGAGTGGCCTCTCTGACACCAGGAGCTGCTTCCTTTGCTGTCCATCATGCCTGCCCTGGTCAGCCTTGGTCAAGTGGCCCCCTTAAGACCAGAACCTGGCACCAGACTCATGGAGTCAGATCCCAAGGGTTTTTGAAACAAAACCTCTCCTTCAGGTTTTCAGATCATTATGAAATTAATTGGTCCCCTGTCCCCAAAGCTGGGCACATGAGGTCAGTTGATCTCATCCCTGTGCTGTGCTGACCCTTAGGATATTGTTTATGGAGGCAGCCAGGGCATCGGATCAGAGAGGACCCTCTATACATAGATGTGCATGTGGCAAGTCACTTAAACTCTTTTGGTAACATGGAGAAAATAACGCTTATCTCTTCACATCATTTTGTGAAGAACATGGGAAGTTTCTAATCCTCAGTGGATTGCGAGTAAATATTTCCCTACCTTCTCTGTTTTCAACTTCCCTGTTGAGTCTTTCCATCCTTAGGCCTGGTTTCTAGTTACTGCCTCTATCTAGCTTTCAAAGCTCCAAGGCTGTTATCAGAAACATTCCAAAATTGGCCTCTCAACCAGTTGGACCCATAGTTCCTGGGATGCCATGTTGTTCACTCTTTCACTGAAAGTGTAACACACACATTTCTACATCCCTATGCACACACACACACACACACACACAGAGCCAGAAGCTACCATCCATCTCTGGCAACTTTCTAGTGCCAGAGAAATTGATTCTAAAGTGTAGTTTATTGTAAAATTATTAAGAGTATCCACATATTTCAGCTTTATTGAGCCTTTTAGGAGAGCCACTCTGCATACTACAGTACGCTTTGGTGAATAAATATGTTTTTAGTGCAACTAGGAACAGAGTAATGAAGTGAAAACTCCCCATGTGTCTATGTGAGCTGCCAAAGTCCCACCCCCACCAAATGTGAACCGAGAGGTGGCAGGGCTGGCAGGGACAAATGTCTCTCGGGCATACGTGAGCACAACGGCATCCTAAGGAGAAACTCTGACTCTAAGACGGTGCTATCTGAAGCTGCTAACCCCCAGTGTGTTCTCTAAGCTAAGTTGTTGGAAAATGTGGGAGTGTTCAAAAATGACGGGAGAATCCAAAAGGGGTTCACAGGCTTTGACTGAGTTTTATTGCTTTGCATTTGCATTTGAGGAAATGGTGGCTAACAGCTTGAAGCCCCCTGGCCCAAGTGATAGGATTACAAAATGATGAGCCAGCCATGATTAAACAACTTTCCTATGGAAAATGCTGAAATCAACTACACTTACTCAGCAAATGCCTATTAAGTGCCTGCTGTGTGGTGGGGAACTCAAGGACCAGTCTGATGTGGTCCAGCAGGATGTGTCTCCATGGAGCCTCCGTCAAGCAACACAGGTGTGGGGGCCCAGAGGCAGGAGCATTAGGTGCTCCTCCGGGAGCTTGGATAGCGAGTTACAGATACAGCTGCTTATTTCTTTATTTAGTGGTCCTGGGGATTGAACCCAGGGTCTTGTGCATGCCAGGCAAGTGCTCTACCACTGAGATTCATCCCTAGCCATTTTTTTTTTTTTAATTTTGAGACAGCATCTCCCTAAGTTGCCCGGCTGACCACTAGCTTGCAATCCTCCTGCCTCAGCCTCCTGAATAGCTGGGATTATAGGTGTGCACCACCTCGCCTAGCTCACACACCACTTCTTGATGGAAAGACAGGTTTGAAATGAGAATGGGAGAGTGACAGTGGACACAGTAAGCTAGGTACCTGTGGTGGGGTGACCAAGATGTGTGATGGAGAGGGGTGGCAAGAGCCAGCAAAGGGAGGTTCTGCTCAGATGGTAGCCTAACACTGGAGTTGGCATCAGTAGAGATCTCGTCTTGGCCATCTCCCTGCGTGTGACCTTGGATAGCCCTTTAACCTCCGAGAATAAGCTAGAGGATCTTCAAAGACCTTTCAGTTCTGAAATCCAGTTGAGTCTGTGGATAACTGTCTGGGTGAATTTTCCTGCTTAGCCTGAGTTCCACTGAAGCAGGTGACTTTCCTGTCATGGAGTTTGTGTCTTTGTCTGGCTTGCTCATCTCTTCCTTGCCCTTAGCTGTCCCTGGGGAGTGAGTGCCCTGGTCTTGGAAGCTGTCTTGATCTCTCACTCTCTTTTGCCCGGGAATAACTGCCTGGTTCCATATCTTGATTCACTCTTCACAGCCCCGATGAATGACAGGCCTCTCCGATCTGAAAATACAATCCATGCCAAGGTGTTAATGGCTGGTGACAGCATTGAATTTTTCTGAATCATTGAAAGCATCTAACTAAATCTGAAGCGAAGAATTGAAGGGCCTGAACTTTCTCAGAGAGTCAAAAGGTCTCCTCACGCTCACACATTCACAGGATTGACATTAATTGAGCACCTACTGTGCTGTGTGTTGGGGAGTCAAACTGCAGGAGAAGAACCCAAATAGATTATTGTAAATGTATGGGTTCGATAAAGTGATGAGGACTCATAGCACAGGTCTTATGGGGCCACCAAAGAAGGGCCTCTGGGCTAGCTTGGCAGGCTCTTAGACTTCCTGGGGATGCCTCACCCAGTGGGCCTGAAAGAGTCAATAGTAGTTAACCAGGTGGAGGATGGGGAGAGGCAGAGATTCTAAGATGAGGATGCACACAGCTGTCACCTCACCCACCCGGGCAACATCTGCATTTTAATCAAGGCTTTAATAGAGTGGGAAATTGTGGTGCTGGTGAGGAAGGTATTTGGGATGTAGGAAGAACCTTTTAGAGCCTTCATACAGGTAGCTAACTTTCCTGTCCTGTGTAAGGCAGGGAAAGAGGAAAACTATGAGTCCTAAGTGGCCCTTGGTGGTCCTTGTCACAAATGCCTGTTTCAGACCAGTTGTCACAAATCCCAGGCCCAGGGATAACCACTTAGACAGCTATCAACAATCGTGCCCAGCCAAGGCGATGAGAACCACTGGCCTAGAAGGGAACATAAGCTCTCGGTGCCTCGGGAAAGAACAGGGAGATTTGCTCATCCCAAAGGTGAAATGGCCCTGCTTCTCTCATGGCACCGACCACTCATTAGTGTCTGACAGGGAAACTCCATTCTGCCATCCAGGAGTCTGTCCTGTCCCTGACCATGATGGGGCCTTCTAACCCTGAGACCTGAGGACACAGGGACTCCTTCCTGGATGAGGAATGCTGTGTAGCAGCCTTGAGAGAAGCAGAGGATGCGGGATGCGGGCACGGCACAGCCCATCTCTAAGGTGCCAGGTGGGGTGGATTCACTTCAGTTGCAGCCCTGAGCTACCCTGGGCCAACCCTCTGTCCACCTTTCTTATTGCCAACATTTACAGATGGCCACTATTTCCTCAGAACCGCTGAAGTGTTCCCTCCCCTTGCTCCGATAGTACCTGGTGCAGGGCGCAGGATCAGGGGACATTTGGATGGAGTCATTGCCTTATTTGAATGGCAGGAGTATGGCTGCTCAGAAAGTCCTATAGGGACAGGAAAAGGTCTTAGAGATGAGACCCTTCTCTTGGCAAACCCAGGTGACCAAAAGAAGCACCCCAAACTGCATGTGAGTCTCCCCAAGAACTGCCCTATTTGAGATATTCTGTTTGGTCCTTCAATCTGTTCTCTTCATTGCAAGAGTGAGTGTTAATGGGGACTGGCGAATCAGAATGTCCCAGGCAGGAGATGAGGCACTGTTGTCCGAGATCCTGAGGAAGAACCAGGGCCAGGGCTGTGGAACCACTGGAAATAGAAATGATCCAGTTAGGCCCCATCCTGGAGCTTGGGTGGGGGAGCAGGAGCCAGCACATGGGCCTCTGGGGGATCTCTGGTTACCCAAGATAAGGCAGGAGTTCCCAAAGCCACCTGACACCTAAGCCCATGGGGCAGGGGCGTGAGGAGAGAATGAGTATTGCAGGAAAATCAAGGGAAGCTGAAAAGCCTTCGCTGGAGGAGACCTGTGTGAGGTGAAGAAACCCTTCCTTACATGGGAGGAGGCAATTATCAGAAAACCTTTTTGCTGTTATTTGACAAATACCATGACACAGAAGATAAGTCCCAGGGGGATCCCAGAACCAAATTGTGTTTCATTCATTGAATCAAAATTGAAACTCTCTCCTTTTATCAGCTCCCGTCTTCCCCCACCCCCACCATCCATCTCTCTCTCTCTCTCTCTCTCTCTCTCTCTCTCTCTCTCTCTCTCTCTCACACACACACACACACACACACACAGTTTCTTTTGTGCCTGTGTGTGTTGGTGACTGGGTGCATCAGGCTGTGCATAGGAAATAAATCAAATTGAAATAAGATCCCGGCTCTGTGAACTGCTCTGCTTCAGTATCTCTGGAAACATAATGGAAATGTCCCCTCTGACTGCCCAGGACACTGTCTAGTAAAGCTTGTGGAAAGGGAGACTGCCTTGCTTCTGTCACAAAGTTGTTAAAAATTCAAAAGTCCCGTTCATTCAGTAAGAGAAACCTTGGCCTTCCCTTCTCTCTATGGATCCAGAAATTTCCAGTTGTCCGCAATCAAGAGAATCTTAATAAAAATCTACCCATTTCCACAAGCTGGAATGGTGACACTAGTTGCCCTTGGCTCTGAATGTAGCAATGTGCCAGATGCCATAACAAGCATTCATATTCAAGATATTTAATCCTCAGCCTTGCCGAGTGGGTGCTGCAGTTTTACAGAGCAGCAAAGTGAGGCTCAGAGAAGTCTGAGAGCCTTGTTTAAGGTTTTCCAACCACATGGTGGATGTGAGGAATTGCCTTCTCTCAGCCCCCATCTTCCTCCTTCAGACTGATCTTTATGGCTTTTCTGGGCTGTATCACTTTTCTATTGCTGTGCTCCTGTAAGTTTCCACAAAGTTAGCAGCTTCAAACAGGATCATTTATCAGCTCCCAGTTCTGTCGGTCACAAGTCTGGATCTGTGTGACAGGCTCTGCTCAGGCTGAAATCAAGGTGCTCACCAGCCACAGTGTCATCTGGCGAGTAGGGTCCTCTTCTGAGCTCCCTTCCTGTCATTAGCAGAACTCACTTCCTTGTGGCCCTTGGACTGAAATCCCTGTCTTCTTGCAGTTTCTTGGCTAGGGGCATCTCTCAGTGTCCAGAGGCTGCCTGGGGGTATTTGTCCCATGACTGTTCCATCTCCATGGGGCCCAGCTCTAATGCCTTCTTCCCACCCTTTTTAATCTCTTTGACCTCCTGCAACCAGTCCTTTAAAAGATGCTGTATATAAAGGACCCATGGGCTTAGGTCAGGCTCACCTGGATAATTTCCTTCTTTAAAAGCAAGCATTCCATGCAGCATAACCCAGTCACATAGCCAAGGTCCTGGGGATATTGTGTGTAGGGCAAGTGTGTGTGTATTGCAGAGGAGTGGGCAAGTCTTAGGGGTCAACTTAGAATCCTGCCTGTAATGCATGCCGACTATGGGAGTGACTTTATTTCTTTAACGTTCCCTGAAACCACTGGTGAGAGAGTAGTCAAGGAGCCATGGAGGCAGGGAACCAGGAAGCTTGGACTAGAGACAGCTGGGGCAGGAAATCAGCACCTCCCCTGACAATGCCAATCACAGATCACAACCTTACCACCAGCCCAGGGTGGGGCTTTGGGGAGAGCACGTCTCTTGGCCTCTGAGGGAAAACTTGAGAACCACAGGGGGAAACTGAGGCGTTTTGAGGCTGCTACAGCTACAAGGGAGGCCTTGCCCTGAGGAATTTGGTTCCTGCTGAAAGAAGTGTTGAGTGTTTAATGAATGTTTGGGAAGCATGGGGAGAAGGAGAAGAAAAGATATTATGGCAAATCATATTATTATTATTATTATTACATTATAAGTGCTATTGTATTACAAGCACCATTAGGAGGAGCAAGTGCTGTTATTATTAAGCAATCCAGTTTCTCCATCCTTAGCGTCAGGCTCCACTCAGTGGCAAAGGCATCCACAGCTCCATTAATCATCATCGGAGGCTTCCCCGGTCCTGGCTTTGCAGCACTGACAGCTGGCATTCACAGCCCAGTGGCACACACGGCACCTGCCCTCCCGCCGTAGCCTCCAGCCATAAGTCACGCAGTGAACACCTCTCTTGTGTTTTCCACAGCTGGATTTTTTAAAAATCTAGGTCAAAAGTTAAGATCTTTCTAAAACCACTCTGGATCATGTTGCACTCTGCTTAAGACCCTTAAATGATTCCCCATTATCCAGAGGATAAAGCCCAGACTCCTACAATGACTTCTACAGCCTCTCAATGAACTTGCCTCTTGGCATTCTCCTGACCCATTCCCCATCACCACACACACCCCAGCCAGATCTAGTGTTTGCCCTCCCTCTCCTGGACTCTTCACATGCTCTTGTTTCAGTCTGGGAAACTCCTCTTCCTGCCTCTTTACCTGACTGTCTCTTTCGGGTCTCAGCTTGCACTCTGCTCTTAGCTCAGGAAAATCCACAGCAATTGTGGTTGAAGAGACCATCTTATATATGCTTCTCACACAAGACCTGCCCCCCTTTACCATAAATATAAGCATCTTGAGGCCAGGCTTTCTCACTGTCATAGTTCTAGTCCCTCACATGATATGTGTGCTGAGGAAACACGCATATTTGTGTTGAATGGAGGAATGAATGAGACTAGCCCACATGGCCAAGATCAAAGAATCTTGTGTATATTTCCCCCCACTATGGGAACCCATCTGAAAGCCTAGTGACCTTGAGCATGTCAGAGTCACAAGATGCTCAGCCTTCCTGGAAAGCCCGTTATATAAACCTGCTCCACAGATGGGACAGGCAAAGTCAGTAAGGAGTCAGAGATTGACAGCGTCACTGATCTTCCTGAACTCCTGTTTCTCTGGTGGGAAGGGTGGTGCCTTGCTTCAGTCTCTGCATGCCTGAGGCTAATGCTTTGGGACCTGGAAAAGGGGAAGTTTAGCTCCTGAGGTGTAGACAGAAGGTCTGATCAGTGGAACCTTAGTTCAGAGGACTTCAGATGCCTGATGAAGGAAGCAAGCTACAGGAAAACAGTAACTCTCCCTAGCCTAAGGGAGAGAGCACAAGGTGTCCGCCATTTTCATTCACAGAGGTTTCAGCTGCACAGTTAACTACATAGTTAACAGCTACTTATTTAGTGTCCAAGACTCAGAACAGTCTCCTAAATACAAAGTGAAGACAGTCACAGCTGCTGTGTAGAAGTGGTGGTGGGAGGGGGCTCTCCAACTGGCCTGCGCCTATCTCTTGGTGGGAGAAGTGACTAAAGTCCTTGTAAAGGTGCTTCCACCCTGAAGGGTGTTTTCTGGAGACCATTAATTTGTTTAGTGAATGTACACTGAGCACTTGCTAGGTACAGGTGAGGTGTACGGTACAGGGGATAGAGCCATGAATAAAACAGAATGTGATCTGCCTTTGAAGTCTTATTTGTGGACTCACATTGGGAGAGAAAAGCAGGGAAGGGACAGAGTTGCTGAAAATAAAAAAAAAATTCATGTTCAGGTCATGGGAGAACTCAATAGGAAACATGCAGGTAGAAGAATCCAGGAAAGCTGGAAACTGGGAGGTTTGGGACCAAATCTCCCATTAAATAGGTTTACTGACAGGTATGAATTAGCCTTCCAGCTGCTACTGTCTTCAAAGACCTATTACACAAAAAGCAATCTCCCAGCCTGCAGAAAGCACAGGCTTTGATGCAGATAAATAGACTGATGGGTACACAGTTAGGTGAACTCTGGAGGGAGGGAGAGGAGACCAAGGTGCCCAGGAGATCCTGGCTTTCTGCTGCTTTTAGGACTTTCCTAAGGAAAGCTAAGGCAGGACTTGTGAGACAACGGTCTAGACCCTGGCTTCTGCCACGCAGTGGGACCTGAGGAGAAGTGCATAGACCTTAGCTACAAAGAAGAGCCTTGAGAAGTTCTGAGGACCAGGCTGGCCGTGTGAGATGAGGGACAGATGCTACCTTCCAAAATTTTCAATCAACAGCACTGAGGTTTGTGTCTGAGACCTAGAGTAGATGCCAATAATGTAAGTGTGTGTGCTTCACATGGCAGCCAGGCCTGGGGTGGTAGCTTTGCATAAATTCCTGAGGAACAAAAAAGCTCAAAGTGGTAATTGGTATATATGGGGGTACAGTGAGTGGCCAGTTCTGCCTGACTGGGGTACTGGAGGAGGTCAAGGTGGGGACAGAGGTGAAGGTCGGCAGCAATCATAATTTGTTGCCCAGCTGAGGAGTTTGTTTTCATCCTGAATGCAGGTGAGGAGATTGCAGGTGGAGGTTCATGATCAAGTTTATAATCTAGAGACTTTCCTCCAAGCAACAGCATAGAGAAAGAACTTGGAGAATTGCAAGACAGAGGAAGGGAAACCAATTGGTCTATAGTCCAGGAAAAACCTGTTGAGGACCCATTTGAGGTGCAGGTAACAGTGATGGAGGGCAGGGGAGGGATTCAAGAGATGCAAAGGGACAAAAATGTTCTCAAATAACAAGGAATGAAGTGTGCACGCAGGAGATGTGGATGGCGAGAGCATGGAAGAAGTAGAAGACGAATTCTATTGAAAAGCCAGTGAATAATGGTGACAGTCACAGAAGGGAACTGAGAGAGAGAGAGGATCAGATCGATGCAGAAAGATAAAGAGCTCAAGATGAGGAGTGATGTAATCTTAAGGGTTCCTTCCACCTTTCCTGCTTATAATAATAGGTTAAGAACTCAGGACTCCTGGGGTGCGAACATTTTAAGTTGTCAGTCATCAACAGTCTCAGTGACAGGGGCATTTGCTCGACACCATCTCCTGGTGTCCTAGCCCAGTGCTGAGAATGCAGTAGAGAAGGTAAGATAAGCTCTGATCCTGAAGCTAGTACTGGCATCTTTTGGGGGGGTGGGGGGTACTGGGGATTGAACTCAGGGCCACTCAACCACTGAGACACATCCCCAGCCCTATTTTGTATTTTAATTAGAGACAGGTCTCACTGAATCACTTAGCACCTTGCCATTGCCGAGGTTGGCTTTGAACTCTCAATCCTCCTGCCTCAAGCCTCTCGAGCTGCTGAGATTACAGGTGTGCGCCACTGTGCCTGGCCAGTAATGGCATCTTAATCCCACGTCTGTCGTTTGGGCAAGACACTTAGCTTCCAGGCACCTCAGTTTCTTTTTCTACCAAATGGGAATATGAATAAAACCTGTCCTGTCCAAGTGTGTCCAGGAGGACCCAAAGAACATAGGAAAGCTACATAGGGCCACCCGATGGAAGCAGTTGGTGTTATTATATAACTGATGTTTACTAACTTGTGATTGGTTGACTAAGGCTGCCAGCTCCTCTCCCAGGCAGTTTAGGGGACAGAGGCTGAGCATGCAGCCAAGAGGACCAAAGACTGAAGCTTGGGTGACAACAGCCCAGACACAAGGGACTGTTGGAAATCCCACCGTTAGGGGAGCTAGGGGGATTGTCACACCACTGTTAAGAAGTCAAACCAACTCTGGATTGAAGAAGCTGCAAATAAGGACAGTCAACCCAACTGGATTCAGGTGACAGAACTGAGAGGCGCCCCAGAGGCCCTAGAGGCATTGGATGAGACCTTTAAATAATGACTTAAATTTTTTTTCTTTGTTGATGGATCTTTTATTTGTTTATATGTGGTGCTGAGAATCAAACATAGTGCTTCGCACATGCTAGGCAAGACCTCTGCCATTGAACTACAGCCCCAGCCCTGGATGAGACCTTTTATGAGTTGCCTGTGGCCCTAGGAAGAGGTAGCTATTCAGGGCCAACTGGGGCCCAGGGCCTTGTGCAGAAGCAGAGAGAAGCCTCCTGAGCAGCAGAATCTAGTAGGCTGTAGGAAGGTTCCCTGCCCACCCTGTCTTCCTTATTGCCTGTTAATGACACCTGAAAGTGCATGAAAAATGTATTCCTTCAGTATTTTATTGTGACTTCTAATAATATTAATAACTCAAGGAGTCTGTATCCTACTTCCAGAATACATAGAACCTTTCTTTCTTTTCTTCTTCTTCTTCTTCTTTTTTTTTTTTTTGAGTCTCACAACAGCACTGTGAAGCATCACTTCCCCCATTTTATAATGAGGAAACTTGTCTAATTAAAAGAGATAGAAATGAAGAAATTAAAAAATCAAACAAAAAAACCCCCAAACAAACAAACAAAACAACCCAGTGATTGGTTTTTGAAATGTGGGGTTTCAGAAAGGAAAATCTAGGACAAAATAGCAATAAATAGGATATGATTTCAAATGTCACAACTCTAAATCTATATCCATTCTCCCCAGCATAATTATCATGCTAATCATTTAATTAAACCAGAGGCAGGTTTGGGTTTCACTGATTTTTATCTAGGTACCAGGGATATGGCCAAGAGCGAGTCAGCCCACTCTACCAGTCAGGAGTTCACAGGCCAGCAGGGAAAGCATTTGTGGCCAAATACTTGTGACTACAGAGTTTATTGGGGATGGCTGTGGCCCCTCAACCACGTTCTGCAGAACTGGCCAGGTTTTCAGAGCTGCATGTGACCTCCTACTTCTCTGCACTATTTCAGCCACACATGTATCTGCATTTATTTCGGATTCCTCCCCACCTACCACACCTGGGCTGACTCTTGTTCCTTCTCTGGGTTCTTCCTGCCGAGGTGGACATGCTGGGGGGAAAACCTCAGTTCTCCCATTTTCTCAAGGTCACAGTTCAGCCCCGGGTGCCTTTATGATTAGAACCTTCTCAGAGATTCAGTGGATGTTTGATAATTGCTTTATTCACTTAGACCACCAGTGTTTGTTTTGTTGTTGTAAATCTTCTCCCTGGTGTTAAGGTCAACATAAATATTCTGAAATCAGCTTAACTTCAATTTTGCTGGTTATTGTACAGCACAGCCTAAAGAACCCAGTCCCTCTGACTCCTTAAGGAGTAAATGGTACAAGAACACAGAGCTCTCAGGGGCGCAGGAGGCTGAGGCAGGAGGATCACCAGTTCAAAGCCAGCCTCAGCAACTTGGCAAGGCCCTAAGCAACATAATGAAACCCTGTCTTGAATAAAATATACAAAGTGTGAGGATGTGGCTCAGTGGTTAAGGATTTAATCCCTGGTACCAAAAATAAATAAATAAATAAATAAATAAATAAATAAATAAACAAACATAGGGCACTGACTTTGAAGTTAATGAGTCTTGGGTTTGAATTCAGAACCTCTTGTGTGGCCTTGGAAGGGCAACTTCACTACTCTGGGCCTCAATTTTATAGCTGTAAAATGACAGTAATAATTTGCATGACTTTTCTCATTTGACAAGTAGCTAAGATTAGCGTCTTACAGATTGAGAAGGAGAAGGAGTGAAAGGCCCTCAGGCCAAATATTTTGGCTGGTGAGGAGGAGAAGCAAGGAGTGGGCAGCCACTTTCTTTAACACCAGCAGCACAGAGGTTGGATTGCACTGGAGAGAAGAGGGTTCATGTCCTGAGGGCTCCTTTGTGGATTAGCCCTGCAAGGTCGCTGCTCTTATCCACATTTTATAGGTAGACAAACTGACAGCTCAGAGGCCTGCCCATCCAGAGATCACTGAGCCAGCATGTGGCTAAATCAGGGTTTGAATCCAGGACAGTCCTATTCTCAAGCCTGTGCTTTTTCTAATACATTCTGCTGTTTCCTGATAAGATTGCCACATTGCACAATGCCAGTAGACACTGTCCACACTGACATCAGGAAAAATGGCACCTGAGCATCCTATAATATATTGGCTGTGACTCCCAAGATCAGGAGCAGTACCTCTGTTAAGTAGGCAGTCATTATAAAGGAGAAATGATGAGGGTCTAACCTGGAGGGATTGGGAAAGAAAGGACAGATTCAAGAGTGAGGAGACAGATTTGACCAAATTGGCAATTGATGAAGTGTGGCATTGAAAAAGAAAGAGCAGCGCGGCCTCTGAAGATTCTAGCATAGATGCTCAGGAAATGGTACTGCACTTACTCCATTAGGAACAGGAGAAGGGACTGCTGGGCAGGGAGCAGGTGGCAGATGCCATTTCCCCCGCTTCCCCATTTGTCCCGGGTTAGGAGGTAGATTTGACTCAAGGGTACTGTGTGGACCTAAGCTTTGGTTTCTTGCTTTTCTTCTTGAATCCAAGTGCACAAGCTAAATCTGGATCATTCAAAGCTCCTCTTCTTGTAGCTCTATTTGACTAACCTTGTCCTATTCCCTCTGTGACTAACAGGGACTTGGCTGCTTAGCCCAGGCTGGATGTGTCCCTGCTCCTCAGAGAGGGCATCTCTTCTTCTGCCCCCTTCCCTCTTCCCTCTGCAGAAGTTGCACGAAGCTTATCCTCCGAGCCACCCAAACACCTGTACAGAAGTTGTATGCTTCTTGGCATTTGGACCCTGTGTGGTATGAGCTTAGTCCTCCCACTCTCAACCATGGTCATGTCACACAGTCTCCAAAACCTTCTTCCCCCTGCTCTTCTGGGCCCTATTCCCTAATCAGCTACCCCTTACAGCCTGTCCCTGCTGCCCGGCCCCAGTGGATGAATAGGCTAGATTTGGGGAAATTTTCCTGCAGCTGATCAGTGAATATGCCTGTTTATAAACCAGGGTATTGGAAATGTCACACCTGCTGGAGAAAGTGAGGAGCCCTCACCCAGCCCTGAAGCCATTATTGATGAGGCATTCCTTTATCCCAGGGTGACATTCACCCAAGTTCCCTTGTGGCTATAACCTGACCTTCAGCTATAGTTATTTGGACCCTTTTTATGTACCATTAAAACACACACACACACACATCCACAGGCATGCACAGTTTTAAGCTTTTTTGTTTTTTAAATGAGAACACCCAGTGATAAGAAAACAAGCTGTCAAGAATTTGTCTTTAAAATACAATAATGCAACTTCCAATTGGGGGTTGGTACAACTTCTACTCATGTTCTCACACCTTGTGTAGCTGTAAGGCTGCGTTGTTAGTGATAGAGATGGCTACGGTGAGGACCCCAAGGCATTGAGGTGTTTTCAATCAACAGTCTTCAACTAACACCGACCGAGCCGTTTCTAGGGGTCAGCACTCTACTAAGTGTGGGCTTCAAAAGTGAGGCAGGCCCATCTTTGCTTCTCAGGATTATACAGCCCTTTGGAGAGAATCCATCCATGTGAGCAAGTAATGGTGACAGGAGGGCTGTCACAAAGCCATGCACACATGGAATAATGGAAGGCCTGGTCTTGGCAGATGGTCCACTACTTGGCCTTACCACATGGTTGTTTGATCATGCAGAAGCCCTTATCCAGGGAGATTCACCCTGGTTCTTAGAGGTGGTTCCTCTGGTGTTGGGATAATAGGCATCCACCTTCACTGACAGCAGACACCCCTTCCCTTTCATAAAAGGATCAAGATTCCTATGGAAACCTGTTCTATCTCGGGGATGCTCCTAGCCCTTTCTGTCAATTTATAAAGGCCTTAGGCAATGAGACTGAGGAAGGGGAACCCAGGACCCTAGGTGAGCCAGGTGTGCATTCTTAGAGCTGGAGATGGGCTGCAGCACTGGATGACCCCTAACTCCTTCCAATCCTGACATTCATTAATTTTATGACATATCTGTTGGTATAATATTCCCACCATTTTATTTGGGTTCATAATATGCATTTCTCTGAAAACATTTTAGGTAACATTCCCCAAATGGTGTTCTGTAGAATGTCATTGCAAATCACTCATGATTTTAGGGGGAAAAGTGTTCCATAGTCAATATGTTTGGAAAGTTTGGGGTTAAACAAAATTAAACAAGCTCCTTCCCTGCGGGTCTCCTTTCAACCTTTAATGTGCTTTCATGTGTGTCGTGAATATCGAAAAGGCAAATATACTATGCAATGATTTCTAACCCTATTTGAACATGAAAACCTTGTTTTCATATAGTTTCTAGTTCCTTCTGGAAAGCTGATATCCTTGGGAACACACTTGGAGGAATACTGGTGCAGAGGTTTTCATTGTATATAAGTTAGTGGGGGCAGCTGTTTCCCATATTCTTTTAGAATAGCACCAGGACAGTCTAAGTTTAGATATAAAGAAGAATTTCCTAACTGTCAGGATGCTTGGAGAGTAGAATCCTACAGTGTCCTGGGAAATTGCAGTAAAAGAACATGCCACCCCCTTTCTTGTCCTTCTGCAGGGCTCTCCTATGAGTCATTATAAATAGAATGAATCATGAAGGAAACTCCTGGAATCTTTTTATCTTAACAGGCCTTTGAAAATAGGAAATAGGATGTAGTTGAGGGGATAAGAAGGTAGGAATTAAAAAGGCAGGAAGACAGACTGGGTGACTTCTGGATGGACTGTCTCTCAGTGTCTGTAATTAACTCGTTCATTTTCATTGTGCCCAGAACACACATTGAAGGAAATACCTTCCTCACTCAGTTTTCTAAGGCAAGTGAAAATAAAGAAGGAGAGGGCCCGATGTCACCTAAAGTCTCGTGGAAGTCTTTCAGCGACTATCATACACTAAAAATTCTCCTTTGTCAGATGTAATGTTAAGCCTTTACAGAATCTTATTTGTTCCTTGAAACAGCCTAGAAGGCTGCTAATATTCTTGCACCCTTTTTGCAAAATGCAGATCTGAAGCCCACAAAGATTAAAGGCCCTGCTGAAGGTCACACGTCCAGTACAGTGAGGAAGCGGGATTGGATGCAGAAGCCCTTATCCATTCTGTCCCCCTTCACCACTGTGAGTCTGTGGACACCCAAGACTTTCTTGAAATGGCCCTGCAATCACCAGCCTATGTGCAGGGAAAGCGCGGAGATGGGATCATGTGTCTGCCTACATTGATAAGGAAGCCAGGAAGAGAGGACATTTTTCAGCCCCCACCATCCACGGCCAGTGAGGCCCCTTGGTTTCCCGACAACAGCCTGGCTCTGTGCCCTAGTCACCTCACCCTTGCCAAATGCATCTCTTCTCATTATCCATCTGCCCCCTCACGCCTGCTGATAGCCCACAGCGCATGGGCAGCTGCCCTGTTAGAGAGACAGGATATAATATCAGCTTATGAATCAATACATTCTCTGGCACATCCGTGTTCCCCTAATGGGAGTGTGGCAGGATCCAAAACACACTTAATCTGCATCCAACTCCACTCTGTCAGGAGTTGGTGGCTCCATAGGAGTCTTTGTAACTCCACTCTGCAGGCTGAAACCAGTCAGGCTGGGCTCTAGGCAGGTGAGCTCGGGCCTGCAGCCTGAGGCCCTGGCAGTAGCTGTGGATGGCAGTGAGAGAGCAAAGGAGATGCCAGGGGCTGGAGGAGCTGTCTTCAGAAGGGAGACCACCTGAAGGAGAGCGGTGTCTCCACCTGGCCAGAAAGTAAGCCCCAGGCACTTGCCATCTGTCACATCAGGTTGAATGGGTTATTCCTAGGGTTTGTAAGTACCGAGAGCCTATGGGCTGCAGAGATGGCATAAATGTTCAAATAAACGTGATGAGTGTGATTTTGGTCTGAGATGGCCTGACCTGCCTTTGAAGGCATTTTTCCAGGAGTGGGGATTAGCAAGCTAAAAAGTCAATATTCTCTTGCCTGATTTTCTTGTATCAGGCCAAGTGGGACCTTGGAGGTCCAGGGCTCTGAGCTCAGAGGACTCTGCCTCTGTCTGTAACACTCACCAGCCTGAAAGGCATGAACACCTGCAGGCTCATGTGTGGTCAGGTGATTGGATGAGGACCTTGGGTTTCTGGAAGAACTTCCTAGAACTTATAGATGTCACTGCTTCTCAGATGGGCTTCTTTGGCCACCTCATCTAATGCAGCAGCCCCCAGGCCCCATAGCTATCTGAAATGATCACAAATTTATTTCCTTACTCGACGTCCTTGAGAGCAGCTATTCATGTCCTCTATGCCTAAAATAGTGTCTGGCGCATGAAAAACACTTAAAAAAATGTGTTAAATGAATGAAAAAAAAAATAATGACAAGGGAAGGCACAGACTGCCTGCAGAACTTCAAGTTGGAATTCTTCAAAAGCAAACTCGATTTTAACACTCTTCTGTTGACAGTCTCCTTGCACCCAGACTGAGGTGACTGCAGGACAAAATGTGAGCCCCCTAGCCTGGCATCCAGGCCTACAGAATCCAACCCCAGCGGATGCCCCCAGCCTCATCTCTCAGCATTCCTCCCCCAGATCCCTGGGAGGAGGTCCTTTGTGCTCATCTGGTGTCCCCTGTACTTTGGTGTGCAGGGACCTACTGATAAGGCAGCCTCCTGGGCCCCAGCTCTAGAGATGTATACTCAGGTGGTGGCAGGGGGTGCAGGAGTTGTCCCTTTTTAAAAAGACACCTGGGTGGTTCATCAAAAGATGGTTGGTGGAATCAGTCTGAGGAGCTGTGCTTTCGTCAGGTGCACTGTGGGCAGCTCACTGAATGACCATGTACTTTGTCACCTCTGTGCTTTTGTCTGCCTGGAGATTTCAAGGCTGGGATAGTCTTTATCCATCCACATTTTCCACCTGGAAAAAGTCTACATATCCTTTAAGGCTCAGCTCAAGTGTCCTGCCTCCTGTGGACGCAGTCCTGCCTTCACCAGGCACACGTGTCTGATGATCCTCTCTCTCCATCCTGTGCATCATGTAAATACTTGGCTTAGAGTTCATTCTGCTCATTTCTCTTTTTCTCCCTTGCACCCCAACACAGTGAGCTTCTAGACCCCTCGACCCCTAGCATCCAGCAGAGCGCCTTATGTTTACTGGACTAGAGTGAGGTCCCTGGATGTGCTCCAGCGTGGTCCCCCCCTCTTCCTCCCCTCCTAACTGTGTTCTCTATTTCTGACTGCTGGGTCTTTTCAGGAGTTCTCACTCCAGAGAATGGACAGCCTTGTGGATGATCGTGTCAACATCCTGGGATTTTCCATTTTCAACCAATCCCATGCTTTCTTCCAAGAGTTTGCCCAGAGCCTCAATCAGTCCTGGCAGGAGAACTGTGACCACGTGCCCTTCACTGGGCCTGCGGTAAGTGTCCCCCAGAGTTCCTCCCTGGAGCTCCTGGGCCTCCACCTGCACCCCACTATGGGCTGACACTGGGAAACAAGCCCTCTTAGAATCCAGCCTTCTCCCTTTTCCAGTCCCAGCTCGGAAAGATGTGTGTGGGTCTGCTGGGAAATGGGTCTAGAGATAAGGTCTGGGAAGTGGTGAGCTTAGAACACGCAGCTGGTTCACAGGGCAGCAAGGGAAGTCATGTGGAGGCACCGAGCTCTCTTTTCCGATGTCTGCAAGTCTCCTGAGGCAGAGTCTCCTGTAATGCTGTTGCTGGGGACTGTCTGAATTTAGTATCCAACAATCTCACTATTAAAGGGCCTTTCGGAGCTGATCAGCTCCCTCATTTCTCAAACAAGGAAACTGAAACTCAGGCTGGGAATAGAGTGGGGAGTAGGGATGAGTCTTTTGCAGAGGGAAACTGGATTCTGAGATTCCTGGCCCCTGGTTCAGTGCTCTTTCCACCTCACAGAGCCACTGCCCTGAGTAGTTCATCCAGGGAAGCTTCCTTTCTGTCCTCTCCACCCCATATTCATGTCCCCATAGTACCTTCTCTGAACTGCATGCAATGGAGGCAAACCCTTCACTTGCCATTCTCCACAGGGTTGATCATTCTTACTCTGAGGCAGGTCAGGCATAACTGTTGTGTCCGTTGGTTAAAAGTCGAGTTCTCAGAAGCCTGGGATCATGTGGCTTTCTGACCCTGTCCTAGCCAGATTACATGCACCATTTCATTTGAAAAAGCCCTTGTGCTGGCAGCTCATGTGGCATAACCTGAGGCAGCTCATGGGATGCTCACCACAATATTCTGAAGCAACTGCTCTCAGTATCTCCAACTTACTATGGTAAAACTGGGGCCCAGAAAGGTTGAGTAACTAGCCCAGAGTCACACAGTGAGCAGAGGAACTAAGTTCAGAACTCAGGCTTCACTATATAGGTTTACGGTTTTCCTTTCAGCCACAGTTCCATTTTGCCTCTTTCTAGGATCACCATTTCTTTACCACACTGCACTGTCATTGAGCCTAAAAAAATGAAAGTAGCTAATAAGTATTTGTTGAATGAATGAATAAGTCAGGCAGAATGATGAGTTAGAGATAGAAAAACATGAAAAAGAATTAGGCCTAGAAGTTGGCCATGGGGTATCCTCCTGGAGTGGGAAGTTCTCTGCTGGGCTCTTAAAGCCGTGCCTGTCTTTGATAAGATATGCCTAGGGGCAAAGCTAGGTCTAGAACACGCAAGCTCAGTGCCTAGTTAGTGGTGGTGGTGTTGCAGGGTAGGGCGGCTGGGGCAGGGCGTGGGCATAGTGGCCTTTCACAAGACCCTGTGTAGCCTGGTGGGACTCTTAGGAAGAAAGGGGTAGCTGAGGGGGTCAGAGCTCATGAAGAACTCAGGAAGCTTTGATCCAAGGAAGCAGATGGAAGGTTTGTGGAATGTGTCCCAACAAGCTATTTTAGACCTGAAAGAAGTAAGGATCCATAGGAAGGGTTTGGGGAGGGTGACCTCTGAAGGAAGAGGGTCCTCACCCTGTTAGATGATTTAAGGGCCAGTGAGGATGCCCTCAAGCACATGTGTGCAGGATGTGTCATCCCCCCTGCTGAGTGAGAGGTTCTTGTAGGCCACTAATACTCCAGTGGCATGCTGATGACCTTGAAAGGCTCCCAGCAGGACATCAGGAAAGGGGAAAAAAATCTGCCTCCTCCTCTCCAGCCCAGACCTTACCTCCTTCGGCTTCTAGCCCAGTGAAATTAAAGGTCCCCATGTCATTTTCCAGTTTCTCTCCTAGGGTTTCAACCCTGTCATTCTGCTCACATTAGCCAGCAGCAGGCATATAAGATGACCTTAGTACCCACTAGGATCCTTCATAAGGACCTGACACAGAAGCCAGGCAGAGCCTTGCACAGAGCTGCCGGGCCAGCTCTAACTGTGGTCACACATGCTGCAAAGACTACTGGCCTTGGAGGCACAGGGCCCAGATTAAGAATAGCCTCTCCGTTTTATTGCTGTGTGATCTTAGATAATTGTGTGACCCCTCTGGACCTTGTATTCTTTATCTGTGATATTGGGCTAATTAATTAAACTTGACCATCTTAGAAGAACATTGAGAAGATAAAATGAGATACAATCCTATCTTTAATTCACAATTACTCATTGAATAAGTTTATTTAACAATCTATATGCCAGATGTTGGGATAGACGTTAGTAAATATATCAGATAGCTTTTGCTACATAAATGCCGTGTAACAACCAACCACGTAATCTTACTAGCAAACAACACTGCACATTTATATAGCTCATGCATCGGGGGCTCAACTGGGGATCATTTCTTCCAAGCTGGCCCAGGAGACAAACATGGGTTTACTGATCTCAGCTGGGCCTGCCCAGACAGCTCTGCTCCACATGCTTCTCATGATGGCAGAGGGGCAGCAAAACAAGTGGAAACCCATAAGCCCTCTCAGACCTAGGTCTGCAGAACACACACTGTGACTTCTTCCACCTCTTTTTTTTTTTTTTTTTGTAAATATAAAAGACAGTATAAGTGCATTTTTAGTTTGTAAGTTCTTTTCCCCTCATTTTTCTGATAGAAAAGACAGCTGCATAATGCAGCAATTATAACTTACTGGGCCTAGAATACCTACAGGTGACAATAAGATGATAAAGTATAGAGAATAAGATGCTATATTAGAGAAATTTTCTATATACTATTTTTTTTCTAAGAAGAAAGATGATTATTTTAATAATTCTTTTAGAAAACAAATAGCCCCTGTTTCAAACCTGCCCTGCCAGGATTTTACTTTTGTCATAGATGTACATGACAGTAGAGTGTATTTTGACGAATGGTACTTACAATGGAGTATGAGTTATTTCTAATTAGGATCCTGTTCTTGTTGCACCTGTTTTGTTCACCAAAAAAACACATGTGGACAAAGTCAGAGAGTGAGGAACTGTAGTCTTTCCTTTTAGACGGTGAAGGAATATCACATGCAAAGGGCCTGAATGCCTGGATTCAGGGCTAGGTGAGGAAATGGGGTTCATTAGGCAGTGCAGAGGTGGGGAAGGGCCAAAGCTGCTGTTTGATCTCCAAGGTGCACCCTGGGGAGTGGATCCACCTCCACCTCTAGGAAAACGCTCTGGAGACACATGACTCCTGCAGGAAAGGCAGGGAATCCCTCCGCCTGTAGAGGCCAGGGAAGCCTTCCCAGAACAGGGAAGCCAATAGTCGTGAGCAGCACAGCACTATTTTGGCCTACCATGGGTCACAGAACAGCAGTGTCCTATTGTTATACCATGCGGTGACTTGGTGATCATCTTGGTTTGTGTAAGTGTCCTCTGTGATGGTCACACAGTGACGGTTGACTAATGATGCACTTGTCAGAACATAACCCCATCGTGTTCTGACATATAACTTGACTTGCTTCTCATTTTCTGTGTATAAGACAGTGGGCAGGGTATGCAGCTTCGGGGCCAGAGCTGCCCTACTCAACGGACCTGGAGAGGCTGTCCCATGGCGTGGAAGCTGCTAGAGCAGTGTAAAAAGATAGAAACCCTAGCCTCATCTGTTTCTTTCAGTTCCGTTCTCAGACCTCCATGGCCTCCACAGCTCATGTTCCCAGGATGTCTGGGGGGCTTTGGGCATCTGGGAGTGCTCTCTGGAGGTTCCATCCCCTGCAGGGATTGAAAGCTGTGGCCTTACTGGAGGCCTGGAGGGGGCTGGTAGGAGGAGGACCAGGCAGCCTCAGACCTGGACCACCAGGTCCCTCTGGTTGTACCCCACTCGGCTTTCTCCACCCAGCCCTCCTGTTTTCTGGCTGGTCACATGTTGCTCAGGAGCCTGGGGCACTCATGGTCATGACTTTCACCTCCACACAGAGCTACTGTAGCACTCCCCAGAAAATTACCCAGCCATGACCTTTTTTCCTCTTTGTGGCATCCTAGTAACAGTTAAGGGCAGTCATGCAGCCCTTTATGACAAATGAGGAAACCGAGGCACCAAAGAGCCAGGTGGCACCTAAGGGTCACCCCCGGGGTCCACGCTTTAACACAGCCTGAACCAGAAGTTGAAATCTCTCCCTTGGTGCCAGAGAACCTTCCAGCCAAGTCTCTGTGATGGCCTCTGAGGGGGATGGGAGGTGTTACAGACACTGTCACCTCAAAGAGAGCGCAAGGGAAGCTCACAGCAGTGACAATAGGGGCAGATCTCTCTCTAGCTTCTCACTTTAGCAGCCTACCTTTTGAAAGGCATCCTCTTCCTGTCTGTCTGGGGGCTGAGAATTCCCAGCACAAACAGCCCAGCTCTTTCCTGACAGAGAGCTGGAAGGCGAGGGAGTTCCAGGAACACACAGCCTGGTCTGCCTCCCCCATCCTGCTCTGTGAAAACACTGCAACCCGCTCCTGCCTGGTGGGATGGTCTCATTCCTCCCCCCCTCCTCCCTTCCTCGCCCTCCTCCTCTCCCTTCTCTCTCCATCTCAGGCCCATGCTCTTTCTTTGCCTGCTCCCATATTCTCCCTTCACTCCCCCCTTTCCCCCTGTGATCTCCTTTCCGTCTCCTACTCCAGATGTTCCCCACTGTGGCATTTTCTCCTTTCCTTTTGTGTGTGGGTCTCCCCCTCCCCCCGCCCCACTTTCCATATTCCAGGTGGAGCTTGCAGGACAGGGAGCCCAGGTCTAAGGGCATCAGTGGAATGGAGTGTCTGGAGCCAAAGGGAACCAGGGAGGGAACTCAGGGTAGCCTCCCCTGCAGCAGGACCTGCCAGGTGGCCCACAGCAGTCTGCAAAGATGCGTCCTGCCTGCAGGGGACCTAGCAAACAGAAAAGGGAGTGTCATGAGCGGAGACACACACCCACTAGTTTCATATGCCATTCCCATTAATCACGCTGCAAAGAACGAAAATCGTGGGAAATCATCAAAATTACAGATGGCTAGATTAAGTAATTAGAATTTAGGCTAAAGCAGATGTTTGTAATTAAGTGTTTATTTCATTGAATAAAATCCAGATTGTAAGAACTATTCCATGAGATTTTTAATGGTTCTTGCCCTGCTATTATATCCGGGGTGAGGGGCAGAGTTTAAGCTTACAGAGGTTCAGCAACAAATGGGCATCCAAGAGGATCCTGGGAATCCAGGCGTCGGAGGCTCAGGGAGAGACGAGGGCTACAGGTGTGTGTGTCTAGAAGTTATTCCTATTTCATTTCAAAGGAGGAGGAAGGAATCCAACCAGAACTCCCTGAGTCAGACTTGATTCATCTTAATTTATACAAAGTCTTTCTTTCCCCGAAACAATTTGCAAACAGCTCAAAAGAAAATAACAATGAAGAACCAAATGAAAATATAAAAACAAGAGAGTCGAGGGTTCCTTGCCAAACAACATTTTGGTGCCAAGATAGAGGAGAGGATTTTAAATGAGGATTGAGCTGGAGGATTTAATATTTAGAAGAGACAGGGACAGACACGGAGACAAAAACAGGCACGTGCATGCACAGAGGAGGAACAGAGACCTCAGAAAGAGAGAGGGGGATCGTGAGGGGGAAAAGGAAATGGAAGGGAAGGCAGTGGGAAAGGAGGGAAGAGCAGAGACGCCCCCTTCCCTTGTGCCCAGAAGTGGAGATAGAAACTAGGGCTTTTGTGATGGGAACTGCTTTCCCTGACTGCGGTCCCAAATGCTTTCCAGAGCTAAATTAGTAAATAATAGCAGAGAGAGAAAGCAATTAGGAGAGCAAAGAGATGCTTCAGGATGGAGATGTGGAACAACTTGAGGGGAAACTTATGAGGCAGAGCCATTGCAGCCCCTCACACCCTGGGAGGTGAAGCTGGGCAAGGGGAGGAGTCCGGAGTTGGAGGAGTAGGGGCGAGTTCTCAGAGCAGTAATGAGAGGGTGGATTGCCAGAAGCCTGCCAAAGAGGGGCAGTCTGGTAATGAGGGGAGGACCCTCAGGAGACTGAACCAAGGTTGGGGTGTGGGCAGAAGGATGTTCATGACTTAGAAGGGATCAGCTCCATCAGCCCAGGCTGAACTGTGGAGACCTGTGAAGCCCAGACCTACTTGGGACATATCACCCATGTCAGCTCTGAAGGCAATTTATCAGCGGAGGTGAGACAGGAGACTTGATGACTTTCCTTCTACCGGCTCCCCACCCCCCACCCCCACCCCGCATCCCCAGCTGGTGTTGTAATTACTAGGAGAATCTTGAAGGCCCCAGAGTTAGAGGAGCCAAAGGACATTGGAAACAGGCACAAGCTGATCTCCCAGCATCCGGCTCGTGTGCTAATAAGAGCATCAGCCAAGAAAACCACATCCCAGACGGAGTGGGAACAGCGACAACAGGTGGCAGGAGCAAGCCGGGGGGCTTGGTGGAGGATGTGCGGAACAGCAGAGCGAGCTTCCTCTGCTGGGTGCAGTCCTGATGGTCTCTCAGGGACTAGCGCACAGCCTCACCCAGGAAGGCCCCTCCTTGAGGGGGCTGAGGCCCAAGTCTCCCTGGGGACCTGGTTCGACAATACTCCTGAGAGGCCAGGATCCCCAGAGCCTCCATACCAGTTAGTGTGCTCTCAGCTTCCTGTAATAGAAACGCTAATTAAAATTCCCTGTGCACAAAAGGCAGGGTAGTGTCACATGGCTCAGCAAGACTCCAGAGTGATGTGGTTGGAGACCCACATGTTTTCCATCTCTGCTTGGTCACCCTTGGTGACAACTTCATGCTCAGACTAGGGCCCAGGTTGGCTGAAGCTGCTCCAGGCATCTCCCCAGATGCAGAAGTGTCCAAAGCAGGAACAAAGACTCTCTCCTAGGACACAGAACCCTCCTGAGAAGCAGACTCCTCTCTCCAGACCTCAGCTCATCCCTCATTGGTTTGAACTGGGTCACTTGTCCTGAATCACACGTTGGCAGGGGGATGAGGAGATTGGGATCACTCAGGCTCACCTGGGCCCTGGGGCTGGGTCAGCCCCCTCTGAAGCTCCTGGTAGTGGG
Organism: Marmota monax; assembly: GCF_021218885.2. Classification (NCBI taxonomy): domain Eukaryota; kingdom Metazoa; phylum Chordata; class Mammalia; order Rodentia; family Sciuridae; genus Marmota; species Marmota monax. The sequence continues at coordinate 3,004,692 of NW_026695234.1, read as the reverse complement.
CGGCTGGGGTTGGGGGGGGGAGGCACCTAAACAAAATGGGGGAAAGAAAGGGAGAATGTGTGCTCAGCTAGTGATTCTTACCTGAGTTAATGTGAGGACAAACGGCCAGGGATGCCAGGAAGCTACTGGGTGATGACCCAAAGCCAGGGCATCAGAGGAGCCTGCCCACCATTCCTCTGTGGCCCAGGTGCCCAGTGTTCTTATCTGTTGTGGAGAAGGTGACCATGTCTTGAAAGATCGTTCCAATCATCCTGGCACAAGAATAAATCTGATAGAGTGAAGATTACCTAGGCTTCTCTAGGGCCACCCTGCGGGCAGTGGGTAGGAAAACAGGGCTACAGAATTAGGAAGAAACCAAACTGGACAAAGGGGTGCAGGGGTCCAGCTGTGGCCCTGTGCTGTCTTGTTGGGTGATCTTGGGCAAGAGAACTCCTTCAGCCTCAGTTTCTCCATTTGTAATATGAGAGCCTGACTAGTTGATTTCTAGGATCCTTTCCAGCTCAGACACTGTGTTCTGGGGAATCTTAGGATGGAGAGAGTAACTGGGAGGCAAGGGAGAGGGCGGGCCAGGAATTGGTTTACAGGATCACTTAAATCGCCAAACCGAAGGCTCTGGAAGCCAATAGCAACAAAGGTAAGTAGCTCCCCCTGAGGGAGATGCTTGTGCACGCTGGAAAGGGAGAGCGTGTGGCATTCATCATTTCCATTTCTCTTCTTGGCGAGGAAATGTGAGAGGCCCATTAATAAAAGAACCACACGGGCCTGGGGGAAAATGAACTATGTGCAAGGGACAAGGAAAGTTGTAGGCTCGCGGAGGAGCACCAGGTGCCATGCAGGTGATCCTTGAATCAAATGAGGAAGGAGCTAGGTGGCCAAGGGGAAGGGCAGTGGGGTCGAGGAGGGGTGACAGATTGGAGGATTCGCAGGAGTGCTCAGCCTGGCTCAGCCCCGCTCGGCAGGGCCATGGGGTTCTCCTCTGGTCCTGATCAGGGATTTGGGTACCCTTGTCTGCTTAGTGTTCAGGTCGTAGGTAGATTCAGGACCAGGGGACAGAGAGGAGTCAATGAGGGCTGGCCTCATTGACTGGGTTAGAAGGGGAAATGTGAGGTCTAGGGTGCCTGCCAGAGGCTGGGGGCACGGGAGTGGGAAGAAAGAAAAGAAGCAGAGGAAGAAGGAAGGCAAGAGAGAGGGAGGGAGGGAGGGAGGGGCGAAGAGGGGATTCCCTGGCCAGGTGATTTTTACCGCACAGGTGAACTTGGACTAGAGAAACTGTGTTGTCTGTGTTTCCTGTAACTGCCTTTGAAAGAGATCATCCAAAATCAGCTCACCCAGTTCCCCTGATAGGTCTCCTGGCCCAAAACTACAGGAAATAAGGCGCTCTGCCCAGCCTGTTTTCTGACCTTGTAGCTCCCCGTTTTTACTGCTCCCCCGAGACTGCATTCAGCCAGCCTGTTTCCTGAGCTCCTGCCAACGCCTGGCAGACCTGGCGGTGCAGGTCCCTGCTCTCAGGAAGGCTGACCCCTGACTCCTGCCATTATAGAACGCTTTTACAGCCCTGTGAGGCAAGGACTGCTGTGTCTCTTTTATAGATATGGAACTGTCACTGATTTTGAGAGGTTCAAGGTTCAAGATGCTCAGGGTCAACTCAGCACCCAAAGGAGGGACTGGGGTCTGGACTCCGGGTTGAAGTTCTGCTTCCAGGCTCTTTCCTCTGTACTTTGCTATCTCATGCCAAGCATATTCTCTCTGGAGGGCTTGAAGAAACATTAGGTGGGCTTCCTCCATCCTTGGAGGGGCCATTGTTGTGGAGCCTGGCCAGGTGGGAGGCCAGCTGTAAGAAGTCTGTCACATGGGAGAGTGCTCTGCCAGTCCTTAAAAAGGTAGTCCTTAAAAAGTAGTCTTCAGTCCAAAGGAGAGTCTTGGGAGGGCAGCGCTGAACTGCTGATAGGGGGACATGGTAATTCTGTGAAGAAACTCACCTTGCAATGGGATCGAGCATGAGCTGCTAGTCCCTCAACCTCACTCCTCCTGAGAGGGCTCCACCTGCTTTCCTGGAGCACCCCCAGGGCCCCTGAACTGTGTTGACCACAATTTACACTTGGTAGGTATTTCTGGTCAGGGACCTTGTGAACATTAACTCAGCATATTATTATTTCCTTCTTAGATTGAACATGTCCCAAGGACAGGAGTCTCTGCTGTCACCACCTGAACCCAAACACCTCAGGCTTCCCCTCTCCAAAGGCTGTAACCATAGATTAACTCACTGGGCAGTGGGCATCTGTCAGCCAATAGTGCAGTCAAGTAATAGGTCTTGGGAACCAACCACCTGCCAGACCCCATGCAAGTTGCCATGTAGCATATAGACATTAAGGTCCTGGGTGCCCTAAGGAGCTTGCGTTTTAATAGGGAAGATGGAAATATGGACACGACCATGGCTTAAGGCAATCTACAATATGACCCCGAGTATGAATCTGATTCATGGCTCCCTCCTGGGCTGATCCACACTTTCCAGTTCCTAGTCTTTGTATTTCTTCCTCCCTGGCTGCTCCCCACCCTCATATCCAATAATGTGTCACCCAAATCCTCAGTGCTCCCATCCAGTGTGGCATCCTCCACCATGTGTTCTCTTGATCACCCAAAAGACATCTCCCTTTTTTTGACCCCTACAGACTTCGGTGGGTCCATCTCACTCAGTCTTCTGCTACCCTGATTGGTGTTCTCTCTCCCTGCTCCTCCCTTCCACATCCTTCTGTGGAATATCACAGGAGGAGGCCTCTCCTCTTCTGAACTTACCTTGTGCTTCAAATATACTTGTCAGATTGAACAGTACAAGTTAGACACTAATTCTAGGTATATTTAGGAAGAAACAGCATCTTTGGGGGGCTTCCAAGAGGAAGTGACCTTCCACTAAGCCTAGTAGAATAGGCTAAGCTGAGGGAAGTGGTCAGTTTCCTTCCCTTTGCCTGAGATCAGCAGCCCCACCTCCTTCTTGGGAATTCCTGGGAACAATGCAAGTTGCAATTTCCCCAGGGGTTGGGGGGGGCATATCCTTGGAGTCATTTGGAGCCCACAGGGGTAGCTTGATGCTTCCGTCCCAGAGAAGGCTTTGCACAGTGCCTGTGGACAAGAGCCTGGGCAGTCAGCAGAAGTGCAAGCCCAGACACAGGGAGGGCCGAGGGCAGTGGCAATGCACCCTTATTTCCCCTTTCTTTTGCTTTCCTTTTTCTTCCTTCCTTTCTCTCTCTTTTTTTCCTCTCTTCTCTTTCCTCCATTTCTCTGCATCTCGTCAACTCCTCTCTCTTCCTTGCTTCCTACCTCCCCCAGCTGTCCTCGGCCCTGCTATTTGACGCCGTCTATGCTGTGGTGTCAGCGGTCCAGGAACTGAATCGGAGCCAGGAGATCGGCGTGAAGCCCCTGTCCTGCGGCTCAGCCCAGATCTGGCAGCATGGCACCAGCCTCATGAACTACCTGCGCATGGTGAGGAGCAGCTGAGGGTCTGCCCAGCCTAGTTTGATGGGGTGGGATGCTTGGTTCAAGACACAAGGAAGCCCTTCAGCTCCAGGCTTCCCTGTAGGTAGATCACAGTCCTACATAAAGTCATCTATGGTGGCCCTGGTTGATTGGATCATGGGTCACTAATACCTAACGCCCACTGAGTATACATGGCAAGTTTGTTCCAAAGGCAATGACCTTTGAACCTTAGACTACTAAGGGGCCCTGAAAGCCAGGCTTGGAAGCTGGCCTTTCTGCTCAGCAATGGTTTTAGCAAAGCTCTGCACAGCTGGGAAGACCCTCACTCTGGAGCCTGTGAGGCCTCCAGAAGCTGCAGCCTGGAGAATTCTAGCTCAGTGCTGGGTTCTCCCATGTTCCTCTCCATGGCTAAGCTTCCTCTGAGGAGCAGCATGGATTTCCACCTACAAGTAAGACATCTCCTGACAGAGAGGCCTGGGGCAGAGGGTCTTGGGCTTAGTGTTTTTTGAGTCAGTTTCAGGGGGCATCCTGGCTTCCTGAAGGCTTGAGAGGTGGTGAGCACCTGCCCAAAGAGAATAAATGCTACAGACAGGTCCCTAGAGAAGGGACAGAGGGACTCTGAGCTCAAGCTGGCATCCTGACTTGTATTGAAATAGAATTGGCATGGGGTTATTGGATGTGGGTGGGCAGGAGACTGTGTCTCCGTGACTTCTCCTTTCTTGGACATCCCCCAAAGCCCATGGAATGCTTGCTTGGAGCCAAGGGCATGTGGGGCCTCTTTGGTGCTGTAACTCACTCTCTCTTGGACAGGTAGAATTGGAAGGTCTCACCGGCCACATTGAATTCAACAGCAAAGGCCAGAGGTCCAACTACGCCCTGAAAATCTTACAGTTCACAAGGAATGGCTTTCGACAGGTAAGCCTGGCGGTGTTGCTATGGTGACAGACCCCACCCCGTTGTTCCTGTCTCTGTCCCTGGCCCATTTCTTTAACTCCTTGATGTCAGGTATCCCACAGAACAGCAGGCTGCATCCCAGGCAGGGTCCCGCCCAGCACTGATGTCCCCCTCCTGCCAGGTCAGCCAGCATGATGTCACAGAGGGAGGTGAGAAGGGGGATGGTGTCACTTAAGGAAGGAATTCCCTGTCCTTATCCCCTCTTCTGGATTATTCTACTCACTGAATTTTACCCTAACTCTGGAGCCCATGAGATTCCAGGGATTCACTGGCGAAGCACAGACTGGATCCCAGATGGGCTGAGGAGGCCCTTCGGCGATGGAGTGGAGGCCCATCTCTCCCGTCAGCTCTTCTCCGGCCAACCCCAGCCCCACCTCGTGCCAATCAACCCCTCCTCTCCTGTCTGCTCCCATCATCCCAGGGCTGCTCTGTCCTTCCTGGCTCCTCTCAGCTTCCTACTCCTGTTCTCATTCTCCTTCGTTAACCTTCTTACCTTTTCTCGGATCCTCCTCCATCAGAGGAATCAGGGACTCTGACAGCCATTCCAAGTGTCTCTCAGGTCGCTCATCCTCCCCACCACCTTAATAATCAACTTCCTTTCTAGGAGCCCTCTCCAACCTTAGAAAAGCCTGGAAATAGGGAGGCAGGTCCTAATCAAAGCAGGAAACAGGCATGTTAGAGAGCCTCCTGACTATCCAAGTGGCTGAGCCAGGGAATGCTCCCTGTAGGGCTTGCAGAGTCCCCCTTTCTAGCAGATGAGGAAGAATCACCGTCTTCATGTCACCATCACCAGCATAACGATGGCAACTCTCACTTAGTAAGCACTTACCGTGGGCTGCCACATAACATGTATTCACTAATGAACCCTACAGAATTAGGTGCATTTTGTTAATGCTCTCACTATCAGTGAGGAAACTGAGGCTCCAGGAGACTGATGGATTTGTCCTCGGTGAAGAGCACTGGACACAGGAGAGCTGGTTTTGGGCCCATCTACACCTCCCAGTAGATTCCACATTTCTAACCATGATGGAAAATTATGCATCAGAATCATGTTGGTAATGTGCATAAATGCAAATTTTTAGGCTCCACCCCACAAGAGTGGGGTGGCCTAGGGTGGGGCCACGGAATGCACTCAGTCATCAGGTACCTCAGCTTGTGTGGATGAACGTCTGTACCATAGAGCTATCATATTTGCCTCCCATACTCTGTGCTCATGGGGAGTCCTCCTCAGCCCTTCTCACGTATCCAGTGGAGTTCCTTGTAGAAGAGCAATGATTAGAACACTTTTTGTAAGATCACCCTTCTTGGAAGACAATAAGTCCCCGATGGAGGGAGATGGCCCCAACCCTGGTGCCAACTCTGTTATTAGGTCCTCACAGCTCTGAGCTGGGGCTATGTGATCTTTAAGCAACAACCACCATTTTTCATAGCTTCTTAAATGGGCACAAGGTCAGGCAGGCAGCCAGAAACTATGGGGATGGAATATCACACAGTGGTCGTTCCATTGATCTAACCAATCATTTATTGAGCGTGTACTATGTGTCAGGCACTGTGCTGGGCTTGGGGGAAACAAAGCTGAAAGAGACAGTCCCTGCACTGAGAAAGAGCTCACGGTCTGGTGAACAAGAGTGACACAGGAAAAAATAACTTCAATTTTGGGTTATTAAACTCAATTCATGCCCTCGGGCTCATCAGTCCCTGAATAAGTAAGCTGCCAGCCTGTGGGAAATGTCAGGCAGGCTTTTCCCTGAGCTCTGATGTGCTTGGGGGATGCAAAATGAAGATCATTCATTCATTCTTTCAAGAAGTGCGTGTTGAGCCCCTTCTTTGCGCTGGCCTGCCTTCTAGGTACAGTTTTTTTTTTTTTTTTTTTAAGAGAAAGTATCTGCTTTTGTGGAGTATGTATTCTAGTAGGGGACAGATGACAGGTGTACAAACACAAATAACATCAGGTCAAAAGCAGTAAGTACTCCAAGGAAGACTACAACAGGGCAAGGAAGTGGGTGCAAAGAAATCAAAGGTCTGAAAGGGCAGGGAGAACATCCTGCTTGCGCCAGCCCCCGACCCACCCGTAGAAACCCCTCTCAGGCATCGAAAAATTCCTCTTGGACCTCAGTCCTGCTCTAGGAGTGACCCTGGAAAGAACCCACCTCCAGCACTCCTCCTATCCAGGGACAACTCCAGTGGCCCTGGTCTTGCCTCTCACTTGAAAGACAGCTGATTGGGCTCAAAATCTCTCTGCACCTGAGTTGTGCTTCTACATTGGCTGCCACTCAGACACACTTCTGCCAGCTGTGAGGCCACAAGGTTGCCTGAATCATTAAGAATTGTCATCATCATGCTGGGTATGGTGGTGTATGCCCATGACTCTGGAGGCTGAGCAGGAGGCTGACACAGTTTGAGGCCAGCCTCAGCAATTTAGGGAGACATGGTCTCATTATAAAAGAAAAAGGGCTGAGGATGTAGCTCAGTGGAGAGAACTTACCTAGTATGTGCTAGGTCCTATGTTCAAACCCCAGTACCCAACCATCCATACATAAGAATCAGTATCATAAACCACCAGCACCCACCTTGCAGCCCCCAGACTCTACCCTAAGGCTTCCTTTGTAGTGGCTCACTGCCCTTTAACAGCAGCTCCCAGTAGCCCCACAGGAACTCACGACTATATCTTTTGATTAGTAAAACCAGAATCTGCTGTTTAACTGGCACCTAGATGGAAGATTGGGATGTGAGTGGTCCACAGGTTACCCTTTGGCAAATCCTGCCTTAGCAAGAGTAAAATTCCTGTTTGATCTCCCTGCACCTCACCCCACTCTTCTGAGCTAATCTGCCACACAAGTGACCATTAAAGAGGATGTGATGTTTTTGACCTTCAGCTGCCCCAAGAGACACACTCCTGGCTGGACTTACAAAGTGGATGGTTAAAATCCTTTTTATGACCTATTTTTTCCTTGGGAAAGTCTGATGAATGTCCTGCTGCTTCTGTCTGGTTCTGGTACCAAGTGGACACTGTGCATGATGTGTCATGGGCACAGATGTAGCTTCGCAGCGCTGGTCCCCAGGTCCCATCCCAATCACCACCCAGTCTTTACCTCTTAACAGGTGTCCTTCCCCTGCTTATTGCAGGATGAAGAAACGGTTTAGGAAGTGATGATTAATCGTGCTTCTCTTCCAGGGTGGAAGGAAGGAATGCCAATATCTCTGCCCTAACAGTCTCCCAGTTCCATCCAAGGTGATGCTGGCAGGGGGTGGGGGGGCGGGGCAAGTGACATGGAGCAAAGGAAATATCTTTTGAGTGCCAGGTACCCACATGTGCACTTTGCAGTCTTGAGAAGGACTCTTCACAGTAGGCCAGTTCCCAGTTCAACAGCAAGAAAGCTCAAGTCTTACTCAAGGGTAAGGCAATTGGCCCACGTCCTGCTATCAGCAAGGACTTGGGCACACAGGAATCTATGTTCAGGTTTGTCCAGCTCCAAAGCCCATGCCCTCGACTCTCCCACTTCCCTGGTCTCCTGGTTCTTATGACCTGCTGGATTGGATCTTCTTTAGTAATGGCATCTTCTTATTTGGATCTGGTTTTATTCTTTCTCTGCCCGCCTGGGCAAATGACTATTAAGAGCTGGTTTTGATTATTTAGAAAGCACCACGCAGGGACCCAGTGGGTTGTAATTGGTAAAATGTCTGAACCAAATACTATATTCCCTGCCAGTGGCTGATTAAAGGATTATTACCATTTTAAAAATAGTCTTTCAGAATTCAGGGTTATTTTTTACTATTTAAAAAATTACTATTTTGATTCGGCTCAGAGAGCATTTCCCATTTTGGGATTCCAGGGAGCTTCCACTGGAACATGTTTGGGGGAACATGTTTCCTGTGGTATCTGTGACATTCTGAACCTGGACCATCTCCTGATTTTGCATGTGTGGGCATAGAAGTCGATAATGTTGCCTCAGTCCATGCTCCATTTCTGCCCATGTGATTCCCATTCTCACCCAATGTTCCCCTTCTCCTCCCCAAGAAGGCATCCTGGGTACTATGGGCACAGCACAGTCCCCTTCCTGATCTGGAAGAAGTTCTGCTTGAAAGAGAGTAGGGAAAAAAGAAGCATGGCATTAGAAGGCCCTTAATTTCTTCATTTATTTGTCTGAAGATCAGAGATTCTTAGCCCCAGAGGATCGGAAATGGGTTAACAGGCTTTAATTAAGCCTGTGGGGTTTGACATCCAGAGCTAAAGGTGTGGATATACTCTTTTCCTATTGGTTCACTGTGGACCAGGAGATGGGCACCTCAGTTTTCTTCCCAAGTGCAGTGAAGATGGTAACCTGTCCACATCTGGTTCCACATCTGGCCAGCTGAACCCAAGGATTATCGGAACTAGATTCCCATGGCTCTCCTCTGCCTTCTTATGATTATGTGGAAGGCTGGCTCCACTGATACAATAATAATAGATGCCATTCATTGTCGCCTATGTGAGGGACCGTGCTGAGTGGTGTACATACATATTTAAATTTTTGCATCCTTTTATCAACCCTGCATGAAAGCTATTCTCTCATCTTGTAGGTGAAAAAAAAAAAAACAGAGGCAGAGAGATAAAGAAATGTATCCATATTCATAGATTCAGTAAGTGCCAGACTGAAGAACTGAGTTGGGGTCTTGCTTCTTCAAAGTCCAAGGCACTTTACAACTGAGCTGCACTCCAGCCCTTTCAATTTTATTTCGAGGCTAGGAGAAGACCTGGAAGGCTGCTCCATGAAACTTCCAAACCAATGCAAAAATGTTCTGTGTTGTGCGTGAGAGACAGCCCCCAGCCTCCCTGTGAGCATGTCCTGGGCTGGGGAATTCACCATCTCTTCAGGGCCACATTCCAGATTTTTCCAGGCACCGGGTCAAACTCTACTTCCTAATTCCACCCTCTGGAGCGTCCTAGAATAATCTGCTTCTCCTTTCTTAACAGCTCTCAGATGTATAAAAACAGTTTGATCTTACGTCACTCATTCATTCTTTCATTCCTGAATTTAGACTAAAATCTTTTCACATTTACTCTTTGTCGAAGGCTGGGAATGCATGAAAATGAGTCACAATCTATTTCAGAGCTTGTGATCTTTGGGGAAGGCAGAAGTTGCAGCCCGTGATGACTGTACAGTGTACTAATCATGCTCCTCTTCTTTTCCTTGAGAAGCAGCCTGCACCTATTCCCAACATGTCATGTCTTACAAATCTCTCACCATGGATGATTTTTTGTTTGTTTAGTTCTCTGTCAAGACGCAAGGCTCCAGATGATCCAGGGCCCCAAATTGAGGCTCTGTGGAACTATCAGTCACCTCAAACCAAACACCCAATTTCTATTTGCTGAATTAGCTTGCTTACTGAAGTTTGTTTTCAATTTTTTCTGAACTCTGGGCAGTAGGGTCAATTAATTACTCTGGTTGCCATCTTCCCCAGTCTAGTTCACATGGACTTTTCATGGAAACTAGACCTGAGCCACCCTTTCCTTGAACCACCAATCCCTTAAACAATCTTCCTATGGAAATGGAGAGACTAGCAGGGATGGCCAGGAGAAGGCAAGTAAAATATCTTATAAGTTGACTGCCTTATCTTGTTTTCCAAAGCAGATATAATCTTAGTTTTCAAGGGGTCAGTCTCAGTGATTTGAGTGTGGTTTTTATCAGAGGCAGGAGGATAGCGTATCTGAATCACCTCTCCAAGACAGGGACTAGGGGATCTAAGGTCCTCTTGAGAAGCTTCTGGAAATCAGGATCCAACCTCCTGTTCCCACAGCTGCAATGGCAGCCTGCATGTCTTCAATCTTCCCTGCCGCCATCTTGCCTGACACAGTCCACAAAGAGGCCAGTCTGCCCCTTTCCTGGGGAGTCTTGGCAATGGTGGAGCTTGCTTTGCAGCACCCCTGATGGGTACAGAGGCAGCTGCATTTCTTATTACAACCCTGTACAGTGGGGCCACCAGGAAGTGCTTCTGTTACTCTGAAGGCAATTTGAACAGAGCTGCTTGTGGGATCCGCTCCGGTGGTCCCCATCTTCTGACCCCTTCCCCCACTTCAAAGGCACTCCAACATAGAACTACAAAAGAACTCAAAACGCCCCATCTCAGGGGAGATTCTGCACTGATGCATCCATCACATGATACTGGAGGAACAGTGAAGAGAGTGTCACCTCCATAGAGAGGCCCCACCCATCATCTGTGCCCTTGCTCCCAGCCCTCTTATTATGAGCCTCCTCCATGACAGCATCAATTCCTTCTGCGCTAAGAACAGCCATCAAGGCTCACACAGGTTGCCAGTGGGGGAGGTAGCTCCAAGAAGGGCCTGATTTCCACCGTCTAATGCATTTTCAATTTGAGGAAGGAGTTTACCATAAATATGCAGATCCTTTGAAGCTGCCTTGCTGGGACCTGGCTCTGAGCGCTGGGGTGGGGGTTTGATTGCTGCAAATGAGCAGCCTCAGAGTGCCAGCTCCCCAGTGGGGGACAGACCTATGAGAGTGGGCCAGCTGGGGAGGCTGCTTGGCCTGCCATCCCCCCGGGCCAGCCTGAGCAGCTTTGCCTTTGATGAAGAAACTGAGAGGCAGCAGATCGGGGTGAGGGATGGTGGTTTGGGGGCTGCTTTGAAGGTGACTGAGAAGTCACTTATTTCTTCTTTTTAATTAAGGAGCTGGGAGAAGGGGAATTGACATGAAGTTTAAAATAGTTGACACTATCTCTTAGAATGTCATAAATTCTCAGAGCTGGAGGTCAGCTAGGCCGACTTTTCTACCAGAGAATAGGTGAAAGTCTCATTCCTGGGCTTAAAACCCCTCAGGAACCCCCGCTTGCTTTCAGGTTGAAATGTGCAGTGTCCTGCTTGCCTTGAGCTTCCTCTCCTGCCCACCCCACTCCCACACTGCCCCAGCCATCCTAGATGATGGTTTCCTTGGACACACCAGGCCGTCTCGCAGTCCACACCTGCGCACCATCACAGATCTCTGTGCCCACTCATTTTGCACCTGGCCACTCCTTCCCAGCACTCAGCTCAGGAAGTCTTTCTTGACGCCCTTGCAAACACAGGTGATGTGCTCTGTATGTTGTCCCCCTGTGCCTTCCTGTGCTGTAGCACCCTCACACTGCTGTCATTCTGGGCCTGGGGACTCTTTCAGTGTGAGCCAGCACTGCCCTGCTAGAGTGGGTGCAGCAGTGAGCAGGGCCTGGGCTGTGCAGAGCCTCACTGGGTCACAGGGAGGGTTGCACACAGCAGGTGCCTTCCAGGTCTTAAGGAGCTCAGAGCCAACAGGGACAGTGGAGCCCTAGGATCTGAGGGTTTTGTTGTCAGAGTCTTCTAAAGCCACGGCTCCCCAACTTGTTCAAGAGAGATTTCATGGGCCAAACCTCCCTGCTGGCAACTGGTACTTTAAAAAATACAAATGAAAGGTCCCTTGAATCACTGACACATTTCTCTCTCTTTCCATTTTCTTCCTCTAAGAGCAGGGCTCCCATGGTTCTTTAGAAGACTTCCTTATCTTCTCTTCTGAGGACCTGGCTCTCCTGGCACCTCGGGGATGACCGATGGTCAAAGGCAGATGACCTCTGAAGGGCTTTCTCTCTCCTCTGGCCTCTCTAGTGCCCTGGTTCTTTGTCCCAAAGCATAGGAAATTTCTGCTTATCAGCCTTGATGGAATATTCACTGACTGCAGAAACTTATTCACACATCAGCCGGCAAACAAATTAAAGCTACTTAAATTTTTGAACAGGGGGCTGCTTTTGGGCAGAGGAGCAGGATTCTGAAGTGTTGCGTTTTAAATATATTTCGTGTAATGTGCCCGATCACGCTTCTGCCTGAGATCAGCCTGGGGAAGTTTGCCAGTTCCCAGTGACTCCTTTCCGTGCCTCTTCAGCCAGCTCATGCCTGGGGGAGCTGGAAGAGGGCGACCTGCTAATTCCATCTCCTGAAGCCGCCTGCAGCAGCCAGCTCTAAAGAGAAGTGGAGCAGACCCCTGGCCAGAGATTGAGGACTGCCAGCAGGCCATGCATCCACCTTCAGGGCGGGTGGGGAGCCTGGCAGGGGCAGGCAGTGTGGCTTAGTGGGAAGAACCTAGGTTTTAGCAACAGAGGACTCAGGGTTAAGCCAAGATCTCACAGTTTTTGGCATTTGGTTCCTAAATTTTCTCCTCAGTAAAATAGACATGATGATCATAATAATATCTGCTTCATGTGCATCATAAAATTATTGAGCACAAAATGGAACATTGTTTATAGCTGTGCTTTGAGGATTCTATTATATTGTGCAAATTTTAGTTCTGTGGTCTCACATGGTGATGTCTATCTATATATTTCTCAGTCTTTGTTTGCAATATTCCTGGAATCTTGCTTGTAGCCTACCGCAAGGCACAGAAGACAAAGCTGGGGTGAGCAAGGCTTTCAGTCCCTCTTGAAGCCCTGGACGAGAACTGCAAGGACCAGGTCATGCCAGCCACGCTTGGCAGAAATCAGTTCTGCCAAGTGGCCCCTCCTTGCTTCGAGAAGGTTCCTCTGGCCTCCTCCCTGCCCTCCCTCTGTCTATTCTCTAGCCCTAATCTTTGTCCTTTCTACCTCCATCTGTTTCTCCACTCCCTGACATTCAGTCCCACTTTTCAATGACTCTGGGTGGGTGTGAAGATGATAGCTGTTCCTAGGAGAGGCCACAGCACATCAAGAACCTGCATAGCATGGCACTCCTCAGACAAGAGCAACTGACACTCCAAACTAGGAATTCCCCATCTTCTCAGAGCACAGAGCACAGTGAGGCCCAGACCCACGCTCTGCACAGCCCCCAGTATAGCCTGCATCCAGTGAGGGCCATGTACCAGCCGTACCCAGCCCATCACTGAAAGCTCAGAAGCTGACCCTCCCTTTCCCCCAGCATTCTCCTGACTTTAGCAACCGGCCTTCCTGAGGGCCAGGGAATGATCAACTTCCTTCAGCCTTGAGGCTTCATCAAAGTCATGAGTTCAACTGGCACCTGCACTTGGAGCTCAAAGTTATGCGATTAGTACAGCAGCTTTCCCAAGGTACTTCTCACTTGGTGAGCTGAACAAATGAAGCCAGGCGTGCCCTGACTGAGTCATGTTCTTTGGCAGTAATTTTCTTATAAGATGAAAAATCTCTAGCATGCCCAAGTTCCCTGACAAATTCTCTCCTCAGCAGCTCATTTGAAATATCTTCAGGCTTCCGGGAGGTGGGAGAGAGAAGGGCAGATGAGTCTTCCTATTTGTAGACTCTGCCATGCCCTCACCACATGAGGAAGGCCAACTGGATCATCCCCCCAAAATACTTAAGGCTCTGAGAGTTTTGATTATAGAAGTCAGAAAAAGAGGGAGTTGGGGTATAGGCAAAAGAAAATTTTAAACTTGCTTAGTGCATCTGTCCCCAAAAGAAAGAGATCTGAGCGTTCTTCCAGACCTTCTCCGGGGAGCTTAACCTCTGACATCCTGAACTAGGTGGGGAGTACCTTAAATCCACAGGAGCATGATTGAAGGGTGACATTTGTAGTCAGAGCCAACAGAAGTGGCCCAAGCTCCACTCCTGCCCTAAGTAATAGTTATCTGTCACTAGAGAACAGTCAGGGTGGGCTTATTGTCTTTGGCAGTAAGAATGGTGACCAAATTCTGCATCACTTCCCAGAGGTTGGAAATTAAGGATGGCAGTCTGAGCACATCTTGGCAAAAGCCAGACACTCAAGTGCAGATGAATACAACTGATTCTCATTATTTATGGGTTCCATATTTGCAAATTTGACTACTTGATCAAATCTTTGTGTAAACCCCAAAACAGTATTTATAACTTTTTTTTTTTCTGCAGACATTCATAAAGTGGCAAAACATCTGAGTCACCTGATGTACCACGTCTCTGGCTGACACTGAACAAGAAGAGGCCCTGTCTTCTTGTTTCAGCTCTCTTACTATAAACAAGTATCTTTTCCACAATGCCATAGCTTTGGTATTTTTGTGCTATTTTCCCTTATTAGTAAGTTTTCTGTTTAACTTCCAATCACAGTGTTCCAGTGCTGTCTGGTGTTCCTAAAGACACAAAGACTGGGATGTGCCTTATAGAGAAAATCCATGTTCAGTAAGCTTTGGGTGTGAATTATTATGCTGTTGTTCATTGTTAATGAATCAGCATTGTATATTAAGTGAGATATCTGGAAACAGAAACACATATAAATCAACAGGGCTATTGAAATTATATATAATATACCACATATGGTATATATTATATATCAGCTGATTAAAATGTGATGAGGCTCATAGGAACCTAGCACTTCATTTCCCCTGGGATCAGGGATTCAGTGTTCCCTAATTCAGTGTATGTAGCAGGTTTATAGATCAGAACTACTATGAATAACAAGAACCAAGTGTAATGAGATTCAGCCAGGAGAGGAAACAGGTGGAAGCAAACTTAGGAATGGCTAAAGTTTTCCTGTGTGGCCTTCTCTCTCTGCATTCCCTGCTCCCATACTCCGGGCCTCCTGTTTTCTTAACAATGTCCAAGTGCCTCATCTGTCTCTTGGTGCCCTGCCTTCTTCCTGGTTCCCCTCATGTAGAAGTCAAACCTAGCTCCTACATATCTGGGGCCAAATAGAAAAACAAAGGTCCTCTAGATCAGTTCTCTGATTGGCTGCTTGGTTTCTTGCAAATGCATCTTCTTGAAGGAGAGTCTGTAATTAAATGTCTTTGGTGTCAGGGGACTCACTACCATATTCCATCTTGGAAAGCTTTTATTTCTAGAAAGTTCTTCCATCTGTTGGGCAGACATCTTTCTTTCTGAAGCCTCTTGCTCTTGTCCTTGGCTCTGTTTCTTGGGTCTACACATCTGTTCCAGCCTTCTGCTGACTGCCTTCACTTCATGGGGCTCAGAGAGGGCTGGTTTGTGGCAGACTGGAGAAGGGTCTTCCTTGTGTCCTTCATGTAGATGACCACCTGCTTCAGCGTTGTGTCTAGTGTGGCCTCTTGGTGTCATCTCTTCTAGGCCTGTCTTTCCAGGCTCTGCCCCAAAGCACTTTGAAAATGACATCACTCAACACTTTCAGGAATTTCTCTTTGAGCTGGAAGGAAAGCTAGCCTCTATCCTTCTCTTACAGGTACAATAACTAAAGACTAAAAAGAAGCGACTTGCCCAAGGGAATTTTATAATTCAATCCAATGGATGCTTATTGAGTGTCATTATGGGCCAGGCACTGCCCTGAGAGCTGGGGACATAAAAGGGTATTTATTCACATAGTCACAAAATGTTTAGTAAGTGCTGATTTCATGCTAGATATTGGGGGTATGATGGAGGATAAGATGGAGTCTTGTCACTCATGGGATGAATTATCTAGTGGGGGGAATGGGCTGGGAGAAATAATTACATAAATAGTTGTATGACTGCAAGTGGGATGAGTGCTACCAATGAGTGACCCAGGGAACAACATGAGTCCCTGCAGTGGGGACCTGACTGATTCAAGGGGGGGCCTTGCAAGCAGTTGAGATTCAGGCTGAAGCCCTGGGGAAGGGAATGTGAGGAATCAGGACAAGGGCCTCCCACATGAATAGGAGTTGACCACAAAGCCACGTCAGGAGGACAAAGCTCCTGATGCTTTACTTTTCCAGAGGCCCCCTCTTTCCCTTTATTTATATTCTCTTCTAAATATGGAAGTCAAAATCAAAGGCAAGGAGACTCAAAGGAATGTGGAATCTTAGGCAGAAAATGCTTATGGCAGACACCAATGGACAAAGAATGATTCCAATGTTTACTAAATGATTAACCATATATCCACAGCCCAGGAAAATTCATATCTTGGGAGAAGTGTAGCATAGGAAATCTGTCCAGGTTTCAACCTCCCTGGGTCTCAGTTTTCTGATCAGTAAGATGGGAATGAGGGCAATCCCTTCCTAGAAATGTGGGTTGGGTGGGAAGATTAAATGAGATAACAGATATAAAGCATCTAGTTCCGTGTTTGGCATCCAGTAAATATTCAAAAATATTAGCTTGTATAATTTTCTCACAGCTCTCCTGTAGTTACAACAGATGACCAAGACTAGGAGTTCATTGATGCTGAAAATATACTTAGTGAGCATCAGTTATGTTTCAGGTACTGTGGGAGGGGCTGGTGGTGCAGGGTGAACAGGTGGCCTGTGCATATCCCTCTGCCAGGCCTTTCACGCTCTGAGCATGACTTGCCATTCAGGAGGTGCACAAATACCCACCTCTGTGCAACTGCAACCAAACTTATGAAACAATAGTTACTTCTGCTACACGTACTTGACTCTGTACTCCATATAGATTTCATTTTTTAAATGCAGGTCTTGGGCTGGGATTGTGGCTCAGCAGTAGAGCTCTCGCCTAGCACTGGCAACAACCCAGGTTCGATCCTCAGCACTACATAAAAATATAGCCACCGTGTTTCACCCATAGACGTCACTTTTCTGCCCAGATTTCAAGGCATTGTGTTGTGTCCATCTACACCTAAAAAATAAATGTTAAAAAATTTTTAAAAAAATGCAGGTTTGACCAACTAAATTGATGTCATAATCCAGGAATGGGTTGCAGCCCACAGTTTAACAGAGCAATGCCTTAGAGCAATTGGGTCAAATGCTTAATAAAGCCAGGGTAGAATCTATTTGATATGGAATCTTCCCAGATGTCCCTGGATTTGCGTTTGATCTCTTACCTTTGGCATTTGCCATTGCTGTCCTATGATGCTGAATTTGCACAGCATTCTGCACTCAAGCACATATATGATGGCTCCTCTCACTCCACTTTTAGCAACTCCCCTTGCTCCCCAGAGCACCCTTCAGTGCTCAGGTGCTAGCTCATGCCCTAGTCTCCCACGTGAACTAAACTCCTGTGATTAGAGAATGTAGATTTAAACTCAGTAAACATTTGCTCCTTCATGCCAGGTGTTCACCATGGAGGCTGATATTATACAACTTTTTAAGCAGGTCCTGAATCAGTACAGACCACTGCTGTGGAGACTGGAACACCAATTCAATCTCCCTTCACTCCTGGGATCTATGGCCACTGTGTTTCACCCCTAGATGTCGCTTTTCTGCCCAGATTTCAAAACCATTT
Source organism: Marmota monax (assembly GCF_021218885.2). Taxonomy (NCBI): domain Eukaryota; kingdom Metazoa; phylum Chordata; class Mammalia; order Rodentia; family Sciuridae; genus Marmota; species Marmota monax. The sequence goes on along the minus strand of NW_026695234.1, from coordinate 2,987,193 downwards.
CTGTGCACTCAAGAAGACTAATATGTTATCATTGGCATCCTTTCTGATGAGAACTATAACTTAGAACCCTGAGCCTGAGACTGAAACCAAAAACAAAATACAAGTCATTGGTTAGGGTTCATCCAACTCTGGTTGGCCCTAGGGAAGAAGAAACTGGGATAGAAAGAACTTGCATTTGGCTAGGGCTTTAAACTTTTGTCACATCTGTGATTGCCTCAGAGAATCCAAATAAGGGGAGAAGGAAAAGGAGATTACCCTTATCTTATAAGTAGCAAAATTGACTTCCGGGGGCTACATGGTAAACAGCAGACATGGTAGAACCCAAACCCAGATGTCCTGAATCCTGATCATTTGCATTTCCACCAGATGCCAGGAGTGCTGCTGTCTCACATTCCCTGGGCTTATTATGGCTCCTTAGAAGCCGTTGTGTATATTATCTTGGTTGCTCTTAAACAACACTCTACTGTGTTGTATTAATTGGCTTTCCATGGCTATAACAAACTCCCTAGATAATCTTCTTATAAAGAGAAAAGGTTTATTTTGGCTCATAGTTTTGGGGTTCCAGTCCATGGTTGGTTGGCCCTATTGCTTTGGGCTGGGGGGGCATCATGGAGAAGAATGTGTGGTAGAGCAAAGCTATTGACCTTACTATGGCCAGGGCTGGAAAGCAGAAGAAGAGTCAAGAGGAATGGGGGTCCCTCTGTCCTCTTCAAGGGCGTGTTCTCAATGACCTTCAGGCCTCCCACTAGGCCCTACCTCTTAAAGTTTGTGTCTCCTCCCAGTTGTGCCAAGCTGAAGAACAAGTCCTTGACACCTGGGCCTTTGGGAGAATATTCCAGACCAAACTGTAGAATATATGTAAATTTCATTTATCCCCATTTTAGATATGTAAAGTTTCAGATAGGGGTTAAGTAACTTACCCAAGGTCATACAGCTTATACATACTATAGGAGAAAAGGGGTGCCCTATGCACCCCCTTTTTCCAAGCTCCTAAGCAACTACCCTGGACCCTGGCCAGGATCATTCATGTGGGTCCTTTCCTCTGGTTCCATTCGGAACTGCATCCTTCAACAAACAGGTTCATAATGATCAGGGATGTGCATGGGAAGGTGCAGGTCTTAAGGTCAAGATATTCTTCATCTGCCCCAACTCAAACTGATGGCACAGTAGTAAGTAGCATCTGAATTCAAATCCCAGTTTAAACCCCTATTAACTGTGATCCTCAGCAAGTTGCTTGACATCTATGAGTCTCAGTTTCATTCATTCATTCATCAAAACTTGTATGAAAGCCCCTCACTAAGTGCTGTAATTGTGGTCTGAAGTACCTATATTATACCTGCATCTCTCAGGTGGGAATAATAACAGGGTTGTTATGTAGAATCAGGAAAATTTATATTAGCAAACCACAGGGCCCAGCGCCTAGCAAGTAAAGAAGATCAGTAAGTATTTGCAGGATCTGACTCTGGAGCAGGACTTAGCCTGCCTTGGAGTTATGTCAGCCTCCCTAGAAGAGGCTGGGTCCTGGCAGCACTAAGTGCAAAGAACAATCGTGTAAATGTACACAAAATATCAAATGTTATGGCTGTTGTATGCACATCCACAGATGCAGCGGGGATGTGAGGAAATCCCTCGGGGCTTTAGAAATGAATCTTTTTACCTACTTGAAAGAGAACAAAGTAGTAAAATGATAACCCTGAGTGTTTCGAGGCAGGAGGGAGAGGGCCATGAGCCAGCAGGTTCTCTAGTGCTCCCCATCAGTGGCAGGTCCTGAGAGTCCCAGGGACATCCATCAGGTGAGTCCCTGGATCTCCAGGACCAGCCTGCAGGAGAGGGCCTGGGGGCTCATTGTGACAGGAGGTCAGCTCTGCCAATAAGCCTGGCACTGCACTGAGCCTGTTCCCATCATTGTCTTGACTCTGTGACAAAAATAGCACGCTGGTTAGGAGCACATGCTCTGGGGACAGAGAAGGCATGGATTTGAATCCCCATACTGGAGTTGAGCAGCGTGTGACATTAATTCCTAACCTCGCTAGGACAGGGAGATTTTTTTAAATCTGCAAAATCAGTATGAAAAGATCTCTCTCTTAGAGATGTGCTGAGGATTAAACAAGATCTGCAAATTCCTGGTGTATCTGTGCAACTAGATTTTATTGTACATCTATAATAATAAGCGAGGTACTCTGCTGGGCTCTGGGGATAAAAGGGCAGGCTGAACCAGCCACGACGTGTGCTTTCCTGAAGCTTATCACACAGCAAGAAAGATAGAGAGTAAGTGCTAGCACATTAACAAGTAGTCTGAAGGAAAAGAATATGGTTCTAAGCAGCTTGACTATGGGAGATAAGGAAAGGCTTCCTGGAGGAAGTGACCTTTGAGCTGAGGCCCGAAGGGGCAACAAGAGAAAACCAGACCAGGGCGGGCAAACACTATCTATGAAGGTCCAGACAGTAGGCACTTGGTCTTTACTGGCCTCACAAGCTCTGTTGCAGTTCCGCTGTGGTGGATGAAAGCAGCCCGACAGGACAAAGACGAGGGGGCGTGGCTGTGTTCCAACACAACAGGCAGTGGGGCAGGTTTGGCCTGTAGTCTGTGGTGTGCCATCCCTTAAATGAACTGGAAGAGGGCTGGGAGTGGGGGGGGTGTCATGGCAGGGAGAGTTCCAGACAGGGAGTGGCATGCACACCTGGTAGGATGGAGCTTGCTGCACTTGAACTTGAAAAGAAGGCAGGTGTAGGGCCTGTAAGAGGCTGGTGTGATGGAGGTGGAGGGGAGATGACGCAGTGCTGGCTGGATGCCGCCGTGTGAGAAGCCGAATGGAAGGGGCACAGCAATTCTAGCCTGAGGCAAGTTGAGGGGAACTTGGATGAGGTTGGGGAAAGGTGAGGCTGGGGGAAATTAACCCACTGGACTCTGTGATCCCACTGTCAGATATCAGTGCAGGTCTCCTGACTCCAGATGTCACACTGCCATCTCATAGGGAAGCAGCAGGGGACGCCAGGGTTTAGGGGCCCTCAAGTACTTCCCCTGGAGACCAGCTTGCTCTTACGTTCCTGTGACCAGAGGGCAGACTAAATCCAGGTATCAGGCACTCATTCAGTTGTACAGATGTCACCTTTCAAAGACCTGGAGAGCTCCTATCAAAGCCAGGGAGCCCACTCCCTGGCCTATTGTCCCCCTATCCAAGCTTCCCTTCCGGCAGATTCCTTCAGGCTTTGTCTCTTGGCTACTCCACCCATGGGACTTAAACATAGCTCTTGGAAGAACAATGGATCAAAAATAGCTGTCCTACTAGAAGCAAGAAGCAACAGCTGAGAGAAAGAGAGAGAGAAAAGAAACCAACACTACGAAAAGCAGATTAACTTATAAAGGCACAGAAATGTAGGCAAGGTGCCCTGCACATTACTGTCACCCTGGAGCAATACCATATCACCGCACAGTGTGATAACTGGCTTCCCGATGATAACAATGCATATTAAGGTAAAGATGCCCACTCTATTTAAGAGGACAGAGGAACGTATTCCTTTGGAAAGGATTTTTGAAAAGAATGCTTTTGAATACATAATTAAGATCTCCAAAATTTAGTGCTCAAAGGAGCAAGATTATTATTAATTTATATAGATCTGTGTCCCTTGGTAATGTTGGGCAAATGGTGCTTTCTATGCACGTTCAAGCACATCTCTTACCAGTTATATTTACCTAAATTTTCATATTTGACTAAGCACTTCTATTATAAGATGTTTCTCCTAATAGTATTAGCATCATAGTTAGAAGGGCTACACATTTGTTTTAAATAATGTGATTCCAGTGAAGCAGCACCTTAGCCTCTTTTGAGTGCTGTTTTTTTTTTTTTTTTTTACTTGCTAGCTCTGTGACTTGGATAAGTTATTAACTTACCTGGACTTGACTTTCCAGGTGGGGCAGCACTGAGATTGGTATCCATAAACTTCTAATGCCCAGCCCAGAGGTTTTTTTGTGCATTTCGGGCCCCAGCATACACTGGAGTCAGCTTGCCCCAGCTGCAAGAGCCCACTGTACAAATCTTCCCAACTTTGTGTTCTCTAACATCATGTCAGCAACCAGGGGAGTGTTTGCACCATAGAAATTGGCAAATGCCATTAACCAAGGCTGCTTCTTCAGGAGAGAGTGTTTTTAAGCATTCTCTAGGCCACCCTGGGTGGGTACTCAAGTCACTACTAATCTCTACAGTCTAGTCATTCCCCATCATCCTGTTTCTTCTCTGAGTTTGTCCTCTGCTCTGATCCAGCTAGCATCCGAGCCACCTGGACCCTTGCTACAACCCAGATTGCTGGACGCTCCCCAGGCAGTGTCTGATTTAGTCCATTCAAGATGGGCTGAAGAATCTGCATCTTGAATGCTGATACAGCTGGTTTGGACATCAAACTTGGAGACACTGACCTAATCTAATAAGCCCCCAGTGCAAGCCCTTTGGAGGGCACAGAAGAGACTGCATCTTCTGTCTCAGGCAGTGGCACGATAATGAGTACTGACCTAGTACTTTGCACATATGCTATCTCCTTTAATCTTCTTAAGAACTTCTTAAGGCAGTAATTACTATTTTAATCCCCACTATATAGAGGGGGGGAGGACAAAGTTCAGAGGGATTCAGTAACTCAGGTGAGATCGTGTGGCTTATAAACTGGGAAGCCAAGCTAGACCAGGTCCTCCAACTCTGGGTCCTCACCTGGGTGGTGAGTTGTACAGTGCTCAAGGGTGGATAAGACTGAAATGCAGCCTGAGCTCCACATGCCCAGCTGGGCACTGGCAGGGCCACCTCAGCCTAGAGGGCTGTTTTTTTTTTTTTTTTTTTTTTTTCCTGCATTAAGATACCATTAAGGCTGGTGGTGGCCCTGTGCAATGCATATTCTCCTCCCTCACTATCAATTCTAGGGCCTCTAAACTGGTAGAAAGGCAGAATGAGTGGGAGAGAGAAAATACAGAGAGGGCCCAGCAGAGATGTCATCCGAAGTGAACTCAAGCCCACACTTGGGCATGGAGACAGGGTCCACAAAACAGCTGTTCCCACAGGAGGGTTTGGGGGCAGGTGTCAGTGGGGTGGAGTGAAGGGATTTGGCTGCAGACAGAGGCACAGATTGTCTGTGATGAGAGAGCTGTATCTCCTGCCCACCCCTGGCACGTGTGTGGCATCAAAGGTGCCCAGTGGGTGGGGCAATTAGCCTGTATCCCAGGGCGCCTGGCTCTGCCTCTCCCCTTCCTTCCCACTGTCTTTTTGCAATTAGATTGCACTGGGTAATAGCTGCCAAACCACTTTGTTGGATCTGATGAGTTTATTAATTTCTTAGGGGCTAATAGAAGAGTGGGTGGGAGATTCATTTCCTGACTGGATCTTGGGGGCTAATTAGTCTCTTTGCCAGGTTCCCAGAGGTGAGGGGTGGGAGGGTGCATTGCTCAGGCTGTTGGACTTGGCTCTGGATAAATCATCTCTATGCTTGGCTTTTACAGGAAACTAGCTCACTGAGTAAGACCACAGAGGCTGGGGCTGGGCCCCTACCGCAGGGCTGAGTTAGAATTGCCTCCCTTGGGAACAGTGGAGGTGGGAAGGGAGGTAGGGGTGGGGGCTGAGGTCTGCTGCTATTGGTGTGAAGTGTAGGTTTAGGGTGACAAATGGGACTCTAGAAAGTTTAATCCTGTCCCACACATCCAAATGCTGACATCCAGCCCAAATCTTTTTTGTTTCTTCTGTCCAAATATAGCCCTTCCAAGCTTAACACACCATCAGAGTCCAGTTGTATCCATTTTGAAGGCAGGGAAACTGAGCCTCAGAGAGGAGAATAATTCTACCTGGCTTTGTGGAGTGCCAAGACCAAGAAGAAAGCTGTATGCCTGGAGTTTGAATTAGATGGTTGACACCCCTCAAAGCCACCTCCTGGTCAGCCGGGTCTGCTCAAATGAAGGACATATTAGTGTTCCCACCCTAAGAGACAAGAGCAGAAACAGGGAAGAACCCATTCTTAGGAATCAGATCAGAATTCAAGCCTATGCTATGCCTACCCAGATGGGTGACCTTAGGCAAGCTACTAAACCTCTCTGAGTCTCAGTTTCTTCATAAATAACATGGAAACACCATAAGCATTCCAAAGGGTATTAGGAGAATCCAAAGAGGCGATAGAACTTTCTAACACAACAGTTGTCTACAAACTGTTACCCTTTTCCCTTCATTTGGAAATCCAGTGCATTCCTCAGCCCCCCTGTACCTTTCTTGTGAAGAGAGGAAGAGGAAGGAGAGGATCAGGCAATAGTATGGACTGTCTGGTCTGTTTGAGAGACCACAGGAGCTCCAGAGGCCAGAGGAGGGTTTGCCTGCCTCCTGCCCATGCCTGGTTAACAAGAGCAACCTGCCAACAGGAGATGAGGACTTTCCCCTGCTTCCAAAACCAGTCCTGGAGCAAGGTGCTGGGGTCTGTGCATAAATAAGTCTTTTGTCCTAAGCCACAAAGACTGTGTGGGAGACCACAGGGAACTGAAAATGTTCAGAACACTGAAAGACTCAGACAAGACGGCTGTGCTGACTTCTTTGGAAAAAATCATCTGGTTTGAAGAACACAGGGCTGTGTCACCTCACACTAGTTGGCTGTGACACCTCACACTAGTTGGCTGTGACACCTCACACTAGTTGGATGGATTTTCTGATTTGGGGCTCTTTATTTGTAAAACGGGGCTTACTATCTGGATATGCATGAGACACTGCTTGCAAACTAAAACCAAACATGAGCATATAGAGAACCATCCTGCCTTAGAGAGGTGGAAAAAACTACCCCCACCCCTTTTCCAGGTGGCGTCCCGTCCGAGGGGCATTTTTGGTGATCTCCTCTTTGCCGCCTGAAAGGGCCATCCTGGGAAACCCTCAGTTTCTTTCCTGGAACTGGAAAGGCTCCCAGTGGATGGTCCACAGTCCCCAGTGGACCCTGCCCTCCATACTGTGAAGTCAGGAAACTGGTTCTGCTCAGTGTGCCCCTGAGTCCGCCTGCCCCACGGGTCCGGGGTGAAGGCCAAGGCAGAGCCAAGTCTCTATTGTTGTTGGAGCTTCCAGAAGAGACCCCAGAGCCCTACTCTGGGGAATAGAGCCACCGGCACCCATGGAACTCAAAGAGAGTTTCCCAGGGAAGCTGCCGCTGGTGCTCGGAGATGCCTGGTGGAGGCGGCTGTGTGCGTCTCCATGGGTTGGTGGCCAGCTGTCAGCTCTCTCTCTTGGCTGCCCACCTCCGATCTCAGCAGCAGATATTTGTCAGCGGCTCCAGCTTGTAGGACTATATTGGGATTTTATCTATGTATATTATATATTTACATATTATTTATACATTTGACATATCATGGACTTCTGTATTATTTACACATAGCATATATATTTATACAATGTCTACTTAGGTATATTATTGAAAGGGTTCTACTGAGAAAAACAATCTAACAATCCACTGCTATTGAGTTTAGGTTTAGGTAACATTCTAAAATGGGGAACTAAGTAAATTACGGATTTTTTTCCCCTAGGGGTCTTTAAGACAATGGGAAAGTCAACAATAATATATTGAGCACCTAAAAATTTATTAAGAAGTTAGAGCTCATGATAATTGTTTCTAACACAATAAAATAAAACTAAGGCTAATACAAGGAAGAATGCAATAGGGAAGTGGAAGAAAAATAATTATTAGGTTTCTGTGACAAAATACTTGGGAAAATCAACTTAAAGAAGGAAAGCCTTATCTTGGCTCATGATTTCAGAGGTTTCTGTTCATGGTCACTGGGCTCCATTGTTTCCTGGCCTGTGAGGAGCTCATGGCAGAGTAGAGCTTTGTACCTGATGGTAGCCAGGAAGGGCAGGGAGAGAGAGTGAGAGAAAGAGGTGGGAGACAGATGTACCCTTCAAGGACACATGCCTAATGACCCACTGCTTCCAACCAGGACCTATCTCCTAATATTCCATTAAGTTATGAATCCACCAGTGAATTAATGCATTGATGAGGCCAGAGCCCTCAGGATCCAATCACCTACAGGGTGATTGAACACTGCTGTACTGGGGACCAAACCTTTAGCACATGAGCTTTTGGGGGATATTTCAGATTCAGATGGTACATTCAAATGCCAGATTAAATTCATTCTCACAACCACCCAAAGAAGTTTCTATTATTCCCATTTTACAGATGAGGAAACAGGGTTAGTGAGGTTCAGAAACTCTTCTGGGGTTACACAGGGAGATCTGTGCTTCTGGGTCTGTGTGAACACTGCAATGTCCAGATGGCACATATATGATCTTTAAGAAGGTAGGGAAATGTTCCCATGCCCATTTGTAGATGCCAAGGCTCTGGAGAACTTTTGTGTCTAAATTTTGACAGTAAACAAGTGGATCAAACAGGGTCTGCCCTCTTCCAGTTTATTTACTCATCTATATATTTAACCATTCAGCACGCATTTATTAAAGACCTTGTATCTGCCTGTTTCCTCCAGTATGCCATTTTAATTCTTATTTTGATAAACACAATTATTGAATTCAGGCCAAAGCACAAGAGTACCTGTGATTATTCTTGCCTGAAAATATTTTGCCATTCCCTCCTGGACACAGAATTTCCTGAACTGTGTTTCATTCCTAATTTGTTTTTCCCTTTACCCCCTCAGGCTCTCCCAAGCCTTCACCGTCCTTTCTTTGCTTACCCTGTCAGTGCCCCCTTCCCTCAACCCTGTCCTGATCCAGCCCCCTGCTCCATGCTCCATAACCCCCCCCCCCTCATGGCTTATACACAGCCCAAGAAGACACCAGGGACTGTCCTCTTGGCTCCTCCAAGCCTGGGGCCCCAGCCTGCCAGGCCTCTCCTTCCTGCATGTCTTCCCAGTTCTCTCTCATTGGTCTCCTCAGATTGGCCAGTGGCACGTGGCGGAGGGCCTCAGCATGGACAGCCGCCTCTACGCCTCCAACAGCTCGGACAGTCTCTTCAACACCACCCTGGTTGTCACCACCATCCTGGTAAGCGGGATCTCCCGAGCCACCCAGCTGCAGCTCCCCGGGGTACCTCTCCTGAGCCAGTGCAGAGAGCTCCCAGGCTTCCCGGGGAACAGAAGATGGGAGCGCTAATCACAGCACCGAGGCCAATTTATGACAGTGTAATTACACTCAAGTTGCTGTTTCATATGGAAATGATATTTGATGAGTTCCCAAGCAGCTGGGGAAGAGGGATAGGGTGGAGAGACTCCACAGTTTGTGGGTGCCTCTTTCAGGGGCACCCTAAAGGCTGGGGCAGCTATGCAGGGCCACATGGAGAGGATACCCTGGGGGAAGCTGGATCCAGTCCACTGGGGTGGCTGCTGCTTTTTCCCAGAAGCCCACCTTGCTTGGCACCTAGAGTATACAAAATGAGGCTTTCCCATACTGCACCCCCCAAATGGACACCTGAACGTCTGTGGGTTTATCAGGCCTCTTTTTTTCATTTCCAGACGGTAAAAAGAGGGTTCTTATCGGGCAAGGGACCATCTGCTTTTCTATTTGATTCAGTTCTATTCAGTAATTACCAATTCCAACCCCTGACTCTAGTCTCCTGCCATGTACCAGGCACTGTGCTCAGTCATTGAGACCAAAGATAGGTAAGACTCCATCTCCTTCCTCAGAGGTTATAATTTAGCAGATGGGATAAGTCAAGTGCATACACGGCGAAGGTATTATTTGTCTTCCCCCACAGAAGACCTCATGTTTTAAAAGATTTTTCAATTAAACCAGCTGCATGTATTAAGCAATAATTACTCTGTTCCCCCTCCCTTCCCCCTATTAACTAATCAAAAGTGTATTTCCCCTGCTTGGCACAGCATCTTATCAGCAGGAGATAACCAGTGTAGTCACACTGATAATGCAGCCCAAAGCAGGGACAATGTATGGGAAAGCCTACTCCTCTTGTCTCATCCCTCTTAAATGTGCAAGGTCTGCAACGGGTTTGTTTCTTTTAGGCTTTTTAAGATAATAAAGAGAGCTCAGGGACCCCCATGGTGACTTCACAAACTCTGGGGTCCAGGGAATGCTTGGCTGGAATTATTGATCTACTGTGAATGGAATGGCATAGAAGCCGGAAAGAGGTGCAATCCAGAACTGTGGAGTGTGGGGGAGAGGGCCCGACCTGCAGCACTGCCTGAGAAGGAACCTTTAATTACAGATGGAGACTGAAAGGGAGCACTTAGGAAGGGGAAAGTGAAGAGGGAGAGCATTGTTAGGTGTTTAGAAAATATATAGAAAAATACCAGCTTTCTCCCGAATGTGGGCTTCAGTAGGGAAAGGCAGGAGCATCAGCCAGAAATGTGGGTTGAGTCCATAGTGCTGAGGAACTTGAATGTCAGGCCCTCAGTTTTTATTTCATCTGGCAGGAGATGGGTTGCTGAATAGTTTCATTCATTCATCCTGTGAGTATTTGTTGGGCACTATGATTTGCTTGGTACTATTCCCGGTACTCAGAGTACAGCAATGAATGAAACACAAAACCCGCTGTCGATAATGAACTTCCATTTCGGTGGGGAATGTGAGACAGATAATAAAAAGCCATTACAGGCTGGGCACAGTGGCACATAACTATCATCCCAGTGGCTCGGGAGGTTGAGGCAGGAGGATTGCAAGTTCAAAAGTTCAAAAGCCAGCCTTAGCAACTTAGCAAAGCCCTATGCAACTTAGCAAGACCCTGTCTCAAAATAAAAAATAAAAAAGGACAGGGGACGTGGCTCAGTGGTTAAGCACCCCTGGATTCAATCCCTGATTATAAAACAAACAAAACAAAAAACAAAAAACAAACTAATACAGGTTGACTATCCCTTACCAAAAATGCCTGGCCTCCTCAATGGCTCCATCCTCACTTGCTTGTCAATTCCCCCAACCCAAATCAGAATTGTCCTGTAATTTGCTTACTTTGCCCCCCAACTTAAGATGTATACCCTTCGTATTCAGGACTAGCCCTCCTTACTTGCTTCCTCTCCATGCTCCTTGGGGTCTAGTGGTGAGGGATTACCCTCCATTTCCTCACTGTATCTTGCCTCTCCCTTCCTTTGCACATGCTGTTCCCTCTGCCTGGAATGCCCTTCCCTGCATTCCTGTCTCCATCTGGAGAGGCCCGCACACCCTCACAGTTCTGCTCAGATGTTGCCTGTTCCATGGAGTCTTTCTTCCCCTGTCTGACTCCTGCCCTCTCCTTCTCTAGTTTTGTGTACACTCCTCCCTCTGAGTGGCACATCCTCTCTTAGGGGATGTCATTTGAATGTTTACCTCCCCTTCTAGAATGAGAGCTCCTTAAAGATCCGGTTGCCTGGCCCACATCAGAGCTCAATAATCAGAACTGGAGTGAAGGATTTCTTCCTGCAGAATTTCAGGGAGTAATTTTAAGGAATTCTTTAAGAATCAAGAAGAGTTTGGGAGGGAGGGAGAGGGGGAACTTTCGGGACGTGCTTCCTGCCTCTCAAGTTTGGGAATTTGACTGCACTTGGAGATCTGGGCTGTGCTGAGACTCCAGGGTCTAGTTTCCAGGCTGAGAAAGTCACTCTGATCTGCGTGTGTGTGTGTATGTGTGTGTGTGTGTGTGTGTACCCGTGTGCACATGCATGCTCACTGCCCACACGTAAGTTCACAAGGAGTGAAGGTGCTGGTGGGACACTTTCACATGAGGTGGCATTTAATGACATGGTAAGGAACACTCAAGCCAAAATTAGCACTGGCTCTTTTTTTTTTTTTTTTTTTTGGTGCATGTGTGTCTGAGGCTGCTGATCCAAATCAGTAACTCCTACCAGGAATGATGATGATCCTAATTCAGTCCCTAGGTGACCGTTTGTGGGTTTTCCCTAGCAAAAGGTAATCCTGAATGATTTATCCCTTAAAACTCCGCACATATCCATGTTGTCTCTCGCTCCTGTCAGGGTGCGCTTGGGACGTGTGAATGATTTATTGGTTAATACCAGCAAACACACAGAATTAGCTGCGGCTCCTGTTCCCTGAAGACATTCTCTGTGTCAGGCCCTGTGTCAAACATTTCGCTGCATTGTTGCCTTGGGGTCTCCCCAACCCCCTTTCTGGATAGACCAGTGTATAGCCCCCCACATTTTCCACACTTCAGGGAGCCCCAGCCTTTCTGATATTTTGACCATTCAACACATCTCCTCCCTCCAGAATCCAGTTCTGTATACTTGTTTTGCTTATGTCGGTGAAATTTAAATTGACTTGAGAGTAGAGAGTATTTGGGGAGGAGATTCTATGACGCTTCTCAGGATAATTAAAGATACCCTGGTCCTAGGGTGGAAGCCCTCCGCCAAGCTGTGTCTGTCAGACCATTTTGGCCCTTCTCTCTCTCTGTCTCATAATCACCAAGCTCTTGACACTGGAACCAGGGGACGAGAGAAGGGGAAGGGTCAGTTCCAGGCTGACTTGCTCTGCATTTGGGCTCCTCACAGCCTCACTGTTGGGTGCAGAGAGGAGGACTTTGGGGGACTCATGGGAGCCCTGGTGTGAGCACAGGGGTTGGTGGAGGAGACAGGACAGGGACAAGGAGGAGCTAGGTTAGGTGGAAGATGGGGAGGGAGAGGAGTTGCGGCATGAGAAGCCCTTGAGCTAGGATTGGCAAGTGTGGAAGACAGGGAGGTGGCCCGTCACACTGCCATGACAGTGGACTTGGTCATAGGTCAAAATCATGTCACTTTCAACTCTGAGCTCATGCCCAGAACTAAACTGCCCTCCCCCATAACCTCTGGTCTCTCTGGCTCTCCAGCTGCCCCCAGGGTAGAAGTCCACCCCAGGAATTCCATGTCAGAATTTCAGCACTTCCCCCTCTTACCTTCTAGAAACATCTCTACCATAGTGTTCAGCCATCTGGCCAGAATACCGGTCCCCAAGCCTGATGGCCTTTGTGACCCCTGCTCCCTGCTCAGTCTGCATTCAGCCTCCTCTCCTCAGCTGGGCCCCGGGGCTCCCGTGCTCTCCTGCTTCTCTCTCCTTATCATATCCCCATCGAGCATTCTGTGGAACCTTCCCACACACCAAGCCATCCATCCCACCTGCTTCCACCTTCAGCACAGCTCTGGGGTGGGCGCGGGCTCGCCTCTCCTCACGTCCACACCCACACCCTGCACCGTGCCCCAGGCCTCTTCCTAGCCTCACACTCCCCAGGGCCTTGTCTCCATCTCCTGGTTCCTGGGTCCCTGCTCCTCCCACCACTCATCTTCCTTCCTTCTCTAAGCTCTCCTTTTGCAGCATTTCCGTCTGCCTGCCTGCACAGGTCTCTTCCACCCTAAAACCACCCCATCACCTAGACACTGCTAATCTTCAGTCACCCTCCAATTGAGGAATTGTGGAGTCAGATTTAGGGGCACCCTTGGGGACCCCCCACCCTGCTATTTGCAGAGGAGAACCATAGCAGCTTGGAGGGGAGGCCCAGCTCCCTCCATCTCCCACTTTCTCAAAAATGCCTGTTCCTTCACTCCTGATCCTTGCAGTGTCCCGGTGCCTGCTCTGCTTCGGCCTCCCAGCAGACTTGTGATCCAGCCACCCCTCTCAGTCCTGTTTCTTCTCTGCATTCTCCTTCCTCAGACTTTCCCCCTGTTCCCTGGTTTCCAGCCTCTGGTTGCTGTTGAGTTGGTTCTATGGCTGCTCTTTGCTTTTCCACTCTCAAAGATCAGGTTCTTCCCAGGGATGAGATCCCGGCTCCTCTCTGTCCTGTCTCAGTTCTCCCCCACAATGGTGTCACGCATTTTACTGCTCCAGCCTTTACTTCTGCTCAGAGGCCTTCAGGTCCTTATCACTGTCTTATCTTCATCCCATATGTTACATACCCCATCAATCATTTCCTCCTGGATAGCCTGCTACTGCCTCAAATTCAACATGTTCCTAGTCCCTTTCCCTTCCAAGCCACCTATGGCACCCAGCCAGTCATCAATCCTGTCTTCCCTCTGTCTCTTACACCCTTCCAGCTCTCTCCCGTCCAGCCCAAGCCATGAGCAGCTCAGGACTCAATGTCCCCCATCAGAAGAGGGCCTAGGGTTCTAGGATTAGTTGCCCCCTCGTGTATGGCTTGGTGTTCTTTACTTCCAGCTTTGTGTTTAAAACCCAAGATGCTTCCCCACCAGGCCTAATGTGATGTACAGTCCCCTCATCCTGGCCTCAAGGCCCATGCTGACTCTAAGTCATCCAAATTTTTCCTCCCACATGCCCTTCCATAACCCATGCTGCAGTTAAACTGGAGGATCCATCTGAGTGGACCACACTCCTTCTCACCTGCAATTGCGTCCCGATGGTGCCTCTCTTCTGTCCATAATGCTTCTCATTCCCATCTGCCGAGATTCTTCCATTCTCTGGAGACATCTCCTCTGTGAAACCTTCTCTGCACATTTCATTAGAGAGGCCCACCCCAATTCTCAGTGCGCTCTGCCTGGGATTGCAGTTGTTTATGTGCCTGCTCTTACCTGGGAGGCTGTGCAATAAGCATCCTGCACCTCTTATTGCTCTTCAGAGTGTGTGTGTGTGTGTGTGTGTGTGTGTGTGTGTGTGAGAGAGAGAGAGAGAGAGAGAGAGAGAGAGAGTGAGAGAATGGAGGAGAGTAGAGCCAGATAATGACCTTTTACCATGTGGAACTTCAACTTGACCTTCTGTGCAGTGGGAGCCAGTGTGTGTTCCTGGTAAGAGAAGCAGATTGAAAGAGCACTTTGGGGAGTGGGTCAGGATAGGGGAGCCATTCCTGGGGTCAGCCATTACCCAAGCCACTTCCCTCCTTCTACCCACCTCTTTGCCAACCTTCTTTGCCCTCCCGCCTCCTGCTGTCCCATCACATATGGCTGGGATGCCAGGCTAAGATGAGAATGACAGCTGCCCAGTTTTGCTGCAGGAAAACCCATATTTAATGCTGAAGGGGAACCACCAGGAGATGGAAGGCAATGACCGCTACGAGGGCTTCTGCGTGGACATGCTCAAGGAGCTGGCGGAGATCCTGCGCTTCAACTACAAGATCCGCCTGGTGGGTGACGGCGTGTATGGCGTTCCCGAGGCCAACGGCACCTGGACCGGAATGGTGGGGGAACTGATTGCTAGGGTAAGGAAAGGGCAGGGGTCTGCGCCTGCCAAGGGTGGGAGGGAGGTGGGAGGCCGTCAAGTTGTGCTGTACGTGTGCTTTTGAACCCTCCATTTCCTTAGTCAGTCATGAGTGCCTTTTTCACTTATTGATGGGTTTGTTCCACACTCTTTACTGAGCTGGCCTGGAGCCAGCCACTTGTGCTGTGCTGCAATAAATAGACGGTGGTGATCCTGCCCCATGGCTCTCCCAGGCCAGCCCTGTAATAAGTCATGGAGGCTTTGACATACCAACCTGAACTTTGGAGTCTGGGTTCTATTTTGAGGTAATTCTGGTACTTTCTGTTTGTTGTGATGACTTTGTTGCTCATTGACACCTGCTGGCAGAGCTTGGGCAGGCCCTGGGGAGGGCACACGCCCATCAGCTGACTCTGATACTTAAGAGATACTGTCAAGGCAGACATGGTTAAATAAGGTGGAAAAGGGATGGATAGAGCTGCTGGTCACAGTAACGGTTATTTTATTACTTCTCATATTATTTTCCATTAACACAAATGTCCTTTTATAGACCACAGACCAAGGTGCATTTGGATATGCTATAGATTTTCAGGGTGAATGTGGAGACTTGTTTAAAATGCAAGTGAGCTTCCCAGGATGTCAATCTTCTGATAGGTTAGAGCAAGGGTAGAGAAAGTTCTTCCATAGGGAAATCTCTTGTTTTCTTTGTACACACTATTAACAACTGTAAAAAATAATTAAATCATGGCTAATTCACTGTCCACATTTTTACAACTGAGTTTTTATGATAAGGACAGATGATGAGGACCCAGTGAAGAGAACACAGACCCAGGTTATTAGTGTGACCTTGGACCAGTCCCTTTTCCTCTCTGTGCTTGCGAGGGGAGAAGGAGCCGCTGCCGCAGCCCAGAGCATGCTGACATGCAAGGCACTCTCCACAGTGTCTCCAGTCCTCTTTACATTTATTATCCCCGCCTTAGGAAGGAGCCATCGGAAGCTCAGTGAGCTTAACGGCTTGTCCAGAACCACACAGTTAATATTTGCCAGAGCTGGGATTTAAACCCAGATCCCTTTATTTACTGAATTACAATCATGTTCTGCATGATAATGTTTCGGTTAACCATGGGCTGTGGATATGGTAGTGGTTCCATAAGATTATGTTGCCTAGTGACACCGTCGCTGTCTTTTTGTAGGTGTACTCTGTGCTGTGTGCGCCATGAAATTGCCTAACAACTCATTTCTCTGAACATATCCCCATTGTTAAGTGACCTAAGATTGCAATATAACTTTAATCCTTTGCAAGTACCAAACTTGGAACATAAAATAAACTTTTAAAATCCCAGTCTTTAAGGGTGTGTTAATATGAAGTTTGATTGTTAAGGAAGCATCATTGACAATGTCATGTGAGACATTCAACATAGATGGCAGCTGTGGAAGGGGCGCCTCAGAGCTGAGCAGGGAGGATGCTTGGGAGTTGGCCTGGCAGTAGAGACAGCTCCTGCAATGACACTCGACAGCAAGCCTCGTTCAGGGAATTGGGAATTATGAACTTTCCAGAGGGACTGGAGTCCCAAGGGAACTAGTTCAGACAGGAACCTCAGAGAGGCTGGCAAATGGAAGGCTGACGAACCAACAGAAGGCCCCAGAAGGATAGGTACCCTTCAGGGAATCTCATGTGGGGGTCATAGGAGGGGTAGAGGCTTCAGCAGGGACCCCTGCAGTCTTTGAGACTCCAACCCACCCTGCTGATGATGCACATGCTTCTGCAGAAAAAGATTTGCTGCTTTTCTCTGTAGACCCAGGCCCCCTCCTGGAACATTCTTCTTGTTGGGATTCCACTGCAAAGTCTCAGCCCAGCAGTTAATCCACAAGAGGCTGAAATGCCTTTTCCTTACCCTCCCACAGTGTACTTGGTCACCTTGAGCCATTTCTTCAGCCTCGTTGGGCTGCCTGGTGCCTGGTAGGGTGACTTCAGGGATGGTGGAGTCAGTGCACAGCCATCTCCTTATTAGCCCCCTAATGAGCTGTGACGTGGACTGGCAGGACAGGGAAAGGAGCTGGGGACTCAAGGACATGCAGCTACATACTGAGCAACTTGGGCAATCAGTCAGGGATCTTAAAATTCACTCTGGCTCATCTTTAGAGCAAAAACACTTGGCTTGTTCTCATCAAGGTACTTTGATCTCATCAAGATTTGGTGACATGATATTAATTAACCAATTAACCCATTAATTCAACAGCTATTTACTGAAGATCTTTCACTGTTGTAGACATTAGAAATACAATGGGAACAAAATAAATATGGACATTGCCCTCGTGGACCTTTCAGACTAGGAAGCAAGACAGATGCTGATGAATGATCACATTTTTAGATAATTTCATCCTGTAATAAAACTGCAAGGGAAGCAATGTTGCAAGGTGTTCTGTGGGAGCATCTAGAAGGAGGGGTTCAGTCTAGAGAGGCAGGGGCAAGGCTGACCTTGAGAGATGATCCCTTCTGAAGAATTGGTAGGAGCTACTTGGGCAGAAGCCTGATGCCACTGGGGTTGGCCCTGCTCAGGAGTGAGCCATGCTATGACCCCACCTTCCCCAGGTTTGAGGCTTTGGTGTGTTTTGCAGGATGCTCTTCTATAATCACAGTAATTCTAGGCTTTATCCATCCTCTAAGACCCACTCCTCAAGCTAGACTAGAAAATTCCAGCAGAGAGTAGCAACAGAGAGTCCCTCAGGAGATCTCCGGGGCTACTGAATGTTCACACTGGATGCGACCTTAGAACTCATTGCATCTAAACCTGACCCTTATATACACAAGGAAATAGAAACAGAAGAGGTTAAATAACCTGGCATAGTTCACCCAGCCAATAAATTCAGAGGCAGCACTTAAGCCCTGGTCTGACTTCAATCCTTATGATCTGAAAGAGCATCATCTTGATGTTAGACCTGAGCGAATGTTTCAATTACCTGCTAACTAGCTGTATGTCTTGGGCAAGCTATTCTATACTTTCCCCCGTGCCACCTGCCCCAGCATTCACCTGCAAAGAAGTTTTTGTAAAGACTGAAAGTGCGCGCGCGCGGGCGCACACACACACACACACACACACACAGAGAATATTTGGCATATAGGAAAGATTAGTTGTCTTAGACCAAGGTCCCTGAAAATCAGGGGCCAAGTCCAAAGCTTATCCTCTAAGACAAGGAGTGAAATTCCAAAGAAGCAGAAGTGAGGGGAAGGGGAGATTGACGGGCAAGAGGACAGCACATACGTAAGGGAGCGTGTTAACAAGCTGGTCGTACATAGTTTTATACCAAGCATAGCTGACTATTCAATCTGCAGGGGCCTCACCCAGTCCATAGCAGGGAGGGACACACATGCACCTCTCTTTGGCCCAAGTTCATATCATAGGAGATCACCTCTCCTACTCTGCTGGGCTATGCACCAGGACTTTCTGGTGTCTTCAAAGAAGTTAGATCCAGAGGCAGCAATGACAGTCTTGAAGTGCAAGGCAGATCCATGAGCTGATCCAGGAAATCATGAGCTCCACCCCCACCTGCACACAGCCTTGCCTTCAGCTGGGGAGCTGGTGCAAGCCAGGGTTAGGAGAAGACCTGCATATTCTCACATCAACAGCCTGAGGAAGCCTCAGGACTGGAGGCTGGAGGCACATGGTGCGAGGAGTGAGGCAAGTCAACATGGAGGGTCAGCAAGGGCAGACCAGTGGCTAGGCCAGCCATGCTGATGGAGCACTGAGATGGCACAGCCCCCACCAAGGAGACAGTGAGTTTCAGAGCTGGCTGAGCCTGCCTTCAGGAGGCTGGGGGCTGCCCTTTGTGGATCACTAGAATGCACTCAGTACTGAACCATCGTCCTGGAGGGCTGCTGGAATCCTCATGGCTGAGCAAACCCACAGATAAGAAAAAGCTGGTTTGGCCCAGAAGTAATGATTATTAGGCCCTTTTAGGTACACCATATGTCTCTGGGTGTTCCTCTTCTGTATGTTCTGATGCAGAGAATAAAACAAATCATCTACCAACAGCTGAGAGTGAAAATCACTGTTTGCATCACATTGGGACAAACCTGAGATTTCTTCCTAGGGGTCCAGGACTCTGAACACCTCTGTGCCAGGGCTTTGGGGGTTGTCCTGCAGGCAGGGGTGGCTTCTCCAGGCCTCACTCATGCAGCACATGCAGCACACAGTAGGGCATGTGTGTGCTTGGCTGCCCATTATTTCGGCCTGGATGAAGAGCGAGGACAAATGAAGCTGAAACTACAACAACCGACATGGAGGCTGGATGTCAAGGAGGACCCCCTGAACAAGGGGCTCGGGCTGACTGCAGAATCTGGGTCTTTGGAGAGCCTGAAGACTATAGCAGCTGCCTGCGTGTCTGAGTGGTAGAAGTAAAGGATAGTGGCACAGAGTTATCGCTGGTGGGAGACTCACTCTATTGTCACCTGCTTCCCTAAGACAGTGGGCTTGGACCCTTGGTGCCTTAGCTGTGAAGAGCATTCAAACACCTTTCCTGCATATGTATGGAAATCCTCAAAGCCTGTGTTTTGATGCAAATCCCATTTAAAGGGAGCATGGTTGGAGCTAAAACAAGTGGGTTCACATAAACTGGCCTGTGGTCAGCCTCTTGTACTCAGGACTGAGTCTGAGCAGGAGAGAGGAGAGGGTGGCTGTTTGAAAAGTCTCAGGCTTGTATTTATTTTTCCCCAGTCAGCTGCTTTTCATGTCCTCGGGGTCCTGTTTGGGAGAAAGGAAAGCACATTCAGGAGATGGAGCCCCCATCTAGCTTCACGATTCAGAACAAAGTACCCCGTTGGCATTTGACTCCATGTTGGCAGAAGGGCACATTTTGGTTTAAAGAGAAAAGGGCTTTGGAAGGCTTACATTCAAGGCTCATAAGCCTTGGACATCAAATAGCTCTTACCAATGACATTTTGACGAATTAAGTGTAAATGAAGCTGAAATGCCTTATTCCACTTCCCCTTCTGGAAAGGGAATTTGCTAGGACCTGGTGGGGTGGCTGTCCATGGCCTCAATCCACTGGGAAGGTTGTCCAGAGACATTTTGCTGAATGGAAAAAATTTCAACTAGTCCCCTGGGATCACTTTTCACCTTGAAGCCAGAGACTATTTTAACTGCAAATAGGTCATAGAATTCTATTCAGCATTCTTTAAAGTAAAGAAACTCATTCAGGGGCCAAAACTGAGTGTTCAACTCTTTCCGTGTATGACAGCCACCCTCAGGGAGGACTTCACTTTACCTTCCTTGTGGAGGCTTGGTTTCTGCACTTACTCAAATCAAGAAGAGTTGGACTTCAATTATGATGATTCATTCATTCATTCATCCATCAAAGTGCCTACTTGCTGACAAGCACTATTTAAATGTGAGGAATTGCCCATAAAATGTACAGGAGCTACTCAAAGAAGCAGACAGGTAAACCAAGAATCACTGTACAGTGTGACACATACTATATTAATAATGGTTATAATGATGATGATAATAAAAATGGTTGACACTTATTAATTGTGTCCTATGAGCCAAGCACTATATCAACCAAATACAACAACCAAAGGTTGCAGAGGAGGAAACTAAGTCACAGAGCACTTAAGAAATCTGTTCAGAATCATGTGACTCATAAGTGGCAGGGATAGGTCCAGTAGAAGAACAAAGTATGGTATAGGACTAGGGAAGGGCTCACCAAGGAAATGACAAATTTGCAGTTCCATTGTCTGTGGTTTCAGTTACCCAAAGTAAAGTGTAGTCTGAAAATATTAAATGGGAAATTCCAAAAGTCAACAATTTGTAAGTGTTAAATTGTGTGCTATTATGGGTAGCATAATAAAATCTTGCACAATCCTACTCCTTCCCACCTGAGATGTGAATCATTCCTTGGTCCAGCACATCCATACTGTATATGCTACCCACCTGTTAGTAACCCGGTAACTAAATTATCATATTGACTGTCAAGGACCCCAGAACACAGCCTGTGTTCTTATAACCCTCACTTTACCTAGTAATGGCCCCCAAATACAAAAGCAGTGATGGGCTGGCAATTCTAATATGCCCAAGAGAATCCAGAAAACACTTCCTTTAAGTGAAAATGTAAAAGTTCTCAACTTAATAAAGAAAAAAAATGCATGCTGAGATTGCTAAGATCTACAGTAAGAACAAATCCTCTATCCATCAAATTTTGGAAAAAGAAATTCAAGCTCATTTTACTGTTGCACATCAAACTGCAAACGTTACAGTCACAGTGTATGAGAACTACTTAGTTAAGACGAGCAGGACATTAAATTACAGGGTTCGGCACTTTGCACTGTTTCAGGCATCCAGTGGGTGTCTTGGAATGCATCCCCCGCAGATAAGAGAGGACTGCTGTATCAAGGATCTAAAGAATCATCTTGGTAGGAAAAGATGATGTGGTGGATGCTGGGATATACACTGTGTAGCACTGTTGGTTCTGGAAAACAGAAATCAAGCATGAGGAGGGGCAGAAGGGAATAGGGCTGAAGTCAGGGGCCAGCCATGATAGGATTCATGTATGTGGATGTTTGTGTCCAGAGGGCTAGTGGAGGCTGTTGGAGAGCTGGTGGTTTGTGTGCTTTATTCAAAGAGGGGAGAAGCATAATTTGCTTTGGTTTCAGAAGGTTCCTCTAGCAGGGGATGGGGGCACAGATTGGAGGTGGGAGGATCAGCTGCAGATTTACTCATTAGACAGCTGCTGGTGATCCCAAGAGGATGGGGAGAGCCATGACAGCAAGGCTGCCTGGGGAACTGCAGGGACAGCAGAGGGATTTCAGCATCCAGGCCCAGGGACTGGAGCTGAGGGGAGCTTCTCTTTCTTTAGACTTATAAGCATGGGTTAAGGTCACCCTGCCTCTCAGGGGTAGAGAAATGGGCTGTTTGGCTTTCACAAAAGTCCTTTCTAGAACCGCTTCCTGAGGGATGTGCACCACATGTGACCCCTGCCTGCAACCTGCTGAGACCTGGGAAGGGAGGGAATCCATTTAGTCTGGCTCATTGTCCACTGACAATTGCACTTGGAAATCAAAGGGCCAGAGAGCTGGACTGTATCTTGGGTCCCAACTGCCTTCACTCCCCCTCCCTCACAACACAGTGTCATTGTGTGTCTATCAGGGTTCTTTTAAGTCACTCAAGTCGTTTCACCCACTGACAAAAAGCCAATAAAAGCAGTTTATTGACAGCCCTTCTCCTTTCTGAAGAGAGGGGTGCCACCCCTGCCCAGGGCTCTCCAGACTCCCTCCCTCTTCAGGAATGGGCACATTCCCCATATAATTATAGTGGGAACCCCAAGCCACGGCCTGCCCTTGGTGTGAGCCAGGCCAATGCTGGTGACAACCTGGTTGTCACCTGCTTTTAGGAGAGGGCTGAAAGCCCTCCAGGGCTTCTAGGCTTTCTCCTTCCTCTGGCTTCCCTTGGTGGTGTCAAGGGTCAGAAAGGGTCCTCTCTGCTCCAAACTCTGGTGGCATCTTTTCCCAGCTCAAAGCTGAGCCACAAGGAAGGATGGGAGTAGAAGGGGCAGGGTGCTGATGACTCCTCACAAGGTCAGACACCATGTAGGAGCTCTCTGCTTGCTAATCCATTTAATCATTTACTTATTTATGGTACTGGGGATTGAACTAATTGGCACTTGGCCACTGAGCCACATCCCCAGCCCTATTTTGTATTTTATTTAGAGACAGGGTCTCACTCAGTGCTTGGCGCCTTGCATTTGCTAAGGCTGGCTTTGAACTCACAATCTTCCTGCCTCAGCCTCTTGAGCGGCTAGGATTACAGGCATCTGCCACCATGCCCAGCAAATAATCCAATTTTATTTTTACATGGCCACAAGGCAGGGATTGTTGCCCCACTCCATAGGCGAGAATGTGGAGGCCTTGAAGTTCTGTAATTAACCCAAGTTTAGGCACATAGCATATGATCGATTCAGACCCCAATCTGGTTTTCTTCTTCCTGCACAAAGGGACACATGAGGAATGGAGACTGCAACAGAGAATGATTTGGGCAGAATCTGCCTGTTCTGTTCATAGGCTTGATATAAGGAGACAGAGGAGCAGGGGGTGGCAGATATGCTAAGTCCAGGAAAATGACAATAAAGGAGGTAGCTCTGAGTGACCAGTTCGGGAGGAACTCTTGGATGACAATTATGTCCTCAACCCCTTTATCTGGAAAGTCAGTGTTAGTATTACCACCTCCTTTTTATAGACAAGGAAGCAGAGCCTGGAGTGGCGAATGCCTGGACATCCTTGGACATGAAGCCAGGTCCTTTTCCTTGGGGAGGTTTTTAGCTAGAATCTCCACAGACAGACACCAGCAGAAATCCCTTTAACACAGGTTCATATGGGATAAGCACTGTACTCTACCCGAGTATAGGAAACTGACACAGAAAAGTAGGAGGCAAAAAGGACTTCTGAGTGAGGACCCAGGGTGGATTTTCAGTGGAAGGAAGACTGGCAACTCCCTGAGGGACAGCCCATGTCTTATGCCTCTTGGGCATGTAACACAGGGCCTGGAAGAGCTGGGTGTGAATAAGAAGTTCTTGAGTCACACAGGTCAAGGGGCCTTGTATACTCCTGTATACCCCTAGGGGGAGCTGCCTTCGGCTTGTGTATGTCAACTCTGTCAGCCCAGGGTTTAGAAAACCAGGATTCTACTGATTGCTCAATCAGCAGACAGTGACTTAGTACCTTAATATGCGTTGATGGCTGTATTAGGGGTGCTGGTGCCAAAGGACAATCAGATCTGATTCTGTCTTTGGAAGCTTATAGATTAAGTAGCATGAAGGTAGGAAAAGTACAGGGATAGAAAAGATATGTGTATAGGTGTGAGTACATCTCAGGGGAGCCCCAAGCTGGGCAGGGTTAAGGAATGTCACTGTAACATCTCCTGTGAGCTCAACTGCCCATCTCTCACACAGCAGGCCAAAACCTGGTCCCTCCCTGACTTCACAGAACCTGAGGCCATGTCTGCAAGACCAGCCAGACTCAGAGAAGGACCTCAGAGTTCTGCCACTCATGTTTAGATCTCTGTGTTAGGTGTTTTGCACCAGAGGTGTTGATCTGAGGGACCTGGAGGGGCTTGGAGTTCAGTTAGGTTCAAAAGTCTCTTATCAGCTTCAGACTGGGAACTCCCCCAAATGCCGGGGGTATCTGGAAGCAGCCTGGGAAATCTGACAGAAGGTTTACTTCTTGGGAATGATTTCCACCTTCCCCACTGAGTACCAGCTGTTAAGGGAGGCAGAGGTCTGCAGTGGAAATGAGAATGTATTCATGGAGGCACCTGAGAGCCTACTAAGAGACAGGCTCACTGTTAAGCTGAAGAGACAGAAGAGACAGGTAGTAGGGAATTGATTGGGGTGAGGAGCAGGAATCAAAACTATAGACAGTGACATCTTAGTGCCCTCTAAGAATACGCTGGTCCCAGTTCCCACTCTACAGCAGAGGTGAGGATGTCACCTGCAGCCTCTGCCTTGCACCAGGCTTTAGTCTGAGGTCTTGTGTACTTTCAAGACCTCTGGTTCAACAAGCAGGGACTTAGCCTCTGCCTTGTTCTCCAGAAGACTCTCTCATCCACCATCTAGTTTTAGGGTTACTCTCAAAGCTCGAGTTTCCAAAGGTGCTAAACCTGGTTCTTGCACTCCCCAAAGTTAAGTATTCTGTTTCTGAGCCTGGGGCTAGGACTCTATTGGTCCTGTTGATATATTTCCTGTCCCTGGCCAATATTTCCTGCCCCTAAATGCACTGATTCAACATTGGTTGTGGTTTCAGTGAAATTAGACACAGTTCCTCCTTTTCAAGAGGCCACACTCTGTGTATACAGGACCTCCAAGTATAAATTGTATGTTTTCCAAGGGGTGAAGGTGGACTGAAACCCTGCCACCCCTCTGCTCACCAAGCCTGTGTTCTGGTGTGGGGTTCTATCCACCTGTGGGAAATTTTCTTTCTGCAAAGATATGTTCAACTTGCCAACCCATGTGCCCAAAAGTCTGCTGGGAGAGTCAGTGTTTATTATTCATACAATAGCCCCAGTTCTACTGGGAATGAAGCTCAGGGTATAAAAATAATATGAGACTATAGCATGAGAAATATGCAAAATGAAATCATGTACAACAATCTATAGGAGGACAGAGAAGAAAGGAGGTTATTCTGGAGGGAGCCAGGCAAGGCTTTAGAGAAGAAGAAAGCTAATGAAAACTGCTTATTGAACACACACTACCTATTAGGCACTTATTATGCACTATTTCCTCTCCATGCAACAACCTTATAAGATAAATATTATTATTTGCTTTTTATAATGATGACGCTGAAGTTAATTTTGGCTTACCAGAAAGGCTAACTCACATCACACAGCTAACAAGTGATTGGTCTGGAATTTAAAAAAACCAAGCTCACTTAACATCAAAGTCCATGGTTATTCTAACCCACAGTGATGTCTTCAAGTCAAGTTGGACCTTGATGGACAAGTAGGAATTTGACAAGCAATAGGACAGAAAGAATTGCAGGCAAAAGAAACTATGGTACAGGACAGGCTTAAGGAATGTGGCCGTTTCATAGGTTGGAGGGATGTCAGTAGTTTAAGGTGATGCTGAGAGGCAAGTCCAGCCCAGCTTGTGAAGATTATGGTAGACCATGGTGAGGAGTTGGAACACATTCTGAAGACAGTGGAAGGAGTCATGGAGTATTGAAAGCAGGGGGGTGGTGTGATTTGACTGTGTTCTCAAAGTGGACTTTGAACTAGCAGCGTGAGCATCACATAAGATTTGTCAGAAACCCCAAATCTGGGGTCCCATCCAGGCCTAGAGAATGAGAAACTTGGGGTGTGGCCCAGCAGTTTGCTATTAACAAGCCCTCCAGGTGATTCTGATTCATGGTCAAGTTTGAGAACAACTGGTCCACATGTGGCTGGAGTTTGAGAACCCCTGGTGCCCAGTGCAATTTAGTAGATGGACAGAATGGGAAAGAACTGGAAGCAAAGAGACCAGTTCAGGGGCTATTGAATAACTCACAGGAGCTTGAATGATGATGGTGCCAGTAAGAGCTGTAATGGGTTAAACAGGCATTTCCGAGGTGGATGGATGGGGCTTGGATATTGACTGAAGAGAGAGCAGGCAAGGGAGGGAGGGGGAAGACCCCAGACTCACTGCTGGTCTCTGTTTTGGATTCCAGATGGGTAAGGAAGTCACCCAAGGTACACGGGGAAAAGAGTAGCTTTAGATGAAAGAGATGAGGAGTAGATGACATGGGTACAGTAAGTCAGTAAGTGGGTGAGAGGGCAGAGCTGGGCCCCAGCTGCACCCGGAAGTTGTCCGCTCAGGTGTTGGTGAAATGGGAGGACTGTGCTCACCCCATCCTCACCCCGCCTTCCCTCCTTGCTGTCCACCCTATACGGATCCATCCTCTCTTTGTGAGTAATGAGCAGTGTTGACTTGGACAAGTCATCTAACTTGTCTGACCTCCTGTGTCCTCATCCCCAAAATGGAAATGATAGTATTAGGTTGTTGTGAGAAAGAGAAGGCACTTTGTGAACTCTTAGCGACTGTTACCTGTCTCCTGTCCTTGGCTCCTGAGACTTTGCTGGCATCTCCTCTCCTGGCCTGGAGCTTAGCTCCACCAGTGGTCCCCAGACACATGCACACACGTGCCTGCTTCCATGTGACGTGCTCACCCAGGTGCAGGGCCTTCCCTCTCCCAGGTCCTGCATCAATTTTTTCTTGCCATGCCACATCCAGACTCTCCGACAGAAAGTACTGGCTTTCTGTCACCCAGTCTTGATCCTGCCATAGGGAAGCACAGCAGCTTTCCAAGGTTATATGCCATGGTGGCAACCTGCCTGTGCTGTTCCTGTCGCCATCCTTCTTGCCCTCTGCAGGTAGGGGAGCAAAAATCCCTTCCAGGGGGTGCTAGTGTCTGGGCCACCTACTGTTAGGTATTGAGTTGGGGACTGAGGTGGCAAGTCCACTATTTGTCTTGGGCCTAGAGGGAAGTGACTTGAAGTCAGGGTCTGTCCCTGAATGTTAAATTACTATCTGAATCTTCATGGGCTACCATTTTCTCACCCGTTAAGTAAGCACAACCATTTCCCCCAGGTCATGCCATAACTTCACCTGTATCCCTTCAGTCTGGAATCAGTCATCAGGAGCCATTCCACCAGGCCCTGCATCTCCCATCACTTGCCACTCACTCCTGAAACTCCCTCACTACTGGCCTTGTTTGTTCCATGGTTAATTGAGCACATAGCCTTTATATTCACTCTTCCTTCTAACACATGCTTGATTCCCCACAGCACCAGTCTGTTATTTCCATCTCATTATCTAGGTCAAAACCCAATGTTACCTTCCCCAAGAAATGGTTTTTCTCTACCACGCTACAGAATCCATTCCCTCTGCCCATCGCATTCTGCTGCATTACCCTATTTTATTGTCTTCCAAGAAATTATTACCACATAAAATCATCTTGCTCGTTACAGGACTATTTGTACATTGTCTGTCTCCTCTCACTAGAATGTAAATTCTTTGAGATCAGGAATTATACCCATCTTGTTCATCCCTATACTTGTAGCATCTGGAAAAGGTGCCAGCATACAATAGCACTTAAAATTATGGGCTGGATAGATGAATGGATTGACAGATGGATGAGTGGATGACTATATGAATGTTCAAATATATAGATAAATGTATGAATGGAAAGATGGATAGGTGAATGGGTGGGTGAATATACAGATGGATGAATGGATGGGTGGATGGATATATGTTTGGAAGAGTGGGTGTGTGGGTACTGTGAAGACATGTGGGAGAGAACTAGCCATGATAGCCCCAGACCCCCAGGAACTTAGAGCCTAGACAGCCCTCCCAGTGCTGAGAACCATCTGTTGGTTTCCAGACAATGCCTTTGACAAGTAGCAGAGAAAGTACAGCAGCGATCCCACTCTGCCGATGCCTCCAGCAGGTTGGGGCTGAAGGCAAAGCTTGTTTTGCTGAGCCCGCCCTCCCACGGAATCCATGGTGCCTGTGCATTCCTCCTGCTGTCCCGCCTCCCCCTCCTGGCTCTGCCTCTTTCAGCTCCTTGCAGCTGGGCCTCCAGCTCACCCACGGCATGCTCAACCCCCACCCCACTTCCCAGAGCCACAGGAGCTTGAGAAAGAAGCATGTGGGTAACCATGTCCTCCTTCCTCTCCCCGTGGGGGTGCGAGGGACAGTCTCCTGTTTTGTTCCCAGAGTCACAGTGACTCCCCTCTTCGCACGTTAGGCTGTAGTTGGCCTAATCAACTACCCCTTCCACAAACACATTTACATTCCACTGTCTGTTGAATAAACCAACTCCATAAAACTTGCTGCCTTTATTTTCTTGGGTATGGTGTTGGTGGTCAGGGGAAACAGAAGCCCACACATCATGGAACCGGTGTCAGGACCCATCTGCTCTTGAATCCACCCATTACTGCCATGTGCTATGCTCAACCCCTTATGCCTCCCAGTGTGACTTTTTGCCTATCCCTTGGCTGAAAATTGCTCTATAGATCGCAACAGGCACGATGCTATGTGTTGGATATAGTGCCAATCACGGCTTTACAAATATCATCTCATTCAATCTTTAAACACACCCCTAAAGTATTATTGTGCTCAATTTAAAAAAATCAGAAAAGCAAAGCACAAGATGAAGCAATTTATCCTAGGTCACAAGGCTGAGAAGTGACAGAATCTGAATTCAGATGGGTCCACAGTGTGTTCTGGTTCTTGTGCGGTGCTGCCCTGAACACAGGCTGTGTTTACCTACTCGAGGTACCTAGGATCCCTGTCCTGCCCCAGCAGGCAGACCCCGCTCATCCCTCACCTTTCTGTGAGTAATAGTCCTGCTTCACAGAATCCCAAGTGTGCCACTGCCCTCTGTCCTCCGTCCTTCACCAGAAGGTCTGGTGGTGTTCAGCTTGCCTGTTGCCGTGGCTTGACCTAGCTGGCTTGGGATTCCTGGCCAGAATCACTCTATACTCTGGGAGGCTAATTCACAGACTGTTTTCCATGCTGTCCTGTAGCTTGTTGGGGGCACCTGACATCCCACCATCCATGAATGCAAGAGCCATCGCAGCAGCCATCCCAAAACCCTGCTGTGGCCCATCCTTCTCAGAACTGTGGAATTATCCCTTATCTTCTGTAGTCCTCAGATAGGCTCCCTTGGTTTAGGACAATCTCCTGTCCCAGCTGTGTCTATATTTGCTATTTAGGCAACAAAGGGAAGGCTCAGATCCTTTGAGATGGCAGCATGTAGCTGGGTCAGTGGATTTGGACTGCTCAGAAAGATGCTGTTGATTCGTGCCGGGCAGATCCTTGCCCAATCCAGGAGGCACCCTGAGCAGCCCTGCTGTGTCCTGGACGGCAGCAGGATAGTAGACCAGAGGCCTGGCTGGCTGCCAGGGGGTGGCACTCCATGATACACAGGCTGGAGATCAAAACAGAGGGTAGGTGATCAGTGAGTGCTGCAGGTGTGCCAACAGCTGTCCGTGTGGCTGACAGTAAAGTGGGGGTCAGAAGGAGCAACCCAGGGCGGGGTTTAGCCTTAGAGAACCTAGCCAGGCAGGACAGTGCTGCCTGAAGCAGAGTCCAGGTCTCTGGCACTCAAGGGATGAACAGAGGATGGAAACAGAGTGCCAGGATCAAAACCAGCATGGAAATAATCACAGCAAACACTTATTAAGCACTTAGTCTGTGCGAGGCCCTGTGCATCAGCACATGTGATCCTCACAACAACCCAGGAACTAGAAACTGGTACCATTTATACTTTACTCATGAGAAAACAAGTTCAGGGCTCAGTAATTTGCTCAAGATCACACAGCTAGCCAGGGACAGCTTAGACCCAGGGCCCCTGAAGGCTCTTTGTCTACTGTCTGATACTAAGAGGTTGTCCACACAAAACACTATGAGCATCCATCTCCATTGAATCTGAGATGAACTGGGCCCCTTCTCCCCTGAGTCCTAAGGCCCCTTGGGGTCTGGAGGGTGACTGTGGCTCCCTCCCCTCCCTGGGGCTTTGCCTGGTGTTCCCAGCAGACAGAGTTGGCTCTTCAGGGAGTTTCACAGCCTGCTCAGCAGTTTGGCCCAGAAGAGAAATCTGGAGTGTTCTCCATCTGAATGCAAATGCAAACCCAGTTAAAATGTCTGGATGTTCCTCTTACTCCTTCTTGCATTAGAAGCCACACCAGGTGTGAAAGCACAATACCCAGGAGACGCGCTGGGCCTGCACTAAACTTTCTTGTTTGTGAGAGATAACTGCCACCGCTGCTGCCCCGGTAGAACCTTCCGGGCTTTCTACCCCAGAGAGCCAGCAGGCGTTTGAAGTCAGGCCTGATAGTGGCTATTCTCTCTTCTACTTGGGAAATCACCTTGCATTTTAAAAACTATTTTTATATTGAAATACACACACAGAAAAGTGCACAAACATAAGTCAGCTTGAGGAACTATGACAAGGGGACACGCCTTGTAACCACTGTCCAGCACCTGAAGATGCCCTTGTCCCACCCCACTCTGCCCTCCCTCCTTCCAAAGGTGGCCATTATCCCAAATTCAACATCACGTAGCTTTGCCAGGCCTCATTCCGCTCTGCTCTAAATAAGCCATTGCTGACCTTAGAGATGGTTATGGGGCTCAAGTACAATCTGGGGAAAATAACTCTGGAGATGTTGTTACTGACGGGCACATGAGCCATGTCAACAGGCAAAGCATCTCTCTGAAGTAGACCAAGCAGACCTTAGCTTCCAGAAAGGGTGGCCAAAGGTTTCCCACAGTGTCTCTTGCTCTCTTTCTCACAAGACTGCAGGGATCCCTGGGAAAATGCCCCGCTGCCCTTCGCAGTGTTTGAGCTTGCACACGTATGAATAAGAAATGAGGAACGGGCTAGATGCTACCCACTCGGTGCTCTAATTGGTCAGATCATTGCTCGCCTCCTGGTGTGGCCGGGCAGCTCAGGGGCTGGTCTCTGGGGCAGAGCTGGAGTGGGGAAGAAGTTGGAGGGGGCTTCTTGTTGGCTGAGAGAAAAGAGGGGGCCCCGGGGAGGCTTCTGGAGGTTCTCTATGACTGTTAGCAATGCTCCCAGCAATTGGTGCTACTTTATTTCACCCGACATAAACAGTCCTGATAACAGGCCTGTGAATCACACCATTTCTAATTACAGGGCTGACAAGTGAGAAGGAAAATGAAAGATAGCATGGTGAGCTGGTGGTACCACCAGATTCCTGCAGCAGCCCCAAACGGCTGCCTGAGCTTGCTTTATGCAGGTCCTTAACAGGCCCAGAAACCATCACCTTTGACAGGTGGTGGGCTGGCCAGGCCAGCTCAGTGCAAGCCCCTGCATGAAGACAGGGCTGCAAGTTTGAACTCCACATGGGCCAGTGAGCTTGCTCAGTGTTCTGTCCCATGCTGCTTCCAGAATATAGCCGGCATTTTTGGTGGCCGGCGGAGAGGGGAGACCAGTAGAAGAGGGTGGACTCAGGGTTGAAATTCAGTGCGTCTGAGCACCTGGCCTGTTGGTGACCCCATTGCCAGGCAGGCTGAAGTTTGCATCAGTAAAGGGGGCATTTGGATTACAAATGTGCATATCACCCCGAAACCTCAGACAGGATTCTGTTTCCTTTCTTTATGTGATGTGTAAGTTGGTGGTCACCTTCAGAAGATCAGGTGTGACAACAGTGGCCTGGTGGTAGTGTGGTAAGGAAGCTAGCCCAGCATGAGCCTCCTGGGGCTTCACAGCAGGTGTGGAAAATGCCAAGCCCACTCTTGGTTCTGTTTCACATCCCAACTACATCAACTCTGTGTGACATATATAATACATATTGATTGTCCAACCATGTGACTTTTTTGCAATCTCTTCAAAACCTACATTGAATTTTCTACAACAACAACTTTTTCAAAGTTGCAATCAAACTGTACTAGATGACACTTGTCTAGTGTTTCTTGTGTTCCAGGCACTGTCCAAAGTGCTGTTCATGTACCCATTCACTTAACCTTTACAACATGTTTATGACATCTATAGTATCACTTACCCCCATTTTCTAGATGAGGAAACCAAGGGACAGAGAAGTGAAGTAATTTTACTGTGGCCACATGGCTGATAAGTAGCTGAGCTGGCCCTCCTGTGTGTGCCCCTACTCAAAACACTAAAGTTGTTCCCTGAGTTGAGAACCAAGGTGAGAGAATCACATTAACTGAGCTTCTCTTTTTTGGATTTATCCATTCATTCATTTGATTTTTCCAGTTCAACAAATATTTATTTAATGCCTACCATGTGCCAGGCATTGCTGTAGATTCAGGAGAGATCTGGTGGATAAAACAGATGGGAGGCAGAGTGGGGCTGCAACTAGGGCAGAGCATTTTTGGAGAGGAAAGAGTAGATGCAAATATCCTCAGGTCAAAGTGGATTTAGGCAGGACAAAAGTCAGTGTGGCCAGCTAGCCTAGCCACAGGATGCTGCTGGATCAGGTGATGCAAGTCCAAGGTGAAGAGTTAGAATTTTATCACCAATAAACTAGGTATTGATAAAAGTATCTATGGATTGTTTTCCTGGGTCCACAGCCTACCCCCGCAAAGATCTGAGGATAGCAGTAAGAAAGTCCATAAATTTAGAAGGGAAAAATTGACATCTCTATTTTTTCTAAATTCAAACAAACATATTATTTCTTTCAAATGATGGTCGTTAGCTATAAACCTTCGCAGCATCAGCCATATCTTTGACTTTGTCACTGATAGCATTATAGTGTTGCTATAAAAACCACCTCTAAAAGTTCTTGTGACATAAAAATGCACAGGTCACCCTATCACAAAGACTATAAAATATTTTGATAACCATATTTCTCTGTAATCATTTAAAAACATTTTAAATGAAGAGGCTTCACCCAGATGTCATTGGATGGCCAGAGGCATCATGGCATGAAAGAGACGAAGACAGCGTTTTAGTCAGCTTTTACACTGCTGTGACTAAAAGACCTGACAAGAACAACTGTAAAGGAGGAAAGTTTATTTGGGGGCTCATGGTTTCACAGGTCTCAGTCCATAGACAGCTGGCTCCATTCCTTCCAGGTGAGGCAGAACATCATGGCAGAAGAGTGTGGCGGAAGGAAGCAGCTCACATGATGATCAGGAAGGAGAGAGAGAGAGAATCTACTCACCAGACACAAAGTGTAAACCCCAAAGGCATATCCCCAGTGATCTACCTCCTCCAGCCTCACCCTACCCGCCTTCAGTTACCACTTAGTTAATCCCCATCAGGCGGATTAAGATTATGTTAAGACTTTCATAACCCACTCATTTTTCCTCTAAACCTTCTTGCGTTGTAATAATGAGCTTTTGGGGGACACCTCAAATCCAAACCATAATAGACAGTGATGTAGAGGAGATGACTTGTTCTGCTTTAGCTTTTCAAAAGAGCCCCCTGGCTGCAGGGAAAGTGGGGATTTAACACCTGAGCTGTTCATACAGGTCCTGGGAGGAAACCTTCCCGCTGGTGACAAGAAGTAGACATTATTTGATCCATTTTAGAGACGAGGAGACTGAAACTCAGGTTTCACACAGTGTGCTCAGCAGGTGAATAGGAGATCTGGGATTTAAAAGGGCATCTCTCTGACCCCACAGGGCTAGAGGGTCAGTGAATGCCTGTGGCAAGAGATCAAAGATGAACAATGTCTGCTTGGTCTCCTGACCCAGCGTGGTCCTCTGTGCCCCACAACTTTACCCGTGAATGACTTGCCAACTCCTTCTGTCCTTAGCTCTGAATCTTGGCTAAAATCTGCCCTCACAGGCCAATAATATAGCCTTGTGCTGAGCCAACTAAATATTTGATGGGGGTTTTAATTTAACTTTAAAGAAATTCATCCAACCCTGAGAATAGTCTGTCACCTCAAGAAATAGCACCAGGGTGCACGTGGACCTATGAATGACATTGCCACTTCCCCAGGAATGCTAATGCTCCTCTGTGCTTCTGCCTCCTGGAGCATCACCAAGGAGAGGCTCAGCCCAGGGAGCATGGATAAATCCTACAAACCTGAGCTCACAGTGGTTGCAGAGACGCTGATCGGGCCCTGCTCTGCACAGGAAGTAGGCCTTCTTTGGGAGTTTGCGGGGGTGCAGTCTGGGTTAACTGTATGGTGTGCGTGTGTGTGTTGGCACAGGTGACGAAATGCATGCCATTTGCTATTCTCTTATCCTTGTCCCCATATCCTGGTTCTGAAAGCAGGGAGAGTGGTGGGGCTGTCATCCTCTCTCCCCTGTAGACAAGGACATCAAACATTTTTACAGGCCCTGTGTGACCCTATGAGTTTCTCCTTGGCCCCACCCACGGTGGGCAGAGTGGGCAGACAGGCTGACTCATGTGGCAGGAGGGCAGATGTGCACACTCCCGAGGCATGTTATTATGAAGTCTACATGACGGCTCCTGCCAATGCATGCGGAGCCAGGAGTGGGAGTGAGCTTCCCCAGCTCCTGCAGATCCCACTGCCTCACAGCTCAGTGACCCCCGTGAGTCACACCAAGCTCCCTGAGTATCTTCATAGGTAGGGGTGGGAAGGGAAGAGAGACAGGCTCACAGCAGATAAATCGATCAAAAGACAAGAAGTGAGCAGATCATCTAATTTCAAATGAGCTGCGATGCATCTGCTCAACTGGGCAGCAAAAAAGGAACAGGGCTGGGGAGAAGTTGGAAGCAGCTCCGTGGAAGCTGGTCCTTCTGCTGGCCTCTGGCTCAGGCTGAGGCTGTCATCTCCCTTTCTTCCTAGAGTGTAATTAACACCCCTCTGCTGACAGCCACCTTTCACCGGAGTGCAGGAGTGTGGGGCTTTGGGCAGCCTGCCTAGCGCTGTCCAAGGTATTAGAGGGAACTGAGCTGTGGACAGGGCAAGGGGAGACGGGCGCACCCTAGTGGGGAATCCAGGGCTTCACTGGAGGATGAGGACTTGGTGCTGACCATGTCCTGAACGGGACGAGAATCTGGTTCCAGCATTGCAGCTTCCTGACAAAAGTGCCCCCTGCATACCATGCAGCCACTTGTCAGACATGGGCCTGTTTCTGCAGCCATCAAGATGGGGCTCAGAGCAGGCTTTGTTTAGGGGGTTCCACTCCTTATTCTACAGTGGTTGTTCCTTGGGGACTTATTGTGAGCTCACTTGGGGAACATCACCTTGATTAGTGCAGCAATAAGAGAGCAAAGGGCCCAGTCTGTTCCTGTGGGTCTGAAGTCATCTTTCTCCACATCCTAGCTGTGTGCACTTGAGCAAGTTACCAACTTCTCTGGGCCTCAGCTCTTTGTGTTGAGTTTTTAAAAGACTCAGTCCGTGCTTCAAGAAAATTGGGTGGAGGCTGTAGATCAGTGGTAGAGCACTTGCCTTGCATGTGTGAGTCACTGGGTTCAATCCTCAGGACTACCTAAAAATAAAGATATGGTGTCCATCTACAACTAAAAACCAAATAATAATTAAAAAGAAATGTATACTCTAATGGGGAGATAAAATATGCACCAAATGTCAACAATAGCAATAATTGTAAGAGCTAATATTTATTGAGAGTTACTCTGTGCTGAGCTTAGACTTTGTATTCAATTCCCATTGAGGCTTCATGAGGATAGGAATATTGTCCCCACTTAATTGGGGAAGAAACTGAGGCACAGAGAATTTAAGGTCATACAACTTGTAAGTGGCAGAGTTGGAGAATGAGCCTAGATTCCCTGTTCTAACACAAGGCAGCTGACACCTCATGCCACAGGGGTGGTACAGGCCACGGCTTATCCCCTCTAGCCACCAAGAAGTGGCAGGGCTCGTTCCTAGGAAGATGATAGGGAAACCTTTTTTGGAGAAGGCAAACTCTACATGGACCTCGATGGGTAGATGGAGTTGATGGTTGGATTTTCACATGAAGAAAATAGAACTGTAGATAAGTATGAGGGATAGCAGAGAGTGGGCAGTGGGCCCTGCAGGCAGCCACTGCCAATATAGAGATCTCACATGCGAGGGCAGACTCCATGACACGATCGATGCTTCCTGGAGGTTCCCATCAGTTCAACAATTCTCTATCACCCTCACTCCAAATGCTCCACCAGAGCCCAGTGTGCCTTCTCCCTCCCAGGAAAGCCATGCTTGCTGGACTCAAAGCTCCTTCCTGTCTGGGTGTCTGCGGATAATGCCAGCCCTGTTTTCACAGCCCTGGGCCAGGCCTTGCTTGGGAATCTGTAAGTTCTTTCAGTATACAGGGGCTCTCCAGAGGCAATTACCTTGGAATGAAGGCTTCCAGGAGTGCTCAGTACAACCTTATTCTGTGTAGTGTATTCTCATTCCAACTGTAACCTCCTGAAGCTTTCCAGAGTTAAGTAACACAATTACAGAGTTAACTAAATGA
Source organism: Marmota monax (assembly GCF_021218885.2). Lineage (NCBI taxonomy): Eukaryota > Metazoa > Chordata > Mammalia > Rodentia > Sciuridae > Marmota > Marmota monax. Next base: position 2,950,753 of record NW_026695234.1, on the reverse strand, counting down.
CAGCACAGAGTGGGAGGCTCCATGGGGCCCGAGCAGCAGCGGAAACAGGGTCTGTGGATGCCATGGCTTGTAAAGGAGTCGAAAGCTGCTGGCCCGGATGGGGTGGCCAGGGCAGAGGCTGGAGGCAAGAGAGAGGGGGCAGTAAAAAAAAAATAGTGAGAGAAAAGATCTAAAAGCTGATCAGAGAGGGCACAGTGTGTCTGAGAGAGAATCATGAAGAGCTTGAGCAGGTCATTTAATCCACTCTCCCTGAAGAGAACCATATAGTGAGGAATAGGCTGTAGAGAAAGACTGTGTTTTCAAGCCGGACTTTATTATTTTTTTTTTCCCCTAGAAATTTCCAAAGCATGGGGTGGTGTGAGGCCCGGGAAGGTCTTCATGTCGGTCTTTAAAGCCAGACAATACCACAGGGAAGCTGTGTTATTGACACAGCTGTGTTCATGCTCCAGGGCACCTGGGAAACAACAGCAGAGGGCTGGATGTGGTGGGGGCACGCCTGTAGCCCCAGCTACTCGGGAGGCTGAGGCAAGAGGATGGCAAGTTCCTGGCCAGCCTGGGCAACTTAGCAAGACCCTGTCTCAAAATGGAGAGGACCTGGGATGTAGCTCAGTAGTAGAGCACTCCTGGGTTCAATCTCCTGTACTGCAAAAAAGCAAAAACACTACCAAAGATTGAGTGATGGTAGGGGAGCGGGTACTGGTGCACAGTCAGCATCGCACAGAGAACAAGCTTGCCCACCTCCAGACACACCTACAACTCATCATGGGCTAAGATCTCCCCAGAGGCCCTTGTTGAGATAACCATCATTGTCCAGTGCACCAGTGCCCTATCACCATTGCCATCCTGCAGCAAATACTTTTGGAACCAGGCCTGTCAGCACTCACAGGCACTGTCCCTGTGAAGCTCTAGGGTTGGGGACTATTATTATCCCACTTTATAGATGAGTGGATAGAGGCTGAAAGACACATCTAGTAAGTGACAGAGCCCAAATGAGTCTGCCCCACGCTCATCCTCTGGATGTGGCAGCACTCTGCAATTTCTGCAGCCTCTAAGGCTCTTCCACCCCCATCGTCTCCGTTGACCCTCACATCATATCAATAGGGAGGCACTGCACCCATTTACAGCTGAAAAAGATGAGTCCCTGAGAATGCAGAGGCGTTGCTCATGGACATGTGAGTGGCAATGGCAGCCTCCTGCCCATTGCCTCCTCCATGTGGGTGTGAGGGTGGAGACCCTGCCAGGCACCAGGGAGAGGATTTTGCCCAAAAGGGGGCAGCAGCTGTCTAAATAAAGAAGCAAGGATGAGAGGGCAGGCTTTGTCTGCTTCAGGTGGCCCGGGATCTGCTGCTGCCATCAGAACACCTCTGACTTGTTCTCTGGGAAGCCCGGGTGGGAGCAGCAGGCTGAAGTGACAAAGACCAGGGCCCTGCAGTGAAGACAGCCCCACCCTCCCCGGAGAAGTCTTGGGCTGTGACAGCAATGGCAGTGGTTGTGTGACCCCCATTGAACCCCATGAGGCAAGGGAGCGTGTGTTTTGGAAGTGGCCTAGGCTGGCTCCTGCCTATCCTTCTCTTATCAACGCCACAGACACCCAGGAGATAAAAGTGGGGCTGGCTCAGAGGCAGCACACAAAGCTCTTCCAGGAACACTTTCCTCAAAAATGGGGAGAGGAGAAAGGCCTCTATGCTCAGTCAATGTCTGTATCTGCCCCTGTGCAAGTGACCAGGACCTATGACACGTGGAGAGCTCTCGGCCACTGCCCTGCTCTGGTCCTTCTCTGCTTCCGACAGACCCTAGGTCTCTGGCTCCTGCTGTCCTGGTCTCTTCTGATTTCACAGTCCCCTGAGATTCAGTTTCAGGCCTGCACTCCTCAGATCGTTTGCACCCTCCCGATCTTTCCAGATTTCCTCCCCTAAAAACAGAATCCTAAAATAAATAAAGTAAAATGTCCCTAAATAAATAAAATGAAACACCTCTAAAATAAAACATCTCTGCCTTGGGTCCGCTGCTCCTCTCCCCAAGTTTGGTCCCCTCATCTGCTCCCCACCATTCGATTCTGCTGACCTGACCGCCGTCATCTTCTCCTCAGAGCAGGGGCTGATTAAACCAAGCTATACTTCCTCCAGCTGGGCAGACCAAGCACAGGGCTTTATAGCTGGACAAGAGCTGGTGAGCTCTCTAGTTGAACCCTTTCATTTTATAGTTGAGGAGACTACTCCAGACAGAGGAATAACTTGCCCAAGGTCACAATGAGGTTGAAACCCAGTGGAGACAAGAGCCACTTGTCTTTCCTGTCCACTGCTCTTTCCACTGGAGGTCAAGCCCCCCCACCCCTGGCCCAGGAGAGGCCGGAGGAGCAGAAGGCCTTGGATGTGCTGCCCTTGTGGCCGCCCTGCCCTCCGCCTCCACTCAGCGGTTCCTGGCATTCTCACACCCCAGCCCCTTCCTTGTTAGTTTGGTTTCATGGCACATTATCTTCTCATCTGAAGGCTGCTTTATAGTATAATGTCTTTTTAACTAAGGTGAAAATAAACGAATTCACGCCTCTTGGAATAATCCAGTCCCGTGTGATTGGTCTGATACCCCGGGGTGCACCGAAGCCAAGCTAGATCATTACCGTTCCATAGCGAGTCAGTTAAACATAAGAAACAAGCATCACCAAACCTCCATGGCTTCTTGTAGCTTGCTGCTGCCCTTTCTCTCCTCCTTCTATGCCTTCTCTGTCCCCAACTTACCCTGAACTGGGGACAAAGAAAAGAGAAGTGGGGATGGGGCCGAGTCAGCAATGTGGGCAGGAAGTGGTTTCTCTGCTTGGCCCAGTTTGGGGAAGTGTCTGTTTGTGACTAGAATGAAATGCCCTCTCGGGCTTGGGGCACAGGCTCAGCTGGATATGCGGTCATTCTGCATGTATTTAGGAAGAGGTCTGGCAGTGGGATGTGCTCCATTTCCAGCTTCCTCCCCATATGGACATATGGAATTGTTTAGCATAATGTCATTGTTGGCCAACTTCTGTAAACTTGTGAAATGGTTTCCAGCTTTTAATCCAAAGTTTGCCCTTTTTGGAGGAAAGCTAAATATGGGGAAAAAAATTTGAGGATAGCATTGTTTACTTTGGCTAATTGATTTAAATTTAAGAAAAATAACCAGAGAAAAGACTGGGTGCTATGATTACCCTTTGTCCATTTTAGCAGGTTTAGTTTCCTTAATCTGTTCTTCAGTCCAAAGCTTTGAACTTGTTACCTCCCCCATTTCCAGGCAGGGTGGGGCTGTCAGTTTCCAGCAAACCTGACCGCTTGGACGGATGCCGCACCTGCTGGCCTTCTTAGTTGGTTTCTGCTGCTCTGTGCCCATGTCACAAACTACATTTGTCAGGGCCACAGTCATGGAGAGGCTGAGGTTCTGAAAGACCCAAGAAGCCCTCTAAAGAGTCCCCCAGATGAAGGCACTAGCAATCTTCTAATTAAACTCCACTCTCTAATCCAAGGGTTGATTCATTTGATAGGAGTAATCAACATTCTCTTGGAGAAATACAGAATGTGTCACTCAGTTTCCATTCTTTATTAAAGATCTCATTCATCTGCACTCTAGTTTCTTTTAAGGATGCCTTGACTCTAGATGTTTGTTAACCTTTGCCGGGTCAGGGTTTGGAACATGTATGAGGGTGGAGGACGGGTGTTTAGATGCAGAAGAAACTGACCTTCACCCATGGATTTATCCTTCCTGGGCATACATCGCAATTCCCTTGGGAGCTATTCCCTTTCTACATTTTTTGCAATGGGTTAGCAAGGATCGTGTGTGTATGTGTGTGTGTGTGTGTGTGTGTGTGTGTGTTCATGTGGGCTCATTCAGAACTGATTGGCTTTTCTGTAGATTGTTTGACATTTTACTTTTCCTCATTTCTTTGTTCATCTTTTGCATGGACTGATCAAAAAACTGAAATGTAAATTGCCAGAGGCTTGTCTGAAAGATAGTGCCTAGGTTTATAAACATGCTTCTTAAATATCAGTATAAGTCACCTGAGCAACTTGTTAATACGAGTCCTGTAATTTCCCAATAGAGTCAGATCCAGGGTGTGAAAAAGACTCTGGAATTCACATTGATTGGCTCACCAGGTGATTCTGATGCAGGTGGCCCCATGGACTGACTGCATTTTGAGAACCATGCTGGAGAAATGTTGGACAGGTCTAGCACTTTTAACATTTCATGGTTTGTGGATGAGGTTAAGGAAGCCTGGAGAAGCAAAGAGACTAGCCTTGGTTGGTTGAGTGGTTAGTTAGGGCAGACCTGGACTAGAACTGAGTGCTAGCTCAGTCCAGGTATCCAAGAACAGACCAATAGGGAATGAGCTTGCTTTCAATGGGATGGAAAGGAAACCTACAGCATCTCCTTTTCCAGTGGGCCCTCATTTGGGCCAGATCCCATCAGAAATGAACACTCGAGGTACAATTAGGAGGCAAAGAGAAAGGAAGGAAAAGCTCTTCAGAACAGATTTTGGTTCTTTTGCATCAAAAAGACCAGAGACTCTTCTTTTGGTCCTGCCAGTGACACCTGAATTTCTATCTGGACAACAATGTAATTGGTCAGTGATCAGGAGGCCTGAATCAGCCCCATCTCTGGCAAGGGTGGGCTTTGTGACTTTGGGCCCCGTGCCCAATTTGTTGACATCCCTTTTTTTCTGTGAAATGAGCGGGGTTGCATTAGACTGTTTCAGATGCCTGTGTTCCTGGCATTTTTACCTCTCACTGTGACTCTCCCTGTTGAAGTATCTCACCTGCCAAAGGCACTCCGAGAAGTTGTGTAGACTGGACAAGTGAATAAGGGGAATAAAAATTATTCAGTGCAGAGAACTCCAGAGCCTACTGCCAGTTCTCCCCTCCTGAGCCCCTCCTCAGGGCAGAACAATCTAGCAATGATCCTCCTGCTTCTAAATCACCTGTGTGTTTAGAGGGCTCTAACCAGGAATGAACACAAGCCACGGCTTCAACATCCTGTCCTTTCCAGGGTGATTGTTCGGATCTGGGCTACGCTGGCTTCTCCCCAAGCCAGGAAGCCAGACCGAATAACCTCTCCTCAGGGACAGCCTCTAGTCACAGGCCCTGTGCCCCACCTCACCTCACGTGGCTACCCCGCTGATGGGATCTCTCTGTTCCTTTCAGAAAGCAGATCTGGCTGTGGCAGGCCTCACCATCACAGCCGAACGTGAGAAGGTGATTGATTTCTCTAAGCCATTCATGACGCTGGGAATTAGCATTCTTTACCGAGTTCATATGGTAAGAGACTTATTTTATAAGCATTTATGTCATTAAAGTTATTTGCATGCAAACACTGAGTTATATGGTAATAATGAGTGACTCACGGAAATATTTAGATTTTGAGACTTAAATGCAAATGTGCTGGGCTATTTTTTCCTCCATCAGCTGTGAGAACTTGCAACCAGGAGGGATGGAAAAGTCACACTTGTGAGCTTTCCAGTAAAAATGGCTCATGAATAGGGATGACCAAAAGAGTAATCTGGTAGCACTTGGTGCATAGTCTGTCGGTGACTATCTCTGTCAGTCACACTTCTTTCTCCCGGGGGCAGGGCCTGAAGCCTAGATAAGTCACCCCCCACCTTCTCAAAGATTCCTTCGATTCCCAGATCCACTTGTGTTCACTCTGAGCATTGTGTCTGGTTAGGGAATACAGACTTCTTCCTCTTCTGATTATTCATATTGATGCATACAGAGCAAATATCTAATGTCATTTTTACCTTGTCTTCTGCACCATACCCCCTCCCCCATGCCCACACAAAAAGATTTCTCTGGCTAGGTTAGCTAAAGTGAGCATCAAAATGAGTGTGTGAGAACACACCAATAAGTAGCCAAGGACGGACATGATCCCTGATATCCATCGTGACTGGCTGGGTCATTTCTATCAAGTGGGCAATTGTTGTGCTCACAGAAAATACCTGTCTTTATCTAGTTTACCAAACTGGACCAGAAGAGCCTTTCTCTCCTCTTTTCATCCACACTGGCTTGCAGCTACATGGATTTCCCCAGCTCTCTAGTCAGTTTTGGTGTCCATACTTCAGTTGCCATGCATATTTCTGTACATAGCCTGGCACCAAGAGGCTGCCCAACAGGAAAGGACTGCATGCCTGCTGAAGTGACCCCAGCCCTAGAGAAAGAGGACATTTGCACCCTCAGCTGGAACCCTACGCTGCAGCTGTTGAGGCATCGGGAGCTGTTCCCAGGTTTCTCTAGGAGGGTCATCTCCTGTCATGGACCCTAGGTAACAGGCCCACTGTTCAGATGAGTGATGTTCTGTGCTGGGCCTCAGTGTCCTTCATGGTTACCACCTGACCTGGGAAAGATGACCAGATCATCTGGAGGAAGTGATGCCATTGAAATCTCAAACTCCACAGGCTAAGACAGAAAGAAAGGCAAAGATTTCACAGTCAGGCTGTTATTGATGTTTGTTTCTGTGCAGTAAGGTACATTTGGACCCCTCCCAGCCAATGTCCTCCTCTTGTCCTCTTACTGATGATAGTTCCCATTTGTGGAGTACCTTCTATGTCCCGAAGAGTCTACCAGGTGCTTGTGACATGGGTTGTGGTTATGGGTTGAATTGTCTCCCCTTGAAATGCATGGTGAAGTCTTAGCTCCAGGACCTGTGAATGTGACCTTATTTGGAAATAGAGTCTTTGCAAATGTTATCAAGTTAAGATCATACTGGATTTCCATGGGCCCTAATCCAATGAAGGGTGTTCTTATAAGATGAGGAAAATTTGGACACAGACACATAGGGGAGAATTCAAAGACAGAGATGGGAGTGGTGTGTCTATAAGCCAAGGAGCACCCAGGATTGCCAGAAACCACCAGAAGATTCCTCCCCTAGAGCCTGCATGGGGAGCCTGGCTCTAATGATGCCTTGGCTTTGGCCTTCTGGCCTCTAGAACTTTGAAGTGAAAGATTTCTGTTATTTTAAGCCAGTCAGTTAGGGTACTTCGTTTTGACGGTCCCAGGAAATGTGCACAGTTGTGTTGTTCTTATTTTAGAAATGAGAAAACTGAGATGGGATTAGTTTAAAAACCAGGACAAGGCCACATGCTAATAAGGCAAAGGGTAGGGTACAAACCCAAGGACAGAGTGACTCCAGCCCGTGCTCTCTCTGTGACCCCAGCCTGCCACCCTCATGTTTTGCACATCCTTCTTCATTTGGTTCTCAGAGCCGTTCTCTGAAGAGGGAGGCAGGTACCATAATCCCTGACTCGCAGATAAGGAAGCTGGAGCGTCACTTGCAGCTGACCCAGGGCAAGGCTGGGGTGAGGCCTCCCAGCTCCAGGACAGTGCTCCGGTCACTGTCCCCCTGTCCTCCTGCAATTTTCCAACCAGCATCTTGTTTTGAGGTTCCTCCTCCCTACACTTGGCCCTGAGGGAACATCCAAAAGACATGGAGATGCACAGCCTTTTTCAAGACCACCCTGCTGTAGCTGCAAGTAGGCTCCGGCCTTGATTTCTTAATTAACACTGAGGAAAGAGCTCTCCCGGTGACCCAAAGACACCCCCACCCCCCGCCCAGGAACCAGGTAGCCAAAGACACCTGCCCCTGAGTGTTTCACTTTGCAACGACTGTGGCTTCGCTTCTCTGAATGCAGAACACCATTATCCTGAATATCAACTCTGGCCAGAACTATACCCCAAGTCACCAACCCTCTGGTCATCCTCCGTTGAATTGTTGGCCAATTGTTTACTACCACCACAGACCTATGACTGTATTAGTTCCTGGGATATTAAGTTTTATGTGTCAAGTAGGCATCGCTGTGAAAGTATTTTGCAGTGTAATTAATGTCGACAATGAACTGACTTTAAGTAAAGAAGGTAATCCTTCAATACTGTGAGTGGCCTCATCCCGTAAGTTGAAGTCAGTGAAAGGCAAAGAACTCAGGTTTCCTGGAGAAAAAATTCTGACCCAAGGCAATAACATGGACATCGTGCCCATTCAGATATATTCACCTTTTGGACTTAGCAGCTCCCCCAACATGTCAGCTAGGTAGGTAGATAGATAGATAGATAGATAGATAGATAGATAGGTAGATAGATAGATATGATGTGATATGATATACACATAGATATAGATATAAATATAGATATATCTCCCATTGGTTCTGGTACAGTTCCCCAGCGTGGCCTGGATTCCTCCCTCCTCTGGCCTCCCCTTGGAGGCCCCAGTATGCCACATGGCTGCTCAGATCTGATTTATAACAGGGCCAAACTGAGCAAAATATGAGCGCTGGAATGAACAGCTTACACTGAACAGAACTGACAGTTTATGCATTTATTCAACAAATATTTATCGAGTACATTCTGTGTGAGAGGCACTATGCTTAGAGAGTACCAAAAAGTCAGCTCGAGAGAGAATGTTCCTGGATCTACTGGTGATCCTGGTGAGAGTGAGTCCAAGATGAACTTTGCTATATCTGACCCAAAGAGGTCTCCGCAGGAATCGCTAATGTTGAAGTGTAGATGGGTGGAGTCCACCCCGAGAGCCTAGATCAAAAACTACACGGAGAGGCCGTCTCCAGTGTGATGGTGCTACGAGACTTAAAGCCAAGTACTGGGTATTTATTATTTTGTGAATTTTCTCTAATTGATGGTTATCTTGGAATGAAAAATGTGCTTAATTTTGTTTATCATTTCTAAGAATATAGAATTTCTCTCTCAGTTCTCTATCTATGAACTCACCTGACTGATGAGCAGTCGTCACCAAAACGTGAGCATCTGGTGGCAATCAATCCCCTGTGCAAAAGTAGAAATCATTAACTCAAAGTGAAATGCCTTGTGAAGAATTATTTTTAATTACTTAATTTTAAACTGATGCACAAAAGCATAAACATTTTATGTATTAATGGGGTCCCATGTCATGGCCCGTTTCCTGCATATGTTATTACATAATATAATTTCTAGTTAAGAATTATTGACAAAGCCTCCCAAATCATAAGTGATGGCAAGTGTGTCTCTGAATGTAAAGATAACCAGAAATAATTTGTGAATTTCCAACAATCTAAAGTTATCTGGGCTTTTCCATGAACATAGATCCTTAAGAGTTGATTATGGGATACTTTCCTTTTTCCCCACATCAGGGTATAATCTCTCTTTCTGAGGAGACATCTCTAGAACCAAAATAAGAAAAATGTTTTGCTCCCTTTACCACCTATGCCCTGCTACTTGACAGCCCAGCTGAGGAGTCTGGGTTTGGTATTTGTCCCTGTTGATATGTCCGTCCTGCTTTTAAAAACTCTCTGTTCTTAGCATCCAAGTCACCATTTTCTCCTGGAGTCCCTCATGCCTCCTTATCATTTTGGTTGATTCCTTTTTCTTTTCCCCTATATAATTTTCTATTTATTTATTTATTTTATTTTTAATTTTTATTAGTTACACATGACAGTACAATGATCTTGACATATCATACATTTGAATCAAATGGGGTATTTCTTTTTCTTCTTCTTCTCTCTCTTCTGTCTCCCTCCCCCTGGATAATCTCACCCATGACTCATCTGTGACCCACCCCAGCCTCGCCCCTCAATTCCAGGAGTATATTTCTCACTCATTACTGTAGCTATCCACCTGGGTCTCACAGACTGCTCCTCCCCGCCAAAAAAATAGCATCACAAACTGCATTCAGTGTACTCAAACATGTCCCTCCTCCTCTACTCTGAACTCCCTCCGGTAATGACATCTCCGTCCAGTACCCCAGATCATCCTGCCCTGTCCTCACCTCTCATCTCACCTCCTAGGTAGTTCTCAAGCGCGCTTCAGGTCTCCTAATCTCTAACCTGAACTGTCAACTCAGTGGGATGAACGTCAAAGTGTAGGTAACCCCTTGTCAGACTACAGATTTTTGTATTTTTGATATGAAAAATGTAATCATCCTAAACCTTCAGTGTTTACTGGATAGGTATGAAAGGAAGGAAGGAAGGAAGGAAGAAATGGCTGGCAGCTCCTGAATCTAGGGACTCTGAGGTCACTGAGCTCCATCCTTTACTCTTGGCTCCTGTTGGGCAGAGCACTGAGCCCCAGCAACCTGGGTTTCTGTTAGGGGATCCTGTGGGGCCAGTATTCTAGGAAGCAAGATGAAGGCCCTAAATAGATGATCTTTTTCTTTTTGGTCTTTACCCTCAATGGTCTTGACAATAAGAAGAGATGGGAGGCAGAGGTTCCGGGCAGCCAGATCCCTCTTCTGCTCAAGCCTGGCCAGAGTTGCCACCTGAGCGCATTGCAACACCTACATGCCCTGCGTACAGCACAATCTCCACCTGAGAAGGTATCAGGATCCTTGGTGGGGGCCAGGTGTGCTTCTAGGCCATATGTAGATGGCTCAGCCTTTGGAATCTGGGGTGTCCCCCAGTTGACTCCAAGGATGGGAGTCAAGTGATAGGATCTACAAAGTTCAAGAGTCTTTATTTCTCTGGCAAATGAGCTTAGTTCTTACTGAGAAGCTCAGTATCTGATCTTGCTGTATAACTCCAAGGGCATTTTGCTTTCGAGGGTTTTATGATGTTGCTGCATACTGTGAGCTCTCAAATATCTGTGTGAATGGAGGGGAGAAGAGCATGGGAAAATAAAAACATTTATACTTGACATCAGAGTATATCATGCAGTTTTCTGTCTTTTCCCCCTCCTGCTGCAGCAATTTGCCTAATGATGTTTTTCCCAGACTAATATTAAAATAAGTTTGTACTCCTCAAGCACGCCCTGACTGCTGTAGCAAGGCATCCTTAGAATATGCCAGAACCACCCTGGGAGCCAACGTTTGGCCCATACAACCCCCAAATGGATCAATCTCTTCTGAATAATTTAGTCTTGGCATCTTCAGGGAGCCTGTGTATGTCTAAGATATTTGTGTGTTGACCAGCAGCTGTTACTTTTTGATACATTTCCACATACACACTCTAGTTTATTGCAGCAATGCTTCAAAGCAGATAGTGTGATTCCCATTTTACAGGAGTCTGAGGCTCCATGAGCCCAGCCAGTGCAGTGGAAGAGGAGAGGCAGCACAGGCATGCCAGGGGCACTCAAGCAGGTTTTCTGTCTCTTACGTCCCAGATGTTTCCAGCTACCTGTGTGCAGGAAGTGGGTCCATGGCTAGCGGGTACTTTTCTTTCAGTGTCAAGGACATGCATTGGATGATCTTTAAAAAAATAAGTCCTTTCCTATTGGAGGACACTATCTATGATTCTATGTCAGGTCCCAGTCCAGCCAGAGCATTGGAAATTCACTAAAAAATATGAGCTGACCATTTCCCCTCTATACCAGCATCCTATTCTATCTTTGATTAAGCAACGGAAAATGTTCTTACTCTTCTTAACTTACAGCTAGACTTTTCTCTCTCAAGAAAGTTAAAAAATAAAAATCAGACAGTGATTAAAAAGTGAGAGAGAAATAAATGCCAACATTAAATTAATTACAGCATTTGCTGGATATATTACTCGTTTTTCCAAGAAGGTCTGTTTCATTTCAGAAAGACTGTCTAGGAAAATGGAGAACAGTGCTAAGTAAACCAGTGAATCATTTCTAATACTCCTTAATACTGTGTTATAAGGAAATAGAAAATGAATAGTGTTCTATTCCTTAACGCTAAGTAACACGATAGCCCGTCTAATGGAAATATGGATCCCTGAATGTATAATCATTTTAATATTGGTTATTTATTAAGTGCTTCTCTCTCAAGAAGCTCAAGGTGTCTTATCAGCGTTAGTTTAGTAATCCTCACATTCTCCCTTCATGGGGATCATGGCGCTCTATTTTACAGAAGAAGAAAATGGCACCCAAATATGTCAAGTGGCTTACCAAGGACTACTCAGCAAGTCAAGGTTGGTGCCAGGATGAGAACATAGGTCTCCTCACATTAGATTCCCGACCAGCAAAGTGAAAACTGATATGGTAGCTTGTGGGTCATGTAGGCAACAAGCCATCTGGGTGTTATAGGTGGAGAGGAATTAATTGTTTGCTTTCCTTTCTTCTCTTGGAGTCCAGGGTGAGTGCATGCTAAACTGAAATACATAAGACGATTCATTGCCAACTCCTTTGGGCAGGCTGTCTGTGGGTTCCTGCAGTGGGTTGAGAATTACCCTCTTCCATGTCTCCCAAGAGTCATAGAGAGACTGTTTTCTTTCCTCTTCAGCCCTAGAGAGTATTTTGTTGACCATTGACCACTATTGGAAGTTGACTGTCTAACAGGAAACCTCTCTAAAAATTACCATTTAGAACTAAAGTCAAAAATCACATGACAGACGTGACAACCCTCTGTCATTGATATGCTGGGGAGGGGACAGAGCACAGGGAAGAAAGAGAGTTGATATCATTAGTTTTTGTGTAGGAAATTGGGCAACATAGCCCTTACACAGATCCAACAGAGCAGCCACAGGTCTGATCCACTGTGCTGGTGAGTTTTTTGGGGAAGGCTAAGATGGAACAGAGTTCTAAATGTTGGTTGTTAAAAGCCATTCTTCCAGAAGAAATTCTGCAATTGCCCCAATTGCTTCCCCAGAGAGCCCTAGGGGAACCCCCATGATGCATGTTTTACAACTCATATAAACTCCAGGAATTATGGAAAATGACTGTAGCCAGATGACATTTGTCCCTCAAGGATTTTTAGTGTCACCCTAGGGCAGGAGATAGTATTTTTGTTCATTGAGGAATGCCTGAGTATAAAAGGACGTTCCCTCCTTGGTCACATACCCTCTTCCCCTTCTAAGTTACTCCCAGCTGCCATTAGATAGAAGAAGGGAAGCACACACACATGTACACCTCACCACATGGTAACTTACTTCATCCTTAGAACAACCCCAGGTAGGTTTCATCACTACCCTCATGTTACAGAAGAGGGAACAGACCAGGAGGTTAGGCAGCTTGTCCAACATCATACAACTTGGAAGTGGCAGAGCAAGGATTCAGTCATGGGCAGTCTGGCTCCAGAGTCTGTGTTTTAATTCACCACCTGCTCTGCTTTACCCAGTTCTAGGGCCCATAGCTTTGGTCCAGACTCTGAGAAAGTGATTGCACTTTTACCACAATACCATTTCCTCTAGTACAGACAGAGCAAGGTAACAGTGGGTTAACAGGATGTGTTTTAAGGAGAGAAGGAATTTTTAACATGTAAGAGGAGTTTAGTGCCTCTCAGCTCTATGGGCAGCCCCACTGCTACATTGTTATCAAAGGACTTGAACACACCAGAATCATGGTCTGTCGGTGACCAGCCCTTTGGGTCTCTCCCATCATCAAAGAGCATCAAGGATGCTGACTCTGATGTGGTCAGTCTGAACCACAGTTCAAAATCTAGTGAACTAGTTCTAATTTTGCTGCCATCTAATATTCAATTCTGCCAGCCGGGCTTGACCTGTCTTTGACATTGAGGCATATATCTATATCATCTATTTATCTATATAAAACACCACTTATCTACCTCCAAAGTGGTTGTATTCACCAGAAGGAACTAGCCCAACTTGTAGTCAGCAGTTATATTGATTGTAGAAATCAATACAAATGTCTATAAATACAACAGAGTCACAGTAAACGATGATGAGCATAAATAAATAACACGACTACTTCAAGGGGTTCAGATAAAATAGGTTGGGATTCTGCTGGCACTGGGGGAAGGTGTGGGATTAATTAGGGAGTTTATTGGAACAAGTTGCAAAATTAAAAGGAGAGAAAGATTTGATACAGCTGCCATTTGAATGAAAAGGGTATGGCACAGCTTGATGAACGAGAAGTAGAGAAATTGAAGCCATCACTAGTTGTTGGAGCACGGCACTTAACCTCCCTGGGACTCAGTTCTTCCATCTGTCAGTATGGAAAATTGGGTGTTGAAATCAAGAAAACATAGGGAAGCATTTTTTTAGTTCTTCAGAAGAAAAGCATCACCATCATACATCCTTGGTGTTCAGGAAAAACTATTATTTGGAAGAAATGCCTATGGCATGTGACACCTGATTTGCTCCAAGTGCTGGTAACTCAGGTGTCCTTTGGGAAGGAAGCAATCTAAAGCACTGCATAGAAAAAAAAAATGGTAGGCATTCAGAGTCCTGCAAGAAGCGCACTTCTCTTTGGCATCATCTCAATGGCCTGAGCCAAGGCTGTAATAACCCCAGACCCAAATCTCAAATGACTGCCCAGTCCTTCCTCTTCTGGTTGGCGTCAGACAATCACATGTGGAATCAGATGTTGCCTTGCCAACAGGACTGATACGTTCCTGGTGGAGCTGTGTTTGTGTCTTGGTCCTTGTTTGTGTGATGTTCTGTTTTATAACTTTAGTCTCCAAGATTTTTTCTCACGGCTGTGCATCATTCCTTATCACCCATAACCAAATATGGCAGCTTTGAACAGTGTTGTCATTTTCCTCAATTTCACTCATTGTGATATAATCAGGTATAGATTTCTGACATTGAGCATCTAATGGGGTTTCAGATTCAGAAAACAACAATAAAAGATTTTTTTTTTTCTTCCTGGATATTTCTCAGCTGAGAGATACAAAGTGAAATAGTCCTGAATGACAGAGAACATGGGATTCACACACATTTTCCCAAAGAAAGTCTAGGGCTAAGAGGGACCCCAGGAGTAGACCAGCTAGTGATTTCTGCTGCAGTAGGAGCTCAGACAGGAACAGATCCTTTGTCCCCTTCCAGACTCTGCCTATGCCTTCTGTACTGTCTGTGTTTTTCTGTGCCTGACACTGGCTCTTGGGATGATGAAGAAGACACAGCCCATGATGGACACCAGAATGACCAAGCAGGGACCCTGATTCTGCTGCTCTTGAGCCCCTTACTTTCTGTTAGAGGATTTATGTAATGATGGGATCAGACATGCTCACATGACCTTCTCCCCGTTCCTCTCCTATTCCCTTCCCTTAGTTAGTGGGACTTGTCCCTCAAATTGTTTCATTTTCCCAGTAGATGACCTGAGTGGCCTGTGCATGCACTACAAGGAAAATAATTGCAATTTCTCCAAAGGGCTGTTCTCTGGCCTAAGCCATACTGTGAAAGAAAACCAGTTTGAGAAGGACCACCTGAGATGTCCCTGTCACATTGTTAAAAGGCCACAAAACCCAAGAAAGGCTGCCCCATTGGCAAGGATGAGTTATTGACGTCTTCTCTGTACCCCCTCTGGTCTGTTGTCCCAAAGGATAAAATACACTGTTCCCGAGTTGATTCAGGAATGTGCCCACTGGCACTCTGAAAAGGAATGAAAAACCATCCACAAGAGAAGGTGAAAATCACCCATGACTGGGTCTGTGTAAAGACAGAAGGATCTTGCACAACTGTCTCCCACCTGCCACACATGTGACTAAGGGGACAAATATTGTCACTTGGAGTTTCTCAGCTTCTTCTGGCCTCTTGTGAATTATGCAAGCTTTGAGAGCTGGTTGAGTTCGGCTCAGTATTGGCATAGATGGTTCCCATTTGTGTTTCAGAGGACCCCAGGGTAAAAATGACACACCTGGATATTGATGGCAGGTTGTTACCACGACAAATATGATCTTGAGGTTGGAAGCTCACCTGTTCATAGAATACCTGAGCTTAACGCTGATTTCCGGTCCTATCTGTGGACTGACATCCCGGACTCCTGAGATCATGAAAGCATAGCATTTTCCATTTAGAATGGTCCTTAGGGGATATCTAGCCCAGTGATTTCATAGTAAATGAAAAGCAAGCCTGGCACAGGATCAAGTCATCAGGCAGGAGCTGGAGACAACACGCTGTCTACAGTGGCAGCACCGTTCAGCTCCAGTGCTGCTAGATCTCCCGTGTTGTTTGTTCTTAGATATGTGAAATCTAGCTATTTACGTGAAATCTCCTAATCGTTTAATACTGGCAACTAATACAAAATGAAACATGGCTAGGTCAACAAATAAGCAAACAAGTCCGCGGGCTATATGTGGTTCATAGGCCACCAGTGAGTTGGTTCTGATCTATCCCAGCTCCAGCTGCGTCCAGAGACCATCAGGGACTTGCCCAAGGCCACACAGCTAAAGGCAAGGCAGACAGCTTAACTCCATTCTTTTTATTCCAGTTTGCTTTCTTGCAAAAAAATGACAGGGAGCTGGCATCCAGTTTTCATTTCTGCCCACAGGTGCTGCCTGAGCCAGTGCACACTGGCAGTAGTGAGTGGCACTAGGGGGTTGGTCCACTCTCCTGGTACAAGCTGTTTTGTCTGCTGAATTTAGAGTGGGAGGTGTTCTGGAGAGGCCCCCACTAACCCTTTATCCCACTGTATCATTTAAACTAATCACCCAGAACCCAAAGAAATTTGGGGCCAAACCTATACACGCCATACCCTCTGCCCTGCCCTGCCCAAGGGCCATTTTGACTGAATGTGTATGGTGAATCTTGTTTTCATCTCCATTTCTAGGGACGCAGACCCGGCTATTTCTCCTTCCTGGACCCCTTTTCTCCCGGTGTCTGGCTCTTCATGCTCCTAGCCTATCTGGCTGTCAGCTGTGTCCTCTTCCTCGTGGCTCGGTACTATCCGTTCCCCTTCCCTGTCCTCACACCGCCACCTCGTGTCCACCTCTGGAAACTGCATGGGGTGGGGGGTTGGGAGGAGGAGATGGGTGGTTAAGAGGACCTTGCTGCCAAACTAGGGGACTGGGAGAGGGACTGGGGGCCTGAAATGCTCTCTGCCCAGCTGTAGACCTCCCACTACCCACCCATCCATCTTCGTGTGTGTTCCCTGACTTGCACAGTACAGACAGGTGAGCTTGTCTGGATTTGTTTCTACACCCCTGACTCTTGTCCCCTCCTGCTGTCTGGTCTCTGGCCCCCTGCTTGTGTAGGAGACTAAGGAAAGGGAGGAGGGGAGAAGGTGGCAGGAAGATCACTCTGATTAAGTACTATGCATTTGGCTGCCCTGACATCAATCCTTGCCAGAATCCACCACAAAGTGCTGAATGACAAGAAACGGATCCTGCAAATTCAGAGTGGGGGGACTGGAGGCTGCAGTGACATAGGCCAGGGAGAATACTTCCTCTGCACAGAGCCTGAATCTGCCCCTGAAAACACAGCTGTTCTGTTCAATAAGAACCATAGAGGGTGGCAGGCGCAAGAGGACAGGATGGAGGGAAGCATTTGCAGTTAGTGTTGAGTGGAAACAAATGGTTCAGATCAGCAGTTGGGGAGGATAATCCCTCCTCTCTCCTCAGAAGCCAGGGGCTGTCTCTAGCCCTACAGAGAAACCTAAGGGCATCCCAAGCTATGTCCTACTGAGAATGTGCAGAGAGGGTTGTTTCTCTCTGAGCTTACGGCCTGTTGAGCCAGCCTGGGCTTCAGGAGAGCTGAATTATATCCAGAAGTGGAACAAGCCCTAGTGGCCCTAGGCCACTCACTCAAGTGCCCACTGTCTGTTCAGTCTACTGCAATGGAGGGTCACCAAGGACCGTTGGGTGGGAGTGGAGAATAGTTCAGGATGAGCTCCTAGAAATTCGATGGAGGCTCTATTGCAGGTGTCTTTTCAGTGGACTCCTTTGCCTCCATCCCACAGCACTGGGCCACTAGTGTGCATCCCACCTCTGCAGGCTGGGGTCTTCCCCACCACCGGTGTGTTTGTTTCCAGGATCACGGGGAACGTGCTCTTTCCACTTAGGACGGGCGGTATCGGGGTCCTGAGGCCTAAAGAATCTCAGTGTGCTTAACCCCAGCGCAGTTCCCATCCTGCCCAAGATGACTTGCCTCACCCTATCAGTGCTCTTCCCAGGGAGATAAGGCCATGATTGGGAAAGCCGTCTGGGCCAGAAGATCCAACCCGACAAAGAATGGCCCTGCTTACAGCCTGGTAGAGGGGCTGAGTTGCTGCTCGGGTGCCACCTACCTCTCTTGGGCCTGTAGGCATTGCCACTGTCAAGTATCTGTTGTCAGTGACAGCTGGCAAGGCGCGGGAGCTCACACACTGTCTGACACTCCGCTCTCCATTTCGCAGCACTGTCTGCTGCCGCCTTTAGGAAGCTGTCGGTGGAGCCAGCGCCGCGCTCTGTGATGCTCTCAGTGACTGAGCCCCTGAGAGCACGCCACAGCTCTCAGGTCACCTCCAGGGCCCTGAAAAGGGTCTTGGGGCTTGGTTACCAGACATGCACACACAAGCCTGCCACACCATGCCAGAGGAAGCTAAAGCTCCCTGAGGGGCTATGTCACCCTTCTTCCTTGCCCCACTCCCACCCACTGACCCCAGGATCCTGCATGGACAAAACATAACAAAAATGTATTAAAGGGCTATCCATAGAGTCTATCCATACAGCGTAAACATACACACACGCACATGTACACACACATGAGCAAGCACACACACACACACACGATAAACTAGCCCAGAATATTCTATCCTAAGGTAGTGGTTTGCAAACAGGGTTCTATGGAATGCAAAGGCCCTTGGGACCTACCACAGACTCTGGGGGCAGCCAGAGCTCTGGGGCCAGCCAGAGCTCTGGGGCCTTAATGTTTCTTCATCCAGATCCACTGGACTTTTATTTCTTATATATTGTACTTTTGGGTAAGATTTTAGAGAGAAAATGTTTCAAACCTATAGCTCTCAGGCAGCCATTCCAAAGCCATCTGATCATCAGAGTTACAGAGGGAGCTTTTAAACATTTGAATTCCCCAGTCCCAGTGTCTTAGAATCTCCAGGGCTGGGCCCTGGGAAGCTGCATCTCACAAGAGTGAGCTGGTTATTATCAGCGTAGACTCTGAATTGGAGGGGGTCAGTATCACCTGGGAACTTGCAGATTCTTAGGCCCCACCCACACTTACTGGTTCAGAGGCTGTGGGGTAGGGCCTGGTGATCTGTGTTTAAACAAGCCTCTTGGTGACTCTAATATAAAGTCTGGAGTTTGAGAATGATAGAAATAGGCTGAGGGTTTTCAAACCATGGTCCTATAGGACCTTAAGTTTCCTCCCTGAGCACCTTGAGGTGGAGAACAAGCGACTTCCCAGACGGCCCAGCCCCTGATACTCTCAGCTTCCAGGCAGGTGCCTCCACTTTTATCTATTTTATATATGAAAGTTCTGCACCAGAATTTGTTTGAAGGGAAAAAAGTGTTTAAAAGTATGGCTTTTTTTAATTAAAGAAAAAGCATTTGAGAACCACCAACTTAATCCAACTACTCCATTAATTTTTATATTTTTTTATTTTTGGATGGGGAAAAAATCCAAGTCCAGCAAAGGGGAATGACTGGCCCAAGGTGACAAGGCCCAGTCCTGAGGCAGAGAGGTGAGGCCAGAATGGAGTGCACCTCCCGCCTCTCCAGCACCCTCCCATCATGCCCATCCTCCCTGGCACTGAAGTCTGTTCCTTTTCTCCCACAGGTTGACGCCCTACGAGTGGTACAGCCCACACCCGTGTGCCCAGGGCCGGTGCAACCTCCTGGTGAACCAGTACTCCCTTGGCAACAGCCTCTGGTTTCCGGTTGGGGGCTTCATGCAGCAGGGCTCCACCATTGCCCCTCGCGCCTTATCCACCCGCTGTGTTAGTGGAGTCTGGTAAGGTCCCAGGATGGGACAGGGCCAGGTCTCAAGGGGTGGTGGGACTCAATGGGAGTCTTCAGATAAGGCTGGCCCCAGCTGCTGGAGGCAGGAACCTTAGCAGCCCCAAGGAGAGTTCAGAAGCCTTGCCTCTTCAGCAGACCCTCGCTGGGAGCTGAGGTCACTTCTGCCAGGTCACAAGGTGGGGAGTGGGGGCCGTGTGCACTCTCACTTCTCTGTTTCCCCTTTCTCTGCCTCTGTGGTCTGGATAGAGAGAGGAGCCAAGACTGGAAGGAAGAGGAGACGAGAAAACACTTGCTGGCCCACAGCAAAGTAAAGATAACTTCTTGACCTGGCAAAACCTGAGGTTGAAGTGGCTGCGCCAACTAAGGCATATGCAGATTTATGCAAATCTGATGCTGCAGCAGGAAATCCCTGCAGGAGGACGCTGCCACACCATGCCCCCTTCTCCTGGCTTTCTCAGGCTTTGGCCCTGCTCTTACCTCTGGGGCTTGACCCATCCACCTCAGCAAGTGTGGGAAAATGCAGAAATGGACAAATGATTCAATGGGTGGGAAAACTCTTTGAAAACTTGAGAATTCTACATGAATATATGAGACTAATAATTTTTATTAGACTGGAAATGAAAAATATATGTATGTGGATTAGAGATGAAAGTTCACAAAATACAAGTCTTGGTCTTCTCTTAAAAATCCACTGCAGGTTTGGCAGTTATCACTTACATGACTTACAGCCTCCGTCTTCTTGCCTCCTTCTTGGCTTGTTTAAGCCAAGGAAAAGGAAAAGTGGTGGTGCTTCCATCCTTGGGTATTGGTGCAGGTCAGACAGAAGTACTGGAGTTGCCTCTGGGGCTGTGTAGTAGCTGGGACAGTCGCCCCTACCAATCTGGAGTCTTCATTTCCCTTGATAAGTTATAATTGTGGGATTTAAACCTCCTGGGCAAGATCTCACCTATTACCAGACATTGCCAGGAAGTCACTGATTATGTCAGTATGGAGAACTGGGCCCTTGTCCCCAGGAAGAAGGGATAGTCCAGCAGGGACAGTCACAGGCAGCCTGGGCAGAAGCCTGGGAGATGAGAACTTGTCAGCTAGGGATGCTAATTTTCTTCTCTCTGGGCTCCTGCCTTCCAGAGAGTTCTCTGCTATTCATACAGGTAGGGCCCCATTGCCCACTTCATCCACCTGTAAACTCCCTTCACCCCACCCCAGGAAATTCCTCTTCCAGACAATTTCAGAGGCCAGAGTCCTATGAGCTTCCCTGCCACAGGCCACCATTCAGTGCTGCCCTACATAGCTGCCCCAGGCGGCTTGGTTACTGTGTTTCAGAGCACACTGGGAAGAGGGCTCAGCACTGAAAGGGAGCCACTGTGAGGGACCCTCATCAGCCTCTCATCCCAAATTGTCAGCGTACCCCTCTGCCTCTCAGAGTTCTTAGTTATTAAACGAGGGCCTTGGTTGGGTCAGTTCTACATGGCCTCCTCACCCAGAGCAAGTGAAAGAAAATGCCTTGTTGCTCACAAGACTGCCAGCTTTACAACTGATGGTGCCCCTCTGACCCGCCAGAGATAGCATCGTTTGCTTTCTCAGCTCAAGCAGTGGGCTTGCACTGGTCACGTCGGCTCTGTGACCCCTTCCCTAGTGCTCAGGAACCTAAACAGCCGCACACTGTCCAATGTGGAACAGATGCCAGAGTGTAGCCACGTGGCTGAGGGGACTTGCCGGTCAGCTCTCAACCCAGCCCAGGGCGCATCAACCCCTAGTTCTCACCAAAGCCACTAAGTAGCTGCAGAGCACAGGCTTGTTCCTGGGCATGGTCATGGAAACAGCTTCCCAGAGTGGAAGAGACAGCAGGCCTTGAGCAGGGAGGGTCACCTGGTAAGGAGGTGGCCCAGTGACTTTCATCCCATATGGAGGCCGAGGGCCTTCCTCTACATTTCTGTCTCCCATCCATCTAGTCTTCAAGGATATGCTACCTCATTTGATCTCACAACTCCGAAAGACAGGCAGAGCTGGCATTATTATCCCCAAACATAGTCCGGTCATTGTCTATTTATCATTAGACAAATGAGCTCAGAGAAGGCCAGTGACTTCCCCCACAATCTCACAGGTGCAATGTGACCAGAACAGAAAACCAGTTCACCTCCCTGCAGGTCCAGCATATCGATGTGCTCATTGAGTTGGTATATTCCCCTATTACTTCACCCCCCCCCCCCAGGGAGACAGCTAGCAGGTCTTGGTGACAGTGGGAAAAGAGACAAGGGAAATTTTTGCTCTTGAAAATCCATCCAGTGGCTGCCAGCTGCTGGGTCTTGGGGCAAACACTGTGCTTTAACTGGTGCTGAGTTCATAATGTGTAAAGGCATTCAGACCCCATTAATTCAGAATCTGTGCTTCTCTAACCTGAACTGGGCATGGATCTATCTTCAAACCTGTTATACACACACAAAGGGATCAGTATGCAGATCTGTACTGTTGACCAGATGGGAAAAGCT
Organism: Marmota monax; assembly: GCF_021218885.2. Classification (NCBI taxonomy): domain Eukaryota; kingdom Metazoa; phylum Chordata; class Mammalia; order Rodentia; family Sciuridae; genus Marmota; species Marmota monax. The sequence goes on along the minus strand of NW_026695234.1, from coordinate 2,928,752 downwards.
TGTTTAACCTACCAACGCGAACAAACTGTCATTAATGACTTTAGTGTATATGCTGCCTGCATCGCAAAATTATTCCAATTATAAATGAGCTCTAGCTACTCATTACAATAATCTTCTAGTATGGAATAGCATGACTGTTGTAAGACTGTTTCCAGATTCCAACTTTTTTAGCAGTTCAAAGATACTTCCCACCAGTCTATCTCCATGAAAGATTTTCTGCTGTTAAGAGTTATAGAACTAGTTCTAAAATAAGAATTTATCAATGCGTTATTTAGCAAGCTACTTCACTTCTCTGACCCTCCATTTCCTCATCTGTAAAACAGAGAAAGGAAATGTGCCTCCCTGAGTTGTAGGGATTCTATAAGGTGGTGGTTGTAGCTCATGGCAGGTGGTCAGTACCTGGAGAGGCACATCTGAAGGTTGACCTCAGCGTGAGGGGCAGGGGAGGTGGCCTGGCTCAGGACTGGCACCCTTTGCTCATTCACTGGCTCATTTCCCATAGCCCCCCAACTATCTCATGTGCATGGACAACATATCTTCTGAATAACAACCAATAATCACCTCCTTTCAGAAATAAGAAAAAAAAATCAATTGTCTACTTCCAGGCAACATTCACCAACTCAATTCATTTCTCTTGACATCCTATGCTCCGCCTCCTTCCTCTTCCCCCACTAAGTTGAGAGCTTCTTCAGGTCTCTCCTGTGCCATAGCAAGTCTGGGTTTGGGGGCCAAGGCTCCCGAAAGTGCAGTGATGACTTCCTGGTCTTTTCCTACGTAGGTGGGCATTCACGCTGATCATCATCTCATCCTACACGGCCAACCTGGCAGCCTTCCTGACTGTGCAGCGCATGGATGTGCCCATTGAGTCAGTGGATGACCTGGCTGACCAGACCGCCATTGAGTATGGCACAATTCACGGAGGCTCCAGCATGACTTTCTTCCAAGTAAACCCCATTTGGTTGCTCACCAACATTGGGAATTGGGCAGAATAAAGTTGAGATGTTTGTCCACTGGAGATGAAAACATCTCTCCTCATCTCATTATCTCTTTTGAACATCTAATTTGAAGGTCCACATGGGGCTCATTTTTCTTTTGCTCCACAAAATGTCCCCAGAATGGGGTCCCCAAAGGACTTTGGGTTCATACCAGCCCATCCTGAAACATTATACATGCACTTGAGGTGATTTGAAGCTTAATGTGATGGAACATTTTAAAAATTGTAATAGTTTCATGTTTATTTTATGTGCATTAGGAAAAAATATATATGCTATGAATCAAACCAGTAGTTTTATTTACATCACTGGATAGGATGAGGCATCTTTAAATTTTAAGAAGTAAGTTAGATTTTATGGGTAGCACTTAACCAAAGCAAGATTAAAATATTACACAAATGACTGAAGTTTGAGCAACACTAGATTAAGGAAGAACTGATGTCATTGATCCCAAACTGACAGGCCTCAGATAGGGACCCTCTTGGCTTCTTTGGGATTCCCTTGCAAAGCTCAGGAGGAGGTGCTGCCACAATATCATGCTGACAGGCAAAACTGATTGATCACCAAGGCTGACAGAACCAGGCCAGACAAAATAGTAGTTTTTATAAGCCTCAAGAGCTCAAGGGAAGCAGATTTCCCCTGGGGCTAATAGGTGTCCAACCAACCTAATATCTAAGAAGTTCATTTTCACATGAAATGAGATCAAGGCCTTCAGTTTTTTGTTTTTCATACAAGTCTCTGTGCCTTTTGACATAGAGGCCAGAGAAAGCATCATGTAAATGCAGAGTTTGGATAGACCCTCAGAATTCTGTTTTGTTATTATTGGCAAAATAGAAGCCAGTGTTGGCCGTGTGGTTGATAAATTGCTTTAGGGTGGATAAAAATACCTGCACTGGTTTTTCAGATGGTGTCTCTGTATAAGTCTTAGTGAACCTGAGTTCACCGCCCCAAACTAAGGGATGATGAAGGGATGCAACCAGAGTTTTAATTCTTCTACCAGAAAATGAAAGTAGGCAATAGAAGACCTCTCTAGGGGGTAGATGAGGCAGAACCGAAGATCAAACCAGGAGACAGAATTCACAGTGCCTGGGGACCCTGTTGCTTTCTGATCTTTCTGTAAAGACACAAGTCCCTCCTTGGCCACCATTCAGTGACAGTGAACATCTTGAGCTGAGAGATTGAAGGGGAGAGGTGGAGTGGCAGAAGGGCCAGCAGTTTAAGGCTTTGATTCCCTCCCTCTTTAAACCCACATTTCCTTTCTCTTTTCCCAATCCTGCTTCCTGTCTGTTCTTTCTCCAGAATTCCCGCTACCAGACCTACCAACGCATGTGGAATTACATGTACTCCAAGCAGCCAAGTGTGTTCGTGAAGAGTACAGAGGAGGGAATCGCCAGGGTGTTGAATTCCAACTATGCCTTCCTGTTGGAGTCCACCATGAATGAGTACTATCGGCAGCGAAACTGCAACCTCACTCAGATCGGGGGCCTGCTGGACACCAAGGGCTATGGGATTGGCATGCCAGTCGGTATGCAGGAGAGAGCAGCCTCTGTGGGGAGCTTCATCCAGGCAGGGCCAGCGTAGCTACAACCACTGACTGCCGTGTTGAATTCAGTAACCCCTGTTTCTAGAGCCAGTTTAACAGTGACTTGAGGTGGGCAGTCTTAAAGCTAAAGAAAGATAAAAGCCAACCCCAATGCTTCCACTAATCAGTGATCAGAGCTCAACTCTAATTATTAAAGAGCTCGTTGATTGTTTATTTAATTGATTCATTATCAAAGGCTAATTCTAATTATTAAAGGGCATATTGATGCCCTGGGTGGATTCTTTAGGCCTTTTGTTCCTTCTCTCTCTTGCTTCCTGCCCCTTGGCCATTTCTTTGTTGATTGACATCTCCATTAGCAGTGGGAAGAAAGAAGAGATGGGAACACTAGAATTAATTTTTCTATTTGTTAATGTCCCCTGTGAAAGTTTACTGACATGATTGTATGAGATGGCTTTCAAATTACTTGCGGGTTTCACTGATCCATCCATTCCAAGTCCATAAGGGTCATTGAGAACAGGCAGTAAGGCTCTGGTGTTGTTCGCTGACTGGGTGCTGTCCAGCTTTGTTATAGGAGGGTGGAGATGTTTGGCTTCCAGAAAGGTTTCCCAGGTTTTTATGAAGGATACTCACACTTTGGGCCTTCTCCTGCTGATAGTACCTCCACCAGAAGATAAGGGTAGACATGTTTAAATGCTCTTGTAATTGAGTAGGGGTTGGAACATGTTCCCCAAGTGAGTCTGACATGCAGGCTTTCCCCATATGTGCACCACTGAGAGCAGTTGCTGCATAGGTTTGTCCTGTACAAGGCATCAGGGGAAGAACTGAGGCCATCAGGTTATGTGAGAGCACTGATACCTCCATGCACATCCTTGTGGTTACATAGACATGTCCCTTCTATTGATCTTGACCTAACTCAGAGCTGTCTAAATTATAGGATTCTCTTACACCTGTGGAATGTAATGAGCTTGGTCTTAGAATCAGGCAGACCTGGGAATGCATTCTGGTTTCTGGCCATGGTATCTCAATATATGTTTTTTTAACCTTTCTGAGCCACAGTGATCCCATTCATAAAATTGGTTTCTCATTCCTATTCATGGAATTATCGTGAAGATTAAACTTCATAATTTGGCCAGATACCTTACAGCAGCATGTCACACTCAGCCTGTCTTGGTGAATATTAGTGCCCTTTTCATCTTTCCCATAGTTCCCTATGTTATTTGATAAAAAGAGAAAACTTCTTGAATATGAACCAGAAATCAAGCAAATAAACATAAGTAATAATACAGATTACACTCTCAACTCCATAGATTCTTACACTAGCAGTTCTGCAAGCTGGAAGCCTCACTCAGGGAACTCATAAACCTACACGTACTCTATTTACTGTCAGATTTTATTGATGTCTATTAATGTTACAGATTATGGGCCTGTTTAAGAAATGTATTGGCTGACATTTTCTTTCAAGATAGCAGAATAAACTACAAAATGAACTTAGGATGCACCTGGTAATAGTCTAGTGATTTAACCCATTTAATCCAGGTGTCAGGTGTTTCGAAAGTTTTCATGAAGCCAAGTGCAGTGATACACATCTGTAATCCCAGCAACCTGGGAGGCTGAGGTAAGAGGACCATAAGTTTGAGCCAGCCTCAGCAACTTAGTAAAATCCTGTCAAAAATAAAAAGGGCTAGGTATGTAGATCAGTGATTAAGTGTCCCTGGGTTCAATCCTCAATACTGGAAAAATAAAAGTTTCCTTGAGAAATTTGAGGTAAAACAATAGTTGGTGTTTATCATAACTAATATAGTTGAGGTAAAACACCAATTCTAGAAATGTTCATCAATAACCAAGGAAAAAGGAAAAGAAATGCATTTATTTCTTATCTGGTCTGAGGCTCTTTCACATGTGTTTTTTTCACTTAATTGTCCCACCTGAGTGAGGTCAAGTGATTACTCCTGTTATATAGAAGACAGAACTGAGATTCAGAGCAGATGACTTACTTGTCCAAGGCTACAGAACAGGTAGAGAAGCTGGCTTGAATCTAGGATGCTTGTCTTTAAATCCAGTACTTCACTGACAAAACCATGCAGCCAACTGGGACCCATCAGCTGGGAAGGGGGGGGATAGGTGACAAGGTGTGATGAGGGCTGGCCGGGATTCTCATAGGAGGCTGGAAAGAACATTACATAGTCCATTGGTGAGATAGGCTTTAGGTCCCCTGAGGTTATGCATGTGTGTCATTCTGAAGTGAGAGGTAAGGGCATAACTACAGAATAAGCAATGTGGTTGGATCCAGGAAAATTAAGAGAAACAAAATGAAGAACAAGATGGAAAATTTATCAGGTTGTTTTGAGCTAAGTAAGCAACCAAAGAATGAGCAGGATAGCCCTTTCATGTGGTGTGTTGTGAGGCTGGCCTCAAAGTTCCTTGAGAGAGCTTGAAATGCCTTGCCGGGCTGCACTCTTGCCTCTAAACCCCACATAGTCATTAGCTCCATACATAGACACATCTGTTATGCAGCTTATTTGTGTATCCATTCACTGCAGATGTGTTTTAAGCACCTACCATACATGAGACCCTACAGATGTTCTCCCAAATTAATTAAATAGACATATTCAATGCTGCAGGCATTGTGTGTGTGCTCAAGCATAGTTGTGTCCACAGTAGGGAAGATTCTACCATGCAGGCTTGTGCAGCCAGAGTCAGAAGAGATGTGGGAGATGGCTGAGTCCCTTGCTTCTCAAAGTGCAGCCCGTGACCCAGAAGCCTGGGCATCGCTCTGGAACTTGATGGAAATGCAGAATCTCAGGCCCACATCCCAGATCTATTGAATCAGAACCTGCACTTTTAACAAAAGCCCCAGATGATTCCTATGCACATTAAAACTTGAGAAGCACTTATCTATTTGTTCCAAGTTTATGCCTGAATTCTTCACTATAACCTTTTTCCTCTGCAGCATCTGTTGACATCAGACCTTCATTGAGTTTGGGCAAAGAAACTGGGCAACATACTTGTTTTCCAGTCTCTTGACAGATTTCTGTTAATGATCTCCAGCCTCCGCCTGTTGTGGGACACTGAGCTTTCCAAGGTTTCATTTAAGCTGTTCTTGTGATTAAACCTTAATTCTAGAACCAAATCTCCTTGACCACATTCCATCAGAAAAATTAAACAAGAATTGCACTAAACAGAAAGAGGCTTTTTGTTTGAGGAGGAAGGGAGCAGCAGGGGGCGTGGGGTGGTGGATGGGCCAGAGTGTTCTGGTGCACTTGGTGGGCAGCCATGGGGATCGGAGGACCCCTGGTGACTGGCTTCTCCACATGGATGGACAAGAGGAGGCATCTGTTACACCCTGGGTGGCTCTCCCGTCACTGGTTGGGGACTGCTCTGAGTGTGCATTGTCAAGTATAATGTAATGACAGTTACAAGTGCCTGAGAAATTAGTTTAAGTAGAAATCAGACAACTGACTGAGAGATTTGTATTCCAGAGGCACAGGCTTGGGCTTCCTAGAGGCAGACAGAAAGCTCTGCATCCAGTTTCCCATGTGTCTGTGGGCAGGTCACTTAACCTGGATAGGCCATCTTTATAATTTAGAAAGTGGGAGTGCCCAGGCAGGGAGGTGGGGTGACAGAGCCACCTGGAAAGCCATTACTTGACCCTTACTTGGGTCTTTGGCCATGGGCTGGACGTGCCAGTCAGTATGGAGGGAACAAAAGTAGAAAAGATGGAGAAGCATGCCTGAAGCCAGAAGGCTCCCAGCTGCTTCCTGCAGAGGAAGAGACAGCCAGAGGGCACAGCCTTCCTGTGGGCAGGCCCACCTGTCTCCTCTGCTGAGGTTCAAGCAGGCAGTGGCCAACAGGTGTGCTGGGAAGGGGAGTGAGCAGAGTGGTGCCTCAGAGGGCACTCATGTCCTGTGTCCTGGGCTCTCCTGTGACCCCGCAGGCTCGGTTTTCCGGGACGAGTTTGATCTGGCCATTCTCCAGCTGCAGGAAAACAACCGCCTGGAAATCCTGAAGCGCAAGTGGTGGGAAGGGGGGAAGTGCCCCAAAGAGGAAGATCACAGAGCTAAAGGTATGGACATGCAGGGCCTTCCTCCTGTGACCTAGAGGACCAAGTTTGCTTGTTTCTTGTGTCCAAATTTCAAGAAGCGACTTCTAGGACACAGAGAAAATAAGTCTGGGAAGACACCGAGGAGGGCTAGGCTGGGGATGGCTGATCAATCCTATCCCAAGGTTCCCTTCCTGCAGGTTCCCAGTATCTCCAGCCCTTAAGTGCTAGAGGCACGGCCTCCACTGTGTCCCCTGACTCCACCCCTCTCGCCCCAGCGTCCAAGCTTCTGCCTGCTCCCCTTTTCCCAGCCTGGCATCTCCACTGTGGATTCTCCACTCCAATCAGAGTGGTTCTTTTTAAAATGCAAATTAGATTGCAGCATTCCCCTGTACGAACCTTCCAGTGGCTTCCCATCTCACTCAAAATGAAATTCAAGCTTTCCATAGCCTCTCCATCTTTCCTTCCTGCTTCCCAAGTCTCTGTATTTGCTTCCACCCCAGGACAGGCTCATGTTTCCTGCCCAGCCTCCTCGAGGAGGCCTCCCTTGAAAGGTCTTCTCTCCACTCCTACCCTCACCCCATTTTCTCTTTTCAGATCTCATCACTACCTTATACAATTTTTTATGTGTTTCTTTGTTTATTTTCCACCTCCTCCACTAGAATGTAGGTTTCATGAGGCCGGGGTTCATCTTCTTCACAGGGCTGTCCACAGGGCCCAGCCCATGGAGAGTTTACTGAATGAATGAATGACTATTAAATTGGGTTGAATGGCAAGCAGTCACTGACTAGTGTAGTAAGGGCTGGAGAGGGTCCCTGAGCATCCCGTATTTTCTGTAAAGAATACATATCCTGGTTTGCCTAGGACATTCCTGATGACATCTATTGTACATCATTTAATGCTTGTTAATAATATTTAGATAACTTTTATTCTTGAGGTATTCTAGTTTGAACAATAAATCATGTGGTCACCCCAGTATCTACTGCAGCCTTGCTAAAATATGCATCGGATTTACCTGTGTGTGCTCTCCCCTTGGAAGGCAGCTGAGGATTAAAATGAACGATAGCATGTGCTTGCCTTTCTGCTCAGCATGAATGATTATCCCTGATGAGACAGTGAATGAGCGGCCATGTGTTTCTAACTGTCTATACGTGGATCTCTATCTGGCAAGGCAAGGTCTCAAGAATATGGATCTATGGGGCAAGTCATTTGCAATGTAAAGGAAACACTGCTCTTAAAACAACCCAAAGAGGCCACACAGTCCTTGGCTCTTCTTTCCACAAAAGGCCAGAGCTGCCCATGGGGAAGGCAGTAGCTACTAGTAGATCCAGGGCATAGGCAGGTGTCATTTGAATCCCAGCTGCACTAGTTGCTCGTCTGTGAGTTTAGTTAAGCACATTAGTTAACACTGATGAGTCCTCATTTCTTTCTTTTTTAAAAATATATTTTTAGCTGTTGATAGATCTTTATTTTATATATATATATATATATATATGTGTGTGTGTGTGTGTATATATATATATATATATATATATATATATATATATCTTAGAACCGAACCCAGCGCCTCACACATGCCAGGCAAGTGCTCTACCACTGAGCTATAACTCCTGCCCTGAGTCCTCGTTTCTATATCTGTGAAATAAACGCAGTAACCAGCTACAGGGCTGTTGTGAAGGTGGAGTGAAATAGCAGGGAGCTTAGCTGTTTTTCAAACAGAAAAGTCCCTGTGTTTTTGTTAATCAGGTGAAATGTAAGTTTGAAGTCAAAATTAATTTCATTCATAGAAAAATAAAATCATCATTTTTTCAGTTGTTGGCTCTGGAAATTTTTCTCCATTCTGCAGAGGTTCAAAAGACTGGTCTGACAGTAGAGTTCAGGGTGGAGGGAGAAGGGAGATAGTGGGATCAAGCCCCCAGGAAAAATGGAAAGCCATGAACAGGAGGCCTCTGTCTGCTGCACATGGGGACCAAATATTCCCTGGCATGGAGAAGAGAACTGAAAACGTGAAAAGGGATAATCAACAGGGGAAAGCATCCCGCCTAGGTCCCAGTGTTCAGAAGATGACTGGGCCCATCAACCAGTGTTGGCTTGCCTCTCTGTAGCCATCCTTTGGAGTAAGGGGTCAAGCTATAGGAGGCAGTGTCCAAGCGTGAGTTTGTCTGGGGATGCTGTGCAAATCACCATGAAAGCCAGGCCATGGGCTGCCATTCCAGCTGCAGCAGCTAAGGCCAGTGTCACCCAGTGGCCCTATTTTTGCCATGGTTGGGAGTCCAGGCAAACATTACTTGGAGAGGCTCAAAGCCTTCTTGGATTTGTGAAATTCCGCATGACGTCCTCCAGGCCAAGCAAGAAGCAGGTGCTATTACTTCTCTCTGGCAGATTAGCCATCAGGCTCACTATGGTGTATAACTCATTACTCAAGAGACTTGGAAAAACAGGACCAGAATGACCCTAAAGATCTCTTCCTTGAAGTTTTGAAATGGCCACCAGGAATCAAGCCCCAGGAACGTTTATTCTCTTGATGAGAACAGAGAGCTGTAGTTTTAATTTGCTTTCCACAGAAGCTCCTAGGTGATCTTTCTTTTTTTATAATTTGAATCAGTTGACTTTCGCATGTGCCTAAAGGAATGAGTCTAATATGGAACAGGCAGAGAGAGATGAGGGTGAAGGGAAGGAGAAGGGGGTCTTTTTTTCAGAGACCTCTGAAATTCACAGTGCCTAAAGGCACTTTAGTTTCAATTAAAATGTACCAGACAACACGCTGATGCCTAACATAATTCTTTTCTGCTTTGTTATCCTAATAAAATGCAAGAAAGTTAAAAGAAAATGAACTGGTGCTTACCCTACCTCGAATCCTATACAGCAGCTTGAACATCACTGCCAAATTCCAAAGAAGAATCCTAACATTGGGATGCTGCCACCCATCCTGAGCCTTCTTGCCAGGTCTTACTTGGCTCTGATAAGAGCCACCACAACCCTCCCTTCATCTCCCCATCTTATTTTCCCTGCCGATAGCTTGGTGACCTTGTACCTTCATACAACCAACCGAAAAATGCAATACCAGATCCTGTGGAAGACTAGAGATTACAAAAAGGAGCAGACTCCGTTCCAAGCTGTTCCATTTGCTTCTACCTTGTCTTTTCAAAACAACACTTGTTTTATTTATTTATTTTCTCACCCAGCTCCTATAAAAAGAAATATCGCTAGCCACTCACAGATGCCGACGTCCCAATTCACGGAGATTGGATTACTGAAGGCTTTGCAGAACAATTGTTAGACAAAAAGGTGGTTGGTGAACTCCAAGGAAATTAAATGCCATTATCTTGAAAAAAAATACAAACTCACAATCAGGCTTCAAAGGAACATAAATACACCACCAGGCTGTGAAAACCAGGGTTCCCTTTCAAGAATGGAAAGGAGGCCGGTGGCATTAACTCACAGAACCCTTAGAGAACAGGAAGTTTGCTGTCTGGCACGGTGGGAACGAAGGCATGAGACATCTCAGCTAGAGTGGGGGCGGGTGATGGGGAAAGGGGGAGTCTGGGGACCCTTCCCTCTCTCTTTCTTCTTAGGGGCCCTGCCTGGCTATCCGGCTTCTCTGGTTTCTCTGGAGAGCGCCAAGGCTGGAAACCTGAATGTAGGAGTTTGATAGTGTCTCAGAAAGATGCTGCAGAGGAAGCCTGTCCTTAATCAAATCAGATTGATTGCTGAGAGTCGGAGAAACTCCAGAAACATTGCCAGAAAGCTTGATCGGAAACAGGCAAATGGCGGCCCAGAGACTCTGCGACAAAGGAGGGCAGCGATTATAAAGATGACAGCCCACCTTTGTCTGTAAACTGAGCCAAGAGGAAGTCAACAAATCATCGACTGAAACATTTGATGTAACGTTCTACAGGATAGAAAGGGGCTTTATAGGCTGAACTTGAAGCTCGTACATAAAACCATCACCCTTGTCACTCTGGAGGTTCCCAGGAATGAATGCAGTCCCCAGGATACCAGCTTGAGTTCTGTGATCACACCCATGCGTCCAGAGTGGATGCTGAGTGCCAGGGAGACTCAGTGTGGCATGAGGACCGAGGGCCTCTCTGGCTTCAGTGTGGACTTGGGCACTTCTATGTGACAACCATGGGCAAGCTTGGGCAACCTCCCTGACTTCTTTACACCTTGGTTTCCTCATTAAGAAAATGAGGGTAAAAGCAGTGCTCATGTCCCAGGGCAGCGGTAAGGACTGCATTAAAACAGCATGGGAACCTTGCTCATGGTAAACACAAAGGTGAGCTTCACATTTACAAGGAACATAAGCATTAGAATCAGATTTGTCTAGAATTCACATCTTAACTAGGAAAACTTAGGTAACTTAAGTTCTCTGAGTTTCCTTTAGAGTGTTTTTAATAACTGAATGAGATAACAAGTGTTTTTAAAAATAAGATACTTGAGCTTGTATTCTGACAAATTGTAAAGTGCCTCTCCGGTAACTTGTGTTTTGATAAGTTGCAAAATTTATCAAATACCTCTCCCGTTCCTCTTCTATTTTGTGGTCCTTTTCCCTACTTTTTTCCCATCACTCTCTCCAGAATCTGGTAAGTCTAGGCAATAGACATCACTGAGAATGCAAGAAGCAAGTGCAAGCCTACTGTTTGACAATCCTCAGTAGCACCAACGTGATGGGTCACATTGCATTTTCTGGGAAGGTCATATAGGTCACTTTACACAGGGGCATGTGAAGGTGCAGTAAAGTTTGTATAGATGGGACCATTTGACATATCTGCAAGCAAGTAGGTGAATGCGGCTCTGAGAAAATGTTTGAAAGCCATATGGACCCAGGAACCCATGTCTAATGCTCTTGTTATAGGGGCATTACACAGAGCTTCAGCACCCAGGATGGCGCCCAGCTCATGGAATATCCTTGATAAAGATGTGTTGGCTGATGTCAAAGAGCAAATGTACTGTCCCTTGTCTAGATCAGGACATGAGTCTGTCCACCCCCTGCACATCTGGATTCTCTGAACACCTGGATTCTCTGCACGTGCCTGCACGGCTCCTGTGGCCTCTTGCTCTTTGCCTCTGGGATATGACCCCCTATCTCCCACCACATTTTTGTTCAAAAGGAGCTTCCCCTCTCAGTCAGATGACCACAGTGCTACCTGGAGTTCTGTGGGGGTTTTAAGGGCTAAGACAGAGTGTACCTGAGTTCAAAGGGTGGTTATTAACTAGTCAGAAAAAAATGACAGCAAGTCAGTTGGTGGCAATTTGAATTTCTCTGAATTGTATTCTCTCCCTTCCGCCATTCCATCTCTAGTTCTAGAGACAGTGACAGTGATGCATTTGTATTTGCAAACTATTGTTTGTATTTGTAGGCAATTTGCGAGTGACACCAAAGTTAGTATTTAACCAACCTAGAGTTTGCAAGGCGAGTTTGATTCTTTTTCAGCCTGATTGTGGGGCATAGGAGACTCAAGCGTCAGGAGAAAATCCCAGTTTTCAAGCCATCTGTCTGGATGGCTTGTGTGTGGTTCCATCTGAAGAAAGGAAAGGATGAGTCGACTCCATGGCTTCCCGCTCCCTCTTACAGGTGCCCAGGCATCTGTGAGTGCAGAAAGGGCCTCGCAGGCTGGGGGAGCCCACATGGCCCCCTCTGATGAATGGCTGCGTGCTGTGGCAGGTGCTTGACTTCTGGGAGGGTGGCTGATGACAGTGTTAAATGGAGCTGCCGCACTCTCCCAACACTCCCTTCCCGCTCCCCGCTCCATCTGTTTCTCAGCTCTCGCTCTGCCAGCGCTCTATTCTTGCTTCCACTTTCCAATAACTTCCTAAAGGCACGAATGGAATAGAAGCCTTACTCCTAGGAGGAGGCCAGTCAGAATTTGGCACATTGGAGCCAACACCCATGATTAATATGCAGGCCCTAAAAGGCAGGAAACTGGGAAAGAAAGACGAGGGGACTTTGCAGTGATTCATGGTTCCTACCTGCATCCTGTTGAAACCTCAGCTCCTGCAAGAAGTTTGCTCTGGTCGGATCAGAGTTATCTCAGAACAGATCACAGGTCTGTTTATGACCCTCCCCCACTTCCACCCAATACAGAAGGTCCGTGTCACAGACCACGTCAATGTTCAGTTCCCTTTTAGCCCGCGGCATAGTACAGTATGAGCCATCTGCCTCTGTGGCAGGAGAAGCCCTCAGTGAGAACTGTCGCATTTTACTATTATCTCAAACAAAACTCAATTAGGCAATGAATACATATCCCTGTGTAGATGGAGGTTTTTGGTCTTACAGGCCTCTTCATCTGGAATCTAACCTTTTTTTTTTTCTGTTCATTCTTTCAACAACCACTGATTGAGCACTTCATAAGTCCCGTGATTGGGGACTGCAGATTGAACATGGCATTGTTCTTCCCTCAAAGAACTCACAGTCTAATGAAAAAACCCAAGGATATAAACTGAAAACTAATTTTTACACATGATCAGAATGAGGCACAATGTATTATTAGTGAAACACAAAAGCAGTGTAACTAAGTTAGATGAGAAATGTACTGGGAGGAGTGGCCCTGGTGTAAGTCTTCAAGGAAAGGCTGAGGTTGGCCAGGTGTGTGTCTGGGGAATGGGGTGGATGCCAGGCAGCCATGCTAACAGGAGCGGAGGAACAGTGATAATGGCTATGGCAAATGGTTGTGCTACAGTATTAGATGATTCTCGCGTCAGATTCTACATTTCAGGAAGATCACTGAGGCAACTATGTGGAGGGTAAAGTTGAAGAGGAGACAGGTCTGAGCCTCTTGCAATCACCTGAATAAGAAAGAGGTGGTGGGCATCTGAAGGAGGGAAGTGGTAGGAGGGGTAAGGTAAGAAGTTGAAACTTATACAGGAGGGGAAAACAGCAAGGCTTGGTAATAACTGGTGCACGGAGGAGAGGCCAGAGACCAAATGCTGGAAGAGGAGAGAATGTTCCCATAGCAAGGAAAAGAGGTCAGTTGGTAAGACTGGAAGAGAGCAGCAGCAATGGCTTCATGAAAAGCCCAGAAGGGAAAGTGGTTGACAGTGTCAAGTTCTAAGAGAGGTTGCATGAGATCAGGTCTGGCAAATTTCCAAGAAGTTAGAAACTAAGTGGTGAGGGTGGTTTTAATGGTGCAAGGCAGAATTGCATGGGGTGAGCATCGAATGAGAAGAACAAAAGTAAATTCAGTACAGAATCATCTGCTCTTTCAGATACTGCAGACAGAGCCTAGAGCCTAAAAGCTTTTCTGGTGTCCAAAATTATATCTGAGGACTGAACAAAATGATTGGCTTCCAAATGCAGGAAAAAAAAACCTGCAAAATTAAATTAAGACATGTTTAATTAAATATCTCCAAAACAGAACATTGTTTCAACTTCATTAATTTTTAAATTTAATATTCATAAAAACTGTGTCACATTTAGAAATAATTTTTTGATTTAGATTTTCTCATTTTGCAAATATTCTCTTGTATGCATAGTGATTGCTGAGAAATCACAGCCAATTGTGAATTAACTGTTACTTGCCCCTCAGTAATATTGGAAGCAAAAATTTTGAATGTATTTTACTCAAGATGTGAGGACATTTCCTTCTACTGCTTTTTATATGAGATGGGATCTTCAAATAGGTTTTAGAGCTTTTAGAATGTCTCAAAATAATGCTACTATAGAGATCTCTTTTAAAAAGCTTGGCCAGCGCCGAAAGGAAAGGGAAGGGTCTTTGAATAGATAGAATTGGAAGGGTCAGGAGGATATTTTTTTCTTTAAGGAGGGAGAAACATAAATGATAAAGAGCTAGTAGGGAGGAGAAGCTTGAAGAGGACCCAGGTAGTGACTAATAAGAGGCTGGGGACATAGCTAGAGCATAGGTGGAAGAACGAGAACCAGAGAAGAAATACCCACTTCCAGAAACAAGAGGAAGGGGAAGTCGTTTGAGGGGGCTCTAGTCCTTTCTCCTTTCTCGGGCAGAACTAACCCCCAATGATGGGGGCAGTCCTAGAATATCCTAACGGTCACCTGGTGACCATTTTTAGTATCACTGTTGTCACTTCCTCCTCACTGGGCATCTCCTTCCAGCCTCCCTCCTCAGGGGCTGGCTGGAGAAACTAGTTTATCCAGGATGCACAGAACAGATCCCAATACCCCAATTCTCACAATCCCCAAACTGTGGGCCTAAGGAGCACCTGACTACAAACCCCAGCCAGACCCTTTTAAGTATGCATTCCATCTTCAGTTTTCCTTTTTGTCTCCCATTCACGTGGATCCTGATGCATCCACAATCAACAGTCTTGCCTAAGTGGCCCTACATGAGGGAGGCAGATGTTTAAATGACCCAAAGCATCTTCCTGCTGGATGGATCTCCTGTTTTTGCCTATTCAAATTAGAAGTTCCTTCATTCACACAGTTACACAAGAGTTGACTGGTCTGTTTGATGCATTCATCATGTAAGCTCTTGGAACTATTGGAAGCAGATTCTCAGTGTAGGCAGGGACTGCTACCATGCTGAGTTATTTCAAAATAGCAACTGACACCCACTTGAGGCTTTGTGGGAGGTAACCCAAGACATCTTGAAATGGCCAGGTAGGGCTATTTTCCCAGCTGATTTCTGTTCCTTAACAGTGGCTCATCCTATAGGGTTTTGTGGAGCTGGCTCACCCTGACAATGACATAGCTCTGTGTGTGTGATGACTGAACAAGCATTAGAATGTGCGAGCATTTCCAAAGAGCACAACATGTAAGCTACCATCTTGGCATTTTTGTGGATAAAAGTTCCCTTTTGATTTATGATTATAGCCCCTGTTGAATGAAGGTTTCATTGTTTTAGGATAGACCCCCTTAAATTTAGGTTTCTCTGTTGCCAAAGAAAGCAGTTAGTTACATAGCTAAACTTGATGTTTGACACTGTGGAAATGAAATGGTCATTTATGTGTTGAATATATTCTACATGTCAGGCATCAGGCTAGGCAATGAGGATACAGCTAGGCTTTAAGGAACCTAAAAACTTGTACAGTACTTCCAAACAGACCAATTTGCAATTAATTATAGGCCTTCCTGGCTAGAAAAGAGTCACCTGTGAAACTTGTATTAAGGTACAGATTCCTGGGGTCCATCTCCAGAGATACCGATTCAGTAGATCTGGGGTAAGGACTAGGAATATCTATGTTTAACAAGCTAATACAGGCAGTCTTGATGGCAACCAGGTTTGGAATGACTTAGTCCTATGGAATAAAAATTTTTACTTTCCAAAGAAGTATTTTAGTAACATGTTGAGCATCTCTTATCTGAAATGTTTGGGACTAGAAGTGTTTCAGATTTTGAAGCATTTGCATTGAGCATCCCTAATCTGAAAATCCGAAATTTGAAATAATCCAAGATCAGAAACTCTGTAAACATCACATTGGTGCCCAAAATGTTTCAGATTTCAGATTTTTGGATTAGGGATGATTAATCAGTAACATGCTGACACTGGTAAACAAGTTTTTCCTATCCATGATTTAGTCAGAACAGTTGTTTTATATCACACAGACACAGTGTTAAGAGGATTGATTAAAATTTACATGAAACTTCTAGAATTTATGTGTAGTTTGGTGTCATGTTGCTATAAGCTAAATTAAATTCAGCATGTGCCCTCCTTTTAGGATGATCTTCACCACCCAGCCCAGACCATCTTCTGTAGCTTTTCCAGTCTCCTTCATTTGAAGCTGGATCTCCCTCCCCCATTTTACTGCACCTACACTACATTAGTGTTAAAACAAACAGTTAGCTCTCTTCCAGCAATGTGTGTCGAAGATGTCTACAAGACTCAAATTCCCATTGTTCATACAATTTAGCATTGTTGGTAGGGTGATTATCTTTCTACTCTTTTACATTCATTTTTTCTTCTTGTCATTTTCTTATAGGCCTGGGAATGGAGAATATTGGTGGAATCTTCGTGGTTCTTATTTGTGGCTTAATTGTGGCCATTTTTATGGCTATGTTGGAGTTTTTATGGACTCTCAGACACTCAGAAGCAACCGAGGTAAACTTCCAAAGTTGTATGACCTACAGTGCTGGCAATGCGGTCAAGTTCCCAGGCTCATGCACATATTTCAGACAGTAGCTGTGAAATCCCCTAGGAGGGTGCAGGCTACCATGCAATGAAAAGAATTCCAGGCCCCCTGTGGGAAATCTGAGTTCTGCTTTATCACTTACTAATTGTACAGCCTCAGGAAAGGTACTAAGTAACCTCTCTGGGCTTCACATTCTTCTTTGAAACAGCCGAGGCCATAAATATGTGAAAAATGTTTCATGAACAACGAAAGAGTTTCACGGTCAAAACCCCTTATAGAACTATAGTTTAAGATGTAGTGTGTGTGTGTGTGTGTGAGAGAGAGAGAGAGAGAGAGAGAGAGAGAGAGCTAATTAATGGAAAATATGACCTCAGTCCTTCCATTTTAAATATGGTTTGCCTTACAGGTAAAAAAAACCCTTAGAGATATAACAACTTACAGGAACCAAGAATTATATCTTCCTTCTTGGGGATTTTGAATAAATGAAATTTTCCAGAGTGGCTTAGAGGCTGGGTTAATATAAACTTCACACTGAAGGAAAAGTCTGAGAAGATTTGGTCTATTCTTCTTCCCTTCCATCCCAGAGAAGGTGCAAAAATTCTTGCATGTTAATTGCATTATGAGATTTTATTTAAGTTTTTTAAGTTCACTAGCCTCTACCTCAAGGTTCCAACTCTGGATCATTCCAAAATCCCCTTCCCTAGTTGGTGCTGGAAAAATATCTCATGACTGCATGGCCAGCACCCTGGAAGTCCACAGAATCCCACCACAAGTGGGCCCTGGACACAATACTGCCTGCTAGTCCTTTTACTTTTCTGAGCTCAGCCTCTTTCCCATCCTCACATAGACCTTCCATGACATCACCCATTCCTCTTGGTCTCTGTTCCTGCATGCACAGAGATTAGTTTTACTCCCCACCTCTCTGAGAAATTAAGACTATCCCCAAGTTAAAATCCTTACCTAAAAATGCACCCACAACTCTGTTAATTCTGTGGCTACAGCAGATGTCTCAGCGTTCATGTCTCTACCTTTATCCTACCATTTCTACTCTCAGATTAACCTCTGTCTTCCCTATAATTTTTTTCTGTCTTCTCTCTCTAAAAATCCATAACTATGCTCTAGTTAACCCATATTTTTAAAATAAGAGTAACATTACTCTTGCTCTTAGTTTATCCCTCTCTTCTTCCAAACCAACCGGGTCTGATGATAATCTGTTTCTATTTCCTCACCTCCCATTTGGTCCTCAATATAGGTCAGCCTGGCTTTTCTCCATCGTTGTGTTGAAAGGCTATTGATAAAAGGTCTGACCTCTTTTAGCAAAGGATGACACCAAAGAGAAGCCATGGGGCCTTACTGGACTGCATGCAGTGTGCCCCTTGATAATGTGGACAGCTCCTCCCAGAATCTCTCTTTGCATGGCCCCCAGCTTTTTGGTTCTCCTTATCTTCCTCTCTTCAGCTCTACTCTCTCCCTTTTCTCACTCTTTAAGTGGAGGAGGCACTAATTCCATAAGACCTAATTCAGGTGATTCCTTCTCCTCCCGCCTCCCTTTGTCTAGTAGAGCTGATCATTCCTGCTCCTGCCCAGCACTATTGTAACTTACATGCAACATTGCAATGACTAGACACTCAACTGCCTCAAGTAAGGATTATGTCTTTCATTTCTACTGCAAAGCACAGTGCTTGACCACTAGTAGACAGTTAGTAAATACATGTGGTTATATTCTTATCACACATGATGGATTAGGTAGGTGGTGTTTTCTGTTGTTAATAGTTATTAGAAGCACAGAGAGGTTAAGTGATTTGCCAAGAGTCTTTGTTATTTACTAACAATGGTGGGTCTATAATTTAGGTCTGAAGTCCTAATGTATGCTATATTCCACTAGGTGACACTGTCTATAGTTGTTTCATGTTTGGTTTTTCTCCCAAGAGCTCACCCATGGTCTAGACATAATTGAAAAATTCAACGAGAATGAGAGTTCTCTTGATGGCTAAGATGAGAGCCGGGGCTATGTTGACTATTTGGCTGTGGTAGAACAACCATTCCATTGACAGAACTGGGAGAGAAAGCGTGGAAGAACAGAGGCTGCTTCTCCCATCATGGTCCAGAAAAGTCTCTTTAGGGAGAACTCAATAGAGCATGCATGGACTTTGGAGTTAGATAGGTTGAAGCTCAAATTCTCAGCTATTTATTAGCAGTTTTTGTCAGATATGTAACTTTTCAGAATCTCCATTTGCACATCTGTGAGATGGATAGACTAATAACACTAGTAGAGGCACACAATACTTCATCCACAATTCTCAAACCCAGAAAGCTTGGAAAGTTCTAAGTTCTTTATAAGTTTGATGCAAATGTATTCAGTGACAAAACTTGACTAATGTTTGTGGTCTTTATCACACTCAGTGTGAGCATACATACATTTTGCTCCAGAAATATTAATGTGCTTGAAAACAGAATCTGCTTGAGACCCACTGGATGTGATACATAATATACTGTTTGTACCTTATATTATCTTCCTAAAATTCAAATATCCTGAATTATGCAACACAGCTGGAGTCAAGCATTTCGTATCAGGAGACTGTGGACCTGTAGTAGTAGCACTTGCTCTCATTTTAGCTATTATCAGAATGCATCTTCTCCAGCCAAAACCAGTTGGTTAAAGGAAATGAGAATCTTTGGCCTGAAGACAGAAAGTTATGGAGGCCTGGCAGTTTTTTTAAATATTTGAGAGACTGAGGTGTAGAGGGGTCTTTACTGGGATTCAAAGTCCAAATTAAGCTAGGATCAGTGGATGAAAATGTCAGAAGTAGAAATTAACTCAGTAGAAGGAAGCAGCATTTAATACAAATGTGCAAAAATCTTTCCCAAGATGGTGAGATCATTGTCTTTGAATGTGTTCAAAGATAAGTCAAGCAGCTGACAAAACTATTGAACACTGAGGCATAAAGGGCTTTTAGACATTCAATGGGACTGGGAGAGAGGCGATGGATTGCAAGACCTTCGTGTAATTTTCAGACCTAAAATTATAGATTCGGTGAGCCCTCTCCCTTCATCCCATCGTGCGGGGTTTATCCTGAGGGGCTGGCTGTGTCTTCGCTGTCTCTTCCAGGTGTCCGTCTGCCAGGAGATGGTGACCGAGCTGCGAAGCATCATCCTGTGTCAGGACAGTATCCACCCCCGCCGGCGGCGAGCTGGGGTCCCACAGCCCCGGCCCCCCATCCCGGAGGAGCGCCGGCCCAGGGGCACCGCGACGCTCAGCAATGGCAAGCTGTGCGGGGCTGGGGAGCCCGACCAGCTGGCACAGAGACTAGCCCAGGAGGCCGCCCTGGTGGCCCGCGGCTGCACACACATCCGCGTCTGCCCCGAGTGCCGCCGCTTCCAAGGCCTGCGGGCGCGGCCGTCGCCTGCGCGCAGCGAGGAGAGCCTGGAGTGGGAGAAGACCACCAACAGCAGCGAGCCCGAGTAGCCCCAGCGGCCGCAGGACAAGGAGCCAGGAGAGGAGGCGGGAGGGCTGGGCAGGAGCTGCTGTCCGCCGCGAGCCTGGACTTGTACGGCGTCAATACTTCTCTCCGGATTGGGGATCCAGTCACTTTACAAAACGGTCAAAGAGCCTGTCGCCCCAGCCAGACACAGACAGCGCCTGGTCGGGAGCGGTCCACCCAGAGACATTACACCCAAGTGGCAAAGGAATGCGCTCCCTGGTGGGCACAAGGACCCACCTTCCCCCAGTGGGTCTTTCTCTCCTGCCCAAACAACATAGAGTCTGGGGTGGGGGACCTTGCCTGGACCAGTCCAACGAATTGATGAAATCATCAGTTGAATTTCCCCCTAAGAAGGGGCCATTGTACCCTGGGTCTAATTCTTACAGAAAACAAAAACAGAAACAAAAATTAAACTCAACAGGGAAGATTTTTTTTCTTCTGAATTTGTATATTTTTGTTAATGCTCCTTTCCTCCCTCCTTTTCTTTTGTCGTCTTTTCAATTCTGTTCATTTGCTTTGTGTTGTTTGGAGGGGGAGGCTGGTTAGGAAATGGAAGTCTAATCATCCCTTTTCCCTTTTCCTGGATTTTAGGATATGAAGTTGCCAGTGCATCAGATTTCCTTCCGGTGCTGAACTCCCAGTCCTTGTGGGGGTTGGGGCCCTAAAGGAGTGTGGGAGAAGGATCTGAAGAAGAACCAGGGGGTCAAGTCTCCACTGAAAGTCCATTAAAGCAGTTTTTTAAATGCCAAAAAGCAATTAACCCATAGTTCACTCGGAGAGACCTTAAAATGCCTGGGATTTCAAGGGTTAATCTGTTTTTTCTTTATCTTTATTTTCCTGACTTTTGCTATTATTGTGTTGGGTTTGGTCTTTTGGGAATGTGGTGTCTAAAGACAGATAGGGGAGGAAAACAGAGTGCGTAGTGTCCTGGGGCCTTGTGAAAGGAGCAGAGAGGGTAGATGTAATTTTCCCATACCATGGCCTTGGCTTCTATTGTAGTGCGCTACTTACAGAGGAGGAAGGACAGACTGCCCTGTTGGTATGGTGCATACTTTATCATAACTGCATCTCTTTTTAACCAAACTCAGTAGCTGCCTATGATGCCCCATCCCCAAGGCTATGAAGGATTTGGTGATTTCTTGTTACTAGATTTGAAACCTGAGTGCAAGTGTGTGTGTGTGTGTGTGTTGTGTGTGTGCGCACGTGCGCGTGCGTGTGCACGCCCACACTTATTAAATGGAAAGACCTTAAGCAATCAAGAATTTACTGGGTTCCTGAGAAAGGTATGGAGTTTCTTAGGCAATCACAGACTGGGAACCTCAAATTCTTGAATCCTAACCTCAGCTTGGGCAGTAGCCTCCCTTGTGTGACTTTAAGCAAAGTACTTAACTTCTCTTGCATCCACAGAATAAGATTATTGATGCCTTCCTGGTTACGAGGTGACTGCTAGTCAGTGCTCCACTTGGGAGAAGTTTGCGGGGTCCAGAGCACACCTGTGATGGGAGGAGTGAGGCCTCCCAGCAGCTGCTTGACCTTGGCTTGGCGTCACCAATTGGGAGTTTCGTGCAGAGAATTGTCATTTTCTGATGGAAAACAAATTCTATGCAATTTCTGATTGTAAACTTAGAAAATTCAGAGGGAGAGAGAAATAAACAGTTGCTACCACCACCTCCACCTCCACCACCGCTGCCACCTTGAATCAAGTTGTCCTCACGTTGCTTCTGTTCTGAATGTACTAAAATAAAGACGTTTTTGGAGATGACGAGCTGAATTCCATGTTTTTGCCGTTTGGGTAGGTCCCCATCCTCTTTGTGTTGGGACAGCTAGAGCTGCCCTCCTGGGGGCCAAATGGTACCCTAATTATTCCCATGCAGGATGCTGGTTTTGCCCTAAGCTGATCTCTTCTCTCATGAATTTGAATCCCTTCTCTTTTTCTCTTTTTTAACCATCCCATGACAGCAAGCTGTGCAGGACACTGAGTATTTTTTGAACCTTGCCACAAGCCTTGTGGAGAAACATGGATCTGGAGGGAAGGGCACCCAATGGCCAATGGCTGGCAGATTCCCATGGTGCCACACTGTTCCAACCCCACGGTTCCATCCCATGCTTCTGACGCGTGGTCCCTCCAGTCAGATCATATTTGGGGTGGGAAGGGTTGTTTTTCTAAAAACTTGTTTTTAATGAGTAGGATATCTTGATCAATAGCAAACTTTTTTTTAATGGATTAGTGAAATAAATGTCCCCATGCATCATTTATAAAGTGTGTTTTCCTTCACCGTGTGGAATAAAGATAAAGACTGACAGCGTAGACAGTTTCTCTTAGCCGCTGAGACCATGGCTGCGCCTCTCTCCAGCTGCTGTGTGACATGGCAACCACCTAGCTCTCTTCCTCGGTTTGTCTTCACTTTTTATCTGTTGGTTGTCGGCTTTCTTTTCCATTCTGTATTTTCTATCTGACTCTGTGAACTGTACAAAGCAGTTTTTTCTTGTCTGTTATCTTTCTTCGACTGGAATATTTACAATAAAACAACAAACCCTGAAATGTTAGTGATGGGTGAGAGCTGTTTTGGTTTGGAAAGCACGGTCTGGTGTGTCTAATGTCCAGGTAGGAGACTCTAAAAGCAAATAAAAATAGAAACCCACTTTGTGCCATCCCCTCCCCCTGTCCTTTTCTTTTCTCTCTGTTCTCCACCTCTCTCTCCACTCCCCCACCCCTTTCAACCCTTTGTTCAGATCCCAGAAAAATCTAGGTGGCTTCTTTCAGTTTTTAGTCCTGTGAGTCTGAGCCAAACAGCCCCCCACCCCCAAACGGATACACATGTTAATGAAGTTCAGAATTCGTGGGGTTTTGTCTTCCTAAATGCACTTTCACAGAATGGCCATCTACTGATACCTAAGGTAACTCTAGTCAGATATCACCCCAGATTCCACTGGGAGCGTGAAGATTACATCAATTAAAATATAATACATTGCTTTATTTCTTTTAATTGCTCTACAGGGCCCAATGGTCACAAGATCTCTACTTAAGAACCCAGGTGGGGTGTAAATTGAGCATGTAGATGGCCGAAAATCTTTTGGCTTCCTCTAATCCAATGCTCGTATGAGAATATTCATCCTGGGAGCTTGCCAGCCAGCCCTCTTATTGGTTAGGTGAGACTGAAATATCATGATAACCAATCCACCTGGGGCTGCTCTGTGAAAGTTTATTAGTTTTGGATTCCAAGGAGTTTAATTTTCTTTTGGAATTCAAGGGGGACTTCCCTGTGGTGAACGAGGCCAGAACAGGGCTGGGACATTTCAGACACAGCAGATTGGTGGATGAAGTGAAGCTTGAGAGAAGCATTTGTGGCCCTCCCACCAATAGGTGTTCACAGCAAGGTAAAGTAGTCTGGAAATGATAAGGGAGATTTTATTCCCTACTGGTTGTCAGCTCTCTTGGGTAATAACAAAAAGGCCTGTTTGGAAAATGTAGAGAAGGAATCCTTTCATAAAGATTTTGCTTAGAGCTAGTGCTTTCTATGGGGCCTTCTCAACAGAAAAATTGAATCTTAAGTTGCCTTGAGCTTTGAGTAATTCCCCTGCCTTTCTAGAAAAGGAGATTTTCTCTCCACAGGCAGGTCCCCACCAGGGCCAAACAGAATGCCCTTGGCCTGACAATCCAGTTGTCCTCTGATATGCCTCAAAAATTGGTGATGGCGGGCTTTGAAAAGACTTTTCCCATAGGTGTGACTTCCGGAGGGGAAAAACCCTCCAAATTCTAGAAGGGAAGTGGTCAACAACCTCATTGTCATTTAAGAGCAACTAGTCAAGAGAAGTATTGATAGAACATTATCATTTGCATTTTATTAATTTCATATTAATTTTCAAATCTGAGGAGTAAATGATAAAATATTATCATAAAACAAATAACAGAACTCATGCTCAGGAAAGAAGGAAATCTTCAAAGGTGATAAAGTAAAAAACAACCCCTCTGACCAGAAATGGCAGAAAAGTTGAGGCCCCAGGAAGGAACATAAAGAAACTGAGCATATAATATGACCATATGGTAACTAAGTGTGTGCATATAAATATTCTCCTAGCTGGGGCTTATGAGGCATGTCAGGGGATCAGTGTATTTTGCTCATATAAAGACAGGGGACTTGATCCTATTTACAGATCAGACTACATGCAGACTTTATTATAGAGGGTGAAGGTCAAAACCTTAAGAGCAAAGATCTTCCTGCTAAAAATTAGCTAAAGAATCCAAACTGCCATTTGTTATTCCTAGTGCCCAACCTAATATAATCTCTTGGCTATGTAAGAGGAAAATAAAGATGGAAGGGCCTCATACCTTGTTGGCACTTTTTCACAGATTGGTGAGTAATCCAGAGAGCCATGTAGAAATTCACAGGGGCTCCATAGTCCAGGTGGTCGAGATAGCAAGAGAAAGCTTAGTGGAAGAAGCAGCTGCGTCTTTGGGTTGTTAAAATGTTTTTGATGCCTGCAGAAACAAGATTTTGCTTCATCGCCTTTGGAATGAGATATAGTTAACTCATATTGATGGATTCAGCCCTCCTCTGATAAAAGATAGTTTGTTGTTGCTGTTTTCCCCCCACCCACAGCATTCCTTTTGGAGAATTCTGGCTCTCCTATGATGCTTGTTCAAGTTGGCTGCCAATCTATTTAGAGATTCTTACCACTATCTCATTCCTGGGCATTTTTAAGTTGTGTTAGTGGAATTAGCTACAGAGACAAATGGCCTCACTCAACAGAATACAGAAAGACTAAGTGAAATGAGCAATGAAACTGTCTGAAATGGATTATGAGCTCTCTCTTTTTTTTTTTTTTTAAGAATCCAACAGTTTTAAAATTGGAGGAGATGAATGAATGCAGAACTGAAGATTCAGAGTCAATGTGAAATTGATACAGAATAAAACCCCCAAATTTTTGATGTACAGGACCATTCGAACTGTCTTCCTCCTTTTCAACCCATTAAACCATCCTGTTATCTAGAGCACAGGAGACTGCCTGGGAAGTTATTCTACTTGGATTGTTCTGATTAGATTTTTAGTAGCTTTTCCATTAAAAATAATAGAAGACAACTTCTATTTCTACATCATTTGTAATCCTATAGTGCCAAGTGAGCTAAAAAAAAAAGGCATTTTAAATCACTAAAGGTCCAAAGAGAGAAGTCCCAGACAGGTGAATAGCACAGGCCAGCATCCCCAAGGGACTGTGCGTGCCCGCAAGCTAAAACGTAGTTACAGAGCTTTAAAACTGGCTTAGAGAGAATCTGACAAAAATAGTTCTGTACAAAGACTTAAAGTTATTTTTCTTTACTGCTTTCCCCCTTTTTATATAAGCTAAATTTTGTGTGTGTTTGTGGTGTGGTTGTGGGTGGTGTGTGCAGTAGTTTAGTACAGATACGCGGGTTCTTGTGGGGGGGGTATATGGGGGTATGAGTGTGATAAGTGTGTTTGTGAAGCATTTTAGTACAGATATGCAGGTTGTTGACTGTGTGTGTGGTAAATATGAGTGTGGTATGTGTGTGAGTATATGATGTGTGTGGTATGAGTGTGGGGTGTGTGTTATTTGTGTGGTGTGTGTTGAATGCGGTGTATATGTGAGAATGTGGTATGTGCATGCACATGTTGTATGTGTGAGTTGATATGAGGTACATGGTGTGTGTGATTGTGTGGTGTGTATGTGAGTGTGGTTGAGTGTGGTGTGTGTGAGTACAGTGTATGTGTGCAGCAGGTGTGTGGTACTGTATGAGAGTGCTGTGTGTATGGCATTGTGTGAGTGGTTTCTTGTGAGTGTGTGGTGTTATATATATGGTATTGTGCGGGTGTAGTGTGTGAGTGTGGTGTGTGTGTGGTGTGTTTGTGTGGTATTATGTGGGTAGTGTGTGTGGTATTGTGTGAGTATGGTGTGTGTGGGGGGGACAGTTCGGCACAGACATGCTGGTGCCTATTGTGTCCCTTGTGTCCATTTCAAAAGCCAGAAGACAGTCCCATTACCACTCTGGTCCTTCTCCAGTGCTTCCAGGTAAGGGGGCTGGGCTTAGTGTTTGAGCTTTTGTGGCTTAGTTCTCATTGAATGGTCTTTGATATCATTTATTGCTAACAGAACATATATGTAGATACATTCACAAGACAGAAGAAAGTTTTTTAAATTCCCATTCCCAGTTGAGTGATAACATGAGCTGACTTCTGAAAACCTATTCCCAGCCAGGCACAGTGGTGCATGCCTATAATCCTCAGCTTAGGAGGCTGAGGCAGGAGGATTGCGAGCTCAAGCCAGCCTCAGCAACTTAGCAAGGTCCTAAAGCAACTCAACAAGACCCTGCTCCTAAATAAAATATTATAAAGGGCTGGGGATGTGGCTCTGTGCTCAAGTGCTCCTGGGTTCAATCTCTAGTACCAAAAAATAAAAAATACAAAACAACAACAAAAACCTATTCCCCTCCATTCCTCTGGCATTAGTAAGTGACCAGAAAAAATGTCCCACCAATAGTGTGATATGGCACAGCCAGGAGAAACGAGAGCAGTGCAGGGTAACTCTCATTTATACTTCATACCCGTGGATAGCCTTGCCCATTTCAGACAAGATACAATTTCAAAAAGGTTAGACAATAAAATTGTTAAAATTTGAGTGGGTTAGATTAGCCAAGAAAGTACAGGATTCAGAAAGAATACTTTAATTCAGCTAGTTTATTTTTTATTTAAAATAAAACAGCAGATTTGCTGAGGTTTCATAAATAACATTTACGAAATATATTATGAGGTTTCAAAATAACATTTTCAGAAAACTCAAGGCAGTTTCTGATCTGGCTCCTGCTGATCTTTCAACCTTCTCCTGACACTTTTCTCACTTTCCTACCATGCCATGCTGCAGTCAAACCACACCATTTATTCCTCTGTTAATCTCATGCTTATCTTCTGTGCCTTTGCTCTGGCAATTCCCACTTTCTGGAATTTCTTCCTGGTCATTTCTGCATTGCCAAAGCCTCCCCATAGTTAAGATCTAGCTTAAATACCATCTCTCCTATGAACTCTTCATTAATCTCCCCTCTCCTGAGCATTCTCATCCTTCCTCCATAGCCCCTGATGGTTTTCTGCATTACATTGTAAATGACACACGCTGTCCCCTTACTTCCCACGTTTAAGCCCTTGAAAGTGCAGAGCAAATGGCTTTTCCCACTTTTCTCCTCTGATAGTGTGTGGGATTCCTGGCACATAGTTAGTTCCAATGAATGAATGAGGCAAATTCAACTGAGAGCAAATGTACATAAAAATGCTGCAGATAGGAAACTGAGTGGCAGGAATATGCTAATACACATTTGATTTAAAGCAACCATGAGAAGAACAACTTAATAATTTATATCAAGCAAAAATACGACTTCATTTATTTTGCTGGGCATAAGCCTGGTGAGGAGAGCAAGTTGATAACATGCGTGGGTTGGGAGAGGGTTGGTTCCAGTCGGTAGGTAGGAGGGAATGTTTTCTTCCAGCTGTTTCCATGCCTTCCATATAGATTACAAGAACTCAGTCTCCTGACACCCAAACCAGCTTTGGCAAAACCAACCAGCTTTCTCTCCTCTCTCCTCATTATCCTCAAGAATGATTTCTATCCCAAAATAAAATTACCAAGACTTGGTTTGTGGACTATACATTTTGATGAAAGTCCAGCCAAGTGGTAATTGCCCAGAAACACAGTCATTGTTACCAAAATAATCAAAATCAACCTGATTTTCTTTCTTACTTGCCAGGAAAAGACAAATTTCCCCTTGGTAGCTTGCTTTTAAAATGTGAAAACACCATCACTGTTTGAAGGGCAACAAATTATAGTTCTAGCATTTATAGTGATTTCCTTACTGGGAAGTCTGGCCATTTTTGACAAATTTAGGAAACTGCTGCTATTTTCCTAAGTATTCCTATTTAGACCAAAGAGGAGAGGCATGGGGGACGGAACCAGCATTTCTCCATTATCTCCTACGTGCCAAACACATTTTTTTATATAATCCTCCTGGTAGCCCTACAAATTAAATCTTATTACTTTCAGGAGAGAAAAAAAAGAAAGCTTGTGGAAGTAAAATAATATGTCCAGAGTTCCACGGCTAGTGAAAGGCCAAGCTTCAAGGTGAAGGGTAAAGATCTGAACCTAGTTCTTACTTTTTCCCATTACCAGGGTATCTTCCATTATATCAAATTTCCTGACCCCATTTGGAGGATTTGCTCCAGAAAGGATAGAAACCTGGCAAGGCTCCACATGTGATCATGCTTGATTTTCCTTAGTTAGGACCTTTGCTTTTTAAAATTATTATTAATAGATAAATCACTTTGATTCCATGACTTTGTCCAACCCTAATATTTTGCATTTGTTTTTGAAGAACTTGCTTCTATAATGCTCAGAAGTCATCAGAGATGCTAAATATATTATTTACAAAAGGGACGGAATTTTACTGTAAGAAAGGTTTTTATTAGGGTTTCTGACTGTTTCTCATTATTAATCTCCATGAGGAGATTTCAGGATAGCACACATCAACCACTCAATTAGTTGATATAAGCATCCAGCTGCTCTGATCTTTTTTTACCAGTGTAAGAAAGTCATGTTAAATGATCAGAGAAGACAATCTAATTGAGGAAAGCTGTATGTCAGGCCCTAGAGATCTAGAAGTTTACCACCAAATTTAGAAAACTGTAAGGTTCTTCTAGCAGTCAGTTGCTTCACTTGAATTCATTTCCCTACTATTTAGACCATAGCCAAGCCATTACAACTAAAAATGTAACTCTCAATTCCAAGGAACAAACCTGTATTAAATGCTGAGCTGGTGGGGAGGGAGGGAAGTTTGTGGGTACAGCTGAGGGGTATTAAGATGGATGAGGCCATATGGAAAAGGCAGTAGAATTTACATTCTGAGTAGTCCCTAAAACTAATAGTGCATATTGCTGAGATACAGAATTCAAAAGGAAGAAAGTTTAAACAAAGCAGTGAGTTCCTTGCCACAGTAAGTTATGGGTTTATATCACCTTAACAAATAAAGATATCAGAGAGAATTCTGATATTTTGTTGAAAGTCATAGTAGCTGAACTATTATGGTGAACTATTATGGTGACAATTATTCTATAAAAGTAATATAATAATAGCAACTGTCTTTTATTGAGTACATAATAATTACAAGATATGTTCTCTGTGTTTTTCATATGCCATTTTTATTTTTGTAACAGGTAGATATTATTTTCCTTATAGTTCAGAAAAGGAAACCTGGCCAGCATTGAGTTAGAAGTCAGCAGTGGAGCCAGGATTTGAATACAGATGCCTGGCTCCAAAGTTTGACCTTGAAATTGTGTAATTACAAGGCATGGGGCCTGTCTTCATTAAAAGAGACAAGAAGAGGACACAAAGAAATCTATGTATATACACAATAATGAAAGGGAGAAAGAAATACAACATATAACATAAAATATTATCATCTTGTTGAAGAGATATGAAATGTGCAGTCACAAACAACAAAAGATTTATTTAATAACAAGATATTACTACAAAAGACACAACAGGACATTTTGTTACCAACAAACAACAATTATATTCAGCATGTATTTATTATATTACGGTCAAACACGTCCTCAAACATCTGCTATGTACCCATTTCTGTTCTAGATACTGAAGAGTACAGAAAACAAGCACTTAAAGTTGAAAAAACTCATTTTTTGGATCACTTATTAGATCCTGAACCTTAATTTGGTTTTGTGATTTTTTTATTGTATTGCTACTTAGCCCATACTCAAAGTCTTATTTTTTTCTTTTACCATCAGTAAAGTAATA
Organism: Marmota monax; assembly: GCF_021218885.2. Classification (NCBI taxonomy): domain Eukaryota; kingdom Metazoa; phylum Chordata; class Mammalia; order Rodentia; family Sciuridae; genus Marmota; species Marmota monax. The sequence goes on along the minus strand of NW_026695234.1, from coordinate 2,898,848 downwards.
TACATACATTATAGAAAATTTGGAAAATCCAAAAGGCAGAAGAAAAAAGTATCCCAAATGTCAATATCTAAAAATGTTCATATGAAAATTTTGTCCTCTGGTAAATTTAAGTGTTTTGAATCATGGTGCTCCTATTGCATTATTATCTAATTTTCTCTTCATACATACCAAGCTTATCCACAAGACTATGTATGAGTTACTGGAAGTCAGTAGGCAGACAAAGCACTTCTTTGGTGCCCCTGAAACACTTGCACAATTCTCTGAGTTATAGGTGCTGGAATAATCCATGGGTTTACTGCTGACTCATTTATCAATCAATAAATGAATGAATACAAAATAGCAGAACAATCTTCTTGCTCTTGAGACATTTACAATCTCTGTTGAAGGTCAAGTCTAAGACATTGTATGATAAAATGCAAAATGAGTGGTTGTACGAAACTCCTTAGAAAGAAATGGTATGTGGTTAGGAAAGGTGACTTGGGACATGCCTGAAGGACAGACCCAAAGAATCTGAGATTTTTTTTTTTTTTAACCATCCAATAAGCACCCTGATAGAATGGGTTGGTCTATATCAAGCCAGTTCCCATTCTTCTATCCGGTGCCAGGCAGTCTCTCCATCAGCTGTCTCAGAGGACCCACTCTATGCTATACAGGCAAAAGAAACTAGACTCCTCTCTCTCCACAGGGGGAATTGCCCAGCTAGTGTTTCCTCTCAGCTCTGGGACAAGGAGGGAATTTTAGGCTACATAGTAGCCACTATGAGGATATCTTTCTCCAGTGGTAAACTTACTAGAAAAGGGGTTTCAAACTTTTTATAGTTCTCTCTCTCTTCTAAGTGAAGTCTTCTTGGGTGGAAGTGCTGAAATAATACTCTCCCCCTGCCTAGTTATCTGATAATCATGGTCTCAGGGATCCCACTATACAATGTGTGCTGAAGCATATTGGAGCTGGGTGACCTGTCTTGGCTGTGATGGGCAGCATGTGAGGGTCACAAGGGAGACCTGTGGGCTTCTCAGATGGCCTGAATTCAATTAACCATTCACAGCTAATCAATAAGGGCATAGCAATCAGGTGGATGTAAGCAATGCTGGATTTGAAGGATTTTCAAGTAATCATATTGGAGAATTGCCCTGGGCATAAAGAAAGGTATAATATCAAACCACATTTGGCACACTGTAGCTAAGGTAGTAGCAGCTTGTCTGACGGGATGTCTGCCCCTTTAACAGCTCTTTTAATTCCAGAGGAAATGAAAATTCCCTTCCTACTAGTCATTAAGGCTCCAATTTTATTTCTCATTATTAAACCATGAAGTTGGCCAAAACATTTAAATTAAGCAAAATGAAGAGATTTATGAGCAAATTAGAGTCTAGGTGAAAAATTCAGACCTAATCCCCCGAGATTAAGAAATACACAATAGCTAAATTATTAGAAAGAAAAAAAAATCTCAGAGTTAACAGGAGGATGTGTTCTTTCTTATTTTTCCCAAAGAAACAGCTCTGTAAAATTGAGTTTTTAGTTGATAATTTCATGCTTGGTAATACCCACACGATTTGAGAAATGTTGGAAGAAGACCTAAATGGTATTTTAGTCTCTATGCAGAACTAGAGAAATATGTCAGGTTGATAGCCCTAAGCAGCTGACAGCCTCCTATTGAGAGAAAACACTGTGAAGAGAACACCATGAATTAATTCAGATCCCCCTGCCCTGAAGACAGAACCCTGCTAGGTGGCCAGCATGGAGGTCAGAGATTAAACTTGTTTGATCTTCAGTTATCCCACTGAGACTGTCATGCCAGAGGGAAGGATGTTTCCAGCTAGCTGAGTGGCCAAGGGTAAAGGACAGAACTGAGACCCCATTCAATTTCTTCATCAAAGGCCACCTTCTTTCTGAAGATTGCTGTCACAGAGGCAAATTCTAAATGGTAACTGAGAGATGAAAGGTTTCACAATCTGCCACCCAAACCACCAACCATTAAAAGCATCTTAATTTAAGACCAAAGAATATCAGGAATATTCATAATCCCATCTCCAGGATCTAGAACTTTATCAGTTATGAGAAGATACACCTAACCTAAGAGCAGGTGAGGACATTAATTGTTCCTGGGGACTTTCAAGGGGAAAAAAATGTGCTCACTTCAGATTGAATACCAAAGCTTGCCTTGAAGGTAAATGTTTTGATCTGCAGGTTAGTTTTAATTACTTCAAGACTCTACTGTTCCCAGACACTGCATCTCCCCTGTACACCTGCAGTGGTACCTGAAATTGTCATCAATAGAGTCATTTCTTTGGATTAAGGAAACATAAAATGAATTAGCCATTTTAAGGCAGTCATTACACAGTAACAGAGACAAAGTTGGGAATTTGACAAGGAGAAAGTTCACTTTGGTGTAGACCCACACAAAGCCTGATGCTAGGAGACCCCTGCCCAGGAAGATCCTGGCCCAACTTGGGAGTTCTAGAGGTATTGGGGATGCAAATCAAGTAAAGATGGCACCTGGCAGTTTGCCAGGAGGAGTGGTCTGTGAAGTAAGCCAGTGAGCCATTAAGATGATGAGGATTCCTTAATGACTGACTGCTGTATCTAGATGATGCTAATTGAGTTAAGCTGTGTGTAATTAGTTATGTATATATACCTCTGCTGTCCCGCAGAGAAGCGGCTCCTGCTACCTTGGGTGCCTGCTCACTCAGTTCCCACTGAGTTCACTCGCAATAAAGTAGTTCCCGCTTCAACCTTCAAGTTACTTGTCACCTCCCGGTTATTTAGCCCAGCCGGACTGCGGCATAGAGGCACTGAGTACCATGGAAACGCTGGTCCTGGGACACAGGGTGAGAAAGAGGGGAAGAAGGAAAGAACTGTGTTAGCTTTTCTTGCCTGAGACAAATACCTGAAAAAATCAACTTAGGGAAGGAAAGATTTATTCCGAGTCACAGTTTCAGAGGTTTCAGTCCATGCAGAAGGGCATGGTATATTAAAGCTGCTTACCCCATGGCAACTGGGAAGCACAGAGAGAGCAAAGAAGGGGCTGGGGAAAATACACACTCTTCCAAGGCATGCCCTGAGGGACCCACTTCCTGCAACTAGGCCTCACCTCCTACAGTTTCTACCACTTCCCAATAATGCCATCATATTATGAATCTACCAATGGATTAATCCACTGATGAGGTCAGAGCCCTCATGTTCCAATCATTTCCCAAAAGCTCCACATCCGAACATGCGTTGGGGACCAATCTTTCAACAGAATATTTTGGGGGACATTCCAAATCTAAACTGTAACAGGAAGTAACATTTCTGCCATATCTACTATATTCCAGGCATTTACTAGGTGCCTTTATGTAAGGTTTTCACATTTAATACTCACAATTAACTCTCTAAGTTAGCCTTCTTACCCTTGTTTTAGAGCTGCAAATTGAAGGCTCAGGGAATTGAAGTAATTTTCCTAAGTTCTCCCAGCATGCATCTGAGCTCAAGTTTGCCAGGCTTCAAAGATCTCACTCTTTCTGTGATATCATGCTGACTCCCTAGAAATGAAGGAATAAAGGGCTTATTTCACAGCTGGGTCCACCAGGATTCACTATCGTGGTCTATGTGGGAAAATATAATTGGAAGAAACCCCAGATTCTCCCTTAAAAAAACATTCCAATATTGGAATGGAGGTTGTTATAGTTTAGATCTAGAATGTTCTCCAGAAGTCCATGTATTAAAGTCTTAGTCTCAGCTTGGTGCTATTAAGAAGTGGTAGAAGTTTGAGAGGAGTTCTTAGGTCATTGTGAGAGGGAGTTCTTAGGTCATTGGGGTGTGCCCTCAAAGAGGATAGTTAATATCTAGCCTGTTCTCTCTCTCTCTCTCTCTCTCTCTCTCTCTCTCTCTCTCTCTCTCTCTCTCTCTCTGTCTCCTAACAGCTATCATGATATGCTGTCTCATTTTAGGCCCCAAAGCAATGGATCATAGATTAAAACCTCCAAAACTGTGAGCCAAAATAAAACTTTCCTCTTTAAAAAGTTGATTTATCTCAGGTATTTGTTACAATAAAAGAAAAATGATTATCACAGAGGTATTACATGAGAGTTGGAGGCTGGATTTGATAGCCAGATTTTGTCCCCTCAAGACTCATCTTCCCTTCCGAGTCTTATCACAAATCACTGTTGCTGCCATCTTTGCTGATGGGGCCATTTCTCCTCTTTCACAAATCAGACTCCAGTGGACTTAACTCATTCCTTAATTCCCTGAAACAGAATCTCAGTAAGACCAAATGGTGAAATAAAGCTTAGCTAAAAGACTCAGAGATAATGAAGGGGAAATAAACGCAGATTACAAGGTACCTGGTAATGGACTCAGGGGTGTGGCTGCTCTCAGAGCACAGTTCATTACTACAGGGCCCCTGTCAAAGCCCCTCCCTGACTAATTTTCAGTCTTCTTCCATATGACAGAGAGTAAGGCCTCACCCTACTAGCCCATTCCAAGAAACTGGGAGCAATTTAAAGCATATCTGTGGTCACCAAATAAAGCCAATTGTGTTCCCCATGCAGACGGGTGTCAATACTGACATTTCTGTTTGTGTAGCTCCAAATTTATAACTCAATCTAAAAAGAGACAGGTAAGTAGCAAAGTAACATAGGGAAAGAGGAAGACCTCTGCTCTAGTGAGTTTTTCATCACTGTGACCAAAAGACCTGACAAGAACTATGTAGAGGAGAAATTTATTTGGGGTTCAACATTTCAGAAGTTTCATTCCCTAGATGGCCAACTTCATTGCTCTGGCCCCTGGTGAGGCAGGACATCATGGCAGAAGTGCATGGAGGAGGAATGCAGCTCCAGACATGGCAAGAAGGAGAGGGAGGGGGAGAGGGGAGAGAGAGAGAGAGTAGCTGGGTGGGGGGTGTTCAACTCATCAAGGACAAAGTGTCAAGCCCAAATGCATGCCCCCAGTTCCTACTTCCTCCAGTCATACCCTACAGTCTACATTCAATTAATCCACATCAGTGTATTAATCAACTGATTAGATTCATGCTCTCATAACCCAATCATTTCCCCTTTGAAATTTCTCACATTGTCTAACACATGAGCTTTTTAATTATTTATTTATTCAAATTTATTATACCCGATGGCAGAATGCAACTCATTTCCTATTACACATATAGAGCACAATTTTTCAAGTCACTGTACACAAAGTATTTTCACACCATTCATGTCTTCATCCATGTACTTTAAGGTAATGATGTCTAACTTATTCCACCATCATTCCTACCCCCTTGCCCCCTCCCTTGCCCTCCCTCTTCTTTGCCCTATCTAAAGTTCCACCATTCCTCCATGCTCCCATTGCCATTATGAGTCAGCATCCTCATATCAAAGAAAACATTCGGCCTTTGGTTTTGTGGGATTGGCTAACTTCACTTAGCATTATATTCTCCAACTCCATCCATTTACCTGCAAATGCCATGATTTTATTCTCTTTTAATGCTGAGCAATGTTCCATTGTATGTGTATGTATGTGTGTGTGTGTGTGTGTGTGTGTGTGTGTGTATCACAATTTCCCTATCCATTCATCTACTGAAGGGTACCTAGGTTGGTTCCACAGTTTAGCTATTGTGAATTGTGCAGCTATAAACATTGATGTGACTGTGTCCCTGTAGTATGCTGTTTTTAAGTCCTTTGGGTATAGACTGAGGAGTGGGATAGCTGGGTCAAATGGTGGTTCCATTCCAAGTTTTCCAAGGAATCTCCATACTGCTTTCTGTATTGGCTGCACCAATTTGCAGTCCCACCAGCAATGTATGAGTGTGCCTTTTCCCCCATATCCTCACCAACACTTATTGTTGTTTATATTCTTGATAGCTGCCATTCTGACTGGAGTGAGATGAAGTTTTGATTTGCATTTCTCTAATTGCTAGATATGTTGAACATTTTTTCATACGTTTGTTGATTAATTGTATATCCTCTTCTGAGAAGTGTCTGTTCAGTTTCTTGGCCCATTTATTGATTGGGTTATTTGTTTTTTGGTGTTAAGGTTTTTGAGTGCTTTATATATCCTAGAGATTAGTGCTCTATCTGATGTGCTTGTGGTAAAGATTTGCTCCCATTCTGTAAGCTCTGTATTCACCTCACTGGTTGTTTCTTTAGCTGAGAAAAAGTGTTTGAATCCATCCCATTTATTGATTCTAGGTTTTAATTCTTGCACAGGAGTCTTATTAAGGAAGTTGGGTCTGAATCCAACATGATGGAGATTTAGGCTTACTTTTCCTTCCATTAGGTCCAAGGTCTCTGATTTAATTTCTAGGTCCTTGATCCACTTTGAGTTGAGTTTTGTGCATGGTGAGAGATAGAGATTTAATTTCATTTTGTTACATGTGGATTTTCTGTTTTCCCAGCACCATTTGTTGAAGATGCTATCTTTTCTCCAATGTATGTTTTTAGTGGCTTTGTCTAATATAAGATAACTGTAGTTGTGTGGGTTAGTCTCTGTGTCCTCTATTCTGTACATTGGTCTTTAAGTCTATTTTGGTGCCAATACCATGCTGTTTTTGTTACTATTTCTCTGTAGTATAGTTTAATGTCTGGAATAGTGATACCACAAGCCTTACTCTTCTTGATAAGGATTGCTTTGGCTATTCTGGCTCTTTTATTTTTCCAGATGAATTTCTTGATTGCTTTTTCTATTTCTACAAGGAATTCACTGGGATTTTTATTGGGGTTGCATTGACTCTGTTAGTATGGTCATTTTGACAATATTAATTCTGCCTATCTAAGAACAAGGCAGATCTTTCCATCTTCTAAGGTCTTCTTTAATTTCTTTCTTTAGCATGCTGTAGTTTTCATTGTAGAGGTCTTTCACCTCTTTCATTAAGTTTATTCCCAAGTTTTATTTTTTTTTGAGGCTATTATAAATGGGGTGGTTTTCCTAGTTTCTCTTTCTGAGGATTTGTCTCTGATGTACAGAAATGCCTTTGATTTATGGATGTTGATTTTATATCCAGCTACTTTGCTGAATTCATTTATTCTAGGAGATTTCTGGTGGAATGTTTGGGTCTTCTAGGTATAATAAAATCATAGTCTCTGCAAATAGTAATAATTTGAGTTCTTCTTTTCCTATTTGAATCCCTTTAATTTCTTTCATCTGTCTGATTGCTCTGGCTAGAGTTTAAAGAATATGTTAAGTAAAATTGGTAAAAGAGGGCATCCCTGTCTTGTTTCCAGTTTTTAGAGGGAATGCTTTCAATTTTTCTCCATTTAGAATGATGCTGGCCTGGGGCTTAGCATAGATAGCTTTTACAATGTTGAGATATGTTCCTGTTATCCCTAGTTTTTCTAATGTTTTGAACATGAAGGTGCTGTATTTTGTTGAATGCTTTCTCTGCATCTATTTATATCAAATGATTTTTATCTTTGAGTCTATTGATGTGATGAATTACATTTATTGATTTCCATATGTTGAACCAACCTTGCATCCCTGGAATGAACCCCACTTGATCATGGTGCACTGTCTTTTTGATATATTTTTGTATTCAATTTGCCAGAATTTTACTGAGAATTTTTGCATCTATATTCATTAGAGATATTGGTCTGAAGTTTTCTTTCTTTGATGTGCCATTGTCTGGTTTTAGAATCAGGGTGATATTGGCTTCATAGAATGTGTTTGGAAGTGTTCCCCCCTTTTGTTTTTCTATTTCATGAAATAGTTTGAAAAATATTGTGTTAATTTTTCTTTAAAAGTCTTGTTCTACAAGACCTCTATTTCTCAAGAGACAAATCCTCATCTGTGTATCCATCCAGTTCTGGGCTTTTCTTGGTTGGTAGGCTTCTGATGTCATCCTCTATTTCCTTGCTTGAAATCGATCTGTTTAAATCATATATATTATCCAGATTTAGTTTGGGCATATTATATGCCTCTAGAAATTTGTCAATGCCTTTGATATTTTCTAATTTATTGAAGTACAAATTTCCAAAATAATTCCTATTTTCTTCTGTATTTCTGTAGTGTCAGTCATAATATTTCCTTTTTCATCATGGATATTAGTAATCTGAGTTTTCTCTCTCTTTCTCTTCATTATTAGCATGGCTAATGGTTTATCAATTTTATTTATTTTTTCAAAGAACCAACTTTTTGTTTTGTCATTTTTTTCAATTGTTTCTTTTGTTTCAATTTCATTGATTTCAGCTCTGATTTTAATTATTTACTGTCTTCTACTGCTTTGGGGGTTGATTTGTTCTTCTTCTTCTAGAGCTTTGAGATGTAATGTGAGGTCATTTATCTGTTGACTTTTTCTTCTTTGAAGGAATGAACTCCATGCGATGAACTTTCCTCTTAGAACTGCCTTCATAGTGTCCCAGAGATTTCAATATGTTGTATTTGTGTTCTCATTTACTTCTAAGACTTTTAAAATCTCCTCCTTGATATCTTTTGCAATCCATTGTTCATTCAATAGCATATTATTTAGTCTCCAGGTGTTGGAGTATCTTTGATTTTTTTATTTTATCATTGACTTCTAATTTCATTCCATGTAGTCTGATAGAATGCAGGGTAGTATCTCTACTTTTTTTTATTTACTAAGATTTGCTTTGTGGCATAGTATATGGTCTATTTTAGAGAAGGATCCATGTACTGCTGAGAAGAAATTGTATTTGTTTGTTGATGGATAATATACTCTATATATTTCAGTTAAGTCTAAGTTAATGATTATATTATTGAGCTCTATAGTTTCTTTGTTTAGTTTTTGTTTGAAAGATCTCTCCAGTGCTGAAAGAGGTGTGTTAAAGTCACCCAGAATTATTGTGTTGTGGTCTATTTGACTCTCAAACTTGAGAAAGAGTTTGATTGATATCGATGCTCCATTGTTTTGGGCATATATATTTATAACTGTTATGTCATGTTGATGTATGTTTCCCTTAAGCAGTATGAAATGTTCATCTTTATCCCTTTTGATTGACTTTGGCTTGAAGTCTACTTTATTTGATATGAGGAGGAAAGCTGTGCTTGTTTATGTAGACCATGTGAATAGTATATTTTATCCCAACCTTTCATCTTGAATCTGTGGGTGTTTTTTCCTATGGGATGAGTTTCTTGAAGGCAGCATATTGTTGAGTATTTTTTTGAATCCAATCTACCATCCTATGTATTTGATTGGTGAAGTTAGGCCATTAACATTTAGAGTTATTATTGAGGCATGATTTGTATTACCGATCATTTTTGTTTACTTTTGGCATTTAGCTTGACTTGGTTTCTTCTTTGGTCGGCTTTTCCTTTATTATAGTTCTTCCATTTGAGGATTTTCATTTTTGTTTTTCATTTCCTCCTCATGGAACATTTTGCCAAGAATGTTCTGTAGTGCAGGCTTTCTTGCTGTAAATTCTTTAAGCTTTTGTTTATCATGGAAGATTTTTATTTCATTCTCAAATTTGAAGCTTAATTTTTCTGGATACAAGATTCTTTATTGGCATCCATTATCATTTAGAGTTTGGTATATGTTGTTCCAGGATTTCTTGGCTTTGAGTTTGGGTTGAAAAATCTGCTGAGACCCGAATTGGTCTTCCCTTATAGGTAATCTAATTGTTCTCTCTTGCAGCCTTTAAAATTCTATCCTTTTTCTGTATGCTAGGCATTTTCATTATAATGTGTCTTGGTGTAGATCTGTTGTAATTTTGTACATTTGGTGTCCTGTAAGCCTCTTTTATTTGATTTTCCAGTTCATTCTTTATGCTTGGGAAATTTTCTGATATTATTTCATTGAAGAGATTGTGCATTCCTTTGGTTTGAATGTCTGAACCTTCCTTTATCCCAATAAATCTTAAATTTGGTCTTTTGATGGTGTTTCATAATTCTTAAATATACCGTTCATGGTTTCTTACCATCTTCACTGTGATGACCTCACCGTGAAGATTGTGTATTTTGTCTTCATTGTCTGAGGGTCTATCTTCCAAGTGGTCTAGTCTGTTGGTGATGCTATCTACTGAGTTTTTTAATTGTCTCATTGTTTCTTTCATTTGAAGGATTTCTGTTTGTTTTTGTTTGTTTGTTTTTAGTATCTCTTTATTGGAGTAATCTCTTGCAATCTGTATTTGCTCTCTTATCTCTTTGTTGGAGTGATTGATTTTTGCCTGTATTTTCTCACTTAGGCCATTCTTCAATTCCCAAATCATTTTAGTTATGTATATTCTGAACTCCTTCTCTGACATTTCATCTACTGTGCTATCTCTAGATTCTACTGTTGTAGTATCTTGGTTTGTTTGGGGCATTTTCCTCCCTTATTTTTTCATGATGTCTATGTGTCTTCTTCTCTTGCAGTGCAGATCTGAGCTATCACAGCTTCTGCCCTATTGTCTTATAGTCTTCCTATAGGTTACCAACACCTCACTTTTAAGGGAGAGATCAATATTACAGCACTTAATGTACCCAACGTGCAGCCATATATCAGTTAGCTTCTATTTTTACATTTACACTTTTGGCACTATAATCAGAAATTAGAAGCTTGGTTATTTTCTACTATATAGTCAATAGGTTTGCATAATGCTTTACTGTTTCTAATGGTAGAATGGGGGAACTGGGGGATTGGCTGAGATGTTTATGAGGTAGGATGTGAGAATATGGAGGTATTAGACTATATAACTATATGAGAGGTAATCATATTTTTAGACTATATGAGAGGGTAATCATAAGAAGTTGGCTGTTAGTAGGAGAAACAAGAGATAGGCAAACTCATGTAAGACTCCCTGTTACTTCAGCAACAGGATAACTGTTAGTACCCCTAGTAGAGAAACCTCTGGTGCAGCCAGGCCTACAGAGACCTTGGTGACTTCTTACCAGGTCCTTATTGTTGTCCCTTGATAGAAATGGTAATATTCCAGTTTTATGGTGGTGGCAGCCCAAGCCTATATGTACCCTGATGTTGGACAGTGAATCTACCTTTGGTGAATAAAGAACCCCAAGCGGAGTGGCTCCGCATGCAAGTTCAGAGTGAGCCTCTGTCCAGATCACCAGGCCATGGTGTGGGGGGGTGGGAGAGCAGGCAGGCCTCTGTCTGGATCTCCCTAACACATGAATTTTGGGAGGATATCTTGTATCTAAACCAACATTCTGACCCTGGCCTCCAAAAGCTCACATAATTCAAAATACATTCAGTTCATTTCCAAGAATTCCCATAGTCTTTAATAGTTACAGCATTGCCCAAAAGTCCATGTCCAAAAATCTCCTCTGAGATTCAAGGCAAACTTCCCCCATAAAGATCAAAAGCAAGTTACATATATCCAGTGTACAATGGCACAGAGTAAACATTTCCACTCCACAAGGGAGAGATGGGGGCATGTACAGAAGGAATGGGGACCAAAGCAAGACTGAAATCCATCTGGGCAAACAATTCCTGTAGCTTAACATACAGTATCTGGAGCACATGGCACTGTGACAGACTCACCAAGGGGCTTGGGTAGCTCTGCCCATATGGCTTTGCTGATTGAAATCTATAAGATCTTTCTTTCTTTCTTTTTTTGCTTGTTTCTGCTCAATTCCTGCAGCTTTCCTTGGCAGACATTCTTGTTGGCATCTCTTCATCTCAGAGGTCTCCACTACAGCTTCAGCTTCCTTCTCACTTCCTTATGCATCAACCTCCCAGGGGCTGCCCACAGGGACTTAGGCCCTACTATTCTTTGCTAGCCTCCCAGGCCATCCTTAGAAATCTTGGTGGAAGCCTCCATGATCTCCTAACTCCAGCATTCCTGTAGAACCAACACCACATATTTGATGCCAAGATCTGACACCATCTTGAGCAGTAATCAAGGGTTGTGGGACCACAGCTCGAGAAACATCCGAGTTCCTGATTGACTAAGCACAGTGAAACAACTTCCTAGGCCTCCCTGTGCAAGCAGAGTTCCCCACTGGTCTCTTCTCAAAGAAAGTTTTACTTTTACACCCTTGAGCCTGAGATGGGTGTGCTCTTGCCAATTCCTGAGATGGCCTCAAGCCATCTTTCCCATTGTCTCTGGGTAAAACATTCAGCATTTATTTAGTGGTTGTAATCTCTTTAACAACCACACCTTCCTTGTCCCTAGTTTCACTTGCATTTTTCTGGCTAAACTTCAAGTTTTTCAAATATTTCTGCTCGTGAATTATCACAGTAAACTTGGCTGAAAGCTGTCAGCAATATCCATGCCACTGCCTGAATTCTGTGTTGCCTTGAAATTTCCTCAACCAGGTTGATTAGTACATCACCTTTAAATTTGGCCTCAAAAAGTCTCAAGACTGGAGCAAAATGTAGACAAGTTCTTTGCTAGAAGCTAACATGAATGGCCTCCAGTCCAATTTCCAATAGTGTCCTTCTGCTCTGAAACCTAATGAGCCCCGTCTTTCCTGTCTGTAGTCCTTTTGGCTTTCTGGTCTTTGGAATTCCCATCAGGGGGCCCAGCTTACAGCATTCTAAAGCTTTTCCAGACTGTATCTCTAAACTTGTCAAAATTCCTCTCCCTGCAAACCAGATTGAAAGGCTTCTGAACCATGTGGTCAGGTTAGTCACAGGCACAATCCCACTCTCAGTACCATTTTCTGCTTTGGTCAGCCTTTCCTTCATTGTGACCAAAAGACCTAACAAGAACTTCATGGAGAAGAAATTGTTTATTTGGAGTTCACCATTTCAGAAGTCTCAGCTTATAGATGGCTGACTCCATTGTTCTGGCCCAAGGTGAAGCAGAACATCATGACAGAAGGGCATGAAAAAGGAATGCAGTTCTGGGTATGGCAACAAGGAAGCAGAGAGAGAGAAGAGAGAGTTATATTCGCCAGGGACAAAATTTAAAGCCCAAAGGCATGCCCCAGTGACCTACCTCCTCCAGGCAGACACTACCTGTATACTGTTCCTTCCTTCCTATCAGTAGATTAGATTAAGTCTCTCAATACCCAATCATTTTCTTCTGAAATTTCTCACATGGTCTAACACCTGAGCTTTTGGGGAATACCTCACAATTAAACCATTACAACATTTTATGACTTGTCAAAATATGAATGCCAGTAATTCATTTAAAAAAAGGTGCTTAAAGCACTGGTGGTAACTGAACTCCTTTACCCTGGTCATTTGGGACCTCATTGAAAACATTCTTCATGCATTATCCACTTCATTTAGAACAAAGGTATGTTTTCACAAAATTACCAAGCCAGTTATTTTCAAACACTTGAAGACCTTCAAGTCAACAATGAAAAAATGTTTCACAACTCTCAGGTAGGTTAGATAAATAAATAACTCTGAGAGTACCAGAGCTAGCAAAAATGTGGGATATAGGAAACTCTCATACTTCTATTGCTGGTAAGAGTGTAAACTGAAGAAAAAATTGATAATGTTTATTAAAGGTAAAGATGAGGAATGCTCTATGAAGATAATGTTTATTAAAGGTAAAGATGAGGAATGCTCTATGAAGATAATGTTTATTAAAGATAAAGATGAGGAATGCTCTATGAACTTTCAATTTCTTTTCTTGGCGTATATTGTAGAAAAATTCTTGCAAATGTTCACAAGTAGACTTAAAGAAGAATATTCACTGTAGCAGTTTGTAACAGGAAAACAAACAGACAAAATCAGTCTAAAACAAAACAAATATACCCTGGAAAGAGTTTAAAGGTACACAAAAAAGGAATGGATTTTTAAAGCTCTGACTTAAGCAATGTTATGCAACAATTCATCGTGGTAAAAGGAATGAATCAGCTCAACATATTTCCATATGGATGAGTCTTTACAACATAAGATTGAGTGAAAACCCCAGCAGCTCAGGTGTCAGCTATGCTATCACTCAAATGTTCTTAATTATATGGACAAGGCCTCAGATTTTCAGAGGTTGAACTGCTGATCATTTGCCAACAAAGAAGCTTTTGGGGGTCTCGTGATTTGTGTGTATCTGTAATGTACAGAGAAAGCCACTTGTGTTTTGTGTAGGCATGGATTTGATGTGCACTGATGAACTGAAACAGAGAGGCAAGCAGGAAAACAAAATCAAAATCAACTCCCTATCACAAATGGAGAAAAGGAGCAATGACCTGGTTAAAAGAATGCAGATAAGTGGGTTTTAATGAGAATGTGTTAGTCAACATAAATCCAGACTGGACTGTTCAAGAACAGATTGCACTGTTTAACCTACCAACTGAGTAAAAGAATTAGAAGTGTTTTATTTTTTTCTTTACTACAATATTAAATCTACTCAAAGGATCAACAGAATGTTTTTTCTTTTCCAAAAGATTTTTAGCCCTATGTGGCATTTGGCAGGAAATAATACCAAATAGAAAGTGATTACAAGAAATCAAGAGGGAACAGCCCTTCTAATCAAGTTGTAGAAACACATAGAAACACAGAGGTGGCATGGCACAATGGAAAACTAAGTCAAATTCTGGCTCTATGCTTAAGAGCTGGTGGCACTTTGGGAAATTCATTAAATGGTTCGAATCTCCAGTTTCTTTTCTGTTTTCTTAAAAATAGAAACTCTTACAGTGTTGCTGGGATTGTCACAGAGGTAGCACATGGAAAGTGCGTATTAATAGAGCTTGATAAATAAGGGTCCAAGAAATGGTTGAGAAGATGATGTGGTAGTGGTGACGATGATGATGATGATGATGGTGATGATTTTTTTTTTGCAGGTGGCTTCTCCTCACTGTTATCATCTATATCCTCCTTCTGACAATACTTATTGTATGAATAGAAAAGTAAAAGGAAGCTGATCAAAAGTTATCTATAAAGTATTTAGTGACAAAATGTAACCCTTGCACTCAGAGCAGAACTGGCCAGTCTCTCATTAACACAATGTTTTCCAGTGTCAACCTTCTTTTCTGTTTGTACTTTATTGATTAGCAAACAGCTGGTGGATTCTGCATTACATCAGAAGTATGCAGAATTATTCCTAAAAATTACCTTTTGGTGAGCTGCTATTAGCTGAGGTGGAACCTAGTGACACTCACTGGCTTTATTATAAAGAAAGTTTTTGAGTATAAGGCTCACTGCATTATCCAGTATCCATCATTAGACATCCAGAGATAAAATCTTATCTGATCTTGGTGACAAAAATAGCAAAAAGTCCCTTGAGCAATTGGTTTTATCCTATAGATTCTGTGAACTGAGAAAGTTCTTTTCCTTCTTTGAATCCATATCTGGAGTGCTAAACCTGAGTTCCATCCATCTATAAGATGCATATGTCACCACCAGGGACATTTTTAACCTCAGCCTGGAATCATCTATGCTCTGGCCCTGTTTTTCTTCTCCCTCCACTCTACTTTTGGGCAGAAGAACACACATACACAAATAAATATGCCTACATCTACAATGTAGAGCTCCATCCTAGAAAAGAAATTATGCAGAGTTGTCACTTTGGGTGTTCTGAGAGGAAAACAATAAAGAGTAGACTAGTGCAAAGTTTTGTTTCTCCCATAGCAACTTCCTGTGCACATGTTTAAATGCAGCCCTTTAAAAAGGCAGTTAAGTTGATAAGTCCCATCTAGATCCAAAGTGTTTTTCCCAACACATCATTTATAATATTGTTGCACCTCAGGAATCGAGGTATGAAAGTGCCGTTTGAGACATGCTGGAGAAACTCTGGAAAATAACTTGCTAAAAGAAAAGCAGTTTAAGAGAGCAATTTTATGGTCCATTTTCCTGGTGGGATACTATCTGGGATGGGGCAGCACTGTTTATGTGTAAGCAAAAGTCTATTCTGCGTGCTAAAAGAAAGGCAAAAGCAACTCCAATTTGAAACATTAAGCAGAAGCACACAATGGATAATTTATGGAGCAGAAAGTCAAGGACTTGAGCTTTTTCAATCATTGTCATTTTTATGCATGGCAGACCACCATTTCACTTTTTGCCTTCCTTTGGCTCTCTGGTGTATACATATTTCCCCCCTTAATTATATATATTAAGCTCTACCATGGGTTCAAAAGTACATCCTAACACACTTAAAGCTCATACCTTGTCCCTGACTGAGAATAGTGAACATAATTCAGCATTATTACCAAGAAGGAGGTGATGTGCCTCAGTTCAGAAGCAGGTATAGTCATCCTTCTGTAGCCATGAAGGATGGTTCCAGGACCCCTCAGGATACCAAGGCTCAAGTCCCTTATATAAAATGGCACAATATTTTCATAAAACCTATGCAATCCTTCCATATGCTTTAAATCACTTCTAGACACTTATTGTACCTACTGCAATGAACATGCTATGGAAATAATTGTTACACTGTATGGTTCAGAGAATAATGACAAAAAAACTGTACATAATCAGTACAGATGCAATTTAAAAAAAAACATTTTCTATGCAGATTGATGTGGAATCCACAGACACACAGGTCCAACTGTAATTCCCTCTTCTAGGAAAAACTCATTGATGATCCTCTCCCAGGGACTATTTCGCTCCATAACTCTCAGGGTAATTCTGGCAGAGTTTGCTTTTTGCAATTCTTTTTGGACCAAAGAGATACTGTGGAGATGAACATGATTTCATGAAGGAAGAGTGTTAATGTTTTTTAGTTAAAAAAAAAAAGGTAAGGAAAGGTCCCTTCTTTCCACCTTTATTTTCCTCAAAATGATGAATTGCTTTTTAATTGCATAATTGATGAAGAAAGGGAGAGAGAGTGGACTTGTGAAGGGGAGATCAACAGAGAAGTTTCTCAGGAACTTGTAGGAACAGGACCAGCTGCCATAAAACAAAGCACAGGAGCCTCCATTTTCTACTGAAAAGGACTGAACGTGTACCTGTGCCTTCCTCCCTTCAGGACACATTGCCCTGGTGAGGGTCACAGGCCTGGTAGAGTCAGGCTCCCAGATCAAATCCCTGTTCTGCCACTTTATATTGTGTGCTTTCAACAAATTGCTGCACTTAAAGTCACAAAATTCCATTTTTGTCAACTAAACATGGGAATGATGATAAAAAATTCCACTTCATAGGGCAACTGTAAAGGTTAAATCTATAAAGCACTTGCACAGTACCTGAGCATATTAAGCACCAAAAGATAACAGATGATTTTAGGAAGTCAGAATCATTTTAAGGATGATTGATGCACAAATTTTTCGTTTTTACCAGAAAGACCCCTTTCTAAGAAAAAAATTCATGCTCTCACATAAAAGGAATCCTGCTACACATTTAGTATCAAATGACTAAGAACTAGTGTTTTTAAAATCTTAAGTATGAAAACAATTTTTTTTTAAAGTAGCACATGGGTACTTGAGAACCAATTTGTTCAGGGTGTGGTGATTTTGGAGATTTGCAGACCCCTTATGACTAACTCTCCATGATCTCGGAATCTGAGTCCATGTCTAAGGAAAGACTGCCTCCCTGCAATCCTCCGTGTTTTGTGGAACAGGGGTTCAGTGACTTGTGTTAGTCATATTTCCATTACTATAATAAAGAGAAAATACTTATTGTGGTTCAATTTTAGAGGTTTCAGGCCCCATTGCTAGGCCTGAAGCAGGAATATATGGCAGAGGAAACCCATTTACCTCATAACTGGGTATGAAAAAGAAAGAGGAAAAGCCTAGGGTCCCCAAATCCCCTTTGAGGGTACATGCCTTGTGACCTAATCTCTTCCCAACAAGGCGCTGCCTCCTTAAGGTTTTAGCACTTCCAATAGCATCATTGGCTGGAGGACAAGCCTTTAACACATGGGCCATCACAAACACAAATGATACTATATGTTAAGATGTATTTGTGACAAAGGATTATAAGGCCAAACATATTTGGAGCATGTTGCATGAAATAGTCAAACCACTTTTCTTTTGCAGAACTTTGGGGAGTATTTGTATTGCAAAGATATACAGTGATTTTCCAAGGGGGTAAGATGAAATGGGACTTTTCCCAGGCATTTTGAAAAAAATTGTGGTGTGTGTGTGTGTGTGTGTGTAAGACACCTGTAACAACTTGGGGGCGTGAGGCTTGGAAACACAACTGCACTGGGTCTCCTTATCACACATATTCAATGGCTTCAAAGTATCTCTGCTGCTTTACTCCTGCTTTTTGTTACTACTGCTATTGACCACAGTGCTTCCTGCCCTAACTGCTCAGAGCTGCCCTTCTTAAACTATTAGGCTCCTTTTAATAGGCTCCACAAAGTGATGCCTCATTTTCTGAGTTTACAAACTTTCCCATGAATATATTTGGACAGAGTTTCCAAGGTGAACCTAAAGAGGTTTAATCCCTATCTTGCATGAGCATTCCTCCGTGCCCACCACCATTTGGAAACTCAAAAGCACCTAGGTTCCTTGATTCTAACCTATCCCCAGGCAATTTCCCTACCTGTCCCAGAAGCTGGAGAAAAGCTTTCTCTACTCCTTTTTAAAAGCATGCTTAAGTTCCAATGTTTTCTTACTCTACTGACAACAAGAACGCCAACTTCTCCTATCTACGACTCCTGGCAATCTGTTCCAGAGTTTCTCAAGTGAGAAAACATTAATCTTTTTCCTATTTATTTGTTCGTTAAACACGTATTTATAGAGTGCGTATCTGAGCTGGGAATCTGCAGATACAGAGATAAGTATATTTTGGAGGTAGACAGCATTTGGTAGAGTCAAGAATGAATTCCATGTTACTGGCTTTAGTAATCGGTGTGGAAAATGGAACAGTTCACTAAAATGGGGAAGGCAGATAGGGAGAGGGAAAGAGGACGGAGAGTACTCTTTGATGTATACTAAATTTGAGACATCTGTGGACTATCTGAATGGAAATATTGACTAGCCTGTTGGATATGCAAATCTTGGAGTCTAGAAGATAAAGAATTCATCAGTGTGAAGATGATTTAAATCCAGAGCAACAGATCACAGGATCTAGGGAGAAATTAGAGAGAGAGAAAGGAGAGAAGAGGCCTTAGAACTGAATCCTAAGCAACTCTAACATTTGGAGGATAGAGGAGTGTGAACTAGTCAAGTGACTAAGAAGGAGCAGCAATATGGACAAGAATGACTAGAAGAAAGATGCTCCAGAGGCCAGAAAGAAGGAAAGGGTTATGTTAGCTTTCCACCCTGTAACAAATACCTGACATAATCAGCCTGTTTAAAAAAAAAAAAAAGGTTTATTTTGGCTCTTAGTTTTTGAGGGTTTAGGTCATAATAAACTGGCTCTGTTGCTTTTTGGGCCCATGGCAGGCAGCCCATCATTATGGGAGCACGCAGTGGAGCAAAATCACTCACCATGTAGTTGGAAAGAGAGAAAGAAGAGACTGGGATCCCACACTCTCCTTTGAGGGCATCTCCACAATGTCCTGAAGATCTTCCACTAGACCCTGCCTCTTAAACTTCCACTACCTCCTCACAGCACCACACTGGGGACTAAGCCTTTAACACATGGACCTTTTTGGGGACCCTTACGATTCAAACTATCACAGGGGCTAAGTGAAGCAAAAGTGACTGTGAATTTAAAGTGAAAACAAAGAAGTATCCATTGGTGATCCTAAGAAAAATTTTGTGGAGAATGGTAGAAAGAGAATCCAGTTGGTGAGAGAAGAAGCAGAGATAACATGTGTAGTCACTATTTCAATGAAAGTATGCTGAGGAGGGAGCAGAAAAGTAGAGCAATAGAACAAAGGCATAGAACATGAAGAAGGAAAATGGCAAAGCATTTGCCATTTGTAACGAATATTTCTTGCTTATGTTCCCACCACCATGATTTGGTGGAGAGGAAGAGATTGATGAAGCATGAAAAGAAGAAGAAATCAAAAGATGGAAAATCCTGAGTGGCTGAGAGAAGAAAAAGTCCAGAACACAAATGGTGGAACTATTCTTGGGTAGGAAAAGGGACACGTTCTTCATTTTGGCAGGAGAAATGGAGATGCACACAAGACTTTTAGGAAAGACGCAATTAGGTAAATTCACACTGATGCTATTTGTTTTTTCTAATAAAGTCTGAAGCCCACTCAGCAGGAAAGAAAAGGAGGAATGCAGGAAGTCTGAGGAGAAAGAGTCATCTTAAGGAATGTAGGAAGTAGGCTGGGCATGGTGGTGCAAGCTCATAATTGTAGCAACTTGGGGAGGGCTGAGGCAGGAGTATTGCAATTTCAAGGCCAGCCTTAGCAACTTAGCGAAGCCCTAAGCAACTTAGTGATACCTGTCTCAAAACAAAAGATCTGGGTATGTAACTCTGTGGTAAAATGCCCCTGAGTTCGATCTCCAGCATGCATACATACTTGCGCACGCGCGCGCGCGCACACACACACACACACACACACACACACGGAGAAGAATGTAGAAAGTAAGAAAAATTTAATAAGGTGGGTGGGCAGTCCCAAGTGCCATTTGCATTTAAAGATGAAGTTAAAGGACATGCAGTTGGCTTATTTATGCGAGTCTCTCTGGCAGTGTTCAGCTCCTCTATTTCTGGCATAGTCAGGTTCATCCTGGGGTTTTCCATGCAATATGGACAACAGAGAAAACAGGAAGCACTGCCATTGGCAATAGTTGCAAGGGGGTGAGTACATTGAAGAACCATGGAATTTAAATTGTATATCACCTACTACAGTGACTGGAACACATTGGATAATGAAGAACTAATGAACCCTATACATCTCCCTTTATACATCTTCCACAATTCATTTGTGTATCATTAACAAAGTTGAAAAGTAGAAGTCTTGTGAAAGTGATTGGACAGGGACCAGGTTCTGTAAATTACTGAGTCTTGCTGTACCATGTGTAACAATTTTCACTTCCCTTTCCCCATCATGATAGTTGATGTACATATACATCAAGTCAATATGCACATACACAAACATTCATATACATACATACAAGACACAAGGGCATCCTTTACTTCTGTGAGGACTTTGTCTTAAATCTTTTCCTTGAAGAGTGTGGGATCTGATGTGGGTCACATATGCAATAAATTACATGCCAAAAGCTATAATGGAAGAATGTGAAAATAGTTGAGAGCATAATGGAAGGAGCAATGTAATTTTGCCTGATAGGTGAGGATGTCATCTTGGAGAGATTGACCAAAGGTCTCATTTAAGCCTTTATGTTCAATAGAAACTCACTTAAGAGAACGGAAAGAACTTATAACTAATATTTATTGAGTGTTAACTGCACCAGGCACTAAGCACTTTACATACTTCAGCCACTTAATGTATGAATAGGTTCTATTTTTATCCCCCATTTTGCTGTTGAGAATTAGAGGTTGATTACTCTGCCATTGGGTGGCCCAGGAAGAGAGGCCAGCAGAGACCCAGGTTGCTCAGACGTCTGGTTGTTCATGTTAGCTGCTGGCTGAGACTTGAGCTTGGGTTGGGGGTCAAGGTTGTTAGGACACCTTACATGACCTCTCTGTGCAGCTACCTAGGCTTCCTCATAGCAGGGTGGCTGAGTCTAAGTCTGAATGCTCCAACACAGTGGTACGTTATTGCACTAATAGAGTCAGCCACAGAGCCCGTCCAAGTTCAAGAGGAGAGAATGTAGATCCCACTACTTAATGGATGAAGTGTCAAAACATTTGTTGACATATTCTAAAACTACCACAGTCAGTGAATCAGATCATTCAATCAGGGAAGATCTTTAATGTGATGGAAAGCTGGTCTACCAGCACTGGGGTGACGTCTGTTGTTATTATGGCTTCTCCATGAGCAATGTATAGTGCTGTTTGCTCTTGCAAAGTCCCTCCTGACCCTTTCCTCTCATTTCAGTCATCTTCCTTACTTCCCTCATTTATAACTTTATGTGAGAAGAACCAAGTTTAAAGGAGCCATATGGGAGTACCTTGAACATTTTTGGAGAAAAATAGCTATAAAATTCTAACAAATAAATAATGAGATAACATGTAATAGGATAATTTTACATCAGAGAGGATTATCTTCCTAGTGCCTCAATAGTTGGCTGAATATTCTGGACTCACATCATGCACAATAATTTTAATTGCACTCAGTGTTATTTTTAAATTGGTACAATTTTTTAAATGACACATTCACAGAGTTCAATAAAACCTCCTGAGGTAGGTGAATGGCTAAACCTTCCAAGACAGATGGCTACCTATGTGCAATATTTAATCTTAACGGCAAGCCAGGTCTACCTATGACAAGTTCCTGGCTTGGAAGCAATGCTTACTGTGACACAATTTTGCTGAGCTAAATGTTTGCAGCCAGTGGAAGACAACAGGAGAGCCAAACAGCTGCATTATTGTAAGCCATCCTTTAGAACATGTCTCTGAACCTTGATGAGGCTTTTCCCTGAATCCTCAATTGACCTACACATGCTTCTTCAAAGTGTAACTCCATAATACAATCATTACCTCAATTGTGTTCCAATGTTATTCTTTTCTTCATTTATTTAAGCTTTTTTTTTACCCCCAACTATCATAATCAAGTCTAGAGCTTCTTATGGAAGGTTAACATAAAACTACAGGCCTAGACGAGTTTGTGTGTGTGTCTGTGTGTGTGTGTATGCGCGCGCATGCGCTCTGTATGAAGATATATCTATAGATACAGATAATTTTTGTTGGAGCTGGTAATATAACACAGAGCCTTATACATACTATTTGAGTGCTCTACTTCTATGCTACCTCTCCATTCTAGAAATATATAATTTTTAAAGATATTCCCTTTTAAATGATTAATCTTTACTTGCTGAGGAAAAGTACCTTGAGTTTACAAAAAAAAAAAAATGTATCTTTAGAAGTTACATAAGTACATGAAAAGCTAAGAACAATATATATTTAGCTACTATTAAACCCAAAATCCTCACTAAAATTCTCTCAAGTTACTCATACCCGTTCTCATTATATTTCTTGGGTGGGATTGGAGATCAGTAAAAATACCAAAAAGGAAGAAGGGGTGGAAATGAATTGGCAGCTTCCATTTCTAGCATGTTGAGCCAGATGATATCTACTAAGCCTCCCTTTGAAGACAAGTGAAACACTGGACAAATATTTTTTCAATGTGCTGTAAGCATCAGAGAACTAATAATACAACGAGAGGAGCAAGGGTCCCTGTGAAGACAGAAACCCTGGGAGGCGCTGGTGATGCTTTCCCCTGTATTCTGCTGATTGGAGAGATGATTGAGAGGCGCATAAGCTGAGCCATGTTTTGAGAGCTTCACGGGGCTAGGAAGAAAAAACTGGAGAAAAAAACATGCACCAGGCTTGATAACCCCGTGTGAGGTTTAATTCACACCTATAGTCATGTACCACATAAAGTAAAATTGGTCAAGAACAGACTGCATATAAAAGGATGGTCACATGAAATTATAAAGGAGCTGAAAGATTTCTATCACTTAGTGATATTGTAGCCTTCCTAACATCATAACACAATATATCATTCATGTGTTTGTGGTGAAGCTAGCGTTAACAAACCTACTGTGTTCCCGGGTATACACATTTGAATATGTATAGTACATAATACCTGAGAAGGATAATAACGGATGATGTAACTGGCTTTTGTATTTACTATAGTCTGCTTTTTATCAGTACTTTAGAGTGTAATCCTTCTAATCATTAAAAAAGTTAACTGTGGCCAGGCACTGTGGTGCATACCTATAATCCCAGGAGCTTGGGAAGCTGGGGCAGGAGGATTGTGAGTTCAAAGCCAGCCTCAGCACAAAAAAAAGGTGCTAAGCAACTCAGTGAGACCCTGTCTCTAAATAAAATATAAAAAAGGGCTGGGGATGTGGCTCAGTAGTCGAATGCCCCTAAGTTTAATCCCCAGTACCAAAATATAAATAAATAAATAAATAAAATAAAATAAAATAAAAAGTTAACTGTGAAACGGTATGCTGTGTTATGCCAGCAGCAGCTGCATACAACTTATGTTTATCACATCTCTTGATTGGTAGCCATGTCTACTAGCCATGTCTAGTGACTGATTTATCTCATCTAGGTCTGTGTAAAAACACTCTGGTGTTTTCACAATGACCAAATCACACAAAGATGCATTTCTTAGAATATAACCCCTTCATGAAGCAACATATGACTGTATCCCAGATTCTTTCAAATTCTTCCAAGAAATTGAAGAGGAAGAAATACTTCCTAACTCATTTTGTGATACCAGAATTGTACAATACCAAAACCAGCTAATGTTTCTACAAAAAAAAAAAAAAATACAGACCAATGATCCTTATAAATATCCATGCAAAAAAATCCTCAGCAAAACACTAGCAAACCGAATTTAACAGCATACTACAAAGACTATACGTTATAATCAAGCGGAATTTTCCCAGAATACAAGGATGTTTTAAGATGTGAAAATCAATCAAAACAATTATACCAATTTAACAAAATGAAGGAAAACAGCCATGTGATCAATTGATATTGAAACCCAGTTTTACAAATTCAGTATTCTTCCAAAATAAAACATTCAGCAAACTAGAAGTCGAAGGAAACTACTTCACCATAATAAAGAGCATATATGAAAAGGTCACAGCTAACATCATGCTCAACAGTGAAAGACTGAAAGCTTTTCCTTGAAGAACAGAAACAAGGGGCTGGGGTTGTGGCTCAGTGGTAGAGCACTTGCCTAGTGTTTGCAAGGTGCTGGGTTCGATCCTCAGCACCACATAAAAAATAAATAAATAAGTAAAGGTATTGTGTCAGACTACAACTAAAAAAAATATTTAAAAAAAGATCAGAAACAAGACAAGGGTGTCCACTTTTGCCACTTTTATTTAACATATTATTGGAAGTGAAAGACAGAGCAATTAGGTTAAAAGAAAGAAGAAAGAAAGGAGGAAGATAGAAAGGAAGATAAAAGGAAAAGGAAGAATAGATATCCAATTATAAAGGCAGAAGTCAAATTATCTCTGCTTCTGGATGAAATGATCCCATATGTAAAGAACTCCCATATGTAGATATCCCTCCCTTCAAAATTACTAGAACTAATAAAGTAACTCAACAAAGTTATAGGACACAAAATTAACATGAAAAAATTAGTTGCATTTCTATACACTAACAAGGAACACTCAGAAAACAAAATCAAGGAAACAATTCCCTTTAGGATAAAATAATGAAGAAGATCACTATTTATTAAGAAAAATAGTTCTGGGATATAGCTCAGTGGTAGGGTGCTTGCCTTGCATGTTCAAACCAAACAAAAGAAAAATAAAGATTAAAAAACACTTAGAAATAAACTTAACTGGAAGACAAAAGACTTACACACTGAAAACTACAAAATGTTGCTGAAAGAGATGGAAGAAGACACACAAAAAAAGAAAGCATTCATATGTTTATGGGGTGGAAGACTTAATATTGTTAAGATGTCAATGTTAACCAAAGTGATGTACAAATTGAATAAAATCCCAATGATGTTTCTTGTAAATGTAGAAAAGTCCACCTTAACATTTATTTGGAATCTGAAGGGAGATTCAATAGCCAAAGTCATCCAAAACAAGGGAACAAAGTTAGAAGTCTCACACATTCTGACTTAAAAAATTAGTACAAAGCTCTAATAATAAAAACTGTGGTACTAGTATAAAGACAGACATAGAAACCAATGGAATAGAATAGAGAGCTCAGAAATAAACCCTTGCATATTTTGTCCCTTGATTTTCAACAATAGTGCCAAAGTCATTCAATAGGGAGAGGACAATAGTTTCAACAAATTGTGCTAGAAAAAAAATGGATATCCACACAGTAAAAGATTGAATTTGAATCCTTTCCTCATACCATATTCAAAAATAAGTTCAAAGTTAATCAAACCTAAACATAAGAGGGAAAACCATAAAATTATCAGAATCCAGAGATGGGGAAACTTCATGACATAGGATTTGGCAATTATTTTCTTGGCATAGGCAAAGAAAACAACAAAATAGACAAACTGAACCAAAATCCAAACCTTCATGCATCAGGGACACTATCAGGAGAGTGAAAACACCTACAACAGAAGGGAGAAAATGTGGCCACTATGCAAAACAGTGTGGCAGCTTCTCCAAAGGTCCAGCACAGAGATGCCATTTGATCCAGCATGTCTGCTTCTAGATATATATCGGTCATCTCAGGCTGCCGTAAGGAAAGAGTACCTTCTGTATGACTTAAAAACAAAAATTTATTTTCCCGTAGTTCTGCAGTCTGAAAAGATCAAGATCAACTTTCTAACAGGGCACTTCCTTACTTGCAGATAGTCACTTTGTCCTAACATGGACTGTCCTCTGAGCAGACACAGGGGAGAGGAAAAGTGCCACAGAGAGCACCCTGCTCCTGTATCTCTTTTTATAAGGTCATTATTGCTATAAAATCAGGGCCCCACCCATGTGACTTTCTTTAACCTAATCACTTTCTTAGCAGTTCATCTCCAAATACAGAAACCCTGGAGGTTATTTTAACATAGGTACTCTGTGGAGACATAAACATTCTATTCATGACAAGGTACAACCCTCCTCCCCCTGAAAAAAATTGAAAACAGGGAATCAAACAAGTATTCTAAACCAATGTTCATAGCATTATTGACATAAGTCAAAAGGTGGAAACATCCCAAATGTCATGAACATATGTAGTCCAACTGGCTTTCCAAATCCCCAGGATTCAGCATCCAACGATTCAAAGAATTAAGGACAGAAAATACTCAGAAAAAGATGTGTCCATTGAACGTAAACACATTTTTTTTCTCTTAATTATTCCCTCAACAATACAGTGTAACAATTTATTTACAAAGCATTTAATTGTGTTAGGCATTATAAGTAATACAGAGATGATATAAAGTATATAGGAGGATGTGCATAAATTATATCCAATGCTACATCACCTTTTGTAAGGGACTTGGGTATCTTCAAGGGGGTCCTGGAACAATTCTCCACAGACACTGAGGGACAGCTGCATATCTACACAATGGAATTTCATTCAACCTTAAACAAGAATGATATCTCAATACATGCTTTCAACCTTTAGAGCATTATGCTCAACGAAATGAGTAAGATTCATGATTCTACTTACATGAGGTAAATTCATAGAATCAGAAAGTATAAAGCTTATAAGGTTGAAGAATAGGCAGATGTTGTTTAATGGGTAAAGTGTGTTTTTACAAATTATGAAAAAATTCTTAAAATGGTGATCATGGCTGCATTAAATTGTGAATATATTTAGGTACATTGCTGAATTGTACAACTTAAAAATTTTAAATGGCAAACTTTAAGTTTCATATGTTTCACCACAATATAAAAGGAAAATAAGCAATAAAATTGATAACTATATAGATCTATCTAAATGAATACTGACTACCAAAGGAATATTAACACCATCTTGTGGGCTTTAAATATTTATTTAAATATTTATGCTAAAATAAATGAGAGTGATAGCATATAATTCAGGCTGAGATAAATTGGAACTACAAATTTTTGCACTGACAAATTATAGTCTCTATTAACCAATAAGAGAACAGTAAAATCATATCTAACTTCCAAGATAATAGTAGTGACAATGAATAAAAAATATGCTCAATTATTTAAAAGTATGGGAAAATAAACATGAACCAGGTAGAACAAAAATAAAGTAGTAAAGTGATGATTTAACCCCATATATATCAATATTTATATTAAACATATATGGATAAAATTCTCCAATTAAAAGATAAATAATATCAGGCTGAATTTAGAAATAATAACACCATGCTTTTTATGAAAAGTACACCTGATAGATAAGGTTGTAGATATAACATGATGGAAGAAGGTTTAGCAGAAGAAAGCTGGCTAATATCAGATGAAATAATCTTTAAGGCTATTAAAAGAGCATTACTTGGAGATAAGTGGGATATTTCATAATGAGAAGTTTAAATTACTAGAAATATAACATAATTTTAATTTATGTAAATAATTTTTGGTATGTATCTTAAGTTACAAACACACAAATCAAAAATTGTCAGAATAACAAGTAAAAAAAAGATTCATCAATAGTTATAGTGAGACATTTTAACATATTTCTCTCAGTAGCAAATACAATAAACAGTCAATCTGATGATAAGAATTATTACAAAATAAATAAGGATATAGGCAGTTTACTCACATAATTAATGAACTTGATCTATTGCTTATAAAGAACATTGAACTCATCAACTGTGAAATATAAGTTCTTTTTAAGCATTCACAAAGAAATTTATCCCAGTTTCACCATAAACTGATCCTTAAGGCAAAGCTTTATGCTTTACAAAATATGCTCTCTGGTTATGGTTTAATTAAATAGAAATTATAGGCTGGGGGTGTATATCAGTGGTAAAGCATAGGACAAGCTTGTTTGAGGCCTTGGGTTTGACCCTTAGCACTGTTAGACTCTCTCCTCTCTCTCTCTCTCTCTCTCCCTCTCCCTCTCTCTCTCTCTCTCTCTCTCTCTCACACACACACACACACACACATACACACACTCACACAATTTAAAAAATCTTCATGCAAAAAATTTGAAGACTAAGAAATGTGCTTCATAGATTTTCTTCTTATTTGGTCTTGAGGTTTCTCTCTAAAGAGCGGTCACAAAAGTTAGCCCTGCCTGGATAGAGCTCCAGGAGATTTGGCTATGGATATTGACAGTGTGTTTTTACAGGACATTTCTTCATCCTGAAGAACAGCCAGTGCCTGTGTCTGACCCATGACCAGGTATGCCTCACACAGGAAACTGGCAAATCTCTTGTTGCTCTTGTTTGACATGTGTATAGTTCATTCCTACAAAGATAGGCACTCTCTAGAGTGTCCGAACTAGGAAAGAAATTTGGGTGTGTTGGTCAGGTGAGACAGAAGAAGACAGCACAACAAAACACATGAAAGAAGAGAGGCAGTGTATTACTTACAGATTCCTAAGAGAAGAGGTTATAAAGCTTTCCAGAGTCAACCGGAAATTGGGACATATGTGTTCAACCTGCTGGTAATTGGAGAGGAAGGGAGGGAAGAATAGAGGGGGGGGAGAGAAAGAGAGAGAAAGAGATGGACAGAGGGAGAAAGGGAAAGAGAAAGAGGGAGAGATATTTGTGCATCAAAGCTTTATTAGAGTTCAAAGTGTTACCCAAGCAGATGGGGAATTCTAATTAGTGGATTTAGAGAGCAGGCAATGAGGTCTGTCTGGGCACACCATGACTGGGTGGGAGGCAGAGATCACATTCACATATCTGCATAGTTTGTGTTTTCTCTGGTGATCAGTGGGGCAAGTCAAGTGGGTTGTATCTAGCTGTCCCATAGGGAGGTGGTCACCAGGGGGTTCTTATATAATACAGATTACTGAATCAACCACCTTAAAGAACTGGAGAGAAGTGAAGAACTATAAAGTGTGTCAAAGGTGAATAAGACTTTGTCTAGTATGAGAAAGCTAAACATTTTAAATGAATGTTTAGGCAACATAAAAATTATAGGCATTCACTGCACTTACAAACAGCCCATGGGCCAAAGAAAAGAAAAAATCACAAGTGAAATTAGAAAATATTTTGAACTAAAGAAACACAAAAATATGATACCAAAATTTGTGGGATGCAGCAAAAGTAGTGCTTAGAGGAAAATTCATAGCATTGAATACATATATTAGAAAAGATCTAAAATCAGTCATTTAAATTTTTACCTTAGGAAACTAGAAAAATGAGAGCAAGTTGAACCCAATTTAAGCAATAGAAAGACAAAAATTAGAGCAGAAATCAATGAAATCCAAACAAGAAATTAAGAGAGAAAAATCAATGGAACCAAAAGCTGTTTCTTCTGGTAAGTCTCTAGCTGGGCTCAGAGAAAGAGAAAAAAGATACAAACTACCAATAACAGAAATGAAAGAAGAACAATCATTACAGATTCTATGGTCATTTAAAGAAAAATAAAGGAATATCATGAACTCTATGATCACAAATTTGGTAAGTAGATGAAATGGATCAATTCATGATCTTCCAAAACACACATAAGAAGAAATAGACAATATGAATAGGTATATATATATTTATTAAAGAAATTGAATAGATATTAAATAACCTTCCAAAAGAGAAAGTGCCTAGTCCACATGTGTTAATTGACAAATTCTATCTACCATTTAAAGAAGGAATTATTCCAGTTCTCTATAATCTTTCCAGAGAATAGATGCAGAGGCAATGCTTCCTAAGTCATCCTATGAGGCCGGCATGACCCTAATACCAAACAATGTCATTACAAGAAAAGAAAATCATAGAGCAGCATTTCTAATGAATATAGATTAAAAAGAACTCAAAATATTTACAAATTGGGACTAGAGTTGTGGCTCAGCAGTAGGGTGCACACCTAATGTGTGTGAGGTGCTGAGTTATATCCTCAGCACCACATATGAATAAATAAAAATAATTTAAAAAGATATTGTGTCCACCTACAACTAAAAAAATAAAAATAAAAACAAATATTTATAAATCAAATCCAACAATTTATGAGAAGAATTTTATACCACACTGAAGGAGATATATACTCCAGGCATGCAACACTGGTTCAGCATTCAAAAATTAGTGTAACCCATCACATCAACAGGCTAGAGAAATCAGAAAATATTTAAAAATGAATGAGAACAATAATGTTACTTATCAAAACTGAGGCATACAATTAACACTCTACTTAGAGATGTACAGTTTCAGAAGCATATTTTAGAAAATAAGAAAGGAAAAGAACAATAAATTATACCAAATAATAGCAGAAGGAAGGAAATAATGAAGACAAAGGCAGAAAATAATCAGGAGAAAAATATAACAAGAAGTTCAACAAAACCAATAATCGAGTTTTTCAGAAGAGTAACATAATTGGTGAAGCTAACAGAAAAAGAAAGGCACTAGCAATTAGAGAAATGCAAATCAAAACTACTCTAAAAGATATCATCTCTCTCCAGTCAGAATGGCAGCTATTTGAAAACAAACCACAATAAGTGTTGGCAAGGATGTGGGGAAGACGGCACACTCATACACTGTTGGTGGGACTGCAAATTGGTGCAGCCAGTATGGAAAGCAGTATGGCGATTCCTTGGAAATATGAGAATGGAACCACCATTTGACCCAGCTATCCTTCTCCTCAGTCTATACCCAAAGACTTAAAAATAGCATACTACAGGAACACAGCCACATCAATGTTTTTAGCAGCACAATTCACAATAGCCAGGCTGTGGAGCCAAACTAGATGCCCTTCAGTGGATGAATGGATAAAAAAAAATGTGGTATATATACACAATGGAATTTTACTCAGCAATAAAAGAGAACAAAATCATGGCATTTGCAGGTAAATGGATGGTGTTGGAGAAGACAATGCTAAGTGAAATTAGCCAATCCCCCCAAAAAACAAATGTGGAATGTTTTCTCTGATATAAGGAGGCTGACTCATAGTGGGGTAAGGAAGGGGAGCATGGGAGGAACAGATGAACTCTAGATAGGGCAGAGGGGTGGGAGGGAAAGGGAGGGGGCAGGGGATTAGCAAGGATGGTGGAATGTGATGGATATCATTATCCAAAGTACATGTATGAAGAAAACGAATTGGTGTCAACATACTTTATATACAACCAGAGATATGAAAGATTGTGCTGTATACGTGTAATAAGAATTGTAATGCATTCAGCTGTCATTTTTAAAAAATCAATTATAAAAAGAAAAAAATAAAGGCATGGCACAAGTAACCAGTATTTAGAATAAAAGAATATTAATGTAGAGTCTAAAGATATGATGAACATCATAAACAACTTTATGCCAATAAATTGAAAATTTAGATGGCATGAACAAATTTCTAGAAAAAAATTCAATCTACTAAAATGGACACAAGAAGTAGAAAAAATTGAACAGTTCTATAATTATGAAATAAATTGAATCTGAGCCCTCCCCCTGCCCTCTCCCCCCAGTGCTGGCAATTGAATCCAGGGCCTATATATGCTACGCCAGTGCTCTACTACTGAGCTATACCCCGAACCCTGAATTGAAGCTGTGATTAAAAACTGTCCTATGCATAATCATTAAGACATGTGATTAAAATATTTTCTGTGTTACAAATATAAGCAAATATGTTTTACAAAATGAAAAAAAAACTGTCCTATACAGAAAATTCTGTCAAAATGGTTTCACTAAAGAAATCTAATGATCTTCTAAGGAATTAACAATGTGAATGTTGTAAAAACTTTTTTTTGCAGATAACATAAAGAGATCTGTTTTATTATTGGTCTATGAGACCAACAATTAAAAAAAAACCAGACAAGATCAACAGAAGAAACAACCTAGTCTCTTCATGAAAGAGATTACTAATTGGCCTATAAACATGAAGATACTCAACCTCTTATCAGTAATGAAATTCAAATTAAAACAAAATAAGATATTATTATAAAACCACCATCAGAGTGGTCAAAATTAAAAAGATTGACAGTAACAAGTGTTGAGGAAGATGTGAACTATTGTAACTCCAAAACATTGCTTTCAGGAATGAATATTAGCACAACCATTGTAGAAAACTGTTATGTAATTATCACTTACAGCCACACCATCCAATATGGTGGTTAGTAGCCTTTCTTTTTTTAGTATTTGAAATGTGACTAGCCCAAATTGCTATGAGTATAAAATACACACTGAGTTCTAAAGATTGAATATGCAAAAAGACTGTAAAATATCTACTCAATCATTTTATATCGATGACATTAGTAGAATGAAAATACTTTAAATATATGGATTAATAAAATTGATGATAATATTAATTTTGCTTTTTCAAAATTTCTTTAATGGGGCCACTAGAAAAATTTAAATTTTATGTGTGATTTGACTTATACTGTATTTCTATTGGGCAATGCTGATCTAAAACTATGATCCTCCAGCTTTACTAGGGGGTATATTCTTAATTTAAATGGGTGTAAATGTGCC
Source organism: Marmota monax (assembly GCF_021218885.2). Classification (NCBI taxonomy): domain Eukaryota; kingdom Metazoa; phylum Chordata; class Mammalia; order Rodentia; family Sciuridae; genus Marmota; species Marmota monax. Next base: position 2,866,158 of record NW_026695234.1, on the reverse strand, counting down.
CTAAAAGTCAAGGACAAGAATGTTCACAGCAGAGTTAGATGTAATAGCTCCAAACTGGAAACAACTCAAATTCCCATCAATAGTGCAATGGATAAATAAGTTATAATATGATTATAATATGAAATACTATTTAGCAACAAAAGTGAATAAACCACAGCTACATACTACAATAGTATTCATGACTCTACAATGTTGTCAAAGAATTCAAATCACTTGATCCCATTTATATAAAACTTATAGAGGTTTTATGGGTTGGATATGTAGCATCTCCCAAAAACTCATGTGAGAGACAATGCAAGAATGTTCAGAGCTGAAGTGATCAGATCATGAAACTGTAATTTAATCAGTGGATTAATCTACTTGAATGGATTAACTGGGTGGTAACTGTAGACAGGTAGGATATGGATGGAAGAAGTAGGTCACTGGTGTCTTGGTGGTTTACATTCTGCCTCTCTGCTTCCTGACTGTCATGTCCTGAGCTGCTTTCCTCAGAATACCTTTCCACCATGGTATTCTGCCTCACGTTTGGCCCAGAGATATGGAGTTGACCAACCCTGGATAGAACCTCTGAAACCATGACCCCAAATAAATTTTTCCTCCTCTAAGTTGTTCTTGTTGGATCCTTTGGTTGCAATGATGAAAAGCTGACAAAAACAAGAGGAGGAATAAGCTACAGTATTAGAAGTTAGAAAGGCAGCTAACTTTGGGGAGAATGGTAGGTGTAGGGACTGAGGGAAATCGGCAATGTTCTGTGACATGAACAGTGGTGGTTACCTGGATGTTCATGACAATTAATTGAACTATACATTATAGAAATTGTGTTCATTTTTCTGCATATGTTATTGTTTCCACTAAAAAATTAAGAAGGGTTAATGAGGCTACTCACAATTTGTTAAATATTATTTTTAAACGCTTTTATTAGTACATTATAGTTATATATACTAATGGGCTTCATTCTGACATAATCATACGTGCATGGAAATTAATTTGCTCCATTTCAGTCCCCAGTGCCTCTGTGTTTCCTCCTTTCCTCCCTCCCACTGTTCCTGTTCCTCAACTGGTCTTCCTTCTATTTATTTATTTATTTATTTATTTATAATTGGTGCTTTATAGGTATATATAAAGGTGGCATTCACTGTGCTATACTTTTACACGTGCATAGCATAATTTTGTCAAATCCATTTCACATTTCCTGCCCTTTCTCCTTTTTCCTTCCTCCTCTCCTACTCAATCTTCTTTTACTCACTGATCTTCCCTCTATTCTTATGAGATCTGCTAACTTCCCCTTTCCCCCCTTATTTTGCTCTAGCTTCCACATATGAGAGGAAACATTCTTCCCTTGATTTTCTCAGTCTGGCTTATTTCACTTAGCATGATGTTCTCTAGTCCCATCCATTTACATACAAATTCCACAGTTTAATTCTTTGAGGAGCACTTAGGCTGGTTCCACAACTTGACTACCATGAATTGTGCTACTATAAACATTGATGTGGCTGGATCCCTACAGTATGCTGATTTTAGATCATTTGGATAAATACCGAGGAGTGGGAAAGCTGAGTCACATGGTGATTCTATTCCTTTTTTTTTTCTTAGGAATTTTCAAACTACTTTCCAAAGTAGTTATTCTAATTTGCAGCCCTACCAACGATGTATGAGTGTAACTCCCCCCACCCATATCCTCACCAACATTTATTATTTTTTGTATTCTTATGATTACCAATCTGACTGGAGTAAGATGGAATCTCAATGTAGTTTTGATTTGCATTTCCCTGAGGGCTAGGAATGTTGAACATTTTTCATATATTTGTTGGCTATTTGTTACAAAATAATTTTAATAAATGTAAGGCCTTCTTGAAAATTAAGCTTGTTGTTAAGCTTAATGCTATCCATGGAAACTGCAGAAAACCAAACTGTTTTTTTGTAGATTGTATTCTGTCCAGTAGGAAATACTGACAACTTTCTAAATAGTATAACTTTCAGTTTAAAATTTAAAAATTGATTAATCACTAAGCTTGGCGTAACAGCCCATTTCCTGAAAAAAAAAATGTGTCAATAATGTTGACAAAAATAAAATACAGAATCTGAAAATGAACAAATTTAAAGGGGTGATGTATTCTACATTTTCCTGGGTCATGATTTCTTTATCAATCTGGTGGAATCTATGATACTTCCTCTTTAAAATACATATGTGTAAAGTATGGATAATAGTAACATATATAATATATTACACATAATTTCAGGTGGTCAATCATGGTAGTTAATTGTAGATAATGGTTTGAGGCCAAAATGTTCAAGAGACACAGCTGGTTAGTGAAACAACCAGAACAGGAATTAAAGTCTTTTAATTTCCCAAACCATCATTCTTTCATGATAAGCAGCTGCCTTTTTCCTTTCCCCGTCTTCCTATCTGTGTACTGACATTCACATTGCACTCTCACAAGATTTTGTCCTTATCCCTTTGTCTACATGGGAAGAGCCTTCAGCTATAAAGTGCAAGACATACAATTATTATAAAATAAGCACTTATTGAGTTAAGAGGACCTGCAAATGTCTGTCTGAAACCTCATAATAGAACTATGTCCCAATGTTACAGGGTTTTTAGGAACTCAGATTTTGATGTCAGACTGATCTAAACATGAATTTGGTCTGTGCCCTTTAGCTGTATATTGCTGGGTCTCACTTGGAAAACCCTATAGTACCAAATATACTTCATAAGAACATTGTGAGGTTAAAGGAAGTAAGTATCTCAAGCAGCATCTGGCACAGTAAATACTCAGAAAGAGGCTATGATTGTCTTTAGGTCATGGTGAACCCTGAATTAGAGAATCAGTTGAGCTTAGAATCTCAGTAAAGATTAGTCAATCAGTCTAGGTGATCCAGGAATTATTCATACATTAATCTCATAGATTCGGCCTTTGATTAACCTATTCCAATGATAGCAAATTCACTAGAACTGACTAAAGCATCTCCAAGTTCTTCCTTATTGTTGTGTTGAATCATATGAAATTGCTGCTTGTTGGTCAAAAAGATCAAATTAGAAACAGTTTTTAATAAAATAACCAGAATTTGCCTTTCTGTTGCTTCCTTTAAATTTTGTTTGATATTTACTTTTTCCTTCCTCTAAATGACAGCACTTTAGAAATAATGGAGAGTCAGTGATGAATCCCATAGATTTAGCTCCTGCCTTCACTGCAGTTCACGTACTCATCAAGAAGTCAACAAGAAAATAAGCAATTATATACAATTTTCCATCTCAAGGAGTAAGAAGAATGTTTCAAGCAAATGGCTTAGTAAGAGGAATTCCTATAGAAATATCATACATGGAGATTTGAGAATATAGAAAAGCATCATCCTGTAGAACTGTGCTCTATCTAATACGACAGCCACCAGTCACACCCAAAATGAGACTAGTGTCATGTGACTGAGGAAATGAAATTCTAACTTAGTTTAAATTTGAATAGCCCCATATGACTAATGAGGCTATCAAATCAAATGGACAGAGGCAAGAGACAAGGCTGGGAAATCAGCAGGGTCTATCTAGGTTATAAAGAACTTTGAGAAGCAAGTTAAAGATTGTGGATTTTATCCTAAGTGCCACAGGGAATCTTGGAAGGGTTTTAAGCTCCAGGGAGTTGCATAATCAGATACAAATTTAGAAAGATAATTCTGGCTGTCTTGGGGATATGGACAGGAGACAGGTAGAGACATTGATCTTGTCTTTAGGAGTTTGCTCTCTTAGGGGAGAGATGGGTACAAAAGAGAAAAATGACTAAAGGATATTTCAAAGAAACAAATGCATAACCAATCACACCCTGTCACATTCAGTACTCATGTATGTATTTATATACCTTGCATGTATTATTTGTTAACAGTAATGACTTGCCTGTAGCGGTGACACATACCTATAATCCCAGCAGTTCAGAAGGCTAAAGCAGGAGGATTGTAAGTTCAAAGCCAGCCTCAGCAAAAGCGAGGTGCTAAGCAACTCAGTGAGACCCGGCCTCTAAATAAAATACAAAACAGGGCTGGGGATGTGGCTCAGTGGTTGGGCTTCCCTGAGTTCAATCCCCAGTTACATCCTGCCAAAAAAACCCCTAATGATTTATAGTTCTTCCTAATTCTTCACAAGGCATCTAGACTTTTAGGCATTTTGGGGTGTCCTCAAAGGTCTCTAAGATGACAAGTAAGTCTGTCAACAGAATAACCAGGTAATCCCCCCAGTTCTTTCTCCTCTCTGTATATTTCACTCTGATTTTCTCATTTTTCCGGGGCTACTTTTGGCTATGGCCATGTCACTGATCCCAGTGGACCCAAAGTCATTAATTCTTAAGGTGACAGAAAGATACTTTATCCTTTGCAGAAGGAGGAGGAAAGCACTCCATGTGAGCCATGTCAGCCAAATTGCTTGGTTCATCCTCCCCTCTATCAGAGCGGTTTTCTTTAGCTAGTTCCTTCTGGATTTACTTTCCCCTCTCAACCCTTGTAAGCCCTACCTACCAGGTAAGACAAAGCAAAACAAGGTTCAAAGCAAGTCCTCAGGAACTGGTGATAGTAAGAGGCCATTGGGCCTCCCTGAAGAATTTTGTTTTCCCTCTCCAGGATGCATGTCACATTCCCCCACCACCTCACTAACACACACCACAGAAAAACACACACATCTATGAATGTATATATTCCTCTTCAACATGTTGACATGTTGACATGTCCGTACAAGGCTGAGTTCTCATCAGGATCAGACAGCATCATTCCTATTCTATGAATGATCCTATAGAAGAAATGTATAAGAAAGTATGCAATCAACCACATCCCAACAGTCAGATATAATGTGTATGGAGCTGAAGCAATAACATGTCATAATGGGAAGTGTATGTTCTTTGATGTCAGCCTGATCTGCATTCATATCTCAGCCTGGTCATTTTTACTAACTGCAAGGTCTTAGGCAAATACTTATCTTCTGAACTTCAGTTTTCAATTCGATAACATATTCTTTGGAGAGTTGTAAAAATCAAAAGTTGCATATGTGCACTGGCTGTAGCCATAAGGTGCTAAACAAATGAAAGCTGTGATTACTACATTGGTGTTGGAAGCTTTAGGTGCCACAGGTATGGGAAGAGGACACAGAAGTTCAGACTGCCCCACATCTTGCCACACCATGATGCTTAAGAGCATGGGATCTTATGATACTACAGTCAGGTCTCTTCTGGTATGGATGAGGCCACTAAAGCCAGAAAGAGGAAATGACTCTATCAGTGTCATTGAGTTCATTAGTGCCAAAGCCAGGCCAAGATTCCAGGTGGGTGTGGAGAGGTTCAGTCCAAAGCTCCTTTCTAAAGGAGGCTCTGCTCTGACCTGCCCCCATTCATTCGGGAGTGACAATCTGTACTCTTTTGCACCTGGGGGTGTCCCTTCCCTCGTGGAAGGGAGAGGGAAGAGCAGGAGGAGGTAGGGTGTGTTTTTGCTGAAGCTCTGGCCCTGACAGGCATCTCTGTCGCCATGGCAACCCTGGCTTGGTTGGGAGGACCTGCTCCTCCAGCGCCCCCTCCCATTCACGCAGCGGACGTGACACGTGCGGCGGGGTCACGTGTTGTTGTTGGGCCGGGAAAGCTGCTTCCGGGTCAATGCAGGACACCGGGCTCCGGCGACCAGAGTGGGGGACGAGGTGAAGCGGAGCCGGGCCCGGGCCCGCCGGGAGCAAGCCGGAGGCTGAGCGGCGGCGGTGACGGCGGTGGCCGGGAGGGGGGAGGAGAGGCACAGCCCGAGGAGCCGCCGCAGCAGCTCCCCCGCCTCCCGGGCTGAGGGGTGAGTGAGCCCGGCCCGCCGGCTCCGCCGGGCTCTCGAGGCCGGGGCGCTCCCCTCCGGAGCCCGGGCGTGGACGGCCACTCCTGGGGGCGCAGTGAGAGGAAGCTCGGGGGGCACTCGGGTCGAGCGGCGTTGCCGGGGCAGCTGGGGGGTGGGAGGCCTGCCCCGGGGCTCGGCGGACTGCGGGGCCTGCTGGGCTCGGGCGGAGCGGGAGGGGCCTGGGCGGGGAGCAGAGGCCGGTCCCAGGTGGGAGGGGACGTGTGCCGAGCCCCCGAGGTCCGGAGAGAATCCTGGCTGCTCAGTGTGCCCCGAGGCCTGAAGCCTGGGGAGATGCCCCTACCTGGTAGGAGACAGACTTGTCTGAGACTGCCGGGGGTCTAGGAAACTTGTCTCTGAACTACAGAATTAAAGAAAAAGAAAAAAAAAAAAATAGAGGACGTGTCCCGAGGGAGGTTTGCTGGGAAAGGGCGGCCATCCCTAGGCTCCTGGTGCACCAGGCCCGACCCTTCCAGGGACTGATAAAAGGATGTGGTAGTTTAACCAGGGCTTTTGGTAGAATATATTTGCCCCAAGTTGGGAGATTCCGAGATTGAGGGGGGTGGAATCAAGTGGAGGCTGGCAGGAGCGAACCCTGACCTGGGATCTTGCAGGGACTAACGATGTTTGGAGCTTCTTGTTTTGAGAATGGGAATACAGAGTTCTAGGTCCTTTACTAGGAAGGCATTCCACAGTATCTTTTCCTGGGACATAGTGATGGCAGCAGTTATAGTTGAAAGTTGGTTGAAAGAGTTGAACTGTTTACAGTCAGTGCAGGAAGGAGGAGCTTTACTCTGAAGGTTGCTAAGCTACAGGGAGCTTGTAGGCACCATCTCGGGCTGTTTGGGAAAGCTGAGAATGCATTCAGTGCCCAGTAAAGACTTAGCAGGGGTTTGTCCCTGTTCTCTTCATGCTGCCATGGAGCTCTTATATTGGTTTCCACGGATTCATCTTGAGCCAGGAGAGTTTGAATAAGTGCTGAAGACTAAGAAAACACTCAGTCTTTGGGTCCTGAGACATTAGACTGGATATCTGGGGTGGTATTTTTCAAATTTAGTTTATTTCCTTTAAATAAAAAAAAAATTATACCTCACAGTGCATTTTACATTGTGATCTAGTACATATCTACATATGATTTTAAAGTAATTCAACCTTTACCCTTATTACGTGTGCATTCCGGTAATTTCTATTCCATTTTCTTTCATTTAGAAACATACTGACTGAAATCCACCAAATTGATTTATGGGTCTCCACTTGCAGATTGAAAAGTTATGTTTATAAGGCACATTTCTTGATTAGTCAGTGTCTCCATATTCTGCGCTTTTAGAGAACAAAGATGATTCCAAGATGAGTTTTGGGGACAGGGGTAGGGCTGCCAGGTATAAATGTTTGCTTCAGTTAGTTAGATGTTTATAACATATAACATATTTGATCCCTGTTTCTTGAAGTATTACAATCATAATATTTGACATATCAGTGTTTCCCAATCATTCGACAAAATTGTGTCTGTGCCTCTTAATTTTCTCTGTCCTTTGCTGCATCTGAGAAATATGAGAGGCCTAGTTTCATTTAGCCACTTTGCTCCTAGTCATAGTTAAGGAAGTTTTATTTCACTGCTACCATTATAAAGATACACTGTTTTGCTTTTCTGTTACTTAAAAACATCTTGAATCTTCTTACTCTAGTAATTGTTATGTTTTATACTTTTTGCTCTATATTTAAATGTATAAAGTTCATGGCTTTAGTATATTTCATAAACTTAGGAATTACTTTGAATCATTTAACTACAAAACTGATTTTTTTGTTTGTAAAATAGGTTAGACCCTTATGAAAAACAGTATTAATTCATAATAAACATTAATGAGTGTTGGGGAACAAAGTTAGAGATCTTTTCCTTTGAAAAGTTCTCACACAGCCTCTTCTGCATTGTCAAATGATACCTTGCCTAATTTTAATAGGTAAATGTATGGGATATGTATTTGACTAGCTTAATAATGTTACTTTCAGTTGACGACGAGTTCATATTATTTGGAACCAAAGGCACATTAATCTGGAAAGAATTGCTCACATTAAATTTTATCAGTGGGGACACATTCTTGACTTGATGCCTTATGAAAGCTTTCTATTGTCTTCAAACTTTGTGGGTGATAAAATATATCTTTCTTTTTAACTCTTGACTATGTCTTGGTTGTGGAGGAGAGACTTTATGTTGGTATGAATCAAACATTTCAGAAAATTATCTCTTTTAATCAGGTAAATATTTGTTTTAAAATATAGCTTTAAAGAATGTTTAAAAAAGATTGTCTTTTTTGGTAGGTGTTTGGAACATTAAGGAAGATCTCATTGATTTCATTTTCTGGGAATCGTGTGTACGTGTCAATAAACAATGTGGAGAACTTATTCTGAGTGATTGTGTTTTTTTTTTTTTTCATTTGTTCATTTTGTTTTTTAGTTTTCAGTTTTCCTTTTGACTTTTAGACATACAGCAGGCTCTTTTCCCCTTGTAATCTTTGCTTCCACAGTATTGTGGCTTTGGAAATCAGACACTTAATATTTATCAGAATTGTGTAAAATGGGATTGTGTTGCTTTGAATGATGTTTTAAATACACATAAAATACTTATTTTCCCCTTAGTGTTTAAACTATATGACGTGTATTTTGGCTATTTAGACCTAATTATTCATTTCATAGTCCTGGGCTATGTTTTAAATAAGTGAGTTCTTGATATATTTTGGACCTATTCTGCAATGTAAGAAAAAGTTCTGAAAAGTAATGTGAAATTGACAGTGTTACAATTTGGGTTTAATAGGTGAAGAAATCATTTTAGCTGTGACTGTTGCCTTTGTCCTACATGTGTTTAGACATTAAGATTTACCATTACTCCCTTTTTCAGCCTACCCTGTTCTGATTTATGTTTTTTGCGGATCAGTACAGTAATAGCCCAACAATTCCCATTGTCTGTATTCTAATGCTACTTGATTTCACATAGCTTCATGAGAGTATTCTTCCAGAGAATATTGCTGTGATTACTTCATTTTTCTCCTCAAAAACCATTAGTGCCTTTCAGTGCCAGCAATACATAAAGCCCATACTGTTTAGGTTGTTGTTGAGGACCCTCTGCAGCTTTTCTCAATTTTTTTCCTGACATTCCATTTCCAAAAAACAGATCCTCTTCCTACCAAGGTCTCTAATCATTATATCTTGCTTGGTATATAACAAAGTGTGTTCCCTTTCTTTGTGAAATCCTGTTTATCCTCATTTCATTAAGATGACCCTCTTCTAAAATAGGTTAGACTCTTATAAAAACAGTATTAATTTATAGTAAACATTAATGAATGTTGGGGAACAAAGTTAGAGACCTTTTCCTTTGAAAGGTTGTCACACAGTCTTCTGCATTGTCAAATGGTACCTTGCCTAATATTTAATAAGTAAGTGTATAGGATATGTATTTGACTAGTTTAATAATGTTACTTTCAGTTGAAGATGAGTTCATATTATTTGGAACCAAAGGCACATTAATCTGGAAAGAATTGCTCACATTAAATTTTATCAGTGGGGTCACATTCTTGAGGTCTAACCTTTTTTAAGTCTTTCTTGATTGTATTGTTTGTGTGCCTTATTTTTACCTCTTTTAGATCATAAATATCTGGAGGTGACAGGGTTCAAATATCTTTGATTCTTGAGGACATCTAGCATAGGGTCTATTGGAACATAGGTCATAGACCTAGTGAATCAGAATAACTAGACTTACTAAAAATGCATATCCCTGAGTACTGCCCTGGACTTATAGAAACTTAATCTCTGGTGGCACCTAGGACTCTATATTTTAGCAAACTGCCCAGGTGACTCTTCTGTTCAATAAAATTTAAAAATCACTGATTAGCATGATGCCTTAAATGATAATAGGTACACACACTTGACTTTTGAGCAAGTGAAGTTAATGAATTGAGCAATATCATAGTTCAGGATGGTTTAATTTTAAGGCTTTGAAGTCAGCCTAGACTTGATTCCTGTGACTGTAACCTCACTGTACTTCTATTTTCCAACCTGTAAAACAGGATTAATAGTATTTCTTATGAGGGTGTTGTTGGAATTAAATGAGATGGTACATGCAAAAGCAACATAGCACATAACACGCAGTAGGCGCTCAGTAGATTTTTATCTGCTGCTGTTATGATGATGACCACTAGCATCAGTGTCATCACGGTAATGAGATATGGGTTGCAAGAATAGGTTCTAGGTCAGTCATTGTTAAAAAGCAGATGGTTCATATGGTTTCCAGAAGTCAGGCTTGCAATGTTTTCCGTTTTGGGTTAGTAGATCATGGGTGTGTGTGCTGTTTAAAGTCATAAAGGTGTTTTTGCCTCCTTTCTTCCTTCCTTCCTTTTTTGTTTCTTTTCCTTTTTGGGCATTGGGAATTGAACCCGGAATCACTTTACCACTGAGCTATATCCCCAGTGCTTTTTTATTTTTTGAGACAGTGTTTGGGTAAGTTGTTAGGGCCTCACTAAGTTGCTGACACTGGCTTCAAACTTGTGATCCTCCTGCCTCAGTCTCTCAAGTCTCTGGGATTGTAGGCATGTGCCTTTGCACCTGGCTAGGTGTTTGGTCTTTTTGAGAAAGGTTGGTATTAAATTAGAATGTTATTTTCCCTTAGTTTTACCACTGCTCAAAGAATAAAATGCAAACTTCCAGAGGACATAGGTCCTTACCATCTGGCCTAGCCAGTCCCCTCCAACAGCTCTCCACATCATCTACAGTATGTTTCTATCTTTATCTTGCATTTCTTTCGCTTAGTTGTACCTGTATATGTGTTTTCCTCCACTTTTTCATCTAACAGATTTCCACTGTTGTCCTAAGTCTCAGTTCTACATGTGACTGACCTTCCGTGTTCTCAATATGCTTTGTCTACACTTACAATGCATTACCTTTGTGTACATTTGCCTTCTCAGGAATAGGATTTAGTTGTGGCATATATTATATCCCCAGTATGTTGTCAATAATTAGTCCACCTGTACTAGAGGGAGAGGATGTTGGTATTTGCCTTCTGTCAGCTCCCATATTTGTCTGGACTTTGCCATTTTCAGCTTTCACAATAGTAATTACAACTTATGCTAGACACTAGATGATTTCATTTAAAAAACTTTGTTTCATTTAATTTTCACATTAACCTTATGAAATAGCTATTGATACCTTTATTTTATAAATAAGGGAACAGGCATAGACAGGTAAGTAACTTGGAGAAATTACACAGCAACCATAATGAACCTGGAATTAATCAAAGCTCACGCTTTTAACTGCAATGCTATTCTAAAAAGGTGATTTAAGCAGGTGACACATTTCTGAAATCAAGAGATTGTGGCTGTATGAAACTTTTATTGTTAATTTACTAATCATTCTTAGAAATGTGATGTGTTAAGTGCTCTCACAAAAAGGATTGTTTAAAACTATTCTCTGGATAATGCCTTTCCAGTGATTTTCCAAAATTTTTCTTTCTCCCCAGTCTGCCACACTACTTCATGTCTATTAAATAAAATTTACCTTTTCATTCATCCAACAAACACTTGTCCAGTGTACACTAAACTGGACTGATGGGTTCCTGGTTTTGTGGAACTCAAATTCTGGTGGAGAGGGACCTTAAATACCAAATGAATGGATCATGGTTCGAACTTCGAAGAAAGAATGAAGCGATAATGAGTGATAGATAGTGGCAGTGGTGCCATTTTTGATTAGGTGATCAGAGGCAGACTTTGAGAAGGTGACATTTGGGTTTACATTTGAGACTCATGCTGAATTGAAGCAACTCTGCCAAGAGCCAGGAAAGGGGGAAATTAGCTTGGCAAGTTTGAGAAGTAGAAAGCCAGGGAGTCTGAAGCCTTGTGAGCTAGGAAAAGTGTGGAAGGAGGAAAAGATTAGAGAGATCAGATAAATTGAAGACTATGCTAGAGATTGGATTTTATTCTAAATGGGAAAGGAAGCCATTGAATTTAAAAAAGACACAATTTAACTTAAATTTTGAAAAGACGACTTGGCTGCTTTGTGGAGAATGAATTGTACAAGTTAGGAGAGACCAGGGAGGGGGCTGTTGCAGCAGTCCTGGCTTGGACTAGAGCAAAGTAAGAGAAGGAAAGAATGGGAGGAATTGGGATGTTTTAGATGTGTTGATGGGTCTGCCTGATAATCACATGGGAGTGTGAGAGAAAAAGAGGGATCAGATGTAATTTCTGAGATGGGAGTGAGCATAGGAGGAGCAGATTTGGAGAGGGACTGAGTTCTGTTTGTGTCCCCTGTGTGCCTCTCCTGATGTACACCTTCAACCTGAAAGGATGCCACTGTTCTCAGTTTTGTGTTATTATTTTCTGACTTTTCTTTATAGTTTTATTTTTTATTAAATATTTATCTGACCCTAAATTAAATTAGAAGATGGAAGATTAATTATCATTTAATTTTAAATTTAAAAATTTAAACTCTCAGTATAAATGGAATTGCGTATATTCTTGTGATTAATTATTTCACCCATTCAGCATTGCTTTTTAAATCATTCATGTTGATGAGGAAACAAGCTTAATGAACTACCAATTGTTTGTTTTATGAATATGTTGTAATATATGCAATCACTGTTTCTTAAATGTAAGGGGTTTTTACCCCAGGATTTCTGCAATTTCAAACAAAGCTATTATCAGCATTCTTGTCCTTATCTCCTGGTGCACATTTACAAGTTCCAATATCGGTCATGCTGAGAGTAGAATTGCTGTATGAGAGAGTATGTGCGTCTTCAACTCAAGACATGTTGTTTTCCAAAGTGTCTTCAAATTTATACTCTAGTAGTGTGAGAGTTCCTGTTCTTCCACATCCTAACACTTGGTATTGTCAGAGTCATTAAAGTTTTGCTAACTTATTTGAAATAATACATCACTACTTTAATTTTTGTCTCTGAACATTACTGAAATCGGGCATCTTTTACATATATTTAATAGCCATTTCAGTGTTATTATCTATTAAATATTTATGTTTATTGTCCATTTTCCTTTGAGCTTTCACCTTTTGAAATTATTTTTAAGAGTTCTTCTTACTATGCTGCAAGTGCCCCTCCTTCATAGGTGTGTTGCAAATGCCCTCCGCTCCCGTTTCTGTCTTATGTCTTATGTTTTTAATGTCTGATCAAAAGTTTTTCATTTTACTGACCAACTCCCTTTATAGATTTTAAAAACGTTTTGATTATTAAAAAGTGATTATAGTCATAGTATTGGTATTTAATTTATGGATAAATGTTTGAGTATAACATAAAGTTGTATAAGGGCACATACTTTTTCAAAAGGTTAGTCCCCTTATTCATTTATTAACATTTCTTCTCATGAACATTGGTAAAGGATTCAAAGAAAAAGATAAGTGAAGATTATATATGTCATAAATCAAATCTCCCACTAAATTCACTTATGGAGGCTTGGCTACTTCATTCTTCACTCATGGTTTAAAATCCTCAAGTGAATTTTCTGCATTAATTTCATGCGGGTGCCCGAGATTAGAACTGGAAATTTTGGACTTGGCCTAATACATTTTTTTCTATACCATCTACTTTATTTCTTTATTTTTTATAAATATTTCTATAGTAAAATAACCATTTTAAAATTTACCATTTTAACTATTTAGTTCAGTGGCATTAAGTATGTACACGTTGTTATACAACCATCACCACAATCCCAGAATTTTTTCATTTTTCCAAACTGAAACTCAGTATCCATTAATCTCCATTCCCCACTCCCCACCTTCTTGGCAACCAACCTTGGTACTTTCTGTCTCCATGAATTTGACTACTTTGTTTTAAACTCGTGTAAGTACAGTTATACAGTATTTGTCCTTTTGTGTCTAGCTTATTTCCTTTAGTATAATGTCAAATATGTTATAACTTATGTCAGATTTTCCTCATTTTAAAAGTTGAATAATATTCCATTGTGTGTATGTATGACATTTTGCTTAGCCCTTTACGTACTGATGGACACTTGGATTTTTTTTTCTACCTTTTGGCTATTGTGAATAATGGTGTAACTATCTGTTCTACTTGCTTTTGATTCTTTTGGGTATAGTCCCAGAAGTATAATTGCTGAATTAAATAGTAATTCTATGTTTGATTGCAGAGTTTATTAATAAATACAGTTTTTATATTTTATAAAATGTATTTGCTATGAACAATAGAAGTGACTAGAAAACCTATCATTAGGACATATACTAATTTCCAATTATGTGCAAAGTTCCAGTCTATGATAGATACAAAGAAGTGTTAGGATATGTATGATTCTTATTGTCAAAAAACTGTCTGGTCTGAGGATACAAATAAACACATGAAAATTACATCACAATGCATGACTTTAATAATGTGCAGTATCTGGGCCAAAAATGAAAAGATGACAGGCCAATATGTGATTATTTGCCCACTGAATATTTTAGGTAGTAGCTACCATGAGCTCAGCTAAAAGGAAACATCTTTAAGGCAAGAGGTATCTGAAAAAGTCTCATCTCTCAAGTATATTTTGAATGGGATGTTGCAGTATACATAAAATTCAGATAGGCAGAGAGATACTGGTGAGATCTTCTGTGTAAGGAGGCATGCCATAAATATCAGATATTTTATTTTGTGATGACTCATTAAGTTGGCATTAATTAGCATAGTCCCCGGCCCTTAAAACAAATGAGACCAAATCTATTTAACAAAAATCACAAGTCTTCTCACCCTACATTCAGCTGCTATATTCACTGGATATTGATGGTAGTAATAATAGGATTAGTAGATGCAACAGTAAACTAGTATTCTGTGCTTTCTTGTGCTAAATACTTTTTGCCTATATTTTCTCCTTTCATTCTCCAGTTAGGAACCATTCATTATCCTTCCTGTGGATGAGGAAATGGAGACCTGAAAAACTTCAGTAACTTACCCACTGTCACACACAGTAGTGGAATCAGTCAGGATTTACTTCCAGACATTTTAGATCCAGAATCAGCACTTATTATTGTTGGGCATATTATGCCATTAGCAGTAAATGTGGAAGGGATTAGTAACTTTTTTTTTATGCGTAAACTTTCATAGCCTTTCTGGATAACTGATGTTTTAACATCTGGAATCCCTGGTTATTAGCTAGAGTGGTTGGTAATCACCTCTAGAAAGCAGAGTGATAAACTAATAGTTTGTTGATAATGAGACTTGCCTTAACATGGTGGCTTCTGTAGAGCAGAGATAGTAGGGTAATCCATTCTGTAAACAGCTAGATAATGACCTTAAATTTGTGTGTTCACAGCTGAAAGAAAATGTACATGTAGTTTTCTTCTGATGAAACCTAATCCATTTAAGAAAAAAAAAATTCATTGCCTTGCGGAAAGACAAAAAAAGTTGAGAATAATTTCGCCCCCTTTTGTAACTAGATTAGGCAGTAGAAATGCTTCTTAGTTTTTTGGCTATAATGATTTTCATACATTTTAATAAGTTATACTTCTAGAATTTATGGGGGTCTATATGCTGTTGGTATGAAATTTTTGTTCGTTTTTGTGGTGCTGGGGATTGAACCCAGGGCCTTGTGCTTGGGAAGCAAACACTTTGCCAACTGAGCTATATCCCCAGCCTGAAATGTTTCATTTTTAATAAAGACAGCAGGACTAAACAGATTAGAGATGTGGAGAGCATAATATAGCATGCTGATTGGGCCATAGAAAACTGAGCAAGTGCCCTCAGTTTCCTCTCCTGTAAACAGTGGCAGTTTGTCTCTTTAAGAGAGTGGTTGTGGAAAATGACTAGGCTTTAAAATGATTGTTAATCTCAGGGTGGAGATACTTGGTTTGGAAACATCACTTCAAGAGTAAATGTGTCTAATTCTGCTTTGCATAAGTAAAACAACAAAGCCTTGGAATTTTTCCAAATCAAATCTGGGCCAAATAGAAAGGTAAGGGTAAATGTTAATTTATGAAGGAGTTGAGTGTGGGTTGGGGGAAGCTGTTGAAGTAAAGGGTGTTGTGAATGTTAAGTCATTTTTGTTGTGATTGTTGTGTCTGCTATGTGTTTTTGCTCTATATTTCAGAATCCCTAATTTAGCAGGGATATGGACAATTGGCTTAAGACGACAATTTTGGACAATGAAAATCATATGTGTTTAGAAACATTTTCACACAAAGAAATACTTCAGTATAAATAGCAGTGTTTAACTTTTTTTCTCAAATTTCTAATAAAATAATTAAGGTCTTGGGTTGAAGCCTTTAGATTAGAATTTCAGGTGCTCTGTTTTTGTACAGTGGACTGCGAGCTTGGGAGTAGCTGAATTTGCTAATGTGCAATTGTAGATGAGAAAACTTTGTCTCTTTGTCCAGTGTTCAATGTGCCTTAAATGTAGTATAATTCTTTACTAGAAGTCATTGACAGCTCTGAGGCTATATTTGTCACTGATGATGTCATTAATGCAATGAAATTAAGAATTTTGGGTAGAAACTCCACTGTTTTTGATACTTTCAAGAAGTATGGTGCCATGGTAGGAAAAGATAGTAGTAGTCTCCGATCAATAAGAATGATCAGGAAGAGTCTGAACTCACATTTCATCTGAAGTGTTGGTTTTTTAAATTACTTTTAATTTTCTACCAGGAAAAGTTGATGTGCCACATTATTACACTTAAATGCCATGTAGTATACAGTTGAGAAAGAGACTTTGAGAAACAGGGTGGTCCTTAGGATGTGAAATCATGGTGGCCTGGTGTGTTATGATAATGAATTTTATCAGCTAGACTTGTTTTGCACTTGGAATGCTAAAAGTTAAGTTAGTGAATTGGCTAACTATAATCATACAGAATAGTTTCAAAAGATTTGTTTTCCTTCTTACCTAAAGGAGACATCCACTTGGATACATTACGTAATGCTCAAGGGCAGTAACTGAAATAGAATTGCAGGTTCTTTATAATACATAATTCAGCTTACTAATGAAATACTTTACAAACTTTCAAAATAGATGGATAGTTATTAATATGAAGGTTTGTCACAAGCTGTATAGGAAAAAACAGATGATAAAACTATATATCTAAAAACAACAATCTGTATAAAATTAAGTGTATCTACATAGCCTGGAAAGAGTGGTTTGGAAGGGTGTACACCATAAGGTGCTTCCTCATGCTCAGTGACCTTGCTAAATCTGTTACTGATGTCTCCGGGTATAGCTGTGGCTCTAAATATGCTTTAGACATGAAAGCTGTTGGTAACACTTATTTATATCCTTAGCTAATAAAAAGGGATACTACATGATGGGGGGTTACAGGTTTTGCTGTAGTTATTGCTTGCATATATTCACTTGGAAATTTTTGAAAACTCATTGGATGTTGTATTTTTTAAAAGCAAATACTTAGAAAGCAGTTGATTAACAGAACTTTATATATTGATTTATTTAATCTTTCTTGGAGGGAAAATATATAACATATACTTTTCCTGAGTTATTCTGTTTTATTGGGGATACACTTATGCTGAGGATCAGAAATGCTTATTTAGAAAACAAAAATTCCAATTACCTAAATGTACAAGTATCTTTCAGGGTTTGGGTCTAATGGGGAATCATTCAAAAACAAAGGTTTCTTTGGATGAGGTTAAAAGAGGAGTCTACAAAGTGAAAGTTAAATGGGCTAAAACAAAAGAAAAAACCAAATTTCTCTCCCCACACACCAAAACAAACAAAAAACAGAAAGACACGAAAGTTAGTAATCCTAAGAGATTCTTTGATTTAATTCATCATGTTTCCAAAAGTTTAATCATATTTTATATTTTATATATGTATCATCTGGTATATTTCCTTCTAGATTGTTGATGTCCTGAGGACAGGGTTTGGATTTTATTCATTCTCCCTTTCTTCAGGATTAGCACAGTGTTTGGATTCAGCATCTGGTACATGCTTGTTCAGCTGAAGTAAGCTCTGTGAGATCGCATATTTTGTACATAAATGAATGGGCGAATAAGCCAAATTGGGATCAGTTGGTAAAATACAGAAAGAAATGGCAGATATATAATACTAAATGTATTTGTTGACTATATTTTTTATTAAACAATTGGTAAATAATCTCATTCTCAGATTGTTTTGTGAAGGAAACAGACACCTAAGTACAGAAAAAAAAAAATCACTGACATGAAGTATCATCTCAACAAAGGAACCTAAAGGTGAAATTGTGGAGCCTGTAGACAAAATGTTTAACCTGTTTTGTTTACAAATATTATTGGCAAAAGATTGGCAGGCAGCTTTTTGAGTGTAGTTTTTTTCACCCTACTCTGATGAATAGATAAGATTGATTCGTTGTATGTAAATGAAACTGAAAGTAATATTAAACTACTTGAGAATATTTTCCTTTTATAGAAACTATGAATACTCTTTTGAAGATTTAGCCTCATCCTAAATTAATGACGTTTGAATTATTGTTGTTTCTTTTCCAAACTGTAAATCAGTTCCCAACTGTCTTCTCTTCTACTATATTGAAATCTGCAGAATGGCTTCCTGATGCTTGAAGCCCAGCTCTGTTCCTTGTTAGTCTCCACAGTCTGAGGTGACCCAAGGCCTGAACCTCTTAAGGCATCACCCCTCTTGATGTGGCTATAGACAGAAAATTTTGGATAAAATTGGTAGCTTTTGTTGACACATTTAACTTGGTGTGCAAAGACAAACTGCAGCCTGAGGGTATTCTTCCAGCTCTTTGTGTACAATCCATAGTGGAGCTTTTGCTTTGTCCTTGTTAAAGCCATGGTAAAGAATAGTAGAACACAGAATCTTCCCTGTTCATCTCAGCCCTTCCTCTTAGTTTCATTCTAGTTTGGTTTTGAGGCTTGGGTGTGTTTTGTTTCTGCTTGCTTTTACTTTCCTCATTCTGTTTTACAAAATTATCTCTGTTTGGCCATCCATTTTATTTTCTACTTTCTTCTTCCCCAGTTCCTTTAAAAATTTTTATAATGTTGTATATTCTACATACAAAAATTCCAAGTTGGAATTGTTTGCATAAAAACTTTACAATAATGAGGAAATAAAAAATTGTGTAACAAAATATTGTGGCATTTCCAGATACAATATTTTCCATTGTGAAAAGATGAGTTATGAATATGGTGAGTTCAAGGTTTCAAAGGGTAGACATTGAAAAACGAATCTTTCTACCCTTCTTCTTCATTTCTTTTCTCTGGAGTCAGCTGTTGGTACTACTTTTACTCATTTCTATTTTTTCACTCTGGAGATAGTCTAGATATATATACAATCCAGTAAATCTATTTTTATAAGATTTAAAATTTATATTTTGGCATTCTGTGGCATAGTATTTATATCTCTTGGGAGTTGTAAGTGAGGCTGGTAGTATTTATACTTTATGAAATACACTACTGCACATTGTTTCCTTGTGAAATGTTGATGTTGCATGAGACCACGAGGTTGGATCTAGTATATCTTCCAGTGTTAGTGTCCAGACGTGGCCTATTTCTGTTTTCAGTTGTGTTGAGTATCATACTAATTTTGATCTACCCTTTTAGTGGGAACATAAAATATAAATTGTTTGATAGCAATTGAGGGTACTTAGGAAGCTGAATGTTCTGTTCTGATATTTATCCACCTGGCAAAAGTGCCCTGAGCACTTTATCCTCCAATTTGTACTTTATCCTGATTTTTTCCAAGCACTTTACAAGAGGATATTATAGTCAGGATCTTGAGACACAATGGATTTGAGATTTTCACAGGCACACTCCACATTTTGTTAATGGAACCAAGCAGCATCACCCAAGATTCCTGGCTCCTTGGCTTTAAGCACCAATTCAGAACATTTTACAAATGCATTAGAACTCTGCCAACTATAGAGGTAGACTGATGAAATTTGACACCTGCTATTTCCAAAAAGTCATAGATTATCCCCTATACCTAAAAAAACTTTTAAAACGCTCTGGTTAAAGGATTTTTTTCTACCCTATATTTCCTTATTTTTCAGTCTTCTTGGTTTTCAGCCCTCCTTCCCCACCTATTGTTCCTCTTCAAACTGCCCCAAAAGATAGATTAGATTTATATTACCAATCCATTTTGCAGCCATAACATTCTAATTCAAAATCCACCTATCTAAGACTGCATCATCTTTATTACAGGAAAACTAGTGCAGTAGAGTATTCTGGAAAAGAACCAGCAAAGGCACCTGGTGTCGCTCTTCAGTCTTAAGAATAATAATTTAAAAAAAAAATCCAGGCTATTTGGAAGAATTATTCAAGTATGGGGCTGGATGTTTTGTTTTCTGCCATGAGGGAAAAAAATTTTAAGTACCCATGCTTGCTTGATTGAACCCAGTGGTGTTTAATCACTGAGCCACATCCCCAGCCCTTTTAAAAATATTTTATTTAGAGACAGGGTCTC
Source organism: Marmota monax (assembly GCF_021218885.2). Taxonomy (NCBI): domain Eukaryota; kingdom Metazoa; phylum Chordata; class Mammalia; order Rodentia; family Sciuridae; genus Marmota; species Marmota monax. The sequence continues at coordinate 2,845,948 of NW_026695234.1, read as the reverse complement.
GGTAAGTTGCTTAGGGCCTGATTAAGTTGCTGAGACTGGCTTTGAACTCTTGATCCTCATGCCTCAGCCGCCCATGCCACATTGTAGACTCTCAATTTGTCTATAATTCAATTGTGTTTAAGACTATTGCCCTTGAATTATGTAGTGCAGTGGTTCTGAATTCTACAGATAATAGATGCTACTTAAACACAGTGACCATTATTTTGATAGAGTTCACCTTCCCCACACGTTTTTTTTTGAATTGCCAATTGTATGAAAGATAGCAATGTAACTTCTTTGATGTTTTTGTTAAACAGTTTGTACAGATTCTGTTGGCATTCAACTTGAGACAAGGCCTTTGATAAGAGCTCTGGTGCTTGTTCCAAGTGGCATAAGATATGCTTTATGTTGTCTGCTGTTGGTGGTGATATGTTTACTTTTTAAAAGATCAGCCTGAAGGTTCCCAAAGCATAAGATGAACACAACCCAAGCTCAAAAGTTGACACCATGAATATTAGGATAGAGAGCGCTCCTATGCAAATATTTACTATTTTATGTAGATAGAAATAACTATCTGGCACTCCAATTGTCTCTACCCCTAAGCTTACAAATGAAGATTTTTAAACAGAAGACTGTCCTGTATTTTCAAGGTGACTTGTGATATACTCAATTATGAAATGTATTCTGTAGTCTAATCTTTGGTAAGTTATAGAGATGAAACTTTGTTCAGTGAATGGACACATGCTCCATGAGCATCCATTGTGTTCTAACTATTTGAGAACTGATTTCACACAGTTGTTGTGGGAATGGTCTTGATAGTGGTCTAAGAGATATGCCAAACTTAATGACTATATTAACTCATGCTTTTTAAAAACTTCTTGTGGCAAATCTGAGAGGAAGGTTGAGACCATCCATGGGTGAAAAAGATAAAGTAGAAAGGTTAGCTAACTAGCGTAAGTGTACCCAGCTAGTGAGAGAACATAAGTTTCCTATGTCCATATGCTTTCTACTTTACCATAACTTTCGCTTAAAATTAATAGCATTTGTATTTAGAGCTTTACAATAGCCCTTTAATCCAAATAATGTATTTATATATTTTAGGGCTCCACACCAACCCTGTAATATGAATAGTGTAGACGTTAATATTTTATAGATATAGATGTTTGAGTCCCAGAGAGAAATACTTGACTTGCTTGATGATACAAAACTATTAAGTAGTGAAATCTGAGTGGGGTTTAAATCTGCTCCCCATCCTGAATTCTCTGCTTTTTCCACTTGGCACCCTGGAGGCAAGTGATTTTAATAACTCAGCATTCATCAGCTCTTACTATGCATAGTATGCTGCATCTGATGCTATGAATCAATACTGAAAGAATTAGAATTGCACAGTTTCACTCCCCTTTATAATTAAAGTTGGAGTTAGGATGATAACATGAGAAATACGTAGTGTTCAGTATAATTAAACTATGCAAGTACAAGTAAACCAGTGCATCCATAGTGAAGTAAATCTGTCTCCAGTAATGGTAAACAATTTGAAGAATATCTGACTGGTATCAAACCATTCTCTGAGAGAAACTTTTAAATGTTCATTCCTGTTGGTTTCTTCCAGGGAAAAGTATCAGTAGTCCTCCTTAGTCTCTCTGTAAGCCACTCTTGAAATCTACAACAATGTTCAGGTCTCTCCTATTTTGAGAGAAAACTTGTGACAGTTGTGTCTGATTCCCTCCTCTATTTTGTGCCTGCCAAGCTTACTATCCCGTCTTCCTTCTCCTTTTCTCATTAAAGTCCTCAAAATATTGGCTGTATATGCTGCTCTTCTGTTGTTCCTTTTCTTTTTCTTCATGACTTTGCTGCTTCTGCGTGTCCTTTAAATATCATTGATTCCCATGTTCTCTTGTCCTACTGTTCTTATTCAGAGTACTTCCTATATTCTGATGATGTACAAATCTTCATCTTTGGCTAACATTTCTCACTCAAATTTAGACTGTTTTCCAGAATATTCCACAAGTGTCTCTAATTGAATATGAGTAAATTGGAATCCATAATTTTGCCCCTTAACACTGACTTTGATCATATTTTTTTGACTAATGGTACTAGTTAAAGGTAATGTAGTCACCTGGTCACCTGTACTGGAAACCAGCTTAGACTCCCCTTCTCTCTCAGCCCCTACAGTTCCTGAAAAGCTTGCTTTCTAAGTCATTTTGAATCTGCCACTATTTTCTAATTCTTCCCCCACTCTGGCTTTTGAGGTCCTTATTATCCTGCTTTTGTATTCTTGTAGCATCTTCCTAACTCTTCTTCCTGCCTTCACTCATTTCCCTCATATCCATCAACTGTATAATTGCTAGGGTGAGTTTCCAACAAAACAATTGGTAATTGTCTTCCCTTCCTAAAAACCTAATTTCTTCCTGCTTACCATAGGATAAAACTCTGCTTCTTAATGTGGCACATAAGCTCTCCTTTGGGGTTCCTGTTTAGATGATGTCCTTTATGGTCATGCTGCTTTGGCAACACTGGATCTCTTGAGGTTACTTACATATGCCTTTGTACATTCTCTGCCTTCTTTCATGATATCCTTTCTTTGAGTAGTCTCTATCCTCCTCTCTTTTTCTGATTGTTTTAATTTTTAAAAAGTAGCGTGATAACCTACTGGTTGATGTATGATATAAGCATAGGGTAGCTCCTGATAATATGTTATCAGGCTGTTAGCATGTATTATCTCTTTTAACACATGGAGGAGTATAGAGAAAGTGCTGGAGTTATTGATTATTTGGACCCTCAGCTGAGGTTAAGTAGAAAATCTTCTACCTAAACTCAGAAGAAAAAGAAATGAAATTCTATATTAGTCATTTCTTAGGCCGGGTGGTAAGTAACTAAAAAAGAAAGAAAAAGAAAGAAAGAAAGGAAGGAAGGGAGGGAGGGAGGGAAAAGAAAAGAGAACAGTGGATTAAATAAAATAGGTTATTTATTTTCTGAAATTTCTAGAGATATATACCTATATGGCAGTTCAGTCCCAGGAAGACCTCCAGAACTGAGGCCCCTTTTAGCAATTGCTCCTCCTCCTCCATTAGGACATGTTACTTGGCTCATGGTCCAAGGTGGCATCTGTTTTCTATTAAGTAGAATGAAGGACGACACAAAGAAGGAAGTCAAATAGAATACCTTGGCTGTCTTTTAAGGATGATTGCTGGACGTTGCCACAGAATATTTTATTTCTATCCCAATCAGCTAGACCTTATTTCTATTCCAATCAGCTAGAACTAGACATATATTTATTTCTAAATACAGATAGCCAATATACATATATGGTGTACATATGTAAAATTTCTATTACTGTGGAAGAAGAGGAAAATGAATTTCAAGGGTCAGATAATAAAAGCTTCATCCAAATTATTTAGCCTCATGTTTAGCCTATACCTCTTCTTTTAGTCCTTTTTCCAGTTACTTACTGCGTGAACTCTATGCACTAGTGCAAAGCCTTGTTATTCTTGATTGGCAATGATCACCCCTCTTCTTAATCTTGGAATAGTTTTTATTATTTTGCAAATATCATATGCTGAGCTATGTTGCTGTCATTTGTTTGCATATGTAACTTCCTTAAATCATAAAATCTTACCATGGTGTAATTTCCTGGGGGCAGTGACCATATCTTCTATGTCTGCAATGCCTACTTTAGTGCTTGATAAATAATTGGTTCTCAGTAAATATTTCTTATATGAGTAAATAAATAATTTTGATGATTTCTTGGTTTCTTGTAGAATTTAGGAAAGAAAGATGGACCAACCTAGTGGAAGAAGTTTTATGCAAGTATTATGTGAAAAATATAGTCCTGAAAACTTTCCTTACCGTCGTGGCCCTGGGATGGGAGTCCATGTCCCAGCCACACCTCAGGGCTCTCCTATGAAAGGTAAGAAAGATGAGACCTACACATTTATTTATTGGAGCTTACTTAGGAAGTCAGTTCACAGAATTACCTTGTTTACAAATTATTTTCTTTACTTAAAATGATGAGTCAAATAATCTTTCCCCCTTATTTTGGTCTCAGATTTTAAAGAACCTCAGTACTTATTTTCCTCCAGATTGTCCACAAGGAGTTATAGTTGTACTTAAAGGGCAAGAATAATGTTCAAGTGGTAATATTTCTCTCTTTTTTTGCCCCAAAATCATTTATTTATTTATTTATTTATGGCAGTAGAGTGTATTATGACATATTTATACAAACATGGAATATATCTTCTTCTAATTAGAATTCCATTCTTGTGGTTGTGTGTGATGTGGAGATTCATTGTAGTGTGTTCATATATGTACATAGGGAAGTTATATTAGAGTTATCCCACTGTCTTTCCTGTCCCTGTCCCCACTTCCTTCCCTTCATTCCCCGTTGTCTAATCTACTGAACTTCTATTCTTTTTTTTTTTTAAGAGAGAGTGTGAGAGAGAGAGAGAGAATTTTTTTTTTAATATTTATTTTTTTTTAGTTTTTCGGCGGGCACAACATCTTTGTTTGTATGTGGTGCCGAGGATCGAACCTGGGCCGCACGCATGCCGGGCGAGCGCGCTACCGCTTGAGCCACATGCCCAGCCCCTGAACTTCTATTCTTGCCCCCTCTCATCCTCACTGTGATAATATTTCAAATGCATGTTGTTTCAAGGATCCTGGAGGGTACAAATAGTGCATGATTGTCCTGTGCCCTCAAAGAGCTTAACAGCTTAACTGGACAAGGCAGTCACATTTACAAAGATAACACAAGCTAGTTTATGTTGAGCCAGAGGAATGACACAGTGATTGGGAAGGAAATTTGGAATTAAAATTAATAACCAGGAAGGGTTCAAAGCTGTGAGACTTGAATTAGTCTTCAGGAATGTAGAATTTAGTTATACAGCCGATAAAGACCTTCTAGGGGAAGGATTAGATATGAGCTAAATTCTATAACTAGAAATGTGCAAGGTACATTTTTGCTTGCCTTTCAGCTTAATGTTGTACTTAATAGATCTTGGAAATAGTTCTTTGTAATTAATGGGGATTAATAGTAAATTGTTGTTTTAGTTCTTGTGTTCAGAGGTTACCAAGTGTTTGTTATTTCTCAATACAGTTTTATCACAGCATGTGACCTGGAATGGTAGAGAGATGTGGACTTCATACTTGACCTTTTTTTTTTTTTTCTGGGATCCATTCCTATTCTGAGAAATTTGATACTGAAAAATACTAAGTTGGAAAACCATGTAATTTGAAGCCTCCATTAATAAAGCATAAACTTTATGAGATCTTCTTTTTTACCAAGTGGAAAAAGAGTGGTTGAATTCATGTTTTCCCCTTTTAGTAGATATAGTAAGAGTGATTTTATTGACATATGTATTTTTGAGCCAGGTAGTACTCAGAGTTGTTACCTCAATTTGACCAAATTCATTAAATATTTCAGATTCTGAAACACTTTCTCTCATTGCAATTATAATTTAAAAGAAGGTTAATTTTCAAAAGGGACAAATTCTACATGGATATAAAATGGGTATAATTGGTAGACAAGTATGAAAGAACCAGATGTAGAGTTTTGAAAGGATCTGCTTAAGTGAGGAAGATTTCTTCAGTGATATGAACTTGAAGAAAGAAGTTGTTTAGTAGGTTGATTATCTAACAGTTTGAGGTAATTTTTACAGGCAGCAAAAGGTAAAGATTCACATCAGTCAGAGTTACCCTGAATACTTTTGGACTAAATTCATGGGAGAAAAGAATTAAGGCCAACAAGAAGGTGGTGACAGTCCAGGCATGATTTCATCTGGTGTTCAGATGATAAGATAATAGTGTGGATGTTGGCTCTGTTGTGGTAATTAGGATGAAGAGCCCTACCAGAGTTAATGCCTGGAAGAATTTTGGAGGTACTGGTTCTGTGCTTTTGAATTTCTCCTGGGCCATAGTTAGCTACCTCCCCTTAGCATTCAGGATCCTTGGAGCCTGTTAACATCCTGTATTTTCTGGGTCCTTTTGTAATTTCACACAGTTTGATTTTTGTTTCTTGATGGTTCCTGAGAGCTGAACATATGTAGACAAGAGTTAGGCTGATGTAGAAAGTGTTTTGTGTCCCCTGTGATTCAGATCGCCTCAACCTCCCAAGTGTACTAGTGTTGAACAGCTGTGGAATAACCTGTGCAGGAGATGAAAGAGAAATTGCTGCCTTCTGTGCTCATGTGTCGGAACTAGATCTTTCTGACAACAAACTCGAAGACTGGCATGAGGTAAAATTTTTATAATGCTGAGTTTTGGCAGTAATAGCTGTTGTATTATTATTTATGTTGTAATGTGTTCTGCTGAATTCTGGTTCTCACTGGGATTCTTGTCTATATGTTTCAAGATAAATAATTGACTGTATTAACTACTTATGATGATTTCACAGTTAGTTTTGTTACTGCTAACTTTTTTTTCATCAATGTGAAAAGCACTGAGGAACTTTTTATTCCAGGCATCAAGAGGTTAGTGAGTCTACAGAGATCTATACTGCTTACAATGCATTAAATTTTTGTTTCCCTAGTTTACACATCCTACACTTATTCTCTACTTCTACTTCAATTTTCGTTACTATAAATTGACATAAAATTGCTAGAACTTGAGCTGGGTATTGGTGACATGTGCCTGTAAGTCCACCAACTCAGTTGCCTAAGCAGGAAGATCACAAGTTCAAGGCCAGCCTTGATAACTTAGTGAGACCCTTAGCAACATAGTGGGACCCTATCTCAAAATAAAATGTAAAAAGGACTGGGATATATCTCCGTGGTTAAGTGCCCTCAGTTCAATCTCTGGTACAAAAAAAAAAAAAAAAGGTAAATAAATAAATTAAAAGAGCTGGGGATGAAGCTCCATGGTAGAGTGCCCCTGGGTTTAATTCCCACTACCTCGGGGGAAAAAAATTGAAATCAATATTATAAAATATTAATTCTTGTTATTGAAATTTATTTTAAATATTTTAGAACTTCTGTTATATTATCATGATCCTCTGACAGTTTAATACAACATGTCTTTAGACCTCAGAGTGATTCTAAATTAAGTACACAAATAATAGATAACATTGTCTTATTATTGTAGATAACATCACTCACCTAATTGTAATATTCCTGATGAGGGTACCTTGAAGAATAAGGGAAAAACAATTCTTCCTATTTAGTTCATTTTCCTGCTTTAATTTAGGCTCTTGTATTTTGCTTTGACTACTGGAGAAGTTTGCTAATGGGTTTTCCTGGGTCTGGTTGTATGCTCTATTTTTCCATAGTGCCACCACAGACTCCTTTCAGTATATGAATAATGATATGACACTATTGTATGAAGTCCCAAAAAGCTTTTTGATGCTTTGAAACCACAGGGTCTGAACTCATTCAGCATGGCCCTTCATCATATGGCCCTTTGCAGTGTTTGAAAATTTATCCCCATTTTAGCCATATACTTTTTACAGCCCATGATAAGTTCATGACGTGAAAAACTTCCTTGCTTCTATTCCTTCTGAACTGACTGTGCTCTTTTACCTCTTGTCTCCTTGGCCACTTCTATTTTTCCTTCAAGACTTGACCCAAGTTGCTGTTTCTCTGAGGAAATTTTCCGTGGTTTCTCTCAGCTACAGTCCTATGATTCCAGAGCACTTTACCATACTGCTGTGAAAGGATTTATCACAGCATAGAGTAATTACTTGCTTACCTGTTTTCCTACTAGACTGTGAGCTTATTTCAAGTGGAGGTTTTTATCTTTTTTATTGTCAGCACCCAGCATACTAGGTGGCCAAAAAGTTTGTTGAATGTGTTAATGAATAAATGATTATATCTTAAGGATTGATCAAAACCACTTGCTCTAACTTTTCCTGTAATCTCGAGAAATTCCCCTAAAATGTTAATGCTCAGTCTGCTCAACCAGACTTGCTGATAAGATTAATAATTGAAGCACTTTGTAAATATTGAATGCTATACAAATCCTAAGATGGCTTTCTTGTTTAAGCAAAAAATCTGTCTATAACCTAGTTTGTTCAGTCTATTTCATAATCTTGTTAATCTAGTAACTACTCTTGGTTATATTTTCTGCTTTTATTAGATTTTTACTAAAATTCTTTGGGTATGTTTCACCTGACTTCTAAGTGATTTATTAATATAAGCAGATTATAGGACTATTCTAAGAATTTTTTTCCAGTTGTACATTTATTTGTTCGAAAAAAAATCCCTGTTTGTGCTTTTATTTACACACTTATCTAAACAACTAGTATAGTTCACTATTGGACTAATTGTTATCTGTGCCTTCTGGGTCCTTTGAGATACCAAATTGCCATGCAAGCTCTGTCCACACTGCACAAAATACAATAAGAATGAGCTTGTTAATCCTCCTCTGTGATTCTCCTAAGTTCTGTACTGGTAAGATTTGTGGTCTGTGTTGGTGACAAGTCAGACCAAATCTTCTTGTGAATCAGTTCAGCTGCTATGGTCCTTGCCGAATCTCTAAACTTGTTTCTTTGGGAGTAAAATTTCACAGGCTTTGTGCTTTGTGTTTTGGCCTGCACTGTGATTATGTACATGAGCTTTTGCTCACTAGTAAGAACAGTTTAATAATGGTATAGTTGCCACTTCAGAAGGAAGATGTATATAATATGGATTAGAGCTTATACTAAGTAATTCAGCCTTTCCTTTGCTTAGATAAAAATCTGTATTAAATATTCCTCAGGTCACATTGATCTATAGCCAGAGGCTCAGCTATTTATTTGTACTTGGCACTCAGTTTTTACATTCCTATATGTGCTCAGTAGTCCATCTTTAGGCAATTTTTAAGTGATGTTGGTTGCTGCTGTTTTCAAACTTTCCATTTTCCAGTTTATTTTTGTTTTCATTATTCCTTTATATTTCCTCCTTATTTTTAACTGTAGTTGATCCCAATCTTTAGAGTATGTAGAGATCAAAGAGATGGAAGAAATACTGAGAGTAAAGGAGTATTGATTTTTAGCCTTGATTAAACTCTTTGCCAGGCTACAGAGACCTCATAGGTCACTGTTTTTAAGACATTACATTTCAACCCCATTACAATCTATATGTCTGATTACCAGAAAGATCATTTGTCCCTAGCCATTAACTAAGTTCACCTCAGCCAGTATTGATAGAGCAATGTGGAACAAAATAATATAGTAGGTTCTTTCAGTTTCTGAATGGTCACTAATGTTACGAGTAACTTCTTTTGTAGTTTAAACTGTTGGCTGCTATAGATCCAAAGGCTAAAGTGAAAACAAGTGAGAAATGTAATACTTTTGGAGGAAGAAAAGATTTGCCACCACCCTTCTAAAATTGGGCACTTAGGTATATAAAAAATGCATTTTTAGTGATTGACTTTAATTTTGGACTGACTAGAATTTTGTCTGACATTTCCCAAGGTATCTCCTTTTTTTTTTCTTTTCCTTATCAAAACCATTTTATAAAAGAAATTAAACCAAATAGTTAAGAGGAGGGAGGGATTAGCTAGTCAGGTGAAGTAGTGAATAGCTTGGGTATAAATTACAGATTGTTATCTTAAAGCCCTTTCTTCATTTTTCTTAAATCTTTAGTTTCTTCCTTTTTATATGCCACAGTGGAGGATCCCCTATTAAGTCACGGGACTGTGGAGGATTAAGGGGTGATCTAAGTTCATTTCCATGTTTCTGCAAATAAGCAGACTCACCTTATTCCAACTGGAGGAATCATTTTTATTTTTAGAATTTAAAAAAGGGAAGTTAATATACTGCTCTAGAAACTCAACAAAATGTTTGTCAGCCTTTGCTACTAGGAAATTTTCCATCATAGTACATTTATCTATGTGGTGAATATTATAGTTTCCTGAATCTTATCATTGATTTGAGGTAACCCCAAAGAACTTTTTCATTTCTGCCCTTTAAAGAGAAGATATTTATTTCTATCATACATTATTTTCCTGCTTGAATTATGAGATCCTAGTCCAATTTTATATTTTTAGGATATACAAGTCATTATCCTAAATCTGCGTTCTCACTGTGCAGTAGTGTAGACAGACTGTGAAGATTGTATCACATATCTATTAGTTTTGGGAAACCTCCCCTAGAAATTGCTTTAAAACCCTTAAGTTATCCATTTTTTTTTACTATTTTCCTCTTTGTTAAAAAATAAAATATTATATGGAGATGTTTAGCGTAGGGCTTATGTTTTATTTCTATTTAACTAGATTTGTACTATAATTAGTGGGTTTTCTTCATGTTTTAAATGCTTTAAAGCAATTTTTACTTTTTTAGCTTTAAAAGAAGTATGGCCGGCCATCATCTTTTTTATGAAAATCTTTCATATTGTTAATATTGAAGTCATAGAATATAGTAAAGGGTTGGTCCCTGAATGAACTTTTTAACTGTGTTATAGTCACAGACTAAACTCCAAATTCTGGCCATCTGTTGCACAGATGTTTGGTACCATTTGATTACAAAAGGGACCAAACAAGAAAATATGTGTGGTTGGTATAAATTCCTTACACTTTAAACAGAAGCCTAGTGTATTTTCTCTAAAAGGCAGCTCATTTCTTTGTTTGAAAAATGAGAACAAAAGTGGCACTCACTTCAAAGGGTTACTGTGGGGAATAGATGAAATAGTGAAATTCATGAGGAACTTTCCCTCTGACTTCTCTGAATTTTCTTGGAGTTAATCTACTCTCACTGATTTTAGAGCTCCTTGAAAATACACAGTTGATCTATTGTAAAGTACAAATTATTTTTTCTTTCTCCCATGGTTCTCTACTTTTTATATACTTTTAGTATTACCTCCATGAGTTCTGAAAAGAAACATATTCAGGTTCCAACCCTGCAGCTGGTCCCCTCTGTGAACCTTCTTATTCAGTGTTCATGGTGGAAACTGGGAATCTGTGTATTTTAAAAATTCTACCAATGATTCTGATGGCTCAACAAGGTTGAGATACTGGTTCATACTATTCTTATCATATTAGTATTAGTTACATTTATTGAATGATTTTGTGTTACTAGTTTATTTGGTAAATGTTAGGTGCTATTAGTATTAGTTACATTTATTGAATGATTTTGTGTTACTAGTTTATTTGGTAAATGTTAAGTGCCTTGCTGTCTCTGCTTTTATACAATTTGCATGTGATTTAGTTTCAAAAAGATATGCCAATTGCTGTGCTGAGTACATGACACATGTATCTCATTTAATGTTATCAGTATTCTATAACATAGATGGGTACTGTTTTCCTCATTTTATGAATGAGGAAACAGATTTGGAAAGGTTAAGTAATTTATCTGAAATCACACAGCTAGGAATTGTTGGTAGCTGGTGGCTCAGCAGTAGAGCGAGCGCTCGCCTTGCACATGCAAGACCCTAGGTTCGATCCTCAGCACCACATAAAAATATATGAATAAAATAAAGGTATTGTGTCCAACTACAACTAAAAAATAAATATTAAAACAAACAAACAAAAAACTAATCCTAACTACTGTTTTCTATTCCCTTTTTCATAACTTTTAGATCCACGCTGCCTGGCTGTTTAATGCTTAATACACTTACTGGGCATTTAACATTTATTTCCTGCTTGTTTAAGCCAGTCCTTTGCATTGATTGTGCCACCTACTCTTCAATTGTCGGATCATTTTTTTTCTGGTTTTATTTGTGGTATATTAGTTGTGGTCTATGGAAAAAATATTGTTTCTGATTTTTGAATTCCAAATATGATATTTGGGACTTAGTCAAGTTATTTAATGTCTATGAGCCTCTGTTTCCTCATTTATTAGAATGAAAGTAGTCTTGTAAGTTCTTCTGAGAATATTATGAAATAAACCATATCAAAGATATTAATATTGTGAGGAGCAAAAAGTTATGTTCAGTCATTTGCTTTTTTCCCCTTCTTAGCTACCAGGTCGCTAGCTAAATCATTACAGTGATGACTGTGCTTTCTCTTTTACTATACAGTTATGGATTCTTTTGACTTTTAAGTACAGTTTGGTACATCTTTCAGCCAAAATGAAACTTTTCTAAGTGATTGTGACTGTGCAGTCAATTTTGAACACAGGAATTGTTACCAGGTGGTTTAAAAGAAACCTTTAATTACCCTTAATGTTGTGCTGAGAATGAAAGAAAATATTCAAAGACAATTGCATGATCCATTCTCAACTCTTTAAAAATTTATGGCCTAGAATGTCATCTAAACTATCTTTTTATCTTTTTCTCAAAGAGTACATCATTATAGAACAGAGTCAGAGACCTTGCTAATGGCGACATAGGAAATCTTTGTTTTGTGCCATTGTGTGTGTAGGCTACTATTTCATAGGATGAGATTAAATTGTTTGCCAAGATTTGTTGAAATCACTTATGCTGATCTGTGGGTACCATCACTAAGTAGGATCCCTGAGGTAAATGGCCCTTTGCCTGGGGACCCTCTCATTTAGGCCTTCTTGAGTGTGATTGCTGTTTAAAAGCTCTGATTACCACCTGATATGCCTTTCTTTTTTTCTCTTTCTCTAGGTCAGTAAAATTGTGTCAAATGTTCCCCAGTTGGAGTTTCTAAACCTGAGTTCCAACCCTCTGAATTTGTCAGTTTTAGAAAGAACATGTGCTGGGTCCTTCTCTGGGGTTCGCAAACTTGTCCTCAACAACAGCAAAGCTTCATGGGAGACAGTCCACACAATCCTACAGGAGTTACCAGAGTAAGACCTGAGAGCATGGTGGACAGGGAGCTATGTTTCCATCTGTGTTAGTACATAGAATTACTGCTGATCTCCTGTCTCAGAAATACTAGATCTGTAGATTGAATGGAGAAAGAGGTTAGAAAAATTAAGTAATTAGAAAAGGGTGTGAGGGTAATCTGGTAGCATTTCCAGTTGAATACTTGTTCAGTGTTGAATAGCACCAAGACATGGGATATGTCATCCTTTGGCTAGAAAATACCCCTGAGAAGCACTTATCACTTCTAAATCAGCTCAGCCTTTCTCCATTTTAATCTTCTGATTACCCGATTTAAAAATTTTTGCCTTAGTCCTTTTTGTTGGGAGGAAAAAGAAAACCATAGAAAATACATTAGCATTTAGATGATTAAATGATGAGAAATTGACCTGCTATTCTTTTCAAAAATTTAAGAAAGAAATTATACTTTTGTTTGTCAGTTTAGAAATGTTTTATTTTTTGTTTGTGTCTATCTTTGTTTATGCTTATAAGTTTGCAAAAGATGTAGTCTAAAGAAATACAGTTTCTTTGGCTAAATATGGAAATTATCAAAGCCCTTCAGAATCTCATACTACTTACTGTGTTTTATTTTGTCATTGTCATTCTAATGAGATTGGTTTCCTCACTGCATCCATCTTCCAGCATGGTACTGAATGAGCTTTTAAATCCCATTCCACTTAATAATCAGGTGACCTTTGATAGGCTACTTAACTTTGTTGAGCTCAGTTTCCTGGTCTGTAAAGTGGGCATAATTATTTTTACCTTACAGAAACAGAAATGAAATAAAATCTATAATGTTCCTGATACAGGGCCTGATACAGGACAGAGATTCAATAGTTGTTATCATTTTCAATTTTAAATATTTTTATGTTGTTTTTGGAATTTCCTTTTATCTCCTCTAAACTTATACAAGTCCACCTCTCTTTCAAGGCCATACATTCTTCCCTGGTTATTCCAACTAAAATTTCAACTTCATTTCTGTATCAATCTCTATGCAATTAGTGCTGCTTAATTTAGCATTTAATTTTTTAAGCACAAAATTAACTTGGTACTAACTTATATCATTCTGTTTTACATATTTTAGGTTTTGTCTTCCTAGCTATACAGGGTATTGAGCTTCAAGAAGACATCTTTGTATTTTCTCTATTATAACTACCAGAGTATCACATGTACTAGGCACTCATTTATTTATTGAATGAATAAAAATAGGCATTAGGTAGAAATGAAATTGCTTTAAACAATGAAATATTTCCTTTTCTCTTTGCAGTTTGGAGGAGCTCTTCCTGTGCCTTAATGACTATGAAACAGTGTCTTGTTCTTCTATTTGCTGTCATTCTCTTAAGCTCCTACATATAACAGACAATAACCTCCAAGACTGGACTGAAATACGCAAATTGGGAGTGATGTTTCCATCACTGGATACCCTTGTCCTGGCCAACAATCATTTGAATGCTATTGAGGAGCCCGATGATTCATTGGCCAGGTTGTTTCCTAATCTGCGATCCATCAGCCTCCACAAGTCAGGTGAGGTACAGGCTTGTTCTCATTCTATATGCAAATTGATCTGAGCTTATGCATAAAATGCAATGAAAGTGTATTTTTTTCAGTCATAGCTCTACCTTTTTATAGGATGAATTTTCAACATGACATGCAGGTTGCCTGTTGATTGACTAAATTTAAGACATTCATTTTCATAAATGTTCTGGTAAATATTAAGTGGCCTAGCATTATATTAGTAATTTATATTTTATACATTAAAGAGGTCATGCTATGAAAGGGGTTAAATAAAATTGATGAATTGGTTAGTAAAAGACTGAGTAAAAAGAATTATAAACTAGATCATTTATTTGGGCTTAGGGTATGGAATTTTACCTACTATGCCTTTTCAAATGCTCCCTTCCTTATGATCTGTAATTGTCAGTGTATTACTATTGGATCCTATGTATTATAGAAATGGATATATTTAGCCTATGTCTTTTTTAAAAAATATTTTTTAGTTGTAGATGGACGCAATACCTTTATTTTATTTATTTACTTTTATGTGGGGCTGAGGACCGAACCCAGTGCCTCACGAATGCTAGACAGGTGCTCCTCCACTGCACTACAACCGCAGCCCTAGCCTATTTCTTTTTTAATTAATAGACTTAATTTTTATGAACAATTTTAGATTTACAGCAAAATTGATAGAAAATTACAGAGTTCTCACATACTCACAATCTTCCTCACTATCAACATCAAACACCAAAGTATTAATTTGTAGTATTTCAGTCCGTGAACTTACACTGATACATCATTATCTAAATCCATAGTTGGCATTAGGGTTCACTCTTGGTGTATATTATTATACAAATGTATAATAACACATATCTACCATTGTGTATTTTACTGAACAGTTTCACTGCCTTAAATTCCCTCTGCTCTATTTATAACCCCTAACTGGAAAATTGATCTTTTTACTATCTCCAGCATTTTGCCATTTCTAAAGGGTCATATATTTGTAATCATGCAGTAGTAGCCTTTTTAGATTAACTTCTTGGACTTAGTAATATGCATTTAAATCCTTCATGTGTTTTCATGACTTGATAGCTCATTTCTTTTTATTGTTGAACAATACTCTATTTTCTGATGTACCTCAGTTTATCTATCATCTTCTGAAGGATATCTTGGTTACTTTTGAGTTTTGACAGTTAAAGGAAAGCTGCTCTAAGTATGTATGTGCAGGTTTTTGTGTGACATAAGTTTTCTACTTGTTTGGGTAAATACTAAGGGCATGATTGCTGGATCATATGGTAAGAGTACATTTAGTTCTAAAAAAACCCTGCCAAACTGTCTTCCAAAGTGGCTATGTCATTTTGTATTCCCTCTGGCAATGAATGAGAGTTCCTGTTGCTGTATATCTTGCCAATGTTTGGTATTGTCAGTGTTCTGAATTTTGACCATTGTAACAGGTGTACTGTGGTATCTCATTGTTTTAATTTGAAATCCTTTTAATAACATGATAGTGAACATATTTTCATATTCTTACTTGTCATCTTTTTAGGTATTTTATGCATTTTTAGTTGGGTTTTTCATTTTCTTATTGTTGAGTTCTTTATATATTTTGCCTAGCAGTCCTTTATCGGAAGTGTCTTTTGAAAAAAGAAAAAAAAGTCCTCCCAATCTGACTTCTCTTCTTATTCTTATGACATTATTTTTCATCCTATTTATTAAACAAGTAACCTATAACACAACAACAAGAACAAAAAAAAAAAAAAACAACCCACAAACTTATTTCAATTCACCATGTAGGTACTGGATAGGAAATAAATTTGAATGGCCAGTATTTTGTACAAGGAAGCTATTCACTTTACAGTTCGACACACCTTGCTCTAACTCTATTCTTCCTTCTGGGTGGAAATGCCATTATCAGTGAAGAGGACAGTTGTGACTTGGGATAGTTTGTTCCAGAGTCCTCCTAAGTTATTCCTCTGTCTTTACCTTTACAGATGGTCATCAGAAATAGGAAGGGACTTTTTTGTTCTCTGAAATGATTATCCTATATTGTAAAATTGACCACTTCATTATCACAGGAATATTTTTTCTATTTGGAAGTCCTGCCTGACTTGGAAATCAAATATTATCTTGGATGATACATTTGCTCTCAATGAAAGAGGCAGTTTCATTTTAGGGCTAAAAAAATCTTAATGTGTTGCATGTTCTCCATATTCACAGATTCAGGTTTCTTGCTTTTTTTGTTTGTTTGTTTGTTTAATAATGTGTTGTATCTATTTCCCCTTTAGTTTCCTTTTTTTTTTGACCTTATCCCATTTTCAGAATTTTTCAGGTAAAAATGTAAGAATGACAACATTACTTCTGATCCATGAATCTGTAAAGTAAAATGAGTTGGTAATGTCACTTTTTTTAAAAAAATTATGTAATCATGGCATCCTGTTTATTGAAATTACCTGTGACCCTGATTATATAAGCCATTTTGATAGAATCAGAAGACAAAAGGATGTTGAAGAACAGGGCTGTCAGTCCTTGACCACTGAGATCACAAAGACTGGGGAAGTTTTTATGGTATCTTACTGTATTGGATAGGGAAAAATTGCAGGCTCTCCAATTTATGATGTTCTTAACATTTCATAAATTATTAATAGAAATGCTTTCTTTTTATGTTTATCTTCTTATTTGTGTTCTTTTCTGGATTAACTTAAACAATATCTTTCTTGAATTAGGTTTGCAGTCTTGGGAAGACATAGACAAACTAAATTCATTCCCCAAACTTGAAGAAGTGAGATTGTTAGGAATTCCTCTTCTGCAGCCATATACCACCGAGGAGCGCAGGAAATTGGTAATAGCCAGGTCTGTTGTCCTGATTTCTTTTGCCTTCTTTTCACAGGGCCTTATTGTTTCATTAAAGAGATGGTGCACTAATTGGGGATAGTGCCTTGTGAATTTATCCGTCTCTTGAGCAGACTGTGCCTAAAGGAGCTGCTTCTGTAGCTTCCAGTCTTGGATAAAAAGGAATGTAATACAATGGAGAAACCACGGAATGCAGTTATCCTGCTGAGGCCACTGAAAAATTTCCTCACAAATCTTTCTATTTTTTATGCTTTTCAATACTAGAATATTTGAAGTCCTCTTTTGGGTCACAAAGTAAAAGTCTGTATGATGGGGAATCATTTCTATTATAGTTGTCCTCATTTTCTCTGTTAACCTAGTGGTTACTTAAAGTGCAAATACCTGGAAATTGAGCTATTCAGCAGCAGCTGTATTTTCTTCTTGAATATATATTTACGTAAGTATGATTACCATCATTATTATCTTCTTCCTCTGACTCCCCTGCATTTCTTGTCTCAGACACTGCCTCAAAGACTACTGGAATTTCCCACAAGTGTGTATTTTTTTTATGAACCTTCAGAAGAAATAAAATTTTGGCTGAAATGGAAGGGACCATGGAGCTTTGCTTTATTCTCTTTGTGCACTGCACATGGTAGTTTTGAAAGAGAAACAGTAGGCTTTAAGGTTCCCTAAAGAAGAGTGGTTCTTTAAACAGGATATTGATCTTTCTGACCGACTAATGCCCCACAGAACCTCCTGCTTTACAGTTTTTAACATACATATTAGTATCTTCTGAAGAAAGAAATGTCAGCGTATTTTTCTTTAAAGAGGAGCAAGTCTTGAAGAAGACTCTATGCTTTATTTTCTTTATGCAATCTTTTGAAAATATAATAAATTAATTCCTGAATTATATAGCCATATTGTACTAACTCTTCTCCAGACCAGTACTATTTAATATGGTGTAAAATTTTACACCTATAGGTGTAAAATTCAGACAGACATGTTTCAAGTGTTCACAGACACACTTGGCAAGTGGCTGCCATATTAACACAAAGAGTGTTATGGGTGTAAAATAGATACTGGATTTCAAATAATTTATATGAATAAAAGAATATAAAATAGCTCATTAATTATTTTGTAACCTTGAGTACATGTTGAAGTGATTGTATTCTGGATATGTTGGATCAATAAAATATACTATTAAAATTAATTACACCTATTTTATCTTTACTTAAAAAAATGTGGCTACTAGAGAATTGAAAATGACATATGTGGTTTAAATTGGACAGTGTTCCCTAAAGTCTTACTTGAAAGATGAGGTAGGATTATGAAAGGTTAATATCTCATCCAAAAATCAGACTAGATTTTTTGGCCCTTTTTTATGACTTTAGTTTATGTTGGTATTTACATACAAGCAAAACTACACCAAATGTGTCCTTTTAAAAGAATGAGACTGGGCCTCATACCAATTATTTTATTTCTAAAGCTAAATGTTTTTAGTGTTTTAAAATGTCTTTTTGGTTTTCACTTACAGATTGCCATCAGTTTCCAAACTTAATGGCAGTGTTGTTACTGATGGTGAACGAGAAGACTCTGAGAGATTTTTTATTCGCTATTATGTGGATGTTCCACAGGAAGAAGTGCCATTCAGGTAAAAAGGGGCTCTAATCAGGATAGCAAAACACTTAAGAGGTTGAGCAACTTAAGAACTATTGTTTTAGGGCAAAATCAGATAATTTGTGATTGACTTCTTCTTAAAGTACTGCAGTGATATTTTTTGTTGTTGTTGTTTTTTGTTTTTTTAAAGAGGAAGAAACATAAAAGCAAACCAGTTTTATCTCATTTGTACAGTATATTTGTTTTAGCCTTGCATATGTGATAAGGATGATTGGGTAAGCATTTGACAAATTCATTGGTTCCTACTCCATACTTCCAGTCTGTTATAAGAAGAAGAAATACATAGAGAATTGTTTTCTGTCCCTGATGGTATAATTACCCTGCATGCCTTTATTCCTCTGCATCAGTTCGTTTAATACAGGGGCACATTTTCACCTACACCAAAATTGATTTCTTCATTTATATTTCATTTGTTTGTAGGATATACTAAGTTACGAAGTTTAGAAGATTTGGCAGATGTATAGTAGCTTCATGGAATATGAGAAAAGCACTGGAAAATAGACTCTTAAGGAAATATTAAAGGAATTAGGATGGTTGAAGAGAAATGAAAAGAAATGCTCAGGGCTACATTAGTAAATACTGTCAAGTATATAAAGAGCTGATATCTATTGTTTGGTGAAGAACTACTTTTAATACTCTGTTCAGGTAAAAGACAGTATAGCAGATGTGATATAAGCAAATATCTAGGAAAAAATATCTTCAAAATTAAGTTTCTAGGTCTTGGTAACAAAAATCGGTTATTAAAAAAGTTACTTACTTTTCTTAATGACTTTAATATGAATACCTATTTGACAAGAGGAGTTTCAGACTAACTGTATAGAATTTAGGGCTGAATATGAGTCAAATTAATTGGACCTTCTGGCTACAAACATCTATGATTCTCATTCATTTTTATTCAACATAACTGTTTGTTCCCCAAACAGATATGTTGAATAAAAATATTTTATTTATAGAGATTTTAAGGGGATTGATATTTCTGTAAGGCTCAGCCAGTTCTGTGTAAAAAGATTTTGTGATATTATTAATAGTGTTTTAAAGTCTAAACATTGAAAAGAATTAGACAAATTAAGTAAAAATCTTAAAGGAAACTTTTAAAGATTAATAGCACAGCCATGCACTAGGAAATATGTATGGATAAAAAGGAATGTAATACAATAGGGAAACCGCGGAATGCAGTTGTCCTGCATTACTGTATCTTTCAATGCAATGTCAACATATTAAACCATGTGAAAAAAATTAGGTTAAAAAATGGTCTAACATCTATAGTTGAATTTGGTTCATCCTAAGATATTAATGGAAGAAATAGTATTCTGGCTTTGAGCATTAATCCTTATAGTTTTTTAACTTCCAGTCTGTTATAATAAAGATATAAAAAGAGAATTGTTTTCGTTCCTGATAGTGTAATTATCATGAAGTGCATTTATGCCTCTATACTAGTTGGTGTTCTTGAATGCAAGTCATAGAAACCACGTTTGATTAACTTTAATCTAGAGAAAATTTTATTGAAAGGATATTGGATATTAATTAGTAACCTGAAAGAATTATTAGGCAGAATTAAGAATGAGGCTTAGGCAGTGTATTAATTAGCTTTCTGTTGCTGTGAGAAAATAGTTAGGATGAAAATATTTATTTTACATTGTGTCTGGAGCTCCTCTGGTGAAGCAGAACATAACAGCAGATGGAACAAAACCACTCACTTCATGGTGCTGGGAAGCAAAGAATTAGAGGAAGGGGACAGATACAAAATATACCCTTCAAGGACACTCTCCCAGAGACCTACTTCTCCAACTAGGCCTCACCTTCTAAAGTGTCTATCACTTCTCAGTAGTACCACCAGCTGGAGACCAAGCCTTTAACACATGAGTCTTTGGGGAACATTCTGGATCTAAATTATAATAGGTATCTCAACTTCCTTTAGCATAGAACATCATGGAGTCTGATTTTGATCATCTAATACCTCAGCTACTGAAAACAACTTTTGCATTCAGAATCTCAACAAACAGGTAGAACTAAAATTGCTTTTCCTTGCTAGTCTACATCACTCAGAATCTACTTCTGTACTTATTTCCAGTGTGTTTGACCATATAAATAGCCAATGTCTTGTAATTCTTTTGGTGTTTTTATAATTAAGCCCATAGAACATGCTGTTATCTGATGTTAGGGAAGCAGAATATATGTGAGGAACAGTGAAGCAAATAGGGAATTAGTTTACTTTTGCAATGGAATTCCTTCACACAGGGAATTTTACTGCTTTTTCAAGCAAGAGAGGTACAGCTTCATCAGACAAAAGAGGGTGGCTACCCTGCTAGCAAAAAGACCTAAATGAGGATTCAGGGTACTCCCAAGTAATAATCTTCCTATGTACCTCCATTTCAGTTCTCTCTCTTTTCTCTTTTCTAACTAATGCTCAATGTTCCAACTTTCATATAAGAGTCTCAATGTGGATTTAACTGATTTGAATCAGTAACTTGGAGCATCAGACCTTGTGCATTTTTTTTTATGACTGCTTCAACTCTGTTATAAGAGAAAAAGGATCCTTTTCTTAATACTACCCAGGTTTTAGTCTGTGCCTTAGGCCTAATATATAGGATTTTGACCTTAATTTCTTTTATTTAAACTATCTTGTACCCATGGAATGGCAGGTGCTGTGCCTCGTAGTCTTAAATTCTTTATGCCCTTCATTCTTGGCAGCACTTTATCAGTCACATGCACATGACCACAGATGATGATTAGTTATTTTACTACTCCATGTCAAAGACTTGCAGAAGGTCTTCCCATGAACACTAGTAGCCCTTTCTAGGCCAGAAGCCAGTTCCAAGTTGCCCTTAATCACCTGAGGGTCTCTTGCCTATAATCCACTCCCTCATACCAATTTCTTAATACAAACAACAGAAATCAACTTTGGCCAACTTAAATAGGATAGAAATTTGATAAAAGAATAATAAATACTGTGTAGCTTACAGAATTGACAAGATTGAGGTATTAAGCCTTGGCAGTATTGATGGAAGCAAGGCACAGCCAAGATTTCTGTATTTCACTTTATGAATAATATGCTTCTGATATTGATCATTAGTTAGTCACTAGCAAGCTGCTGGACTTCATGGCCTTCAGACGTTTGTAGTCATGCCTTTGAATTCTTGGTTCTTTATCTGTTGGTAACAATCTTGGTTAGACCTTGTACCTTTTGCTTCTCTGAAAGATTTAAAACTCCAGGTTTGTGTCATTTTCCCATGTTCTTGCTTTCAGGGAATAGAGAAAGAAAATATCTACTCTTCAGTTTTTGAATTCTTTTCAGGTTCCTACATCTCATGTATTTTGGATTTTTCTACCTCAATCAGAAGGGCATTCAGATGCCAGATAGGCAAAGTTGACATCTATCTACTACAGTACCTATTCTCTAGTGATTTTTCATATAAGTCTCTTGGTAGAATTATCCATTTGCCCATCAAATATTTTTCAAACTCTTGTGATGTTCCAGGAACTGTGTAAGGCACTTTAAAGGAACTATAACAGCATTCATGCTATGACAATAATAAGTGATGAATAAGAACTCAAGAATTTTATTAAAACATATTCATTGTGAATTAAGAATAGTGATATCTAAACAGAGTATTAGTACTATGCTTATTATTTGTCTTCCAAATTATATGCATAATCTTTCCCTAACATACTAATAAATAATGAATAGCACAGTACATAGTCCGTAAAAGGTAGAAATTTGACTCTTTAAGTAATTCAGTGTCTCATACAGAATCACATTTCAGCTCCAGTTTCTAGGAAGTATGGAGGTTTCTGTTAATTTTGGAGGAAACATTTCTTTTCACTTGACCATGGATTTTCTTTTTAAAATCAATGTTTGACTCAATTTTCCTGTAAGTACTAACTTCTACAACATCCTTCCCTTCTTTTGATTTCATGAACTTTTCCTCTTTCTCTCTTTCCTATCTTGTGCCTGTTAAACATGAAATAGCTCTACTTAGATGTACGTAAAAAAAAAAGTTACTCAAAACATCTTTGAGGGCATGAATAAAAGAGTCATTATGCTCAGCTAAATGTCCTTTGTGGTAACAGAATTATTCTGTGAGTCAGTTGGATTATTCACATCTGTTTCTATGAGATTAGTCATTTTGCCAGTGGAAGTCTTTTAAGAATGATCCAGAGATTTACATATTCTGTTTTCCTATCTCAGAATAAAATGTTTGGGGGACTGAAGGGAGATTATATGTATATATATATGGGGGGGTGGTTTCAGTGTGTCTTATAAGAGCTTTAGAGTTTCTTACAGGTGCTCAATGACCTTGTTATTGCTTTCTGATAAGTGGTGCTCTTTAGCCTCCCTACTGTTGCTGCTTTTGATAATAGGGACTAACCCCCAAACTGAACAATCAGCCATATATTTCATGTTTACTTATTTTGTAAAACAACCAAAGATGAAAAGTCTATGTTTTCTGATTCTTGGCCTTTGGATATCATAGTGTTTCCTTTTCCAGGCAATAGGCTCTTGCTTTCAAAGGCTTGCTGTGCTGTCTTTTATTGGCTTGTGTAGCAGTGGTGTGCTGTTTTACAATAAATTCAGCGTGTGCTGCAGGTGGTTGAAAAGATGTCCTTGCTGAGTTGGTAATATTTCAATTATTAGAGCCTTATGCTTTACTAGGAGAACTTCTAGGAAATAACTCTGTATTCTAACTGGGTTTCAGAGGAGAGTTTAATTTACTCACTGAATACCTGCTGTAAACCATGAGGTGCTGAGCCAGATGCCGGAGATGAAAGGACAGAACAGCAGTGTCTGCTCTCAAGAGGCCTGCCATCTGGGCTGAGCTAGTGGTATTCTCCTTTGCTGGGTATTCTTCAGCTTCCAGCCTCTAAAGGTGGAGTTACCCCAGCCTTCGTTTCTGGACCTCTTATCTTCTGTAGTTATCCTTCACGTGTGTTTAGCCAATCCTGTGGCTTTAAATGCCTTCTGTATTCTAATAATTGCCAAATTTATACCGCCAGCCTTGACCTACCTAAAAATTCCAGACTAATATTGCCAACTGCCTACTCAACATTACCACATGAGTGTTTAAACCCATTGTGTCTAAAATCATACTTTGACTTTTGGTACCCTTCTTTACCCAATGCTCCGCTACCGACCTGCTCTTCTGCAAGTCTTCCTTCATCTTCCTTAACCACCGAGCCGTATCCCCAGCCCTTTTCACATTTTTATTTTGAGACAGGGTCTCACTGAGTTGTTTAGGGCCTTGCTAAGTTGCTGAGGCTGGGTTTGAACTTGCTATCCTCCTGCCTCAGCCTCCCAAGGCACTGGGATTACAGGTGTGGGCCCGCACGCTCAGCTCAGATTTATATAATATTTAACAAACCCTTTCCTGCTGCTCCTCAGATGTATCAAGCACATGTCCTGCTTAGGCTTCTCCCCCCACCCCCTTTTGGAATGCTCCAAGTTTCTCCCCCTCAGAGACACATTATTAGAGATTTGGTCTCTGTCCACCCTATCTAAACATAGCATACCCTATCTCCTATAATTTTCTTAAACTACTTTTACATTTCTTATTATTATCTAAGTCAGGCTTGACTTATGTTTCTGGTATATTGTCTGTAAGCTCTGCAGAAGTAGGGGTTGTTGCTGTTCAATACCTCACTCTCTACCTGGGGCTTAGAGCAGGGCCTGATGTATAGCAGAGTTCAGTATGAACACTGAATATTTGTGTTATGTTCCAGGATCATGAAGGAGGGGGACTTAGGTCTGCTGGAAGAAGATTCTTTCCTAGAAAATGATTGAGTTAATCTGGTAAAGGTGAGGAGAGAATATTCTGGACAGATGTGAGTACTTGAGAAATAAAGGTGCAGAAGGATGAAATAACTCTTCATGTGTAGTCATCTGTAGCAATTTGAAGTGGAAAGTAATGGCAGATAATGTTGGGGAGGAAGGTAGGCACCAGCTCAGACTATTAAATATTTTGGCATGCCATATGGGCAGAGGAAGACTTTTTCTTGTCTTTTGTTAAAAATTTCAAGTGGGGAAGAAAATCCACAAGAGGGGATTTTGGTTTGTATGTAGAAGGAGAGGCTGAGAGCGACCCATAGTCCTAGTCAAGAACTGAGACTTTAAAGGAGGATGTGTGTGTTGGAGGTTTCTCATGTCTTTTTAGAGAGGTATACAGTAGGAGTGAATTTCTATTACTATTGAATTGGAAGTAGTCCTCAGAAAACACATGCAGGTCTACTTGTTTTCTGATGTTTATAGCCTGGATTTCTCTAGGGGTATATAAACATCATTTAGAGACGAAGAAACCTTCACGTTTATGGTTCTGGTACATGTTTATTATTTTTGCCTTGCCCTGTATCATATGTCTGTCCACACTGCCTTTATTTATCAGTTTTTCCTTGATTTTGTGTTAGCTTTATCTCTTCATTTCTTCTAAGAGATGGAATTTAAATAGCTTCTTTAGTACTCCACTAATACACAGTCCTTCTGTGTTTAATTTCAAGAGAGAAAAGTAAAAAAAGGATACAACTTTTGTTTGAGAAATCAGCATATCATGTATCTTTGAGTGCTTGATGATTTCTTTGTGTTTTGAGAACAGTGGGATAGAGTAAATACATTGATTTGGGGTGTCTATTTTTTCAGACTTCAAAATTTTGCTTTTCATAAAGAGGAGTTTTAAGAAGTATAGCTTTAATAAACAATTGTTGAATGGAATAGAAAAAATCCTCTTGTCAGAGACAAAGTGACAAAGCCAGAAACAGGTTTCTTAAAGGCCTTTCTTTGCCTTTACTTTCATTTGGTACCTTACTTTCTGTTTGTCCCTAGGAAATCCTTCTTTATGATGCCAAGGATTATATTAGGAATTCCTCAGATGCTTACTTGATTGTCAGTAGTGGTGTGCTTTTTGAAATATGGAGAGTGTGCTTTTTCCTGCTTAAGACTAATGACTTTTCTAAATAGAGCTGATTGTATCTGTGTTATTGTGAGAGCAGGGCTGCAGCCTGTATTTGGACACCACCTCAATGAAGGCTCATTTTGTCTTGGATGTTGGAGAAATCCTAGTGTGCTGTGTCCGTTACCTCATATTCCTTGCAGACAGAAGACCTGCTGTTGTAAAGGAACATTCCTACACTGGACACGAATCTCCTGGGGGTCTCCATGTTGCCAGGCTCCATCATCCTCTGACAAGGGCCGTGACACAGCACTCCTCACATTCAGCTGCCAGTCTGATGAGAAACAAAAGGGGCATTCTCCTTGATGCACTATGGAGAGCTTCTGAAATGTTAGCTTTCCCTGTTGCTTACTGCCTTTGTCATTCCAATGACCTTGGACTTCATTTTGACTTCTTGCCACTTTCCCAGCCCAGCAGAAGATAGGCAGCCTTCCTAATCTTGATTAGGGTTATATATGAGTATTCGAATGTACCTGCAAAGGAAAGAGAGAATGGCAACCAGCCCTCCCAAATCGTGCTTTTGGGGGACATTTTCTTTGCTGTCCAAACTTTTGTTTTGGCCATGGCAGAAAGCCAGTTTTATCTTTTTTGTTGTTTGCTTTTTAGAATTAAAGAAAAAAATTGAAAAATACTGAGAATAATAAAATAAGAACATTTATATTCATTCCAAGGTTATTTTTAATTAAATAGAAATAACATTATAATGATAAAATTGAAGTACCTTTTGACTTCTACTGTCTTTTTCCTTACTCCAAAAAATAACCAGTGTAAGAATTTAATGTATTTTTTATACCTCCACTAAATTCAAAGTAGGATTTTATAATTCTTTGTCAAGATATATTATAATTTCTTCCTTTGTAGTTTTTCAGTCTGGTATTTTCACTTCATATTGTGTTGAATAGTGTCAGAATTTGATGTCAAATTTATCAATCTTTTATAATTTATTCTTTTTTTTAAAAATTTTTACTTGTAGTTGGACACAATACGTTTATTTATTTATTTATTTATTTGTGGTGCTAAGGCTCGAACCCAGTGCCTCACATGTGCTAGGCAAGCAAGTGCTCTACCACTGAGCTACAGCCCCAGCCCTACTTATTCTTAGTGTATCTTTTTAAAGGAAGTCTTTTCCCTTCCAAAAATCATTTAAGATAATCTCTTAATTTTTGGTTTTGAAAGATTTTACATTGATGACTCTGAGCCAGATGGAATTTACTTTTTTTGATAGTTTCAAATAACGATCTGAAGGTTCTCCCTTTCCCACTATGTGGATGATTTGCATTCACCAGTATTCTGTATTGCCACCTCTGTCATATGTCCTATTGTTTATATATATATTTCTTTTTTCTTTTTTTCTTTTTGTACTGGGGATTGAACCAAGCGGTGCTTACCCACTGAGCCACATTCCCAGCCCTCTTTATTTTTTGAGACAGGGTCTCACTTAGTTGCTTAGGGCCTCGCTAAGTTGCTGAGGCCAGCCTCAAACTTGTGATCCTCTTGCCTCAGCCTCCCGAGTTGCTGGGATTACAGGCATGTATCACAGGTATGGCTATATTTCTTATTTTCCTATTAAATTAACTGTTTCATCTAGTTTTAAATTATTATAGTTTATCTAACAATACATCTTCAATGTCATTCCCTATTGAGAGATTCTTGCCAATGAAAAAATATGCTATATCAGTATTTATTTCTTCTTTTATTTCTAATAATGTTTATTTCTGCCTTTCCCTTTTATCTTGACTAGCCTTGCTAAATGATTATCTTTTAGTAATATTCTTTGTTTAAATACTTTTTAGTTCATATTTCTGAATTTTGACAGATAGTACAGTAACTATCTCCCAAAATCTCATACTCCTTAAACTTTCTATCGGACTCCAGTCCTCTGGCAAACACTAATTTTTTTCTGTACCTGTAGTTTTGACTTTTCTAGAAAGTCATGTAAGTGGAACTTTATAATATGTAGCCCTTTATTAGTTGAGATTTTATTGATGTAATTATAAATTTATATGCATTTGTAAAATATAAGATCCCATGTACCCTTTCTCCAGTTATAACATTAATACAATATCATAATCAGGATTTTAATGTTGATACAATTGATCCTGTTTGATTTCTCTGGCTTATACTTTGTGTGTACACGCATGCTTGTTTTAGTTCTATATGTTTTCTTGTATGTATAGGTTCATTTAACCATAATTTAACCATATAGAGGGCATTTGTAAAACATCTGTATTGGGATTTTAGTTTTTGTTTTTACAAATAAAATAATCTATGAATATTCACATACAGGTTTTTATGTGAACATAAGTTTTCATTCCTCTGGGATAAATGCTCAGGAGTGCAATGGCTGGTTTATGTGGTAATGCTGTTTAGTTTGGGTCTTAGGTCTTCAGTATATTTTGAGTAATTTTAATATATGATGCCAGATCAGGGGCCATCTTCATTCTTAAGCAGCTGGGTATACAGTTTTCCCAACACCTCATTCAATGTTCTTGGCACCCTTATCAAATATGAGAGCTTGTTTCTGAGCACTCTGGTTCATTGACCTATATGTCTGTCTATATGCTAGTACCACACTATTTTGATCACTGTGGCTTTGTAATACATTTTGAAGTTAGGAAGTATGATTCATCAGGGTTTTTTTTTTTCTCTCCGTTTTTAGAATTGTGTTGGCTATTCGGGGTTCACCGAGATTTCATAGGAATTTTAGTCTTTTTACCACTAAATATGTAGGGTCTTTTGTTCATGGGCTTTATTAGATTAAGAATGTTTCCAAGATTTACTTTTTAAAATTGTGAATAGGTGTTAGTCAAAAATAGATTTACTCAAAAGTTTTCTCCATAAATATCATACCAATTTCTTTATATAGTGAATTGAATTGACTAAATTTTTTAATGTTTAACTAGCCTTGAATTCCCAGAATAAATCCTACTTGGTATTAGACTTATATTGTAAATACTACACACACACACACACACACACACGCTCGCGTGTGCGCGCATATATATATATATATATACACATATATATATGAATTAAAGAGAATTTGAGTTGCTAATATTTTGTGAAGAATTTTTATGCCTATTCATAAGGGATATTGGTCTATGATTTGCCTTTCTTATAATGTCTTTGTTTTGTTTTAATATTAGGATACTGCTGACCTCATAGAATAAATTTGTAAACATTCTTTCCTTTTTTCCTAGAACTTATATAGGATTACTATTATTTCATTCTAAAATATTTTGTAGAATTTATCAGGAAATTATTTGAGCCTGATATTTTCTTTGCTGGAGATTTAAATTATGAATTGTTTATTTGATAGATACAGCATGAGTCATGTTATTTGTTTCTTCTTGAGTGAGTGTTAGTAGCTTGTGTCTTTGAAGTGCTGTGCTCTTTTCCTTCTTAGTTATTGAATTTATAGATATGAAGTTGTTTATAAAA
Source organism: Marmota monax (assembly GCF_021218885.2). NCBI lineage: Eukaryota > Metazoa > Chordata > Mammalia > Rodentia > Sciuridae > Marmota > Marmota monax. The sequence goes on along the minus strand of NW_026695234.1, from coordinate 2,816,916 downwards.
TTCACTTATTATTAGCCCCAATGTGTGTAAGATCTTTAATGATGTCCCCTCTTTTAGTCCTAATATTGGCCTTCAATCTTTTTTTGATCAGAGGTTTATCAAATTATTAACCTTTTCAAAGACCAACTTCAGGTTTCATGGTTTTCTCTGCATTCAGTTTCATTGATTTCTATTCATATCTTTCTTAGTTCCTTCCTTCTTCTTGTTTTGGGTTTAATTTGCTCATCTCTTTCTAGTTTCTTAGGCCTAGATCATTGACTTGAGATCATTCTTCTTTTTTTATTATAAACATCCAGTTTTATAAATTTCTTTTTAAACATTGCTTTAGGTACATTCTATAATATTCTACATATTGATTTGATTCTATATATTATCTTTTTTTTTAAGTACTGGGGATTGAACCTGGGGCACTTACCACTGAGCTATATCCCAGCTCTTTTTATTTTTTATTTTAAGACAGAGTCTTGCTAAGTTGCCAAGGCTGGCTTTGAACTTGTGATCCTCCTGCTTTAGCCTCCTGAATTTTTGGAATTACAGCAGTGCACCACCACATCTGGCTGAATCAAAAAGGTTTTTAAATTTCCCTTGTGACTTCCTCTTTGACTCATGGGTTGTTTACAAGTGTGTTGTTTGTTTCCCAGTATATGGGAATTTTATAGTTGTCTTTTGGTTGATGATTTCTAGTTTAATTGTATTACAGTAAGAGAATATTTGTTGTATTAGTTCCATTCTTTTAAACCTGTTGTGGTATATTTTAGATATTTTTGGTTTAGTCTGCATTCTGAAGTTATTGGGTGTGTGCTTCCTGTCGATCAAGTTGTTAGTGATCTTCAGGTCTTTTAAATCTTCGACAATTTTTTGTTCTGTCATGTACTGAGAGGAATGTGGAAATCTCCAACTCTGATTGTGTATTTGTCTGTTTTTAACCTTTTTTCCATCAGTTTTTGCTTCCTGTAACTTCTGTGAATATATTTGTTTTTTCAGATACATACATGTTTAGGATTGTTATCCTTTTCTGCTTGAGTTCACCTCTCCCTAATGTTTTTGCAGTTGTCTCTAACCAGCTTCCCAGATTCTTGGTGTGGGACAAGCTCTTATAATGGATTTTAGAAAGCCTGTCCTGCAAGAATTACAGAGATAGTACAGATCTAGTCATTGAGGCAGCAACTGACTTATGCCATAACTGGTGTGGCCAAACTATCTTTTTTACTTCTTTTACCTAGACCCATTGCTCTAGAGAGGTATCCTTAGACAGTAGAACTTTTGCAGGTTTCTTTTTTTTTTTTTCATCATTTCTCCAAGCCATCCTCACATCACCCAAATTCTACCCCTGCTTCAATCAGTAAACCTGGCTTTAGTTTCCTCTGTCCTGTGGACTACTTTTAATCTCCTTTGCCTCATAGGATCTGAGTTCCTGACTGCTACTGTCTGCTTCACATACCCAATAACAGTTTAGAGTCCAGTATTTTATGATCCCAGCTCTTTGATCTGTATTGCTATTTATTTTCTGGCCTATAGAGATGCTCATCATTTTTAAGCCTGCATTATATCTTCTTGGATTTGGACATTTTTATATTTCATCCATTTTACTCTGAGTTTGGAGTAGAAGTACACTAAAATATGAACTTATAGAACCATTTTGTCCAAAGTCCTAATGATAATATAAATGCAGATTAAAGTCATTTTAAACTGCTATGTGTTACTCCATCATCTGAATAGGTCACATTCTATTCACTCACTAGATAATTTTGATAAAATTTGATTTCAAGAAATAGCAAGTTGAAACATTGTTCCATAGCTTCATCTTGATGGAAAACTATATGAAAAATACTAAGTTCAGTTCAAAACACTTTGCTACATGTAAAATGTGAGAATAAATAATTCTGAAGGTAAAGAAATACAGACCCCAAAGAAGACAAGCAGGAAACATCTATGGCTTAAGCTAAGTAAGAGAATGCACTTTGAGATAGAAGATCATAAAGAGAAAAGAAAAGAGAATTCAGGAGTGAATTTTTAGGACCACCCACATGTAGATAGTAAAAAGAGAAATAAGAGCTCATGAAAAGAGATTGAAAAGGGACATTTGAAATGTAGGAAGGAGAAGAGAATTTCTAAAACAGCATTCATCATTTTAGTAAACCACAAAAATGATGAGAACTAAGAAAAATGATCGCCTGAGAACCAGACTTAAATTCTAATTTCTACCCTTCTTTTCACTAGCTATGAGACTTGGGGTTAACAAACTAAGTCTCAATTATTGTATCTGTGATGATCTCTAAGGCTCCCTCTGCCTCCAAAATGTGATGTTTATGGGTTTTAATGGATAGAATATTAGACTATGAGAAAACTATTTCAGGAGAGTGTAGTATCCCAGTTATAGAATGTAAAGAAGGTTTCTTTGATGCACCATGATATGATACCGTATCAGAATGAGAGAAAGCATACTATAGCAAAAGAGATTAGATAACAGCAATCAGAAGATATTTGGAAGATAGTTTTGAATTCCTCATAATGCCATGGAAAATAAAATAAACTTAATGAATGTTTTTCTTTTAGTTACACTCCAATGATTTTTGTTCAGCCAAGTGAATCTTCAGGAATTTTTCATGTTTTATATGCTGCATTCCTTCAAGAGAAGAGATACATGTATTAGGGATTAATTTTGTAGTAAAATAACTTCATTTAGAGTAAAACCTCTAGTTGATTCAGTATGGATGTGCATTTGAGGAATGATAGGTTAACAGAATTGTTATTTTAAGTCTGCTACTTGGACCACCTGTAAATGCACCTCTGGGCAGTTGAAAGGGAATAAATAGAGCACTTCTGGGATGTGGTTTAGGCCACTGCAGGAAATAGAAATCTCATTTTTCTCTAGAGTACTCCTTGAGATTGTGAGCTGCTTTTGGTGGGGCGGGAGGGGGGTGGAGGTATGATATTTATATCTGGAAACTTTCTGACACCAGAAATCACCTGATTCTAGGCATACCTATTTTCCAGTTTTCCTGAAAATTATGTAAACTGTACACTGTTTGTAGTATTTAGTTAGGATATTTTATAAGGTGACTCAGAGCTGAGAATGAGTTAATATTCCATCTCTGTCCGTCTTTGGATTTTAGGTTTATCAGAAGTTTATCCTCAGATTAAGATTTATGGCAGAAACTTTCAGTCTTTTGTAAACAGTATGCCAAATATTCACTTATTCTAGTGTCATAGATGTATGAGTGAACTGTGGTTAAGGAAATACCCTCAGGTCTTAGAAATCAAGAGTGAATATGGGCATGAGGAGAAAGAGGCATACCCCTCCCAAACATGACCTTATGGTCACATTTGGTAGGCATGCCATGGACCCGGAGCCCCTCATGGATGAAGTCTTGCTTATTTACCTTGGGAGTAGAGCTAACTTAGCTCCATAAAGAATGGCTTCTTCTCCATTCCTCTCTCTGTTGGTGCCACCTCATCTCAATCCCACTCTGCTGGTAACCTGATTTTTAACTATTCATGATTCAAAGACCTTAAAGTTGTAAGAAGATTTTCATTTAATAGGAAGAGAAAATAAAGCACAACCCCAGTCTGTATGCAGGTAGTATTCGCCACAGGATTTCAGCTAACATTTGGTTTCCTTTTATCACTTTCAGTTACCCATGTAGTCATGCCGGCCTTTATGCTGTGTGTAGAAAATTTTGTTTTGCCAGTAATTGGTCATTTTATGTTAGAAGGCGATAGTGGAGTGGAACAGAGAACTTCTGAACACAGATACAGTTTTATTGTATTTGATGATTGTAATCCATCCTTATTACTAGTAATTTTCAAAGTAGGTTTATAGCATTTTGGCCACTTCAAAATAAGGCTTAAACACTTGTTAATAACCAGATGAAGATACTCATTGGTAGAGTATAAATTGAGATAATTACCTTTGAAGAATACTTAGTCATCAGAAACCATTTACCTCTTAAGACTATAACTTTGAGAAGACATTCAACTGTTCCTAAGAAAAGCTGTGGTAATGCAGATTATATAGATATAATTCAGTTTGAATGGAGTTTTGAGTAATGAATAAAATACCCAAGCTAGAAGACTAGAAAGAAATTGTTTTCTGAAATTTAACAAGTGCTTTGTAAAATCAAGACTTCTTAGATTTACTAGTGTAAATATAAGTCAAGCTGCTTAAAGACAAGCTAAAAATAAGAAAACTAGGAATAAACATTATATAGAAATCAAACTTTTTAAATATAACTTTTCAGGGAACATATTCAGTGTATAAAGTGAATCTCAACTTTAATATTCTTTCTTTTTTTCTATGTAATAGGGAGCTCACTTTCAAAATCCAACCCATATACTAAAATCTACTGGACTTACCTGCAAATTGATAAATAAATATTTATTTTACAGTTTAAGCCAGTAGAAAGGGGAGTTTGGAAAATGATAATGTAGATGGTACAAAATAAGGTTGGAAAGTTATAAAGGAGCCGGATCTTAAAGGATCTTTTGTACTCAGTGTATTAGTTTTTTATTGCTGCTGCAAAAAATTATTGTAAATCGTTTTAGTGGCTTAAAACAGTACCTACTTGTTTTATCCCAATTTCTGTTGTCAGAAGTCTGGGCACAGTGTGGCTCAGCTGGCACTCTGCTTAGGGTCTCACAAGTGTGAAATCAAGACATCAACATTGGAGGCTCTGGAAAAGAATCACCTTGCAGGCTTATTCAGGATGACACTTTCTATGTGACTTCCTCTATCTTCAGGCCACTAATTGTGTGTCACATCTTTCTTATACTACTAACTGGAGAAATCTCTCTAGTTAGTAGTATAAGAAAGAAAATCTCTTCTGTGACTAACTGGAAAATCTTTCTTTCCTGCTTTAAGATTAGGCCCGCACAGATATGTAGACCATAATTCTACCTACCACAAGCATGTTAGAGTGAGGGCTTTATTCTGAGGGATATGTGTTTTAAGTAGAGGAGTGAGCTGATTAAATTTGTGTTTTATAATGTTCACTTTGGTAATAATATAGATAAGGATTTCATACAGTGAATAATAAGTGCTGTCCTTGGTGCTGACCATATCACTTTAGATGTGATCTGGAGTTCACAACTGCCAGGGCTGTTGACTCCAGGAACATTCTGCTTGAATTTCAGTCTGGTAATTAGGAAGCCTTTTTCCAAACTGTTCCCATGCCATGTCTCCTAGATCACTATTTCCTTTGAAATTCAGGACTGACCGTGATTGATTGAAACTCAACCTCATCCACAGGGGAGTGTGGAAAATTCAGTTTTCAGCTTTCTGGTCTTTGCAGAACAGAAAGGCCTATCAGGAGGAGGCCTTTCTGTACTGCAGAATAGATATAAAGGAAGCTCATCTAGTTTAGGCATCCATAGAAAACCATAGCAATCCATATATTAACAAGGCCTTGGATTTACAAGGCAATAAACAAGAAAGATGCATATAGATTTTTTTTATTTGTTAAAATTAGTTATACATGACAATAGAATGCATTTTGACATATGATACATGAATGAAGTATAACTTCTCATTCTTCTGGTTGTATAAGGAGAATTAGTAAGATGGGTAATTGATTGAGAGAAATAGAGAGGAAAGATAGGAGTTCAGAATGACCACCTAGTTTCTGGCTAGGGTAAATAGGTAATGCTATTTCTATGAAAGACTGACAGAGAAAATGGATGGGAGTAGCAATGATTTCTGGACACGTTGATTTTGAGAAAATTCTAGGACTTCACAGTGTCCCAATTTGTAGACCATTTAATTTATAGGTACCCTTGCTCATTTATAGAACTGCATAATTTTGTCATAATTTTGTGTACAAATATGTTTATAGTTGAGATTGGTTCCATTAGCCATAGTGTTAAGTATAAATGAGCCTAGGAGTATACATTATTATTATGTTTTAGTTTTTTATTTAAATAGACTCATAGCTTACCACTAGTCCTTTTATCTTATTGTTGAATAACTTTGTTTTTGTTTCTCCCAGAAGGACTCATGGGTACTCTACTTTCTGAGTCCTTTCTTGTTTCACAATAGCTGCTTGTTAAATTTCTTCCTAAACAAAACTGGGCTGGTATAATATTCTTGGGTCATCCTTTCTAATTTTTTTATTTGGTCAGTAATAGTGTTGTTATGTTCTTCAAGTTTGTTTCAGTCTGTCTGCATTCTCCCTTTCCATCATGTTCTATAGTTTATTATATATCTTTTGAGCTCTTGGGTTGTTATATCCACACACTTATTTCTAGTCCTTACAGTATTTGGGGTGCATTTTCTTCTTCATTTGTGTTTTCTTTCCAATTGAGTTTTGCCTGTTTTTTACTTATTTATGTGTTCCTTTCCTTCATTCTTTTTGCTGTGATGTGTACTTAGTTACTATTTCCTTGACAAAGTTTGAGGGCTAGGGTGTTACTATGTTGTCTGATTTTCTATAGTCTGAGGAAAAACATCTGGATTTGGGGATCAGCTTATATTTGACCACGTGACTTCTGCTGTCTTTTGAGGTTGTTTAAAATGAAATAATCTACTTTTATCTATTTGAAGGCATATACTAAGAAATGGGGTAGGGAAAAGATACTTTTAGACTGTGAATCACTGCACGTTTTAAGATTGGCGCTATGGACAACTTCATCTTTTTGTTTTTTAGGTTTTTGTTTGTTTTGGTTTGTTTGCCTTTGCTAAAATCCCAACATCCTGACAGATACAGAGGCTTTTTGTCACCTCTTCAGCCTGACGGACTCCTTAGCCCCTTCTTGTGCTTTTCTTTAAATTAGGAAGTGTTATCAGGACAATCAGGGTTTATCTCTTTACTCTCATTCTCTATGATGGTGTCTGGGGGTTGGATTCTGATCCTTGTTTCGCTGAACAGCATGGTGCAGAGCTTTTGGTTTCTTTAAAAAGGTTAGACAGTAAGGTTATGTCCTCTCTTCTTTTGTTGCTGCTGGTTATTTTTTTTTAAATCTTTTTTTAAAAATGCTATTTTTGTTTTAAGTCCTAAGAAAGGATTCTGAGATCTGTTTCATCATACCTTTTCTAAGAAGTCCCACATAAGTAGATTTCAGTCTTATATTTTCCAAGGGATGCATGCATTTTACTAATATAAGCTCCAGGGCAACCAAGATATAATGCTAATATTTTTATTTAGATATGAACTTAGGATTTATGAAATGTTCACTCATTGTTATTTTATTTAATTCTTTTGATTATCTTATAAAGAAAGAAGGGTGGGACTTAATAACTAGTTTTACTAATGAGGAAACTGAGATCTAAAAGGATTGAGTGAGTTGCCATGTCACACAGCCCATTACAAGATGGAGTCAAGACTCTAAAGTCAGAGCTAATGCTACTTTTACCATGCCTTGTTACTCCACTTATAGGAAATTATTACCTCCATCTCTAAGCACAGATGTCTTACTATATCATTAATGTTCCTACAAACTTTATTATGACACTGAATTTACTGAGTAAAAGCTATGAAGTGAGAGAGATTGGAGAACAATCTTGTGTGACTATGGTATTCTGATTCATAATTAAACTCAGTGTGACTTAGTTATAATAAAACTCATATTAAGTCTTTTTACCACCACCACCCCAAATTCCTCAATAAAATTCTCCAAGGATGGCTGTGAATACAAGATATTCTACTTGGATAATTTGACCCTGTGGGCCCTATTCTCATTTCTATAATTTACTTTCTTCTTGATGTGTTTTGCTTTTTATTCCTACTTTAATGAACTTGTATTGTTTATTTTCCCACTTTTTTTTCTTCCAAGACTGTATCCTTGACTTTTCCATAAATTCCTTGTGTTACAGCTGAGGCCAGGCTGGAACATTTAAACAAGCTGGGTTCATAGCCAACATATGTGTTTTTGGCTACCCAAGACCTCAGAAACTGCTGACCTACTTCCATCATCCCATTTATTATCAAGGAACATATACTTAGATATCTTCCCTTGATGATCACAACTAAGAAAGTACATCACGTGGAGAAGTTAGATTTTCTCAGTAATCTAGGTTCTAGGTTCTGTTTTCTTTCCAAATCCATTCTTATCTAATGCAGACCTGGTGACCATCTAAAGGATAAATACTTTCTCTCTCCACAAGGATGTGATTTGCTGTGGTTTCAACAGGACAACCCTATCAGGTCACAAAATCCACAAGAGTGATCCAGTCAATCTAGATACATACCTACCTCTATAAAACAATAAATAGAGGAGGTAATATTAAAATAAGATATTGAGTAGCAGTATAGTTTACCTATAGTCCGGAAGAAATCCATAGCTCATGAGCTAGTAGTTTAAGCTGACCCTTCTTTGTTTTATCCATGTTTTTATCCTTCTAGGTATCATGAACTGATAACAAAATATGGGAAGTTGGAGCCTTTGGCAGAAGTGGACCTAAGACCCCAAAGCAGTGCAAAAGTAGAAGTCCACTTTAATGATCAAGTGGAAGAAATGAACATTCGGTTGGACCAAACTGTTGCAGAACTAAAGAAACAATTGAGAACTCTAGTGCAATTACCCACAAGCAACATGCTCCTCTACCATTTTGACCATGAAGCACCCTTTGGCCCAGAAGAAATGAAGTATAGCTCTCGAGCATTGCATTCCTTTGGCATTAGGGATGGAGATAAAATTTATGTGGAATCCAAAACAAAATAACCTCTACCAGCCTTGTAAAAACACACATGAGGACTTCTTGCAGGGCATTTGGTTCCAATGTGGTTTTCTTTAGGAGGGAAAATGTTTTTGTTTGTTTTGTTTTGTTTAGCCTTGGGAGGGGTTTTGTATTTTTTTTCCCTGGAATGGGTAGGGGGCCATTTTTTGGTATTTTCTACCACAGATTTCTTCGGCTCAGCCAGCAGAATTGGTCCCATATCCAGTCCATAAGCCCTCTCTCATGAAAGATGACAACAAAATCACCGACTTCTTACTGTGCTCACTAGGGTTTGTCTGCCATTTGGTCATCATTACCGTTAGGTATCCTCATAAAAATAGCATGAATAGCCTAGCCCCTCAGAAGGGTGTCTGACAGTATTTAAATCAGGAGTCAAGGACGCTTCACAGGAAGGGCCATCACTTCTCTCCCACTTCTCCCTGTTTCCCTCCCTCTCCCTCCCTCCTTTTTTTGGTTCACTTTATTCACTTTGATTTGTGTCAGCACATGTTTACCTAATAGTTTTATTCTATTCAAAATTAACTTCTTATTTCTCAACTTGAGTGACTTTTCCTCCTTCATTTCTCCTTTTAAAATAATTTTGAGTGTTTTAATAAGCATTTTTCAACCTGATTCTGATCTCAGGTATTCAGTAAGAACCTGTAACTCTGTTAGGATCTTAAAGAAGAGCAGATGGAGAGTCAGAACTCCAGGAAAACTTGATATTTTTCTGGAAGCATGGGCAGAGCAGTCTGATCTCTTTATGCTACTATCTCACTTTTAATGCCCCTTGTGTATTATATCAGCCATTACTTTCATAACATGAAACATGTTAGATTCCAGATTTCTTTTATTTTTGCTTATGAATGTATTTCCCCATATCTTTCTTCTTCATTATTTTAAACTATTGGGAATAGAGGCCTGACTTTATGAAGAATCCAGTGGACTGCTGGATATCCATGCCAGGAGAATGGAGAATCAGCTAACAGACTACCCCTGGTGTGTGAGGGAATGAAGTTGGGGGATATGAGAGAATGAGCTTTGCGAATGTCCTGCCTCTGTCATCCATTCAAAGCCCTTGCTCTTGCACTTTGCATTAAAGGTGGGAAATTTTAATCAAAGGGAGCTTTGATTCCCAGTTTGTTCCTGGGGTTTTGTGATGTAATAACTCAACAATTCTTTTGGTTTTACATTTCAATTTAGTTGCCACTATAGAAGAGTAAAGTATAAATGTCAAAACTTCCAAATTGCCTCCAAGTCATATTTTTTGTAGAAGTACATTTAAAGCACTTTTCCTGTAAAAGCTAGCCCCTTACCTACTCTGAAATCTTTGTGCTGTTTTCCTATTCCTGTTTACCAGATGTAGTCTCTTTCTTTAGTATGTCTTTTTTGGTCTACCATGTTTAGAGGTAGGAGACTTGAGAAACCCAGTTTAACTAGGGCAGAAGGTAGGCAGGTAAAGTACTTTTCAAAGAATGCAATTATTAGCTGGTTGCATTTGACCTTTTGACCTTTGTTATATAATTCAACCCCTCCTACAAACTTCATTTCTTATGAAATTTTTAGATAACTCTTGTAAATTCTTCATGTATGGGGAGTTGTGTTTATTATTGCTACTTTTTAAATTTTCCTATGCCATGTGGCAGATGTTTATTCTCTTAATGCACTTCAGGTTCAGTATCTGTAAAGCCTTTGACTCAGGCCTACTGAGGCAAATCTACATTCACTGTAACATTAAAGGTGGAAACCAAAGGGTTTGAGAAAGATGAATGAGGCCTATTCTCCTTCTGCTGTAGGCTATATCTTTCAAAATCATAAAAATGAGCAATGGAGATCCAGGCTGAGTATAGACAAGAACAATTATTTTGCAATCACATTTTACTGACAGATTTTTGAAACTAGGAAAAAAAAAGTGAGGCAACAGTGTCATGAAGATTAAAACTGTGGGTGCTTTGTGTTTGTGCGCATGAGTGCAGATGAGTTTGAGAGAGAAATTGTGTAATTGAGCCCGTCGCTTTTGTCACCCTGGGAAACAGATGCACTCTTATTTTTTGAAGTTGAATGATCCCTGACTGTCCCACAGCAGAAGGTGGAGTGAACACTTATGCTTTAATCATAAGTGGAATGGTCACAATAAGATATTTTATATATGACAAAGTTTTATGAAATGCTTTTTTACTGTTAGAGACCTGTTTCTTCTGTTACTATAGAACACAGTGTTTATCAACTGCAGGCATAATCCTTTTATTATACAGTTGCATGTAAAGGGAACTTCTCATTTAATTCAGCTGACATGGGTATTTTTAGGGCATTGTAATTGATGGTTTTAATAATTGCTGAATAATTTTTGATTAAGAAAAAATCTAATACAATTCTGGTCTTTTAGAGTTACAGAAGTAAATGAGAAAAGCTGTTTGAGCATGTGTACTTATAGATTCATTTGAGTGGCAGAGTAAAGATGCTGCTTTTGAAATAAAATTGGTGCTGTGTAGACACTTCTAACCAAAATTCTTTTTATAACAGGTCCAAGAGAAGGAGAGAAAAGACCACGGACCTTTGAGTCTACGAGTTATACCTAATGGATTGTCCATAGCGTGTCCATATTTTAATGTTGACTTTGTTCAGATTCAGTGGGAGCATATTGACTTTATGAGGCAAAATGCTGTCATAGCCAGTATTGTAGACGCATTGCTTCAGGCACAGTGTATAGAATACACCTCTCTGAAACAAGTTCTTTTTGGTTATGAAAAAGGAAAGCAGTAATAAAAGAAAGCCAAATGAAAACCAAGGGGCCCTTTCTACATGTGGCTGCATCGCTGCTGAAGCCATAGTAGAAGTCAGTTTTTTAATATGAATTGTCGAAATATCCCAGATTGCTTTAGAGAAAAACAAGTACAGAGTCATGTCTTTATTGTTGAGTTTTCTGTTGTTTCTGTAGCCTATTGCCACTGTTGCCATAAATATATAAGAAAGCAGTAGAGATTATAAGCACCTTGTTTTTGAAGACCTTTTGGTGAAAATTAAGCCCAAAACATAAGTCCACTGTGTGTAACAGGGCTGAATGCTACAATGCTGTTTTTAAAACAAATTGTTGTTTGCTTTTAAAACTGAAAATTCAATTCTAATTAGATTTTTCAACTATGTTGCGATGCCAGCAGTGTTAGAAGCAGAGGGCACTTGTTGCACAAAGAGCTGATCACTATTTGAAGCACGCTGCCGATAGCTTTTAGTAACGCACGTGTGAGTGTGGCTTGCTACATGGGAAATGCTAGGCTCCAGGGCATGTAAAACATGAATTCAGAATACTAGATTGTTCTAAGCAATGTCATTTCTGTTTATGAATTTGATTTTTCCCTTCATTTCATGTTAGATTGAAAATGCAAACAAACTGCTTTCAAGAACACCCAGAAGCTATCTGTGTTGCCAGATGTGTTGTGAACACTACTATTTTCCATAGGTGCTTCCTTAAAATGTATGTCCATTGTAGTGATGGTGAGGGACTGGACTCTCTCAGGCTCTTTACTTGCCAGTTGTCTCCTGCAGTTAATGGAAATATATATATTTTATTTTAGAACATAATTTAAACATGAAGGTCTATTCTTTGCACTTTTTATTAATATATAAATATATATAGATAATCTTTAAAAAATTAAAAATCCAAGTCCATTTTCTCTTTGTGTTTTGATTTTTTTTTTCCTGGAGTGTTGGGTCAAGGGTATGTTTATTTTTATACAGCTAAAAGGGACATCAGTTCTGTGGTTGAGTGAGTTCTTTGGTCAGATGGCCTAAACTAGTAAGAGTCTGACCATTTTTATCAAACTTAATTGGAATTTTTTTCTGAAATTGAAAATTGCAAAACAAAGATTTATAAGAAATGTGTTATTGCTTTTATGTTAGCAGGATTTCATACTTCTCACATGCTTCCTTTTTATTTATTGAGGATAAAGCCTATCTTTGGAGATATTTGGTACTGCCATTTTTGGAGAAAGATTGAAAATCTCACTTCAGTGAAGTAAAAAGTAAAAACAGCTCATATTCAAGAGCTGTTTTTTTTTTTTCCTTCGTAAAATAATTTTCTAGAAGCAGTATAGTCTGGGGCAGTTGAACCCTATTTGCTTATCAATAATTTCTTGATAAGCCATTATAAATTAACCTTGTATGAAGAATTAAGTTCCAAATATTTCTTCATTTAAAAGACAGAGTCCATGAACTTCTTTCTTAATACTTCAGAAGTGCACAAGTATCTAATCTGTTTAAATTTAAGATTATTTCTACCTCCTATCCAAATTTTAAAGAATTGTGGTTTCAAATTTGTTAAATTCTACTTAATTACTATTTATTGTGAGCTTCTCTGAGAACTTAAAGGTTGACACATATCTAGACATCGAATATCTATTGGATAAATAATGCTGTGACTTTCTCCAGTTATTAGATGCATATAAAACAAAAAGGTTGACCTTTTTAAAGTCACTTCAAATCTTTTGGAAAACAAGTTTCCATTTGGTCTTCACAACAACCCTGTCAGGTTGGCACTGCCATACCCGTTTTCTTACTAATGAGGAAATTGGTGCATATGAGAGGTTTAGTAACTTGCTGAAACTCAAACAGTTGGTAAATGACAGTAAGACTCAAATTTAGACACAGGTAATTTGGTTGCAGAATCCAAGCACTTGACAGCTATATTGCAGTGCATGCAGCTGAAGTTTTCTTTCATACTTGCCCCCACTGTGCACACCTGAAATGTTAGTCTTTATGTTTCATTAAAACACTAAAATTAGGGCTGGGGTTGTAGCTCAGTGGTAGAGCATTTGCTTAGTGCGTGTGAGGCACTGGGTTCAAGTTTCAGCACCACATAAAAGTAAATAAAGGCATTCTGGGACTGGGGATATAGCTCAGTTGGTAGAGTGCTTGCCTCATGTGCACAAGGCCGTGGGTTCGCTCCCCAGCACCACCTAATAATAATAATAATAATAATAATAATAAAGGCATTCTATCCATATATAACTACAAAAATAAAAAACACTAAAATGATATGTTCCTCAATACCCATATACTTAATTGATTTTCTCTGTAACAGAATCACTGATGTGACTGATAGCTCTAAGTATGCCCTCACACCAATTCCAGCATTGTGGAGCTGCAGTTAGTGCATATCATTGCAGTTGGTCATCATTCCTGCTCCTTTGAAATGCCACACTGGACACTTGTGGTGGGTGCTATTGAGAATAAATGAGGCAGTAATATGATGCAAGAAGACTGACAATTTAGTTTTTAACCTGAAGACATTCTAGAGCCTTCAGCTTGGTTTCAGTAGATAGTCAAAGGTGAGAGGGGCCACTCAGTTCCAACTCAGACTTGTGTCAGGGAGGCCCAGTGTTCCAAGTGAACTTAAATTGGTATTTATAGAAGAAAGAAAAAAGAAAAAAACTAGTTTATGATCCCGTGGAGCCTTTAGCAAAGGTTTGTTATGGGAAAGGATGAGGCTGTCACTGCTGTTTTTCCTCCTTAACATTCAAGAGGGAGCTTTATGAAGAATATAAATATTGCTTACAAAATAGAGGAGACGTGTTATCTATTATGGACTGCAAGATCTAGCTTTGCCAAAAAAATTACAACACAGTTTTGGTTTGTTGACTCCTTCACACAGACCCCTTCCTCATCCTTGAATGCTTCTCAGCCTAAGTCATACAATTAAGGTTAAAAAAGAGGAATAGAGGAGGAAGACATTAGTGAATACAGACCAAATAGAAAAATATTTCAAAAATAATCTAATTATGTTTGTGGGCTGATGTCAGCTCTACCACTGTGAAGAAGTAGAACAAGGACAATAGGAACTGCCTCAGTTGTATTAGAAATTTGTTTGCTTTAAATTATATAATTTGCTTACAAAAAAGTCTTGAAAACATTTAAATTTAATTTTTAGATAACATTAACATGGTTCAAAAATCAATATAATGAGTTCTCATTCTAATGACTCTATCATTTATTATTTTCTTGAGTGTCCTCCCAGGGTTTACACAAATATGCTTACTGTACTGAATAAAAGAGAAACAACCAGAATACACATTCCTAAGCATAGAGAGCACTCTTCACAAATGTATTCCCATTTGCTATTAGGAATATATATTCTGATTGTTCCTCTTTTATGCAGCAAAGTTAGCATCTTATACATTGTCATGCACCTTGCTTTTTTCACTGAAAACGTCTTGGAGATCTCACTGTGATCATACATAGGGAATTGGCTTATCCTTTGCATACAATATAAGCATTCCTTTTATAGATATACTATAATTTATTTAACCAACAATCTATGCATTGACATTTGAGTTTTTCTCTCTCAATTTCCTCCCCTTCCCTCCCCCCTCTTTTTTTGTGTGTGTGTCTTCTATTATTTTCATTCTGCTGCAGTAAACAGCATCTGTTCTTTTACACATTTTGAAGTACATCTGTAGAATACATTCCCAGAAGTGAGATTGCTGGATCAAAAGGTCAAAGTGTTTGTAATTTTAGTAGATAACTGTCAAATTGTTCTCCAAGGGGGTTATGTAAAATAAGGATTTTCCCCCTCTGGGTTGATTAGGTGTCACAGTACTACAAAGTTAAAGACTTCACTGATGTTGAGCTTGATGCAATTCCTGGTTAGTGCAAGCAGGACAGCCTTTTTCCCAATTAGGCACTGCAAATCTAGGAACTTGAATTCAACACATTACAGATTTGGTGAGCCATACATCTCTCTTATGAGCCTTCTTTCCTATGGAACCTGTAATTTTTAATCATTGGAAGTGATTTTCATCTCTACTGCAGAAGGTGCATGTATTATTTATCCTTAACAATGTCTGAGCACTTATTCCAGCTGAGTGCTCTTGAAAAGTGATGGATTAATTGCCCTGAAATCCCATGCTTATTGTCTACAGTAAGCTTTAATCAGAACTGGGTCTTGCATACCAGTAAAATGTCTTGTAGAAGAACTATATGGTGCTCCTTGGGAGATAGTATGTCTGCTTCTTTCCAATTTTTTTCCAGCTTTATTTCTAATATGTTAGCAAGCATATTAGAAAAAGGCCAATTGTGAGTCTTTTGATTATATCAGTCTACTTAGAATTAGCTATTATAAACTTCTTGCCTGGAAATACAGTTGTAGTCAGAAAACATCTTCAAGTCCTTCTTTAAGTTCAAAGATGAACATCTTTGAGCCCTTAGACCTAGAAAATATTGATTAGTTAATAAACATTAATAAATGTCACCATGGTTTTAAGAAAAAAAAACCCCATACATTATTTCTCAAATTTATTAATATTAGCCCAAATCCAGAATCTCGAATAATTAAGACCAACACAACATAAATAACTTGCAGACAAATACTATTAATTATTGGAAAAGATGGATTCCAAAACATTTATTCCACAACTTAAACTCATTTTTAAGAGTTTAAGGGGGGGCAGTGTACTAGGGATTGAACTCAGGGCACGTGACCACTGAGCCCTGTTCCCAGCCCTATTTTGTATTTTATTTAGAGACAGGGTCTCATTGAGTTGCTAAGTGCCTGGCTTTTGCTGAGGCTGGCTTTGAACTCATGATCCTCCTGCTTCAGCCTCCCTAGCCGCTGGGATTACACCGCACCTGGCTTCACAATTTAAACTCTTAATGCTTCAGTCTACAGTTAAGTGGTTATTACTGTGATGCTAGTAAATAAGAAAAATGAGACCAGGCATGTTGGTGCACAATTGTGATCCCAGCAGCTTGGGAGGTTGAGGCAGGAGGATCACAAGTTCAAAGCCTGCCTCAGCAACTTGAGGCCCTAAGTAGCTTAGTGAGACCCTGCTTCTAAATAAAATACAAAAAAGGGGGTTGAGGATGTGGCTCAGCGATTAAGCTACCCTGGATTCACTCCCCGGTACCAAAAAGAAAAAAATATGGTACATGCTTGTAATCCCAGCAGCTCAGGAGGTTGAGGCAGGATGATCACAATTTCAAGGGCAACCTTGGCAATTTAGCAAAGCTCTAAGCAATTTATTGAGACCCTATCTCAAAATTTTAAAAATTACAAATAAAAAGGGCTAGGGATGTAGCTCAGTGGTAAAGCAACCCTGAGTTCAATACCCAGTGCCAAAAAAAGGAAAGACTTACATCTTTTTTTTAACTCTTTTCAAAAATTAAAAATCAATAGACTGCATGAGCATCTCAATTTATAAACATTAACCCAAAGGTCCAGGAATGAAGATTCCAAAGAAAGAAGAGAGGCAAACTTCCCAATGTAGGATTCTTGAGAATCTTTTCATTGTTAATGTTGTTACTGTTTAGAAGTCTTCAGGAGTTCTGTTGTGTTTTCTTCATCACCCCATCCACTTTAAGGATCCTATTATGGGAAATATTACACTCTCCAGGCAGGATGTTAAGTGTAGCCTTAGTGTAATCACCTTAATGAGCTAGATCTAGAAGGCTGGCCATCACTTAGTGGATAAGTGGTAGAATCAACCGCACTACAGAAATACCTGGACTCCCCGTGGTTGATTATATAGCAAAACAGAACAATCCATTGTGGAGGTTAATAAATGTATCCAAGACATCCATGTCATGGGTTCAGTCCTCCTGGAAGCCAATGCTAAGGTAAGTTGGGAGTGCAAGACCTTTATTGGAAAGTAATACCTATGAGAATGGGGCGGCAGTAGGATCAGGCAGGAGAGATTGTCAGAGCACGCTACAAACCTCACAAAGTCAGCCAGTCTAATGGGATGTTCTGGAGCAAGGATGTTCTATTAAAGGGTTCCATCCTGATAAGCAATGGCTCAGGCCTTTTACCAATGCTTTTCTCAGTCTTTAATGAGAGAACACAAGAACCTGACCTCAGCTTGGGCACTGGTAGAGTTGCTGAAGGAGCCAGCTAGCTGTTGGAAGCCATCAGCTCACCACATTCCTTGCAGCCAAAGTCACTGATGTTGGATCTGGAGGCGTGTCTTCATGTCTGCTACAGTCCACCTTACACAATGTGTACGTCCAATTCTCCAGCCACGATTTGGAGCATGTCCTCTAGTGAGCCTCTTCCTGAGAGGAAACTTAGAAGAAGGATGTTAGGGAATGAACTACAGCCCCTAAAACTGAAGTTGATTTCAGTTAAAAACAAACTGGTGCCCATTGTCTCCCTCTTCCACTACCCCCTATATCCATCTCCTCAGCAGTTGCCTTTGCTGGTCTCAGTGCTTACCTGGTAGTTTCATCTAAGTCTACATTCCTGAATACTCTGAGGCCCCCATAACCATTTGGTTGCTACAGTTGTCTATCACAGTCACAATTGGGAAAAGGAAAGTAAAGAGGCACCAAAATGAGTCACCTGAGTTCTACAGATTATTCCTTGAGTCCATTGCAGAAGAGTAGCCCCTCCGGCCTCCCACTGGTCCTGACAAGATGGTGATTAATCTTCTTGCCTGATAGTCTTTTGGCACAAGAAGCACAGAGTGCCCAGGCAACATCCTATTCATAGCTTATAGTTCAGTGGGACTCGTGCTGTGTCCCCCGGTGAAAGCACATCCTCAGAGGGAGCCAGGATTTCAACCTGCACATCCAGGAGGTTGGAAAAGTCCCTGTATTCATCAGCTTTTCATTACTATGACAAAATATGACACAGTATACTTAGAAAGGAGGTTTACTTGCCCCAAAGTTTTGGAAGTTCAAAGTCTAAGATCAGAAAGGCCCATTGTTTGGCTTCTGGGGACAGCCGTGATGTCAGCGTGTCCTGGCAGGAGCGTGTGTAGGAACAAGCCATCGCATCTAGAATAGCAGGAAAGACAAAGAAGATGGGCAGGGCCAGGCTGGCTCTTTTTATAGCAATCATCTCAAGGGAACTACCAAAAGGATCTCACAAGAAATACTCCACAGCCACCGTGATCCAAAGACCTCATCCAAGGCTCCACCTCCCAACATCACCACCCCAGGACCCAGCCTTTGCTCATAATTGGGGGACACTCAAACCACATCCACACCACTGACAGCAGCGGAGCCACACCTCTCCCACACAGTGGTTCCCAGACCCATGTTGTCTTCCACTGGGGACACTACCACACAAAGGTCTCTGACTCATTGTGTGTACAGTATCCTGGGGAGAGCACCTCCTCTTCATATGCTACTGTCTTCAAGGTGACACCTCAGCTGCTTCTTAAGCAATTCATCTCAGTGCTCAATGGGTGGCATCTTCTGCACCACACTTTATATTCTACTCAGCAGATCCCATAGTCATGGGCTCCCCCCGCCACCCTCTTATTGGGAAGTGGGTTCCTTAGTCAGACGCTGCTCTACATGGAATTCTATGCCGATGGATCAGGCATTCAGCAAGTCTTCCCTGAGTGGTACTGACTCTGAGCAAGAAGGGCACGCTAGCAGCCCTATCCCTGTGGGAAGGAACCGCCAGCCCTTTCAGGAAGAAAGAAGTCCAATCTCCTCTTTTTACCACTTCTTGGCCAGTTCTCTCTGAGGAACAGTGACATCCTGGGAGGTTCATATTTGGTCTGTTATTGGCATGATGAACAGCCAGAGGCTACAGTTGCTAGAAAAACCTTGCTAAATGGGAGTTTGTGCTATTGGTTCCATGCACCTCCATCCCTGCTGCTGTGGTCACTTTACACGTGTCCATGGCACTAACACTGACCAATTCATTTTGTTGGTTGTGTAGTCCCTCTTCTATAGTGAGTGCTTTCTGGTGGGTGTGATATAAGGATCTTCGTGCTTTGCGTCTATTCCCATCAGCCTGTCCACATGTCTGTTCCGGGCCTCCTTGTCACCTGGCTTCCAATCCTTTTCCTTCCAAGCCTTTGCCCAGGTGGCTCTGTGAATCACCACTACCGTTGAGTTTGCACATACTCTCCCTTCATGACACTTCTCTGACATAAAGTGCCTGATGAGTTACACAGGGAAGCTTGTCTCTGGGCCAGATGTCCCATCATAGGCCCCATCACATGGCCAAACTCCACACATTGGAAAGATATTGCCTTATCATTGTCTTTCAAAACCAACAATGTTCTCTTGATGTTATGGTTTGGATGTGAGACAATGCAAGAAGGTTCAGAGGAGAAATGATTAGGTTGTGAGAGTCTTAACCCAATCAGTGAATTAATCCCCTGATAGAGATTAACTGAGTGGTAGCTGAAGTGGTAGGGTGGGGCTGGAGAAGGTGGGAATTGGTGATGTAGCTTTGGGGTATATATTTGTATCTGGCTAGTGGAGTCCCTCTCTCTCTTTCTCTGTTTTCTGATCACATGTGAGCTGCTTTCCTCTGCCACACTCTTTCACCATGATGTTCAGTCTCACCTTGAGCCCCAAGGAATGGAGCTGGCCTTCTATGGACTAAGACCTCTGAATCTTGTGAATCCTAAATAAACTTTTCCTCCTCTAGAGTTGTTCTGGTTGGCTCACAGCAGCGAAAAACTTGACTAAAACATTTGAGAACTACCAAGGGGTCACACGAGAAATATGAGTGAGGCTATTAAATAGCCACCATCTGCCTTAACATGAACAGACACTCACCAAGCCCATTCATCCATGTATCAAGAGTGAGCTTTTCCTCCCTCCTTCAGCTTGTCATATGTGCCTCCCCACATTTGACCCTATGAGTGAACTGGGGTCTTATTTGGGGGAAGGGGTACTGATGCAACTGGAGCAGGTGACATAAAGTCTGGAAGGCAGGGTAGATGTGACCAGGCCAAGGTATATCATTTCCATCATATGATAGATTGATCTGAGGTCTACCTGACTTCATGACTTGATGGGTTTAAAGGGCCCAGATAATGACAGGAAGTTATACACGGTTATTTGTCTCTTGGCCAAATATTCCATCGCAGGGCCCAGTCACAAGCCAGAAGCTGATTTTAAGGAGTGTGTAAATCTTTTCTGCCAATGGTATGACCTTGCTGCAGAACCCCAGGGGCCTGCATCATGGATCAACCACCAGGGTTTGCAGTAAACTCTATATTTTCACCTCTGACACCTCCAACATCAAAGGGTCAACTGAACATATGGCCAAAGTAGCAGAGCTGCTTCCAGAGCCTGAAGCTGCTTCAAAATTCTTTCTTATTCTTGGCACAACTCAAAGCTGGCCGAATTCTGTGTAAAAATATGGGCTGGAGCAATTTTCCTAGGTTTGAAATGTGTGGCCTCCAGACCCCCAAAAAATATATGAAGAAGAAAGAAATATTTTTATAGAGAATTTATAAGATAAAGTTTTTTTTTATTTTGAAGGAGATGTTCCTGATAACTTGTTTCCTAAAAACTAAAGTAGCAGCCTTGAATCCCTGTAGGATTTATCTCCCACCTTCTGGAGCACATGCATCTTACCAAGAAGCCCCACCTGCTAGCCATTCCTTGCTCATCATGCCAGACAATGTTTTTAATGTTGTGAATCAAGGCAACGTTCTGTAGGACCCAGATGACACAGATCTCTTTGTATTATGAAAGAAAATGAGCATCTTAGTCCTTTTTCTCTTGCTAAAACAGATTCCCTGAGACTGGGTAATTTATAAGAAAAAGAGGTTTATATTGGCTCACAGTTCTGGAAGTACAAGAGCATGGTGCCAGCATCTGCTCATTCTGGTGAGGACCTCACCTATGCGTGGTGGAAAAGTAGAAGAGCAAGTGAAAAAGTATGGAAGAGAGGATGGGACAAAGAGGACAAGTACTCTACAACAACCTGCCCTCACAGTAACTGGTCCTGTCCAATGAGTGAGAACTCGACCTACAGATAGCATTAACCTGTTCATGAGGGCTCCACCCTTGTCATGATTTGGATCTGAACTGTCCTCTAGAAGCCATGTGCTAAAAATTTGGTCCCCAGTGCAGCAGTGTTCAGAAGTGGGGCCTTTGAGAGGTAATTGGTTCGTGAGGGCTCTGACCTCACCAATGGATCAGTCCATTGATGCATTCACAGCTTAAGGGGCTATTGGGAGGTGGTGGAAACTTTGAGATCTGGGGCTAGTTGTAGGAAGTAGGTTTGGGGGAACATGATCTTTAGGTGTATTTTTGTCCCCTGCCCCTTCCTTCCTCTTTGCTTTCTTGCCATTATGAACACTTTTGTTCCACCACATGTTCCCTACCATGATGTTCACCACAGGTCCACACAGAGCCCCGTGATCATGGACTGAAACTTCTAAAACTTTGAGCCCAAATTAGCCTTTCCTCCAATAAGTTGATTTTCCTCAGGCATTTTGTCACAGTTATGGAAAGCTGACTAACAGTCCTGATGACCCAAACATCTCCCACAACCCTCAACATGAGTTTTTGTGGGGACAAACCATATCAAACCATAGTAGTAGGAATAAAATGTGTATTGCTATCTGTTACACACAAATCATTCTTGATTCAAATAGGGGGAAAATGTATTTGCCAAGTGAGTGGACACCATATCATACACCGGAAACCATGTCAATTGACTCTAGAAAAGAAACTATATTAGCTGAGCAGTTGTAATTGGGGATACTGCTTGGTTGAGGTTGAAGCAGTTCACAGCCAATCACCAGTATCCATCTTGGCCAGCTAAATGGAAATATGATAAGTCCACAACCCTGCTCTGAAGGGTGATACTAATCTTGACCAACCTCCCTCAAGCCAGATGCAATACTCTTTTGTATGTACTCTCTTGGCTGCAATGGAGAGAGCTATTTCAGAGGTTTCTACTTGCCTTCCTTACTATGATCATTTTTTACCTCCACACCAAGGACACAATGCACAGAATTTGTCAATCCCAATTTCTATATGGATTGGAAAAATGGCATCCAGGTGGTCTGTAGCCCCTGTGGGTTCACTGTACCTGGGACTTTGTCCAGACTCTTTTTCTTCCCCAATCCTATGTTTCCACTTTAATATGGGATCTTTGGATATTGCCATTAACTCAACCCTTGTCCAACAGTTCTCAAAATGTCCAGGCATCCCCTTTTGCCCAGTCTGCAGTCCCTTGAGTAAAAGGTCTTTCTGAGGTTGTCTGGGATAATCATATCTGTACAGATTTGCCATGTCATTGCCGAGTCCTTCTCTTTGGGTACCATTTACGTTTTTACCCTACGGATTCTAGATTGAAGACTGACTCAGGTCCAGAAACTGAGCATGGATGGTATGTTTTTATTAGGCAACAGCTCTCAGTCTTTCCTCATCCATTCTTCCTCTTTTTAAAAATTCTATGAAGTATATAGTAAGCAATATCCTTGTTGGTTGCCCATCAACTTTACCCACTAAATGTCCTGCTCTTTTAGCCATCTTCAGAGCTCCTATGGATCCAGTCCCCTTAACTACCACTCTGATCCTCTAGGTCATTATGAAAATTATGACCACTCCAGCTTCAGGCAGTAGAGTGCTGTTACCTGGCCTCTGTTGCTCGTCATCTCCATGGCCCTTGGGGAGCCAACTCTCTCATCACCACCCAGCATTAACCCTGACCTGCAGAAGGGAATTGCCACTGAGCTTCTTGATGAGGCCAGTATATTCCTGCTGGACTCAGTGGATGGTGTGTCTGTCTCCTGAACCTTTCAATCCCTCTTCTGCCACCTGCCACAGTAATTCAGGCATCTCAGTCTCACTCAATGTGAGCCATCACTTTTTCTAGGCTTCTAGGAGCTACCCTAGGAACAGGTCTGTACCTTCCTTTGGGGTCTTCAACATAGTGTTAAAGCCCGTCTAGCTAGAGAGTATGCCCAGGCCAACAAACTTTCCCCTATCCTGTGTCATGATCCAGCCTCCTCCATGGAGCACCCTCAGAACCCAGCCCCCTGGGTACTCCCCTTCCCCTATCCCATGCCATTGTGTGCTGGCCAGATCCTTCAGCTCCTTTAGTCTTTAGTCAGGCCTGGCATGTCTCTGGCTGGGTTACGCTGCAACCTGACCCTGATTATAGCAGAGGAGGTTGGAGCAGCTTTCCAGCAGAGCAACCGTGGCCTTGAGGGGGAAACTCCTCTCTATTGTCTTCTTGTGCTGGGAGAAACTTTAGCTTTTAATGGGATGGAGGGGGACATACCTGAAGGCCCAGACATTTTAAGAAAATTGGATAATCAAAATCTTCAGGGGCATCTACCCAGATAGCTCCATCGTATGTGTTTGTGTGTGTGTGTGTGTGTGTGTGTATACTTATTACTCTATATATTTATATCTATTTCTGCCTACTTAGTGGGGACATATTTTAAGAAAAGTATTGTTAGGTGATTTCTTCATGGTGTGAATATCACAGAGTGCAGTTACACAGACTAAGATGGCAACAATGTCACTAAGTTATAGGATCTAAATGGGACCATTTTGCATATGTGGTCTATTGTTGGCTGAAATATCACCATGTAGCACATAACTGCACATATAAACATAACATAATTTTATGCATATATAATACATACAAACATGTATTCTTTATGTACATATGTACTGAATCATATATAATATACATGCTGGGGTATATACATAGTAAATGATGTGTGTATGGGTGTGTGTATATATACATACAGTATATGTTTGTATATATATTTCTTTCCCAGCCATGCCCTGATTTTTCATAATAGAGCTGCCTCACTTGAATAGTCTTTGCCACTGGGGCTTTGGTTGCAAATCTACCCAATATAGGAGACCTGCTTTGGATGGAATGTGCTAGGCCATTGTTACCCCATCTTGCTCTGTCATTGACCAGGGTCCACTCCATGAAGAATGTGCCCCTGGCTCCAATGCTGATGCTGGGCCTGAGGGGTTGAGCTGGAAGCTGATGGCCAGCCATATCTCCCTGGGCACAGTGGGGCTCACCTATAATCCCAGGACCTCAGAAGGTAGAGACAGGAGGATCACAAGTTCAAGGACTCGACAACTTAGCAAGACCCTGTCTCAAATAAAAAAGGGCTGGGAATATAGTTTCATGTTAGAACCCCACTAGTTTAATCCTCAGTTTAAAAAAAAAGAAAAGAAAAAGAGAATTGTACTTGTTTTCAGGGCATTTTATCTTTTGTCTTTTTGTGGTATCTCCTGTTGCCTAAAAGCAGCATTAATCTGTGCCATCTTTGTAAGGCACAGATGTCTTGGGTGACTAGCTCCAAGCCACCCCCACCCCGCCCACCCCATCTAAATCTTGGCAGAAATTATTGCCCACCTCATAGTTTCAACAAAATAAGTCATTTTGCTGATATGCCAGGGAAGGAGATTTTTTGTCATTTGTCCATCTGTGACCACTCACTGACCAGTTTCCCAGCCCAGCCGTGATCAGCCAGAACAGCCTCTCCCCAGGCACCTGGCACTCACTGGTAGCCAGATTCTCAAAGTCATTCTCATTCATTTCTGCTACCATCCAGCATGTCTGGTTAGACCCAGATGGCATCTATCCCAGCAGCAGTCCTGCCTCAAGAAGGGTGAGGATTTAATATGGGTCGAAAGGGCTGAGATAGAAATATCCTGGAGTGCATGAAAAACGAAGACCAAAGAAATTAGTATGCCTCTAGCAGCTTTTTAAAATAGAGCCAACTCTTGCTTCAAGACATCTACGTTGACCTTTGGACTAAAACCCTAATAAGAACAGGACAGGGAGAATGAATGCTTCCCTAGGCGAGTCTTGGATTTGGGTTTAATTTTACTTCACATAAGCACCCCCAAAACTAGATCTTCTGTTATATAAATATGTGCCTTTTGGAGGGAGACAGCCTATTGACATCTGTAAGTAAACAGAGGTGGACAGTCCATATTGCTAGTGAGAGAATAGACTTGTGCAAAACCTACTGAATTATCACAGGCTTTGGGGAAAATATTGTATAATTTAGGCTAAAATTTTAGTTCCCCAATCACTTTTTTTTTCTATTTTAGGACAACTTGCCCAGACCTGAAATTATTTATTTTTATTTATTTGTTTGTTTGTTTATTTATTTGGGTACAGTCAGCATTTCAATGTCTGCTCAGAGAAAATTTTGGAATAATTTTAGGCTTTTCACTCATTCAAGTTACGTCTTTTTACCAAATTTTATTTTAAACACTTTGAGCAGTATACTTAGTTTATGTAGCAGCCAGTTTTTCTCATCTTGCCTTCACCGGCTGCCTGGGAGAACGCCGCTCCCATGGTCCCCTTTTCCACAATGCCTCTGAAGTTCTTTACTTACTGCACGTTCTTATCAGGAGGGTCTATGGCCTCTCTCCCTGCAAGGACCCTTAGTGGGCACCAATGAAGGCATCCAGGACGTGCTGGGCTTCCCCTTGAGAAATGTCCTGCCTTGCCCTGGGAGCCTTCCTTATTCAGGGTTTTGCCTGGAAAGCGCCCTGTTCTGTCCTGTCCTGTCCTCTCCCATGGCACAGCTGCGGATCAGGGAGAAAAGAGAGGGACTAAAACCTAGAAAAATTCGGGAAAGTTTCTTTAAATACTTCATGCATACCTGTGAAAAACCAGAGTAGAGCCTATCTGTGAACAGAAACAACAACAACAAAAGACTTCAGTAGAAACCCAACTTCATTTAAAGGTTGGAGGCAGCAGCTTTGTTTGCAGTTTTAATCCCATGCCGGTGGATGCTAATTCTGTAACATTATACAGTTGCCTTCTTTTGGGTACAAAGGGAGAAGGGGGGTTTTCTTTTTTGTGTTTTTCAGTGCAGAGTGATTCTGATCAGAAAGAACCAAGGCTTCAGCTCCAAGTATCTGACATTTCCAAATGAATCTACTTTTTTTTTTTTTTTAAGAGGCGGGGGGAAAGGTCTAGTTTTTCAAGGAAAGGACCTCTCTACGCAATCCTGAAACTGATCTTTAGATTTACTTTTTCTTAATCAATAGAAAAAAACCTTGATTGCAACTCAACACTTCCCTGACTCTAGCGCAGAACTAACTGAATTTTTGGTTTTAAGAGTACGGGATTCAGCATCATTTCAGGAATCAGAAATAATTGGCAGCAAGTTGAGGAGAACTGACATGAATTCTTGTTTTACCTAATTTTTCCTGGTTTACCAAGATTTGGCTTAATATTTCTGACTCAGTTCCTCCAGTCTCTACAGAACAGGTTAGTGACATTTTTCATAAATACGAATATCTAAATGAATCCTCCGTTCCTGCTCTCTGCTTACTGTTTCCCTAAGAGCTCATGTCTTAAACTTGCATAGCACCTGCTCCACTGGAGCTATGTGTGTATCTCTACTGAAGTTCTGTGCCATTTTCAGCAAAACTGACTAATATTTAATAAGTGTTGCAAATTTCCAAGTGCGTACTTGACAACTGGAGATTTACAACAAAAATCTCACAGGGTGAATTCTTTGCTATTTCATGAAAGTTTGACTGAAGAATGGTGAAAATCTCAAATGATAAGTTTCTGTAAGAACGCTGTCAGGAGCGAATTTCAGAGGCTGGCCACACACTTTGGTGTGTGCAGGTGTGTGTTTTAAGTTGGAGCTTACATGTGTGTTTGCATCCTAGCTTTGTGGAGCAGCATACACCATCCATGCCCCTGAGAGCAAAACCGCTAGTTGAACTGATTAAACTAACATGAGAACATGTCCATTTTTGCAATGTTCTTTCTTTAATTAACTTGCTGGAACTAATTACTTGCTTGTGTGCTGGCTTCTGTCTTTATTGTCATTCCAAAGAGCAACCCTGGTGTGGTTCTTTTTGATTACCAATGTAGTTATCATTCACTTTGCTATGGAAAGATGGTAGAGAGAGTCTCAGACAACACCTGAATCTGGTCAGTAAAATGATGGGTTGGCTCCAAATCATTGAGAAGGTAATGGCAAACTATAAATTTCCTACCTGTAGAAATGCATGGTGTCTTAACCAACATTTCTTTGATCCTGATGGAAAGCCCTTGTGAAAATTAGGAAAGCCAGGTTTGGGGTTTGTGTGCTTGAGACCTGACCCTTTGGAGTTAGGTGTTCTTTTCCGGGGCTTTATCAGCTGCCGATTAGGAACCTTTCCTTTACTCATAGCTGCTCTCCTCAGTCCTGTATAAATTACCTGACAATTTGCGTGATCTTATTGCACTTCCAGATGGCTTCTTCTGGGGTCTAACTTGTTCACAAAGTATTGAACTTGGGAGGACCTGCAGCCTTCAGGGAATTTCAACCCGACTCAGAACTATTGATATTGTGATGTGAATTTGTTCTATGATGGTTGTGATGTGTCTTGGGATTTGCCACCAAACACACCTGGTGTTCTATTTACTCTGGCAAGCTGGGGATTTTTTTTTTCTTTTTCTTTTTAAAATTCCAGGATGAATTATTCATCATTACTTAGAATTTGGGTCTCTTTCATCTTCGCACTTGTACAGCACCAAGGTGAGTACTACAGAATTCCATAAAGCTCTCGATTAGCATGCTCTTGAATTTATAAAGAGACACTTTTGTTGGAACCATGATTGTAAGGGCAGGTGTACATGTGTCTACAGATACAATGAGAAAAAATGTAAATTAAATTCTGTTGTCAAGGGTAAAGTACATTAACTTTGAATGATGTTCACTTATATTCTCACTTTTTATTATTTAACTTAGAACACAATTTGTGAAGAAGTTATTTAATGCAAACTATTTCTATTAAAAGAATATAGAGTAGTTACCTGATCACTTATTTCCATAAAGGCATTTAACTTGTGTTAGAAACTTTTAAATATATATATTTATTTTAGCCCCAAATTAAGAAGTTACAATGTCACTGATGTTGGTGACTGTGTATCAGTGAGCTATGTCATGGCCAGAAAATCTAAAAGTGCAAGTGGAATAAGACAATTATCACCTCTGTGGTTCCTTCTTTTCTCTGACCTTTTTCTTTGAGCACTGCCCCGGGTAAGTGAAAGTCCACACATATTTCTTTTTACTGTAGTTTTCTTTAAAAAAAAATTAGACAAGAAAAATGGGGCACTGCACATAGATCTTGAACTTTTATGATTAGAATTCTAAAGCATCTTTATTTTGCTGATATGTTTGTTTGGCTCAGCTGGTGCATGGTCACAGTCTTAGATGAACAGGTCTTTATGACCATGTGTGGCCCCAACATTTTTCCAAGGTTGGGTGAATTGAAATAGCTATAACATGTAAACCCCACAATGATCCTGCTGACTCCAACCTCCTACTTTTACTCCAAAAACAGATTTTCTTTGGTGAAAGAAAGAATCCTGAAAACATAGTTATGTTTATTGTGAACATTTCAGCCATTTCAGGTGGAGAATATTCCTTCTTTTACAAACTCTGATACTATTGATAGGTCATGCTGCTAACAGATGTATATATGCGCAAATAGATATTTATATTTATTTATATAATTAAAAAAATAATAATGGCTTCTGAGATGGAAATTGCTGTCGTGTAAACCTACTCCCTTTTATTAAGCATTCTTTTTTAATTTAACAAGTATTTATTGAATATTTATAATATTAGATACCCTTATTGTTTGTCGTCTTCTTAAGATTGAAAAATTTCAACTGTCTGTTCTTTCCTGTTCAAAATCACAAACTAGTCAGAATCACTCATGAAGAGAAGAGATTTGGAACTCACTTCACATTTTGGACAGCCAGAGAAATTAGGAACAGTCTCCATGTCGTTTCTTTCTTCTCCATGAATGCTTATAGGTTTTCTCATCCTAGGCAAATTGGCCAACACTGCCCCAAATGCCAATTAACCTTTCCAGGAAAATTATTATAATTCAAGGTGAATTTGAGCCCATTAACACAGTTAAATGCTGTTTTTCATACTTGGGCATGATTCCTAAAAAGTTCCCCATGAGAGACAAATCCATAGCATGACTTGATTTTTTGCTCTTTATTTGAGGAATTCTGTCACCCTTCCAATTCAGGAAGTATTTGTGCATAACATTTTAGTAGGGATTATAAAGAAAGTTTTTTCCAAGTCCCTATCTTATAGGAATTTAGAATTTATTACTATTATGTAAATAGGCAAGCTAGAAGGTCCTGCTTCAAGTACTGATTGTAACATCAAGTGTGGCTCATTGGCTCAGTGCTCCTGGGATAAACTATTGGCAGTGCCTCCTACAGGTTAAGATTTGGTTGGCTTCCCTGAAACTTTTGGGGTTTGGGGAACAATGCATATACTCTAATGACCGGGCTAGTTTTCTCTGCTCTCCTACTTTGTGAGCCTCAGAAAGAGATCAGCTCTTGGTCCAGGCTGATCTTTTCCTGCTCCCTTTCCAGAACTAGGGGGCTGGCACTTTGGCACTCTGGGCTGCTCTCTGGCTGCTCTGTGTGCTCCTGTCCGTGAGCTGTTGTCTCTTCACTAACAGACTCCCAAAAGAGCAGCACAGTCCTTGGCCAGTTGCTCACAATCCTATCGGCTCCATCAGTGCCGAACAGGGACTTTCCCAAGAAGAGGGCCTGACGTGACAATGGGCATGAAAGGGACAGCCTCTGGATGGCTGTGAGTGGGAACCCCAAGAGCGAAGGCCAGAAGTCCAAAATGGATTGACTACTGCCCCTGAAAACTACAAACAGTTTTTTTAATGGAAAAAAGAGATGATGTTTCATTGTTCTATTTTTTATTCAAGAGAAGAAAGGTCAGAGGCAGAGAAAAGAGACCTGAAATGTAGATAATTTCATAGATGCAATTGGACCTTGTTGTTAGTAACATAGACCCTGGGGAAGTTGTCTCATTTCTCTTGCCAAACCAGGGCACACTTTGCAAGAGTTTGAATGGGAAACATAGAAGAAATAAGCCACGTACCCAAGGAGGTGGTAACACTGCCACAGGAGGGGCCTATGTGTTTGTGTGGTGACTTTCACCTTCGACCAGGAGGGTGAGGAAGAGCCCTGTGCCTCTTCTCCAGAGAGTTCTCAAGTGCCCATCCTCCCTGGGCTCAGAAGATCCCATGTCTGCCTTTTGTGAACAGGAGATGGGCACAGAGCCTCTCAGAGCCAGCCCTCAATCAAGGTCATTCACAGGCCAGTTACTACAAATCCTCTCCTCTCATTTTTGTCCTGGTTCCAACTGTTGTTTACTTCCTTCTGGGCTCTGGTATCTTCTTTTTCTATTGTGTGGCAGGAGGGAGGAGACTCCTTTCAGGAAAAGACATGATACTAGAATTCTTGGCCACAGCCACACTACCTTCTCTCCACCTTGCTGTCTCATCCAGAGGCAAGGCCTCCCGACCATGCCAGACCTAGTGGCTTCTGACAGCCCCAGGCAGTGTGGTTTCACTGCCTTCCAGCCGGTTCTCAACGTTGCTTTCTTCAAAATGCACCATAGCCTAGGAATAGAGCACCGAATGCTTTCTTCTAAGGAGAAATGGTGCCTTAACCTTGTCTGTGTTCTGAGTTCACAGAAATGGACACCTTCCAGAGGCAGAAGGTAAAGGCCTGAATATGGCTTAGGTTAGGATAAAAGGCAAGGCTCTTTGACCTGTGGTTAGCTTGGAAGCCATACTCAGAGAAGATGGCTTTAGGTCAGAGGGAAGTAGCTTGCATAACCAAGAGGGAGCTGCCATCTGCCTAATCACCATGTCTCTTGACAGTTCAGCCCAGGGAGCTCATGTATCCATTTTGGCAGAATGACACCAAAACCCCCAAAGTAGATGACGGAAGCTCATCTGAGATCAAGCTGGCCATCCCGGTGTTCTTCTTCGGCGTTCCCTACCGCACTGTCTATGTAAGTGGAGACGCAGCCCAGCTGTTGCTCTGTGGCTCTCCTTTTTGTTTGTCATTAAGGAAAGCATGTTAAATACCCTCTCCCAAGGCTCTGGAATGGAGGATTTATTGGCAGCCAAAACGACAAGTTCTGAGATTTCATGAGCTGATAGGTTTTATGATTAAGAAAGTCAAAGGTATATTTAATGGCTAATGTTCATAGTAGAGGAGTATACAGGGCAATAAATTGTGTTTGTGGGTGATTAAACACAGAAGTGAAGCAGAGGCCCCAATGCCATGAACATTATTTCTGCTACTCGACAAGATAAAAAGATACAATGAACCACGATAGGAGCAATATCATTTTTCTTTCCCTTCTGGGGGGTGTGAAAAGTTTAGGTACCTGCTGTTCTTGGGCTTCCAACCAATTTGAAGCAGAGTTGGAGCCTAAAGTAGGGGAAATCAACTATCGTATAAGAGTCATTTACAGAATTGGCCACCCTCATTGGGTCTGTACCTATGCCAGAGGGTCCCATTGTCAAGCCTGCACTCAGAAATGGTAACTTTCTCTGTCAGAGCTCCCCGGGGCACCTGCATTCTCAGGCTTTTTTTGGATCATTGGTTTAGCTGCTGAGATTGTTGCACATCAAGAGGAAGGTGCAGAGTGGCTGAGCCTTTCTCTATCTTTGGCCTTGAAGGACTAAAGAAGCCATATGTAGATTATACCACATCCTATCCTATTCTGTGTCTTGCTCAGAGATACGAATGGGACTCTGAGCACCTCCACCTTTGGCCCTCTGCACATCTGACACCTCTACTTTCCCAACTTGTGATGGATAGCTTGAGGCTGATTCCCACTCAAAAACAGTTCCCTCTTCCATTACCTGGCTGGTAGTTATCGCCTAACCAGTTGACCCTGAATTGGTAGCATCAACATCACCTGGACACTTGTTAGCAATGTCACATCTCAGGGCCTAACCCAGTCCTACTGGATCAGAAACTTGGAGAGGAGAGCCTGACAATCCAGTTTCATGTGCCTTTCAGGTGATTCCAAGGCTCACAAAAGTTTGAGAACCACTGATTTTAACTATAGAATATAATCAAAACACATGTGAGTCATTGCCAGCTTCTTCTTCGAGTCTGTGTGTTTTAATTACACCTATTATTCCCTAGCAAACACATCGCTCTTGGCATCCTGAAATGCCTTTTATGCTCTGCTCACAGCAGGGCCTCCCCAGTCTGTGTTTGTAATAGCTGACTGTGAGTTTTGGAACGTGTTGACCTGATTTTGGAGATGAGACGGAGTGTAGGACTTCCATTCTAGAAGCCTTCGCTTCCCAGGTCTCTAGAACAAAGGTATTTAGTTAAGCTCTTTTTCCCCCTTCATTATACAATGCTGCAAGAAGCCTGAAGAATTCTTGTCCTTGCGAAAGGATAAACCATCGTTTGGGGCAGACTTGTTCCAGGGTAAATTATTCTGAGTTTCTAGGTCATTGAGTAGTGTAGTCCTTTGCCACCCTCTGGGTTGTTCAAAGACAAGAGGCTCTTAACATCCCTGTTGCTTTTTTTCCATCTTCTTTCCAAACCCCATATGCTTGTTTCCAAGGTGTGACAAGGTACACTTACCCAGGTGCAGATCCCTTGTCTGTGGGTCACTATTAATGTTCATAATGTTATTTGATCAATAGGAACCTAAATGAATAAATGTAAAGGAAAATGGCCCCAGGGCTTCCTTACCCAGCTGTAAGCACTCCTGTCTTATATGTTCTGTTGTCCAAGCCATGCAAGCCACTGGGTAAATCAGTTCACCTCAGAGGCAGGCAGAAGCTGGGTTATTCATAGGTCCTGTGCGAGGAAACCTACTGACTTGTGATTTGCAGTAAGGTTTTGTAATTTCATAAGTTGGCTGAGCCATTTACAAATCATGAAGAAATCACCGTAAGCAAGTCATTTACATATATAATGTAAGGTACTCATGTCTCAATTTTTATGAAGTGATTGTACAAGGAAGCTATCAAACTGTAAGAGCCGGAATGGAATTGGACATCTGGAGGTCTTAACCTTGTCTGTGTTCTGAGTTCACAGTTCCGAGTGACATCAATAGAAGTCTTAAAGTTCTCCTCCAGAGCAGGGACGTGGTTCATCCTGAGATCTGAGTTCGATGAAAGAATATTTGATTTATCTTTCTCTGACTTACCTCTTTTGTTATAAAATAAGAATCAAGGACTAATATCAAGCTCCTCAAATTTAAATTTAACTTGCTTCTGTGTTTTTGTTTTTCCTTTCTATCTCAAATCTGTCATTCTGACTTTGGCTTTATTACCCACATTGCCCCCAGGCTGGCCTAGCACAACACATACAGGCACAACCCAGTACTATTTGGTAAGTGCCAATAGAGATAGGATAGACATCATGAAAATGAGACTGATTATTAATAAAAAAAACCAAAGCTAACTACAAGCTGAAAGTGAAAGAAAGCCAGTGTGTGTGCCCTGAATCTTCTCCTTTGGACCATGGTGCTGACATTGAGTTTTTTAAGTCAGTCGTTGAGAAGTCTTTTCCATTCATACAATTAGGCAAATGTCCATCTTCGTTTGTGACTGAAGTTGTCCTGATTTCAGATCCACTGTGCAACACTTCTCTCATTTTGTAGGTCAATAACAACGGCGTTGTCTCCTTCAATGTGCTGGTGAGCCAGTTCACACCGGAGTCCTTTCCCCTGACGGATGGGAGGGCCTTCATTGCCCCATTTTGGGCAGACGTGCACAATGGAATTCGAGGCGAGATCTATTACAGAGAGACCATGGACCCTGTCATCTTGAAAAGAGCCACCAGGGACATCAGGAAGTACTTCAAAGACATGACAACCTTCTCTGCCACTTGGGTTTTCATTGTGACATGGGAGGAAGTCACGTTTTATGGAGGCAGCAGCACCACACCTGTAATAATTCAAATTTTCCACTTTCCACTTCATATTCTGACATCTAATTCTTGTCCATCTTCACTACTGTGAAGGAGTCTAATTGGTAGAACTGAGGAATGTCAGTTCACTTGAGTTAAACTAATGGGTCTTGCCACCCACTTTCCAGGAAACAGAGGGAAATATCAGAGTGAACCAGTCCAGTCAGCTGTAATATTTCAGAAGATGTGTCAGCCCAATCACAATTCATTAGGAATGTCTAAAAAGAGTCCCTCAACCATGTTCTTGCAGAAGGTGGCCTTCCTGTTTTGCAGTAGAGTGATCAAGGCACTGAGACCTATACCAGGTCCCATAATAAAGGGATCCAGAGGACCTCAAGGGTCTTTTTCTCTTGCCAGAGGCACAAAATGTTTCTCTCCATCAATAATTTCCTCCCCCAACCCTGCTCCATAAAATCTGGTAGAAAGAGATAAGTAAGGTGCTGGATTTGGGTACAAATGACCTGGCTCATTTTAGTATGTTATGACATTTTTTTATTATGACCAGGGTTGATATTATTCATATTTGATGTTAATTAGAGTGGGCAGCTAAAGCGTTTCATGAATAAAGTTTTAACATCTGCTCTGAAATCCCAAATGAGCAGTCAAATAAAAGTCAAATAAGAAAGATTATCGCTGGCATTATCGTAGAGATAATCAACTTTCTACATAAAGGGACAGAATGTGGTTTTCAGGAAAGTCTGCAGCTCGTTTGAGTGACTTTGACAATGGAAGTTTTTGAAGTAGCAGACACATGCATCTTCAACTGCATAATGTTTCCAGTAAGCAAAGATAGCTAAAAAAGTTACCCTCCCCTTTCTTAGAATTATTTCTAATTCCATCTGTTTTCCCACTTCCTTGGCAATGAGTCAATTGTTTAGGGGTGAAACAGAAACTCCCAAGTTAGAGAGAGGTTGAAAAGTGCTGGCCTTGCAATCTGTAGCTTCGACGCAATGAGCACATTGTGTTTTAGCACTTTCTGGCCAGAGCATCTCAGAGCACTTTATCTCTAAGAGGTCCTGCAGAACAGAAAGACACAAGTTTAAACAGTGGATGCATTGGTTAGAAATAACCTCTAAAGAAGCATACATTTCCCTCTGTCATGTTCTGGATCGCTAACGACTCCTCAGGTGATGTTTTATGTCCTTTAAGTCTCATATCTTACAGCATTAGAATGTAGGATGCCAGCAATCGATAAATTTTAGTGCCAGTGGGGGAGAACAAGAGAAGGAATGCCCATCAAATGCTGACCACCATTTTTTCCCAAAAAAACTTCCATTGGCAATAAAAATGGCAAGATAATTTAGATACTTTCTGGTTTGTACTTTGGAATGAATTTCTGAACGAGGTGAGATCTCTGTCTATGAAGACAAATGAGGAAACATCTGAGTGCTCTGAGCTCTGGGCCTGCCATAGCCGATGCTGTCTATGATAGAATTGCCCAGGTATATGCCTTCATTCTAGAGCTGCAAGTGTCCATCCATCCCTCCCTTTGAAAAGTGCACCACCTGTTCCATAGAGGAACGTGGATCATCAGGCCAACTGAACACTGGCTTGAGAGATTTTTTTTTTAGAGGCAGATAGTGCCATAGAAGCCCTGTAAAAAGGGAAGGGGTCATGTTTACTTCAAGGAAGGAAAACCAATACTTATTGAGGGCTTCCTATATGCCCAGCTCTGTAAGAAGATATTCTGACTTATCATTTAAACCCCACAGTAATGTTCCCCCAAGTGCTAGCTCCTATTCCAAGGTGAAATAATTTGCCCAAGTGGCAAGAAAAGGAATTAAAAACTTCCACAAAGCAGAACAGGGGTTCCCACTCACTAAATCCTTGCCTCGTTCCTCAGGGGTCCCCTCCAGGCATCATGGGAAGTCCTCTGAAGCAAAAAGGGTTTTTCAAGAACTGAAAAACAAGTTTTTACTGAAACAAATCCAAAACGTTTTTATATGAATAAAGAAATGTCTATGTGTAGGGGTATGTGACGGCAAGCGACAGTGTGTGGGGGGGCTGGTGTGCATGCAATACAGTTAGCCTCAGGGTGCTGTTGAGATGGCTGGTTGGATTTGGAGTGACTTATAGGGTGGGAAATAGATTGCTCTCAAGAGCTGCTTGGACCACAGATATTTCCAACTTCATTTTGGGGGAAGGAATTCACTTTTGCAGGAGAATCCTGCTCTGAAAGAAGGTATAACTTTAGTCCTCATGTGACCTTGACTTTGCATCTGCCTCTTGAACCTGACCCCACTAGTGACCTTTTAGCAACCTTGAGCTGACTGCTGATTCATTTTTGTGTCCTACTTTCCTCTTTTGTTAAAGGAAGTCAAAGAATGAAGGCATATACCTGGGCAGCTCTATCATAGACAGCATCGGCTATGGCGGGCCCAGAGCTCAAGGAGAAAGCTTTTCTGTACTAAAAGGGCTTTTCTTTGCTTGCACCTTTCCCCTCCCTGGGACCTTCTAGAATGGGGAGATCTGGGGCTTCCAAGATCCTCTACCCCAGTTTGATTACACACGATAGGGATTTGGGTCTTCCTCTGAGTTGGACAGAATGTTAACTGGGATGGTATCAGGAAGCTGGAGAAAGGGCTAGAATTGAAAAGAAAAAGGTCAATGCAGCCTCTGCTTTCAACTCTATTTTTTATTTGCATTTCCTGAAAATCAGGGGTGAGGATTAGGAAAGGGAAATAGTAAAAAACAGAATTTGCTGCAGCTTATTTCTGAGAACTCGTTGCAAGGTTTGTTTGAATTTATATAGCATCTCTGTCCTAGAAAGTTTAAAATTAAGACAACATGGAAAGACAGTGCACTGATAGACTGGGAGCTCTGGCTTGAATCCCATCATCAATGTAAGGGTCACCGTGAAGTGTCCAGAAACTATTTTCCTTAGTCCTCAGCTTTCTTAGCTACAGGTGGGCATGGGGGCTGGAGGTGCTGCTCAGGAGCAGAGCACTTGCCCAGCCCGCATGAGGACCTGAGTTTCATCCCCAGCACTTCCAAAATAAAAAAGGGGGGAAAAAACGATGGGAATGGGCCAAAAACATTGGCCATCTTAACATTGGTCTAAGTTACAAATGAGCACTGAGGATTTTACAGATAGAGAGCAATACATGAATGCTCAATTAGAGGAGCAATTTCTTCCCACAAAGTGCTTTTTAAAAACCACTTTCCAACTTCCATTTTAAAAAGGGGAGACATTTCGTCAAGATGTGTTTTCCAGGAATGGAGAGAGCACAATCCAGAGGACCATTTTAATCCCACTGACTAGCATTTGCTGGCTCTTCCCCCTCCCACCCACCCTGCTGTGGGAACAGGTATTTGCATCCTGTCCTGGCTCTGTGGCTGCCTATAGTTATTCTCATGCTGCCATCTATAGGTGCTCTCCTAATATCACAAGCTCAGCCGGGGCCTCTGAATCTTCTGTCTGCTCCAAGACAGAGATGTGAGCTGGGCGCTGAGTCAGACTCCAGGTTTATCTCAGGCAATTTCTCTTTTAGACGCACCATCCCACATGTCTCACTTTTCCCACTGGAGGTGAGAACAAATTCAGAGAGAAGGCAGAGCTTGAGGGCCGGGCTGCAGAACAGCTCTGAGCTGCTTGGGGACAGGGTGGGGGGACCAGTAGTGGGTGTGCTTAGTAAGAGGAGCTGTCCCTGAGGAAAGCACCTCCTGGGAGTGGCGTGAGACCATCCTATCCCCTCCTGTAGGTGAACACCTTCCAGGCTGTCCTGGTGTCTGATGGCTCCTATACATTCACGCTCTTCAATTACTATGAAATCAACTGGACCACGGGCACAGCAAGTGGTGGGGACCCCCTGACGGGTCTTGGAGGAGTGATGGCACAGGTAGGTGGTTCTCCATGTCATCATCCTGCCCATCTAAACCACAGCAATCCCTGCTTGTGCTGCTCAGCATCCTGGACAGAGTCCTGCCAACAGCTTTTAACTAGAGATGCTGGTGATCGTGCAGGTGGACGAAAGGCTAGTCTTTGCTACGTGACCTGGAGGGTGGGATGAACTAGGCAGGTCTTTTGCACCTTGGATGGCTGCCCCAGGGAGTCTAGGGGAGAGGGTGACTGGGTTTCAGATGTGCTAAATTTGAAAAGTAAGATACTGGACCAGGTAACCAACAGAGGTGGTGCATGTGATCAAAAGTCTTATCTTCCTTTTGTGCTTCAGGCAGGATTTAATGGTGGAAACCTCACCAATTTCTTCAGCCTCCCAGGCTCAAGAACCCCTGAGATTGTGAATATTCAAGAGACCACAAATGTCAATGTTCCAGGCCGCTGGGCATTTAAAGTTGACGGGAAGGAAATTGACCCGGCCAACGGCTGCACCTCTAGGGGTAAAGCATTTCCTGTTCTCTATGGCAAAACAGGGTTTGTTTGGTTTAGATTGACAGGCAGGCTTTTCAGCCATGGGGGCG
The DNA here is from genome assembly GCF_021218885.2 of Marmota monax. NCBI lineage: Eukaryota > Metazoa > Chordata > Mammalia > Rodentia > Sciuridae > Marmota > Marmota monax. Next base: position 2,778,358 of record NW_026695234.1, on the reverse strand, counting down.
GCCTCATTCGGATGCCTTACTCTTTTGACATCTCTCAGCTGGGTAATAGAGATCAAGGTAATTTTAGCATGCACATTCATCACTCTGGGAGCTGAAACTCTGCATTTGCTACGCTGCGGCTTTTTCCAAGTCCTTGCCTGCGGTGCGAACGCAGCTTTCAGTTCTGAACAACTCCAAAGTGGACCCAGATCTTGAGTGATTTCTTAGGCCGACGGACAGAAGGGAACCCTCCTGTTTAACATTATTTTTGTTGTTGTTGTTGCCATCGCCGTTTAAATTTTTCTTCTCCTTACTCTGCCATCTGCACTTTGTAGCTCCACAGGAGTGGGTGGTCTTGGAGTGTTGCCAAGTCCCGGAGAGGGGTAAATCCATACTTTCTAGTATAATTAGAAAGAAAGAAAAGGTAGCATAGTCTTTCAGTCAACTTCTCTTTAAATCTTCCCAGCAGCAGCAAAACATGCAGGAATTTGGGGAAAATCAAAGTTGGCTGTAGGTCTCTGTGAACAAGCTGTAGTTGAACCTCAGTGGGTTTCCTTTACATGGTCATCCAAAGTCTGGAGCTTTCTCTGAACTCTCAAGACCTCTTTGGATGTGCAAAATAGCCTTGGACTCTCACAGGAACATCCCCATTTATAGATATCTGCCTCTTGTGTGTTCAAAAGTATTCAGAAAATGGGATTTCTGTTAATATTTCTGCTTCCAGGAGTAGAGGCTGTGGCAACTAGTGGAAGAAAATTGGGCCCTCCCTACTCGTCCATGTGTCCCTATCATCTATCCATCCATCCATTCACCATCCATTTGTGCAACCATCCACTCCCACTAATCCATCCACCTACCCATCTACTCTATCTATCTAATCATCTAACCCATCTATCCAGCCACCTACCTATCCATCCACTCACCATCTCCAGCTCCATTCATCCATCTGTCCACCAAGCCAGCCAGCCAGCCGGCCATTGCAAGTTTCCAAAGAACACCTTGAGAGCTCCAGTGAGTGCCAGCGACTCTATTATTTGAGAAATATTAGCCAACTCTTTTCAAAAAACCAGTGATTCCTGGTGTACAACATTCTTCTTCTTTGTGCAGTGCTGAGCATCGAACCCAGGGCCTCATACATGTTATGACATTATTTACATTTCTTAAATTAAGTTTACTCAATATTACATTTCTTAATATGGAGTCTTTGATATACTCCCTCCCTTATACAGGTCAAGATACTATAGACTTCCATGACACTAAAAAGGTAGAAATGATAGCCACAAGAACAATGGTGACACAGTGTAAGACGTGAGAGACCCAAATACAAGGTACTGTAGAAACAGAGGAAGACCTTTAGAAACGTGTTTTTAGATCTCTAGGAAAGTTCTGATGTGGAATGAGGAGGTCTCTTCCCCTCTTTGGGTAGAAAGCATGGCTTACATGTTTTGGCAGCCCTGAAAAAGCTCCAGCCTACGTCTTGACTCAGCTTTAATTTGTTAAACACTCAGAAAAATCATCTTCACATGGTCTGAAATGCCACTCTCTGCACTGTGGTCAGGCTCATCAAACCCCTTCCTTTGCCCCAAGGTGAGGTCATGTGTGAAGACAGCCTGCCTGGGCATCCTTGCCTTTTGGACTCTGTGAACATACAAAAGAGCTTTGGAATTTGGCCAGTTTTAACCATATAGGAAAAAATCTAGGCCCAAAGCTCACCAGGAGTTCTGAGATAGTGCCCCCTTCCCTCCTGCAAGGGAAGAGATAGTGCCCCCTTCCCTCCTACAGCCTCACTTAGATCCAGGAGAGAGACTCACCCCATACCTCATCATCCCTTTCCCCTTTCTGGCCTGAACCAAAGCCTGACAGTTTATAGACTCTCACCCAAACATCTCTTTCCTTTTGTCCAAGCATCACGCTGCTGACTGGCTGTGGATCTGCAACCTAAGTGCCCAGTGACAGCCTCTCACCTGAGTCTTGGGAATGAAATGCTGTGATAATGGAAAACATTGGCTTGCAGAGCCATGGAGTTGGTCAGATGCCAGCTGTGTACAAAGTCCCCACTTTGACTTCATTCTTTTCCTCCTGAGTTATGGGTTTGGATTTCATACACAGGACAAATTCAATATCCTTATACAGACTGCTGTGCATTTTTATGTGCCACTGAATGTATATCAATCTAATGAGATTAGAATTTGGCCTGGGTGATAGCAGGAGATGCAATTCCATAGAACTGGTTTATTATATCATCATTTCACAAACAAAATTGTCACGGAGAGTCTACCTTTTGGTCCAAACCTCCTCTATTCAAAGGCATTTTCCTCTCATTTACTGGAAGCCTGAAAAAGCAGAGAGTGGAAATGATATTGAATGCAGGCTGTTACAATATATGCAGCCTTGAATTAGTGCCAAACAGTGTTGAGGATCGAAGGCCCATTTTAAGGGCTAATGTGTATGACCTAACTGGGAATGTGAATAAATCTATTATCTCGTTTTGGGGCACTATTCTCACCAGGCATAAAACATAATTGCCTGTTGAGACATGTTCCCGTTGGACATGTATAGAAAGGACTGTTCCGGAGGCGCCCATCCTTCTGCTTGAATTAAGCTCGTAGCCGTCTGTGGTTTGAAAGACAGTCAATTTTATGAAAATTTGAGAAATATTAACCAACTCTTTTCAAACAACCAGTGATGCCTGGTGTACGACATTCTTCTTTTTTGCCATGCTGAGGATCGAACCCAGGGCCTCACACATGCTGTGACATTATTTACATTTCTTAAATTGAGTTTTCTTAATATTACATTTCTTAATATGGAGTCTTTGATACATTCCCTCCCAAAATTCCTCAGTTTACAAATGCTGCTACCTCTATCACCATGTGTCAGCTCTTTCATAGCATCACCGTTCCCCATGAGGCAGGGATGAGAAATAACATTATATATATTTTACAGATTAGGAAAACGGATACACATGGGAATTAAGTCAGTAGTCTTGAAAGTTGATTGCACAGTTGTGACCATTGCAAGTTCTCTTGGTTCCAACACTAACCCAGGATTAGATCACAGACCCCAGATCAGCGAAGTTCCTGTTCAAGTGAAGGTTGATATTAGCAAGTGACAAGTTTCAGGTTTTCTGGTGGGGAGATTATTTATTTAGGGAAGTTATTTTAAAGATAAAATTCCTACTAAAATAAATGGCAGTGAATATTTTCATTGGCACATACCTACCCCATACAGCATCCTCCTTTTGACCTTGAATTTGTCAAGAATTCTATCCAATGGATAAAGAAAAGAGAGTGTTGGACTTGGACAGGGCATAGAGGTGAAGGGAAGACAACTCATATAGGTGTAAACTCTGCCTGTGAAGCATTTATAGGATTCATGGGTCTTTGAAAGTTCTATATAAGTGGTCAGCTCTTTCCAGAATCTTCCCAGGGAGCAGGGATTTCTATGTGTACACCTGACTCCTGATTTGTGCTATTGATCTTTTTTGGCACCCAGAGGGCTTCCAACAAACATCTGTTGACTGAATAAACAAATTAGCAAATAAATAAGCTATTGCTGAGTTACCTGGGTACATTGGGTTTTCTTTCAGAATACCCCTCCTCAGATTCCTGAAAAGAAGGAAATGATTCCCGAGTGTCACAGTCTTTCACAGACAGAGGCAATGTCTTTCCCTGAATGTGGGTTTGCTCACCAACTGCAGAGTTGATAATGCCAAGGCTTTGCCTGGATTCAGACACACTCATCTTGGAATCTTGGCTTTAAACCTGAGCTGCTGAGTGATCTCAAGATGAATTACTCAACCACTCTGAGGCCTCAGTTTCCTCACTTGACAAGTGAGGGCTACAACCCCCCATTGTGTGGATTACATGGAATAAAGGATGTGGAGCATTTAGCCCCACACCTGGCACAGAGGGTAAGTGCTCAGTAAATGTTGGCTCTGATGTCATTATTCCCCAGGACAGTTCCTTCGGCGAGGGGAGGTGTTTTGGGATGACCTGAACTGCACCATCAAGTGCCGCTGTCTGGATTTCAACAATGAGATCTACTGCCAGGAGGCCTCTTGCAGCCCCTACGAGGTGTGCGAACCCAAGGGCAAATTCTTCTACTGCAGCCCTGTGGAGATCAGCACATGTGTGGTGTTTGGAGAGCCACACTACCACACTTTTGACGGCTTCCTCTTCCACTTCCAAGGCTCCTGTGCCTACCTGTTGGCCAGACAGTGCTTGCAGACTTCCAGCCTCCCCTTCTTCAGTGTGGAGGCCAAGAATGAGCACCGAGGAGGCTCTGCCGTCTCCTGGGTGAAGGAGCTCTCCGTGGAGGTCAATGGTTACAAGATTCTCATCCCCAAAGGAAGCTATGGGAAAGTCAAGGTGAGACCCTTTCCATCCTTCCTAGGGAGATGGAGAAGTTAGAGATTCTTCAGCCTGGGGAAGATTTCCCCAAACGTACTAGTTCTGTTCATCGTTTCTTCTACAGTACCAAAAAGACGCAGGCTCTTCCTGCTCTACAAATACCTTTTAAGATGCTTTACTTAGCCAAACTTTATTTGTACAACAGCTTCACTAAACTCTTTCCTCAAAGTGTCCATTCATTTTTTAATTTAAAATATATTAACATCCTTAGATTCCTCATGGGTACACACATATGCACACACACAATCACACCACTCAGAAGTAACAGGGAAGACAGGTCAGTTTAATTTCCCATGGACCTGGCTGTAGTCACATGGAAAGCCCTGACGATGGTGTCAGCACAAAGTATAAATCCCCAAATCTGGGATTAATAACTCTTATCCTACCCCATCCCCCATCCTGTTTGCCCAAGAGCTGTTGTTTCATCTTCAGAGAGAGCCCCACATTGACTGATGTCTCCAGAGGATCTGGAGTAACCTTGCTGGTTTCCTTAGGGAGGCCTGTGTGGGAAGTTCCCACGAAAGCTTTTCCTGAACACCACTCTACCAGAATCCACCATTCCCATGTAGAATAACAGAAGAACATGGGCCTCTGCTGGTCTGTTTAGCATGTGCAAATGAGGCTTGCCACTGTCCACCTGGATTTCAAGCAGAGGCATAGACAAAAGAGGGAGTGCGAAAAGCCACTAGCAATTACTCAATTTGTGAAGGCCCCAGTTTTCATAATGTTAATGAAAACCTTGTTGCAACCATGTATTTATTCAAGCAAAAATAACCAAGACCACAAGGGGTTGATTGCCGCAACCGGTGCAATCCTTAATCCTCATGCATGGAGGTCTTTATGGAGATTACGAACCAGACTGATGCCAGTACAGGGATTTCTTTCTTAGAAAAAAAAATGCATTGTAGTTTTAATTGATGTAGCATGTCAAACAAAAGGTAGGACTGGGGAACTAATTCCACTTTTCCTGGCTCTGCCCTTCCAGGTCTCTGCAGCTTAACAGTCTCATAATTAAGAAAGTGAGCTCTTCCTGTGCTTGAAATGCCAGTTTGCTTGTTATTTGGTTAGCCTCTCTAGGGAGAGCCCTGTATATCAAATCAAAGCTAAGAGTTTGGGTACAGAATTTTGCAGTTTCTCCATTTTAAATTTATACTGTGCGTTGAGCACTGTCCTTATTCTATAGGTAGCTGCTAACCTTTCAAGCTACCCATTTTCACTAGCTTTCCTCTACTTTGCCTGTATTGTGAAGATGATGTGGATGATATCCGTAGTGGAAAAAGAAAGCTTCATGCTTTATTCCTACTTTCCATTTTGATTAAAATTCTTTTTCACCCACAGTCAGACTTTTTTTTTTTTCTGGAAAGAAAGGGGCACTGTCATTTTTTTCAGGCCCAGCAGCTCTGCTAATTTTGTGTGGCTCTGTTCCACCGTCCAGGCGTAGGGCACGGATTCCTCAATTTTCTGTAGCAACAGGGAGATGTGGATGTGAATATAAATGTTTCAGAAAGAAAAGGTTATGTGACTCCAACTGCAGGCTAACAATGGCTGCCTTTTCCTTTTGCCAAATGGTTTCCAGTGTCTTTGAATACACCTGCTCTGCTGGGGACAGTGGCTGGATGGATGGCAGAGTCCTGACCCAGGGTGATATGGGGACAGGCAGGGAGAGGTCTGGGAAGCAGGAAGGAGCCCCAGATGCCTGGGAGGCCACTGTCTCCTTCAGCCACATTGTGCCAGGCTGGGAATGGATGCTAAGCTCTGTCCTCCCAAACTATAGACCCTCTTTCTCCAACCCTGTCTCCAGATGCTGGGGTTAGGAGGTGTGTTCTGTCTATAGATTTTCCCCTGTTGAACTGTTCTCAGATAACAACATAAACAATTTAGAATTGTGTATGCTAATGAGGCCAGAGAAAGTCAACATAACTCAAAATCCGTATGTAACAAAGACCTCCTTCTAACTAATACTTGTAGATTCTCCTATTTTCTCACCAATGTAACCCAGTAGAAAGGGAGCTAAGGTTAACTAGTCCATAGTAACAAAGAGCTCAGACTCTGGGGTGGGACCTGCCCAAATCCCTGGGGTGGGACCTACCCAAGTCCCAAGTAGCCTCTTGGATCCTCAGTTTCTTCATCTGTAAAATTGGGGTAGTTGTGTCTTTTGGGAAGCGCGCCTGAGCTGTGCTCCAGAATGGGCTGCTGCTCTTCAGCACTGGGACAGAGACAGCAGAGAGCAGTGGTGAGAACGCAGCTTTGGAGCACAACTGGCTGGAGTTGGGGTCCTGCCTCCTGTATGTAAGTCACACCAGCCCTGATCCTCGTTTTCCTCATCTGTAAAAAGGGAACATAATAAGGATCTTTAAATTTGTCATGAGCATTAAGTGGATCAGCCACATGTGCAATGTCCAGTACAAAGCCTGGTGCTCGGCACGTACTCAGTGCATGCTGGCTGCACGTGGCCATCTCTGAGATTCCTCTTCTCTCTCCTCGCCTTGCCCTGCCCACATCCTGGGAGAGACACTGCTGGAGAGGGAAGTGACTAGAACACAGGGAGGAGAAAGGAGAGCAGAGAGGTGAGGCTCATCTACTGTTGGTTGCTTAAGGCCTAGAGGGACGGAACAAGAAGTCACACATCAGGATCATCAGGATAAGACTTCTCCAAGAGCTCCTGTGCTGAGCACCATGGGACACAAGCCCTGGAGGCTTAGTGATGAGTGTAAAAGCAGGTGCCATGACACTCAGACCTGGAAAAAGGCATCAACTGGGATGTTACTGACATCTACAGCCAACCCAGGTGTGAGGTCAGCCAGAGCGGGAGGACAGATGCAGGAAGCTGGGGGAACTGTTGCAATACCCAGAGCCTGTCTATACCACGGCCTCTGCCTTGAGAAACACAAGACTTTGCCCCTTGTTAGCAGGAGTTTAAGAGGACAGGGGAGCACTCAGCAATCAATGTATCTGGCATTTAAAATGTTATCAACCTTGGGCAAGACTTCTCCCTCTCCATCCCAGCACAGCACAATGCATAATAATTATTCCATACTCTACCAGCTGTCCTTCCTTCATGGCATGGCTTTTCTCACCCTTGTAGACTAAGTTGGCCTAGAAATAAGGATAATTAGCAAACTCCTTGGCTTTTCTTTCTATGGCTCTCTGCAGGACAGTTTCCCAATGAAGCCTACTTTTTTGTCCCCTTTTCCCACTGCTACCATCTGAATATTTATGTCCCTTCCCATTCATATGTTAATATCCCAAACCCCCAAGGAAATGGTGTCAGGAGTTGGGATCTTGGGAGGTGATTAGGTCATGAGTGTGGAGCTCTCATGAATGGGATAAGGGTGCTTATAAAAGGCCTCAGGGAGCTCATCTGCCCTGCCATGTGAGGACACACGGAGAAGGCACCATCTATGAACCAAAAAAATTAGCCCTTATAGACACTGAATTGATTAGCACTCTAATCTTGGATTTCCCAATCTCTAGGACTGTGAGAAATACAAATACATTTATGTTGTTTTGTAAACCACCCTTTTTATGGTGTTTTGTGATAGCAACCCAGACACAGATAGACACAGGCAGAAGACTTGTACCAGGAGTGGGGTGCTGCTGTGATAAATACCCCAAAAATGTGGCAGCAGGTTTGGAACTGGGTAATGGTGGAAGCTGGAAGAGTTTTGAGATGTATATTAGCAAAAGCCTACATTACTGTGCATTCATTAGGGTGAGTCTGGTGAGGGTGAACTACCCACCAATCTGAGAGCTGCATGTGGTGTCTGCTACGGTAAATCTTGGAAGTGATATTTACACGTCTACAGTCTCATCTCCTAGAAAGTAGCAGCAATGGCACCAGAAACAAGTGTGGGTCCAGGTCAGCCCGGAAAGTTGGTTTGCACTTACAGTCAAGCCCACGAGGGCTGTTCTAGGAATAATCATTCCATCCCAGCCTGTGAGTGTGAGGGTCTAAAGATGCTAGTCATGGTAAATGCGAAAAAGAAAATTTTCTCTCTCTCGGAAGCTTTTCAAGCCACCTGCTTATATTGTTTAGCCACCTGGGACTCACTCTTGATTCTTCCCCATTTCTCATTTCCACCAGGGCCAGCTAAGTGAGCTGCATAAGCTCGTGCCTCCCCCCTCCCATCCGCGTCTGGTCTGGGCTCTCATCCTCGTCCTCCTCCTTGACTCTTGCAGCAGTTGCGTCTGGGTTTCTTTCTTCTTACCTTGACTTAGTTCAATAAGTGCTTCTTGCTGGGCAGCATGGACTTTCTAAAATGCAAATCTAACTGTCATTTCTCTTGCTTAAAATCCTTAAGAGGCTCTCCCTGCACAGCAGAAGTTCAAGCCTTGTGTTGTATTTTCATGTCTTGTTTTTAACATGGTTAAAAGGCCCTCCACAGTCTGCTCTCAACACAGAAGCAGAGTGGCTCCCGTAAAGCAGAAGTCAGTTTGTATTGCTCCTTTTCTCTAAACACCCTCTTGGTTCAAAGTCTTTGCAGAGGCTGACAAGCCACCCCTGTTGTGCTACTCTTCTCCCTCTGACATCAGCTACCATGGCCCTCTCCTGTTCTCTCTGCTCCAGCCACACTGGGCCCCCTGCTCACTCCCACCTGAAGACCCACTGGTCCTGTCTTGTGAGCCCTTCTCATGCCAGATAACATCACAGCTGCTTCCTCATTTCAAAATTCCTCTTCCTACAGAGCTCTGCCCTGATAATCCTTTTTTTTTTTTAAATTGGAGACCCTTTTTCTTAGCTCTTGTGGTCCACAGTCCTTGTTTGACTTTTTTTCTATATAACATCAACTTGACATAATTAAGTATTTTACTCATTTATATTGTTTGTTGAACCTAAAATATAGGTTATGAGGCAGGCATTTCCAACCCCTAGAACAGTGCTTGACTACAGGAGGCCTAAGGAGATACTTGCAGGGTGGCTGGGTTTGGCCTAAGTCTTCAGCTTCATCTCTGGCCACCAGTTCCCCCTGAAGTCTAGAACACCTGATGCCTGTCCCCAGCCCACATAGCTACCTCTAACACCTGCCTTTATTCTGTTGTTCTGGAATTCTCTACTCCACCCCCCTATTCTTGATCTTCCTTTGGCCACTTCTGTTTATCTTTAAAAACCCAGATCAGATTTAACTGCCTCTAAAAACGTTCTATGGTTCCCCTAGGCTGGATTAAATGTTCATTTACTGTTCTCCCATTGCATCATTTATCGATTTATATTTTAAACTGTCTACTATAAATATCTATTTGTGTTCCTCTTCTGCAGTAGGCTGAGGGCTCCTTGAGGAGCAGGAGTGATTGTTCTTTTTCAATCTTGTACTTCTCAGTTCCTGACATAGTGCTTGGTACCTAGCAGGTGTTCAAATTTGTTGTTGTTGTTGAGTAATTAAATAACGTTCTTCTCATATCATAAAGTTATGGGACTTAGAGCATAGTGTCAGGGTGGCCTCAAAGCTCAGCTGAGCCTAGAAGTTGTTCTATTCACATTTCAGCTAGAAGCAGGGTCAGTAAATATGAAGGGCAGTAACGGGGTCTTGGAAAATGTGTGACAACCTGAGACTTAATGGATCTTTAGAGGAATAAAGAGAAAACCAAGGTGATGAGCCTTTCAAGAAAAGGCCTAGAGCTGTCCGAGAGCCAGCTAGGACTGGGTGACAACCACGCAGTCCCCAGAGGGATCCACAGTGGCACTAGAAATGTCACAGCTATCACAGTTCAAATGCATAGTGCTCTGCTGGCCCACATCCAGATGCTCTCTAGAATGTTCTTCCAGGCTTTTGCCAGAATAAGAGGTAAGCCCACTGGAGCCTGGACGTTGGTAGTCAGTCTCTCTGGAACATGAGTTGCTCTGCCCTCCTTTCCTGACCTCTTCTGGAACCTCTTGCTGGGCACCTGCTCACCTGCCTTTTACTGTTACTGTTGTTGGCAGGTTAATGACCTAGTGACTTCTTTGCCTGTCACCTTAGACTTGGGGGCAGTGAAAATCTACCAGAGTGGCATGTCTACTGCTGTGGAAACAGATTTTGGGCTTCTAGTGACGTTCGATGGCCAGCACTACGCCTCCATTTCCGTCCCAGGCTCTTATATAAACTCCACCTGTGGGCTTTGTGGGAACTATAATAAAAACCCACTGGATGACTTCCTCCGCCCTGACGGCAGGCCAGCCATGTCTGTGCTGGACCTGGGCGAGAGCTGGCGTGTCTATCACGTGGACTGGAAGTGTGACTCCGGCTGTGTGGACAACTGTACCCAGTGTGATGCTGCCACTGAAACCCTCTACTTTGGCTCTGACTACTGTGGCTTCCTGAACAAGACGGACGGCCCCCTGTGGGAGTGTGGCACCGTGGTGGACCCCACGGCCTTTGTGCACAGCTGCGTGTATGACCTGTGCAGCGTGAGGGACAATGGCACGCTCCTCTGTCAAGCCATCCAGGCCTACGCTCTCGTGTGCCAAGCTCTCGGCATCCCAATCGGAGACTGGCGAATCCAGGCTGGGTGTGGTAAGCTGGTCCCCCATCCCAGTGAGAGGTCTCTCTTATGCAGCGAGCAGGGCCAGGGTTTCAAGGCTCCTCCAAATGCCCTTGTTAAGACTTGAAGCCCACGAGTGAGGGGGAGGTGAAATATCACAAATCATAAAGAATGAACTGTAAAAGGATCTTTACTTTTCTCCTACCTGATAGCAGAGCCAGGAAACAAGAACTCATTGATGAACAAAAATGATCTGGAAACAGGAAATGAATGGCAGGAATCTCTTGGCTGGAGGGAGGCCCCATAGCAGGGGGGAGCAATCCCAGAGCTGAGCCAGAAGGCGGGATTTCCAGGCATAGAGGTGGTGTGCAGACACTGGCTTGGGAAAATGGTTTGCCTCCCAAATGGATCCCACACCCACTGCTGCCTGGCTCTTCCTCCTCCACTTTTAGTCTCCTTAGAATTTGTGCCCTTTGCTCTGGAGCATCTCAGCTGACCTGCTGTTGCTGGTCAAAGAAAGGGCTGCAGAAAGGAAGTAGACTATACCAATATAGAAGCCCTTTTTCTGAAATGTTAAGAGCAGTTAGAAGCCCCAAGTTTGGGGAAAATCCAGGTTCTTTTGAATTACACTCTGGATTAAGCCTTTTGCACCATTTAGTTGTATCACTACCCCCTCATCCCATTTAAATCACTTTCTTTTCCTAGTAATGTAAAATTTTTAAACAAAACAAAAACAACACATTTTGTTTCCTATGTGACCCTGGGTTTCCTCCACGTGAGTAAACAGAAAATTGTAATCCGTGCATTTGAGAATGCTATGTAGATGAGAAGATGTGAATTTCTTTAAATACAAGGCCAGGGAGATTTTATCCCCTATAAGTATAGGTTGTATTCACATAAATCATCATCTATCAGATTCAAATCTTTGAGTATTGGTCAAACTACTAAGTGACAGTGTATTTTTCTTGATATGTGACTGACCGGACTCTATTATCCCAGAGCAGCCATATCATGAGTTGAGTTGAAATGGAATACAGCCTCTCTCTGATCCTTACATAATCCAAGAGCATTCAAACTGCCTAACTAAATTTTTACGTAGAATGGCTACATTTTTTTTTCTAGTAGCACTTCTTTCCCATCTTCCATACTTCTCTCTTCTCACTTTAGTAGGATGAATTATATTTCAACTCAGAGAGCTAGTTTACTAGGCCCCTGAGCCCCTGCCTGCTGGATTCAACTAGACTGAAACATTTATGTAGTCTTGGATGCTCTTAAAATAAGGATAGAAGGTTTCTAAGGCAAGAAGAGCCTTCAGAAGGCACCCAGCTCCTATCCCAACTCCTGGAGGAACAAGGCACATGATCTTTGCAGCTAACAGCTGGGGCTCTTTCTAATATTTAATATCCCAGGGAATTCATTTCCACAGTCTGCTTTTATCATACCTAGGTATTTTAAGCACCTTCCTGTTTGAAATTTATGTTTTTAAATTACTCCCCTAACAGTTCCATTTTCTGTTTCTCCTAAAAGTGGCATTTATTTCCTTCTAAGAATGAGCCAGGCTCTTCTTGAAAATCAGGTCAGCTCATATGTCCATCCATTGAAGATCTGGAAATATCTTGATGATTATAGATCACCAAGTAGTAGCTCTATATTAAATTAGTCTAGTACCAATGGTAACCTGAAGTTTAACTCAGTGATGATCAAATTCAAGTAAAAATTCACAATCCAATTGTGGTGCTGTTATTAGGAAAGCAGTTGAGGTGGTTGTTATAGATATCACCTCACAGTCTCTGTCCCCGTCTGAGTCGCCCTGTGGCCCTCACATAGGACCTTAATGATCAGGAAGAAACATTCTTTCTCCGGGCCCCTGTACTTGTCGGATTCTGGCCGCTTGGCCCTCCGGGTCCACTCACCTTGTGATCACGCTCTCTTCCTTTCCCCTGCGTCAGTGTCCACCGTGCAGTGTCCGAGTTTCAGCCACTATTCCGTGTGCACCAGCAGCTGCCCCGACACGTGCTCAGACCTGACGGCCTCTCAGAACTGCGCCACACCGTGCACTGAGGGCTGCGAGTGCAACGAGGGTTTCGTCCTCAGCACCAGCCAGTGTGTCCCCCTGCACAAGTGCGGCTGTGACTTCGACGGCCATTACTACACGATGGGGGAGTTCTTCTGGGCCACGGCCAACTGCACCGTGCAGTGCCTGTGCGAAGAGGGCGGCGACGTGTACTGCTTCAACAAGACCTGCCGCAGCGGGGAGGTGTGCGCCGTGGAGGACGGCTACCAGGGCTGCTTCCCCCGGCGGGAGACCGTGTGCCTGCTCAGCCAGAACCAGGTGCTGCACACCTTCGACGGCGCCGCCTACGCCTTTCCCTCCGAGTTCTCCTACACCCTCCTGAAGACCTGCCCTGAGCGGCCCGAGTACTTGGAAATCGACATCAACAAGAAGAAGCCCGACGCAGGACCTGCTTGGCTACGGGGCCTGCGGATCCTGGTGGCTGACCAGGAAGTCAAGATCGGAGGAGTCGGGGCTTCGGAAGTCAAGGTAAGACTCCTTGGTCCCTTTCAGTGCCTTCCGATGAGTCTCCTCAAGCCAAGGAACTTGCCCTTCTCATCAGGCTTTCCGCCTCTGCCCAAGAGTGGATTCTAGGAAGGGGACGGCTCCACAGGAACAGCACCAAGTGAGAATCTCAGGAGGAGCGATGGAGCAAAGCTGGAATTTCTCGAATTAGAATAGGACTTGTTCTCCACAAGAGCAAATGCGATACAATGCCAACTATGTGCCAAGCACTAGTCTAGGCCCTTTCCAAGCACTCTCATACTTAACCTTATGCAGCAGAAAATATTACCATTTTACAGATGACATAACTGAGTTCCAGAGAGGCTAAGTAACTTTCTCCAGGAACACACAACCACAAAATAGGATTCAAGCTCACACAGGCTGGCTCCAGAATCTATGCTCTTAACCTTGTACTGTACTAACTCTTCTACCTGTAGATGAGAAGCCGTGTGGGGTCGTATAGAGGATATCTGCCCTGTCATATAAAGGATACCTCCCTCTGACCTGGTCTAAAATACTTTCTTCTAGGCATCCAGACTCAGATCATTAGTTCTAGAAGGAAGTCATCTAGTGAAACTATTTTCATATGAAAATCTCAAAGGGCCAAGTGAGGGCCCCACGGCTAAATGAGGCAGAGCTAGGATGTGTGTGTGTGTGTGGGGGGGGGGGAGGGTAATCTCTGTCCTCCAGGCTAACATGCATTTTGTGTATCATCTGGTCTAGAAGACAAACGTCAACACAGTGCAGTCGGAGGAGGTGATAACATACACTGCCACCAACTGAAAGGGCTCTGTTTTCATTCCCATTGATAAGAGATTAATTTGGTAAAAGAATAGTGAGAGCTAGATGGGTGTCGGACAGTTAGACCATTAGATTCGCTCTGCATGCCCCCAAGGGACTGATGCATAGGAAATCTAAGACTTAAAGAGAAAATGGAGCTGTAAAGAGGTGAAGAGGTACCCAAGTGGAGATGTGGGGCAGCAGGAGGATGCCATAGATCTGAGACAATTTTTGCTCACAATTTTATTAGTTTGGAGCTAGCTTAGGGTCTAGAAAGCACACCAATGAAGAGCAAATGAGAGTTTCCAAAGAAAGTGATGAAAAAACAGTTGTGGTTTCCGTAGACCATCAGCTTCTTGATATTTCTCAAGAGCCAGTCACCCGGCAGAGCTGTGTCTTCATTCCACAGCCTCAGAAACGGTGGCTGCTCTGTGTGTCCATGGAATTGATCACAGCGCTTTGATTTTTCAGTTGAACGGTCAGGAAGTGGAATTACCGTTTTTCCATCCTTCGGGGAAGCTGGAGATTTATCGAAACAAAAACAGCACGACAGTGGAGTCCAAGGGCGTGGTGAGCGTGCAGTACTCGGACACAGGCCTGCTGGACATCCGCCTGTCCACCGCCTACTTCAACTGCACCGGCGGCTTGTGTGGCTTCTTCAACGCCAACGCCAGCGACGAGTTCTGCCTCCCCAATGGCAAGTGCACGGACAACTTGGCGGTGTTTCTGGAAAGCTGGACCACCTTCGAGGAGATCTGCAACGGGGAGTGCGGGGACCTGCTCAAGGCCTGCAACAACGACTCGGAGCTGCTCAAGTTTTATCGGAGCCGCTCCAGGTGTGGCATCATCAACGACCCCTCCAACAGCTCCTTTCTGGAGTGCCACGGGGTGGTCAACGTCACCGCCTACTATCGCACCTGCCTCTTCCGCCTGTGCCAGAGCGGGGGCAACGAGTCGGAACTCTGCGACTCGGTGGCGCGCTACGCCAGCGCCTGCAAGAACGCCGACGTGGAGGTGGGCCCCTGGCGGACCTACGACTTCTGCCGTAAGTTGGGCTGGGCCACGTGGTGGTGGGGGGGACCCATGCCACACCCTCGCTTCTTACTCAGGACTCCTCTTCCTGGTGGGACTGAGCCCAAGGGCGAACAATGACTGGTATACCTTCCCCAGTCCCGTGTGCCCTCTAGAAGGCCCCTGGTCCCAAAGCTGACTCTTTCCCACCTTCGTTTTCATTTCTCATTCCACAATACCTTTTCATCGCAGATGGGTCAGCCAGCCTATTGACTCATGGTTTTATCTAGCGAAAGGTACCACATGTCAAAGAACTAGAAAGCTTTGCGATGGTTCTGTAGGTGCCTTCTCCCTAGCAAAGAGGAGCTCCATTCATTTTGATAGGAGGTGATGGGTCAGGGAGCCTTTCAGCGTGTGGAGATTAGCACCACTCCCTGGGGGTACACCTGACAATGGCTACTAAGTGCATCCCATGTTGCTGGTTCTTTGTTTTGTCCCTAGAGTACCTGACCCCTCTCAGCAAGGCTGTGGCAATACTATTAGTCCTTAGAATAACTGCTGGGAAGAGCTGAGTCTGAATACCCTTGCTTATCAGGAGTAGCACAAAAGGGGAGAGGAGTAGCTGGGGGTGGGAGAGCCCATATCTGGAGCAAGAACCGCCTCACCTGGACTTCAGCACACATCCTTCTCTCACCAAAAAGTTCAGCCCTAAACCATTATGACTGCATCCTCTATATCTAGTTATTTCTCTTATTGCACTTCTTCCTAAGTTCAACTTTTTATTTTGAAATAGTTTCTAAGTTCCATAAAAGATGCAAGAATACCCATATACTCATCACCCAGATTAACCATCGTTAACATTTTGTCTCGTTTGTTCTCTTCACTCCTCTCCAACTGATAGTAATTTGCATACATACTGCACTTACTGAGACCAATACATATATACTCAGAACTATACATACTCTCTGTTTGACAGTAAGTTACCTCTTGTGTTAGCTTTCTGACACTACACGTAGCAAAATACTTGAGATAATCAACTTATAAAGTGAGAAGGTTTATTTGGTTTCAAAGATTTCAGTACATGGTTTGTTGGCCCCTTTGCTTTGGGGCCTATGGCAAGGAGCATATCGGGGAGCAAAGTTGTTCACCTCATGGTCAGGAATGAATGAGAGAGGAAGACGAATGGTTAGGCTCCCACTGTCCTCTCTAAGAACAAAACTGTAGCGACCAGATCATCTCACTAGGTCCCACCTCTTAAAGATCTCCCCTCCAATAGCTTCAGTTAAAGGTGACTAAGGTTTTAAAATATGGGCCCTTTGGGGACATTTCAGATCCAAACTAAAGTGTCCCTTTACACCTGAATCTTCAGTGTGTGTTTCCTTAGGGTAAAAACCGTCTCTTACGTAACCACAGTAAGGTGATCAACCTTAGGAAACTTAACACGTATACCATAACGTAACACCTATATTCCAGTTTTGTCAACTAACTCAGTAATGTGCTTTATGGCTTTTATTGTTTCTGTTTTGGCCTTGGTACAGATCTAGTCTAGGGACACGTGTTTCTGTTGCCATAGCTCTTCAGTCTCCTTCAATCGGGAACAATTCCTTGGTTTTCTCTATGGCTTATGATCTGGGCAGTTTTGAAGGATTCGGCCTTGTCTTTTGTAACAGAATGCCCCCTTGGGGCGTGGTGTGCCCTCCATGTGAGCTTCAGCTCACACACCCACCCAGTGTCCTGCACGGGTCACCCATGGTTTTCTCATGGGCTCTGAGGGTGTGCAGAGGAGTACTGTGTCCAGCCACCCACACTGGTGATGTGCCTGCTGGTCACCTGGTCAGGGGTTGTCAGATGTCTCCTCTCTGTAGTCTCTGTGCTTTCCCTGCCACCAGCCAGCCAAATGGCAAATATCCTGTTGTTCACCAAAATTCCCATCCTTGACTCAGTGTTTGTTGCTGATTTTTGCTTGTGTCAATCTTTTGCATGATGATTACAAACTGGGGTCTCCAGCTGTAGTATTGTCCCTACTTTTTCCAGCCAGCAATTGTCACCCCAATGTGAGCAAGAGCCCTAACTCCGTCTCTCAGCTCATGCAGTCATTCATTCGCACCTTTCTTTGTCTCTATCTCACTCTCATCACTGTGGATGTGGATTTGTATTTTTTCCAGTGGCTTCTATTTTGTATTACACTTGTCAATTACTTGGGGGTGTTAAAACTTTCCTGGATTTGGTCTTTAAACTAGCTCCTGTGTCCTTTTGGCATGCCTCTCATTTATTTTTTTCTTTTCATTTCTTTTTCTTTACTTTTCTTTTTCTTTTTTTAGCACTTTCTTACTTTCTGACATAACTCGATGCTCCACATTCATCTCTCAACCTTCTCTGCCCCATGCTGGAATCAGTCATTACTCTAAGAAGCTCTGATTCCTTTTCATGGGAAATATTATTAGAAACCAAGACTTGGGTATTATTAGAAACCATTGCTCTTGGGTGTCTTTGCTTTGTCTCTAGGCCCTTTTGATAGACAGAGCTAAGAATTAATATGCATACACACATTACACATACAGGCGCACACACATCTTTTTGAATCTCTGATTTTCTGAACTTAGGAAGTCCAATGAGCAGGTGGAGGGGTTGGTGGCTGCCATCTCAGCAGAGGGCCTCTGTCTATGTCCCTGATGAGCTTTACCCACCCTGGAGAGGCATGAATAGTAGATTCTGTGAATCGAAAACAAGGCCTCTGGGAACATTCTCTTTTTATAAAGTCAGGAAAGCCACACCATTTTCTATTGGCCACCACATGTAGTGGGATCTTATGATGCTTTCCCAGAACATTCTCTAACCACTCTGAGCACCCTCTTTTGTCCCATCTCCAGCTTACCTAACACGGTTTTCACCCTTGTGTTCACACCCAGCTTTCTAGTTGTGTTTCACTCAGGTACAGAATTGCTGAGCCTCCCCCATGTCAAATCTGGTTGTTGCAGGCTGTTGGTGGCCATCCTTTTGGACAACTAATTCCTACCTGGCAGGGAATGTTCTGGACTGTTTTTGTACTGCAGGGAGCACAGTTTGTGTGTGCCAAGTTAGCCTGGTGTGATGGTGGTGGGCCTTCTTTTCCGGGGTGTGATGGCAGCTGAGCAGAACTTGTCACTGTGCCTCATTTGTGCCAGTGGAACTAGAGGGATCCCTTGCAAGTGCCTTTTTAGAGAGAGATTGTACAGCAGCAGCCACGTGGCACATGGGTGGAGGGCCAGGGCTCACATTTGAAATCGTCCAGAGGTCTCATCTACTCTTGTGCATGCACTTGGGTCTGGCAAGAAGAACTGAATTGTGCACACGTGATTCATGGAGTCTGCAGGCACTGAGGGGTTAATACAGTTGAGTTCTGCAGAATGGGAATGGGATTGAGCGACACCTGCAGATCGGGAGCACCATCTTCTTTGTACTGTTTCCACATTCAGAATTTCCAACCACCCCTCTCTTTGGAAGAGCCAGGTTGTCCAATTAAGTAATTTCACAGAGTCATTTCAGGGGCGGGGGGAAGTTTTATTACTCCACGTCTGTATGTTCCAGACTTTCAGACAAATTCAGACAACACAATAAGTCATAAAGCAAGAGCCATTTAAATAAGTCATGTTATTTGCTATCACCATAAAACTGCAGTCACTGTTATAACATTCATAATTTAGAGACAAATGTGAAAATCCCTTCACAGAGACATTTATAATCAGTGCTGAACTAGCCTTCAACTTCAAAGCCGTATGGTATTGTAGTCAACTGAAATGGAGAGAATCCTTTAGCCCAGAGGAAAAAACAGATTGGCTTCCAGTACGTAGTGCAGAACTATTGAGTTGGTACTTGTGGGCAGAGCTATTATTGCCATGCAATTTATTTCTCTGTAGTGTCCTTCACGTCCTTGGATTGTAAAACACTATTAAGGAATGATGATGGTCTGTGTAAGGGCCAAAGAAAGTTCTAAAGGCAAGATCTTCTTTTCCTTGGAAATGGTGGGGACCTTTTCAAACAGTTGGGCCACATTGTCATCTCGTAGACAGATTGCTTCTGTGCTCCTGGATTCTGTTCCTGGAACACAATTCTGTCAAATTGTGATCAACCAAAGTCATAGAGAGAAATGGGAGGACGCTTACCCAGAACTCCACAGTGGGCAGCACATGCAATTTTGTGTGACTCCAAGACTTAATCTGTTGAGGAAGTGTCTTGGGAGGAAGTGCAGTTGGAAATGGAATGTGAAGTTGGCTTTGAAGGGGGCCATCCAGGCAGGGAATGGGTGTGAGCATAGGTGTGGGTGACCATGTGCAGAGGGTGGTGAGGAGGTGGAGGAGACCAGAGGGTCCCTGGAGCAGAGAAACCAAGGATAAAGAGAGAGACATTGGACCAATTTGTAGAGTAAAAATGCCTGCAGAAGGCCTGTCTATATAAGAGAGGGAAGTACAAAGAGAAAGGGCGTACTATTTATTGAGACCATAATGGACTTCATATACTAGATTATTAGCCTTCGGAACAGTCCTATAGGTAAACTTGGCACTTATTTAATAAAAGAAGACATGGAAGCTCAGAGACATCAGCAAGTCAGTTAAGAGAACAGCATCCCCACGTCTCTGGTCCCAAGGCACATGTTGTTCCTAGCACATCATTAGCTCCCGAGTCTACGTCAGGAGACCTGGATTTGAATCCTTCTCTGGCTCTTACTAGTTAGATAAGTTAAATCACTGAACTTCCATGTCCTTGCTTGTAGGATAGGGAGGGTAAAACCTGCCGTACTGTCCTGAGATGAGGTAAACATGGGCATAGGATGGTGCCTGGCACGTGGCAGGTACTTAATTCTGGCCTGTAGTCTCAGAATCTTCTACATGGAAAACTAAGCACACTAATGGGCTCTGTGAATGCGGGATTTTCTGGGCCTTTGGTGACCCCCAATGAGGATGACGATGGTGCCCCTCACATGCATTCATTGAGCTCACAGTGCTACACAAGCATGAATGCCCACAGCTGTGAGAACGCACGCACACTGCGCACACCTTTCTCCAGCCTGTTTTCTCTTTGATCACCTTCAGCTCTGGAATGCCCAGAGAACAGCCATTTCGAGGAGTGCATTACCTGTACAGAAACCTGTGAGACACTGGCCCTGGGCCCCATCTGCGTAGACAGCTGCTCGGAGGGATGTCAGTGTGACGAGGGCTATGCCCTGCTGGGCAGCCAGTGCGTGACCCGGAGCGAGTGCGGCTGCAACTTCGAGGGGCACCAACTTGCCACCAATGAGACCTTCTGGGTGGACCAGGACTGCCAGATCTTCTGTTACTGCAATGGCACAGACAACAGTGTCCACTGTGAGACCATCCCCTGCAAGGATGACGAGTACTGCATGGAGGAGGGCAGCCTGTACTCCTGCCAGCCACGCACCGACGCCTCCTGCATCGTCTCGGGCTACGGCCACTACCTTACCTTTGATGGCTACCCCTTTGACTTCCAAACTAGCTGTCCACTCATCCTGTGCACTACAGGAAGCCGGCCGAGCTCAGACCGTTTCCCCAAGTTCATCGTGACAGCCAAGAACGAGGACCGGGACCCATCACTGGCCCTGTGGGTCAAGCAGGTGGATGTGACTGTGTTTGGCTACAGCATCGTGATTCACCGGGCCTACAAGCACACCGTGTTGGTGAGTAGTCACAGGCTGATCTTGAGGAGGGAATCGTGGGTACATGAG
Organism: Marmota monax; assembly: GCF_021218885.2. Taxonomy (NCBI): domain Eukaryota; kingdom Metazoa; phylum Chordata; class Mammalia; order Rodentia; family Sciuridae; genus Marmota; species Marmota monax. Next base: position 2,757,441 of record NW_026695234.1, on the reverse strand, counting down.
GACAGAGGTCCTGGGTTGACCAGCCAGGCTGCAGCTGAATCGGGCTGGTCTAGCATCCAAAGAAAATCATAGTGTACTGGGGCAGGCAGACTTTGGAGAATTTCTGTCACTATCTTACAGACTAGGAAACTGAGGCTCAGGGTGAAGAAAGAATTTGCCCAAGTCACAGACCTCAAATTGGCAGAAATGTAGCTTTAGAAATGTACCTTTCATATTATAGCAGGGTCTGTTGGAGAGAGAAAATTGGCCCAGATTGAAATCCCAGCTTGGTGACCTCTATGCATCCTTGGGCACAGAGGATGCAGAACCTCCAGTTCTGTCATGGGTCTATAAGAGGTTGCATGTCTCAGTGGCCTGTTGTCCTGATCTACCCTTTCCCTGTTTTGTTCAGAATGGAACTTGCCTTCTCTGGCCTCTGCCATCTCTTCTAGTCTCCCCGTGGCTCCCATGACATCCCAGAGTTCAAGGGTCTTGCTCACATCTACAGCAATCTCTTTACTCTCTGGGCTTCAGGACCCTCTTTTTTACCTTCCAAGCTTTTCCACCCAAGAGCCCCTGCCCCCCCCCCTTGGTTGTGAAGACACGGGGCAGCAGGGCAGAGGTGGAGTTCTGAATGCCCCTTGGACTGCCCAGTGATGGCAGCCCAGGCGACAGGCCCAGCCCTTCCTTCTCCACTATCTTGTCTGAGCAGGATGTGAAATATGAACAAGCTGACCAGCAGCCTCTGCATGGGCATCTTGGAGGAGCTGATTTAGGGCGTTCACCTTCTTGACATTATCTTCATGGGTCTGTGTCATAACTCGTCTGTCTCCAAGGGGCTGCCTTTTCATCTTTACAATTCTCAGCTAAACTGAACTAAACTAACCACGCCAAGCTCAAGTTCTCTGAGCAGCTCTACTGTGTTTCCCCCCTGGGATTCACTCTACTTTCTCTGACAAAGAGGGGTCCCAGCTTCTTGAACTGTCATCCTTTACCTTCATTGGAAATAAAACGCCTGCTGGCATCTAAGGCAGCAGTCTTAGCCTGCCTTTTCGTCTTCACTTTCTTGGATATCAGGAACCTAAATCCCAGCTGCTTCCTCTATGCCTCTCCTAGCAGTTTAGTCCTGAATCCATTACTTCATTAATCTTCTTGTATTTTTTTGTGTGTGTCTGACTCCCTCAGTTCCAATCATGGGCTTGTTAAGGATAGGATCCACACCTCATTCATCTTTATGTTAGGTGCATGTCTAGTGCCCTGCACACAGCAACACTCAAAACACTTGTGAATAAATGAGGTGATAAAGTGACCCCTTTCCTCCAAGGTCCCTGTGAGTTTCCTTTTGCTGCTGGCCACGTTCTTTGGCAAGCTGAGAGATTAAACGAGCCAATGAGGCTAGTTAGGAATGTATCAGAGGCTCTGCTTTTTTCTAGCAGATGTCTGCACAGTTGAAGCTGCCCATTATAATAACTTCCCTCTACTCCAGTTTCATTATAGTTTAAAACAAATACATCAATCATTTTGTCCATGTAGCTGGCATCATATTTGTCCTTTCCCCCCCTTTAGCCTCAGCTGACAGACCTCCACCCCTAGGTTTAGACATTTTCATGTAGTTACTTATCTCCTTGACATTCACCACCTTTGCACCTTTCTACCTTTTGGGGTTTTTTTTCTTCTTCTTCTTTTTTTTTTAATAAGATCTGTTCATAGGTCCTGTCCCACCTACTTTATTGGGCAGAGTCTTTCTGCTTTATGTTACATTCTCAGTATTTAGGTGGATGGACACCTGAGGCTGCACACCTTGTGTTCTGATCTCCTTTGCTCTGTGTCCATGTTGCCCTTTATTTTTAAGTACACGAGTCATTGGATTTAGAGCCCACTAAATCCACTGTCACCTCATCTTAATTACATCAACTAAGACCCTGTTTCCAAATAAGGTTACATCCATGGGTCCCAGGGATAAAACCTCAAAATATCATTTGGGGGAACACAATTCCACCTACAACTGGGGGCGATTAGAGAGAAATGGGCATGCAGGAGGATCCGATAAAAGGGGTAAAGGGCCCTGCCAGGGCCCTTCATTTCAAGTCACCCAGAAGTCCTAAGTGCCCAAGCTGAGAACAGAGTAGCTGGCTCTCAAAGCCCTGGCAAGAAGACCAAGCTCAGGATGCACTGGAGGTTCTTTCCTTTGGGGGCCCCAGGGATGGATTTAGCATCTACTTTGAATTATTAATATGTTTTATGGGATCTGCTTATTCGATGATTTGCATTTGTTTTGCCCATGATGTTATTATTAGTCACCATCTCTCCCTGAGCCTGAAGAGTAATGGCTGTCATGATGACAGTGTGAAATGAAATGCAGGACAGAACACACCCCAGAGCCCTCAGTCACTGCTGGTGCTCTCAGACATGCAGGGTGACATGGAAGTGATTCCTTGGGACAAGGATTCTTCTGTGACTCTGAGCTTTCTCTGAATTAAGCATCTGCAAAGGCGAAAGAAAATCCACTAAGCCAAAAGAAGGTGGAGAAAAACATGCTATTTATAGACCAGGCTGGGTGATGGGAAGAGCGGCAGGTGAGCCTGGGCAGGTGAGCTGCGGGATGCTGCTCTCGCCTGTCCCAGGCCAGGACTGAACAGAGATGGCCTCTTTTCCAGACTCATGTCCAGGCCAACAGGGAAGTTTTAGGGGTCTTCAAAGCCTGAGTCCTTCTCACTAGTCTTGTCACCATCAGAGAAGAGTGAGGTGTTTGAGGGTCACTCTGACTTAGTTTAGTTTGACAATCTGATATTGATGCCTGTTTTGTGCCAAGAGATGAAGGTTTCTTGAAAGATAGTATCAAACATGAAAATAGAAAAAATAAAAAAAAAGTAAACAAGTCTTCTATCCTAAGAGAGCTCAGAGTGTGGGGGAGCGACGGACCTGTTAACAGTTAGTGTCAATGTAATGCGAAGTGCTGTAAAAATGTTTCAAAGGGCCACAATTGTGAGCAGAGGAGGGGTTGCCCCAGTCAGCCTGGGGCTTTCAGGGAGGGCATCTTGGCAGGGATGACCTAGATCTGATCCCTGAAGGAGTATATCTGCCATGCTGAGAGTGACAGGAGGGTGTCCAGGGGAATGTCCAGGTGGGAGGTAAAGCCTGGGTGTGACCACTGAAGAGGCTGTAGGAGGCCCAGGCTAGTTGTTTAGAGAGAAATGCTACAGAAACTCAAATGTGTGATCTTATTCCTGATACAGTCTATGGATCCTGCATCTGTAGATTCAACCAACTTAGGGTTGGGAAAAAGTAGACAGACAGGTAGATACATATATAGATCTATAGATGTGTGTGTGTACACACAGACATGTATAAAATTGCATGGATACTGAACATGTATAGATTTTTGTGTCATTATCCCCAAGCAAAACAATATAACAACAATTTGCATAGCATTTATATGGTATTATGTATTATAAGTCATCTAGAGATGATTTGAAGTATGTAGGAGGATGTGTATAGGTTATGTGAAAATACTGTCCTATAAGGGACTTGAGCATCCTCAGAGTCTGGTGTCCATAGGGGTAATGAACCAACCCCCCATGGACATGGAGGGGTGATTGTATTTAAATATCCCAAATGTTTCCCCACACTGATCCCTGTGCCTTCCTTTCTTCCTCCTCCATCCATCAAGTCCTGTTGCCATGCCAACCTCCTCCTTTTCCTCTGACCTCCTCCCCCTCAGCTCCCTCTTTCCCTCTGTATCTCACTTCCAGAGAGATTCGAGGCAGTGGTGGCACAAAAGCGGTCTCATCCATGGGGTGTCAGAGACAGAGAGATGTGGAGCCTGCCAGAGTGTCTTTCTCAGGGTGCTCCTTGGCAGGGACAGAATTTGCAAGCCTTTTAGCTTTAATGCCATTATTTTTGCCTCCCAAGGTGTTGCCTCCCATGTGACACCAGCTAGCCCAGAACACAGAATTCAGGGACCGCGTGGTGGCACACATCAGCCACCTTTGAGTGCACAGCTTTTGGTTTTCTGCTCATGAGCCTCTAGTGCGGTTCAGAGTCTCTGCAGCCTTGGCTTCCCTAGGTGACCTGCAGAGCCTGTGTTCTGCATTTGCACAGGGCCACCTCCTTCTACCTCTAGGCCTCCTGGTTGAGGAAGCCGTGCTTACCAGCACCCTCTCCCTTCTCCTCCCCCTCCAGGCACCCTGGCTCTTGATGGCTCCCCACGGCATCCTCTGTCCTCCTCTCTTCCAGGCACAAAGATGGAGGCATCTCCTCTCTCCTCACCCCTTGCCTTCCCAGGGGCCAGGCCTTCTTTTGTCTTTAACCTTTCCTTTTCTAAGAGGTCTTTCTCTTCAGCCCATGGACATACTTACTGTAAAGTAAACCCTCCTCCAGTTGTTCCCCAATCTCCCTCCTCCCTTCCCAGCCAGACTCCTCCATTGGTCATCTCTGCTTCTGTGTCTCCTCTTGGCTATTTGCTTCCAGAATCTGACTTACAGCTATATCATCAGATTCTCTTATTAAGACCACAGGTAGCTTTTCTTTCAAAAGACTTTTTTTTTCAGGCTTTATGTCATGGCCTCTTTGTCATGTGGGACACTGCATATGAGGCCCTCCTCATCCTTTGGTATCTGGTGTGGGCATCGTCTTCTGCAGGCAACCTTGAACCTTTCCTCAGGCCAAGTCTGGTGCCTATGCATCTGTTTGCCTCTATGCTTTTATCAGCTGGTCTTACTATCTGTTTATGTTCTTGTCTCTGCCACATACCATTGAGCTCTTAGAAAAAGGGCCTATGCTTCATCCCAGCCTAGTACAGTGCCTGGCACTCAGTAGTGCCAACTAGATGAATGAATTCAACCTGGACACATTTTCATAAGAAAGGACAGAGTTGAGTTGTTTTGAAGGGTGAGCAGTGCCTTGTGGAAGGGTGTGGAGGAAGGGCCTCCTTGCTGATATAGGGCCGGGCCCTAGAAGCAAGGCCTGAGATGGACACTCTTGGGAAATGGGGGAAGCACTGGGGAAAAGAGCCCAACACCCTTGTAATCTGACCTGGAGACCATCTGTAGCCTGGGTGGCCAGAAGCTCTGAGTATGACCTGCACCCCAGGGTCAGTCCTCAGTGTGGTCAGTCATTGACCAAGGGCTATCCAGGGGGTGGAAGAGTTGGAGTGGGTGCTCATTAGTTTGTGGACAAAGTGGGTCCCATTGAACCAAGTCCAGCTGAGTTTTGGGGAGCCCACAGTCAGAGTCTGGGAATGGGACCCCAGATAGGACATGGAAAGCATCAGTCCCACTTGAGGCATAGGACTGGTGGGATGAGAAGACATAATTGGTCCTGTTAAGAAACTACAAACTGTGAGTACAGCCGGTGTGGAGGACCAAGTGGGCTGGCTCTGAGAGGCAGGGCCCCCTGGAGAGCCCAGTGGGGTGTGCTGAGCATGTCAGACTTTTCATCATGACCTGGAGAGGGTTTTAAGTATTAGCTCAGTTGCTTTCAATTGTCTTTTAAAGATGGCAGGTGTAGGTGAATGAAGGAGAGGGAGGTAAGTTAGGAGGTGATTCCATCTGAAGGGTGAAAGATCATGGGCATCTCAACTAAGGTAGGAGCTGTGTGGTTGTGAGGGGGCTGGAAGAGAGATGCAGGAGGTCAGGGGAGGGACTTCTGGTCAGAAAGCACTGTTAAAACACCTGCTTCTCTCTCAAGGACACCCAGCTCTCCTGCTCTCTGTTGCCCTGGCTGCTGTGAGCATCTGGAAACCCCTATTTTCTGTCATGCTCTAACCCAGCCCAGGCTCTAAGATGTAACTTATCATAATCAGAATATTTCAAGGGCACAACAGTTCTGGAGCTTAATGTTAAGGGATTTCCCTGTTGTCTGACTTTAGAAATATATGTGAGGAAACAGGTGTCAAGTGTCCCTTTCATGTGATGTATTGTGCTGTGGATCACCATGAAAGTCAAGAGGGGAAGGTGGACATAAAGGTCAATAAAATGCAATCCCTGCCCTCAGGTTGCTCATAATCTTGCAGGTGAGACAGAAGCATATACAACCAACCATGATATAAGGCAGATGGTGTTGTTTGCATCCATGGCAGCACGCACAAGCTTGATCTTGGCCCCAAATGGAGAAGAATATAAGAAAATATAAATAACATGCTCTGCTTTCCTGGGCAAGGAAGTGATTAATTCTGACCATGGTCTTGGATTTCAAAAATCTTGCTTTACAGAAGAGGGGACACTGGAGCAGGGTCTGGAGGACGAGAGGGATGCTGACAGGTGAAGGATGGCATGCCAGGCAGAGGGACCAGTGAGTTACCCTAGAGGATGAAGTCATCCTCCAAGAAAGAAAAAAAAAATCACACAACTAAAGGAATTAATAAATTGGGACTCGCCTAAAATAAATCCACAAAAGAGCTGGAAATAGAAACACAAAAGTCCTAGTTTTGGTATTTTAGTCTAAACTTTAATTGAATTCTTATTACCCTCTCATTACCTTGGAGAAAACAATTTGAACTCCTGGGGGAAAATAATGTTGTATAAACAGAAGGCACTGAAATAAATAGGTATATTAGTGTACAAAGGATAGACATTTAAGTCTGTTCAAATCCTAATAATAATAGTTGACTGCCATAAACAACAGTACATGCAAAGATTCCATCCAACCTGCCCAAGCTCCCCTCTGGGACTTATCTTTCTAGAAATTGGGAGGGCTGAGGACTCTGGGCCAATTGTACTTCTCCCCTCTACCCTTCTTCTCTTACAGGTCAACAGTGAAAGGCTCTATTTGCCCCTGAAGTTGGGACAAGGGAAGATAAATATCTTTTCCTTTGGTTTCCATGTGGTGGTGGAAACTGACTTTGGCCTGAAGGTTGTGTATGACTGGAAGACCTTCCTGTCCATCACGGTCCCTCGGAGCATGCAGAACAGTACCTATGGCTTGTGTGGCCGCTACAATGGCAACCCTGACGATGACCTGGAGATGCCCATGGGTCTGCTTGCACTGAGTGTCAGTGAGTTTGGGCAGAGCTGGGTGAAGAGGGACACCTTCTGCCAGGTGGGCTGTGGGGACCGCTGTCCATCCTGTGCCAAGGTTGAAGGTTTCTCTAAGGTGCAACAACTGTGCAGCTTGATCCCCAACCAGAACGCCGGCTTTGCCAAGTGTCACAGCAAAGTCAATCCCACCTTCTTCTACAAGAACTGCCTGTTTGACTCCTGCATTGATGGGGGCGCGGTGCAGACTGCGTGCAGCTGGCTGCAGAACTACGCCAGTACTTGCCAGACTCAGGGGATTGCAGTGACCGGCTGGAGGAATTACACATCCTGCTGTGAGTTCTCCTCCTTATCTCTCCCTATAGCTTCTCCCTTTTCTTGATTGGTGAGGGAGGACAGTCTTCCAACTCCATAGAAGCCAAATGATTGAGTAAAGTGATTTAAGGATATGCACTTTGATACTGAGTTCATTATATGAAACAAAATATGTAACCTCCATTTTCCTATCTGTAAAATGGGGTTAATACCACTTATTCAATGAGTTACTCTGGAGGATGAAATACAATCAGACATATAAAGCACTATGCGTGGCATTCAGATTCAGCAAGTGCACAATAAAATGTTAACCAGACACTAGTGGGGAGAGAGTCAGCTAGTTAATTCATTCTTCCATTCTAGAACTTCATGGGTCCACCATGGCATTGATCATTTATATGCTTTCTCTAAGTGCATCATTCTATTTTATTCATAGATATCACATTCCAGTCTTTGTGCTTAAGAAATATAGCAGAATATTAAAAGCATTAGAGTTCCTGGATTCTAGCCTTGACTCTGTCCTTAAGGGTCTGTGTGACCTTGGAGCAATTTACTTTCCATCCCTTGTGCTCAGTTTCCCCCTCCAAAGAGCAGTGTCAATGCTGCCTGTACCACTTATGCTACAGAAACGTCAGGAGGATCAAATTAGGTAATTGGAACACCAGCACGTGCAACGCATGCTGAGTGGCGTTATTATATTAATGGCTTGCTCTGGGCCAAGCCCAGTGCTAAACGCTTTATCCACATTATCTCATTTATTCTTCTCAATAACCCAATTAGGCAAGGAGAAATTGAGACTCAGAGGAGTTAAGTAACTTGCCTAAGATCATAAAATTTCAGTGGCAAAGTTGGCATTTGAACTTCTAACCCCAAAGCCCATACACTATTCTATGGATATGGACTGGGATATTTGCTTGAGTTTAGCATGTGCAAATAGGAAAAGGTTGGGAGGGGAAACCACCGCTGGTCTTTGGCTAACCTGCGTGGTTTATTTTCCCATCTCAGTCTCATTAAGTACTGCAAATTTCTTTTAGAAGATCTGACTGTATAAAAAGGCTATATAAATTGATTCTGAATGCCTAGAGCTCTAAGTAAGGGATACAGCAGGGTTCCCCGAGAATCGACTCCCATTTTCATCCTGTAAAAGGAAGATTTGGATGAAGAACCAGAAATGGAATTGTGGTTTAATGTTCACACACTTTACATTCCACATGCAGTCCCTGAGAGAGAGAGGGTGAAGAGGGGAGAGGGACGGAAAAGGTGCCAATACTGTTTGATCTAGGCTCAGTCTCTGAGCCAGGGAGGTGGGGACATGGTGCCACTAGGGGTGACTTTCCAGATGAATTGGTCTATAGTGTTTTCAATAAAATAAATCTGCCTATGAAAAAGTCAAGGTCTGGATAAATCCCTAGAGCTATGTGGGTGTCACTTATAGGCTGGGAGAGCTTGGCTTCCTCTAAATCAGAAAACCACACTCTGGACCCAGAGGCCTTAACATGGTGCAGGATCAGTAAACCAGTTTGGAAGGTGAGACTTCCTCTCCCCTTGAGAAGGGAAACCTCTTCACCCAAGGTTTCCTCTTGAAAACCTACTACAGGGAGCTCCCCTTACCTGTTGCCATGGCTGGTGGCTGTACTGCTCTCTGGAGTGGCTGGTATTAGGGGGCCACCATCCAAAACCTGTCAATTCTAATGAACAGGGAAAGGCACTGGGGACTAATACCAGGAACACTCACCTCAACTGGTGGTCTCAATTTTTGTCACTCATGGGAAAGAAAAGGAATTGAGTTAGCAAGCCCTATAACCTTCTTTCCAAGGAAGAAGTTCATCCTACCCCACTGGGCTTGGCTAAGGATAAAGAATATGAAGACAATTTTTCTTGTCCTCCAGTCCCCTCTACCAGTAACTCTGTCCTCTCCTCTCCTTAAAGTTCTGCCCAGACATGGGTTACTTTGTTTTTATGGCTAAACTTGTCATGGGGAGCTCCACCTATGGCACTCAGAGCCGAGTCTGCCCCACCTCCATCTGAGTCTTGGGCCCCATCCAAGACCAGCTGCCTCCAGGACATCCCAGGCTGACACATCAGAGCCACCAGGTGATAAAGAACAGTTCCCATTGCAAGGGTTTAGACCTTCCTTTGCTTCAGCATTTCAGGACAAGGGCAAAGATCCAAAAGACAGAGCACCAGAAGATATGGTGGTAATGAAGGGCAGGAAAACTTTTAAAAAGTTATAATAAATACTTGGAAGACAGTATGTGGGTGGGGAATAAGGCACAGCTGGAGGTCACTTAGTCTTCCATTTTGAATTCCAGAAGCAGGGAAAATCTGCAAGTGATTGAGTACGACCTCATCTATTCAACAGAAAACCTGGCCTGAGCATGGTCATTTGTAACTCTATTTGAGGTGACTTTGACCTCTGAGAAGTGAGAGCAGGACTGACCTCCATCCCTTTCATTCTACTAAAATTAATCCAATTCAATGCTCACTGAGATATGAGAAATGGTGCTTTCAGAAAAAAGGGGTTAAGTCAGATTGCCCTTTAAACTTGTGCTTTATTGGCAAAAAGGTAAAATGCCTGTGTTTTTCAAAGATATTGGCTGTTCGTATCAATAGGATAATTTATTACTCAATTATCTTATTTGTAAATGCATTGGAAAAACCTCTCCACCCAAGTTGAACAAATGGGCTGAGGGAGAAGGGGAGGTAAATTGTCTTAATTACCAACCCCTTCTTAAAATTCCTTCAGCCGAGTATCATTCTCCCAGCCCCGTAATGTGGAACTTAGAGCAGCGGATGGTGAGAATACAGTAACAGAAGCGATAACTAGTAACTGAATCCCTCCTTAGCTCTTGCTGTGGGCTTTCCTGGTTGGGCTGTGTGGACTTGTTTCAGTAGGCAGAGACAGTGTTCTCCTCAGAGATGTGACCCCGAGGAGACTCAGCACCTGATGTATTATGGGAAGCCATCAGTCAAGGTCAACTATCATTATCATTTTCCCTTTTACCAGAGGGAGTTTTTGCTATTTCAGGGTCCTGAGTCCAAAGTCCTATAATTGTGAATTTTCTTACTTATTTCTCTGCATATCCAATAAAATTTAATCGAACTCTTAAAAAGTAATTCCTGCTCTGACTACTATAACTAGTACTACCATGGATATCAGAAGCTATCATTAAAGTACCGCACTTTGTCACTTGTGGGAAGGAAAAGCAAAGTCTGGATAGCATCAAAAATTGTATCTCATTTTATCTGAACTGTTACCTGATGAGGGAAACATCTCATCCCCATTTTACAGATGAGAAAACAAAGGTTCAGAGAGGGAGAGGAACCTGACCACATTGACTCTCCTAGTTATTGTTAGAGCCAGGGCTGAAAACCAAATCAGTCTAATTCCAAAGCCCTTGTCCATTCTGTTGTGTATTATTGCTTTCAGTGGATCCATTCATCCTGCTGTCTCCTCAGGGCACAGTTGCTAAAAGGATCTCCTGGCCACAAGGAAAGTCACAGTCTTGACCACAGTGAAAATCCAGGTGCAGAGCCAGGTGTCACTTCTCAGCTCTCTAGACTGCATTCAGGGGTAGAAAGAAGCAGCAAATCAGTATAAGGAATTTGAAAGTTTGTTTTTGAAAATCAAATGTAATTGCCCACCTGCCATAATTTCAGCATTGCTTTGGATGCCATGGAAGAATCCAAAGCATAAGACTTGGAGTTTGTAGACTAGTTGAAGAAATAGGACTCATTTGAAGTACTTGAAAGAACAACGAACTTCTTCCCAGACATTAACTCATATTGTAGAACTTCAAACACTGTTAATACTGGCTCATGAACAAGTTAAACCAAATATATTAGTGATAAAAATAAAACAAGTTAATATTGGCACATGAGTGAAAGGTCAATCAGTGAAAATATGAGACTGTCCAGAAATAACCCTGAACACTAAATAGAAATTAGTATATGGTCAAGCTGGCATTGTAGATCACTGGAGAAAAAAATATATCGTTTAATAAATAGTAAAGGGACGAAGGGCAAATTAGCTGGGAATAAAATAGCTAAATCCCTTCTTCTCTCCTCACTGTAAAATCAAGTCCAGACAGAAGAAAGATTAAATTAAAAAATTGAATTATAAAAGTACTGGTAAAAAACTAAGGAGTTTTGCTATTTTTTAGTAATCTTGTAGTAAAGAGGGCTTTCCTAAGCAAAATACTCTAAAGTTGTAAAGGAAAACCTGATCAATTTAACAGTATTAAAATTTCATATCTCTTCATAGCAAAAACATAATCAAAAACTGAAACAAGTACAAAAATTTTTAAAGAAAGCAAAGTGAAAGACAAGTGATAAATGTTTTATAACACACGTGACACATAAAAGCCTCTTTTTAATTTATAAAAAGCTTTTACAATTTAATAAGAAGAAATTTTAACCACACAACATGTGCAAAGAATATGAAAAGGCAATTCACACACAAAAAACTATACAAATGGATTAAAAACAAATGAAAAGATGATCCACTTCACAAAGAAATGCAAACTAAGTGCAGATACAGCATTTTTAACTTTTCCTATTTCTAGGAATCAGAAAAGATGGTGCAAAGCAGTCAGTGAGAATAGATTAAATCTATCGGCACAGCCTCTTTAGAAGGCAGCTCAGTGGCATCTGTCAAAAATTTAAGGGGTCAGGCATGTAATTCAATGGTAGAGCTTTTGTCTAGCATTCATAAGGCCCTGTGTTCAATGCCCAGCACTGAAATAAATAAATAAATAAATGTGCATACCCTTTGACTCAGAAATTCCACTTTTAGGAACTTATTCTACAGACTCAGGAGGACAAGAATATATGTACAGCAATATTCACTGCCACATCATCGTAAATGCATAAAATATACACACCATACAGTGGAGCAAAAACAATAATTCGAGACTAAATGGAAGAAAATTGCCATGAAAAAGCAATGAACAGAAAGATTTGTAGATTGTGTTCCTGTTTATGTAAAATAATAGTAGGTACAAGATGCACATATGCACACACACATGCTTGTATATGCATAGAAAATTTCTGGAAGAATTGATTGTAATTGTTATTAAAATTTTCCTTATGCACTGATATGGTTTGCATTTTCTATCATGTGCAGATAGTATCCTTTGAACTAAAAATACTTTTAAAAATGTACAGTATATTGTAGTAGTGGTCCTATGAATCTATGCTTGTATTAGAATTCATAGAATTATGCATTCCAAAAGAACATTTCACTACTAGATAAAATAAACCCCCAAAACATATTGTATATTGTTGTTTAGGATAGAAGTTCCCCCAAAATTGTAATTGTTGTGGTGCCTTTAGTATATATTGATTAAGATAATAGCTTTTCCAAAACTTTCAAGCAAACTTACCCTTAATGATTGGCTAATGCTTACTGAATACTTCTGTGCCCAGCACTGGCCAAGCATACAAACTCATTTAATCCATTACACCCACCATGAGGTAGGTGCTGTTGGAATCTGCATTTTATAGAAGAGGAAGCTGAGGCTCAAAGAGGTGAAATAACTCTCCTGGGTCACTTGTCAGAGCCCACATTCCTCACCAGGACCCTACTTGTCTTCCTTAAATGCATCTAGATGCCCTTGAAAAATGGTAGAAATGGCTGTGCGCAGTGGCACACACCTATAATCCCAGCGGCCCAGGAGGCTGAGGCAGGAGGATTGTGAGTTCAAAACCAACTTCAGCAAAAGCCAGGTACTAAGCAACTCAGGTGAGACCCTGTCTCTAAATAAAATTCAAAATAGGGCTTGGGATGTGGCTCAGTGGTCGAGTGCCCCTGAGTTCAATACCGGGTAGCCCCCCACAAAAAAATGGTAGACGTGCGCGCGCGCACGCGCACACACACACACACACACACACACACACCACTGCACATTTGCCTTCTCAGTGATCATGGGGCCCAGCTGTCTATGGTAGAAAAACCACTCCTTTGCCAAAACAGTCCTGTAGAAGTTTTGAGGTAAAGACAAGTGAATTGACATTGGTACAGAAGTGAGTTCTATGGATAAGAATCCCAACTGGAATTTGAAGAATGGGGAATTTGAATAGGCTAAGAGAACAAAGAGGGGCCTGAAAGAGAGATCAATGTGAGTGAGGATCTAATGCTGGAATGGTGAGGAAACATCCCTAACCAAAGTGAAGGTCCATGTTGGGAGGTGAGTTTAAGGAGACAGGTAATAAAGATCTCAAAAACCAAGGGTGAGGAGGCTCTGGCACCCTCTGTCTGTCTGCACGTTGACCCATTATTTAATCAATAACGAGCCAGATGGAGGCGTTCCATAAGCAGAGGGTAACAAGGAGGAACAGTGGCGGGCCTCACACCTCCTCCCTCACCTCTGGCCTCCATCTTCCTGAGCAATCGCTGCGAGAAAGCCATTTACAGTGCTGCGCAACTGCGCGAGTCTTGACTTGTCTCTTCTGTCCCAGCGGTCACCTGCCCTCCCAACAGCCATTATGAGAGCTGCGTGAGCGTGTGCCAGCCCCGCTGTGCCGCCATCCGCCTAAAGAGCGACTGCAACCACTACTGCGTGGAGGGCTGTCAGTGCGACCCAGGCTACGTCCTCAACGGCAAGAGCTGCATCCTGCCGCACAACTGCGGCTGCTACTCAGACGGCAAATATTACGAGGTATGGGAGCCAGCCGGCCGTTTCCTCCCTGCCCATCATCAGACTCCTCTCCAACTCCAAGAGGGTGGTCAGAATTACCAGGTCTTCCCCCTCCATGATGAAAACCGTAGTGCTGATTGTCAGGAAGGTGGGAGAGGGCGAAGAGGCTAAGGACCCTTCGGAGGAAGCTCTAGCTCCTTGCCAGATCCAGAAGAGCAGAGCCTGTGCCCCTCACCCTCTTCTCCTCCCTCTCAGGCCTTTCTCTGGAGCATGGGCCCTTCTCCTTTCCTCTCTGTAAATCTCAGTTTGCAAGCTTCTGACATGGCTCTAGTTTGGAAATATGGTGGCTGTGAATCTGACATTTGTAGCTGTCTTAGCTAAGGGTATTTTTAACTGGAAAATACAGTGCTTGAAGCTGGGAGGAGTGGCCTTCCCTCTCTGACTATTGAAACTTCCCCACAAGTGCCCTTTGTCATTCTGATGTCATCCCCAGGGAGTTAGGGCTGCTTATTGACACACCCTCTCTGCTTCTCTCCCTATGGGAGCTTAAGCACAGAGCTTAGCCCTTTTATCACTGTTTCCCAACAAAACCTATTTGCTCACTAAGTCATTTTACTTTTTAGACTTTGTAATCAAATTTCCCTCCTTCCTTTCTTTCCTTCTTTTTGTGCTGGGGATTGAACCCAGGGCTTTCTGCCTGCTAGTCAAGCTATACCCCCAGCCCTGTAATCTTTCTTACTGTGCCATAACACTAAGCTAGAAAAGGCCCTGCTACAGGTCTTCCATTCACGGTTCTAACCCCTTTTCTGTTTAAGAGACATCAACACTTAGGTGGGTGAGTAGACAGTTAACAAACACAAATACTGAGAGTCTGCTGTTTGCAGACCTCGATGCTGATGATATTGTGAGACATGAGATTGTGTGATCCCTGCCTTAAGGAACTTAAAAAATAGATTCAGGAGAGGAAAAAAAAATGTGCTTTAAAGAATAAAATAAGAATTACAAAATAACATATCATTAAGTGAAAAAGAATACCCCACTGAATGAATCAATTTTAAATGAAGGAGTATAGTAGCCTTTAAAAGAAATCTAATTGAAACGTTTGAATTGGAAATCAACTAAGCAAAAAATAAATAATGTCTTCTTTTTGTAAAGATGGATTGACTTGTTCAAGGACAACTAAGTTGTCTTTGGGAATAAATAAGAGATTAGAGATGTCCACATTATCTTCAGACATTACCTTCAATTTCATTGTCGTTGGAAAAGGTATTTTAATTCTATGTTAGAAAAAAGGAGAAGTAGAGTAAAACAGTAGAACTAATCAAAGAGGACTGCTAAGAGCCAAGTATATGATGAACTCCCCACATGTGTCCTTTGTCACTCTGATATTGTCCCCAGAGTGTTTGGGCTGTTTATTGCCATACCCGCTCTGCTTCTCTCTCTATGGGGGTATTGAAGTTAGCTCTTAGAAATATTTAAAAGAAGAGGCAAAACATGGAGGAGAAAATAATAAGGTCAGTATTCTCATAATCTGGGAGAAAAAATAATCAGGCTCAAAACCCAAAGAACATTCCTCTATTTTTTTGTCTCTTAGCCAAAAGGCATCTATCAACTGTGTCATGCACCCCTCTGCAGGTATCCTGCATATTGGTGTGGCATATGGGAATGAGACCTGGGTTTGACCCTAGCCATACCACTCCTGGAAGTGTGACACTGAACCAACTTGCATTTCTCTGAACTTCTGTTTTGCTATGAATGAAACATGGCTAAAAATACCAACTCCATTGGGTCCTTGTATAAGTGACCTAAGCCAGGTGCCCAGCTTAGTACCTGTCCCCTAGTCATTCAGTAATTGGTAGCTGCTATTATTGTTGTTGTTATTCTCTTGAGAAACATTTCATGAATAACAGTCCAGGCATGTTAATGAAAGGATGCATATAAAAGCCCTTGGAACTCTCAAGAAAGGCACAGAACAGCTCTGGGCAGCCATTAGTACTATAAACATTATTATCTGGCTTTCATCAGAAAGTCAGTGGGTTTTGACAACAGCTTCTATCTGGGAAGCAGCAAACTCACAGAATAAACAATCCACATCCACTTGCCACAGTTCAAACAAGCTTGGGGGCTTGTTTATACAGCAGATTTCTTTGGAAATAAAGAGAGACATCTAGCCATTTGCATGTAGGGTAATCACCAGCTGTGGCTGTCATGTCTAATTAAGGTAAAGAAAGCGGCATGGGGCCAGCCACTTTCCTGAGATGCTAGTTTCATGATCAAGTCCTCCTGTGGATGAGTTATTTACCCTTGACCACATATCCACATAGATTAGGTTGTTTTCTCTCTCTACCAATGTGATGTCTGAGTTTTTATCAGAGAGAGGCCAGACTAACCACTCAATTATTCCATAAATCTGATAAGAGAAATGAAGTCAATATGTGAGGCTGCTGGCACCCAGAATATGTTATAGATCTGGAAGAAGAGAAGACTCAGTTCCAGGAACTACCTAACTTTGAGGATGAAAGAATTGGCAAAGGCACGTTGCAGTGAACTGGAATGGAAGATTTCACCCTCTGCCTGTTTACTCTTGAATCAGAGTCACAGTTATAGTTGATATGAGGTTTTGATAAGTCTGTAAGTTAAAGCAGAAAACAGTGAGCAGGCCTTTTTATTCCATTAAAATATCGTTTCTGGATAGGACTGTGTTGATCAATTGATACTGATTGAGCATCTCTAATGTAAAAATCTGAAATCCAAAATGTTCCAAAATACAAAACTTTCTGAGTGGTGACATGATGCTATGAGTAAAAAAGTCCACTCCATGGAACTTTATCTCATGCACAAAATTATTTAAAATATTGTATTCAATTACCTTCAGGCTATGAGTAGAAGGTATATGTGAAATAAATGAATTTTGTGTTTAGACTTGGATCCTATATCCAAAATATCTTGTAACATATATACAAATATTTCAAAATTTGGGGAAAACAATCCCAAATTGAAATCCCTTCTGATCTCAAGCATTTTAAATACGGGATACTCCACCTGAGGGCCCACATCTTAATGTCTTAGTCTGTTTATCAAGACCATACCCCACTTGGACTGTCAAAATGGTTTTCCAACAGTTCCCTGGAATTCTTAGTACAGAGCATGTACAAGATCAAGAATACAAGCTTTAACTGGTAGAGTCATGCCTACAGATGTTCCCCATTTGGGGAAGAATAGAAAACAATAGCTGCCTCCAATTGAGGATAACCTGTGTTGTATGTATCTTAATAACTTTATATATAGTTCCTTCATCATCTGAAGGAAGATAAGTGGTGTTTCTTTTGTGATATGTACAACAGCTACTCTATGCCAGGAAATATGCTTTCCACGTTTTGCTTAATTTTCCCTTACAATTACTTGCAAGACATGATTATGATCTCCAATTTAGAGATGAACACACTGACTCTGGGAGGTTAGTAACGTTCAAGATAGCACATGTAGATACAGGGCTGGGACTGACATCCAAGTTGTCTAATCCCAAATTTTCCTTTCATGAAACCTAGCTGTTCACTAGATCTTTCACATTCAAGACCCAGAGAAATGGAGGCACTGGCAACAAGAGCAAGTTAGAAGTAGACTAGACACAAGGGAAATGTTTAGAAGGGTGAGAGTTGTGAAGTGTTGAAATGGTTAATCCTAAGAGTTGATCATCACTTTCTTTTGACTATTTGAAGGGCTGATTTTTCGTTCTCAAGTGAATTTAAATTTCATCCTTGAAGTGAAGCCTGTACTTGTTAGAAGTGTGATTCCTTGGTTTAAAAAAAAAAAAAATCTACAATGTATTTTCTTCTTCACCTAACAGCTGCACATTCAGGTTGGCTGTGATTAGTTCTACAATCCAGCCATAAAGATTCCAGAGTTCTTGATTGAAACCAATAAAGTCTAAATTGCATATTATTTGGCATCTGAGTTGCATGGAACTGATGGAGCATTTGAACTGAGGCAGCCTCCCTACTGCTCCCTATTGCAAACTGCAGCCCTGTTAAAGATAGGCTAGCCCAGCCTGGTACAGGGTCCAGGTGGACGGGGCTTTGAGTTCCCCAGTATTGACCACAGCCTGAGTTTAACTCAAACGCCCACTTTCTTCCAGCCCAAGCAGCTGTTCTGGAACAGCGACTGCACGCGGCGGTGTCGCTGTTTCCGGCGCAACCTCATCCAATGCGACCCGCGCCAGTGCAAATCGGACGAAGAGTGCGCGCTGCGCAACGGGGTGCGCGGCTGCTTCAGCACCAAGACCTCCTACTGCCTGGCGGCAGGCGGCGGCGTCTTCCGCACCTTCGACGGCGCCTTCCTCCGCTTCCCCGCCAACTGTGCCTTCGTACTCTCCACCATCTGCCAGAAGCTCCCCGACATCTCCTTCCAGCTCATCATCAACTTCGACAAGTGGTCCTCCCCTAACTTGACCATCATTTCGCCCGTCTATTTCTACATTAACGAAGAGCAGATTCTGATTAATGACCGGAACACCGTCAAGGTGACAAGCCTGCCCTTGATTCTTAAGAAATGTGCCCGGGAAACAAGGGTTTGGCTAGTGGACTGTTCATTGCGGTTTTCCCAGATAACTAAGTTGTAGGGTAATAGGTTGTTGCTTCTTATGTAACCGTACGCAAATGACCAAGCATAAGGTTTCTACCGGCGTACGAATGGGGCCCATTCCATCCCTCACGGATGCTTCCAGAGGCCTTGCAGGAAATTTACAGCATCTCAGGGCAGTAATAATGGCCTGGGTGGTAATAGAGTTTCAGGTGATAAAATGGTAGATAAGTCGGGTTTTATTCTGAATTAATTTCCAAAAAGCATCTCATTTGTTTTTAAGAGCCTTTTAAATTATTCTTGCCTCTGCTAACCTGTACCAGACCAGCCTTCATCTCTGCCATCCTTTCTGTAAACCAAGAGAAGGCGAGCATTTGCCTATAAAAACAACTACCTAAATAAAACCTGATGGAGCATCCCCCACTATCAGAGGTCCTGATGAGATACCATGGGAAAGAAAATGGGAGACAGAATATGGCAAATTTTGCTGAGGCTGGCTCTTCCTTGGGCCTGTTGCCTGCTTTTTGTGAACCTTAGACTTGATATGTAAATAAGTGTGAAGTCCCTATCTAACCACATAGCTAATGTCTCATTTGAATTCCTACCCTTTCCACTTAATCCATTTGTTCCATCATCCCAGATGTTGAAGACCTATAAAAACTTAAAATATAGTATATGGTATATAATTATATGATATAATTATATGCTAGGAAGACTATGATTATGTTATAATAATATTAATACAATAATATAGTTAAGCTCCAGATTATTGTTTCCAACCCATTTTAATGTACCTGTGTTGATTTCATTGAAATATCTGCAGAATTGAAAACTTGGGACTTAATAGGTTAAGAATATAATTGCTTTGATGAACTATTGACAGGGACCCCAAATTCTCACCTAAACCAAACTGATCTCAGCAAGTAGACCTGAAAGGTAGAGCCAGGTGCCATTGCTCTGAGCACAGATAGGGAGGGATGCGAAGAGACTATATTAACATTTTTTTGGAACCAAGTGTTATATGTCTGCTTTTTGTTCTTGGCTCAGATAATCAGGCATTAATGTATCTTTATTTGAAGAATCATCAAATAGCTTAGTATCCAGTGTTAGGCAAAAGACTGCCTGTATTTTTCAAGCTTAAAAGGAAAAATCTGGTTTTTCATACTGGTTTTTAACTTCAATTAAAGCAGCTGCTACTGTTTTTGACATTCTAATTCCTTTTTCAAATTAGCCCGCATGGACACTATAGCATTGGTCCAGAACACAGGAGCAAGAAAGTGAAAGTGACTACCTGAGAGAGCAAAACTGACATTGTTGCTGAATAAAATACCCCAAACTAGCCAAAATAGTAAGGACATATATTTTTAAAAGGCATCTGCCTTTTTTATGAAACAAAAGTTACTAATAACCTGCAGGGGAAAAAACAATTTATTTTGTAAGTACAGAAAAAGTATGTTATATTCTATCCCAAGGGCTAAGAAAAGAAAATGTTATAAAGCAGGAAAATGACGTCTGTAGAAAATACTGTATCTATAGGACCTCTGGGGGGAACCTCAGGTTTGAACATTATAAACAAGAAAACAATAAGCATGGCAATGATCCCCTGATCCATTTTAACTGTGTTGGAATCTCCTTGGATTGGAATGTCATTTTCAGTAATTGGTTTATGCTGGGGCAAGTTTAACACAGAACGCCAGCTATTCGCTGTGGGTTATGCTGGTCTAACACATTCTTCTCGACCTCCTCCCCCTCTTCTCCTCCATAGTTTGCTTCCTTTGGGAAAACTATGGAGGGTAAGAAAAGTACATGCCCTTAAACTTTAGGGCAGAGGTTAGTAGACCACAGCCTGTGGCCAAATCTGCTTGCTGCTTGTTTTTGTAAATGAAGCTGTTATTGGGCACACAGCCACACTCACTTAGTTACATGTTTGTAACTGCTGTGGCTTCTCTATGCTATAAGGGTAGAGTTGGTAGTTAAGATAAATTTCCTAGGGCCTGCAACACCTGGCCCTAACTGAATAGTTTAGCCAACCCCAGCTTTCAGGGTAATGACTTACTTTCTCCCTCCCCTCCAATAGGTGAATGGCACCCAAGTGAACGTTCCATTTATAACTGGTTTAGCTACCAAAATCTACAGCAGTGAGGGGTTTCTGGTGATTGACACCAGCCCCGACATCCAGATCTACTACAATGGTTTCAATGTCATTAAAATCAGCATCAGTGAGAGGCTGCAGAACAAAGTCTGCGGCCTCTGTGGCAACTTCAATGGGGACCTGACTGATGATTATGTGACCTTGCGGGGGAAGCCAGTGGTGAGCAGTGTGGTTCTGGCCCAGAGCTGGAAAACCAACGGCATGCAAAAGAGGTAAGGGGTCTAGAGAGTTCAAAGCATTAAACTTGGTGGCTCCCATCTTCCCGTATCCATGGAGGTGTTAATGAGGAATGTACTGTCCTTAGCATCTGTCACCCTTCCTCTCTGCAGAGCGGAGCCAAAGGTCTTTGGAGTTTTGATGCTACAAATAGGCACATCAGAGTCCCCAGTAATTTCTTGAACTGCAAAGAAGGAACTGGGTTAGAGGATATGACCTTAAATAATCATGTCATCTAGGCTCAGCTAAACAGAAGAGTGTGCCAGGATTAGAGTTCTGAAGTCCTGACCATCTGCCCACCTAGGGTCTGGGCTCCCCTGCTGGGGGTGGCCAGGATTGATTCAGTAGAAGAAAGGCAGCCCTTTGATTCCTGGTGCTGGACCTAATTGAATGTGTTTGACTTGATTGTGGTTGTGTAGGCAATTGGTGGGAATCAGGAAATCCTTTTTTAGAACATAAGTCATGGAAGTTAGACTCACCTCTAATCACCCGAGATATACTGATCTAAACAAGTTATACCAAAGGTTTTTAATTGAGGGTCTCTCTGGGTTGCTGATTTATGATGATAGCTTTCTGGATCTGCTTCTTTTTCTTCGTGTCTCTTTGCTTATGTGCTGGATGTCTTCATGCTTTACATGCTAGATATCAGCTAATACACAGAAACATAGCTAATACATTAGAAACTATGCTCCAAACCCCCTTTGGTAACACTTGCCCCAAGTGTAAGCTGAATGATGTAATGAATGTATTAGATTATCCTGTGAATTATGGGACCCCGAGTTGGGAAGAATCTTGAGCAATACTTAGTCCAGACTCTTCCTTTTCTTGATGAAACAGAGGCTAAAAAAATGGCTTATTTAAATGAGAGGACCCATTAGTGCAAGCCAGGACTAGACTCCAGGATTCTTCATTTCATGGTTTCTCTGAAATGCCACTCAGTGACCCACAGATAGAAAGAAGACGACTTTGGACATTTAAGCCCGCTTGGTTTTTCCTGACAAGCAAGGTTCGGTTCCTCCCATGGAGTTGTGATTCTGCTTGAACTTTCCCCCTGCCTCCCTCCCTCCTTTCTTTTCTTTCTCTTCCTTTCTTTTCCTTTATAAACTATCATCAGCTGGACACCAGTTTTCTTATGAAGGTTTTAAATTTGGTCTCTGACAGCTAAACTGAAGCTGGTGTGGAAGACTCTTGGATTTCTTTGCAAACCTTTATTTCTGCCATCTATCAGACATTATTATTGCTATTACCATTCTGTCAATACCTGAAGACTCAGGTGGCTGTTTTTGCTTTACTTACTCTGATGAAACTCTTACCCACAGCTGCAACGAACACAGTTAGTGGTTATTATATCAATGGTATCAATCAATTATAGGAAAGTATTAATGGTTATTATATCTACCTTTCTTGTGTCACAGTGGCTACCAGCCCATCTTTGCTGTGTCATAATGCTATAAGCAATGGGAATTCCTTTTTCACTTTCTTGGCTGGGTAGCTCAAGGCCATTAGCACCTGACTTTTCTAAGGTGAAGGTAGCACTGGCATCCCATACTGCCTTGTTCAGAGCTAGCACAGCAGATGCAACAGATGAGGTCTTACTTTGCCTGGAAGACTCAGGTGGCTGGTTTTGCTTCACTTACTCTGACCAAACCTCTTGCCCCCAGCTGCAACGAACTGCAGTTCTCACAGTACGCAGCCACATGTGACAATGTGCACATTCAGAAGATGCAGGGGGATGGCTACTGCCTGAAGCTCACCGATATGAAAGGCTTCTTCCAGCCCTGCTACGGACTCCTCGACCCCCTCCCCTTCTATGAGTCCTGCTACCTGGATGGCTGCTACAACCACAACAAATTCCAGTTGTGTGGCTCCCTGGCTGCCTATGGGGAAGCCTGCCGCTCCTTTGGGATCCTGAGCACAGAGTGGATTGAGAAGGAGAATTGCTGTAAGAGAATTATTTTATTTCTTTGCATTATTTTCTGGTAGCCTTGCTTTGTCTAGGGATGACTGATCCTCTCCATTTTCACTCTTGGATCTGCAAGTTTGTAGTATGCATATATGTGTCAACATGCATAAAAAGCTACTCCCATTAACGCAAGGTGATACTGGGACCAACAGATTGTGTTTTTGTACCCTGACACACACCACCAATCCTGTGTGTGATTCCAGGCCCATTCCAAGGCTATGCATACACGTTGGTAAATTTAGAGACTAATCTTCATCAAGTGTGGGAATACACATAATTCAAAACTTAAGAACAATAAAGCTAATTAAAACATGTATTAAATGATTTCAGAAATGTTAAGCAAATTACTAGTCTCTGCTGGAAATTAACAGAAATGTTTTGTTTGGTAACTTTAATATTTTATTCTGCTGTGTTCATAAGAAATGCTTTAAAATTAACTGTTTTGAACTCTGAAAATGTAAATGTGATTATATATGTTTATTTGTGTACGTGTGAGCCTCAAGTTTCCCATTGTCTAAGGGCCTGCTGTGCTTGCCAGCTGGCGGACAGACCACCACATTTTTAAGTGAGATCTTTTTTCCTGTGGCTCTAAACTCAGCCCATTCTTTCTGTTGTTTTCTTTGGTCGTTTTCAGACTAGGTTAATCAGCCACCCCATTTTCTGCCTGGCTACTGTGTGCCTGGAAATACATTATACATGAATACTCTTGGAAGAAATCCTTTTAAAACAAATATATTTAAATGATATAGATGCTTTTCCTTCAGTCATCTTTCCAGAAATGGAAACTGGCTGACACGATGCAATCCATGTGTTCCCACCTTGTGCCATTACTTGCTTAGTGGAGGAGCGTGGCAGCCAGGTCACATGAGGCAGGTGAAGCTGTGGGATTTTTCTTTTTAAAAGTTTTTACTAGTGCACTCTAGTTATACATAATATTGGGGTTCTTTTTGACATAGTCCTACATGCATAGAATATAATTGCTTCCTTTCAGTTCCCAGAGCGTCTCCTCCTCCCTCCCCCTGTTCCCCTTCTGCTATTGGTCTTCCTTCTATTTATTTATAGTTTTTATTTAAAATCAGTGCTTCTAACCTCTTTTTTTCCCCTGTAAATGTCTGTATATGTGGTGAGAGCACTCAAAATGTACTCATTTAGTCATTTTCAAGTATATAATATCTTGTTATTAACTATTGTAGATCTCTTGAGCTTGTTCCTCCAACTGAAATGTATCTTTTTTCAACTTTCTTTTTAAAAATTCTTGAAGTGAACTTAGCTCATGCCACACAGTTACTTCTTTAGCACCAACCATGGTGATGAACAAGAATTCTTCTATCTTGATAGGAAGGAGATTCTTCAAATAAAAAAAAAAATGAGTCTCGAAACAAAAATGCTCTCAATTAATGGATCTCAAATGGAGATGTTGAATATCTTGCAGGTAGTCTCATCTGTCACAGAGATGCTATTCATCATAACATGGTGCCATTAATCTTAGTCAATGATGGTGAATTATGTGTAGTTTTGATTTGTCTACTTTTATATAATCAAGTCAGTTGTTATTAAGGTTTACCATGAATCCAAGAAGTCCTGATATCCCCGGGGAACTCCTCTGGGATCTTACTGGCCCTCAAATTTTCATTATTGGCAAATATATATTGAACACTGTGAGGTGGCTGTATGCTAGGAACATAAAGAGAAATATTTGGCATCTACTCTTTACATAAATATGAAGATATAAATGCAAGTAATCATAATATAACATAGTATAGTAGGTACCGTCACCGTGGTGTACCTTGGCAGGTAACAGTGTTGTGCATTCTGTCTTTTCCTTTTACCTTCCTTGGTGGCCTTGGGTAAATTTGGGTTATAATAGCTTAAGGAATGTTTGTGAGGATCTAACATGCGAATTCAGCTAAAGCCTGAGGCACAGTGCCAGGTCCATAGCAAACATCCAATCACTAGCTATTGCCATTCATTTTTTCTGGAAGGTTGCCCTCTCTGTTAACTTACAGCTAATCTCTGACCATTTCTGACTGAACTGAAGTGGTAAATCCGGAGTATGACCAAATGCTACCACGTGTAGTGTGAAAATCAAGTTGTGTGTGTTTCTATGTGTTTTCCTTTTTAGCAGGAGTGGTTGAAGATCCCTGTGTCGGGGCGGACTGTCCCAACCGAACCTGTGAGCTGGAAAATGGAGGAGAGCTGTGTGGTTGCATTGAGCCACCCCCCTACGGAAACAGTGAGTAACAAGTGCCACCTCTCCACCCAGAAAGGCCCAATGGAGGAGGGCTGGCAGTGGCATAGGAAAGCTCCAAGGAAGGACCTTGATGTGTCCTACCTCACGGGTTAGAAAAATTCCAGGAGCAAAACTTTTGGGAGTGTTTAAGCAGAACGAAGAAGCAATCTGACCAAAATGGGCTAATGTTCATTTTCTCACAGCTTCATCCTTTCTTCAACAAATGATAATGTGCACATTTGTATATGAACGGGATGGGCCAGTTCCATCAAGTCCACATACAACATAGAGATCCAAGTGGATCTTTTATGTGAGGAAGAAGTAAGGTGGTTTGACACCAGCATGAAGGAAGGAAGAGAGCCAGGTGCCTTAGACTGACCTGCAGCCAGTTTTATCTGGCCCAAACCTTTTTGGTCTTGAAGATACAACAGGAATGTTTGAAGCAAGCAGCAAATACCTGGGACTCCTGGCCTTGTCGCTAACTGTGTTTGCCTTAAGGTAGAAATGGCCCTGATCTTGGCAGAGCACATCATCTCGGTGCCAGCTTGCAGAGCTGCTTCGCTTTCCATCCCCACGCCCTTTGTTGAACCAAGTAATTCAGAGGCATGTGCTAAATTTAACATCCTTCAAGAATGAAAACCTAATTGACTAAAAGGCTCCATAGGAGGGGACAACATGGTTCACCTAGGCAGATATAAATATTTCTGTTTCTTATTACCAGCTATTTATACACTCAGAGAAAATGTCAATTGGTGCAATATCCTGTCAAAAGGCAATTCCTGATGCTCACCTGGGACTTGCTAAGAGGTTGTGCTGAGCTGGATTCAACCAGGGCTTTGGGTGTGGCCAGGCCAGTGCTGTTCTTCCTGGGGAGCATGCTCCTTAGCCAGGCCACAAAGTGCCAGATTCTGTATGTCACTGAAAAGTAGCTGCCACCAGTATGTGTGGGAGGAAGGCCTGGGTTTATAAAGAAAGACAAAGGGCTCTTTATTAGCATTTTTATCTTTTTAATAAGGCTCTACCAATGCCCAAGTTATTGCTTTGAATGAATTCATATGCTCATTTGGTCTGATCAAAGCTTAATTAGAAATGCTTGCAGCCTGAGTGGAGCTCATCTGCCTTTTCTATAGGAGCATGGCAGGGTGATGCCTCAGTCCCACCCCTGCAGCAAGACCGGCTCCCACTGATTTGCTTTCCTTAACAACTGTTCCCACAGACTCACATGACATCATTGATGCAGAGGTGACCTGCAAGGCGGCCCAGATGGAAGTGTCCATCTCTAAGTGCAAACTCTTCCAGCTTGGCTTTGAGAGGGAGGGTGTGAGAATCAATGACAGGCAGTGCACTGGCATCGAGGGGGAAGACTTTATCTCCTTTCAGATCAACAACACCAAAGGGAATTGTGGCAACATCGTGCAGGTGAGAAAATGGGCATAGGAAGGAGCACCTGGCGGAGGTAGAGACAGCTCCTGGTATTTGCCTATTGATCGTCCTTAAAGCCAAGGTCAAGGTGGTCCTCTTAAAAATATTCTCTTTGGAGAACAGTGAAAGGCATATGCACAAGGCAGTCATCACTAAGTGGTTGAATTGAAAGAGCGATGTGTAGGTTAACAAAGCTTCTCACTTCTTTTCTTGTTCCTTCTGGGGGTGTGTCTTCCATTCATGGCTCTGCTCATTAACATTTATCAGAAGGCGAGAAAGGAGTAAGTACCTTCATGTACGGCAAAATGTTTGGTGGAAGAGAGGTTTGAATTAAGGGTTTAAAAATAATTTTCAATCAGTTTATATTACCTCAAACCAGCAATACTCCATGTTCTCCCTAGCTTGCATTTCCATGGATGACTGGGGACTGGGTATTGTTAGAATTCAGTACCTGGTACATGAAATCTACCTTCCATGGGCATTTCAAGGTTATCAGACTGAAGGGTGCTGTTGACATCTATTGTAATACTTTCTCCCTGAGTAAATGCTGAGGCCAGTGCCATACTGATTTATAATGGCCTCTGGGTTATGTATGGAATGAAGCCATTTCTCCACTTTCAGGGATATGGATTTAAAATGCAAGCCACATACTCGTTCCCAGATTTAATGATTTCTGACCTCCCTTTGCTCTGCAGTCCAACAGCACTCATATCATGTATAAAAACACAATCTGGATCGAAAGTGCCAACAACACTGGCAACATCATCACCAGGGACCGCACAATCAATGTGGAATTTTCATGTGCTTATGAGCTGGATATCAAGATCTCCTTGGATTCTGTAGTAAAGCCTATGCTAAGGTAAAGGATTTCATGGGCTGTGTTCATAACTTTGTCTTTCCTTGACAGTTAAGGTTAGCATAATCAAAATTGTTAGCATTTATCTCTGAAGCCCTAGGGAAAATAAAATTCTTATTTCCTGAACCTAGGTACTTTAGACCAGCACTGTTCAATAGAACTTTCTACAGTGATGGAAATGTTCCATATCTCAACTATACAATATGGTAGCTACATGTGGCCATTGAGCACTTGGAATGTGGCTCAGGGGACAGAGGAATTGAATTTTTAATTTTTGAATTAATTGTGTTTCATTTGGATTTAAATTGCTCCATGTACCTGGTAGGAACCAGTTTGGACTGTGCAGCCTTAGACTTTATAACTACATACTTTGCCTTCCCTCTGCTTTTCCAGCTTGAAAAAATGGAAGGCAGTTGAATTAATGAAATTGTTTTGTATTGCCTGCCTTATGACTATTTCTATTTTAGTGTCATTAACCTGACGGTTCCAACCCAAGAAGGCAGCTTTACCACCAAGATGGCGCTCTACAAAAATGCCTCCTACAAACATCCTTACCGCCAGGGTGAAGTAGTCTTGACCACACGAGATGTGCTGTACGTAGGGGTCTTTGTGGTTGGAGCTGACTCTACACATTTGATCCTCACGCTCAACAAGTGCTATGCCACCCCTTCCCGTGACAGCAATGATAAGCTCCGATACTTCATCATTGAAGGAGGGTGAGTGGCCTTTTAATAGATGGCAGTCTCAGAGCCATAATATTGTCTAATTATGTTTTAGGGAAAGGAATAGAAACTAACATTTGTTGACACCCTCAGAACCAGCATTTTGTATCAGCGAATTCATTTAATTCTCATAATAACCTATGATGTAGACTTTCTAAGCCTCATTTTATAGATGAGGTCAAGTAACTTGCTTAAAGTCACACAGCAGTTAGTGGCAGGTCCTTCAAGTCATGCAGTATTAACTACAAGATGCTTTATCATCGTTGTGATCAAAAAGGGATTTGGTCCTGTCTACTTTGAACTTCAATTTGAGAGGAATGAGAATTATGCAAATGAAAGAATAGGATGAGTAGGACACCTATCAAAATAACAAAGAAATTACAAGAGTAGTGCACCCTTATCTGAGGGTGACATTCCAAGACTCCCAGTAGATGCCTGAAATGAAACCGTGGAGATTACTGAACCCTCCATGTGTTGTGCCTTGTCCCATACACACATGCCATGGAAAAATTCAGTTTATAATTTAGGCAAAGGAAGGGATTAAAAACAATAACTAATAAAACAAAACTATTATAATAGTATACTATGATAAAATGTATGCAAACATGGTATCTCTCTCAAAATATCTTACTATACTGTACTTATCCTTCATCTTCTTGTGATATTGTGAGGTGATTCAGTGCTCACATGATGAGAGACGAGTGAGGTGAATGATGTAGGTGGGCATTGGGATACAGCATCAGGCTACCACATAAGGGTTGCACACAAGCACTGAGATAACACAACACTGATCTATAACTAAGGTGGTTACTAGATAACTATCAGGCAGGTAGCATATACAGCATAGATACAGTGGACAATGGGATGATTCATGTCCTGGATAGATGGAGTAGGACAGTACAATATCTCATTGTGCTACTCAGAACGGCATGCAATTTCAAATGTATGTGCTATTTCTGGAATTTTTCATTTAATATTTTTGTATGGCTGTTGAATGCAGGTAACTGAAATTGTAGAAAGTGAAACTTTGGGTAAAAGGGAATTACAGCAATAGTTTGTAAGCTCTACAAGTTTCTTTTTTCTTATCACTGTATGCCCACCATCTCATATATTTCCTGAAACATAGTGGTTACACAATAAAATTTATTTAATGAATTAATGGATGGATGACAAGAGAAGACTAAAGAACCAAACAACAGTAAAAATAATTATCTTTATTAAAAAAAAAACACCAGCTATGTCAGGCAGTTTATACACATAACAGATCTTTTGCAAAAATTCATTTTTAACAGCTTGATTTAACACATAATTTATATGCAATTAAATTTACTTGCTTTAAGTATAAAATTCCATGATGTTCAGTAAGTCTTCAAAGGAGCACAAACATCACCATAGTCTAATTTTAGAACAGTTACATAACCCCAATAAAATAATTCTTTAAATAGGGACTTTATTATCAAAGTTCTTTTGTTATAACTGGTAAAGGCCAATTTAAATTAGCCTATGCCAAAAAACCCCCCACAACCAGAACCAAATAAAACCAAGGTGTTTAAGGGGTAATCAAATCACAGGAGTAGATGTAGCCTGAGGATGATCGAATCCAGGGAGCTGTCAAGCCTCTCTTCTTGCTCATCTCTTGTCTCTACCTCTCTCTGCTCTCTCATTGACCTTGTCAGTCACTGACAATCCTGGCCTCACATTCATGCACCACTGTCACCACAGAGGAGAGAACTCTTCTAATTCCAACTCAGGGACTCCTAGGGAAGGAAGACAACTCTGTCTTGGATCACTTGCCTGTCCTTTGTAGGGGGAATGCACCATAGCAGTTGTCTGGGCTGGATCAGCACCTACTCCTATGATGGGCAGAGGGTGCTGTGGACACTGTTTAATAGCTTTGTGGTTGTGGGAAAGAGGAATGGTGCCCCAAGAGAAGAGGGGTGTGACTCTGGGCAAATAATTGACATCCACCATTTTGTAGACGAGGCAGGCTTGGAGAAGGCAGGCTCAGAATTCACCATGGTAACATGACCAGCAAGGGGAGGGAAGGAATTTTTTTAGGTGTCAGAAAACACGGCTCATTGCTAGAGCTGGGTGGCACGTGGCACGGGTTGTGCAGGCATGTCGTGGAATTTTCAACAAAGGCCTCGCTAAGGCATGCGTCTCTCTGAGTTGGTATTGGCCTTCTCAGAGGCAAAGGGAGGGGCTTTGAGTCCTTGGTGTCTTTGAGTCCTTGGCGCTTGGGTTAATGGGACAGTTTTCCTTTTCTCCATGTCTCCTCCCTGTCCTTATTGTACTTCTTTCCCAGTGTAAAAGAGCTATAACCTGAGCTACTCTGCAAATGGAAACTCAGATTATAGAACTTGTGTCTCCTTTGAAGGATGAGGTGGCATTTAGCATTTTAAAAACAGCATTTAATGGACTTGACCCAGAGAGGAAGTGCGAGCCAGCAGGCATGTTCATAAATCTCAGCTTACCCCAGGGTCTGTGTGAATAAAGGCCTTCAAATTAAACTGTGGTTAGGTGGGAAATGATTTGGTCACCTGGGAGAATTTGAATCCATCAATCCTTCTAACCTTTCTTGGAGGGATGCGATTATTGTTTTGTTTTGTTTTCTTCCACTGAACTTAGGGGAAAACTGATGCTCGGTGCTTAATTAATGAGCAGCGAAACAGGTCCACTTAAATGTTTTGGGGTCAGTTGATCCTCCCTAGCTGTGTGGAGCACAGAGACAGCACCAACTTATCAGTAGCTCAGAAACTGGTGGGGGTTGGGGCACAATGCCCACTTCTCTTTTCTCTGAAAAAGTGGGAGGGACAGCTATTCTTCATTGGTGTTCAGAAGATTCATGCCTGGCTTGTTTGCTTGCTTTAAAGGAGGCCCCCAAATAGCCAAGGATGCTTTGCTTCATGTTTTTTCTGATACCTAAACTTCATCTCCCTGGGAGAGAGCTGGTGATCTGGCTAAGAGGGGAAGTCTGTGTGAAGACTGGAGAGACGCTACCATTTTAGAATCCTTGAGCCAATTTAGATTATCCACAATCATAATAAGGACAAGAAAAAAAAAAAGGATGGCATATAAAGTTTTGCTTTCAAAGCATTTCAGAGACAACTGCCTTGAAAAGCAACTTGCATTTTGCCTAGAAGACTAATTATGAAACTTAATAGGTGTGGGAATGCTGAAGGATAACTTCGATTTTTAATTTTCCTTATTACTAAGCTATTTAATCCTGTGGGTTTGGGGAAAAGAAACATAAGAAAGAGAAAGAGTCACCCCTTTTATCTTGATCATTTTAAAGAGCCTCTTGGCACCTAGGAGCCCACCTTGGGCCATGGCAGCACAACTCATTCATTCATTCGCTTATTCATTCATTCAACAAAGATTTTCAAATACTTACCATGTGCCCTGCGATGATTGGAACCTTGATTCTTGCAGTTTGATTCTTGCTCTGGAGGAGCTCAACAGGGTGCTGTTGGCAAATCTGGAAAAGACCTCCTATTCCTGCCTGCTTAGAGCATGCCTAGAGGCTCCGTGTAGAGAAGGGGTGCTGTAGACTGTGCTGTGAAAGAGTAGGTGTCATGCAAGGGGACAGGAGCAGAAAGACCTTCCAGTGGGGAAAACATTCCATGAGGACACTGGAATATATGCCACTGTGATACATTTGGGGAACTTTTAAGTCGTTAAAGCAAAATATCTGTGCTTGAGGAAGGTCTTGCCTGGGACTGGGTATTGGCTCGGTACCACAAGGAGGAAGCAGTTGAGGAGGGGCGCTCACCTGCGCCAGGACCCTGCTCCAGCTCCTCCCGGGCTGTGCCTCTCCCCCAGCCCCAGCTCCTACCTATTTTAATGTGTGGGAAGAGTTCCCAAGAGGCTTTGAATCAGGGGCCCCTGCCAACGTTGATAATTAACTGAAGAAAGTACAGAGGAAGTCAGAACTAATCTTGTGTTTGCTAAATTGTTATCAGTAAAACACAGCATCATGAGGGGGCGGACTGAGGTCTTGAAGCACAGGGAAATTGAGTGCAGTCCCTACGGTCATTTAATTTTTAGTTGCAGTTAGGATACTAACTGAGGTGGTATTTAAAGTTTCAGAACAAACAATGAGAGTAGGAGGGAGTGATAATAGATGACAAGTCCAGAGGCCACATTCATTTGAAATTCTGAAATGAAGATGAGGATTAACGTGTAAGAGGAAAAAATGGGAAGCCAAGATGCCATTATTTTTTCTGAATAGGTGTCAGAACATTAAAGATAACACCATCGGCATCGAGGAGAATGGAGTCTCCCTAACCTGCCGTTTTCACGTCACCGTCTTTAAATTCATTGGGGATTATGATGAAGTTCATCTTCACTGTGCAGTGTCGCTCTGTGACTCAGAAAAGTACTCCTGTAAAATCGTAAGTGACAGTGTAAAAATCAAATGCTTAGACTTACTCTCCCTGCTCCAGCATTTCCAGTATGAAGACTGAGTACCAGGTGGCTGAACTGGAGTAATCCTCAGATGCACAGGAGTCTTTGGAGGGTAGTCATCTTTGGTGGGGGAGAGCACAGTGGAATGATGTGCATTTACTCCTGTCTCCGAAATGTCAACTGGTCATTGACTTAACATCAGACCAGGGCTCCTCAAGCTAGCACCAATGACATCCTTTGTTGTGGGGGATTGCCCTGTGCAGTGTCCCTGATCTCTGCCCAACAGATGCCAATGCTATCTACTCCCCAGTTGTAACATCCAAAAAATGTGTCCAGACATTGCCAAAAAGTCCACTGGAGGGTAGGGGTGGGGGCATTGGTCTGGCTGAGGACCACTGTACTGAAGTCTCAAGGAGTCTCAGGCCACCTGAATCTGATGACCACTGAGCAGAGTATCACTCCACCATAGCAAACTGCTGACCTCAGGAGGCAATTTATCAAAGTATCCAACAGCTCATCTGATCCACAGGGCCTGAGGCTCTAGGGGGGCTGTGGGATGAGGCTGAAGTGCAAATTAAGCATCTCTTCCATGCCAGGCTTACACCCCACTACATATTGCTATGTCCTTAAGATGTGATTGCATTGGTACCTGGCTCCTAACCTTTAATATTGCAGCTTTTTGCTTACCCCCTTGTTTGCAGAATCAAGATATGAATTATGGCCAGGGCTCCTTGCAGATGGTGCCGCATACATTAGTGTCCATGAGATACAACAATCCTCATTCCCGAGCAAAGGGCCTCTTTGAATATAATTCTACTGTGAAGAGTATATTTAATTCTGCTCAACCTAAAGCCTGGCGTCCCAGTGGATTCAATGATCAAGAATGCATTGGTTCTAATTAATCTGAGCAGCAATAGTGTTGGAGGCCGGAGCCTCTGCCTCTTTTGCAGGTGGAAACATGGTGAGGAATAAGTTATCAGCTTAATTGTGTGAAATTTTCCCTCTGGTGTTCTGTCTTTCAGACTTGCCCACAAAATTCCAGGATTGCCACAGATTATACAAAAGAACCTAAAGAACAGATCATTTCAGTGGGACCTATTAGGAGAAAAAGTATGTATGTTTCCTAAAACACACTATAAATTATTGAAACAGTGGGACTTGAAGGCTCAGACGTGCTTCACCTGTGATGTGGGTGTAGTGCATGAGGTGATGGTGTTGGGGACACCAGTGTGAGAAGACTGCCCGCCTGCTCCCTTGAAGAAATATTTTCATTGGCTTTTAAGAACTCGGCAGCATGGGGCTTTTCTTCATCCTCTCCTTTCATTAAAACCTTCCCTTCTATATGAATTGGAGGGTGCAATGGTCTACAATTAATTTGCCCGACTGCTTGTTTTCAGGGCTGGACTGGTGTGAAGACAACGGAGGATGTGAGCAGATCTGCACCAGCCGGGTGGACGGGCCTCTGTGCAGCTGCGTGACAGGAACCCTGCAAGAGGACGGCAGGAGCTGCCGAGGTAGAGGCTCTTCTGAGTCAGGGCAGGCAATGAGGGTCCTAGAAAGTCCCCAACCCCAGAAGGAGAAACTCAGATCTGAAGCCCACCCAGTCAGCAACTTACCTAGGAAAGTTTCAGAAATTGAGAAGGGAAGATGGCTGGGCGGGCTGACACATGCCTGTAATCCCAGGGGTCCGGAGGCTGAGGCGGGAGGATCACGAGTTCAGAGGCAGCCTCAGCAACAGCGAGACGCTGAGCGACTCAGTGAGACCCTGTCTCTAAATAAAATACAATTTTTATTTTATTGTATAGTGGGCTGGGGATGTGATGCAGTGATTGAATGCCCCTGAGTTCAATCCCTGGTACCCATCCCCCCCCCAAAAAGAGGAAAGATGGGAAAACACCCAAAGAATTCTAGCACCATTAAAAAAAAAAAAAAGAAAAAAGAAAAACCTTTGCATCCCTGATTTTTCATCTAAAGATAATGATAGAAGAAAATTTACACTACCACTTCAGGATTATATATTGGCTATAGATCTGAATGCCAGGTCTACCTGGGCTGAGGCTGGGATTAGACGTTTGCCTTAACAAATGAGAGAGCAGTCTTGACATGGTTTCCTCCCTCTGAGCTTAGCAGGATCCTCTTCAAGGTTGGATTAATTTTGATTTTTTGCTGCCTGAGCCAGGGCCATTTGGGTAAAGTGAGTTCTTGGCCATGAAATTTCCTTTATTTAGTTGAGTGTTGCAGAGAAGTGATGCCTGTCTAACTGGCATTCTCCCCACCACCACCCCATAGGACTTATTATGTTCCTCTCTGTCCACAGCCTCTAATTCTTCAGTTGATCTTCAAGTTTGGACACTTCTTCTCATCGTGACCCAAATTTCACTATGGCATTTTGTATATCAATCAGACACAACCTCATAATGCACTCAAGGTTGCTATATAAAGTACTGTAATTTACTTACTTCAACTCCCTGTAGGATAAAAAGTGTGTGTCCCTAAGTCAAAATCTATTTGAAAGTGTCCACCTTCTCACAATCATGCCACTTGTCTCCAGTGGTCAGAGATTCCAGGTCCCTCTTTCAAAATATGCACCAGGGCTTCTAAAAGCCAGTCATGGGAAGGATGTATTTAACTAAAATTCCCAAACAGTTGTCACTAGAAACCTTGGCTCATGTGAAAATCCAGTAAAGGAAATGAACTCTAGTTATAGAAATCTGACCTGAAATCTGACCAGAGAAATCTGTCCAGCCACTGCTAGTTCTGGATCCTACTTGTTACAGAGTTAGGGCTAGTTGGAACAATCTGGGAGTGATGACTGAAAGGTTTGGCTCCCTCTAAGGAATCTCGCTGGCGTGTGGAAGTGTCTGATCTACAACCTGCACCATGGCTCTGTTCTGTTGAGGACGAGTCCCTTTGCCCGCCCACCGCAGCTCTCCACCTTGCCATGGCAGCTTTGGCCACTGGATATATTAATTGCAGACCTGGGGAACCTCACCCCGATCCCACCCCTCAAACCCAGTCCCTTCTCTTTTCACAGATCAACCAAATAATTTTAATGTGTTTTATCCTTAAATAAACTTTGTGTTCAAGTATTCTCATTATTTGGTGGCCGGAATCATTCTTATCGATGTGAAGCTTTGCACGCTAAATAGCTCGCTATGATTAAAAACAGAAAAGAGCAAGCAGCAGCCACTGGACCAGGTAGGCACTGCTGGCCACAGCTGTAATGTGTTGTGTTATTACTACTCGGGTGCACTTACAGAGCATTAGCGGAGCATTAAGGTGCTTTGCAGAAGAAAAGCAGGCAGTGTCCTCCATTGTAAGTGGTATATAAACACACATTTACTATAATTAACTGCAAAATGGAGGGCCTGCAAAATATATCCCTGGAGTGCCTCCCCTTTTAAGGTTAAAAACAAAACAAAACCCACTTCAAGTTTATTTTAAAATTGTCTTGGATTCAAGTTGATAGCATTTTTGCATTTTTTCTGGGAACACTGAAAAGCTGAGCAGAAATGCTGAGCATCCTTGATCGTGGCGTGGTAGCTGCTGTCTCACAGGTCAAAGGCAGCAGCATCATACTGTCACTGGGTTGATGAAGTGGGGTGTAGACAGTCTGCCCCGAGCTGCTGTGTTCTCCCGGCTCTGGCCTGGAGGGCCTACAAATTCTGGCTGGTCTGGGCTGTCACTCGTGCTGTGAGGCTCAGAGAACAATGGTATTGATAGAGAAAAATTGATATCTGCTTATGCTTGGACATTATAAGATCTTTTTAAGAAAATGCTGAACATTGAGATGGATGAAGGAGTCAAATATATCTATTCAAGCTGAGTCTCAATATTTCATCTTCCTGGTGATAGAAACTCATGTTGGGTGCATGTTTGTGGTTACCTGAAACCACAGCTCCTGATGGTCCCAGACTTCAAGATCAGAAGACACACCAGCTACTGATCATTTCCACTAAGACCATAGAAGGTGTCTTAGTCAGCTTTTGCACCACTGTGACTAAAAGACCCAACCAGCATAAATGTGGAGGAGGAAGAGTTTATTTGGGGGCTCACGGTTTCAGATGTCTCAGTCCATAAACAGCAGGCTCCATTCCTTGGGGCTCAAGATGAGGAAGGAGATCATGGTGGAAGAGTGTAGCAGAGGGAAGAAGCTCACCTGATGATCAGAACGCAGAAAGGGACTCTGCTAGCCAGATACAAAATATATACCCCAAAGGCAAGCCCCCAATGACCTACCTCCTCCAGCCACACCCCCAGTTAATCTTATTAGGGGATTAATTCACTGATTGGGTTAATGATCTCGTAACCCAATCATTTGTCCTCTAAACCTTTTTGCATTGGGGGGACACTTCATATTGAAACCGTAACAGAAGGCTAATCAGATGGATTATGGGATAAACACAAAAGTGTCTTCTTATTGCTTTACTCAAGTTTCTTGGATGAATTGTGAACAAAAACATACAAGAAAGAAAAATGATATATAAATTCCTTGATAACTTCTCCATTGATTCTCATATCTAAGTTAGAAATTACTAAATTAAAAATGGTAACTTTTTTTTTTATTAGATCCTTTCTTGTGACACTTTTGTTCTTGGTGTCTGGCTTTCTCACTTGACTGACAGCCTTCACTTGTCTGTCATTGGGATAAGCCAGGTTATGGAGCCAGTGTCTCAGTTTCCTTCGACAATAAAGGTTTGTTTCTTGCAGATACAAGGAGGGTCTGCTCCCCACTGGCATCCTGGAATGGAAGTTGACAAAGGTGTCATTATCTTTTGAGGCTCAACATGTGGCTTCAAGAGTTACCTTGGCAAAGGAAGAGGGCACAGAGCATCACACCCCACCCCCTGTCATGCCTTTGCCTGAAAGGGCACCTATTGCCACTGTTCCCATCCCATCAGTCAATGCAAGCCACATGGCTGTCACTTGCTTTCAGAGAGGTGGAAGTGGGAGCGTCCCCTGTGCTTGAAAGGAAGAACTGGAAATCGGCAGTGATGACTCTTGTCTCCAGGTCAATCATTTCTTTCTGGACTGAGAAATACTTGCACACAACGAAAACACAAAGCCCTTTAGTTAACTCCCTGGAAGGCAGAAGAACTGGAGGTGACCTTGACCCTTCTATACATTCTATGCTCCAAACAAATTATTCAGTGCCTCAATACCCTAATTTTCCTCCCTGTAAAATGAGAACATTAAGTTTCTTTTCAAATATTCTTATGTTAGAAAATGGCACCACAAACATAAACCATATGATAGTATACATTAAGATAATTCTGGAACATTACCTTTTCCTTGTAAAAGTTTGCCTGGGGGGGTGGGGGTGAGGCAAAAGCACATGCTTAGCAAAGGTTTAAAAAGAAGCTAATTGGGAATCTTATTGACTTGGTATTTGATATCAAAAGAAACCGCATCTTGGGGTCTGGCATTTGTGACAGTTGGGAATTCTGTAATTAGTTTCTTAACTACTAGTAGATGTGTGCTCTCCTGAAAATTCTAATGGCAAAATTTGAGAGCACTAATTGTTTAACATAGTCTAATATTATAACTATTTTTAGAACCATTTGACATTTAGCAAGAGCTTGAAATTTAATAAAATTTCTTTCAACCAAAAGAATTAAGTAATTATCAAAAGATGACAATCATGCAG
This sequence comes from Marmota monax, assembly GCF_021218885.2. Lineage (NCBI taxonomy): Eukaryota > Metazoa > Chordata > Mammalia > Rodentia > Sciuridae > Marmota > Marmota monax. The sequence continues at coordinate 2,719,342 of NW_026695234.1, read as the reverse complement.
GACGAGGGTAATAAAGAATTATTTCTTTACTAATTCTGAATTAATTAAGCCTCTACCTCATTCTGAACCTTCCATCTTTTTCCCAAAATTCAGGGTATTTTCACCTGCTCTCCCCCTGCACCTTGTATCTCATTGCAATTTTGTCCTGTTTAAAAGAACACGATGGCATTTTTCAGTGCCCCAAGTGCACTGACGTCTGCAGCGCAGCTCAGAGAAAAAGAAAATCAAATAGCACCCTCTAGTGCCCACTTTTTATTTTTTCATGAAACCCAAATGTATATCAACCACACCAATCAAATTATGATTCCCACCCCCCGCCCGTCGCCGCCCCACCAACCTTAGATGCAGAACATTACCAGAATATAGCTTTAGAAAACACATCAAATGCCAAGGACATTTTCTGGAGAACAGTATAAGATTTATTTTTATGTGCACAGTAAGCCTCATTCCAGGAAAATACCAGCTTTTGGCATCCCATGAAAATTCTGCCCTTAATATCTATTTTTCTAACGTGATGACAAAAGTAGCTGCTGAGAAAAATTAAGTATCTCTTTAAAATGTCGAGAAATAAACAATCTGATCAAGAAAAACCCATGAAATATTTAGTGGCCTTTATTTTCCCCCAGCAGAATGTGAAATACTTGGCTATGCATCTACAGCACATGAGCAATAACTCTCCTCTGACTAATGGAAGGCTCTGTTTGTGATGGTTTAATTATGTTTGCTGAAATACGACTCTCCTCTAAGACAACATCTCCATGGCAGAGGGACAGATCTCAGTGGCTATAGATAGAAATAAAATACAAAAGACTCAACGTTCCATGAAGAACTCAGCAATCAAATTCTATTTGCTAAGGAAACAAATGGAGGAAGAATATTCACTGTACATTTTGGTGTGTGTTTCTGTTTGCCGGTAGCCTCCAGGTTAGCTATTGTTTTATTCGTTACCATAAAATACTAATTACAAAATATTTTTGAAACAAAGATATTCGTTCTCCCACTAGACGAAACTACCATACCTGATACTAATGTAGCACCTTCCATAACTAATGCTTTCCCACCTGTATTTAATGTTGCTCATTCTTGAATCTTGCTGCACTTTGACAGAGAAATTGGAGAAGTGTTAATTTGAAGTTATATCTTATTTGGCATAAGTACTAACTAAAGAAAACAGCAACCCACTCACATATGTGTGCTTTTGTAAGTTTACTTAATAATTTTAGATTTCTAATGAGACATATTGGAATGATAACAATCTTTTAAGAACAAAGAACCCATGAAACAGGTGTCTTGGATTTTTCCTCTTAAATTCCTTTGTGGAATATGGTAAGGCACAAAAATCTACTGATATTGCCCTACTTTGGTAAGGGAAAAAATTATTATTTTACTGAAGAAAATAACCTATTTAATTACCTTATGTCTTGAAAATCTTTGCATTGGATCTATCCAGATTTAGAGCCTTTTTGTTGTTGTTTAATTTAAAGACTACATTCATACACAAATTTGCAAAGGCATGGTTCCTAGGGCTTTCCTCTACCTGCCACCTGTTTTTCTTTTACCTGTTGAATGACCTCAATTCAACAGTACATCCTGGCCCTTGAAGTTTACATCACTACGTGGATCCTTTGAATTTGGGAGCCACAAGTGTGTGTTCATTCACTTTCCATGAGTCTTTGCAGTGATGGCTGCAAAATGCTGTTAAGGAATATGTGCAGCCATGCAGGGCAGGGAGTCTGCCCTCCTGAAGAGTCGGGATCAGAAAGCAATTTGGCAAACTAATTCCACAAGGGAAAAATGACTCAACGTATAATGCAAAAGCATCTAGGCATCCTATCAGAATATTCACAGCATAAAATGAGAAAAAGAGCTGTGGATAGCACTGAACACAATTTTTGCCCTTTTAAAAAGCCCTGGATTTTCAATGCTTGCTTTGAACCTTCAAGAGAGAAGAGGAGGCATATCAATCGAAGATCAGCAGAAATGTAGTGAGCCTAGAGATGCCTGGCCCCATAGATTTTATTCATGTCCCCCATGGGTTCAGATGTTCTAGCTGTATTTTTAACCTGGTCTTTTTCACAGACAATGACTTTCATTAGTTAGCTTTAAGTGAAACTTAGGAACAGAAGGTGAGAAATCTCACTATCTCTGCCTTAAGCATCTCTTGGGATCACATTGAATAATTTACCTAATGATTGCAGACAATTTAAATGTATGTTATTTAGGCAAATTATCCCAAAGGCACAGACTAAGTCAAGGGTCCCATGTCTCCATCATACAACTCTAAATATTTTAATTATGAAACAGTTTTATGTGGTTACAGTACATGAAAACTTTGCTGTATTTCCAGGCATCATGCTCTAAAAATACAAATTCAGCAAAAGTTAACTTTTCCCATAAACATCAAAGAGGTACGTGACTCATCCAATCTAAGGACTTCATAGCTACATCACAGTTTCCTCTGCATTAGGGGCTTCTATAATTTGTCAGGAGAAGGAAAGTACAGAACTTAATGCATAATGATTTGAAAATTCTCACAATAAAATTTTGTAAAATGTTTGTGCTTCTAAGTCTTCTACCAAAAATTTTCATTCCGAGATGCTCTGGTGTAATAAAAACAGAAAAAAAAAACCAGCAAAATTTTACATCTTTGGGTCTCCTCTTGGATTCTTTAAATGCCACCCCAAAACATGAACTTGAGTCATTGACCCATGGCAGTCTGCTATTGTTTGTGTAAACAACTGAAAATGCAAACATTTTTACCAATCCCTACTGTTATGGTTTGGATACGAGGTGTTCCCCCAAAACTCATGTATGAGACAGTTAAGAAGCTTCAGAGGTGAAATGGTTAGAGGATGAGAGTTGTAACCTAATCAGTGGATTAACTGGGTGGTAATTATAGCAGGGAGCTGACGGATGCAGGAGGTAGGGGACCTACCTACTGGGGACGAGCCTTTGGGGTTTGAATCTCGTCCCTGCTGAGCAGAGCTCTGGCTGCTTTCTTTTTTTCTTTCTTTCTTTTTTTTTTTAAATGTGGTAAGACTTTTATTAAGGGGAGTACACAGAAGGACTTTTAATTTTATTAAACTTTTAATTTTATTATTTATTAACATGAATGAGGTATAGAATTTGAAAGCCTTTTTATTATCACAGGAGTTACTTCCCCAAAATGTTAATCACAGCTGGATTGAAAGAGTATTTGGGAAATGTGGCAATGTGGTTTATATAAGTACGTATACCACATTATAAATCTACTGGAGATCCAAAGGGATTTGCCTTTGTGGAATTTGAAACAAAAGAGCAAGCAGCAAAAGCTATTGAGGTAGGTAGGTCCAAACCCTGAAGGCAAAACAGGGAGGAGGAAGAGAAGCAGTTCTGGAGATGCAGAGTGCTTAGCTCCCAAATCTTACGTTCTGGCACCAGTTTCCAAGGAGTTCTGTCCTCATCTTCTGGAGTAGTCCTGGCTGCTTTCTTGTTGCTGTATCCTGAGCTGCTCTACTCTGCTCTGCTCCTCCATCATCATGTTCTGCATCATCCGGGGCCAAGAGCTATGGAATCGGCTGCCTATGGACTGAGACCTCTGGAACTGTGAGCCAAGGACGCTTTCTCGTCTGTGTGGTTCTCATCAGGTCCTTTGGTCACAGTGATGAAAAGCTGCCTAAAACACCTCCGTTATTTATTCCAATCCTATTTGTATTTTGCCTTTTCACCAGAAGAACGTAAATGCACATGGGGCTGGGAAATGAGAATGTGAAGCTAGGACAAGAAGATTTCATGGAGATATGTAATGAAGTGCAGAAGATGGTGGAGGGGCGAGGGGTGGGGCCTTGGGCCGTCCCCACACTGCCCACTTCCCATGGGACCTGAGTTAGCCAGATCAAGCAGATGCCCCTGAAGGCCTCTTCCCTATCCAGAAATGTCAAGAAAAGGAAAGGACACTTTTGTTAAAACTCCTAAGCAGATTTTATTGAAAGGTAGAGAAAATGATCTTAATGTTGAGATATTTGAAAATACTATAAGGAGGAGAGCAATGGCTCTCTCAGATTTAATTCAGTAACTAAAAGTCTTCTGGAAGCAAGAACAAAGAAATGAAATATAAAGACGGAATTTCCCCGAGGAAGAAAGTTGAATTTAACAAAATAATTTCTTGTAGACGCTAAACTAATGTAAAGGAAAGAAAAAGTGTCTTGATACTATTATCTTTACATAATACAAGATTTTACAAATGAAAAAAAGAACTAAATGGATTACCCTGAACAGTGAGTAAATAAATATTAAAGCCAACCCATAGGATACAATAAGAAACACCATAATTTCCCCCTAGGATGTTGTAAAACTATTTCCCTGGCCATTGCCTTTAGTCCAGATCCCAGTCATTGAGGTCAGGTTCCGTTTTATTTCTATGGGGGAGAGAGGTGTCTCTGTGCTCGCACGCAGAGGAGCTTTTCGTGTGTATGTGTGTGAGTGAGCATGTGTGCACATAGTGAGTTACAAGGAAAGAACCTCATTCTGATACATCTCAACATTTTTAGTACTTAGCCCTAAGCTTTTCTTCTCCAAATTATATAAATATTCAGCAAATATTCCATTTTTTTTCTAAGGTAGATGGTACCAGGAATCCATTTGTTGAAAATCCATTGATCTACATTTACTAGACCTAAAGATTCTCAAAGAACTTCTGTGGTTTCCTCTGCCAGCCTGTCTAATTTTGTCATAATAATATTCAAAACCTAAGAGACAGAAAAGAAAGTCTGAGGTATTGTTTTGTTTTGTTTTGTGTGGAAGAAATATGGTCCTCTCAAACTGATCTCAAAGAAAAATGGGACCCAAGACTTTCATTAAAACTGCATGAAATAGAACACATGGAAAATGCTGGATAACAAAGTCCCCTGAATTAAAAAAAAATGGAAAAAAGGTAGAAAAAGAAAGAAAGAAAAGGAGAAATTATCACTAAAAATCAGTGTTTTTACCTTTTTAGTATTGTCATTTAGACAGAATCAATTAACTGAATCAAACTTCTCTTTAAAAGTAATTTAGAAAAGAACATGTATACTGGCTTATTCCTCTTGTAAAAAGAAATTATACCCCAGTGTGACATAAAAATTCATGAGCCAAACACAAATTCCAAGGATGGCACCAACTTCAAACTGGGACAGTAGCTGTCCTTTGCAACAATTGTAAAGGATACACTCAATGGAAATTTTGAGCCTGATTTGTCCAGATTTTGAACTTGTCTGTGGATTTCTCCTGCTTAATTCCTTCCTGTTCCACTGGCCTTTGATGACTTGACAAGTCAATCAAGCTATAAAAGGGACCCTGGATTTTTACTTGAAGATTGGAGGCTTTCAATCAACTAAAGAATTTTTCAATTCAGTTATTATTCACTTGCTGTATATTATGCATGGTGGTGAGGACTTAAGCATCTATTATTTCCTTTAGTTCCTGTTAACGATCTAATGGGATAATAATTTTCTGACCTTATAGGCAAAGAAACAACAGTTCAAAGAGGTTAAGTAATTTGCCCAAGGTCATTTTATTTGATTTCATGAAATTTTTGATATAGTTGAAAGATCATTGCAAAGGATTTTCTCTGGGCATCTTATCAACAAAATGCCAATATGGTATAATTGATGTTATTCAGCATCACTGTCAATTAGAGGATAGAGGTCAATCAAGTATGCCAATGTCAATGGAAGATTATCATATGTGTGATCAAAGTTTAAGAGAAATTTAGATTTTTATATTAAAATTAATTTCACACTGACACTCCACCCAATATAAATTAATTTTGTTCATAGTGTAATAGTTCAGAGAAGAGATTCTGGAGGCAGACAGATCTGGATTGGATCCTATTTCACTTACTAGTCATTTCATTCATCAAATATTTACTGATTGTATATCTAGTACCAGGTATTAGGTCTACAGTGATAAATGAACATTGCCCTCACAGAGTTTTTCAGTTTAGTAAGACAGAGCAATAATAAATGAATTAAACAAAACAATAAAGATGTGATCACCAAAGTCCTATGAAGAAAACAAATAGGATATTAAGGGGAAAATGTGGATTGGAGAATTCAATTATATAAAGTAGTCCAGAAGTCCTACTGAGATGGTAGCATTTCAGTTGAGATTTGAGGGGAAAGAAGGAAGCAAGCAAGAATGAAGGTGGGGAGCCAGGGGCAGATCTCAGAGGTCAGAGCAGGAGCAGGGCCTGAAGTCTTGAGAGTAGTATGTTTGCAGGGATGAGAAACAGCCAGTATGGACAGAGTGCTGTAGGCTGGCATGAGTTTAGGGCTGGAGAGGTAGCAGGGATCTTATCAGCTGTGAGGAGTCTGAATTTATTTCAGGGGTAGTGAGCCACTAGAGGATTGTAAGCAGGAGAGTGGCACCATTCAATTTACATCTTAAAATGATTGCAAATACTATATGGAAATTGGGTTTGGAAGAAGAAAGAACCGACAAAAACAAATGACTACTGCATGAGTCTAGGACTGCAGCAATTTGCCTTCTCTATTCACAGGTTCTGCAACCATGGATTCTACCAACTATTGATTGAAAAAAAATTCACATATGTACTGAACTGACTTTTTCCCCTTGCCCTTATTCCCTGAACAATATATTATAACAACTACTCACATATCATTTACATTGCATTAGGTATTATAAATAACCCAGGAATGATTTAAAACATAAGGGAAAATATGCAGAGGTTATATGCAAATACTGTACGAATTTATATAGGAACTTGAGCATCCACACATTTTGGTATGGGAGAGATCCTGGAATCAATCTTTAGTGGATATCAAAGAGTGACTGTTAGCAAGAGCCCAAGGAAATGGAATATGGAAAGAAATGGATACCTCTGAGCTATATGTTGGAGATAAGAAACAATGGGACTTAGTCATTTCTTGGATTCAAAAAGAGTGAAAGGAGGAATCAAAGATGTTTCTAATCTATGCCTCCGGATGAATGGGGGTATTATTTACTGAGTTGGGTGAGAAATTGTTTCAGAGAGAAAATCAAGAGTTGAATTTTGTACATGTCAAGTGTGAGATGTCTGTAAGAGATCCAAGTAGAGGTGTCAAGTAGGCAGTAAGAAACATGACAGGAGTTTGTCAGACTAGTGTGGGATCATGATAAACCATATATAGCAATCATGCACTTTTAGACGTTTTTTTAAACTTAGGACAGAATTTCCGAGAGAGAATAAAAGAGGCCTCAATCTCAAGAGGTCTGTAAAACTATGGAATCAAAGAAAATGGGAAGAGAAATTACCTGAGGAATAACCAGAAAAAGGCAAGGGGAACTCAAGAGGATGGTTTGATTGGTACTAAGATAAATGGGTATTTCGAGCAGGGTAAGGTGGCTGATCGTATTGAGCATAAGAGAATGTTAGGCACGAAACATAATCTGGAAACCTATAAAATCTATAATTAGATTAAAATATAAATACTATTTATCCCTATGGTTGTTCAGAGTATTAAATAAAATGACAAACCTAACTTATCATGGGTCTCTGTATTAATAGTACAGTAGTTTTAAAAGTCTTGTATTATCTCAATGTCAGTTATCTCAACTATCAGTTGCCATTGTATTGCAGATATGCAGAAGATTGGCTAGTAGAGAATTGTGCTTATAAGAATAGCAATTAAACCAGATTTTTACTTTTTCTCTTTTCTCACTGATGCTATAATTCATTTTAAAGGTATGAGAATAAATTTCTTCTTGACGTAAACTATTACTTCCCAGTGTAAGTGAAAGGGTATACTGTTAATTACTTCAACATCTGCATTTCCCGTCCACCATTCCCTAACATTATTTGGTTTTCATGTAAAGTGTAGGTGTGTTTGTTGTTGTTTTTCAATTAATTTTAACTGCAACCCGATGAGGGACCAAATCAGCAAAGTTATTAACGTCTTACAAACACTAAGCCACTTACAGCAAAAGCTTTTTTTGCAGAAATCTTATGGGACTAGTTTTCAAAAAGCTTGCTAGTGTTTCTGAATGCCGAAGTGCCGTTAAAAAGGAAAATCACCAAGCAGGCAGGCTTTCTGGAAAGGCAAGAGAAATTAAAAGCTACTAAAAACAGTAAGGCATTAATGAAAAGAAAATGAGCAGATTTCACTTATTAAAAATTATGTAAACACACTCATTTCAGACCCATTATTAATGCACTTAGATCCTTTTGCTAAATGTTATCAGCAGGTATAAACAGAAGATGAAAATCTGTTCTCAACTTGCATTAAAACAAAAAGTTCTTTTCACAAAGTTCTATTAAGACTGCTGGGACCGATAACAATTACTTTAGTGTATGAAAATTCAACCAAATAAAATTTGAAGGTTATAATAAACTTTCTAAGTTTGCAAAAATAATTCAAGTGAAATAAAAAGAAAGACTGTTCCTCTGTTATTCTCCAGGTGTCATGTGTGGAAAAAATTTCTTCCCATTAACTAAAAAGATGCACTTTAAACTTTTGATGGAGCAATGAAGAGTATTTTATAATAAAAAATAAACGATAATTTTCCTTGAAAGGTCTTACTAATCTGTTGGTATTTATCCAATGAAAATGGAATTGGTGAATAAATATCATGAAAGAGAAAGAAATGTCCATGAAGTATTATAATGCAAATTGAAATCTTGGACCCTAACCTAGTTATCATGCGAATGTATGCGTAACTCTGACATGACCAACACATTTAGGTCCCTTCAATCCACTTTTTCTTTTTTTTTTTTCCTCTCATTCATGTTCCTGTTCTCATTCTCTTCCTTCTCCTATCTCCCAACAACTCTTTAAGACAATAGCAAGAATACAGAAATTTTCATATCATGTTTAAAAATTGATGAGAAAAGGGAGATAAAAATATAAAATAGTACAAAACTTAGACACTTTTTTTGTATGCCACAAAATTCTTCATATGTGCTAAAGAGGGCCACTAATTTGATTCTAAAGTCTCTAGCACATCATCTGGAAGTCGCTAATAGGATAAAAAAAATTGCTTAGAATAACTGGTGAGGTAGAAAAAACAGATATAAGCACTCAGTGAGATCAAGCAAGGATTCACTTCTGTTGGAGTCTACATATCCACAGGAAATACATTTTGTCAGCTGTGACAGCCACTGAAACCAAGTATCAGATGCAGACCATCACGTTGCTGTATTACACAGAATAGAATAATTATTCCCTATACCAAGAACAGAAAGAATTAGCTCCTAAGTGCTCTCCTGAGGAAGACAGTCTTGTAACAATAAGAAGACACCCCTGATTGACACCTCTGTGCAGAGGGCTCCATGATCTGCCCTCTCCATCCATTATGTCTTCATTCTAGCTGCTGGCATAAATTTGAAGAGTCATTTCTTTCTTACAGAGTCCTTCAATGCAGGTCAATAGTATCATGCCAAAGTTCAATTCAAAGAAAGCTGTTCTGTGCAGTGTGGGTCACAGCTCTCTAAATGTGTGGCTTTAACGGTAGCCTAATGCAGGACAAAACTGTGGCAGTCCATTTGCTAAAGTATGAATAAAAACGGATGTTCCAGGACCCTCTCCAGACTGAACAAATCAGAATTCCAGGACAGGGGATAGCATGTCTGCTGTGCATTCAGGTGAGTCTCAGGTGCCCTCTAATTTGTATGATATATCTCAATACTAGCTTACTAATGTGTGATGCACATAAAGGATTTAAAAGGATGAGGTTTGAGATAATTATTGAGTTTAATCTCTCAGTAGGAGCAAAGTGATAGAATAAGCACCATTATTTTTGAAAATATTTAGGTACTTACCTGAGAATTCTACTATCTTCCAGAAAATACTAGCAAATTAGTAAGCTTCTTCTGGTGTTAATAGTATTTCTGTTGATGAATGTGATTTCTAATATGTTAAAATGTTTTGAAAAACATGTTTGCAAATAATCAAAGAAAATGTCCAAGTATTTACTTTACAGTTGTAAATGTTTAATTAAATTTTTCTGTGAAATATATCACATTCTTAAGAGAGGATATAAAGATAAACAGTTGAAAGAATTATAATAAACCAAGGACTTGGGTCCAACCACATAGGTTCTGAAATAGGACAGTAGTCACCTCCTTGGGTGGCCCTCCCTAAACACATCTGTGTACACTCCCTGCCTCCAGGTAATCTGCATCTTATTAGCCATTTATCTGTCTTTCCTTGTCATTTTAACAGCTAACTATGTATCCCCCAAACTATGTATTAATTCCTTTTCCTTTGTTCATACGGAATATAAGAGAAAGCATACTGGATATATTTATCAACTTTTTTTTTCCTTTTCACTCAACACTATGATTCTGAGATCCATCTGTGCTAATGCATAGCTCCAGTTCATTCATTTACACTAATGTATCGAGGTTCCTTATGGAGATAACCCACAATTTGTTTACCATTCCATTACAGATGGGCATTTGGATTGCATGCAGTATTTTTTTTTTAAACATTGCTGCTGTGCACATTTCTATCTGGTTCACAGATCTAGAGTTTCTCAAGTACAGATCTAGGAATGAATTGACCAGGTCATGGGAATGTGGCGCTTACTGAGACAATGCCAATAGTTTTCCAAAATGATTTTATTGATTTGTCCCCTTTGATCAATTTCTCCTCAGTCATGAACATTACCATTGTTTTGTCTCCTTGCTCAGATCTGCTTTTGCAAAGTTTTTATTTTTTAATGTTTGCCAGTCTTTTGGGTCTGAAAGCTCATGGTTTGGGTTTAAGTTTTCTTGGTTACTATGGAGGGTGAGCATCAAGTCCATGAATTTATGAGCCATTTTTGTTCCTCTTCTCTGCCATCTGTTGGAGTCTTCTGCTCGTGTTTCTAAGTTGTCCATCACTTTCTTACCAATCCACAGAATTCTTTTATATTCTGGACTCTAATCTTTATATTTATATGCATTGAGAATAAAAACCCCAGCTTGAGACCTGTTTTGATTCCCTTTGTTTTTAAGAAACACAGGTTCTTAATTTTAACACAGTTGTCTTATCAATCAATAGTTGTGTGTTTTAAGAAATACTTTCTTGCCCCAAGTTCATAGAAGTTTTTACATTTACATTTTACGTACATTTTTTACATTTTACAATTCAAACTTTATATTTTCACCTTAATCCCCTAGGATTGAGTTTTGTGTGAGATTGGGATACACTTTAATTTTTCTTTCCATTTGGTAGCAAATGCCGTAAGAACACTATTTCTACACTAGTCCCTCTTTTCTCCATTGTTTTTTAGTGTCTGCTTTGTAGACATGGATCTTTTCCTCTGAGCTCTCTATTTTATCTATTGGTTTATTTACTTATCCCTGCTCTAAAATCACAGTCCTACTTAGGGTTCTAGTTTACATCTTGATACAGAAAAACACACATCCTCTTATTCTTTTTGCTAAGGTGTCTTGGCTATCTTAGGTATTTGCTCATAGATATAATTTTAGAATCAGCTTCTCAAGTTCTCCCAAATCAAAATAATCACATACACATACACACCTACCTGTTTGTTTGGAATTGCATTGAATCCAAAGATCCGCTTTACATTAAGATTTCCTACACCAGGCACAGTGGCACATGCCTATAATACTAGCAACTCAGGAGGCTGAGACAGGAGCATCACAAGTTCGAGGCCAGCCTCAGCAATTGAGTGAGAACCTGTCTCAAAATAAATAAATAAATAAAAAAGGACTGGGGGTGTAGCTCAGTGCCCCACATAGCATTCTCTATTTAAGTTGTTGATACTTTACAAATATTGAAGTTTTTTTCTTCCTGAGGTTTCATAAATCTTTTTCTTTTTTATAATTCCTGGGTATTTTATTTTTTGTTCTTAATGTAATGGTATTTGTTTCTTCATAAATTTTCTAGTTGTTGCTGATGTTCAATTACAATTGCTTTTGCATATTGAATTTCTCTTAGTAATCCTGAGTAGCTGTCATTCCAATGATTTATCTGTAGAATCTTTGGGTTTTCTACATACACAATCATATAATCTGAAAATAATAATAACAATTTTGTGTTTTTTTCCATTCCAAGTCCCTTCTAACTCTCCTCCCTCCCACCTCTCACCCTGTGCTGGGGGTGTAACCCAGGGCTTGACACCTGCTAGGCAGTTGTTCTAACACCAAGCTACACCCCAGCCCCTAGTCTAATTTTTATTATTCTTGTTTTACTGTGTTGGATATCCAGGGCACTGGGTGATAGGAGTAAGGGCAGGTGTTTTTGTCTTGTTGCTGATAATAAGTAAAAACTTCCAATGTGTCTCCATTAAGTATGACCTTCACTATGGAATATTTTGTGTATGTCTTTGATCAGTTTACAGTGGGTTCCTTATATTTCTACTTTGCTAATGGTTTATATAACTAATGACTGGATACTAAATTTTCTCAAATGCTTTTTCAGCACCTATTGAGTTGATCTTATGATGGTCTCCTTTTACCTATTAATGTGGTCAAGTGCTTTTTTGATTTTCTAATATTATGCCACATTTGCATTCCTGGGATAAAAACAGCTTGCATCTGAAATATGAACCTTTTTAAAAGACTTTTGATTTTTTAAAATTTTTATTTGTTCTTTTTAGTTATACATGACAATAGAATGTATTTTGGCATATTACACATACATGGATTACGACTTATTCTAATTAGGATCCCATTCTTGTGGTCGTGCATGATGTGGAGTCACACTGGTGGTGTATTCATATATGAACATACGAAAGTCCTATCTGATTCATTCTACTGTCTTTCCTGTTCTCATCCACCTCCTTTCCCTTCATTCCCTTTGTCTAATTCAAAATTCTTTTATTCTTTTCCCCCATTGTGTATTAACATCCGCATATCAGAAAGAACATTCAATCTTTGGTTCTTTGGGATTGGCTTATTTCTCTTAGCATGATTGTCTCCAGTTCCATCCATTTACTGGCAAATACCATAATTTCATTCTTCTTTAGGGCTGAGTAATATTCCATTGTGTATATAAACCACATTTTCTTTATCCACTCATCTGTTGAAGAGCACTTAGATTGGTTCTATAGCTCAGCTATTGTGAATTGAGATGCTATAAACATTGATGTGACTGTGTCACTATAGTATGCTGATTTTAAGTCCTTTGGGTATATACTGAGGAGTGTGATAACTAGATCAAATGGTGGTTCCATTCCAAGTTTTCTGAGGAATCTCCACACTGATTTCCAGAGTGACTGCACCAATTTGCAGTCCCACCAGCAATGTATGAGTGTACCTTTGTCCCCACATCCTTGCCAACATTTGTTACTTGTAAATCATATGAACCTTTTTGAACATTTCTATGTTGCTATTGCTAACAATCAGTTTACACTATTCTGTATTTTCTCTTTTACACAGAGTCCTCATTGGAATTGCACACCAAAATTACACTACCCTCATGAGTTACAGAGTGTGTGTGTGTGTGTGTGTGACACGTGTGTGTGTGTGTGTGTGTGTGTGTGTTATATACTGGAGATTGAACCCTGTATGCTCTACCCCTGAGCCAGATCCCCAGACCCTCTTTGTTTCAAGACAGGGCCTCACTAAATTGCTTAGGGCCTCACTAAGTTGCTGAGGCTGGCTTTGAACTTGTGATCCTCCTGCCTCAACCTCCTGAATCACTGGGATTACAGGCACATGCTACTGCACCCAGCATATTTTCTATTTTTAAAAATTCTCTGAAATTGTTTTTGGAGATTGGAGTTATTTTTTCTTTTAATGTTATTGGCATAAAGTTTTTATATCCATTCATTATATTTTAAATATCTGCAATATCCCATTTATTCATTCCTGATATTATTTTGACCTTCTCCATTTATTTTCTTAATCTTAATAGAAGTTTGTCAATTTTATTAGTCTTTCATATGTCAACCTTTGATTTTGCTAATTTCTGATTATATTTATGCTTTCTATTTTATTAATTGCTGTTCTTGTTTTTATTACATATTCTTTAAATTAATTTTGTTTTTTTCTCCCTAACTTTTCAGAATGTAGGCTTAGCTGATGAATTTTAAGAAACCCTTTTTTTGTACTAAAATAAGTATTTAAAGTTATGTATTTTTGTAGGAGTTGCTTTAGCCCAATCCCACATTATTTTGTATGTAGCATTTTCTCAATTAAAAATTTTTCTAAATTTTACTATAAAATTTAGTATTAAGTTTAGTGAAACTTTATGAGCTACATACTAAACCTCACTTAATATTGTGAAGGCTTATTTTCACATATAGACACCTAATTTTAATCTACTGATTGTGCTGTTCTGCTTACAATGGTGCTTTTATATCCTATCTGTTGCTTCTTTGTAGGACTCTATTTCAGCCATGTTCATTTGGGAACCATGAATCTCCCTTAAATTTGGGTAAATATGTTGCCTAAATCCCAGTAGGGTGAAAAAGAACAAATGAAGGAAAATACTACTGATAATCCTTTCTCCTTCTTTCCTCCGAATTCTCAGGACTAGAAGAATGGTCATAGCTGTGTGACTTAGAAATCAAGTGAAGGAATAATGTTAACTAATGCATTAATTATTAGTAACATTCAATTTATTTCCCTTGTTAACTAAAAGAAAAAGAGACAGAGAGAGAAAATAAACATTTGATTCTCTCTCACCATCCCTCAGTAGGGTTGGAGTCCACTCGTCTAGAGCAGTTGTTAACAGAAGATGTTAACATCCGCAGATGTTAACAGAAGACAGCATCCTGCCAGTGGGCACACATCAGTCTCTGACACACAAAAGATGGCCATCTTAGCTGGTGGAAATTTGCAAAGGAAGCATCGATTCTCAAGAAGTATACACCTCAGGAAGCTGGGCATGGTGGCCCACGCCTGTAATCCCAGCAACTCAGGAGGCTGAGGCAGGAGGATCACAAGTTTGAGGCCAGCCTTGACAACTCAGGCCCTAAGCAATTTAGGGAGACACTGTCTCAAAATAAAATATGCACATCACAATCTCTGGGAGGAGGAAGAGGTTTTCACTTTTCTCATAGGAGTGATCAGTACTAAAATGATTGAAAAAACGGTGATATACATTGAAGAATGACTAGAAAACACAATGCAGTTTGACCCAAAGTGCTTTCTCTCTACAGAGCTATAGACAGCCCTTAAGTGGTGGAGACTTGGAAGATAGTGAAGCTCTGTCACCCAGCATAAAGAGAAGCAGCACTTCCACACAGTGGAGCTGGAAGTCCTCTGATACCCACCCTCGACCCACACCCTGGTCATTATGGCTCCCTTGTCCACCATGGCTCCCCAATTTTCCACCTTCTGATCTTTTTTCTGTTCAAATTTAAAATTTGGAAAGGGTATGAGGAATCCAGGGACACCAAGACAACCCAGGGCCAAAGGTAGTGTTAAAGAAATGGTTTTCATTTTTAATATCTCATTGATCAGAATAGATGTTATGCAAAAAGAAATTATCGGTGCTAACAAGTTAGCAAATATTTAGGAGGAACATGAAAATCTTATATGGAAAATACCATATAGGGACTCTTAAGCATATCTAAGTGATGCCAGCTCTCATTTTTCTAATTCAGTGCTCACCATCTAAAATGATGCTCAGATGATTCATTCCAGAAAACACACCCTCATGCATTTTAATCACTCTTATCTAGTGTTTCAGAAGAAACATATCAATAAGTTGTTTACTGGCAAATCCTGTAACCTGTACGATAGACCAGTCATTGTAATTACACTTTAAAAGGAACAGAAATGAAAACTATTTACAGGAACTTCTCCTATTACTGTTCTGGCCTCTCAAGCATAGAGAACAAGAATTCCCCTTTCCACATCTGCTTGTTCAGAGGGTCACGCTCCCATGGCTTGCCAGAAACTTGTCTTGGTTCTTAGAACAGTAAATATAAAAGGAACTGAATTGTAGACTCAGAGACAAGATTATTTGGATATATAGAGTCAACCAAAAGCAAACCTACCAAATATTTCTTAGGCTTCTAGATGACAGTGTGTTTTTTCTTTTTTCCTTTTCTTTTCTCTTTCTTTCTTTTTTTTTTTTAACAAAGATTGTACCAAGGACACTTAACCACATCCCCAGCCCTTTTAATTTTTAATTTTGAGACAGGGTCTCCCTGAGTTGCTTAGGGCTTCCCTAAATTGCTGAGGCTGGCTTTGAACTCGTGATCCTCCTGCCTCAGCCTCCTGAGCCACTGGGATTACAGGCGTGTGCCACTGCATCTGGCATATTTATCGTTTTAAGAGTAGATGTGAAGGGGGGCATTAGAAAGATGTTATTGAAAGATACAAAATTTTAGACCAGAGGAATAAGTTC
Source organism: Marmota monax (assembly GCF_021218885.2). Classification (NCBI taxonomy): domain Eukaryota; kingdom Metazoa; phylum Chordata; class Mammalia; order Rodentia; family Sciuridae; genus Marmota; species Marmota monax. The sequence continues at coordinate 2,703,074 of NW_026695234.1, read as the reverse complement.
AAGAGATCTAAGGTACAACATGGTGACTATAATTAGTAACAATGTATTTTATTCTTTTTTTTTATTGGTTGTTCAAAACATTATAAAGCTCTTGACATATCATATTTCATACATTAGATTCAAGTTGGTTATGAACTCCCAATTTTACCCCAAATACAGATTGCAGAATCACATCGGTTACACATCCACATTTTTACATAATGCCCTATTAGTAACTGTTGTATTCTGCTACCTTTCCTATCCTCTACCATCCCCACTCCCTCCCCTCCCATCTTCTCTCTCTACCCCATCCACTGTAATTCATATCTCTCCTTGTTTATTTTCCCGTTCCCCTCACAACCTCTTATATGTAATTTTGTATAACATTGAGGGTCTCCCTCCATTACCATGCAATTTCCCTTTTCTCTCCCTTTCCATCCCACCTCATGTATCTGTTTAATGTTAATCTTTTCTTCCTGCTCTTCCTCCCTGCTCTGTTCTTAGTTGCTCTCATTATATCAAAGAAGACATTTGGTATTTGTTTTTTAGGGATTGGCTAGCTTCACTAAGCATAATCTGCTCTAGTGCCATCCATTTCCCTGCAAATTCTATGATTTTGTCATTTTTTAGTGCTGCGTAATACTCCATGGTGTATAAATGCCACATTTTTTTTATCCATTCATCTATTGAAGGGCATCTGGGTTGGTTCCACAGTCTAGCAATTGTGAATTGTGCTGCTATGAACATCGATGTAGCAGTATCCCTGTAGTACGCTCTTTTAAGGTCTTCAGGGAATAGTCCAAGAAGGGCAATAGCTGGGTCAAATGGTGGTTCCATTCCCAGCTTTCCCAGGAATCTCCATACTGCTTTCCAGATTGGCCGCACCAGTTTGCAGTCCCACCAGCAATGTACAAGAGTACCCTTTTCCCCACATCCTCTCCAGCACTTGTTGTTGTTTGACTTCATAATGGCTGCCAATCTTACTGGAGTGAGATGGTATCTTAGGGTGGTTTTGATTTGCATTTCTCTGACTGCTAGAGATGGTGAGCATTTTTTCATGTACTTGTTGATTGATTGTATGTCCTCCTCTGAGAAGTGTCTGTTCAGGTCTTTGGCCCATTGGTTGATTGGGTTATTTGTTTTCTTATTGTTTAATTTTTTGAGTTCTTTGTATACTCTGGATATTAGGGCTCTATCTGAAGTGTGAGGAGTAAAAATTTGTTCCCATGATGTAGGCTCCCTATTTACCTCTTTTATTGTTTCTCTTGCTGAGAGAAAACTTTTCAGTTTAAGTAAGTCCCATTTGTTGATTTTTGTTATCAACTTTTGTGCTATAGGTGTCCTATTAAGGAATTTGGAGCCCGACCCTACAATATGTAGATCGGAGCCAACTTTTTCTTCTGTCAGATGCAGAGTCTCTGATTTGATATCTAGCTCCTTGATCCACTTTGAGTTAACTTTTGTGCATGGCGAGAGGAGGGGATTCAGTTTCATTTTGTTGCATATGGATTTCCAGTTTTCCCAGCACCATTTGTTGAAGATGCTATCCTCCCTCCATTGCATGCTTTTAGCTCCTTTATCAAATATAAGATAGTTGTAGCTTTGTGGATTAGTCTCTGTGTCCTCTATTCTGTACCATTGGTCCACCCTCCTGTTTTGGTACCAGTACCATGCTGTTTTTGTTACTATTGCTCTGTAATATAGTTTTAAGTCTGGTATCGCTATACTGCCTGATTCGCACTTCCTGCTTAGAATTGCTTTTGCTATTCTGGGTCTTTTATTTTTCCATATGAATTTCATGATTGCTTTATCCATTTCTACAAGAAATGCCGTTGGGATTTTGATTGGCATTGCATTAAACCTATAGAGAACTTTTGGTAATATCGCCATTTTGATGATGTTAGTTCTGCCTATCCATGAACAGGGTATATTTTTCCATCTTCTAAGATCTTCTTCTACTTCTCTTTTTAGGGTTTTGTAGTTTTCATTATATAAATCTTTCACCTCTTTTGTTAGGTTGATTCCCAAGTATTTTATTTTTTTTGAGGATATTGTGAATGGAGTGTTTTTCCTCATTTCCGTTTCAGAAGTTTTGTCGCTGATATACAGAAATGCCTTTGATTTATGCGTGTTGATTTTATATCCTGCCACTTTGCTGAATTCATTTATTAGTTCTAGTAGTTTTTTTGTAGACCCTTTTGGGTCTTCTAGGTATAGAATCATGTCATCTTCAAATAGTGATAATTTAAGTTCTTCCTTTCCTATTTTTATGCCTTTAATTTCTTTCGTCTGTCTAATTGCTCTGGCCAGTGTTTCGAGAACTATATTGAATATAAGTGGTGATAGAGGGCATCCCTGTCTTGTTCCAGATTTTAGGGGGAATGCCTTCAATTTTTCTCCATTGAGAATGATGCTAGCCTGAGGCTTAGCATAGATAGCTTTTACAATGTCGAGGTAAGTTCCTGTTATCCCTAGTTTTTCTAATGTTTTGAACATAAAGGGATGCTGTACTTTGTCGAATGCTTTTTCTGCGTCTATTGAGATGATCATATGGTTCTTATTTTTAAGTCTATTGATGTGGTGAATAACATTTATTGATTTCCGTATATTGAACCATCCTTGCATCCCAGGGATGAATCCTACTTGATCATGGTGCACAATTTTTTTGATGTGCCTTTGTATCCGATTCGCCAGAATTTTATTGAGGATTTTTGCATCTAGGTTCATCAGAGATATTGGTCTGTAGTTTTCTTTCTTTGAGGTGTCTTTGTCTGGTTTCGGAATCAGGGTGATGTTGGCCTCATAGAATGAATTTGGCAGAGCTCCTTCTTTTTCTATTTCCTGAAATAACTTGAAAAGTATTGGTATTAATTCTTCCTTAAAGGTTTTGTAAAACTCCGCTGTATACCCATCTGGTCCTGGGCTTTTCTTGGTTGGAAGTCTTTTGATTGCTTCTTCTATTTCATCTATTGTTATTGGTCTGTTTAAGTTGTGAGTATCCTCCTGACTCAGTCTGGGCAAATCATATGACTTAAGGAATTTATCGATGTCTTCACTATCTTCTATTTTATTGGAATATAGGTTTTCAAAATAATTTCTAATTGTCTTCTGTATTTCTGTAGCGTCTGTTGTGATATTGCCTTTTTCATCCCGTATGTTAGTAATTTGAGTTCTCTCTCTTCTTCTCTTCGTTAGCATGGCTAAGGGTCTGTCGATCTTATTTATTTTTTCAAAGAACCAACTTTTAGTTTTGTTAATTTTTTCAATAGTTTCTTTTGTTTCAATTTCGTTGATTTCCGCTATGATTTTAATTATTTCTTGCCTTCTGCTACATTTGCTGTTGTTTTGCTCTTCCTTTTCTAGGGCTTTGAGATGAAGTGTGAGCTCATTTATTTGTTGGTTTTTCCTTTTTTTGAGGAATGACCTCCAAGCGATGAATTTCCCTCTTAAAACTGCTTTCATTGTGTCCCATAGATTCCGATATGTTGTGTCTGTATTTTCATTTATCTCTAAGAATTTTTTGATTTCCTCCTTTATGTCTTCTGTAACCCATTGATCATTCAGTAACATATTGTTCATTTTCCATGTGATGTAGGATTTTTCCTTCCTTCTTTTATCATTGATTTCCAGTTTCATTCCATTATGATCAGATAAAATGCATAGTATTATCTCCACCCGTGTATATTTACTGAGGGTTGCCCTATGGCATAATATATGGTCTACTTTTGAGGAGGATCCATGTACTGCTGAGAAAAAAGTATATCCACTTGATGATGGTTGATATATTCTATATATGTCAGTTAAGTCTAGGTTGTTGATTGTGATATTGAGTTCTATAGTTTCTTTATTCAGCTTTTGTTTGGAGGTCTGTCCAATTGTGAGAGAGGTGTGTTGAAGTCACCCATAATTATTGTGTTGTGGTCTATTTGATTCTTGAACTTGAGGAGAATTTGTTTTATGAACGTCGCAGCACCATTATTTGGTGCATAAATATTGATAATTGTTATGTCTTGTTGGTGAATGGTTCCTTTTAACAGTATATAATGTCCTTCCTTATCCCTTTTGATTAATTTAGTCTTGAAGTCAATTTTATTCGATATGAGGATGGCCACCCCTGCTTGCTTACGAGGACCGTGTGCGTGGTATATTTTTTCCCAACCTTTCACCTTCAGCCTGTGTATGTCTTTTCCAATCAGATGTGTCTCCTGGAGGCAGCATATTGTTGGATTTGTTTTTTTAATCCATGTTACCAGCCTATGTCGCTTTATTGGAGAGTTTAAGCCGTTAATGTTTAGAGTTACTATTGATATATGGTTTGTACTTCCAGCCATGTTTGATTATTTATCTTCTTCTTTTTTTTTTAATTTAGTTTGTTTCTCCATGGTTAGCTTTCCCCCCGCCCTCTGTCTTTATAGAGGCACTTCCCACTGATGGTTTTGGTTATTGTTTTTCATTTCTTCCTCGTGTAGTGTTTTGCTCAAGATGCTTTGCAATGCTGGTTTTCTGGCTGCAAATTCTTTTAGCTTTTGTTTATCATGAAAGATTTTTATTTCGTTGTCGTACCTGAAGCTTAATTTTGCTGGATACAGAATTCTTGGTTGGCATCCATTGTCTTTCAGTGTTTGAAATACGTTGTTCCAGGATCTTCTCGCTTTCAGCGTCTGTGATGAAAAATCCGTTGTTAACCTTATTGGTTTACCCCTGAATGTAATCTGCCTCCTTTCTCTTGTAGCTTTTAATATTTTCTCTTTGTTCTGTATATTGGATATCTTCATAACAATGTGTCTTGGCGTTGGTCTACTGTGATTTTGTGTGCTCGGTGTCCTGTATGCATCTACAATTTGTATATCCGTTTCCTTTTTTATTTCTGGAAAATTTTCTGTAATTATTTCATTCAGCAGGTTACTCATTCCCTTGGTTTGAATCTCTGTACCTTCTTCTATCCCGATGACTCGTAGGTTTGGTTTTTTTATGTTATCCCATATCTCTTGGATGTTTTTCTCATGGTTTTTAACCAGCCTTTCTGAGTTGACTAGGCTCTTTTCAAGATGATATATTTTGTCTTCATTATCTGATGTTCTGGCTTCTACTTGCTCCACTCTGTTAGTGATACTCTCAATTGAGTTTTTAATTTGGTTTATCGTTTCCTTCATTTCTAGAATTATTGTTTGGTTTTTTTTTATAATCTCTATCTCCTGATAAAGATGCTTAACTTCTTCTTTTATCTGTCTATGTAATTCATTTTCAAAGTGTTCTTTCACTGTTTGGATTTGCTGTCTCGTATCTTCTTTAAGGTTCCATTCCATCTGTCTAAGGTATTCCTTGAGTTCTTTATATGACCATTTTTCTGCTGACTCTAGGTCCTCCTGAATATTTAGGCTGTCCTTCATTGTTTGTACTCCTTTTCTTCCTTGCTTTTTTATGCTGCTCATGTTACTTCTTGTTCTGTTTGACTGCTGAGTTACTGTTTACTCTTATAGATTTATTTGATGCTTGGGAGGAAAGATATTAGAAGGGAAGGGAAGAAGTCACTAAAGAGAATGAGAGTAGGCAGGTAGAATTCAAGGAAGGGGGAATAAGAAAATTGAAAAGAAATGAAAAGACAAAAGAAACAAAAATAACAAAGATTAGATAATAAAAAAAGAAAGAAGAGACAAAAAAATTTTTTTAACAAAAATAATAGTGATAATAAAAAAATGAAAATTAAAATTTAAAAAATAATAATAATAATAAAATAAAAAAATTTAAAAAAAATTAGAAACATTGAAAAAAAGTTAAAGAACAACAACAAATAAAAATTGAAAATGAAAGAAAAAGAAGAAAAAAAAGAAAAAGAAAAGAAAAAATGATAATAATAATAATAATAAATGCAGTCCTAGAGTTCTATTAACTTCTCTTCCAGTAGGTGGAGCTGTGCCCACTGGGCCAAGCTTCTCCTCTCAATAGGTGGGAACCATTCACTGTGCAGCAGCTCTTTCTCCTAGACTGGGCGGGTCTCCAATCCTGAGTGTCTAGGGCCTTGTCTTGTGTTTCCTCAAGCCAGGCCGTGCTCACCTGTGGCGCTCACCACAATACTGGCTACACGCCAGGTCTGCTGCTCCTGGGAGCCCTGTTTTCATGAACACCTGGGCTCACTCTCCCTGTTTGCCTCCCTCAGACCCTAAGTTTGTAGAGCTTGGGGCTGAGATCCCCCAGCGAATTTGCTTGCCCTCCTGTAGCCACGCCCCCGGTAGCTGGTGCAAGAGACCTCAGTTGTCAGCACTGGTGGGAGCGGTAGCCGGGAGTTCCGCGCCGCGAGTCCCGCGCCACTCCTGATTCCCTCAGTCTGGTTATTGCGTTCACAGGAGAGCTGGGAGTGGCCCTTAAGTTTTCCCTGCTGTGTGGAGAGAGATGACTAGGGGATTACACACCTGTCGCGCTGGTTTCAATGCAGTTATCTCCTCCGCCCGTGACGCCATTTCTCTGCCATGGTGATATCCCATGCAAATGGTGACCGTTTGTTCCCTTTGCCGGGTGACCAATGCAACGGGTGGGTCCTGACTGTCTCTCCCAATCCCCGTTTCAGTCCTGTGGCCACTGCCTATGAAGGCTCGGTTGGCTTTTACCTCTGTAAGTTCCTAAGGGCCGGCCAATTATTTCAGCGGGATCGTTAGTGCTGAGTCACACGAAGCAGGCGAACCGGAGCTTAATTGCCTCCGATTCGGGCTCTGTGTGTGTGTTCTGAGGGGCCCAGCCTGTACACCCCAGATCCACGTCAGCTCAGCATTGCCTAGTGATCCTGAGCAAACAGCATTTAGACAGTTTACGGCTCCCTATGCCCGCGCAGTTGAAGATGTCAGAGACTTGATCTCTCTGCGCCTGCCACCATGTTAGATCTCCTCAATGATATTCATGTTGCCCTTACAGCTTCCTGGCATAGGCAAGTTCTTGGGATTATACAAACTGCTGCTTCTGTTTCCAGTCCAGATTTCTAGAAATGAAACCCTGCCGCCGTCGCCTCCGTCTCTGGGCTGCGCTCACGAGCGCCGCGCTCGTCTGCGACCGTAGCAGAGCCGCCCTGGCCTCCGCAGCTCTTCAGCCCGGTGCCCGGCCCCAGGGGCCCAAGCGGCTGCCGCCGCGGCTCTCCATCCCCCTTCTTCCGGAGCACGGGTCCCCTGGCAGGGGGGTGCAGAACGACCCCAGAGCAGGCTCTGCCCGAAGGTGCAGCGGCGAACAGGCCACTGAGGCGCTCGAGGCTGCAGTCCAGCCTTCGGAGGACAGGGCTCGGCACGCAGCCCAGCTCCAACCTCTAGATGCTGCTGCCGGACAATGTATACAGAGCCATCAAGACAGCAAGCAGAAAGCAAATGGAGGCTCCCACGGAGTGGATTTTCGGCACAGAAACCACAGCCCCGCCAACAATCCCAATCCACAAACTCTCCCTGTATAAAAAATATTCAAAAAAAGAAAAAGAAAAAAAAAGGCGGGGCGCACTGAGCTTTCTTTGCCTCGGGTACTTACAATCCACTGCTGATTACACATTCAGCTTCTCTGCCCGGAGCGAAGCGAAAGAGGAAGCAGCGTATTTTATTCTTGAAAATAGCCAAGACAGTAAGTTGTAAGTATTCTTATCACAAGAATGATATGTATAAGAGGTAAGGCATGTGCTAATTGGCTTAATTTAGCTATTCCAAAATGTATACCTACTTCAAAACATTATATTGTATGTGATAAATAGATACAGATTTTATTTGACATTCAAAATTAATTAATTTTTAAAAAGAGTGTATGTGCCATCTCCTTGAAGAAGCTTCCCTGTACCCCCAAAGATGGTGTAAGTAGGGGCTCACATAAAGGTTCCCTAGCTTCTCTTATGCTATTATTATTATACTTATTACGTCCTACTGAAATTTCCTGTTTGTCTGCCTCCCACTAGAATACATCTTCCTCAAGCAGATATTAATCTATCTTACTCAGCTATTTATCACGGTACTTGCTTAGCCCATAGTAGGAGCTCAATAAATACCTGTTTAATTAAATTAAATGAACTTCAAAACATTTTAAGACTGCAACTGGGCATGGTGGTGCACGCCTGTAATCCCAGCAGCTCAGGAGGCTGAGGCAGGAGGATCGCAAGATCAAAACCAGCCTCATCAACTTAGTGAGACCCTGCCTGAAAATAAAAATAAATAAATAAAAAGGAGTGGGGACAGGGATGTGTTTCAGTGGTTAAGCACCCCTGGGTTCAATCCCTGGCACCCAAAACAAAACAAAATAGATAAAAACAAAACATATTAAATCTGCAGAGTAATATAGTTTATCTAAAATAAATCTCTGATGTTGTGGACTAACCTCTCCATCACTTATACTTTCTCCTCCTATAACAGTGGTTTTCAGCATGAGCATCATCTGGAAACTAGTTAGAAATGCACATTCCAAGTCCCCACTGCAGACCTGCTGGATCACAATGACTGTGGTGGGGCCCAGCAATTTGCCATTTAACAGGCTTCCATGTGTTTCTATCTGCGTTTAATGTTTGAGAACCACTACCCCTTAAGATTTTATTATTCAAACAGGTGTATTGCATTTCCAAGTGGACAATTTCCTATACAAGTATTTGATGAGATCACTAGCTGAGCTGACAACCTGACATCATGCAAAAGGGTCACCTCATACATAGCCTGTATGTTAAATTTGCTGAAGATTTATGTTATGGCTTTGATCTGGAAAGTCTCATGTGTCCAAAAGTGGGGATTGCAGGCAGTGCTTGGATCTTGAGAGCTCTGACTTCATATGTGGGTTAATCCATTGGATGGATTAATCCACTGATTGCTGAATGGACTACTGGGAGGTAGAACCTAATTGGAGGTGTGTCACTGGGGGTGTGTCTTAGAAGAGTTTCCCTTCTCCCCAACTTCTCTGTGTCTTTACTTCCTGTGTTCCAGGGGCTGAATGGCTTTCCTACAACATGCCTTTCCACCATGATGTCCTGCCTCACCTCAGGCCCGGAGCAGTGGCACCAGCCCACCAAGAACTAAAACCACTATAGCCAGGAGCCAAAACAAATTTTTCCTTCTTTAACTCATTTGTCAGATATTTTGGTCACAGCAATGGAAAGCTAGCACAACATATGAAGGCTAGGTTGGACATTAGATTTAATTTTACCTGTGCACAATTTGCCAAGAAAGCAATAGACTGTTGGCCTTGACATAGGATGGCCAAATGGACTACAGACCACAGACCTTCACACTTTGTTCTTTGGAGCCCCAGAGTTCTTCATGACCTCTACAGGGCCTGCTTGCTGACCACTCACTCTCCACTAAAAATGAAACATCTTCCATTTGCTTCTGTTTTCTACATGAGGGTCTCCGTACGATTTCCTGTCAGTAGAAAATCCAAACTCTGAAGCAAAAATAGTTTCAAAACCACCGATGCAGTGACTTGAGCATGTGAAAAAACTCATTCAACTATGAATCGATATATTAGGGAACTCAACCACACTTTCAGCAATCTACTGTGGATGAGTTACAGTGATCTGCTCCAAACAAAAGAACACCTATTGTGAGAAATAGAACTAGTTCTTTATACACAGTATCTCAGGTGTATTCACAACTGCCTTAAGACATCTCATGACAAAAATGTTACATGTAAGAGGTAATGCATATGTTAATTAGCTTAAGTTAGGCATTCCAAAGTGTATACATATTTCAAAACGTTATGTTGTACATGATCAGCATCATTACCTCCCTTTAACAGATGAGGGGCTTGAAACAGAGCTTCATAACTTGCTGCAGGATCATATAACTAGTACAACGGGGAGCCAGATTCTACCCTACACAATCTGTCTTCATAGACAAGGCACCGAAAGCATTGTGTTAGGTTGCTTTCTAGCTAAAGCTACTTACTGAAAGACCCTAAAAGGTTCCAAGTTCTCCCTACTGGCTCTGCTTCAGCAGGAAATGGAGACTAAAATGGAATTGTGATCTATTTGGCTGAGTGTTGAAAACCTGCCCAACATACACAGATAGAGCCTTTTGGCAAAGACCAGGAGACTGAATGGTTGCAGACATCAAAGGAAATGTACTGAAGTTTCCTAATGGAGATAGATGGTGGGTAGGTGGGTAGATAGATAGATAGATAGATAAATAGAGGTTGACTTCAAATTTGAATGGATTCCAAGGAATCCCTATTATAGTATAATCACCTTCACTGACCAGCATGCTGGAAGATAGGAGAGGAGCATTAGAGCCAGGATGCTGAGCATTGTCCTCACACACAGCCCAAGTTCATCTCGGCAGTAGATCATAAAGAGTCACCACCACAGATGGTTGGTGAACTGCTCTGATGATGGCAAATTATTCTAATGCATGACTTTTGAATTTGGGAGATGTTTGTCAAAATAAGAATGTGCCCTTGACAGTGTTCCACACATCGGAGAATCATTTATCAAACAGGTCATGGCAGCAGAGAAAGGCTGGGACTGCCATTGCCTGGGAGGGTACTCACTGCAGTTGTGCTGCTTTGAATTAACTACCAGCCAGGGGACAGAGTGACCCAACACACCGCCTTGGGATGCTAAGATGTCTGAAATCTGGAGTCTTCAAAAGAAACAACAACGTCTGAGAGGTTTTGTTGTATAGGTTGTGTAGTTATTTTTTTTTGAAAATTAAAAAAAAGCAAAAAATTTTAAAAACTGAAAGATGGCTTTCAAGTGCTTAAAGGAGTTGACTTTTCACAGGAAAATATTCTTCAATCATCTTTAACGTAGCCACATAGTCCTCCTTATTGCAAAATAACAATCCAGAATTTTTTCTATTAATGATACTTGAGGAATATGCTTATTCCTGCTTCACTTAATACGTAAACAAACCTTTCCCTGAGGTGACACACAGCTCCCAGCTATACAGATCACTTACAGGATCAGGGTGTAAATCAAACTCATCTTCCCTCGCTGCCTTGTCTTTAGCTGCTCATCGCATGATAAAATATTTAGCTTTTGGAAGACCTGCATCAATATTCTTTATATATGGTACAAACAATCACTTAAGCCTCTTTCTCTGTCTTTAAAACGTATTCAACAATATATGTGCAGTTTAAAAATCTAATCTTCAGAAGAACTATATGCTGACATCAGTGTGAATGACAGTGAAAGTCCCTCCCCAAATTCTCAGTTTTGGAAAAGCATAGACACCAGCAAATATGGTCAGAAACAACTTTTTCACGGTTCTGGAAATTAATCAAAGGCTTGATGCAAGTGGGAAGTATTTTGTTTCTAAGAAAAATGGTTGAACCTTGGTAAGAACAAGCATTTTGTTGTTTTACGTCACCCTGCCCCTATCCCCTCTGACTCAATAGTGGCCATGAAAACCAGCAGCTGGGCAGCCATCAAGAGGTAGCTGAGAGGGGCTAGTGTTCCCTCAAAGCACAATAAGGTAACTGAAAAGTTTGGGGCAAAAGAAAAAGGTGTTATATGTGTAATAAGAAGTGTAATGCATTTATTTTTTAAAAAATCAATTAACAAATAAAGTAAGCAGAAAAAAAAGATGAGGTATAAAATGCCTGTGTCAGACTTCAAAATGCTCTGACCTTGGGCTAGTCATCTTTGTGTCCCACACGAGTAAGGAGCCATGTAAGGATGGAGGCAGGCGTTGGAGCCATGCAGTCCCAAGCCAAGGAACGCCAGAAGTGGCCAGCAACCCCCAGAAGCCAGGCAAGGAAGGATTCTTCTCTAGAGCCTTTAGAGGGAGCATGTTCCTGCTGGCACCTTCATTTGGGACTTGCAGCCCCTAGAACTGTGAGAGGAAACACTTGTGTTGTTTTAAGCCACTCAGTTTGTGGTCAACTGTTCCAAGGCTCCCTAGAAATTAATGCAGGGGCCTTAACCTTATATATCATTTGCCCAACACTTTCAACCTCCTTCTTAAAACTCTGTCCTCCCTTGTCCAGTAGATGTGAGTTTCCACATCAACAAATAACCTACTTTTCTACAGTTGTACTTAGTTTCTCTAGGAGTTAGAATCTGGACTTCGGTTAACTCAAGATAATATCAACAGTATCATTGTAGAAATTTCCATTCTCTTTCCTTGAGGTTTTGTCTAAATTTAGGAGGCTTCCGGATTGCTAAGGGTCTTAAAAAGAGGACGCCTGGGTCTTTGTTATCCACCCACTGTGGAATTCATTCATGCATCCCTATTGCTCTCTGGTCTCGAGTCACTGGATCACAATGACACAGGGTATCACTGCCCCAACTGCCATCTGTCCAGGTCTGCTGGCACTCTGGGCCACGTCCCCACACCCTCAGCTGCCCAGGAAAACCTTCTGCTGGTCCCTGTGCCATAAGGGAACGTGTAGAGACTGTGAGACTGCCTCAAGCCCATGTCCCTAGATATCCTTTGAAGCCATTTCTACTTCATGCTTGCACAGAATCCTGAGGACTGGACAGCTTTTCACCCTGTAGAGAATCCAGGCATAAACCTTTTATTTTTGGATCCCCAAACTTCTCTAGACTGGACCTGGAAGTCAATGGGCATGGAATAGATCCCTTTCTCTGGGGGAACACAAGGCTTTTGCCTTCTACTAACTCTTCATTTTTTCTCCTACACAGGAAAGCTTTTTTCTTTGGGAGGTAAAAATTTGGCTTTGACTAACAAATACTCTTCCAAACCTGTCCTTTTCCAAGCCATGGCATGCAACATGATTCAAAAATAAATTTATATATCAAAATCATTTTGAATTTACAGGAGAATTGGAGACAATATGCTCACACGGAGTTTCCCCCATCATTAAAAATCTTATATTGGTATGGTACATTAGTTACAATTAATAAATCCATACTGATTCAATAAAGCACATATTCTCTTCAAATTTCCATAATTCTGACCCAATGTCCTTCAGTTCTGGGATGAATGACATTAGGGTACCTCATTCAACTTAGTTGTCATGTCTCTTTAGGTTTCTCTTGACTGTGACTTTTCTGAGATTTTCCTTACTTTTGATGATTTTTATATTTTGATGACAGTTTTCAGGAGTACTGGCCACATAAATTTTATAGAATGTTTCTCAATTGGATTCGTCTGTTGTTTCTCTTATAGTTAGACTGGGAGTATGTGTTTGGGGGAGGAAGGACATAGAAGTAAAGTGCCATTGTCCTTGCAATACACCAATATGACTCACCACTGTTGTTGACCTTGATCACCTGGCTGAGGCAGTGTTACATTTCTCCATTGTAAAGATACTCTTTTTTTTTCTCTCTTTTTACTGTATTGTTCTCTTTGGAAGGAAGTCACTGTGCACAGCCCACACTTGAAGAGTGGGGAACTTTACCTTAGCTCGGTAGGGGCAGAGTCTTCATCAGTTGTTTGGAATTCTTCTGCAGGGAGGTTTGTATAGTCTCATTCATTCATTCATTCATTCAGCCAATCAGTTTGAGCTCAGGGATATTTATTTTGCATCTTGAGTTGTGATCCAAAACTACTTTTACTACTTTATTTTATAGGTCAGATCCTTCCAACTTTGACCTTGGGATCTCTATCTGTTGGAGTCTATATCTTTATTTTTTGTTTTTCATTTGGAATTATCCAAAATATTCAAATGCAAAAAAGTGAGAACTGACTTTTTTTTTTTAACACCTGCACACATGGGTCAAACAGCCAAGGAATTGAGCTCCTGTCCTGTCCTCCACAGCCCCCATCCTATGGTTGAAGCAGCCACTGGCCCTCGCTACCCTCTATCACACCTAGGAGTTGGGAGTGGCTGCTTTGTACTGCAGCTGGGATGCATTTGGTGTGTTCTGTATTGTCTTCATAGCCCTCCCCAAATCTTCATTCTCCAAAAAATAAAGACTTAGTCATTAATAGGCAGGGTTCTTTCCTCCCACTGGCATCCATTCCTAACCTGCAACGAGCAAGGAGTCTCCTGAATAGGTCAACATAGTGAAAGAGGCAGGGTGGCCAGAGCTGAGGAACAGCTGCAGGGCTGCTCTCCCATGTCAGGGTGCGGATGGAAGAAATGAGCCAGATCAGTGTGGAAGGCTCAGCTGCACATCAGGACTCTCCACGAGACAGCGTGAGAGCAGTTATCTCCACCGTGTTTAGATGGATCAATATACCAATGTTAAGGGGAAAAAAATCCAAATAACCAGCTCTTCAAGCACTGTCAAATTTCACACTTTCCCACCAAGATAGCTCACATGGAGCTCTCCAGGTCTGTGCAGCAAGTGAAGGGAGGGTACCTGCCACTCCTCCTGACAGCCTGTGTGAGGCACCAGAAACATCTGCTGCTGCTGCTAGCTCCCTTTGCAAATTCTCAGTCTCGAAGAGAACAGGAAGAACCAGGTTGTGAAGGGAGTGGTCCCACAGACTGTCCTGGAAAATCTGTATGTTTTTTCAAGCCACAAAGAGCAAGAGATAGAAAATGGTTCTGGCCACGAATAGGACCCTCCTGGGGAACATCTCCATCAGACCCCAGGGTCTCTCCAACAGTCTTATCTAGCTCCTCATCTTCTGCCAGCAAATCCTCAGTCCACTTAGCATAGAACCTTTTGGAAGCATATTACCTGTGGAGAGGGTGCCCCAGCACTGGCTGCAAAAGCAGGGGCCATGGCTGTTGGGTGGGTCTTGCATCACCTTGACACAACCCCATCATTGCAGGTTTTGTCTGTTTGTACAGTGCTTCTTTATTTTCTGGTTCTGTGAGATGTTTCTGTCCTAGAACCAGTCATTTCTCCGAGCCCTAGTTCCTTTAATTGGAGGATTGCTTCTGGAATCTAAGATCTGGGTGCAAGGGGTGTGGTTGCTGCTATTGTGGTGTCATGGCTTTGAGGCCCTCACAGCTGACAGAAACAGGAGATATGGGTGTGTATATTAAGCTGCATTTCTGCACGTAGCTATAAATATTTCTATATGTAACTCTTTGGTAGACAGAAAATGAGTACCCCCCACACCAGCTGTCCACATCTGAATCCCTGGAGCCTATTGTACCTTACAAGACCAAGGGGCTGTGTAGGTATGATTCTGTTGTGGATCCTGACATGGGAACATTATTCTGAATTACCTGGTTGAGTCCATTATAATCACAAGCGTCCTTATAGAGGGAGACTGGACGCCCAGGGGAGAAGAGACCTGAAGACAGAAGCTGAGATCAGACATACACAGAGACATCCAAAGATGCTGTGCTGCTAACGTTGAACACAAAAGGAGGTATTGTGGGCTGCAGCCTCTGGAAATGGGAAAAGGTGAGGAAATGGATTCTTTCCCAGAGCTTCCAGAAAGAACAATATCTTTGCTTTATCCTAGAGAGACTCTAATTTTGGACTTGTAGCCTCCAGAACTGCAAGAAAATACATCTGTGTTGTTTTAAGCCAGTAAATTTGTAGAAATTTGTAACAACAGCAATAGGAGACAAATACCCAACCTGTGTCTATATGAAGCTAAGCATGAGTTTACAGTCGTGTCACCAACTCAAATCCACTTCCACATGGATCTTTTATCCCCCACCCCTGTTTATCTGTCACCTGTGTTCCAACAGTGAGACCCTGATTCCCACACTCTGTCATCCATTTACTTATTGCTTTCTTCTAGATACATGTGTAATGGTATCAGAATTGCTACCCTTCCCATGGAAGCACCACTACACCTGGCATTGATAGGTCATTTCTTTCTGTTATTTTATTTTGTGGGGTAGGGAAACCATGGACTGAACTCAGGGGCACTCCACCACTGAGCCACATCCCCAGCCCTATTTTGTATTTTATTTAGAGACAGGGACTCACTGAGTTGCTTAGTGCCTCACTTCTGTTGAGGCTGGCTTTGAACTCGCCATCCTCTTGCCTCAGCCTCCTGAGCCGCTGGGATTACAGGTGTGCACCACCGCACCTGGCTAGGTCATTTCTTTTTACCACTGAAGAATATTCCATTGCATGAATGTATTACTTTTGTTTTTTGGTTAATCTCCTAAAGGATATCTTGGTTGTTTCTAGTTTGGGGTGATTATAAATAAAGGTACTAGAAACATTCTGCATGCAGGTTTTTGTGAGGACATAACTTTTCTTATCAGTTTAGAAATGTGGGTTGGCCAAATAAACCTTTAGGAGTGTATACAAATAGTGACAGCAAGGCGAAGATACTGCATGGACCGTGCACACAAAACATGTGCGAAATTGTTTGACTTTTGTTATTCTTTGTAACTTGCCTGTAAAAGCCTTCCCCAATTGTCAAAATACTGTGCATGTGCATTAGGACTTTATCACTGACCTGTTCTCTTCCCTTATTTTTTTTTTTGCTATTGTCCCGAAACCTTTTTTGAGAAAATTGGTCAATCTGCTGCACACAGCTCCATCTGAATGTATCTAAGACCTCCTGAATATCTAAACTAAGATGGAAATTGTCCAACATCTCAGTTATGCCTTTTTTTTAGGGGGGGTGGTACCAGGGATTGAACTCAGGGTCACTTGACCACTGAGCCATATCCCCAGCCCTATTTTGTATTTTATTTAGGGACAGGGCCTCACTGAATTGCTTAGTGCCTCACTTTTGCTGAGGCTGGCTTTGAACTCATGATCCTCCTGCCTCAGCCTCCCACGCTACTGGGATTACAGGCGTGAGCCACCGCACCCGACTTACGCTTTTTTAAAAGAGTAGTTTTCCTGAGGAACTATGTTGTTGAAGTGAGGAATTATAATCACATGGAGCATGGACAGTCAACAGTATGCACACTCAGTTGCACTAATGCATATGGGTGCATTGTACAAATACTAATATGCTTTTGTACAGCTGGTCCTGTACCAGCAGCATTTTCTTTTATCGTTACTTGCTTTTTACACTTTGTTGGGCCACCCAAAGAAAATCTGCATATGGTACAATTTTACTCGAATCCATTCCAAGTTGTATATTTGTTTTCCAATTTAAAAATCACAACTCACCCGTGGAAAGACTATGTGTAATTCTGTAAGAAACTGCTAAACTGTCTTCCAATGTGACTGTGCCATTTTGCATTCCCAACAGCAATGAATCAGAGTTCCTGTTGCTCTGCATCTGTACCAGCATTTGGTGTTGTCAGTTTTAGTTTTGTTTTGGATTTTAGCCATTCTAATATGTTTAAGGTGGTATCTTATTGTAATTTTAATTCCCTAATTATATTAAGTATTTTTTTATATAAATATTTGCCCCTAAGAATTTTCTTTGGTGAAGTGTCTGTTCCAATCTTTAGCCCATTTTTAATACACTTTGTTTGTTTTCTTGCTGCTGTATTTTGAAAGTGGAACCAGATATTTTGAGATTTGAATTCCCAGCTTTGTCCCTACTGTTTTACTATATCATCTCTTGTCCTACGCCATTGCAGTGGTTTGAAAACACCCACTAAAACTCATGTTGAAACTTAATTCCCAAATTAGTATGTCAATGGCACTTGAAGGTGGAGCCTTTAGAAGATAAGTGGGGTTAGGTGACATCATCAGGGTGGGGTCCCCAAAATGGGTTCCCATGATGGATGATGGAGCTAGCACACTTGCTCTCTGCTGTGTGATGCCTTCTGCCATCTTATGTACAGCTGGAAGGCCCTCCTAGATGGCAGCACCTTGATATTGAATTTCTAGCCTCCAGGACCAGGCACTAAATAAACCTCTCCTTTAAAAAATAAATAAATAAATAAATTGCCCAGTCTTTGGTAGTCAGTTATAGCAACAGAAAACAGATAGTGGCAAAGTAAGAAAGTATGGACTGTGTCCTTGGGTGGGGGTGAACCCAAGACATGAGGCAGTGGATATGTGGGTATGTGTGCAGGTAACACTTCGGTTAATACTTTAAAATATTCTCCTTTAAAAATTCTCCTGAGACAGGGAGAATAGATGGCGGGCCAGACGGAGACAGCATTCTGTGTCGCTCCGTGATCCAGATCTCACCTAGTCGGATTACGGCATCTCTGAGAGTGTTAGAGGACCCCTATCCAGCTGCTCTCAGCGGAAATCACCAGCACTGTGACCCCATGAAGGGCTCCAGGCCTCAGCGTTGGAGCAGGACACCAAGCATTCGAGCAGGACTCCTGGCTCCCAACACACAAAGTCCAAAGATCTAGCCATGCAGGACCTGTGAGCGCCATAGCAGAATCACCTATCAACACATCTGCAGACCGCCAAGACTCGCCCTGCTCCCACGCAGGTCACTCAGCTGCTACCTACCCACAGCACAATGCCATCACCCGCTCCCCCCACCTCACCAGACACCGGGGCCCAGACCGCCTCCATTTTACCTCAACATTCTCACCATATTAGGTGGGGGCAGTTCCCAGATGGGATCTCCAGCAGCCAGGTAACAGGTTTGCAACCGCCCCCCCTTCCCAGCAGCGGTAACCCAACTAGTAGTAGCTGCCCAACACAGGTGCCCAGTGCGACCAGGACGCTGCCCACAAGAGCCCTGGTGTGAGAGGTTCCTCAGTTGGGAATTGTTAAGGAAGTGGAAGACAGGGCTAAAGTTTGGGGCCTAACAGGGATTGGGAAATCTCCAGGCAAGATAGGGAGATAGTACTGGTGCTCAAGTCAGAAGAGCAGTCCCAAAAAGAGGCCCATGAGGTGCAGTCTTCCTGCTGGGACTGGAGGGTGCCACTCCCCGATTCCAGGCACCCTGCACCAGGACGGGTCTTTCCACCCTGGTTACCTCCACCATCCTGAGGGCAGAGACACCAGCTTACAACAGACGACCCCACCTATTGGATGAGAAGAGAAGCAGGAAAGATACAGATCTCTAAAACTAGCAACAATCCTGGTTTCTTCCTTTGAGTTTTTTTTCTTCTACTCCTCTATCCTCCAGCCCTCACACCCCCAACATATGTGAAACTAAGAACTTTGCATGAAATAGGATTTTGAGGACTGAGTCATCTGAATAATAAAATATAGAGGTGTTGCATATGCCCTTTTTTTCTTTTTCTCTTCCTTTTTCTTCTTTCATTTTTCTTTCTCCCTCCAAATTTTACTATTTTAACATCCTGTATTTTTCTAAATACATATGTGTGTTTGTTTTATGTACTCTACTGTCTTCCCACGAACTTTTCTACCCTAAATTAATTCCTCTCTATTCTCTTGATACTAACCCTCTTCATTAGAATTCTCCTTCACACTTCCTAAGATATGTTAACTCTATATCCTCACATCCTACCTGCTCAGCATATCGTCCAATGACCCACCCCCAGTTCATTGTCCACCATCAGAATCTGTAAACTTTTTACAAAACTACTGATTATATTTTAGACAATAATTGAGTCCAACATTTCTGTACATTGAGACTAAACTATAAATGGCTTAATAACAACAAATTGTTACAGGTGGCATATTGTTGATATTGAAATCTGTTAACATTGTCCTTACCCACAAAGGAGAGTCTGGGAACCCTAAAAGAGCACTGCAAACCTATAGGGTAAAAACAATAATACCCCAGACCCACAGAGCTGGAAAGGAAGACACAGCAGTAACATGAAAAGACAAGGGAAGAAAGTGCCCCAAACAAATCAAGACAACACATCATTAGAATCATTGGCAGTCACAGCAGAGGAAAAGACAGAGACGGAGTTCAGAATGTACATAGTTAAAATGTTCTGTGAACTCAAGGAAGATATAAGAGAGCAAATACAGGCAGTGAAAGATCACTTCAACCAGGAGCTACATAAACAAATACAGGAAACAAAAGATCACCTCAACAGGGAGACAGAGGTTCTAAAAAACCAAACAGAAATTCTTGAAATGAAAAAAAACAATAAACCAAATTAAAAGCTCAATTGAAAACATCACCAACAGAGTAGACCACTTGGAAGATAGGGCATTATACAATAAAAAAATATATAATCTTGAAAAGAATATAGATAACACAGTGAAAATGGTAAGAAACCATTAGCAGAACATTCAAGAAATATGGGATCGCATAAAAAGACCAAATTTAAGAGTTATTGGGATAGAGGAAGGCATTCAGTTTCAAGCCAAAGGAATGAACAATCTATTTAATGATTTGGAAAACCAAATTCAAGAAACCTACAGGACACCGAATGTACAAAATCACAACAGATCCACACCAAGGTACATTATAATGAAAATGCCCAACATATAGAATAAGGAGAGAATATTAAAAGCCACAAGAGAAAGGAATCAGATTATGTATAGGGGGGAACCAATTAGGAAAACAGCAGATTTTTCAACACAGGCCCTGAAAGCTAGAAGATCCTTGAACAACATATATCAAGCTCTGAAAGATAATGGGTGCCAACCAAGAATCTTGTATCCAGCAAAACTAAGCTTTACATTTAAAGATGAAATAAAAGCCTTCCATGATAAACAAAAGTTAAAAGAATTTATAGCTAGAAAACCGGCATTACAAAACATCCTTGGAAAAATATTCCATGAAGAGTAAATGAAAAATAACAATGAAAATCAGCAGAGGGAAGTAGTTATCCTAAAGAAAAAATTAATCAAAGAAAAAAATCAAGTCAAATTAAGTAACAAAAATAACAAATATGGCTGGGATTACAAACCATGTCTCAATAATAACCCTGAATGTTAATGGCTTAAGCTCACCAATCAAAAGACATAGGCCAGCAGATTGGATTAAAAAAAGAGAGACCCAACAATATGCTGCCTCCAGGAGACTCATCTGATAGGAAAAGACATGCACAGATTGAAGGTGAAAGGTTGGGAAAAATCATACCACTCACAGGGACTGCGGAAGGAAGCAGAGGTTTCCATCCTTGTATCAAATAAAGTAGACTTCAAGCCAGAGTTAATCAAAAGGGATAAAGGAGGACATTATATACTGCTCAAGGGAACCATACACCAACAAGACATAACAATCATAAATATATATGCGCCAAACACTGGTGCAGCTCTGTTCATCAAACAAATTCTTCTCAAGTACAAGAGTCAAATTGACCACAATACAATAATCTTGGGTGATTTTAACACACCTCTATCACAACTGGATTGATATTTCAAACAAAAGTTGAATAAAGAAACTATAGAACTCAATAATACAATCAATAACTTAGACTTAACTGACATATATAGAATATTTCAACCTGCATCAAGTAGATATACTTTTTTTCTCAACAGCACAAGGATCCTTCTCTAAAATAGACCATATACTATGCCACAAAGCAACGCTTAGCACATACAAAAAAGTAGAGATAATACCATTCATTTTATCAGATCATAATGGAATGAAATTGGAAATCAATGACAAAATAAAAAATAAAAATTACTCCAACACCTGGAGACTAAACAATATCAACTGAATGAACAATGTGTCACAGAAGACATCAAGGAGGAGATTAAAAAATTCTTAGAGGTAAATGAGAACATAGACACAACATATCAAAATCTCTGGGACACTATGAAAGCAGTACTAAAGGAAAGTTCATTGCATGGAGTTCATTCCTTAAAAGAAGAAAAAGTCGACAAATAAATAGCCTCACATTATATCACAAAGCCCTAGAAAAAGAAGAAGAAATCAGCAGCAAAAGCAGTAAAAGGCAAGAAATAATTAAAATTAGAGCTGAAATCAGTGAAATCAAAACAAAATAAACAATTGAAAAAATTGACAAAACAAAAAGTTAGTTCTTTGAAAAAATAAATAAACTTGACAGATCCTTAGCTGCGCTAACAGAGAGAAGGAGAGAGAAAACTCAAATTACCAGCATACGTGATGAAAAAGTTAACAACCCAACAGACATTACAGAAACACAGAGAATAATTAGAAATTATTTTGAAAACTTATACTCCAATAAAATAAAAGATATTGAAGGCATTGACAAATTTCTTAAGTCATACAATTTTCCCAGATTGAATCAGGAAGATATACACAATTTAAACAGACCAATATCAAGTGATGAAATATAAGACACCACCAGAAGCCTACAAACCAAGAAAAGCCCAGGACTGGATGGATACACAGCCAAGTTCTACAAGACCTTTAAAGAGGAACTAATACCAATACTTTCTATTTTATTTCAGGAAATAGAAAAAGAGAGAGCACTTCCAAACTCATTCTATGAGACCAATATCACCCTGATTCCAAAACCAGGCAAAGACACATCAAAGAAAGAAAACTTTAGACCAATATTTCTAATGAGCATAGATGCAAAAATTCTCAATAAAATTCTGTCAAATTGAATACAAAAACATATCGAAAAGATCCTGCAACCATGTGGGATTCATCCTAGGTATGCAAGGTTGGTTCAACATATGAAAATCAATAAATGTAATTCATCACATCAATAGACTCAAAAATAAAAATCATATGATCATTTCAATGGATGCAGAAAAAGCATTTTAAATACATCACCCCTTCATGTTCAAAACACTAGAAAAACTAGGGATAACAGGAATATATCTCAACATTGTAAAGGCTATCTACACTAAGCCCCAGGCCAACATCATTCTAAATGGAGAAAAATTGAAGGCATTACCTCTAAAAATTGGAACAAGACAGGGATGCCATCTTTCACCACTTCTATTTAACATACTTCTTGAAACACCTTTCAGATCAACTCGACAGATGAAAGAAATTAAAGGGATATGTATAGGAAAAGAAGAACTTAAATTAGCACTATTTGCTGACAATATGATTATATACTTGGAAGACCCAAAAAGCTCCACCAGAAAACTTCTAGAACTAGTAAATTAATTCAGCAAAGTAGCAGGATATAAAGTCAACACCCATAAACAAAGGCATTTCTATATATCATTGACAAATCCTCTGAGAGGGAAATGAGGAAAACTACCCCATTTACAATAGCCTCAAAAAAAATACTTAGGAATCAACTTAATGAAAGAGGTGAAAGATCTATACAATAAAAACTACAGAACCCTAAGAAAGAAATCGAAGAATACATTAGAAGATAGATAGATCTACCTTGCTCTTGGATAGGCAGAATTAATATTATCAAAATTACCATACTACCAAAAACACTATACAGATTTAATGCAATTCCAATCAAAATCCCAATGGCATTCCTCATAGAAATAGAAAAATCAACCATGAAATTCATCTGGAAAAATAAGAGACCCAGAATAGCTAAAGCAATCCTTAGCAGGAAGAATGAAAACAGGTGGCATCACTATACCAGACCTTAAACTATACTACAGAGCAATAGTAACAAAATCAGCGTGGTATTGGCACCAAAACAGAGTGGTAGACCAATGGTACAGAATAGAGGACACAGAGACTAACCCACAAAATTACAATTATTTTATATTGAACAAAGGCGCCAAAAACATGCATTGGAGAATAGATAACCTCTTCAACAAATGGTGCTGGGAAACCTGGGAATCCATATGCAACTAAATGAAATTAAACCCCTATATCTCACCATGCACAAAACTTAACTCAAAGTGGATCAAGGACCTAGGAATTAAACCAGAGACACTGTGTCTAATAGAAGAAAAAGTAGGCCCTAATCTCCATCATGTGGGATTAGGCCCCAACTTCTTTAATAAGACTCCTATAGCACAAGAATTAAAGCCAAGAATCAATATATGGAATGAACTCAAACTAAAAAGTTTCTTCTCAGCAAAAGAAACAATCTGTGAGGTGAATAGAGAGCCCATATCCTGGGAGCAAATTTTTACCCCTCACACATCAGATAGAGCACTAATCTCTAGGGTATATAAAGAACTCAAAAAGCTAAGCACCAAAGAAACAAATAACCCAATCAATAAATGGGCCAAGGACCTGAACAGACACTTCTCAGAAGAGGATATACAATCAATCAACAAATATATGAAAAAAATTTTCATTATCTCTAGCAATTAAAGAAATGCAAATCAAAACGACTCTAAGATATCATCTCATTCCAGTCAGAATGGCAGCTATTATGAAGACAAACAACAATAAGTGTTGGCAGGATGTGGGGGAAAAGGTACACTCATACACTGCTGGTGGGACTGCAAATTGGTGCAGCCAATATGGAAAGCAGTATGGAGATTCCTTGGAAAACTGGGAATGGAACCACCATTTGACCCAGATATCCCTCTCCTCAGCCTATACCCAAAGGACTTGAAAATAGCATACTACAGGGACACAGCCACATCAGTGTTTATAGCAGCACAATTCACAATAGCTAAACTGTGGAACCAACCTAGATGTCCTTTGGTAGATGATGGATTAAAAAAAATGTGGCATATATACACAATGGAATTTTACTCAGCAATAAAAGAGAATAAAATCATGGCATTTGCAGATAAATGGATGGAGTTAGAGAAAATAATGCTAAGTCAAGTTAGCCAATCCCCAAAAGACAAATGATGAATGTTTTCTCTGATATAAGGTGACTGACTCATAGTGGGGTAGGGAGGGGAAGCATGGGAGGAATAGACAAACTCTAGATAAGGCAGAGGGATGAGAAGGGAAGAGAGGGGGCAGGGGGTTAGCAAGGATGGTGGAATGTGATGGACATCATTATCCAAAGTACATGTATGAAGACATCAAGTGGTGTAAACATACTTTATATACAAACAGAGATTTGAAAATTTGTGCTCTATATGTGTAATAAGAACTGTAATGCATTCTGCTGTTGTGTATTTAAAAAATAAAGCAATTAAAAATAAAAATAAAAAAATAAAAGTTTTCCTGCTTCTAGGGCTGGAGTTGTAGCTCAGCACTTGCCTAGCATATGTGAGCCACGGGTTCGATTCTCAGCACCACATATAAATTAAAGATCCATCAACAACTAAAAACTATTTTTTAAAAAGTCCTCCTGCTTCTATCTCACGCTCCTCATTGGCTTTTTTTCCTCCATCATTCCCTTCAGTGGATGGTCATTGTTTAAGGTTCATGTCCTGCCCATGCCCTCTTTCACTGTACCTCATGGCAGCTTCTC
This sequence comes from Marmota monax, assembly GCF_021218885.2. Lineage (NCBI taxonomy): Eukaryota > Metazoa > Chordata > Mammalia > Rodentia > Sciuridae > Marmota > Marmota monax. The sequence goes on along the minus strand of NW_026695234.1, from coordinate 2,678,267 downwards.
TTGTGGTTCCATATGTCCCTTCCACAGCCCTGCCTCCAATCTGTACCTCTAACTGAGTGTTAATCATCCAGTTATCTGAGTATCGCCCACAATACCTTCTGGGCATCCAGAATTCAATTTGCCCACAATAGAATGCTTCTGCTTCCGCTCTGCCCCTGCCTCCTTATTGCTAATCTCCATTGTCCTCTGTCTCCATTGATGGTATCACTGCAGCAGCCAAATTTTGCCAATTCTTCCTTTTAAACCTAGCTTACATTTCTCCTTTTATTTTCCATTGCCATATTCTTATTTAAGTCTCCCTGCAGTCTTTTCCCTTCCAAATTGTCCTCTGCATAGAATTTCTTCCTAAATAATTTTTCTCAATGGTTCAAAACCTCCATTGATACAAAATAGCATTGACCTCCCACAAACCCAGTGCTCAATGTCCTCCCAAGCCTGCATTCCCTTGAGGATGCCCATTTGGCACAGTTCCTGTGTGAGCCATGTGAAGCAATGGGAGTATATGCCCTGTGCCACCTCGAGCACACGGGACCAACCCAAAGCCATTTTAAAGTATATATAAAATTTATTATATATTTTAAAATAATTGCAGGCATAAAAATTTCAAAAGAAAGTCAAAGAATTCCATTATACAGGCCTATGGATACAGCTGGGTGGTAGAGGACTTACCTAGCATGCATGTAGCCCTGGGTTTGACCCGCCACACACTGCAAAAAATAAATGCATTCCTAAATAAAAACCACCAACAAGAAAAACAAACAAACATTTTCCTGCAATCCCAGGGAAATGGGAGGCCGAGGCAGGAAGATTGCAAGTTTGAGACCAGCCTGGGCAACCTAGCGAGATCTTGTCTCAAAACACAATATAAAAAGGGCTGTAGGTATAACTCTGTAGTAAAATGTGTCCATGAGTTCAATATCCAGTACTCGAAAAAAGAAAAAGGAATTTCCTTATGCCTAACAAAGCATATCTTGTACATTTCACCCAGATTCCTCAAATTTTAACATACTCCAAGAATGAGGTATACTTACTCTCTCTCTCTCTCTCTCTCTCTCTCTCTCTCTCTCTCTCTCTGTGTGTGTGTGTGTGTGTGTGTGTTTGTATCATGCTCCTTTTACTATGGTTATCCAGGGTAGCAGGCCCCAACTTTTCTCTTTCCTACTTCCTGCTGATGACTAGGATCTTTTTCAGGAGTAAACACCAACCCCATTGAAGTTCCAACCCAGGGTTTGCTTCATTGGAACTGAAAGAGAGTCAGGCCTCTTTTGCAGAAGAAAGCCACAGATGTCAAAGCCAAGAGCTGCTGGATGCCTGTCTCCTACTGTGTCGGAGGAACCAGTGTGGGAAAGGAGGCTAAGTGCAGAGGATGGAGGGCATTTATAGAAGTAGGAGGAAGTTTACTATTGCAGGACTTACAAATAATTTCATGAAAAAGAATGGGAACCAAAAGCCAAGTACATTGGGGCTGGAGGTGTGGCTTAATTATCTAGAAAATCCTTCCAAACACCTAAGCCACACCTCCAGCCCCAATGTACTTGCTGGGTTTGATCCCCAGCACTGCAGAAACAAAACAAAGCAAAAACACACACATGCACACACGAGCACGCATGCGCACGCACACACACATACCCGAAGCTATGCGCAGTTGTCTGCAATTTACTGTGTACAGGCCAAGTGGAGCAAGTGCACATTTTAAGGCACAGGGTTTGAGAAGGCTTCCTGACAGGAGCTCCTACCTAGGAGGTCTTGTTGTTATTATATTAGGAGAGGAGTCAGTTTGCTAAATGCCCAGTATGTTTTTTTGGTTTGCTTTGGTTTAACTCTCTCTCCATCACTTACCTCATAAGAACCTTCACCTTAGCACCTATTGTGAGGGCTTTTGTTGTTGCTTTTACCTGTTTGTTTACAGGTCTTCCACTCCCTACTGGGCAATGGCCTTCATCAGGATCATATATCTCTGTAGGCACTAGGGCTCACGGGAAAGGCAAATACACCAGAAGGTTAATGCACAAATTTCAAAGCCAATTAGACTTTTGAATCCCATCTATATGTAGTTTATAACAACTGTGAGATCCTAGCCAAGAATTTTTAAGCTGTCATCTCTTTATCTTCACCTCAACCCTTCATCAGGATACTATGAAGAGTATATTAAATTGTATGATCACACACAAGTGCCTGGAACATAAGACTCAATAAATGTTAAGTAGTAGTGTGATTAATAGAGTACCTGGCACACGGTAGGTATTCAACAAGTGGTAATTATCATAGTTATCATCATATTTATTATTAATAATAGTGTTTTATTTGAGTGATACCACTAATAGAAGTAAGGAGCCTGGGGATGAAGGTCGGCCTCATGCAGGTAAATGGGATCTTGGCACAACGCCAGGTAAAAGCAGTTGGTGGCACAACACCAGGTAAAAGCAATTGGCTCTTTGGGTTGTACTTACCAGGGTTAAACAAAGTTATCCTTATTCCTTCTATAGAAATGTCACTCACAGTGTTGTAAGTAGCTGCTTCCATCAGGTAATTATCCACAAAATCCTTCCAAACACCTCTAATCTCATCAGTAGAGAGTTCTCTCAAAACTGTATTTATCTAGCAGAACACAAGCAGGTGATTGAAGGTGGAAAAATCAATAAACTAGAGAGAGGAGAAAAACTGACACATTAACACAGATAAAATCAACTTTGTTTTGCTTCCTTCCCTCACCTTCAAAATAGAATTAAGGGAGATTAGCTCTTAGTCGTGAGGAGCAGTGGCTAGGGACAAGAATAAGCAAACCATCAGACTGCACTGCTCCTGTTCTGTGACTGTCATTGCTGATTCCCACCTGGTCACTCGCCCTTCGTTACTTGTGCCTTTGCCCCTGGTTTACCACTCTCCTTCCATCTCTAATCTGTAGCCATTCTTGGAGATTTCAGTGCATGCAGATGATCTAGCCCCAGCCTTGAACTGTTAGGTCTCTGGCCTTCACCCTGCCTCAGCCATCCCTCACATGGTCACATCCTGATCCTTGTCATCTAAAAATGGAGCCGAATCTGCCATCTTGACCTTGAATGCCACATATGTGGACACCCACGTCTCATCCTCCAACTCCTTTATGCCCATCCCAGAGATTCTCGTGCTCTGGCAGGGCCTGCCATCTGGGGATAATCACTTGTCCTCCATCCATCGCACTCCTCTGTCCTCACTCCCCACGTTACTTGGACTCTACTGACTGTTGCACAACCACTCCCTTGCAACTGTGCCGAAACCTTTAGCACAACTCTTCTTGCATCTTACCTGGGATTTGCCAACCTTAGTTAATGTTCAATCCTGGGCACCGTGTGTCTGTGGCCCAGGAGCTGGACACTGCTAGAGTAAACCATGCGCTGTACCTACTGGTTTCCAAAATGAACGTGTCAAAAGCTCAGTGGGCAACCGTCTCAACCAGTCCTCCTTATTTACTCCCTCCCTCCAGAAACTGTTTCCCAGCTTAATGTCTCCCCTTATGCCTGTAATGCCTTCTGCCCCACTCATTCTTAATTCACCAAGGAAAGAAAGTGGCAGGGAGCCATCCTTGACTACCACATGTCCCTGGAGTAGTACCCCATTTCTCTTCTTCAGAGCAAAAATCCTTTTTAAAAACCTGTATATTCCCACTTCCTTCACTCCTATTCTTTCTTCAGTCCACTTCAACCCAGATTAGGTCTTTATTCTGCCCTTGACTTACCTAACTTCTTAATAGTATTTGATAAAATTCTTGAAAATCAAATTTATTAATATATAATTTACAAATGATAAAATGTGCCCAGAATTTGGCAAATTTGATCAGGGTACACATCTCCATAAAGACCATTACCACAGTCAAGGTACAGAATATTTCTATCATCCCAAAAGTTATCTTTGTCACTCATCTAGCCAATCCTTACACTCACCTTGACCCCAGATGTCCACTGAGGCTACCCTAATGGGTGTGTTGTGGTAGCTCATCATGAAAATAACTTTGTATTTTCTTGATGACTAATAATGTTGGACATTTTTTTTTGTGATCATTGGCCACTTACGCATCTTTTACTTTTGAGAAATGTTTGTTTAAATCTTATTGATTATATAATATTGTCTTACCAGATGCCAGAGTTCTCTGTGCATTCTAGATAAATCCTTTGTCAGATATAGGTAGAGTTTTTCCTCCTTGCTTTATGGTTTTTCATTGACTTTTAATTTTCTTAATGGTGTTTTTTTAAAAAAAAATAAGATTTTAATTGTGACAAAGTTCATTTTATAAAATTTTTCACTCACAGATTATAATTTTGTGCCCTAAAAACTTATTGCCAACTCCAGAATCTCAAAGATTTTGTTCCACGTTTTGTTTTAGAAGTTTTGTAGTTTATATACTTGCATTTTGGTCTGTGATTTATGTTGAGTTGATTTTTTGCAAATAGTATGAGGTGAGAGTTGTTCTTCTACTCCATGTGAACATCTAGTTGTTCTGGGGACATCTGTTGAAAAGACTAACCTTTCCTAATTGCCTTATCTCCTCTGTCAAAACTCAATCGTGATACATGCGTAGTCTATTTCTGGACCACACTGTGTTCCGTTGTTCTATAAATGTTGACTTTTCTTCCTGTTTGCTTTCTGTGATGCCATATTCTCCTGATTTTCCTCCTGGTCTCTATTGTCTAGATCCTTCTAAAAACTTGATCCTAGGCCTCCTCTTGTCTTTTCTGTCTGTCCGTTGCCCCTCCATTAAAGATCCACAGGGGTTAATTAGAAAAAAAGGGAGTGGGAGCAAGAAGCGAGGAGACGTGAGGTCTGGAGAGGAAGGAAGACACCTGAGAATGATCAGCATTGCAGGATCTGGGAAGTAAGGGAGAGCACGGCTCGCAGAAATTCACTATGTAGCTGGAGTCTAGTCTGGGGAAAGGAAGGGGCAAGGGAAAGCTGAAGGATACCCTGTGGGCCATACTGAGTTTGTCCTTAAACTGGACAGCAGAGCGGAGAACTGTCATAATTAGAATGGGTGAAAAATAAAATGTCGTGGTTGTTAATAGTAAGTATGCAGTCCCTAATATGGAGTTTATGAAGAGTATTTAATCACCTCAGAAAATTCAAATTATGTATCTTTGAAAAATAAGCTCAATCCGAACTACACAAAATATATTAATATGCATTTTAAAACACATTAAATATATTAATATTAGCACTTTTAAAAGAGAGAAAGGAAAAATGTACCACATGGTCAACAATAGCTATTCTTTAGAGTTAAGATTGCAGATGGTTTCATTTTCTTCCTTATACTTTTCTAAATTTTTGATTTTTAATACAATTATCTGGTATTAAAGCTTAAGAGACATTTTTAAAAGCATGCCACAAAAGAAATGTCTTATTTTTAGAAGAGATACAAAGTTCCTGTTAAGAATAAGGAAGCTATAAGAGTCTTGTGTTACAAATCTGTGTCTTATGGTTTTATTTCTAGTTTCAAGTTCACTATTTTGTACTTCTTGGACATAGTAGATGAATAAATATAACTGATGTGATCTCGAGCCATCAGCTGGATAAAAATCAAGTTTCTGAATTGAAGGAGCCATTCCTTAGGGATGTAGTAATCACAACACCCACGTCTGGTTCAAAATCATGTAGCTGGCTGGGAAGGCTTCTTCCCAAATCATCCTTTTTAATATTTGTTTATTCATCCCAGGACTTGGGTATTATGGTGGAAATGAATAGGAGAATATTTTGAAATGATCTGATCATTTAGGACAAGTGTTCTACTTACACAAATACAAATTACTACCATTATTTTTTTAATCCCACTCTAGGGTCCTGAGCCAGCTTTTGAAATTTTCTATATAAATGTCCTCGCAAACCCGTGAGCCAAATGGATAAAGCAAAGGCAGCACGCCAGGCGGATTTGCATGGGCACCCTCTGGAGGACTGTGGTGGAGGGTTGTCTTGCAGTTTTGGAGGCAAATTTATTTGTTGTAGTGCAGATGGTTGCCTCAAGAACCATTTATAACAAATGGCTGTTATAGTAGTCCATTTTCATTAATTTAGGGCCAGATCAGTTTTGTCTGAGTTACAAATGGATCAGAAAGTCTGTTCATTTCAGACTTCCAACAATATACATACATTTTTATTATACATATTATATATATTGTGGCCAAAAACACCTGGCAAGAACAACTCAGAGAGGAAAAGTCTATCTTGGCTTGTAGTTTCAGAGATCTCAGTCCATGGTCAGTGGACTCCATTGCTCTGGACCTGAGATGAGCCAGAACATCATAGCAGAAAAGTATGGCAGAGGAAGGCAGCTCAGGATGTGGTCACCGGGAAGCAGAGAGAACTCTGCTCAGCCAGGACAAAATATAAACTCCCCAGCCATGCTCCCAGTCACCTTCTTCTTCTAGCTATACCCTATCTGCCTGCAGTTACCACCCACTTAATCCATATTAGTGGATTAATCCACTGTTTAGGTTACACCTCATAGTCTTATTATTTCACCTCTAAATGTTCTTGCATTGTCTGACACTTGAATTTGGGGGGACACCTCATGTCTAAACCATAACATTCCATGCTTGGCCCCTAAAAGCTCATGCCCATCTCACAATTCAAAGACTTAGTCTACTTCTAAGAGTTCCTGTTGAGAGCCACAGCCGAAGGGGCCCCAGCAAACTTTCAGACTGCCAGCTGATGATTGCCTCACAGCGGCCCCAGCAACTTCTAGCTGATTGGCTCCTCTGCGGTGATGCTCATTGGGCTGTTTCCCTGCCCTTTCAGACTAGGGAGCTGCTCATTGGGGGACTTTTTTGGCTCTGCCCACACGACCCAGCCAATCGGCCTCAAGAGCAGGAGGTGTGGGGGAGGTTGAGAGGCTTGTGGGAAGCTGGTGGTGGCAGAGCATGAGAGGCTTGTGGGAAGTCGGTGGTGGCAGTTGGGCTCTGAAGGTTTTTCCTGAGGAACTGTTTTGTTTGGCGTGTGTGGTTCTAAAAATAAAGTTTGTTTCTTTTGACAAGTGGCTCTTGAATTGTGCCCAGCCAGACTGCGGCAAGTTCCCTCAATCTTAATAGTTTCAGCATTACAAGAATTCCTAGTCCAAAATCTCTTTTGAGAGTTAGAACTCCACCTGGGCAAACAAGTTCTATAAATCCATGCCCAGCATCTGGGGCACATAGATAGCATCAAGATGTTCTCTCCAAAAGGCTTCTGTAGCTCTGTTCCTATGGCCTTGCTGGTAGCAGCCCACATGGCCTCTCTCTTGGCTTGATTCCTACCGTTTTCCTTTGGCAGACATCCTGCGTTCCTGCCATCTCTTAATCTTGGGGTTTTCCAGTGCAGCTTTGGCTTCCTCCTCACATCTTCATGCCTCACACTCTTAGGGCTGCCTACAGGGACTCTGAGCCTGTTATGTTTTGCGTTGCCTCCCAGGCCTTCCTTTGGAATCTTGGTGGAAGCCTCCATGACCCCTTAACTCCAGCATCCTACATTCTTGCAGAAGCAGCACCACATGGTGGATGCCAAAGTCTGCCACCATCTTGAGGAGCAGTGAAGCCTCCATGGACCCTGGCTGCAGCAGCCTCTAAGGACCTGGACAGCTGAACATGATGAAAAAACTTCCTAGGTCCCCCTGTGCAAGCAGGGTGCCCCACTCATCTCTTCTCAAAGTATTTTTACTTTTATACCCTTGAACCTGAGATGGGTGTAGTCTTGCCAATTTCTGAGTGTCCTTAAACCATCTGTCCTATTGTTTCTGGGTAAAGGACTAGAGTGTTTCTTTAGTGGCTATAATTCTTTCAACAAACTCATCTTCCTCAGTCCCAGTTATACTCACAATTTTCTGGCCAACTTGCAAGTTTTTCAAATCTTTCTGCTCCTTATCATCATAGTAAACTTGGATAAAAGCTGCCAGCAATATCCATGCTGCTACCTGAATGCTGTACTGCCTTGAAATTTTCTCTACCAGATTAATTAGTATATCATCTTTAAATTGACCATTATAAAAAGTCTCAGGACATGGGCAAAATGTAGACAACTTCTTTGCCAGAATGTAACATGAATGTCCTCGAGTCCAATTATCAATAGAATCCCCTTCCTCTGAAACCTCATGAGCCCAATCTTTACTGTCCAGTCCTAACAACATTCTGGTCTTCTGAGCTCCCACCAAAATTGCTCATTAAGCTCTAATTACAACATTCTAAAGCTTCTCCAGCATGTGTCTCTAAACTTGTCAAAATTCCTGCAAACCAGATCCAGTGACTTACTTCCTCTAAGCACAACCTACCTGTCTATAGTTACCACCCAGTTAATCCGTATCAGTGGATATGGATACACCTCATCGTGTAAACATTTCGCTTGTGAATGTTCTTGCATCTCACACGTGTGATTTTGGGAGGCACTTCATATCCAAACTGTAACAGAAACAACAGGTTGGTGGCTGGTTCCATGTACTTTCAGACACACAAGCTGTTTGGGTAACTGGAGTTAAGAGATCAGGAGGGGCAGGAAGGAGATAAACTTGGAAAAGTGGCTAGACAGTGAAGGAAACAGATCATGTCATAAGCTTGATTTTATAGATTAGGCACCATTTGTAAAATTTCATGTGATCAGCATCAGTTTCCTATTTCTTTATGTTTGTTTGTGAGTTTGTTTTTCTGCTTGATTTGAATCTGTCCTTGTCCTTCCACCCATATCTTCCCATGCCTGTTCTTTCTGCCACTGGTGATCTGGAAGTTTACTTCTGTCTCAGTTGGTTAGCAGTTGTCCTTAAGAATATTCTTAAATGCCTCTGAGTAATTTATAAAGAAAAGAAAATATACTTCTTACAATCTTGAAGCTGGTAAGTCTGAGATCTAGGGGCATAGACAAGGACCTTTGGGTTGCAGAAGGTGAGAGAGCAAGACAGGGTCAAAATCACTTTTATAACAAACTACTCTCTTGATAATGAACCCACAAACATGGCTTTAATCTATTCATGAAAGCAGATCTCCTCATGACCTAATCAACTCTTGAAGGTCCCACTTCTTAACACTATTGCATTGGGGATTAAGTTTCTAACACTTGAACTTTGTGAGACATTCAAAATACAGCATTGTCAAAAGACAAAATATAGCAGAGTTATTGTAAAGATCAATTGGCTCTATTTTCAGTCCTAGAATCAGGCAATATCTCTTTCTATAAAACAATAGGAGGGAGGGGGAATAATGGGGAGTGATACTGGCCAAATTATATTGCTATAATTTATTCATGTACAAATATGTAATGACAAATCCCACCATTATGTACAAATATTATGCACTAATAAAAAATGTGAAGAGATGAAAAAAGAAAGAAAACAGAATATGTGTTCCAATGAACTTAGTAAAAAAGTTTTTTGTTTGTTTTTAAGAAGATCTGAGGAAAGCAGAAACAAAGGGAAAAAAGAGGGATTGGTCATTTCAGTTATTTTCTTGAAAGGTCAGAGAGACAAAACCAAAGAAAAATAACTGATTGGTTAACTTTAGCTCTCTGGCTCACTTGGGCTCTCTCTCTCTCTCTCTCTCTCTCTCTCTCTCTCTCTCTCTCTCTCTCCTTCTGGTAAAGATTAAAGCTGAGGGAACTTCATTAAAATACTTGAATCTAGCTTATTTGAGAAAATTGGCAGTTACTTCTCTCTTCTGATTACTCAGGTCAAATAACAACTTAGTTTTAGTTTGGTGGAACTTTAGCATGCATGACTCCATTTTGATTTTTAGTCTGACCTGTTGGGAACATCTAGCCAGTGTAGTGGCATATGCTTGTAGTCCCAGCTACTTGAGGCTGAGATAGGAAGAGCACTTGAACCCAGGGGTTTAAGCACTCAAGACAAGCCTGGGCAACACAGGGAGACCTGGTTTCAAAAACAAACAAGCAAGCCATTCTAAAATTGTAATTGAACAGTACCTTCTTTATTTGTCAAACTCTCCAAGCCTCAACTCTTAAAGAATGTGCAATTTGCTCTGATTTCTAAAGTTAAACTAGTAGGCGTTTAGAGAGACTAGTAGAGAGATGTGCTGACATAACCATGAGCTCATATCATGAGCTACTAGCCTGACCTTGGATTGGTTGCCATTAGAGCTAATTGACCAGCCCTTCATGGGGAAACCTGGGCAAAGGTTCAGAAATCAGAGTACTGAATGCAACTGCCAAAGACCATCATTAAACATGCACTGCGAGCAGGTCCTTTCTCCTTTGACCCAACCATGAGTGAGACAGGCACTGAGGGTAACTCTCCCACTCACCACGTGCTGCCCTGATTGAGCCCCTGAACCCTGATGGACCACCACTTGTGGACCACCAACCTCAAATCCCTAAACTGAGAGAGAGAAAAAAATTTGCAGAGTGAATGAGAAATAGAGATCACAATAGTAAGTGCTCCTATTGAGCACTTTTATAGCAAGTGGTCAACGAACAGTGCCCCCCACACGGCAATCTCAGTATGCTTAATTAAAAAAAAAGAAGAAGAATTTACCCAATTTAAAATGAACTTCCCCTAGCCATTACCTCTCCTGTGGAACATTTTAAGGTTGTTCCAGTTTTCCATTTTTATGATCAATGCTACAAAAAACATCGTCGTGGATACAGTTTTATCTTTTGAACTATTTTAAGATAAATCCTTATGGTAGGTGTCAGTTAAACAAAGAATATAAATATATCTGTAGATTTTAATGCATGTTGTCGAGTAGGGATTTGAAAAGAAATTAATGAATAATTCTTAAACCTGTTAAGAGTTCACTGGTTATCTTAAATACATGCTTGAATTAAGTGTGATATTCTTTCCATTGTTTTGCTTAACAGATGTAAATGAGACCTTATTAATATTTGGACGGGGTGTTATGACTGATAACATTAAATCTTAGAATATCCAATAGTTGATTCTGCTTTTGAGTGACATGTGTTGTCTTGTATTTTAGTGGTAGGTTAGCATGCATGAGCATAAACACAAGTAGGTACACATGTACATGCTATGATACTCACCTCATTACTATTAAGTTTTCATATGTGATTTTCTATATTTATGGATTTTCCACTCATCACCCTCTTTAAAATTTCTGACTTTATGTCAGCATCATTTAAAATGCATTCTAAGGATATTAACCCTTTTCCTTACTCTTTCTTTCCTTCTTTTGTTATTGCTGTTGGTGTTATCTTTTTATTGCTTTACTATCATCCTCTGTCACTTTATCCACAATAATTTTAGAATTATTTTATTGGGTTCTAAAAACAATTATGTTGGAATTTGGACTGATGCTGATTAATGCAATTTATATTTGAACTTGGAAAACTATTTAATTTCTTCTCTAGGATATAGTAGATCTGTGAAGTACTCTTTTTCCATATCCCAGTGTAATTTGCATAATTTATCTTATGTGGACATGCACATCCCAGACTAATTCATACAGTCTTTATTGTCTTTTTCTCTTTTCTTTTTTTAACCAGGAGTTGAATCCAGGGGCACTTAGCCACTGAGCCACATCTCCAGCTTTTATTTATTTATTTAGAGACAGGTTCTCACTAAGTTGCTCAGGGCCTCACTATGTTTCTGAGGATGGCCTCAAACTTGGGATCCTCTTACCCCAGTCTCCTGAGCCACTGGGATTATAGGTGTGTGCCACCATGCCTGGCTATCCTGAACGATTTTAAGCTGTCTCCTTAGATTCTTTTTATTTAACTACAAGTAATGTGTTTTCACTACAAATTTTTTATCACAGATAATAAATTTGTGAAGGGAAAGTTTAAGAGGAAAAGGAAAGGAAAATTTCAACCAGAATCTACCAGCTTTTAAAATTTCAGTTAAAACCATTCATATCCTTTTTTTCAAATACTAGCACATATTTAATGAAATTCATATTTTTTAAGTAAAAATATGATTATCTTGTATACATTCCTTTCTGAGAATTTTCTTAAATTTTATTATCTATAAATAATAATATTTTTATTTTTTTCAGATAATCAATTATAACATTTTATTTCCTTATCACATTAAAACTTTCAAAAGCAATGTAAGAAAACAGTTCTAGAGAGAGGAGGGAAGGGGAACATACGGCCAACCCCCCCCACACACACACCTGCCACGCCCCGGCCGTATTTCTCCTCTGCTACTGAGGACACACTTCTACACTCGATACCCAGGCTGGGCATATAGCCTTAAGTGTTCAAAGTTCTTGTTGAATGTTCAGGAGATTCATTGGCACATGTTTTCCCAGTGGAAAGGGGTGCTCTATTAAAAGGAGATGTGGGTTTATGCACACAGGCTCTGACCCAATGTCTGCTTGAACTGGATGGTCCACTCTGACCAACATGCAGCTGTGTCAGGGAGCAGGTCTCAGGAAGCTGAGTTCTCCAGCACAGCTTTGTATTCTAATTTATACTACATGTTGCCTATTATTAATTAATAAAGGGTGTTTTGTTTCCTACAGCTTCTTAGTCCCAGATGCTTGACATATTAATGCCTCCATGGGACCAAGGACTCAATATGTCCAGAAGCTAGCCCATGGGAATACAGCCCTAAGTGCAGAAGTGCTTCTGGTCCATGTGGTGTCTGTGTAATCGCAAACTGCCATGGCTTAAAGTATTTGAGTGCCTTCTGCTATGCTATTTTATTTTAATAAATGCAACCTAAATGAACACAATATGGGTGGTACTACTTAAAGTTGTTTGACATGTAACCTACCAACTGTATACATTGGCCTGGCCGGGTGTGGAGACAGAGATTCATTGTGACACTGAAGTGACCTCACTGATAGGGGAGAGGCAGTTGATCTGACATTTGAGCGATAGCTGAAATCTACAGGCAAAGCTTCACAGGCTTCCGCTGTCATCCAAAATGGCATTAGGTTGTCCAGAAAGTGGATTCATTTTGATATCCACAAAGGGTTGCCTGGGTTCTCCAACTGAGCAAATGGAGTTCTTATCTTAGGCAGACCATCCTTCCTAGGGTAGGGGTGAATACCTTGGGGACTTAAAATTGCAGAAGCTTGGCAGTATTGTGGATGTCAGAGTCCCACAGGGATAGGATAAAATTATTGCCAGAGCTAGGAGGACTCACCTCAAAATAGACTTGTAAAATACAGAAACAGGGCATAGGGAAGTAAGGGCAATTTTGGAAATGTTGAGTAGAGCAGGAAAATAAGAGGTGAACAAAGACTTTTAGTGCAGTGAAAATTAAGCAAGTTACAGGAATTAAAAAAAAATGGTGGAGGGAGGGGCCAGCGAGGAATATGCAACAGACGTCACTGTTTCCTAAGGGACCCTTATGGGCTTGTTCTGAGGAAACACCAACTGCAGAATGGGTTTCACGTTGGGATTGAGGACTCTCATATCCAGTAACATGGTGGACCAGAGAACCTAAACATTTCTTCTAAACACATGGAGGTGCTAGAAAAAACATGCCAATCATGCTTATAAAAGTTTGAATGAATTCCCAAGAAGGTAAAAGAAATCCCCAACGTTCAAAAATAAAAGGACCTGGTGTGGTGGTGCACACTTGTGGTGGTGCACACCTGTGATCCCATTGAGCTGTACCCCCTCCCCCAAAGCCAATAATTTTTCAAAAGCTAAAATCATAAAACTTTTTATGTTGGCAAATTTAAAAGCACAAGAATAATAACCAACCTTTTCCAAGTGCTTATTAATTTCTAGACATTGTTCTAAGCATGTGATGTTTATTAATCACCGAATTTCCCAATAATCATGGGAGATGGATATAATTATAATCCTCATTTTGCAAATGGGGAAACTGCAAATCTGAAAGCAGAAAAGATTTATACAAAGTTATGCTGCTAATAAGTGTCAAAGATGGGAACGAGCCAGGAGATTGGGTGTGAAAGCCTGTGAGCTTAGTTGTTACGGCACAGTGGTCTTCATGCTTGTGATAATTCACCAAAGAAATTACTTCAGTGGAAATCAGAACCTGCTTGATGTTGAAAATACTTAAATTTGTGGAATGTACTTAATGGGAAATGTACACTCTAAATACTTATGATGGAAGAGAGGAGGAAGGTTAGTAATAATAATGATGGTCATCAGCATGTGCTGAGTGTCAGACTTAAGGAATTTCAAACTTAAGTAGTTTTAGAAAGAATAAACAACTATAGAAATTTTTTAAAAAATTGGAGATATTAATACAAGGGAAATGTAAAGACCATAGGGGCATAAGCTAGTTGTTTAGAAAACAGTAAAATAAGAGAAAACAACATTCCTGACAGAGTAATAGAGACAGAGAAAAAAAATAAGATTAAAATGCAAAAGAGGACATAAATGCAGCAGAGGTTTAAAAGTAAAAAAAAATATTTTGGACAACTTTCTGATATCAAATGTGAAAATTCAGACAAAATGGACAATGTTCTAAAAATATAAATGTTATTTACTAAAATTGTCTCAAGGAACCATAGAAAACTCAATGCATTTAAAACCATAAAAGAAATTGAATTAGAAGTTTAAAATCTATACTCATCTATACTCATTAGAGTAGAAAGATGACATATAGATGCATAGTAAGCCAAAACTCAAATAATCTATACTTAGCTTCTTAGTTTCTAGATTAAGCATGAAAAAATAATAAATTTCAAAATCACGATCTGACCGGCTTTCTTAAAATTTGAAAAATTTTAAGAATTTAAGCAAGAGATTTCTAACTGTATATGATGTATTATTTCTAACTGTATTATGATATATTATTTCTAACTGTATTATGATATATTATTTCTAACTGTATTATGATATTATTTCTAACTGTATTATGATCCCTTTTGCTCCTTCTCCTTCTTCTTCTTCAGAATTTGCTCAAGGAATGGTGGGGATAATTCACATTTATAGTCCCTTTTATTTTTATCAACATAAATCATTTTTCTGGTAAAAACACTAACTTCAATTAAATTCCAAATATTACCCTTAGGAAAATATTATGGAGGATTTTTATATTCAGCCTCACAAGAAGAAAAAAATTTTAGACTACAGCAAGTTTGAAACAGTCTCATAATTTTGGTTTGCCAGGTTCTAATGACAGATGAAGAACACATAAGATACGGTAAAAAAAACATTTTGTTTATCTGCCTTAATACAATTCTCTAACACTGTCTGAAATCTGTCTGCAGGCCAGGTAGCCCATGCATGGTGTCCCTATCCCCTTCAGTTGTTTAAAATCAAGAGCTCCAGGGTCAGTTACACAGATCACTGGGTGGGCTAAGATGGTTTAAGTTTACGTGGCAAAAATTTATGTGAGCTGCATGGTATTGGTGCACACCTATAATTCTAGCAGCTTCGGAGGCTGAGGCAGGAGGATCACAAATTTAAAGCCAACCTCAGAAACTTAGCAAGGCCCTAGGTAACTTAGTGAGACCTTGTCTCAAAACATAAAACATGCAGGAGATGTGGCTCAATGGTTAAGCACCTCTGGGTTCAGTTTTTGAAATAAATTAAATTTAATTTAAAAAATAATGTGTGTGTATATATATATATATATGTTGTGTGTGTATGTGTGTGTGTGTGTGTGTGTATATATATATATATATATATATATATATTAAAACAAATGTGTTATCTGATGACACCTCCAAAGTTAGCCACTCACCACGACAAAAAAAATTCTAACAATGCAGATTGAAATCCAATAAGGCCAAAAAACAATTACAAAAAAAAAAAAACTCCTAAAATCCAGGATGGCATGATCAACTGTACATTGTGTCTCTTCCCTTGAGGTGCCTTATGTGTGTGTTTATTTTGCTTAGTGGTTAGTCTAGAGCCCTTAACCCCAATACTACTCATGGTATATTCCACCACCCCTAATGTGAGAGACTGTGAAATTCAACCCTTTTCACCAGTATCTCTGTTCTGGAATATGTTTACACTTTTACAATTAAAATATTCAAGAACTTCAACAGAAGGGCACTCCAGATCTAGTCTAGATACCGTGAAATTCATTTGTTGAGGGTTTTCTTACCATTCTATCGATGTTTCAATTAGTATACTTTCACTTAGGAAAAAAAAACAACCTAAGTGGATTTCAACAATGAAAAATTGGCCGGCTGGCATTTACACAAAGTCCAGAGAGAGAGCGGGCTGCAAGCAGAGTTGGTTCTGAGGTTCACTGTGTGTTCAGAAGCTGGATTCTTTCCTTCTCTGTCACAACAGGATCAGTATCACCACATGGAGCCTGGTTTCCCTGGGGATTGTAGGACACCTGCCAGTTAAGAATGAGGCCACTCACTTTCTTATTTATACCCCGAAAAACAGTCACCTTTCCCTAAGCTCCCAGACAAGTCGTTGAACAAGTTGGAGATAAACTGCAGTATTTTGCCATGTTTCTGAAAACAGAGAGGGTTGTTTTGAAGCTTTACATTCTGGTGCATTCTGTGAGTTGGAATATCCTTGCATGGAGATTCTCTAATTCACCACTAGATGGACCCATTAGTTATTTTGTCTTCTAAAAAAGAACAGTTTTCTATACAGAGGCCCTTCTGACTCAGATGTTGACTGTTGATCTTCAAATAAGATTTATTTGAGCTTTAGAAAACATATAAAATCACTTATAAAAATATTTAATAAAAGTTACCTATATATTTAAATAATGTGGATTAAAAACAAGCAATCGTATAATCGCCATTCCTGGTTTAGGAAATAAAATGCAACCAAATACATCTTGGAAGCAGCCTTCCCTCTCTGATCTTCCCCTCCTCTTTCCCTACCTGGGTAATCCACAAGTCTGAATTATAAATTACCAGTTACTTTAAAAACAGTTTTACAATGCATTATGTATTCTTGGAAAATATAAAATATTTGTAATTTGTACAGGTCTTGAAACCTATAATTAAAAACTCATATTTGATGCATTTTTCTGTTTCACTTTTTGCTCTCATCATTGTGTTTCAGAGATTCATGCATGCCGATGCTTACAACTACAACTATTGCGTTTTAAAAACTGCTGTATGGCATTGTGTTATATAAATAGACTAAACTTCGTTTCTCTGTTTTACTGATTTGGGACTTGCTCATTTCATTCAACATTATGATTTTAAGATTTTCATATTCATTCAAGCATCTAAAATGCAGGCAGATCCAACATTCTTGATCTACAATCTGTAAGTAATAATTCCAGTATCAATCTTGGGAAGGGGAAATGACTCTTCATTATCTTTCTGCTGGCTTTTATTAATTTGGACTTGTTTCCTCATGTGTTCTAGTAATTTCTTAAAATTCTGAGTGCATATTCCTTCCATTATGTTTCCTTTTTGTTTTCTCCCCCATGCCATTATGTCTTCAGCCACAAGGAGTTCTTCACTTCTCTGTTCTAGAAGTTGTTTCATGTGCTGCTCTGTTTGGCTGACACTGTTTGTTTTCAGCAATGGTGAAGCAAGTACCCTTTCTTTGGGGCAGAGAAGTCAATGATCCATTGTTTTCTCCAGTGAAAAATATATGGGAAAGCCTGCTGGCAAAGCTATTGCTACTGACATCTTCCACACAAGCCACATCAAAAAAGAGTCAAGTTGCCTCACTCTGCCTGTCTCTGTCTCTCTCTGTTGATGGCCACACCAGTCTGTCTCAGGTTAGCACTTAACATACATAGGTTACCAGAATTTAATGAAATGTCTAATTAACTTGGCCAACCTCCAAATCTGGAAGATTGCTATCTGGTGATGATCATAAAGATCTTTCTCATTTCTCAGAACTTATACCTGGCCTCCTCAGGCGAATTTAATAGAAAGATGACCCTTGGGTAACACATCAGATGGAAATTCTCACTAGTCTTGTCAATTCTGATGCTGTCCATAAAACAGGCAGTGTAGCTTATATTAAAAAGGAGTCTTCCCTCAGTCTTAACAAGCCACTGCATGCAGATTTCTTTATTCCTCTCCCGTCAGAACACACTTCGGCCTGGTCCTCAGGGAAGGAATGAGAGGGAGAAGCTTGGGGGACCACTGGATATACAAACAAGAAAACACAGCAGTCAACTTGTCCAGCATCTGATGCTTTGGGCCTGCTGTGTAATTCAGAACCATGAGTCATGGATGTTCTAGGTACAGAAAGAACTGAAAGTAGTGTGTTAAATTCAACAGGAAGGGTTTGCTTTGCCTCTGCCAGGCATAGAGCTGCAGTCCCAACCTGAGCTACTTTAAAGTAACATCTTTGCTTGGCGGTGTTCAGACCATGTGGGTGGCATGGATCATGTCACCAAACCAACATGAGTGTGGGCTTATGGTTCAAAATTCTTAGAGGAAATTCTCCCCCGCCCCTTCATCCTAGAATGAAGCACAAACAGGCAAGTCTTCCTTTGCATGTTAGTTTCTACATCAACCCTTTATAGAGTTCTGGCTTATGCTAGAATCGTGGGTTCTACTTTTCATCCTTTTTAATACACAGATTTGTATCTCCTCTCCATCAGATACAATTAAAGCCCAAGTTCCAGGCCTTCCAATTTTGAGTCACAAGAGGCTGCTGCTGCCTCCCTGACAATAATAAACCAGGTAGGCAACAAAATCCTAGTTTTTAAGATTTACCAGAGGCCTGAGAACAGACATAAAGCTAAGGAAATTAAAATCCAGAACTAAAAATCTAGAAAGTGAAGATCCCTTCAAGTCAGAATAGTTTCAATCTGTTTTCATCCTAGCAGAACAGTCCACAGAGAAGGAACATATCGTGATGGGTGATAGGAAAATACACCATAATGAATCTTTAATGGCTGCGTGTGAGCTAGCCTGAGGAGTTAGAATCCCAAGGAGCACCAACCACAGAGAGAGTATATACTTCCGGCCCATTATTCCCACAGGTCTTCACAAAGGGCTTACGGGGAAACCCATGATGGCTGGGGAAAGGCAGAAGAGCTTAGAGACATGTACTATAAAGTGCTTGGACCTTTCTCAAATTAAGACAATGACCCAATGAAGGGTAGAGCAGGACAGAAAGAGGAGAGAAAGCTCTCTGAGACACTCTAGGCTTTCATTGAATTTAATGCAGGAGAACTGAAAAAACTGTAAGCTATATGAGAACAAAATAGTGGTCCTCCAGTGACTGGAACAACAGGCCAGAAGGGCATATACACAATACGGCAGTGGAACTGAAAAGCCGAGAAATTCTCATTTCTACACTAACAGCTGGAATCCAGACTATGAAGCAGAGAGAAATCTCTCCTGGTTCAGAAAGCTGGTGTCTGTGCTATAAATCAGCAGATGAATTTCTGATGTCTTACTGATCCTTACTTGGTGTTTCTGCAGGGCTAATGATTCTTAGCATTCTTAAAGAAGAAAGATTGAATAATTTTCTGGGAAAAACATAATTTACTTTGGTCTCTACTGTTCTTGTATTTATTATGTTCAATGTACAATTAAAACTGTGATGGGCTGGGGATGTGGCTCAAGCGGTAGCGCGCTCACCTGGCATGCGTGTGGCCCGGGTTCTATCCTCAGCACCACATACAAACAAAGATGTTGTGTCTGCAGAAAAACTAAAATAAAAAATAAAACTGTGAGACAAAGAAGCAAGAAAATGGAATCCATTATCATGAGAGGAAAGAAGCAGGCACTGGATAGATCAAATGTCAGAATTATCAACAGAAATTTAAAAATAACCATGAAAACATGTTACAGAATCCAGAGGGGGGAAAAATTGTACAACATTGATGAAAATATAAGGACTATCAGCAGACAGATGAAAACTACAAAAATGGACCAAATGGAACTACTAGATGAAAAATATATCACAAAAGAAGAAGAATTTGTCCAATGGGATCAACAGCAGGAAGGACACAAAGATGAAAAAAATTATAAACTTGAAAATAGTAGAACTTCTATAAACTGAAACAAACACAAAAAATAAAAAAGACAGAAAATACAATGAAGCATCTAAGATCTATGGAACATATGTAGGTAGACAACAATAAAATGGGAGCAAGTAGGTCGGAAGAAATAACTGATGAGATCATTTGATTTTCCAAAATTATTTGCAGATGCCAATCAGTAAATTCAAGAAAGAAAACTGCTTTCACGTGCATACATGTGCACACACACAAATATGCCAAAATATACACTTAAGAACATCAGATCCATCTCTTTCTCTGAAAACTGAGATAAAGAGAAAATTCAAAAGTGGTGACTGTATACTATACATAGAAAAATAACAAAAAGAATTGTGATGACTTCTCACCAGAAACAATGTAGGCCAGAAGACAATGGAAAGATAACTTCTAAATGTTTAAAGAAAAAAAGCCATCCTAAAGTTTTATATACAGTAAAATATATCCTTCAAAAACAAAGATAATACAAAAAAAAAATTTCAGTTAGCCAAAGGAGAGTTATTTTGTCCTAGAAGAGCTTTACTACAAGATGCTAAAAGAGCTGTGTAGGCTGAAGGGCAATGATACCAGAAGAAAGATCAATGTTGACAGAAAGAATGAAGTACACAAGAAATGGAGATGGGTAAACACAGAAGACTAGTTTTGTTGTGTTTAACAGATATATAAACACACATTTATACCTAAAACATCATGGACTATTTAAAGCAAAAATAATTCCATTGTTTTGTGTAGTTTATTGCATATGCAGAAGTAAAATATACAACAAAAACACAAAGTGTAAAAGAATAAATAGGATAACTGTAATTTTGTGGGTTAGTCTCTGTGTCCTCTATTCTGTACCATTGGTCTACCAGTCTATTTTGGTGCCAATACCATGCTGTTTTTGTTACTATTGCTCTGTAGTATAGTGCCGCAGTCTGGCTGGGCACAATCAGGAGCCACTTGTCAAAAGAAACTAACTTTATTTTTAGAACCACACACGCCAAACAAAACAGCCTCTCAGGAAAAACCCTCAGAGCCTCAACTGCCACCACCGGCTTTCCACAAGCCTCTCTCTCCCACACAAGCTTCTCTCCACCTCCCACAATCCTCCTGCTCTTGAGGCCGATTGGCTGGGTCACGTGGGCGGAGCCAAAAAAGTCCCCCAATGAGCAGCTCCGTGGTCTGAAAGGGCAGGGAAACAGCCCAATGAGCATCACCGCAGAGGATCCAATCAGCTAGATGTTGCTGGGGCCGAGGAGCCAATCAGCTAGATGTTGCTGGGGCCGCTGTGAGCCAATCATCAGCCGGCAGCTGGAAGTTTGCTGGCAGCTGGAAGTTTGCTGGGGCCCCTTCGGCTGTGGCTCTCAACAGTATAGTTTAAGGTCTGGTATAGTGACGCCACATGCTTCCCTCTTCTTGCTAAGAATTGTTTTAGCTATTCTTGGTCTCTTATTTTTCCAGATGAATTTCATGATTGCTTTTTCTATTTCTATGAGGAATGCCATTAGGATTTTGATTAGAATTGAATTAAATCTGCTGAGAGCCATAGCCAAGTAGGAATGATGCATGGCATTTTTGGTTGAAAGCCATTGAGATGATAATGATTATGTTAAGATGTGCATTCAATTGGCGATTAGACCCCTGCTGTCTGCCTAGGCCTGCTACTTTGGAGCTCTCGCGGACTCCTGGAGAGTTCCCATTGGTTGGGGAAGTACAGTAGGAGGGAGTTCCGGGGGAGGAACTTCCTGTTGGTGTAGTGTGTCCCAAGAGAACGCCGCATGCGTGGTTCGCGGGAGAATTCCCAGGGAGAGTGTGTGGAGTGTGCTGGTGGAGTTCAGAAATAAAGTTTGTTCCTGCTTCAGTGGCTCGTGATTTGTGCCCAGCCAGACTGCGGTATTTGGTGGCCTGTATGGGGAATGCCTGAAGCTCGGAGGTAAGTGAAATTGCTCGACCCTGAGGGAAGGCGAGAGAATGGGTGACCATTTCAAAAAACAATGTGTTCTGGTTTTGATTTATTTTGTTTTTGTTTCAAGCTGCCTATCCCTAGAACTTTCTCAGGCAAACTGGGAAAAATGGTTGGTTCAAGGTTTGAAGTTGTTCGGCCCTGAGAAAGAAAAATTGATACAACGATTTTTTGTTCCGTTTTTGTTTCATTCTGTTTCGGTTTTGTTTTGTGTTATCTTATTGGGTTGCGTTATCTTTATAGTATGTTAGAGTCTGTAAACAAGTCAGGATGGCTCCTGGCATTTTGCCAGAGAAATGTTAGAGTCTGTAAACAAGTCTGGATGGTGCCTGGCAAAATGCCAGAGGGAGTGGTTTGTGAAGTAACACCAGCGAGCCATTAAGTGTGGAGATTCCTTATTGGTTGACTGATGTATCTAGTTTATGCTAATTAGATAAGCTGTGTGGAATGTATAAATACTGCTCCTGTCCTGCAATAAACGGCTCCCACTCCTGCTGTATCAACATACACAAGTTGTTCGTCACCCCCTGGTTATTTTGCTACAGCCGGACTGCGGCAATAGTAGATTAGAAATTAGTAAAAAACAAACCGAAAGAGTGTTAAGTAAATTGTTAGAGGTTCAGAAAGACATTTTAGATCAAGCAAAAGAAAAGGTCTCTCGAGCTAGTTAGATAGAGGAAGAAAATTTAAAGGAAAAGGGGCTATTAGGGAAAAAGCTACAACAAGAGGCTGCTACTAACACCATTCTATCACCAGAGGGCGTAATTCAACCAACAGCTCCAGAGACAGCTGAGTGGCCCTCAACCCCCGTAGTTGATAGATGGAATCCTGAGACCGGACCTCAAAGATTAGCATGCCCTGCACTTGAGCAGGCAGGAGGGCAGCGAATTCACCGTGCTCTAGATTTCAAAACAGCGAAGCAGTTGAAGGAGGCCGTAACAACCTATGGTCCCCAAGCACCCTTCACTGTAAGCATGGTCAAATCCATTACCAACTTGGACATGACGCCAGCAAATTGGGCTAGCATGTGTAAATCTGTGCTAAATGGAGGACAATATTTGTTATGGAAGGTTGCCAATGAGGAATTTTGCATGGAGACCGCTATACGAAATGCAGCAGCCGGTTACCCTCAAAGAAATCTAGATATGTTGTTAGGAAAAGGACCTTATGAGGGTCAACGGTAACAAATTGAATATTATCCTGCTATATATGCACAAATTGCTGCAGACACAGTTAGGGCATGGAAGACTTTACAAGGGCATGGAGATTTACAAGGTCAATTATCTAAGGTAATACAGAGAGCTAATGAACCTTACGCTGAATTTGTAGATAGGCTTATTCAAACAGCTGCCAGAGTTTTTGGGGATACAGAACAAGCAATGCCATTAATTAAACAACTGGCTTATGACCAAGCAAATCGTTGCTGCAGAGAGGTCATTAGACCATGGAAACATGAAGATTTAAACACATATATTAAATTATGTAGAGATATTAATGAACAAGGGCAAATCTTGGCAGCTGCAGTACAACAGGTTTTAGATGCCAGGCCAAAAACATGCTACAATTGTGAACAAACAGGACATTTTAAAAGGAATTGCCCCATAGGAAAAGGGTTTAACAAAACTAGGTATCAAAGGAATAGAATACCGGGTATTTGCCCACGATGCCATAGAGGGAGACATTGGGCTAATGAATGCCATTCTCAAACCACCATAGAGGGTACTCCGTTATCAAAAAACGGACAAGGACCAGGTGTTTACCCACGATATCGTGGAGAAAGGCATCGGGCTCCATTGCCAAAAAAATGGACAGGGGATCCCAATGCTCCGGGGCCCACAACCACAAATATACAGGGCAATGGAGGAACCCAGAAACACCATCAGGGTAGTGCCCAGGACATATTATCCATTAAATCCCTCATCAGACAAACCAGAGGGAGCGCGCCTCCACCAGAGCAGTACTAACTCCAGAGATGGGAGTTCAAATCATTCCTACAGGAGTAAAAGGACCTCTTCCCCAAGGAACAGTAGGCTTATTATTGGGACACAGTTCTTCTACACTAAAAGGACTTATGATAAGTCCTGGGGTAATTGATCCCGATTATGTAGGTGAAATAAAAATTATAGCTAGTTCTCCAAGAGGTATATCAGTAATTTCACCAGGAGATAGAATAGCACAGTTGTTAATAATACCCAGCCTGCATGATAAATTTTCCAGTCGTACTGTAGAAAGAGGTTCCAGGGGATTAGGCCCCACAGGTGTAGATTGGGTTATGCTGTCTTTAAATTTAGATTCTCGCCCAATGCTAAAACTAAATATTCAAGGACATGAATTTAATGGGCTACTGGACACAGGTGCAGACCTTAGCATCATCTCTCGTCAAGAATGGCCAAAACATTGGCCATTACAACAAGCCACTCAAACGCTTCGAGGCCTAGGAGTGGCGACTAATCCCCAAAGAAGTGCAATGGTATTAGATTGGAAGGATCCTGAAGGATGTGAAGGAACTATACAGCCATATGTATTGGATCATCTTCCTATAAATTTATGGGGACGAGATGTCCTAGATCAATTAGGTTTGACATTAACAAATAACATCAATCATAATGCGCCCACTACTAGGGCTAGACAAGGTTTTAGGAAAGAAAAAAGATTAGGAGAACAAGAACAAGGTATAGCAGCACCAATTCAAATAGATCAAGGAATAAATAGACATGGTTTTCAGAAGGGGTCACTGAGGCAATAAAAATTACTTGGCATGTGTCACCATACTCAGCCAGGAACCAATTTCTGATACATGCTATATTACATAGATGAACCTTGAAAAATTACATTAAGTGAAATAATTCAGACACAAAGGGAAGATATTGTATGACTGAAATAGCAAATTCACAGAGACAGAAGTAGAGTTTTCCAGAGGCTAGGGTTGGGAGTAATGGGGAGCAATTAATGATTACCATTTCCATTTGGGATGTTGAGTTGTTGTGGATATGGATTGTGAATGTAATTAAGGTTACTGAATTCTACTTTACAAGGAATAAAAGTGTGAATTTTTATTTAATGTATGGCTTACCACAATAAAAAAAAATTGAGAATAAAAATCAGACCTGATTCCTCCCCCTACTTATACTCTAATTGATACTTAAGAATGTTTTTCATATTTTATTCAGATATTTATATATTTTGTCTACTTTGGTAAATGGTAAACAGAGATCTAATTATCTTTCATGTTTTTCTTGACCTTAATTCCTTTCTTGTACGTGCAGGTGTGCATATATACATTCCCTCTATCATTCCTTCTTACTTTTCCCACTCCCTTCCTCTCTCTTTCTCGCCTATCAATCATCCACACTGACCAAGTGACTTTTTTTACTTACTTTCAGGTATTCCTCAGCACACTGTAACCCGACTTCTGCTACTCTGCTGCCCTTCCTACTTAACCATCAATAAGTCTTTTATCTCCCTTGCCAAATCCAATAATTACTTTTCAGGCATTACCTTAATTGACTTTTCCAACACACTTGGCCTTTTTAATACGTTCTCAGGCCTTGCTTTCTATGAATCTGTATTCTCCTGGTCTTCCTACCTCCAAATCTTCCAAATCTCTTTCATTGGACCCTTTACCCCAGGTCAACCCTTACATTTTCATATCTCCTAAATTTCTATTAAAAATATCTTTTATTTTTACTCAAAGTTACTATTCTAGAATATCTCATCTATTTTTTGTTTGTTTTGAACCATCACTTCCATCAGAAAAAAGGAACTGGGTTTTTTTTTTCTTTATTTGATCGGTGGTTTTCTTTTTTTAACTTAACATCTCAAATAGGATTTGAAATTTTAAGTTTCCTACTGTCTCTACCACTTCATTTATGTTTAAGTTTTTTAAGTTTGCATGTCTGGTCCTGCTAACTTCTTTTTTCAGCCTCAGACCTGTAAACCTAATTGTGTAATAGGTGTTTCAACTGGGATGCCTTTAAGAACATGTCCAAAATTGAACTTAATCTCCCTGCAAACCTGCTCTTCCTGCTATTGTTCCTCTTTTGAGGAACCAAATAAGTAACCAAACTTAAACCCAGGAGTTGTTCTTTAGATGTGAGGTAAAGAAAAAAAAAACATTCAATTGTTCAATATTATCAAATGTATATCTGCAATAAATCCAGACCTAAATTCCCCTGCTCTATCCCTGTAATCTCTACTTCATTTTAGATGTTTGTGATTTTTCAGCTGGATTCCTGGAATAATGTCCTAATTTGTCTCCCAACCTGTAATTTGCCTTCCTAAAAATTTCCCTCTCAATTGCTTTCAAAATTATTTCCTTCTCTCCTTTCTTTAAGATTCTTTAATAACTCCTCATTAGTTACAAATAGAGACCCAGCTCCTTTATACCATCTAAAACCATCTGATCTGATCTTTACCCATCTTTCTACCTGTATCTGGGAATTCTTTGTTTTATACATT
This sequence comes from Marmota monax, assembly GCF_021218885.2. Classification (NCBI taxonomy): domain Eukaryota; kingdom Metazoa; phylum Chordata; class Mammalia; order Rodentia; family Sciuridae; genus Marmota; species Marmota monax. Next base: position 2,652,081 of record NW_026695234.1, on the reverse strand, counting down.
GTACTCCAATAATTCCAAATTACTTAAGACTTTACACATCTTACACTTCTATATCTGGAACCCTTTCCTCTTGTGCCTGATAATTTATTATTTAAAACCTTATTTTCTATGGCCCCTGACTCTGTATTCTGTCTGAGATTTCCCCCTATGGATTTATTGCTCATTCACATATGACCTCTATAGTTTTGATGCATTCCTATAATTATATGTATAACATGTTATATGGCCTGAATTTTTCATTTTTAATTGATATATAAAGCATGCACCATAAAATTCACCCTGATAATATGTACACTTCAGCAGTTTCCAGTTTATTCACAGACCTGAACAAACATCACCACTATCAAATTTCAGAATATTTTCATCATTCCCAGAAATAATCCTATTACCATTAGCAAGCCTTCCCACTCTCCCTGCCCTCTAGTGTCTGAAAAACACTATCTACTTTCTGCTTCTATAGATTTGCCTATTCTGAGCATTCCATATAAATGGAATAATATAATATGTGGCCTTTTGTTTCTCCATATTGTTTTTCAAAACTTATCCAAATTGTACTATGGACCAATGCTTCATTCCTTTTTATTATCATATGATATTCCATTATAGGTATGGTGAATATACCTTGATTTATTTATCTGGTCACTAATTGATGAACACTTGGATTGTTTGCACTTTTGGCTATTATAAATAATATTACTATATAATGAACATTCAGTTACAAGTTTGTGGATAGAGATACATTTTTCAACTCTCTTGGGTATATTCTACAATTCTTTTGGAATTACTGGGGAACATGCTAGTTCTGTGTTTACCATTTTGAGGAATGGGTTTCCAAACTGTTGAAACTCTTTAGATTCCCATTAGCAATGTATGAGAGTTCTAATCCTCCATACCCTTGCCAACTCTTATTATTAACTGTACTTTAAAAATTGAGGCCCATATAATAGGTTAAGTGCTACCTCATTGTGCTTTTGTTTGGCATTTGTCTAACAAATCACCATTTTAAAAATGGGACAATATTTTCTTTTTGGTTGAATTGTAAGAATCCTTTATATTTAAGAATCAATTTATAAAGATATATACAAATTTTATCAAACACAAAATTTGATACAAAACCTTTATCAGACATATTATGCAAATATTTTCTCCCATTCTGTAGTTATATATTTACTTTCTTCATAGTTCTCTTTCAATATTGATGGAGAAACATTTCCATTTTTTTTCTTCTGATGCTTGTGCTTTTGATGCCAAGGCTAATAAACCTTCCCTATTCCAAGATAACAGACTTAGGTCCATATTTTCTTCTAAAAGTTTTACAGTTTTAGCTTTTAAATTTAGTTCTCTGATCCATTTTGAGTTAATATTTGTGTCTGGTGTGAGACAGGGGATCCGATTTCTTTTATTTGTGAGAGGATTTCCAGATGTTTTAGCACTACTTGCTTAAAAGGCAATTCTTTTCTAATTGAATTAACTTGTTGTGTTTGTTGAAAATCAATTGATTATAAATGCATGAGTTTATTTCTATACACTTATTTATTTAATATGTTCTTTTTAGATGTACGTGACAGTAGAGTGTATTTTGACGTATTATACAGACATGGGGTAAAATTTATTCTGATTAAGATCCCATTCTTGTGGTTGTACATGACGTGGAATGACGATGGTCCTGAATTCATATGTGAATATGGAAAAATTATCTGATTCATTCTACTGTCTTTCTTATTCCCATCCTCCCTCTCTTTCCTTCATTCCCCTTTGTCTAATCCAATGAACTTCTATTTTTTCTTCCCTGCCCCCACATTTTTTGTTAGTATGTGCATATCAGAGAAAACATTCAGCCTTTGGTTTTGGGGGATTGGTTTATTTCACTTAGTGTGCTCATCTCCAGATCTATCCATTTACTGGCAAAAGTCATAAAGGTATTCTGTTTTATGGCTGAGTAGTATTTAATTGTGTATATATACCACATTTTCTTTATCCATTCATCTGTTAGAGGACACTTAGTTTGGTTCCATAGCTTAACAAGAGTGAATTGAGCTTCTATAAACATTGATGTGGCTGTGTAAGTATAAAATGCCGATTTTAAATCCTTTGAGTATAGGCCAAGGAGTGGGATAACTGAGTCAAATGTGTTTCCATTTCAAGTTTTCTGAGGAGTCTCCATACTGCTTTCCAGAGTGGTCACTACAATTTGCAGTCCCACCAGCAATGTACAAGTGTTCTATATACTTAATTCTATTTCATTATCTTTCTATATTGATCAAGACCACACAGTCTTGACTTCCATAGTTTTGTGGTAAGTATTAAAATTCAGGAATACAACTCCTTCAACTTCATTCCTTTTTAAAAGATTGTCTTCTTTTAATTTGTTTTTCCAATTCTAGATCTCTGGCATTTTTGTGTAAATTTTAGCACCATTCTGTCATTTTCTGCAAAAAAAAAATGTATGTGAAATTTATCAATATTATAGTAAAACTGTAGGAATTTTGTGTGTCCTGCCATCCTAACAACATTGTTTTCCAATCAATGAACATAGGATATCTTTTCCCTTATGCAGGTTTTTAACTTTTCCCAATGATGTTTTATAGTTGTAAGTATGCAAAGCTTGCACATCCTTTGTTAAATTACTCTTAACCATTTCATAATTTTGATGCATATCAATATAATTGCTTTCTGAATTTCATTTTCTGGACAGGTAGTTTATAGAAATACAATTGAGTTTCGAATATTCGTCTAATATCTAGCAGCCTTGCCATACTGGTTTATTAGTTCTAATACTGTTTTTGTAGCTTCGTTAGGCTTTTCTATTTACCATATCATGTTATCTGTGAATAGAGACAGTTTTGGTTCTTCCTATTCTATATGACACCTTTTATTTCTTCTTGCTGAATTACCCTGGCTAGGATCTCCAGTACAATATTGAGTAGAAAAGATGAGAGCAGATATCCTTGTCTTGTATCTGAAGTTAGAGTAAAACTCAGTTTTTACAATTAAGCATGATGTTTGCTATGGGTTATTCATAGGTGTCTTTTTATCAGGTTGAGGCAATGCCCTTTTATTCCGAGTAAGTTGATTGTTTGTGCATAAAAGAGTTTTTCTGGTTTTTTAAAAGAAGTTTTATCTTTGCCTGTTGAGATGATTATGTGATTTTTCTTTTTCTTTGTTATTAAAAGGCATAATTAATTTTCTAATGTTAAACCAATCTTTTATTTCTGGAATAAATCCTTTGTGGTCTTGAGTTTTAATCTTTTTGATATGATGTTGAAGTCAAATTGATAATATTTTGTGGAGGATTTTTGTGTTCAGATTTTTAAGGAACATTTCTCTGCAGTTTTCTTCTATTGTGGTACTTTTGTCTGGCTTTGGTATCAAGGTGACACTGGCCTCAAAAATAGTTAGGAAGCATTCTCTCCTATTTTCTAAAAGAAATTGTAAATAATTGGTGTTAATTGTCCTTTAAAATTTGAGCTGGGCATGGTGGCACCTGTCTGTATTCTCAGTGACTCAGGAGGGTGAGGCAGAAGTATTTCAAGTTCAAGATAAGCCCAATCAACTTAGTGAGATTGTATCTCAAAATAATAAGGGCTGGGGATATAAATCAGTGGTAGAGCAGCCCTGTATTCATTTCCCATTACCACAAAAAATAAAATTGAAAAAATTTCATCAGTGAAGTCATCTATACTGAACTTTTCTCTTTTTTTAAAAAAAAAGTTTGATTACTAATTCAATCTTCTTATTTGTTATAGCCCTGTCCAAATTTTCAATTTCTTGTAGATTCAGATTTGGTAGTTAGTATCTTTGTAGGAAACTGTTCATTTTGTATAGGTTATCACATTTGTTGGTAGACCATTATTGACAATATTTCCTTATAATCCACTGCATTTCTGTAAGGTTGTTAGTAACCAATTTCAAATCTACCTAAAAATCATTCCTGATTTCAGTAGATTGGATTTTTTCCCTTCTAGCTAAAATTTTGCCAATTTGTTGATCTTTTCAAAGAACCAACTTATGAGTTCAGGTTTTTTTTTTCTACTGCTTTTCTAATTCTCTGTTTCATATATTTCTATACTAGCCTTTCATATATTTCTCCTCCCTTCCTTTTCTTTTTCTAATTTAAGGTGGAAGACAAGATTGTTGATAAAATAATTTTCTCCTTTTATAATGTAGGTATTTACAACTGTAATTTTCCTTCTAAGTACTGCCTTGGCTTCATCTATTAAGTTTTTTTTTTTTAATGTTGTGTTTTGATTTCATCAATCACAATGATTTTACAATTTCCCTTGTGATTTCTTCCTTGATGCATTTGTTATTTGGTAGTGTGTTGTTTAATTTCCACATATTTGTAAGTGTTCCAGATTTCCTTCTATTGTTGATACCTAATTTTGTTCCATTCTGGTAGAACATACTTTATATGATTTCAGTCTATTAAAACTTATTGAAGATAATTAGATGCACTATCATGTGGTCTAGAGAATATCCCATATGCACTTGAAAATAATGTATATTCCACCTTTTGGGATCTATAGACATCTGTTAGATCTGATGCTTTTTAGTGTTGTCTTCTCTTTCCTTGTCTATCTTTTTCCTAGTTTTGCTATTTATTACCATAAGCAAGATTTTGAAATCTCCAATGACTGTTGTTAAATGGTCTATTTCTCTTTTCTTCACTGTCAGTTCTTGCTTTATATGATCTAAAAACACATATGTTAGGTACATATATGTTTAATTTTGTAACCCAAATTACTGATCCTTTTATCAGTCTGCCTTTGTCCTTTTTTAGACACCATATAATTATATCATTGTTTTCAACAAATACATTCTTCCAATTTCTGTCTTTGAATTGAGTGTGCTATAGTTTGGATCTGAAATGTCTCCTAAAAACCCAGGTCATTAAAGGCCGGGTCCCCAGTGTGTGATTCTATTAGGAAATTGGGGCGGGGGGAGCCTAGTAGGAAGTCTTCTATTGACTCTGACTAAAGAAAACTGTGACTCTCTCTCTCTCTTTCTCTCTCTCTCTTTCCTTGCTATAAGATGAATGGCTTTGCTCTGACATGTGTTCTCACCATGATGCACCATCATGAGTCCAAAGCAACAGGGCTAACCAGTTATGACTCCAATCTGTGATCCAGAATAAACCCTTTTTCTCCTCTAACCTGGTTTATCTCAAGTGTTTATTACAGTTCCTAGAACTATCTAACACAACAATTGATTCATTTGCATTTGATGTAATCACTAATGGGGCAGGATTTATACTGGCTATTTTGTTATTTATTTTATATATGTCTTATGTCTTTTGGTTCCTTTATTTCTCCTCTATTTTACTTTATATTAAATAGATATTTGTTGCATTTCTTTTTAATTGTATTGTTGTTTCTTTTATTATTTTAGTTACATTTTTGTAGTTATACTAGGGATTGTAATTTATATCTTCATTTATGAAAATCTAACTCAGATCAATACCAAATTAATTTAAATAGCATAAAAATCTTTGCATTTATATAACCCTATTTTTAATCCTTCCTTTATTCTATTATTATAGTATAAATTACATTTGTATATTATAACAACACAGATTTATAATTTATCCCTTTTGCAGTTTTCTTTTAAGTCATATAGAAAAAGTTATAACAAAAAATTAATTGTTGCTGTCTTTTATTTTTTCTTTGTGGTTACACTTACTTGTGCTCTTTACCTCTTCATGTGGATTTGAATTGTTTTGTAGTGTCTTTTCATTCTGCCTGAAGGACTCCCTTCAGAATGGCTTGTAAATTAGGACTACTACTAACAGATTCTATCCATTTTTGATGAATTTTGATTATTTTAATTTCTTCTTCAGTTTGGAAGAATAGTTTTGCTATTTATAGAGTTCTTAGTTGATATTCTTTTCCCTGTCCTATTATGGATCTCTTATGCTTCCCTATGTAAATTATTTTTTAGTCAATTCAATGTAAAGATCAATGTTGTTAATAAAAGTTGAGCAAAATTTTAATTGTTCTTTTTTAGATATACATGCCAGTAGAGTGTATTTTGACATATTATACATACATTCATGTAGTATAACTTATTCTAGTTAGAATCACATTCTTGTTGTTGTACATGATGTGGAGTTACAGTGCTCATGTGTTCATATATTAATATAGGAAAGTTATGTCCAATTCATTCTTCTCTCTTTTCTATTCTCATCCCTTTGCTTCATTCCCCTTTGTCTAACCCAATTAACTTTTATTCTTCACATGTTCCCACCCCCCAGCCCCCTAACTCTGTTATGATATATCAGCATCTGCATATCAGAGAGAACACTTGGCCTTTGGTTTTTTGGGATTGGCTTATTTCACTTAGCATCATAGTCTCTAGATTCATCATTTACTAGCAAAAGTCACAAAAGTATTGTTTTTATGGCTGAGTAGTATTTCATTGTGTATATATGTATCATATTTTCTTGAGTTTAGGCATTTACATTCAATGTTACTACTGAGATATGATTTTTTAAATTCTCTGTTATTTTGATTTATTTCTGGTTTTTAATTTGAATTAGTTTCTCCTTTGATTGATTATTCTTCTATCATAGGTCCTCACTTTGCTAGTTTTCAGTTTTATTTTTCATTTCTTCTTCATGAAATATCTTATTGAGTATGTTTTGTAGTACAGGCTTTCTAGTTGTGAGTTCTTTTAATTTTTGTTCATCATGGAAGCTTTTTATTTCATCATCAATTCTGAAGCTTAATTTTTCTGGGTATAGTATTCTTGGTTGGCATTCATTTTCTTTCAGAGCTTGGTATATATTATTTCAAGACCTTGTTTTGTGGGTTTGAGTTGAGAAATCAGCTGAGATCCAGATTAGTTTCTCTCTAAATGTGACCTGTCATTTTTCTTTGGAAGCCTTTAAACTCTATCCTTATTCTGTATGTTGGACATTTTCATAATAATGTGCCTTGGTATGGGTCTGTTGTAATTTTGTATATTTGGGATCCTGTTAGCCTCAACTTTATTCTTAAGGCTTTGGTAATTTTCAGATACTATATCTTTGAAAAGATTGTGTTTTTCTTTGGTTTTTATATCTAAGCCTTCATTTAACCCAATAAATCTTAAAGTTGGTCTTTTCAAGTTATCCCATATTTCTTAGAAATTCTGTTCATGATTTCTTAACATCTTTTCTCCTTGGTCAAATTTATTTTCAAGATTATATATTTTGTCTTTATTGCCTGAAAGTCTGTCTTCTAAGTGGTCTAGTCTGCTGTTTATGCTTTCCAATGAATTTTTAATTTGGCTTATTGAATCCTTCATTTTGAGTGTTTCTGCTTCACTTTTTTCAGAATCTGTATCTCTCTGTTGCAGTGATATTTTACTTCCTGTGTTTTCTCCATGAAGTCACTCCTTACATCATCTTTTATCTCACACACAGATCAATTTAACTATGAACATTCTAAACTCCTCTGACACTTATTCCACTGTGGTATTGATGGATTCTGTTATTGAATTATTTTGTTTGATTGGGGTGATTTGTTCCCTTGCATTTTCATGTTGCTTGTGTGTCTGCCCATTTAATGGTATGGTTTTGAGGCAGTAGAGTTTCTATCCTGTGGTCTTATAAGGTCTCTGAAGGTTTCTAGTACCTCACAGTTTAGGGGAGATGGATAATAATAACTACCAATGGAAACAATTTATAGCATTAAACCAAATAGTTTCTGCTTTGGCATCTACAATGTTAACTGTCATGTTAAACAGAAATGATATGATCAGTATTGCCCACAGCAAAAATAGTTAGTTTACATAAGGGTTTACAATTTTGGGAGGGGGGTTTACCAGAGATTGAACTCAGGGGCACTTGACCACCGAGCCACATCCCAGCCCTATTTTGTGTGTGTGTGTGTCTCTCTCTCTCTCTCTCTCTCTCTCTCTCTCTCTCTCTCTCTCTCTCTGCTTTATTTAGAAACAGAGTCTCACTGAGACCTTGCTTAGCACCTCACTTTTGCTGAGGTTGGCTTTGGACTCTTGATCCTGCATCAGCCTCTTAAGCCACTGGGATTACAGGCATGTGACACTGTGCCAAGCAAGAATTTACAATTTTAAATGGTGAACAGAGACAGAAAAGAAGTGATATAGCATGTGATGATTGTGAGGGAGGAGGAGATAAAATAGAAGTAAAAAATAAAGTTAAGAGTAAAAATGAGATCAATAAAGATTGGCTATTAGCAAATGAAAAGAGAGAAAGAGAATCAAGGGAAACAGATAAGTGAGAGAAAAAAGTATATAAAATAAAAATTAAATAAGTAAAAATAAAAGTTTAGAAGTACAAGAACAAAACTGATATATTCTGATCAAACATCTTAGGCCTCAAGATACTGATACATGAAAAATAACTGCCTTCAAAAAATTCTAATCCCAGTAGCTTGGGAGGCTGAGGCAGGAGGATCACAAGTTCAAAGCCAGCCTCAGCAAAAGTGAGGTGCTAGGCAAGTCAGTGAGTCCCTGTCTCTAAATAAAATACAAAATAGGGCTGGGGATGTGGCTCAGTGGTCGAGTGCCCCTGAGTTCAATCCCTGGTACTTAAAAAAAAAAAATGTTAGAAATGACAAGAAAGAATCATACATGAATATGTATAAGTGTTCATGAATCATTTAGGTCACAATTGAACAAAGAGAAGAAAAGAAAAAGAGGCTATCAATTAAAAGTTAAGAATTCTTTCTGTTGGAGTTCAAAAAATTCTTGGCTTCCCTTCTCAGGTGTGTCAGGTAAAGTTGCTGGAGTGTGAAGGGAAATCCTGTAGGCAGGACTCCTGTGAATGGGGTTTAGGCTTAGGTTGCCTCAGGCTGTTCCTTGAATGGTGATTTGTTTGAGGATTTTAAATCAGCATACCTCCTGGGCCAGGCAGGTACCATACCAAGCTGGGAGACTGTCCCTGAGGAAAACCCCCTGCATTTCATTCCCGTGGTGGAGGCCTCCATCCTTGTTCCCCTCAGTCACTCATGAACTTAGTATACTCTGCACTCTGGGATTCAGATTCCGAACTCAAATAATTCCTTCCTTACCTTTTCAAATTACCAGTCAAATTACTTCACCCTCAGCTGATCTTTCAAGCTGCCTGTCTGGAGCAGAAGTGGGGAAGTTGAGTGAGTCTCCAGTATTTCCCTGTATAAACCCCTCTGTCCATTTGATTTTCTCCTGGTCACCTAGGCACACACTATATTGTGGGGTATGGGTTTGCCAGACCTGCATTTCTGGTCAGCACAGTCGCCAGGATTTGGTTCCCCCAGCTGCTGGTTCCCCAAGTCAAAGCTGCAATGAGTCCTAGCTTTGTTTTCTCTGGCAGCCAGGAGAGGTGCGGCTTCCTCCCCCACACAGGATATTGGGCAGGACACCTTTTAGGTGAGTTGGGCAGTAGTGTCTTTGATCCATATCTAGGCACACCTCAGGCCTTCTAAAAATGAGGGTTCCTTTAATCGATGTATGCTGTCACTATTTTAGTGCAGAGGGGATGGCACAAGTCAGTGCTTCTGCTGGTGGCAGCAGCGCTGTGATTTCTTCTTTATTTTGTTGTATTCAACCACCTGAGTCCCCAGTCTGCTCTGAATGTCCAGGATTAATTCCCAGAAAAGTTCCCCCTTCTCATCTTGCTGAGAAGCTGCATGTATAATTTCTTGGTTTCACACCATGGAGCAAACAGGAAAAGCAAACAGGAAAACAGGAAAAGCAAACAGCAAATAGGAAAGCAATCTAATCCACCATTTTGAATCTCCAAATTTGAGCAGTTTTGTCCCACTGTTTTCCCCAAATATTCTCTGTTCCCCTTTCATTGTCTGTCTTCTCCTTCTCTGAGTCATACAATACGGATGTTAGAGAAGAAAGACTCTCATCAATACTCACAGGTGACACCTTGGGTGTAAAAATTCAGAATTACAGAGGATCCAACTGAATAAAATTAGCATACTATAACATTCTACTTTAATTATTTATTTAATGTTATTCTTTCTGAGAGCTGTAATGGGACAGAACTGCAATAAATGAATCTGTCATTTCATATAACTATGCTATTGTTTAATCACTCATATAACAATATTTATTATTATTTCAGGATACAGTACTAAATATCCCTTTGGAGATAAACTTGCAGAGTAAGGCAACCGAGGCATTTATTTTCATTGATAATAGAGTGTATGGCACTGGTCATATGAGGGTCAAAGAGCAATGATCTTCCTTTTGGGACAGAAATTTTGAGTTACAAGAACTTGCCTAATCTAAAACAACACTGCTTTTTAGTTGTCTTTTTGAGGCTATAAGCCATTTTAAAACCTAGCTCAAGGAACATGTTTAAAATATCCAGGACTAACCTATGGAGGATCAGGAAAAAATTAAACAATGTTTTAGTCAGCTTTTAGCTACTTGCAATAAAGAGTTTATAAGGAAGAAAGAAGGAGGGGCTGGGATCTTAATGTCTCCTCAAGAGCATGCCCGCAAGGACCTAACTTCCTTCCACTAAACCCCACCGTCTAACGGCTCCACCATCTCCCACTACCACCACAAGCTGGCAATCAAGCCTTGAAACAGCCTTTAGGGGACATCTGAGTCCTAAACCATGACTCAGAATATATCTTTAGTCAAAAAGTTCTCATCTCCTTGTAAAAAAAAAAAAAAAGTCCAGTGAAAATATTTCATATCATTGCCTTATTATGGATAATTCAGGGTCATCCTGCATAAAATGAATGGAAGTGAAGTGGGGTGCACTTCAGAAAACCCCAAAAGTGTCCAGCCTCCTTATTGTCTGTATCCGTATTGTCTGTATAATATGCACACAAACAGATACATTTCTCAAATTCTCCAACAATCCTTGAATCCAGATACTCTGGGAGATATCCATTTTCTATGTTCATTTTTCCTGCTCTGTTTACCAGACAGCCTCTTACAGTTCTTTAGTCTATGAAATACATGACAAATCATTAAATATGCCAAACAAAAATCAATGGTTGAAGGAAAAAACAAGTAAACAGAAAACATACAGGATACCAGTGCAGAGCATGCAGCATCTTCTCCAGGTCACAGATACTACGTTAAAGACTAGTGAAATTTACGGTCATCAGTTTATTGACTCAACTTTATGAAAATAATTTGATCATTTAATATAATCACTCCAGGCTCTACCTATTGGGAAGAATTTTCTTGACTATATCCTTCAGTACTATACCTGAGAGGAACTCAAGAAAGGAATGTACTACTTCAGCAGTTTACTTCCTACAGATATCAGTACTGGAGTTTGGATATTGCTTTAAGAATTGGGTAATCATATTTGCCTGATCTGAAAAGCTTTTTCACACTGCAAATGCTTTAAATCCATAGTTAGTAATATTTTGTTTTATTTGTTGGAGAAAACAGGTGCTAATAGATTGTGCTCAGTTGTTAAGCCTGCATTTCAGTTCAAAAGTCTCACCTGCAGGTGTGGATGGGTGACTACTATGTTGTTAACTTTCTTCCCGCTTTATAATAGGAGGCATCATAACTTTTTACATGGGCCACACATATGCATACACAAAGTGAGGAGGAGTAGGAAGGTAAGGAGAAGCAAAGTCCTTTCACAGTATGGTAGGTGGCTTCCAACACAGCTCTCAATGATTCCTCTGGTATTCATGCTTTGTTTACAGACTGAACCCAGTATGAACTAGTCCTAACAAACAGTGTAAATGAATACAAGGATAATGGAATGTTTCTTCTGAGATTAGGTTGCAAAAGACCATAACTTCCAACTTGTTTATACACATTCCCTCTGGTCCATTGCATGTACTTGCTCTGATAAGGCAATATGAAGAGGCTCATGTGTCAAAAAACTAAAGATAACTACCAGACAACCACCAGTAAGGATCTGAGGCCTTCACTTCACCATCCATTGAGGATATGAATCCTGTCAAAAGCCCATAAGTGTGATGTTAGAGTAAATACATCTCCAGTTGAGCCTTTGGATGAGACCTCAGCTCTGGCCAACACCCTGACAGCAACTTTGTGAGAGACCTTGAAGCCCTGAAGCATCACATTCAGCTAAGCCATACCTAGATTCCTAACAATTAAAATAATAACTATTATAATTTTATTACTTTGATGACCACGCTGGATATTGAACCCAGGGTCACTGAGATACACCCCCAACCCACATAAATTTTGAGATAATGTGTGTTGCTTTAAGCAACAGGGTAATTTTTTATGAAGCAATAGATTATTATACAGATGATTATCTCATTCTAGTTTACTAATATCTCATACTATCCTAATAAGTATGATACTGAAAGCCAACCTATATAGACAGAACACTTACTTACCATCCTGCGGTATTAAAAAAAAAAAAAACCTTCAGAATTTAAATTAAAGTGATCTTGGAAGAGAATTATCCCCAGAAGGCTGATGGAAGAAATTCCTCCCTGAAAAAAATTCAGCCTAGGCCTCAAAGAATTTCAATGGAATTCATTCATCTTTGTACATCATTTATGAAGTGATGTCTCAAGTTCTGTTCTATGGAACCTGCTCTTCTGTCTTGTTTTGTCATCCTTGGCATAGGTGATGCCCTTTACCTTCTACTCCTACCACCTGACCTGGGAAAGTCTCCAATCTCCTCAAAGTCTTAGCTTGAGCTGTGAAGTTTCTTTGTATCTCTTAGAGGAAGTCAAGATCCTCTGTGGGTTCTTGTCCTATTTCAACACATATTTTGCATTAATAAATATCCCAAATTTCCAAGGCCCCAAAAGTCTATGATAATGAATAACAACAACATAGGAACATTAATAATTCCAATGTCACAGATTAATTGCTCCTTTATCCATTGGTCCTGCACAAAGCCTCCCTTAGTTATTTCTGAAGATTGATGGGTGTGCTCCATATGTTCTTGGGAATAATGCTATGCTCTGCTATCTCCAAGGGCTTCCCAGCACCAGTTTTCTGTAAGAACATTGTTCCTGGCTCAGACACATAATCTCAGGACTCCAAAATGAAAGAGCATAGAAATACCCAAATGGCACAGCAAACATAATTATTGTCCATTTGTTTGTTTTAACAGAAGTGGCAGAACATGGCTAGAATTGTGCACTCTGGAATAACTGAGAAGGTATGTGCTCTCTTTTCTGAAACAAAACAACAAAATACAAGACAAAATACATTTAAAAATTGCTTTCCTGATACTAGACTTCATGCAATGAAGAACAGTGATACCTGAGAAATGGGGAACAAGTGAATGAGCCCAACAATTGTCCCAGATTTCTGCCTGAGAGTGTTTGTAGGCCACAGATTAGGGACAGAGAACTAAGGTGGAGCTCAGTGTACTGCCAAATTGAGGAGACAAGGCTGAGAAAAAGAGATACCTAGACAACTAGAGTTTGTTTGACAAAATACAGAAGAGAGCTGCACAGAAAAAGAATCTCAAGGGTCTTCCTTGAGTATGGATTATAAGTGCATTCAGGAAAACTACGATCAACCTAAATAACAGAGAAAGATTCTCCAAAGAATAATGATATTTATTTGGGACAGCAGAACAATGCAATGGGAATGTGCATGCCATAGATAACTGTGACAAAGAACGTGACTCAAGAGGAAGTGTTTCAAGCAAATAAAGGATAATAATATAAACTTTTTTGAAGTTTATATTCAAAAGTTTATATTCAGCTACAAGGATCAATAACAAGTTTCTCCAGTCCCAGGTTGAATTGACAGTTGTGGGTCATATATTCTTGCATAAGTATATTACAGTAGCCTTTGTTCAAGTTATTGATAGGCAGAGTCTTTTATGAGTGGGTCTTATTATCATGCATACATGAAAGAGAACCCTTCCTTTATAACTTCTTTTCTCTTTCCATTCTTCTTTCCTTCCTTCCTCCCTACCTTCCATTTTTCCTTCCTTCCTGGGGAAACAAACATCCAAGAGAATTAGAGTGAACAGGGTCCAACACTCACACAGGGCCAATCTAGTCACTAAGAAAAAAAAACCCTCATAATTCTGCTTCTACCTCTGTCTTAGTCCATTTGGGCTGCTATAACAGAATACTGAAGATCGCATGGCTTAAAAACAACAGAAATTTATCCCTCACAGTTCTGGAGTCCTGGAAGTTCAAGATAAGAGGCCAATAAATTTGGTGTACAGTTAGGGCATACTCTCTGGTTTATGAATGGCCATCGTTTTGCTGCATGATCACATGATAGAGGGGGCCTGGTAATTCTCTGGGGTTTTTTATAAGGACACATCCTATTAATCCTTCTTGATCTAATCACCCCATCAAATGTATCACCTTCTAACACTATCACATTGTTAAATAGGCTTCAACATGAAAGTACTGGGATGATTTAAACATTCAGACCATAGCAACCTCATAATTCTGCTATGCATTCATGCTAGGTACCTTGTGCAAGTGTACTCTTATGCAAGTTATTTACCTTGTCTATGCCTCAGAAGGAAAGAGATAAAGATCTGAGCAGAAATAAATGACATAGAATCTAGATAGATAGATAGATCTTTTCTAGATCAACCAAACTAAGAATTTGTTTTCTTTAAATATAAGCAAAATTGACAAACCTTTAACTAGAATGACCAAGAAAAAAAGAAAGAAGTTAAGTACATAAAATTACAAAAGAAAGAGGAGACATGGGGCTGGGGATGTGGCTCAAGCGGTAGCGCGCTCGCCTGGCATGCATGCGGCCCGGGTTCAATCCTCAGCACCACATACAAACAAAGATGTTGTGTCCGCCGAAAACTAAAAAAAATAAATATTAAAATATTTTTTTATAAAAGAGGAGACATTACAACTGATACCACAGAAGTACAAAGGATCATAAGAGACTAATCTGAACAATTTCATGGCAATAAATTGAGTAATCTAGAAACAGACAAATTCTTGGAAACAAAAATTCTAGTGAGGATTAGAATTATCCAGTTCTCAAACTCTTCAAAAAGAAGCTTTTGAACTCATTTTATGATAACACCAGATTACCTTCATACCAAAGTCAGATAAGTACATTAAAGGAAAAGAAAAAATTTTATCTAATAATCTTGATGAACCTAAGTTCAAATATTCTCAAAAAATACTGGCAAACTGAATTCATATTAAATTGATCAAACACCATAATCAAGACGAGTTTATCCTTGGTATTGAAGGATGGTTTATCTTTCACAAACAAATAAATGTCATAGGCCACATTAACAAAATGAAGGATAAAAATCATATTATCTTCTCATGGAAAAAAAGTATTTAATAAAACTCAACATTCTTTTATCATTAAGACCTTTAAACAATTTAGTATAGAAGGAATGGAACTCAACATAATAAAGGAAATATATGACAAGTCTACAGTCAATATCATATTCAATGTTAAAAGCTGAAAGGAAGTTGTCCTCTAATATCAAGAATAAGACAGGAGTACAGCATTTTATTCAGCATAGTATGAAAGTTCTAGCAGAGCAATTAGGTACATCCACAATGAAAAGGAAGAAATCATCTCTGTTTGCAGTAGACATAATCTCATAATTAGAGAATCCCAAAAACTCCACCAAAGAGCTATTAGAACTGGTAAAGTGTATTCAGTCAGGCTGCCCAATACAAAATCCACATGCAAAAACAAGTTGCATATCTACATACACCAACAGCAAATTATAACAAAAAGAAATTTTAAAAATTCCATTTGTAGTAGCATCAAAAACACCAAAATAATTAGGAATAAAGTTAAACAAGGAGGTGAATGACCTATATGCTCAAAGCCATAAGACTTTAATGAAGGAAATTGAGGACAAAAATAAATAAATACAAAGACATCCCATGTTCATGGATTGGAAGAATGAATATTGTTAAAGTATCCATCCTACCCTGAGTAATCTACAAATTCAATGTAATTCCTATCAAAATTCCAGAGGCATTTTCCACAGAATTAGAAAAAAAATCATAAAATTTATGTGGAATTACAAAAGTTCCAAAATAGCTAAAACAAACTTGAGAAAGAATATAGCTGATGGTATTACACTTTGTGATTTATAACTACATAGTCAAAACAGCACAGTGCTCAGATAAAAAAGATACATAGTCTCACCAGCTGCCTGCACTGATGAGAGGAGCTGGATCCAAAGGAGCTGGCTGCAACATTAAACTAAGAAAACTCAGAAAATGGACATAAGTTTCTCAGGTCAACAGTGAGACTGCTCTGTGACCTTAAGGGTCAGCTTCCATGCTGGACAGCACTGAAAAGAGACAGCATATACCTGTAATCTCTTTATTTTATAGGGGGGACATATAAAGGAGCTTTGATGAAATGTTCTTCACCAAATATGGCAGGGGATAGTATTTCGAAAGTTGGAGTCTTTCTTTGTGATACCTTGTGGTCAGCAGATTGATTGACATTTTGGCAAGTCACATCCATCTCAGGTGCTTGTGGGATCACAGGCAGAGTGAGAGGAAGGTCACATTTATATCGCACAGCCGAATCTGTGTGCAACTCCAGACCTGTCCCCTCATATTGCTCCAGTGGGCGTAGCTCTCACACACAGCCCATGTATGGCTCTTGATAACAGAAACCAATGGAACAAAATAGAAAACTCAGAAGAAAACATGCTCGTATTCTCAATTACTCTTTGATGAGGGTGCTGACAATATACATGGAGGAAAGAATAGCTTTTTTAATAGATGATGATGGGAAACTGGATATCATGAAAAAGAATGAAATTAGACTTTTATCATATACCATACACAAAAATTAACACAAATGTACTAAAGACTTTAATGTAAGACTTGAATCCATAAAACTCTCAGCAGAAAACAAAGGAGGAAAAGCTCCTTGACAATGGTTATGGCAATGATTTTTTGGATAAGATGACAAAAGTGTAACAAAAGCAAAAATAAATATACAGGTCTGCATTAAACTAAAACCAACCAACAAACACAAAAACTGCCAAATACCAAAGGAAACAATCAACAAAATGAAAACACCACATGTAGAATGGAAGAAAATATTTGCAGACTATATATCTGATAAGGGGGCATGGAGAAAGAGGAGCCCTTGTACGTTGTTGGTAAGCATGTATGTAAGTTGATACAGACATTATGAAAAAGAATATTTTCAAAAGTTTTTAAGTGGAACACCATATGATCAGGCAATCCCACTTCAGAGTACATGTCCAATCTATCTTGAAAAGATAGATGCTTCCATGCTCACTGTAGCATATATTCTTAGTAGCCAAGAAGAGATGGATACAACCTGTCAATGGATGAATGAATAGAGAAAATATGGTATGTGTGGATACATGCACACGCACACACACACACACACACACCAGATGCATATATAATATACAATGGAATGTTATTCTCCCATAAAATGGTAATCCTCCCTGTCATTAGTGACAAAATAATAAACATGGAGAACATTGTGCTAGGTGAAATAATACAGACACAGAAAGACAAATACTGTATGATCTCACTTATATGTGGAATCTAAAACATGGCAAACTTCAAACTTCAGAAGCAGAGAGTAAAATGCTGGTTTCCAGGGGCTAGGGTGTTGGGTGTAATGGGAGATGTTGGTCAAATGGTACAAACTTTCAGTTATAAGATGAATAAATTCAGGGATTCTAATACATAGCATGGTGACTATAGTTACTAATACTGTATTTCATACTTGAGTTGTGCTAAGACGGCAGCTCTTTAGAGTTCTTATTTTTTAAAAAAATATTAACCATGTGAAGTAAGGGATGTATTAACTTGCTTTATGATGGCAATCACTATAAAATCATATATAAAGTCAACAAATTTCTTACCTTATAAACATATACAATTTTGTCAATTGTGCCTCAGTAAAGCTAGAGAAATAATTTTAAAAATTAAACTAAAAAATTAAATGAAGACTCATCCTTTTGGTACTGTGAAGTCAGTCCTCTATAGGAAGAAACACACAAGGAAAATAAAAAAGCCAGAGGAGCTATTTGCTCTTCTTCTTCTCTGGTCTTTATACAGTGCTGGCCTGATGGCAGAGAAGAGGTATTTTTAAAAATTCTCTGTTTTAATTACTTTGTAAAATGGACAAAAATAGTGGTATTTACCCCAAATGGTTGGTGTAAAAATTGAAGGAGTTAATGTACATAAAGGATTTAGAATAGTGCCTGACAATTATTAAGTTGTACCTTGTAATTATTATTGAACATATTTGGAATTGGTCAGATAATTGATGCAGTTTATTAAAATGGTAAACCACCAAACACTGAAAAATAAATACACTGAGAAGGATTGTCTGTTTTTTCCATTATCTGTTTATATTAATTAGATTAATGTTACTATTAAAATGTCTGAGGCAATTAACTTACAAAGGCAAAAGTTTTATTTAGCTCATGGTTCTGGAGGTTCCAGTCCAAGATCAGGTATCCCCATAGCGTTGGGCCTCTGATGAGGATGACATGTAGCAAAGGCAGGGATCACATGGTGGAGTAAACTGCATACTTTGTGAGCTAGAAAGAAGCAAGAGAAGATGGGACAGGGTCCCACAATCACCTTTGGGGGCATTCCCCCAATGACCTAAGGACCTTGCACAAACTAAAGGTATACAGCACCTCCTAATAGCACTACCCTGGGTACCAAGTGTTTAACACAAGGACCTTTGTGGGGACATTATCCCTATTCAAACTATAGCATTCTGTCCCTGGCCCTCTGAGGTTCACATCCATATCAAATGCAAAATGAGTTACTAAATCCTCAAATGCCCCCAAATCTTAATTGTACAGCATTGCTCAAAAGTCTAAGTCTACAAACTCCTCTAAGATTAAAGGCAAACTCAGCTGTGAGCTCTAGAAAAAAATTTAAAAACCAAGTTAGACATTTCCAAGATACAATAATGGGACAGTCATAGGATATACTTTCCCATTCCCACAGCAGGAAAAGTAACAGAAGAATAAAAAAGAGGAACTGGCCCAAAGCAAGACCAAAACCCAGGAGAGCAAACATTAAATTGTAAAGCTCCATGTCCAGTACCAAGGGACACAATGGTGAGATCTTGGCTCCCAAGGGATTAGGCAGCCTCACTTCTAGAGCACTGTTGGTTACAACCCACTTGACCTCTGTCTTGGGCTGGCTTTGCACACTGCCTGCAGCTTTCCTTGGCAGGCATTCCAGGTCACTGGTATCTCTACCTTTCTGGGATCTCCACTGCAGCTGCAGCTTCAGTCCCATAGCTCCCTATGATTCACCTCAGGGACTGCTTGCAGAAATTCCATCCCACAGCACCCAGGCTGGTCCCCCAAACTTTCCTTTTAAATCTCATTGAAAACTGTCATGACCCTGCAACTCCTATGTTCTACACACATGCTTAGCCAGTACCACATGGATGACTAGATGATTCCAAGGTCTGTTGTCAGTACAAGCTGTACCTTGAAACATGACTGTGGCTGAATCCCAAATCCAGGGTTGAATCATTTCAGAATGGAACTTTGTACCCAGGAGTGCCTCAGGATTCAAACTGCTCACATCTTGAGCCAGGAAGCAGAGAGACAGGATGGACCAAGGTCCCGTAATTCCCTTCAGGAGCAAGGCCAGTAACCTGAGGACCTCCCACAAGGCCCCACCTCTTAAGTATGGTAACACCTCCCACGAGCACCACTCTGAGGATCAAGACTTTAGCACAAGGTCCTTTGGGGACGCAATTCATGTTCAAACCATATCACTGTTTTCTCCTTCTCTATAGATTAGTGTGACAGCTATCTTCCAAAATGCCACCCAAAGACCCCTGTCTCATGATGCTAAAGTCCTTGTGGAATTTCCTTCCCTTCAGTGTGGTCTGGGTCTAGTGACTTGCTTCTAATAGAATATAGCAAAAGTGATAAAATGTCACTTCTGAAATTAGGTCATTAAAAGATTCTAAATTCTGTCTTTTTCATATTCTTGCTTTCTCCCTCCCTCATTTATTCTAGGTAAAACCAGTTGCCACATAGTGAGCAGTCCTGGGGAGAGGCCCACACGGCAAGAAACTAATTTCCCTAGCAATACCAATAAGGAATTGATGGCTGACAATAGCAATGTGAGTGAACTTGGAAGAGGAATCTGCCCAAACAGAGCCTGGAGATGATTACATTTCTGGCTTATATCTTGACTATAGCTTTTTGAAAGATCTAGAGCCAAAGCACTGGTGTCACCCAAATTCCTGATCCACAGACTCCATGAAATAATAAATGTTTATTGTTTTAAAAGTCATTATGTTTTGTCACAAAGCAATATAAAACAATTACAGATTTGTAGGAATAGACTAGTAGAATAAAGACCTTCCTAATGGATGTGGCCACATGACTGAGTTGTAGCCAACAGAATACTAGAGGCCATATGTCTCATTTTCAGATCAAGGCTTTAAAAAGATGGCTATTCAAGCCCCATGCCCACTTTTCTATTTCTTTGATCAAGACATGGCAAATTATAATGGTGAAGCTACAAGATAGAAAAGCCTGAATCCCTGAATCACTGTATGGAAAAGGGTTGCCAACTGACCAGGATTACTCACTTGGACTGTTAACGTGAATGAGATATAAGCTTCTACTGTATTTGAGTTATCATAATTTCACAGTTGATTTGTTACCACAGAAAACAAACCCTAATTAACAGTTTTATGTGGAAGAAAAATAGACTTTACTATAGAGTTAATCACTGTTATTTGGGGGCATTTATTACAAAGCTTAACTTACATCTTTATTCATATATGTATCTTACGAATTTTATTTTTACCTAAATATTTATTTCCCAGTCATTAAGGTCTTTCTTTTGAATATTGCTCCTCTGACTGGAGTTCTGGGTGGTTTTTCTTATATGAATTATACCCCTGGTGCTCTGCATTGTATTTAAAGTCTCATTTTGTTCACAAAATGAACAAAAGATAAAAACTTTCATAAAGTAAATTGAATGCACAACTACTAGATTTGGGATTTTTAAAATGCTACCTAGGGGCTGGGGATGTGGCTCAAGCGGTAGCGCGCTCGTCTGGCATGCGTGCGGCTCGGGTTCGATCCTCAGCACCACATACAAAACAAAGATGTTGTGTCGGCCGAGAACTAAAAAATAAATATTAAAAATTCTCAAAAAAATAAATGCTATCTAGTCTTTTATAATTACCTTGTCTATACCCAATTCAATGACTATTTCTTTGCAATCACCTTTATCTGATTTTCCCAAAGCATTCTTCTTGGTTTTCATACAAAAACAATTCTTTTCTTTGCAGACTCAAATTTCATCAATTGATGTAATTTAGTTAAATTACATAATTATGAGGATTGCAGTGGAAAAGATCAGTTCAGGAACAAATACAAGTGACTCTTGGTAATCATTCCATTCAGCTGGTGGAAGCAGATCTGCAGGGGTGAAACTGTGATAGCAAAAGCAAAAGTGACTCCATTTTGTTTTGTGACTCCATCCTGTAAAACAACCATGCCAAGTAGAAGGGTCATGACCAGGGCAAGATGTTCTTTTCCTTTTGCTATAGAAACCTTTAAGAACATGGAACTACCTAATGGGGCATTGTTTCTGTAACTAGGGTAACGGGGCTCTGTTTCTGTAACTGGGGTGACTGGGCTAACTGTGATTGGTTAGGCTTCCTGCTGCCTGACTGTACTGTCCTGCTTCTGTAACCTGGCTTGCTTGCATTGGCTAGACCCCCCCCCCCCCCCCGCCAATATCCCTTTTGCGGTTTTCAGTCTTATTAGGAGTGCCCTTGCAATTTTTCGGGGCTGATCAGAGGAACAGCTTTATGTTCTGGTCAGTCGCCACTGGTGTGCTTCAATAAAGGCTTGATTCGATTAAACATGAGTGGTCTGGAAGTCAGTTTATGAAACCCCAGGACAAAGCTTTAACTATAACATCTGGGAGCTCGTCTGGGATCCATTTCTTCCCTACCCTCACGCCAAATTTGCCTCTGACAAGGAGTCTTTGGACCTCTGCCCTGGAGTAGAGCGGGGCTCCTGAGAGATGTTCCTTAGCCTCACTTCGAGGGTGACTCCAGTCCGTCCTAGGACACTCTGAGAAACCTTCTGCCAGTCTGTCAGACCTGGTGAGTCAACCCCTCTGGGGACAAAGTCAGATTGGACCCAGTCATTTACATTTACACCGAGTCCCAGGACAGGACAAGATGTTACTGTCTCCCTGGAGGCCTCCCTGTGGGGCTTCATCTGTGCCTTGCGGCAGGACAAGTCATCATCTCTGTCCCACTGGAGGCCTTCCTGTGGGGCCTCATCTGTTTCTGGGGGTGGGATGGGACATGGTCTCTGCCCCACTAGAGGTCTCCCTGTGTGACCTCACCAATTGTTGTTTGTTCTGTGTCTGTCCTGTGGTTCACCATTTGTCATTAGTCCAGCACTTGTCTTGCCGTTTGTCTTTTGTTCTGTGTCTGTCTGTTTGTCTGTCTTGCTGTGTTTTGTGTGTGCGTGGGCCCTTTGTGTTTTCATAACCACTCTTCTTTCATCAGGACTCCTTCACTCCAGTGACATCATGGGACAAAGAAGCTCTACAGAGATCTCTATCTGAACTCCTTTAACTTGTTTTCTTAACAATTTTCAGGATTTTGTCTGTTAGTTTTTTTTGTTGTTTGTTTTTTGGTCCCCTTTGTGTTCTGTGTTAATTTCTACCTCAGTTTGTTTCTAATGTTAAAAATAGTTAAAAGGTTTTTAACTGTGCTCACTACAGCTTGCATTAAAATGTAAAGGGCTGCCAACAGGACTAAAAAAAAAAAAATTGTCAAAAGTAAAAGCTAAAGGTAAAAAAAAAAAAAAAGACATTCTAGAGATTGCCTTCACTTAGGAACTGGGCATACAGGGTGGGCAACAGGTTAAATCATGTCAGTTCCTATAGAGGACAGATTAAAACTAAAGAGTTTTATAAACTTATTATTCCTGAATTGTAATAATAAAAAGCATAATTTTGTCTAGGAAATTTGGCTTTTGTTTTACAGTATTTGTAAGCATGAATAACTACCAACTATTAAAAATGGTCCAAAGTTTTTCAATGTCAGGCTAAAATTTGGTGGCCGCAATCCAAGAAACCAGAAAAACCAGTTTAGAATGGGACCCCAACCTGGAGGACTCTCCCAAGGAGACCAATGGAGCTGCTTCTTTGGGAAGTTCCTTCAGGGAGAAATAAGACCCCTTCATTTGTCTATGTTCTCTCAACTCTTTTTCAGCTCTGATGAACAAGCCACCTCAGGAAAAAGGTCAGAAAGATTTTTAAAATTCTATATTTGTTAAATTCATAATTTTGATCCAATATGCCTAGGTTAATATGTTTTTCTGATTACACTCTGCTTTATTCTAAGGCCAATTTACACGGGTTAACTCTCAATCTAACAGGTTTTTAAAAAATAACCTACAAGGCTTTTGTTTGTTTGCTTTGTGTGGGTGCACGTGTGTACTGTCCGTCTACAAGTATTGCCATGTCTATACATATTTGGTACCAAAAAATTGACATATGGGCTCCTAGATTAAAATTAAAATTTTAAAAAAGTGGATCCAAATGCCTTTGGTTAACATGATTTAAAAGGTTCAATTTAAATTGGGAAAATAAATAAAAGTAAAAATGTCTTTAAAGTTACTAATGCACAGTTTTGTTTCTAGGTGGTTAAACAGTTAACATGTTAATGTCTATAAAGTGTCTAATATCCATTTTCTCTAGGATTTTTCTTCAACAGGAAAAAAATTACTAATGCTATTCAATGCACTTGTCTGATAACTTGTCTTTAAAAAAATACATAAATTAGATCTGACATATATGAAATTAATCTGGATGTGTTTGTTAGAGACATCTGATTGGTTTATAAAGTTAAATGCTAACTGTTAAATATAATATCAAGTATTCTTAACTCCTTAAATTCCATAAGGTAAAATAATTAAACACTGTTGGTGTTTTCATAAATTGGTAAACTAAAAAGAAATTTGAAATTATTTTATGTTATCATAAAAACAAGATTATTGGGGCTGGGGTTGTGGCTCGGTGGTAGAGCACCCGCCTAGCACGTTCGAGGCCCTGGGTTCGATCCTCAGCACCACATAAAAATAAACAAATAAAATGAAGATTTAAAAATAAATAAATAAATAAACAAGGTTACTATGAATTAAAAGTCCTAACAGGTATAATTCTACCTACAAGGAGTCAAGAGGTTTCAACTGCATTTCAATTAAAGTACTGTAAATAACAAAATATTTCATCTTATTAAAATGGAGTAATTTATCTAAATTCAGAAATGTATAAGGTTTATTTCAAGGTATAATCAGAAAGAAGGATCAACAGGTTAAAAATTATTAAAAGTTTCTAAATATAAAAATATATTTAATAAAAAATGTTTCCAGGAAAAAAGTCTTTATGTGGTAAAGTATAATTATAGTACATCTAAGTAAACAACCAAAAGGTCTAATTAACTAATATAAAGGTCTATAAATAAGATAAATATTAAAAGGTTTATATGTAACTAAGTTGGTTATACATGTAACACAAATAGTTAAAACTATTCAAGGTTGTTGTCTAAGGACAAATGTTAATGTACTAATATATTTATATGTTAAAATGACAAAAACTTCTAAAAATATTAATTACATGGTGTCTGTTAAGTGTTATTCCCTAGAATAACTAATCTTGGAAAAATTAAGGTTTGTACATCTGTGGTTAAATAGCAACTCTTATTTTAAAGTATTGTCCTACATTACAGAGTCTAGATTTTTCTTTAAAAGCTAACCTTGGATAATATAAAAACATCAATAAAAGTGTGGTACATTACTCTTCCTTACAGATTAAATGTGTTCATATCTTCAGGTATACAAGTCCTTAAGGTAAAAGATTTAAAGAAACATTTTTATCAAGCTGGTGTTCTCCAAACTAAAGTTGTCTGTAATGGTAATTTTAAACTTATAAAGATAATAGATTTTATTGGGAATTTACTTATATTATTTGATGTTTTGTAACCAAAACTTATGTTACCTTTTACATTAGGATATAAAAATTTAAAGGTATTTTTAAAAGTAATGAGAGCCTGATCTATTTAAAGGTTAATATTATAAAACATTTTTGCCACTTTTCCACACAAAAAGTTAAGAACTCTCAGCCTTTCCTTGATTCATGCTATTTTGTATGTATGTCATATTGTGTTAGTTAACATTCATATAAACTCAGAAAACAATATATGTAAACTTTATAAAATGATATCTAAAAAGAGAGATAAAGATCAGCTTCTGAACTAGAACACTTTACCTAAGATTTGTAAAGAGCCCTGCCTTACCTGAGATAAGGCTCTGCCTCCTACCTTACAGCATGTCAGAATGACTTCAAAGTAGGCCAGACTTCAGTTGATTTAAAGTCATATTTAAAAGATTGATTTTATTATAAAGATTACTGTGATCTCAAATAGGAAATATAATTTATAACTCAGCCAAGTTTCAAAATTACATACAAGCTAAATATGTTTTTACCATTGTTAATTTCACTTTGTATTTTCATTATAACTGAAAGGAAAGTGACCATGACACTTGGGGTGACCAAGAGATCTTTATTGTGGCAGTGTCTGATTAACAGGAAAAGGGGGGGGGGCACAAGAGAGACGGGGAGAGAGTAAAGCACAAAAGAGAGGAAAAGAGAAAGAGAGGGAGAGGGAAAGAGAGAGAAGAAAGAGAGAGCAAGAGAGAGGGGCCCAGCAGGAGAGAGTTTTTATAACCAAAATCTAATGGGGGGTCTGGGTGTGCAAGCTGCCTTGTTAGCGTACAGTGATTGGATCATACAGTAGTTGCTAAGGGTGTCATCTTCTGCCTTCAGGCAGATCGGGCAGGGGTCAGATGTGGGTTTAGTTGCACCAGATGGGTGGAAGTCAAGTGAAAGTGTTCAACCTTGAGTGGGGTTGTATGTTCAGCCTAGAGTGGGGTTGAGTGTTCAGACTTGAGGCAAACAAGCGAAGCTAACGTTCTTTCAGCCTGCTCCGCAACTAATAATAACTGATGACTGTTAATGTTTTACAGAGGTAATACTTCATGAACGCACAACCTAAATTAATTTGAGATATTAAGCCATCATCTGTAGACAGATAATAATTAAAAGGGATTAAATTAACTGTAAAGGGGCTAAAGCAGTACAGTGCTTGCCTTGCATGTGTGAGGCACTGGGTTCAATCCTCAGCATTACATAAATTAATAAATAAAATAAAATATATTGTGTTATGTAAAAAAAAATCAATTAACTGTTAAGTTATAAACATTAAAGTTAAAGCCCAGTATTCTTAGTTTAAGAATGGTAAAACTGACTTTTAGATGTTTAAGGCCAAGGCTTAAACATTTAGGTTAAAATAAAGGGGGTCTTTCCCTCTGAGTCAGCCTGAACCCAGGAAAAGAAGAAGAGCTTTACAACTCTGGCCATATAACCTCCCAATAAGGGAGATTAATGAGAGAAAGCCAATGAGTGTGCATGCTGCAAAAGAGGAGGGTCATTGAAAAGGAGAGATGTGCCTGATGCTTCCAAGGGAAGTTACATGGTCGGCAAGACCTTGACCCATTCTAACACATCCAAACGTCCCTTTTGTGGTTTTCAGGCTTATAAGGAGTGCCCTTGCAATTATTTGGAGCTGATCAGGGGAACAGCTTTATATTCTGGTCAGTTGCCACCGGTGTGCTTCAATAAAGGCTTGATTCGATTATATGTGAGTGGTCTGGAAGTCAATTGATGAACCCTGGGATGAAGCTTTAACTAAAAACAAGTAAAGGTTATAAACTTTTGGTATTTTATGGGGATGAGGTGGTATATTTATCAAAAGCATTCATATTCTAAATGAGTCAGTGCTTAGTGTTCTTAGTACAGTACAATGTTACATAATGAAAGAATTGATAAGTTATTGAGGAATTTGGTGGCAATTTTTCACCAAGGAGGCTTTTCTGCTTGACAGATCTAAAATTTAGTTAGAAATTATGTCAGCTTTCTACTACTGTTTTCTGAGCTATTCCACTTTTAAAAAGTAAAGGTTTGTTTTGGATCACAATTTCAGAGGTTTTAGTCCATGGTTGTTTGGCCCTTTTGCTTTGGGCCTATAGCAACACAGTAAATCATGGCCACAGTGCATGACAGTGGCTGGGAAGCCAATAGGGAGACAAGAAGAGACTACAATATCCCCTTCAAGAGCATACCCCCAATGACTTCCTTCTAGTAGGCCCAGCCCCCTAAAGTTTCCACCTCCCAACACTGCCACAGGCTGGAGACCAAACCATAACATGCTGATCTATGGAGTACATTCCAGATCCAAGTCACAGTATGAAAAAGATGTGCATTTCCTAACTTCACAAGTGTTGTCTTCTTAAAGAAAAAGGTCTCTAAGCAGTTTAGTGTTGGATTCTTAACATAGCACAAGGCTGTGAGTGAACATGGGTTGATAAATTACTGATGGCAACATTTCACTTAAAAACATTCAGACTCTAAGTCTTGGTTTATGAATAACACCCTCTAACTCCATTCAAGAAAAATGTGGCCCTCTCAGAGAAGTTAACTTTGACCATGTCTAAACAGCCCCCATCAATTTTTGATTTCTTTATGCTTCTTTGATTTTCTTCATCACTATCTGACATTGTATTATATGTCTATTTACTTATTATTTGCTTTTTTACCTCCTCACTAATATTTAAGCTTCATGACAGGAAGCACTTACTTTTGATTACCAAAATATCTCCTGTGCAAAGAACAATGCCTGGCAATTTATCCTCCGTTTTCTGTTTATTAATAATTAAATGACCTCTTCCCATGTATAGATTTTTTTTAAATTTTTTTAAATATTTTTTTTAGTTGTAGATGAACACAATACCTTTATTTTATTTATTTATTTTTATGCGGTGCCAGGAATTGAACCCAGTGCCTCACACATGCTAGGCAAGGGCTCTACCACTGAGCCACACCCCCAGCCTCCCACATATAGATCTGAGCCAGAAAGGTAGGCAGGCATTGTGGCTTATTCCTGAATTCCTTGACACTTACTGCCTGGTACAGAACTTTGCAAATAATGAATAAATAAATTATTTGACTACTGTACCTGGAAAAGCATGTAGGAATGCTGCATCCTAGGATGCACCATTAACACATTCAAAACTGATTAAAAAAAAAAAAGACTTATTTTCATGGGGTTAATTTATTACCATTTTCAGTTGCCAGGGGAAGATTGCACATTTTGAAAACTTGGGAAGCCTGAAGTCCCCAAGAATAAAAGACCACTTGCAACAAATAGGGACATTATATTTAATTTGTTTTCTCCCCCCCCCTACTTTTTTTGGGGGGGTGCCTTATATTTGTACATAATGGTGAGATTTGGTGTTACATATCCACACATGCAAACAACATAACAATATATCTTGGCCAATATCTCTCCCCAGCACTTCCCCACTCCTTCCCCTCCTCTCACCTCCTGGTCTTTTTCCTCGATTCTACTTTGATTTTCATGAGACTCCTCACCCTACCTTTCTTTTCCTTTTTCCTCTCTAACTTCCACTTATGAGAGAAACACATGACTTTTGACCTTCTGAGTTAGATATTTTTTTTTCTTAACATAATGTTCTCATGTTCCATACACTTTCCTGCAAATGACATTAATTTCGTTTTGCTTTATGGCTGAATAAAATGCCATTGTGGGACTGGGGTTGTGGCTCAGCGGTAGAGCACATGCCTAACATGTGTGAGGCCCTGGGTTAGATACTCAGCACCATATAAATAAATAAAATAAAGGTATAGTGTCCAACTACAATTAAATAAATATTTTAAAAATGCCATTGTGTATATATACCACATTTTATTTATCCATTCATCTGTTGATGGACACCTAGACTGGTTCCATAGTTTGGATATTGTGAACTCTGCTGCTATAAACATGGGTATGCAGGTATCACTATAATATACTGACTTTAGTTCTTTAGGATAAACACTAAGGAGTGGTATAGCTGGGGGCGTCATGCTTAGTCTTTGAGGAACCTCCATAGTCATTTCCGCATTGGTTGTCCTAATTTACAATCCCAATAGTGTAAAAGTGTTCATTTTTCCACATCTTCTCCAGCTTTTATTATTGTTTGTATTCTTAATTACTGCCTTTCTGATATGATATGAAATCTCCGTGTAGTTTTGATTTGCATGTCTCTATTAATTGTGCTGAACATATTTTTTTCAGATATTAGTTGGCCATTTGTATTTCTTCTTTTGCAAAGTGTTTATATTTGAAGTTTGATTATAACATCTCATTTTTGAGATTTCATTCATCACTGAAGGACATCCACAGCCTTTTTAAAAATTTTATTTTAGACAGGGTCTCTCTAAATTGCTCAATCTGGTCTCAAACTGGGTCCTGCCTCAGCCTCCCAAGTAGCTGCAATTACAGGCATGTGCCACCACCAGCAACAATAAATATTTCTTAATTATCTTTGATACTCAAGGCAAATTTTAAGTGTTCATTCCAGTAGTTTTATAAGACAAAACTATGTTCCTTCCTTGATTTCTCCCATCAGAATTAATAGCCATTTGTTTGTGTTCTTAGTTTATACCACCAGTTATTATTTCCAGACCTTGTAATAAGCAACAGTTATTGGTACACGTCCATTTCTCCCACAAACCATGGCTCATTAAGGGTGGGAGCGTGTTTTTGTCATTTTGGTAATAGTTCTCTTTCCCAGTGCAATTTAAAAATTATTTTTATGTATATTACCTTAGTTATTTAAACATCACCTATGACATTTTAATTTTATTTAGTCTAATGTTCTATGTTTGACTACCAGAAAAAAAAAATCTTTCCAAAGGCAAATTGGGACCTTTTTTTCCCTTTAAAATCCTTCTTTTCTATCATTTATTCTTTGTATCTGTTATTTATTTCATATGTAAGGTGCTCCTGCCCCACCCAATATCAAGATGCTGGGTTGGAAAACACACAAATGCCTAGGGTAACCAGGAAAGTAACATAATTTAGATGGGAGGACAGTGAGGGCTCTGGTGGTTACACTAAACTGGAGGGCCCAAGCTCTATCTGAAAGGAGCAGCCAACATTGCTACAGGCAATTATTTCCATGCAGGAATCTAGACTCAATATTGTTCAAAAGAAACATTATTTTCAAATGTGAAATTAATTAAAGTACAGGGAATGTCAGAAGTCAAATTTACAAGTTATATTTAAACTTCAAATGGGTTTTTATATGCAATTCTAGAATCAGGCAGCATTTTATTCTATAAGCAGAAGGAATGTTCCCTGGGCATGACAGAACAGCTGATTTTTATGAGCGAGAACAAGGAAACAACAATAGAAGAAAGCAGATTGGTTAAAATCAGGTTTTTCTTTTAGAAGGATTAAAGTAGAAGGAATTATTACCTAATTTTACTAACAGGTTGACGGAGTTCTTTCTGACGGTTACTGTGAATCTCTTTTTTTGGAAAAACTGGTTTGTCTTTACCTGCTTCTTTAAAGTTTCTGTTTGACTATTCGGCACTTATCATGAATACCATTTTGATTTGTAGCAGGAGCTCAAACCCAAAACAATGCCTTCCATAACATTTAACAGAGGGGGGAAAAAAATCCTAATGTACAAACCTAAGCTGCAATTACAGGCATGTGCCACCACCAGCAACAATAAATATTTCTTACTAATCTTTGATACTCAAGACAAACCTAACCAGGCTTTATCCTAAAGCAGGCACCAATGTAGATGTTCTATACTAGGTAAATGTTCTTTAAACCATGTTTATATTTTCCCTAGAAATAAATGTAAAAATCTTAATTTCAAAATTTGTGATATGAAATAAGAAGAGAAATAAAGGAGAAAAATGTGATTTAAAAGTAGGAGGCAAGTGGAAATTATCTTCCCCATATTTATGAGATAGGGCAAAGGACAGGTAGCTGATTATTAAAGATTAGAAATTGGTAGACAGCACTTCACCATCAACTGGGTGCTAACACCTCTAGGGGAGAGGAAGAATCACACTTTCCAACACAAGCAATCACACCTTGAATAGTTCTTTTCCTGCCCTTTGGTCAGGCAGGCATGAAAAGAAAGGAAACCCAAAATCTATAAAGGAGCAAGACAACCCAACTCCCCTGGGTACCAGCTCTGGGTTTCCTCCTCTCTGGAGGAGTCTCTCTCTCTGTTCTATCCCTTAAATAAAATTCTCTCTACTCTTGCCTCAAGTGTTTACTCTTCAACATCCAGAGAATGAGGACCCCATCCTGGTTTTCAAGACAGGTATCATTTGGTTATCTCCTACAATACAGGATTTCCAATTTATCACTTTGGAGGGAGCAAAACTGACTAAGCAGTTCTGATTGGTCAAGTTTGCTAAAGCAGTGGCTTTCAAACGTTCGTCAAACATCAGAATAACTCAGAGTTTGTTAAAAACACATTTTACAGGAGTCTTGTCAGAATTTCTGATCTAGAGCTGGAGTGACCCCAGAGAATTTACATTTCCAACAAATTTCCAGATGATGCTGAAATGCCTAGTTGGAAGACTTCTTTGAGAGCCACTAAAGTTGCAACTCCCAGGGAGATGAATGTGTAAACATAATCATTGCAATTCACGTTTGGAAAAGCTAACAGCCACAAAAATTAAAACGACATACCTCACACATCAAACCACATCTCTGGGAGTCTATATGTTTCATAGATTTAAAGATTTGCTTTACTTTGTTCAATGAAATTTATGGAAGGTTATTTTGGGGGACTAAGATTCTGCACCAGATTCCAGCAAACCAGACTAAACCACAATGGAGTCACTAGTGCTAAGCGCCACATATTCAAACTGACCTTTGAAATGGGCTAGACCTCCACAAAACAAAATCAGCAACCAATCAGAAGGGACCCTATTTGCCTGAGACAACAGGACAAGTCCTCTGTGTCAACCCTGTTCGGAAAGCAATTTTGAAACCAGTCTTTTTGTTCCTTAATTCTGCTCTCTTCTACATATCTAGCCAATCTTTTCTCTTCAGCTGGTGGGAGTTCTTACTATTTTACAGAATCTTATGCTGCCCGGATTAATGAATCGTCAATAAAAGCCAATTCGATCTACAGTTGTTGTAATTTTGAACAATCTGTACCTATGGAAAAGCTTCTATTTTAATCCTCATCTTGCCAGCATTTAAACATCTCTGTATACCGGTTCGGCCAGATTCCAAGCTATTCCACGCTGTATAAAAGGGCACGCTCCAGGGTGAAAAATATTAGCAACTGAATGATGTTTGAGCCTCGTTCCGGCTTCTGGGAAAATGCCTCTGACGTTCACTTCAAAAGAAATGTCACCCATATCCCCTCAAAGCAGAACCTGATTTTTCGGAATGTTTTCATAAACACGGAAAACCTGCTTGGCACGACTCAGTGCCAGTTGGAGAGCGAGGAAGCAAACACACGGAAAACCCGAAACTCCACCCTCCGACCCCCAGACAGACCCCCCGGACGGACTCCGGTTACCGCCCTCCGGACCAACCCGAAGGAGAGGGGGCGTGGCCGGGCGCGCGGCGCCCACGTGACCGCTGAAAGCTGCGCGCTGCCAAGTCGCGCGATCCGCCGTCATATCAGCTTATGGCGCCGGCCCCTGATTGGCTGGCCGCTTCTGCTGCCTGGCGCGTGGGCTCGGTTCCGCTCCTCCCGTCAGAGTCCGCTTACCGACGCTGGCCCGCCGAGGCATCCTGGAAGCGGCGGCGGCTGGAGCAGTGTGGACTCTCCAGGTAGTCACAAGTGCGCGGCGGAAGGAGGCGGCATACACCTGAGCGGGCCGGGGGCGGGAGGAAGAAGAGCGGTGCCGAGAACCTGCGAGCCAGGCCCGGGTCGGGGAGAGTGAACGTGTGCCTCTACCTTTCTTTTTCTTTGACCCGAAGCAGGCGTGGACCCTAAATGGAAGGCACTGGGCAGCTGCTGAGATCCCAGCGGTGAAGCTGACGGTAGCACAGACTGGCAGGTAGCTGGGCATCCTTACCTGAGGTGTGAGGGTGATGCTGGGGTGAGAGCGGGGCCCAGCAGAAGCACGCTGGGCCCGGTGTCCAGAAGGGTGGCGGCCAGATTGACACCTAGGGCAGAGTGCCCCGAGGAGAGGGTGTCTTAGGGTAAAGGAGGAGGTTTGACGTGAAGAAAACAAAGGTCGACCTTTGAAGAATGTGCAGTGTTTTATGTTGCTTATTGTGGATCTCTTGTCCAGGGACGTCTGGCCACTGAACTCTAAGGCTTTACTTTGCGATGAATTTCCCTTCGTTCTTGGAAGGATTTTCTTTTTAAGGGTCAAAAAAATTCGGCTGAAAAACTGGTCGTTATCTATCAGTTATTGGAAGGGAACAGATTGCAGGGACAACATCTCCAAGTGGAGAAGATTAAAAGGGAACAGGAAAGGGAACTCCATAATCTGTTACTTTAGCATGGTAAAAAGTCTTGTATACTGGCATCCCTTTGTTTACTGCAGAGTAAATTTGGAGGTGGAATGGGTGAGGAAAACATTGCCTCTGCAGAGAAAGTTACCAAACTGGAAAGTTTGTAGCAGTCTGGTGTTTTTAGGCGAAACCACCTAGGAGGTTACCTATGTTTATATTACGATAACTTTTCTTTAAGTTTCTAGTGATAAAACCTAATAAATAATAAATACATGGCCCCATCATTTATAGAGTATTTTTCTGTTAAGTTATATAATTAGCGTGGAGTAGTACCCAGAACCCCCCATCTACATCTATAACATCTTAAGAGACTAGGCTATGGAATGTACATCAAAGCTGCTACTTATTACTGAACAAGGTATTTAAGTATTCCTGACCTTAATTTCCTGTCTATAAAGTGGAGATTATAGAATTACCTGCCCCATAGAATTGTGAAAATTAGATGAGGTTATACCAAAAAAAAAAAAGTACCTAAAATAATATCTGGGTCTCAATACATGTTAGCTATTTTACCAATATTTTAAAAGTTAAGCAAAAAGGTAATAATACACTCAGTTATTCTAGGCCTAATAGGGTTTTATTGATAATTGTGTTTTAAGAAAAGGAGTTTTGTTTGTTTCTGCAAAGGCAAAATAATACTTAACAAAAATTTGTATTTCAAGGAGTGGTACTTAAGTGAAGTCCCTGACTTCAGAGGGTATAACCCTTTAAAATTATATGAGCTTGTAGTTACTGAGGATTTTAAAAATATAAGGAATTAAAGAGTTGGTATCCTGGTGAAGAAAGAGCTAATAAGACTTTTGTTTTTTAGTTAAAGATGGACACAATATCTTTATTTAATTATTTATTTTTATATGGTACTGAGTATTGAACCCAGTCCCTCACAGGTGCTAGGCAAGTGCTCTACCACTGAGCCACAACCCCAGCCCCCATGGACTTTGGACTTTGTAATCAGACTGCATGTGTTTGAATCCTAGCTACAGCATTTATTTACTCTGTGATCTTGGGCAGGGTACTTGAATTTTCTCTGCCCAAATTCTTCATCTGTAAAATAAGAATAATACTAGTACCTAACTCTTGGGGTTTCTTAAAAGGTTGAATAATACATGTAACATTTATGGTACTTAGTATATAGTAAATGTTAACATTAGCTATTATTATTTTTCAAAGAAAAGTCAAATGGCACCTTTTTCTACGTATGTTAAATTAATTTTGACTCAGCTTTGTCTCATAACAGTCATGACTCCTGTTTGTTGAGTACTTACCAAGTGTCAGGTGGTATCAGAAGACTACATAATAGGGCTGTGGTTGTGGCTCAATGGTAGAGCACTCACATAGCACGTGTTTTTAGGCGAAACCACCTAGGAGGTTATCTGTTTATATTACTATAACTTCTCTTTAAGTTTTTAGTGATTATAGAATTACCTGCCTCTCAGCACCACATAAAAATAAATAAAATAAAGGTATTGTGTCCAACTACAACTAAAAAATAAAATACTAAAAAAAAAAAAGACTGCGTAATAGCCGGGTGCAGTGGTGCATACCTGTAATCCCACCAGCTCCAAAAGCTGAGGCAGGAGGATTGATAGTTCAAAGCCAGATTTAGCAACAGCAAGGTGATAAGCAACTCAGTGAGACCTGTCTCTAAATAAAATATAAAATAGGGCTGGGGATGTGGCTCAGTGGTTGAGTGCCCCTGAGTTCAATTCCCAGTACCCCCCCCCCCCCAAAAAAAAGACTACATAATCACTAAACCTTAGAACAGTTCTATAACATAGATATGTTATCTTCATTTTACAGATATGTGTTGGAATATAATTTGACTTCAAAATTTAATTGTTGTTTTGAGATCATCTCACCATCAGAAGATTTTGTGTGTTAAATTTCAGAAATTACAGCAAAGTATTTGCAGATGCCTATTTACCACAGTCAATAACAGAATTGATTGAAACCAAAATTCTAAAATCACTTAAAGTAGGTTTAACTTCACAGTATCCGAACTGCCTCCAAGTGGACAGGGACAATTCCTCCTCCCAGGCACTGGTTTATTGTCAGAATAATCATGTACAGGTAATTACATATTAACCTTTTGGCATGTTCTTCAGGTAAAAGCAAAATGAAAGATTTTTAAACTTAAGAATTGATATGTTATTAATTTTAAGATTGAATGAAGAAGATAGGGTTTGAGTTCTTTTTGACTGCACCAAACTGTTTCAAGTACTGAACTGAATTAGTGATATTGGCACTACAGGTAGTTCCCAACTTAATGATGGATCAACTTAGGACTTTTCGGCTTTGGAATGGTGTGAGAATGATTTACCTTTAGTAGAAATTTTCTTTGAACTTCAAATTTTGATTTTTTTCCCTGGTTCATGATACACAGAATGTACTGTTGCAATGCTGGGCAGTGGCTGTGAGCTGCAGATCTCAGTTGGTCATGCCACTGTGAGGAGAAGCAGCCAGCCCTCTCCAGTGTGTGATGTCACTAATCTGGGAAGCTGAGTAGGTTAGGTGGGTGAAATGCATTTTCAGCTTACAATAGATTTATTGGCATATCACCCTGAGGAGCATCTGTATATAATATGTGGTTGAGTGCATCAAGTCTTACCATCCTTTAGTGGTGTACCAATATCCTCTTCAAGTTCCCTGGTATCAGTTAATATTTAGTGTACTTCCTCTGCTGTACTGTCTCCTTAGAAGGACTTCACCCCATATGACTTTAACTGCTTAACAAATACTCAGCTCACTTTTGAACCTCAGTTCATACTTAACATGGCCTGTTACTTATATTTAGAAGCCCAGGCAATTAGATTTAAGACCCAAACTGAGCCCATCATTCCTTGCTCAAACCCTATTCCTACCTACCTGAATCTACTAGCTCTCCAGTGTTTACTGTTTGTGTTATAATGACACCACTATCCACCCTGGCAAGTCAAAATTTTATAGATATCCTAGAATTTTTTCCCTTTCACATACCAGTGTCTCAGAGTTACCCATCTCCTATGGATCCCTTCCCCCATATTGGAGGTTGAATCTAGGGCCTCATACTTGCTATGCAATGTTCTACCACTGAGCTACATCACCAGCACTTTTCTTTTTAAATCTTGCTTTGAGACAGCGTCTTGCTAAGTTGCCCGGGCTGGCCTCAAACTTGCAGTTCTCTTGCCTCCGACTCCTGAATATCTGCAATTACAAGTGTGTGCTACCATGCCCAGCCTCTGGATTTTTTTTTTTTTTGCATGCTAAAATCTCTAAGTATGACCATATCTAAGTCTGTACTGTCATCTTCTCAGATAATCTAGCACAGGAACAACCAAATGAATTTCTCTGCTTCTCATCAATACTTCATTTTCCTAATGGAATGATCGTTATGAAATATGGGTCTGATTACACCTCAGAATTCTGTACCATGGCCTCCGCATTATGTGTCAGAGAAAGTTCAAATTTCTTAGCGTGGTAACAGATCCCTTCCTAGTTTAACACCAACCAGACATTAGGTTTATCCCATAATGTCTTTTTCCTTCCGCTTCACCCTTATCACACTGTTTGACACCTACCCACCACATCCAATGAGCCATGAATGTAGCATGCCCCTTACTACCATTTCAATTGTTAAATTTATTTGGAATGGCTTCCCCAATCTTTTCTTTCTGGTGATATCTTTCAAGCCCAAATTTAATGTCACATTCACTGTGAAGCCTTTTATTATATAAGCCAAGGGAGATTGTTGTGTTTTCTGCTTTCATATAATTTATATGTATACACATATATATATAGATATATACTTTATTGTAGAACTTGTCTTATTGGTGTAATTTGTTTCTGCATTTGCCTTACTTTTTTGGGGGGGGGGGTACTGGGGGTTGAACACAGGGGCACTTGACCACTGACCACATCCCCAGCCCTACTTTGTATTTTATTTAGAGACAGGGTTTTGCTGAGGCTGGCTTTTAACTTGCAATCCTCCTGCCTCAGCCTCCCAAGCTGCTGGGATTACAGGAATGTACCACTGTGCCTGGCCTTACTTTTAAGAATGATTTTGACCATACCTTTTTAATTATCCTCTGCTCATTACCTAGTATAGTGCTTGGCATTTAATTGTTTTTTTTGAATTAACAGTGGCATATGTGATGGATATACGTTAATGTTTAGCATTTGTTGTTAATTAAAATTTTCTTTCCCTGACAGAATAATAAGAAATGTTTGCAATTTATATCATAAGCAAAAGGCTAAACTCCCTAATAAAATTTTAAAATTTTATTTTTACAAAGAGAATAAAAATCCCAGTGAGAAAATGAGTACAGGATACAGATTATAGTTAAAATAAAGTAAATTACTCTAAATATGTTAAATGATGCTTAGCCTCACTCATAATAAGGTAAATTAGATATACACTAAGGTAGTCATTCTTACCTATTAAATTGATGAATATCCATAAGTTTGAAGATATCCTCTGATGGTGAGTTTAAGAGATGCAGGGACCATTCTCCATTGTTTAAGAATTTACAGAGTAGCACAACCCTATGGAAGGCAATTTAAGCAGAGTGTACCAGGATCACAAATGCATGTTTCTCAGCTTAGTTCGTCTGCTTGTAGAACTTTACTCAATACAGGCTTAATCACAATTCCAAAGTCTGAAAAGCTCTGAAAAACAAAGGTTGTTTTGTTTTTGTTTTAGGTTCAGCACTCATTTGATGACAACTCCTGACTCCAACTGATTGAGGTTCCTGTTGTGTCTTAGTGCACTGTTTCGCTTGCTGGTACTTTTTGTTATTTTGTTACATTAGATTTTAATTGCATGTGAAAATATCCAAAAAATGAAAAATGAGTGAGTGGGTACCAGATGAAAGGTTCCATGGTCAGATCACAAGAGTTGACCATGATGTTGCTTTTATGGTATTATAATAGGACCATGAGTAGAGAGTACACTTAAGTATTTGCTGAATTGACTAAAATTTTTCTCAAGTATAAAAATCCAGAATAGGGGTTGATAAACTTTTTCTGTAAAGGGCTATAGAGTAAATATCTTTGGCCTTGTCTCTGTTGCAATTACTCAACACTCCTTATAGTAGAAAAGTAGTCAGGGATGATAGATGATATATAAATATCTAGACATACCTGTATTCCAGTAAAACTTTATTTTGTTATTGTTTAAATAAAAAACAGAACCGGATTTGGCCCCTGGGCCACTGTTTGCCAATTCCTAACCTAGACTATTAACAAGAGAGAGAAATAAATGGTAATCTAGTTCTTAACAGCAAAAATACTTCTCCCTCTGTTCTGTAATTGGGAGTTTCTTTCCTTGTGTCACAAGAACAGGTGGTCTTTGACTTATATGGTTGTGGTGGCAATATAGAAACCTTTTAGGGTATTTATTTTTGGTCTCAGCACTGAAATAAAAATCTTTAGATTTGAGTCCTGGAAGCAGAGAGATGCAGCTGAAAATTGTATCTAAAGGAGTCACATTTGAGTACTAGTACCCTATGTATCCATCTTTCTAACTTGCTACATTACTGTAGTATGTAGTAGGAAAGAATCTGAAAGTAAAATTAGAGCTGATCTAGAATTAGAGCTGCCATTTGTCAGCTTGATCGCCTTAGAGAAAAAGCTTCCTGGGCCTCAGTTTCTCTAGCTGGTATCCCTGGGTAGAATATGAAAAGAGGTTGGACTAGAGCTGCTATTTCAGTTTCCTCCTAGCATTAAAGATGGCATTTTAGGGGAGGCCGACAGTAGCAGACTTGTATTATGTATGGTTTTCCTTAAATTGGGAACTTCCTATATAGTTTTTTTGAAATGTAGACATGCCAAGTAATTTTGCACATTTTCCTTTAGGGGCTAAGATGGACCTTGTTCTCAGTGCCGCAGATTATTATTTTTTTACACCATACGTATATCCAGCCACATGGCCAGAGGATGACATCTTCCGACAAACTATTAGTCTCCTAATTGTGACAAATCTTGGCGCTTATATCCTTTATTTCTTCTGTGCCACATTGAGCTATTATTTTGTGTATGATCATTCATTAATGAAGCATCCACAGTTTTTAAAGGTAAGAGACCTTCTTACCTATTTTCTAGCTACTGTTAAAGTAAAAATAACAATATAGTGTATGGATAAGATTTTTCAGATTAAACTGGGTATATGTAACCTTAAATAAAGTTTTTGAAACCATCCTCCAAAAAAAGTTAGATATTTTTTGTGAGGGTTAATCCCTTCCTTCCCTAATTTAAACAAACATGAGAATCTGATTTTTCAACAATAAACCTAGTATCTTATCTTGCTTGATACATAAATGAGGATTTGCTAATATTGATGAATAAATGTCTTCATTTATGTAATTATTTTAGTATTGGGCTTTCACAAACTTAAATATGTTTTTATCATGTTTTTCTTTAGTCAGGGGAGGCAAAATAATTTTAGAGTTGTTTATAATAATTTTTATACTTCAGTTATTTGTCAATAACTTCACTTAATTTTTTTTTCTAATATATAGGAAGGGTTGGGGATGGAGGTCAATCATGAAAGAAATGATTATTCCCTAACTATAAAATTTAATACAGATTTTGTGGGAAGGGGAAAAGGTTTCAGAATTTAAGGTATTTACTGTGTCTGCTTAGGATAAAAGGAATGTTTTTCTTACGCATCTATTACTGTGTATTAAAAGTTTTATAGAAACAGTTTGGAGGTAAGCCGCTTAATATAAAATAGTGTTTAAAAATCCAACCCAAAACAATTTTGTGTCAGTTTGTTGAATGTAGATTTTGTGACTTTTAAGTATTGGGAATTTCATTTTCAGAATCAAGTGTATCGAGAGATTAAGTTCACTGTCCAATCATTACCCTGGATAAGTATCCCCACTGTTGCATTGTTCCTGCTAGAGTTGAGAGGTTACAGCAAATTATATGACAACATAGGAGAGTTTCCAAGTGGTAAGTAAATAAGATGAGGGTTAGGAACACAAGTTGGTTTCTTTAAAAAACCATTACTGTCTCTTTTTTTCCTCCTTTTAGATTGTTCTATTTTGACTTTTGTTTTCATGCATTCACGTCTTGACACTTATGTGCATTTCTTTCATTTTATCTATCAACTTAAAAGTCTGTTGTAGATGAAATTGTGCCTGGGGCAAGACTGGAGTGATCAGAGATAGTCCCTTGCATCTGTTTTCTCTTATCATTATTGAATTTAAACTTCTAAAAAAGTAACTCAAGTAGTACATGGAAGTTACTGAAAATCAAAAAATACA
Source organism: Marmota monax (assembly GCF_021218885.2). Lineage (NCBI taxonomy): Eukaryota > Metazoa > Chordata > Mammalia > Rodentia > Sciuridae > Marmota > Marmota monax. Next base: position 2,611,486 of record NW_026695234.1, on the reverse strand, counting down.
GATTTTTAAGAATTTTTTTTAAGAATCCTGCTACTACTGAGAAACTAAAAATCTTTTGACATATATCCTCTCACTTTTTTGTATGCTTCTTTTTTTTTTTTTGTACCAGGGATTGAAATCAGGGGCACTCAACCACTGAGCCACATCCCCAGCCCTATTTTGTATTTTATTTAGAGACAGGCTCACTGACTTGTTTAGCACCTCGCTATTGCTGAGGCTGGCTTTGAGTCTAGTGATCCTTCTGTCTCAGCCTGCCAAGCTACTGGGATTACAGGCCACCATGCCTGGCTCTGTATGCGCATTATTTTTATTTTTTAGTTGTAGTTGGACACAGTACTTTTATTTATTTTTATGTGGTGCTGAGGATTGAACCCAGGGCCTCGCAGTTGCTAGGTGAGCGCTCTACTGGTAAGCCACAATCCCAGCCCCATGTATGCTTCATTATTTACATTGTAAAAACACATACTGGTTTGCACCCTGATATTTTTCCTCTTAATAAATATAGCCATATTTTCATATCAATGTATATAAATATAATATTTAATTATATAGATGTCTGTCATTATTAGTTGATCCCTAATTGTTAGACCTTTAAATGTCACTTTTTGTTGTTGTAGTTGTTATAAGCAGTCTCATGTGATTAAACTTTTGTGAAATTTTGAAATTATTTCACCAAGATACATTTCTGGGACTAGATGGGGGCTGGGGTTATGGCTCAGTGGTAGAGCGCTTGCCTAGCACAGGTGAGACCCTGGGTTCGATCCTTAGCACCACATAAAAATAAATAAGTAAAATAAAGGTATTGGGTCCAACTACAACTGAAAAATAATTAAAAAAAAAAAAAAGATACATTTTCTGGGACTAGAGATGTAGTTCAGTGGTAAAGTGCTTACCTAGTATGTACAAGGCCCTAGATTCAATCCCTAGCACTGTGATTATAAAAGAAAAAGATAAATTTCTGTTACCTAGTATATAGAAAGTAAGAATAACAGTATTTATTGAGCATTTATATGTGCCAGTGACAGTTCTCAGCTCTTCACATGCATCAGTCCATTTTTTTCTACAACAGTTCTGAGATAGGTACTATTATTAAGCTCCTTTTATAGGTGAGTAATTTAGATACAGAGAGTTTCAGTAACTTGCCTAGGTTACTCATAAAGAGGAGATGGACCTGAGACTTGAACTCAAGCTTGCTGGCACCAGAGCCTTGCTGTCAATGTAAGTGATTATAGTTATATAGAGGAGGCAACAAAAATGATGCCCTAAGGTGATGAATTGGCTGGGCCTTGAAAAACAAATACAAATGTGAACAAAAATAGAAGGATAGAGAGCATTCTAGACTTGTGGACATTGTGAATAAAGGTATAGAGGTAAGACATTGGGAGGAAGTGGAGTAAACCAGCCTGGTTACAGCAGAAGTGCACAAATGGTGAGGAATGACGAAGTTGGAAAGATCAGAAAGGGTCGGGTTATGGAATAAATGCTAGATTTAAGGGATTTAGTAAAAATAAAGTTCTAAGCAGGGAAGTACTGTATAAGGATGTATTTTATATAGGTTAACCTGAAGGAAAATGGGTAAGTAGCATTAGTAGTAGCATTCTCAGGTTTAAATAAAAGTGTCTTAGGAATATCTTTTTTGGGGGGAGTGGGGGGTATTAGGGATTGAACCAGGGGCACTTAACCACTGAGCCACATCCCCAGTCCTTTTTATTTTTTATTTTAAGACAGGGTCTTACTAAGTTGCTTGAATTTGTAATCCTCCATTCTCAGCCTCCCAAGCCGCTTGGATTAGAGATGGGTGCCACTGTGACCAGCCTTTAGGAATGTCTTTTCTGTTTCATGATACATATCTTTATAGTTTAATTAAGAAATTAATATGTACAATTTTTATGTTGTATATCAGTTTAAAAAAAGAACTTTAAAAAAAGATATCAATTAAAGGTAAGACATTTCAAGCTCTTATGTGATGGAAATAAGGAAATGACCAGCTTTCAGGGAGTGAAGGGAGATGATAACATATGAAGTTAGCTGAAAGAGTTCGTAATATTTGAGTCTAGGATCCCATTTTGCACTCAACATGAGCAGGTACAAAGTGAACTCTAGTCCTAGGAGCGCATCTTGATTCTCCTGTGCCTGCCATCTCTCCTAGGTTGGTTTCACCTTATTGTCAGTGTCATCTCCTTCCTCTTTTTCACTGATATGCTGATCTACTGGATTCACAGAGGCCTTCATCATAGACTTGTATACAAGGTAGAGTCATTGGAAGGGGAAAGAGAAAAAATACTACACATTTCAGCATGTATGATCATGAATTCTGTTCTCTATTTCCAAGAATTTCCTCTCACTGTATTAATACCTCAGTAGCCATACTCATAACCAGTACCTGATACACTTTGTTAATTTTTTTTATGAGTTTCACTTTAAGACAGACTTCTTTATGAGGGCTGTCTTAAAATTTTAGTTTTGGGGTAAAGAAAGAAGCAGGCCTTTTTATAAAGTATTTTGCTAATTTCAAAGGGATTTTTTAGTGAGATCATTTCTATAATGTGAGTGTGAGAAGCTGAGTTGACTGTGGCAGGGTTGAAGTTCTTGGTGCTGATTGGTGTCCTTTTCTTCCTTAGCGTATCCATAAACCTCATCACATTTGGAAGATCCCCACTCCATTTGCAAGTCATGCTTTTCACCCAGTGGATGGCTTCCTTCAGAGTCTACCTTACCATATATACCCTTTTATCTTTCCGTTACACAAAGTGGTTTACTTAGGTTTGTACATCTTGGTTAATATCTGGACCATTTCCATTCATGATGGTGATTTTCGTGTCCCCCAGATTTTAAAGCCATTTATTAATGGCTCAGCACATCATACAGACCACCACATGTTCTTTGACTATAACTATGGACAGTACTTCACACTTTGGGATAGAATTGGAGGTTCATTCAAAAACCCTTCCTCCTTTGAGGGGAAAGGACCACTTAGTTATGTGAAAAAGATGGCAGAAGAAAAATGCAACAGCCCTACAGAAAATGGTTGTAAAAATGAAAAATTATGCAATGGAGAATTTACAAAGACTAAGTAATTATTGCCCAATTATTCTTAAATATTTTTAATAAGGAAAAATAATCTACACACAGCCAAGATACACAGCAAGCAATTGGTATCATTTGAAAATCATTGTGTATTCGGCTAAGGAATGGTGACAAAGTAGGTCAAGGAAAGATGGTGTGACCATCAAGATTAGAGTCTCATGCTTAAAATGCCAGCTGCTGGCCCAGGGGTCAATTTTTGTCTTTCCAGCCAGCAGATCTGTAGTTTGATTAGCCTAAAGAACAATTCTAAATAAGATAGAAAATATACTACTAAGGGGAATAGGCTATATCCTTTTGCCTTAATCCACCTGTATTCATTAAGAAAAATTCATTGTGCTTAATAATACCAAGACTAAGCACCATAACCAAAAAATACTAATATAAAGATGGTTCCTTGTTCCAGGAATGGTTAAGTCTTCAGTGTTGGTATGATAATGAATATTCATAGGACTTTGTTCAAGTGGAAATGTCAGTGTGAAAAAGAAAATTTGATATAGTAGATAGCTATGTCAATAATTTAATGGCAGGTATATATAATAAAATGATTATCTTCCTATACATAGGAGCCTCATTTTCTGGGACACTGTCAAATAGTCCATTTTACTGATGAATAAATAAATGGAAATTTTTTAAAAAATCAATTCTACCATGATTTAATCCAGATATGGGATTATTTAGCTAGAGATGTTGATGCTTCTCATTTAAAAACATTATTTAATAAGTATAAAAAATGGAATCTGAATATAGTTAGAGAAATTTGATGCCAAAGTAATATATTTGGCACTACTGATTTTTTAAAATAAAATTTATGCACTGCACTTTTGATATGTTTCAAAGTTACAAATCCATCATTGTTTATAAAAGGAAGTAATTGCCAAATATTTAGGTCTTCTTCTGAAGATTTGTTTTGAAATCTGATTCTCCTATTTCTCTACTTTTCCCCATTGCCTCTGCAAAAAGGCTTAACAAATACTTTCATAAAGAAATGTGTGTATTGTAACATAAATATATTGGAAAAACATGTTTTGTAAAGGCATTCTACTGTTTATCAATCAATAAAAGTTGATCATCCTGTTATTAAACTGTATCAGTTAAATATTATAATAGCACAAAATATGTTCTATGCAAAATTTGTGTCAATTTGAAACCACAGAGTTGATGTGGATTGTTAAAGCTATTTTACAACATTCTAGATGTTCAGTGTCAATGAGAGATATTTCACATCTTTATTAGATTTGAGTGTTTTAGTAAGAGACCGGTCATAAAATTTAATGCCTGGGATCCAGAAGAAAATGTTTTTTATTGTTACATTGGTAAAATGCTGTGTTACTTCACTGTACCAATTAGCATTTTATAACAGATAATCACCTGAGTGCTTCTCACTAATTCCCAACCCCATCACAGTGCTGAACCTTGCCCAAGAAAAAGAAGGAAATTAAGAAGTCATTTGTTTCCTAATAATAGTGACAGATAATATGAATTGAGTTTTCTTCTTTACCAGGCATGGTCATGAGTATTTGACATGAGGAAACTAAGACCCAGCTAAAGTAGCTTTTCCAGAGTTTATTCCTTGCCCATGTTAAGTCCCATGGGATGTTTCTGGTCAGCGGGCAGCTTCCTTGGTGGCTTGCTTTTTCTCAGTCTGTAGAGCCCTCTTTATTGAAGGGACACATGGGAGGGGGAAAGGAAATGTTTGCTCATGGGCAATTTCTCTGGGTCAGGCTTACAAGTGGTGTGTATCCTTTCTGCCCACATTCTTTGAACACAACTGTCCTGTGGTTACCTCACTGAAAGGGACGTGTGGAAATATGTGCAGCTATTTTCTGGGAGGAAGGGAAAGCCAGTTTTTTGAACACTTAGCCGGTTTGCCATATCCATGTGGTTTATAACCCTCGTTGTGAGGAAATAAAGTTGTCAAAATGGCAAATGAACTCAGAAGTATCTCCGTGCACTGGCTGTCTTAACATCTTTAATTCCATACCTCCAATATGAGTGTTAAAATTTCCTCTAGCTTTTTATTCCTGTGTTGCTTAGTAGATAGGAAAGGACATCATTTATGATTTATGGCAAGAGGAGTTCTAACTTTTATGCACTATGCCACATTCTCCTATTCTCTATTAGAGGAATTGAGAGAATGTTGTATCTAAATTCTTCTCTATAAGAATAGCAAGTGAAAGCCTTTTTTTCCTTGACTTTGAAACCTTTTCTAGTTATAGGACAGAAAGGGAAAAGAATAAGGTTACATTTTCTTCTTTTATGGGAGAAACTGGAAAGTGGTTGGAGATGTGAGAATACATTTTAAAAGCCTGGAGGCTTTCTGAGTCTTCATCTTCCTCCCTGTCTCTGTAAGGTCAAATGCTGTGAATCTCCTACTTGTTATCCCTCCTCTCATGTTTCTTTTTCCTCCCATCTTCTAGAAGAGACAGAGTTGGGAGAGAATTGTGAGTTCAGCTTTTGATTCATACAGGTAGGTTAGTTTTAGAAGATGTCTGGGAGAAACTCAGGAGAGAGATTTGGGGTTAACCCAGGTAGAAAATTTGAAATCATGAGATTGCCAGAAAGAGCATAAAAAAAGGTATCCATAGACATGAACCAGCTTGAGGAGTGCTATGGATCTGAACATGTCCCCTAAAATTCATACTTACTCACCAATATGATGATATTAAGAGGTAGGGCCTTTAGGAGATAAGGTCTTGCCTTCATGAGTGGGATTACTGACCTTTTAAAAGAGGTGTGAGGGAACTCTTCATCCCTTTTGCTCAAATGATGTGAGGACACGATATTTGTCCCCTGCTGGAGGATGCAGCAACAAAGCACCATCATAGCAACACCACATCCCGGCCAGATGCCGACCCCAGCTCCTTAATCTTGGACTTCTCAGCCTCCAGAACTGTGAAATAAATTTCTAATTATAAATGACCTAGTCTAAAGTTATTTTGTTAAAGCAGCCAGAAATGTTTAAGGCAAGGGGAAAGAACTTTCTTTTCTTGTCTTCCTACCTTCAAACCCAAAACACTTGACTAGCAGTCTTATTTCAGCACTTTCTGTTTCCTCTCACCTTTTATTATCACATGCACCTTATTTTGGGCCACACATTACTTGAAAGTAGAGACTGTATCTGAGTTATCTTTGCATTAAACCATTCTCACAAAATGCCCAAGAGTCAAGGAATACTTTGCTGTATCTATTGATGAAGAGTGAAAATGTTGTTCCCTTTGAGGCACATAAATGTGCTAAGCACTGCACTCCATGCAAATATTTAATCTGTTCTGAAGTTCCTTTTTTACTCAACAAAACGTTTCTCATTTATTCATTAGCTGACAAGTGTTAAGTACCCTGGGGGAGCCAAAAGGGGCAACGTAAAGCAAGCAGGGTCAATGACGGTCCCTACATCAAAGGAAGGCTCATTTGTTTCCCCTGGAAGTAATAGCCTTCTCCTGGAAGCAGACAAAACCCACCAGTACCCCAGATTCTGACCACATATGAATCAGTAATACAAGTACTGATTCGGAGGTCAAATGAATCTGCATACTCAGCTGTAAGCACGATGCTCTGGATACAGAAGAATCCTTCGAGATTCTGTTTGATCATATTAAGAAAGCGCAGACCTAGGAGGATGATTGAACTTCATCTCAGAGTTACTATTGCTAAGAATTTTGGATTCAAATGGGAAAGCGTAAGTCCTGGCCCTCCCACTTCTGGACTGCATGACCTTGATTTCTCCATCTGAGATGGATGAAAACACTGCCTACCTAATGAGATTAAGTTAGAGGCACTCAGGTTACTATATGTGTAAATTGTGCTTATTGCTTTTCCTTCTAAATACAGATTATTGTTATAACTCAGATAGGCTCTCAATAGAAATTGCAGGGGAAAATGCCTAGATAGATGCACATTGGAGGTTGAAAGACATTGAAGTGAAGTAAAGAAGAGCCTCAGAAAAGCATACAAGTAAAGTTAAAATTGATACAGTATTTACTGTAAATTGACATTGTAAGAGGTAAAATATCTAGATTATTGATGCTAGGTAATTTCACTTTAAAAACACATTACTTCAAACCATAATGCTAGTGTAGAAGATGTGAAGATAAAATAGAAGCAATGCAGCTTCCCTGAAAATAAGAAGACATTTCTTAAGAAAGGAAGGAAGCATGTAAATCACATGTCAGCTTTACAGTCAAGGCAGTATGGAAAGAAAAATACATGCAAAATTTAGTTTTTTCTGGGGCTGGGGTGTAGTTCAGTGGTAGAGTGCTTACCTAGCGTACATGAGGCCCTGAGTTTGATTCCCAGTGCAACCAAAAATATACATACATTTTTTTCCCTTAAATCTTGATCAACTTGAAGATCTTACTAAATTGTAAGTTCATTAAAAACAATTTTTAAAAAAATGGCATTCTCATTTCATGACTAACTTATAATTTAACCTTCAAATTCTAAACATTCACTACCATTTACACATTAGTTATATTTCTTAAACATTTGGTAAGAGATTTAATATTTTGATTCAATCCCCTAAAGATAGACTTGGGGACTTGACATATTTTTCTAAGTACCTTGACATCTTTTCATTACTCAACCATACTTAGTCACAAAATAGCATAACGGTATCAGAAGTTAGTCACTTGACTTCAAAGTCTTTGTACCACAAGCTCTTTCTTACTTTTAACATCGTTTGTTACATTTTCCTCCATTTTAAGGTGATAATTTTATTCAGCCATATGTTTAGATGAAAACTTGGCCTCCTGACGTGTGCTACCAAACAAAAAACTAGAAACCGTGCACATTCAAATATTAAGACAGCTACTATACTGATTTCTGTCTGATATTCGTCAAGATAGTTCTTCTTTTTGGTCAACTTAATGGCGGTGTAATTTACATACAATTAAGTGTACTCATTTTAACAGTGCCATTCAACTAGCTTGAACAAATGTATACACTAATGTCAACCTCAACCAAGATAGAGAAGACTTTCTTCATCAGAAAAGGCTTCATTTCTCTCTGCTATCAATCTCACCCCAGCCCTAGGTAGCCACTGATCTGCTTACTATCACTGGAAGTTAATTTTTCCTGTTTTTTCATTTAAATTGATTAAAACTGTGTGTACTCTTATATTTAGTTTCTTTAGCTTACCATATTTTGAGAATCATGCTGTTGTATATATCTGTAGTTTGTGCCTTTTTATTACTGAATAGTATTCCATTGTGTGGTTATCTGTTGATGGATGTTTGTTATTTCCAATCTGGAGTTATGAATAAAGCTGCTATAAGCATTTGTGTGCAAGTCATTGTGTGAATCTGTCTTTTCATTTCTTTCTGGTAAGCATGAAAATTCTGGAGTCACAAGGTAGATGTATGTTTAATTTTATTTAAAAAACTATTAAACTTTTCCCAAGTGGTTGTGCCATTTTACATTCTCACTACTGATGACTAGAATTTCATTTTCTCCACATTTTCACTAACAATTTGTCAGTCTTTGTTTTTAAGCCCTTCTAGTAGGTATGAAGTAGTGTCCCATTATGGTCAAATTTGCATTTTCCTGTGACTAATGATTTTAAGCAACTTTTCTCATATTTCATCTTTTGCAATGTATCTGTTCGCTCTTTTGGCCCATTTAAAAAATTATGTGGTTTTTCTTTCCCTTATTGGCTTATAAGAATTCCTTATATATTGTCACAATTTCTTTGTCAGATACATTTATTAGAAATCCTTAATAATTTCATCCAATCTGGTTTACCTTTTCATTTCCTTGATGATGTCTTTTGATAAGAAAAATTATCAATTTTCTAAGTTACTATCAATTTTCTAGTTACTAAGCTTTTGTCCCATCTGGGAAATCTTTGCCAGCCCCAAAGTAAACCCAGAGTTTTCTTTGTGGGAAGGTTTTTGATAATGAAGTCAGTTTCTAATAGCTATAAGACTCTCCATATTTTCATTTCTTTATTAGTTTTGATACACGTTTTTCATCTCATTGTAATAAATTGTGTTGAACATTCCCTATTTTAATGCTTGTAGGATCTGTAGTGATATTTCCTTTTTAATTCCTTATATTAATGAATTGTGCTTTCTGTTTTACATGATCAGACTGAAAGAATATCAATTTTATTGATTTTTTTTAAACCAACTGCCAAGGTCTGAATGTTTTTCCCAAAAATGAAAATGTGAAACTTAAGTGGGGTTTTTAAAAAGTGATTTAGAACATGAGGCCTCCACCCTTGAGAATGATATAAGATTATTAAAAAAAAAAAAAAAACTTAGAAAAGTATCCCCTTTCCTTTTCCATCCTTTCTTCCATGTGAGGACATAGCATTTGGCCTCTCCAAGAATGAAGCATTCAAGGCACCATTTTGGAAGCAGAGACCAGGCCCTTAGTTAGTCTTCCCAGTCTCATGAACTGCAGGAGATTTCTGTTGTTTGTTTATAAGTTAATCAATTTCAGGTATTTTATTACAGCAGCACAAACAGACTAAGACACCAACGTTGTGCTTTTTGATTTTTCTATATTATATTCAATTTATTTGATTTCTACTCCTATCTTTTTCTTCTACTTCCTTCGTGTTCAAGTTGCGCTTTTTTCTTCTTAGCTTCTTAAGGTGGAGGTTCAGACTATTTATTTATTTATTTATTTATCCATTCAGCCATCCATCTTTTATATGCATTTAAAACTACAAAATTCCCTCTAAGTACATCTGTAGCTGTTGCCCACAAATTTTGATAGCATTGTGTTTTCTTTGTTATTTGGTTCCAAGTACTTTATTTCAGTGAGATTTCTTCTTTAATCTGGGTTTGTGTTACCTGAGCCAGATCTCAGATTCCCACAGATTACTTTTCTGCATAGTTCCTGGTTAACATGGCTACACAGGTTGTTTTGTGTGTGACTTAGAAGGTAGAAGTGGAACAGCAGCCATCTTTTTAAACTTGGGCATATGGAGCAATCCACAAAACACTCTTTGAGTTCACTTAGATCGTCATATTCTATGGTTGCCCTGAGGCTGCAGCTGGGTTTGCAGCACCTGCAACTCCTGTCTGATGCTCCTTCTGTTTCTCCAGATTTGGGATCTGGTTTGTGTTTAACTCCATAATGAAGGGTACCAGCCTTTGTTGTTTGACAGTCCCACCTCCAAGTTGGGACATGGGTGAGAAGATGACAAAGGAGCCAGTCTGTTCTGAGCTCCCTGCTTGTATATTCATCTTTCCTTCCCAACCCCAAACAAAAACAGTGGCCTCATATGGACTATGTAAGGAGCTTCCACAGTTGCCTGGGGTCAAATCCTCACTCCTCTGATGGAATACTAATTAAAGAATTTGGCACTGAAAGTTGTTCCAGAGGTCAGAACTTAAGAACAGATTCTCTGGATTGGCCCTGTGCTGTCTGCAATTGGTTCTTTGATATGAGTGGATTTAATAATGACCTTATTTCTAATAATAAAGGAGATATTGGGGGTCCATGATCTGCAGCAACAAAACAGCTGAAGAGTACCTCCAATACCTGTAATAAGTGCTTGTACAAAGCAAGGCTTTGGAGGAACAAGTTTCTGCTGCAGAGAACATTTTAGTGGAAATAAGGAGTATAATGGGTTTCGTTGACTGCTTCTAAGTGTTGAGGAACTTGAGCAAAGAAAATAATGAGCTCATGACTTTAAATTCCTAGTTCAGTGTCCAATTAAGGGACTGCAAAGCCTCTATGACTTCCCTAAAATACACCTACACTTGTAAGGTCAAGATTTTTGAAATCTATCTTAAAGTTAAATTGTACATAATAAAATTTGAATTCCACCGGCTGAGGTTGTGGCTCAGTGGTAGAGCACTTGCCTCACATGTGAGAGGCACTGGGTTCAATTCTCAGCATTGCATGTAAAATAAATGAGTAAAATAAAGGTCCCAAAACTATACAACTAAAAAATTTTTTTTTTAATTTGAATTTCCAATCTTATTGTGTGTTGTATATTAAAGTGATGGCATTGATGAGGAAGAAATGGGACTCTAAAAATGGATAGGGACATAACAAATTTCTATGAAAACTGGGAACCTTGAGCCCTCCTTTGCTAATTAGCAGAGAAAACTGTATAGTAGGTAAAGTATTTTGAGGCAGCACTATTTAGCAAAAGGAGATATGGCATAAAATGGACATGGGTTTAGAAACTGATTCTGAGTTTTTGTTTAGGAATTAAGCATCTCTGCTATTGCAGGTGGCTGCCATTGTTAAATAGCTACCTTGTGTGTTACACTGTATAGACCCCTTCACAAACATTATTTCATTTAATCCTCTCAAAAAACTTGGGGGCAAATCCAAATCTTTCCAGATGAATAAACTTGAGACTGGCAGGTTTATGGTGATTTGCCCAAAATCACAGAGCAAGTTTATGACAAAGTCAGGACTTGAACTCAGAACTTAAACTCAGGTCTGTTTTACTTCACAGCCTGTGGTTATATACTTGGATACACTGCTTTAATGTAAAGATGGAATGAAACGACATGTGCATGACCACTATATCAAATGACCTATGTTAGTATCCAGTAAAAGGTTCTCATTTATTTGTTTTCAATCAGCTAACAAAAGCCCTATTACCTTATTTTTTTAAACCCACTCAGGGAATAAGGATCTTCAAAACCCCTTCACCTCTCAGTCTCTATCTAGGTTCAAGCCCTAGATTCACAGGTCATCAGGGTGAATGACTAATATCTTAATCCTTCTTTAAGAAGGAGCTTTTATGGAATCACAAAATGGCAGATCTATCTAGGACATTAGAGATCATGAGATCAATCTTTGCTGAAGAAGAAATAAGACTGAAGAAAGAAGGTACTTGACCCAATATAACTTAATGTCACTTGGCAAGTTCATGAGCTTGAATGGTAAACTACTGAAGTCGAGAGAAGGACAAAACATCACTAAATCAAGGTTCGGATTCCCTGTAAAGCAACTATGCTAATGAAATCATGCAGAACAACTCCAACTGTATTTTTTTCAATATTGGAGTTATAGAAAAAGTAGTCTATAACTGGTTATAGATAATCCTTTTGAGATTCTATTGTTTCAAGTATCATCCTACAAGAAGCTGAGGAACCTGTTTATCAGATTGTTTCCCCCCTGTACCAGTGATTGAACCCAGGGGTGCTTAACCACTTAGTCATAATAACCCCAGCCATTTTTATCTTGAGTCAGGGTCTTGCTAAGTTTCTTAGAACCTCACTAAGTTGTTGAGTCTGGGTTTGAACTCAAAGTCCTCCTGTCTCAGCCTCCTGAATGGCTGAGGGCTGGGATTACAGCCATGCACCCAGCTTATTTATCAGATTTCTGGGTCAGGGGCTGGCTGGGAAATTCCCACTTGTTTAGGAGTAGCAAGCAACCAGCTACTTGAGTTAGAAAATCAGTGTTCTCTGAAGGGGAAAGGCCTACATTGTGCTCCAGTGTAGAACTTGGTCAGGACTGAGAATGAAGTCTCAAAGTGGCGCGAGAGTGTCTCCTCCTTTCCCTCCCTGTTGTCTCCTTTCTCAGTCATTTAGTCCTAAAACCATTAGGCAAGGTCAAGCAATGAGGATGTCCATGTTAGCCACAACTCAGTGTGGGAACTTCAGCTGGAACAGCTTGAGGAGGACTTGTGGCTTCATGCGCTATTCAGCATACATATTACATATAAGATTTAAGAAAATCTATAGTATGCATTTAGTTTATCTTTAAAAATTAAAGAAGAAAGAACTTAACATGATATTCAGAAAGTCCTCCCAGAGGAAGTAACATCTAAGCACAGACCTGAGAGGAGAAGGAGCAGGTCACATGGGTACATGAGGAAAGAGCATCCAGGGCAGGCGTTTGGCATGGTTGAGAAAGACCAAGGAGGCTGCTATGGCCTGAGCCTGGTAGGGTCTGAAAAGTTAGAGAAATGGGAGGCAGCGTATAAGGAAAACAGCAAGGATGGTAAGGAGGCCAGAGGGGGCAAGGTGTGTCCAGGTTGCTCAGACACAGAGGAGTGAGTTAGGAACCAGTGAGTGACGGAGAGAGTACCAGGTATAATATCTGAAGACAGAACTGCAGGTCAGGTCAGGCTCGAAGCAGAAAAATTTGCACACCCAGGTCTCAACCATTGTCCCAATGCCTGGTCTTGGCTTCATCACTGTGTAACCATGGACATTTAACTTACCTCTCCAGGTCTTTGTCCCCATGTGTCAAAGGAAGAGCCAAGTTTTCTGTCTCCTCCTCTTCTCATGGAATGGACTTCCCTATGAGACATTAAATATAAGAGTGAGTAATTACTGGGAACTATGCAAGACACAGATATTAAAATGTCAATCACTTCAAGAGGGTGGACTAAAAGCAAATGTGGGTTCTTGGGGGAATTCTCTCCCCTATGAACTCGGCAATTGTCTTTTTACTGGTGAACTTTTTGTTCTCCCTTGTTCTGTTTGGTATTTTCCCCGACTGAGGCTGAGCAGTTTCTAGGATCAGGCTGTAGGTGGAGTAGTTAGGCTTTTTCCCAAGTTGTAGCCATAAAAGCAGAAGCATCCACCTTTCTTGTCTAGACAGAGGACGTGCGTGGAATCATAAACCCTTTAGGCTGGAGGGATCCAGAAAGGTCATCTACTCTTTCTCTTGTGTTTAGAAAATTGTGGTCTTAAATCAGCCTGGTGGAGATGCATGCTCCCTGCTACGTTCCTTTTCACTGGATTTAAAGCACCACTGTACCATTCGTGGCCATTTATTTTAGGCTCAACAATAACAAAACCAACAAAACAATAATTCCAAATAAAATCCAATATACGCATGGGTGTCCATCCCTCCCCCATGGGACAAAACACCACTTTGGGGGCTGCAAGATATCACAGTAGTTCTCTACATTCTGATGGTTTGTGAAAAGGTTTTCTTTGAATCTCATGAAACATTTTATTTATTAGTGGTTGAGATTTCCCAGCAGTGTAAGTCTAGATACAGAGAGGAAAAATACCAGGCAAATATCTTTCCAAGGAGCAGGAGTAAAATATCAGTAGGGTATTATTGAGAAAGATGCAACATCTCCACAGGCCCCATGAAGATTCATCCCCATTTCTGTATCTCACCCTCAAGGAGATGTGTGAACAGATCATTCTCAACTTTATGAAACTGGTATGCTCCTGGAAACTTTTCTTTGAAATTAATATCTGCATACCTAATCCTGATTTTCCATTAGAAATTTCATTCTTTGTTTTGTTTTGCTTTGCTTTCTTTGTGATACTGGGGGCTAAACCCAGGGCCTACAGAGCTACATCCCCAACTCCCGTGTTTTCTCTTTGTACAAACCTACATCTAAGGATTAATGAAGTTATATTTAAGAGCACAGTTAATATTTTAGATTTTACAAGAAAAGATTTTCATAATCAGCTATTCATAATACTCAAAGCATTTTTTAGAGTATATGTATAAACTTCCCAGCAAGTTTGAGGGGGAAAAAAATAGCCAGGAGTTGTTTGAATCAGATGTTAGACACCTTTTCAATTAGACTCACACCCCATATCTTATAGCAGGAGCCCAACACAGCTGTCTTTGGGTGTTGCAGCCTCTTTCTCCACACTTTTATAAAATAACCTACTTTTTATGAGTAAGCAGGTTAGTTTAGAAGCAGCAATTAATTAGCAAATGGGAGAACACCTCCTAAAGGTGGAAATTCTCAAACATGAAAGTTCAAATAATGTTATTGTCATTTAGGTAGATTCATTCATTCAACAAATAATTTTAATAACCTAATATATTTCAGGCATTGGGCTAGGAGGTGGGCTAAAACAGTAAACAATATCAAAAAGAACAGTAAGTATTTTGATAGGGAATATATAGAAATTCTATGAGGTCATAGGTCAGCAGGATCTCATATAGCTTGGGGAAAGTTTTCCCTAAGGATGTAATAATTAACCAGATCTCTAAGGGTGGAGAGGCAGGAGGGTGAGCAGAAAAGGTTTCTGGGAGGAAGAACAGTATGGAGGAAGGCTCAGAGATGGAAGAGTACGAACCATCCAAGACACTGAGTGATGTCCACCATGGCTGGAATGCAGAATTCTTTAAGAAGATTAGAAAGAGATGGAGACTAGAGAACAGAAGTGAGGCTAGATCCTGGGGAGCTCAGTCGGCCCCAGAAAGACATTGGTTTTATCCTAAGAGCAATGGAAGACCCTGAAGAAAGCACTCACTGAGGTGATCAGATGGGATTTGTATATGAGAAACATCTGTCTATACTGTGTGAATGAGGTGGGGGTGGCTGGGGGATATACATTTGGGAGTTAGCCATGGTTACATGTGAATACATGAGGAAATGGCCCATAGAGCTTGGATCAAGTAAGATAAGCCCCAAGGACAAAATCCTAAGGAAGCTATAAAGGTCAACCTGAGAACCAATAAAACTGAAAAGGATCCAAAGAAAAGAGTCCAGTCAAGAGAGTGCTGCTTTACAGGAAAACAAGGGTAGAGACTGCTTCCAAAAGGGGCAAGTGGTCAGTACCGACAAAAATCCCCAAGAAGCCCAGGACACTACGGGCCAAGGAACCTCTAATGTATTTAATGCAGGGAGATTATGGGTTAGCTTTCAGTGGAACTGTCATGTCCAGGAGTGCAAACAATGACTGGCTGGTGAGGGAACCAAGATGGCTATTCAAGTAGTGCCTCTCCAAATGTAGGGGTGGCAAAAGAGCCTGTAGGGATGGTAGGGGATTGGGTCAAAGTAGGGCATGGTTTGTAAATATGAGAAATTTGGAGGATGCTTAAGTACTGAAGAAAGTGAGGAAGGCCAGGTGTGGGTGACTGCTTAGAAGGCTGGAGAGGCTGAGCTCCAGAGTACGGAGAACAGCAGCTTCAGTGGGAGGAGGAATGGTCTTCTGCTCTCAGGGGAGAGCC
This sequence comes from Marmota monax, assembly GCF_021218885.2. NCBI lineage: Eukaryota > Metazoa > Chordata > Mammalia > Rodentia > Sciuridae > Marmota > Marmota monax. The sequence continues at coordinate 2,595,547 of NW_026695234.1, read as the reverse complement.
CAGGTAGTTCATGGGTTTGATGGCAAGGGTTCCAGAACATTCCTGTCTGGGGATTCTCCTTTCTTTGTGTGTAAATGGTGGTGGGGATCCCTTTCTCTACATACTCATTGTGAAAATGTAGTCTTGGTTGAAGAGGAAGTTTCTGAATACTATTCATAAAACGGAGAGCTAAAAACATTCTTAAAATGTTGTCTTTTAAAAAATAAATCCAGGCAAATGGAATTCATGGCCATGTCCACCTATGAAAGTAGGACACTCATTATGAAAGTTGATGGTGGGTGCACTAAACACAGGAGTTCAAAGTAAAACTGCTCCTCTTACTCTAATAAACATTTTATGATAAAATCTAATGGTTAGGTGAATTGAAATCATTCACTTTATATATCCAGACTTAATGTTTTTTATCTGAGCCGTTGAATGAATACATAACCACTAATTGCAGTAGGGTTATATTAAAATCAGATAGCTTAATAAACTTTATAGATCTGGATGCTAATTAACACAATAACCTGAACTTAATTAGATACTTGTATTAAATGCTGGCAATAAGCAAGTTCTTTCTTTGATATCCACTTTAAGTGCACACTAAATATCACAGCATGGTCCAATAAGGACATACACAAATAGAGTTAATGACGTTTGAAGAAATTAAACAGGGTAAATAAATCATGCTGGTATTCACATGGAGCCCACCCTGGGGGACAGAAGGACACAGGAAATCATATGCATTCCCTTGTCTCAACTTCATTATGCAGAATCCAGTGATCTGAATGAATGACAAAGAGTTAATCCTCCTCCCTGCAGCTGAGACCTCTTCTGTAATGTTGGTTCTGGAAGGAGGAAGCCCTTGACCTCTGGAAAAGGACCCATAAAGCACTGGAGGGCGAGTCCATGGCAGGAACCAACATTCTCTTTATTATCACTCAACCTACAATTTTCTTTCTTTCCAACCCAGGTGCACAAACAGGAAAATGGGATCAAGCAGCCTAAACTTCTAGAGAAAGATTTATTAAATAATCACAATATTTACTCAAATCTCAACAACTTGAGCATCTTCTCTGAAACATTTCTCTCTTATTCATTGTCCTTTTTAGTCAATTGGGATTTAACCCAGATCTCACAAATGAATAAAGGGACAGAGGCTCCTCTACCCTTTTCTTTTTCCTTTTGGTGCTATGACTTGAACCCAGGACCATGAGCATCCTAAGCACACACTACCACACAGCTACACCCACAGCCTTCTTTTCCTCTTCTTTCTTTCCTTTCTCTCCCTCCCTCCTTCCTCCCTCCCCCTCCCCTCCTCCCTCCCTCCCTCCCTTCCTTCCTTCCTGTCTCTCTCTTTTTTCTTAGGTACAGGGTTTTACTATTTTGCAATGTTGCCCAGGCTGGCCTCGAGCTCCTGGGCTCAAGGGATTCTTCTGCCTCAGCCTCCTAGGTAGCTGGGACTACTGGTGCATGTCACCATTCCTGGTTACCTTTTCTTTTTTAAAAAATCATATTCAATTTTGTGTATTTGTTCACTTATTTATTTACATTTGTTTATTTTAAACTGCACTGGTGTGGTATAACTGATGTACAAAATACTGCACATAGTTGATGTGTATAATTTGTTGAGTTTGGACATACATATACACCTGTAAAATCATGACCACAATCAAGGGACTAGACATAGCCACCATCTCCAATGTCCCCTCGTGTCCCTTTGTTCTGTCTTTGTTGTTCTGTTTTGTTGGTGTTCTAAACAAACTGCAGTGACTTCAGATTTGGTGCGGCTGTCATGGAACTCCCAATTACATGAGTTCCATCTCAGGGAAGGTGCCAGAAACTACTGATGTCACCCACATATGTTCTTATATCATATCAGAGATGCTATTCACACATCGAAGGAAACAAAGGACTACTCTTCTCTTGAAGATCCCCTGGCTGCTTCCTCAGAAATCATGGGCACCTTGACTTTCATGGGCCAACCTGGGCTATCATAGGGCTTATAATACTTGGCCATCCTTTTGCTCTTCCTGGCTGCATTTCAGGCCAAGACCCAAAGGCCACACAGCTGGTATGTGTCTTGTGAAAATCTTGCAGAGGACATTCTTCTTATCAGTCCTGTCCATTGCTATTATCTCATTTATCTTGACTTTTGTTTGTTTAATTACCCAGAAATGTCAGGCTCATCTTTGCTTGGTCGATGATACTTGGCATGTGTTTGATGATGTATCCCAAGGAAAGACAACCTCCTGGGTATCTGTCTTTCTTTATTCTTAGGTTGCCCTTTTCTGGCTCTGCATAGTACAGGCTCAGATAATGCAAGTTGGGCTGCTTACTTTGCAATGAGGGTTAATTTGGTGAGTTTTTCATTGGACACACCTGGCTATGGATCCTGCCTCTTGCCATTTGCTAAGTTTGAGGACCTGGGCAATTTATTAAATTTCTATGAACTTCATTTTCATCATTTGTAAAATGGGAATAATAATGCCAAGCATTATTGTAGCATCATCACAGACAGTGGGTTCTCCATTCAGCTGTTAGTAAGAGTCTTAAGATTTAATGTTTATCTTTTACAGTTGTATAAGGGAAGACACCGTAAGATATTGCCTTTGTAGCTACTAGGGGCTCCAGGTGAAAGGCACTTTCATTCCTCTTTAAAATGGTAAGAAGAACTCTATGTCTAACTACCCAATAGTATTACTTTAACGAAACTGTGTTTACTTGAGTGCACACATTTTTGACAATATTCTGGGCCTTGAATAATCCAAGGTCAAATGCCACTAATCTTAAGTTAAATAAATGCATGAACTCCTACATAGACCTAAACACAGCTAAGAAAGGACTAGTTTTCTGGGCACTTGTATTTTCCATAGTGTGTCACAAATGTAAAGAAAATCTTTAAATTTCACTCTTCATGTTTAAATTGTTAAAAGGCAAAATTACAACAAATCTAGTTTTGCAGAGCTCAATTGGCTTTATTTGCAATCCTAGAATTGGGGAGCAGTTTGAACCAAAAATGGTCCAGAATGCCCCACTTCATCCCATGGGAGGTTATATGTATAACCAGAGAAAAGGAAGTCATGTGCAGAGGCAGGCTGATGGGTTATAGCTCCTGTCTATCTTATTTGAGCATGGTTTGAATCACTGGCCACTTGTGATTGGCAGAGACTACGCTAATTGTTACAGGAGTAGGTTACGATCTATTTACACAGCAAGTTAGGTTACAGTCCACTATGAAGGGAGAGACTTTTAGGACAAACTAAAAATATGAACAGAGGCAGCTTTAGACCCAATACCAATGCTGAGGCTGTCATGAAGGTGAGACAGGCATGCGTTCTGCCTATTTTTTAGCCTAGCATAGTTTAGTTATGACCAGCTTAGCCTAGACTAGTGTAACAGTCTAACAGGGAGAACCCATTAACAGGAAAACAAATCAAATCAACTGATGTGGCTGTGAAACAAACATCGCACTGCAGTCTGGAATGGTGGCGGGGACCTACTTTTAAAAAAGTGATGAGGAAAATCCCCTCTTCACCCTGAAGAAATTCAACTCAGAACACAGAGGATAAGAAGTCCACTATCAAGGAAAGAGCAAGGGAGAGACCCCTGCATAAAGCCAGGAGGCGGTGAGGTTGGAGATCTCTGGGTGTGGCTCCGGGAGCCCAGTGAAAGAATAAGAGGAACAGACCATGGGGAGCTTGGAGGGAGAAGGAGGTACCCTAAGAAATGCCTTAGTTTTTACTTCTCCTGGTGCCTCCCAAGAGTATTTCAGAAGCCCATTCAAAGATGCTCTTTGAAAGCACGCAATTAATAATTTAGAAATTGATATGTTATTAAATCAAACTGAGAGTATAACAATTTAGGAAGGACATTTCAGGCTTGGTTACGATTCAGGTAATTCAAATGGTACTGCTCTTTTTAAATAATCCATATCACCTTTTAGTATAGACAACTGCTACACCTCAGATCTCTTTGTTTAAGGGATCATCTGGATATTCAGCAGCCAGAGAGAAGCACCTTTAGTATGTATCAGGTTTTCTCTTTTATGATGAATTTTTTTACATAGACTTCAAAATTGTTTCTTTCCCCACTTTCTTTGGTGTTTTGGAAAGAATAAATGTAAATTGTTTAAAAAATTGAAAGTGAAAATGTGTTTGGAGCACTTTAACAACGGTCATGAGCGTTGGGATAAGCATCCCACAAAGCCCTGTGTGGTCAAGGCGTGGTCCTCAGTCTTGGCACTACTGGGAGGTGGTACAGAGCCTCTGAGAGGCGGGGCCTAATGGGAGGAAGGTAGGTCATTGGAGGTGCACCTCAAAGGGGATCGCAGGCTCTGGTCTCTTTTCCTTCCTCTCCCTTTGCTCCCCAGACGTCATGAGGTGAGCATCCTATTCCACTGCCATAACATGCTGTCTGGTCACAGTCCCCAAATCAACAGGTCCACCCAATTATGGACTGAAACCTCCAAAACTAAATCAAAACAAACCTTTCCTCTTTTAAGTTGATTACCTCAGGTATTTGTTACGGCCATGGAAAGCTAACTACCCAAACTGTCAACTTGATTGTTCTGCTCAAATCAAGGTTTTATCCTGCTAAGTCAGTTTAACCTGTTATGTCGGCTTGTTGTTTGAAGATTAAAATCACACCCTTCTCTCTCTCCCACTTACACCTCTTAAGAGATGTGTACTCACAAACCACAGAGACTGAGCAACACAATTCTGAACGCTCTACACCCTCTCCCTGCCACCCCCCCTCCCTGGCTTCACCCCCTGCTGTGAAAATAGGCAGCCTGGCGTTTCCAGCCAGCAACAGGATCTTTGGTGCCAGCACTTACACAGTTAGAAATAGCCTTGTACATATGGGCAGCAGGCTCTTGCTGACTGCTCCTTCGGCTCATTCCTCCCTGAGCCCTTCTTCACCTCACCTCTTTAGCGGAGTTAACACCAACCACTCTCTGATACACCTTAGTGACTCCAATACCAAAACCATAGGTCCTCGAGAGGAAAGAACTCTTTGTTGTCTTCTTTCCTGGGTCTCTAAAACAAGGTCGTAGTAAGGATAATGAAAACAATAACCTTGAATTAAAGCTGTGATTTATTTACACTTAATGAGTTAATAGATGTAAAGTACTTCTTAATGTCCCACATACATGAAATGGGCAATACATATTAAACATTAGCAAATATTATCATCATTTGTTAAGTACATACTAAGTCCCAGGGCACTGTGCTGAATCCTTTGCATATGTAATCTCTTTTTTCAAACATTCATTTTTTAGTTGTAGTTGGACACAATGCTGTTATTTTATTTATTTTTATGTGGTGCTAAGGATCGAACCCAGGGCCTTGCACACGCTAGGTGAGCACTCTACCGCTGAGCCTCAACCCCAGCCCCAGTATATGTAATCTTATTGAATTGTTTGGAAGAACCCTATGGGATAGCAGATAGTTTACACCCATTTTACCGATGAAGAAACAAAGATTCTAAGAACAGAAGAGCTCAAATTCGCACATTGGATACATTTTTGAACTGGAATTCAAATCAAATATCCACAGCCTCTGTGTCTATTTTTTAAGCTTATTGTATTTATCTTCAGCAGGAATGATTTGGAGACAACCAAATGATCATAACCAAATGACATGATAATCCCTCATAAAATTTGGGGATATCATTAAACTGCAGGATTGTCTTAGACTTGAAAATTCTTCAAGGAAGACTAAGATGGCTTATGAAACATGAAATGCATCTGGGTGAGGTAGAGGGAGGGATAAAAGAAAGGAAGAAGAGAGGAAACGTTTATTAAGTATATAATTGTACATTTACACCTATTGAACATATAAATTATAATTTTTATATATGTGCACATGTATATATATATATATACTTATAAAGTCCTAAGGACTTCTTTCTAAAATTTCTTCTTTGTAATGATTTTTTTAGGTTAATTTATGTGAGGTCACCCAGTTAGCTAGTGATCAATGCAAAATTCGAACCCAGGCTGGTCCTGTCCCTGGGCCCAGCCTCCTGCTCACAACTCCCAGGTTGAGAATTTGTGCTTCAATTCCAAACCTTAGGACACTGCAAGTGCTTTAATAATGATTTCATATTTTCCACTAAGACACTAAAATGGCTTATCAAAAGAGGTCAGGAAGTTAGCTTCCTTAGAGAATAGTCAGAGAAAAAGCTAGACAGTCATGTTTGGGGGATGGTTTTTCAATTCAGAACTGCCCAGAGGTGTGAAGATAGATGGGCTGACCTCTCAGGTCCCCTCCAGTCCTGGAGCTCTAGGATTGATTTGCCAATGAAAATGTCAGGCCTTTTCTTCCATAAAATGATATATGATGGTCTAAGTACATTCCCCACTTCCACCCCCCACCTCCTTAGAGCTGATTAAAAAGCAGAGATCAAATCAGCAGAAACAAGGGTTCTTCCAGAGAAAGGAAGGGGTTCTCCAGGAATGACGAGGCCTTCCGAAGATGGGGAGAGCCCTGGGGCAGTAGGGGGAGTAAAAAAGGAAACCTGGCAGACTGGGGAGCTGCTGGGGTGTACGGGGGCAGGTAAGTCAAAGGACAGATGCAGCTGAGCTCTGCCGACTGTCACACGTCGGCATGAAGTGTCAATTGGTCAGTGCTTTTGAAATGTACTCTAATTAAACAAGCAGAATAAGTGCATGAAACAACTTGAGAGCCATGCATTTTTTTAAAAACCAGGAAATAAGACATCAGTCTTGAATCAGAACTCAACCAACAATTATCCCCTGAGCCCTTAGTCTATGCAAGACACTATTCTGGGTGTGAGGGATACAGAAATGAACAAAGCAGAGCTGGACACTGCCCTTCTGAAGCAAGCAGAAAAAGGTAAAACGTGATGTTCTAGGCAGCACCAGGCACTGGATAGAAAATAAAATAGAGAAATGGACAGGAGATACCAGGGTCAGGAGTAGAAATTTGTCATGTTTAATAGTGTGGTCAGGGATGCCTCACTGAGAAGGAATTACCTGAATGAAAGAGCTGATGGAAGAAGGGGATGAGTAATAAAGAAATTAGGTGGAGGAGCACGCAGGTCAGGGAGCACAATGAGGCAGTGTGCACCTGGAGCCTTCAGAAAGGTGGGGTGCCCAGGTAGCTGAGAAGAGACGGAGTCAGAGTTAACAGAACAGATGGTGCAGCCCTGGAGAGATCTGAAAGGGTTCAGGTTTTTACATAGAACGAGATGGGAGCCATTGCAGATGACTAGAGAAGGGATGTCATTTGACTTACATTGAAACAGGTTGCTCTGATGCAGGATCAGGGCACAGGGCACAAACTGTACTAGGAAGGGAAGGGAGGCAGGCCAGGAAGCTGTTACAATCAACCAGGAGAGAGATAATGTGGCATGGACCAGGATCATGGCAGGAATAGAGATGGGGGAACGTAGTCAACTTCTGAATATATTAAAATACCACCACAAAGTTTGAAAGTGAAAAGGAAGACAAGTCCGAGAGAAGGTAAGAAAGCCTTTGCTAATTATCTCTCAATGTTTCTGCTATGTCTTCTCTTTTCAACCAAAACAGTGAGTCTGTGTTAAGACTCCTTGTGCGATGAGCTAACCAATGCTTTTGGCTGTTTTTCACTGAGACATATGTCAAAGGGAGAAGGTCCTCTTCCTGTATTTGCAAGTAACTAACCCATTTTGCATCAAGCATGGTCCTGGGCACATGGTGTTGCGATCCAAAGAGACTTAAGCCACAGTTGCTGCCTGCAGGAGCTCTTTCCTGGTCTCCAGGGAGACAGGTGTATTAGCAATAATTCCAAAATGATGGCATAAATCATGAACTCCAGGTATAAGCAGAAGCACAAAATAGGGCATTTGGCAGGAAGGAAGGTGGCTGGGGAGATTTGCAAGGTGTAGGAGTTGCCAGGGGACACGAGAGGGGAGGGTGTTCTAGCAGAGGGGCAGAGGTGCAGAGTGTGGGATGTGCCAGAGCAGGGACCTATGAGGGCCATGTGGGCGGATTAGATGAGGAAAGCCCAGGCTCACCTGGATGTCAAGGTCATGCTGGAGAGTCACCGGCCGCACTGTATTTAGGTCACAAGTAGAAAAGGGAGCTTACAACCTCACTCCTAGAAAAACTAACCCAGGATGGGTACTTTTATTTCTGACTTGGATCATCAATGTCTTTAAATATCAAATGATACGTGTGTGAAGCCTGGACACCAAATATCTCGTTTTAAGTCCTGCATTTGCTATTCGTCTGACCTTAAGTCACCATTTTTGTGAGTCTTGCTTCGTCTGTCAGCCGAATAAGGAAATAATAACTTGCTGCACATGCAGCTATGAAAACGAAATGAAACGCATCTGCATGAACATTTCCTAAAAGGTCCAAGAGTTTAGTTATTGGTTTAGAACGGAGTTACTGAAAGGTCCTTGGGAACTCTCTCCCCACTCCACTCCCTGCTGGTGACCTTGTCTCTTCCCAGTGCTCCCATTCTCTTCCCATGGCCATGGTCAGGGGTCACAGAACACCATTTCCCTGATCTTTCCATTTTCACCCAGTCTGCAGGGTGGAGGGTGGGTCCCCACCTCGCGGACGGCCTTCCCTCTCCATTCCGCCTAGTGCCCGTGCCCGGCCTTCTCCCGCCCCAGCCCTTTCTCAGACAGGGGCTTGTCTCCTATTTCATCAAGAAAATTGAGGCTTCTGGCATGAACTTTGCTTCCTTCCACCTCCATCAAGACAGCTAAGCAGCATCTGTCCCATTTACAAACACCCTTCCCTCTTCAGGATCTGAGGGAAGGAGGCAAGGCTTCTCCTGGTCAAGATGCCCCTACTCCCCTGTGACCCACATGAGATTCCCACCTACTCCCACCCCATCTCAGCTTGTCATTCATTGTCTCCTTTTACCTTTGGGACCTTGCTCCATCTATAAAACCCTTCCTTCTATAAGTGTGTTCTCTTGCTTTCTATTAGCTCCTGGACCTTGGCCTACACTATATCAAGACTCACCTATTGAGAAACAAGTCCCTCTCGGCCTTTTCTTCACTTCTAGCCAAGAACCTTGAAAACAGCACCTACCTGGGGTCTTTACTTCCTCACTTCTAAACCCCCTGTCACCTGACGTCTGAACCTACCAATGAGCTCATCCTGCTTTCAAAAGCGTCCCTTCCAACTTGTGGCAGCCGGTGGACACTGTCAGTCTTATTCTAACAGGGCCTTTCATTTGACTCTGTTCCTTTTCCTTCACTTCTAAATTCTCTCCTTCCTTGACATGATTCTCCTCCTACACCTCTGATCACTGCTTTTTTGTCCTATTTCTCAGGTCCTCCTTCTCTGCCAACTTCTTAATGTTCTTACTCCCTCTCGGGCTTCTGCTCTTCTGATTGTTTTCCTGCACGATGCAGCACAGCTCACCTTCCTGTGTTGATGGCTCCCAGATCTAAGCCTCCCAGACCGACAACACTGTTGGACTTTAGACTCCTACCCGGTTGCAGTCTGCTAGGCATCTCTCCTGGAGATACACTCATGGGAATAAATATGGCCTGGACGAAATGCACCATTACCCCACACACCCCCAGTTTTGATCCTTTTCCTTTGTTTCCTCTCTGTAACAGGTGTTATGATCCACCCTGCTACCAAAGGCAGAAAACTAAGACTCAGCTCAGATCATTTTCTCTAGTTCACCCTACCACAGTTGGCCATTAAATCTATTTCTGACCTCTGAATAATATTCTTAATCAGGCTGTCCTCTCTATGCTTTCTTCCCTGAGGTTAGCTTCAGCTTCAACCTCTTTGGTGAAAACTATAGCCACTTCTAGATTGTCTCCTGGCTCTGGTCTTATTTCTACCTCTCTTGTGACCCCAAATCCATGTTCTGTACCATTGCTAGAGAAGGTATATTAATCTGCATTCTGTTACTATAAAAAATACTTGAGGCAGCTTGACTTTTTAAAAAAAAAAAAAGAAGGTTCGTTGAGCTCAGTTTTAGTTTTATAAATCTAGGATCAGGCAGCTCCAATGATTAGGCCTCTAATTAGGAACTAATGGCAGATTATACAGCAAGAGATCATATCACCAGACAGAAAGCCAGAGAGTGACTTGGAGAACAGGCTTCCTCTTGTAACAACTCATTCTCATGAGAACTCAGGGGTTTCATGAGAGCTACCTTAATTCCTTCCAAGGGCAGCACCCTCAGTGACCTAAGGACCTCCCATGATGCCCCACCTTTTAAAGGTTCCACCACCTCTCAGCACCACACTAAGAATCTAGCCTCTAACACATGAACCCTTGATGGCACACTCACACCACATCTGAAACAGCAGAATGTAATGTGGAATGCAATTCTGGGTGCTTACTCCTCAGCTTAATGCCAGATTCAGGGGTTCTCCTGGGATCTTTAAAATAAAGGACTTTCTTGACGTTTGAAACCCGTTGAACCACATTTCCTGCTTTCTCCACCTCAGCCCTCATATTCCCTTCATGGTAGGGTTCTACAAGGTTCAACACATAATTCAGAGCTTCCTTGTGGAGCTCTGAATTAAGTAAGCAATAGGCCAGGGAGAGCTTACATGAAAGATCAACACGCCCCCTTTGTTACCAGTGAAATAAATATTACAGGAAATGCTTCCAAGGGCGCTTCCTCAGTGTGAGCCCCAGAACAAGATAAACATGTTGTCCCTGTCAGCAGCTCACGCTCATCAGGAAGAGAAGAGAGCTCAGGCAGGACACTCAGGTTATTCTTCCCAGAATTAACAATAAGAATTCACCCTCCCCCACCTGACTCATTGCCCAAGACTCAGTCATTTTAAATTTCCCTCTGTATGAGATACTTCTTGAGTGCCCCGGATGCCCCCCATTCTCTGTGCCCACAGGCTCCATCAGAACATTTACCTTAGTACAGATAATGGCTGTAATGTGCACATTTGTATTAGGGGAAAGCACCATGTCACTAAATCTTCTATTCTCAGTGCCCAACATAGTGACTGGCATATAGTGGGTACTTAATAAGTGTTCAGTGGACTGAGCCTAGATCATCCACACTAACTTCTTCATTTGATGAACAACCTTTGAAAAGCCTGCCTTGTCAATACAAAGAACAACCAACAGTCAGGCAGACTTGGCTTCTAACTCCAGACCTACCCCTTATTAACTGTGTAGCCTGGCTCAAACTGCTTTGTTCTTTCCAAATCTCAGTTTTCTAATCTGTAAAATGAAGATAATATGACCTTCCTCACATATTTGTTGAAATAAGATACAATAAAATAAATTACCGGTCTCATTAGTACTTGGTCCAGTGTAAACACTAAGTAAATGGTAGATGTTACTAATTTATTGTTTTCATTAGTAAATTATAGTTTATTCAAAAATGAACATTTAGTTGAAAGGATCCAGCAATGAATAACAGGACAATTCCTACCCTCAGGGAACTTAGAGTTAACAGAAATAGATTTACCTGGGGGTCTTGCATTTCTAGACTTGTACACAGGAATTTTTGTTTATATGATTCGAAGATTATCTTCACCTTCTAAGGACTCCAGGCTCTGTGGGGCACAGCTGGGTCTTTATACATTGATTTATAGGAAATCTTTATTTTGCCCATTAGTATATTGCCCACGGATAGAATTAGGTCTGGACCTTAAGGCCATAGTGCCAAGTAGGAAAGCTGAAAATGTACACGACGCAGTGTACATGACCCATTGCTGGTGTCTCAGTGGGGATGAGCCTGAGAGATTAAAGCTCCAGGGAGATGTAGCCCGAAGTGAGCCCCCACACATTTAAGAAAGAAAGTGACAAGAAATAAAAGCCTCTTGCAAATAAATCAATATTAAGGAATTGTAACCAATAGAACCTCCTTGCAAGAAATGCTAAAAGTAATTCTTCAGAGAGAAGGAGAATGATACAGGTCAGAAACTCAGATTTACATAAAGAAAGAACATCAGATGATAAATAAGAGAAGACAAAATGAAAACTATATTTTTCTTCTTAATTGACCTAACAGATAATAATTAATCACAAATAAAAACAACATATTCAGTTTTGTATGCTTAGGTATAAGTGAATATCAGTGGTACAAGGAGAAAGGAATTAGGAATACTTTGTTATAATATACTTGCACTATGAAGTGCTAGCAGTATTATTTGAAAAGGAACATCAGATTAGTTATCAAAGTATATTATAAACCCTAGGATAACCATGTTAGTCATCTTTCTGTTACTATAACAAATACCTGACATAATCAACTTATAAAGACAAAAGATTGGGCTGGGGATGTGGCTCAAGCGGTAGCGCATTCGCCTGGCATGCGTGCGGCCCGGGTTCGATCCTCAGCACCACATACAGACAAAGATGTTGTGTCCGCCGATAACTAAAAAATAAATATTAAAATTCTCTCTCTCTCTCTCTCTCTCTTTAAAAAAAAGAATTAAAAAAAAAAGACAAAAGATTTATTTTGTCTCGTATTTTGGAGGTTCCAGTCAATGGCTGTCCCTGTTGCTCTGAGCTATGATAAGGCAATAAATACTTCATGGCAAGAGTGTGTGGTGGAGCTAAACTACTCACCTCATGTCCAGGAACAAAAGAGAAAAGACAAACTCACATAAATACAATTATCTCATCCTAGATAAAGGCACCATAAACATACATTGGTGAAAGAGAGCCTCTTCGAAAACTGGTGCTAGGAAAACTGGAAATCCATATGTAACCAAATGAAATTAAACCCCTATCTTTCACCCTGCACGAAACTCAACTCAATGTGGATCAAGGACCAAGGCACTAGAACAGAGACCCTGCACCCACTTGAAGAAAAGATAGGCTCAACTCTCCATCATGGTGGCTTAGGACCAAATTCCTCAACATGACTCCTAAAGCACAAGAGTAAAATCAAGAATCAGTAAATGGGATGGTATCAAACTAAAAAGTTTCTTCACAGCAAAGTAAATAATCAAAAATGTGAAGAGATAGCCTACGGAATGGGAGAAAATCTTTGCCACCTGCACCTCACATACAGCATTAATCTCCCCAATATATAAAGAACACAAACACACACACACACACACACACAAAAACAAAAAAACAAAAAAAAAAAACCAACTCAAACCAAATAACCCAATCAATAAATGGGCAAAACAACTGAACTGACACTTCACAGAAGAAATACAGTCAACAAATATATGAAAAAATGTTCAACATCACAAATAATCAGAGAAATACAAATGAAAACTACACTGAGATTTCATCTCACTCCAGTCACAATGGCAATTTTCAAGAATATAGGTAACAATAAATGTTGGCAAGGATGTGGCAGAAAAGGTACACTTATACATTGCTGGTGGGACTGCAAATTGGAGCAACCACTCTGGAAAGCAGTATGGAGATTCCTCAGAAAACTTGGAGTGGAATCACCATTTGACTTAGTCATCCCACTCCTCAGAATATACCTGAAGAACTTAAAATCAGGATACTACAGTGACGCAGCTACTTCACTGTTCATAGCAGCTCAATTGATTCACAATAGCCAAGCCATGGAACCAACCGAGCTGCCCTTCAACAGATGAATGAATAAAGAAAATATGATACATATACATAATGGAATATTAGTCATAAAGAAGAATGAAATTATAGCATTTGCCAGTAAATAGATGGAACTGAAGATAATGCTAAGTGAAATAAGCCAATTCCAAAAACCAAAAGCCTAAATATTCTCTCTGAAGTGTGGATGCTGACTCACAACAGGTGAGGAATGGGGAGAGAGAAAGGGAAGGTCACCAGATTAGACAGGTTGGAGTGGGGAAAAGGGAGTAGGGATGGGAATGGGAAAAACTGTAGAATAAATTACACATTAATGTGGATATCAAACATTTTGTTTTATATTTTAACCCTAAAAACTCTGTTTAGATTAAAAGATGCCTTGAGACACTTTCTCTTGGACCATTATCAGTGAAACGACTATGTATTGCATGATTCCAACTACATGACATTATGGGAAAGGAAACCTATGGAGACAGTATAAAGATCAGTGGTTGCCAACTTTGGTTTGTGCATAGGGGAGTGAGGGGAGGGGTAGGGCTGTGGGGATGGGAAGGACAGTAGAATGAGACAGATATTATTACCTTATGTACATGTATGATTACACTCCTGGGGTGACTCTGCACCACATACTGCCAGAGGAATGAGGAGTTGTGCTCCACTGTGTACAATGTGTCAAAATGCATTCTACTGTCATGAATAACCAATTAGAACTAATAATTTAAAAAACCAAGATCAGTGGTTGCCAGGTTTAAGGGAGGGGGAGGGATGAACGGCAGAGCACAGGGGCTCTTTGGGGCAATGATACTGTATGATACTGCAATGGTGGGTGCATGTCAAATATTTCTTAAGACCCACAGAATGAACAACTATTCAGAGTAAAGCCAAATGTAAACTGTGAATTTTGGATGATTGGAATGTGTCCACGGAGGTTCATTAATTGAAAAAAAAAATGCCCTACTGTGGCATGGGATGTTGATGGTGGGGGACTTTTTGCATGGAAAGGATCAGGGATACATAGCTACTTTCTGCTCAGTATCACTGTGAACCTAAAGCTGCTCTAAAAGTATAAAGTTTATTAATTAAAAAATAAATAAAAGCAAGCAACCTGACTTGGATTTCCTCAGTCTCACCTTCCTATAAGCTGAAATGCAGAGACACGCAGACCACGTTGACCCATGCGGTGATATCCACCCAGTAGATGGCAGGGCAGCAAAACTCAGGAACCTGGCTCCCCAGAGAAATTCTTGGGGCTCAGCCCCCTCCTCAGTCACCACACTGGAGCACTCCTATGGGCGTGGGACATAAGAATGAGAACACACTTTTTTTTTTTTTAACAGCAGCTAAGCTTTTACCTTACCCTAGAAAAAAATGAATGGATGGATGAATTTATACCTCACTGCAGCTCAAAATAGCATTTGAGGTGTATTACAATAGTTTGTGAGGTGTATCATAGTACAAAACCACATAAAGAAGGACTAAGAAAATAAGACTTTTTATAGTAGGAGCAGGTGATACACAAACCCTGTGGGGTTAGTGACGGCATTTAAACAATGAGTGTAATTCCAAAATGCTTAGAAATTAAGATATGTCTAATGGAAAGAATTATTGTTATCTTTTTCTGTGTGATTTCTGACTAGGTATTTCCTGGGATTATGTATTTATAGCCTCAGGGTCCTATAATCTCTGGGGTTGGGGCCAGGATTTTTAAGTAGCAAAATAAGTACCAACTAGGTGGTGGATCCTCAGCAGCACAGGCTGCAGCTTCTTTTCTTGGGCTGCTCCTCCCGGTCCTCTCCTGTCCCCAGGCCCCCACACTTCCCCTTGGTACTCCATCGCACCAGGAAATTGCAACGCTGTCACTCCTCCCTGGGAACGACAATTCTGACTGCTGTTCCCGGGAGAGGAGAGGAGGCCATGAGGCCAACCCTTGGGAGAATAAGAATTGAAGTCTGCAAAGCTGTGAGGAAATTCTGTTCATCATGGAATTGTAACTTCTGGGCAGCGGCAGCGGAAGTCACTTGATCTTTTCAGTCCAATCTGGAAAAGCAACACATCTATTTAATGCTGACCTCAGATCACCTCTTCATTCAGTTACAATGGTTACTTACCTCCCCAAAGAGATTTGCTTGCTTGGAGACAAAGCAGCCTCCAGACTGCTGGGAGCTTGGTGAGTTTTTCCCTTCCCTCCACCACCTGGTTCTTCAAGCTAAAATACGAATTACAGCCCCAAGAGGAAAGGAAGGGGCGTCAATAAGGTGGCTGCAGATGATGAAAGGGACTCTGAAAATAAGATGACATATTGTTTGCCAAGTTGCTATAATAAGACATCGGTTTTAGCACATTTGAGATCTGTTCAGAAATTTAATAAAAAGATGCTTCTAATACATGTGCATTTAAAAATTTTTGGAAAATACAGGCAGACACAAGAAAGAAAGAAAAAAAAAAAAAACATGTTACCACCCCATGACAATCCCTATTTGTATTTAGGGTTTAGTCTTCTCTAGGATCTCTCCAGCATTCTGAGGGTGCCTTTGTCTCTGTCTCTCCCTACCTCTTTCTCTGTCTTGCTGTCTCTCTTGCAAAACTGGAGCGAAAAGTACATAATGTCCTGTAACTTGCCTTTTTATTTAATCCTGTATGAGAAATACTTTTTTTTTTTTTTCATTTTTAAACCCAGGCAACCACGAGAGGATGATTCAGCTAGAAACACTTCATTTAGGGCTTGTTTACACATAACAGCAATCCCTCCATTCACAAATGCTCATCTAGCATCCTCTGGGCACAGGGCTTTGTGCTGAGCCCCCTATGATGAGGAGACCTGGTCTCTCCCAGCTTGGAATCCAAAGGGAGGATGGATGCTAAGTGACGCCCTGCCAGGGAGACGGCCTCTACAGTGTCAATACGAGCTGGATTCATGTTGGTTCTGACCTAGACACTGGGTGGCTACCCACCGGAAGTCTGCCGGCTGAGGCTGATTATTATTGGGTTTGCCAGTGAGACAAACACCCAGAGTCTGTACAGCCGTCGTCCTGCATGGTGGATTATGACTAGTGAAAGGTTCCTTTCTATCCATGACAGCCTAGCTAAGCTACAAGGGAAGTGGTAGAATGAGCTCAGTCTCCTTGATTTCTGACAGGGAGCCTGATTCTGTCCCCATCACTCATGCCCCTGTCACTCTGCCCCAACAGGAGGTGGTCCCTGTTCTTTGGACACCAGTCCAAAAGAAAGAGAGAGGAACATTTTCCACGCTGCCTATCCACAGTCCCTGGAGCAGGGGACCTGGTGGGGTGGGGGTGGGCATGAAAGAGAATTCGAAGCCTCAGCCCCACAGATGGCCACCTCTGGTTGCTAGTGACGGGGGTGGGGTGGGGGGGGTGAACCAGGGCCACGCGATCTTCTTATATGTGCCCTTTGCCCAGCTCCACCTTTTTCTTTCCCTAAAAGGGGTTCAGTATAGTACACGCACAACTTCAATAATCAAAATATATCAGGCAATTTTTACTTTAAAAGAAATCTCTGAGAAGTAAAGCTTCTGGATTTCACAGAGAGATTAAACTACAGTGTAACATTCTGGCACTTAGCTAAAAGGAGTCCTTGAGACATACCAGAGGCTGGCCTTTAATAAAATCTCCTTTGCAATTTTGTAAGATGTTCTGAATCTTTATTTTGTCTAATGTTTTTTCTTTGGAGGATTGATCAGGCCGAGCAGCCCACATGCTCAATATAATCAGTGTCAATCCTTCAAACTGAGTTGTGCTGCCAACTGCTCTCAAGCTTGTGGTCCACCATGGCATCTGATTATTTTTACCTGTGCACCTCGCTCTCTCCCTGCATTTGTGCAATTGAGTTACCCTACTGCGTTTGTCCTAACTGAACAGCAAAGTGTTGGTTTTGGACACTCCACCTCTCCAATCTAATGGGTCGAGTTAACCACAAATAAAAGTCCAAATGGCAGCTGCCCTAGATTTATGGGTAAGTGGGGGTGTTATCCCTTAGAAAAAAATAATGAGAGCTCTTGTCCACAGGGGTTCTGTAGCCAAAGTAATAATTTCAACACTGGATATCAGCAGAAAAACTAATGAGACCATTTAAAGCCTGTTTTAATGTGGTATGTGTATAAAATTAACAACCCTTTGATAGCAGAGCCACAAATACCCCCCTGAGGTCAATCTGGAAGTCACTGGGAAGACTGCCTGTGAGGGGCAGTACGCCAGCCATGAGTGGGAAGTCATGGAAGCCTGGGGATGACCCAGCTGCAGCCTAAAATTAATACTGTATTCAACTAGCCCCGGTGTAAATGCCATTTCACAGGTGCCTGGACTGTTTGCAGGAGTATGGCAGTTGGGAGCATGTGGGGCACCATCGTGGCACCATCAACACCCCACCACCCACCCCCGCTAATCAGTGCCAAACAATCACAGCAAAGCCACTACCTTAATAATAATGGTAGTCCCACCCCCATTGCTGAGCACTCAGTATGCGCCAAGCCCCCTGCCATGGTCCTTCTACAATCACCCAAGGTGATCACGTGCATGGTTTCTCACTCAACAGCCCTGCAAACTGACTCTCTAAACCCATGACTTGCATAGTCTCGTGGGCAAGTGTGTGAGCTGGGGTCTTGACCTGGGTCTGTCTGATTCTCACAGATGCCCTCTTGCTGAGAAAATGTCCTTCTTACAAAGAATCAGTGGTGGACTTCCTTCATAGGGGCACCTGTGTTTGGAGGTTCTCTAAGGTACTGAACCTGAGGCCCAGAAATATTCCCAGCGAACAGACCGGTATCTGTTCTTCTAATTGTCTGGCTTAGAGGCAAGAACATTGGGTGCAGAAAGGTCCACCCCGTGTCCTACCACCAGCAATGACAGAGGAGAAAAAGGAGCAGGCTCTTATTGAAATGCAGCCAAGGAGCAGGATGAAGTCTTCCAGAAATGATTCCTTCCAACTGGACATCTGGGCATCTGCTGGTTGCCCAGGACTTTCTAGTCAGGATCAGAGAATAGACATCGGTGACCTCATCCTGATGGCCTTGGCCTCAGCGAAGGGGAAGCAACCCAAGTCAGGCATGCACCCTACCTCACACAAGGGTGTCTAACTCTACTGCCCCTTTCTTCCCCACTCCAGGGATCCCCAGGGAACAGCAGGGGCCCCTGAAGAGTGTTTCCTGGGGCACCTTGAGATGCAGTCCTGACACACATACACCGCGTCATGTTGCCCAAGTCCCACGCAGGCGTCCTATGCCAGTGGTGAACTGAGGGCCTTTCAGACACAATCCAAAATGCAGCGAAGAAACCCATCCCTTCCCTTTCAGAAAGAAAGAAAGAAAGGCAGTCAGTTGACAAGGAAGGAAAGCCCTTGGCAAGAAGCATGACCCAACTCCCGGTCCCAGGGCAGAAGGGAGAGAGAAAGAAACAGTCAGCAACTTATGCTACTTCCTAATTTCACAAACAAGATCCCCTGGCTGACCTTTCAGACCAGCTGGGACATTATACCACACACTGAGCATGCAAACAGGGCCTGGCTGCCTATCTCTGTCCCGTGCTTCCTCTGAGACTGCGTAGCAGCCTCAGGCTGTCTCAGCCACTCCAGAAAAGTGAGCACCACCTGGCTGGGAAGCACCCGAGGGGCCAGGAGTAAGGAGGCAATCCCAGAATGGCCCGAGGCCTGCCCAGGAAACTGTTCAGGCACGCGAGTCCTGGTTGCTGAGGTGACAGGCCCATTCCATGCAGAGGCCAGAGAAGCAGCAGTCTCACAGCAGCTGGGGAAAGGACTCGCCATGCCAAACCCCAGGAGCTCAGGCCTCCCTCTCTTAAAGGCATTATAAAGGGAAAACAGCCCTCCAGACCACCAGACAAGCAGAATCTACCTACCCTTGGGGTCCTACTTCTTGTTCAGCCACTGGTAAATATCCAGTGACAAGGTACATTTCCATCATTTCCAAATCCCAATGCCATTCAACAATCTGCACAATCAAGCCTGAATTTAGTCTCCTCGTGTCTCTCTCTCCCCCCACCCTGCAGAAACTCTCTAGGGGAACCATTCACCATTCTTTGACCTCCCGTGGCTTCCCTGGAGCTGTTCACTTTGCCAGGCATGCTTCCCCTCTTCACCTCCTCTCAGCCAAGAAGACCCTACCCATCTTTTGGAGGTCAGCTCAGATAACTCCTCTACCACAATGGCCCTCATGATTCCAGCTGCAAGTTGTCAGTGAATTGTGGGCAGTTCCCTTTATAGGGTTCCTTCTACACTGTAGTATCTATCACAGAGACATACCTGGGTTTCTCTCCCTTTGCCATATTGTAGATTCTTTCTGTTTATGTCGTAGTTCTTGGGCCCTTTGTATTCTTCACGTCAATTAGTCCAGTGCAAGGTAGCTACTCCTTCCTGTTTTATCAGTCCCCACTGTTAAACAGGGTGCCTCTGAATGATGACTTTCTTCTGGGTCTCATGGCCTTTGCAGATGGTGGCATATTCAGAACTACGTCACCTGGGAGGGGGTGGAGATAGGGGGTCAGGTCATATGCAGTTTCATATAAATGTGTCCTGTGAATTGTGCTGAAGAAAGTAGAAAGTGGAAGACAAATGAAGGGGCTTTTTACATAAGTCAAGAAAGATATCATACATAACTCAGGTAGGGGAGAGGCAGAAGAACTGGAAGGATACAAAAAATACAAGTGAGACTTAAAAGGGAGAAGCAATCAGACATGGGATCATGGGGATCATTTTTCACCTACCTATTATCCAGTCATTTGTAACAGAACTATCATTGATCTACTTATGAGGAAACATCTTTACCAATCCCAGGCCAAAGGCTTGAGTGCAGCCCATATCCAAAAATTGACCAATGAGAACACTGGATCTCCCTGTTATGATTTTTATCTGGACTGTTCCCCATAAAACTCGTGTGTTGGAAGCATCATCCCCAATACAGCAAGATTCAGAAGTGGGGTTCTTAGGCAACGATTGGGATTCTAACCTCATCAATGGATAATCCATTTGCTGGATTAATCGCCAAGTGGACTACTGGGAAGTGGGACCTAGTTGGAGAAAGTAGGCCACTGAAGGCATGCCCTAGAAGGATTTGTCTAGTCCCCAGGTTGATCTGCCCACCTACACACATGCTTCCTGGCTGCCATAGATGAACAGTTTTCTTGTGCCAAGCTCTTCCACCGTGAAGTTCCACCTCACCTCAGGCTCACAGCAATGGAGTTGGCCCATGATGCACAGAGCCTCTGAAACTGTGAGCTCTCAAAAACTTTTCCTCCTCTACATTGTTCTTGTCAGGTATTTTAGTCACAGTGATGTAAAGCTGACGAATGCATCCCCTAAGGATTGATTTGAAGTACGATGTGCACGGAGCCTGGCCAATGAAAAGCTTACCTGGAATTTTGCTGGTACTATCAGGAGACAGAATCTATTTTCCTTTTTTTTTCTTTTCCCCTGTTGTGGACAAGCTAGAAGAGCCTTTCAAGAATGAAAAAAAAAAAAAAAAGTAAAAAGACTGAGACAAACTCCCACTCCCAATAACACTTTTAAGACTTCAGACTCTACCAGGCTTAAAATCAGTAGACTTCCCAATCATGTAAACTAGTCCAGTTTCCTTTGGCTTAAATCAGCTGAGCTGTATTTCTGTAATGTTCAGCTGGGATTTCTGAGTAACTTAGGGACTGACCAAATGTGATCTGGAGATCTGAGAGGAAGATGGTTACCATGGAATCTGATGTCCAAACACAAAAGAGAAAGAGATAATACAAACATCAATGTTTAGAAAGCAATACACTGTAAGGACTGAAACGTGTAGAAAATTAAACCAATATTGATAAAGCAAAGAAAGAGAAGGTGGGGGAAGTGATTTAATTTTAACAAGCAATAGAAAGTGGAATTAACTCAGTGGCTATAATACTTCTACCTTCTCTCTCAAGTGGTATCTTCAAAGTGCATAGTACAAATACCGAAAAAGAGAAACGAAGGCAAAGATTTGGGACAATGTGGTGAAAAAGAATTTACTTATTAAAAATCTGTCCTGGTCTCCAGGCCTATTTGAATGACATCGTCAAGCACGGGAGATGCTTGTAGGTATGGAATCAGCATCTCTCCAGGTAGTCTTTGAAAAATCATGACAAAGAGGGGTGATACCAAATATAATGTTCTAACTTTCAACAAGAAAAAAGGAATGACTTTTGAAAACCTCACACTAAAAATCTAGACATCAATCCTGCTATGGCTTGAAGGTATACCAAATATTCATGGGTTGGAAATCTAATCTCCAAATTCACATGTTAATGGCATGCCGGACAGGGCCTGAGGGGGGTAATTAGGGTTAGATGAAGTCCTGAGAATGGAAATATTATGATAGTGTTAATGGCTTTACAAGTAGAAGAGGAGAGACCCAGGTTAGCATGCTGGCACTCTCATCATGTGACGCCTTCTGCCACCTCATGGAGCAATAAGAAGACCCCGACTCCAGGATGCCAGCAACATCATCTTGGACTTTCTGCCTCCAGAATACTGAGCCAATAAATTTCTATTCTTTATAATTACCCAGTCTCAGGTATTTTGTTACAACCACAGAAAATGGAGGAAGACAAATTCCTGGGAAAATTTCAAAGTGTATTATTAAACAAGTGGGTCTGACTCCTTTGAAAAGTAAGTGCAATAGTGATGAACCATATAAAATCAACATCATTTCTCCGGTTTTTACAATGCTCATTAGGCCTCTCACAATCCAGCACCTGTTTATCTCTCCTTCCTGTTTGCTTACTTCCCCACCCTAGCCTCAGCTCAACTCCCCAGACACACACACACGCACACACACACGTACACACACTCACTCTGCTAAAACCACACTGACCTTCATTCTGTTCCAGAATTGTCCCAAATTCATTCTTACGACAGGAGTTTCTCTTTTCCTGTGGCCTAGAACCTTCTTCCATCCCAGTTTTGCCTTGAAAGCTAAAAGCTACTTCTTATCTGTTAATTCTCAAATCAATATGACCTTCTGTAGGGACTGGGGTTGCATTGTAGTGGTACGCTTGCCTAGCACGTGTGAGGCATTAGGTTCAATTCTCAGTACATAAAAAATAAATACATAAAATAAAGATATGGCATCCATCTACAACTAAAAATATTTTTTTCAAAATATGACCTCTAAGAGGTCATATTTTTAATTTTTAAAAAATAGTCCTCTAAAAGGACTGTTATTATTCCACCTTGAAAAAATAAGGAAGCCTTGCAATATGTGACACCAGGGACAAAACTTGAGCTCATTAAGCTGAGTGAAATCAGTCAGCCACAGAAAGACTAACCCTGCACGAATCCACTGGTACGTGGCATCTAAAATAGTCAGCTCCATAGAATAAGAGTGGAATCGTGGTCCCCAGGGCCTGGAAGGAAGGGGAAGCAGGGAGTTACTAAACAGTGGCACAAAGCTTCAGTTAGAAAGACAAGTTCTAGGGATCCATTGTCCAACATTGTACCTACAATAATGTGCTGTAACCTTAAAACTTTGTTAAGAGGGTAAATCTCATGTTAAGGGTGTAAGACTGGAAGACGCCGCACCACATGACACAGATCACCAAAGAGTTTTCCACTTTATTACAAAAGGCTGTGTGTTTATATAGGTCTAAGGAGAGGTCGCAGGGCTGAGGTAGATAACAGGTCGCCCGTTTATTGGCAAGCTCTTCCATATGTCAGTTCCGGAGCCCAAGAAGTTAATTCTAATTGGGGCTAAGGCTTCCCACCAGCAGGGTTTGAACATTGGCGCCGGCGGGAACGTTTCACGCCAGTGAAAGAAACAAAGAGGAGAAAGGGGGTCGTTAGATGCCATGTTGGGGTTTTTCTCTGGGGTACTGCTGCCGTTATACGTTTTCCCAACAAAGGGTATTCACCACAATGAAGTAAAATTTATTTAAATGGAATAAAGACAGACTTTTTATTAAAATAATTTCTGTTCTCTCTATTGCTCCATGATCTTATGGTATTCTTCATAGATCGTATCCCTGTCTAAAATGATATCATTGGTTTGTTTGTTTCTTTTTTTTTTTTTTAGAATTATTCTATTTCACTTCGCATGATAGTCATCAGTTCCATCCATTTACCAGCAAATGCCATAATTTCCTTCTTCTTTATGGCTGAGTAATAATCCATTGGAGATATATATATATATATATATATATATATATATATATATCACATTTTCTCTATCCATTCATAAAGTGATATTATCATTGAGTGTAATGGCACATGTCTGTAATCCCTGCAATTTGGGAAGCTGAGGCAGGAGGATTGTAAGCTTGAGGTCAGCCTCAGCAACTTAATGAGCACCCTGAGCAACTTAGTCCCTATCTCAAAACAAGAAATAAAAAGGGCTTGAGATTTAGCTCAGTGGAAAAGCACCCCTGTGCTCAATCACCAGTACCAGAAAAATAAAATGATGTTTTTGCTTACTTCTTGATGACCTTGTTCCACCCTCTGGAACTGTGTTGCCCCACTGAGAAGCCACTAAACACATGTGGCTATTGAGCACTTGATATGTGGCTAGTCCTAACTGAGATGTGCGATTGGTGAAAATGCATATAGGATTTTCAAGACTAGATAATGAAAAAAAATGCAAAATGTCTCATTCATAAATATTTTGATGTATTCAGCAAAATGCAATATAATATTAAAATTACCATTTTTCCCCCTTTATACTTGGTTTCATTTTCTGGATTTCAGTTACCTGAAGTCAATTACAGTCTAAAAATATTAAATGGAAAAGTCCACAAATAAAAAGTTCAAAAGTTACAAATAACTTTTATTAGAGTAGATTATTATAATTGTCCTATTTTATTGCTAGTTGTTGTTGTTAACTTCTTACTTAAGACTATTTCATAAATTAAACTGTATCATATATGTGTGTGTGTGTGTGTGTGTGTTTATAAAAATATGGAGTTTATATAGGGCTCAATACTATTCACATCAAAGGAATGTCTTAGAATGTATCCCCTGGGGTCAAGGGGGAACACTGTGTATATATTTACATTTAGAACTATGGTTAGGATTCATACTAGATATTCAATTCCAAAGTTGCTGATTGAGTTAATAAATTGTCTTTAAAAATAGAGTCATTAGCTTGATTGGTCTTAGAAAAACTAATTCTTATCTTTCCTCAAGGCATACAGGAAAGCTGACATTTGTTCAGAGCAAATTCAAAGAAAATTGAAAGATCATGCCCATGGATGTTGATTTGTGATCATTGAGATAAACCACTTTCAGATAGGGGAAAAGCCAGTTCAAATTACTAAATCTCCATCTTATTGGAAATGCACCACTATTCTATATAGAAAGAAGAAATAACCTGCCAAATAAACTGAGACACACCATTGATGGTCAGCTGTCATCCAGGCTCAGACATGTTGAAAGGCGAAGGAAATGTGTGTCGTAGAATGAGAATGGAAGGTGATGATCAGCCCTGACCCGTGCTGGCCAAGCATGTGGAGATGAGGTTTTCACCCTCGTGTCCTCCTCATCACTCCCTTCACTTCATCCTGGTTGGAGGAGGGTCTTTTCTAAGACATGATCCGAAGCCGAGACTGTTATCACAGTAGCTCTGAGAGGCATTAGGATTGTTCCATTCTGAAGAATCTGAAACACGTCATTGTAGTCCTGTGACAGAAAGTGAGGAATCTCATGCATCCTTCCAGGGAAAATCCACGACATGTCAGGCATGGAACCAAGAGCTAGCGACACCAGAGAGAGAAGGGACTCCCTGAGGCCCTTCAGGGAATGAAGCAATGGAAGCTTCTGCCAGAGGAAGCAATGTCTAGGGACATGGTTTGGGCCCCTGAGTGCTTGTGGCAAAATGGTAAGAAACTGTTTTCTTGCAATAAGTTACACCTGTACCCTTCCAGAGGTTGAGTATGAACCACACAGACTAAGAGAGATGTTGACAAACGGGAGAAGACCTAGATCAATAATTTTTAAGCGTCGTTTGCAAACCATGAGCTCTACCCAGTTCTTCACCACTGGGGTCACGGGGGCAGGGAACATTAGAGCAAGAAGGCCCTGGAGCTCCATCGCAGCTCCTCTTCTATCAGTTTTCTCTATTTGGCTTCCACAGAGGTTTTTCTATGAACCCAGTGATGCCTGGACCATTTTCAAATTGTGATACCCCCTCACTCACTCATAGGCCTATTTTCCTATCATCTGAGTTAGTCATTAGAAGTTAATAGGCTGCAGTTGGATGTAGTGGTAAATGCCCGTAATCCCAGCTACTTTGGAGCTGAGACAGGAGGATCACACATTTGAGGTTAGCAATTTAGCAAAGCCCTGCCCCCCCGCCCCAAAAAAAAGGTTGGGGATGTAGCTCAGTGGTAGAGTGCTTGCCTAACCTGTGCCAGACCCTGGATTCAATCTCTAGCACCATACACACGTGAGTGTGTGTGCGGGCATACACACACACACACACACACTGGATAGGCTATAGTAGGAACTGACATTTAAGGCTGCAGATGTGGCTCAGTGATAGAGTGCTTGCCTAGCACATGTGAGGCAATGGGTTTGATCCTCGGCACCACATAAAAATAAAGAAATAAAGGAATTGTGTCCATTTACAACTAAAAAAAAAATTTTAACTCACATTTATGACTAGATCTCACCCTCATCACTAGACAATTGCCTACTTTGAGGGTTCCATGAATTCGGAGCTCCGGCCTCATGACTCTCCTACCCTCTGATCTCTCCCAAACATTCTGCTTCTGTGTAAGATTTAGTTTTCTATCTATAGTCTACTTGGCTGGAATAATTTTGAAAACCACCAGTCTGAAACAGTGGTTTTAAAACATGGTCAACCATTGTTAGAACTTGATAACACAACATCATCGGCATGACAATCCACGTTCTTGGTTCCCAGACCTGTTCTGTCAGACTCTCAACCTGTTGGCCAATGGTAAAGCTGACCCGCGGATGAGCCGACCATCACTAAGAGTTCTAGTGGTAGCTACATGGTCAGATTATCTTCTGCAAAGTCAATGGAAGTCCCTTTATTGGGAGTTACTTTGAATTGGAAAGAAAAAAAAAAAAACTTTAATATTACTTCCAAAGCTATGACTAGAATTGACGTTCGAATTTCTCCACCTAATTTTCTGCCTTTGCACTCGTGGGCTCTGACAGTGGGGGTCTAGGCACTCAGTGGAGTATTAACTATCCCAGGAATATTTCTAGTACTTTAACGGGAATGAGATTTCTTCATGGTAATTATGCATTCGTTCTGATATATTTCCCAGACAGAAGAAATCAATATAACCAATTAAGGGAAGAAAAGAAACAATGACAGCATGATTCAAATTCATCTTTCAGTTGAGAAGATAATAAATTCTTACATTTGAATATGGAATACCTATTGATATATTATCCACCTGATAATGAAACTTAATTAGCAGGAGCCCACATCGTGGGAGTCTGTGCTGTGCAGCTTCCTCCGTCTCTACCACATTTGCTGCCTCCTCACTCAGCACCAGGGATAGAATGCATAACTCTAGGACTGAACACCTCAGTCCCTGGCCCCCTGCCTCTCCCAACCGTGGGATCTAATTACACAGCCTTGGTCTCGCCCTATTGCTGAGCCCATCCTGACCAATGTGGGCCCACATCTCTTCCTTCCTCCAACAGATATTCATTGAGCCCTTGATTTAAAAACCTGCCCTGTATTATATGATGGAAATGGAAATGTGAAGGAGACAGGGGCAAATAGGGCATTCTAACAATCATGTTTCTATAAATCCGGTATCTAATTATGAATTCTCCTTGGCATCAATCTTTCCATAATTCCAACCACACATGCCCAAGCCATTCAATGGAACTTCTGCCTCCATTCCTCAATGGTCCCCAGTTTCTATGCTGGGATTATAGACCTGTTTGAGCCCCATCTTCCTTTGTTGAACTCCTACTAAAAGATCCCACTTTATTTTCCTGGTGCCAAACTTTATATGAGGATGGAACTTTCTCATGTAAAGAGAAAGGGCTTCTTGCTTTCTCTTCCTCCATAACCTCCGTGCTCGTCTCCTGTCTGATTTTGATAAAAGCGGGGTTTCCCAAATCTCACCAACATATGGGTATAGATGGAATCATAGTCACCTTGATAACATACTTTTGGCGTCACTTACTGCTATCCATATGGGTTCCAACATGTGTTACAGAGTTTGAATCAGTTTCATTTTTTGTTCTATAACAAAATACCTGAGGCTGGGTACTTTATAAGGAAAAGAGGTTTGTTTAGCCCATAGTCCGAAAGTCCAAGATCAGGCACCCTCTTCTATTTGGCCTCTGATGTGGGTCCCTCTGGCTGTGATAGAGAAATGGAAAGGGAAAGGCCATGTGCAGAAAGGGACAGGTACCTGAGGTAGCTTCACTTTGTAACAACCAGTTCAAATGTGAACTAACTCCACTTCACAAGACCTCTCACCATTAACCCTTTCTGAGGGTGAGGCCCCATTGACCTAATAACAGCACCGGGGCCCACCTCTTGAAGATTCTACCACCTCAGTATGAGCACGCTGGGAACCAAGCCTTGAGTACATGAACCTATGGGGGACACTCTCAAAACATGTCCAAACCAGAGCAGAGCTTTTAACATTTTCCCATACGTGCTAATAATTGCTACATCTGGAGGCGATAGAGGAAGCGGACTCAATTCTGTCCTCACAATTGCCCCTGTTCTATTTTCAGCAAAAGTTTTCCCCAGAAATTATATCCCATCTGATTCAAATGTATATGTCAAGATCATTGTACTGTCATGTGTAACTAATTAAAACAAATAAAAAATTATTTAAAAAATAAATAAATGATATGGGCAAAGAAAGAGAGATTAAGATTTCATATACATTTTTTAAAAAAAAAGTTTTCCCCAGGGTCACATGCCTGCCTATTTCCTCCTATAGGTCAGATTCTCCATCCTGACCACTCACAAACACTGCCCTGTACTGTTACCAACCTGCCACATGTGCTGAGGCTCCTAGGCCCTCTGAACATCCTCACTGCTTCAGGCTCCTCAGGACATTGACACTGCTTCAAGTCAAGTTCTGAGGGTTTGAACTTTGCCCCCACCCCCTGAAAAAAATGTTGAAGCCCTAACCCTTGGTATCTCAGAATGTGACCTTATCTGGAAATGGAGTTGTCACAAGTGTAAATGGTTAGGATGAAGTCATGCTGTGGTAGGGTGGGTGCCTCATCCAATAGAACTGGGGTCACTATAAGAAGAGGGAACCACGGACACAAATGCACAGGTGGAAGAGGACATGAAGACACACAGGGAGAATGCCACACGGTGACAAAGATGAAGTTATAACAGCTCCAACTCAAGGAGCCCCTGCAACTACTGGGAGCAAGAAAACCCCAAGGAAGGATTTTCCCCTGTGGGTTTCACTGGGATCGTGGCCCTGAGAACACGTTAATTTTGGACTGCTCACTCCCAGGGCTATAAGACAAAACATTTCTGTTGTTTTAAACCACCCAGCTTGCGACTACAGCAGCCATATTGCCCTCCTGGCTGTCTCTCAGGCGACACCGAGGAAGGAGTGTGGAGACGGCAGCCCTGCCATGCTCTGAAACTTTGCAACAGCCTGCAGTCCTTCTGACCCTACATCTATCCCACAGCCTCCTGACCCTCACCCCTGCTCATTCCCTTTTCCATTCGATTTGACAACAGCAAAGACTTTCAGTCTTCCTGGCTCGTATCTTTCTGAGGACATAAAGTAAAGCAACTGCTTCTGTGTACAAGATTTGTTCTTAACAACCCCTCAGGTTGTAGGCTGCTTGGAGAAAAAAAAAAAAAACAGATAAGGTGCCATCAATCATATTCCAAGATAATAGATGTTCACTCTCTAAAGTACATTTACTTTTCAGCTGTTAATCTACCAGTAGTGCTGATCCATGCCTCCTTCCTCACCTTGTGAAAATAGATAAGGAGATAGACGATTGCTTCAGGACTGAACAAAATTAATTTACCTACAGGGGAAATGGACCTAACACCATAG
This sequence comes from Marmota monax, assembly GCF_021218885.2. Taxonomy (NCBI): domain Eukaryota; kingdom Metazoa; phylum Chordata; class Mammalia; order Rodentia; family Sciuridae; genus Marmota; species Marmota monax. Next base: position 2,566,051 of record NW_026695234.1, on the reverse strand, counting down.
CTTCAGTGAACAGATTACAATGGAGTATTAAGTCCAAAAGCTCAGAAAAGTTAAAATTCTCTGTTGCAAGTTTAGAAAATATCTCAAGATGGCTTTAAAAAAAATTATCATGAAAACAAAAACAGGGTGTGTCCAGAGGCAAGGACCAGAGGAAGGGGACCAGACGCAGAGGTGAGAAACACTGGTTTTCTTGGGGAAAATGAATCCCAGGTGCACACATTGCAGGCTCAGCCATTAACCTTCTCTCAGCCAATTCCCAAGTCCTGGGAAGGGATTCCGATTGGCCCAAAGGGTCCAGCTCTGCACCAGAGGCTACAGAGAGTGGGTTGAGGAGAGCAGCGGGCAGCAGCACAAAGCTGAAATGGGGCTGTACGTGGCAGCATCAGGGAAAACAGACCAGCTAGGCCAACAGCACTAAAGGTCGATTCCACCACAAAGCTCTAACAAGCTCCTCTAATGAGCCACACGGATAGGATAGTACTGTCAAGATGACACTGGAAACAGGCCAGGTAATCAGCTCCTCCCCTGCTCTCTGTAGGACTCCGGCATAGAATTAGGGCCTAGATCCCAGAGACCAACACCATGCTTACCTGGAATTGCCCTCTGCTGGCCGCTCTCACCTTTGGCATCAGTTCTCTGTCATGGACCCCTCGGTCCTTTAAATAAGCAGGTCCTATTAAAGCCAAAAGGCTCAGAGCCAAAAGAAAAAGGATCACGTAAAGCATGGAGAGTGGGCCCTGCAACTAGAGCTGACAGAGTTGTGTTAAAGGGAGGAAATGGTTCTTCTAACACAGAGGACCATTACTTAAAGGAGTGGGTTAATTGCCAAATGCTTCCTCCCCACTTTCTTCTAGAGAACACAGTGTTGGGTGTGAGAATGCAAGTTAGTGTGTGAAATAATCTGGGTTCAAGTCCTGGCCCCGTGTTAACGTGAAGACCTGGGCAGGTGACTGGTCTCCCTGAACCACAGTTTCCCACCTGTGACAGGGCTATACAGTACCCTCCCCACAGAGCTCTTAAGGATTAAATGAGATCATGCTTGACAACTGCCTGGCACCGTGTCTGCTCAGTACTGAGTGTCATAGCCATTTTTGCCATGGTATCCTGTGTCTTATCAGCTCCTCCTCCATGCTTTTCTTCTCTGGTTTCATTTTCTGAGGGTGGAGAAGACATCCCAGAACAGAAATCTTCACGGTCAAGTGTCAACATGATAGAAGATGCTCCCCGACTCCATCAGGGTGAGGAGACACTGGGAATGCTGAGTGGTCCTACAGTCTGTGTCTCCAGCCTCTTTGCAGCTGAGCTAGGTATGTATACAGGGTTGGGGACGAAATTTGGGATGCTTTGGAGACAAAACAGAGGAAAGCAAAATATTATTAGCACTCTAGTAAATCAATCACAGATGGCCTTCAAAAATTAACCCAAAAGCAGAATGCTCATTTTCAGAAAATGCCTGCCTTCTTAAAATAATCTGGAAGAGTCCCAAGAACATCTCCCATGTAAGTGATCCAATATACACTGCTTCAGCTGGAGATATGAAGACAAAAATAAAAAGAAGGAGTCTTTGTTCTTTCTGCTTTCGCTGCTCCTATTCTGACAGTCGACAGGAGAACAGCATACAACGACTCCATTGGAGATGGACCAGGGGCTTTGTCTCCCACCCTAGAAAAGGGGCCAGGCCACACAGAGCTGAGCTTCTCCGCAAGAAGGTGTAGACAAGAGGACTTATCTCGTGGGTCCAGGATGCCAGCGCCAGCCACAGGCATCTGCTCTGCCTTCCTGATCCTGCCTCCCGTAACCAGCGGCCATTTTCCACTGAAGCGTTGTTTATGGTGTAATTAATGAAAGGTAATGGCCCTTGCAGATACTTTATCAGGGAGCCCCGAATTTAAACTCAAGCTGTTGATTAAGATGGGCTCTTCTCTTCCACTCTTAATCACCCAGCTCTGTAAAACATTTTTAAAGCTCACGGGGCCTCCGAGAATATCCTGGGTTATTAATCCTAGCATCAGCCCTGTCTTCTAACCAGGATTCCTACAAACACACACACACACACAGACACACACAGAAATAGACACATAGACACACACACACAGAGGCACACATAGACACAGACACACACACACATACACACATAGACACACAGACATACACAGGCACACACACAGACATGCACAGACACCCACACAGACACACACACACTAGTAAGGGAAGCTATGAATTTTCCTCTTTAGACTTATTACTGCTTTCTCTTAAAGGAAAAATCTCAGCCAAGAGATCCTGGCTGGGTAATCAGAGCCCCAAGGACTGCTTCTGCTCAGAGCCTTCAATACATGGTTAAAAATCACGGCTAATGCTTCACGGACATAAATATTTCAAAGCCACTTGCTTTCTGGCCTGCCAGATGGTTGCACTTCACACTTCCAACTGTGTCAGACTCCAAAAAACTCAGTGACTCGAATTTTGTGGTGGGGTTTATGATCCTGGAATGGGGGCTAGGGAGGCTGGTGGGTAATATTGCAAGGGTTTTTCCAAATTAAAAAACATATTTTTTAATGGAGTGAGTCCCACCTGCTTTGCTTAAGGAGCACAGCCCAGTTCTATGAATATTGTATACAGGTAATCCTGCAGCAGAAATTCCTATTTGCCAACATAGCAGCCACTGTTCTTCTACTTATATTCACCCCGCCCACGCAGCCTCCAGTCCCATAACAGTTTAGTCAGCCCTGTCTTCCCTTGCCTGTTGCAGAGAACACTGACCTAGAACACACCTAGAACCCGCCCCCACCCACAGGTTAGACTCAGATTTACTCGAAGGCCCATCAGAATGGAGAGGCAGAGTTCTCTGCATCCACCTGGATGCATGATTTTCACTTCTCTTAGGTTCTTTCTGTTTTTCAGGCCTTAAGCCAAAAAGGGCATCAGGATAGTAGTAAGTGAAGTCTCTGTTGCCTCATGTTTATTAGCAGTAGTATTGTTAATATTCCATAAGTGATTTCTAGTCTTTAAGGAAGAATTCAAAAACTAATAAAGAAGCCAAAAGTCAACACACATGCGCGTGCACACACCACTTTGAATCACACAATTCTGAACAGACCTCTTCTAACCTTTCTGTGCATATTCTTCTGGGCTTTCTCCCTGTGTAACTACATACATACAGTCAGTTCTGCATCTGTGGATTCAACCAATTATCCAAATATTTGAGGGGAAAAAAGCCCACATCTGTACTGAGCAAGTACAGACTATTTTCTTGTCATTATTATCTACACAATACAGTATAATAACTATTTACATAGCATTTTCATTGTTTTAGGTTTTATAAGTAATCTGGGGATTATCTAAAGCATAGGAGAGGTTGTGGGTAGGTGGGTGAGTTCTATATAAATACTTCACCATCCTATGAGGATTTTGGTGTCCTTGGGGTCCTAGAATCAATCCACATAGAAATCAAGGGTCAGTTCTATATGTATTAATAATGTGTTTCATGACACCTGGTTCATATTATACCTACAGTCTTGATGTAGCAATATATTGTGGGCACATCTTTCCAAGACTTACAGTCCCTTCTGAACTCACGTGCAAACACACAGAGCATCAGGATGATGTGCAAATAGAAGGAATTTCTTCCCCCAAAGATGCCCACAGATGTCATGAAGTTTGGTGTCGTGTGTGAGTTTAACTAACAAGAACAAGCAGATGATTTTCTTCCCTGGACTTTGTGGGTGCCTCAGTTATGAGAATCTGCTAGGAAGGGGAGACTGGCAACCCCCACCACAGGCAGCATGAGAAAAGGCTGAGCTCAGGCACTGCACCCTCATGAGAACAGGGAAGATGGATACTAATGCTCCAGGAGGGTCAATTATGGGCATGATTCCAGAGCTCAGATCCTTGTTCTTACCTATCCTTAGATAAAGCCTGAGGTTCAGCACAAAAACATAAAAACATCATAAAACTTAAAAACATCAGTGGCATTGAGGACGCTGCCTCTTTCTAATTAGCATGAGAAATGTCATGTCTTTGGCAGCCTCACGGCCCCTCCATGAAACCAGGGAGGGAATTTCAGCAGCTGGGAGCCTCCTGCAACCCCAACAACCAGACTTTTCCCTAATCCATGGGAGTTGCCACTCTCCTTGTATTCTCTGCCAACAAGCCTGGCAAACAAGTTGCTCTCAGAAATCACTGCCTCTACACAGACTTCTCCAGGACAACTCCCTGCCTGTCAGGCAACCTGAGCCACAGGGGTTCCCTCAATGCACCAACAAGTCCCCTAAACTCTAGTGACCTGCAGTAGCCTTGTACAGCAACTGCAATGTCCACAAGCTACACAGGCAACCTAACACAGCACACTAGCTGTTCCCCACAAGCAGGGGACACAAATAAGAGGAGCTGGACATCCTCGGCCATGCATTATTCATCCAGTGTTCATTAGTACCCTGGTACTGCAGTGAACAGGGCTCCCTCCAGTCTGCTTGCCACTGAACGGGTGACTGAGACAGCTGTCACTCCTGAGGAGGGGCTCCCGGTTAGTTTACCCTCAGGTCTTAATTTAGCCCCTATCTCCCTCCTCCTAATCATTCCACTCAATCCTTGGAAAACCCCAAAGCAAATCACCTTCTGCGCACACACTGCAGCCCAGGGAAGCATCTGTATGAACTCACCATCTGCAACTGCCCTGCCCGGCTGGCTCCCACCTACATACCTTCCTCTAGTTCTCTTTATCTGATTAAATTCTCCACCCAAACTCACTGGTCCAGGGGAGAAACCTAGGATTTCATGAAGCCCTCCATTCACTCTTCTCTTTTGTGTTTTTAATCTGCCACCAAATCTGGTTTGTATAACTCTTTAGAAGTTGCTATTTTTAAAAGTTAGATGAGTCTGCCTCTTCTTCCTAAGCCCAGCTCTTTGCTGGTTTTGACCTAAATGCAGTTGATTGTGACAGATGGAGTTTATCTGTCTTGTACAGCCTCTGTTCCTTCTTTTGGTAACTGTACCAGCTTGTTTTGTCCAAAAATGTCTTTTACCATTACATGTGATCCTAGGGAAACTATTGGTCAAGATGTGCCCAGTGCTCCAGTCCACAGGGGCCTGGACAATGCTGGTGCCCAACATCCTGGTCCACAGGGAGATACGTTCATGCAGAGCCAATCAGAGAGCTGCCATGAAATTTAATATAAGGATTCTGAGACACAGACTCCCTTTTACTTCTGAAGCATGAGCTATAAGGACAGAGGCGTGACATGATCTGTCTACCATGAGAGAGAATGTAAAACATAAAGGAAATAGAAAACCCTCAGTCAGGAGATGGAGAGACACCCGAGGATCTTGTTCAAACTTCTGGATCCAGCTGTGCCTGAAACCTTTGCCCTCTTTTTTTCATGGCTTTGTCTCTGTTTCTACCTGCATCTTCATCTCTCTATCTATAAATTTAGCTGAATCTACTTTGAGTTGATTTTTGTGAATTTTAAGTGGTGTGTTTTGAGTGGTATACCTCTAGATGGTTTCTGTGTTTCTGGTCTCACTCTTACTTCTTTCAATCTGTTCTCCTCAACTATAACACAGTGAAACTTTACAAAACACATTAAGATGTAGGAAATACAAATATGACCATTATTTCCCTGTCTACAAAACATCAGTGACTCAACATGATCTATGAGATGAGGCACGAATTCCTTATTATGATACGTTGAGCTCCCGTTGGTCTGATCGCTATTTCACCATTCTTACTTTTAACTGGTACCTCTCTTGTCCCCTTTATACTCCTAAACACATTATACTCTACACTTCAGCTTTATAAAAATACTTGTCATTTCTTTACCTCATGATTTACACAGGATTTTCCCCTGTCCTTGCTTCTCATCTGCCAGGTAAAGTCATACCCATCCTTCACAACACAGTCAAGAGATAAAGTGGTCAAGGTGGAGTTGACTGACCTCTCTTTTAAGCCCCCCTTCATCTTGTACATACCTTTATTATAGTCTATGCAATTGGTTATTTCCATCACAATCTCCACTATAGGACTAAAAGCTTATTGGGAATGAGGCTCAAAGTCAACTCTGAGTTTATAGTGCTTAGCACAGTGCCAGGCATATAATAAGTATACTGTGAATGTTTGATAAGTGAATAATTTAAAAAACAAATCAAAGCCAGCTAGTGAGCATACCCTAAAGACAGCATTGTTCAGGGGGTTATATCAACAATCACATTTAAATACATCGGGGACAAGCAGGCCCTGCTATTTTCCTGCTTAACCTTCTTTCTCCATCCCTCTCTCCATCTTGTCCCTGTGCCGTCTCCAACTGGAAGGCATTGGAGAGGAATAACCAATAAAGCAAAATTAAAGTGTATCTTCCAGATACTCAGAACACTTCCTAAAATCACTTTTCTCAGTAAGGGAAGACTGGCACCGAGACAGTGTCCATCGAACCCTGGCTCCATGAAGACCAGGACTGTTTATGTCTTCTTCATGATGGTGTACCCAGGCATTTAGAAGACAAGACACCTATCAAACATTTACTACATGACTGAAAGACTGACTGTCCACCCACAGCTTGACTGTACCAATTTGTCATCACAGAACAGCCAGGTGTGGAAATGATCAACAAAGAACAGCAACAGTTTGACTGTACCAATACATCATCCAAGCCTGCCCAGACACAAAAGACTGTTTCTAAAACCTGTTGACAACAATTGATTAATGACAGGACTTTGCCATTTCTCAGGCACAGCTGAGCTGAGTACCCAGCCATGAACTGCAGCCTTATCTGCCACAATCTTATGGGTCAGGTCATCCATGAGACCTAACTTCTTTTACATTTTCCGGTGACAACACTTAAAGATTGATTAAGGAGGTTGTTGGCATTCAGAGTCATCTGAAACTAGGGAGGCTAGGGGCTGGGGTTGTGACTCAGTGGCAGAGCGCTTGCCTCGCACATGTGAGGCACTGGGTTCTATCCTCAGCACCAAATTTTAAAAAAATAAACAAAATAAAGATATTTGTGTCCATGTATAACTAAAAAATATTTTTTTAAAAAGTGGGGGTGGGGGGAGTCCAGTTGTCCATTCTAACCAGACACCAGTGGAAAAGGGTCAATTTTGAGATGAGTATTATATTATTCACTGACCTTGAAGGTCCTGAAGGAACTTATACAAAGTTGGAGCACGTCAAAAGAGAAAGAGCAAGGAAATGAAATTATTAGAAACTAACTTCACAAAATCACTAAATTGAGGATTAATAATAAAGGTTAAACTTAGTGAGAGGATGGCTCCTTTCTCTTCTCTGTCACCAAGGGATAGTGCCTATGGCATGAGGGAGAACCAAGGCCCTCAGGGGTGCAGGAGAAGAATGAAACAATGAGGCAATTCATGATTAAGTCATTATTAAAGCTCACTCCATCAACACCTCTTCAAGACCACGAAGCAGGGAGGAGGCGGCGCACCAGGAACCCGAGGAGGAAGGAGACGCACTAGAAGGTGTGGGGGGGGGGACACAGGGCTGAGAGTCCAGGGACATCATGCTGGTGAGGGCACCAAACTGGACCCACAATGACTGGGAAAGGTCCTGGAAAGGATGGCTCCCGTAGACAGTTCTGGAGAAAGTTACAGTGAGTGGGATTATGCAGACCAAAATAGCCTCTCACAAGGAAGGAGGGAGACGAGAAAGAGCCTTTGCAACCATTTGAACTTGGTGGTTGAGTCTGAGCTCTTCCACTTACAAGCTTTTACATTGTGCAAGACCATTCTTGGACTTCTTCATCCGTGACACTACTAGTGCCTTCCTCCTATTGGGAGGATTAGGTGAGATGATTCATAAGAAGCACTGAGCTCTGTGTCTGACAGATAGCAAAAATTTACTAATTTTTAATATCACTTTTCTCTTTATTTGTACTAGCAACTTGGAATTGACACTGAGTAGGCTCAATACTTTAGCAGGGACCATAGCCCAAAATAAGGAACACCTACCTATTCTTTGTTCAGTGAAACTTGCTGAGTATTTTCCAAGCAAATTGCCAAGAACTTGGACAAACAGTTGGTTACACACCCAGTCACACCCTCCCATGGGAATCAATTCAGAGGACCTGATGAGGCACCTGATTCAAAGAACAACTCAGGATTATGAACAGTGACACCCAGGTCTCGGGGAGCTGAGCTCAGCTCTGCCGTGCACATGTCACTCAGAGGTGTAACCACAGATCAGCATGCTGCAGGGACTGCTGACTGCATCCTAAAGACACATGCTGGAGTCGTATTCTACTGAGTTCCTGTTGGGGTTTTACATTCTACTGACATAAGGACCATTATGTCATTACTAGGGGAAGCTCATCTAAGAGAAGCTAACAAGATTTTGGAATATATGGAGCTTTATTGAAACTCCTCTGGAAAAAAAATGCAAGAGACATTTAGATTGCTTCCCTTTGCAGATGCCAAGGTCTGTGCAGAGGGAATGATCTGACTCCATAGCTGGGAGATATGATCCACACATGAGCCTGGGTTGAGAGAGGAACATGTGGGGGAGGGCATGCATGTACGACCTGTGGTTGCTAAGATGTAGGGCAGTTCCCAGGGTAGGGCATGGGATCCACATGTGGCTAGGAAGTTCTTTCCTCTCTGCTGTACAATATTCCTTAACAGAAGTTTTTATGCACCTCATCATCGTTTCCACACCTGGCTGACCAGGACTATCATCTGGGGAGCTTTTTGAAGATGTAAATTTCTGTGTCCACCCCCAGACTTGCTGATTAAACAGGCTTGTGGGTGTGTATTATCAAAAAGCTCTTTGGCTATTCCATTGCATAGCTAGGCTGGGTGACATTGGTAGACAATTATTCAGACAGCAGGTGAGGAGGTGACAGCCAGCCGTACAGAAGAGGGAGGAAGCAGAGGCCCACAGGCCAGGGCAGAACCAAGGCCATTTGTGCAGGGTGTCATCGCTTCATCTCCAGCAAGAGTGAAACCCATTGATTATTGCTCTTACCATGGACTCCCCTTGACAGCGATGTTACAGAGGAAATTCAACTGTCTGAGATTCTAAAATTCAAAGATGGGATTGATAAAGTTGGGATTGCTCAAACAATCTACCATCTTTTATTTTAAGAAAATGTCTCAGCTACCAGAAAATTAGTGGAATAAGGACATGTATCCTTTTTTTCTTTTTGTCACATCCTCACTCAGAAAAAGGATCAATGCTGAACATCACTAACCAGGGCTCTGGCTGCTACATTCTGAAACCCAGCAGTCCTTTCTATGGGCTGCTTCCAGCTAGTGACTAAGCAGGACAACAAGATAGACCCCTCCTGGGAGACACAGCCCTCTGACAGTATTGATTAAGGACTCCCCGGGGCTCCTCCCAGGCCTTCCATAGACTGCATGGACGGGTCTGGGATGTAGTCTCCAACTTCCTACCACTGGTCAGATTTACCTCTAGATTTCAGCAGTCCATCCTGCCTCCTCCCCCACTTTCTTTCCTAGTCATTTCTCTTAATAAAGTCCTGGCATGTTTAATCTTGTCTGGGCACCTGCTTCTTGGGAGGCATGGACCAGCACAGGCACTTTGCAATGGCAGCAGTTCTGAGACCTCAGAGGTCTCCCAGAGGCTCTCAGGAGCTTTCAGACCTGTGGCCTTTGAGGGTTGAGGCCTTGGGTTTTCGGGAAACTTCTGGCAAAAGGGACCCAGGTGAGGTCCAGAAGAAAGAAGCTGAGATCAGATACTGAGGGCTGAATCTGCACAGCCAACTCAAGAGTTAGGGATACGAAAGTCTTTGCTTTCTTCTTATTTATTCATTACGATGTAGTCGGAATGACACCTCTTTTATAGATAATGAAATGGAGGCTCAGAGAAGTTGAATAACTTGCTCAATTTCATTCAGTTCACATGGGGCAAAGCCAGGATATTTCCAAGCTGATATTTCCTTCACCTATTCCATAATGATTGTTCAGAAAAGCTAACAGCATGATAGTTAAGAGCATGAAATTGGATTCAGACCACCTCAGTTTCCTCATGTTTAAAGTAAGGAGACTGTACCTACCCCAGAAAGTGGTTATGAAGATTAAGTCAGTTAATATTGTTAAGAGCTTGCAGTAGAAGTGGCAGAGGTAGTTTGAACAGCTGTAACCTGGATTCCCTTTGTGTGTATCAATTAGGAAGTTGAGAATGCAGGAAGGAGTTAGAAGAGTCATAGATTCCAACTGTAAGCATATACAATATAAGCATCCTATTTGGCTGAAGTGCAGGCTACCTGGTGGAGAAGCAAGGAGAGGAAGATAATATTGGGTACCAGGTTTTGACTTCACCTACCTAAGACCATCTCTCCTGAAGGGCTGGTAAGGCACGGGGTGGGGTGAGGGGCAAAATAGCATGCAAAGAACATCCTAATGTTTGCTGAAGCCAGGGGATCTCTTATCAATGGTGCAGGGGGAAAGGGATCACCCAGTGTGGGGAGTCGAGAAGAAGTCAAAGGAGCCAAAGCTTAATTTGGACCGTCTAAACCTTCTCCTGATGTAGTAATGTGGGGCAACCTAATGGACCAAATATAGCCTTTCTTCAGATTTCCTTAGAACCAAGGTTTTCCTTACAGGGAAAGAGATGTTTAGAAGTTATGTAGTTTTATTTTTTTCCTTTTTTTTTTTTTTGGTACCTGGGATTGAACTCAGGGGCACTCAACCACTGAGCCGTATCCCCAGCCCTATTTTGTATTTTATTTAGAGACAGGGTCTCACTGAATTGCTTAGTGCCTTGCTTTTGCTGAGGCTGGATTTGAACTCACAATCCTCCTGCCTCAGTCTTCCGAGCCACTGGGATTACAGGCATGCACAACTGTACCCAGCCAAGCCATGTGGTTTTCTTAATATGACTTGACTGAAAATAAAGACTAGAAAACAATTAGAATGCAAATTATGCTTGTAGGAAAGAGGACCTTGGGAAACAGGGACTTCCACAATCCTTTCTATCAATAAGAAAAGAGGGCAGGTTTTACAGTGAGGACATTCCCACCCTGTCTTAAGAATTTTACAGCAATGAGCTTTTGAGCTACAAACATCTGAATTAGTGGTGTATCAAAATACTCAGAGGTATTCTCATTCTGAGTCTCAGATGCTGCTGCCTTCTGGAGTAGGAAGAATACTGCTACAACTCAAGCAAATTCAGGCACATGAGCTGAGAATGAGTGTGCTGGCAAAGGGAGAGTCACCAGACAAGGTCAAGACTGGGGCCACCAGCTCCACTCAGTTCAGTGCAGAAAGAATTTAATGAACACTCGTTCCTGGACTGACCTCCATATGAGAATATAAAGAAAAAGATAGACATAGTCTTCACAGAGCCCATAGGCTTGCGCAGAGAGGCAGCCAGATATCCACATGTGGGTACGATGCATGCCATAATAAAAGCAATACAGCGCTTGAGCTCAACACTCCAGCCCTACCCAACCTCTTCTGATATTTTCAATAAGTCATCCCACATCTTACTCCCAGTCATCCCACATACTCATCTCTATGCCTGCTGTCCTCTTTTTCTTAGTTTGTCCAGCTAAACCCTCCTTCAGATCCCATGTTAAAAACGCACAGAGACTTCCCTGATCCATGGCACTAGGTGTCTCTGCTGCCATAAAGGAGTTAATACTCAGTAATGGATGTGGGACTGTTTTATTCACCACTGCATTCCCGGATCCCAGCCAACTGCTAGATTTAAGAAAGAGCTCAGTAAATGTGTAAACAAATGAACGAGGAACTGAACAGAATATAGGACTCTCTGTCTCTCTCTCTCTCTCTCAATGGTCCACAGTCCTGTCTATCTATGCTAGTTACAGAAGTCCAATAAACCCTAGGTTGACTTGGCCAGATTGGTATCTCGAGAGATCAACTCCAGTGGGTAGGGGACAGCAGCAGAAAAGCTCAAGGAACCCTAAGTTTAAAGTTGAAAGAGCAGTGATACTACATCTGCAAGTCTATCACAGCAGCAGCATTACTGGGAACTGAGCCCAGCTTCTAAGAGGGGAGAGCCCATGAGAACAGGGTACAGCATCAAAGTTTAAGATGGGCACTAGTACCATGGGCAACTGGCACAAGGATAAGGATTGGGTAGGGAGAGTTCATAGAATTCACCTCAGTGCCGACTGCATCCAGCTCCTAGGAGTGATGTGCTGAAATGAGTTCCAAAGCAGATGGCTATCCTTCCTGGTGGAGTAGCATGGAGCAACTTGGTGGACTTGTGGACAAGGGACTCTTATGCAAGGGACTCTTATAGAAATGTCTTTCCACCAAAAACCTAATAAAGCTACTCTCCAAATGTATTTGCTATCTCTGCTGGTTGGGAGCTCAGAGGACGTTATTTTGTTAGCTCCCCGCTCTGGCAATCTCTGAACACAGGCTTAGCATATGGTAACTCAGTTGGGGTTCGTTCCCTCCCAACATCCTTAGGAACAGGATGATCTGAACCTGCTTGCTGCCAAATGGGTCTGGGAAAACAAGGGACTGAATGTGACAGGAGGCTCAATCACCGAGGTCTTTTCCAAAGATGCTTGCTCTGCCCTTCTCACCCGAGTTCACCTTAACTCCATAAGACCCAGGGCTACAATACCACCAGTGTGCCTCATTGGACAAGGAAATTCAACCCCCTCATTTGTAAGATAGTAACAACGATGTGTGTGTTCCTAGAGATCAATTGATGGTAAAATACTAGGCACAGTGCCTTTCATCCAGTAGGGACTCTGTTGACGGTAGTTAAGGCTGAACATAGCTGGCTAAAAAGGTACTTTGTCCTTGGGCTCCTGGTTCCTTTCATTGTGGGCCATCTTCCACCCCCTGGTGAACTCCCTTTCCCTGTTTCTCAAACGGCCTCTCCTTTCATGTTGCCAGAAGTTCCTTCTTCTCCAGTCCTGACCAGGTCTGCTGTTCCCACATCACCCTGTCCCCAGATCACCTCTTGCCCTTCTCCCTCTTCAGAATTCTGTACCTCATTGAATGATCTTAAGTGCTGGGACTCTGTGACTTCCCATCAAGGCCCAAGAGCATTTTAAATGAGGATTCTTGTTAATCCAAACAAAAGTCTGTTTCGTGGAATTGCAGGACTGACAACCTCTGGCAATAAATCAGAGCAAGTGAGCAAGCCGAGGCAGAGGCCTCTGCATGACCCCCTTTAATTGTACTGAGAGCGGAAGGCGCCATGGTTCCCAAACCTGCCTAAGCAGCTAATCATCTGGAGAACTCTTAGAGAAGCAGATCCCTGGCTCCACCCCAGACCTTCTTACCCTGTCCCCAGGGTGGATGAAGAAGACAAGGACCCAGTGACAACTTCCCTTGAGAGCAAGGTTGAGCAGATCTGGGACTGTACCACCTGGAATTAAGAGGTGCCCTCCCTCCTTCCCAAGTGCTAGGGCTGCCAAGGTCCAGTGAGCACACACCTTGATTTTCAGAGAAGTCTATGGGCACCAACTTGTGTCCTGGCCATCATCTCTCCCTCCTGCTTCCTTGGAGATTTCCCACTGCTCTGGGATGGGGAAACATTGTCCCACAGCTCACCAGCACAGACTCTGTAGGCAGGTCTTACTAAATGCAATATAGCAAGTGTTACTGCCATAGTTTCACTGAATCATCAGAACTGTAAGAGGGTGTTACGACCATTACCTTCATTTACACATAAGGATACTGAAACCAAAGGAACTAAGTAACACACCTGAGGGTGTGCAGCTAGGAAGAGGCAGGAGGGGAATGGAGGATGATGGTTGTTAAGCCCAGTATTTGCAGACCTGCATAAAAGACTCATGGAGGCCTTTGTACCCTAGACAACTGCCCCATTGTGCTTTGGAAATTCTACTCATCCTGCCCGCTCAGGGCTGGCAATGGATCAATAGCTTATAATCAGCAGCTTGGAGACTCTGATCCTAGCAATAGAATCCCAGCCCCATTCGCTGTAGGGACCCTTCAAGACAACCCAGTGAACCCCAGTTTCGGTCCTCCCAGGTTCCTGAAACATGCCTGCTGAAGGGGCTCCTTTGGGGCTCACAGGCAGCCAGGAGGCCACTTGCTCTCACCGTACAGTGGCTGGGGCTGTAATCCTCCAACACAGCCAGTGACTGAGAACCGAACAGTCTATATGAGCAGACAGTTATATTCCCTCCCATACCCTAGCCAACTTTGAACTATGAGTATAGGGTATTGATTTAACATCTGAGCAGAGCAGCCATCTCAAATGTTAACCACCATCTTATAAGTTCCACTTTCCTGTACTTCCTCTTACCCAAACTCCCACCCCCATTAGTGATCTACCCCATGGTACCATAACCCTAAGCCAATCTCAGAAGGACACAACCCCTTTGCTCTGGAAAGCCCCATGGTACCACCATTCTCAGCCAATCCTATGCTATTCCCACCCGCCTGGTTCTGATGCAAGTACCCGAGCCTATCCCAAATCACCACAGCTACACCTCCCCACAAAAGCTCAACACCCAAACATCTTGGGGCCTCTCTCTCCTCTCTATAGAGCTCTTCTTTGTCAGCTCTGACAAATAAACTCTCGTGTGTATCTCTGCCTGGTCTCTGTTTTTCATTTCCTGCTTACCCATCTCTCATTCCTCACTTTCCCTTCAATGAGAAAGATCATAAGAAGGACGGAACATACCAATTATACTACTTAGATGGTGCTTCTTGACCCTGGATGCACTTTTGAATATCAAAAGACAAAATGACAACAAATTTAGTTATAGATCTAATTGGCTTTTATTTGTGCTTCATGAGTTGAGGCAGCCTCTATGCTAAGAAATAGAAGAGTGCTCCATCTGGGCAATAGCATAACAGTGAATTTTGTTTATTTATTTATTTTTGGTACTGGGAGTTGAAGCCAAGGGTGGTTTACCACTGAACTACATCTCAGTATTTTTATTTTATTTTATTTTTTATTTTGAGACAGGGTCTCTCTAAGTTGCTAAGGCTGGCCTCAAACTTACAATCCTCCTGTCTCAATCTTTCAAGTCACTGGGATTACAGGCATGAACCACTGAACCCAGTTACAATCGTAGATTTTGTAAGGTGGCGCTATGAAGACAGCAATAGGGGGAAAAGCCAATTGGTTAACATCAGGTTAGTTTATTCATAAGGGTTAAACAGAGGGGATTTGCTTATCTCATTGGCTAAAGTAGGCTTGTTTGAGGATTTGGCTATTATTTTTCGCTCCATTTCTCAGAAGGTAAAATAAACAACTTGGTTTTAGCTTGGTGGCATGGAATTTCAGTATGCACAGCTCCATTTGGTTTGGTCTGTTGGACCTAATTCAGGAGCTCAGTACAAACCAAGTTTCCATACCAGAGATAATCAACTTTCAAAGAGAAAAGGTTGATTTTGGCTCACATTTTTAGAGGTTTTGGTCCATGATCAGTTAGCCCCATTGTTTAGGCGCCTGTGGTGAGATAGCATATCATGATAAGAGCACCTGGTAGAGCAAAATCACTCACCTGATCATGAGCCAGGTAACAGAGGAGAGCTAGGAGGGAACAGGGTCCATAATCCTCCTCAAGGCCACACCCCCCCAAAGACCTACAGACCTCCCATTAGGCCCCACCTTTTAAAGGTTCCACCACCTCCCAATAGTACCACCCTCAGGATGATGCCTCTAACATATGAGGCTTTGGGGACATTCAAGATCCAAACTATGGTTCCTATTATACATTTATTTAGCATGAATCACCTGCGAAGCAGTTTCAAAATATCAATGTCTGGGTCTTGCCGCCCACACTTTCTGATTTAACTGGATTGGACTAGGCCCAAAGACCCCACAGATTCTATGGTGCAGCCGGGTCTGAGCACCCAGGTTTAGAACACTGCTGCTGGTCTGATACTAAGAATATCTTGTAAACTTTTGAAGGAGGTTTTCTGGCCCCCTGAGAAATCTAAGTAGCTTTTTCCAAATGAGGGGGTGAGAACCACTTATTGTGAAAGAAGGCCGTTTGTCTTTCCCTTCCCCAGGGGGAACAGAGAATCCCTATGGGCTGGAGTCTCATGAGAGCAGACACACTCCAGTGGAGACAAAAACTGTCTCTGCCTCAGCAGACATGGCTGAGAAGCCTGCATCAAAGGCCATTTCAATTAGACAGAAGAGTGAGTACAGAAAGAGTTGACACCAAGGACTGGATCATGTCATTTCTCCACCTGGAAGAATTAGCTTCGGACATCCCTGGAAGGGAGCTATCTCTAAAATCCTTAGGTTGAAGACTCTGTCGCTCTCCCTGTAACTCACTCCTCGGTCTCACGATATTGGAGTCCAACAAATCTTTCTCACATCACACCAAATCCCCCCTACTGCAATTAAACTTCACTTTTCTAGTCCTTGTCGGAAACAAAAGACAGCTGTTCTTACTTATGCAAAGCTCCTAGGGCCAATGGAGAGGCTGGTAGTAGGGGGTAAATAGAATTGTCTGACCTTGGTTTTCAGTAAACCCTCAGGTAAAATTCTCTTCCTGCAGGATCCTGATGAGCTAAACAGACGGGCATTTGAGGTGAAGGTCTTAGATTTAATTCCTGGAATGAATAATAGTGACATGAGGTTGTTATTGCTGTTCATCCCTAGTGTTTTCATTTATAAAGTCAGACAAAATTGTGTTGAGGAAAGCCCACTTTTAATGAGCAAACCCTCCTGATTTGCGTTCATTTCCACTGTTCCCCCTCCCACCCCCACCACTAATATCTGCACCTGAACTTCATGAGCCAAAAGGAAGGAAAAATAAAACCAGTGTCTGGCCTGGCTGTTTGCTGGAACCTACAGAATCCTGGACAATGTGAGCCACACAAGGCTGTTGTTTAATATCTGTGAACCTGTTCTAAAGGACAAGTTTGGATTGTTTATTAGTTGTCGGCTGAGTACCTTTGGGGACCTACTTCCAGGCTCATGTTTCTGTTTGTGACTGTGGTCTATGTTCACGATTTGTAATCACTCCAAGGACATGGGGTCGGGGAAACACACACACACACACACACACACACACACATCCCCTGCTGCTTTGGTGACTAAACAGTGGAAGTCTGCAATCTATTGGGCAGAATGTCTCACCCCTTTCCCCCTTGCCTGACTGCCGTGCTGTTTGGTTATGAGTGTCTCTTTCCAGTTTTCCCCATCGGGATAGCAATGTTCTCAATGTTGTCTTCGGCAAACTACCAAAATAGAATTTATGATTCATTGACCCAAATTATGTTCCCACTGACAATATCTGCAGAAATTCTGTTCAACAATGGCTTGCTGACTTTACAGAAAACATACATCACTCCCTGGAATTCACCCTCCCCAACAAGGCCAACAGAAGAGCAAATTAAATCTTATCTCCTCGGAAGTCCTTGATGAAGAACATTCTAGTCTTGGCGATTTACTGCATATTTTCAACAAGTTTCAAGAAAGCAAGATTGTTAGGCTTTTTCTGTGAGTTGCAGTTGAGGCCACTCTGAGCAGCACTCTGTTGACTTACTTTCCTGAGCCACAGTTCTGAGATGAAGGTCCCAGGAGAGCTTACTTTGCACTCTGAGCTCCATAAGTGATCACAAACATCTTCTCAGCAGGTAAGACAAAGTGCACAGTGGCCAGGTTCTGTCTTTGATTTCTCTTGCCCAAGATCTTAAGAGGAAGCAAAGTCACCTAAAAAGCTAAGAAACTAACATATTTTATTCCCTTAAGAGATAAACTTTCCCCTAGTGATTTCTGCTTTCGTAAATTTGTCTCAAAATGAAGGAAAGTAAAAGTTAAAAACCTAGTCCATCGGTTTACAATCTGGCAGAACTAGATGAAATCCTTGTAGAGGAAAATACGGATGCTGCTTGACTTATGATGGGTTTGTGTCCCAATAAACTCATTGCGAATAAAAAATATTGTCAGTCAAAAATGCTTTTAAAACACCTAACATACCAAGCATCTTAGCTTAGCAGTTTATTGCTGCTGCTCAGTATCACAAGAAAGTAATGTGTCCCCTAATGCAAGCCTAGAAAAAAGTCAAAATTCAAAGTGCAGTTTCTATCAAATGCATATAGCTTTGGCACCATCATCAAATCTAGAAATTATCAGTTAAACTATCTTACGTTCAGGATCATCCAAGTATAAAAGATGGAATGAGAACATACTCCCTTCTCTCCCAGTGCTTTCAGCAGTAAAAAACTGAAAAGAATGCATGCAGCAGCGAGTTGAGGACTCTGAACAGTAATGATGGCGGGTAGACTGGGAAAGAGAACCAGAATTCAAAGTACCAAACAATCAGCCACGAGTTCTCCCTGTATTTCACTCTTGGTATTACCCCCCTGGTGTGAACTCAAGGTGGCCTCCATGCTGGAAGTGAAAAGCAGACATAGGAAGACTGAGTCCCAGAGTCCTCTCTTCTGGCTCAAGGAACAGAAATGAGCACATCTAACATTAAGGGAAGAGGGGGCAACGGTCCATTTTCCTCTTTTCCTGAATTGTGTTGTGATCTAGAGAATCCTAAGTGGTTGGTGGCAGTGGCAGCAGTAGACCCTGCAGATTCCTAAAACTCTGGGGAAAGGGATTCTCCCTCTTGGTTCCCAGAGTGGAGGTGTACCTGCCCTGGATGCTTTGCTGCCTGTGTGTCCTCTTTCTGCCACTTGGGCCCAGATTCAGGTGCACTCATGGAAGTAAGCAGCTGAGGGGACAACTAAAACCCCCACTTTCTTCTGGGAGGGGCAAATAGCAGAACCCCAGGGAGCCAAAAAGTACTAGAGAGATCACAGAGAGGAAGGCACTCTGGAAAGTTGTTTCTGAATTCCTGAGTTTACTCAGAAGCTGCACATGCATGGATCTGGTAATAAAAAAAAATACCCCAGAGACTCGGAAAAACTAATCTATAAGACCATTTCACTGATCTATCTCAGACTGGCTACTGGGTGGTGTACACATGTGGTTAGATCTGAATAGCACTGCAAAGGCTTTGAAAATTGGGCTGATGTTAAACTGCACGAACAGAAGTGTGGTTGGAACATACAATTTGAACTCAACCAGGTTGACTGCCTATTAATACAAAAAATATTGACATCATACATAAGGTTCAAATGAGATCTGGATTCATAATAATATGAAAATGTCCAAAATGTAATCTGAAATTATTTGTTGTACATGAACCAGGAAAATCTCAACTTGCACAAGAAAATCAGCTGATGTCAACAATTAGCAAGACAGAGATGTTAGAATTATCAGACAGATACTTTATAGCAGCTCTCATAAACATTCTTCAAGAGGTAAGACTGGTCACTCTTGGACTGAATAAAAAGATTTTAAATCCTAGAAAAGAAATGGAAAACATAAAATGAACAAAATGTAAATTTTAGAATTAAATAATATAAAACTAAATTTTAAAAATACATGGGATGGGCTCAATAGCAGATTGGAGGTGACAGAAAAGAATCAAAGAATTTGAAAACAGATCAATATAAAATATTCAGTCTGAACAACAGATAAGAAAAATATAGGAAAAAATAAATAAGCAGAACCATAGAGACATATGGAATAATATCAAAAGTCTAACATTCATGTTGTTGGAGTCCCAGACAAAAACAGAAAATGGAGTACAGAAAAAAAAAATGTTTTTGAAGAAATAATGTCCTAAATTTGATAAAAGACATTAATGTATAGATTCAAGAAGTTCAACAAATTCCAACAGCATAAAACCAAAGAAATCCAGCTGGTGTGGTGGCACAGGCCTGTACTCCCAGCTACTCAGGAGGCACAGGCAGGAGGATCTCAAGTTCAAGGCCAACTGGATAAATCAGTGAGACCCTCATCTCAAAATAAGATAAAATGTGCTGGGGATGTAGCTCAGGCAAAATACTCCTGGGTTCAATCCCTAGTTTTAAGGAAAAAAATAAGAAAGAAAGGAAGGAGAAGAAAGAAAAAAATTCATACCAAGATACATTATAGTTAAATTCCTGAAAACTTAAAAAGAAAAAAAAACTTGGAAGAAAAAAAGATCGGGGGAGGAAGAGGGTTAGAACACAACAGAAAATAATCAAGGCAAGAGCAGAAATCAATAAAATTTAAAACATAAATCAATAGAGAAAACTACAAATTAATTTTTTGAAAAGAGCAATAAAGGGGCTGGGGCTGTAGCTCAGTGGCAGAGTGCCTGCTTTGCATGTGTGGAGCACCGGGTTTGATCAGCACCACATAAAAATGGATAAATAAAGATATTGTGTCCATCTACAGCTAATATATATATATATCGGAAATTTCTAACAAGACTGGTAAAGTAAAAACAGCAAAGACACAAGTTATTAATATCAGGAAAGAGGAGATATCCATACAGACCCAAACATCAAAAGGATAAAAAAGAAATACTATAAAAAAACATTAAGAACATGTAAACTATCAACAAGTCAGCAAAACTCACCCCAAATGTAAAGGACCTTTCTAGAACAACTGGTTTTGTTTCTTCAATTCAGCTTCATGACAAAAAACTGAAGACTTCCAGGTTAAAAAATACTTAAGAAGAATAATTGCTAATGCAATCACTGCAAGTGGATTACAATTAAATAATGCAATAACTAAACAATTTTAAAGGCACATACTCATTTATGGGGGAAATCAGTTGTAAAATGTTTTGAAGTAAAAATAGCTTGAAAACTTTGATTACAGACTAGTTATTATATGACATAAAAGAATTATCATTAATTTTGTTTCATGTGATAGTAGTGTTTTGGGTAAGAGAGGAAAATTTCCTTGATTTTTTAAGATGTATACTAACATGCTTAATGGTGAAATGTTGGTATGTTTATCATTTCTTTAAAAATATCAGCAAAAGTGAAAGATTAGAATAGATATTTCTCTGAAAAAGATATGAAATGGCATCAAATGTATGGTTAGATGTTCAACATCACTATTCCTTAGAGAAATACAAATCAAAACCACAAAATATCATCTCACACATAAGAATGACACATACATATGTCATATATATGTCGTATGTCTGTAGTATATTTATAAATACACATGTAAATATAAAAGCTAAGTAATAAAAATAATAAGAACACAAAACAAAACAAAAACCTAGAAATTAATAAGTATTGTCAAAGATGTAGAGAAATTGATACTCTGGGGCTGGGGTTGTGGCTCAGTGGTAGAACACTTGCCCAGCACATGTGAGGCACTGGGTTTGATCCTCGGCACTGCATAAAAATAATAAAATAAAGGCACTGTGTCCATCTACAACTAAAAAACATATTTTAAAAAAAGAGAGAGAAACTGGAACCCTTGTGCACTGGTGGTGAAAATGTAAAATGGCACATCTATTAAAAAGTGGTGCAGACTTATGGGGTGGTGCATGCCTATAATCCCAGCAGATCAGGAGTCTGAGACAGAAGGATCAAGAGTTCAAAGCCAGCCTCAGCAAAGGCAAGGCACTAAGCAACTCAGTGAGACTCTGTCTCTAAGAAAAAATGTTCAATAGGGTTGGGGTTTTGGCTCTGTGGTCAAGTGCCTCCAAATTCAATCCCCAGCACCAAAAAAAAAAAAAGTGCATCTATGGAAAACAGTATGGAGGAGAAATTTAAAAATAGAATTACCATATGATTCAGCTCTCCTGCTTCTGGGTGTGTACATATGCACACAAAAACATCACAACCCATGTTCATAGCAGGACTATTTCTAGTAAACAAATAGACATGTGATATATCCATACATTCCTTGTTCAGCCTCAAGAAGGAAGGAAATTATGCTAAGTAAAATAAACCAGACAACACACACACACACACACACACACACAGAGAGAGAGAGAGCAAATACCATGTGACTCCCCTTACCTAGAGAAACAGAAAGTATCAGAAACAGAAAGTAGAATGGTGGTGGCCAGGGCCCAGGGGACAGAGGTTCAAGAAAGGGAGCTATTCAATGGGTATAGAGTTTTGGTTTTAATAGATGACAATGTTTTAGAGATCTGTAGTATAACAATGTGAATATACATGACACTACTGAACTTTATACACTTAAATAAGTTAAGATGATAAATTTTGTTATATGTATTTCACCACAAGTTAAAAAATTTAAAACTCAGCAAAAGGGGAAAGAAAGCAAATCTGGGAAATATTAGCAATTGTTCCACCCAGATGATGAATATAGGAGTTTTCATTATATTAGTCCCTCTTTTCTTTGATTTTTATAATTGTTTGCTTGAGACAGGGTCTTGATATGTTGCACAGGCTGGTCTTAAATTCCAAGGCTTCAGAGATTATCCTAACTTAGCCTCCCAAGTAGCTGGGACTATTGGCATGCACTGATTTTTAAAAATTGTAAGTATGAACATATAGTAGGGATGGGGAATGTAGCTTAGTGGCAAAACACTTGCCCAGCATATGTGAAGCCCAGGGTTCCATCTCAGTACAAAAAATAAGTAAAAAATAAGCATACAACCTGGTATAGTGGCACATGCCTGCAATCCCAGTGGCTCGGCAGGCTAGGGTAGGAAGATTGTGAGTTCAAAGCCAGCCTCAACAACTTAATGGGGCTGTAAGCAAGTTAGTGAGACCCTGTCTCTAAATAAAATATAAAAGGGGCTGGGGAGGTGGCTCAATGGTTAAGCACCCTGGGTTCAATCCTCAATACAAAAAAAACAAAAACAAAAAACAACAACCCATACAGTAAGGTCTGATATATTTTGTAAGTGAACATCTGTAAGTGGGTGTCTTGGGCTTGTTATTCTCGCACCCTGTGTTTATCTAAAGTCTCACACTATAAACACCTCTCTCATTCTCATGGCAAAGATACAAAGTTCAACTCTGGCAGCACTGAGGAATGATAGGGATCTACTGAAGGTTTTGAATGAAGACTGAGAGGGTAATTTCTTGAAATCTCTCTCCCTTCCTGCCCCTCCCCACCCCTGCTCTACTGCCAACCCTTCAAAGCTCCCTTCCCAATGGCAGTTACTGCAGACCCCTCCCCTCCCTCTCCCTGTGTATAGATAGGGTCTCTCTTCTCTCTGGGCTGCCCTTGGTTTTCCTCTCCACTCCCCCTCTTCCCTATCTCCCCTAATCCTGTTGTGATTCATTCCCAAATCTTTAAGAAAAAAGCTTGTCCTTAGTCTGCTCAGGTTCTGCTCGGGAACCTCAGTTCATGTAGCTCTAGGTACAAATTCTAAGGAACTACCTGGTAAAGTTGCATTGTGTGCCCTTGGGTGTACTTAGAGAAAGAGAATTTCAAGCAATGTTCTCGTGTCCTCTCTGAAGTTTTTATCTAAAATGCCTTAATCTGTGAAGACATTCTTAGGTATTGGGGCTCAGAAAATAACGACCCAAAGCATGGTGCTTGGGCACGCTGAGTACTTTCAACTGGTGCACATTGGAAGGACTTTAGAACACAGTCTCTTTCTGACCTTCTCCTGCTCATCTCTCTTTTTTCCTTTTTCCTTCCTGGAAGGCAGGTCTTAGAAATTAGAACCCCTCTCCCCAAAGCCAACCGTAAAACCTAGAGATGCCTACTCTGACCTTCCCTTGCCTTTCTGTGCAGGATCTGGCCATAAAATAATTCTCTGACCTACCTTTCCTAACAGTAGATCACAATACCCTCAATCTAGAGGGGGTGATGTCCCATACCTCAAAGGAAAGAATGTCACACAGAGAGGCCAAAAAGAATCAGGACAGGACTTGTGGAATCCCCTTCGGTCTATTAGCCTCAAGTCATGCAGTTTGTGATCAAAGTCTGCATGACTTTCCATCCTTCATCAAGTCTAAGCATATAATGGACAGTTTTTCTGGGTCTTTGGGTCTTTACTTCTGAAGTTTCCCATGTTGCATAAAATTTGATTAAAGAAATTTACTATACTTCTTTCTGGTTGTCCCGTCTTTTGTTGTAGGGGTGCCAGTCATGACCTTTATGGTGGAGTGAGGAAAGTTACCTCACCTTTCCATCCCTGTGCATATAGGTTTTTCTATCCATTTGTTCCTTCACAGAAGTGGCACGCTTTCAAAGCACCAAGGATTTCAGGTCTGATGGCACACCCCTGTAATCTCAGTTATTCCAGAGGCTGAGGCAGCAGATGCAAGATCAAAGCCAACTTGGGCAACATAGGGAGACATAGTCTCAAAATAAAATAAAAAGGACTGGTGTATACTTGCCTAGCACGCACGACACCCTGGTTCAACCCCCAGTACTGCACAAAAAAAAAAATAGGATTATTGCAAGTCACGATGGGGTAATATTCTGGTTTAGATTCAGAACACTGAAACATACAAGAACATTACCACATCCCCATGTCATAAGGCAGACTATCGTTTTATATCTAGATATCATTTACTTTCAGAATGATAATTGATCTATTGTCATTGACTGACCACACATCTACGGAGAAGCAGCTCTGTGCAAAAACACTGTTAGGACTTTGAGAAACTGCCTCTGACTTATAAAAGAGGATTTATTTGCACAGCTCCATCCTAAAATAGCAAAGTGTTATTGCCTGCTTCACTGGAATCCTGGTTGGAGTTGGGAAATTAAATCTTTTGTGCATGTACATGGAAGTGGGAAAATGTTTCTCCCCTATGTGGGGGGACAAGTTAAGCCTGAAAGACAATAGAGCTCTCTTGACGATCTACTTCCACAGTCAACAGCTCCATTTGGTTGGGACCTGTGTCCTCCTGAGCCCCCTAGGACTTTGAGTGAAGAGATCTAGTTCCCCCAGGGAAAACAGGGCTCCCAAAACTGACTCTGGACTCTAAGACCAGTCAGTTCTCTCTGAGCCCCACCCTCTCCCAGTGGCCTAAGTCTGTAGGACTTCCTGGAGAAAGCAGCGCTCTGCCTCAGGCCAGGTCTCTTCACAGGACTGACTGATCCTTGCCTGCCTTGGCACCATGGTCCAACCTTAGACCCAGTGTCCCTCTCAGGCCAGCTTCCTTGCCAGCTGGACCAATCTCAATGTCTAAGCTCAACCCCCACCTACCATGAGTTGCTTACCCTGAAGGACTCATGTCTAGTAACATGCGGTAGAGGGGGGAGGTTTAGGCTGGTCCTGTGGTCAGCATTTCCCTACCGCGTGTTTCTCTGTATAGCACCATTTCAGAGTCCCATGCAGGGACCCAGTCAGAAACCTGACTAATGAGAAGCTGGGAGGATACAGAGCTTCATATTTGAACCCTTTGAAGCCAGAGAGAATAGCAAGTCTTTCTATGTGTTAGCATCAGGCTGGTAGAGATGGGAACATTTGGTATGTCCCATATATAGAGTTTATAATGTCTGAGCTTCCTGGGATCTAAATGCAGTCATGTTTATCTGCACTGTTGCCTTGGTAGAGTTCCCAGAGCTGACGACGCTTCCCAGTTACCTAGGGAGCTTATTATAGATTCTAAAAAGGCTTATTTCATTGGTCTAATGTGGCAGGGCCCAGGAATCTGTTTCTTAACAACGCATGTGGGGCGATTCTGAGGCAGCAGGTGCATGAGCCACCATTAAGAAGCAATTGGTGTACACCATGTCTCTGCCTAAATTAAGAGGCAAGTTGGGGTTGGGGGTGTAGCTCAGTGGCATGCTTACTAGCCTGCCCGAGACCCTAGGTTTGATCCCCAGCACTAAAGAAAAAAAGCTAAGTTGATTTGGCTTCCCTGAATCTTAGATGGTGATTTTCATTTAGGCTATTCTGAGTTGACCTAAGAGCCCCAGGAATCCACTTATCACAGCCATAACAGCTTTTCCAGGGCACCAGTTCTGCGCCTCTAATTCATCCTCGTGAACAGAAAGTGCCAACAGGAGTAGAGCAGAGGTGGCTAATGTGGAAAAGCTCTTATGCAAGAAGACATGCTTGAACAAACGGGGGCATTTTCCCTAAACAGTGCTCAGTAGTCTTTTAAAAATGCAGCACCGCTGATTGTGGGTTTTTTTTTTTTTTTTTTGATGTTGGAGATTGGACCCAGGGCTTTGCTCATGCCAAGCATGAGTTTTACTACTGAGCTTTATTCCCAGTCCTGATTGCCTTTTTAATCATATCATTCTGTTCCCTTCCCATCACCCTGCTATCCCATACAGCTACTTCTCAAGGCCACTTAGAGCATAAAATTCCAAAAATGCTGGACATAAGCCGAAACCAGTGTCTTCATGGAATTTTCTGTTTGTTTTTAATGTTTTGAGGTTACAAACTAAGACAAAGACTCCAATCAGAAGATAATAGAGCAGTCATTGTCAGCAAAACATTCATAGGGCCAAATTTGGGGATTCATCACTGTGTTCCCACGAACCCTCTCTAGATTTAATTATACAAGAGCAAAAGAATGGAAACAAATTAGATGGCTGCCAATGGGGACGGATTAAATGAGTTGTGATACATCCACACAATGGAAAATCATGCAGCCCTAAAAAAGAATTTAAAATTATTTTATGACCTGATTTGGAAAGATCTTTAGATATATCATGTTAATTGAAAAAATAAATGCAAAATTTATAATTAAGGACAGAACATATGTATTTGTTTATATCACATTATATGTTTATTTCTGAAAGGACATGTTTTAAAGTAACATTATTTGCCTCTGAGAACTAAGTATCTGAGGGAGAGGGCATAAGGGAGGATTTACATGCCATCATTTAAACTTTAGTTAATGTATTACCAATTCAAAACAGTAAATTAAGAACACGTGTATACATGAACAACTCACGAATCTACATTGATTTTGGGAACACAGATAATCTAAATGGAACTTAAAATATTTCTATTTAGTTTTTATTTGGCTTCATTTTTTTATTTTTGAAACAGATTTGCCTCCCTGATCATGTTTTGCTCTCCCTAATTTTAGAACAAGTCTGAATTACAGGAACATACACCAGTTGGACAGTGGGAGGGAGCAGCTAAGAAGCCAGACTTGGAAAGAACATTTGCTTGGGGTGATTGATGTGCAAATAATGATGAGTGACCAGGGTTTGCAGCCCAGGTGCCTCCTGAAGGTGACGGCATTCAAGTCAAGGCCCATTACAAGACTGCTGTAGCATATGAATACTCTCTTAGTCACAGCCAACGAATCACATGCAATGTAAAATTATAGCAGCTGATTACTGAAATGACCCTGATTGTTTGCCTCCTTGAAGCCATGCTTGGTAGCCTGGTTACAATTTAATTTGCAGCTCTTCTTACCAAACAGTAGAATCTGTTTCCCTACCTCCTGGCCTCTGGGCTGTCCTTTTGATTTGCTTTGACCAATAAAATGAAGCAAAATTAGTTGTGTGCCATGTCCACTCATAGGTATCAGAGAAGGTTTGCACACTTCACTCTCTTGGACCCCTGCCCTGGACATGAGTCCAAACCTGGACTAATCTGCCTTGATGAGAGACTATGAGGTCCTGGAACTATGAGAGGGCATTCACATGCAAAGATGTCAACTGCGTGCAGACTCCTGAGAGAGTCTAGCTGGATCAGAGCTGCCCAGCAGACCCATTCTCTCTCAACTTCTGCAAATGCATAGTGTTTTACAGTGTTTTGTGGTTGTATCTTAAATGATATTATTGTGACCCCAGACAACAGACAGAGAACTCCTTTACTGTCTTTCCTTCCCATCTCTAGTATTGGATGGCTGCCTTCTTACTACCCATCAAAGGGGTTCAGACACGCCATTCCAAAACATGCTGCTCTGGCATATTGACTATTTTGAGTTAGAGGGACTTTAAAAAAGCAGAAGGTGCAAGATTGTCCTGGCCTCCCTTCTGTTTCTTAAAAGCAGGAGATAAGATTTCCAAATGAAAGATGCCCTGCCTGTACCAAAAGTATCTCTCATCTCAGCAAGAACAGAACGCTGAAGCAGAGGGGAGTCTGCTCAAATGAACCTTGTTAGACTAAGCTTGCCTTGCTAGCCACTTCTCCCCACCATGGGCCACCCCAGCCCAAGCCCCTTGGTCATGCCACATTTTCATGATTTACTCCTCTTTGTCCATGTTCAATTGTTTCCTTGGATCTTCAATTCTTTATGAAGACTCCTATGCCATGGAAAGCTTATATTAAAAAAAGCTTATATTAGTTGTGTGCCATGTCCACATAAACATGTATGCTTTTATCCTTTGGATCTGTTGTATGTCAATTGAATTCTCAGGTCCAGTCAAAACACTATGAGAGTTGTAGAGGTCAGATTTGGCTTCCCTTACGTGACCCCTCAGTCCCAGTTGTCAGCTCAGCTTATTAAAGGGTACACACCATGTGTCAGATCATTCGTACATAGTCCCTGACCTCAAGGAACACACATTTGGGGAAACAGAGACAGAACTACAGTGTGCACTGGTTGTCATGCTTAGGTAGGAGAGAAGCACTTAAACCAACCTGGAGGTTCAGCACAGCTTACTGGCCATGACCTCGGAGCTGCCTTAAAGACTGAATAATAGCTTATTGGGCAAAAGAATGGGCAAGGGATTTCCAAGCAAAGAATACAAGAGGGGAAAGACATAGTGGCCTGCGTATGAGAGACCAGCAAGGAATGAAACGGGCTCCCCAACTTTCTCCCATGGTTGATCCCCCTGGCTTCTAACCTCCACGGTCCCCCTTCTGATTCCTTACATTTCAGGTTGCCCCACGTATGCAGTCTATAGTGCAGTCCCTTATGGCCTTGCTACTCAGAGTGGCCAGCAGTTATAACATTACCTGGAGCTTATTAGAAATACAGATCAACTCACCCCAGATCTATAGCAGACTCTCCATTCTAACAAGGTCCCAGGATGGATCAATGCACAATCGAGTCTGAGAAGTGCTTCATTATAGCACTGGTATTAGTGGAAGGGCTAGCAACTTACCCTATAACCTAGTCAGGCTCTATGAACCTTTTATTAGCAACTTTTGCAGAAGGTGAGTTTGTCAGAAAGTATGGTCTTTGTACCAACTTTTAAACTTCCTTTTAATAAAGCTGTTTTTCTTGACAACATGACTTATCTACCTAATTAGATTGTGATCAAGGGCTACATTTCTTGGATTCGTTCCTCTTAAGCATCAAAGGCAGAAAGACAGGCAGAATCTTTCCTTTAAAAAAACTACAATATAACAAAAGAATGAGGTCTACTATGAACCTTAACTCAGGACTTCAAGCCTTGCTCTGCTTCTTGCCAAGGGGTTTCCTCCAATGAGTTTCAGCCTCAGTTTTCTCACCTACAAAATGGAGAGAACTGCTAAGTTGCAGCTTATAGATGATGAATATAAAATGCACTGCATGGGTACTAAGTGAACACTCCCCACTGGTAGCCATAACGGCAAATACCAATAATAGGGAGTGTGAAAGGGGCTAAATATACTCTGACATTGCAGAAAAGGGAGTATCTACATTGAATTGAGGAATCAGAGCGGCCTTATGAAAAAGCAGGTACTGGAAATGGCAGCTGAGAATAAAAAGACAGAAATTTGGAAGAAAATTAAGAAAGTAAACATATTTTCAGAAAAGATTGCATAAGGCAAACTTGGGAGACTGAGACTTCATCTGATTTCCCCTCCTTGTTTATGAATTTATTGCTAGGAATATTGTTTCAAAAGGAAAAAAACAATTAGATCACTTCTAAAGAAATATTTACGCATTTTATGCATTTAACAAGTTGCCTTTACTGTAAAGATGAAAATGATGGGAAATAAGATCTCCCAGAAAATCTGGGCCATATGTTACTTTGCCTTGTGGTTGTACATGCAGATTCAGCCGTTGTGTTGGCTGCCTGCTGCCCAGACGTAGCGGGGTGAGCTCAGGACAGAGCCCTGCTTCAGCATGAATGCCTCTGCCTTCTTTTGCTAACACATTCCCTCCGCCACTCAAGAATGCACAGAGCATTTGCCAGGTCGGGAATGCCTGGCTATGACAGCACCATTTGCAAAGTAAAGAGTCTATTTATGAAGATAATGGCAATACCCAGGCCAAGCCCACCGTGGGAGAGCCTTGGCTTCTAATTAGCAAGAGCAGTGCATTTTAATGAGGCAGCCTCGGTAGGCAGTTGGCTCCTGCTTTGACTGCCAACGAATCTGGGGCAGAGGGAGTGTTGGCAGGGAGAACGCAGAGCAGGTGAGGAGAACAAAACAGAGAAAAATGTGCTCATCCCTTGGAAACTTCAAGCCTTAGAATTATTTCATTCCCCCATTATCCTGGCTGTCATCCCATAGGCTGTTTCTCTGAGAGCGAATGGTCCTTAGAAGAACCAGTAAATCTCTGGTAAACCAGCAACCCTTTAACTATTGCTGATATGAGAAGCAGAGGCTGGGGGTGTGGAGGTATGGAGCCTTAGAAATGTGACCATTGGATCCCTTTTGAAAGGCAATTAGACTATTGCTAAGAAGCCTATAGAGAAATCTGAATTCTTTGCATTTTTCTGGAAGGACAAGAAAGAACCGTCATAGTCCCTGCCTCCGTGAATCCTCTGGAGGTGATCTGTACCATCAAAGCCAGAACTTCAAATTCTGTTGCTGGATGGTGATGGATTACTGCTGCTGGATGTCATAAAGAAAGTAGAACTCCTTGGCATCTATGTTGAGTCTGGATTCTGGTTCAAGGAGAATGATCTTTCTACTGAAAACGGTGAATGACCATTCATTGGTGGGGATAGATATTCCAAGACTCATGAAGAACAGGGAGCACACCTTAATGCTTTAATGACCTCAGTTTTTGAGTCATGCAACTTGCATCCCTTAATACCAAGAGGATGCTGTGAAGGACAGAATCCTAATTAAGTATTTCTCTTTTATTGCCCCTATAATCTAACTCTTCCATACAATGTGTGTGCAAAAGGGGAGGATCTGATTTCACATAACCCAGATGGTTGAAACCTTTGAAGAATTAGTGACACCCCAAGACGTGCTAGAGGACTGTGTTACTTTGTAAGTAGAAGGATTCCTAGAACTATAGACATTGAGTCTGGCTATACCCTCAAGCAAGATAAACTTTGGAATTTTTTTAATATTTATTTTTTAGTTGTAGGTGGACACACAATAACTTTATTTCAATTTGATGTGGTGCTGAGGATTGAACCCAGTGCCTCGTGCGTGCTAGGCGAGCGCTCTACCACTGAGCCACAACCCCAGCCCCAAACCTTGGAATTTTTAAAAGCATGTTTATGGGCAAATTGACAAGAAAGAAAGAGGTGGCCTTTAGGAGTAGGCATATGAATCATCACCAAAAAAACAAAAACAAAAACAAAAACAGGACAAGGGAGAAACTTCTAATTATCTCCCAGTGTCTAGTGTCTTATTTCCCCATAGTAACAGAAATTTCAGCAGAACAAATGGATGCTCTATTAGTTTCCTATTGCTGCTGTAACAAATTACCACAAGCTTAGTGGCTTAAATCAACACAGATTTACCATTTTATAGCTCTAGAGGCCAGAAATCTGAAATAGATGAGCAGGGCTATATTTCTTCAAGAAACAGGAGCTGGGACCATCTGT
Organism: Marmota monax; assembly: GCF_021218885.2. NCBI lineage: Eukaryota > Metazoa > Chordata > Mammalia > Rodentia > Sciuridae > Marmota > Marmota monax. The sequence goes on along the minus strand of NW_026695234.1, from coordinate 2,534,730 downwards.
TTTCTTATTTCTTCTAGCTTCCAAAGGCCACCTGCCTTATGACCTCTTCCTGTGTCTTCACAGGCAGCAGTGTGGCATCTCCAACTCACACTCCTCCCCCCACCTGCTTTCATCCTCTGTCATCACTCATGCTGAGTCTCTAGTATCCCTCTTAGAATGACCCTGTGATTGCTTTGGGCCCACCCAGATAACCCATGGTAATCTCTCTGCCTCAAGATCCTAATTTAACCACATCTGCAAAGTTCCTTTATATAAATATATAAAGCAACTTATTTACAGGGACATTGGGTATCTTTAGAAAACCAAGAATCAGCGCCTACCTCTGTTACCCAAAATAAAATCTGAATTTCCCAGCCCCACCTGCAGCTGGGTATAGAACATGTGACCAAGTTCTGGTCATGGATATGAACTGTGAACATCATCAGAATCAAAATGGAGTTGCTGTGTCGAACCCTAACAAAATAAATAAATAAAACCAGGAGATTAGGAGATCTGGTGCACACACCTGTTAAGATAAAGGATTCTGGGCTGGGGATGTGGCTCAAGCGGTAGCGTGCTCGCCTGGCATGTGTGCGGCCTGGGTTCGATCCTCAGCACCACATGCAAACAAAGATGTTGTGTCCGCCGAGAACTAAAAAATAAATGTTAAAACTCTTTCTCTCTCTCCCTCTCTCTCACTCTCTCTTTAAAAAAAAAAAAAAGATAAAGGATTCTACAAGAACCACAATGTTGCGCACGCGCGCACACACACACACACACACACCCCAAAAATACTTCTTCACAGACATCTACCTAAGAACTATTTAAGCCCAGCATGGTGGCACACTCCTGTAATCCCAGTGGCTTGGGAGGCTGAGGCAGGCAGTTAGCAAGTTCAATGCCAGCCTCAGTAACAGTGAGGTGCAAAGCAACTCAGTAAGACCCTTTCTCTAAATAAAATTCAAAAAAAGGGCTGGGGATGTGGCTCAGTGGTTGAGTTCAATCCCCAGTACTCCTCTGCGAAATAAAACTGCCTATTTAATCTTGGACTGACAGCACTCTTATTATTGATACCTGTAACCAAGGATTATCATTTCAGAATATGTGATGTAATCCTCTTCATTTTGCCTTTAAAAATCACCCTTACCTCAACCTCCTTGAGAATGCTCCATTTACTAAGGCAGGTGTATTCCCATTGCAATGCTACTCCCAAATAAACTTATTTATCTTTGGAGAATCTCTCTCAGTCTGTTATTCCGGTTGACAGAGCAAAGTGAAGTATTCTCCTCCTGAGTCATGCCCTTCAAGGAAAGTGCATGTTATTTGCTAAAAATTGGCAGATTGAGCTTTCAGGAACCGGTGGATGAGACCAGTATCTGAGTGTTTTTCAACTGCAAGCACCTATGCCCCTGAACCTCTCTTCAAGCCACCATACCAGCTTGCAATTTTACATGAGAGAATAATACACTTCTAAGCTATGCAGACAGAATCATATTCTGCTTAGTACATATTCAGGTAGGCTAAGGACCTATAATTGGCAAGGCATTTGGGGACTTGAGCAGCATTTATCAAGATCTCTTATTACATCTGTGTGCTCAAGATGGAGAAATACCAGTTAAAGCCAAGAAAACTCATGTGGGTTTATTAGTGTTTGAGTGACCTTAAGGGTACAGATTAATGAGTTAGAATTAATCTCTATGGAGAAATTTTAATGTTATGGCTCTGTTACAGTCCAGCTCCTGACTGGTCAGACCACAGCTGAAATATTTAATTTCCTTCCGTGGGCTCCACTAGAAGAGGCTTACAGACGTGGGAGAAAATGATGATGAAGGGACTTAAAACCACTTCACCTAAGGAAGGGTTGAAGAAGCACAGTGGGCAGAGGGGTCAGAGGCTTATGGAGCACTTATCAGGTGTGAGGCACAATATTAAGTGACATGGGATAGAAAAGAAGAGGACACACTTCCTAGACCTCATAGGAGATAGGAGGCATTCATATAAATGTAAATTTATAAATTTATGTAAATATACTTAAGGTCACCTTCCTAGCTTAGCTTGCAGGGCAGCATAGTAAGAGTCTGTTGATGCTGGTGCCAACTATCACAAACACAAACAACAGTTAACGCTGGAGAGGATTTAGAGAAAAAGGAACGCTTTTACACTGTTGGTGAAATTGTAAATTAGTACGACCACCATGGAAATCAGTATGGAGCTCCCTCAAAAGTCTAGGAAAGAATGGGAAAGACAGTAAGAGTGGATTGGACATAACGTTCCTGTGTTCATATATGAAAACATGACCAGTGAAATGCCACATCATGCTCAACCACAAAAATGGGAAGTTATACTCCTGTTGAATAAAATAACAAGTTTCAGGCAAGTCTGGGCAATGTAGGGTGATACAGACAGGAGATATAGCTCAGTGGTAAAGCACTTTGACATGTATAACATGTCAAAATACATTGTACTGTTGTGTACAACTAAAAAGAATAACAACAAAGACTAGGTATGGAACCACCCTATAACCCAGCTGTCCCACTCCTTAGTATTTACCCCAAAGAATTAAAATCATCATGTTACAGCGATACCTGCATACCCATGTTTATAGCAGCATAGTTCACAATAGCCAAACTATGGAATCAGCCTAGGTGTCCATCAGTGGATGAATGAATGAAGAAAATGTGGTATGTATACACCATGGAGTTTTATTCAACCATAAAGAGGAAGAAGTTATGTTATTTGCAGGAAAATGGATGGAATTTGAGACCACTATGTTATGTGAAATAAGCCAAACTCAGAAACTAAAGGGTCATATGTTCTCTCTTATATGTGGAAGCTAGAGGAAAAAAAAGGAAAATAAAGGTAGTGGGGGGAAATCTCCTGAAAATGGAAGAGAGGTCTGTAGGAGTAAAAGGACAGGGGGAGGGAGGAGGAAAGGGAAAGCAGAAATATTGGGGAATGATATTGGCCAAATTATATCATTGTATCACGTTCATGTATGAATATGTAACAATAAATCCAATCACCATGTATAATTATAATGCATCAATAAAAAATATGGGGGAATAAAAAGAATCTATTCATCCCAGGTATAGTGGCACACACCTGTATTCCCAGGTACTCAGGAGGCTGAAGCAAGAGGATCACAAATTTGAGGCCAGGGAGATTCAGATAGGGGATATAGCTCAGTGGTAGAGCACTTGCTAGATTCAGGGTTCAACCTCCAGTACCCAAAAAGAATTTGTGGAGGTTTTCTCATTTCGTTTATATTTTCTTGCCCTAGGGGAAAAAATATCTTTCTGTCCATCTGCTAGTCAGCTTTCTATTGCTATAACAAATAGCTGAAATAATAAAATTATAAAGATAAAAAGTTTATTTGGCTCACAGTTGTAGAGGTTTTTGTTCATAATCTATATCAGCCCCATTGCTTTGGGCCTCTAGTCACCATCATGGTGGATGGGAGCATGTGGTGGAGCACAGCTGCTCAGATCCTGGTCAAGAACCAGGGCAGTGGGACAATGTTAACAGATCCAATATCAACAATATACCACCTAGGAACAATTTGTTGCTATTAAGACATTTACAGTTTTGTCACAGTGTACAGACTGTTGGATTCAATTATTATCTATAATATAGTAAGTAGGTTTGTAAAAGGTTTACTGTTTCTGATGGTGGACAATGAACTGGGGTGAGGTGAAGGATGATATGCTGAGGAGGTAGGATGTGAGGGTACAAAGATAATATATTTTAGGAAGTGTGAAAGAGAAATCTTATGAAGAGGGTTAGTAGCAAGAGAATAGACAAGAGGTAGTTTGGGGTAGACAAATACATGAGAAGACAGTAGAGTACATAAAACAAACATAAATATGTATTTAAAAAATAAAGAATGTTAAAATAGTAAAGATTGGAGGAGAAAAATAAAAGAAGCAAAAAAAGGGGGCATATAAAACACCTTTATATTATATTATTCAGATGTCCCAGTTCTCAAAATCCTAATTCATGCAAAGTCCTTGGTTTCACATATGTTGGGGATGTGAGGGTGGGAAGATAGAGGGGGGAGAAGAAAAAAGACAAAAAAATATTCTTGAAGGAAGAAACCAAGATTGTTGCTAGTTTTAGAGATCTTATCGTTCCTGCTTCCCTTCTCATCCAATAGGTGGGGTTGTCTGTTGTTAGCTGGTGTCTCTGTCCTCAGGATGGTAGAGGTAACCAGGGTGGGAAGGCTGGTCCTGGTGCAGGGTGCCTGGAAGAAAGTAATGGCACTCACCAGTCTCTGCAGGGAGACTGCACTTCAAGGGTCTCTTTTTGGGTCCACTTGTAGGACTTGATCTCCCGGTCCTATCTCCCTATCTTGCCCACAAAGGAGAGGTTTTGGAATTCTAAAGGAGGACTACAAAACTATAGGGTAAAAGCAATAACACCCTGGACCCACAGAGCTCAAAGGGAAGACACACGAGCAACATGAAAAGCCAAGGGAAGAAAGTCCCCCAAACAAATCAAGATATTGCATTATTAGAATCCATGGCAACCACAGCAGAAGAAATTACAGAAAAAGAGTTCAGGATGTACATGATTAAAATGTTCTGTGAACTGAAGGAAGACATAAGAGAGCAAATACAGGCAGCAAGAGATCATTTCGACAAGGAGCTACATAAACAAATACAGGAAACAAAAGATCACCTCAACAGGGAGATAGAGGTTCTAAAAAAAAGCACAAATCCTTGAAATGAAAGAAACAATAAACCAAATTAAAAGCTCAATTGAAAGCATCACCAACAGAGTAGACCACTTAGAAGATAGGACATCAGAAAATGAAAATATATAATCTTGAAAAGAATATATATAACATAGTTAAAATGGTAAGAAACCTTGAACAGAACATTCAAGAAATATGGAATAGCATAAAAAGACCAAATTTAAGAGTTATTGGGATAGAGGAAGGCATAGAGTTTCAAACCAAAGGAATGAACAATCTATTTAATGAAATAATATGAGAAAATTTTCCAAACATGAAAATAAATTGGAAAATCAAATTCAAGAAGCCTACAGGACCCCAAATGTACAAAATCACAACAGGTCCACACCAAGGCAAATTATAATGAAAATGCCCAACATACAGGATAAGGAAAGAATATTAAAAGCCACGAGAGAAAGGAATCAGGTTACATATAAGGGAAAACCAATTAGGATAATGGCAGATTTTTTCAACACAGACCCTGAAAGCTAGAAGATCCTTGAACAACATATATCAAGCACTGAAAGAAAATGGATGCCAACCAAGAATCTTGTATCCAGCAAAATTAAGCTTTAGATTTAATGATGTAATAAAAACCTTCCATGATAAACAAAAGTTAAAAGAATTTACAGCTAGAAAACCGGCACTACAAAACATGCTTGGCAAAATATTCCATGAAGAGAAAAAGGAAAACAGTAATGAAAATCAGCAGAGGGAGGTAGTACCCTAAAGGGAAAACTAATAAAGAAGAAAATCAAGTCAAGTTAAGAAACAAAAATAAACAAATACGGCTGAGAATACAAACCATGTCTCAATACTAACCCTGAATGTTAATGGCCTAAAGTCACCAATCAAAAGACATAGGCCAGCAGATTTGATTAAAAAAAAAAAAAAAAAAAAGAGCCAACAATACGCTGCGTCTAGGAGACTCATCTGATAGGAAAAGATATTCACAGACTAAAGGTGAAAGGTTGGGAAAAATCATACCAGTCACAGGGACTGTGGAAGCAAGCAGAGGTTTCCATCCTTGTATCAAATAAGGTAGACATCAAGCCAAAGTTAATCAAAAGGGATAAAGAAGGACATTTCATACTGCTCATACACCATACGCCAACCATACACCAATAAAAAAAGGAAACCATACACCAACAAAACATTCATCAAACAAACTCTTCTCAAGTTCAAGAGCCAAATTGACCACAACACAATAAACTTGGGTGACTTTAACACACCTTTCTCAACACTGGATAGAACTTCTAAACAAAAGTTGAATAAATAAACTATAGATTTAAAAAAATACAATCAACAACTTTGACTTAACTGATAAATATAGAATATTTCATTCTTCATCAAGCAAATACACTTTCTTCTCAGCAGCACATGGATCCTTCTCTAAAATAAACCATATAATATGCCACAAAGCAACTCTTAGCAAATACAAAAAAGTAAAGATGCTACCCTTCATTTTATCAGATCATAATGGAAAGAAATTAGAAATCAATGACTAAAATAAAAAATAAAAATTACTCCAACACCTGGAGACTAAACAATATGCTACTGAATAAACAATGGGTTGCAAAACACATCAAAGAGATTAAAAAATTCTTAGAGGTAAATGAGAACATAGACACAACATATCGAAATCTCTGGGACACTATGAAAGCAGTACTAAGATGAAAGTTTATTACATGGAGTTCATTTCTTAAAAGAAGAAAAAGTCAACAAATAAATGACCCTAACACTGCATCTCAAAGCCCTAGAAAAAGAATAAACACCGAAAGCAATAGAAGGCAGGAAATAATTAAAATTAGTGCTGAAATCAATGAATCGAAACAAAAGAAACAATTGATAAAATTGACAAAACAAAAAGTTGTTTATTTGAAAAAATAAACAAAATTGACAGATCTTTAGCTATGCTAATGAAGAGAAGGAGAGAGAAATCTCAAATTACTAACATACGAGATGAAAAAGGTAATATCACAACAGACACTACAGAAATACAGAGAATAATTAGAAATTGTTTTGAAAACTTGTACTCCAATAAAATAGAAGATATTGAAGTTTCTTAAGTCATATGATTTGCCCAAATTGAATCAGGATGATATACACAATTTAAACAGACCAATATCAAGCAATGAAACAGAAGATACCATCAGAAGTCTTCCAACCAAGAAAAGCCCCAGGACCAGATGAATACACAGCTGAGTTCTACACGACCTTTAAAGAAGATCTAATATCAATACTCTTCAAATTATTTCAGGAAATAGAAAAAGAGCGAGCACTTCCAAACTCATTCTATGAGGCCAATATCACCCTGATACCAAAACCAGGCAAAGACACACCAAAGAAAGAAAACTTCAGACCAACATCACTAATGAATATAAATGCAAAAATTCTCAATAAAATTCTGGCAAATTGAATACAAAACCTAACAAAAAGCACACCACGATAAAGTAGGATTAATCCCAGGGATGCAAGGTTGGTCAACATATGGAAATCAATAAATGTAATTCATCACATCAAGAGACTCAAAGATAAGAATCATATGATCATTTCAATAGATGCAGAAAAAGCATTTGACAAAATACAGCACCCCTTCTTGTTCAAAACACTAGAAAAACTAGGGATAACAGGAATATATCTCAACATTGTAAAGGCTATCTACACTAAGCCCCAGGCCAACATCATTCTCAATGGAGAAAAATTGAAGGCATTCCCTCTAAAAACTGGAACAAGTCAGGGATGCCCTCTTTCCCCACTTCTATTTAACATATTTCTTGAAACACTGGCCAGAGCAATCAGAAACAGACAAAAAAAAATTAAAGGGATACAGATAGGAAAAGAAGAACTTAAATTAGCACTATTTGCTGATAATATGATTCTATGCCTAGAAGACCCTAAAAGTTCCACCAGAAAACTTCTAGAATTAGTAAATGAATTCAGTAAAGTAGCAGGATATAAAATCAACACCCATAAATCAAAGGCATTTCTGTATATCAGTGACAAATCCTCTGAAAGAGAAATGAGGAAAACTACCCTATTTACAAGAGCCTCCCCCCAAAAATAAAATACTTGGGAATCAACTTAATGAAAGAGGTGAAAGATCTATACAATGAAAACTACAAAACCCCAAATAAAGGAATCAAAGAAGACCTTAGAAGATGGAAAAATCTATCTTGCTCTTAGATAGGCAGAATTAATATTATCAAAATGACCATATTACCAAAAGCACTATACAGATTTATAATTATATAATTTTGATCAAAATCCCAATGGCATTCCTTATAGAAATATAAAAAGCAATCATGAAATTCATCTGGAAAAATAAGAGACCCAAAAGAACTAAAGCAATCCTTAGCAGGAAGAGTGAAGCAGGTGACATTACTGTACCAGACCTTAAACTATACTACAGAGCAACAGTAACAAAAACAGCATGGTATTGGCACCAAAACAGAATGGTAGACCAATGATACAGAATAGAGGACACAGAAACTAACCCACTAAATTACAATTATCTTATATTAGACAAAGGTGCCAAAAACATGCATTGGAGAAAAAAATATCCTCTTCAACAAATGGTGCTGGGAAAATTGGAAATCCATATGCAACAAAATGAAATTAAACCCCTATTCCTTACCATGCACAAAAGTCAACTCAAAGTGGATCAAGGACCTAGGAATTAAAGAGACACTGTATCTAATAGAAGAAAAAGTAGGACCAAATCTCCATCATGTCGGATTAGGCCCTGACTTCCTTAATAAGACTCCTATGGTGCAAGAATTAAAATCAAGAATCAATAAATGGGATAGATTCAAACTAAAAAGTTTCTTCTCACAAGAAACAATCTGTTAGGTGTATAGAGAGCCTACATCTTGGGAGCAAATTTTTACCCCTCACACATAAGATAGAGCACTAATCTCTAGGGTATGTAATGAACTCAAAAAGCTAAACACCAAATAATAATAATAATAATAATAATAATAATAATAATAATAACCCGATCAATAAATGGGCCAAGGAACTGAACAGACACTTCTCAGAAGAGGATATACAGTCAACCAACAAATATATGAAAAAATGTTCAACATCTCTAGCAATTAGAGAAATGCAAATCAAAACTAGTCTAAGATTTCATCTCAAGTCAGAATGACAGCTATTATGAAGATAAACAACAATAAGTGCGGTGAGGATGTGGGGAAAAAGGTACACTCATACATTGCTTGTGGGACTGCAAATTGGTGCAGCCAATTTGGGAAGTAGTATGAGATTCCTTGGAAAACTGGGAATGGAACCACCATTTGACTCAGCTATCCCTCTCCTCCGTCTATACCCATGGACTTAAAAACAGCATACTACAGGGACACAGCCACATCAATGTTTATAGCAGCACAATTCACAATAGCTAAACTGTGGAGCCAACCTAGATGCCCTTCAGTGGATGAATGGATAAAGAAAATATAACATATACACACAATGGAATATACTCAGCAATAAAAGAGAATAAAATCATGGCCTTTGCAGGTAAATGGATGGAGTCGTTGAATATAATGCTAAGTGAAATTAGCCAATCCCAAAAAACAAATGCCAAATGTTTTCTCTGATATAAGGAGGCTGATTCATAGTGGGGTAGGGAGTGGGAGCATGGGAGGAATAGAAGAACTCTAGATAGGGCAGAGGGGTGAGAGGGTAAGGGAGGAGTATGGGGTTAGAAATGATGGTGGAATGTGATGATCATTATTATCCAAAGTACATATATGAAGACACAAATTGGTGTGAATATAGTTTATATCAACCAGAGATATGAAAAACTGTGCTCTAAATGTGTAATATGAATCATTCCACTGTCATATATTTTAAAAAATCGATTAAAAAAAAGAACCAGGGTAGTGGGGAGGGAGAGGAAGGAAGGAAGAAAGGAATGAACGAATGAATGAACGAACTGGAGTCTCACAGTTCCTTTAAGGGCAATGACCTAAAGACCTCTTACTAGGCCTCACTTTCAAAAAGTTCCACCAACTTCTAACAACACCACCCTGGAGAGCACCCATGGACCTTTGGGGGATAATTAAGATCTAACAACAGCACCATCCTTGGAGGATGACGACTTATCAGAAAGGGCTGGAAACATGGTTCTTCTCTGGTAAGACATCAGCTTGTACTGAACATGGTGGCACTTGCCTGTAATCTCAGCGGCTTGGGGGGCTGAGGCAGGAAGATCACAAGTTCAAAGCCAACCTCAGCAACTTAGTGAGGCCATAAGCATCTTAACAAGGCCCTGTCTCAAAATTCAAATAAAATAAAAAGGGCTGAGATGTGGCTCAGTGGTTAAGTGCCTCTGGGTTCTCAGTTTGTGCTTTTAATAATTGTGGGAAGGACCCAATTTGTTATACACAGGTATGAGGACAAACAAGTTTGAGGGAGTTTCTAATGTTGTATAAATTTCCCAAGCCACCATTAACCATTAAGGTCTTTAGAGGGACCATCCATGGTTAAAAACACATGAAATAAACTGTCAGTCATAAGAATAAAGACTTTTGAGAGAGGCCACAAAAGGACCTGGGTAGGAAGCTAAGGAGGAGAAAGGAAAAGGGGTCCTAAGCCTGGGGATGTCCACTCCTGAGCACTGAACCCATGCCAGGTGCCTGTTTGAGAGGGAGGTTCTGAGCTATCCACCAATCTGGTTTAGAATAAATACCAATTAAAGACAATCCAAAGTCCTTCACAGGCAGAAAGAATATTGACCCCTCTTGGTTTCCAGCTCATGCAAGTATTTACTTGTGTAGAGGATAGAATTCTGGGGACTGATGACAAAATGAGACATGATGGCTGATTGACAATGGTGGATTAGAGGGTCTCTTCCAGAAACCTGGACTAAGTCTGCAAATTGCTCAGGAGTCTGCAGTTTTCCGACAGAGTTAGAAAAATGTTCATTCCTTCATTAAAAAAAAATTCCTAGCCTACCTGTCTTAGTAAACACAGCTTAGTAACCTTAGTGACTGGATGCTCTTTGTGTTTTACCAGCTTCACATGCACCATGTTAGGTAGACAGCATCTCTGTTTCATCGAAGGGGAAAAAACAGCTCAGAGCTCTTGAGTAATGTGTGTAGTGTCATTTGGGTTAAGATGAGAAGCTGGGGTTGGAACCCAGTTTTGTCTGGTTCCAAAGCAATACATTCATTCCATGATGCTTCCCTAGTATCGTGGTAATCAAAGCATAAAGGTAGAAGTCTGAAAAGGAGTCCTTTCAATTTTCCACATTACCCAACACATTATTGTCCACGTAATCACTTTGACCTCCTTTCGCCACTCCACACTATAAAGCCCAGGAGGTTTCACATCAAGCAGTTGACCCCAATCCTTTTGCAGTCACACACAGAGAGCTACAAAGATTCCAAGGGCACAGACACACATTTGCCTTCCTATGTCTGATACATTGTGAAATATCTTACTGTTCCCACACAAGCTCCAGTAACCTTGCTTTGAATGAAGAGGAGTCCATCTGGGGACAAATGATCATTCTTCCTTTGGAGGGCCTGGAGGGCAGGTACTGATGGCCATGAAAACCTCAGACTTTTCCTGAGCACACTGAGTATTTGTGGACACTGCAAAGGGCAGCAAAGGAGTAAAGAGTGCCAGGTCTTATATAAACCCTACATTCTCTTTCTCCAAATGGGAAATTGGGCTCCCTACTCAATCCAGTGTCTTACACTAGAGAAGCCAAGTAAATATTTGTTGAATAAACAAATACTAATTACCCATGCACCCATAGCATGTGGAACAAAGCAAAGAACAGGTTCTAGATTTTCTTACAATCAGAACCAAAATCCAAAGCACCAACATAGGATAAGGTCACAGAAGGAACTGGTTACTTCGCTATAGCATCATTGTACTACTGGTCAAATTCTAACCTTTCTCACTGCCTCAGTTTACTTGGGTGCCAAATGGAGAGTCTTGATTGGGTGATTTACTAACATTTCCATCACTTGGGTTTTAGAAAGTAATAATATCACGTTTTAGGAGAAATAAATGATCATTCATTCTCTCATTGAGAAAAGCCTTTTTCTCCCCTGAACTAAAACAATTTAGGGAATTAGATCTGAACTTCTTGTTCGAATTGCTGATTTTTTTTTTAAAGCAAACTGACAGAAATGATGATTTTTAAAACCAAGAACAAAAATTAAGTCATTTCACAAAATTAGAGCCTTATTCTGAGTGACACATTAATAATGGAATGAGAGTACTGAATAAATTGCATTAACTTTGTCACTCCATAACAATAGGACACCAAAAGGGTGATTAAATTTATCTCCCTGACACAAGTGATAATGCCATCGCAAATGCAGTGCTACACTGTGTGGAAAACAACATCCTTCCCCTTCCTGTTTTAAAACACTAGGTAATGACACATAGGAAGTAATTAATTGACTTCTAAACCGGGGCTTATGGATCAGCTCAAAATAACTGAGTTTTTAAAAAGTCATGTTTATTTTTAAAAAGTAATAAATGTACATAGTGAAAAGGGACAAAAAGTCAACCGGTACCGAAAAGACAAACGAAGAGCTGCTGTGGACTCCTATTCCTAACACCACTCCTCAGACACATTAACTTTCAATTTTTTAAGCCGTGTCTTCCATTATTTCTTTCTGTACTTATAAATAATTTGTTTAGACTATTATATATTTGTTCATCAATTTTAAACACCTATTCATTTTTCAATTTTGGAGGATGAGGAATTTGTGCTCCTGTGCCCTTCTTTTAATCTCTTTCATTATTGCTTATCTTGATCTCTGTTGATTCGTACTCAGTGCTTTCCTATATTATAGCAATACAAGTAGCATTCAGTACTATTCATTACGTGAATTAAGAGTAATATACTCTTAGGTAGGATTAAGAAGTATACTCACTTATAAGTAAATTAAGAATAACAGTATGCTATTATTTCCTTTTGTTGAACAACATTTTGTTTTTCCTAGAGTTAACAATTATTTGGGCTTTAATTTGTTATTTTTTAATGTTTTCTAGAAGTTTTAATAGACTAGGTATTGACATTCTGGAAACTTAGGCTAAGAGTAGTAAGATGAAATGTGGTAAAGATAAATGTACATGTGCTGCATTTAACCTGATGAGACGGGTTGCGTAAATATCAGATGGAGACCTAACCTGACCTAGGTCTGAGAGAATGAGAGCTGCTCTTTCGATGACCTCAAAATCCGCATGGATTAATGGTATAAATCAGGCATTAACATACAATCTTGGGCTACATTAATTGAAGTATACTCTCTAGAACAGAAAAGATGAATCCTGTTCTGGTCATGTTGCCTCATGTATCCTATTGTGATTCCACATTCTTAGAAAGAAAAACAGACTGGACAGAATACTGAATATGGTGGCCACAGCCATGAGAGTTTGAAAAACATGTCATATGAGAATTAGTTGAAGCAAATTGAATTGTTTTGCCTGGAAAAGTCTTAGGGGGAAGTCACAGCTGCCTTCAAATACTTTAAGGGTCACTGTTTATGAAAAAACAGATTTGTGCTATCTGGTTCCAGGGGTACATGTAGGACCAAGGGGTGAGCATTAGAGGCGGGCTCCATTCAGTAAGTGCAGACCTTTCACAACTGGATCCACAGTAGCTGTGGGAGACATGGCTCTTCCCCCTCCAGCATCCATTCTCCTATTGCTTTTGATAACACAAGTCTAATCTGGGCCTCTGGCTGTCCATCTGAAGATGACATTTTCTACTCTTGTTATGGCCATGGGATTAGGTCTAGGCTGGTGGGTCATGTATGGAAACGATGTTCAAGCCCTTAGAAGGAAAGGAGTGGGCCGTCTTTCTCTGTCTCTGCCCTCTCTCCAACCTGGAATGTGGTCATGATGAGTTTTCTTGATCTTTTGGCAACCTAAAAACCACTGAGCAATATGAAGGAAGGAGCTTGACTTTCCAACAGCAAGGATCCACCTTCTCAGTAAGAGAAAATTTCTAATTGATCAAACTCTCCTCTGGTTAAAATTTCCCTCAGGTTAAGTCACATATTTGGGTCTTCCTTACCCAAATCAAACCAATGCATGAAATGAGAGTGATATCTCCAAATAGTGTTCTTCAGATCATCACTAAGGCCTCCCTTTCCCTGATGCTCAATCAGCTGCTGCCCTAGTCCACCATCCTCTCTTGCCTGGATTTCTAGAGAAACTTCCTAAACTGTACTCAGTCTCCAGTCCTGTTCCACACCCTCTCTACCTCATTTACCATATCTGAAATAGTGGACCCAAATCTTACCATAGACCCAGTCTTGAATTCTTCCCATAGCTTCTTATTATATTTAAGGCAATGAATAAATTCCTAGAAATGGTGTCGAAAACATGATTCTCCCTACCCATTACCAAAGATGTCCACCTCCTAATTCCCAGAACCTATGAATATGTCACCTTACTTGGCAGAAGAGTCCTTTTAGATGTTGACTAAATTAAGGATCTTGAACTGATAAGATTACCCTGGATTATCTAGATGGATTCATCACTAGGGTCCTCTGAAAAGGGAGGCAGGAAAGTAAGAATCTGTAAAAGAGACAGAAGCAGAGGGTATTATGTGCTTTGAAGATGGAAGAGGGTGCCATAAGCCAAGGAATGTGAATAGCCCCTCAAACTTGGAGGAAGCAAAAAAAGAGATTCTCTCCTGGAGCCCCCCAGAAAAGAACACCTTGCCAACACCTTCATTTTAATTTCCTAAAGTTTTTATTTTAGTCTCATTTTGGACTTTTGACCTCCAGAACTATAGTATAATAAATCTGTGTTATTTTAAGTGACGGCATTTGTGGTAAGTTGTTATAGCAGCCACAGAAAACTAATACAGGGCTGGGGATGTGGCTCAAGTAGTAGCGCACTCGCCTGGCATGTGTGCGGCCCGGGTTCGATCCTCAGCACCACATACAAACAAAGATGTTGTGTCCGCTGAAAACTAAAAAATAAATATTAAAAAAAAATTCTCTCTCTCTCTCTCTCTCTCTCTCTCTCTCTTTCACTCTCTCTTTAAAAAAAATTTAAAAAAAAGAAAACTCCACCAAAAAATATAAAAAAAAAAAAGAAAAGAAAACTAATACAGCTGGCTTTGCTCATCTAACCTTTGCTCATTTCTCTCCACCTGTATTTCATGAATCTCCTGCTTCCACCCTCTGTGTTCTAGCCTCTTTGAATGATTTGTAGCACCCAGGAAGCAGGGCTTTTGTTTATGCCTTTTAGCTATGATAATTTCTCCTGTTCTCTTGCCTCTTTATTACTGTTTGGCTAATGTTTAAGTGTAGTCTTTGGTAATGAGTTCCTCTAGGAAGGCTTTGCTGCTAACCCAGTGGCTTCGGTGCCCTTCCTCTGTCTCCTTGACTCTTCCTATGTCTCATATGTAACACTATCACAGCACTTAGCTCATTGCATTTCTGACTAGCATATATATCAGTATGTATTTGTAGAAAGATTCATTGGAAGCAGTCAAGTGGAAGTGAGCTGACTAGTAAAAATACTCGAAAATGGACCTCTGCAGCAGTTGGGGAAGGGACTCTTTCATTCAAAATGTCTTAAATGGAACACTACCCATCCTCTCCTCACAGCCTGATCAGCTCCTTCCCATCTTCCAAGTCTTTTTTTTAAAAAACAAGTAACAGCTTTATTGAAATAGAATTATCATATCATATAACTCACTCATTTAAAATGTGAAATTCAAAGATTTACAGTATATTTACAGAGTTGTGCAAACATCATCGCAAGAAATTTTAGAGCATTTTCATCATCCCTAAAAGAACTTCATATCTAACAGTAGTCATGTTCCATTTCCTCCCAAGCTCTTCCCCAGCCCTACTTAACATTAATCTACCTTCTGTCCCTGTAGATTTTTCTATTCTGGAATTTTATATAAACTGAATCATATAATCTTTATATTTTGCAACTGGCTTCTTTCACTTAGCATAATGTTTTCTGCATTTGCCTGTGATATAGCATGCATCAGTACTCCATTCCTCTTTATTGCCAAAAAAATGTTCCGTTGTATGGATAAACCACACTTTCAAATGCATTCATCAGCTGATAGTCATTCCAATTTTTGAACTCTTGAGCTATTTTAAATAATGCTGTTATGAGCATTTGTGTAGACAATTTTGCATGGATATATGTTTTGATTTCCCCTGAGTATATACCTAGGAGTAGAATTGCTGGGTCATAGGATAACTCAAGGTTTAACTTTTTATGGAGCTTCTAGACTGTTTACCAAAGTGGCTGCACCATTTTATCATCCCATCAATAGCGCATGAGAGTTCCCATTTCTTCACATCTTCATCAAAACTTGTAATCATCTGTCTTTTTTATCATAAACATCCAGGGCATATGGAGTGGTATCTCATTGTATTTTTTTTTTTTTGCAATGTCCTGATGGGTAATGATGTGAACATCTTTTTGTGTGTTTATAGGGTACTTGTATATCTTTATAGAGACATAACTATTCAAATCCTTTGTTCACATAATAATTATATTATTTGTCTTTTGTTATTCATTTGTGAGATTTTTCAAATATATTCTAGGACTGGGAATGTGAGTCAGTAGTAGTGATCCTTATTAGCATGCATGAGACCCTGGGTTGATCTCCAGTGTTACAAATAAAAAAGAGAGAGAGAGAGAGAGAGAGAGAGAGAGAGAGAGAGAGAGAGAGAGAGAGACAGGGAAGGGAGAGAGATTGTACAATATCTTTAGCAGATGTATGACATACAAGTTTTTCTCCCATTCTGTGGGGTTCTTTTTACTTCTTTGACAACAGTCATAAAGGCAGGAGAGTTTTTTTCTTTTGAAGATGTCCTATTTTTCTGTTTCTTCTTTTGTTGCTTGTTCATTTACTATCATATTTTCAAAGGTTTTGCATGATCCAAAGTGAAGAAGATTTAGAAGATTTATGCCTATATTTTCTTCTAGGAGATTTATAGTTTTAGCTCTTATAATTAAGTACATGATACAGTTTGAGTTCATATTTGTTTCCAGTGTGAGGAAGGAGAATGACTTCATTATTTTGCATATGGATATCTAGTTTTCCCAGTAATATTTTTTGAAAAGATTGTTCTTCCTTAACTGAATTATGTGATGATTTATTTCTGGACCCTCAATTCTGTTCTACTGATCTCTACAACTATCCTTATTTCAATACCACATAGTCTTGGTTAACTTTTAAAATGAAAAGTGAAAGTCCTCTTATTTTTATTTTTTGATGGTGCTGAAGACTAAACCCAGGGCCTTGCATAGTGTTCTACCACTGAGCTACAACCCAGCCCCACGTTTCTATTTTTGAAGTTCATATTAGTTGTTTGGGGTTCTTTGCATTTCCATATGTATTTTAGGTTGTCAATTTCTTTTAAAAAATCCAGCTAGGATTATGATGTGGATTGTGTTGAATCTGTAGATCAATCAGGGAAATAGTATCATCTCAATATCATTAAATTTTCCAGCTTGTAAAATGAAATATCTTTTCATTCATGTAGGTATTTAATTTTTTTCAATGATATTTTGCAGCTTTTAATATAGCTTTCAATATATAAAAAAGTGTTGCATTTCTTTTGTTAAATTTATTCCCCAACTGGCTTATTATTTTTGATGCTATTGTAAATGGAATCATTTTCTTAATTTCATTGTTTATTTCTCTTTGCTTTTGTATAGAAACACAATTGATTTTCATATGTTGATTCTGTATCCTGCAACATTGCTGAAATGCTTTTTTAGTACTTTTTTTTTCTTTGTGTGTGTGTGTGTGTTGTGATCAGATTTTCTACATAAAAGATCACATCACCTGTTCAATGAGAGAGTTTTACATCTCCCTATCCAATCTGAATGCTTTCAAATTTTCTTTCTTTATATTTTTTCCCAACTGCCTTGCCTGGAACCTCAAATGAAATGCTGAAAAGAAGACTAGAGAGTAGTCCACCTTGTTTTGCACCTGATCTGAGAGGGTAATCTTTTAATCTTCCATCATTAAATCTTATGCTAATTTAGATTTTTCATAGATGCTTTTATTTGGTCAAGAATGCACCCTTTGGTTCTCGTTTATTGATTGTTTTTATCATGAAATGATGCCGCATTTTATGAAAGTTTTTAAGTGTCAACTAGATAAATGTGGGCTTTTCTTCTTTAGTCCACTGACACAATGTAGCACATTAATAAATTTGAAAATGCTAAACCAACCTTCCTTCCAAAACCAAGTTTAGAGATGTTATGTTTTTGTTTTCATTCACTTTAAAGCATTTTCTAATTTCCTTTGAGATTTCTTCTTTGATCCATTGGTTATTGAGAATCTATATTTCAATTTCTACATATTTATGATTTCCCCAAATTTCTCTCTGTAATTGACTTCTGATTTCAATCCATTATGGTCAAAGAATATATTTCATATGATTATGATTTCAATTCCTTAAAATTTATTGATGTTTATTTTTGGCCTTACATATGATCTATCCTGGATTATGTTTCATGTGCTTTAAGAAGAGTGTGGATTTGTTGTTGTTGGAGGGTTTATAGATACCTCCTAAGTCTCTTTGACTGATAGTATTGCTCACATCTTCTATTTTCTTGTTGCTGTTCTGCTTTGCCATTCTATCCATTTTTGAAAGTGAGATATTGATGTCTCCAGCTAGTATTACTGAATTGCCTTTTTCTCCTTTTAAGTCTGTCAGTTTTTGCTTCATGTACTTTGGGGCTCTGTTGTCAGGTACATATGTGACTATTTATTATTTAACAAGTTATTAGCCCATTGAATTCAGCAATATATAGGATAATGCATCATAATTGAGTAGGTTACATATAGAAATGCCAAGTTGGTTCAACAATAAAAATCAGTCAATGCAGTTTACCACATTAATGGAATAAAGGAAAAATTCCTAAAATATGGCTTAATGGATGCAAAAAAGTAATCATACTTTGATAAAATTTAAGACTTTGATAAAACTTAAGACTCTCAGCAAACCAGCAAAAGAAGAGAACCTCCTCAGTCTGATCGAGGGCATTTCCAAGGCCCACAGCTAGCATCATACTTATTGGTAAAGGACTGCATACTCTCCATTGGGATTGGAAATAAAGCAAGGAGGTGTGCTTTTCCATTTCTACTAGCCCTAGCCCATGAAATAAGGCCATGCAAGGAAAAGGAGCCGTACTGAATAGAAAGGAAGATGTACAAGTACTTCATTCACAGGCAACAAGATACTGTATGTGGAAAATAAATTATAAAAATCTATCCCTCAAACATCTGTCTACTAGAAATAAATGAATATAGCAAAGTCATGGGCTAAAATTTTACATTAAAAATCAATTTAATTTCTATTTGCTACCAGGAATCACTCTGGCATGATGTTTTAAAGTAATTTTTATAATAGTAAAAATAAAAATCCTTGGGAATGAAATTAATGAATGATGTGCAAGATCTCCAGACTGAGAAATTAAGGAAGACCCAAAGAAATGGAGAAATAAACCATGAGAACTGATAATTCACATTGGAGGTGCAATGGGAAATAGCACTGTTGTGTGATGTTTTTACTTTTTATAAATAAACAATATTTAAACTATTACATAATAATAACAGTTATCAATTATTAGTGCAAAGTGTGACTGACAAATTCCTAAAAGGGCAGGCAGCTCTGATCTTGACCCTTTTCTGCTCAAGAATAGCTTCTTGTTCGTAGGATCAAGGACAAACTCTGGCATTAACAGGGTTTTCATCATTGACTCCAAGCTCCCTTTCCATATTTCCTTCCCACATATCCCCCCATTTGTGCTACACTCCAACCATCTCCTTGCCATGTCCTAGCCAGATTTGGATCTTCATTGTGCCTTGGCTGGGATATTCCCTTCCTTTAGCTGACTCTTCCCCTGCCCCCACCTTCACCATCTTCAGCTGAGGTCAGGCTCCCAGGGCCTTGCAGTACTTAGCACAGTGAGTGACACTTAACAAGCATGAAGAAGGTGTGGTCAATAGTTGCTGAAGAGAGTGGTTCACTGATACCAGTCCCCGAGGAGAGGGTAAATGGATGCACTTGGGTCTAAATAAAGACAAATACAGGTAAAATGTATGTCTAAACAGTCCAGGCAATCTCCTTCACGGGCAGGTCACAGATTGTCGTCATGAGCCAAACCCACAATCACTACAATTTTGCAGGATTTTAAAAAATTTATTCATTATTGGTCATTTGTTTCTTCTATTGTTTACTTATAGAATTACAAAGTTTTAGTATCTAAAGGACCAGTGAATGTTTAAATTTTATTTATTCATTTGTTTGTTTGTTTATTTATTTTTGTGGCACTGGGAATCAAACCCAGGGCCTCATGCATACTAGGCAAGCACTCTGCCACTGAGCTACATCACCAGCCCTTTTATTTCATCTTATTCTATTTTATTTTGAGACAGTTAAATTGCTCAAGTTGGTCTCCAACTTGTGATCCTCCTGCCTCGACCTCCCAGGTAGCTGAGATTACAGGCATGTGCCACTGTGCCCAGTGTTTATTTATTTATTTATTTATTTATTTATTTACTTTAAGAAAGAGAGAGACGAGAGAGAGAATTTTTTTAATATTTATTTTTCAGTTTTCAGTGAACACAACATCTTTATTTTATTTTTATGTGGTGCTGAAGATTGAATCCAGCGTCCTGTGCATGCCAGGCGAGCGTGTTACTGCTTGAGCCACATCCCCAGCCCAGTGTTAATTTATTTTTGTGGTGCTGGGGATAAAATTCTGGGCTTGGTACATGCCAGACAGGTACTCCACCACTGAGTTATACCTGGACTCCTTAAAGTATCTTCTACTGTAACCAAAAGAGAGTTTTGAAATAATCTAGGTAAGCAACCTCCAATCCACTGATGTTGTTTTGGCTTTTGTTTGTCTGGGTCATGAGAGTACAACCCATAAGGCTTCCCAGAGCCCCACACTTAGGATTCAAGCTTGGCCCAGGATTCCACTGCTGTTGACTTGACATCTTATTAATTTTGAGCATGAAATCCTGCATTTTCACTATGCACTGGGCCTCATAAGTATGCGAGCCACCCAACATATATTCTCTCAGGCTCCATCATGTCCTACCTCTGTGCACCTCTTCTGCCATAAGACAATTCCACTGGCTGGAGACGCTAGAAAGCATAGTATATGGAACACTAGAAATCACAGCTTCTCACTTCTCCATCTTTAGAATTCCTCCTCAGTCTTCCTAATATGATCTCTGCAAGGAAAGTCTGGAGATCTAAGATTGTTTAAGATTCCCATTTTACATACAAAAAATAAATAAATCAATAACAACCCCCCCCCACACCAAGATCCAGAGAGGTAAATTCCTCCAGCTACCACTTAAATAATTTTAGCATCTGTTTCTAGGTATCTTATCTTTCTATTAGATCAAATAAAAATTATTACAGGCAGCAGTGAACGAGCATAAACTCAAGGCAGCTAATGACCAGTCTCTTGGCATGGCAGGATGCAGGATGTGGACCTGTTTCTATTCAGATGGAGCCTGGTTCCCAGCCTGGGCAGAGCTCCTTGTTCCTGAGCAATATACCCACCTTCGTCTCCATTTCGGCATCACAGATGCCAAGGAATGCAAAGGGCCTTAGGTTGTATCCCTCAGAGTTGTGAAAAGATAACCTCCAAGTCCCTTGAAATCCTACTTTTCAAGGGAGGCCTTTTTCATTTTTGGTCCACCTTGGCTATTAGAAAATATTTTCTTTTAATGAAGAACAGAAATAAGCCTCTCTACAAATTCCAGCCAGGGGACTTGCTTCCCTGATAAGATGACAAATAACAACTCTATTTTGCTACATAATCGCTTTTCAAATAATTGCAAATAATTCAACATCCACCTCCATTTTCCCAGGGCTGTTCTCCTTTAGTTGAATACTCCATTGTCTGTAATGTTCCATAGTGATGCAGTTTCTAAACTTCTTCCTATCCTCATCTCTTTTCTCTGGTGACCCTCAGAGTCAGTAAGAGATCAAATCATTTAAAAGGAAAGAAATAAGGCAAAGCAAAAGATCACAGTATTTTTATAATTTGCTAATTAAAGAATCAGTAATAAAACTAGGACCAGAGAAACGTGGGCAAGATAATAGGGCCAAAGTAGATGTATGTCAAAACTTTTTGTTGAGAGTGACAAAACCCATCTAGGACTTGCTTTAGCAAGTAAAAGAACATAGTAATCAGAGAGCAGTTGGAAAATTTACCTGAAAGGGCTCTGATTGGCCAAATTGGGTCATTGCCTATCCCTGGACCAGGAAGTCATAATTGGGTAAGAAGAGGAAAGTGCCATTTAGATTACAAAAATTCAAAGAAAGACACTGAGGATTATTATTCAAAGGGAAAGGAAAGTACAGAGCACTACAGTTCTGTAAGAATAGAGTTGATGGGACAGCCACAATGCCAGGTACAGACATTTACTGGACTAATGAGTAGCATATATACGGTTGCCCCCATAACCCATGGGGATGTGGTCCAAGCCCCTAGTGGATACTTGAAACTCTGGATAATACCCAACCCGACCTACTGTTCTTTCCTCTACATACACTTCTTCCATAAAGATGAATTCATAAATTAGGCACAGCAAGAAATTAACCACAATAACTAATAACAAAATAGTACACTGTAATAAAAGTTATATGAACGTGATTTCTTTTTCCTTCAGAAAATCTTTTTGACAATGGGATGATTTACACCCCGGTGGGATACAGAAGGACGGTGGGAGAGTTCATCCTGCTACTCAGAACAACACACAATTTAAAACTTACAAATTATTTTATTTCTGAAATTTTCCATGTAGTTTTTTTCAAACCACAATTGATCATAGGTAATCAACACGGTGGAAAGGGAAAGTAAGAATAGAGGGGACAGTGTTGAGTGTATTGACTTTTTAATTGACATCTACTAAGAATGAAATTGAATGTTTTGTGGAAAAGAATTACATTTTACAATAGATTCTGAAACCTGCATTAATAGCATGAGTTAATATATGCATGAATATGTGCTTTGAAAACTAAAACAGAAACTACTTGTGGCTACATGGTTGTTGAGGTGGTAGGCCTGGCTGCAAGGCCTGGTGGTTCCCGCCCTGGGCCGCAGCCCCAGGGAAGAGGTCAGGAGAGACACGGAGCATGCGCTGTGGGAGGACACCAGGACTGCGTTTGTGCTGCGTTGTTTCCTTAAGCGCTGGGGAAAACTGAAAGAGGACAGTTTATTTGCCCAATTAAAGATGGGCTCTCATTGAGGGCTGCCCCAGAGCCCGCAAACCACAGCATGGAGGCATTAGTGGCTGCCCAGAGCCCATATGTTGGCTAAGATGTCAGCAAGCCGGGCCACAGACGGGTCTGGTTTCCTTGTGGCTGCAGTCCTTTTAAGTTAACGGACGAAATCTAACCACACAGGCTTGGAGCAGAAAGCGAGGGAGAGACTGTGACGAAGTTCGCCAGTGTAGGATCCAGGCTAATCAACCTTCTAAAAAACATGCCCTAGAACCTGGTGGGGAGGCAGGGCTTGCCAGGAGAACTGGGGGGCCTATAACTGCTTCTCAGGAAGGCATAATGCAGGGCCACCAAGTACCGCAACTCGTCCACCACAATGCTTCCTGCACCCCAAGCCTCCAAGCAATTGCTTTGACTTGTGCCTCCTGAGCTAAAGGGAGATCGAAAGGCACCCAGTAGGTAATTTTGACCTGGGGCCTTTTGGAGGGCTCCTCATGTTCTCTCAGAGGACTTCAGCTATTTACACAAAATGAAAAAAAAAAATCTGTTGAACATTGAACCTTTTGGTATTTTATTTTCCAAAAGGAACCTCAGTGGACATTTTAAAAATCAATCAGCAAGTGTTTATCAAGCAGTTAACTACCTGCAAGGCATTGGCTATTGTGGATTCCAGGAGTGGTGTAATTTAAGATGAACTGCACATATAAGATGAACTATTTTACATCCAGTATACCTGTGTGTATGTGTGGGTGGGTATTTCTGTGTGCCTAAGGAATATTGTCTTCTTCAGAGCACTTACTTTGGGAGACAGTATTCTTAATTCAATGGTGTTATCTGTGTAGAAAGTATTTCTAAAAAATCTTTTTTTGGGGGGGGCTTAACCTTCAGAGCCTAAGCTACATTCTTTTGAATATGCTTGATGTGTAAAGCTATTACAAGACAGAATTGAGGAATACATTTTCTGAAAGAAATGCAGTCCACACAAAATCTTCTATGTGACTGGTAGAAACAACTTTATCATCATAATCCCAAACTGGAAACAACCCCAGTGTTCTTCATCTGATGAATGGATATACAAAATGTGGTCTAGACATATAGAGGAATATTATTCAGCCATAATAAGTAATGAAGTATATACATGTCATCATGTACATGAACTTTAAAAACATGCTAGCAGGGGATGTAGCTTAGTGGTAGAGTCCTTGCCTACCTTGCCAAGGCCCTGGGTTCAATCTCCAGCACTGCAAAAACAAACAAACAAACAAAATTATGCTAAGTGGAAGAAGCCAGACACAAAAGATCATATATTACAGGATTCCATTTATGTGAAACATCCAGAAAAAGCAAATCTTTAGAGACAAAGTAGATTGGTCATTTCCTGGGGTGAAAAGTGGGAAAAGGTACTGGAGATGTTCTAAAATTGGACAGTGGTAATGGCTACATAATTCTGTATCTTTACTCAAAATTGTTAATAAATTGGGTATGTACACTTAATATTCATGAATTTTATTATATGTAAATTATGCCTCATTACTGAGGCCTTTTTTAAAAAAAAAAAGAAAGAAGAAAGTATCCAAACTGATTTTGGAGTGATTCATGAAACATTTCTACAGTAAATATAGTTAATGGAAAGAGCTAGAAAATTCTCCCTACCAAAGTCCCAAAATCAGCCAAGAAATGGCAGCACCTTGGGAAAGAGTGCATATCAGCCCCAGGTGACTGACAGCCACTTCTCATTTGCATACTGTCTGATGGGCATTACTCCAGGAGAGCTGTCACCATCATAAGCTACTGCCTTTCTCACACTTACAACCCACTGGGGAGATAAGACATATATGAAGGTACTGACATCTATGAATAAGTAAAGTAAAATAAATTAGTTAATGTCAAACTAGTTAAAGCACTGTTTCTTTTCTCAGAGTGTGAGTTGACGGCAGAGTAAAACAAAATGAGGCTTTCTTCCTCAGCCAGTTTGCAAAATCCCTACAAAAAGGATTTTGAAAGATCGGTTATGAGGAAGAGAAAAAGCCTCCATATGGGGAACATATTGTTGTGCCTCCTCCCTCCCCCAAATATTGCTGTAATAATGGATAATCTTTCATTTGAATCCCTTTGCCCCAAGTCCAAGTCTGACTGATATTGCATTTTCAAAGTCTCAGGTACATAAAAATAATTTCCACACTAGTGTCCAAATGGATGCTTGCATTTGAGATTTCAGCTGACACAGGATTGAAATCTCCCTCTCTCTGCTTTCAGCCCATTTTCCTCTAGAGCTGACATTGGCAGCCTCTGGTCTTTCTTTAGTGGATGCGCCAAAGGCAGTTGTCTCTTCCCCCACCTGTTTCTTTTTCCTCCCTGAAATCCAGAATGATTTTCCTCTTGCACTCTGAAGGATAAACCCATGCAAAGTGACCACCATACCAAACTCCATGCCAGGGAGTGGAAGTAGGATTAGCAATTTCTAGGTCCCAGCTTTGTGTGATTTTTGAAAGGCTTAGCACAGCAGGGAGCTAGGTTTGTTAATTGCGCAGATAAATGCTAGTTGACCTGTAAAATGCAGGATTAAGTTGTTTAAATCCATTCCCACTGGCAATATGGAAAGATGGAGGGACTCAGGTTGTGGTTATAGTTCTCCTGAGAGATGGACAGATGTGTGCAGGTACCAACTGCAAACCAGATTGCCTTTTGGCATCATGGAGGAGCTTCCTCAAGGATGTCTGAAGAGTAAGCCTGGGCTCTATGAATGAATGCTGTGAAAAAGATGAAGTTGCATAACACATTGTAGCCAGGTGAAACCTAATATTGAATGAAAGCATCAAGCTACCCTTAACTAAGGAGGGGAGTCCAAAGTAAAATGTGTTGGAGAACTAAGCAGCAGTCACTGAATGTTCTCACTCTTACTGGGACCAGTGACTGAGCACCTGGACATTTCAATGTATTTCTTTGGTCTGGGAGAAGGGGAGGCTGAACACTTAGTTTCTAAAACTTTAGTTAGGAAGCAGTTGTGCATTAGTCATTATAACTCATGCACATATTTCATGTTTTATGTTAAACGTGTTTTGTGACTGTCAGCTTTGGAATATAAATATTCAGAGGACACAGATTGTATCCACGTGGACTTGATTGTTAGTGTTTAACATAGATTCTATGAGGATGCTTAAACAATGCTATCAAATTTTTCTGACTTTATGTAACAGGTCAGTAAGCTCAATGGAAAAATTTTTAAAAATAACCTCTCACCTCCATAAAATAAATTATTCTAGTCAACAGTGCCTCCCAGATTTGTCATATAAATTAGCAGGAAAAAAAAATATCTCCAACAACTAAGCCAGGGAATAAAATCCCCATGTCGGTCACCTCTTTTCTAATTATCACTAAAGCCTGACTTAGCTAGATGAAACATAGCTCAGGAGGGAACATTAAAGCTCAGACATTAACCATGATAACTAGAGTGGAAATGTATCTCTAAGAGATTGGGCAATGGTCTGAAGATATTCTAGGTTTTACTTGAGGATTACCCGGAGTATGGAGAATTGAATCCTTGCCCAATGGCAGCTGAGTGGGGGTGGGGCCTTCTGCCTGGTAAGGATGGTGCCAAGGAGCAATGAACTTCAAGTCAAGCAACAGCTCTACCAAGAATCAACCAGTCTCCATTCTCAAGGTCTCAGAGGCCAGAGAAACATGGATCAGAAATGCCTGAGCATAGCAACCCTATTTTAAGCAGAGCACAGAGAAAATTATGTTAAGAACAAAGGGAAAGAAGAGATGGTTTATTTCAGCAGTGGGGATTCAACCCACTGGCTAGGCAAGTTGTTCTTCCACTAAACTACATCTCCAGGCCATCTATTTTTGATTTTGAAACAGGGTCTCTCCAAGCTTCCCAGGCTGGTCTCGAATTTGAAATCCTCCTGCCTTAGTCTCCTGAGTAACTGGAATTATAAGCATGCGCCACATATCCAGTTTAGGTAGAGATGGGTTTTTTCTTTTTTTTTTTTAACCCAGAGAGGGAGGAGACGAAGAAGTGTCTTGGGGGTGTCTTGGTTGGATGGATAGATAAGATTTTTCATAGTTGAGAAATCTTGAGAGATATATTCTGCACCCCCTGCAATAGCAGAATTTGCCAATTGTAGATACTAAATTCCGGTTGCTAGGTTGTGAAATGTCTTGGTAAGAGGTTTTTCTCCTCTTCCTCCTCCTCCTCCCCCTCCCCTTTCACTCCCCCTCCCCCTTTCCCTACCCTCCCACTTCCCCTCCCCCTCTCCTTTCCCTCCCCCTTCCCTTCCCCCTCTCCTTTCCCTCCCCTCCCCCTTCCCTACTCTCCCTCTTTCACTCCCCTGTCCTTTCCCTCCCCCTCCCCTCCCCCTCTCCTCCCCCTCCCCTCCCTCTTCCCCCTTTCCTTCCCCCTCCCCCTTTTCTTCCCCCACTCCCTCCTCCCCTTCCTCCTCTTCCCCCTCCTCCTCCTCCTCCTCCTCTGCACTGAGGATTGAACCAGGAATTCACACATGCTAGGCAAGCACTTTACCACTGAGCAGCATCCTAGCCAGAGATATCTATATATTTTTTGGTTCAGGCAGTTTTTGTATGTTTTGACATGTACATATACTAATGTCATCATCTTATCCTTGATCTGCTTCCTTTTCCCCCCAACTAACTAGCATTTGAATTACATGCTGTTGAGAGGATCTTGATTTAAGCACATCAAGAGTTACAAATAGGACTGGGGTTGTGGCTCAGTGGTAGAGCACTTGCCTAGCATGTGTGAGGCACTGGGTTCAAGTCTCAGCACCACCTATAAGTAAATGAATAAATAGAGGTCCATTAACATCTAAAAGATATTAAAACAAACAAACAAAAAGAGTTGTAAATAACAAGATTTATTTTATTGTGGTAAAATACACACAACATAAATCCTACCACCTAAGCATGTTCAGTTCAGCAATGTTAACTGCTATGCCACCAGTCTCCAGAACTTTTTCATCTCACAAAACAGAAACCGTCTACCCACTGAACAATTCCCCATTCCTTCCTCCCCAAAGCCTCTGGAAACCACTATTCATTTTATTTATCTTTCCATGAACTTGAATACTTTTAAATATCCAACTTAAGTGGAATCATAGAGTATTTTTGTTTGTGTGTGACTTATTTCAGTTAGCATGACCTAAAGGTTTATCAAGTTGGTAGCTTGTGAAGGAATTTCCTTTCTTTTTAAGGCTGAGTAATAGTCCATTGTTTGTAGGTGTCACACTTTGCTTATCTATGCATCCATCAGTCATGATTTGGGTTGCTTCCACCCCTTGAATATTATGAATAATGCTACCATGAACATGGAAATGCACTTATCTCTTCAAGACTTTACTTTCAATATTTTTTGGAACACATACTCAGATGTGGAATTCCTGGATTATGTAAGATTTTATTTTCAATTTTTTGAGGCAACTCCATCTTGTTTTCCACAGCAGTTGCACTATTTTACATTCCCACACACAGTGCACAAAGTTTCCAATTTCTCCTCATCCTCTGCAACACGTATTTGCTCATTTTATGGATTTTTTAAAAAAATGGCAGTCATCCTAATAGGTGTGAGGTGCTGATCTGTTTATTATATTTGCAGCAAACTGGCTAAGGATGAAACCTTTCCTCATTTAATAGGAATAGAGAATCCAAATGGAACTCTCTGGTAGGGAGACACAATCCAGTGGCTTCCATCGCTCTCTTGGTCAGATTCAAATTTCCTACAAGGACCATATAAGGCTCCATGATACTTGATCCCCTCTGCCCTAGCACAGTGATAATTTTATGTAATAGCCTTAATTATTTTATACATAAAGCAGAGTTTTATGATGTGGCATTTTTTACTCATGGTGTCACTGTGGCACTCAAAAAGTTTCAGATTTTGGAGCATATCAGATTTCAGATTTTCTGAGTAAAAGTGTTAATTATGGTGAGAAGAGCGCCTCCTGAATCTGGCAAGAACCAGGCAAAACTGTTCTAGCTCCCAAACTCTGCTTCTCCTAGCTCCAAAGCCCTACACTGCTCTCTACTAATAGTCTCTCCGTTGTTTCCAAAGAAGCATGGAATGTGAGAACCAGCAGAGGCCCTGGAGTTTACCATAATACTTCAGTCCTCCTTTTTGGTTAGAGTAGAAAACCAAAGTTCAGAAAAGAGAATTGATAAGCTTAGAAATCCAGCTTGGCTTTAGTGTGTTATAATTATAATAAAAGATTATACTAACTTTAGGCACTAATAAGTGACTTTGAGTTGACCTCAATGTATTTGACTATCACTTTGTGAATGGCCTTGTGCAGGCTTATAAGTGTCAAGATAAAACAGTGAACCTTACAATTCCAGCCTATGTTTAATCCCATCATTGACCTGACTGTATCTAGTGATAGGAGTCTATGCAATCAGGTAAGATGACAGTTCACAGACTTGCCAATAATTGGGTCATTACTGGGGAACCTGACTGTGGATGTGTTAACCCAGAAGTTGAGGGTTGAATGAAGAAGAAAAACTTAGTCAGGAACATGGAATCAAGGGTCTAGAGTCATAGTTGACCTTAAACATAACCTAATCCCTATTTCCTCTCAAAAATAGGGGAATTAGACACATGGATTTTGGAACAAAGAAATGGATCAAAGTTGATGAAGAAAGGAAGACAATGAAGATAAGAAAATGGAACTAGGTCAACAACTAACATGTCCATAAGGCAATCCTTTCAGTTCAGTCCTGGAGGAATACATTTGTGCATAATGGTTGCAGCTTAGAAAATGTGTCAGCCTAGAGAAGTTACATCTTTTCTCTCCTGGTGCCCTTTCTCATCTCCTCACCCAGAAATAATTGCTGTCTTATTGTTTTCCTCTAATGTACCTCTTACCCTTAAATCAAATCCTGCTCTTTGAAAAGTAACCAGTGTCCATGTTGAATGTCTTAACATAGGTGGAACAATAAGGGCTTAATATCACCTCTCACACTACGATTGGTAATGTCTGTCAAGCATCCTGTGTAGAGAGTTCTGAGGCACATCACAGGCTGAGGGGGGGATAACAAATAAAGCTGTCAGTCGCAGGTAAGGGATGGCCAATTAACGTTCTCAATCACAGGCAAAGGAAGGAAACTTGATGGGGTGCTGGGCCAGGTATTTAATGTATGTGGCAGAGTTAACATATTTAAGTTCATTATTACTTGCCTCAAGATTATCGGCAACTTTAATCTTACTTCTAATTTGCATAACAAGTTTTGTCTTCTGGAAAAGAATTTTAGATATCAACAACAAGTGAGAAAGATATTCCATGGACTCAGTATCTTCTATGATCATATCACTAAGCAAAAAAAAGGACTTTCCAAAAGATCTATAAACATCCTTACACGCTTTTGAACACATCTTATTTAACTCTCAGACAAAGCCTCAAGAATCTTCTTTATGTCAGAAATCAAGCTTTTAACTAACTCCCATGCAGTCAGTAAATAAAGCTGGACTTTCACCTAGGCTCTGGCAATTTCTGGAGCTCAGGATATCCTCACTACACCAATAAATAAGTTTCTCTTTTGTCTTTTCTTAAAGTAAAGAAATGAGGGGCAAGGAAAGGGAAGGTTCTATAGAAAAAGGAAAGAAGACGCCTGCCTAAGAAATTGGGGGTGCAAAGGATACATTCAAATCCCAAGACTCATGAAATTTCAAATCCACTTAGGAACTCAGAAAAGGTGAACATAATCCACTGCTGTTATTTATATGATGAGAAAATAAGTCATCAGACCTGGGAGTAATTAATCAATGAAGACTTCCTGGAAGGAATAATTTTAGATTAGGGTTTTGAAAGATGCATAAGGTGGAGGAGAAGACTCTGAAAATAAGAAAATGAGAATGTCATTTCATTAGTTCTAGCTTTTCAGATGGACCACATAGGCAAATGTGTTTAAATGTGAGAAGCTATATTTAAAAAATCATCTTTTATTTCTTGAGAAAATTCTATTATGTTCTATTTCAATGACCAAAACTCCAGGGGGCCTGGAAAGGTTATTAAAAAGAAATTGGTCATTAAATTGAAACTATCTAGTAGACGACTTTTAAAAGCCAGCTGTCAAAAAAAAAAAAAAAAAGCTTCACTGAAATATAAGAGGTCATCATCAAGTTTTCACAGAGGAATTATATGACTAATATGGCATGATCTCTTTTCTGTCTGTCTTCTTGGTTTGACCCCAGTGGAGTCAAAAACAGATTGGTGAAGTGAGAGTAGGAAAGAATAAATGTGGTTAGTGTACTGATATAATCTGTGCCAGATGCTTTCTTTTCCTGTGTAACAGGTGTGGCCTTAGTGACCAGCTAGGGAGGTAGGAAGGAAAGTTGGGGCGGTGGTGCAGCCCAGTAACCTTCCAAGGTTTTAAATCTCGATTTCAATATCTAGGCAAAGCATCACCTGCTGATCCACCATGAGGGAAAGAGTTCTGAGAGGAAGATCCTTGGCCTGTCCTTGATGCCTGAGGTGGCATCAAATACACCATGGGAGTAAAAATAAGTTCATTTCATAGTTTAGAGAAGTATTCTAATCAGAATTACGGAATTGAGATTGCCATGAATACCTGGGAAAGGTCTCTCCCCATACCATGTGGTTCTTGTAGGCATAAATCTCTAGTTGACTAGTCAAAATATCTCATCCTCCTGGATCCAGAGAGATGGACAAAGTCTCATCAGGGTCCTCTGCAGAGACTGATATCAACTGAATGACATGCTGGGGAGAAAAGGTTCTCTGTTTTCTCTTTATCTTGAAGGATGGCACAAGCTAGGGATATCTAGTGATTACCTTTGATATCACATGGAGGAATTCTGACTGAAATCAACATAATTAGCTGTCTGTAGAACTAAGAGATGTCAGAGAAAACAAAGTCCTAATGTTATAATTCGAACCGCTGGATCCAGCTAACCTGAAATCAGTTCACCTCTTAGTCTTCCTGTTTATTTAAACCTACAATTTCCCTTTAACACTTTGGCTAGTTTTCATCTCTATCATTTACATCCAAAAGACTCCTTGCTAATTTAGAGGGAAGAGCCTGGGAGAAATCAAGCAAGGTGCCTGTTCTAGAATTTGTTTGTTTGTACCATAGATAAGGAGCTGGATCTTTTCACGGAGCCCTTTAGAGAGCATCCCTCACGGACATTCCCTTGGTACCAGCTTCTTCTCTCTCATTTTTATTAGCCTTCTCCTCTAACCCCCATTCCCACCAAACACCTTTTCTCTTAGAATCTACCCTTTTCTCGAAAGAAATAGTCAAATTTCAGACCCCTTGAGTTTTTTTCTTGTATAAGTAACATTTACGTCCTCAGACTTCAGAGGGTATCAGCAGATTTACTCACATATTCAGAATTTCTGCTCTCAGCTATGACTAAAAGGCTCTGGTGTTGGGGTCTGTTGGCTCCTGCATGAAAAGAGGCACTTTAAGCTTCTATCCAGAGGACAGGGGAAGGGAGGGGTAAGACAGCAATATCTACTCTGGGCCTCGGGCACCTTCGCCTGTGTACCGGAACACAAGCCACAAAATCAAAGATGAGTTTAGTCATGAAAACACTTGCCTCGTCTAAATAAGAAATTTCATATTCCCCATTATCATAAATTTGACACCTGGAGAGCGGGAACTCTGGATCATTGTTTTAAATAAAGCATTTATCCCTTCACTATTCTGAGTTATCTCCAAATTTAATGCACATAAATCCCTAAATTAATGGAGAATCAACTGCTCCAGTTCTAGTCATTTCTTCCCAATCACTTGTTTTCCGGATTTATGTCACTGGGGTGGGGGTCAAGGTGAGAAGTTGGGTTGGAAAGCAGGTCCAATTGTTCTACCATAGTGGTAGAGAGATATATGGGGGGATAGGGCTTGAAATCAAATTCCTTGCATGTATGATTTTGTCCAAATTAACCCAACTGCTATGTATAATTAACATGCTCTAAAAAAGATATATATGATCTCATTTAAGAGTGTGGGTATTGTGGTTTGGATTTGGAATGTCCCCCAAAGGCTAATGTGTTAAGGCTTAATCTTCAGCGCAGTAATTATCAGAGCAGGCTTTACGGAACTGATGAGGGACATTGATGAGGGACCTGACCTCATCAATGGATGTATCCTGTGATGTGTTCATAATTGAATGAATCATTGGGAGGTGGTAGAAATTGTAGGAGATGGGGCCTATTGGAGACAGTCAGTCACTGGGGGTGTGCCTGGAAGGGTATATCTGGTCCCCAGCCCCTTCCTCACTCTGTCTCTCTTGCTTTGCTTCTTGACCACCACAGCGAGCACCTTTGCTCTACCACATTCTGCCTCACTAAAGGCCCAAGGCAGCAGGGCCAAGTGACCATGGACTGAAATCTCTGAAACTTTGAGTGAAAATAAATCTTTCCTCCTTTAAGTTGATTTTCTTGGATATTTTGTTATAGTGAAGAAATGTTGGCTAACATAGTGAGGAATAAATATTCAAGAACTTGAAATAACTTTTGACCGTAAACTGACCTGATGCAAAAAGTCAGAACTTAATTCTGTATGTGCTTAGGAAGGTCTATAAACCTAGGAAAAAAAATTTCAGGATGAAGTTAGAAGTCATATAATAAAAAGATATGGAGAAAGAAAGTGAATTATTCCTAGGTATTTGTACTTAAATAATACTTGTGTATTAATTAACACATAATTTTTTACTATAGTAGCTTCCTAAGTATTTTGGAAATATTAACTCATGTAATCCCCACAACAACTGTATGAGATAATTCACTAGAATGTGTAATGATTTTAATTTTTTTAGAGTTTATTTTATTGGTTCTTGTTAGTATATATCCATCATTTTAATAACACTTTAGTATCAAAATAGCAATAATATTTAAAAAATGAGAAAATAAGGCACAGACTAGCAGCAAATATCTGTAAATGACATATCTGATAAAAGACCATTATCCATAAGCTACCAAGAATACTTAAAACTTAGCGATAAGAAAATTAACAACCCAATTGAAAAATGGGCAAAAGATCTGAATGGATACCTCACCAAAGTAGACAGATAGCTAATAAGCACACGAAAAGATGTTCATCGTCATGTCATTGGAGGATTTCAAATTAAAACTAATAGCAATGATGACAGTTAACATTTTTCAAGTCCTTACTGTATTCCTACTTTATAAATAAACCTCATTTAGCTTTCACAACACACTAAAGTAGTTACGGTTATCGGATTAAGTTGTCTGTCAGATGTACTCAATTGAAGAATTTGCCCTTGAAAGGTTATACTAAAACCCAGAGTCAAAGTATCATATTAGTTACCAGAAATGTGTTTTGAGATATGCATTAAAAAAGAATTGAAGCATTATTTCCATATTAATTGTACCATATAAACTCAGTCAAAAATGAGTTTAATATATCTGGATAAACTCTTCCCATGGTCTTGGACCTTGCTTTACATTTGCTCTAATATGACTCAATGTAAGAAGTGACATGAATTGCTAAACTGAGTATGTTGAAAATTAAAAAGAGGCTGAAAATTATTATACATAGATCATAAATTGGAAAGAATGTACAGCAAGTCTGAATTACGCATTGCAAAATAGGCAGTAAATTTTGGGCAAAACGGTTGCTAACAATTTCCAAATAACTAATAGCTAGTTGATGAGTGGTATCTATGATACCAAAACCCCATATTTCCCTCTTGGGAGAACAGCTGCAACGATACTTGATTTTGTGGCTAAAACAGGACTTGTGGATTTGCAAGTAATAACCTGGACCACCAAGCTGTATCCGATGCTGTTTGTAGTAATGCTTGCATACCTTTTGACACGAATTGTACATATTAACTATAATAGAGTAGAAATTCTAGTAATAGCTGTATGTAGCTGCTTTCTCTCTGACATCTGTAGACCATAAGACAAGAATATAGACTAGAAGAATAGAATAATCAATTGAAAAAATTTGATCTCCAGGGGCAAATTTTTCTATTGATCCCAATTATACAACTATTTATGGAAGAGAAAAACCAAGGCTTGGAGAGATTAAGTAACTTTTCAAAGCCCACAGTTAAGATTTCAGTGCCTATCTGTCTGACAGCAAGCTTGTACTCTGAATTACTGCACTATAATCTATTAATATTTAGTTACTCTTAATAATTTACAGCTTCAGTACAGTTTTAGTTTTACATCTTTGCACAATTGAGTGAAAAAGCAAGCATATATCTAACACCTATACATATTTAACAAGGGTATTACCCAGGTATTACTATTCATCTGAAGGGAACTTATTCAAACTGGAAGTATAGGACACAGAAAAAATTAAGGGCTGATGATGTGGCTCAGTGGTAGAATACTTGCCTAGCACATGAGAAGTCTTGGGTTCAATCTCCAGTACCACCAAAGGGGGAGAGGGGACTTTTGAAAGTCCCCTTTGTAACAATTCAAACTAATAAAATTATAGGACAAAGTCTGGGTCAGTACTTAAACTTGTCTTGGGGGCAGTTTTTATGATCTTAATTATCATGCTGTCAGTTTGATGGATGTTGATTGGCTATCAGAAGTGGTCTTAGATGGCACATGCAATTGGATATTTTAAGAAGAGCTTAATAAAATTGGGATTTTCAAGTGGGGGACATTTACAGGGGTAATACAGAATTCTGAGCTAGTTACTGGAACCCAGAGAGGGTAGCTGTATTGAGGAGTGAGGATGGCCCATAAGGAGCTGGGACCTTCAGTAGAGGGACATGGCTGACCAGTAGCTACTTGTAAGGCAGAGAACTAGAGGAAGAATTACCCTGACTTCCTTTCTATGACACACTATGATCTCCTGCCAGCACTTCCAATTGGCCACAGGCAATAGGAAGCCGGAGTATCAGGGATCCTGGTGATGCAGTTGGCATTGCAGCCTCCTAAAACACATACAATGAGGAGAAAGAATAAAGACATCTTACGGGAAAACAGACAATATGCATGAAATTAGCACTGACCCACATCAGTGCAGGTGCTTTGACACAGCTCCTGTATCTAGCACTGAGTGGGAATACCAGCACCATCCTGAGCAGCCCGCTGGCCTGACTACTGTAATCTTCTCAATCTCTATTCCCACCCTTTACATTCACATCAACCTCCCACAGCTTTGGTCCTTTTCTGCTCTTCCTCCATCAGCTAGCATAACTGAGGAAGTACACAGAGCTGAAAGCTCCTCCCACCTCAAAGTTTAGCTCTACATTTACACCTGGCCCTGATCTCTTGGGTGGCCTTGTTGTTTAAGCCAACAACTTCCTCTTCTCCGGAAATTTCACAATCCTATCTTCTCAGTAGACATCTGCTACAAGGTAGGTTCACAATAGTTACAGACATAAACAAAGGCCAGAACCCCAGAATCTCCCCCCCTTCTGCAAAAAAAAAAGTCAGAACTACTTTGTTCCTGTTTCTTCGCTTGTGCAAAGAGCATGTGGTTATTGCATAAGCAACATGAAGAAATGCTGGAGCCTGAGTGTTTGTTCAGGGCACTGGGTGGGGCATGAAAGTATCAATATGTGGGCCGAGTTCACAATTTTCTTACTTCATCCTTCCTTCTAAACCACTTGAGGCACTGATGGCCTAGTTTTCCTTTACTTGTACATGATTTTATAAGGCTTACCTTAGCCAGGATGCTCCACTGTAATAATGCTGTGCTCAGTTCTGCTCTTCTAGGTAATGCTCTGTGCTCCGGTTCTTTGCTCTGGTCCCCATCAAAGTATACTTATTCTGGGTCTCATTTTGCACCTTTAGTTGAAAACAAGAGGAAGAAACTAAAAGATAAAACAGATCAATTTTATTACTGTTTACTTGGTCACTGTGTGCTCTGAAGAACCCTAGGAAACTGCAAAGTTATTCCAGAATCTACCTTCCTGAGAGGAGAGAGCCAAGAGAAAAGAAGGACAAGAAAGAGAGCTTGGGATCTCCTACTCACAGTTGAACACCACACATCTTCTTTCATTGTTTTATATACTGAGACTCCACGTAAGATTTTAATTATAAAAGATGTAGCCCTAGCTCTTTAAAAGAGAGAAAAAAAAAATGGTTGCATACCACTGATAAAAGCATTGGTCCTCACAGGATACTTCTGTTTTGATAGGGGATTAGGAATGTGGGTGGGGATTACAAATGAACTGGGAAACAACAAAGCTTTCCAGGTAAGAGTGTGCACACTGGGTCTTGACTGCTGGGATCATATTCAAGTTCTGCCCTTTACCAGGCTTTCTACCAGAGCTTTAAAACCTCACACTCCCCAAGCTGGTGGTTCTTGGGTTGCAACTCTGAGGATCAGGGCCAGGCTTTTGAGCCAAAGGACCCCTATGCTGGGTTCCCACAATACTGCTTTTGAACACAAGTGTTGTCTAGTAAGACTGTCACATGCACAGAAGAGGAAGAAGAGAGGAAAGAGAAAACAGGGCCCAGTAGGTGCTAAATATACTAGACGTGGTTTTAGTTTAGACAAAGTGATGGGGGTGGGGTGGGGGAAGACTATTGCAAAACTTCAGCATCTCATTACTACAGTTTTCAGCTCCTATTTCCCATGTCTATCAGACATGTGCCTTGCATTTTCCTTAGATGGACCATAGCTCCATGCTATCCTACACTCTTAGTTTGCTGTAATGGAAGCTTAAAGAGAATGAGCCCATTTTCCACTCTTTTAATGAGCATTTGCTTCTTGTCCCATCATATTCCCTCATTGATCTCCCTTCATATGGTTCCAGATTACATGGCTGACAGAAACCTGACAGACCTCAGAAAAACAGAAGGTGCACCCAAATATCTCAAGTTTTCACTGCAGCAGTTTCTGGTATCCTGCTACCTCCCCTAAAAGTATAAGTATAAATGGAGTCTTAAGCTAATGACAAAACGAAGTGAGGAGAACACAGATTAAACACAAAAAAGAACATACTTGCTGAAGATGTGAGAGACAGTGCAATAGGTTACCAAAGAATGTCATCAACTCCACTTCCCAGAAAACCAAAAATAATAGCAAAGGGGACTGCCAGTTTGGGCTGGTTGAAGTACCAGGAGCCAAGAGACAGGGTTAAATGACTGGCAATTCCTTTCTAGGACACAGGAGAGACTGGTGATTAAACAAACAGACTTCTGAGTTAGACAGACCTGGAAACGAGACCCAGTTCTATCATTCACTAGCTGTGAAATCTTGGGCACCCTACTTAACCTCTCTCCTGAGAGTCATATGCAGACTAAATAAGATTAATGGGCCCTGAGTGTTTAGCACAGAATCTGACACCATAGAATGTTCTTAGTAAATATTAGCTTCAGCATTTGGCCTTGAGTTTCATTCGTCCTTTTCTTTCAAACCCCATGTCCCTGGCATCCATAGAGATCTGTTCTCATGTATCTGCTGAACTTAAGTGTCTTTGCGACCCACCCCAAAATTGCAAGACTCCAACTCTACCCAAGTTCCACAGTCTCAACTGGTTCTCTTAACTGGAAGTACTACTTCCAACCAAACTCTAAGTGATGTGGTTTCCAATGAAACAAAGGTCATGTTTTATCATTTGATGTAACACCTGTAGGACATAATGAAGATCCTACTGCTGACAGCTTGGCTACTTCTCTTCATTCTTCAAGCCTGGAATCACATGTTCAAAGAGCTATGGTCCTTGAGCTGGAGGGAATCTTGGCATCCTTTAGCCTGGGATAAATGCTCTGCCACAGGTAAACCTAGTATGAGCACAGAGCACCAACGTGGGCAATGGTGTCTATACGGAAGTCTTCCTCGTGCTGTTGACTTCCTCATAGAGTCTTCAAGAAAGGGCAGAAATTGATGAGTTGGGGTGTCAGGAGGGAAGTAGTTAGAGAAAATATTCTCTAACTGAAGTTCTCTAATTAGGAGAACTTCAGGAAAGAAAAAGAAACAAATTTTAAATGGTTTTCAGTTTGGGGTAGCATCCATTTCTCAATCCATATTGAATTTTCCAAAATAGAAAATGAAGGTAGATTTTGCTTTTTAATCAAATATATGATTAGTTCAGGATCATGTATATTAAAGTCCTAAAAATATGAGTGAGTTAGTTTGGTTTGGTTTGGTGGGTGGGCAGGGATGCGGGGTGGGGACAGTACCAGGGATTGAACCCAGAGGTACTTAACCAGTGAGCTGCATCCCCAGCCATTCTTTATATTTTATTTAGAGACAGGGTTTTGCTGAGTTCCTTAGGGCCTCACTAAGTTGCTGAGGCTGGTTTTGAACTCGGAATCCCCTTGCCTCAGATGCCCAAGCTTCTGGGATTACAGGCAGGCGCCACCACGCCCAGCAAATTTCTGAGTTTTTAAAATTACTTAATCTAAACTTTCAACCTGAACCCTCTACAGTATCTCTGATAAGCATTCGTCTAACTTGAATACTTACAATGCCAAGGAGCATAAAATACTGGGAGATGCAACTCATAAGCAAATTTTACTTATTTCTGAAACATAATACAGGAAAATGAACAGATGAGAAATATGTAGTTTGATGAGTTTTGATAATATACCTGTGTATCCAATGGCTGAATCAAAATGCAGAAAATTTCATCACCCAGAAAGTTTCTCCATGCCGTTTCCCAGTTATCCATCCCTCCTGTTCTGTTTTTATTCCCAGAGATTAGACTGGCATGATCCTGGACTTCATGAAAGTGGACCACATTCCTGTGTGCCTGGATTTTTTTTTCACTTTACATAATAATTTTGAGGTTCATCTATGTTGTATGTTTAAACAGTCTGTTACTTTTTGTGGCTGGACAATGTCTTACTGTATGAAAATACCTCAATTTGTTTACCCATTCTCCTATTAGTGGACATTTGCATTGTTTCCATAGTCAGAATTTTAGAAATAAAGCCACAGTGAGCATTCTTATATAGATTTTTTTTTTGTTTCCTATAGAGAGATAATTTCATTTCTTTTGAAATTCCTGGATCATGAAGTAGAGAAATATTTATATGAAAAACGTCAGTTTTCCAAACGGCTAAAGCATTTTATATTTTTCCCCAGCATTACATAAAAGATCCAGTTGCTCTGCGGCTTCTCCAACATTTGGTATTGTTAGAATTTTTAAATTTTTCCCCTCCCAGGGGGTATGTAGTGGTGTCCCTTTGTGGTTTTAATTTGGTTCCCCTGATGATCAAAAACGCTGAGCCTTTTTTATGGGCTTGTTGGTTCTGAATGTATTATCTTTTGTAAAGTGTTTGTCCAATTCTTTTGCCTTTTAAAAAAATGTCTTTTTATTATTGTTTGCAAGAGCTCTTCATATGTTCTGTTTATGAGTACCATGGCCCTATGGAAAAAATTTCTAGTTTGAAGATACATACCCAGGGTTTAAATCTTGACTCTGTCTGTATGTCTTTATATGTGTGTGTGTATATATATATACACACACACATACATACATACATACATATATATATATAAAGACATATATATAAAGATATATATATTATATATATGATGCCAAGGAGCATAATACTGATGCTCACAGTATGGACACAATACATTTATTTTATTTATTTATTTTTATGTGGTGCTGAGGATCGAAGCCAGTGCCTTACATGTGTTAGGCAAATGTTCCACCACTGATCTACAACCCCAGCCCCTTCTGTATGTCTTTTACAAGGAACTCAATGTCTGTGAACTTCAGCTACTTTGTGGGTAATATGAAAATCATTTCCAGCATACAGGGTTCCTTTGAGAGCTTGGAGAGCACATATAAAGCACTGAACCCTGTTCAGGTCTTGGCACATTATAGGCACTTAAAATAAAACTTAAAAGTAGTATTACAAATGTTTAAAAGTGTTAGCTAAGCTGCTCATCCCCAAACCTTTTCTATATTAGGTTAGGTATCATCAACTTTTTCATAAAATATGATTTTCATATATTGTTGCCATAAGTTATATTTGACACATTTTACAAGTTCAGTAAGACAGTCATGTGTGGTAGCACACACCTGTAATCCCAGCTACTCAGGAGGCTGAAACAGAAATATCACAAGTTCAAAGTCAATCTCAGCAACTTAGTAAGTCTCTGTCTCAGAATAAAAATAGAAAGGACTGGGGGTGTGGCTCAGTGGTAGAGCACCCCTGGGTTCAATCTCCAGTACCAAATAAGTAAATAAATAAATATTCAGTAAGAC
The DNA here is from genome assembly GCF_021218885.2 of Marmota monax. Taxonomy (NCBI): domain Eukaryota; kingdom Metazoa; phylum Chordata; class Mammalia; order Rodentia; family Sciuridae; genus Marmota; species Marmota monax. Next base: position 2,493,662 of record NW_026695234.1, on the reverse strand, counting down.
TTGGGTACCAATCAGAGAAGAGAGGCCACTAGGCTGGATCAGTCTGGGAGGCCCTGGTGGGGCAGTAATTGGTGTTTCCGTTACCTGATCCTGGGGGAAGCCCACAGCATCCTGAGGAATGGCATATTGGCTGAGATGGTAAGGGGATGGTATTGCTCAAATATTACAGAAATAACTATTTAACAAAGAGTATAATACGTATTTCAATGTTTTTAGAACCATAACACAATTATTAAAAACTTGCCTACTGATTCTCACTACTGTTTTCTTTATGATCTTGGAAGGAACCATTGACTGTTTTTCAATATTACTTTTCACTTCTAATGGGAAGTGAATTCTTCCATATTGCTCAACATTATTTCTCTATCTTTCAGCATCCTTTGCAAGTAGGTGGCCATGTGACTAAGTTTTGACCAATGGTCTGTGGGCAAAAGTGATGTATACATATGAATTTGTGCACTTCCCCTCTTACTGGATGAATTCAGAATGTGCTGGTGAGCCATTGTGGATCATACAGACAAAGGAGGCATGCTGGGATAGCAGAACAGGGAGACAGAAGAAGCCTGAACTTCTGACAGCTGCCTGGAGCATGGCATTGATCTATCTAGCTGATGTGTGAGAGAAAATGGATTTCTGTCTCATATAAGCCACCATCGTTTTGAGTCTCTGTGATAAGCAGGTGAAGTTTTATTGCAGCTAATATACTGATCCTAAAACTTGTTTCCTGCTACCCCAGCCTCACCCTGGTTTTCTAACATGATCACTGTATAACCACATGTTGAAATTGACCTAAGTGAGTTTGGTCATGCCTATCATTAGTTATTCGAAAGATAAAGATAGCTGCCGAGTTACAGCCTGTGAGGGTTTGTTACTCTCATAACCTCACTGCCAGATTTTAATGATAGCAAAGATCACATCAAATTCTGCCACACATACAGATGCTTATTAAATAAACAATTGTTACCAACAGAGCATATGACGGCCCTCCCTCTCTGCTAGGTGCCTTTGTCCTCACTTAGTGGGTCCTTTAGCTATGCATGATAGAAATCAAACATGGCTCACAAAAAGACTGTTGGTAAGAATTACTTTATTGCATTGATTCACATATTCTACCCTATAGACAGAATAGGAAGGAAATCCAAGGGTGAACAACATATTACCTGGTCTTTTCTCCTTCTGCATAATGGGAAACTGTCACCTGATGTGACCAGGAATTTATGTATCCTGGTCTCTGAACACTGCTACATCTTCCTGGGAACCAGACTTTCCAGGGTAGAAATCAACGTGTTCTTAAGCTCTATTGCAACACTATTACTATGCTTGCACCATGTTTGCACATAGTTCAAAATGTGCCCAGCATTGTGTTTTTCTCTCCCCCAAGTGTATCTTTTAGCATGTACATGGATTTAACCTAGGGTCTTACTTTCTGGCAAGCAGTTTTGGTCAGATCTGCTTGTACTGTTTGTACCAGTTGGATGCTTTCTTCTTGTCTGTCTTAAACAATGAATGTTTCTGCCTTACTTTGGCCTCACTTTTATCACACCTTACCTGAATGTGCTTTATTAGATGCAAGTATAACATTCCAGAGCTGGTCTTCAGTTCGGGATGGTAACTGGCAACAAGAATCTTCAGACCCAAGGACACAGGAGGAGTTAGTGATCAAGATTTCATTGCTGCCTCTGAGGCTAGAGGAACTTAATATATTCCTAAGGGGTCCATGCAATGGAAGGGTATGTCTATTAAACACCTTTGACAAGTCATATGTCTTGAATACTTCTGAATTTACTAATGAAAACCCATTGCTAGTTTTCACTTAGCTAATTAACTAGCCACTAATGAAAATCCATTCTCTATAGCTGTTATGCTAATTAGTAAATTAAATCACTTGTATCGATTGAGATTAGGATATTCAAATACTTGTAATAGCTACTTTGGAGTGTAGGCTTTCTAATATGAGACATGAATTCCTGACTGGGACAAATGACTGCCCTAGGGTAGTGCCCAAATCAGTGTAATAATACCTGACTGTAGCTTACATAAATCCTAGGCATCACAAGGCCACATCAAACATGTAAGAACCCAAGGCACAAATATTCCCACAAAAAAAGAATCTATCTTTATACCTCCTTCTTTTACCATGGATGCTAGCAGCTTTTCCCTATTCATAATTGCTACATTGCCTATAATTGGCTGTGTGTGTGTGTGTGTGTGTGTGTGTGTGTGTGTGTGTGGTGCTGGGGATTAGAACCCAGGGCCTTGTGTATGCAAGACAAGCACTCTACTAACTGAGCTGTATCTCCCTATAATTTACTTTAAAATATTTTAATATAAACAGTGTCAGGTACATGTGCATAAATGAACTTTAATCTATGCTGGGGGTGAACAACTAGTATTTGAAGGGTCCTTATCAGGAATCTGTGCTCTTAAGTGTGATCAGCATTTAAGCATCCTGAATTCAAGTTAGATAGGAGGCTCCACCAAGAATGTCAGATATAGTGATCAAAATCTGAATCTGATGATAATTTAATTAATATAGCCAGGCACGGTAGGTCATGTCTGTAATCCCTGCAGCTCAGGAAGCTGAGGCAGGAGGATCAAAGCCAGCCTCAGCAATTTAGTGAGGCCCTAGGCAACGTAGTGAGACTTTGTCTCAAATTATAATATAAAAAAGGACTGGGGATGTGGTTCAGTGGTTTGAGTTTAATTCCTAGTACAAAAAAAAAAAGAAGTAAACGATGGTAGAACTATCCCTTTTTTATTGGCAAAATTAGTGCTGCTCTAGCAACATGGTTAGCAGGAGTAGGTTTGCATGGAGGAGACATAAAAATCTAGCAAACCAGCCAGACTAACTCCTCCTCCAGAGCTGTGCTCAAGGTGGTCTGGTCTTTGGTCCTACTCCTTAATGGGAAACTGTTGGCCAGGAATCTGATGTATCCTGGCCTCAGAACACTGATACATTTATTTGGGATCCAGGGTTTCCTACATGGTACTCAAGAAAGATAACAAAACCTGAGAGCTGAGCTTGCCCTGCGCCTCCTAAGACAGGCTGGGTGACTTCCTCATGCCTATTTATTAAGAAATATCTTTTTTTTTTTAAGACTAGTGTTTTGTTTTGTTTTTCTTTGGGGGGTGGGCTGAAAGGGAGTGAGGTTGTCCTGGGGATTAGACCCTGAGCTTTGTACATGCTAGGCATACCACTGGGCTATATACCAACCCTGAGACTAGTTTGTACAGCAACATACTACCTGGTTATGAGTTTGAAGGGATACGTACAAATCCAAATAAAAACCTGACAATTGCCAAATAGCTAAACAGCAGCAATATCTAACCTGCACTTTCCAAAATAACAATGGGTATTGTTTGTTGAGCAAGTTTTCTGTGCCGGGATTTGCTTTAAAGGTTGACATGTATAATCTCATGAAATCTTTTAAATGTGCAAAGGTGAGTAATTCATTTTACAGATGAAGAAAACTAGGTTCTGGGAAGGTAACTGAGATGCTGAAGCTCATCCACAACAGAACTGAGATACAAACCCGGGTGAGCTGGCTCCTGGATATCAAGCCTACCGCGTTTCTCCACACCATTCCTTGGTACAGGTTAAGTCCTTTTCAATCACTTGTTCTCTCTTAGGTGATCTTGGCAAGATTAAATGATGAGGAGGAAGAGGGGATGAGGAGTGGTTGGATCTGACTTTAGTGGGCAGAAAAAAAAAATCCTAGGATAAGGACACAGTGGGTGTCCCCCTGCTGAGAGGCTTATAAAGCAGATGGGGGGAGCAGCAACCACACACGGAGCTTGGCAGACTATGAAGTATTCTGTGGCGTCATTATCACAGAATAGCAGCCTTTTAGAATTAAGAATAGTCTTAATTTGCACTTCGTTGGGTTTTTCATTTACATAATGTTAGAATGCAAAGAAAATTCATACACAAAACCCACTGCTAATTTAGCACTGAAATTCTTGTTTAAGTAACCACTGAAAGGAAACGGATATTTCACTTCACCCTCAACTTAGGTGGTTTTTTAACCCTGGTGTAGAGTCAAACCCCAAATGAGACTGCATGTGCCTCTGAGTAGGTCTGTTGGTATGATCCAAACCCTAATTGCTGTTTCAATAATTTATTTGGTGTGGAGGATTTAATATAATTTGTTTAAGGGCTTGGAGAAAATGTATTTTTATGCAGGGCCTCATTAAAATCGCTTGCAGGCTTGAGTCTAGTGGGAATGATGATTTTTAACAGGTGTTAATTCTGCTGATGACACCGTGTAACATTTCCGGTGTGATAGATTTAGAGACAGCAGACAGTGAGAGGGACGATCAATCTGTGGTGCCCTGCGGAAGACTATCTGCATGATGAACAGGTGCCACCCAGTGCTGTAGCAGGAGATGGACTAAAGTGGCATTGTGTAGCATGATTGTCATCCTGATGAATGGATCCTTGAAGAAGTGCTTCTCAAGACAAACTGGCTTCAGAGTGTCCACGGTGCCCCCTGGGTCACAGCTCTGAAATGAATTAAATGAGGTGCTCCATTCCAGGTTCTGCTATCCCCATACCTCTCCTCTGGTTTTTCTTACCCTTGACCTTCCCAGTCTCCTGCAACTTGAAACATCCTCCTTATTTGCTCCTATACCCTCCCTTGCTGCCATCGCTTCCCTTGAAGTCTTTTCTCATTCTCCTCAGACATCTAAAATAACCTCCTGCCTCTTCCTGGCTGGAGCATCATGGATTTCCCCACTCTCCCTTCCCCTCTGACCATGCACATACCAGAAAGCAAAATTCCAGTCGTCTTGTTCTCTACAAAGTTTGCCCAGGCACCTTTCCCAAAGCCATTTATCATCCTCTTTTCAAAGCAGAACTCTTTCTGAATTGACATATTTCTGCTATTTTATATTTATCTGACTTCTCTTTCTTCAAGTCCCTTGCAGGTACTGTATCTTTTATGGACACTTATGTCCCATTTTTAGACAGGGGATAATGAGTAGGACATTCAGGAAAGTATCTTGCAGAAAAAAGTCTCATTTTTTGGCCTGGCTGACTTACCTGGTACTGACAGCCCCCTCAGCTGTCTTTCTAACATCCTTTGGAATGGAGATAAGGATGGGAGAATCAATCTACCAAGAGCATTAACTTTATCTTTTTTTCTTTACAGAACTAAAGGGTAGGAGGTGCCAAGGTAAAGGTATCCTTGCCTCCTGGCACATGCCCCTCACTGTTACAGGCAAGACAGGGGAATAGGTCCAAAGATATAATTGCAATTTAGAAAAGGTGGTGAATACCAAAATAGATGCTACAATGGAAGGCAGAACATGGTCAATATCTCAATGGGGACACAAAGCAGGATTTAGGGCTTCTAGAGGTCAAGAAGTGGTCTTTTAGTTGATGAGTCGACAAAAAATCAGAGACAGGAGCATGTTGGTCTGTTTAGACAGGTACAGAATGGAAAGAGGGGCTTGGAGAATTCTAGGTCTATAGAATGCAGGAAGGAGAGGAAAGGCTAGGAACTGGTCTAAGGATTTACTTTCCCTGTCTTGCTAACCCTGAAAGAGCACGCAGGCATCCATTGAAATAAACACCCTAAATTTAAATGATGTTGCATCCAAGTTGATTGGTGGCCTCCTATGGCACTTTTGTGCCTAACGCCACGTTCCCCCAGGTAAGGTATTGCAAAGGTCCCTGAGGGAAGAACATCTAAATTTTTGAATTATAGTTATTCAGGAGTTTTCAAAGAGTCTTCAGCTTAAGATCTTCCCATTCATTGTAGACCCAGGAGGGACAGCTCTAGTCTTCCTCCTTCTCTGACAGAGAAGGAGGTATCATCCCAGCGACCCTCAGCAGATCATCATCTTATGTCAGGAGGTTTTTGTCCTTATTTGTACCTAACAATAATAAACATTTCTGTCCTCACTTCACACACTCTGTGAGGAAGTTCCAAAGGCTTCCTTGTTCAAGAAGTTGAGTTTCCATGGGATCAGGGTAAACAGTGAAACCATAGCTTGTGCAGCCTTTAAGGCCTGTGCTCCTTTGCAGAGTTTGAATCACATTGGGAACCTAATCCCTCATCAAATTTATCTCCGAGAGCAGTACAGAAAACAAGATTGGACGTGTGAGCTCTAACAGTAACACTACTGTCTAGTGGCCCAATAGGGGCCTGAGGAGACAGTCAGGAGATGGAGCATCACACGGAGGGAGGTGCCTGTAGGAAAGACAGCAGTGATTTGCAGAGGGTAAAGCAGAGCTGAACAATGAAAATAGGAGACCACTCTCTGTTCTCCTTTCTGCTTTGGTCTCACTGTTCTAAGATACCCAGGACTTGAAACTCCAGCTCTTCTATTTGGAAGGGGGATTACAGATGTGGTATAAAAAGTCAGAAAACCTGGGTTTAAATATCCTTAGTATCTGTAGGTTAATTAGCCTGTGTAGTTTTGGGGAAATCAAGTAATATTCCCCTCCTAAGCCTCAATTCTCTCTCTTTTCCAGTACTAGGGGTTGAATCCAGGGGTGCTCTACCACAGAACTATACCCCTAGTACTTTCTATTTTATTTTGAGACAGTGTCTCCCTAAATTGCCAAAGCTGGCCTTGAACTTGAGATCCTCCTGCCTCAGCCTCCTGAGTAGCTGGGATTATAGGTATGAGGGACTGTGCCTGGCTCAGACCAGTTCTGAGTAGCACTAGCTGCTCTTTTGGGAGTTGTTCTTCTCAGTTAAACTTTCCCTCCCTTTGCGGGTCTAGAAGTTTGCTTCCCCTCACTATGTATTTTGCAATGATGATGTACCCTCCCTTTTGCTTTGCATTCTAAATTCTAAAGGAAGCTGCATCTAAATGATTAAGATGTTGGTTGCTAAATAATCTTTTTTTAGATTTACAGAATCTAATGACCTCAGGAAGGATAACACCCTTCTTTAGCCTTTAGTTCTGTGCATCAACTAATGCAAAGCATGTGAATTGCTGTGAGGTTTAACTTACAGAAGTGTACCATGTCTGTTTTAAGAAAATATAGGGAGTAGTTCCAGGAGATTGAGGTAGACTGTGATATTCTGGCCAGGGAGGGGAAGGGGAAGGAGACACATGCCCAAGATGACAAAGACCCCACTCAGTATGTAGCCTTCCTGGTCACTGTCTCACTGCACCTCCTTTTCCTCCCTATAAAAGCCCTTTGTACCCCTGCATTCTCAAAAAAAAAAAAAAAAAAAAAAGAGCTTTGCAGACTATAGCCTCTCTATCTTCTTAGGGCCAGCCCTTGAGTAAACCTGATTCTTTCCCACCAACCCTGTCTCCTGAGTATTGGCTTCAGTGTGGCGAGCAGCCCAGAACTGGGTCTGGTAACTGTAGTGGCAATAATTCCTGCTTGGGCTCACTTCAAAGGGTTGCTATGAGATGATATAAGATAGATAATGCTGTTATAATGCTATGCAAATGTAAATCCCGATATGCAAAAGTTATGTTATTTCTATTTCTAAAACCTCCTTTTAGAATTTATTTAAAAGTGAGAATAAAAGTTATTTGTTCTGCGCTCTGAGTCCATCTGTAGTTTTCAACTTATAAATTATTATGAACTTTGCCTTAACTAAAGTAGTTTTTGGCATCTGCAGGAGGAAGAGTTATTTCTTTGGGAGCAGAAGGGTATTTTTATTTTGCCCTGGCTGTTGAGATAAATGGTAATTATTTGGCTAAGGTTATATAGAAGAGGGAGTAACGTTTACTACCCCAAGTTCAGGAGGATCCCTTTTCTTCTTTAATAACTGTGGACTGGCTGGGACTCAGAAGCCAGATTTGGGAGAAAGAAATGGTGGGGAGCGGGTAGTGGTAAGAAAAGATTTTTAACAAGGGAGTGTACACTGACCACTTAGCCAACTCTCACCCTGAGAGAAAAGAAGGTGTCACCTCTCCCTTCATTCATATATGTGCATTATCATTTGGGTGATCAGAAAATGATGCCCCTAAATGTGGTGACTTGACATGCTAAGTACTTCCAGCTTAAAGAGACTAAAGGGCCACAGAAAACAGCCTGGAAACCAAGGTCTCTTTGACTTTCTCTGCCCTGTCTTTCACACTTTCTTTCCAGAAGCACAGGGTTAGGTTTTCTCTAAAATGTCCTCATCTGACTAAGGAGAGTTCCTCCCATAGAAAGGCAAGTTGTCTTAAACCCCCTCCCTATCATCTCACCAAACAGAGCTTAGGAAAGGCAAAGGTCAACATCATCCCTTCTTTGGAGGAATGTTTTATCTAAGAGACTATATCTGCATAACATAATAACATTTATTTGCCATTCATTTCCTCCCCCCATTCTCCCATAACCTGTGATTACTTCCTCTCAGAAACCCCAAGTCCCTATTCTTCTCTGAAGTTTTGGCTGCTGTGTAAACTTCAACCTTTTGTTCTTTGTTGGTGTCGTCTATTATATATGGCTCTTTTGCACAAGTGCACATAATAAATTTGTATATTTCTTTTCCTGTTAATCTGACTATTGTCAGTATATTTCATAGGCTCCAATATCAAACCTTCAAAGAGAAGGACAGTTCTTTGCTCCTACATATTCTATAAATATCACTGAGCACCAACAGTGTGCCAGGAATGTATTGGACTCTAGGAACAGATAGGATTAAGACAGAGTTTCACCCTCCTGCTGCTTGCAGTTTGAGAGGAAGATGGAGTTAAGTAATGTGACCAGAGAGGAAGTATCAAAGGCTCTGTACAGAGAACTAGAGTCTTAGAGCGAGGGATTGTAACCTAGCCTAGGTACTGAGGGAGATCTCGGTAAATCTGAAGGATGATGTTGGGGTAAACACTGGTCAGTGCCTAGGAAAGCTTGTTGTTCCTGGCAGTGAGATAAGAAGGACTCTAAAGAATGTGACAACGAAGGAAACGAAGAGAGAGGAAACTGGTCACTTCCCTTGTCTCCAATCTTTAGGTCAGGATCAAACAGAGTGACTGTGGTTGTGAAGTAAGAGAATATACTCATAAAACGTCTGAAGAAATTGGTGCACGCAGTGGTCATGCACTTTCTTCCGCTGGAAGGTGCAAGTTTGGCCCTTCATTTTATCCTAGCTTGTCACTGCCAGGGAGTACATGGCCAACAAAATGTCCACGATCTCTCCATTGTATCCTCCAAGTTCTTTCTTTGGGATTGAAAGCCAGTATGCTGGGGACTTTGCAGCTCTAGGGTAGAACAGATGAATAGAGGTTGGCCAATCTGGGACTGGGGGAGGGCGTGAGCATGTGGGAAGATAACTGGATGAGAAGGAAGTAGCATTAGGCTTTTGGCATTTTATTTTTCCTTTTTCTTTGTGGCTATCCTTAATGTTCTTTTAAATGTGATTCCATCTGGATAAAAAGTGGCACACTATGACCTGTTGTCTAGCCCCATTTCTTGCCCTAGTTTAGAAAGGCCTGAGATGGGCAGGGCAGAGGCAATTTGAAGTCTGACCGTAGGCTCAGGAGATTTTTTAATACAGAGATATGAGTCTGTCATTGAATCACTGCACAAATTGGGCTGGAGATGTTGTTCACTGGAGGAGGGCTTGCCTGGAGCATTCACAGGGTCCTAGGTTTAATTTCCAGTACCCCCCACCCCCTGCCCACATACACACAGACTCACATACAATACTGTGCATGTTGACTTTTGTCATGATGTTGGGCAGCATCAGAACAAGGCTGTGCAAGTTGGGGTAGAGGGGATTTGAGTGCTGCCTTGCCCTCTGTTTATATCCCCACCCCAACTTGGGTGTTATTTCAGAGGGATGGAGGAAGTGCTGGCTTGTTTACAAACCAGAGCTGGTTTTAAAAATTGCACAATTCAGTTCTAATTCCCATCCAGGGTGACTTTGCCTACAGCTGTTCCTGTCTTGTGGTCCTCTGGGGGTCCTGAAGGAGTGGGGGATGGTCAGGACTGCAAGGTCTTTTTGATCAAAACAAAAATCACAAAGTAACCTGGTTGCACACCCAGGATTAGAATTGGTGTCTCTAATGTGACCTGCAAGCAATGCTTTTATGGGGGGGGGGCTTTATAATTTGTACAGCTATTTTATATCCATGTTTTAATCCTAGCTGCCCTATGAGACAGGCAGGGATTAAGATCCTTATTTTACAGATGGGAAAACTGAAGGTCCTGGGAGGTTACTTATCCCAGTCCTCACAGCTAGAAAGTTGAACCTTCAGACTTAACATTCAATGTGCTTTCCTCTGTGCCCTGTGGTTATACAGCACATAGTCTGGTGGGTTGTTGATTATCACCTGAGAATGGCTTGGAAAGTAGATAATGATTAGAGAGGAGGGCAGGCAAGGAGGAAATTAACCACGTTTGAGCATTTTTGCCAGTTTTCCTTTGAAATTGCCAATCAAAATCAAAATGAGCAAGTAGCTGGCCCTACTCTACTAATCGTTCCATGCAAATTGTCACCTCAAGTCAGCAGTTTGTGTGGGCAAACCAGTTCACTATCTTTAAATCCACACTTCAACATGTATCTCTGTTTTCTGTGGGGACTTCAACACTTGCAGTCTTCATTTCTGCTCTGGTAGAAAAGTTTTATGTTGGGGGAAAAAAAACCCGGAAAAATTAAATCATCTGCAGGGTATTCTGAATCTAGGCATTTCCCTTCATTCCCCCTTGGGGGCTATACAGTGCTAGGGATATTTTTGCGTTGGTCTCAAGAGACTTCTGGGTGATCCACTTCTGGTAAGGTGATACTGACCACAGAGGGCTGGTCTAGATGGGCAGTTGGAGGTAGCAATGGTTCAGTGGTTTGGTGTAGAGAATTAGATGGTTCTGTAATTACATCAAAAGGACATAAAGACATCATTTGCTTTGGGGGAAAGAAGCAGATGTGGGAGGAGGTGGGAAACTGCATAATCCCCCCGTGGCTGAGGTTTCTTCAAAGTCTGGAATGGGTATAGCAGGGTGGTAGAATGCTGGATTTAGGGAGATGAGGAAAGGTTGACCCTCTATCTTAGAGACCGTTTTCTTTTGCCATAATAGAATACCTGAAACTGGGTGGTTTATAAAGAGGAGGTTTTGGTCCACAGTTCTAGAAGCTGGGAAATCCAACAGTATGGCCCTGGCATTTGTTCAGCTTCCAGTGAGGGCCTCGTGCTTCTTCAACTCATGGCAGAAAGTAGAAGGAAAAGCAGGTGCTTTGGGGGAGACAAAACATGAGACGCGGCCTGCTTTATAATGACCTACTCTTTGGAGAACAGACCTTCTTCAGTGAAAAAGGCATTAACCTCCCTTTGTCAGGAGCCGCTCTGGAAATACACACCCTAAAGTCCTGAGCAAGAGATACTGAACAATTACCCTACCCCTCTGTAAATTGGGCTTTACCTCCACTGGGATAATGAGGTGTGGTTCCAGGAGTAGGTGTGACCTGGTGGGGTTGAGTTACACTCACCTGTTCCTTTGTAATCCTACCCCTTGCTTCATTTGAATGGCTTCTCCCCAATAAACCTGGGTTCAAGGCGAGGCTTGCTCTTTCTCTTTCTTGCTTGCCTTGCCTCCTTTGTGGGAGCTGGGTCAGAGGAGCTATAACAGAACCCAAAGAAGAAGGTGTCTGTCTGTCTCTTAGTGATTATTTCATGTGAGCCTAGTTCACCAGGAGTGACCCTGACTGGTTTAGTCGTGTGTCATGCAAATGGTGGCCCATACAGGGACTCCAGAATGAATTTTAGAAATTTAGTGGGTTTAAGTGTGCTTCGGATTTCAGGGTATTATGGGTTAAGTTGTAGAAAGTAAGTGAATTAGACAGAAGAAATATTTGTGATGTTAAACTTACAGCACCTGGGAATCTATCATCTTTAGAAAGTCCAAAAAATTTCATTTTTTGCCATTCTAGAGACCCTAATTAAGTATAGAGAATCCTCTCCCATGGGAAAAGTGCTTTGAAGGATCTTTTTTGGATTCTTTTTTGTGAATTTTTGTATTTTGAAAAATTAGGTAAAGATTTTTGGGCTATATGCTAGAAATCTGCGCTTGCAGAGTAAGAGAAAGGAAAGAAAGAAATATTTGTGGTAAGACTTGATACGGGAATCCTTTACCTGTAGAGAAGTGAATTTTATTTTTTAATTGTTTTTTGTAAATATTCGGTTTGTACTGAACCTCTTTACTACATTCTTGTACTGCCGAGATCAGGAGTGGCTGTGACTCAGCTGCTGTTTGGGAGGGGTACAAGCCTTTAGCATGGTTACTGTTCCCTATGCAACCACTCATAATCCTACGCCTCCCACCATTTGGAGAGCACTAAGGTTGGCTTGGGAATGGAATGAAAGTACACAGGTCCAGGGCCCGGGATTCCTGCCTGTGGACCAGGCACAGTGCACCCGGGGCTCATGGATGGAAAATCCAAGGCATGTTGGCCTGGCCACCCAGGCGTAAGCCCACTGGCACCTGCATAAACCTTTGAAATCGCCCAGGGGAGAGCACACATTGTTAAGGGAAGGTGCACAGAAATGGTCCATTGACTGAGAAAGTGCTACCTGCTTACCCTGACCCCGGAACTCATGGACTGCGACCCCAGGGGACTGGCAAAATGCCCACACAATGCAGACACAGTGGTACTCCAGGCAGGAGAAAGTGGACAAATCCAACCAAGTGCCACAGACTCAGGAAGCTCACGGGGCGCTTGCCCCAAAAGGGACCCTGCCTTGGGCAACAAGCCCCACCCTGGTGGGTCCAAGGCAGTGCAAAGCCTGCCTGCTGTGGATGCTGGCAGTGGACATGCCCGCAGGCTCCACACTGTTTCATCACCATAATAACTGCCCGCAAAAGCACAGACTGAATGGCGCCAAGCCGTGGACTCATATTGACAAGCCACAGGAAGGTATTACCAAAACTGCTAGAAATCAGACATGTGAAATGCACAGGACCCCAGGCAAAACTTTGGGCTGCACTTTGAGTCCACATTTGTGCATGGCGAAATCCTTCAGCCATGTGGCTGCTGGACAAATGGTGGGAAATTTCCCGCCTTTTGTGTTTTCACGGGCTTTCCTTTGGTCCTTCCCTCTGTCAGTGAAGCAGGGCTTCAATTACTAACCGGTACATTGCCTTACGCAGGCAGATACACAGAGCTTCAAAACCTGCCTATTCGCAGCTCCCTTAAGGATGCCCACCTGTCAGAATCCTACTCCCCGCCCCCCCCCCCAGCCCCCTTGGTTTTTCATTACTAACAAAATAATTCCTTTTTCAGGCAATATCTAATTTGACACAACTCTTTATTACACCCCTCCACCTGACTTGTTCGTAAAGCTAAACAACCTAATTTGTTCTCTCTATGGTATTATTACTGAATGATACTGCATTAATGAAGGATTTCATGCATATGCTTCCTTACATGATTTTTAAAAGCTATGGGGACACGTTTGATCACCATGAGATTTTAAAAAAGCCCGGCAATCTGAGATAATTTTCTCATAACCTCTCATGGCAATCAAATATCCTTATTCTTCTTGGTTTCTAATTATGTAAATACAGAATATAGACAGATATGTTCACAGAAATTTTGTGACATCACATAGAGATAAGAGTGTACTCCTAGTTAACAATAAGTTAAAATGGATCCAAATATTTTAAGACCCATATAGTTTTCATAAGATAATTATAACTGTACCTTTTATTCTTAATACATGTTTTTCCAGTTATTTAAATAATCTATATTCTTTAATCCATAGGATAATTAAAATATGTCTATTTGTTTAGTTAATATGTCTATTTGTTTCCAATCATTTTTCTTCATTAGAAAACACATAATTTATACCTTTTATACATGTTTTTATCTGATACTCTGCTTTTTATAGTTATAAATATTTAAGATAAATGTATTTTACTATAAATTTTTTTCTTTCAAAAGATAATATAACAATCAAGTAATCTCTATTCTCAAATTATAGTACAAAATTTATAAGATGATAAACATGATTCTGTCAACAAAAATGTCTAAGGGCTTTAACTATATTTTCATTGAGATATTTCTTCTTATCAAGGTATAAGAATTTGTTTAGATTCTAAGATTTACAGAATTGTTCCAAAGTATAACCAAGAAAAATTCTAAATGAAGAAGAAGATACTTCATCAGGGAGGAGGTGCATATTGGAGGTCCTAGGAAGGAAATCATCTTTGGTAAAACAAAGGTCTTTATATTCTAGATTTTAATGTTAAAAGGATTTTTCTAAATAGGGAAATCTTTATATCATTATCTAGATAGATAATATAGAAAGTTAAAACAATTGAAAAGCAGATTTATGTATAACTGGACTGACTATAAGAATTTGAACTGATTAATTCTAGGGTATTTCAGGTGTTTTCCCATGATTTTATTATGCTGATGTAAGCTAAGATTTTTGTCCACATTCTGACATGACAGAGCTTATTAAAATATTAGGTTTACATCTAATAATTCTTGCTGTTTGAACAAAGACAAATTTTTAACGAATCAAATTCATACATCCTTGATCAAACAATAAATGTTTTAAAATACTGAATTGAATTCCAATTTTGACACTTCTCCTCAATTTAACTTAATTTGGAGACTTAATTTGATTGATTCAAAGACATCAGTAATGATTACTGCTGATTCTTGCATATTACTTCTGTTTGTTGGATATTTGTGGGATTTGGGAAAACATTTTATTGGGACTGATGTTCTCCAAATTAAAGTAATATGTTAGTTTTGAGCAATAAAAGTTACACACTTTGTTGGAAATTCATTAGTATTATAAAAGTTCTCTGACAAGACCTATTATCCATAAAACATATGGTAAGACTTATATACTAATCCCTACAATGGGAAGGAACCCTAATCATATTTTCTAAAATACAATTAAGAGACACCTATCTAAAGGATAATATTCTGAGATACAGGGATATTTTGAGAACTTCTCTCAGGAAGAGACTGGCGGTTCTTTTTAAATTGTCCATTTACATGTAACATCGAAATGGATCACCTAGTCAATATACTGGGAAATTACAATGATCAGTAAAAGGTATCTATCTCATTTTCATATCTAGTCTCAATTACTATTAACAGGGAAGGCCTTAAAAATTACCTACTAGAAAGAAAGATCAAAGAGGATCTCTCAAACTTAACATAGACCAGAACAAATATTACAATACATGAATTTGGAGTTTTGAGAGATCCAAATTCATGTATTGTAATATTTCAAAATTTATGCCAAAACGTCTAACCTTATCTAGAGAGAGATTATGCTATTACTTAGCTAAACTTTAAAATAGAGGGCCATCTTAAAAACAGTTTTCAAGGAAATTTATCTTAACCATGTCCCAATAACACAGAATAGGAACAAACCTAATAATCTGTTTGGAGCACAGACAACTCCCCAAAACAGATATCTAACAAGTAAACAGAATGCCTAACAAATAATTTTAGTAAGTCTTTACAAAAATCCTACTGTTTTCCTAGAGAGACTCAAAAGACAGTATAGCACCTTGGATTAATAGGGGGCCACTCATTTTCCAAAGATGAGTTTATCATCCAGTTAGCCTCAGACATTCCAAGGGATTTACAAAGGTTAACATAGTCCTAACCAAGTTTGGATGTTACCCCATAGTTGAACAGAAGAAAAGGAAAGGCAAACATACAGACAGAAAGAGATTAAAATGCTAATCTTACCCCAAGAAAAATAAGCTTCCTGGTTGAAAATTTTACTCCTAAGTTATAAACACATTTTGGAAGCCTCTAAACATTGAAACAGGGTGTTACTTTGAGCCCCTGTCAACAGTTTGTCACTGAGGAAAATAACCCTGAAAATATTACCCCTAAAATATTAGACAGCCATAAATAAATCAGCTCAACAGCCCATAACTTATTTCAATAAGAAATTTAACATAATAGACCTTTTCTCAACTTTAATAATGTGAGCTGATGCCCTACATACATTGATATTTTTTGAAATTAGTAAAGCCATAAATTATACATAATTATTAAAGCTAGTTTTACTACATTAAGTTATTAAGGATACTCATACAACTGTTTCTTTATACATAAAGATTGTTTTGACATGGATCCCTCAAAATATCCTTACTAACTCAATGTCATATAAAATTCTAAATTAGATCACTATCTTAAAAAATGCTGTTGACTTATTCTTACCACTAATATTTGAGATACTAATTCCCCAAAGTCAACATTGAGCTTGATAACAATAATAACAACTTTTCATAGATTGGTAAATAAAGGCTATTCATTTTTCTAGTTCATTTTTTGTTAATGATAGAAAACAAAATGTCTTTCCTACGCTTATTAAACATGTATACTTTCTATTCTGGAAAGATGTCTCTACATACATATTTCTTATGCCCTTAGTAAAGGCCAGAGCTCCTAAATTAAGAACTCTGTCTCTTGCTTCTTTCCAAATTAAGATAATTACTTAAAATTCATCTAGAGCTAATTTCAAAATAAACATTTTTATATGTAACTTATTACATTCTTCATTATTGGTAATTCTGTTAAAGTCAAAAATCAAGTCATACATTTAGTGAAGGCTAAGATTCTATTTAACATGGTCCCTTTCCAATTCATTAATGTTGAACTCAACATAACTAACAAATGACTTGTCAAATTTCATGACCAACTAAAGATGGTAAGTCTTTTTTTATTTTTTAAATACTTGTACTATTGTCTATAACTCAAACTTGATCTCATGATCCTTGAAGTAACTACTTCAAATATTATTCATTGCTACTATGACTTATAGGCCTCTACTCAATTTTATTGAATAAATAAAGGAGGAAAACAGGACCCTATATGCACATACTAGATCTTACAAATATTTCAAAATTTTTTTTTCTTAAATTGTAATATTGAGAGTCTTACTGTCACTGAATATGATTCAGTAAATTAAGTCAGATTTCATAGGAGCATTTAAACCTGTCATTGTGAAAGTGACTGAAAAACCTGGCACAGGAAGGTAAATCTCCCAGCTATAGAGTTTACAGCCACGTAAACATCACGAGCTTGTCAGGTAAGTAAAAATTATGAAGAAACTCCTGTGGACCCATTTCTCAAGTCCAATTTTAATGTACATTACAATGTGGACTGGAAAATCCATCCACGTGACTAGATTAATTGTACTGACTATAATGGTCACTTATCTATATGTTGATCCTATGGTAAACAGGCTGTTTGGGAATATCTTTTGAGAAAAAGACAGCGTATGAGAAACCTAAACCAGCCAATTATGGTGGTCCTTATAAATTAAAACTGTTTTTATATATCTGGACAATTGTTAAAATAGAAAGATTGTTAAAATAGAATTTTCCTATACAGGCCAGTTATTTACAGACTGGTCTCCTAGAATTGACAAGGACAATTGCAGAAGCCTTAACCCTCAGTGAGATGGCATCCAAAAGGATGTCTGGTACTTAACTTCTGTCTCCAGAACTTCTGCATTACTGACAGACCTAAGAGACTCCTTAAATGTGAAAATTAAGAGAAAGGATAATAAATATCCTGTAGCCTATAAAAAAATGCAACTTGTCTAATTTTATCACTAGTTATAATAGAGAAAAAGGACATTGATCCTACATCAACATTGCTTTGTCCTATTGCCAGCTAGAATGCTAAAGTTAAGATTCAGGCTTGGAAACAGGTGCATACCATTAACCAAATCTAGGCAAGCTCTTGATCTCATGATCCTTGAAGTAACTACTTCAAATATTATTCATTGCTTCTACAATTACAGCCTTTATGGCTATGTTTTAAAACTTACAACATGTGAATTTTCTTAATAATTTGACTTAAATTACTTCCAAGATCCTTCATAGTCAGATAAGTGCTGACGGAAGGATTAGAACTAAGTTAAATGCTCTAAAAGCCACTATAATGAATAATACAAATGAGCCCTCTGTTCTATGGTTTGAGGAAAGGCTTAAATGCCATCCCAATTAAATATGTCTGTGTTACTGTGGCCAAACACAATGCTTCCCAATAAAATTGGGAAAAGATTAAGAATATTCTGATGAGTGTTTGGCAGAGTAATAAAAACAACCTGGATCTTTCAAAGTTAATTAAATGACTTTAATCTTAAAAAATGTTAAAACATTCTATATGATATGTTATTAGAATAATATGTTTTGTACTAATTCCTTTTGTGTCTCAATAGTAAGTCATGATGACCTCGGACCAAGAATCCAGTGACTGGAAGATGTAATTCCCTAATTACCTTTTTATATTAAGAAAGGGGGAATATGTCAGGAGCCACTCTGGAAATACAAGCCTTTAAGTCCTGAGCAAGAGATACTGAATTATTGCACCTGGCAGTTACTTGGGCTTTACCTCCACTGGATAATGAATGAGGTGTGGCTCCAGGAGTAGGCGTTACTTGGTGGGGTTGAGTTACACTCATCTGTTCCTCTGTAATCCTACCCCTTGCCTCATTTGAATGGCTCCTCCCCAATAAACCTGGGTTCGAGGTGTGCTCTTTGTCTTTCTTGCCTGCCTTGCCTCCTTTGTGGGAGCTGGGTCAGAGGAGCCATCACAGAACCCAAAGTAAAAGGTATCTCTCTCTGTGTGATTATTTCATGCCAGCCCAGTTCACCTGGAGTGACCCTGAATGGTTTAGTTGTGTCTCATGACACCCCTTAATCACCAGATCACCTCCCAATATCACCACAATGGCAATCAAATCCAACATGGTTTCTGGTGTGCACAGGCAAACCATATTCAAACCATAACACTGTCTTTTCACAAGTTGTTAGTGGGTACTGTTGGGTATGGGAAGGGGGCTCTCTGCTAAGATAACTGGAAAAAACTCATGGACAGGGGACAAAATCTTGCTACTGTGGCATGTTGAGAAGAAGGAATATTTTTTGGAGAATTGTACTGGTCATTCCTTCCTCTAAACCAATGTTTTTAAGCAACTATAGAAACAGTCTTGCCTTCAGCAGTGCTTTCTTTGGGCTCGGACCAATAACCAGGATATAAGTCCACAGCAGGGAGAAACAGAGGAGGCTGTAGTACATAAACCATAGCTGCTCCCACCAACCTGCAAAACAAAACAACTAAACAAGCAAATAGAAAAAAAAATGTACCTCAGCAGCTCCAAGCACAGGACTTTTATCTCCTCTGGTTCAGAGAGTCTGGCTCTTCTAGTTGAATTTAGATTTTATTTAAATTGTATTTCTCCTTCTCTTTAGGCGTCTGTTTCCTCCTGCTACTGACCACAGTCTGAGAGTTGGGACTGGCAGCAGTGTTGGCTTTGGGCTTGGGACTGGTAAATATGCATTTTACTGCTGGGGTGGAATGGCTCAGTGCTTGGTCACCTTGGAAGGATCACAGTAAGCCACTGTGCTGAGGTCCTGAGCCATGCATAGGTATTCATGCGTGCAAGGACATATTGTATAACCGTGCAATTGTCCAGGTGTGGTGGAGTTACTTGTTAGATGTGCTCTTGTTTTTACTGCCTCTGCCAGGGGTGTACGTTTACTATGCTAGAAGCAGGGGCAGTTTGGCTTGATCGAGGGTAGTTTTTGGCTACGGCCACATTTGATACGTTTCGGTGCCATGAGTAGTTCAAACTATGTGAATTTCACAATGGGGCGGGTTCATCCAGATTCTTAATTGTCGGTGGTGTTCCCAGAGGTAATTCTCTGGCTTTCAGCCCTCCCTTGGAGGTAGGCATGAGGCCAGGAGCGGGGAAGGTGGTCGTGCAAAGGAAAAGGGGACTACGCAATCTGGAGAGGAAACTAGCCAGTTTAAGACGTCCTGGATGCGACCCAGTAGCGGAGGCAACTAACTCCAGCAGAGCAAATGTGGGAGCCCCGCACAAACTCTTAATTCACGCAAGGAGAACGACGAGGTGTGCGCGCCGACAACCCGACGCACGCTCGCGGCGCTTGCTGCCTTGACTTCCCCATCCTTGCGGGGGAGGGGCCGGAGTCGCAGCCGAGGCCGCAGAGCCGAGAAAGTGCGCGAAGGGGACGCGCTGCGAGAGCACACGTGACGGCGCGGCGCCGAGCCGAGCGGGACCCGGCGGCGGCGGCGGCGGCGGGCGCAGCGGGGTGGCCCGGAGCGGCGCGGGCGGCCTGGAGCCCCGGGAGCGGCGCGCGCGGCCCCGGCCCAGCCGCTGTCCCGGCCTCGCGCTGCACATTCTCTCCTGGCGGCGGCGCCACCTGCAGTAGCGTTCGCCCGAACATGGCGACACGGAGCAGCAGGAGGGAGTCGCGACTCCCCTTCCTATTCACCCTGGTCGCGTTGCTGCCGCCCGGGGCTCTCTGCGAGGTCTGGACGCAGAGACTGCAAGGTGGCCGCGCGCCCTTGCCCCAGGACCGGGGTTTCCGCGTGGTGCAGGGCGACCCGCGCGAGCTGCGGCTGTGGGCGCGCGGGGATGCCAGGGGAGCGAGCCCCGCGGGCGAGAAGCCGCTCCGGACGCGACGGAGCGCTGCCCTGCAGCCTGAGCCCATCAAGGTGTACGGACAGGTGAGCAGTTTTGCAGCCCTCTTCCTTCCAGCTCTTTCCTCTCTCTGCACTTCCTCACCCCCGCATCCATCCTTTGCAGTCGCCTCCCAGGTGCAGGCACTACTGGGGACTTCCCGGCTTGCATTTGTTTTTTTTCCCCCTCATATGAGTATAACCGTCAGCCGTTGAATCGCATTGATCTTTCCTTCTTCCTGTCGATTTTAGCAAACGTATTCCAGGTAACTCTCTTGGGGTGCAGTGCACATTTCCCCAGGGTATGTGTAGACCGGTTTAGTTTCCGGCAGGTACAGGAGGGGTGCAGCTTCTTTTTCACATCTGGATAAAAAACGGGCTTTCTTTAGTGTATTCTCAGTTGAAGGCGAGTACCCTGCAGTTGCAGTGCACTTAACACAGGGGCGGGCGGAGGGGGTTTCCACACTTAACCATCCTGAACCCCAGTGAAGGTGGGGAAAACTGAAATCTCAGCCCCTGTCCTTCAGTCAAAGAAGAGGGTGTGTGTGCGTGTGTATGCACACATGTGTGCACGCACGCAATGGCTGAATTTTTTGTTTATTTTTGTGGGGGTGTGAGGTTCAATCCATCCCCTGTTTCAAGATAATGACTTTATTTTGGTCAGGAATATTCCTCATGGCACTTGGGAATTTGAAAAGACTGCAAGACATTTGGTGGACATTATTATTCAGTAAGTGATATATTTCTATCCAGGCAATGGGTTTATTAGATCATAAGTAACATGAATTTCACTTTTGTGGCCAGACTTATGGCTAGGAAATGCAAACCAAGTTTGTAGGTTAGTATCAGCACTGGCAAGATTAATTTGCCCATGTTATTGCCTCATGAGACTCCCAGTTCTGCAGTGAAGGTCGGTAGGGGAGAAAAGGTGGGACCCATGGAGGTGATAAACGTTCCGAGTCAAACTGTTCCCTTTTAAAGTGGAAATTAAAAGATTAGCCTGAGTTCTGTCTTTCTTCACTTATTTTGCCAAAGCCAGTTCCTCCTTCAGGAAATATGTAGAGTTAAACGTTCAACCCTTGGAGCCAGGAAGAACCTTATAAACCATGTCACCCTATTGTGTCTATTTCTTGGTGAAGAAACCCAAGTGCCAGAAGATGAAGTGACTAGTCCAAGGTCATTCTAGGAAGGGTTGCTTGCTCTTTTTTGTTTTTGTCTGCAGTTTCACTGATCTTTGGGTGCTGGGAGTCAACCTGTCTTTATACAGGGCTTCTTAAATAATTCCTTTCTAAAATCAGATGTATGTGGTTCTAAAGGGAGAGAGTGGTGGTGAGTGGGCAGAAGCATTTAATTTTCGCCATCAGCTCCCGGGCAGGAGGAGTGTGTGTCAGGGGTCTGTTGGAGCCCATCTGCTCCATTCCTCTTGGGCACAGATCCTTGTCCCTCTTCTCACCCCCATCTGAAACTTGTATTTTGTATTGTTGGAAAGATGTCAGCAAGGTCCTTGCTTTCCACAGGGAGCTTGGGGCTGGTGAGTGAGTGTGAGTGTGTTGTGTGTGTGTGTGTGTGTGGGGTAGTGGGTAGGGATAGACACTCCCTTTTTCACTGTGTCTTCCCAACTGGCCCAGTTCTAGGGGCTTAGAGTGGGAGGGATGGTGGACAGTCCCTTCCAGAGCTCCATTCTCCTTAAGAAGTAGTTTTGGTTGAAGGAGGAGCTGTCTGGTTTCAAAAATGGCAGGTACCATTTCTTCTTTGGGTTTGGTTTGTGAGTCTCCTGGGGATTTGAGACAGGTTAGAGATGAACTGTGTTTTCACTGGGAGTAACTCCAAAACTCTTGGCTTTTGTGTTTCTGGGCCGGCTGGACTGGGTTTAGTTCAGCTGAAGGATGCAGAGCTATCAGTGGAGCTCATTGAGGAATTCACACCAAAGAGTGAAAACCCAAGACAGTGTTTTTCCTGTTCTGTTGCTGCCTTCCTGTGCCCTTATTCTCTGTCACCTTGAGGTTCATGAAAAATGGCATTGACTTTACTCTTTAGTGATGTGAGTCAGATAGAAGGAAGAACTTCCTGGTATGGGCTTTCTGCCACAAGTCATATCTGTGTGGACCTTTCAGACTGCAAGATTGGAATCAGTGACTAAAGGGGTTTAGGGCTCTTTTGGGACCTCCAGATTCACATGTATTTGTAATGGCCTTTCTAGCAAGGGGGAACATTTGCCTCTTTTTCCTGGGACAGACACAGTTATGAATAATATCCCTTTCACTCAAAAGTGTCAGGATGCGACTATAAATCATATGGTCATCCTCCTCTGGCCTCATGCCAAGTTCCACTTTATAATCCCCCTTCAAGTTTTAAACCTAAGCAACTGAAGTATTTTCTGTTAGTGTTGCTTGGAGTTTGGTTCTGTGAGGGTCCAGATGAGATGAGTACAATTTTATCCTTGTTTTCTGGAAACTTAAAGTGTTTTTTTTTTTGGTTACCGGGCATTGAACTCGGGGGCACTTGACCCCTGAGCCACATCCCCAGCCCTATTTTGTATTTTATTTAGAGACAGGGTCTTACTGAGCTGCTTAGCACCTTGCTTTTGCTGAGGCTGGCTTTGAACTCACAATCTTCCTGCCTCAACCTCCCGAGCTGCTAGGATTATAGGCGTGCACCACTGCAACCTGCAGGAAACTTTACAAACTTAAACTTAGTTTAAGGAGGAGATAAAGCAGATGCAGATAGGGCAGGTAAATGTCCGGGAAGTGAACAAGTATACATGGACACACTAAATCAGTCCTACCTCCATTGTGACACATTAGTGGTCAGGGCTCAGAATGTTAAGGGGTGGATGGGGTCAGATGCTGTGCAGCTCCTTGTCTTCTTGGTGAGGCTAAGGGAACACCAAGAGCTGCAGGCAGAAGCTACTCAAAGAAGAAGGCTGAGAGGTAATGGGAAGGCCACCCACCAGCTTCAGGGAGAAGAGAATGGAAGGCTTTTTCAGGAGAATATTTGTGTCTGAGGAAGAGCCTGTGTTGGCATTGATGTTGGTCC
This sequence comes from Marmota monax, assembly GCF_021218885.2. Lineage (NCBI taxonomy): Eukaryota > Metazoa > Chordata > Mammalia > Rodentia > Sciuridae > Marmota > Marmota monax. The sequence continues at coordinate 2,470,254 of NW_026695234.1, read as the reverse complement.
CCCCCCCCCCCCAACCCTGCTCATCACTGGAGTAAATTTAGCTTTGTTATTTTGTGCATATTTCTCCTTGGATTCTCTCATGTGGGAGACTGGTTTCTGATGCCATTACTTAGAGGCATGTTTGTAATAATCAAAACCAATGTGCTATCAAGTATTAGGACTTCTCTGCCCAAGTTCAAAAGTTTAGAAGATAAGCCTTTTGTTAAAAGGCCAAGTTCAAGAAGGGATTCCAACCTTCTTGCCACATTGATTTCCTCCCATCCCATGCTTCTGTGCCATTATGCTTGCTTTGTCCTCTCCCTGAAAGGTCTTCCCCACTCTTGTCCTTGCCTGGAAAACACCTGTTTCATTCTAAAATATCCAGGGAATTCCTCTGGTTACTTCCAGGCTCCAATGGGAGTCTCGTGTTGTAATTACCTAAGTGTCCCATCCCTCTGTGTGCTCCATAAGGGCATAGAGTTAGCTTTTCCATGTTTCTCCAGCTGTGGGAATATCTGTGGACCAATTGCACACCTGGAAGAAGAGAGACCTGGAGGGTGGGGCACACATTCAAGTCATATAAAAGGTATTTGTAAGGAGGACAGTTGTGAACCCACAAATAGATAGTCAAAGTGCATTGGCTCAGCCCAATGGCATGGCCCTGGGGTCGTGGAGCCCTGATTTTCCTGTGCTGTCTGGGAGGACTGTCATTGGTTTGTGCTAATGGCATTGTTTTTTGGGAAAAATCCTTTGGAATGAAGCACAAAGCCTAACAGGATTTACAGGTTTATTTTGCCTCCAACGAGCTATCACTTCATAGTTTCTGTATTTTACAGGACAGGACATATTCAGTGTCCTGATTTGAGACTGAAAATAAAGTGTCTGTTACAGCACAAGGCCCTGGGACAAAGGATGTCCTTTGGGAGTGGTGCACTGCTTGGCTTTAGATCTCTTTTGAGTAGATTCTTGCATGACACACTGACTCTGGAAAGAATTGGCTAGTTGATTCTGAAGTCAGGATGTTTGACCTGTGTACTTCCAAATGAAGATGAGAAAGCAAAGCATTTGCTGTTTTGAGTTGGCTTGTACCTCGGAGAAGACTTGCTTGGCGTCTTGGGTTGGCTCAGTAAGGGATGTGACCTTGAAAAACTTCCTGGTGGCACTTGGCATCTCTTATTGAATTCTATGCAGTCTCTGGCCACTGTTTTAGTTTATTTGGAGTTTGCCTGCCATGGGGGTTGGATGGTGGACGAGGCTTTGAAGGGTGAAAGTGGGCCAGGACAGGAGTGAGATTGAAAAAAAGAAGAGATAAAATAAAAAAAATCATCCAACTTGTTTATTTAACCTTCAGCAGGTAATGTGTGTTTACAAAACCAATTTGTGCTAAGGAGTATGTAGTGACAAGTAAATTTCCTCCCATTTCCTGCTCTCATTTATCTCAGGCCCCTTCTCAGTTGGCAACCAATGTCATCAGGTTTTTGTATAACCTTCTAGAGTTATTCTATGGATATATAATACAGATGCATGTAAAATTACAAACTTGAATTACCAGTGGCTTTCTGTGACCTGTAATCCTGGCATCATGTGTAATGAGATTAACTTTAGTTGTAAAATATGTTTTGACATTATGACTGTGAATAGTCTGGGTGTTACCTGAAGACTCATAGCATAAAACAGATGGTTGGTTCTTCTCCAAGCCAGGTGAAAGAAAGTGTCTTTCCATTTCCCTTAGAGGGTTCCTGTGGGCCAGGAGAGCATCATTCTGGAGTCTTCTCCTAACTTGGAGAAATGTTGGCAAGCAGCTCTGTAGAATGTAGGGCCGAGGTTTGTGAGAATATCAGAATGTAGAGATCACAGATCTTGCTCTTAACTTGCGTTCTTTTCTAGAATGTTTTCATTATATTCTGTAAAATGAAGTTAATAGTATGCTTAATAAATTGCTTTGAGACCTGGGATCCATGAGGCAGATCCTAGCAGCAATGAATATCCCAAAGCAAAGGATAGATGTTGTAGGAATATTTTACCCTCAGAGTTTAGTCTGTTAGAGATCTCAGCCATCTTTGTAGTGTCATTGTTTAATCCCAGGGCAGAGATAGATGGAGCCAGCCCTGTCCTGTCCACTGTAACAGAGGGACACAGGGGCATTCTAATAATCTTGAGAGCAGGTAATCCCCCAAATAATTTATTCGCTTTTGCTATGTACTCTTTTTAAAAAAAGCATCAGTTTATACTCTTAATTAAATTTTGCATAGGTGAATATTAAATGAGTTTGCATCCTTCAAGCTGCCAATATAGGAAATGGTGGCATAGTGTGTTTAGGGAAAGCCAATTTAGAGTTTAAAATATTCAACAATAATTCAGATGTAGATAACACATCGAAATGTATTAAAACTGGGGTATTGTGATGACCTTTTCTTCATTTATTTAGATTTAAATAAATGTTATGGAAAGTCAAGGAGAGCTCACTATCTTTTGGACTGAATATTTGGGGATTAGCATCCTCCCCTCCAGTGATCTGGGCTAGAGGGAGGAGATATTCTCTTTGTTAATGAGAATGGGCTCTTCCTGTTCATTCTCTAGGTATGCCAGAATCTACTGAATGGCATATTCAGTCCAGCCACGTACATGCAAAAATCAATTTCCCTCCGTTTAAAATGAGCCACAGTTAATTTCGACCTAATTTATTGGCTTATCGACCTGTGAACCTTGGGCCTTCGAAGAAGTAGCCTGGCCGGTCTGCTCCCATCAAAGTGGCTGATGATGCTAAAAACCGGAAAAGGCAGGGTGGGCTGCTGGTCATGATTAAGATTTGGGTTTCATCCTATGTTACTATGTGATGCTTAGTTTTTAAATTAAAAACGAGGAATGCTTTATGCATATCGGGGTGGGTGTCATGAAAATAGGACTTCATAGCAATCACAACCAGAATAATGAATTAAAAAGCAAATACAAAATCATGTTATCTACTGGTTATTTGTGTGTGTGTGTGTGTGTGTGTGTGTGTATATATATATATATATATATATATATATATATATATATATATATATATATATACATGTACATATGTATATTATTATATGCTTATAATTATATACATATAAAATCTATGCCTTTGGGTTCTAGGGACCTGAATCTTTGGGCATTAGGGATCAAGTAGTGAATTACAAAAAAATTATAAAATCGTGTTATTTATTAAGTAATTGTATACTATATATACAATTATGTACATGTAGAACCTATTATATACATATAGAATAATCATATAATTACATACATATAAAATCTGTATCTGTATCTTTGTGCTATGGATTGAACCCATGGCCTGTGCATGCTGAGCACTTGCTGTATCACTGAGCTGCACCTCCAGCCCCGGGTGATGGCTAATTATAATGGTGACAGCAGTGCCCATGTTACTGATACTAGTTAGGAGCCAGATGATCCTACTTTTCTGGCCTTATGACAGATCCTCAATAGAGCGCCATTTGATAGATGTTTCTGCAGTGATGATGTTCAGTAGCTGTGTGTTCAGTATGTCCACTGGACAGCCATAGGTGGCCATTGAGCACTTGAAATGTGGTTAGTGTGACTGAAGAATTTTCTTTAATTTTAATGAATTTAAAGTTGTGCAATAGCTGCATGTGGCTCTCAGCTGGCTGCTGGATAGACACTGTGGTTCTGATGGGTTGCAAGGGGGGCTCCTTTCCCCTGCTGTAGGCGACCTTTGCTTCACCCAAGAGAGGTTAGAGCTCAGGCCTGCGTTTCTGAGCATCACAAACAGGGGGAGTGGGAGCAAGTGCTGAAGGCTTCATCGAAACCCAGGGATTTGGAGGCTGCCCACTAGCCCATTGAGTGTTAGGAGATGGTGTTAGGAGATGTAGGGATGTGTCAGGGGACCTTGGAGGGCAGGTGGGCACAGTGGTCATCTTTGGGGGATGCTGCACAGTTGTTTCCTTGAATCAGTCACTTAGGCCTCAAGGGGTGACTTTTCACAAGGGCCAGCCAAATCTCTGTGCCTTGGCTTGTGATTTGGCCTTGTGCAGACAGCCCACTCCTGTCGGGGCTGTGCTGAGGTGCCGTGCAGATCCCGTGCATTCTGTGTAGCAGTGAAAGATGTAAACAGTGCCTTAACAGCAGGGCCATCTCCCCGCCCCTGGCCTCCACTTCCTGCGCTCTTGTTGACTTACCTCACTGTAGCTGGGTCTGTCTTTCATCCCTTCAACCTTTCAGGCTGGCACAAAGACAAACAATGGAGGCGTGTGGTCTTCATCATTGCATGTAAACCTCCCCCCCTCCTCGCTGGCTGGCCCTTTAACTTAGCATGCCATTGCTGTTGCTGCTGCTGCAGGCTCTTGGCTTGGAAAATCGGGACCCTTCATGATGATTTATCTCCAGTCCCCTGAATTAGATTAAAAACACAGCTAAGAATGCTCAGAGAGGCAGGCTGATGTGATCATATCCCAAATCTGAGTGGCAGACAAGGGCAATAAAAAGATGTACGTATGTCAAATGCGTTTTGTGTCGTGTAGGGGCCAAGGTACTGCTTATTACCCACCCCCCTTTTGTTTTTCCCCTGATGAAGGTAATTGAAAGAGCTTCGATTATGTAGAAAGGAAGGCTAGCCTGGTGAGTGAAGATTTTTTCCCCAATAATTGTGGATTGGAGAGAGGCCTGGGGAAGATGGCCAGGGTGATACTGAGGTGGAATAGATGTGTGTGTGAACCAATGACTGGGTCCTCAGTAGGGATTTTAATATGATGGGGGACTGAGATGAAGAGCATCCTACTTTGATGGGCAAGTGAGCTGAGGGGTAGGGTCCAGATCTTTAACTCTTGGGAACCTTTGTTTTCGGAAGCACATGAGCTGATTTCATAGGTCCTGGGGGGAGGTAGTAAAAGCCACCTGGGGAGAGAGGCTAGTTCAGGGACAGTCACTGGGGAGACTCAAGTGGGTGCCTGTGAGGTGTCAAGCTGCGGAGTGAGGGGCACAGATAGCCAAGGACCTCATTTCTCTCATCCTCAGAGGATGCTTAAGAGGCAGCCCCGTGTAGGCCTGCCCTGGGAACTGAGAAGAAAGGCTGTAGCTCACCAGTTGTGCTGCCCCGGGGGCTCTGCAGAGGAACCACTAAAGGCAGGGACAATAGAGTTGGGTGAAGGCCTGGGGAAGCTGGGAGTTTTCTCAAGCACTTGAATATTTTAACCCTGTGTTCAGCCAGTGCAGTGGTGCACACCTGTAATCCCAAAGACTCAGTAGGCTAAGCAACTTAGTGGAGACCCTGTCTCAAAATAAAAAATAAAAAGGGCTGGGGATGTGGCTCAGTGGTTAGGTGCCCCTGGGTTCAATCCTTGGTACAAAAAACAAAAACAAAAACAAAAACCTGTGCTCAATTAATTGCATAACATGAGACTCTGTACCTGTGACTTACCTCACCTGTGTGTATTTCCCCCCAAATTCTCTTGAGTAGTTAAAAACAGTCTTGCAGTTCACTGTGCACAGGGATTTGCTGCCTTTGGCAAGGTGTGCTGGGCGAGCAGGGGTAGTAGTGGTGGCGACGGCAACACGCAGTTGATTGCAGAAACCAGGCCTGGAGTAACTGGAGGAGAAGCATCAGGAGTGGATGTGGGAAGCTGGGGAGAGGTGAAAGAGCTATCAGAACCAAGCTAGAGAGTTCAGCAAGCTGAGGAGTGCTCTGCCAGTGCTTCCAGTTGCTGAGCCCTCCTGCTAGCTCAGAGGCCACCTCTGGTACTGAGAAATTGGCCATGTTTTGGGGGTTAACATGCTGGTCCTTCTCCGTTAGTCTTGTTTAGAGCTTCTCTCCCAGTGTGGGAAAGGAGCCTTGGGCAGGTCTCATGTCTTTGGCTCTGGGATGTCATGTTTAATTGCTTTCCCTTTGGTGAGGGAAATCTGGAAAACAGAGTCATCTGGGTGCTGTGCCCTCAGGACTTGGATGGAGATAGGGCTCCCTCCAGGTTCCTGAGCCCTGTTGTGGAAGATTTCCCCAAAGTGTTAGTTGGCCACAAGGTCTGAGCTTGACTCAAGCAAGTGGTGTTTTGTCATTTTCCGTATGTCACTGCGTGCTCTTAGGTCTCCATGTTCTGACCCTGGTGCTGTGAATGTTGATTTTTTTTTTTTCTTTTTCTTAAATGTGGAGCCATTTTATGAAGAACGGCTTATTTCAGTGGAGAGCCATTTGGACTTGAAATGATATTTATGGACTTTGAAGTTTATGAAAATACATTCATGGTTTACATCTCATTTGCTTCTTTTACAACAGTCTTGCAAACTTGGGAAGAATTATTAGTCATCTCATTTTACAGACGAGTTTCTTATAGTTCAGAAAGAGAAGTGATTTGCCCCAAGTTAGACAGCTGGTAAATTCTAAAAACCAAGACTTAGACCAAGACTCAAACCGAGCCACTGACGCATTTGCCCCTCACACATGATCTAGTGAAATTTTTGCTCTCAGGCAGGATCCATGGCTTTTTCGCTGTGCACTCCCTTTTTTCCTTTTTAAAACCCAGAGGACCCAGTGGCTCTGGAGGCTGAGGCAGGAGGATGGAGAGTTCAAAGCCAGCCTCAGCAATGGTGAGGTGCTAAGCAATTCAGTGAGACCCTGTCTCTAAATAAACTACAAATAGGGCTGGGGATGTGGCTCAGTGGTGGAGTGCCCCAGTTAAATCCCGGGTACCAAAACAACAACAGCAACAACAAACCCAGAGGACTCCTGTAACCCTCCCTCTTCCTGGGCTCTCCTTGCTGCAGTGGTCTTGTAACTTTCAAAGTGCAGCAAGTTCCAGGTCCTTCCCAGCCCAGCTCTGGCTCTCCCCTAGGTCTGGGTCACTCTTCTGTGCCCCACCTTCTCTACCTCTACCTCCTCCCTGTCACCCTTACGTGATAACATCACCCAGAGGTCCTCTCCCCCTTGCATTGTCATTCCTCTGCAACAGTCAGGTCTCTTGCTTAACAACTGGAGTTTAATCATATTCATTGAAATTTCTTGTTTAATGCTTGTTTCTTCGACTAATTTAAGGGCCATGAGGCAGGATTTAGAATTCGGCTGTTTTCCAGGCACCTAGCATAGCATCTGGTTTATAGTAAGTGCTCAATAAATATTTATTGAATGAATGAAATAAGAAGCTATTTATAGTGAAGCTGCAGAGCCAGCCAAACAGGAGAGAAAGTGGGTGGTCTGGAACCCTTAAGGGCCCCTAAAAATGGCTTTGGACTCCTGGGGAAGCCTTGGCTTATCTGTGTATGTGTGTGCCCTGCATGAGGCCCACATTTTAAGGCATCTGGAATACCACCTCCAAATCTTTCTCTGAGCTGAACCTTGTCAGTAGCAGTTGGTTTCAATGATCTCTAAGGTTCTCTCTGGTGCTGGGGTTTCCTTCTTATTCTTACCCAGTGGTAAATGGAGGGGTGATCCTGCTCATGACAGATTATTATTATTATTTTTTTGGGGGGCTTCTTTTATTAGGGAACACTCCTAGAAGAACACATGTCATCATGTCATCACTGACTGACAAAGTGGTTCACCTGGAGGGAGAGACACATGGCAGATAGGGTGCCCCTGCCAAGGATCAGTCAGGAGTGACTAAGTCAGTAAGAATATGTTAAAGAGGAAGGAAAAGGCACACGCGCGCGCGCGCGCGCGCGTGTGTGTGTCTGTGTGTGTGTGTGTATTATCAGTATTTTTTTTTTTCATCTAGTGGAATGCTAAGAGTGACTCCAAGGTCACTGTCCCTTTGTTTCCTCATCTGTAAAGTGGACAGTGTGAATTTGTCAGGCTTGTGAGTCCCTCTGGTGAAGACAGCATCTTGAGCTATACCAAAGTCGAGGGAGTGTACTGAGAGTCCAGGCACAGAGCTGTCTTTAGGGAGCGCCCGGAAACTAGATTCCAGCTCTCCTGAGGTGGAGAGTCCAGGGATGGTAATGAGCTTTCTAAATATAGTGAGAACAGGGTCTTGAAAAGGGACACTGGGAGGCGATTTGCATGCCTCGCATTTGGGTCTCATGGTTTGAGAAAACCTTGTTGTTCTTGGACCTCGGGAGTCTGTCTTTGGTTTCTGCAGGCCCTGTCGTATTCTACAGTTCAGGGGACTGAGCGGCTGCCTCTGTCCTCAGACTTGAAGGACAGGATATTTGTTTTAGACTTCATTGTAGAATTTTAAAAATACTTCTTTGTATTTTGCTGCTAGTGAAGCCGAGAAATGAACCAGACTGCCTTGTTTGTAGGGCTTCATACTGTGTTCTAGAAGAAAGCTGCGTAGGAGTGAGGACAGGCTGTGCGTGTCTAGGACATCCTGAGCTCTGGGTTTGACCAATGTGAAGGAGGTAATGACAGAAGTGACTGGGCAGAACATATGTGACCCATTCCATGAAGGGCCCCATCTTCGTGAGTAGCTTAAACCACCATACAGATTTTGGTAGTTTTATTGGCAGCTTCTCAGGGCCGGTTCAGACTTGGCAACCCTAATTTTCCCCGGAAGTACTCTGTGCACTCTTGCAGGTAAGAAATGATTAAAGAGCCTACAGGGTGCCTGTCACCCTTAGACCTCCGTGCATACATTATTGGTAGGTGAATGCATGACTAATCAGTACCTTCATACAACAAGCAATTTATTTCTTCCCTGCTATTTATAACCACCCAGAGCGGGAGGATTGGGTGGCAGCAGATTCTTCCTCCTACTCTGAATAATATGAGGCACATCGTTTCACCTCTTTGGATCATCAGGGCATGCTGGGGACCAAGAGATAGCCCTGGGGGTGGAGGTGATGTTTGATGAAGACACTGAGATGTGTCACGGTGTGGGTGCTGACGATTGTTGTGAGCTGGCAGTGGACACTAGCCCCAAGTCTGCAGCCATCGCTCCAGCCGGGGACAGGAAGGCTTGTGTGGCTGCTCTGGCTCTGCGGATGATGCTGACAGCACTTTGAAGGATTGCCTTGGCCAGGGACCCAGTCCCCAGCCTGCCTTCTCTATGACTCATTCTAGCTGCATATTTTGGTAGCATGAGGGCTCGAGATGAGATGAAATGAAAGAAGTACGTATTGAGAGTGGGAGCTCCTAGGTATTGGATCCACACTGGAGAAGTATAATGTTGTATAGGTCAGAGAGGTTTTTTTTTTCAATTTAGCTTAAATTTACATAATATTAACAATTTTGAAGAGAACAATTCCATAGCATTTAGTACATTCACTGTTGTGCAACCGCTAGCTCTGTCTAGTTCCAAAATGTTTTCATCATTTTGCAAGAAAGGTCTCCTCTCTTCTTCTAACCCCTGCTTTCTCTCTCCGTGGATTTACTGCCCTGGATATTTCATATAAAGAGAATCATGCAATATGTGAGTGTGTATTTTTGACTTGGCATATTGTTTTCAAGGTTCATAAAGTCTTAACTGTAAAATCCCCAAAGACAACCACTCCCCTGAAAAAGAGTGACTCTCTAGCCCCTCTCATTTAGTCTCAGTTCCTGACTGAAGGCAAGGGACTGGACTAGATTCATTGTTTCCCAAATAGGCTGCTTTGGAGACACGGGGCATCTGTCAAAAATACCAATTCCTGGGCTCCGTTTAGGGGGCTTCCCAATCAGTAATAGGTCTGGGTTGGGGCCTGTCCCAGTGATTCAGATCCTGGGCCAGGTCACCTCTGGGGGTTATTCTAACCACCTGCCTGTGAGCCTGGCAGAGTCCTGCCCTCCTTCCAGACGTTTGTGGTTCCTGGCTGCGGGTTCTGTTCAGAGAGTCCCCTGGCATGCAGTTTTTCTGTTTGCCTTCTGAGGGGAGGCACTCGTTCCCTCCCTGCTGGCTTTATAGCTCTAATTAACTGTGTCTCATTTATCAGGCTCCAGCTATGCCTTGTGAGCCAGAGACAGAGAGGGAAGGTTGTTCACGCCCTGGGGTTGTCCTTATGACTGACTGCTAGTCAAGGTTATGTTCCTGCAAAAGCCACACTCCCACCTCCTCCCAGGCCCAGTCTTCTGGGTCAGTGTGTGGGACCTGAGTGGGAGAGGCTGGTTGGAGCATTTTGGAAGCCTGCAGCTGCCCCCAGGAGGCTGGTGACTGGCGGGGAGGACAGGCAGAGATCCCCAGGAAGGAAAAGCATCCAAACAAACTGGGAGCACTGCTGACCTAACTAAAGGGCTCTTGCTATGGGGACCTGGTTTGTTCTTGTTTGGTTTGTTCAGGCTGCTGGGGGTGGCCCTGGGCTGCTGGCTCCCTGGTCACATTGCCTGGACAGGTCACTGCTGCTGGGAGAAGCCTGCTTTGACTTTTGCCTGCTTATCCCTGTGGGGGTGAGGGATAAAGAGGAGGAAGGTGAGGCCAGAGTAGAACATATCTTTTGGCCTTAATCACATTGATAGCCTACCCACCTCCCTGCTGGCTCCCCTGTCCTCTGGGTGCATCCATTCCAGCCTCTGAGTTTGGTCCTGAGCTTTTGGGGGATGGGCACCTGGGCTGCCTTAGGGATCAACCCTGACTCACCAGGGAGTTATTCTCATAACCAGGATGTGCCTGACATCTTGGCAAGCCGGGAGCGGAACTGTTTGTGTGCGTGCCTGGTGGCCATTTCTTGCCAGGGATTTGTTTTCTTTCCCTCCACTGGGCTGCCTTATACAGCCTGCTCTTAGGGACATCTGATAGAAGAGGATTTTTTTTTTTTTTTTTTTTTTTAATTTTAAATAGGTGTCTCACCAAGCTTGCCTGCTTAAGGCTTTCTTCATAAAACAGCCCTTGGGTATTTTGATGCTTGTTTCTTGTGTTCAGTCTCACCCTTGACCCTTAGGACCAGTTGGGGGGATCCCATAAATCTCATGTCCTCTGCATCGAAAGCCCACAGTAAATTGTTTTAGCCCTCTAGCCCACTGTGGTCCCTGAGAGCTTTGTAGCCTGTTCAAAGAGTTGTCTGATGGTTACCTGCTAGAGGGGGCACTTTGACCGTCTTCTTTGAGGATGCCTGGACCAAACATTGGAGAGCTTTTCATCCCAGACCCTGGGTGAACTTGGGTGGTTCAAGTAGGTCCCCGATCCTTTATCATATTGACATTTGCATAGTTCTCTATTCCCCTCTGGTTCCATAGGTGAGGGTTGATTTGTATGGGAGAGGACTGGTTAGCCTGAATTCCCGGGGTCACAGATGCTTCCAGATTCTTTCCAGAAACGTGGACTGGAAGTAGAGCAAGAGGAAGAGGGAAGGTTGGAGGGAGACTTTAGTGGTTTGGGGAGATTCCCTTAGCTGCTTTTGCCTGTAGCATCCTAGGTTAAATAATTTATTTCTGTTTCTTATTTGCACTCTTCTGTTGATGCTTGCCTGGACTTATCTATAGGGAATGGGAAGTGACAGTTTGGACTAAAAATATATCAAGGGTCTTTTTCTTTAAAGAGGTCTCATTTCAAAATGTTTTTCAAAAGAATTTGGATCCTAGATCAAATTAAATGCAGGTGCTTAAAACCTAAAGCAGAGCCATTAGGGATTAGCTCCTTGGTCTATGGGGCTGCCAAGTTTGTGGCCCAGGTGTTTCTCTTTTCCCTGGTGACATCTGAGAGCACCCCATGGAGTGGGTGTGGCAAGTTAGGGTGTGGTAGGGGAGGAGGGGAAGGAAGGAGAAAGGAGGTGTGGGGAGGGGAGGGTTTTCCACTGCAGAGTCCTGATAAAGTGGCTTCAAGAGCAGGTTGAGCCAGACTTGAACTTTCATTAGTCCAAGAGTTGGTGGTGGGGGTGGTGCTGCGTGCCACCCAGGCTAGACCCTGCAAGGCACCATGAGTCCCCAAGCAGCCAGGATGGCTGATGGAGCTGGCGTATCTCAGGTGTCCTGATTCCTTGTTCTGCTTCTAGATATTGCACCAGCTGCCAGAAGTTCTGTTTGTGTCTTCATCAGTTTGCTCCCCACACAGGTTTTGTGAAACAAAATGCCAGCCCTCAAACTGGTGTCCATCAGTGAACAGTGACACAAGATAATATCCTGTGTGCTCAGGGTAGTATGGCCTGTGGGTGGTGAAATAAGAGGAAGAAAAGTAAGGCAGTTAGTGTTAGGTAAAGTAAACATGACCAAAGAGAAGTAGCCTTTTTTCTGAGGCTGTCTTTCCTCAGTTTTAACAGATGGGTCCCAAAAGCCTGGTGGTGTAAACATATCTTCTAGTTATGAAAGTTCAAGGTGAGTGTCACTCCTCCATGGAGGGCCTTCTCCCCAGAGACCCAGGCTCCTCTGTCCTGTGGCTCCGCCCTCCTCCAGGACTCTTGTCCTTTGAAAGCAGCCTGCAGATGGGGAAAGAAAACAGGACTGTGTGTGGGCCAGGCCTGTAGTGGCCCTGAGAACCCCCTCTCACAGACCATTGCCTGGAACGTGGTCCTGGGGCCACACTTGATGCGAGGCAGCCTGGGCAAGGGTCTGCAGTGTCATCAGGAAGCAAAGGAAGCAGATTGAGAGGGTAGCTCAGCTCTGACACCATGGGTGTTTTTGTCATTATCCTTACCTAGCAAAATAGAAGGTGCCACCTAGTCCTCTGTTGGCCTTTCTACCTATTTTTATTTTATTGGTTTACAGAATCAAAAGCTTGGGGACGTCTGTTAGCAATAATCCAAAGGTCATTTCTGTTGGGTTCTGGTAAACATTTCCTTACTTGCAACACTTTAAAAATAAATTTAAAGATACCTCACAATGATGACTTCCTCTTGTTTCTTATCATGAATCGAAAGTGAATAATGGTGACCCCAGGCCAGGGGAAAACATTTCCATAATTGGAAAAGCATGCGGTCTTTCTGGCCTGTGGATTTTTAAAACGTATATTTTAATTTTTATTGAAACAGTTACATATTTCTCAGGTACACACTGTAATATTTCAATACATGTACACAATGTAATGATCAGGTAATTGGCATATCCAGGTAATGGTTCTGATCACTGGTGGATCTATGACCTCAAACATTGATCATTTCTTTGTGTTGAGAACATTCAAAATCTTCTCTATTAGCTCTTTTGAAATATAGAATTAATTGTGGTTAGCCTTCGTTATCTCACAGTGCTGTATAACATTGGAAGTTATTCCTTCCAGCTGCTCTCCTGTGCCCATTAACCATTCTTTCTCCGTCCCAGCTTCTTGTCCATTTTTTTTTGAGTGAGAGAGATATTTCTTTTTTTTTTTTAATTTCTTTTTTTATTTTTAGGTGGACACAATATCTTTATTTTACATTTATGTGGTGCTGAGGTTCGAACCCAGGGCCTCATGCATGCTAGGCGAGCACTCTCCCACTGAGCCACAATCCCAGCCCTGGGAGAGATATTTCAATATTTTGGTTTACGTGCCACCCATATGGACTAAGGATCAGAGTAACAGGGGATTGATGTGACAAAGGACAAAAGTGAAGCAAAAAAATTGGTTAGGTCAATGAGACCCTGAGAAGATTTCTGCAATCTAATGATACTCACAATTTCATGGAATGTAACCAGGGCACTAGTATTTCTTCTGAGGGAAGCTGAGTCTGGAAGAGCATGTGTAGCAGGGAGAATAGACCCTGCTGGCTCAGTGACTCACATCTCATCTCAGAATTCTGTCCTTTCTAAGTGACCAAGGAGGAAAAAGTCTAGGTTTTCCATGGGTGTGGCCGTTTCTCATGGGGGTCCTGATTCCTGTATTGGTCTCTTTCAGGTCAGTCTGAATGATTCCCACAATCAGATGGTGGTGCACTGGGCTGGAGAGAAAAGCAACGTGATCGTGGCCTTAGCCCGGGACAGCCTGGCCTTGGCGAGGCCCAAGAGCAGTGACGTGAGTATTTGTGTTACTCTGGGCACTTCTCAATACTGTCAACATGCCCTTTCTGATCCCCTGGGATTAATGTGCCAGAACACATACTCGGTAATTGGACTTATGTGAGAGGGAGGAGAATCTGGAGTTAATACATGTATCCCTTGTTTGCTGAACACGGAGAGGTGTGGTCAGTGTCCCAGGCAGTGGGGAAGGTGTGATTACCTTCCTGAAGTGATGGGCGGTCTGAATCTCTCCGTCTGCTCAACAAAGTGCCAGAAGAGTGTTCCTGAGCAGAGCTGCCTGCCTGGAGCTGTGCCAAATGGAATCAAATTGGTCTTTTCCATGTGCTGATGTCTTCTAACCCATCACTGATGGGGGAGCTGTTGAAAATGGATTTTCTCACATTCTTAAGGGCATGTAATAGATTGGGTGCTTTGAAGACAGGAGATCAAACTCAAAAGACCTTCGGGAGGCCAGGCAGATAAAGGGCAGGAGGGAAGCCACCTGGCATTTACAACACTCTTTACATCTCTAAAGGAAAAAGGTCTCTCCCATTTTTTTGAAGTCTGTGGCCCACTTGGCCAATAGGCCATTTCTTCATATCTTAGTTCAGATGTGGTGACTGGGACTTGGTTGCTGTTGGAGAGGTACTAGTGTTACCACTGTTGACCGGGTTCCACTGTTCCTTGCGCCGAGGCAAGGTCAGAGTGGAAAACAGAAGTTTATTAAAGAACAGCAGAAAAGACTTCTCCTGGAGGAAGAAGGGGACCCAAGAGGTGGAATCCGCGGAAGTGAGGTTGTTTCCCCTTTTTATAGTTTTCAGTGATGGCATGTAGGTGGGAAGGCCCAAGGGGTGGGATACAGATGGGCCAAAGAAGTAATCTGGGCAGGAAGGACTCCAGAGGCAGCATCTTCAAGTTTGCTGTTCATTAACATTTCTTTGGGATGGGCTATCTTCAAATCTGCTGGGGCTGTTCATTAACATTTCTTTGGGATGGGCTATCTTCAAATCTGTTGGGGGCTGTTTCCTGGACTTCATTAACATTTCAAGAGTTGCTCAATGGGAATTAATTCTCATGGCCTCCATTTTAGATTTCACTCAATATCAGACCCCATTTACCTAACTACCCTGACTACCTAACTTTAAATCTGGCTTCACTAGGAAGAAGAGAAGTACTTCTGAGGGGCGTTGCTGATTGGCTCTGTGCTCTGGGTGCCACACAGGAGGCAGAGTCCAAAATGGCCAGATCTGACTTTTCAGGAGAAGCCCAAAGGTCTGAATTTTTATGTGAAACTGCTGAGTCTTACCAGTTGGCAGCTGATGTCTAGTTTTACAAACACCATGTGGGCCAAGTAAAATCTGTGAAAGGGTCAGGACTGGCCCATGCATCCCCAGTCTGTAGCCTGTGTTCCAGACTTCTTGTGGGCAGGAGGAACAGCCCTGCCCCAGATCAGGGTCTGCCATGGTAAAGAAGTGTGAGTTTGTGGACACATCAAACACCACAGAGCTTCCGTCACCCATTGTCCTGGCCAGAGGAAACCTGATGAATTTACTAGCACTCACACCAGGCTTTACGTAGTTTTGTAATTTTTGAGTACAGATTTGGTCTTTTTGAGGTACCTTCTTGAATATCCGCTGTTTGGGTTGGATGTGTTCAGAGATAGGTGACTGGAGGGAGCCCCGGGAGCTATTTTCTAGTGAGTTGAATTAGGGCAACCACAGGCAGGGAGGGCCAGAGAAGGACTGGCCATCATGATGCATAGTTTTGTGTTTGGAGCCATGGTGCGTGGGAAACCGCTGTAGCTGGCGGCCAGTCTGGGTATAGAGCTTTGGAGCAGACCTAGACTTGTTTGAGGCCCTGACTCTGACCCATTTATAAATGAGGTCAGAGTTTGTGAGCAGCAGCTCTGGACACAGATGGCTGTGAATGGCTGCCTGCTGGCTCCCGGGTACTCTGTAGGTACTACCTGTGTGTGTCAACTCCATCATTGCTCCGTGGTGTCCCTTTTGGTCACAGGAGCCAATTCTGGATTCTACTGTGTTAAGAAATCTTCCTTAGGGTTTTTATACATTTTATTTTTTTTGTCCAAAAAATATTTTTTTGCAAGGTAGGGAAAAGAACAACATTGTTTTATATTTTTCCTGCACAGATGGGAGCTTAGAGGCATAAAGGGATTTGCATGAGGTCACTCAGCATATCATTGGGGGACTTTGGGGCTGATGAGAATTAAACCCAATTGTGTATGCCATGTGTGAGGCTGTGGTTTCACTGCAATGACCAACCTGACGGGGCCTCAGCACTGACAGCTGCACATGCTGGGATCCCCTCAGTCCTGGGTGAACTAGGAGGGTTGGTCTCCCTCAGCATTGCCAGTCTATCCAGCCCGGCTCTTACTCTGTGTAAATATTTGGGTGTGTCTTACTAAGGGCTCATTGAACATTTGAAGTGATTAACTATTCTAGAATGAAATATGAGATCAAATTAAATGGAAAGGAGACTTAATGCCCAGAGTTAATAAACAGGGATGGCAGAAATTTCCTGCATCATATACAAACTGCATTAAAGAATTGGTAGATGAAACTGAGATGTTCTGATGTGAAAAGTTAATGCAAAAATAAACTATGACACAGAGGCAGAGTTGTTGGTGTTGGGGGAGTGGTAGCGATCCAAGTTGTCTTTAAAGAAGACTTGAAAGCATGGTTCATAAGACTGGGTCAGAAGCCTGAGGAAAAAGAACTTACACTGATAAGAACCTGCGTGAGTGGGGGGACTTGGCCAACATCATCATGCATATTCAGTATGTAAGTGGGGTGGATCTGGATGCTGGAATCCCAGAGGGTTTGCTCTTAAGCAGGAAAAAAGAGAAGTCATCACCTGTTGAATTTGTAGCCTGGTGATTCTGTCAAGAACGGAGCCCACGGGACTGATTTTTTTCTGTGATGAGGTGATGAAGTGAAACAACAGATGTGGCTTATCTTGACCCTTCTTTAATCTTGATTCCTTCTCTCTCATGATATGTGTTACAAAGTACTCAGGTGTGACATAATTGGCCAAAGAGCATCCAAGAACATCCTGAGATAGTGTCTACCAGAAGATCAGAATCGACCAGGAAAGATGCCATGAATGATTGGTTTCACCACCCTTATTAGCAGCGGAGTCTGTGTAGCCTGCGGGAGGCTGGTGTCTGGCTTAGCACAGACTCTGAAATCAGAACGTCTGGGTTGGAATCTTGGCTCTGCCATTCATTAGCAGTCTGCCCTTAGGCCAGGTTGTTTACCTTCTGTTACCATAATAAAATACTTGATATTATCAACTTATAAAGAGAAAAGATTTATTTTGGTTCAGTTTTGGAGGTTCCAGTCCATAACTTTTGGACCCATTGGTTTTAGATCTCTGGTGGGGGTATTGGATGGCAATAGTGGGGAAGCCTATGGCAGAGCCATACCAATGACATCATGTGCCAGGGGACAGGGAACAAGGAGGGGACCCAGCCCCTATAGTTCCCTTCAGGGCCACATTCTCAAGAGCCTGAAGACATCCCATTAGGCTCCACTTCTTAAAGGTTCCACCACCTTCCAGTGTACCCCTACCTGGGGACCAAGCCTTTCATTCATGGGCCTTTGAGGGGGATTTAAGATCTAAACCATAGCAATGTTTTCATTTATCACTGAGATGGTGCTTGTAAAACCTTGCTCCCCAAAATACAGTATCTGGGTTGGCTACATGGGTGTTTTCTGGGAACTGGTTAGAAATGTAGAATTTGGGGACTGGCGATGTAGCTCAGTGGAAGACTAGTATGCATAACGTCCTGGGTTTGATCCCCAATACCACACACATAACAAAAGTGCAGTTAAATGTCGAATTTCAGGTTCCACTCCAGACTTGAATTAGGTCCTGCTGAATTAGTGTCCTGCTGGGTGATTTGTAAGCATATTAAAATTTGAGAAGCACTGCTATAAAGGCCTTGAGCAGTGCCAAATGTGAGGTTTTTTTTTTTTGGGTACATTACAGTTGTCTTCTTCCTCCTCATTATTATTGTAGTTTTAAAATACAGGGAAAAGAATTTTGAGCTGTTCACTTTGAAGGACCATATTTATAGGAAAGAAAATGGTCTAACTGGCAGCTTAGTAACTCTTCCAGTGCTGAATTTTGTTCTTTAGGGAATAGTGTCGTGTTGAGGTCAGAGAGGACTAATTAGTGCAGAGCCCTGTCTGGATGAAAACAGCGATTGCAGCACAAGACAGGGAGAGCAGGGCGTCTGCCCCAGTTTGCTTGGAGGTCACGGTGGACAGTGTGAGCAACGTCATATTGCCGGGAATAGAAGACAGCAAATTCTGGTTGCTCTTGGGGGTGCTGTATGAGGACCAAGAAGCCATCAGCCGGCTTGAGGTTCAGTCAGCACTGTCAGAGGCCTTTAGTATGCTGTTCAGTGTGTGCCAGTGGGTAACTTGCCTTATGGTCTTTTGTCAATTAAACACAAATAAGAATTGTGAGAATTATGGTTCGTGTCCGGAATGTACCCCAGAAGCTCATGTGTTGAAGGCTTGGTCCTCAGTGCAGCCATGCCCAGAGGTCAGAAGTGATCTGATAATGAGGGCTGTGACCTCATCAGTGGATTAATCAATCCATCCACAGCTGAGGGGATCCCAGGGAGGAGGTGGAAACTGTAGGCAGGTGGGGCACAGTTGGAGGAAGCAGGTCACTGGAGGTGTGCCCTGGGTTCTGTTTTGTTCCTGGTCCCTTCTTGCTTTCTGCTTCCTGGCTGCGGAGAGCTGAGCAGCTTTCTCCTACCACCACACCCTTCTGCCTTGACTTTCTGCCTCACCTAGGGCCCAAGGCCATGGAGCCTGCTGACTAAGGTCTGAAACCTCTGAAACTGTCAGCCAAAATAAACTTCTCTTCCTTTAAATTGTTTTTGTCAGGTTTTTGGTCATAGTGACAAAAAAGCTGACGGACACAATAGGATAAAAAATATTATGTTGGAATTGTTCAACCTATAGAGGGCCAATAGGATAAAAAATATTATGTTGGAATTGTTCAACCTATAGAGGGCCAGGAATGTCAGTGAACAATCTTCCATAATGTTCAGGCATAGGATGAACACTTACATATTTACTCTTTACTTCTATTAAGTATAAGACCCAAGAGATTTTTATTTTTAACTTCTTTTGTGGTGCTGGGGATTGAACCCAGGGCTTAATGCATGGTAGGCAGCACTCTGCACTGAGCTGCTCCCCCAGCCCTAAGAGACGGGGGTCATTTGCTGGTGGGAAATGAGGAGAGGGGCTTTTTGGTAGGGAGGATGTTTTTTCCTGGAAGTGTGAGAATCTCAGACAGGCTTTTCCTGCTGGCCAGCACACCTTCTCGTGCTTGGCCTATGGATACGGTGTGTGGCTTTTCTTTTTTAACAGAGAAACATTAAGTATGGAGAACGTTCTTTAAAATGGTAACTTGTGGAGTGGAAAGACAAATGGATTTGGAAGAAACCGACTTAATTGTGTCACTTACTAGTGGTAGTCATTCACTTCTCCGAGTCTTAGTTTTTATTCTCTCTTAATGGACATAATTATAGTCAACCCTCCTTATCCACAGGTTCTGCATCCATTATTCAGCCAGCTGCAAATTGGGAATGTTTGGAGAAACAAGTGCATCTGTACTGAACATGTGCAGACTTTTTTTGTTTTTTTCTTGTCTTATTCCTTAAAACAATGCAGTATAACCAGTCTGCAGAGCGTATATGTTGTCTTAGGTATTATAAGTGATCTAGAGATGATTAGAGTAAAGGAGGATGTGAGTAGGCTGAGCATCCACAGGTTGAGTATCTCTGGGGGTCCTGAAACCACTTCCCCTCAGATATTGAGGGAGCATGATGTTCTCTCAGTCACTCACTAATTCATTCCATTCACTCTCTTTTTTTTGTTCATTTATTCAGTGATTCTTTGGTTTATAATCATATCTATTTGTTGTAGAAGTCTTTGTTGACTACCTAATGTGTTCTTGGTGCTCTGAAGACTAACTTATAGGATTTTCAAAGATGAAGAGAGATAATACACACAAAGGAGTATTGTGTCCTGAAAAACGCTCCCCTGATATAAATACGATCACATTTGTGCATCTCAAGAAATTCATCCTAGTGGATCATCAAGTCATAGGATATTGAAGGTGAAGGGGGCCTCCCTGATTGTGAAGCCATGCATTTGCTCTGTGCAACTTAAGAACCTACCTGGACTCCCAGTGTCCATTCTTGGCCAGCGGAATGGAAGTGAGAAAAAGTTCCACTTTGTCTTTTTCGCCACTCAGATTATCTGTGAGCTCTCAACCTGCTGGTTTTCTAGAGCTGCTTTTGTGGCAGCACCTTCCTGCGCGCTTGATAGTTGGAAACACCTGCTGTGTGTTTCTACTAGTTCCTTTCATGGTGACCCAGATAAAGGCAGAGGCTCTGTCTTTGCTTCTTTTAACCTTGATGTCTATGAAATGTTAATGGCCCATCCTTGTGCGTTCAGTCCCTGATGGACAGCCCTCCTGTCCTCATTGTTTGCACTGGGCCTTGTTAGCAAACATTTCCATGTTTACATGTCCATCCTCTCTAGTGGCCATGTCTGATTTGTCTTTGTATGTCTGGTGCCTGGCCTAGCACTTGGCTTTGGTAAAACCTTCCAGACACGTTGCTGTTGAATTTAAGGGGCAGGTATGGCAGTAAACTTGCTGGGATTAGTTCAGTAGTTGGTGTTTTTCTTGGAATTTACCTTCCATTTTTCTTTAATGCTTCCCTTGATTCTCTTTCTCATAAATCATTTGAAAACCAACTAACTTATTATCTTCATTGTTATAGTCATCTATCAGATGTGTTTTCTTGATCTTATCTCTTATCTGACAACTTCCATTCCACCTCTGTAGTCTGAGTTGATAGTAGCTTTGAGATCCCTGGCTTGGAAGGCAGGCAGCCTCCTCTAGGTTCTACTCTGCTACTTGTTTGCTGTGTTAGTACAGTGGCAAGTAACTAATCTCATAAGCCCCTGTTATCTTCTCTGTAAAAGGATTTTAACAATTGTGTTTGCCACGTGGGGTTGTTGTGAGAGTTACCTAAGCTCATTCATTTAAAGAGGTTAGAACCATCTCTGCATATAGTGAGCACTTGATGAATGACAGCTCTTACCTTTTATCACCGTGGTTACTGCATCATCAGAAACCAGGAAGCAGTTGGCACAGACCTGGATCTTGTTGCTGTTCTCATATCCCATGCAATGCGATGGAATCACAATCGCAGGAGTGGGATTCTTCTGCTCCTAATAGATTCCTTCCTTCCTTCCTTCCTTCCTTCCTTCCTTCCTTCCTTCCTTCCTTCCTTCCTTCCTTCCTTCCCTCCCTCCCTCCCTCCCTTTTCTTTGGATTGAGTCCAGGGCCTCGTGCATACTAGGCAAGCACTCTACCACTGAGCTACGCCCCCAGCCTACTGATATCTTCACCTGTGTAAATTTGATCATTTGCACTTTTTCATCTCTTGGGCTGTAGGGTGCAGACCCATGAAGGTTTTCTTTCTTTGAGTATGAAATTCTCTAAGCAGCAAACTTCTCTGAAGAGGGATGAAGGATTGGATTACCTTTTGGGGACATTTCAACAGATGGCAAAACATATTTTCAGCCCTTACCTCCTCAGACAGGCACATTTCTCTCTGTTTCTGGATGACATCTGTTAGACACTTAACCCTTGATGAGGATGTTACCAATATTTCAGTATTTGTCTCCTGCTGCAAGGACTTGACTTTGCCTTAGAAAAGAGGGAGAGTGTGGCTAGGAATATAGCTCAGGATGGTAGAGTCCTTGCCTCACATGCATAAGGCCCTGGGTTCGATCCCCAGCACCACACACACACACACACACAGGCAGAGTACTCCAAGCAGGGGTGGCTGTAGTACTCCCTAGCCTGTCCCTGACAAGCCTGGGGCCAGACATAGAAGTGCCTTGCTTTCCTTGCTTTGTGGGTTATCTGGGAGCATCAGTGCTTTCATGATGTCAAGGACCCAGTGGGAGCGGTGTTCAGGGTCCAGGGTGGATGCTGGAAGGTGGAGGCAGGTGAGAGATCTCTGCCTGATTTCTCACCAACTCTTTTCTTCTTCTTCCCCTTCTCTGTCTTCCAGGTGTACGTGTCTTATGACTATGGAAAATCATTCAACAAGATTTCAGAGAAACTCAACTTTGGTGTGGGAAATAGCAGTGAAGCTGTGATCGCCCAGTTCTACCACAGTCCTGCAGACAACAAGCGGGTAAGGAAGCCGTCCACCCCAGGCCCCTGATTTCAGGGACTGTGTTTTGGAAAGATTGCTGCTCTGAGGGGGGGCTGGGCAGCGGAGCCCTTTGTGATCCTTGCAGCATGACTTGTAGCTAGTCACTGTGTTTCTGCTAACCTGGGAATTTGTGACAGAGTACAGTTCCGAGGTGGGTCTGTGTATAATCAGGCAGGCCAAGTACTGGTCAGGCAGGATTTCCAGACAAACAAGGCCAACTTAAACCACAGAAAATCTGCCAACCAATGAACTGCTTGATCCCCCCCCACCCCCACCCCGTGGCAAAAATGTTTCCCAGGTACATTTGCCATCTACTCCCAGGCTTCCGAGAGCAGCTGCTGAACTTTTGCTTTTGTTGGCACCATTAGTATGCATGCAGGGGTGTGTGTGTGTGTGTGTGTGTGTGTGTGAGAGCGGGAGCCTGTGCACGCGCATGGGGCATGGGCTTGCACGTGCCTGGGTGCCTGTATGTGTGTGTGTACTTCCCCCACCCCAACCTACAAGAATATAGAGAAGAAAAGCACTGGGCAGCCCTGCTGTGCCCGCCCTTTGTTTTCCCAGCTGGAATGCCTGGGGCTGTGTGTCTTGGGTCAGAACCTGCAGGCGATTGGATTTGGAGGAAGCTTGACCCCCGGCCCCAGGCAGGTGGAGGGGAAGCCCAGCAGCCTGCCTGGCATTCCTGCTGGTTGGGTGACTCTTAGCTCAGGAGAGTTGCATTTGTTTGCTCTCTTTCCTGCTCTCCCCAGGGCCAGTGGCTTCTCCTGGGGAAAGACCCTTTGTAGAGAAACTCCTTAGGAGGAAAAGCATTCTGTGGGAGGGGAAGCTGCTGTTTTCTGCTCATCCAGAAAGGAATGAGCAAGCAAGATCTACAGGGTCCTCATTCCTTGGCCCCTGTGCCTGCTTCTCAGGTTGCCCTTGGTCTCCTAGCAGGGCTGCATTCAGAATATTTAGCAACTGTGTGTGTTCTCCTGATTCCCTACCCTGGTGTGGCAACTGGTGTGGCTGGGCCCCTGACCTGGCCAGAGGGAGCTGGGTCCTGGAGGCTCCCCACTAGGCCAGGCATTAACCTTTTAATTGCTGGTCTCTGTGGAAGTCCTGGGGGCAGGGCCCCCACCTTTGGGGCTTTAGGTAGAGCCAGTTTGGGGTTTCCTGGCAGTGACTGTTTACCAGCTTGTTACAGAACATTTAAAAAAAAAAAAAAAAGCTAGAATCGTCATTACTGGTGATAATGGTTAAATATCAGCCCTGCCTGATGATCTCAGAGGGAAGCACTGTTAGGTGCAGACTTCCTCCTCTTATCCAACTCTAGGGTGACGGAGCAGTTTTCCCCTGAGATGAAAAGCAAGGACAAGGTATTGGGGGGACCTGGCTATGTCAACCAGATGACTGGCCTTCTTCGCCTCCCCCCATGGCCTGTGGCCAGGGAAGCCTTGTCCCGGAGGTGGGGGAGCCACCCACCTGGGCTCATGAGAGGTGAGGAGCTTATCTAGGGCCAGGTTGCTGGCTGTGCTGCCTCTCCCTGGATGGAGCTGTGTTCCCTCTGCCTCTCAAAAAGCAGATGATACTTGGATTGCTCACTTTATCAGGCTGTGCTTATGTGATTATTGTTATTACCATTATGTTTCCACATCATCTCAGAGCTACCTCTGGCTGGAGTCATGGCCTTGAAATCGCCCTGTTGTCCCTTTGGATGCCCTTTTCAGCTTCGCCGGGTGCCCCTCCCACAGGGCACAGATGTCTACAGGCAGGGCTGTCTTCCTTCCTGCCTCTTGTAGGTTGTGGTGAGCGGCTGCTAAGACCACAAGTCAGAGGAGTTGGGAAACCGGAAAGATGATGTTTTGGGCCTGCACGAGGAGCTTTAGTGCAGGCAGAGGCGGAGGATCAGGGCCTTTGGGAGCATCAGGTCTGCAGAAGGGGTAGAGCAGGGCCCTAGAGTTGGAACAGGAGGGGGAGAAACCTGGGGATGATTGCAATAAAAGAGGTTCAGGTGGAACATGGTGAGATGGGGGGCGGGGCATGTTTGTAGGCCATGTTCTGTCAGCCATGCAGGGTGAAGCATCTTAGATTTCTTCTGGGGGAGCTGGAAACTACTTTCTTGGAGAATTTAATGGTGGTTGGTTGGACCTGAGGCCTGGAGCCTGTGGAGGAGGGAGGCAGCCCTCCCTGTAGTTTCTAATTCCCCAGAGAAGGCTGTTACCCTCCCCAGACATCTCAGAAAGGAAGTGATGACTCTTATTGTGCTGATTGCTTTTGTTACTTTTACCTTTGTCCCCTGGAAGGCAAATCACCCCACCAGACCTACCATTTCCTGAGAAAAATCACACAGACAGGGTGCCTCCCCGATGACAGCAGGGTGCTAGGCTCAGGCAAATCACCTGTGTAAAAACGTTCCTTGGGTTGTCAGTGCTTGAAGCTGTCAGAGCTGCTCTGGGAGGTTTAGATATTAAGAGAGGGCCTCCTGGAAGTCTGAGGGGATGTGTGCCTGTGGAGGGGACAGAAGGGGTGAGGAGGCCACAGGCTGTGGTCTGTGGCTCCGCCTGGTAATGGAGATGGAATGGTGGTGGGGACATATGAGTGTTGTGGTCTATTTTTGCTCTAGCCTGCCATCCTATTTCCCTCTGTTGGTCCCCTGTGTGCTGTTCCCTGAACCAGTGTGCAGCTCCAGCCACCTGGCAGTTCCACCAGCCTCCCAGGCTCCACTGATCTGCCAGGCAATATCTAGCTGTATCTAGGGCCCTTTGAAGCACCACTGAATGCAGTGGGCTTCAGAGCCTCAGTCTCCACACAGGCGAGATGTGATCATGCTTTTCTCCAGGCAGAGGTTGGTCCTGGGCAAGTCTAACCAATACTGTTTCGCTTTCTTCCTAGTCTCTTCTCTGCCCTTCCCCCTCTCATTGGACTCTCCAGCTTTCTTCACTCAAAGCTGGAGAAAGTCACTTGTGCTGATATCATGTAGATACACTTTGCATCTAATTTATTATTTTTCCAAAAGTATTTGTATCTTTCAGAGGAAATGTAGGTGTAGCCAAAGGGTGGCGCTCCTTTGGAATTTTATGCAATTGCAAACAGAGCCAGAGGAGTCAGAGTAGGAGAAGATGCTCCTGAGATTATATAGTTCTGAAAGCAGCACTCAGGGTACCTCTAAGGGGTTGGCCACCAAGGAGCTTGACAGCCAGGCAGTAGGAGATGTGAGAGCAGGGTAGGGCATTTTGAGCTTTCCTACCATGTGCATATGTGACAGTACATAGTTACAGGGTGCACCAGTGGGCGTGGTGAATGGACTTTGCTGTTGAATGGAGGTAGGGGGTTCTGTGAGGTTGGGTCAGAGGAGTAAGTCTTCTTGGCATACATAGGATTAGGAATGGAACTTCAAGGATAGGCATACGATATCTTTAGGTATAACAGAGCAGGTGGGAGCCTTCTGGCAGGAGGAAGGTGTGTGCAGAGGCTTCAGGGTGCCTGCATGTGGTTTCTGTGCAGGATACTCAGGAGATTTGCCTCTCAGGAGTTGAGTGTTTGCATTGAACTGCTTTGTAATGTCATCTAAAGATGGAGGGGATTTTTCTTTGCCCTGAGAACAGTGGGGAGCCATGGAAGAGTCTGAGTAGGGGAGCAACTGAGTAGTATCTGAGGGACATACACCTGCCAGCAGTATGCATGTGGGGTTGGAAGCCAAAGATTCAAGAGTCTAGAAGGAGAACCATTGTGGCCACGAGGTTACTTAGTCACTCAACCAAACTCATACCTTCCTCCAAGTGTTTCACACCCTGCTAGTCCTGGGAGACACAGGATGAATAGAACCCGGTGTCTGCCTCCAGTTTGCTCACAGTCTTAAATAGGGCCACAGGCCATGCTAGTAGAACTAGGTATAAAAAGGAAGGCATGCACACATTTTGAAAAAGACTTTAGAGGAAAATAATGGACTTCCAATGGCTGTTTGAAAATGAGGACTGAAGGGAGGGAATAGAGTAAAAACTTAATGCCTGGGGTTGGGATGTAGCACAGAAGGATCTTGGAGCATAGGGAGTGAGAATTAGGTTTTGTTGGGAAGGTCTTGAAGAATTCAGTTCTGGACACAGTGAAATATCTTGGTCCATCCAAGAGTAGAAGCTAAGATCAAGAAGGTAATGAAAGTAGAACCTCAGTGAGAAGTCAGACTGTATGTGTGAGTCATTTTATTAATCTGGTTTTCTTTGCTAAAACAAAATGCTTGAGGCTGGGTACTTTATAAAGAAATGAAGTTTTACTTAGCTCTTAGTTTTAGAACTGAAAATCTAAGAGGAGCCCCATCAGTTTGGCCTCTTGACTACTTCACATCATGATAGATGGCCTTATTGTAGGAGCAAGTGTGAGAGGGATATAGAGCATGTAGTATGACAGGAAACCAGACTGTGAGGTGAAAACTACCTCAGTACCCCCATGGGCAGCACCCAAGTACCCTTCATGAGGTTCTGTGTCTCGAAGGCCGCACTGCCTCTTAACATCAGTACACTTCCAATTCATGGATCCTTGGGGGTCCCACTGCAAGCAAACCACAGCAGTCACATGATGTGTGTTTTCCAGGCAGCAGTCAAAGCCTTGTGGAAGGATGAGCCAGGTTAGCAAAGGATGGAAGAGTCACGAGGTGGCAAGAGTGCAGAGGGCGGGTGGTGAAGGGACCTGCAAAGGAGAACCAGGTCTGAGATGGTCAGGGGTGGGGCAGAGAGAGTTGAGTTGGAAGAGGGTGGTGGAAGGTGAGGGAAGAGAATTTCCGGTAAAAACAGGAGGAATGGGTTAGGAGAGGAGGCAGGCAAATGCGTCAGATAGTAAAGTGGGAGACTGACCATTGAATTCAGGAGACGACACCTTTTGGTTGGAAGAAGACAGAAGGATTGATGAACTGTTGAGATGGGCTCTGCACTGGTCAGGTGTGGGTGTAAGGGCTGCCCACCCCTGTGTCATCTTGGGCAGCTAGCCACTGTCACGCGAAGCTTCTGAGTCCTCGTTATTAAAAGGGATGTAACTGCACTACCCCAGGCCCTGAGCTATGGGTGCTAAGGGGAGTAAATGAGATGAAACATGCAAAACCTTTAGCTCATTACTTGGCACATACAAAATGCTCTCGAGAAATTTCAGCTATTATCATAAGCAGCAATAAGTTCTGTGGCTGGGAACATGATGTTTTTCTTTTTTTTTTCCTCAAGATTCACAAATGTGATACTGCTGGAAACCACGACATAGATTTCTGGAGAACTCTTTTCAAACCGAGATCACTCCCTTCCCCGGGAACCCAGATGGTTTGGGAACTGGAAGATAGGCTATTTCTAGGGAATGCTTTTCATGGCGAAAATTATGATGATCCTCCTAGGATCATAATTGTTTTTATTACATTGCATTTGCTTAGAGTAGTTTTTTTGCTTTGAAAACATTTACTACCTTTCCGTTAGATTTAATTAGGCTTCTGTAGAATGTGGGGATTTACATTAGATGCTAGGGAGGAAACCAGAGGAGGACACACAGTGAGCTCTTGGGAGGCATCTGGTCAGGATTTGGGGAGAGTGTGGGAATGAGGAAGGAATGAGAGCATGTGAAAGCCACATGGGAAGGAGTGCCAAGTGGTTAGTGCAGCCCAGCTGAAGGCATGCAGAGGCGGACCTTGACCTGGATCGGGTGTTCTCAGAGACTGTGTGTCCTCGGTGGAGTCCTTCAGATTGGTTGACTTCTAGAATGACAGGTTTTGGGTGGAGCTGGGCCCTGTGGCTCTGGTTTCTGGTTCATAACCTGTCTCCTGGACTAACCTCCTCTTGGGGGGCTGGCCCCCACATCTTTCATGTGCCCTTCAGGCTTATTTCCAGTTATTTCCTCAGGTCCTCAAGGCTGTCATCAAACCCATGTGATGATTTTTTTCCCCTCCTTTGTGCCCAAATGCAAACTGCGTTAGACGTGGAAGTTCCTTACCTGTGGAAGTCTTGCCTTGTCACCTCTTCTATGGAGTCATTTCCAACGTGCATAGGTTCTTCTAGGACCCTGCCTTTGGTTTCTCTCTTAATCTTGAATTATGAATTATGTGAGCTGGCCTGTATCTATTTCATTGCCAGTGAGGAAGGAAAGGATCCGGGCTTTTCATGTGGACCCCATCATCTAGACCATGGTGGGTCCCCAGTACACCTGTTAATTGACTCTCCCTCATCCTGCCCCCTGCAGAGAGCTCTGAGGCTGCATCTGCTCTCCTCCCAAACTTGTTCAAAGTCACAGAAGCAAAATAAGGCAAGGTCCTGCTCATCAGAGCCACTTCCTGCCCTGATCCTCAGAGCTGCCCGGTCACCTGGTATAGTAACAAGAAGGGGCAGCTTCTCTTCTTAGAAGGATGTGATCTTAGTGATTTTCTTGGAAAGACATATCCCATAGGTGCTCAGAGCATGCAGGGAGAGACAGCAGTCTCATTTGTGTTCAGCCAACAGATAGTTACCCTCTGATTGTGACTGAGTGACCTGCCAGGAAAGGCTTGCTCAGCTTCATTACCTGGTTAAATAAGCTCCCTGTGGCTTCCCCCGGCCCACCACCACCCTTCTCCACTGAGTCTGCCCTGGTGTGGACAGCATTCTTTCATTGCCAGGAGAGGCTGGGAGATGGGGAGAAGGCACTGTGAAAGCCAGTGCCCCGTGACCTGCATGTGTCAGCACAAGGGTTGGGGAGGCGCTGGGCGGCTCTGGCTGGGTGCTGCTCTGAGTACCTGTTTTCTCTTGCAGTACATCTTTGCAGATGCTTATGCCCAGTACCTCTGGGTCACATTTGACTTCTGCAACACTATCCATGGCTTTTCTATCCCATTCCGGGCAGCTGATCTCCTCCTCCACAGTAAGGCCTCCAACCTCCTCCTGGGCTTCGACAGGTCTCATCCCAATAAGCAGGTAAGACAGCTTCCGGAAGGAGCTCAGTAGTCTGGGGTTCCTGGGATTTTCTCCTGGGCCTGGGTGGAAGGTGTGTCCTTTGAGTGACCTCGCCTCCTGCCCCTCCCTCCTCCTCTCTGAGGCTTAGCCTTTGGAGCTACTGTTTCACTTCCCACAGCTCAGGAAAGGGATACCCCCGGGCACTCTCCTCCAGCACTTGGCACCCAGCACTTGGCACCCAGCCCTTGGCAGGCCCTAGGACTTAAACACCATGCCCCTTTGTTAGCCCTCGGGGTAAATCGAGGCCCTGGAATTTAATCAGAGAGGGCTACCTGGAGAGGTCTGGAGTCTAAGCCCTCTGGGATCTCTTGTCACATTTCTTCCATCCTCTACCCCATTTGTTTGTTCAGTTTTTCCAATGCTGGGGATCAGACCCAGGGCCTGGCACATGCTAGGCCAGTGCTCCTGCCCTAAGCCCCACCCCGAGCCCCACCTTAAACACACTGCTTTTGCCTGCCACCTGTTTGAAGTCACCTTTAACTTTGATATTCTTCCTCTGTGTTGTGGGCAGGCACATGGGTAGGACATAAATGTGTATATTTTCCTCTTGGCATTTAGGTTTTTGAAGGAAAGCTAGCAGGTAAGAAGAGAGGCTGAGTAGAGTTATACCTCAAGGCGAAGCTTGCCAAGTCAAGACTGTTGGTCAGGCATGAAACTCTGAACCCTGTAGAGCTTGTATGAGTGGACTGATGAGGAGCCTCGAATATTTTTGTTCAGAAGAAACTTGGAACATTTCTTTTGCTTTGTGGGCTGTTTAACCAAAACACAGATCTGTTTGCCTTTGCTTGCCTTCAGGAGTAACCCAAGCTTATGTGGGCTGGGTCAGTTTACCAGGGGAGGTGGATTATTGTTATTTTTGGTCTCATGGTTCCTAATACACATTTGCTGGGGCCAGAGGAACCCTTGGGTCACATTAGTAGAAGTCAAGGGACTTTGGCAAAGACACAGGACTTGTCTGTGTGTTCAGTGGATTCCTTTTGGTTTTCTGTACTTGGCTGGTGTCGTCTGCTGTCAGCTTTGATTTTGATGACCAAGGCTCATTTAGGGTTTTTATTTCTGGTGCTAGGGCCTTGTGCATACCAGGCAAGATTCTACATCCCTAGCCCTAGCTACATCCCTAGCCCAGAGGTTTTCTTTTTTCTTTCTTTTTTTTCCCCTTAAATTGAGGTAAAATAGATGTAACATATATTTTACTATCTTAACCATTTTTTCTGTTAATTGATATTAAGTATATTCGTATTGTTGGACAGTGTTGCCACCATCCAGGTACAGAATTCTTTTTATCTTGTGAGCTGGAACTCTGTCTCCATTAAACATTGATTTCCTAGCCCTCTCTCTCCTGAGCCCCTGGCAACCACCATTCTACTTTCTGTCTGTTTTTGACAATTCTAGGTACCTCACGTAAGTGAAATCATACCCAGTTTGTCTTTTTGTGACTGGCTTATCTCACTAAGCATATTGTCCTCAAGGTTTATCTATATTCCTTTTCAAGGTTGAGTGATAGCCCATGGTATGGATATACCACAGTTTGCTCCTCTGTTTGTCCCTTGATGAACTCTTGGCATTGCTTCTATATTTTGGATATTGTAAATAATGCTGCTACCCATTACAAGTTTCTTTCTTTCTTTCTTTTTCCCCGTCACAGTGTTGGGGGAAATGTTTGCACATGCTAGACAAGTGCTCTACGTCTGAGCCACATCCCCAGTTTGGCATTACAGACTGTTTAAGGACACTATTTCCTGGTCAAGAAGTACCATTAACTGTGGTCTGGTCTTGAGTAGAATAAGTTTCTGGTAATCCATAAATGGAAGGCAAGTCACAATCATTTTTTTTCTTCCAGTGCCTACCAATGAAGAGTGCAAAGGTGCACATCTGTCCTTCCCTCTCTGTCTGTTGGCTTTGGAGTGACCTTGCAGAGTGTGTTCTGTTGAGGTGGGGTTTTAGTGGGCTTTGCCCAGTGGTTCTGTTCAGATTGTATGCAGTTCTCATCTCATGGCCTCTTGTCATTTTGGTCTTTGCAGCTATGGAAGTCTGATGATTTTGGCCAGACCTGGATCATGATTCAGGAACATGTGAAGTCCTTCTCTTGGTAAGTTGTGTCCTCTCAGAAGTCCTGACTTCTATACATCCTTTCTGCACTTCCAGCTACCTCGTGATAGACAGACCTTTGATCGTCACCTGTAGTGTGAGGCATTTAGCTCAAGGAATAAAATTTCTAGGCCCAAGAATTAGCTTGCAAGTGTAATGAGTTCACCAGTGGGGATGAGGAAGGAAAGTCGCTCGTGAGAGGAAGGGGAGAGCTCTTGCAATTTTCATCCCCTCCGGGGACTCAGGGGAAGCTTGAGGCTCTTGCGTGTCATGTCGTAGAACTCTGAAAGACTTTCATTTTTAGAGCATCATCTCAGGAGTGGGGATTTTCCTCTCTATAAAATTCAGGCATTTGTTCACTTATAACATTTTTTAAAAAAAACTCTGCTAAATATAAAACCTAGATACTTTAGGGTATAGGAAGTTAAATAATGTATGGATATGGTTATTAAGGAGAATATAGTTTAGGAGGTAAGAAAGACATATTTCAGGTATATAACTTGAATTATGAAAGAAGCACAGAAGTACCAGGTAGAAAGAGAAGCCATAGAGGGATCGTGCCTTCCAGAAGGGAGGCCCATGGATGGCTTCATAAAGGTAGTTGCCTTCCATCCAGGATGCACAACAGGTAGGGGATAGCATGGCAGGAGTGGAGGAAGGAATTTCAGACAGGAGCAGGGTGGCATGGGCAGAGGTGAGGCCATGGTACTCGGGCGCAGAACACTGGCTCTTCTATTTGGACTGGGTATTGGGGAAGTTTGGAAAGGGGAATTGGTATCCGAATCTGCAGTGCTTGAGAAAGGGATTTGACTGAATTCTGGGTACAGTGGGGTGCTTTGGAGGTTATTGAGGCTGATCATGCAATATGTTTCTGTCTGGTTATTTCCACTTGGCTTAAAATAGGCTGTGCTTCAGGAAGGACAGTCATTTCTGGTCATGCTTGCCTCTGCCCTTGTGCCATGGCAGTGATTCAGTGTATGATCTTGAACATGAGTTTGTGTGTGTGCAGTGCACGTGTGAGACAGCTTTCCAGGGGCAGGATTGTGGGGTTGGGGGGTGTATCTGAACTGCTCTTCCGCCCTGTTCACATGGGTGACTAGAAAACTTAAGGCCTCCCAGACTGACCCTTGGCTTTACCACCCTGAGCCAGCTCGTCGCCTCCCTCCCTGTGTCAATTTCCGGCTGGTCAGGGCAAGGAGTGTGGAGTCCTCACTGGCTCTACCTGTCACGAGTGCTGTGGGCCCCACCCTCAGCACATGTCCCAGGTTGACTGCGCAGCTGCTCCTGTGCTCTGCCACCACTGTCGCCCAGTCAGTCCTGCAGTCAGTTCTCAGTCCACAGCAGATCTGTCCTGCTCAGAACAGATCACACCAACTTGTTGCTCCTCTGTGAACCCTTTTGGTGCACTGAACTGTCATTTCTCCTGTGCATTTCTACCGCAGGATGTGTTTTCTCTGCCTATAGTTGCGTTGCTGTTTTTCTCTGCCTGCAGTGCTCCTCTGTAGGATGTACTTGCTGCTTATTCCCTGCTTCATTAGGTACCTGCTCAAACAACTCCTTTTAAAATGAGGCCTCCCCACAGGATCTTATGTGTTGATTTGTTTACTTAAAATAAATTTTACTGTGTGTATTTAAAGTATGCAATAGGATGCTATGAGACAGGCATAGTGAGATGGTTACTATAGTGAAGCGAATTAACATAGTTATCCTGGTGTGTGTGTGTGTGTGTGTGTGAGAGAGAGAGAGAGAGAGAGAGAGAGAGAGAGAGAGAGAGAGACAAGAGCTGCTAAAATCTATTAGTGAAAATCCCAAATGTAATAGAGTATTTTCAAGTATAGCCCTCGTGCTGTACATTAGGTCTCTGAATTTGTTCATTCTGCACACCTGGCACTTTGTATCCTTTGACCTAGGTTCTCTCCACCCCCATTTTATTCTGTCTCACTCTATATTTGACTTCTCTTCATTTTACCTGTAAGTGAGATCATGCAATATTTTTCTGTCTGGTTATTTCCACTTGGCGTAATGTCTTCTGGGTCTATCCACATAATACACGTCTCCTCCTTTACAAAGGTTGAATACTATTCCATTGGGTCTGTATGTCAGTTTCTTCCTTCTCTTTCTGTCAGACCACATGGGTTGTTTTCATGTCTTAGCTGTTATGAATAATACTGCAATAAACATGGGGCTCCAGATAGCTTTATGAGGTGGTGCTTTTATTTCCTTTGGGGTACATACTCAGAAGAGAGAGTGCTGACTCATATTGTAGTTCTATTTTTTAATTTCTTAGGATCCTTCTTACAGTTTCTACAATGACGGCACCAGAGGGTGTCCCATAGACAGAGTACCAGGTGTCCTTTTCTCCACACTATCCTCAACACTTTTCTATCCTTTGTCTTTTTCATAATAGCCATTCCGATGTGTGTGAGGTGATATATCAGAGTAGTTTTGCATTTCTGGGGATCCTATTTGAAATTGCAGCTATTACCCTATTTCCAACCTACTATATTATATTCATTTTTATATAGCACTCTTTAGTGTTCTGACATACAATTATTATGCATATTAATTATCTTTCATAGAACAAAAGCCGCCCAAGGGCAAGGATTTTTGTTAGTTTTATGCACTGATAAATTCCCCCCAAATTGTGACTTTGGGAGACATTGCCGGTTTTTTAATGGAAAGTATCAAATTTATGCTTAGCAACTTAGAACAGTGTCTTTCTTCACAGCTAATGCTTTAGGTAAGAATTAGTTTTCTCATTGTAGCTTTAATTTGCATTTCTCATTATGAATGAATTTGAACATCTTTTACTTGGCCTTAAGGATCATTTGTGTGTGTGTGTGTGTGTGTGTGTGTGTGTGTGTGACATGCCTTTCATGCCCTTTGCTCTTATTTCTATCTGATTGTTAGTCTTTTCATTATTGATTTCCAAAAGCTTTTTATATCTTTGAGATTAGCCCTTTGGTTGTGATATGGGACAGGTTGTGTGTGTGCACACTTATATTTGGCAGTTTGTCATTTGTCTTTTAACATTTATGTGTAGTTTTAGTTCTCATTAAATGGCCCAACATGATGTAGATACCGTCTATTCTTCATTTAACCCTGGGTTTAAAGCTGAGTGTCTTGATATTACTTCCTTAGTACTTGAGAATGGTGAAGATGAAGCTGGTACAGGGAGGAGCCACCTTTTGACTCCTGTGCACTTCCTTCATAGAGGGATCCCTTTGTCATTTTCCTGGGCAGAGGTTGGGGATCTTAATGAAATGATAATTGAAGTATCATCCAAGAGCAGTCTTTACCTAAGGAATATCATTGTAACTTTCATTTGCTTTTAATTTTAAGAGAACAATTGATCTGTTATTGTTTTATGGAACTAATGGAACTAATTAATTAACAGGACCACTAAATAAATTTAAGTTTAGGAATCTGTTGTATTTTACCTTCTGCAAACATGTAGGTATCTTAGAAGGACAAAATGTCTGGCATTGGGATTTCAGGTTATATTTGAGGGACATCTTCCTTGGATTCCCCATAATAAGTGATTGTATTCTGACCTCTCAGGATTATTACATTTATTCAACCATGCTTGGCAGCCTGGGAGCAGTAGGAGTGAGAAATGCCAATGGTTATGTTGTCTAGAGCTGCAGATGGGCAGCATAGGACAGCAAGACTCCCATAAGGGAGGGACTCCAGGATGCCCTTCTCTTCTCCCAACATTGTGTTTGAAGCTCTGTATGAAGTAATGAGATCCATTCCAAAATTCACCCAACCCGAGTGGTTTTACACCTTTGTCAGAGTTAAAACGGACACAAGAAGCTTGACTTTGAATGTGATGCGCACGGGCGCGGCATCCCTGAGGGACTGGAGGTGAGACTTAGGATAGTGCTCACAGATGGCGCTGGAATTGGAATTTCTGAATTGGAGGCCAGGAGAACAGGAAGCAACTATGAATGAGCCTAAGAAATTGGAAGACAAGGTAATGGCAAAGAACAGGAACTTGTATGTAGGTGGAGCAACTTCCAGAAATGGGAGGTCTAGATATGGGACAAGTGTCCCAGTTCTTTCTATTTCAACATGTGGGCCTTCTCTCAGCTAAGCTAGGCAGGGAATAATACAGAAGAGCTCATCTCAAAATACCTCAAGAAAGTTTCCTTCCTCTCTGCCTTTTAAAAACCCCAGCAGCCTCGTTTGAATTTGCATATCCTCTAGGCTAGAGGAAGTACTTTAATCAGTACTTCTAATTGTGGAAGAGGAGAGAACATGCCACCACCCACCCACACCGAGCATCTGATAATGAAGAATAGATTTCTCCCACGTTAGGACCCAGGCTGCTGGTTTCTCCACTGCTCTGCTCAGAGTCCAGATTGTAGGGTAAAAGTCAAGTCTTCCCCCCAATGTAGAAGGAGGCTCTTTTTCTATTTCTTATCTTTCTCCCCCTGCTTTTTTTTTTTTTTTAATGTGGTTAATATTCTCAACAGCCCATCTGTGAAGAAACTCGAAATGATTGCCTCCATTATTCTGAGCACCATTGCACATATGGAGCCAGATAAAGACTGTTACCTTTGCCTCTCCTCAAGTCATCACCCTGAAAGCTCTTCGTGAAGCTCTCTTCCTTACTTTTCAACCCTTTTTCTCATTTGCTAAGTGGTCCGCCTGGTGTTGGTGTCTTTGTGAATGTCAGGAAACGTGGGCAGGTCAATTCCCTTCCCAGCTGCCACGTGGGGCCTCTTTTCGGGGATACTTGTTCAGAGCTGCTTTCCAGTATAGTCTGACCTTATCATTCTGCAGTAGAATTTGTCATTATGGACAATGGACCCAGTGCAGCAAGTGTGAGTTCAGCTGGGAGCCTAGTAGGCTGAAAGGCAATCTGAGAAAGGACCTTTGAGGGCATCTGTGTTTCCTCTGGGAAGCTTGGACAACACATGTACTCCATTGTGTTTGAAGCTCTGTATGAAGTAATGAGATCCATTCCAAAATTCACCCAACCTGAGTGGTTTTACACCTTTGTTAGAGTTAAAACGGACATAAGAAGCTTGAAATTGAATGTGTTGCTCGTGTTGGGGGAAGAGAAGGGAGCAGTAGGAGAAAGATTCCGGGAAGAAGGAGCTTTGAACTTGATCTTGGAGGAGAGTAGGATTTAGTGGGGGGATTAGAGTGTATGCTGAGGGTACTTCTACACAGGGTGTTGTGTTTGCAGAAGCACAGAGGCCTCCCCTTTGAAGGACATCAAGGATATCAGTGTGTATGAGAGAAGGCTTGCAAAGGCACCTTGCTGGAGTTGAAATGCACTGGTAGGTTGACTCCAGATGGTGTGAATCAGTGACGTCAGTGGGGAGCCAGAAAGGACAGGGACCATGGGACAGAGCAGGTTCAGAGATTGCTAATGTGGTTTCCTCTAATGCTGCATCTTCTGAGGATGTAGCATCTTGGGAAAACTCTCCTTCATTCCTCAGAGGTTCTTAACTTGAGGCTAGAAACTTGCTGACAACCTCAAGCAATCCATAGTTTGTTTATTCTGAAATACTCCACCTTATGCTATTCCTTCTTTTTGTTTTTCATGAGCAGGGTGAGAGCTTGCCTTGAGCTAACTAAACCCAGGATGCTTTGGAAACAATGGTAGCGACACAGAACACTTTGCAGATGCCAAGTCCTCTCCCTCTATGCCGAGCCAAGGAACAAAGGGATATATTAGAGGCACAGAGAGTATCATTTGTTGCTTGCAACAAATGGTCGCCCTAGATTCTAGTTGATTGCATGGCAAAACCTCCATGCCTTCAATGATTAAATATGAAAATGATAACACCTTTTTTCCCCTCAGGGGAATCGACCCCTATGACAAGCCAAACACCATCTACGTGGAACGACATGAACCCTCTGGTTACTCCACAGTTTTTCGAAGTACAGACTTCTTTCAGTCCCGGGAAAACCAGGAAGTGATCCTTGAGGAAGTGAGAGACTTTCAGCTTCGGGACAAGTACATGTTTGCTACAAAGGTGGCGGTAAGTTGAATGCCTTCAGAATAAACTCCTTTTGAATTTCCTTAGCGAGGTTTGGAATTCTGTAGGCAAAAAGGTGAGTTTGCATGAGCAGAGATTGGCTCACATGCTTAGGGTAGCTTGGCTGAAGGACTGTGGACATTGACAAATGTCTCCAAAGGGCTTGGAGGTGCTGGGAGGTCTGAGGAGTGGAGTCGTCGAGGACAAGCACTCCAAGTGTCTCCAGGCTTTAGGAATTTGGTCCTCTCCTGGAAGCCAAGCCTCCTTGACAAAGACATGTTTTGAAATCCCGGTGAAAAGAACACAGAAAGGAGGGGGTGGAGCTCAGTGGCTTTTTTTCTCTTAATCCCACTGCCTTATTTCCTTCAAATTTAGACCAATTTCTTTGAGATTTTTTCGACACGTTCATTTACATGGCTAATAGGATGTGTAGTCATTGGCTAGTGGGAGTTAATGCTCAAAGAAAAGCAGTAATTAAGCTTCCAGCTGTCAGTAAGTAGCTTAACTCTCAGCCTTTGGGAAAATCTTCCCCTTGATTTGATGTGTTGGAGCCAGATGCTGAAATGGAGGGCTTGCTCATTTAAAAGCAGAGTTGATTATTTAACAGGACTTGCTGTGCAACTATATCAAGTTCACTCTTTTATTGCCCTGGTGTAAAGGAAAAAGCCAGACTCTGCCAAGAGTATGTTGGGCCACCAGCCTGGGCACTGTAGGCTTGCTTTCTTAATAGCAACCATTTTTTCTCTGAGTCAGTCTCTGTTGAAGCCCTCTGGTACCTGGGACGTTGCCCTGCTTTCTGTCACTGTTGACCTTAGGGACTGAAATCAGATGTAATGCTTTCCTCCAGGTTCTCATTTATTTCTGTAATTAGTAGCAGGCCATGCAGAAGTGGTATGGTTTCATAGATCCTACCAAGGTCAACCCTCTTGGTAGGATCAATGGTAGAGAGGGGGGCCTCCCCAGCAAGAAAGCAGGGAGGAAGGCAAGGATGGTAAGACAAGGTGTGGGTGATAAAGGCAGGAGGCATTCCCCACTACGTCCCCTGCAAAACATTTTTTTAAAACCACTGAATTAGGGCTAGGGTTGTTGCTCAGTGCTTGCCTAGTGTGCGTGAGGCCCTGGGTTCACTCCCTGGTGCTGCAAAACAAAAACAAAAACAAAAAAACCATTAGGTGCCATGTGCATGCTTGTAATCCCAGCTACTTGGGAGGCTGATGTAGGAGGATCTCAAGATTGAGGCCAAACCTGGCAACTTAGGGAGACTGTCTCAAAAAGTTAAAAGGTTTGGGGATGTAGCTCAGTGGAAAAGCACCCCTGGGTTCAGTACCTAGTACCAAGTTAAAAAAAGAATAAACTGACAATTTTTCTTCTTTTAGACTGTTTGCATTGACCAATAGACATTGCATCACTCCCTTCCTGCCCTGTCTGCTTCTCTCCATTTTTCTTGTCTCTCTCTTGTGGGTGGGTATGTCCACGCATACACACACACACACACACACACACACACACACACACACAGCAGCCCAAGAACATAAGATGCTTGAATTGCCTTGTGCAAGGATAGCTGATGGGCATTATCAGGTGGAAAACAGGTCCAACCATTGGCCTTGAGACCTCCTTGGGCAGTCTTGAGTTCCAGTACCATCTAAAATGCTGTCTCCAGTGGTCATAGGCCTTTCTGTGAGTTCCTTGAACCTAGAGTTATTATATGGTTTTAATTTCTTAATCCTAAGACATAGCACCCTGTGATCCCCTGGTTTGTCTTCCTTTTCGCCTGGGTTAGGCCTGGGCAGAAGAGCTGTTGTGCATTTCTGTCACCCTGTTATTTCCTGATCTCACACCTAAGGGTTTAAAGTTAAATCTCTTTTGGAGCCTTTTGTGTCTTCCATTCCAATCTAATATCTATGTCTGTTCTGCGGATCTAGCTGACTTATAGAGTACCTGTGGCGAGGTTTTATTGCTCCTGGTCAAATCAGGGGTCTTGTCTATTTTGCTGTTCGGATCATCTCTGATACAGTGCCCAATGTCTTGCACAACACTTGGTACACAGCAGATATGCAGTAGAATGGAATGAAGGCCACCTTGTCTACCTAACTTAAAAAGCATAGACTGGTAGATTTTTGTTTTTACTTTGGTGGGTGGTATTATGTAACTGGTACTTGAAAGTCTGTTGTCAATTCTGTATGGTTTATTTATCTGCTGCTGATAGCAAAGTGGTTGTAATGTGTTGGCCTCTCTCTCCTGGATGTGGACAGGCCTCCAGGTTCCAAGGGCAGTAGTGTAGCTTGAGTATGATATGCTAGGCCACTAAGGGCAAGTGTTTCTTAGAGCACCTGCAGCAGCATCACACAGGGACAGTGGTTACAAATGCAGATTGCAGGGCCCACATGCACTTTCCCCCCAAATATCCCAAAGTTTGAGTCACCAAAGTTTGAGACATTCTGTCCTGAGGCCTTCTGTAAATAGAAAGTTCACACAATAGTCAATTATAATGCCAACAGAACATTTCTCAAAGGATGAATTGATGGGAGAAGTAACAACTGGCAGTGGGCAATGAAATGGAGTTTTCTAGTGGACTGCTAAAGCACAAGGATAAACAGAGTTGGCCTCCGTGGGTTAACTTTCCCAAAGGAGTGCTGAAGCTTCCAAGTGGAACTTTATCTAGGGTCTGCTTACCTCCAAGGCTCTGTGGGTTTAGGGAATTTCTACTGGGGAATGTTAAACAGATTCACATCAAATTTGGAAAATCAAGGAACTAATTTTACAATCTCAGATGGTTGGTTTGGGGTTAGTCACAATGGATAGCTGCTTCCCTCCAGTGCCATGAATTATAGTCCTTTTCAAGTTACTTTTTAAGTCCACCTGGAGACAGCCACCTGGGCTCTGGAAACTGGGTCTGGTGCCCAGGTCTTTAGAATCTCCTGGTGCTCTGTTTCCCTGCTCTGTCTTTACATGTGCTTTTTATCTGATGCCCTCTAATTTTCTTATCCCAAGTTTAATTTTTATTCCATCAGAATGATAGGGCCATTAAAGAAACAATGAGTTAACTTTGTGATCTGTTAATTGAATAATAAACAACTGTTAGGTTCTTTCTGGTAGGTAATGGTAGTTGCCCAAGAGGTTGAGTTGGGTGAGGATTAGCTGCTAATTTGCCATCTTATGATTGGATGATGGAGCAAGCCAGACTTGGGCATTTCTTGCACAGATGTGTATCAGTTAACAAGGACATGACCTGTGAGTTTGTTGACGTCTCCTGTCCTTTTAGGTGATGTAGCCTCATACCTTACATGATGCAGACTCTGTGTTCTAGAGCAGTCACTGACCAGTGATGGCCTACCACCTGCTTTTGTTAATAAAGTTTTATTGGAACTTAGCCATATTTATTTGCTTATGCTTTCACGCCCCAGTGACAGAACTGAACAGGCAATATGACCCACAAAGCTTAAATTATCTACTATTGGACCTTTAGAGATACAGTCTGCTAACACCTGTTGTCGGTTACCCTTTCAGCAGGCATCAGGCAACCAGAATCCAAGGTCTTGACAAACATACAGATACAGTTCATGTTGCACGCCTTAAATTGTCATGCCTGATAATGTCAGGGTGGTGTCTTTAGAATATTAAGGCCATTCAAATATCTTAGATGCCACTGATCTCCCAAGTGAGAATCCATTTGTATTTTCATGATTCTGGCTAGCCAACCACTATTGTTACTGTTGAAACTCATTTCTAATCCTTATTCTAATTTAAAGTCTCTAATGTTGATCAGAGATAACAGAAAAGTTTAGTAACTGCCTTAGGGTTCTGATCTTCCCGATTAGTTTGCTGATCAAAACGGGGTATGAGTTTTAGGATAATGGACCAAAATTAAGTATTGACATATTATTTGAATTGTGATATTATTTAAATATACGCACCTATAAAGCCAGGTATAAGCACCTAATGCATATGGCTCTTTTAATTGTCTTATATGACAATTAAATCCAAAGAGATTAAAAATAAAACTATAATAGCAATACATTTGAAATTAATATCAATTTGTTATATCACCTGTATTGAGATATAATTTATATATCATAAAATTCTGCCTTTTTAAGTTTAAAGTTGAATGATTTTTAGTTTATTTATAAGATTGGACAATGATTATTACTACTAATTCTAAGTATTTTTATCACCTCCAAAAGAAACTCCATACCCTGTGATATCTCCCAGCCATTGACAACCACTAACTTATTTTCTATCTGTAGATTTGCCATTTGTGAAGTTTTGGTGACTAGTTTCTTTCATCCATGTTGTAGCATAGACCACTTTAATCTTTGTTGTTGTTGTTCTAGGGATTGAACCCTAGCGTCCACTGAGATACATCCCCACCCCTTTTAATTTTTTATTTTGGGGTAGGTCTCACCAAGTTGCTGAGGGTCTCACTAAGTTGCTGAGGCTGACCTTGAACTTGAGATTCTTCTGCCTCAGCCTCCTGAAATGTTGGGATTACAAGCATGTGCCACCATACCCAGTTACTTCAATCATTATAAGTAACTGAATGGTATAACACATTTTATTTATCTATACATGAATTGGTAACCATTTGGGTTGTTTCTAATTTGGGGCTATTGTGAGTGGTATTGCTGGGAACATTTATGTGCAATTTGTGTGGGGGTACATTTTTGTTCTACTGGACATGTACCTAGCAAGCAGAATCCTTGGGTTATATGGTAATTCTCTTTAACTTCATGAGAAACGAAACTGTACTCCAAAGTGATCACACCATTTTACATTCCCACCAGCAATGGAGAGGGTTCCAGTTTCTCCACATCCTTGCCAACACTTGTTATTGTCTGCCTTTTTGATCACTGCCATCTTAGTAAGGGTGAAGCAATATCTCATTATGGTTTTCATTTACAGTTCCAGACGGCTAATCAAATTAAGCATATTTTTCATTTACCTTTTGGCCATATATGTATGTTCCTTGGACAAATGTCTGTTCAAAACCCTTGTCTGTTTTTAAATTGAGTTTCTTGTCTTTTTATTGTTGAGTTATTTCTTTATTTTACATATAAGTACACAGTTTGCTAATATTTTCTGTCACTCTACGAGTTGTCTTTTCACTTTTTTGTGATAGTTTCCTTTCCAGCACAGAAATTCTTAATTTTGTTAAAGCCCAATTTTTTAACATTTGTTGTGCTATTGATGTTTTATCTGATAAACTATTACCTAATCCAAAGTCATGGAGATTCCTTTTAGATGTTTATATTTTAGCCCCTGTAGATGTCTATAATTTATTTTTAATTAATTTTCTATATAGTGTGAAGTAGGTGCTCATCATTTTTTTAAAATATGTGAATAACTAATTGTCCCAGCACCAATTGTTTTAAAGACTATACTGTTCCCTTTAAACTGTCTTGGCCTCTTTCTTGAAAATTAATTGATCATGAACATAAGGATTTATTTCTGAACTGCTAATGCTGTTCCTTTGATCTAAATGACTGTCCTTATGCCAGCATTACACTGCCTTGATTTCTGTAGGTCTGTAAGTTTTAAATGTGGAGGCTGTGAGCCTTCGACTTTGTTCTTTCTTGAGTTTGCACTGGCTATTCTGGGTTTCTTGTGTTTCCATAGTATTTTAAGATCAGCTTGTCAATTTTTGCAAAGAAAAGCAGATGGGATTTTGACAGGCAGTGCGCTGATTCTGTGGATCAATTTGGAGAGTATTGCTATTCTTAATAATACTGTTTTCTAATGCAAGAACAAAGGGTACCTTTCCATTTGTTTGATCTTTAATTTCTTTCAACTGTATTTTCTAAGTTTTCAGTATAGGAGCCTTGGCCTTCTGTTATAATTTTTTCCCAAGGATTTCATTATTTTGACTCCATTATAAATGATTATTTTCTTAAGGAGGTCTCCTAGGCTCTGTTCATTTTTAAAATTATTTTTTTCTCTCCTCTGCTCTGATGAATGAATCATCACAATTGACAGCTCTTAAAGTCAATGCTGTTTGCTTTCCTGCCAGTTCAGATATGTTGTTGAACCCCACTAGTGAAAATTTTTTTGAGTTATCCTTTTCAACTCCAGAGTTTGTTTCCTTTTTAAATAACTGTATTTACTTATTAATATTCTCTATTTGATGAGTCATTGTTTCCATACTTTCCTTGAATTCTTTATACATAATGTCCTTTAGTTCTTTGAACATACTTATGGTAGCTGATTAAAATGTTTTGTTTGCTAAGTCTGATATCTAGGCTTTCTCAAGGATAGTTTCTATTGACTACTCTTTTCTCTTGTGAATGGGCTACTCTTGGTTGTTTCTTTGGTTGCCTTGTAATTTTTTTGGTCAAAAATTGACCATTTTAAATGCTTCTCATATAAAAATACCGACTGTTCAGGGTTTTTTTTTTGTTGTTGTTGTTATTGTTGTTGCTGCTTGTTGTTATAGTTTTTTTGTTCAGTGAGTTTTCTGCTCTGCTTCTGTAAAGTCTACATTCTTGATCACATGTAGCCACTGAAGTGTCTGATAATGTAGTTTAGCAGTCAGCTAATGATATGTCAGATTTCCTTAAATGTTTTAAATGAATAAGTCCTTCAGCCTTTCTTTAGGGCCTCTGGGTTTGTGTTGGGGGACGTCTTCAATGCCTTGGCAGAAGACAGTTCCCAGAGCTGCCTGTGCAGAGTTTCAATGCTAGCTGGAAGTAAGAGGTTAGACCCTTTCCAGTTCTTTCCTAAGTGGTACTTGTGGCTCTGATGTGCTTGACCTTTTAGATTCTCAGGAATCTTGGGGAGCTTATCAAACACAGTTTTTCTTATCTTCCCCAGTTTTTCCTTATAAGCTTAACTCAGTTTAACCCCAGTGGCTAATGCTGCCCCTGGAAGTTGTGAGCCATTGTTTTCCATAGAAACCTGGCAATAGGGCTGTTTGTACCTTGAGCTGAGTCAGGTTATTAAAGATGAGGCCTGAGAAGTGGCTTTTCTGTGAGTCATCAGACAGGCACAGTAGGGACAGCTTAGTTAGGAACTGTGGGGTTTTGGGGAACTGCAGA
This sequence comes from Marmota monax, assembly GCF_021218885.2. Lineage (NCBI taxonomy): Eukaryota > Metazoa > Chordata > Mammalia > Rodentia > Sciuridae > Marmota > Marmota monax. The sequence continues at coordinate 2,426,200 of NW_026695234.1, read as the reverse complement.
CCTGTTCTGTTCGCTCCAGTAGTGAGGCTGCTGGTTTCCACGGCCATTGTGGTTGTGAGGCTGTGTGTTTCCAAGGCAACCTAGGTGCTAGAAGGAGGGGAAGGGATCAGAGCAAGTGAAAACATGGCAAAGTTGGCCATTCTTGCCAAGATTCTGGCATTGTGGAACAACTGCTCCTTGGATTTTTGCAAACCTTTATTTGATTTTCAGAAATCTTGAAAAAGTTGATTCTGAGAATTTTTGGCAGTGTTTTTCTTGCATTTACAGGTGAGCTGATTTTAGAGTTCTTTAGTTTCTTTAGTCTGCCATTTCAGAAATGCTTCCATTTATCACCTGGGAATCAACCCCTGGGGTGCTGTACCACTGAGCTATATTCCCAGACCTTTAAAAAAAAAAAATATATATATATATAAAAATATAAATATATATATATATATATATATATATATATATATATATATATATATATACACACACACACACACAAATAAATAAATATAAAATATATATATTCCCAGACTTTAAAAAAAATGCTAAATGGCTGAAGCTGGCCTTGAACTTGTGATCCACCTGCCTCAGCCTCCTATGTTGCTGGGATTACAGGTATGAGCCATTGTGCCCAACTAACTTTATTATGGACCCTTTCCAAGCCTGACAAAAGAACAGTTAATAATATTATGACCAACCCATGGGCCCTTATCCAGTTCCAATATGACCTATACTAGCCAATCTCTTTAGCTGTCTACTTGCTTCTTACTGTTTTCTTTAGGATATTTTAAAGAAAATCCCAAATGTTATATTTTATCCATGTTTTTATTATTTTTATTATGTTTTGAGATGGAGTCTCTCTATGTTGCCCAGGCTGGTCTTAAACTCCTGGGCTCAAGTGATTACCTGTGTCAGCTTGTAGCTGAAGACCTACAGGTCCCACCACCATGAATAAAACATGGTTTCCATGTTTTATTCATGATGTTCAGTGTAAACAACATTCCTGTGAATGATGAGGTTTCACTGAAACTTTAAAGGAGAATGTGGAACTAAATGTTAAGCCAGGGCTCAGGTGCTTGGGAACTGTTGTCCCTGTGCCACCACATGCCTTGGGACACCTCATTTCTTTCACCAGTTTTCCCAGCTTACTCTTTAGGTTGAATAGCTCACTGCAATATTCTTAGGCCTTCATATTGATAAGAATGTGTTATTTATTTACATTCTCTTTCCTTCTTCTTGATCCTTAGTTCTTTTTGCTAGTGATATAATCTTAAATATAAATCTAGGTTAATCAGATACTTGTATTAGTTTATTTTTAATCATCAGAACCTAAACTAAAATTTATTAATTAAAACATTTTTAAAATTAATTAAGTTAAAAAGTCTTATAAGTTCTCAGACCCTGTAAGATTGACTTAGATAAACACATTCAAATAATTCCTAGTTGTTTATGGAAGTGTGTGCTGGTGGATATATTAACCAGCACAACCTTTTAGTAGGGCCATTTTGTGATATCTGTGAAAAATAAAAAGTTTTGACCTAGGTATTCTTCAAGGAATGTATCCTGCAGATAGCATTGTGCAGTTCTAAAACTGGTAAAATATGTGAGTTTGTTCTTTGAAGAGCACTTCTGCAAATAACCTAATATGCCCCGAGTATCTCTTAAATGTCTAAGATATACACCTTAATGAAAAAAGTGTGGTCATGGAGCAGTAAGGTACACTATTCATGGGAAAAGTTTTACCACGGTTTTTATATCAAGACCCAGTTTGTGTGTGACAGTTAGATTGCGTGCATCACTTTGGAATTGTGTTTGGTGACTGACAACAGACTAGAAATAAAGTAACTTATATTCAGTTTTTAGTGCTGCTTGGGGAGGCAGGCTAGGGCTGGTGTCCCAGGAACCCAGGCTTCTGTCTTTCCTTTCCACCATCCTGAGTAATGATTTCCATCCTCAAGATATCCCCTGGGCTTTTATCAGTTATGAAGAATAAGGAGGGATAAAAAGGCCAAGTAGTACCTCTTCCAGATGATAAGTCCTCTCCAACAGCCTTCCTAGAGATGCAGTATGGCCCTTCAAGTTGCATCTTAGTGACCAGTACTTAGTCATATGACCATGCCCAGCTGCACACAAAGTAGAGAACTGTGGTATTTTATTCTGGGTAGCAATCAGGGGAACTTCTTGTCCATGAGGAAAGGGACACTGGGTGTCGGGGGTAAGCACAGCAGAGTCACTATGTAACCATGCCTGTGGGGGATGGCACAGATGGCTGGAAGGATGCCTAAGAGCTGTAGGCTGGTGACCCCTTGTATTCTGGCTCATGGTTTTAGAGTTTTCAGACCATGGTCATCTGCCTCCATTGCTTTTAGGCCTGTGGCAGGGCGGAAACATGGCAGGAGGGAGTGGAGGAGAAAAGCTGCTCACTTCATGACAGCCAGGAAGCAAATAGAGAGAGAGGGGCTGGAGGCAAGATATAGTCTCCCTTCAGCTAGGTCCACTTCCTGTAGTTTCCACCACCTCCCAGGAGTCCATCACTAGATTAATCCACTGGTGAGGTGAGAGCTCTCATGCCCACTCACTCCCCTAAAGGTCTACCTCTGAACATGGCTGCTTTAGGGACCAATCCTTCAACACAAGAGCATTTGGGGGAACATTGAAGAAACATGAATAAACATCTAACCATGATGTTTATTAAGAAAAGCATCAAGGCTTACAACTTATAGTCAGTAGTTTGTCATAGTGTAGTTGCTAATGTTTTTCTTGGTAACTGTGAAATAATACAATAACTTTTTAAGGATGCTTTCGGAAGTGAGTCTGAATCGTCCTGGTTTAGGAATAATTCTCCCAGAAGGTAAGGGGATGGATGAATTTTGAGGGGTTTTTTTGTTGATTGTATTATGTTTGTGATTTTTGCATTTAAGAAGTAAAACTGGCTTTGAGATATACATTCTCAATTCTCAGACTTCCTAGAAGTCATTATTAAGAACTTTTAACTCATGTTGAGCCTGATTGTCACTGAGAAATTTTTTAAGCAGTAGAATTGGAAGTAGTGAAAATAAATACTAAGTATAATATGTATATTTCATTAGTATTTGCATATTCATATATTCTTAAGGATTTATATATGTGTAGGATGATGTACAATAATCATCTGATATGACTAAATTTTATTAATTTAATGAGGGCTTTTAGAATTTATATATAACAATATATATAACAATATTGTTTTCTCACTCAGGTAATATGTTTTTACATTTTTTTTCCCTGGCGGGGGCCATGGACCTTAAACCCAGGAGCACTTTACCACTAAGTTACATCTCTAGTCATTTCATTTATTTTTTAATTTTGAGGCAGGGTCTTCCTAAGTTGCCCAGACTGGCCTTGAACTTGAAATCCTCTTTCGTCAGCCTCTGGAGTCACTAGGATTACAGGCATGTGCCACCGCAACTGGCTATTATTTTTATATATTTAATGGATTTATCATTTCATGTCACCTCATACACAATATGAGCTATGAACATGTTTTTCAGGGTGCTGTTTTTGAAATGCAGTCTCATGCTTCTCTACATGGTTTCTTTAAAACAAACAAGTGGTTGTTTGAAATATTTATACTGTCCCAGTGAATTATAAACAACTGTGTTTTTCAGCTTGATCCTCATGTAGTGTTTATGGGACATACACTAATGTAGGGTACTCAGTTGTTATATTACAGATAAGATGGTATGTTCCCGACTCTGTAGGAACTTAAAATTGTTAGTAAACAGCAAACTAGTCTAGAATAAATAAAGCCAAAGTCACCTCTCTGCCTGGGGAACCCAAATTCCAGTAAGTTTAATGGTCATTTTTGTGTGATTACGTCCACATAAGGGTGTGCCACCATGTGTCTCTCCTGATAGATATACAGCATTTTCTTTAATTTTTGATCATACACTTTTTTGAGCTGGAAACAAACAAACACATAGAGGTTTTTATGGCTGCTCTTATCCTTTTTTGAGGCATAGGCCCTTTTGAGAATCTGATGAAAGTAGCAAAATAAAGGAGTGTATATGCAAAAAAATCATACATATGTGTGTGTGTATGTATATATATGTATGTGTGTATGTATATGTGTATATGTATATATGTGTGTGTGTGTGTAATATATATACGTGTGTGTGTATAATATATATAATTTATGAGGTTCCTGGACCATTTAAAGCCATCCACAGGGAAGTTATGATCCAAGTAAACTACTCATTTTATGGATGGTAAACAGAGGGCTGGAGAGATTTCCTGTTTTCCTCAGGTGGTAGAGCAGCCTCTTAATCTATTGCTTATTTACCAAGATTCTAGAAGTGAGTTGAAATCTCCGAAACACAGAGATTCATCATTCTCCTCTACCACAGAATATATGGTGGGTATATTCTCCCCAAAGGCCATACCTAATGAGAAGTATTGAGAGATTGGAAAATAGAGTCAATGAAGATTCCCTCAAGTCTTGGTGTAAATTAATCTTATGACTCAAGCATCCTTGTATGCCAAAAATATGAGTCGGAAACTGTGCATGATGGGATGGATCTCACCCGGGCTGGTTTGGAGGCTGCAGGCTGCTGGCACCGTGGCCTTATTTTACAACAGTCTCCATCTCTTTCACTTGCTCCTCCTGAGTGTCACAGCCCCATGGCCCACCCTAAGCCCACACCATCTAATATCTGTGGAATATTTATTTCTAGTAGCTATTATAGTCCAGGTGTGCAGGATAAAGTAGCCTATCCAGTGAGAGCATGCATTGCAAAAATAGGAATTTTCAGGTACAGTCTGTATTTTGTGTTTTCAGTGGAATTGGAGGGGTCTGACATGTTTCCCTTGTCACTTGTTTTGAGCAGCTATCATCTGGCACAATTAACTTTTTCCTCCTCTTCCTTGGCAGCGTCTCCTGGGCAGTCAACAGCAGTCTTCTGTCCAGCTCTGGGTCTCCTTTGGCCGGAAGCCCATGCGAGCAGCTCAGTTTGTCACAAGACACCCTATTAATGTGAGTGAGGTCTGCTGGAGGGTGGGAAGAAGGCTTACTGCCTCCCTATAGACACCCTGGGTAGGATGTCCTGTGGATGTCCTGCTGGGTGGGTATTTTATGGAGGCTCCCTGAAGTCACTTTCCAGAGTGGTCTCTAGAGAGAGCCACTGTGCTTTGGGCTTATTGGTCTCTTGTTTCCCACTTCACTGTTTGAAGTGGAACTGAACAGGAGCCTTAATTTGCTTGAAGTGGAGTAGGATTGGCAGAGGGGTTGGAGTCAGAGTCAATGGCCTTGTGTGTTAGTACTGAAGCAGGGGGAAGTTTGGGCACAGCCTTTATTTATTAAGTACCTGCTGTATTGCTTACAGATGGCTCCATTCCCAAAGGGGATAGATTTGGGTCCTATTTGGTAGAAATGTAGAGGTTGGAGAGACCAAGAATAGAGCAGATGAGGAAACCATATATTATAGTCGTAGTGCTCGACCATGCAGTATTATAACAGGGATTGATAGGAAAGCCCAGCACAGAGTGTCAGGGGCTGTTGGGCTAGTGACTGCAGGGAGGAGGTGGTGACATTGGGAGGCCTTGGCATTAACATTTCATTTTGAGAAAGGTTAGTGGTTCAGGGGTTACGTAATGGAGAACAGTCTCATCAGCACCTTGCTAGTTTCTGTGGGCTCTGCTTTCCTTTGTCCCCTCAGGGAATATAAAAGGAAATGAAATGCACATTAATCTACAATGTACCTTATACTGATGAAAGGTCTCTTGGGATAAAGAAGGAGACCTTATTACCTGAAAAGAGGTTTCTAGGTCACTTATGGAGTTCAGAGGCCCGCTCTTTCTCTGTGCTCCATTTATTTGCCAACAAGGGGTCTGCTCCAGCTGCAGACCAGCCTCAGGTTCTCCAGAGGAAAGTTGTCGGAGCTTGTTTGCCAAGATTGGGGAGCTTTCTCTGGGCTCTAGGCCCACATTAGTCACTGGGACTTTTGGAAGTCATTGCTTTCATGTGTACAGAAAGCCCACAGGGCGTAATCATTTTTCTGACTTGTGTATTTCTTGACTTTTGATTCCTAAGGAATATTACATCGCAGATGCCTCGGAGGACCAGGTGTTCGTGTGTGTCAGTCACAGTAACAACCGCACTAATTTATACATCTCGGAGGCAGAGGGGCTGAAATTCTCCCTGTCCTTGGAGAATGTGCTGTATTACAGCCCAGGAGGGGCCGGCAGTGACACCTTGGTGAGGTAAGGAGACCATAGCGGCTCCCCTGCCTTCTTAGACAAGTGCAGCTGCCAACTTCTCTCTAGTTGAGTACTTTTCAGTGTTAGCTGCTCGCACAGACTCAGCTGGGGCATTTCCAGAGACCCCATGCCTGGCTCACATGCTCAGAGATTACCATTGATGGGGTCTGGGTGTGGTTTGGCTTAAAGATTTTAAAAAGCGCCCCCTGTGATTCTTATGTGCAGCCATGGCTGAAAGTTGCTGTTCTGTGTGACTCTGAGGGGCACAGCTACTTTGTTAATTAACCATTCCCTTGGGCTCCCTTCATTCAGTTATCTGGTTTTGTGGTCTCTGAGCCAATGGGAAAGAGCACTTAGAAAATAGCATCAAGTCAGAGAGAGCTGGCATATGTGGCTGTGTGGCCTTGCCTCTAGGTGACTCAAGTTCATTGACATCATTACTCTCTTTCTTAAAGGTAATTGAAAGGTGGTATTTTGTAGGAAAGATACCAACGTCATTGATCCTCTGTCCAGAAATCACATGTGTGGAAATGATTTGCAGTCCCATCCGGGTGTTCTCTGTCAACTACACTCACCAAGGGATTGGGGGACGGAGTAGATTTGGCAGGGATGTATAGATTTTTTTTTTTCTTCTTCTTTTTTTTTCCATGTTGGGGATGGAACCCGGGGCTTGCTCTGCTAGGCAAATACTCTACCCCTGAATTATACCCCACCCTCAGTAGATTGTTAAGTTCCTTTCTGTGCCATAAATCCATTTATCATGTGAAAACCTTTATAGCTGTGATAGGCTTGTTCTCTGTTCTTGGAAAAAGCCATCTATGAAGCTCACTGACTGGTCTGGGGTGATATCCACCAGGCTGGAGGACATGACTGTGCTGCCCGCTACCTCTCCCTGTGCTGGCCAGTTATGCCACACTGCAGCTGTGTACCAGATGGTGTTCTAGGTATGGTAGTGAAGTCTTGTGTTTGATAGTAAAAAAATCAACCAGGTCCTTGTTCCGCGGAGCTTATATTCTGTTTGCAGGGGACACAGGGTATGAACAAATGTGTCATCTGCTTGGTAATGTGCTGGGAAGAAAAATAAAGCAAGATAAGGGGCAGGGAATGAGGAGGGCATTATTTTATACAGCCTGCTCTAGGATGATCCATTTGAGCAGGTGCCTGAGTTATGGAGGGAGGAAGTCAGCTAGGTAGACCCTGAGGGTGGGGGTGAGGGGAAGAGTCCTACAGGCAGGGGCCAACAAGTGCAATGACCCAGAGGTGAGGCTGTAGTGCTGTACCTTAAGAGGGGGGGAGGTCAGGATGCTTCCAAGAGCTAAAGAAGGGGACAGAGAAATAAGGCACAAGATTCGGGGAGCAGGGGCTCAGATGGGGCATAGAAAATACTTCAAGGGCATAGAAAATACTTACTATTTTTCTGATAGGTGGGATGGATAGCATCAGATTTGTCTTATTAATTTTTTTTTTCTATTTTAAATATTTGAGAACTGTGTTCTATAAAGAAAAGTGCAAAAGACAAATGAATGCATTATAAATAATTTTGAGCAAATACCCACATGCTTTGTTTTACAGAAATTATGCTTAGTGCTGTGTGGAAATTTGACTACTGTGGGGACTAGGGCAGGAACAGGAAGACTGATGGTGAAAAGTTGTCCTAGTTCAGGCCAATGGGGATTGATATTGGCTGGTCCCAGGGCGGTCTCAGTGGAGAGTACAGAAATGGTTCAATTCTAAATATATTTTGAAAATAGACCCACAGATCTGCTGATGGATTGGAAGAGGTCTGGGAGAAGGAGTAGTAGCCAGGGGACCTCTGCTGCTTGGCCTGAGCAGGGATAGGGCAGTGATGACAAGGTGAGGCAGGGAGGGACCGGTGAGGAGCAGCTGTGGAAGAGATGTCCTGAGTTCTGCTTTGTAACTTGGTTGGAGGTGCTTATTAGATACCCAGCGTTGGTCTTTCTACCCAGTCTCCAGCAGTGCTTTTCCACCTCCTGTTTTTCTTTTGGAGCTACTGTTATCTTTCATTCACTCCATTTCTCCCCTAATATAGACTCCTAGGTTATTATTTGTTATTTAATGTGTTATAAACCATTCCTGCCCTGAATCATCCCGACATTCAGATTGTCCTGGTTTGGTTGGTGGTGGTTTCCAGTTTCTTCTGCCTGGCTTCTGTGTATTTTTATTTTTTAAAATAAAATGAAATTCACGTAACATAAACCAAACCATTTTAAAGTGTGAACAATTCAGTGGTATTTAGTACATTTACAGTGTTGTACAACTGTCCTCTCTAATTCTAAAACCTTTTCATTTCTTTAAAAGAAAACCCTCATTAAGTACTTTGTCCCCTTCTTCCAGCCCCTGGCAACCATCTTTTAAATTTCTGTCTCTGTGGATTTACCTTTTCTGAATATTTCATAACAGTGGAATCATACAACAACCTGAGACCCTCTGTGGCTGGCTTCTTTCACTTAGCATAACGTTTCCAAGGTTCATTCACATGTAGCATATGTTAGTACCTCGTTCATTTTCATGGGTGATTAATATTCTCTTTACATTTTTGTATAATTAAAAATCATGAAGCACTATCCCTTGGGCTTTTTACTGACTCTTTAGTTTCTTCCCTACCTTCAGGAGCCTCAGACTGTGCGTGAGGTATATCACAGCTTGCCAATGATTTCTTCATCCTCCTCATTGGTCAGATATTCAGGTGATATTTCATGGTAGGGCAGAGTTGAAGCCAGAAGCTGAAGAGATAGGCTCCCCGGGAAGCAGTGACCTTATTTCTGTGGCCGTAGGACTTCTTTACACATACAGATGGCCTTTTGCTTGTGGCAAAGTTTCTTCTTACCCTGCCTGAGCCGGCAGTTAAGAAATTCATGATAGATTCATGTCAGGGGTCATGGACCAATATCTTGCTCTGCTTGCTTACTCTTCTCTTACTTCATCTCAGGGCCACAGGGGTTCAGATTTGCTTAGTCGAATGACTTTTTGTCAGCTGTACCTCAGTCTCTGCCAGATGAAATGGAAAGGATGAATTGGCAGATGGCATGGGCAGGCTGGTTTAGAATAAACTTCCGTGGTATTCAAAATGAATGAGAGGAACTGGTTCTAATTTCCTTAGAGAACTAAGCAAAGAACTCTTAATAGGGGATTACCCTGGCATTTGTAGGATGTGCTGTGTAGGAATTTCGTAGAAAGCTACAGCTAGATATAGGACTCTTTGGAGGAACTTATGTGCTGATCACATGTCAGGCCTGTTGGGGCGCCTTAAGGAGGCGCACTGGCTCTCCTGGTGGGAATGGCTACCAGTGTGTGCATTTGGCCCTGAGCATGGTGGAAGGGGACCTGGTGAGCTGCTTGACAAGTCTTGGCCCAGGTCACTCTGGAGAGAAGAACAGAAGTGCTCTGGTGAGGACAGTGAGGATAAGATGGAAGGCAATGGACTGTCCGAGAGAGTACTGGGCGTGAGGCAGCTTGTGCCAGGGAAGGTCAAGGGGCCAATGCCAGGATGGGCTGCACTGACACAGAGAGGTTGTGAGGCTCAGGACTTCTGCTTGGAAATAAAATAAAAGACTCCAGGATTATGACCGGGGGAAGAAGCAGGCTTATCTAACGAAAAAAACTCAGACCTCCCAGATGTGGGAATGAAGCCAGTAAACCTCAGAATGGTGGGTTCCATGATGATAGACTCAGAAGCAGGAGAGCTGAGGTAAATAGAGAGCAGGAGGGACATAGGCCTTCAGCCACTTCCAAGGAAGTAGCCAGAAGGGGCTTAAGGAGTCCTGTGTCAGGGAATTTGGTCTCAACTCTGGCATTTTACTTAGGGTTGTGCTCCGTCTGCTGTTTCAAAGTGACTTTGTTGCACTGCTTATTTCTGGTTTCCTACCTCGGAGATTGGAGGGTACATCTCCCTGTCTGAGGTGGCAGAGCAGTCTTCCAGTTGAGGAGATTTGCATGGCAGATGATGGGGAGAAAATACTTCTCTGTGTTATTGTGTTGCCCAGTGGCTCAAGACCCCTGAAATAAAGTGCATGGTTCCAATTTTAAAAGCCAGTGGTGAGTCGTGGTTACCACTTCTCAGAGACTTCTTATATTTGCGGTGTGTGTACCATTGCAAAACTCCTTTCTAGTAAAATCACAGTGTCCTAGCAGAGCAATTCAAGGCCTGAGGGTCTTATTGTATGCTTCCCTGTTAACCAGTACAACCTCAGACTTTCTAGAACCTTCCTTGCTAATATGCTGTGATGTTTTGGGAAGTAGTTGACATGCTGCTGGGCTTCCTGACAGAAAAGCATTGTGGTCATCTATCATCAAGGTACTGAACACGCTAATAAGGACCTGGACAGTGGCTATGTAACCCATAGCTGTATTTCTACAGATTGGGTTAAATGGTAAGCTGAGCATTGTAACCGGTGTCTTTTTCAAGTCTGACTTAATGTTTCCTATTTGTCAAACCTCACTGGTGGATTTGGGTCAGTTTCAGTAGTGAAGAAATAGATGTGCTTTTTACACCAACTTTAACGGTATCTTCCTCATTGTAAAGCCCTGGTTAGGAATTGTTGATCAGATAAGCATCTTGGCTCTTAAAGTTAAAAAAAAATCACTGTTTAAAAAAGAGTAGACTGTATAGCCATTAAAAAAAAAATAGAGTATGGTACATGTTACTACATGAGTGAACCTCGAAACATTATGCTAGGTGAAAGTAACCAGATATAAAGTATCATATATAACGTAATTCCATTTATGTGAAATACCCAGACTTGGCAAATCCGTGGAGACCGAAAGCAGATCAGTGGTTGCCAAGTCCTCGGAAGGAAAGGGGAAATGGACAGTGGCTGCCAATAATGAAAATGTCCTGGAATTAGGTGGCGATGGTGGGTGTACAACATGGCGAAGGTATTTAATGCTACTGATTTGTATATATTGAAATGTTTGGTTAAATCGTATGTTGTATACAATAAACAAAATACCAAGCAAATATCTGTTCAGGTTCACCATTGTTTATTTTCTCTTACTGCAGGTATTTTGCAAATGAGCCATTTGCTGACTTTCATCGCGTGGAAGGGTTACAAGGAGTGTACATTGCTACTCTGATTAATGGTTCTATGAACGAGGAGAACATGAGATCAGTCATCACCTTTGACAAAGGAGGAACCTGGGAATTTCTTCAGGCTCCAGCCTTCACAGAATATGGAGAGAAAATCAATTGTGAGGTATAGATGTTTTAATCTTGTTTGACTTTTTAATACAAGGATAGAGTTCTGATCTGTAGTTGTTTCCTACATCTAATATTTATTGGAAACATGCAAGATCACATAGTCTTTCATTGATACCATGTGAAGCAAACTTTTATCTGTATTTCCATCTTTGCTGGTCCCAGATTCTGCACCATATTGTATGCCATAGTGAACTCACAAGGCAGGGGGTGGTGGATATTTAAAAATAAGTGATTTTTATTTTATAATAATAATAAATTTTTTTTTTTTTTTGGTGCTGAGGGTTCAACCCAGGGCCTTGCACCTGCTAAACTATACTCCCAGTCCAGTATTTTAAAGTTTTGAGGGAAAACATTGTGATTCTCAACATCTGTTAGACATATGAATTACTTGAGCAACTAGCTTGAGTTAGTTCACAGTTTCAGCATTAGGTTATGTTTTATTTCTTTTGGTGACATCATATCTTTGGGAATAAAAAAATCAGGTGAGAAAGTCAGGGTAGAACAGGACACAAGGGTAGTTAATGCCCCAAATGATTCTAACATTTGAGCAGTTGTGCCATGTCCAATAGGTACACTCATTCCGTTAATAGGTAATCGTGGTTATTTAAAAATGAAATAGAAACATGCTGTGTTCTTCCAGTTTACATGTGCTGTTGTTTCAAATTGCTGTTTAGTTATTAAGACATGTATACTTAATAAGTTTTTTGGACTTAACTATGTAGAAAACAAGTTGGCATTTCTTTTGCTATTAAAGAATTCCTGATCCGGGTGCGGTGGCACACACCTGTAATCCCAGCTGCTCTGGAGGCTGAGGCAGGAAGATCATGAGGTCAAAGCCAGCCTCAGCAACTTAGCAAGGTGCTAAGCAACTCAGTGAGACCCTGTCTCTAAGTAAAATACAAAATAGGGCTGGGGATGTGGCTCAGTGGTCGAGTGCCCCTGAGTTCAATCCCTGATACCCTGCCCTGCCTCCCCCCACCAAATTCCTGAAACACCAGTTGTCCTTCAAGATTGTTTGGGGACCTCTTGTGTAAAGTTATTATTTGTATGAAAGGAGTTTTAAAATTTCTCTCTGAGTATAATTCAGAGATTATTCAGTATTTCCTGCCTGTAGGCCTGTCTGAAAACTTAAGAATGCCAAAATATATCATTTGGTTCCATTAAGTGTTCCATAAGTCTAAGTATTCTGTAGACTGTGCCCCTGGCTTTAAGTGACCCCCGAATACCTCTGTTCCCATTTCACCTAGATCCTTTAGAAAATGGAAATGGATCTTGGGTGTGGGCAGAAAGAACTCAGAAAAAATAAAAGTGCTCATTTTTGGAGAAACTATAACATTTTAATTCAATTCAGTTGGATTTTCTGATTTTGTTAGTCCTTGGTGAACTATGTTGAGTCTTCTCTAGTCTGTCTGTGACCCTTGGGAAAATTCTTTTGGAGACTCTGGCCTTAGAATGTACTTCTTGATTTTTCTTCTAATTTTAGCAAGAGGCAAGCTATAAATGGATATACACACATTACTAGGAACTGAACCTACCTCAGTAGTGTCTTACAACCTCGATAGCTCGGCACAATGCTGTTGTGGATGGGGCTGGGATAATTTTGAGCATGCCATGCATGCCAGGGTGTCAGAACTTGGTATTTTAAAAATTCATCTGTTTAATTCCTTGACTGATCAATTTATGAACTATAGGACAATTAATCATCTTTTAGTTTCTACTTCTGAGTTTAAGTGAGGTATTAGATTTCTGTCACTGTGACAGAATGCCTGAGAAAATCAGTGTATAAAGCAGAAAGATTTATTTTGGCTCATGGTTTCAACTCATGATCACTTGGTACCTACTCTTTGCCTTGTGCTGAGGCTGAACATCATGGTGGGAGCATGTGGTGGAATAAGCTGCTGATATTATGGGGACCAGGAAACAGGGAACAAAAATGAGAGACAGAGCAAGAGGCTAGAGTCCCCAAATGCCTTTCAGTGGCACATCTCCAGTGTGTAACTTTCTTCCACTAGGTTCTACCTCCCAAAGGTTGTACCTCCCTTCTAGTAGCAGCACAGGCTGGTGCCCAAGCTTCTAGCACATGGCCTTTGGGGGACATTTTAGATCCAAAGCATAACAGGTGGTGAAAAGAACATATAGGAATGGTTAAAGTCTGATTGTCCAAAGATACAGAAACACGTTCAAGAGTAGACTTCATCGTAGGCAAAACGATGTAAGTCAAAAAAGGTGGGGAGAGTAAATATATCTTTGAGACCCAACCTAATTTGGTCCAGTTTCCATTGGCCAAACTGGGAAGCTAGTAAGATGGATATTTGTTCTATCTTTTTGTGACAAAAGTAAATGGATCCAGCAAACCTTGCCACACTTATTATTTGTGCCGTAAACACCTGCAGAGTTCTCCTGTTCAGAACACTGGACACATCTCAGTAACCCTGAGTATCCACTTTCTGGCCAGGAGAATGAGGCACGGCCATATAGCAGAAGCCTTATCCTGGTGGTTTACAAAAGAACTATGAAAATGTGGGCACAAGCGATGGAGGACAGTTTAAATCACTTGAAGCCTTGCCCTGTACAGCCACATCTTTGTAAAATATAGAACACCCTTTACCAATGTAATGTGGATCTTTGACGTTCAGATATCGTATTTTGTACTTCTGGGAGCTTATCTGTGGGACTTGATGACTTGTGATTCTTGTTTTTTCTTCTGACAGAATTACTGGAATCATATTTGAAACTCCTCTCCCCTAACTTAGAAAATAAATACCACAACATCATTTCATTTCTCTTTAACTCTGAGTCACTTGAGAGGATCTCTGGGTGATACAGGGAGATGGGTGTCTTTCCTGTCGACCTCAGTTAACGTTGATTTATAAATGTTATTCCCTGAGAGTCTTAGGGAGTTCTTAAATCATTTTTTTTCAACCAGGAACATTTATGTGGATGCAGATGACCCGCTCTGTCTGGGTGGCGGTGTGTGTGAGAACATAGCTGGGCTGTGAGTTTGGTTTCCTCAGGGCCAGGCCTCCTTGTTCTGTGTCAAGCCCTGAGGTCCCCACCCAGGCCTCTGGGTTTGCAGGAGATCTAGGCAACATGTTACACACTGACACCACCTGAAACTTTATTTTGCAGCTTTCTCAGGGCTGTTCCCTCCACCTGGCCCAACGCCTCAGTCAGCTGCTCAGCCTCCAGCTCCGGAGAATGCCCATCTTGTCCAAGGAATCAGCCCCTGGCCTCATCATTGCCACGGGTAATGTTTTGTCTGTCTTGCCTGTTCTCACAGGGGCTTCTTTCTGCTGGTTATATGCAGCCCCATGTAGAGTAGTCACCCACATCTCCAGCAGTGCCCACTCTGGGTAGTTTTAAGACATTCTTAGTTGCTAGATAGTTCTTTGAAATTCCCATTGGGCAAGGTGATTCTCTGATACATCCTTGAAATGAAAAATAACTCTTCCTCTTACTTTTTAGGCTCAGTGGGAAAGAATTTGGCCAGCAAGACCAACGTGTACATCTCTAGCAGTGCCGGGGCCCGGTGGCGAGAGGTCAGTGCCCACCCTGCCTGGTTGGTGTGTGTGTGAGGATGTGGACTGCACCTTGGTGTTTCAGGGACAAGCATGGTTCCCAGTGGTCACCTGAGATGTCCAATACAACTGTAAAGTAAAGAGAGGGACCCAAAGCCACACATGAGAACCGGCTGCCCTGATTTTTATTCACCCTTTGTTATGTGGACTCACAATTTCCCCAGATGTTACTTTAAGTGAATAAGGAAGCTTTCACTTTTTGTTAAAAACAACTGTGAATTTGACCAAAATTTCCAAGATTATACAATCCATAAGGGCAAAGACAGTGTCTGCTGTGCTCACTTTTTACCACCAGGCCGTAACCACGCCTGGCATATGTGAGTGCTCAGTCAATATTTGCCGAGGGTATCAGCAAATGACAGTGTAGCTGTGATGGTGGTATTTTTCTGTGTAATATTGGAGCGGAAGTCTTGCCTGTGGGCATTTCCATCTCATTCTGTGCTGTGGAAGGAGAGCATTTCTGTGTTAAGGTGCCATAACTTACTTATATCTTCAGCACTTATTATTGCCAGCTTTGAAGGTACAGCTGGTTCTCCAGCCAATTCAGCTTCAGCCTTGGGTATTAGGGAATTCTCAAACCTGGAAAAAAGTATTTCTCATCTGCCTCCCGAGACTTTAAGGCCAAAGGAAATGCTTCTGGTCTTATTCTGAAGGGGTTGCTTTCAATGGTGACCCTGAGGATGCCAGGAACCATCAGGGTAAAACTCAGCCCCTCAGTAGGCAGGAGTTGCTTGAGCACCATGTCAGGACACTTTTATATTTAAATCTGTAATGTGTTAAACAATAATTATGCCCTACATTTTTTTGGCTCTGTAGTTTATAGAGACTGTTACATACCTTATCTTATGTGTGTCCAGTCTTACCACCCTTCCAAATGAGAGATATAGGGCCCAGACACTGTGTGTGTGTGTGTGTGTGTGTATGTGTGTATGTGCATGCGTGTGTGTATGTGTGTATGTGCATGCGTGTGTGTATGTGTGTATGTGCATGTGTGTGTGTGTGCACGCACATGCTTGCACATGCTTGCACATGCGTATATTAAGGCCTGTACACAGCATGGTAGGGAACATAGTACACATGGTGAAGTGAGGGAGGTTGATAAGAACTGAGTAGTTAAAAGTGAATGGTTTGGAATTTTCTGGTCATTCTTTTCCTGCATCCCCAGGAAAGACTAAGCAGTTGCTTTCTCCTTCCTTGGAGCTGGACATTCCTTTTGGAATTGGGTGTCCTCTCCTCTGTGAATAGGCCTGTGATTTGTTTGTACCTTCTGCTGTTGGTGTAAGCGGGCGTCTAAACATCTGCAAGTGATTTCCTCCTGGGTAGAAAGCTGAATCTTGTTCCTCCTCTACTGCTGTCGTCTAGCTGTTGTGGACGGCTGTCAGGGCCTCCCTGCAGCGTGCTTGATGCCTGCATCAGCCAGCACACGGGGACCTTATTTTGGGGGACTAGCAGAGAACTAGCAAGGGGATGAAAATGTTGAGATTTTGTCCCTGAGGGAGCGTCTATGCCTCTGTGGATGGCCTTTGCTTCAGGGGCACAGTCTGGGGCGTGTGGCAGGCAGAGGCAAGGGAGGAGGAGGTAGGACGGAGGGGGCAGAGTGCTGCCTGGGACACTGGTGACAACAATTCTGGTTCTCCTCTTCCTACTAATGAATTTTGCAGTTCTCTGATCCTCAGAATTCTTCAACTTCCTTCTTTAGCGATTTTATTGAGGCACACAGAAGTGCAGTAAACTGCTCATATTTAAAGAGTTTAATTTCATAAGAATTGATCACCACCATCACAGTTTAGATCACAGACATTTCCGTCACTCTCTCGCCTAAGTGTCTTTGTGTCCTTTTTTCAATACATCCTGTTCCAGTTGGTATTTTCTAGAATTTTATATAAATTGACACACCGTATTTTTCCTTTTTGCCTGGCTCCTGCCACTCATCCTGATGATTTTAATTCCTTCCATGTTGTTTCATGTATCAATGATTCCTTCTTTTTTTTTTAATTGCTGATTTGCATCCCCCTGTAGGGATTTATCACAATTTGTTTATCCATTCAAGTGTTGATGGACTTCCAGTTTTTACTTCTTACAAATGTAGCTATAATGAACGTTCATGTACATCTTTTTTATGTGGATCCTTTTCATTTCTCTTGAGTAAATACCAGGGAATGGAATGGTGGGGCAGTGTGGTAGGTGCATGCTGAACTTTCTAAGGGACTGTCAGATTGTATTTCAGAGTGAAGACAACTTTACCTTTCCATCAGCACTGTGTGAGAATTCTGCCGTTCCACTTGCTTGCTAATACTTCAGATCATCACTCTGTTTAATTTCAGTTTATTCCCCATCCTCCTGCCCCTGCCCTGTGTATTATTTTATGTATTTAATTGTCTTAGGCATTATGTTTAGGTTTATGATTCATTTGTTAATTTTCACATATGGTATAAGGGAAGAGTTAGTAACCATTTTTTTTCTAATTGACCCATTTATTGGAAAGCCTTCTTTTATCAGTTTTATCTGCTTATTGAAAAGACTTTTTCCTGTTGAATTGCTTTGGAACTTATGTGAAAATCAATTGGCAACATGGTCTGTTTCAGGGCTTTTTGTTGTTGCATTGATCTATTTGTCTGTCTATTCACCAGTATCAAATTGTCTTAATTACCAAAGTCTTATTAATAAGTGTTCAGTCAAGGAGGGCTAAGTCCTCCATCTGTTTATTTTTAAAATTGCTCTTTTCCTATGAAGATCCTTTGTATTTTCATTCACATTTCAGAATCAGCTTGTCAGTTTCTAAAATCCCATTAGGATAATGATTAGAGTTACATTGAAGACAATCTATAAGCAATCGTACCATCTGCAAAGAGGGGCAGTTTCATTTCCTTTCTGACCTTTTTTTTGCTCTTTTTTTCCCCACCCTCATTTTCCCTCTTCTGTCCTTTCTTTCCTTTTACCATGACACGTATCTCCATACATTGTTGAATAGAAGTGGTGAAATGGCATTCTTGCTTTGTTCCCTGTCTCAGGGGGAGCGATTCAGCTTTTGTAAAGGGGAAACCATTATATATGTTGTTGGCAATAGATTTTTATACATATACTCTATCAAGGTGTGGGGGATTCCCTATAATTCCTAGATTGTTGAATATTTTAAAATCATGATTGGGTACTGAATTTTGTTAATTGCTATTTTTATGTCGATTAAAATAATATAAATTTTCTCTATTGTTTTGTTGATGTGATATGTTACATTAATTGATCCTTGAATATTAAAGCAACCTTTATTTGCTGGAATAAACTTTACATGATCATTATGCATTTTCACTTTTATATATGGATAGGTTTAATTTTCTAAATTTCTTAAGAATTTTTATATTCTTGAATTTTTATATTTTTGTAAGATAATTAATGTATAATTTAATTGTTTGGTAATATCTTTATCAAGTTTTTATATTATTATTTGCTATCGTGAAACAAGCTGATTAGTGATCCTTCTTCCTCTATTTTCTGACAAAGTTTGTGTGAAGATTGGTGATATATTTTCTTTACTAATTTAAAGAAAGAGGGAAATTTTCTAGGCAGGATAGGACTATTCAGACTTTTTCTTTTCTTTTTTGGTCAGTTTTAGAGTTGAAGAAATCTGTCTCTTCATCCAAGTTGTTGCATTTGTTGGCCTAATCTCATTAGTTGTGTTTCCTTATTACCTTTTTAATGTCTGTAGTATCTTTGGTGGTAATTTCATTCCTGATGTTGGTGTTTTGTGTATTTTCTTGATTAGTTCTAAGTTATCAGCATTGTTGATCTCATCAAATAACCTACTTTTAATTCTGTTAATTTTATCTGTTTTCTGTTGATTTCTTATTTTTATTTTTTATTTATTTGCTTGTTTTGTAGCTTAAGATAAAACCTTTAGGTCATTGATTTTTAGATATTTTCTAGTATAAACATTTAAGGCTACAAGTTTTTCTCTAGATACTCCTTTAGCTAAATGCCACCTGTTTAGGTATGAAGCATTTTTATTATCTTTAAGGTCAGGGTTTTTAACGTCCTTTTAAAAAATTGAAATATAATTCACATACACAAAAAATCACCATTTAAAAATATTCAGTTCAGGAGTTTTTAGTGGCGTCACAGTGTTATTCATGTCTAATTCCAGAATGTTTTCAGCATTCATTACATCTCTTGATTTTTGTCTTTGACTGGTAGGTTATTTAGGAAAGTGTTACTCAATTTCCAGGTGTTGGGAGTTTCATACTTACGTCTTTGATTTCCGAGATAGTTTCCTGTAGCCTGGGAGTACTCTATGTAGGTTTCAGTTTCTTTCCGTGGGACCTGCCCTGTGGTCCAGCATGTCTGCAGTGGTGAACGTTCCACGAGCACTGGAAAGGCATGTGTGCTCTGTAGGTGTTCGAGTCGTGGCTGTAGCTGTAATTTACATGAAAGCAGTTGATAGTGTTCAGATGGCCTATGTTCATTTTGATTTGGGTGGTGGTGGCGGGGAGATGCACTTAAATTGTTGATAAAGATATGGGAGGATCTCTTACTGTGATTGCAGAATTGTCTGCTTTTCCTTAAATTCTGTCAGTTTTATTTTTCCATGTATCTTGAGCTTCTGTTACTAAGTGTATTCACATTTACTATTATCTTTTCTGATGAATTGTCTCCTCTGTCATTGTGAAATCCCCCACTTTACCTGTGGTCATACCCTCTGTCTTGCAATGTATTTTACCTGATATTCAAATAGTGTCTCTAAACTTATGCTTAGTGTTTGGATAGTACATCTTTTACTGTCTATTTGTGCACTTTCTACCTATTCATGTCTTTAGATTTAAGGTGATTTCTGTAGGCAACGTGTTGTAGGGTCTTGCATTTTTATTCATTCTGCTGTGCTTTCCCCCAACCCCTGACCAGGGCCTCCTGCCTCCTGGGCAAGTGCTTTACCATGGAGCTACATCCCAGCCCACGCTCTGCTTTTTAGCTGAATTACTTCCACCTTTAACATTTAATATAGTTATTGATGTGGTTGGATTTCAATCTATTATTTCATTGTGTATTTTCTTTTCATTGCTTTTGTTTTTAATTTCTCTGCTCCTCATTTCCTGGATCCTTTTTTATTATTTAGATAGTAATATACTTTTATTTAGATATTGTCTTTTAATTTTTTTGTTTTAGTGGTTGTTCTCAGGATTAAAGCATATATAACTTATCTTCCAGTTTTCTTTGAGTTAATGTTACATTTAATATAAAATTTAGAAACCTTGCAACCATATCAGTCTGTTTTTCCTCCTGGATCTTTATGTTGTGGCCATTTGTATCACATCAGCTCACACTGCAAAGGTAAAGTGTTTTGATTTAAATCATCTTAAGAAATTTAAAGAACGTAAGGGCCAAAGAAGCAATCTTGAGTTTTTGCCCAAATTGTTACCATTTCTGTCTTCCTTTATTCCTAAAGATCCATCTTTACCTCTGGAAAATTTCCTTACAGCCCTAAAGAAATTCCATTAACTTTTCTTGTAGAGCAGGTCCACTGGCTGTGAGTTCTCTTGCTTTTCCTTCATGGCAATCTCTCTTTACCTTCATTGTCACAGGACATGTTTGCTTTATTGTTGAATTCTCGGTTGACTGTACTTTAAAGGTGAGTCCCATTGTCTTCTTGCTTCCCTGGGTTCTGATGAGACACCTACAGTCATTTCAGCTATGTAGTATGTATATAATGTCATTTTCACAGAATCATGTTAGTGTTCATATATGCATATACCATGTCATTTTCATATATACATGTATTTTCATGTATGTAGATAGTATGCAGTTTTTCTCTAGATGCTTTCAAGTTTTTTTTTTTCCCACCTCTTTGTCAGCAGTTTTGTGATGATATATTTAGGAGGGGTTTTCTTTGAGATTATCCTGTTTTGGGATACCGATCTTGAATCTATAAATTTATATCTTTCACCAAATTTGGGAAAATTTCAGCCATTATTTCTTCAAATAGTTTTTCTGCCTTGTACTTTTCTCCTTTTATTCTGAAACTCCAAATATGTATCTTGAACCTTTTGTTATTGTTTCATAGGTCTTTGGTGCTCTCTTTTTTCCCCTGTGTTTTCTTTCAAATGGATAATTTCTACTGATCAGTTTTGTCTTCAGATTCACTAATTCTTCTGTTTCTCTTCTCATGTTGAGACTATCAGTGAATTTATTTCAGATATTATGTTTTTCTATTATAATATATATCTCTATATAGTTCTTTTATTTTTAATAGTTCCCACTTCTATGTGGAGAATCCTTATCTTTCATTTATTTCACATGTGTTTTCCTTTGCCTTATGGAACATGGTTATAAAGGCTATTTTAAAACCCCTATATGGATCATCTTGGGTTTGCACTTGTTGATTATCTTTACCCTTGAGAATTAGACTCCTTTTATGGCTATGTTTGAATAGTGTATGTTGAGTAATTTTGATTTGTATTCTGGACATGCAAATGAAATGCATGAAATTAAATTTTCTGGAGGATGTTGGTATTTTGGTTTTAGTCTACAGTCAGGCAGTTTAGATTCTATCTTCTTTCTGTAGGTGGTAGCTCTGACGTCAGTTCAGTCTTCTGAGCCTTTGCTGTGCTGGTTTGGTCTGTTTTAGGCATGTGTAGTTTGGGGGTTAGGCTGAGACTTATGTAAGTTCATACACAGAAGTAAGGGATTTACTCTTTTGACACTCTGCCCTCTGGGATTCCATACACACTCTCTCCAGACTGTAGGGGCTCTTTTCCTAGTTCCTTTGACAGAAAAAGTTTCTTATCAGCTTTTGAGCTCTGACTAGAAATGAGGTGCTGCACAACTGGGGCTTTCCCTTGGGTCAAAGCTGTATCAGGATACCCCTAAGTGTGTGGGTAGCTTCTCCAGGTTTTAAATCTGTTCACAAGATGCCTGCTTTTGTTGACTTTTTAGTATCCTCTGGTGGCTGTTTTTTGTTTTTTCAAGTTTAACCCAGAGTTTTTAGTTGTAATTGCTAGGAAGGATGAGCTATACACCATCATAGTAGAACTGGAAATCTAGTTGGTTGATTTTATTTTTTCAGTGCTAGGAATGGAACATAGGGCCTTAGGCGTGCTAGGCAAGCATCCTATCAATGAGCTATGCCCTGTAGCCCCAGCTGGTTAATTTCTAATCACTGATTGATGAGAGTCAGAGATTTGGGTTTGAGTTTTACCTCTGCTGTTTGTGGTCAACTTTGTTTCTTTGTTTGGGAAAAAGTTGGAATCTGAGAACATGGCTCTGCCTGTATCAGGATTGAATGAAGTAAATAAGATGATGGATGTGGATGTATTCTTTAAACTGAAAAGTTGTATTTAGATGGTTGACATTGCTGTGTGTGTACAGGCTCACATGTGCATGGTCTCTGCATGGTTACCTGCACACAGGTGGCCTCACCCCTGGTTTCTCTTCTCCAGGCGCTTTCTGGACCTCACTACTACACCTGGGGAGATCATGGCGGCATCATCATGGCCATCGCCCAGGGCATGGAAACCAATGAGCTGAAGTAAGTGTCTCTGACTAAGCCTTTTCTTGTAGCAATACATTGTTCAAGAAATTCATATCTGTAATCGTAGGTGGATTATTTCTCTATAGCACTAGGTTGTTGGCAGCACAGTTTGAGGCCTCTGGAAATTAAACTTTCCATATCTATAAAGTTGGCATAGTAACCTACTCTTTCTTTCTCATAGGATTGTTGTGAGAAACAAGGGAAATAATTTATTGGTTTAAAAAGTATAACTGCATAAATATAAAGAATGTATAATGACTAAAATGGGACTCTTTAACTTGTCTTTTCTTTGCATAAGTGTGACACACAAAGATTTGCTCATGATGACTAATAATATATAATAACAATAAATAGTAACATGAATAATAACTGCAGAATGCATCCACCATTGTAGCCAGTTAACTTTGATGGTGGTACATTTGGTCTTGGGGATTTTCATACATGGAAGTTGAAGGGATGTTAGAGCCTAACTGCTTTATTTACAGATGAGGAAAAGGAGGCTCATCAAGGTGAAGTCACTTGCCCAAGGTCTTCCCATTTGTTAAACACTAAGGTCTTCAGATTATGTCCTGTATTGTCTGTAATATATTGTTCTGAAAAGAGTGATGTCAAGGGTTTATAATTTCTGTTCCCTTAAGCCCTGATTTTATGAGCACCAGCTCTTTGATTAATTTCATGGAATTATTGAACAATTAATGTTTGGTCAGGGCAGGCTGGCCTTCACTTCTCCTTGTTTTTGAGCTGAAGCTGTTGGCTAAATTACTAAGGGAAGTGGAGAGGCTTCAGTAATCATCTTGTTTAGAACAAGGAAGAAAGCTTTCTTTTCCTCAGCTCCTTTTAGAATCAGAGCCAGCAGCAAAAGAGAGGTGGGTGGTTTGAAATGAGAGATCTTAGCAGCTGGTTGTTCGCCTGTGGTTAATTGGACATGTGCTGAGCAGCCTGGCCTCCAGGAAGCAGATAGAAGCAAAGTGCTGGTGTTGGCTTTTCACCTGGCTGTCCTTGTTCTGTGTGGCACTGGTCAGCTGTCTCTTTGCAGCCAAGAGTCACAGGAGGCCCTGTTTGCACACAACAGTGCATTCATGGTCAGATTGGTGTTTGCTCAGACGATGACAGTCACAAAGCGCAGTGCTTCCCACGTTTGCGCTGACATTTGTGTATCTATTAATTCATACCTCACACGTTTAGCGAGCACTTCTTGTGCCAGGTGCTGTGTATCTGAAGAGGAAAGGGATGTTGTCCCCCACCTTTACGCGTTCCACCCTAGCTGTGAGAAAGACTCAGAAAACAATTATAGTGTTTAGTACACCACTATTGTGTGGATGTCACGCAGGGACAGAGCATGGCTTCCTTGGAATACATTTCATTCTTTGTATGGCTTTCAGATTTTAGAGTCCATTCTTGATTTCCTTGTTGAACTTCTCCACAGATTACATTTGCATTCCAAGCTGGCTCCTCTGAAGGAGCGAGTGTGATTCTAGTCCTCTTACACCATCTGTCGGCGCATATGTGCTCCGGGATCACAGCGTCATTCCACACTAGCTGGAGCAAAACACACCAGAAAAACAAACCTGCTGCCAGAACATCCTAACGCCCTCCCCAGGCATTTCTTAATGACTTCAGGGTTGTAGACTTTGGGGGTTATGGACAGAATAGTCTTCCTCTATTTGTAGGTCATTTAGAGGTGTCTGTAATGCATAGTTCAAATAAGGCATTTGCAAATATGGAGAAAATGGACAGGCCTCCTCTTGACAGGTACATGTGTCCCAACTATCAGCCTGAACTTGGCCCAAATCTTTGTAGCCACCTGGTCTTTACTCAGTGTGTTGCTTCCAGAGGTGTTTGGCCTGTCCTCCTGCTGCTCTGGAGAGAATGAATATTGAAGTTAGTTCATGTCCTTAAACTGCAGTGGTGATTCAGTGCAATACCCAGGCATGAGTGAGGCCATTTCTGACAAAACTGGATATCTGTTGCTGGTCTAGGGCTTCATCTCCCTCTAAGTCCGTTCTCCTCACCATGGCGATCTCTCTGTCCTTTGAACCTCATAGCCTTTATTGGCCATCCCATTAATTTAGCATTGATCACATTCTGGCTCCTTTTTTTAATTACCTTTTCATTAAATGCCTGAATTCTTCAGCTCATTACTAAGGCCTTTATATAGACAAGTATTTTTATTCTATACAAGTGCCTGCTAAGGCACTTAGCAAATATTTGATTGATCAATAAGTAGGTCAAGCATACTCTGTTTTCCAAGCTCGGTTATTTTTTGTTTTGCTGATTTATGACACTGAAAGGAATCGGGTAGGGTGCCATTTGCACAGCTCCAAGGGAGACCACTGCTGTTGTGTTCTATGTAAATGTCAGCCTCTGAGCACAATGGGGACTCCTCAGAAGTGAGCAATACGGTGGTACCCAACAGACACTAGAGATGATCCAGTCTACCTTCCTCAGTGTCCACATGAAGAAATAATGTGATTTTCCAGGAGTCAATACCCACACTGGAGCATGAGCATATTTCTGTGGGGAATTAGTTCAGTTACACAAATAATTTTGGAAGATCTATGATGATCCAGATGTAGTGCTAGACACTAAGGACACGGAGGTGAGTGTGGTATGGCTTGGGTGAAGGTGGTAGCCCAGTGGGGTTCCATGAGAAAGAGGGGCCAGGAAGAAGACCTTGTTTTGAAGGGATGCTTTCTGACCTGATACCCTTTTAGGAAGGAAAGCCAAGCAGAGTAGCAGCTGGCATTCTAATTAGAGGTAGTGGGGACAGGTAGGAATGGTACTTAAGAGTTGGATCCCCCACCCCTTGGTGGTTGTTCATTTAAATTATTCATGTCTTTCTCTCCCTGATTAGCACAGATAACTAAGAGTTGACTGTTATTTGTTTCAGCGTCTGCTTTGATTCTCTGCTGAGACTGTTACCTTTGTTATTGTTAATTAAAATTGAGAGTAAGAAGTGGAACACTTTGTTTTGTTGTTGTGTCTACATGTCTGAAATGATCAAATGAGAGCCTGTGCTGGGGATTCACTTATGCATTCATTCAGCATGCTGATAGCAGGAACCTGCTTGGGGGATGCATGGGAGCAGTTTCGTGTATAATCAGTTTTCTTCAGGCTGTTGTGTTTTTGCATCTTGACCAAAAAAAAAAAAAAAAATCCAAACACATTTGTTGGCTTGATCAGGAAAGATGAGATCAGTTTCCGCTGCTTCTTGGCAGTTTGCCTGTCAGCATGGTGATATTATTGATAGTTAATAATATTTTGGATTAACCCCAAAGCATCTTTTATCTGAGGAGGTTTCCAACGTAGGGTTTCCCTCTGGGAATCCTGAAAAGCCCCTGCAAAGAGAACACACAGCAGAGCAGCTGTCTTTTCTGGACCTGAGTTCTGAACACAGCCCTACAGGATGTGGGAGGCAGCAGTTTACCTCTTATCTTGGTTCAGCCCTAACACTAGAAGTGACACTATGGGGCAGTTGCAGAGCCAGCCTCCCAATCAATCCCCATGTGGCTTCCTCTGCCCCTTGAGGTGGAGAGGAGCAGGTGTCTTTAACACCTTTTAACTGTTAAGAAACTAAGAGATGGGGTTAAAAAAAAAATGAAGATTCAGTGCAGTTTATTTTATTTGCTTTAACAAGCCTGAATTATTGCCTCTTCCATCTGATAGAAAAGGTGCCAGGTGCAGGATAGGAAAGTGAAGGGAGAGGTCTTATTCCTGATGAATCGTAGTCTAGTAGAAAACCCTCACAGATCCAGGTCATTTAATATAGTAGGCTATGAGATGGAGGTGAGCACAGGGCGCAGTGGGAGCCACAATGAGGGCCTTATCCTGTATTTCTCAGAAGAGACGGAAATTGCGCTAAAGCTAGAGGATAAGAAGCAAGGTCGGATTGCCATCCAGGGTTAGAAAGAGCTTGAGCTTGAATCGGAGTGAGATGGCAGCTCTCCTGTGGTAAGAGTGCAGATTGGGAGCTGGCGAGGGGTGAGGAACAGGGCTTGAGGTAGGGGCTAGGGCCTGGGGATCTTACCTGTGCCTTACTGAAGAGATGGAGCTTCCCCTTTGAGGGAAACACATGGCTAGATCTACATTGTAGATATGTGGCTCTGGCAGAATGAGGAGGATAAACTCAAAAAGGAGCACGGATGGGAGGTGAGAGCTGATGCTGGGGTAGGTGTGAGGATAAAGTCTGCGGGATAGGCTTTCTGACTAGCAGGGGTGACAGTCTAGGGAGCTCCCACTGAAATAAAGCAGAGGTGAAG
The DNA here is from genome assembly GCF_021218885.2 of Marmota monax. Taxonomy (NCBI): domain Eukaryota; kingdom Metazoa; phylum Chordata; class Mammalia; order Rodentia; family Sciuridae; genus Marmota; species Marmota monax. Next base: position 2,399,407 of record NW_026695234.1, on the reverse strand, counting down.
GAGTGGGCTTCAGGGTGCGTAAAGAAGGCAGATTTAGACAAGTTGGATCTCATGGGCTGCAGCAGGTCACAGGGGAGATCCGTATCTGCTTCTTCTTGGCAGTTTGCCTGTCAACATGGTGATATTATTGATAGTTAATAATATTTTGGATTAACCAGGTCCAGGGACCTGGACCTATTATGTCATCTGGTTCCACTACCTTCCACTACCCATGACAGGATCATCCAGTCTTTGCTTGAACAATCCTATCAATGGGGATATTTGCCAGATCAAAAGCTTCCACTTCACTTAGTAACACTTTGTTGTTCATTCATTTGTTCATTCATTTATTCATTCATCCATTTATTCCATTCATTCGTTTATGAGTGAAAGTTCTCTGGTAATAGCTCAAATTTTCTGCATTCCAGCTTTTAACCACTGTGCTTATTGTTCTCCCTCAAGACACACAACGGATATTTCCTCTCATCCAAAAGCCTTTCAGACATTTGAGGACCCTGTGCATGTCCTCCTAAGCACCTGCCTTCTATGGAAACCATCCCAGTTCCTTTCCCTGTATGTCGCAGGTTCCTGAGTCCCACCTTCTGGGTTCTGCTATAGATCTGTCTCACAATGTCAATGCCTTAAAATATGGGTAGTCTGACCCCCATAGCCTGAAACAAGTGGAAAACATTGGGCTTAATATCTGTATGGTTGGGACACTATTTCTGCTAGTAAAAACCCAACACTGAATTTTCACTTTTGACAGCCACTCAAATTGGTGACTCCTATTAATTTTTTTTAACTTGAGATACCATTTATGTACAACAAGATGCTCAGATCTTAACTACACTGTTTAATCAGTTCCAAAAGATGTATGTCCAGATGTAGAGGCTCTCCATCTCTCCAGCAAATACCCTCACGCATCTTCCCAGGAAGGCTACCCCCCATTTTTCCACCCATTAGAGGTAAATGCTGCTGTGATTTTATTATCCCTGTAGGATAGTTTTGCTCATTTCAGATTTTCATGTTCTTCTTCTTCTTTTTTTTTTTTTTTTTTGTATATTTGGCTTTTTTTGCTCAGCATACTATTTTTGAGATTTAGCCTTCTTGAAATTTGTGTCACTAGGCTGAGTTCAGTGGAACTTAAAAACTCAGGGTTCCTTTTTTTAATGGATCTTATTAAAGGTCAGGTGTTCCTAATCCTATATTTGATCAGGTAAAATTTTAAAACTGTGTGGCATTTTGTTTTTCTTCTTATCTGTGCTTGTTCTTTTGATGTAAGAAAGCATTTTGAGTCTCATTTTTGGCATTTATTGTATTTTCTGTGCAGTTAGCCTCATACCCTTGGCCAGTTCACTACACTCACCTTGAAGATTAGTGTCCAGATCATTGACAGATGTGTTGAGCTCTGGGAGAAGTAGAGTCTTATTTTGAGTTAAGATCAGTATATCAACCCTCTGGGATTTGTTTGTTTCCCCAGCAGCAAATGTATTTTATCTAGCTGTGTGGTCCAGAAAGATCTTCCTAAAAAAATAATAATGCTATCATTATCCTGTTCTTCAAATTAAGAATTACCAGCAGGAAAAGAAAAGGGATTAATTTGTTGTGACATGGTCCCCAGCCCTGACTTTCTTTTTCCCTCAGTGCTTTCAAATCACTGCTGCACAAGCCATTCTCAAGATTACCATTTCTTCTTTAGGTATATTAAACCATTTTTCTTCCTCTAGTCTTTGAGATCTTTGTTCTCCGTGACTCATCTAGAGATTGAAACTCTCTAATCATCCTATCTTTTCATTCCCTAGAATTTATCTTGTATTCAATTTTCTTAAACTTTCCTGACTTTTCACCCCTTGTTTAATTTGAAGATCATTCTCCTTGATAAAGATAACAACAAGAATAGAAATTTTTCTTTTCTATCATTATTATTTATACCATAGAAGAGTGATCTTATTACTTTCTAATCCTTGATAGAACTTAGTAGTTAACCAACCCACCATCCCACTGACTCACGAATATACCAGTTATTTTGGTAATTTGAAATATAATACTTGACTCATTTGAACTCGAGTTACTTGGCTGCTATTCCAGCAAGCTACTAGAATTACAGCTGGAAAGAACTGGCAGACTACTGGGCTCTTTAACTTTTTTGCCCTTAGGTATATGACTCTTTCCATCTTGAACACATTGTTTAAAAACATTTGAGGTATCATGGATCTTTCTGTGCAGCTACACGATGGTGTCTTGAGGTTGGCTGTCTGCCACTGCTTCCCCCTTGTAACGTATCTATGCTTACATTTTATTATATTATTGTAGTGTATTATGGATTTTCCAACCCTCCTGAGAGTTTTCAGCCCTGGGATTATCTAAATTTTTATCTGAACATTTGGAATTCTCTATTTCTAGGGCATGGGCTCTGCATCCTCTCTCTCACGACTTCAGAACACAAAGATGACTTGCCTTGTTTTCTCCCAAAGTTCTTGTTACTGGCATTTCACCAGCACAATTTCTCCTTTGGGGTCAGAATTCAGTCCAAAATAGATGTCCCCTTAAACACTACATATGGTCATGTGATTGTCCTTTTCTCCCAAATTCTGAAGAAGTACCATTTTCTAAATGAGCAGTTTATTCTCAGATACCAAGCTGTGCCTGGCGATGCACCTGCTGGCTAGTCTCATTAATGACGTCATCAGAGTCCTCTGGGAATCTTGCAAGAAAAGAGATGATTCATTTCCCGAGGTTATCTTTGGTTCAAGGAGCTCCTAAATGGAAAATTAACTTGGCAGTATACAAATAGAAGGACTTGCAACTTTTTCACAGAGCGGGGAATCACTCCCATCTAGTCTGATTGATAGGCCACCTCTGTTACTTGGTTTAAAAGTGATACTAAAACTTTTAACTTGTCACATTAGTTCCAGGAAGAGATTGAATGAGTTGACTTTATCCACATAATTGCTTCAAAACTCACTTAAATGAAAAGCATATCTGCCAGATGAGAATTTCCCCTCTTACAAGATCTGTGGACATTCATTGTGTTGCTATGAAAGCCCACCACCTGGTTGAACCAGACTCTAGCCTTCTTGTAGAAGTATCAGTTTTAGAAATCTCAGCAGGAGAGGAAGTGCTTGGATTAAGTGACGTCATACAAAGATTTATGTCAAGTATTGGATCCCCAAGGGAAGAAAACTAAAATCTCAAAAATATGAGAAAGGCGAAATAAAAAGGTTTGTGTATTAGGAGTTAAGAGAAACGTAGTCTCATGGTTCCAAAGAAGGCTCCCATTGAGCGGTTTCTCATGTGGAGCTTCTCGTAGCTCACTGAGTACTGAGACAAGTAGCAGGCAGGTTTTCTTCTCTGCTTCTCCTCTCCACCCACTCCCCTCTATACAAAAGATAATTTAAAGTTAGTACAGTCTCACTAGTGCTAATTTCCTCCAAGGGCTTGCTTGCTTTTTCTGATTTATTCTGCCCCTCTCAGGACATGCCTTTTCTCCAACTTAAAAAAAATTTTTTTGGTACCAGAGGTTGAACCCAGGGGTGCTTAACCAATGAGCCACATCCCTATCCCTTTTTATGTTTTATTTTGCTACAGGGTCTCAGGGAGTTGCTGAGGCCTACTTTGAACTCACAATCCTTCTGCTTCAGCCTCCTGAGTGCCTGGGATTACAACGTACCCAGCCAACTTTCAAAATTTTCAGACCACATGAATTGGAAGACCTGTGTAAAGAATACCCATATATCTTTCCCCAGAGTCACTAATTGTAAATGTTTTGCTAGTTTGCTTTACTTCTATCATCTATGTATTTAGCTATTCATCTTTTTTGAGACTGAATCTTTTGAAAGTTGTAGACTCATGCCACTTCACTGCTAAATATGTACTTAAAACCCGTTTCTCCAATAAATATGAGTATTTTCCTATCTACTGACACTGCTCATATTGCACCTAAGAATACTAAGACAAAGCCTATTAGTATTATTACAAGCTATATCAATATTTTCTCAGTTGACCCATGTTGTTGTTGATGTGTGGTTTTTGAAAATTTTCCCTCAATCCAGGATTCAGTCAATCCAGAACTGGATTTGCACATTGCAAATGTGTCTACACATTGCATTTGGTTGTTATATCTCATTAGTCTCTTTTAATCTATAACAGGTTTTTTGCCTCCTTTGGTTTGTTTAGTTTTCTTGACCTTGATTTTTTTTTCCTTTGAGGAATCTGGAGCAGTCATCACGTAGAATGCCTCACATTCTAGATTTGTCCAATTGTATAGAAGAGTGCTGAGATGATGTACCATTCTCAGTATTTTACTTAGGGGACACATAATGTCAGGTTGTCCTAGTATTGGTGATGCTAAGATTGGTTAAGCTTTGACTCGTCATCCATTGCAAAAATTACAGGTTCCCCTGTGTGGTGAATGATTGGTCGGTGGGTTGATGTCTTTATACCATGCAAACATCTTGGTCCCCAAAACTTTCATCCAGTGGTTTTAGCGTCCAGTGATTGTTCTTGTCTGATTCAATTATTACGGTGGTGTTATAAAATTATAATTTTTAAAATTCTAGTTGTTAATGCTTATTAGGTAGTGTTCTAATATAAATTTTTTCCTTGCTTCTCTTTCTTTTAGAATCAGTAGAGGTCCATATCCTATTTTCATTTAGTACATAATCTGTTACTATTCTTTGTTTTTTTATGTTCAGTTTACTCTAAATTTGGCCATTTGGGACCCCATCAGCTGGTTACTGTGTCCTCTTGAGGTGATTGCATTAGCTCAGGCTTCCTTGCTTTCTGACACAAACATTACTGCTCCATAGTAACCAGGAGCAGACATTTCCCAAGATCTCCTGGCGATGTGATGTGGAAACCAAGCTCTGATGGTTGAGACTGTAACTGTATCATTCCTTTTATTTGCATTGGGCAGATATAGTACAAATGAAGGAGAGACCTGGAAGACGTTCATTTTCTCTGAGAAGCCCGTGTTTGTGTATGGGCTCCTCACGGAACCCGGGGAGAAGAGCACTGTCTTCACCATCTTTGGCTCCAACAAGGAGAATGTCCACAGCTGGCTTATCCTCCAGGTCAATGCCACCGATGCCTTGGGTAAGCTGTAGCCTCCTGGGCTCTTTGTCCAACATGTTGATTGACTTCCTGATGTGTGCAAAGCATCAGCTTGGGAACTACATCCTCAGAAGAGTTTGTGATTCATTGGGGGAAATGGGCATCTTTAAGTCAGAGAAAAACACAGGGAGGTAATATGAAGGCTTACTCAATCCTTAATAGGATTGTGTATTCTTTATAATGTGGTTACATTGTACAGTCCTGGCACACAATGGATCTGAATATTTGGCTCTTGAATATGTGGATGGATGGATGGATGAATGAATGAATGAATAAAAAAAAACATTTTCCAAATCAGCAGTTCCAAGGTGATGTACCCAGTGAGTGTGCTTCACTGTGGAAGGCAGAGTGCTCAGTGACGCAGGGTCCTCTCAAAGCTGTCCAGAGCCCAGTCATGATCTGCTAGTGTAGATACAGGACAGGTAAGTAAGCAAGGAGGAGGGAAGCTTGTCAGCATCCCCTCACACTCCCCATGTTCTGCTTTTTTCTTCTTCCCTGCTATGGCCAACATTATTCCAGCTACACAGAGTTCCTGGTGTCATTTCACTTCCACCCATTTAACCTCTGCTAGTAGAAACCCCTTTCATGTCTCAGAATCCAACACACTTGGTACTGGTATCTCAACCAGAAGACACCTCCCCTCTTTTCTATGCCCAGAAATAAGTGTTGGGCGTGCCTGGAATTGTGAATTTGTGTTTGTTATTCCCCATGTGCCGTCTTCCATCAATTAGCTCATAAGACCCTTAAAAGCAAGCGCATGTTCTGTGTATGTTTTATTCCTACTGGGTGGCCTCATTGCCTCATAGGCAGTAGGGTTTTACTCAGTCTTTACTCTTTGAATGGCATTGAATTGACAATTGTGAATCTACTTTACGTAGAATTTAATCTGAACAAAGACACTTGGAAAAAAGATGCAGGTTACCAGAATAGACATAGGCATGCTTTGGAATTCCTGCAGGAATCACCCTGCTGACATTCTCAGTGGATATGGGCAGGTGGGGTGACTATACAGGTTGTCTCACCACTCCTCAGCATTTTCCACAGATATACTGCACTTCCAAGTAGGGCAAGCATTGTCTGCAGTGCTCTTGGGCCCTACTTCAGGTGTGCCTGTGCCACAAGAGGAAGCAGGCAGGGAATAGTAACTCCGAATGACATCATCACTGAGCTCTCAGCCTGCCCTCTAGTTTCCTAGGAGAGAAATGCCCTTGTGTACCTATTTTTAAAGGAAACTGATGACTATCTTAATTCAGAAGTTTGGTGCTAAAAAGGGACTTCTTCTCCCCAGTTTCCTCAGATGAGTGTTTGTGTTTCCAGCTACATCGTTTTCATTTGTGTGGGTGCTGCCCAGCTTCAGCATGAGCCCATTAGAGGCTCGGGATGGCGCCCAAGCTTTGTACCTGTTGGATGGCAACAGGATGCACAGGAAGTGGGGGACAGTGCTGAGGTGGGTGGCGAGACAGGAAATCCTACATGGGCTTGGCTCTGATGCTCAGTGCTTTCTTTTCTTCAGGGGTTCCCTGCACAGAGAATGACTACAAACTGTGGTCACCGTCGGATGAGCGGGGGAATGAGTGTTTGCTAGGGCACAAGACTGTTTTCAAACGGAGGACCCCCCATGCGACATGCTTTAATGGAGAAGACTTCGACAGACCCGTGGTTGTGTCCAACTGCTCCTGCACCCGGCAGGACTATGAATGGTTCGTTATTCAATTCAGGGCATCAAATTGTATTTTTTTCACTCAACAGACATGGTCCCATCCCCTGAGGACAGGAATAGAAGGAAGGAAATATTTAGTAAGCATCTTTTATGTGCCCAGAACTATGCTAGGCACTTTACACATAAGTTGTCCTCCTTAATTCTGTAGGCCTTGTAAGGCAGCAGAGGCATTTTAACCCAGAGAACTCATTTATTCAGAAATTCAGAGCCCTGGGATTTGTTTCTAGGAGGGTGTCCCAAAATGGGAAAAGCTGCAGGTTTCATTATAGGTAACTTGTTTTTCTTAGGACCCCTATCCCACAGGGATTTATTTCCTCATCTAAAATGTTAAAAAAATATATATATATATATATATATATATATGAGATTCATTTATTATTGCTAGAGAAAAATATCCAAGGCACTCCTAGAAACATTAAAAGTAGAAGGAGGAAGAGGTGACTCTTTTCATTCTATTGTGATCTTTGAAAGGAAGGGGAGAGCTGTGATTTGCAGTTGGGGAATCGGGAAATCTTTAGAGGAAGCCCTGGTGTAAATGGTCTTTAAGGAGACATCTGGGTATGTGTCCAGGGAACTCTAAGACCATGCAACAGTGGACAGTATGGGGCAGGAATGGTGGTGGTGGTTTAGTTTGAGCAACTCGTTGGGTGACTGCAGCAGAGGCAGGGAGTAGAGACAAAGTAGAAAATGACAGAAGCAGTAGGAGTGGAGGCCCTGAAGGGAATGGACCTCATTCCGTAAGCAGGAAGGGCCTTGATGACTTCTGAGGTGAGTTGGTTAAAACAAATGCTTAACTATAGGAAGATGATTCTAGCAATTGAGTGGACAGGATTTCTGATCTCCCCAACAGTCTGTCTTCAGCAGGAAAGTGTTGTAGGGGTATCAATAGAACTTTGTCTTAAACATATTCAGAGCTTACATTTCAGTGTTTGCTGGGGCACCAAAGAGCTAAGTTTTGTTTGGGACAGTGCCACACTTATCTAATTAAAGCCAAAACCCTGTAATGGGTTCTAGATTAGAGGTTAGAAGAGGGATCTATATAAATGTTTTAGGCTTTCTAGGTCACATGAAGTCTATGGTCTCAGTTGCAGCTACTCAGTTATGCACAGCATGGATAAAAGAAAGCAGTGGGTATATCTATGATTCAATAAAACTTTATTAAAAAACAGCCCCCTGTGTCTGACCACTTTTAGACCATGCTCTGAAACTTGTAGGTGTGAATCACCTGGGGTCTTATTAAAATGCAAATTCTGCCTCAGGAGTTCTGGGGAACTGTAGTTCTGTCAGGCTGTCAGGTGAAATGATGCTACTTATCTGCATATCTGGCCTCAGAGCAGCAAGACTTAGAACATGCAGGACATTGCCTTCAGTGCCTACTGCCAAGGTCACAGCACAGATGCTTGAGTATTCTCAGAACTTGGTATCTCCTGAGGATCTTGGAACCAGTCTCCCTGTAGTACTGAGGGGGATACTTTACTTCAAAATAAAATTAAGACTAAATAAAAATGCATAAGAAAATCCAACAACTCTTTAGGGTTCTTCCTTGACTGCTATTATACTTAAAAACAAAAACCAAATGTTAAGATCATCTTTCTCTGCCTACCCCCTGCCAAACAAAAATGTAAACAAGTAGAACTTGGTGTGCCTTCCTGGGAGACTGGCTGGGCCCCTGCTGGTCTACCATGCCTTTCCTATCTGGCTTGCTGGAACCTGCTGAGTGCTTATCCCTGTTTTGTGTTTTTATTATAGACCAGAATAACTACCTGCTCTGCTCCTCATCGAGTTAGGCTGCAGGCCCTGTGAGAACGAGGGACTGAGGGCACTAGGAAAATGATGACAGGCTTTTATGTCAGGTTGTGCTCTGTCTCTGTTTGCTGCTAGGAAGGGGCCAGCTTGGCAGCATAGCTCTTGAAGTGTTTGATGGGATAGGACTGTGGCACTGAAAAGGGAACAGTCTCAAGATGGACAGCAGGAGATGAGATGAGAACAAGCAAGCTGAGATATCTGCTTGTGAGCTCAGCCACTGATTGATAACTGAATTTAAAAGGCTAATTCTGATAGTCCTTTCAGACCCCACTGAGAAGCCCAGTTTTCAGCCCATTCATTTACTGCTTTCAGGGGGTAGTTTATTTTATGTCTTTATGTTTCTTCACACGGCCAAGACATGTGACTTTAAAATTCTTGATGTGCCTCCTAGTAAGCAGTACATTTTGTATTATGACCCTGTACCTCATGTATGTGTGCGTGCACTTGCGCGTGCGCGCACACACACACGCACATCATTAAAATAGAAGCTTTATGGGACAATATTTAAATGTGCCATGCCTTTTGCTTTCTTCCATTCTTTTGGGGGAGGGAGGAAGCTGGGCGTGGCCCTCTAAAGTGCTTTCACAGCCACCAAGTTGAGACTGCAGCCACACAAAGCTGCCTAAGAATTGGGCACCTTGATTTGGAGGCAAATAAGTAATTAGTTAATACTTCATCCAGTCCCTAAAAAGATGTAAAATAGCCTTTTGGTAGGAACTGATTGAACGAATTAGACCTGTTTGATTGAATAATAGAACTTGTCGCCTTTGGAACAATTTTCTACAAATTGCTAAATGTGGATTATGTAATACAAACGACTTTGCCCTGTGTTTGGTTGTACTTTTCATAATATAAGCATTTAATTCATATTTATTGAATTAAATATAGTAAGTGAAGCTTTTCAAGCAGAGCATATAAATGTGGACGATCCCTTTGAGTTACAGAATTGACAGCTTGGGTGAGGCTTAGAAAATTGCTGCCTGACTCTAGAGTTGTCAGATGTAGCTCAGAGCAGCAGTGAGGGCAGAGCTGACTCACAGGTGCTGCCCATGGAGCAGGGAGGCTTGGTCCATGTGACCCCAAGATTGTCGGAGATCTTCTGAAGCCAGCTATTATATCCCAAAGTGTAGCAGCCCAGGTGGTTTAGACAGTATATGGGCAGGGTCTTCAGTGGCATTGAGGTTTTAGTCAAAATAATTTTGTTTTATAAAATTCTTTTTAAACTTTTCTTTTAATTCTTCTGGTTAGGTCAAGAGAAAGTTTCACTGAATGCTAGTAATTCTTTAACTTTTGTTAATCCCTTTTAGCCAAGAAGAAAAGGCACAACTAGAATCTTTGGACTCCAGTTAGGGAACTGGATCTGCTTAAAATTTAATATTATTTGGTTTGGAGTATCAGGATTTGTATTGTTTTTTTCTGTTTATGGCATGTAATAGTGTTTTTCCAATTCTGGTTTGGATAAAAATTGTCTTTTGCAGATGTATTTTAGTGTAAAATGAGTATTCTTTAAAGTGGCATGTCAAATAACCATAATACAAGTGATGGTGTGGTAAAAGGAGCAGGGTTGAAACTGAAGTGCCTGAAGTTTGTAAAGTGGTGGCCTGAACTAAACCCAATTGCCTTTCAGTGACTTTGGCTTCAAGATGAGTGAAGATTTGTCCCTAGAAGTGTGTGTTCCAGACCCAGAGTTCTCTGGAAAGTCCTACTCCCCACCTGTGCCTTGTCTTGTGGGCTCTACCTATCGGAGAACAAGAGGGTATGTATCACACAGGTTGCCAAGTGAGGTGCACACAGGGTCTGCACAGAGGGTGAGAATCCAGGACCACCTGGGCTCCTTTCACTTTCTACATTGTAGAACTTTAATTTATCAGATTGTAAATAGCTGGGCAGGTTTAAAATGGTGGTGCCTGCAGACTCTCCTGTTCCCAGAGAGAAAACACTTGCAAGTTCGTAAGCTTTTCTGCAACATAAAAGTCATAAATGTCAACAAGGACACATCTTGAGAGGAGTCCATTGACAAGATATGTCTAAATGTTTTGCCCAGAGCAGTGCACTAAATGGCCTGGGACTGTTAAGTCAATTATGAGCAGAACTGACCTAGAATCTCCAAACACCTTCCTCCTCGTGCTGTAGGGAAACGTGTGGGTGGAATCTGTTGTCCATGGTGGGAATTGTGTTCCCAGTTGGGGGTCCCTCCATGACTGATCTTTGGTGTTTCTGACCTCTTACTTTGTGTGTGCATGTGGGGTTGACAGCTACCGGAAGATTTCTGGGGACACTTGCAGTGGAGGAGACGTTGAAGCACGACTGGAAGGAGAGCTGGTTCCTTGTCCCCTGGCAGGTGAGAGGCAATTTCTTCTCTATGGCTTCTTGAAATATCATTGAAGTCTTATCTGGATCTTACCTCAGTCAGGCTTGTGGCTCTTCTAACTCAGTGGAGAAAAAATAAACGAAATTACAAGCATCAGAGTTCCCTTTTCCTCTTAAGATTGGCATCCAAACTAAATTTATATATAGTCTTGCATCTTTAAAGGAATGGAAAATATTTAGTATGGGCTCAGTTTTTTGAAGGAAATCCCTGTGTTCATTGAAAAGTGTGTGTTTGGTGACTGTTGTGTGCTAGGCCCTGGGTGGGGGCCAAGGGTGCCCACAGGCTTTTGTGTTCTTCATCTGTTGTTGCCGTTGAATTTAAAGACACCTATGGCTTCATAGGAGGTAACTTAGTGGTTTGTCTTAATTTTGTAATAATTATAGCTAATATATTAATGGAATTTTGCAGATTTTAATGTACTTTTCCATGCATAGGCAGTTTAATCCTTTTAACACCCAAATGAAGCACATATTATCAGCTTCACTTAATATGTACATATCTATGAAAAAGCAAGCATGTCCAGAAGAGAGGATAAGATAACTTACCCAAGGTCACATATCCAGTAAGTGACAGAGTTAAAATTCAAATTCTTGGGTCTATTCCTTTCATTGGACATCACCCAAATGGCATTCCTATTATTCAGAAGATCATTATTCCTACTAATTTTGGAAGACTTCTTTGGGATGATTACACATGCCATAAAGGTGTACTGTTTTCTAAAATGTGTTTCAGATTGATTTTCTGGGAATATAACATGGATATTTGTTACACAGACATGAAATTATAATACCTTAAAAAAGAGTTAACCTCATGGCCTCTCTTCTTTCTTCACTGTGCTTCTTATTCATTCAGATCTTCCTTCTTCCCTGTGAGCCCTGCTCTTGCTCACTCTGCTCGGTGAGGGCAGAGGATGAGCTGACTTCCATAGCGTGGTGGTATCCAGTGGAACAGCCACAGGTGCCAAACGAGTCATGAAAGCAGTGTGTAGGGCAGAGCAGCCTCTCCTGCGCCCTGTTGCCTGTTTGCCCTGGTGTTTTTCATGCTAAGCTCATTAGTCCTTTAATTTAATCTTCCATCACTACCAGAGTAATTAACATATCTCACCGTGGAGACTTAAAAAAGAACCACTGCTTCAGCAGATTCCTACAAATGAGCAGATAATATTCAGATATTCCCATCACAAGTGCTGTTATTGATGAGGACTTGGTGAGGAGGCTTTGAGTGATGGCTCTAAAGGGCCTAGAGTACATACTTTTGTAATAAATATTTCCAAAGATAATTCAGCAAGGGACAAAACAGTTTGTATAAAGCCATCAAAACTGGCAGGAAAGCTATTTTCTCTTTTGATAGGAGAGGATAGAATAAGGAATGAAGTACAAAAGTCTCATTTCAGTATAAACCACCTCCTAAATGTCAAAGAAGCAGAAGAAGGCTAAAAAAGAAAGGAAATAGAAGGCAGGGAAGTACCCAGAAAGAAAAAGATGTTTTCATAAGGCTAATGGGAACCAGAACATTTTGCAAAGATGAGGTAGTCTGGGCATCTGGAAGGATTTTTATAATGCAGTAATTTTTCTTCCTTTTGATTACTCTTAACAACACACATTTCCAGGCTGTGCTTACATATGGCCAGCACCGGCCAAGCATTCTGTTCCTTTTCTAGATTAGGCATTATACACTGAAGTACTGCATGCTGCTCACTGTCTAATCCTGAAGCAGGTTTTTCTGGACTTGGGCTCTTCTTTGTTTCTTGGAAGAAACAAAGTACCATGGGAACTACAGGGACAACTGAAAGGAGGCATTTGATTATCATTTGATAGCTTAGAAGCTTTTGAAGTAAAGTGAGCCCCAAAGAAAAGAAGGCATACTTACCTATTAGAAACTGTAGGTGGATTCACTTTTTGAGGTATTGTTTCTCCTGATGGAGTCCAGAGGGGGCTAATCCAGGCATGCAGCACTGGGAGTCACATCTTGGTTCCACGTGCACCACGCTGTCAAATGGATGCTTATTTTTTCTTCTTCATTTTTAAAGAACTTTTTACTGTTAGACTCTGGGGAGATGACTCACGTTAACAAATATCCAAATATAGGGACAGACTCAAAAAATAGCAGCTCAACATCATCCTTAAGCCTGGCTTCTCCTAATCCTCCTTTGTCTAATCCCTCTCTGGGTGCCATTGTGGCACTCCTCTGGGTTTTGCCTGTGAGGTTTGTTTTCTCCAACTTCTCTGGGTTGGGTGCTCACATTTATTCATTTATTACAAAGGATTTTACAAAGAGTGCAGGTAAACAGCAATAAGGAAGAGTGTGCTGGGTGAGGTGGTGGGGTGTGAAGCTTCTGTCCTCTTGCTGGGTGCACTGCCCTCCACGCACCTCCATGGGTTGGGCTGACCGAAGCTCCAACATAGAGACTGTCGACAGGGATGCTGAGGTTTTGCTTCTCTCCACTCCTGTGGAAGAGCCTGGATGTCTTCCACGCTGTTTCCTAGGTGGAAAAGAAAGAGTGCTAGGTTTTCCTGTTACTGATTGTCTGACTTAAATAAATCTCTTCAGCCGCATGGGCCTCTATTTCTGTGTCTTAAAAAGTGGCAACCTGAGGATGTAGCTCAGTGGTAGAACTTGTTCTTAGCACCTGCAAGGCCCTGGCTTTGATCCTTAGTGTGTGCATGTGCGCATGTATACACACACACAAAATACAAAAGAGTAGCAGAAGGAGGAGCTGGGGTCCCACTGTTCTCTTTATGTAGCTCATTAGTATCTACATAAAAAGAGGCAGCATAGTAGTCACGTTTTAAAATATAGACTATGAATACCTGGGTTCAGATCTTGGTTCTGCCACTTACTAGTTGTATGGTGTTAGACAAGTAACTTAGCGTCTCTGGTCGCAGTTTTCTCATTTGTAAAACTGGGTTCATGATAGCTCTTCTATCATGCAGTTTTTGGGAGGATTAAGCAGTGCCTAGCATGTGGCAAGTACATTGCATGTTTCTTGAGCAGAAAGAAAATCTTTGTGATGATTATACTGCAAAATATTTTGTAAATAGTCCAGAGCAATTGTATTATTATTTTGAAAATCTGTCAAGTTGGTATGATTGCCACATGTCATTGTGAACAATATGAATGAACGAACTGGTTAGAAAACTTAGTGTTATGGTCTGGATGTGAGGTAGCCTCTAAAAGCTCATGTAAGACAATGCAAGGATGTTCAGAGGTGAAACGGTTAGATTTGAGAGCTGTAACCTACTCAGTGGATTAATCTGTTTGATGGATTCATAATCTGAAAATCATAATGGGTGGTAACTGTAAGCAGGTAGTGTGTGGCTGGAGGAGAGGCTCCCTGGGAGGGTGCCTTTGGGGTTTTATATTTTGCCCCTGGCACTTGCTTTTGCTGTTTCCCAGCTGCCATGAGCTGACAGCTTTTCTCCACCATGCCCTTCTGCCATGATGTTCTGCCTCAGCTTGGGCCCAGGACAATGGAACCACTCAACCATGGACTGAACCTCTGAATCCATGAACTCAAAATAAACTTTCCTTCCCTAAGTTGTTCTTGTAGGTATTTTGGTCATAGAGATGAAAAGCTGACACAGTTAGTTCCAAGTCTTCAATGACTAATGGTGTCTGGTTAATGAGATTATGATGTGGTTATTCAGGTTTCCTTCACGATAACCAGCTGGGAAAGGTTTATTTTAGCTCACAATTTTAGAGGTGTCAGTCCATGAATGGTGGCCAGGAACCAAAAGAGCAGCAGCAGGAGGAGCTGGGGTCCCACTGTTCTCTTATAAAGGTCACACTCCCAGTGACCTAAAACCTGTGAGGCCCCACTTCTTAAAGGTTCCATAACTTTCCAACAGCATCAAGCTGAAGACCAAGCCCTTAACTCATGGGTCTTTGGGTACACTCCAGATCCAAGTTATTGTGTGGTGCTATGGGACAGTCAGAAAGAGAGAGAACATGGTGATTGGTCTCATTGATATTGGCAAGTGTGACTCTGAAGACTTAGAGGTGGAATGCAAAGTGTGGATACTGAAGCAAGTATACTGGGGTATCTAGATTTAAAAAAAAAAAAAACATCTAACGGGTAAAATATTTGCAGATGAAGAAACAGATTCACTGGCATTCAAATAACCTGCTCAAGGCAGAAATATCATCCATGATATGCCTTCCAGGTTTGGATTCCTAGTTTTTTTCAGTTGATCTAGACCATGTAACAGTGGTGTTGAAGTTTGTGTATTAAAAAAAAAAAAAAAAAAAGGTCAGATCAGCTAGGAGCTCTTCAGCATCCCCCAGGTCCACTCTCTGTTGCTTGTGTATCTGGCAGAGGAGAACGAATTCATCCTGTACGCCATGCGGAAGTCCATCCACCGCTATGACCTTGCCTCTGGAGCCACAGAGCAGTTGCCTCTCAGTGGGCTTCGGGCAGCTGTGGCCCTGGATTTTGACTATGAACGAAACTGCTTATATTGGTCTGACCTGGCCTTGGATATCATCCAGGTGAGTCAGCCATTGGTCTGCTTCTGGGGGTTGCAAAGCTGGGGATCAGATTTCATCCTCATACATGCTAGGCAAGCTGTCTATTACTGAGCTCTCCCCGCGGCCCAAATCCATGCATTTTAAAGGAGAGAGAGTATCTTTATTCATTGTCTACATAATCATTTTAGAAACACAACTCCCAAAACTTTTACCTATATTCTTAACCCAACAGAAATTATACAGTGTCTGGGTATCTTGGGGGTGAGGAACGGGGTGACCGTGAGTATAGCTGTCCCAAGGATAGCACCTGATGGCTAAGAGCTTCACAAGGGAAGAGCAGCTGTGAAGGCAGATACAGGAACTCAGAAATAGCAGCAGTTTGGTTTCATTAGTTTTAAAAGCAGACACATGCATCTGAGTAATCTCTGACCTCATTAATGTGATATAGCACATAATTTAGTAACCAGTGTTCATGACGCTAATGCAGAGTAATATAAAGGATTAAATTCTGTTCATTGTTTTGTTTAAAACAGGAAACCATAATACATTTTGGAAATGCCCTTATTAAAACTCAGCTTCATGTGTCTGGAAAATTTAACAGTATAAAACATCTCATCCCTTGGCAATCCAGCCAGCTGAATAAAGGGTTACTGTCCATGAGACTGATTTGGCAGAAGATCATCTGAACATTTCACAGCATTTACTGCTGTTTTTCTCTCTCTAGCGCCTCTGTTTGAATGGGAGTACAGGGCAAGAAGTGATCATCGATTCTGGCCTGGAGACAGTGGAAGCTTTGGCCTTTGAACCTCTCAGCCAGTTACTTTACTGGGTGGATGCTGGCTTCAAGAAGATTGAGGTATGTGTATCCCCATGTTTTTCTTAATTAAATGAGGAGGGGAGCACCTGGGCTTTGATCCAGATTTGACACAGGGGTGGGAGCCAGTGTGTTAAATTACTCTGGCAATTTTCTAAGAATTTCCAAAGAATGGAAAGGCTGAGCCCTTAGGAGAAGGGGAAAGGAGGGGGAGGGTTGGTCCCAGAATGATTACTCGCTGCCATAAAAGTCCCAGGTGAGAACGTGGTGTCTGATGTCATCAGAGATAACGTCATTAAGATAACTAAAAGTTTATACTTTGGCTAACAGAAGCATAATATAATAACAATAATGATAATGATGCCATATTGGTAACAGTCCAGTAATAATGCTAGAGTAATAATGACAGTGACATCATCATCATTATTATCTATAATAATAATACAGATATTACTGTCTATAATTTAGCTACCCCAAAAACGTATTCAATCTTACATGTGCAAGGCAACATGAGGGTAATAAATGACTTATACATCACCAAAAACATTGGGTTGAGGAATATAGGTCCACCCAATTCCTGAAGGTAGTGCTGAGGCCAGGGACACTGCCTCAGCAGCTTTTTGTACTGGTGCTACATGGAAGTAAAGCATGCGGGTCTTCAAAGTGGGAAGTATAGTAGAAGCAGGGAGGCGCAGAGCCAAGTGAGGTTGCAGGTCCAAAGAAACACTTGAGGAGCTCCGAGTTCAAGCTTTACCATACCAGCTAAATGATATGGTGCAAGGAACTCAGCTTCTGTAGCTTCCGTCTCTTCATGTGTCAAATGAAGATTGATTTATTCACTCAGCCATTTGACAAGTGCTTTGGTGCATGATATGTGATAGCTCTGATCTTAGGCTCTAATGATGCCGCAGTGGGCAAGAAGACCTTGTGCAAGTTCCTGTTCCGATAGACCTTAAGTTTCAATAGGGACAAAATGATAAAGAAATAAAGAAACCAGTTCTGTTGTGATGAGTGCTGCAAAGAACTTAAGTGCAGGTGGTGTGATTACATGGTTGGGGAGTGGAGCATTAGGAAAGGCAGACAGGTCGGAGGCCTCCTGAGGCTGTGGCATCTGAGCTCAGCCTGCTGGTTGCAGTGTGCCCCTCATAGGGATGCTGACAGAAGTAAACAAGATGCAGGGTGCCTGGTATCTACCAAGTGCTGCCTTAGTGGTTTTGTTATTGCTGTTTCTGTCCTTTATTTACTTATGTGTTGCCAGAACTTTGTGAGGTGCTAGAAAAATGCATCTGCCCTTTCATAGGCTTGTTGGGTGACTCCTTCTTAACTCAAATACTGTTTGTGCAAAGTGGTATAGGATGAGTTCACAAGCTCTTGGATGAGGTGGGTTAGAAAAGTTAGGAAGGGAGGTCAACCCAGAGCTGTTTTGAAGGAAAATTACTGTGTGTTTAGAGCAAGTAGTCGGGAAGGCAGGCCTGCAATGAGAATGGAGGGAGCAGAGTAGTGAGTATATATCAGACTCGAGGATCGTGGGGACTGCGCAGCTGGAGTGGAAGAGGGAGAACGTGGGGCTTGTTCTTGGACTTTTCGTTGCAAGGCTGCTATGTAGAGAATGGGCTGTATTGGGCCATTGGTGGAGGGTGGAGTAACATGGGTGTGTTAAATAAATAACACAAGATTAAGACAAGTCCTCCATATCTGTGGGTTTCACATCAGTGGATTAAAAATGTTCAGAAACCAAAACGAAACTGTACTGAACATGGACAGACCTTTTTTCTTGTCATGATTCTCTAAACAACACTATAACAACTATTTACATAGGATTTACATTGTATTAGGTATTATAAATAGTCTGGAGAGGATTTATAGTATATAGGAGGATGTGTGTAGGTTACAGGCAAATGCTTTACAATATTATATAAGAGACTTGTGCATCCTTGGATTTTGAACCAGCTCTGTGGATACCAAAGGGTAAAGCAAGGGTGACCACTTAACTCTGCAGATCATTGTGTGGTAGGAAGTGCACACATAGTTCCGACTGTTCTCAGACTATGTGAAAATTGGCACAAGAGCCTGAGGAGGGATCAGCTCATTCTGACTGGAAATGAAGGCAGGTTTCCAGATGGTCTGGAACTGGAATCATGCAGATGTGTGGGGGATGGGCTGGGGGAGGTGCCTCTGTAGGCAGGGGCTGATAGAGGACTTTGGCAATGTGAGTCTTTTTTTTTTTTAATATTTTGTTTTAGTTGTAGTTGGACACAATACCTTTATTTTATTTTTATGTGGTGCTGAGGTTCGCACTCAGCGCCCTGCACACGCTAGACCCCAACACTCTACCACTGAGCCACAACCCCCTCACCCCCTCAATGTGGGTCTTTTAAGGAGCTCAGATCCATTCTGGCCTTTTCTTTTCCTCCTCTTTTCGTCAGGTAGCTAATTCAGATGGTGACTTCCGACTTACAATCGTCAATTCCTCTGTGTTGGATCGGCCTAGGGCTCTGGTCCTAGTGCCTCAAGAGGGGTAAGTGTGTCCTCAAAAGAAAGTCAGCATTGTGTCCAATGCTGCAACAGTAGGTTCTTATAGAAATGTAAACTTCTGGGCAAAACTCTGCTTCTCATGAATATGGTAGAAATAACCTATTAACCGAGAATTTTGAAACCACACCTTAGTCATCAAGGCCAGGTAACTCCATTTGCTTTTCATTAGCAAGTACCAGACTCTGGAGGCATCCAAATGTCTCACATCTGTAAGGTGTTTTTTTCAGTAAAAGTAATGGTGAAAGGGACTCTCCAGACACGAAAGGCCCTCTCATGTATTGTAAGGATTGTTTTATCTTCAGTTTCATGCATGGCACAAATATTTAATTCAATCCATCTTTCCCCTGCCTCCCCTCACACCCAGCACATATAGGTTTTCTTACTCAAAATTAGTATGTACTCGGCTGGGACTGTAGCTTAGTAGCAGAGCACTTGCCTAGCATGTGTGAGGCACTGGGTGTAATCCTCAGCACCACAGAAAGATAAATAAATAAATGCATACAATAAAATAATTATTTAAAAAAAGTAGTATTGTGTTTAGGGAATGCAAAGTCCTTTCATGTCTGCTAGTATTTATGATCAAAATTAGTACTATTTTTTTTTAAAGAGAGAGAGAGAGAGAGAATTTTTTAACATTTATTTTTTAGTTTTCAGCAGACACAGCATCTTTGTTTGTATGTGGTGCTGAGGATCGAACCCAGGCCGCAAGCATGCCAGGCGAGCGCGCTACCACCTGAGGCACATCCCCAGCCCAGTACTATTTTTTTTTAAAGAAAGGTTCTTAAAATAATCTATGTACTTGGTTAAAATATTAAAAGAGAACAAAAGTGTATGAAACAAAAGTATTTGGTATTTGTTTTCCTCCTCCTCTTCTTTTTTTTTTTTCTTTTCTTGTATATTGGGGATTGACCCCACTCGCTCCCTACCACTGAGCTACAGCTATATCTCCAATCATTTTTTAAAAAATTGTGTTTTTAGACAAAGTCTCACTAAATTTCCAGAGTTGGCCTTGAACTTACAGTTCTTTTGCCTCAGCCTTCTCTGCATCAGCTGGGATTGTAGATATGCAACACCATGCCCAGTTTCTCTGTTCTTCTTAACCTTTTACCCTCATACATCCTAGGGGTGGTGATTTTTAGTAATTTCTTATGTATTGTTTAAAATCATTTTTACCCATGTACAAACCTTATCCTTAAGTCACAGGTTCCCCCCTACATTCACGCACCAAATTGAATCAGTGTGTTTACGACTTTGTAACTTTTAAAAAGTATCTGTTTTAAAGATAGTTTCATTTGAACACACATAGATTTCCAGGTTTCATAGTGTTCTGTGGTATGTACTATTATATATCAGTTCCTATACCAATTAACATTTAGATTAATATACATATCTGTACATTTCTTTGTACATTATCTTTGCCTAATTTGACTATAGGTGAATTTTAGTAGAGGAATTTCTGAGTCAAGGAATTAAGTGGTTTCAAATATTAGGATTACTGATAACTAAAATAATGATTGTTCTAGAGAGATCTCTTTCCTATATGGAGAGGAGTATTTGAACTCCTCTTTCTCCCATTTTGACGAGGTATGTGGTTTATCCCCATTTTGACCAGGGTCATGTTCTGGACCGACTGGGGGGACCTGAAGCCTGGGATTTATCGGAGCAACATGGATGGCTCTGCTGCTCATCGTCTTGTTTCAGAGGACGTCAAGTGGCCCAACGGCATCTCTGTGGATGACCAGTGGATCTACTGGACAGATGCCTACCTGGACTGTATTGAACGGATCACTTTTAGTGGCCAGCAACGCTCGGTCATTCTGGACAACCTCCCGCACCCCTATGCCATTGCTGTCTTCAAGGTGAGTCCTTATTTGTCCCACCATCAGGCAGTCTGGCAGAGTAGGTAAAGAGCATACTAAGGTCCAAAGCCGGGGACTTTTGGGGTCTCACAGAAATGTTGTCTGACTCTTAGGAAATCTGCTCTTTTCTAAATTTGAGATAATTCACTTCAGCCTATACCAGATACAGGTGCTGGAGTCCTGGCCACTACCACTACTCACAATTCAAAAGGTTAAGAGTTAAGGTTATTTCTTAAGACTGTTCTGAACTTGCCTCCAGTGCCAAGAGCCTCAGTTTGGTTCTGTTTCTTTGTATCTTGTGAGGTTTGCTCACTTTATTCCCTACTGAGAGAGATAAGCTACATACCACATGTTGTATGTTTTCATTCAGAGAACAGAACAGTTCTCTCGATCCTTGGGAAGCAGGTTTTGAACTGCTTCAAACCTTGGTCAAACTTGAATGCTTCTCTGATAGTTTCTTTTGTGTAGCTACTTCATGTGGATTTGGTAATGTTTGGATAAAACCACTGATGCTTACATTCAAGTGGAATTTTGATCATATTAGTCATTCAGACAATAACTGATAGTTGTCTCTTGGGTAGGGGAGCTCCTGTCCTTTTAGAGGCTTCAGAATAAATACCAAAGAGCTAGTGTGGTGGCACTTGCGTATAATCCCAGTGGCTCTGGAGGCTGAGGCAGGAGGATCGCCAGTTCAAACCCAGCCTCAGCAAAAAGCAAGGTGCTAAGCAACTCAGTGAGACCCTGTCTCTAAATAAAATAAAAATACGGCTGGGGATGTGGCTCAGTGGTCGAGTGCCCCTGAGTTCAATTCCCACTATTTAAAAAAAAAAAAGCTGGACTAACAGACAAAGGTTTTTATTCTAGAATGAAATCTACTGGGATGACTGGTCACAGCTCAGCATATTCCGAGCTTCCAAATACAGTGGGTCCCAAATGGAGATCCTGGCAAGCCAGCTCACAGGGCTAATGGACATGAAGATCTTCTACAAGGGGAAGAACACTGGTAAGGCAGGGTCTCTTCTTAAGTCTCCCCAGAGCTGATCTCAGGAAAGGGGCTGCATGTGGGCAATCTCACTCAGAGCAGGATCTGGCAGCCTGCGTCTTTGCTGTCACGACAACATGTGCATTATTTAATTTCTTCCTAATGACATCTTAATTTCTTTTCTAATGATACACAAACAGCTGGAAGACAGCGTGTTTTTGCCTGCCTAGAGTGTTGGTGCGTGGTGGGTAATTACACCCTCCTCCTGTCCTTGGCCCCTCACTGATTGGTGGTGTGGCTTCTGTTGCAGCTGGGAGAGCCCAGCGTGTGCTTAATCCCCATTTGGCACACTTACAGGGAGCAGCGCTGGCTGGGTGCTCAGACAGTTGCGTGCCCATTGAGCATTCCCACCTCTGTTGTGATGCTGTGTTTAGTAAATTTGTGGCTTCTATTTGTGCACCCCACCCTGAACTTTTAAACCCCATGAAGGAAAAGATTGTGTCTGTTTTCTTTTTCTCCTGTGGCAGCAGTGACTAGCACTTAGTAGGTGCTCAATTCATATTTGTTGAAAGAAGGGATGAACAGGACAGGGGAGAGCTGCCATGGGTATAGATAGTTGCTGTCTTCATGGCCTGTTTGAAGTTTTAAGAGCTGCTATATAAAGCTTTGACATGCGGCTACTGGAGGCCGAGACTCCTAGTAGAAAGGCTCTTCCTTCCCCTTCTACCCTTTACCTTTGCTTACCCTCAGCCGTACTGATGATGCTAGGGGAGAAGAATCGGAGCATTCCTGAGAAGAATAGTCCCTTTAAGCATTCCCTCTTATCTCCATTGGATTAAGGAACATCTTGACTTTCCTTTGTTGACAAACTTATAGGTTTTCTGTTTTGAACTAGAATGTTGGTAGTGTTTTGTGGCTCTTGGCTTATCCTGTGCTAATGGAAAAATTGACAAGAAAAATAATACAGTTATAGATATCATTGTTATTCTTCTGGGACCAAGGAAGCTGGCATGGGAACACCCTTTGGAAACTATAAAGTGTCCTCCTGATGTAAGTCTGTCTCAGAGTTGCCTGCTTAGAGTATTGGTGCTTGGTGGGTAATTATGCAGTATCTTCACAGCTGACCTGTGAGGTGGGGAGGGCTGGTATTATGATCCGTGGTCTGTAGGTGAAGGAGTGAAATCTTAGCTATTAATTAGCTTTCTCAAAGCATTCTCACTAGTGTAGGAGCTACGAAATGGAGAAGTCACATTGTTTCTTAAGAGGAGACACCTGTTTTAAAGTAGGAGGAGATGAAGGAATCTTGCTTCTCAGTTGCCATGTGCCATGACTGAAATCTCTAGGCCCCTGTCTGAGGGAGAATGAGAGCCTCACAGGCTCAGAGAGTGGGTTGTTCTCATTTCTCTAAGTTGTCACCTAGTCCAGAAGAGTGGGGCTCCATTTCAACCAGTTCTTGTAAGCATGTTTGATGCGACGCAGCAGCTTCTGCAGCACCATGTTCAGGTGAAGCTGGTGGTCCCTGGGGTGCTTTCCCTACTGATCTCTTAGCAGGAAGGGACCTGATTGGCTAGGTTTGGAGTTTGTCCCTGCCATTCCTCTCTTGACTGCCACTTCATCCCAGCAACTCAAGCCTAGCTGATGTGTGTCACCCAGCCCCCTGGAGTGGCAGGAGAGGGAGCATATGCTCTGAGCAGGTGCAGATGTGCCTGGTGCCGGACAGACAGGTCTGTGATTCTCAGCTCAGGTGTGATTGACCCCCAAGAGTCACTTTCATTTACACTCCCCACAGTAATTCTGGGGTTGGGATAACATCTCCACTTCTCTTGCAGTTCTCTCTTATCTTCCTTTGGTTGTGAGCAGAATGTTTTCAGGAGACCTCCTACCTACAGACAGGGCCAGAGAAGCAAGTGTCTAACTTCTGAGATGGGCCAGTCTGAGTGAAATTGGAGCTTCTGCAGTTGCACCTGGCTCAGTGCTGCCAGTGTGCACAGCATGCCTCTCAGCTTTGTGCTTGTTTGCTCTAACCTGCCTCCTTGTTCGAACACCCAGAGGGTTCCACATGTTCATGATGCATACTGGCCAATCAGGTGCCAGTCCCTCTGTATTCTTTTTGTTATTTGCTCCTAATATACACAGAATTTTCTATTAGCCAAATATAAAATAATAGTAAATACTTTTATTTAGGTATTTATTAAGGGTATATCATATATACCTGCTAGTATTAAATAAACCTGACATAAAAGTCAGGTTTAGTAACTTGTCCAGGTCACACACATAGTAAGTGGTAAGAGTTGAGTTGTGACCGAGTTGACTTCAAAACTTGAACTTCAGTAAAACCATCAGGCTTTGCCCCCTCTGCCATCTGTTGCTGGAATAGCAATGCACTGGTAAGGTGACAGTAAGTTAGAATACTATATTTTGCTTGATTCTGGTTTGTGATAAAATATCTGTTTACATAGAACACTTATTAATTTGAGGTATTTAATTATAAGTAAATAATACATTACTTGTCTTGATTCATGGCTGATTTTTTTTTTTTTTTATTGTTGGTTGTTCAAAACATTACATAGTTCTTGATATATCATCTTTCACACTTTGCTTCAAGTGGGTTATGAACTCCCATTTTTAGCCCATATACAGATTGCAGAATCACATCAATTACACATCCATTGATTTACATATTGCCATACTAGACATCATGGCTGATTTTTAAGTAATGTCAGTGGAATTTATTCTTTATAAAGTATTTTTTCCCTTTAAAGAGGTTACTTACAAAGTAAGTACAAAGTAAGTACAAAGATTTTTGATGCATTCAATTGA
Source organism: Marmota monax (assembly GCF_021218885.2). Classification (NCBI taxonomy): domain Eukaryota; kingdom Metazoa; phylum Chordata; class Mammalia; order Rodentia; family Sciuridae; genus Marmota; species Marmota monax. Next base: position 2,374,942 of record NW_026695234.1, on the reverse strand, counting down.
TGCTACAATGTCTTAAAAGTATTTTGGAGATCTTGAAATTCTTCTGATCCTGCAAGCTTTTAAACATCTGTAAATGAGGGTGAATATTCATTATTTGGTGTAGATTTGTTTTGGTAACTGCCAAGATTTTCAATACTTAAGTGAGATAATAGCATTTTTGGCTCCAAAACTGATTCTGGAGGAATTTTCCGCAGAGGAAATTTGAAAATGTTCTGAATATGCCCATGAAGAGCTAAGTGTGGTATCCTAAGGGGACATCTTTGAAGATGGTCACCGTCCTTTCTTCCCATCAGGACAGGGGTTTTCATAATGTATACCTTGCTTACATGGGGCAGTTGGCATCCTGTAAAGGGTCTCTGGCCGCAGTGGGACTCTGCTGAATTCTTCCATTTTTTTCCGTGTTCTCTGTAATGTTGTACTCCCATTTTCTGTTCTGTGGTTCTTAACAGCTGGAGTGCTCCTTCCCTGCTGATCTCTTGCAGGCAGGGACCTGATGAGCTTGGTTTGGAGTTTGCCCCCTGGATACTGCCTCTCAGCCTGAGGTGACGTACATCTTGGCCTCGATTAGCCTCCTGAAATAGGACACCCCATTTTGGGTTCTGTGCGTTTAGCTCTTCCTTGTTTGGGTAGGAACATTTGCTCTGCATGTGAAAATGTTAGTCACATTATTTTAGACACAGTCCACATGAAAATATCATCCTGTAATTGAGTATGTTTAAATAACATATTTTGTTATTGTTCATTTTCTTGGAACATTGAGTGGTATGTTGTCCTCAGAATACAAAGAACATGTCCTACATCCTTTTCCAGTTGTTTTTCATTAGTGGTGGCTCAATTCAATTTTGTATCCCCCTTTTCTAGCCAGTAGTTTGTGTATTTGAGCTAAAGAGCAATATGTGCTCACCAACTATCAGGGTGAGCTGATGTCTGGTCACCTGGATGTTCTACTATGGTTACTGTGCTGCTGTGGTTGATGGTTGGTTGAGTTATTTGCTGAAGCTTTTTTGAAAGTTTCATCACATGAATTTCTCTACCTGGGTGTGCTTACTTTATCTATTTGGCAATGTCTTTTACTCTCTCTTTCTTAGAATCAAAATGACATTGCTGCTAAATCTGTGATTTTTATTTCTATTTGTAATATCACTTAAAACTGATGAGGTGCCAACACATCCAAAGCTATCGAGTTATTGTCACCCATATCAATACTCATTGACATTAACCAGCACTCTTTGGGCAGGGCTTAGTTGTAGTCTTGGATGGAAGCAGATTACTTGGCTCCCTGTCTGATGGTGGAGGTGGGGTTGGAGTGTCTGACTAGACCTCACAACTGAACAGTCAGCAGTTGAATTTTTTCAAAGTTTTTATGTTGATTTTCTTGTTTTCATGATTAATATGCAAAGCCAAAAGAAAATAACATACATTTCAAAAGTCTTTGGCTTTTGTGTTATCCCATAGTTGTATCATGTTTCCAGTTGTTACAAAATAGGTTATACATTCTCCCTCTTTACCCTCTGGAAAGGTGTTAGGGATAGAAAACACCTTTGCCAGTTTTGTTCATTCACATAGGCTCTCTTAAGTGCAGTGATGGATTTTTTGAACTGTTACTTTATTTGCTAAGTTGAACCAGAGAAAAAATTGAACATATTAGCATAGATCAACTTTAGTCCTTTTATGGATTCCTTTTTTGCTTGATGGTAGCTTAATGAGTACTTTGGTTGGTTCCTCATTTAGTTCTTTAGCTATGCTTTGACACAAAGCAGTTGAGAAGGGTGATCTGGAATTTTGTCCAGGCCTCAGCTTTACCCACATGCATGTTCTGAATGAAGGGCCTTTGGGTCCAAAGGAACCCACTTAAGATAACTCAAATGGAAAATGTTATTGGCAGAATCAAGGGAGGCAATAAGGAACCCAAAGATGGGAGATCTAGGTAAGCCTTAAAGGTACTGCAGCTAGGAATAGCAAAGTCATTCTCTTTTTCTGAGGCCCTGGTGGTGTCCCCTTTTCTCCCCATAAGTCTCCTATCTGCAAACCCAGAGTACTTCTCCATGGCTGTGACTTGAGAAAGTTTTGACACTTACTCTGGTATCCCTTCTCCCAGTTCTAGCTCCCTGGTGGCTTAGCTTTCAGAAACCCAATTCCATTTTCCCAGGAGGAACATCTGCTCCATGGTTTGGGCAGTCCAATGGAGCTGAGGTGGAGAGGCAAGTCTGGAGAAACTGGCTGTGTGGTTCAGGTCCTTGCCCAGGTTCTGGCAGAGCTTGTCATTACAGGAGGTGCCTCCACATGTGCTGCGGAGCCTCTGTGAGCTTCTCTGGTCCTGTCTATAGGGTGAGGAGGCAGCAAGTCTCTTCCTGTTCAGCGGCTCCCTTCTGCTACGTATTATTAACCCAGTATGCTGCTGTGTCTTCTCTCCAGGAAGCAATGCCTGCATGTCCAGGCCCTGCAGCCTGCTGTGCCTGCCCAAGGCTAACAACAGCAGAAGCTGCAGGTGTCCAGAGGGAGTGTCCAGCAGTGTCCTCCCTTCTGGGGACCTGATGTGTGACTGCCCTCGGGGCTATCAGCTAAGGAACAACACCTGTGTCAAAGAAGGTGAGTCCCTTCTGCCCTCAGTCTCCTTCACTTCTCATCTCCCGGCCAAGGCTCCATATTCCCTATCCATTTGGGGACACTGGAAGAGTCCTAGGCAAAAACAAAATCCACTGGATTCTTAGAGGCATCCTGGTTTGGATGCTAAGGCCTGTGGCAGGTCAGTGCTCATTCAGAACAAACCCAAGCTATTCATGTAAAAATAATGGCTCTGCATTTTGGTTTCATGCCTAATGACCCTGGCTTTCTGCAAGGGCTGACCTTCTTTTCTACTAAGTCTTCCTGTCCTTACCCACCCCTCATATCTAGATTCTCTAACTTCTCCTGCTGTAGATTTACTTTTTTTTTTTTATTCAGATTAGACCAAGGGCCTTGTGTGTGTTAGATAAGCACTTATTATACTGAGTTAAATACCTAAACCTTTTTATTTTTTATTTGGAGATACGATTTTACTAAGTCCCTCAACTGGCTTCGAACTTGTGATCTTCCTGCCTCAGCCTCCTGAGTAGCTAGAAGTAGCTGAGATTACAGATAGGTGCCACCATACCTGGATTCCCACTTTTTATAAGTTGGGCCAACCTGCCTTGGAAACTTTAGAGCTGACCACTAGCTTGATCCCTTTAGAACTGACCTCTCTAGCCTAGCAGTCACTTGTCCACCACCCCAGCCCGAAAAGGTCTGAACTGTCAAACCAATCTGCAAAGATCTGGAAGTTTTGACTTCCAAGCTGTGACTAAATGGCTGTGACAATCCCAACCTGCTTTGAATATGGACACATGCATTAAAATATTTTCCTTTTAAGAACCTGTTTAAATTTTTCCCAGTTTTCTCCCTTATCACTTCTCCAGTCCCCAACCTCATATTTCTGTCAGTGAGAACCCCTAGAAGGGGGCCTTGCCATGACATGCTTGGACTGATGGCCAGAATTCCTGCATTTCCTCATGCCCCAGGTTATATTTGCTTTGTAACTCTAACCTCACTTCTCACAGCAGCCTTTGAGACCAGGGCAGTGAAGTACACAATGGAGACCTTATAGTCTTCCTTCCTTAAGAAATAATAAGTGGAAGAAGATGAACCCCCCTGCCTTAGAATAGGAGACTTTCAGGCTCTGGGGATGTCATCTTAAAGCTATTTGGAAAGAAATAAAGTCAACAACTAAATTGTAAGAGAAGGGCAGAAAGGCTTCTCCATGTTCCTGATTAGAATACTTGTAATTATCCAAACAAAGAGGACAGTCATCATGGGTCCTTGACCTAGTTGACTAAACAGTATATATATATATATATATTTTTTTTTCCCTGTGTAAGTACTTGCTTTAAAGAAGTCATGAAGCATAAAATACTTTTTAAATAAAATTTTAGTAGCCCACTCAATTATTAAAGTCTCTCTATATAGATATATAATTACATAAAACTGTGTGGTCATCCATTAGTACACCAGGGAATCTGTTCCTGGATTTCAGTGGATGCCAATTTCATGGATTCTCAAGTCCCTTCTGTAAATTGGTGCAGTATTTGCACAGAACTTACACATATCCTCCTGTATACTTTAAATCATTGCCAGATTACTTACAGTATCTAATACAATACAAATGCTATTCAAGTATGTGTAATATTGTATTATTTGGGGAGTAATGATAAGAAAAGAAGTTTGTACATGTTCAATACAGACAGTCTTTTTCCCTGAAAATATTTTCAATCCATGGTTTGTTGAATTTGAGGATATTAACTTCATGGATACAGAGAAGTGACTGTATAGATAATATGTCTATCAATGTGTTTTAATGCTTCATAGACACAGTCCAGGGTCACTTGTATAATGAGTAGTATGAAATGCTGATGTACTGTATTTGCTACCTAGTAGGCCCAACTGATGTCATCATTAACCTTTTTTATCATTGTAGCTACCTGTAAATATTCATTTGAACCTGCCTTTTCTTCAATTTTAATTTAAAGAGGAAAGAAGGAGGCTATTTGGGGATGCTTCTTCCCTTGTATGCATATGAACTTGGCAATTCTTCTCTCTTTTGCCATCTAAGGCATAATGTAATTTGAGGAAAAGAAATGGAAACTCAATATAGAAAGTCCTGTGGTCCCGTAGTAAGAATGACATATAGAAAGTCCCGTGGTCCTGCAGTAAGAATAACATATGAAAAGTCCTGTGGTCCCACAGTAAGAATGACATATAGAAAGTCCTGTGGTCCAGCAGTAAGAATACTATTGGTTTCATTTCCTCCCCCACCCATCTCTGATCTTTAGAGAACACATGTCTTCGCAACCAGTATCGCTGCAGCAACGGGAACTGTATCAACAGCATCTGGTGGTGTGACTTTGACAATGACTGTGGAGACATGAGCGATGAGAGAAACTGCCGTGAGTCTTCTGGCATGGTGGAGTTGCCAGGATGTTTAAGCATTGCCTTTACTCGGAAGGCTGGTCAGCTCCTGTGGGCAGGGCCCTGGAGTCTAGTTGAGAGGGCTGACCACCTGCTATTTCTCATGCCCATGTATGCTGACAGGGCTTGGATAACAGAAAGCACATTTCCATATGTATATGTATGTTAGGTATATAGCATTATCAGGCATGCATACATGTTTATATATACATATATATATCACATAAGTTGGCTGCTCATTACAAAAGACTTTTAAATAAGCATCCCATGGCTGAATTACACTGATTTGGCAGACTGGGTTTTAATCTTGGCTTTTACACTGTAATAAAGCTGGTAGGTTGGGTAGAGGATCAGGTCTTTGATTTGTAAATTCAATATTCTGCCTTTTCAAAGATGGGCAACAGGTGTCACCTTGTATGCTGCTCCAATTAGTTGATGCAGTCTCAAGAGAGCTTGTTGTAATTGATTAGTCATGTACAGTTTGATCTGTAATGTGGGGACATAGGTAGGTGTGCTGTGTAAATATCACCTTGTACTGAATAGTTCCTAGGTCTAAGTCATGTTTACAACTCTGTTTTGGAGGATTTAAAGAAAACCACAAAACTATTTATTATGGATAATAAATTAACCACAAATCTTAACTAGTATTTCTTCACTTAATTTTTAATAGCTTTGACATCACCTGATAAAGTAGCCTCCTTTTTTCCTCTTTAAATTAAAATTGAAGAAGAGGCAAATTGGAAGGAGTTACAAAGATGAAAAAGATTAATGATGACACCAGTTGGGTCTGTTAGGTAGTGTCATCTGTTGGTCATATATTCACTCAACAGGTATCGATTGAGCACCCTCTGTGCTGGGCTTGGGTTTATATGAGTGATCAAGGAGGAATCTGTTTACAGTTTGAAGAGCATGTCACAAAAGTTAACAGCCTTGGATAGTAGGGTGATGAGTGCCATAATGGGAAAGCTCCATATGTGGGAAGGGCACCCAAATCCAACTCGAGTAGATGGTAATGAAGAGCTCTAGAGTGTGGAGGAAAGGATTGTGGGCAAGGAAGCAGACGGGGTGTCAGTACTTGTGTGGGTTGTTGAGAACATAGGTGCATTGGGGAAAAGGGAAGTTGAATGGGCAGGCAGAGCCCAGCAGGAACCTTGTGAACTTTATTAGAAGAGCAATTGGAAAACACTGAAGTGATATGAGAAGCTTTTGCCTTTGGAAAGATGGGCAGCAGGCAGAATGAATTAGATAGGAGAAAGACCAGAAGCAGGGAGGCCAGAAACCAAGTCAGAAGGCCTGTTTCAAAGTATTGCCTTTATCAACCCAGAGGCTCATTTACCAGTTTATACTCTTAAGAACCGATTAATGGATACCGCTAGATGCCGTCTGGCCCCTGGCACATGCATTTAGGCAGTCATCCAGGAGCAGGTGCCAGGTTCCCATGTCACTTCACCCAGAAGCACCTTTAGAAACACTCAGCTTGTTAAGCTCCTCAGTGCCCTGCAGCACTATGTCCTGGCCTTTTTGGCTTCTAGGAGGTTGTATATGAAGCTCTTGTATCATCATTTTCCCTTGGCTTCAGGGGATGCCCTTCAAACCTCGGGAAAAGAGTGTCCCGAATGGCAGCTTCAGAAAGTCATAAGCCTCAATCTCTCAGACTTTTGCAAAAGACCACTGATAAAGCCTTCTCTGCCTACCAGAGTCTCAGGCAGGTGTGATATTTTGGGGGGAATAGCTCTTTATAAAAATGAATACAGATCATTAACAGTATTGAAGCAGATGAAGGAATAGAGTTTATTACCTGTCAGGGTGGGGGAAGAGGTACCTTATAGAGAATTGCCCAGACATGATTAGGTAGAACAGAAGCAAGGAGAGAGAAACCAGATGACCACATGTACCAGCTAGGGACACAAGACAGTATGCCATTCCTACTGTGTTCCTGGGTGGGTATCTACTAGATGAACAAGCTGGATCTCAGATTGGTTCCATGTTTGGAGAGAAATAATGACCTCCATCTTCACAGAGAAGCTTGCCGTGCTCAGTGACCCTCCTCTCTGACCCAGTTCTGTTGCTGGCCTTATAACTTCTTGCCACACAGTTTAAGTTTCTGCTCTGGGTGAAGTGCAGAGCTGGCTCTGCCTTCCTCCAGATTTGGCATGAATATCAGCTGGGATTGACATTCCTGAGGCCTGAGACTTGCTTTCTGTTCTGTTCTCTCCCACTTCCACTTGGTGCAGGTCCTTACCCATTGGATGAGACAGAGAAGAGAAGGAAAATACAGGGATTTAACACCACTCTATTAGCAACCAGGTGGAGGGGCAGAGCTGTGCTCTTATCAAGGAGAGACATGCTTACTGAGATAGCAGGAGGTGCCCTGTGCACAGGCCAGGCTTCAGGAGAGGTCCAGGCGTGATGGGGAACTACAGCATGGGGAGTTAAGTGAGGCATCCCGCCAGCTGCCAAGAAGAGCAGAGGGGGGGTGGTGAAGCGACGCGGGAGGGATGTTGTCAGTCGATTTCCCTCCCTCTTTAAACAGACTCCTCCAGCTGGGTGGATGTCAGGCACGAGGGTTTTGATATGAATCCCCTGTAGTCTTGTCATTTTGCATTCATCCCCTGCCTCCCACCATGAGCTCAATTACCGAGAAGAAATGGAACCTCCAATAAAAGCTGCCGGGATGTCTAGCAGCACTGTTGCCTCTTGGCGTTTCATTTCACAGAACACCCCACCCTCCATCCCAAGATGCCATTTGCCACATGGGTCCCTCAGCTGCTCAGGAGGGGTTTCTGGTGGGTTTTTCCTTGCATCCTAGGGTTTATGTATAAGCCTAGGAAATTTCTTTTTAGGAGAAAATCTAATTCCATGCTCATTCTGGTGCCAGAAGGGTATGAAATATAATGAGGAAAAGATGTGACATGTGTTTAAAGCCCATTATCTTTACATCCTATTTAACAGGCTTTGGTTCCAAGCTTGTTTTCTTGTTTATATTCATAATAATGCTGCCAGGTAGTTACTGTCTCCACTTTACAGAGGAGTGAATGGAGGCACAGGGGTTGGATTAAGGAAGTTATAAATGGAATAATTCAGATCCACATCTCATCTTTCTGACTGTGATTCTGCATTACTTCATTTACTGTTGAGGAAACTGAAGTTCAGGGAGGTTAAAATTAATTGCCCAAGGAAGCTGTCGAGCCAGGATTTGAAGCAGAATCTTGACTGACTACAGACCAGCCTGTGTCTCTACTGCAGATGTACATGATCATCTGTGTGATGAAGTGCCTGCTTCACGCATGGAATTGGGCCTCTCTAATGGTAGTTTTGTAGATAAAGGTATTTCTGGCAATTACCTATGAGATACCTTCACAGCTGCAGACCTTTATGTCTGGAGGGACCTTAGGTGGTAATCCCTGCCTCTGGCCCCAGCTAGATAGTAGTTTCTCACTTTGTCAGGACCTGTTCCTCTCTGAAGCTGTTCCTTGAAAGGATGTGCTCTTACCTCCCTTGGTTATAAATTTCAGTTCTTATGTATTTGATTTCTTCTATTAAGTCTAGGTGTAGTTTCTGTTGCTATAGTTAAAGTCTGCTTCCTTTTATTTTTTAAATTGGTTTTCTAGTGGGAAGTTGGTATCTGAGGGGCTGTACTAATGAGTATGTCATCTCTCTTTCCTATTTCAGCTACCACCATCTGTGATCTGGACACCCAGTTCCGCTGCCAGGAGTCTGGGACATGCATCCCACTCTCCTATAAATGTGACCTTGAGGATGACTGTGGAGACAACAGTGATGAAAGTCACTGTGGTAAGGGAGCATGGCATTCAGAAACCCCTTCTGAAGAGGGAGCTACCATGTTTGCCCACTGGGCTGTACTAGTGCATGATGGGGGTTGGAAATGGAGGGTTTCTGATGACATTTCAGGACTTCTGCTCTTCTAGCTACATGACCACCGCCACCCACATGGTAGGCTTGAGTCACTTCCTTTCTCCATTCAGAGCTTGCTTGCTGTTTTTTCATGAGAATTCAGTTCCTCTGGTGGAGTTCATGGATTCATGGGAAGAAAAGATGGAGCCTAGACTAGCTCCCATTATTTACTTGCTCTGTAGTTAGACTTTGTTTTCTAATCTGAAAAATGGGGAAATAGGACCTAGCTTACCTCGTAGAGGTGCTATAAGGGTGACACGTGATAGTAAATAGATAAGATTTCTGAATGAATTCAGTGGGTTGTTATCAGCTTTAGACATGTGGCCTGTACCTCTGAGTAGGTGTAGGATGAGTGTCTTTGGATCTCTATCTTTGTGAAGAAATGTGTTAAAACCAGTCTAATTCACTAAACTCTTAGAAATCAGCAGATGATATAAGCATTACCTGAGCATTTGTTTCCTGAATGGAAATTTTGTATACTAATTTCAAGAAATTATTGGAGATTCTCTGGTTCAGTCCTTTTAATTTCCACATTAAGCAACTAAGATCCATAGAAGTCAGGATCCTTGGTCAAAGGTGATACAGTTAATTTGTATCAGAATGGAGAAGTGGGACCCCGTCTTCTGTTTTGTAATTCCTTGTCCTTTCTGTTACACAACACTGCCCTGTCTTTCTCATGAGCCCCAGCTTAGTTAATAGGCTCTGGTCCCAAAGTAGTAGTTGCTGACCATTGAGGGAGACATTATGCAATAAGGCAGATTGCAGGAACCATTGGCATGAAAGGGAAGCGAGAGAGGGGAAGCCAGACGCTGACCCACACATGGTGATGGCGTGCCCTGCTGGGCCTTCTTTCCTGTCCACAGGGTCAGGTCCAGCTGACCTCTGCATGTGCCCACAGACAGGGCTTGCTTTGTTATGTGCAAGTGGTTGGACTCACAGAGACTGAAATAAGGGCCGCAGGGGCTGCTTCTAAATCATTTTAGCACAAGTAAATTTATGGAGTATATCAGGGGTGACTTTTACACAGAAGATACCCCTGGCCTGGCTCTGGGAGGAATTTTTTTGTTTGTTTTCATAATTTTCCTTCATTAAGTGCCATAAAACATATTCTTGGGATTCACATCTGCTTTCCTTCATTCCTACCGTTTCCTCCCCAGCATTTTCAAGAGTGAAGTGTGCAGCTAGTCTAGCTCTAGGAGGGAAGGAGCCCACAGGGCTCGTGTGTCTGGTGTTGTAACTCCCTCCCTGCGCACACGTTGTTCATTCAATAGTTTTAGTCCCCCAGATCTTCCATCCATGCCCTGTTCTTGCTCCTTGGTTTCGAACTCATCCCAGGGTCCCAGTTGGACCCTTCCCTGATGCAGTTCCTCTTCATTCATCTCCAGACTGTCCTCCTAAATATCTCATTTACCACCTTTGTCTTTAACCTCCCTTCAAGGAGAAAAACTGGGACAATTTCCCTTTGCCCCATTTTTGGCTGCTTCTATTTTCTGAAGCTCTAGGAAATTCCACTTGGAAGTACTATGTCTCAGTCGTTTTGGGCTGCTGTAATAAAATACCTTAAAGTGGGTAATTTATAAACAATATACATTTATTTTTCTGAGTTCTAGAGGCTGGGAAATCCAAGATCACAGCTCAAACAGTTTCAGAGCCTGGTGAGAGCTATTCCGAGAGATGGCTCCTTTTCCGTGTCCTCATGTGGTGGAAGGGGCTAACAGCTCTCTTGCTCCTCTTTTGTAATGTAAGATCACTAAAGTCCATTTTTAATTACTTTCTGAAGGCCTTGCCTCTTGATATTATTGCATTGTGATGAGGTTTTTACATGTGAATTTTGGAGGACACATTCAGCCCATAGCTTCTGTTCTTATGATCACCAAGGCTGGTGGAAGATGGTGCGGGACAACCTCCCTTTGTATCCTGGTCAGGATGCACTGGCTTGTTTGCCTAGGACCCACTCTTCTTGAAGCAGTACATGCACTAGTATCCCAGAGCTTTGCCCACAGAAAACCCTGAGCTGTTTACTCCCTTTTGGAAGCTTAAAACTGACCTTACTTTCTGGGAACTGAGCATCTCCAAGTGGTCAGCACACCCGGGCTCTCATTATTTCTTTTCTCAAACCAAAGCTATGTCTCTAAGGAGTCTTCTCTTTCTTGGAAATTCTGCTTCCTGATATCTCTTACTGCATTCTTACTTTTTCCCCCTCATAACAAGCACAGAAAATGATACTACTTGTGGAGTACATCAGGATAGACGGACAAGGCTATCTTGCCAAGAGGCAACCAACTGTATTAGTCTAGGATGTCAGTTATCTGAGCACATTTATAACCCATCTGCAGCATATTTGGTGGGAATTATTCTAGATGACCTTATATTGCTGGTTAAAGATCTATCTGTCCACACTCTACAGTTAATCAAGTGATAATCAAGTGATAAACATCAAAATTTCTTGTTGTCCATGATATCTATGTAGTGATATGGTCCCTCTTATAAGGCCTAGTCAGATCTCTTATCCCAGAGGCAGAACTCTGAGTAAGTTTTTGCCTTAACATTTCTGTTGTCTCACCTGCAGAAATGCACCAGTGCCGGAGCGACGAGTACAACTGCAGCTCTGGTATGTGTATCCGCTCCTCCTGGGTGTGTGATGGGGACAACGACTGCAGGGACTGGTCTGACGAAGCCAACTGCACAGGTCAGTGCTTCCTGATTAACAGCACTCATCTATTAGGTGTACTAATTAATATCTGCTGCATGTACTAGTACTAGTTAACATCATATACTAGTTAACGTCATAGCCTTAAATGACCATGGTATCTAGACTGAGAATCAGCTTGGACCGTAGAAGTCAGCTGGTTCAGGGCTTCCCAGAGAGCTGGTTTGTGATGAGATAAGGATCTTGTGCCAGAATACAAATGAATATTCTACTTCTTTCACCCAGAAAGTCTTAAAAGAAAAAGGTCAGTGGAGCTAAACAGTGTTCTGAGTGATATAGTTGATTTATATTTGGGTCAGTCTTTTCAACTTTTAGGGCTCGTAAAGAGCAGTTCACACACTGGCCCCTGGTGGGAACCATATTTTGAGTAGGACCCAACTAGTTCATATTTTTCAAATGGAACATTGGAGGGTTCCCCTAATTAAAATTTAATTACAATTAAAATTTAAGCTGTGCTTGTACTTGTTTGAGATAAGATTTCATTAAAAGTAAAGTTAGAAATACCAGGAATGTGAGGGTAATGCTAGGTGGTGTTAGTTAGGGGTAATACTCGAATTCTTCTGTTGTTTTCATCACATTACTTTGTTTAATGATTTAAGGGGACCATACACATTTTCTGCGAGGTGCGGGCAGCAGATAAAACATGGAGTTGGGAAGGTTGTAGAGGAATAAAAACAAATCTCTTTTAATACTTATCACTTTATATCCCGTGACTTTATACAATTAATTTGCCAAAATGTAAAATAAAAAGTTTAAATTCCTCAATCCATGACCCAATGTAAATTGGTTTGCTCTGCAGCCTCCTCTAGAAGTTGCCATTCAGTTCTATTGTAAACCCCTCCAAAATGGTGGCCATGTACAGCACACAGGATGTTCTGTGGTGGTACCAAGTTCCCTCCCCATTTCTCCTTTCTGGTGTGGCCTCAATGCTAGGTTTCTGTTAGAAAGACTGCAGGAAGTGCTTCTGTGTACACAAGTGTGGCCTGCAAAAGGAAGAAAACCAAGGTCAGTGAAGGAGCTGCCATCCGCCCAGTAAACACTCAACGCTGCCTGGAAGCTTTGGGTTTGGATGGATAATTAGTTAATGAGTTACAGGGGCGCGCTTGGGCATTTCAGTTTGTAAACTGCAGTATGATTGAACATCTTGTTAGCACAACGGCATTAGTCAAACGTGTATTTCAGCAGCAGGTGCCGGTCTTCCAGAATGAGTTCACAACTTCATTTCTGTGGGCAGGCTTGTCTAAACTCCCGGTTTTATCTCTGGTTTTCTTCTGGCAGTGCTCACTGGGGATAATTTAGTGCTCTTGCCATTCAGCTGCAGCCTTATTCCAATGACTGTTCTTCCAAACCTTTTAAGGATGATTCTTTTTCTCATCATCTTAAAATAGTTGGAGGTTGGATGTGAGCTCATTATGATGTGTAGCACGACACTTCATTTCCCGCTCTATTAAATTAAGCTGCATATGACACCAGAGAAAATGGGTCAGGGCTGCTGACCTGTTGGCCTCAGCCCCCATGCATTGTCTGTGCTGTGCGTGCTCCTCCTCCTCCTCTCAGCCTTTGTTCTCCATGGGCTTTTCAAGCTTTCTTTATTCCCTTTAACCTGCCCTCCCTGTTATTGAAGGTATACATTCAGTTTCTTTTCTCTTAGCTGTTACCTTTAGACACGTTATGTGCATTCTCAATATTTCCTATACATACAAGCACTTTAAATCTTTGACCACCAAACTGATTAGTAAAAGACTTAGTATCTTAAAATGCCATTTAGTTTTTTGATTTTACATTTCAGAAATTCAAAAATTAGTATTTGTTATTATTTTTAGTAACCATCCTTCTTTATAGGCACATGTCTATTTACCACCTATCTTTGCTTCTTCTATCCAGTACCTCCTTCCCTGGTTTTTGGAGCAGAGGTCTGAGGGTGGTTAACTCTTTCAAGGTTCTGTTAGTATCAACATGTCTTTAATGTTTAGCGTGGAATCTAAATTGGTCTGGATTCTAGGTGTATAGTGATTTTTTTTTTTTTTAAAGTTTATTATTAGAATTACTCCGGTTTCTTTCTGGCCTCTTTTACTGTTTGCAGTTCTGTCAGATTTTCTGTTCAAATAACAACAGTGTTTTCTTTGCAGATGCCTTTAGTTTTTGTTGTTACACAGTCTCGCTTGTTTCATTTGTTGTTTGAGACTCATTTTCTTTTTAAGATCTTAGGGTTTATGTTTCTTGTAATTCTGGGATTTTACAGCTGTGGAATTCAGCCTCTTCTGCTTTCTACTGTTTCTGATATTGTTGTTAGCACTTGCTGCAGCCATTTGTTGCACGGCTCCATGCTGTTGTTCATGCCTCCTGTTTTTATATCTGCTGTCTTTCAGACTCTGTGCTATACTCTGATTTCTTTAGACTTACCTTCCAGTTCAATAGTTCTTCTTTCAACCAAATCTAATCTGCTGTTTCACACATCTGTGACTATATTTTTGTATCTAGAATATCTGTCTCTTTTTCAACCGTGCCTTTCAAATTTTAATGCTCTTTATGCTTAGTGGTTTTTCTTTTGTATCCTTAATCATTCAAATTGTGTTTATAGTCACTTTCCTTTTCCCTCACACACTTCCTAATAGTCCGTGTTTGTAAGAAATGAAGCAGTACTTTTCCTTGTTCTAGTACATAATTCATCTTTGTTCCCCATTTATGTTCAGTTAATGCCTTCATCAGATGTTTCAGCAGGTCTCGATGAGTCAGGGAAGCTCTAAGAACATAGGTTGTAGGGTAATTATCTTTATTAGAAACTGAAATTCCATGTCACCCTGTTGACCCTTCCAGTCTTGTTTTTCTCTCAAAATTTTTAGTCTGGATTTAGAGTCAGTTTCTTCCATCTTTGTACTAAAATATTTTTATTTATAAATCCTGCATTGTTTATCAGGCACTCAATGTCAAAGACTAGTAAATTACTTAGAAGATAGAAAAATCCAGAAAAAGCATTTTGTTATACATTCCAGTCATGCCTGGCCACTTGAGTGAAATTGGGCAAACTGATTAATCTTTCTGATCTCAGCTTCTGGGATAGAATCTGGAGATCTCTGACGTGCCTCCCAGAGTTGTCATTTAGAAATCCCGCTAGCACTTTGAAATAGTTTTCAATTAAGAATGAACTACAAAGGCTGAATAATAACAAGTAGATTAGCATGGTAATCATTTTATGCAACTTTACATTTCATGAAAGTGAGCAAGGCGGTAAGGAATGTTTCAAAGACTATCTGATTTCTGACACCAAAAAAAAAAAAAAAAAATCAAAAGCATCTCAAGTGATGGTTATTACTGGTGCATAAACTCATGTAATTTGCATGCTTTATTTATTCCTTTTACAAGATATAAGTGAATTTTTAAAAGATGTGTAATGGATTCTAAGTGCCAAAGGTTATAAATGTTGAAACTTCCCGTAGACTTATTTAAATGCTACCAAATTCAGCCTTGGTCTTTGGAGAGATGAAAAGACAAAGATAATGGTTCACAACTTGTTTTAAAGTGCTTTGAAAAATCAAGTTCTTAGCATTTCTTATCATCACAAAAAATAGCTTCAAATTCAGTAGAAATTGTAGAGGACATTGTGAGGCAGTTTTCTTCACCCTCGAGCAGCTTATTGCCAGTCATCTCAATTGAATAAACAACTGTAGTTTTTTTTCCCCACAACAACCTGATTTTGTTTGTTTTACCTCTTTGTGCTGTGAAGATGTCCTGTTCACGGTTAAGGTAACAGGGAGTCTCTCTAGGTTATCCCCACCCCTCACCCCCATCTCTAGCTTTCCTTTCCACCATTTCAGTTACCTGGGATGAACCATAGTCTGAAAATATCAAAAGGAAAATTCCAGAAATAAATACTTGATAAGTTTCAAATGACTTTTATTATGATGTATCATTAATGTTCCATTTCAGTCTTAGCTTTATCTCTTCCTATGTCTATGACCAAATTTCTGGAGATGTATACATTGGAATGTATATCATTCATTGTAGGTATATATACATTGGAAAAACATAGTGTATATGGGGTTCAGTACCATCCAAAGTTTCAGGCATTTATGCAACATCTTAGAAATACCTGTGGATGGGGACAGGTGGTTACTGTGGATTCTTTTATGCTGGTTGTAAATGAGGCCAATTCTTGTTTTTCTTCAGCAGTGAACAGACACAAGCAGCTTTCTATTTAAGAAGAGGAAGTGGAAATCTAATGGAGAAAGCAGTTATATAGTGTTGATTGGGTCTGAGGCAGATATTATGTACTTGAACTCATCTTTGAGATTTTGAGCTGTTTCTAATGATTTGGTGGCCGCAGCCCAAGTGTGCAAATGAAGCTGTTCATTTCTAGCAGTGACTCTGTTTCACTAACTGCTGCTGCTGCTTTTTAAAAGTGCTTGTAGTGCGTGTTATGTATTATTGGCTGGTAAGATGTTAGATGTTGTTCTTGCCTTCCTCGGTTAGACAGTTTTAGGTTCTGAGGCCTGTGTTCTTTGAGACTTGGGAATGATTTTTTTTTTTTTTTTAATGTTCTTTGGGCCTGAAGTTTTCCACATTTAAAGTTGGGTAGTGTTTTGTGTTTTGATTTTGGTTTTGATATATAAAGTCATGGCTTGTCAGAGCCGCTTGTAAGAGCCCCTTAGATAACAATGTCAAATGGGAAATTGAGGCCTCCAGACTGACTGGACCAGGTCTAGAACTTTCTCTCTAGAGCACACACTGCCTTTCCTTGTTTGACAGCATCTAAAGGAGTCAGATTTATGGAAAGGATCAAGTAGCAAGATCTAGGAAGAAAAGTAGAGGCTTTACCCTGGACATCCTGATGCAATTACTTTATTACCAGAAGGTTTCTCAGTTTCTCCAAGCCTGTTTCTCCTGTGTGAAAGAGGAATAATGCTTACCTCATAGGTCATTGTACAGAGGAGGGATTTTTTTGACAGGGGCATCTGGGCCTGTAGTGGCTGGTGTAACATTTTGTCAGCACAGACTCAAATCACTGCCTCCCTCTTGGGGTCTGCCCAACTGCTGCATTCCCCGCCCTCGGAGTAATTCATGCTCCAGCCTTTCAAACCTTACTGCCTAGTGCAAAGCTTCCTTTGAGCTGACTTGTGACAGTTGATGGGGGTGGAGAGGAGGGAGGTGTGACTATGTCCCTTTTCTCTGTTGGCAGCCATCTATCACACCTGTGAGGCCTCCAACTTCCAGTGTCACAACGGGCACTGCATCCCCCAGCGGTGGGCGTGTGACGGTGACGCAGATTGCCAAGATGGTTCTGACGAGGATCCGGTGAACTGTGGTAAATGCAAATGCCTTGGCTCCCACCTGAGCTTCCCCAGTGTCTGCTGTTCAGGAAGAGGCAGCAGATGGGCCAGGAAATGAAATCACACCCTGCCGCACCCAGGCTTCCACCGTGACACTGAGCAAGCCCACCCACTCTGTCGTGCTACCGTATGATGTAGTCTTAATTCTCAGGCAGCAGTTTCCCTCTCACAAACAAAAAGTGTAAATGCTGCCATAACACAAAATCAGTATGTAAAGTGCTTTTATGCACCAAATATTTTTAAGCTTCTCTGTCCTTATCCTTTTGCCAAACATTCAAAATTTTCACAGTGTAGTTGTTGTCTACATGCCATTGTATATTCTACTCCTTCCATGTTATAGGATTTTTTTCTTAAAAAAGATGTTTCCATATTTCAGTATTTTCTGTAATTAGCATTTTTATGCAAGGTGCATATTCATTTCATGTTACCATAACCCAGTTATGGGTTACTTAGTCCATTCCTGGTTGGGCATTTGAGTTTTACACAATTATAACAGCTGTTTATGTCCTTGGAAGGGAAGGCTCATTTTTCCTTGGAGATATTTCCTGGAATTGTGGGTTAGAAGTGCTGATGGGTTTTCATGATTCTCTTCCAGTGTTTCCAGGTTATTTCTGAGGGACATCTCCACCAGCCACAGACTGCTTGCTTTCCCTAATCTCCCTTGATTTTAGGTTTTATCTCTTTAGTAGTTCTCACTAATACTGAGTATACTTGTTTCTTGTAATTTTAATTTATACTTTTTTTTAGAAACTTTGTTTTTTTTAGTGGCATTAACCATTTCTCCAAGTTGTCTATTCATTTACTGATTGTTTCTGTATGATGTCCCTTGACAAATTTCCTAGGTATATTGACTTTTTACAGGATTAAAACACCTTGTGTTGTCTTATACCTACCTAATCCTCATGGAACTATTCACCAAGCATTGGGTTTGCAAAGGCCATGCCTGTCTTGGTAGAACTGATAAGTCCAGTGCCTGGTAGGACTCTGCTTAGGAGAGAGGGACCTGGCACTAAGGCTTCTGGGCTAAGTATCATGGTACCTTTGTTCTAGTTTAATTTCCCTTGGAACTCATTGTGAAACTTTGGGCTCTTAACATTTCAAGCAAATGTTCTCCAGAAGGGCTTCATGTTAGAATTCAAATTAGAAGTCATGAAAGAAAGAAGGTGGCCAGTGATCTCTAGATTTTTTGAAAATCCAGGATTTTGTATTCAGGATTCATGTTTGTCTCTCTTTTTTCCTATTCATAGAAGCTTTTTTCTTCTTCAAAAAAAATACTCAGTTTTTGAATGGGTTGGCCTTTCATCTTGTTCAAAATGGAAAAAGCATAAGATGGCTTATAGTAAAAGTTGTTCTCCCCATCTGCCTAGTTCCTATCCTATCCCCACAAGAAGCCATGGTTTAATATCTTTTCAGAGATGTGGATATGCAGTCATCACTGTGTGACATTATTTTTGTCGATGATGGAGCACATTTACAATGGTGGTCTCAAAAAATTAAATGGAATTGAGAATGTTCTGTCATTATAACACTGTCGTGTTCCCGACGTCATAGTGCAGCACAGTACTGCTGGTGGTGATGCTGGTGTAAACTGACCCATTGTGCTGCCAGTCAAGTGCCAGGGTAACACACACAAGTACGTAAGGTACCAGTTCTTGATAGTGATAGCAAATAACTAGTGATTGGTTTGTGTGTTTATCATGCTATACTTTTTTGTCATTATTGGAGAGTAAACCTCTTCTACTTAAAGAAAAGTTAACTGTTCAGTAGTCTCCCACATTACACTGGTAACAGCCTCTACATCTTTGTTTACCTCACCTTTTGATTGCTTCAAGAGATCACATTGACTGAGTGACCTATTCTGTACCATCCAAGTTGTGCAACATACTCTGTGACTTTCACATGGTGAAGAAATTGATGAGTGACACATTTCTTAGAATGTACCCATCATTAGATGACGCATGATTGTAGACATTTAAATATAGTCTGTATTTGTGTCCTATTTTACACAAATAATAATACACTATGCATGTTGTTTTGTAGTTTGATTTTTACATAACTCTGGGACAGAAGTTTTTACAGAGTTCTTCAGTCTCCCTCAGCTGTCTAGTGTTCCATGCACAGCCATTTATTAAACAGTCTTCTGCTGATGGACATGGAGGTGGTTTCCATCTGTTACACTTCTGCTTACATTAAGTACAGGTTCTGACCTTTTCCTTACACTGTTTTTCATTTGTGTAAACAGAACACATTATTTCTACACTGGGAGTTACTGGTCAAAGTATATGTACGTTGGTAATTTTACAGCTATTGCCCAGTTGCCCCCAGGGTGGTATGAATCGGAGTCCTGCGAACAATGTAGGTGAGTGCCTGCTCATTTCTTCTTTACCATTCTACTCTGAATTGGATTTCAGAGAAGAAGTGCAATGGATTCCGCTGCCCCAATGGCACTTGCATCCCATCCAGCAAACATTGTGACGGACTGCACGACTGCTCCGATGGCTCGGACGAGCAGCACTGTGGTGAGTCTGCTTCCTGCCCGGGAGGAACACCAGTCCCTGGTGGTTGTGAGTGACGAGTGTCTGTTGGACCAGATCCTTTTGTTTCTTCAGTACCTGCTGTGTTTAGCTTTGAACCAATTCACACTGAGTCCTGGACTCAGTGGCTGATCAGAAAGGGAGACATGGTTTGGGTAGAGGAGAATAGAAAGAGGATTGAAGTGTGTGGTTATGGGATTAGTTTATACTGTGGTGAAAGGTACTGTTTTGTTGCTATGTGCATTATAAATTGACCGTTGTTTTCGATTGGGCACTTACTTTTACTTGATTGGTTTTTTTTTTAGTGTTGCTGATTATCACTCCAGAAATATTTTTAGGCCAAGTGACCCTTTCTAGCCCATTTTCTTTAGACCAAGAAAGATGGTCTTGGGTCAGTTGTACACCTCTTTGGTGGACATTGTAATCACCCAGGGAGCTCTAAAAGCTGCTGGTACCTGGGCTTCATCCCCAGATATTTCAAATTAGTCTAGGGTATGACTTGGGTGTTGAGATTTTTTTTTTCCTTACAGTATTCCAGGAGATTCTAGTGTGCAGTTCAGGTTGAGAGCTAATGGGTTAATACAAACTGGCCTGTAGGTGAGATTTGGCCTAAAATCTGTTCTTTTAAATGAAGTTATATTTCAATCCAACACTTCCCTTTGCTTACATATGCATACTGCCCTCATTGCTGTAGTGGCAAAATCAAGTAGTTGTAACAGAGGCTGTTTCTTAAGTGTCTGCAGAGCCTAACAGTTTGCTCTCTGGTTGTGTTAGTTTGGGGTTTTCCAGAGAAACAAAATCAATAGGATACACACACACACACACACACACACACACACTCATCATACACAGCAGCCCTCCTACCTGCTATGTATGTGTGGAGAGAGACTTATAAGGAATTGACTTACACAGTAATGGAGGCTGGCAAGTTCAAAATCTGTAGAGTGAGCCAGCAGGCTGCAGACCCAGGGGTAAACTGAGGTCACAGTTTAAATTTGAAGGCTGTCAAGCTCCAGACCCAGAAGAGAGCAACTGTAATTCAAATCCAAAGGCCTTCTTCTTGCTATGCTCTCATGTGGCCTTTTCTCTGCCTATATCTCTAGATAAGGACACCAGTCATGTCGGATTAGGGCCCCAGCCTATGACTTCATTTAACCTTAAGGACCTTTTTAAAGAACCCCTCTCCAAATATAGTCACACTGG
Organism: Marmota monax; assembly: GCF_021218885.2. Lineage (NCBI taxonomy): Eukaryota > Metazoa > Chordata > Mammalia > Rodentia > Sciuridae > Marmota > Marmota monax. Next base: position 2,354,273 of record NW_026695234.1, on the reverse strand, counting down.
GGCTCAGGCTTCAACATAGGAATTTAAGCTGGAGGGAGGAGCACAATTCACTCCAGAACTCTGGTCTCTTTTGGAGAAAGCTTCTTGACTCCTGTGTTAGAGTCAATATCATATCAGTAATGATTCAGATCATGGGCTTTGGTGCCAGACAGCTCTGGATTTCAGTTTTGGCTTCACCCTCATCAGCTGTGTGCTCTTGGCAAAATACTTAATACTGCTACCCTTGTTTTCTCGTTCTGTAAACAGAGACAGTAAAATCTTTTTTAATGTTGTTTGAGGGTTTAATGATGCACTTTATGTCAAGTGCTTTAGCTGTGGGCTTGGCACAAGCAAGTGCTCGACCAACAGTGGCTGTTACTGTTGTTTCCTGAATGCACATCTGAACCAGCGTGCGATGCCCACGCCCAGTGCTCATGGCCCTTTCTCCTTGCTGGCTCCCTTTTAGAGCCCCTCTGTACGCGCTTCATGGACTTCGTGTGTAAGAACCGCCAGCAGTGCCTGTTCCACTCTATGGTGTGTGATGGGATCATCCAGTGCCGTGATGGATCAGATGAGGATGCCACCTTTGCAGGATGTTGTGAGTGGGGCAGCTGGGGGAGGTCACTCACGGACATAGGGTTTGGCTGCCCGGGGACACGCCTCTCTCTGGGTATCAGGTCTGACTGAGTGTCCGAGGTCACCTTTCCTGATAGTTACCTCGTTGCTTCAGAAGTGCTGCTTTTAGCTTTGGTGTAGGTATGAACAGGAGGCTGGTGAATGCCCACAGTCTTGGCTCAGTTTCACCTTATACCAGAGGCCTTTCTGGCCAGTCTGTATTGAATGCCAATCTCTGTAGTGCCCCCCGCCCGTTCTGTGCTCCAGAGGTCCTCATGGCATGCATCCCCACATTGCTCACTGTATTTTTCTGTCTGCCTCTGCTGCTGCCACGCAAGGGTCAAAGGAGCAGGGACTTTCCTTTGTTCATTGCCATAGCCCTGTTTCTCAGAGTGCCCTGCATTTGTGTTTGTTTGCTTGGGTTGCCATGGCAAAATGCCACACGCTGGATGACTTGGACAACAGAAATGCATTTTCTCTTGGAAAAAGGAGGCTGGGAGTTCACAGTCAAGGTGTTGGCGGGGTTGGTTTTCCCAGAGGCCTTTCTTGACCTCATAGGTGGCCATCTTTTCCCTGTGTCCTTGCATGGTCTTTCTTCTCTACGTTTCTGTGTTCAGATTTCTTCTTCCTCTTCCATGGACAGCAGTCGTATTGGATTAAGGCTCACCCTGATGACCTCATTTTAACTTACCTTTTTAAAGACATTACCTCCAAAAAAATCACCTGTCTAAAAGTATTAGGGGTTAGGATTTCAATCTATGAGTTTTGGGGGGATAAACTCAGCCCATAATAGTACTCAATAAAGGACTGTGGAAAGGATTAATAACTAGAATGTGTGCTCTGTTAAGATCAGGTTTGGCTTTTGCTTTCAAGGAATCCTTCAGCACAATAATGGCTATTGGCAGAGGATGTTTTTCCTCTCTCCCGTTCTGAGCATCACTCCTACTCTGACTTCTCCAACACGGAAGTAATCTGGACTTTATGGGTGTTTGTTCCTTATGTAGCCCAAGACCCTGAGTTCCACAAGGTCTGTGATGAGTTCGGTTTCCAGTGTCAGAATGGAGTGTGCATCAGTTTGATTTGGAAATGTGATGGGATGGACGACTGTGGGGACTACTCTGATGAAGCCAACTGTGGTGAGCATCAGCCTCCTCGCACCCCAGCCCTGAAGTTATGGTGACACCTGTGGCTAAGGAAGGGATGCTTGCCAGCATTCTCACCTGCACACTTTGCCCTCTCCTTCCTCAGTAGCAACTACCTCCAGCTCTTGAATCCCCATACGAAGAATTGAGTGAAGTGGGAACTTACGCCTAGTAGATGTGGGAAATTTTTATTATGTTTCCTTTTGTTTGCTCAGTTGCAAGGACCACATTATATATATAAAGAATGCAGTGGGTAAAGGATTGTGGTAAATATTGTAGAATGTGTCATCCCCACCACCACCCTAAAAATTATAGACCACAGCATCTCAATTGGGCTGTCATCAATAGTTAGACTATTGCTTTGGTAAAATGTCAGAATTACATGTCAGGTGATCATTCTCAGTATAACAATATGTAGTCATCGCTGGGTGCAGTGGTGCACACCTGTAATCCCAGCAGCTCAGGAAGCTGAGGCAGGAGGAACGGAAGTTCAAAACTATCCTCAGCAACTTAGGTCCTAAGCAACTTAGACCCTCTCTCAAAAAAATAAAAAGGGTTACAGATGTGGCAGAGTGTTCCTGGGTTCAGTCTCCAGCACCCCCCAAAAAGAAAAAATGTAGGTCATGAGTTTGGAGCTGGGAAGATGGAGTACTGTGAGTTTATGGGTATATTCTGTTGCCCCTTGGGTTCATAAAGTTGCCTTATCTTTTTTGAGAGGGAAATGCCACTGGCACTGGACAGGGGTATCCAGGATAGTGCCTCTAGGTGGAGCTTGTGCTCACTGTGGTACAGGAGAAATGACTGATACCGTTGTTGATCTCTGCAGAAAACCCCACAGAAGCCCCAAACTGCTCCCGCTACTTCCAGTTCCGCTGTGAGAATGGCCACTGCATCCCAAACAGATGGAAATGTGACAGGGAGAACGACTGTGGAGACTGGTCTGATGAGAGGGACTGTGGAGGTGAGAGGCTCTAGGGTGCTGGGTCAACCCCACAGCCGAGACACAGCAGGATAGGTTGACCTGTTTGCACAGATTATAACTTTGTCTCTTTAGTGCCTGGCTTATTCAGTACTTTTCTGGCTTTTTGGGGAGGATCAACCCTGAGGAGTTTTCGATCTTTCCTCCCATTTGCAATCAGGGTGCTTGGTTTTTATTGCCAGGGTTATTCATTCCTGATTTTGCAGGGCACAATGAGATGCCCAGAGCCTTGCCACTGACCAGCAGCATTCACATCTCCTTGGAGCTTGTTAGAACCTCAGTCTCTGCCCTTCCCCCACACCTACTGAATGGGAATCTGAATTTTAACAAGGTCGCCAGTCCTGCCTGGGCTGTGATTCCTCTGAGGAACACTGATGTGGGGTGCATGCTTTCCCTTTCCTTTTTGGCATTGTCTCCAAACCAAGTCTTGAGGTAGTTGTGATGAATTAACTAGAGCAGTTTGGCCTTGGTAGGAATTCTCTATCTGTCCTGTATCTTCCAAGTCAGCTGTTCACCTTTTGTTTGCTTTCAGAAACACCTACAAAAGCAAGGCCATCTGAACATTAGCTCCTATCCACTACAGCAGTATGTAAATCTACTAACCAAAGGGGAAACAAATATCATCTGTTCTGACACTGCATCATGAATGATTTTTAGATGGGCTGCAGTACAGAGCTGTGACTGTCACTAGCCTCTCTTGGCTGGTGCAGCTAAAAGGGGGATTTGGTTTGGAACACATTTTAGTCTGAGGTCAAACTTCTGGTAACACTTTGGGTTTTCTTTTTGGTGTTTTTCTCAGATTCACATATTCTGCCCTCCCCCACTCCTGGGCCCTCCACGTGTCTGCCCAATTACTTCCGCTGCAGCAATGGGGCCTGCGTGATGGACACCTGGGTATGTGACGGGTACCGGGATTGTGCAGATGGCTCCGATGAGGAAGCCTGCCCCTCGCTTGGTGAGTCCTGGTCTCAGCTCTCCGTGGTACCTGTTCCTGTATCGAGGATGTTCTGGAGCACGCTGTAGGCATAGCCTGACTGCCCTGTGCTACTCACCAATAGGGTGCTTCCAGGGCAGGGAGACTTCAGTGCTCTTCCCTGGATCAGACCCATGGGAACTCAGAAATGGAGCATCCCGTCTTCTGTAACTGCCCTCTGAACTTCCTACTGGAAAAGGCCAGCCACCCTTATTTCCCCGCGACCGCTGCAGGCAACCTTTGCTTCCTTCTCTGTGGGAAATTATAGTTGAGATTACAGGGAGGTTTTTGTGTGTATATTACACTCTCAGGGGAGAGGGCCCAATTTTCCTGCTTGGTAGTTGTCTAGCTGGTCCTTCTAAAAGAAGGGTGAGCACTGCCATCTAGTGGCTGCACAGAGGCAGCTGAAGAGCTGTGCAGTAAACCATTGCTGTAGGCAGGGCCCACCTTGAGACCCCATCTAGTGCCAGCCCCCCACCACAGGCAGAGCATGGGTGAGGATGCCGAGTTTCCCTAAGCAGGAGTCTATTTCAGATTCACTTATAAACTGCACTTTGCATCATCCTTGCCGTGGCTGATCTCCTGGTTGCCCCTAGATGACATTGTTCATCCCATTGCTTCCCTGTTTTTGATATGTCGTTAGCGATTCTCAAGGTATGGCACAAGGACTCCTCTATAATGGAATCACCTGCAGTGTATAAAATGCATAGCATCAGAACTTCTGGGTGGAGCCGAGGAGATACCCACATGATTCTAAAGTTCATTAAAGCTTGAAATTCTTGCTTGAAATTCAGTTCTTGGACCTTGGTTCCTAGTTTCAAGGCCCTGTGTGCTCTGACTCCTCCTTTCCTCCCTCACTTCTTAGGGCTGCTCATCTGCTCTGGGCAGACTTGTTCCTTTCCCTCCTGTATTCCTACAGCAGGCCTTTTACCCTTGTCCCTTCCTCATCCTCCTGCTTTCTCCATCCATGAAATCTACCATCTGTGGGGCAAACAGAAGCAAGAATTTCATAGCAAAGAGACCTTGATATGTCATTAGCGATTCTCAAGGTATGGCACAAGGACTCCTCTATAATGGAATCACCTGCAGTGTATAAAATATAGCATCAGAACTTCTGGGTGGAGCCCAGGAGATACTCACATGATTCTAAAGTTCATTAAAGCTTGAAATTCTTGCTTCAAACAAGTACAGTGTGATTCTCCCTGTCAAACCTCACCCCTGCAGAGCTTCCCAGACTCCTTTAGCTGATGCCCAATCTCACTGAACTTAGCCGTTGTCCTTTGGGTTCTTGACTGTTATCTGCTGTACATCGCTTCCTAATGGCAGGTCTCCTGTTTGGGGATGATACTGTAAATTACTTGGAATTTTCTCCTGTGTCTACCACAACAACAGGCAAATAGCAGCCCATAAGTGCTTCTCAAATTAAAACAAATTGTAAAAAAGGATTTAAAAAGCCACAAAAACCCTTTTGTCTTTAACCATTCCCACCTATGTATTGAATTATCCTTCTCTCACAGTTGATTTTGGTTCTTAAAACTCTGACCAGAACTAGCCAGTTCTGACTCATCAGAAGAGCCAGTTCCTTGCTTTATGTCTCACTCAGCTTTTGTGTTCTTGGTTGTCTGTAGCTCCCTGATGCTCTTCCATGTAGAAGACTCCTAGCTGATTTTTCTTCCTGGCATCAGCCTTCTTTTCATTTTATCTTCTATTAAGATGCATGCAGGTGGATAGTCAGCTCTCCCCCACTTGGGAGCCTTCCCATGACTCCTATCTTCTTCAGGAACAAGGGGCCTGGTTTACTTGGCTTAGCTTTCTAGGACCTTGGTAATTTTAGGGTTTATTTCTGAGGCTGGTCAGCGTTCCCAGAGAAGATTCCTTCGATCTTCTGCCTGCACAATAGGATCAAGATCTCACTGATAGAGGTCTCAGGAAGAGAGTGAGGTCTTCGCATTTTGCTTCTGTAGGTTTAATCCTCAGTTTACCAGTAAGATATTCTTGTTCTCAATTATGCCTGTCTAAAACATCTCTTGGTTTTCATTCTGTCCAAATAACAACCCACCAGTCTGTTATTGGGGTGATGTATGGGTGATAGTCTCATGGGGCTGTTGGGGTAGAAGGATGTAGGGAGTGTAGCTATCCTTTTTTTTTCCACCGGAGATGGAACCTAGGGCCTTGTGCATGCTAGGCAAGTGCTGTCCCACTCAGCTACATCCCCAGACCCTGTAATTGCTTCTAAAACAGTTCCTCTTAGTTAGTTTCTTTACTTTGCCTTTCTCCCTCCTCGTTAGACCAGTTTGTGAACTTTTGAGGGTTGGTGATGTTGACCTAGTTGCTTCCTAGCTCTCTCCTCTGACAGCTTGGGATAGGCTATGGCCTTCTCTGGTCTCTTTAATCACTTATCACTGTCTGCTTTCCAGCTTCCCCAATTTTTTTCCTTTCTTTCTTTTTTTTTTTTTTTTTGGAGCTAGGATTGAACCCAGGGATGCTTAATCACTGGACCACATCCCAGCCATTTTTTCATTTTAACACAGGGCCTCGCTAAGTTGCTAAGCATCTTGCTACATTGCCGAGGCTAGCCTTGACCCTGGGATCCTCTTGCCTCAGCCTTCCAAGCCCCTGGGATTATAGGCATGTGCCACCACACCCAGCTTCCAAATTTGTTGCTTTTGTCTTTTTTCCCATTATTTGTACCCTTTTGGGTTTAGGTCTTAAAATTATCTCTCAGCTAGGTCTTTAGTCAGGGTCTGAGAGGGAGCAAATTAAGTGGTGGTGTCCAGAGCGCACACGGGTCTCTCCAGGTCCCCTTTGCAATTCCTAAGGCACTGTGCTCTCCTAACACATTGAATTGGTTTCTGTTACTGGCCAGCTTGCATAATACTGAAAACTGAATTTTAAAAATATTTTTTTTCTAGCAAATGTCACTGCTGTCTCCACTCCCACTCAGCTTGGGCGATGTGACCGATTTGAGTTTGAGTGCCACCAACCAAAGAAGTGCATCCCCAACTGGAAGCGTTGTGATGGCCACCGGGATTGCCAGGATGGCCAGGATGAGGACAACTGTCGTGAGTAGTTTGAGAGTGCTTTGGCCCCAGGCAGATTTCCAGAGTGTGAAATATCCCTTTGCCCTGCTTCGTTTCTGGGTCAGCACACACCCATGTGTGTGAGTTAGTGCAGTTTTGTGTACCCATGTTGCGACTATGTCATCCCCAAGGGCTTTGCTACATAGACACACATCATATCATCTGGTAGCCACATTCTTTCTAATAAGTTGCCTGAGATATTTTAAACAATAGGAGCAGATCTAACAAAAATATTTTCTAAGTAAGTGAGAAAAATTAATAGTTTTTTCTTCTTTTTTTGCTTGATATGTTTAACTGTTTAAAAACACCAAGGGATCCAGCCTGTATCCTCTATATTTGCATTCATTCTTCTGAAAGTGTTAAGTAAGGCACAGAGTCTGTATTGTTTGGGGGATTACCTCCAGCACCTTATTAAGAGGTTCAGTCATCACCCCTAGGGTAATTCTAGTTGGAGGCAGAGAATGCTGGCCACACATGGAATGATGACCAGGCAGCCTGAGCCTGCTCTGAGATGACATGGACACTGTATCAGTGTGTTGAGTTCAGAATGGGCTGTGGTGCCTGTTCCTTGCGGAGAGGTTCCTTGGAGTAGGTGATGGAGGGAGAGACACTGGCTTTTGCACAGGCTGAGGTTCAAAGTGTCACCTTGGCAGGGATGGCCTACAGGAAGCAGGGGGTGAAGTCAGAAGTCAGACACAGAGATGAGCTCATGTGTTTCAGCCTCATCCCACCGGTTTAATACCTTTTGGTCTCTGGTTGCACTGAGGCCACCTTTGGCCTGATGGGTACAACTGTAATGGCCCTGGAGGGGTGTGACTGAAGAGTGCTCATTCCCTGCCATCAATGTGCCTCTGATGATGAGCTACCCTAGCTCAGGCCTCTTGCTTTGCAGGCTCTCCTCCATCTATCCACCCATGACTGCAGACAGCCAGTGTCCCAGCCAGTCACGTAGTTTTACTTCCAGAAAGAACATTTCTTCATGCTCATCTGACTTCTGCCCTGGTGAACCTAGAAGAGAATGGCAAAGTCCCTCCTATCTATCTACAGAGAGGCTTCCAGCCCTGACCCCAGCAGCGAGCTCTCCATTCTTTTTTTTTTTTTTAATTTGGTGGCAGGGTAGAAGTTACTGAGGGTTGAACTGAGGGGCACTCGACCACTGAGCCACATCCCCAGCCCTATTTTATATTTTATTTAGAGACAGGGTCTCACTGAGTTGCTTAGTGCCTCGCTTTTGCGGAGGCTGGCTTTGAACTTGTGATCTTCCTTCATCAGCCTCCTGAGCCTTTGGGATTACAGGTGTGCACCACTGAGCCCAGCCTCTCCATTTATTTTTGATCCCTGTTCTAATCCCACTTTTTCCTCTTAAAATGAAGATTCCTTAATGAAAAACTAAGCCCCCAAATGGAGCCCTATCAAATCTTACCATTTCAAGATAGAATAGGGTCTAGGGCAGAGGAGGTTAGTTATCCCTTAGTTTCTCTTAATTCAGTAGTGAAGAAATTTATGTAACTTAGAGGGATCACATGGAGAGTACTTATAAAAAAATGAACATTTAGTGATCCCACCTCGGTCTGCTGAATCAAGAGCAGTGGGAAGGGGTGCTTGAGAACTCATCCTTTTAAAAGAGCCCTTTCTCATGCTTAGCATTACAAAAGTTTGCCAAATGCCTGCCCTTTGTAGATATTTTTCCCAGTGAGGCTTGGGAAGAAAGGGAAGTGGGAATTGGCCATCCCTCCTGTCTCTGTAGCACATTTCCCCACAGGGTGTCTTACTAGGCTTTCCCTGCAGAGTCTGGTTAGGAGGAAGGACTGTATGTCCTCAGAATCTTCAGTCTGGCGGGATGAAAATTGGTTGATCAAGCATGATGTGGCCGGCACTGATCAGCTGTGGGATACAGTCTGGTGGGAGGACCACAAATCAGCAGCTGTGTTTCAGTGCAAGGTGGGCAGTAGCAAAAGCATCTCCAAGGAACCAGCGTAGTTCAGAGTGGACCTGGTCGTCCTCCAGAGAGGTGGCAGCTGGTCAGGAAAGGGATGATAATGTCTAAGGAGCAGGTTTTGTTTTAAACCTTTTTTTTTTTTTTCAGTTGTAAATGGACACAATACCTTTATTTTGTTTGTTTATTTTTATGTGGTGCTGAGGATTGAACCCAGAGCCTCACACATGCAAGGCAAGCGCATTAATGCTGAGCCACAACCTCAGCCCCAGTTTTGTTGTTTTTAGGAGATGGGGTCTTACTACATTGCCCAGATTGGTCCCAAACTCTTGGGCTCAGGCAGTCCTCTTGCTTCAGTATCCAGAGTGGCTAGGACTACAGTGTGCCCTGCAGAGTTTTAATGGAAAAAGCGGGGAAAGGTGGCAGATGGTGGGCATCCCAGCCACTGGGGACAGCATGAATACCCAGAGGCTCAGAGACACTGGGGAGCACCTCTGTAGAGGGCCATGGGCAGGGAAAATGGTAAGTACATAGAGACAAGCCAGGCACTTGGGTACAACGGCCATGCTTAGGGCCCCTTATCCCCTGTCACAGGGAACCATTAATTATTTTAGAGAGTGGTGTTTGTATTTTAAATCACTTGGACTTCATCATGAGAGAAATGAATTAGAAGGGGAGGTGAGATTGGAGGCCATGTACTACTGAGGCAGCCAATGTGATGGGGCTGTGAGGTGAGAAAGGAAGAAGGCACATTGTATATTAGAGGTGATGTTCGTAGCAGCCATGAGTCCTTGGCTGTGGAGATCAGCAGGAAGGAAGAGAGGCGAAACTAGAAGGAGGAGAGGAGAAACTGTCCAGAGAAGAAACTAGAAGGCTGATGCTGCTAGCTTGGGTGGGGCATGTGCAGGTTTCCCTGTGGGGCCAGGGACCACGAGGGGTGGAGGATGGGCACTGGAGTCAGGGCTGGTGTGTGGCATCGTGGTAGGAAGCGAGGCATGTGGGCCAGCAGCTGGGAGGAGTTGCCCTTCCCATGTTGCATCAGCAGTCAGTCTTGCTGGAGACCCTCTGCACCTAGCCCCTCATGAGCCTTCGCCAGTTTTCACACTCTGTGGTCTCCTTTAACAGGCTCTGTAGCTATGGGCTTGTGGAGACAGATTCCACCAGGTCCTTTAGGTCTTGACAGGCTTCTGACCTGAGAGAAAAATCGTCTCAAGATTTAGCCTGACATGTAAAATGTATTTATTATCACAGCAAATAGATTTTTCTCCTAAATGTACTTTTTCTACAGGGGTCATGAGGCCCTCATTGTTCACGCCTCCTTCTTTTTCATGAATGTCACTTCTGCTTTCATCTTGGCTGTCTGAAGGAGCCTTTCTTTGTCCAGAAGTCAGGAAGTTTGATAAGTTGCTTCGCAGGGGTCTTTGTTTCAAAAAATACCCTTTGACTTTTCCACTTTTTCAATTTGCAAGCTAGGGTGATTTTTGTTTGTTTGGTTTGCTTTTTTCTTGGAAGCTGTGAAGGATTCCATTATTAACCTTCTGCTCTTGGTCAGTGATCAGGACCTGAATAAATTCAGATGCTTTTGGGGGAAGAACCCCTGTATATCATTGCACCTGCTCTTGTCACGTGGAACTCGGGAACCAGAAAGATTCGATTCTATTGCCTTATTTATTTGTATTTGTTTCATTATTATGCCTTTCTGCTTTCTTGCTTTTTTGGGGATCTTTTTTTATTTTTCTCTTTGCTTTATCCTAAGCAGTCTTCTTCAGGCTGCTGCTACTTTGTTCTGTTTGCTGTTAGCATCATTTCTGATTCTTTGTAAATGGCCCTGCTCTGCTTAAAAGGTCATTACCAAATTGGATGAAACTTTGGAAAGCATGCTTGTTACATCTGCAGGTAATGCAGAGTCAACAAAAGCACTTATTTTCTGGTAAAATAATCAGGACTCAAAAAGAAAAATGAACACTTGGTAATGGAAATGTACCTTCCATTATTCTCATGTAAATCATATATTTATTTCACTTAATTGTTAATAACCTTGTGATTTTGGTATTGTCTCCATTGTAGAGATAGGAAAATTGAGGCTCTAAGAGAGTCATCTAGTCAGTACCAGACTGGGATATTTATTTAGATAGAAGGTCATGATCTTTCTGCCATTATATCTGTGTAGAGAGTTTTTTTTTAATGCCAAGATAAGAAACAATTTATTATAGAGAGAAGAAAAATTTCTCATCCCAAATATAGAAATCTGTACAACTTTGCCACAATCAATATACATAAATTGTACAAACTTATGCCAGTTCATAATTTACCAAATAAAAGATGACTAACAAAGTTCACAAAAATAGATGGTGGTTTGTGGAAAAGATTTTTACCTAATTAAGTGTGTAGAGAGTTTTTGTCAGAGAAGAATACACAAACCTAACAGAGAAATCAAACAGAACTTAGTACAAAAGTCTACACTTATGTTAAAATAATGAATGCAGTGGGCCTCTGGGACATTAAAAGAGCAGAGCAGGTTGATCCCACACTCACCAAAGTGATAGAACATCTGAGCCAAGTAAGAGATCATATGACAAGGTGAACGCTAAAAATAACCAACAAAGAGGCAAAGACCTACAATGTTCCTCCTGGTGATAGTAACCTATTAATTGGCATTCTTTAAATCTGTGTTTTCCGGCTGTTTCAAATTTGTCTTATTCACAAGGATGTTGCTTATTTCAGGGTCTTAAAATCAAGATGTGCTGTCTCCGCAATTTTCCTAAATCCATTAATCCGATCACCTTATGAAAAAGAAAATGGGATGAGTGTGGCATGATTCCCTCAGAGAAGCTGGCCCCTGCTGGCCACTACTTCTGTTCTAAGTGCCCATCCACCATTTCTTTAATAATCATTTAAGAATTTGCAGAGATTAATGGCAACCTTATTTCCAGAATCTCAAATCTGGGTTTTCTTGCTTTTAAAGTTTTGAGATATATTTTATAAGGAAGCCTCAAACATCTTCTAGCAGTCCTATTCAGCTGTTGTTTGGCAATAGTTTTCTCATATTCTTATCAAGTGGTAGATGGGAATCTTGTGTTTTCCAAATGGTCCCCTTCTGAGCAGTATCCCTCTCTGACTGTCCTGTATGAAGTGGTGTCACTGCCCGCCCCTTTAACTCAGACACCATTACTCTATGTTCTTTTGTGGCTCTTACATTATCTGAAATGACGTATTTGTTGGTTGGCTTGTTTGTAGCTTCTCTCAAGAGAAGATAATCTCTTTGACAGTAGGTGCCTTGTCTTTCCTCTACATGTTCTTAGTGCCTGGAGCTGTTCCTGATGCCTGCAGGACCTCCTTTAATGCTCAGTGCATGGGAGGGTGAAGTCTGTCTTGGGATCCTGAGACTGTTACAGCAGTGGTTCTTGAACTTTTTTGTAGAACTCCAGTATGCTTGTATATGTAATGCAGTTGTCCACCCGCGCGCCCCCAAGACAAACCATTTTCAGCTCAGTGTATAATAGATTTCTGTAATACAATGATTTTCTTGAAGTGTGGGATTATAGTTTGTGAAAAGCCTCATAAGTGGTTTTTGTAGTTCCCGTCTCCCTTTGTATCTGCAGATTCTGTATCTGTGTATTTAAATAATTGTGGAGTGAAAATATGTATTTACATACATATATAAAATGTATTTGTACTGAACATGTAAGACTTTGGTTCTTGTCATTATTCTATAAACAAAACAGTATAATACTGATTTGCAAAGCATTTACATTGTATTAAGTATTATAAGTAATCTAGGGAAGATTTAACATATACAAAAGGATGTGTATGAGTTATATGCACAAACTGTGCCATTTTATATAGGGGACTTGAGCATCTTTGGAGTTTGGTGTCTGCAGGGATCCTCCAGCCAATCTCCTGCAAATGGTGTGGGACCACTGCACTGTATTAGTTTTTTTTTTTTTTTTTAAAAGCAAGTACTAAGCTGAAGCCATCCTAGAGACTCATGCAGTGTTATTAATTCTTTTGTATGAAAATTCATCAATTGAGAATAATTGTTAAGTGTTCCATTCCTGCTCTCACTACCTTTCTCCCTGGCAATCCTCATACCTTTTTACCTCTAAGAAAATATTCCTGGATCCTTTAACCATTTCTGTTGACAGTCCTGGTTGTTCTCCTATGAACACTATGCAATTTCTCTACCTCTGTCTCAAAGAGTGGTTCTGGCCAGCAGAGATTCTCAGCCTGGCCAATTTTCCTGATTCACATGGGAGTTTTTAAATACTTCATCTGCTGAGCTCCTACTATGCTCTGCTACAGGAGGTTTGGGGCAAGTCCTAGAAGTCTGTACACTTTAGAAGTTCCCTAGGAGACTGTTAAAGAATTACTGCTATTGATTCTTTGCTCTTAGATGACTACAGTGACTGAGAAGTCCTTTTGGTAATTTCTTTTTCTATTAATACCATGGAATAGAATTTAGAGAGTGTGATTAAAGAAATTTATTTAAACTATTTTAGATGAAGCTTTTTATTTTTTTAACCTGGAGTGTAGGCATGGTTCATCATGTTGATATAAAATGGTATAGTCATGTATGGTAGAGTGCATGTATTTACTTGCACATGGGATGGAGGGTAAGAGCTACCACGGGTTTTGTTCCTGAATCCCAATGGAGAAATTATAATCTGGGCTCAGGAAACCAAGATAGAATCCCAACATAAGATCTGGACAAACACAGGGGCTGGAGTGCATATCGGCCACTGTAATGAATTACCTCAGACAGAGTATCATGGAACAACACTTTTATTTTCTGATAGTTCTCTGAGTCTGAAATCTGACACGGTGTCACTGGGCTAAAACCAAGGTGATGGCAGAGCAGTTCCTCTGGAGGCTCTAGGGGAGAATCTGTTTCATTGCTTTTGCCAGTTTCTGGGGCTGCCCTCTAGAGGCTCATGGCTTCTGCCTCCACCTGAGAGTCAGCAGCGCTGGATCTCTGGGACCCTCCTACTGTTTTTACAAATCTGCCTCTGGCCACATCCAGGAAAGGGTCTCACCTTGAAGAACCCATGTGGCTACATGGGACCATCTAAAAATCTAGGCCGGACTTCCTTCATCAAAGTCCTTTATTTAATCGCATCTGTGAAGTCCCTTTTGCTAAGCAAAGTAACTTACCGGCAGGTTCCAGGAATGAGAATGTGAAAGTCTTTGACTTGGAAGTGCAAGGTTAATTTTAGATGCTGGCTTTGGGTCTCTGGCATAGCCCTTCCTTGTCTGGGCTGGAGTAGGCAGGTGTGGGTCTGGATAATGAAGGCCTGAGGTACCTGCATCTGGGCCTGGTCCTGATCATCCTTGGGCAGCAGATTTGCTCCCCATAGCCATTCTCTCCTTTACTCTTCCTTTAGTGTCATTTGCAATTACATTGTTACCACTGCCTTTCTAGAGCCTTCCATGCTGGAGAGAAGATGAAGTTTTGGTTAGTAGCCTGCTAAGTTACATACTCTTAACTAACTTTACCTTTATTTTGCATTATTTCTTTTTCTATGAAAATATTTTGAAACTTATACAATTAAAAATATTTCATCAAGTGGGCACACCTCTCAACATTATTGTGATACATCTCATTACTTTTATTACTCAAGCCAGAAGTCAGAGTGTCATTCTAGGATCTAAGAATAGAACAGACTAATTAGTACTGTGGAGTTCTAGCTACAGCTTGTTGGTACCTGCCAGGAACCACTTAGGTGCTTGATCTCACTAGCTCCCTGCAGACACAATAGCTGTAGAATTGTCACCCACTTTTCATAGGAGAACTGCACTTTGGTTATATTAAGCAGCTTGCTCAAGCTTACACAGAAAGAAGACTTAAACCCTAGTTTGCCTCCAAGTCTCACATCCTTCCTGAAGGGAGATCCAGTTAACAATGAATCAGATGGTGCAATGGCACCGGTGCACGTTCTCCTCCACATTACAGAAAGGTATTTTGAAGCAGAAGTTGATTAGCTGAAAGAATTCAAACTACTTTTTCTAACCATGGGTGAACCTGGACCTTCGGTGCAAATTGGTCCTTCCCCAGGTTCAGGAAGGCTCTTTGTGTTTCAGCCACACACAGCACCTTGACCTGTATGAGCAGAGAGTTCAAGTGTGAGGATGGTGAGGCCTGCATTGTACTCTCGGAGCGCTGTGACGGCTTCCTGGACTGCTCAGATGAGAGTGACGAGGTGGCCTGCAGTGGTGAGTACCTTGCACACTGTGGGTGCTTCTAGCTTGGAGCTTCTAGAACTTTCCCTAAGTCTGAAAATGAGGGTTGGGGCACAGCTCAGTGGTGGAGCACTTGCCTAGCATATGCAAGGCCTAGAATTCCATTCCCAACACAGCAAAACACAAAACAGAATCTGGAACTGAAATGGATTTGGGCCCCGCTTTGTGGCACCAAGTGAGCTGAGGCCTGGCCCATCTCTGATATAACTTCCCTCTACCTCCTACCTTTTGGTGAAGGGGCTGGTCTTGGATTTATCTTCAACAGACTTCTTGCCTTTTGCTGATATGCCATTGCTTTCTCAGAGCCTCAAACTGCTGATGGGGTTAACTCAGTCCTCCCTGGAGAGTATTTAGTGGTACATCCTGCTATGGCATTGTCCATGAACTTGCAATGTTCTCTTTTAGAATCGAGTTTAAATTGCCTTGGGCAGGAAGGAGGTGAAATGCCAGGAACAATAACATGATTGGAAATGTGGGAACCCTAGGGAAGGTTGTAGAGGGAGGCGTGAGCTATATTTTCTGGAATTTCTTTTCAGTTAGTGATTGTGATCTCCTGACAATTTAGAATGCAGCAGCCCTGCTTAAAAGCCGGGGTTCTTTGAAATTTGAGAATTTATAAGATATAACTTTACTCCTTATCTCTTCAGATGAGTTAACTGTATACAAAGTACAGAATCTTCAGTGGACAGCTGACTTCTCTGGGGATGTAACTTTGACCTGGATGCGGCCCAAAAAAATGCCATCTGCTTCTTGTGTATATACTGTCTACTACAGGTGGGTCCCATTTCTGCCATGGTTCTTGTTGCCCCTGGATGATCCGTAAATTCTCTTGTGATAATCATTCTGGGGCTCTTGATTAGCCATCCATGCCACTTGGCTGAGACACTATCTTTGTTCTTTTGGCCAGGGTGGTTGGAGAGAGCATATGGAAGACTCTGGAGACTCACAGCAACAAAACGAACACTGTGTTGAAAGTCTTGAAACCTGACACCACATATCAAGTTAAAGTACAGGTTCAGTGTCTGAGCAAGGCGCACAACACCAATGACTTTGTGACCCTGCGGACTCCAGAAGGGTGTAAGTTATAATCTTATTTTTGTGGCAATTACAAGACCTCATGTGGGATGTTGAACAGGTTTTCCCATGGATGCTCAGGAATGCGGAGACATACTTACCTGTGCCTTATCTGTGCAGAAGTCTTGTGGCTAAGTTCTGTGGTCTTGCCTGAGCTGTTTAACATTTATTCTTAGCATGGCAAAGGATGCTCTTGCACCCTAAGATAGGATTCTCTCCACCATTGCCCTCTTGTGTCTCTTGTCATGTCATTTCCCTTGCTTAGGACCACATCATCATTGAAATACGAGGCATGTCAGTAGTTTTGTGACTAAGCTTTAAAGAAATTTGCCAAAATCATGTTTCTAAGAGAGCTCCCTGCTTTCTCCTTTCAGAGTAGTGCACTTGGTGATGATCTGCTTATTCTCTTCATTTTCCCTGTTGCCTGAAGTATCTTGAATACATATCACTCATTAAGGAGTCTGTTGTAGTGGTGACCATATTCATTTGGATGTAGAATTTCTGTGATGTTAGAATTAGTCTTATTCCTTGACAGTCATGCCCATGGGTCTGTTCTGTGGTATGAGAGGCTGAGGCAGCAGGGGCTGTCATTGACAATTAAGATCACAGCATTGAAGTCCAGGGCAGTGGTGACTCGGCCTGCCAAGTGATCCCATCCTGCAGCCCTGTGGATTGTGACCGTCGGACTTGACTGAGCCCTGATCTGATGTGTGGACAGCATACCTTGTTTTCTGGAAGAATAGGAAATTTATCTTGTCAAAGTAGAGAAAATAAGCTTACAGACTTCGTAGTGGGTAGGTCTCAGTACCTAGATTCCTTCTTTTTCTAGAAGGAAAAAGATTCCTTCTTTTTCCTTTTTTTGTATTTCTGGGACATAATGTGTGTTTTTTTTTTTAATTAGAGTATTATAGTTATATATAATATTGAGGTTCATTTTGACATATAAGCATATAATACAATTTTCTCCCATTCAGTATTAAGTGCTTCCTCTTTCCCTCCCTTCTCCCACTCACTTTCCTTTCCTCTATTCTACTGGTCTTTTTTCTATTTATAGTGTCTTTCTTTCTTTCTTTTTTAAACTACCAATCTGTATTCCCTCTTATTTTTGTTTTAAGCTCAGGAAAATTCTTCTAGCTGACCACTATGTGATTCGGAAGTTAACTCTCTTTTAAAATATAATTTGTACAAGATTAATTGTCCATATTTGTGGGGTATACATTTCAATACATGTATATAATATGTAATGATATTATATGATAGGTGATGGTAGCTTATCCGTTACCTCAGACATTTGTCATTTTTTTATGTTGGGAACATTCAGTCTCCTTCTACTACTCAGTTAGTTGTTGTTATCCATAGTTACCCTGCTGTTCTGTCCTTCTGTCCAGCTGCACTGTATATCTGTTCACCACTTTTCATCTTTCCCTCACCCTCCATCCTCCTCAGCCTCTGGTTGCCACTAGGAGATGAAGTTTTTAGTTTTTCAGTTTCTGTATGTAAGCGAGAGCATGCAGTATTTGTCTTGCTGTGCCTGGCTTATTTCACTTAACATAATGTCCTCCAGGCTCATTCATGTTGTTATTTCAGAATTTCATTCTTGTGGTTTAATGATTCCATTGTGTATGCGTGTGTGTGCGTGTGTGTGCACAAGCCATGTTTTCTTTATCCAGTCATCTCTCACCTGGCTTCTGGGTTGTTTTCATATCTTGGCTGTTGTGAATAGCATGCAGTGAACCCGGGAGTGTGGGAACCTCTTTGACATATTGATTCCCTCCTGTTCTTTGGTTTATCCTCAGGAATGGGCTTGTTGGATCTTGGGGTAGTTCTGTTGGTAATTTTTTGAGAAACTTCTATGCTGTTTGCCATAATGACTGCACTGATTTGTTGTATTCCCCCCAGCAGCATAGAATTACCCTTTCTCTATATCTTTGCCAGCATTTTAAATTTTTTGTCTTTTTGATAATGGCCATTCTAACTGGGGTAACATGATACGTCTTTGTGATTTTGATTATCATTTCCTTGATGATTAGAGATATTTAGCTTTTTTTTTTTTTAAATTTACTTGTTGGCCATTTGAATATGTTCTTTTTTTTTTTTAAGAGAGTGAGAGAGAGAATTGAATATGTTCTTTTGAGAAATGTCTAATTGACCATTTTTTATCAATTTTTTTTTTGCACTTGAATTGTTGAAGTCCTTGTGTATTCTGACTATTAATTCCCTTGTTGGATGAATAGGGTGTCCCATCTAATAATTATTTTATTTATCGCGTAGAAGATTTTTATCGTTACTTTTTTTTTTTTGACAAATGAGACATGTAACCTACTAAATTTTTACTTTTGTGGCAGTGTTTTTTTGGGTCATATTATTAAAACGGAGTCTTTGCCCAGACCATTGTGATAAAGTATTTCCCCTGTGTTTTCTTTTAGTTTCATAGTTTGGGGAATCTTCCATTTAAGTCTTGGATCTGTTTCAGTCATTAAAAAAAAAAAAATTTGAAAGAAATCCAGTTTCATTTTTCTGCACATGAATATTTAGTTTTCCCAGCACCATTTATTGAAGAAACTATCCTTTCTTCATTGTATGTTCTTGGGGCCTTTGTCAAACATCAGTTGGTGTAAATATGTGGACTCACTCCTGGATTCTATGTTCTGTTGGTCTGTGTGTCTCTCTTTATGCTTTATGCTGGTGCCTTACTCTTTTGATTTCTACAGCTTTGTGATGCATTCAGCTTTGTGGGGTTTTTGTTTGTTTGTTTGTTTGTTTGTTTTTGGTGTATGTGTGTGTGTACATTTGGCCACTTAGGATCTTCTATGACTTCATACAAATTTTAGAAGGATTTTTTTTCTTTTAATATGAAGAACATTGTTGGTATTCTGATAGGGATTGCACTGAATCTGTAGATTGCTTTAGGTAGTATGTTCATTTTAGCAATATTAATTCTACCAGTTCGTGAATGTCTCTGTGTGTGTGTGTGTGTGTGTGTGTGTGTGTGCGCACGCGTGCATGTGTGTCCTCTTCCCTTTCTTTCATCAGTATTTTATAGCTTTCATTGTAGAGCTCTTTCACCTCACCTTCTTAGTTAAATTTATTTCTTATATTTTATCTATTAATTTTTGGTTGCTATTGTAAATGAGATTGATTTCTTAATTTCTTTTCAAGCAAGTTTATTGGTGGTTTGAAGAAATGCTACCAGTTTTGTATGTTAATCTTGTATCCTGCAACTTTACTGAATTCATTTAGCACTTGCAGTAGTTTTTTGCACCCTCCAGAGACTCTTGTGATCTGTGTACGAGATCATGTCTTCTGCACACAGGGATAGCTTAACTTGCAAGTTGCCTCTTTTTATAGTGCCAGATGCCCCTCGAAATCTCCAGCTATCACTCCACAGGGAAGCAGAAGGTGTGATTGTTGGCCACTGGACTCCTCCCATCCACACCCACGGTCTCATTCGTGAGTACATTGTAAGTACCTTCCAGGAGAGGATGTGTTAGAGATTTCTGTGTTGATTTGCCATAATTTTGTGGATAATGACCCACCTGTCAGAACATCTGGTACCCCACTTTCCCCTTTCCTGACCTGCCACTTTATAAGATAACAGGGTGTTCTAGACCTCTGGTTATTTTTAATCATTTTTTCCTTCTCATTTTAGGTAGAATACAGCAGAAGTGGTTCTAAGATGTGGGCCTCCCAGAGAGCTGCTAGTAACTCTACAGAAATAAAGAACTTATTGGTCAACGTTCTATACACCGTCAGAGTGAGTATTCATAGCTGTCCTGGCCCTCTGGTCAGTCTTGGAAACTAGAGACATGTCTCCATTTCATGAGCACTCCGTGCTTACTTTTAAGAGTGCTTATTGTTAGTCCATAAAATACCCAGCTTCTGTCCTGAGGAGGGAAGCAGACTTCCCACAGATAATCAAGCACTTAGGCAATGCGGCTTTCCCAGCTTGTAACCAGATTTTCTGCTAGCTTTCCAGCACCTATAACTTTTGCACATACCCTTTTCTGCTTATCTTTAGCCCCAGGGTGAGGCAGAGCTATGATGAATGGCATTTATAAACTGATTTTGTGAGGTTCTTATGACATGTAATGTTACCTTTAACAGAAAAGAGAGAGATTTTTGTGTAAAGCATGTTTGAGACCATTACATGCACAACCTCCAGAAACCTCCTTGTACTAAGTTCCCCAGTACCCCTTTTATATATGTGTGCATTTAGAACTTGGATACCCATACATATATACCTGCCCTTTAGAAAAACCTTGACATGTGTCTATTAAGAGCAATTTTATAAGCTTGGGACTATCATGATTTACTTTGCCCAGGCTCCTTCCCTTTGTTTCTTCCCCCTCTCATATCAATTGCTGAGACCCCTGAACCTCACAGGTCACTCTCTATATAATTTTTTCCACCCTCATTGCCAAAATTTCACCCCTTTAGCTCATTTAGAATTCTTGCCATATGGTGTTATTGCCTTTATTTCATACTAATTCACACTCTAATTTGAAAAGGTGGCTGCGGTGACTAGTCGTGGAATAGGAAACTGGAGCGATTCTAAATCCATTACCACCATAAAAGGAAAAGGTAAATGATTCTACCAGCATTTGCAGATTTAGAGAAGATAGGAGCCCTTTGGAAATGACCTTCAGTATGACTGGAAAGGAGCAGCGTAGATTAGAAAACTTCACACAGCTTCTTTCTCCCCAGCACATGCACACTTCTGGGTATCTCCATGTGCTTTAGATAGCGGAAGTCTTTTTACATAACTATTGAGTGTATTTCTCCTCCTAGAATTGAAGGGATTTCCAAAGCCAGCAGGCCCATCCTTTTATGAACATGTACAATAGCTAAATAGAAGGAGTCCTCCTCCTCACTAAAGATGGAGATGGTTCTGTACATGTTCGTTTGTGGTGTCTTAAAGAAAGGTCCACGCTGGGGTTTGCGACTTCTCCCACTCACACCGACAAACTGTCAATGGTGGTTTCTAGCATTAGGGCTGACCTTGGGTATTCTGAGTGTGCACTCTTTGTGTACATCAGCTCACCTAGTTGATCCTTTAGAACAGCTACCAGATTAGGTAAAAAGTGGAAAGAAGATGTCACTTCCCGCAGGCCACACAATCAGTGAGTGACATGCTTGGGACTGGAACCTGACATGCCTGACTCTGAAGCCTGTGCTCTTTCTTAACCATCTTGCTACACGCTACCCTCTGGGCTGAGCCACGTGTGACCCACTGGGCTTCTCTGCTTGCTGGGGTGGCTGGCTTGTCATTTTGCATGTGTGCCTCATGAGGACTGAGTTCTGGTCTGTTTTCTCCACTCTATCACTAGTATCTAGTGGGAACCAAAGAAAACAGTTGGTGTGTAAGTGAACTGAAGCAGCTGAGGGTTCTGGTACATGTTGGGAGATGGACAGTAGCTCATCTTTCTGAATGGTTTTTCTCAGCCATGGCACCAAGGACTTTCATTTTTGGACTTGGAAATATAAAAATCACATGAACTCTGTGGTGTGGAACATGATTGGGGGATTTTGCTTTACCCAGAGCCTGTGAGACAAAAGCTCTGAGACATCAAGAGTCACTCTGATCCCTTCTAAAATCTGCAACGTGGAGGTCAGGGCACAAGGCAGCCAGACTTAGCACTGCCAGTCAATGGACAGAATGCTTGCAGGTATTGAAGAAAGCATGCTGCTGGATTCACCATCCCTTTAGTTTTTAGGGTTATTCTTTCTCTCCAAAAAATCTGGTTCAAAACATTCTGGCCATCTATACCTAATAGAAGGGATTTTTGTGAAGCGAGAGTCTTCCTTGAGCTTTGTAGGCACAAGTCTTACCTGCATTTGAAAATCTGAGGGGGTGGTTGCTTTTCTTAAGCTTCTTCTCTCTGATTTTGATGAGTTTCAGCTCCTCACGTGGGTTTTGGTTAGAGTATGTACAGAGACAACTGTGCTGTGTCAACAAGTATTGTGAGATATCTGTGACCTGGGATCATAACATAAGAAGACAAAGGCCAAAGGCAGCTATGGTATCAGCCAGAAGTGCAGGTTCATTAGCGAATGTGGTGGATTGGTAATAATAGCCATGGAGGATCCACCTGTTAATGAGCTCTTCTGGTATAGTAAGCACCATGCTTCTTGTTTCCTTGAGTTCATAGAGATAAGTAGTTTTATCCTTATTTTGTAGCTGAGGAAACTGGACTTTGAAGAAAATTGTGACATATCCCTGGTCACCGTGATTTTAATTTGGGTTGGCTTTAACACAACATCCTTGCTGTTGGACTCTGATTTGGATTCCTGAAACTTTTCACACCCTTTCTTCTGGTTATTGTGTTTTCCTCAAGCCCAGTTTCATGATCTGTTTATCATTTGGAGGGACTCCTCCAGATTTTGACACATCTCTTTTGCCACCAGATATTACCCACTACTTTGAGTCTCTCTTGCCTTTCCTGTATAAGGGGCATATGTGCTGAGAATCTCATAAACACATTTATTTAAATGATGTCTTCTGGTCACATGTATCCAGTGGGACCATCTTGAATTACGCTGGTCTCAGCAGTGACAGGTTTCTTGTGGGCAGACCTTCCAATGATTGCACCATGCTGATCAGTTGACCTAAGGGTGGTCTTTTCTTTGGACTGCTCTCTCCTTGCCCACCTCAGCTCTCAGCTTGAGCTCTGGTCTTTTGGATAGTGCCGGTTGTTTATTGGCTCTTTCATCTTCCATAAATGAAACTATTGGAAAGGGATCATGAGTTAAGTGGTGTGCACTATACATACATAGAAGTGTGTATTTTTAGGCTCAAAGGAGATAAGTCACTTGCCCCAGATTACCCAGCTGTTAAATATCAGCAAACAGAACTTTGAACTCAAGTTTGCCAACTCCAGAAGCCACATTCTTATTTTGCAGCACATCTGTTTATCACTTCTGATTTATCTCATTGTCATCTTTCAAAAAGGGGTTGAGGCTGCTGGGACTTTGTCAGTGCCAGTAAAGGTGGTGCTCACAGTGATCTCTTCACCTTAAGAACCAGGTCGAAGCCAGGCTGCTTGGGACGGTTACATAATGGAACTTTTCTGCTTGACCTAATTTCTCGACCGAGCCAAGATTGCTGTCTATAACCAGGCAATGGTGGGCCCAACCTCAGCTTCAGGGTAACAGTGGTAAAGAGATAGTAAAGACAGCTGAAGAAGTGCCCTTTCTTCCCCAACTGAAAGATCGCTTTGTCTGTTGAGTTGAAAACTGAATTCTGCCTTCCTCCCTTTTCATTGCGTGGTTTCTCTTTGAATTCCCTTTTGTTTTCAGTGATTCCACCACCAGATATCCACATTGACAGCTATGGTGAGAATTCTCTAAGCTTTACCCTGACCATGGATGGTGACGTCAAGGTAATGTGGAAAGTTCAAACCGTCAGTTGGGTGGGGCTTTACTTTGTATGGGAACCAAGGTGATGTAGCACATTAAGATTAAGAAGAATGAATGACTTGATCTGGTGAAGCTAAAGTACCTGAACTAGGTTGGTTCTTTCCCCCATGAAGAACAACTTGAGTCTCCACATGTAATTATTCTGCCTCAGCCTGGTGCCTTTTTTTTTTCTTTAACCATATAATTAAATGGTTCACAGCCACAGTGCAAATAAAGAGTTGGTGTTAATAGAATATGTATGCCCTGTAATTTTCAGCTTTATTGGATTTCCTGGTACTAAGTGCCAATACAGAGGTTCCCACAGTGGAAGAGCTGCTTTCTTGTGAGCGTCAGATACCTTGGAAACACGTCCACCTTAGGTCCCCACATAGTCACTTGGTTCCCTCCTCCTCCTGCACCAGCAGGCCATCTGCTTGGCCCCTCTGCACAGCCAGCTCCACCATGGTTGTATGTCCTCCTGCTCTCTCAAGTTGAACCCACTTTCCAGAATGCTCTTTTTGTCTGCTCCTCTTTGCAGGCTGTTTGTCCCCTCCATGAAGTTGTGGTGGGACAAACAGCCTTCAGAGTCGTTGTGCCATCTACCTAACTGCAATTTAGTGTCACACCCTTGACTTCCAGAGAGGGTTGGTACAAGAGATGGGTGGCCTTAATGTCTTGCTCCTTATTTATAGTCTTTGGTCTTGAAAATGCTTTTATTTTGTTGATTGTCCCATATTTAAAGATCTATAGATCACAACCTTCTCTGAGCTCTGGACTTAGAAGAAGTATTTTTTCTTCATGTGTGGATGTGTTTACTCCTGAGGGGAAGTAAGAGCTCACCAGCCAGCTTTGTATTGAACTGTTGGCCTTGACTGCAAGGATAGCCCTAGCTGAGTTTTACCCTTAATTATCTTGGCCTAATTATCTTTGCATTTTTTCCCTTTTTCCATCTTTATTAATTGGTTCTTGTCTTTCTATTCTGTATTCATTTTATGTTTGTTAAATACATTTTGTATTATAAATGATCTCACATTTGTTTTTAGAAGTAGATGGAGGATGGCTAAATACTAATGGTAGCACAAATAGAACTTGTTTAAAAAGAAACCACCCATCCATTGAAAAAAATGAGACATCTAAAGAAGCCTGCTTTTTGTAGTTGGTGAATCCCCTGGCTGTTCGCTGATTTGTTATGTGTCTCCCATATCTTGGCAGGTGAATGGCTATGTGGTGAACCTTTTCTGGACATTTGACGCCCACAAACAAGAGAAGAAAACCTTGAACTTCCGAGGGAGCATTCTGTCTCATAAAGGTAACACCTTATATCTCGTGGTACGTGAGAAGTGAAGGTTGCACCGACACTTTCCTGGCAGCAGAGCATGTGTGGGGTGCTGGGTAGAGTTCTTCTCTGGAGGTGGTTTTGCATGGCCAGGTCCTTGTCCACTGAGGGTACTGTAAAAGTGCTCCTGACTCTAGTTAGAAGGCTTCACTCACTGGTAGCTCAATCCTCCTCCTAACCTATTGGCCTTAAGTGGAAGTTGCAGGCTCCAGAGGAGAAGAACTAGAAAGAGACCAGATTAACTGTCGGCACATGATTTTTGTGCTTCATCAGAACAGATTCCTAGATTTAGTTGTCTGTCTCTTTCTAACCTAGTTCAGTCCCCTTCTAATAAGAGGTAGCATGAGACTTGGGACATGATTGGCATTCAGAAAATACTTGTTGACTGAATGAGTGGTCAGACAAACCAAGGCAGGAACTGGTCCAGTCCTTCTTGCATCTGTGCAAAGAGCATGCTTTGACTAAAATTTTTGTATCTGAAAATGGGCTAATGGATGGGTTTTATTTCTAAGACAAAAAGTTGAGTGCTGAGAGCTGTCTGTGAGTGTTGAGAACGACATGGGAGCGTCCCCTGTCCCTCTGCTTCTAGCTTGTTTGAAAAGTACTTTCAGTCAGTTTTATTCAATTCTTGTTTTTGTCTTTTAAGACGGAAACTATAAGTTTTCTGTAATTATCCCTTTTTTTTCTTATTTGAAACTGAATATCTACTAGATTAAATAATTTGTATAAGGAGTCCATGCAAGGGGGAAAAATGACATTTAGCCCCTACTGTGTGCAAGCTTTTACCAAAGTGTCCCGTGTGTTACTGGGGCTATCGTCTCACATAACCCAAATAATAATTCTGTGAGGGGTGCGCATCTTATGGAGGCAAAACACAGGTTCAGGGAATGAGCCGTACTCTCACAAGACAGCAGAGCCAGGATTGGAACCCATATCTTTCCAGTTCCAAAGCCTGTGACCCGTTGCCTCAATGTTACACCAATATAATCAGCAAAGTTAGGCATAATCTTGGTAGCTGTTGCCTGAAATCTATGAAGAGGCAGCTCAATGCAGGGCCTCACGCCAGGCACTTTACACATCTTTTCTCTTAATCCCCGCAACAGCCAGCTGCTATTCAAGTACTATTATTTTTCCTCCATCTTACAAACAGGGAAACAGACCAGAGGGATTTAAATACTTTACCAAGGATGTTTTAGTCACTGCTGTGACTAAAATATCTGACCAGACCATTTTAAAGGAGGAAAAGTTTATTTGAGGGCTCACAGTTTCAGAAGTCTCCATCCATAGAAGCCTGGCTCCATTCCTCAGGGCTCCAGGCAGGAACAACATGGAGGAAGCAGCTCACACGGTGATCAAGAAGCAGAGAGAGAGAGACTCCACTTGTCAGAAACAAGTATATATCCCACAGTCACACCCCAGTTCCCACCTCCTCCAGCCACACTCTACCCCTTCAGTTACCACTCAGTTAATCCCTGTCAGGGGATTAATTTATAGATTGGGTTAATGCTCTCAACAACCCAATCGTTTCTCCTCTGAACCTTCTTGCATTGTCTCACACATGAGCTTTTGGGGACACCTCACATCCAAACCATAACAGAGGTATAGCCACAAGGGGTAAAGTCAAGCCTTGAACCCTCGTCCTTCTGATTCCAAAGGTTATCCTGTTAACGTGTTCTCCCTTTGTTCACTCTTAATTTAGTTTAGGGAATACATGTTTATTACAGAAAATGTTAGAAGGCATAAAATGTGTAATGGAATTTTCTTTAATTTCACTTTATATTTCAGATATTTCCACTTTTTTTTTTACACATTGATCTCTCTATCTTTATAAAATCAGAGTAATACTATATATAGTTTATCCTTCTCTTTTCATGTAACATAAGGATTTTCCAGTGTCAATAAATATTCTTTGGAACAAATTTTAGAGGTTGCATAGTAGTTTGTGGGATACACGATTTAGTTCTTGCTCTGTGGCCAGTCAGGTCAAGCAGTTTATTCTACTGCAACAGACACTGGGGTGATCTCCTCATTTGCAGATGTTTAAGTCCCTCTCTGATTTTATGGCATAATTGATTGGAAGGGCATGATTTTTCAAGACTCCTCTAATACAGGGCCAATGGCTATCCAGGAGTGTTTTACCTATTTTATCCCGAGATGGTCAGCTGTAAGAGAAATTTCCCAGTGCCCCTGAGGTTGTATTACATATACTGCTCATCTGTAAATAAGTGTTAAATAAACTTGTAAATTAACAAAGTCCTACATGTGGAACGGACTAAATTGAGAGATTATTTTTTTAAATAGCACGTGTATATTGACACAAATTCTGGATTAACACCCTACCTCTCTTCTGACATCTCCTTGTTTTCACAGTTGGTAATCTGACAGCTCATACATCCTACGAGATTTCTGCTTGGGCCAAGACTGACTTAGGAGACAGTCCTCTGGCGTTTGAGCATGTTGTAACCAAAGGGGTTCGTCCACCTGCTCCGAGCCTCAAAGCCAAGGCCATCAACCAGACTGCAGTGGAATGCTCTTGGACTGGCCCCAGGAATGTGGTAAGTGGCCAGAGTGACCATCACAGCTTGAGTGTGGACCCTCCCTTGATATAAGGCCACAGGACAGACCCAGGGCTCCTCTCTGCTGCGGTTCTTCCTTTCCTACCCCACACAAGCCATCCTCTTGGTTAGCTCTGGAGGCACCTGCCATCCCAGCCCCAGTATCCCTTACCATGCTGTGTCCTGGCTTCGAAGAAATAGTACCACATGCTGTTTCTTACTGGTAGACCTCATGCAGGTAGAGGGTGGCATATTCCTGTGCTTGGGGACTCAACTTGGGTCATGGACTTCATGAGAAGTTTTATTTAAGGCCTCTGCTCTTTTATATGACCCAGAAGGTGATGCCGAGGCAGCCCTGAGCCCTCTTGGGGATTCCCTTTTACCTCAAAGTAGATTCTACTTGCAAAGGGACCTTTTTCTCTATTGAGAAACCCAGCTAGAGGAGGGGTCATCTGTCACACCCAGCTATCTTCCCAGAGTAGGGCATAATGTAGAAATGCTGGAACATCACTTAATCTTAGGGTCGCTGATTACATGTGACCTTGGAGAAGCAGCCGTGCTGTGCTGGTCCTGGCTCGTGCTCTGGTCACATGCATTGTAGCTTTCATAGGTGAGAGATCAAAGGAGCTGCCTGTGGGAACCTTCACTTCCGGCTCTTTCTTCGGTTCACTTAGCACTCTGCTCTGGCAGCCCTTGGTTTTCCTCTTCACCTCAAGAACTGCCACCGCCACTGTCCATGTGGGGAACCTTCTTATTCCTCAGCTCTTGTATTCCATGAACCCTTTCCATAGGCCCCATCACAGTGAGGCATTGTCCTAAGCTCTGAGCCTCCACACTGACTGCAGAATCCCATCTGAGCTTTGTGGCTCCCTCGTTTCTCCATTCCTGTTCCACTTGCTTTGCTTTCTGACTCCTTTTCCCCACTCCCCACCTACGCCCAGTTAATTACTCCTGGGGCCTCCTTTCCTCTTTCACTACCCTTGTTCTCCCCTCTCCAGTTCTTCTGATGCTGAGCAGAGTTAGGGAAAATTGCGTTGTTATCTGGCCTTGGAAATACTTTGCACATCCTGATCAGTCCCCTGTCCCTTTCTGTCACTCCTCCAAACTTGTATAGTTTTCAGCCCCGTCTTCATGCTCACGTGCTCTTGGAGAAAATGCTCTGATTCTCCTTACAAAGAAACTTCCTCAACTCCCATCCTCCCATTACAAGTTCACTCAGCTTTCACGCCCTGCTGCAAGCCTCATCAGATCCCCTTTCCCCACTGGAATCTCTGGGTGTTTCCTACATGTACCAGCAGGAGTAAGAATGGCTGCGTTAACGGTGGAACTGAAAGAAACCATTCTTTAAACAGTTTGTTTCCCTCTCAATTAAAACAAGTTTGGAGGTAAGCAGTCCAGGACTCCTGTTACAGCAACACAGTTGAGTCTAGGACAGGTTTCAGCTGTCTCCAGCCTGTGACATCCATCTTCAAGGTCACTGCATGGTCCAGGAGCCCTCCTAGAGCCACAGCTATTACCTATACTCCAGGTAGCAAGAAGGGCCTTACCTTCATTATAATGAGCCCTCCCAGACCTTCCCACGGGACACTTCTAGTTACATCTCCTTGGCTGGAACCATCACGTGGCCTCCCTTAGCTCCCAGGGAGTGGGAAGTGCAGACTTTCTTTCCAAGTAGTTCTCACTAAGAACCAGGGTTCTACTAAGAAAGGAAGAACTGGCTTCTTCCGGTAGCTGGCAGTGCCTCTTCTCCTGTGTTTCTTCCACACACTTGTGAGAGTCTCATGCTCACTCTACCAACTCCATGGCTTTCCTGTCCACTCAGCACATCCATTTGGCTCTCCATGTCCCTGCTGCACAGTGCTAGCATGTACCCCCTCTTTGGTAAGCCCCCTCTTGGCTCTGGCTCATTATGCCCTCTTTTAGTGTTTTATCTGATGCTCTGAATGCACCTTGTTATATGCCTGTTTTTCTTCCGTGCCTGATTCTCCTCAAGAATGAGCTCTTTGGGGACCGAGAGCGCATGGTGTTGACCTGTGCTGGTGCACGTCAGCTTTGTAAGTGCTGTCAGCATAATGAATGTGGAAGGAAAACTTCTCTTGGAGCTCTTTAGAAGCATTTGTAGGGTCTTAAATGAGGGATTTTGAGAACATGAGGTCGCTGGCCATGTGCTGATGTTGATTCCATTCTCTGTTTTTATCAGGTTTATGGTATCTTCTATGCTACATCCTTTCTTGACCTCTATCGAAACCCGAAGAGCTTGACTACTTCACTCCATAACATGACAGTCATCGTCAGTCAGGATGAGCAGTATTTGTTTCTGGTAAGTTTCCCAAACAAGAAGCAAAAGGAGTTCCCATTTTTTACGGGATGTCCTTAAGTCCTGAGTTCCTGAGTTCAACCTGGATCTGGGGAGCTGGACATCTGGATTCCAGCATTGGTGTGCATGATAGCAGGAAAGTTCTTCTTTACAAGCATCACAAACACCCAGCTGCAGCTCCCTAAGGGAGGACTGATAACAGAGACAGATAAATCAAAACCTTTTGTCAGATTCCATTTCTTGGAATTTACCCTACATACTTTTATACATGTGCCAAGACAGATGGAAAAAGATGTTTGGTCCATTAGCACTTGTGACAGTAAAAAGACTTGAAACAACTTAAATGTACATCAAGAGAGGAATGGCTAAAAATATTATGGCTTGTCCAGGAAATGGAACACAGAGCAACAAAAGAAAGACAGCTCCAAAGGTATTGATATGGAAAAACTGCTAATCTGTGTCAAGTGTCAGAAGTGAGGGGCAAAATATGTGTACTGTTTTCTCAGTTGTGTAAGATTATTTAAGAAAGACTACATAGACACACGCATACAGATAGGCATATATTGTGAATTTATACACTCACATCTATGTCTGTGTGTGCATAGGATATTTCTGGAAGGAAGCATAAAAAACTGTGAGCAGTGGCAAATGGTCTAGGCTAGGTTGGGAACTGCTTTATATTTTACATCTTTTTTATGAGTTGAATTTTAGTTGTGTACATTACTTTTATTGAGAGCATAGTGAAGATTGTGTGAGCTCACATGGTATCATTTTTCTGTGTGTGTACTTGGCCGTAGGTCCGGGTGGTGGTACCTTACCAAGGCCCATCCTCTGACTATGTTGTGGTGAAGATGATCCCAGACAGCAGGCTTCCACCCCGTCACCTGCATGTGGTTCATACAGGCAAAACCTCGGCTGTCATCAAATGGGAATCACCATACGACTCTCCCGACCAGGACTTGGTGAGCAGGCTAGGCATCTAGGCAGCCTGGCTTATTCTTAGCATGCCTTGGGAAGGGCTAAAGGGAGTCCAGCAATGGACCGGAAACACAGGCCTGGAGGTTGAGCTCAGCAGGACTCACCCCATTTCTGACTTGATCATATTCTTAGAGTTGCCTCTTCTTAGTTGGTGCTCCTCTGTTTTTCCTAGCTGCCATATTAACTTATCCCCTTCCTTGACCCTCTGAGACAAAGGTCATCAAACAAAGGCCCACAGACCAAATTCAGCTTATTTTTTTTTAAATAAAGCTTTATTGGAACCAAGCCACACCCATCTGTTTACATATTGTCTGTGTTTGCTCTCATGCTTCAAACAGCAGAGATAATTAGTGACCACACTGGTTCTCATCTGGCCCCCAACACCTAAAATATTTACCTATTCTGAAAGTTTGCTGACCCCTGTTTAGAGAAGGGGCCTTGATCCTAGGAAACACCTCCCAGTTCTCCTTGCTTCAGACTGCTTTTACCTTTGCCCCTCTTCATATTGGGGGTGGTCAGTTTTAATAATGCTTGATTTCTAAAACTCCTTGACTTTCAGCTTCTTCCTGATGACTGGGTTTCCTGTGCTTACTGCGTGTCCCTTTGTTCCCTGCCCTCATATATAAAGAAGCAGCCTGGGAGAGTTACATAGAGCTTTTTGTCCAGTAGAGCCAGCATTGAACACTTGTTCATTGTCTTTCCACTGACAATATCATAACTGTTGCAGTGTTGGGAGATGCAGAAGTCAAGTACTGAATTTCAGTGTTCTTACTTGTCCTAACCTAGCTCCTGATGCCACAATAAATGTGGCTTTTCCTGGTGACTTTTTCTTTTTTCCCTCAAATCTGTGTAAATTCTGAGTACATATTTGTTAAAAGGCTGGCCCTGGCTACCCCAAA
The DNA here is from genome assembly GCF_021218885.2 of Marmota monax. NCBI lineage: Eukaryota > Metazoa > Chordata > Mammalia > Rodentia > Sciuridae > Marmota > Marmota monax. Next base: position 2,322,778 of record NW_026695234.1, on the reverse strand, counting down.
GACATCAAAGAACAGAGTCAGACTTTGGAACTCAGAATATTATGGAGGGTCACAGTCACTCTGTAGTCAGCCTTCTGTACCCGTAGGTTCCATATCATGGTTCAACCAAAGGCAGATTGAAAATATTCGAAAAACAAATTGTCTACACTGAACATGTACAGGTGTTTTCTTTTGTCATTTTTCCCTAAACAATACTGTATATCAACATTTACATTGTAATAGCTATTACAACTAATCTAGTGATGACTTTGAGTGTATAGGAAGACGTGTGTAGACTGTAGGCAAACATTACACCATTTTGTATAAGGGATATGGTATCCACAAGGGCCCTAGAACCAGGCCCCTAAAGATGAGGGATACCTGTACTTGGGTTACATTGTCTGCCATTGAACTATGAAGAATGAAGAATACCAAGTTTCTGATTACCACTCTGATTTTTTTTTGTCCTAGTTCTATGCAATTGCAGTTAAAGATCTGATAAGAAAGACTGATAGGAGCTACAAAGTAAAATCCCGCAACAGTACCATGGAGTACACCCTTAACAAGTTGGAACCTGGAGGGAAATACCATGTCATTGTCCAGCTGGGGAACATGAGCAAAGATTCCAGCATAAAAATCACCACAGGTAAGTAGAAGAGAGATCAGAGGCCTTCCTGCCCAGCAGAATGCCCATGGTGCTGGACCACCTGTCAGGAGCTGTCCATCAGGAATTGCCCACCGCATGCAAACACTGCTCTTCGGTGTCCACGCTGCAGCAGAATAGCAGATATGGGCTGCAGTGAGATAGCCAGGGCACAGGGGTCTGGGGAGTGGCTCTTGTTTTCCATGTTCTCCACATTCTAAAAATCTCCTCTCTCCTAGCTTGTTTTGACATTAGTAGTGGAGAAGAGGAGGAAAGCACAAGAGAGTTAGGAAATATAACTGAATATTTACCACTCAGGCTGAACATTGCATCTGAGGACCTACCCTGATGTCACAGGGGTTCATTGATGCAGTCTGACATGGAAATGGAGGGAGACCAACACCCCGGGAAGTAAATTAGAGGGTAGTCAGTCTCATGTTCAGAAAGCAGACGATAAGCGCAGCTACTTAGACAACATCAGACAGTATCAGGAGTACTAGTAGCGGAGGCTCAGCCCCATTTGGGCTGTGGTGTGAGCAGGGGCCCTGGGTCTGCTCAGCTGCCATTCAAAGGAGCTGCAGAATCCCTTTCCTGTTCCATCCCTCCCCTTCCCTTCCACCCCCTGCCCCATCTTGTTTTTGTCCATCCTTATGTCTGAGAGCTATTAAATTAGATTCTGTCCAAGCTTCTTGGCTAAAATTGTTCTATCCACAGCAAACAAGATGCCAATTGAAGGTATCTACCATGTGCTAGCTAGGCTCTATGCTAGGCAGGTATGTGTTTTTTCCTTCCTTAACCCAGGCCTCTGAGGCTAGTGTTATTTAATCTCTCTTTAACAACAGGAAAATGGAGGTTTGAATATATGTCTACTAACTGCATCCTATCACATCTTTAATTTTCAGTTTCATTATCAGCACCTGATGCCTTAAAAATCATAACAGAAAATGATCACGTTCTTCTGTTTTGGAAAAGTCTAGCTTTAAAGGAAAAGCATTTTAATGAAAGCAGGGTAAGTTCCTCCCTTATTCACAATGACTTTGGAAATGTAATTGAAATGGTATTTTAGAGAAGAGCTTGTTAACAGCATGCTGGTGTAGAAAGTTTAAAAAAATGGGGGGGGGAGGGAAGAAAGAATAGGGCATCAACGTGAACTTGAGAATTAAAGGACCATTTCTATGGGATTGCTAATTAGCAAAATGTTTATACTGCACATTAAAGATGAGAGTCTCTACATAAGCACTTTTCAGTCTTGTACTTGTCTTCCCCAGAAGAAAGGGAAATGGGCTGGAGCCCTTGTTGTGCTTCCTGAAGCTGGGCCAGGGCTCAGCATTGGAACCAAGAGCCCACCTGCCCCAGTCACTCTGAGGCCTGGGGCTGTGGCCATGCTGCCATCATGGCACATCCTCACTTCCTTTCCAAAGGAAATAGAGGAAGTAGGAAATACTTGAATCTACTCTGTTGACTTATGAAAAACACCTTTTGCTTTGTTTTGTTTTGTCATTGGCAACCAATGCTGCATCCCCATCAGAAGTTAGGGAAAGGAGAGCAGGACCTGGGCGATTTCAACCTGGTAGTGGACAGTCTTGAGTGGATCTAGGTTGGCTTCCCTGACTACAAAGCATGAGCTCAACAGGGACTCAACACAGCTGTGGCTCCCTGGAGGAACAGGGTAGGCCAAGGGCCCAAGGGGCCTCAGCAGTCAGAGTGCACTGCCACAAGCAAAGCTCAAGTCAAACTTGAAAATCCTCATCACTCTGTGAGAGTTTCCCAGCTACGACATGTAAATGGTAATATCCTTAGATACTAAGAATGTTGTTGGATCAATTCAAAATAAATGTTCCCATTTTGAAAAAGGTATAGTTAAGGAAGTAAAAAATTCCAGCAGCAGTAAGCCAGAGGAGAAAGGTTTAACCTCACTGAGAGTCCAAACAACAAGGATGAGGCACTTGTATGTTAAATCAGCAAAGACCCCGGGGGAAGAGTGTCATCAACGTGGGTGATAGTAGGAACAAAGCACTCAGAGAATATATATTGGTTCACCCTCCTGGAAGGTCCTTTGGTAATATGTATCAAAAACATTGAAAGTGTTCGTGCTTCTTGATCCAGCAATTCTTCCAGGAGTTTTCTCTTAGGAAGCAATGTGCGTAAAAATTTATGTGCATTATTAATAATAGAAGAAACAACTCCCAACAGAAGAGAACTATTGAAATAAAGTTCAGGTTGTTGATGTTTGTGTAATTTAAATTATTTTCTTTATGTTATTGTGTGTTTTGCAGATGTCCTAGACTGAATATATGTTAGATAGTCAATATAAATTGCTAGTTTATAGAAATAACTACAGGGATGGGATGCCAGGCAGGTGCCAAGAAGCCCAGTTTGGCCTCCATTTGCCATTAGGTGATGCTGCCTGGGGATGGCAGAAGCCCAGCTTTTAGGTTGGGGTTGCATGCAGGTCAGTGTTCCATTCCTAGAGGGAGGGTCCTGGCATCAGCATAGCTTGCCCTTTCCCCTTCTCTCTGGCTTGGAGTTAGGAGACTAGACAGGTCAATGTAATGTGAATAAGAAATCACTGATTACACAGTGGTCCCCTACGAGGATAGAGATAATGGATGGAATCATTTTTGAGGCACTGGAAATGGATGTTTGTAGCTTTGACACTGAAATCACTAGAGAAGTCCAGTAGTCAGCCTGAAGCCATCCAGCATCCTGGGTCAGCACTATCAGAGGGTGACTTCCCTCACAGGAATTCAGGCAGGAGTCTTCCGACACAGTCCAGAAGATTATCCCATCCCCTTCTCCCATGCACAGGTGCCTATGCCTTCTGAAATGTTATTATCACAGCCAAGATGGTCAGAGCTGGTATCAGCTTAGGAAGAGCTAGAAAGAAAGGAAGCAAGCTGGCAGTGGCCTTCCTAAGTACTGCACTAAGGAGAAACGTGCTGTCCTTTCTGATTGTAAATTCCCTTGTCTTACCTATTGCTGGAGGCCACGCTGAGGGTGATCTAGTATGAGTCAAATCCCATACTACGAACTGTGGCTGAAGAGTCCAGGTTCTTTGTGGTGTTGAATATTGCTTGAGACAAGTGACTGCTGATCAGAACTTTGAGTGTATATATGCTGAAATAGCTTTCCTTTGGCCACACTTTTCACTTTTAGTCTTCAGTTCCCAAGTGGGTGCCATCGCTAGTTGAAATGCTGGGATGAGAAAATTCCTGTTTTTTGAATGCAGTGTCTCCATGGTAATGTCTTTAAAAAAAAAAAAAAATCTAGTGAGAAACTCAAAGTGCTTTAGCATCTATAAAAGCTGCAGTAAGGGGCTCAGACATGGTTGGAACCAGTAGTAGAAGCTGTTGGGTTCCTTATTTGACTTCCTGAGCAGTCTTGTGTGTGTTTGTTTTCAGGGCTACGAGATACATATGTTTGATAGTGCCATGAATCTCACAGCTTACCTTGGGAATACTACTGACAATTTCTTTAAAATTTCCAACCTGAAGATGGGTCATAATTATACTTTCACTGTCCAAGCACGATGTCTTTTTGGCAGCCAGATCTGTGGGGAGCCTGCTGTCCTACTGTATGATGAGCTGGGGTCTGGTAAGTTGCCCTGCACCCAGTTTCTGCTGTCCCTTCTGGGGAAAGAGGAAGGATGTGGAATAGTCCAATGAACATGTGTCTATTTCTAAAGACACTTGAAATGTTCTCTTAGCTCAGAGGAAAGTCATTTAGGTCTCGATTTCATGAGGTACAGATTTAGTTAACAAATTCTGAGCCAGGCATGGAATGAAGCTGAGTTTACAAGGTGACCATATTCTGAATGCAAAGTATGAGAAAGGAAACATTTTGTTTTAAATGGAGGTGTAATGTGAGAAACATCAGCTTAGCAAGAGTTTTGTTGTTCATTTTTGCAGGATTTCTCAGAGCCTCTAACATGCTAACACACCCTGTGATCCTGCAAGTCAGTAGTTCTTCTCCTCAGTGTGAAGAAATTGACCATCTAGCCCTCCGGTCATCTGAGTTGTCAGACTCAGATCTGGATCCCAATTTGGGCCTACGCTATGTCTTAGGGAACTCATAGATACCAGTGCTGGGCCATGCTCATGGTTTACCCAAAGTCTGTTTGCACCGGCGTAGCTTGGCCAGGATTTTAACAAACATTTTGCCACTGGTCTTTTTAGTTACATTCACTCCCAGCCAAGAACTAACCAGGGCTCAAGCCAAAATCTTGTGTTAACTTGTTAAGTGTTCCAGCACATAATATTTCCTGGGTATGATCATGCAGAATACTCATCCTCCTAAAAGAGGGAGCCCTGCTTTCCACCTTCCTCCGGTGAATCATGGTGAATCAGAGGCTCTGAGAAGGTCCCACAAAAAACAGACAGCAGAACTCTTGTTAACCTCCTGTTTCCTTACTAGCGCCCAGTTTTCAAGTGAAACTAGCTAGCAACCTGTGCAGTATACTCCAGGAAAACCTGTTGTGAGGACTGGACCAGCTGCCTCTGAAACGAGGACCATCTGGAGGTCTCACTCCTGATGCCTCCACTGAGCTCCAGTCTTTTCTTATTTACCACTGCACAGCTGGGATGGCCTAGGACACATTAAATAAGAGTTTGACAGTATTTTTTCTAAAGTTTTTTTTTAAAAGAAAATAAATGAGAGAATTTTAAATAAAGGCATGAATATTAAATTGCTGGATTAGGTTTAGCAGAGATGACTGATCTCTGGGCCATCTTTGTGAGTATCCTGCCAGGCTGAATCCCTGGGTAGAAGATCCCTTGCCTGGGCCACCTCCCACTACACTGGAGAATAACCCCCAAGCCTATGGAAACCTAGACCAGAAAAGTCCACAGTGCCTCCTTGGCTAAAAATGGACTCTTAAGCTCCATTTTCTTGCCTCAGGTTCAGACTGGCCCTGCTCCCTTAGGGGCTTTTGACATGAACAGTTTACCCCCTTTCAAGATGGCGGCCCCTTCCCCAACAAGGGTGTTGGAGAGGGATGGCTTGCCCCTGAGCCCCAGTGGTATGATTGTATCTGTAAATCATAATAAGACTGCATTTCTATAAGACCAGGGAAGTGGCCTCTTTGTTAGGTTATAAACATCTAAATGGCTTTGCAGAGAACTTTAAAAAATGTTAAAGGTGTATGGAAAGGTGATCTCCCTAATTTTTTTTTTTTTTTTTTTTACTTAAGTTTAAAAAAAAAAAAAACCTTGTAAAACTTCACGAGCTGTTAAGTCAGTATTGTAGTAAAGGAATCTCGTTTGTATCACTTAATGGAGCTTCAGGTAATTGCAGTTCAGAGTGACTTTGGTGCCAAGTAGGGGGAAATAATTGCAATCTCGTTAATTAGTGGTCTGATTTCACATCCTCTTATGTAAGGCGAGCAAGTGGTCTTAAGTAATAATGCTAATGAAATCAATGTTGATACCCCAACAAAGGTCTCCCTTCCAAGAGATTATCTAAATAACCAACAAGGCAGTGATTAGGAGGCTAATGTAATTACCGCATTAGCATGTGCAAGGCCCATGGTCTGTCACTCAGGGCGAGTGGTTGGGAAACATTCAGGCCTCATGCACGTGCAGGAACGCGTCACAGCAGACAGGTGATTGGGTAGCTGTGCTGAACTTCTAGCTTTTTTGGTAGGTGGGGCCTTGCAGAGCCACCTGGTGCATTCTCCTACCCTCAGGAAGGAGGCTCATGGTTGGGAATTTTGCCTCTGCAGGGGGAGATACAGCAGCCATTCAGGCTACCAGATCTACTGATGTTGCTGCCGTGGTGGTTCCCATCCTGTTCCTGATACTGCTGAGCCTGGGGGTCGGCTTTGCCATCCTGTACACAAAGCATCGGAGGTTACAGAGCAGCTTCACTGCTTTTGCCAACAGCCACTACAGCTCGAGGCTGGGTTCAGCAATCTTCTCCTCGGGGGATGATCTGGGTAAGTGGCAGGGCCACTGATCCGATTGGGAAGTACCTGCCTCCAGCTTACCTTTTGACATGAGAGGAGTTGTTCAGTAGCTAGTGATTCCCTGCGTAGGGTTAAACCATTTGGAACTCATGGCTTGTACCTTGCTCCGAAATTAAAGTATTGTGTTCTGTTTACTAGTGTATTTTGACCTGAAATAGGGAAGAACTGGTAGGAGCGTGCCTTATGTAGGAAGGCCATGGGCTTTAGACGCCCTGCTTATGGGAAATTCTCAAGAATGTCCATCTGATTCGTCTTGTTCTTCCCAGACCTGAGGTCAGACTGGTACATGCAGTGATTTTGAATTGTGTGGGTGCCTGGGCTGGAGAGCCTGGTGAAGACAAAAGTAGTGCTTCCCCAGTCGGTTTCTATCAGAAGATGCCCTTTAGTGCGACTCTTTCCCCTTCCAGTTGCTAGTGCAGCCTTATCAGCCATTCTTACTTTATGTTGTGATAACATGTATTGTGGGGGAAGGAAGGAGATCGTTTCGTCCCTCCTTAAAACCTTTGCACGCTGCTCTTCTTGAACACTAGGAGAACTTGTAAACCACTTTATATAAGAAAGTGGGTATTTTATTTAGCACCTCAACTCAGGCTGCTAAATGTGAGTTTGCATACTTACTTTTCCTATAAACCAGTTATGATTATTTTTCTTTGTTATAAAGACATTTATGTATTTCCTCTCACTGATCATATGAGATGAGCCCTGCTCACTTCTCAGCTGCCTTCCTTGCTTAATCAGTAAGGAATGGGTGGCTTCTTTGCTTGCCGCTGTTGGGGACAAAAAGACTCACCCTGTTACCGAGCCATGCAGTCCCCACTAACTGTGGATCAGCACTTAGTTGCACAGGCTCGTACCAGGAATGTCAGAGGGACAGCCATTAGTCTGGTAAGTAGGCAATGAGATTCTTCTTCCTTCAAGTTTGACTTGCTTTATTTGTCTAATAAGTTAAAGCTACCGCTAAAATACGCTTGGTCACCTATTGATAGGGATGATGACCTAAGAGCAGCAGAGAGGAGCCGAGTTTAGGACTGATGGTTGTGAGTGGCCAGCGATGCTGTGGGTTTAGCTGGGGGTGGATAAGGTGAGGGTGGGCAGAGCAGTGGCTCATGGGCTCAGGTCCTGTGTGATGGAACTCACAAAGCCTGACTGTTTTGTCTTTAGGGGAGGACGATGAAGATGCTCCTATGATTACTGGATTTTCAGACGACGTCCCCATGGTGATAGCCTGAAACAGCTTTCCTCACTAGAAACCAAATGGTGTAAATATTTTATTTGATAAAGATAGCTGATGGTTTATTTTAAAAGATGCACTTTGAGTTGCAATATGTTATTTTTATATGGGCCCCAAACAACAACAAAAAAAAAAAAAAAAAAAAGGAAAGAAAGGAATGAATAAACTTTGTAGGGATCAACTGTGAACTTCAAGTCAGGTTGATTTTAGTAACCAAATTGCTTTGATTTGACATTAATGTAGTCTTACACGGCTGTGCTTGCTGGGCATGCTTCTAAGTCTGTGAGATTATTTTGGTTCAATAAATTGGCCGTTCTTATTATTTTTCTAAGACACAGAAATGTATTTAATAAAAAGTTCAAGAGAGAGTGATGGGTGGAATCCCTTCTCCTTGAGAGTGTGTTCAAATTTTACATTTTGTTTGGATTTAGTTTATGTGTAAGTGTTTGGGTGTCTTATGGGGGAAGGTTCTTTTATGTTATTTGTTAATTTATTGGGACTCTATATAAGGCCAGGCTTTAGTGGTCATCTGATACCACGTACTATAAGCCCCTCGCCTAGAGTGTTGGGGGGTAGAGAACAGAAGATTTTGTTGCCATTCCGAAAGAATCCATTTTTATTCACTTGTGTGTCATGTAATGGTCTTTGGCAGAAGAGAGCTCTGAGTCATTGCTAGATTTCAGTTAGGCAGAGCTGCAGCTGGGGAAGCCCTGCAAGCCATAGGTGTTGATATTAACCCTGGCATTTTACTGTATATGCCTCTGAACAAGGTGTAGCTCCAAAAGTTACCAGATAATAGCACTGCTTTCTAATACACTGGGATCGTTGTCATTGTGAAAAATAAACTCTGGTTGTGGGAGAGAGTTCTAGATCTGTGCCATGATAGATAACACTGGCAAAAAATAGTATGTGATTTCTGCATTTTCAATTTTTGTTTTTACTTGCCACTAAAGAAGCTCAAATGTAAAATTTTATATTTGGTTTGAGGTGGCCACTGAATTGTCCTCAACAAAACATACTGAAGTGTGCAGTTATTTTGAATTGGGTCAGTGCCTTTTTCTCTTTTTTCTTTTCATCCACCTCGCTTGCCTGTGCCCTCACCCATTCTACAGAGAAAGCGCTCAACATGCTCACAGCGATGGAGGCGATCTAACCACTCCCTCCAGTACACAGTAGCAGCAGTACTGGGCTTTGTTCATTTATTCTCCCTAGAAGATAAGCTATGCTTTCATCCTTCTGCCATTAAAATGCCACCCCTGTATTCAAATCATGGTCGTTTGAAAGTTACGTGGATCCGTTGTGGACTGCTGCCTGTCTTTAGACTTGGTGTTGTGGGCACCAATGTCTAGCATTACTGTGACTTTTACTGTATGAACAACCTCACTGCAGAATTTCCTCCCAGCTGAGAAGCAGCAAGCTCTGGGAATATTCCAAAGTCACGCCGATGACTATGTGTCCTTTATATGCAAGCTTTGTGAAGCCCCATCTCCCCTTCAATGCAATGTGTCACCTTCTCCCAGGTGTTTTGTTTGGTTTTTCTTTTTAACCAAAAGTATCATTCTTGGGTAGTAATAGAGTTTCATTCTGTCTAGGGATTGTTTGGAAAACAGAGAGCCAATTAAATTTTTTCGTTGTAAACATTTCTATCTTAGGTGGGGAGTATTTTGACCCGTAGACGTCAGGGTAGGCTTGTAGTTCCTGTTATGGAATGGTGGTGATGATGGGCCTTCCTCTGACTTATTTTCCTTCACTCCCCCTTTTTGATTTTTTTTTTTTTCTCTTCCAGACTGAATTTTTTTTTTTGGCTTTGTCTTGTCTTGCTTTGGAGCTTTTAAGCTCCAAGCCCTACCACCTCTGCTTTAATAAACTCTTTAAAATGAACAGTATGGTGGGAGGCAAGTCATTTAATTGAACCACTAGAAAGTCTATTTTGTTCTTCTGCCAACTTTTGGTGGCATTTATAAAAAGCCCATGTAAAAGGCTCTGAGATACTGTTTTCAGTGATTCCACAGGCAAGCCTTTTTACAGAGCATACGTCTCCAGTTGGCAACTCCAGACATTTCAAGCATCCAGTTCTGGTCACCAGTGCCTCCCCATGCCTAGTGCACAGTCCTGTACAGGCGGCCATCACCCCTCTCCTTGGAAGACGCCACTGTGCTGTTTGAAAACAAGCAGCCTTTTAGGGCTAGAGTATTTTATATAAACAGAAGAGCTAAGGTCCTGAAGACTTAAGCTAGATAGATGCAGCTAAGTGTAAATCATATATTTTTATGAACTTTTGAAGCACACATTCCTGTTTCCCTCCACATAGCTTTGTGGGGGTTTTGATGTATCTATGCCATCTGCAAGATTCCAGAGGTTGGAGTGACAGTAGGAAATGAAACAGCCTTTGAAAGTGAAGCTGGATAACTTCACCTTTTGGAGATAACTCTTCACGGTGACCACTGGACCCTCTGGTTACTTGCAAAAAGGGGGTTTTATACTGTGTGGGAGATGCCCATTTAGAATTCCCAGTGCACAGGGAAAGAATTTTATTCTGTCCCAGAATACCAGGAAAGTCAGGTGCTTGCATCCCTGAAGGGGAATTGTACATGAGTTCTCTCTGGAAGCTGATTTTGCTCTTTTCTGCATTGAACACACCTGGAGCTTTGTGAGACATGGATCCATGTGGATGAAATGACATAGTTCCAGAGTGAGGCCATGTCCGAGCAGACGGGTTTCCAGAAAGAGGAGAAGTAACTACTGGGAACCCTGGTGACCTAGGTAGATAGTTGTGCTGCTGGGGAGCTGGCTGGAACCTCTGGAACCTTTTAGAAGAGTGGCTCCTAGGATTTCATCTCTGGTAGTATCACTAGGGATATTTGTGGAATGGACTGGGGCAGGAGACACATAGCTGCATGATCTCTCCTGACCATCATGTGTGGTCACATACTCACCAGTTTAGGGAATGTAACCCTTCTGAAAACACTGGGCATTTGGAAGGAGCTGGGGAGAGCAATGGAATGGTGAGCCCTTTATAGATGAACTCCCATTTCTCCCTAGAGAATCCTGCTTTCAGATACCCACCCAGAGGTCACTTCATCTAATAAGATTGGGTCTCCTGCACTTTCCTAAGAGCCAAAACCCATTCTGTTAGGTTTGGTTGTTCCCTCCCCCACTAAGGGGGTCAGGGTGAATTCCCTAGAATTCTCTCCCTTAAACAAGAGACTGGGGATGGGGGTGGTTCCCATAGAGAAGAGAGCCAGAGATATAACCAAACTGAATGCCACCCCCCAGAGTGATTTTAGGAATTGACTCTAAAACTCTGCAGAATCTTCACTTGTGTTGAGATTGTATCTTGACATTCCTATTATGTTATTTTTCTTAACTGGAGTGTGTGCTGCCTTTCAGGTAAAATTTTTGTGTAATAAAAGCCAGTACATTAAGTTTATATAGACTACTTTCTATGCAAGACTGAGATATGGAATAGATAGCACGATGTGCGAACTCTTGGGTCCATGGACAGGATGTCAGCTTTTGGAAGAAGTCACCACCACTGAGCATGGGTTGAGGGAGGATAGGTTGTGCATATGTTTCTTCCCACTAATTTTGAGCAGCCATATTATGAATTTAATCATCAGAGCCAAGTAATAACCCAAGAATGGTATTAGTTTCATGTGTAATAGCTCAAATGGAATAAGCATGAATGCTGAAGCGGAACATGATCCTCAGATATTCCATGTCACTTCTCATTTAAGGACTCTTGTAAAGAATTATTAGAAACTTTAGGCAAAGTAAAAAAGTATTTGCAGCAAAATAAAGGCCTATTCTGCTCTTATTTAAAGTGAAGCACTGTATACTCTTTCCTCTCCAAAGCAAAATTAGGTATTTATAATTTCAATTGCCTTGGTAAGTTTCCAAATCATTGATTTCTGCTGAAGATTTTACTATATTGTTGCACAATTTTAAGATAATTTTTGTCTCAATGTCAACTTTTTTCACTGAATAAAAATTTAACTGGGTCAAAAAACGCCTACTTGAAAATCCACTCTATGTGCGTCTGGAGTTGCTCTTTTGAGTGCAATAAAGATGACTAACGTGGTCTCCGAACACCATCGATTTGTTTGTCCCTTTTAAGAGGTGTGTATGTCATAGATGAGAGAACACTAAGACCTGGAATCATTTTGGTATTAACCACCTGGTCTCAGATGTTGGATCCTTGAAGAACATGGTGTCTTCATATTAGCTGGAGTAGAAAGATGTCATGTGGCTGCTCTGTAGTAAGTGAAGTTCTTCCGTAGGGGCGGTGGCTCTCTTAGAGCTGTAACTACATCTAAGAGACAATTTGCTAAGAGGGCAATTTTCAAATCTAAGATAAGAAAGCACAGCAGTGCAGAGGAGCTGGGTGCCTAGGAACACTTTCATGGGTTTTCCATAAACAATGAGGCCGTGTGCAAAAGAATGTCAAGTGAACCTCTAAGTCAAGATGGGAGCTGACTGGGTTGGGAGGGAAGGTTCTTTTGTTTTTGTTTTTAATTTTGACAACTCTGGCATGTTGCTTTTGTTCAGATATTGAACCAAAATGAAATTCTGGTGTATTATTCAGTTTCATGGATGAGGGAAAAGAGGCTGAGAGAGGTTGAAGTCATTTACTGAGGGGAATCCAGAGTGAATGGCAAAGCCAACCTTCAGTCCCAGGTATTTCTGACCCTACATCCCGTTCTGTGTTGCTTTGTCACACTAACCTCATGCCATCATTCAATATCGGAACAAACACATTCAGTCCAACATGTTGCTGCCAAGGGAGACCTTCCACCTGGGTGAATTGACCTGGTCACAGCCTTACCTTAGGTTTTCAGGCTTTGATAATTTGTCGTCTAATGCATGATAGTGCATTCATCTCATGACTGAATGCACCTTAACCAGTCTCCTGAGACTGACCTGCAGCATCATGGTGTACATGACTATTTTCTTAGGAATTCACCACAGGAAATAATTCTGGCACTTAGAATGTCACATGACAAGTGCATCTTCCCCCTTTAGAAGGATTTAACTAAGAGGCCAGTCACAACTAGAAAGTGACCTGGTGACATGGATGAAGAATAAAGAAGTGGGGGGGGACGGAGTCTGAGCCAAAACAATTAGTGCCCAGTAAATATTGAGTGACTGACTGACTAGTACTCCACAACAGGAACCATCTACTCTACTTGGACTCTGTGTCTAAAACCCCTGGGTCACAGCTGTCTGTGTCCGTTGTTATTAAGGCCTTTCCAATGGGGTCTAATACTTGGAATCCATTTGACATGGTTTTTCTGGACAGGGCTTGGGCACCATCTAGATCTGCCACTCTGACTCATTTCTGTTGAGTCAATGAGCAAACTCCTCCCTCCCAATGAAAAGCCTATAGCTAATATCCACGTGTTCAGATTGGGTTACAATAGAAACTTCCTGGCTTGAGAGCCACTGGATCTGTCAGATTGTTCTTCCTATTTTGTGTTGATTTTGCAGTTTAATTCTGGGAGGACATTTCCGAGTCTTAGGAGACACCTTAGCGTAGTTCCCACATTCTGATTACATCAGTCGGACATAATTATGTGGTTCCCCAGCCTATAGCAAATGAAGACCAGGAAGAGGTGGTCAAAGGCAAATGCCCTGAGGACAGCAGCAGAGAAGCTGAGAACCTTCAAGTTGGAGCTGAAGCAACTCCAACAAACACAACAAGTTGGGGCCATTTAACATAGGGATATTCCTGCACATTAAACAACCCATCTGATGAGAATTACAGTTGGTTCTCCTCTGTTGAGCACCCATTTGCTAGACCATTAAAAAAAACTTGAATTCTGAAAGTGATCATTTGATTTAGGTATTGATTTTGTTTTAAAAGAGGAAAGTCAGTTTTAAGAGAGATTGATATAGAAGAATAAATATGGCCAACAATACTTGAAGAAATATTGAACATATCTAGAAATTTAGAGAAATGCAAATTAAAACTATACTGAGGTTCCATCTCTAGTCAAAATGGCAATTTTCAAAAATACAAGTAACAATAAGTGTTGATGAGGATGTGGGGGAAAATGTACACTCATACATTGCTGATGGGACTGCAAATTGGTGCATCCACTATGTAAAGTAAAGCAGTATGGAGATTCCTTAGAAAACTTGGAATGAAACCACCATTTGACCCAGCTATCCCACTTCTTGGTTTATACCTAAAGGACTTAAAATCAGCATACTACAGTGGCACAGCCACACCAATGTTTATAGCAGCTCAATTCACAATAACTAAACTATGGAACCAACCTAAGTGCCCTTCAACAGATGCATGGATAAAGAAAATGTGGTACATATACACAATGGAATATTAGCTCTAAAATTGATTATTACTTTTGCCAGTAAATTAATGGATCTGGAGACTATCATGCTAGGTGAAATAAGCCAATCCCAGAAAAACAAAGTCCAAATTTTCTCTGCAACAAGATGGGGGAGGGGTTGAAGTTCATTGGGTTAGACAAAGGGGAATGAAGGGAAGGGAGGGAGGATGGGAAAAGGAAAGACACTAGAATGCACTGGACATAACTTTGCTATATTCATATATGGACACACCACAAGTGAAACTCCATATCATGTACAGGATCCTAATTAGAAGAAGTTGTACTCCATGTATGTATAATATGTTGAAATACACTCTACTGTCATGTATATCTAAAAAGAACAAATAAAAAAAATTTAGAAGGATGTTGTGTAACTTCTACAAGCCTTCATCTGTAGTACAGTGGCAGAGTCAGAGAAGTCAGGTGTCCCACTCTCAAGCTTTGCTGTCAGGTGCCATGCTGTTTCGTCCTGTGGGTACAATACTAGAGGTCTGTTACAATGACACTGTTCAGGGACTCCTAGGACACAGTCAATACATCTTAAAAACATTCCCACTAGAAGGATTACAATGATGTTTGGAGACTATATAATAGATTTCTTCATGAAGTCATTTACATAGAACACGATATTCCCTGCTCATGGGAGAGCAACGAAGCCTTTTTCATTTTTATTGGTAAATGCTTTTGTAAAGAGTTCCATAATTAGGAACTCAGAGGAGTCTTTGACTTTGCAATAAAAGATAAATTTTATCAAAATCCTTTGCATCTTGGGGAAGGATTTCCAGTGCATATTTTCCTCACCTGTGCACAGCGAGGCTCAGTATCAGAACACATTCTGTGGACAATAAGAGGGCTATCAGGAGGCCACTAGGATCCCAGCAGGAAAATGGTTGCCCCTCTTTTCATACCGCCCCAACTGGCTTTGATGCTAGAGCCCCATTAATTTTAAGAAAAGATTATGTGTAGGGTAATGTGAGCTTGCAACCATTTACAGAAGAACAATGGTGTTATGCTTTTTAAAATGCTAATGTTATAATTGTAATGTCGCAACCCTATTTAATGCCTTAATGACAACTGATAATGTTTGGGAATCCTTGTATGAAAACAATGACATTTCATACTTAAAACTTGGCATCAGCAAACTTTGAGGAAGAAAAAAGACTCAGATTTAAATGTAAATCAGCCTTTTATGAAAAGTGCCCTTTGATTGTACACCAATCCGTAAAACCTTCAGGATCGATCAGATGACGAGGTTTCATAATTAAGACTTATTTTTCAATCTCTTCTTAGCAGAGGCAGAACCTATTAGTTACCCAGGGATTGATTCAGCCCTTGATGGTGTTGAACTGTCTGGGCGTGCGTGTGCATGCGTGTTTAATGGAATTTTTCACAAGCAGTAGATAACAATACAAAAGCATCAGTCTCTTGGTTTCATAACTACACCTTATTTGGGACCCCAAACTGCTTGACAGCTCCCGAGAATTAGCATACCTTCAAAGGAGGAAATTTTATTCACATGGAGGTGGTTCATTCTCTGAAAAGAATATTCCCCCAAGGTGGTTCAAAAGCACTTTGAACAAGGTCAACACTGCAACAATAAATAATAATAATCATGAATAGGTACTTATAACATGCTGGACACTCTTCTGAGGTCTTCTTGTATATGAACTCACTTAATCCTCACTACCAGCCTTTAAGAGGATGCTGTTATTCTCATGTTATGGGTAAGGAAGCTGAAACAAGGAAAAGTGGAGACATTTGCCCGAGGTCGCAACAGCCAGTTAGAAGCAGAACTGAGATTTGAACTCAGGCAGCCTGGCTCAGAGTGTGACTCCACTGAGAGCACAGATTTGGGTGCATACCCTAGGAGATTATTTTAACCAGCCAGTTTACCTTTTTAAATAATGTTCTTTGCAGAGGGTGGATTATAAAGGGAATTTGTTCTCATTGTAGAAATTTGGGGAAAATAAAAACACCGAGAAGAAAATGAGATTTCCTGGTAATCCCAGCGATAACCCCTGTCAACATCTGGTGCGTGTCTGTTCAGTGCTTTGTTCTGTGGGAGCGACTGTATCTGCTTATGCTTCTGCTGTGAATCAGACCAAGTCTGCGTGGTGAAGTGCGCCAAATCTCTACCACTTCAGTGCTGGTTCCAACTAAAATGGCATGTCTGAATTCAAATGTCAGATGCAGAGTGACATCTTTTCCTTTGTCCCTGTAAAGAGTTTTGATATAGACTTAACTCTGAAGGCCAGTGGAAGCCCTGGGCATTGCCACCGTGCTGCCAGCGGTGCCTCCCTTCTATCCTTACAGTCAGGTACTTTGAGCCATCATGGTTCACACCATTGGAATTCCTAGGAGGGGTCGTTCCCATCACCTCCATATCTCTGGCTCACCAGGTCTATATTTTGGAAGATGGGAAGAACACCAAAGGAAGTAGTAGACAGAAGAGGGCATACGTAACATGGGCACATGAGCAAAAGATGGGTCACAAACATGGTTGTCACATTAGATATGTTTAGTACAAACGAGACCTAACTGCCCAACAGCTTTGTATCTGAAGGGAGACGCCCAAAGGTCCCTAAAGGCTGAGTGGTAGGACCAGTCTCCACAGGTCTGTGTGATGGAGTGGGAGGAAGAGGAACTCGAAGGAGCTTAGGTACTTAGTTTTGGAAGGTGCACACTTTGTCCATTTGGACTGAGCAGGGAATTTATTAAATGGCAAAATGGGTTTCCTAAGTATTAAGTTGCATCACAAGGTTATCAGAGATTATCATGCCCAACATAGAGAGCATGAAATGTGAATTCCATAGGAGGAGACTCTGAGAGAGCACCCTGTTGGTATCCCTTGTAGTAAACGCCTGCAGTCTAGGATAGGGAGGTAGCAAGCAGAGGGAAGAGAATCCTGAGGATTGGGGCAGTTCCTAGAGAAATTAAAGATGAATGTCAAGTCTCAAGCTCCAGTTGGCAAGAGTCCAAACTACCTGGTCAGTAGGGTCCCTGATGTGTGGATCCCATGGCAACATTCACTTAAGAAGTAGTTGTTGAGCACTTCCTCTGTATCCAGCCCTATATTAGGTACCAGGAATTAGACAGATATGATTCCTGCTCTTGGGGATGCAGAGTGACATCTTCTCCTTTGTCTCTGTAAAGAGACCTCAAACCTCAGGGTTGAGAGGCAGTTTTGAGTTATGCATAGATGGTATAAATTATTTTATAAAAGAGGAAGTGGAGATAAAAAGATGTTAAAGATCTGAGAGCTCAGTTAATAGGTTAATCCTAGAACCCTGAAATACTGCCTTTGCTTTGGGGTCTCACGGTTCTGTGGGTGAGGGAGCAGGCTCCAATGTGACCTCCTGCCTAAGCCACAGGCTCCAGATTAGCCTCTCAGAGAAGTTCTTCAGGGGAGAAGAATGTTTTAGTCAGTTTTTCCATCACGGGGACCAAAATGCCCCAGAACAACTTAGAGGAGGAAAAGTTTGAGGCTCAGAGTTTCAGAGGTCTCTTTCCATAAATAGTCGACTCCACTGCTCTGGGTCCAAGATGAGGGGACACATGGGGGCAGGGCCCAGCAGAGGAAAGCAGCTCAGCTCAGGGCAGGGTCAAGAAGCAGGGGGCGGGGACTGCAGAATAGATGTACCTCACCCCCAGTGACCCACCTTCTCTAGCCACACCCTACTTGCCTAGAGTTACCACCCAGTCAGCCCATTCAGACCAGCATGGACGGATTAGGTCTTGTCATTTTAAATCTGGATATTCCTGCATTAACAGGAGCTTTGGGGGACACCTTGTATTCAAACCATAACAAAGACTGTGCTGTTGGCTGCTTTCCCAGAATTTAAGAATAATGTGATACCTTTTTTCCTTCGGCCATTGTTTTTCATATGTAGACTTCCTCAAATGGAAGGAGGGATAAATGGGAGAGCCCCAGTACCCAAATCCTATCCTGTAACCTAACACTATTCTACTATTTTATACTCAGGAGATGAATGCTAATTTAATAACCTCAGCAAGATGCACAAAGGTAGGTAATCCTCTTGGTTCACAAAATTCAATGAAGAATATATTTGTGTATGTGGGGGGTAGGGGGAGAGTCCTGGGGCTTGAACTTGGTTGGGGCTAGTCTACCACTGAGCTACATCTCTAGCCCTTTTTATTTTTTTTTTATTTTGAGACAGGGTCTTGCTATGTTTCCCAAACTGGCCATGAACTTGCAATCCTCTGCCTCAAAACATCTGAGTGGTTGAGATTACATATATGTGCCACTGCACTAGGCTGAAAGTATATTTTTGAATAACTCACCTTTTGAGTTTTTTTTTTTTCAGGTTTTCTCACCTGCCTGTCTAAATGAGGCACAGATGATATGTTCATCTTAATCCTGTCATCTGGAACTCTACAATATAATTCATACTGAGCATGAGCCTGTAAAACATAAATTAGCAAGTTGCTTTTTCCTCCTGGCTCTGAACCCCATAGGTGGGATTTCTTCTCCCTGCCTCATCTTTTAGACAGTCCTGAAAACACTGGTGCAAATAGCTGCATCCTACACCCATATGTCTGAATATGAGCTAATATGGGTTAGTCCTTTGGGGACTCAAAGGCTTTCAAGCTCATGTGAGCTTGCTCTTCATATCAAGGTACATAAACTAGAAGTGGCTCTGATAGCAACCAGAGGGAGAGGCTGCCCAAAATATGACCATTCCATTTCAGGAGCACAAGTCACCCAAGGGAGGTGGAGAGAACACACAAATGAAAACCATTGATCTCATCAAAAAGTGGGAGGGCTGTTGTAGAATAAAACCTGCCACTCATCAATCCTGGATTCTGAGTTTAGAGGAGGATGGCAGTGAAAGAGTAGAACACAGAATCCTTTTTGGTACTGGGAACTAAACCCAGGAATGCTCTACCACTGAGCCACATCCCAGCCCTATTTAAGTTTTTATTTTGCAACAGGGACTTGCTAAATTGCCCAGGCTGGCCTCGAACTTGTGATCCTCTTGCCCTAGCCTCCTGAGTGGCTGGGATTCTAGGCATGTGTCACCATGCCCATCCTAGAATCTTTTAAATTGGGCTCCTCATTTGTTATGTTTCCATGGAGCCTAGAACAATCTTTGATGCTCAGTGTATTTGGTGAATGAATGAAGGGATGAATTAACCTGTTCTTAAAAAATGAATCGATTAGTATGAGGTTCAGCAGCGTATAACTTAAAACACGTGTCACGGAGGTTTTAAAAGATTGATTTTATTGCCTAAAAGAAGTCCTGGGCTAGTGCAAAAAGCCATTAAAGTTCCAGGCTTTTCCCCATCTTTCTGTTCTGTCACCCTCAGTGCCACCTTCTGCCATTGGGTCTTTTCAATGTGCACAGCCATTAGGCCCCCAAAGTCCAAGCATCAATAAGGACAAAGAGGTAAGGGCAAAAGAGAACCTCACAGCTCTTCCCACTAAGGAAACTTTGCAGAACCCTCATCTAACAACTCTGATGATGTTTCCTGGAACTCCTCTTTTCTCGAGGTGTCTGGATATAGTTCATTGAGCCTGGCTCATTGCCAAGTCCCAAGACGGAAGGAGGAAGGGGACAATACATTCTTGTGATCTTGCCATCCAGAGTCTTTGGTAGATAGGAGTAAATCAAAAGAAAAATTAGGAAACAAAACTAGACAGCTTTTGGGGGGGCCACGGGGTAGTCCACCTCTGAGGGAGGTGAAGGGAGAGAGTGTGGGGTGAGGTGTCCGCCTGACTGTGTGCTTGCTGACTGTGTAGACAGTTGGTCACATCTCTTTAGTGCCTTGGTTCTCTTTTCCCTACAATGGAACAAGGCTCAAGCTGGCCCCACAAGATTGTTGGAAAGTCTGAAAGTAATAGATGTGCAACTGCTTTAAACTGGAAGGTGCTTTGCTAACATAGCTTCCATGGGTGTTCAGGGACAGAAGGGGATGATCCCACTTCTTTCTCTTGTGACTGACTTTACTGCACGACACTTACCACTTCTTCAGTCACTCACTTCATTATCCAGTCTTACATCAGCCCTCAATTGTTTCATCCAAAAAACTTCTCCCCAGGTTGTAGGGAATCTCTTTGAGCAGAGGTCATAGTTTTATAAAACACCAGGGGTGACATCATCCCAGAGAGCTCCACACAGCTAGCATTGCCCCTAAAAGAGAGGGTGTCATGGTTTTGGGGTTTGGAATGTCCCACAAAAGCTCATGTGTATGAAGCATGGTCCCCAATGTGGCAAGGTTCAAAGATGGGGTTTTAGACAATAACTGGATCGTGAGGGCTCTGACCTTATCAGTGGGTTAATGGACTACTGGATCGGAAGTGGGAAGGAGTTGGAGGTCACTGGGGATAAGCCCTGGAAGGTTCTATGTTCTCTCCAAGCCTCCTCCTCCCTCTCTCTCTGCTTCCCAGCTTTCCTCCGCCACACCCTTCCACCATGATGTTCTGCCTCACCTCAGGCGCAGAGCAACGAAGCTGGCTCACCACGGATTGAAACCATGAGCCCAAATAAACTTTTCCTCCTCTAAATTGTTCTTGTCAAGAATTTTGGTCCCAGTGAGGAAAAGCTGACAGAGGGGCATAGGGATACAGCAAGGATCAGGACAGTTTTAACATTCCCAGTCTATAAGACCAAGGGCCCGGATGATGCTATTAAGTAAGAAGGGCCAAGGTGGGACAGGGGTGGGAAGGATGGTAAATTCTATTTTGAACATAATAAGAGGGTAGAGGTCCATCCCAGCAGAGGCAACCAGTTGGCAGCTGGCTCCTTTCATGTAGCAGATCTTGAGCGAGTATCTCTGTACCAGGCACACTCCAGGTGCTGGAGATTCTTCATGGACAAAACAAAACCCCCTGTCTTCAGGGGCTTAGCCACAGGTTCAGGGAGACACACAGTAAGAAAAGAGCCTGCGAAATGACATTGTATGTGGAGTTCAAAGATGGGTAGGCTGGAGAGTTATATCAATAAACAGGGTAATTAGAGGGACAGGTGGAAGAAAAGTCAGGAGAAAGATGTCAGGAGTGAAGAGATTTCAAAGTAACATCTGTATTTCAGGAATCCTCCAAAGTTGAGCCTGGGACAGGCTGGGTTGGCCAAAGAGGTAGGCAGAGATCCGGAGTGCTCAGGTGCCAGGAGCACAGGGACCTGTGGAGGCAGCATCTATTTCGGCAAAATGCTTTGGGAAACCCAAGGGTGAGGACCAGAAGTGCTCCTCTATGCTAGGCACACTTTGCATGTTATTTTGTTTGTTTGCAGTGCCAAGGATGGAACCCAAAGTGCATGTGTTCTACGGAGCTACATCCCCATGTGGAATTGCATGTGTTAAGGGTCTTGCCTCTGGGGAAGAAAGCAGAGGTTTAAATCCTCACTCAAAAGCCATATGACTTGTGAATCTGAACATGTTTTTGCACTATAGTTTCCCCACCTATAAAAACTCATACAGTTATGAGATTGCAATTAGATGATTAATACATCAGACAATGTGCATCAAATGCCAGGACTTAGGCAGGTCACCCGGGTTTCCCTTTTTTAATTCCTGCAGCCCTGTGTGAGGCAGGAAGTCACTGGTGTCCTTGGTGAGAAGGTTTATAGGCCACAGTATGCATGGACATTGGATTAATACAGGATGAACAGAGAATGACAGGTGAGGAGGAGACGTGACTTTGAACTCCTCACAAATGTTTCAAAGAAACAGAAGTTCAATGTGAAAAAAATATCAAAGGAAGGGTGTGTTATCTGGGATAGATGGAGGCATGCTTGGTGGCAGTGGGCAAAGAGGAGAAGCAGGGTGTGCTTGGAGAGCAGGGGGCTGGCCTTGCTGCCTCTGCTCCATTATCTTTGTCACTGTGGAATTCATGACTGCAGCTCACCTCCACCTGCTGCAGGATGCCAGCATCCCCTTCAGACATATCCTATCCCTTGAACTAGAAGAACCTGTCCCATCCCTTGCAAGTATCCAGACAGATCCTTGCTACTCCGGAGGGTTTGCTGCTCCAGCTGCTGACAGTGCATTTTTGCCCAGTTGTCTTGGTCCACTGGGCTGCTGTAAGGGAATACTGCAGACTAGGGGGCTTATAAACAACAGAAACTGATTGCTCACTGCCCTGGAGACTGTAAGTCCAAGATGAAGGCATTGGCAGGTTTGGTGTCTGAGCAGGACCCGCTTCTTAGTTCATAGACTTCTTGCTGGACCCTTACAGAGAAAAAGGGGCAAGGCAGTTCTCTGGAGCCTCTTTTATTAATAACACTAATCCCATTCATGGGGACCTGCCTCATGACCCACTCACCACCCAAAGACCCCTCCTCCCAATGCTATCACCTTGGGGTTTAGGTTTTAACCTAATATTTGCTGGGGACACAGCATTCAATCTCAAGCACAAGTCATTATAGCACAAAGGGGAATCTGATTGATAATGGGGACTGATTAAGAGAGAATGGGGGACACAGGACAATCCCTCCATCACCATCATAACCTTGTATGTGTGTGTGTATGTCGGGGGGTGTGGCGGTGCTGGTCTCCTAGCATCCATCAGTGACAGGACAGGCTTTGCGGAGAGGCCTCTGGCCCCAAAACCAAGGGAATGGAAGGGGCCCTGCTCTCAAGAGTCACTCCCTTTCATTCAACAGTCACTCAAAGATCAAGTCCCCAGTAGCAGGGTGAGCACTGGGGATGGAGGACAAAGGGGGCACTGGCTCCTGACAATCCTCAGGCTGGAGGGAACCAGCTTTCCAGGTGCTGGGACAGAGGCCGGCGTTCAACATGTAGGTAACACCAAGTGGAGAGGAAAACCTCCCAACTTCTTCAGGGCAGTTGTGTAAGGCTTTGGGGCAGAATTGGCACTTGACCTGCGCCATGGAGGATGGGCAGGGGTTGGCCTCATGGGGAATGGGGTGAAGGCAGATGTGTGAACACAGTGGTATGTGGCAGGGTGTCACAGCTTGATGTGACTGCTGCAGGCCACAGATCAGCAAGGGGTGTTGAAACAAAGTCAGAAGGACTGAAGGGACATGGTGGGACAGATCTCCCTCCCCTGGACTTCCCCGGTGCTTCCAGGGAACCAAGATAATTCCATTACTTTGTATCTGGCCCCTGTTATCCATCCCTTCGTTTTACGCCACAAGAAGCGGAGGCATGCCCATATGACGTGACACACTAATATGTGGCAGAGCTAGGACACTTTCTGGAAGCCAGCAACATCCTTGAAGTCCAGAGTGAACCAGCTGCTTTCTCACTGTCCTCTAGGAAGACAGCTCTGGGCCCAAGGACCTTGAACTTGTGCCTGCTCTTCCCATCTCACAGGTTCTGAGACCTCCACTTTTTCCTGTCTTATAGTCATGCTACTTAGGAGGCTTTCCGAGGAGGAAATATGGGTGGTGGATTGACTAGAGTAAGTACAAATGTACCATGTCATATGCCACAAATGTGTCCTGGAAATTTGCATGTCAGTCTTTTTTTTTTTTTTTTTTTTGATAAATTCAATAGAATCTTAACGAAATTAGGGGGAGTTGTCTTTTAATGGAGTTCAAACCTGCCCCTTTTTATCAAGTGAAGGGTCCTTTTGTAATGCAAATAATGTCACAGTTCTGTGAGCTGAGATTCTGTCTTGGCTTTCTTTAAATGAGACACACCTCTACCAAGCAAAATGTGGGCCCCAATGCCGCATTTTCAATTCAGGCTAGCATCCACCCCTCAGCCTTTGTTGTAATCCTTGCTTTGGTGGTCTTTGTTTATATCAGGTATTATTTTGGCCACTGGAGGGCTCTCCAGCTAGAGAATGACTAGAGAATCCCAAATATGTTCCTGAGCAGACTTCAGCTCACACCTAGATTTTTGAGCATGCAAGCACTCCTTGCAAATCGGATTTAACTGGGGGAGACTAGCAGTAGCACTGATGTTTCTTTTATTTAGGAATTTAAGCATAAAAGAAACCTCTATTTAAAAGAGCAGCTTTTGGATTATAGTCTATTTGGAGCTGGAAAGGAGGTACTAATCTTGTCTGTGGAGAGTGATCTTGCAGAATTCAGCACAGCTTAGGAAATCGGAGCTTCGAACAAAGGTTATTTCTCTGTGTGAAGAGAATCACACCAAGATGGATGGAGTGAAGTGGGGCAATAGAAATTATTTTTAAAGTGGGAAAAGAGAGTACCGGTTAGGACTGGAAAAACAGGTTGGGGGCTTGGCATCCCACACCTACTAAAACGCCAAATCACCAATGTTTATTTTTGTGCCCCTCTTTTTTTCCTGCCCTATTGTTGGAGGCTGGTTCAGAGATTTTATTTTGTTGAATGTCTGCAAAACATTCTAAATTCTGAGCTCAGAGATGTCAATGCAGGACAGACATGAAATGTTTCCTATCCAGTCCCGAATGGATCCAAACACAGACCTGTTACAAAACCAGGCAGAAATGAGAGAAAAGGAAAAAAAAAAAAAGAATTAAGATAAGAAATATGAGTTAATGACTAGGTTTCCTTAGTTTATAAAATAAAGAAAATTCATCAAAACTCCAGGAATAGTCTAATACCAAGCCAGACTAAAATGAAGTCTCATGTTCTACTATTTCAAGGTCTGAAACAAAAAGTGAAGTTCACTGTATTGATTTGCATGGGTCCCCTGCATTAGTAATCTGCCATTACAGAGCGGAGCACTGCCAGTGACAGATGGACCTGCAGGTGACTTTGAGGATTAGTTTGGGTCCTAATTTAAGAATGTGGCTCCTATAGAAACAGATTTTGGTCACTGGGGATATAGCTAGTGGAAAGATCTGCAAGGATCTATGAAATATTTGTCCAGCTGTAAAATGAAAAAGAGTCTTTTTCCTATTTATCCCTTAGGTGGCAGACAGGTTCCTAGACCCAAGATAAGGATAGTTTTTTTTTTTTTTTGTATTTATTCGGGCAAATGAAAGAATGGCAAGAATTGGGTTCCAACAGAGGGCCTCAGTTTCCTTTCTCAATTTGGGAGTTTATAGGAAAGGGAACAAAAAAGAATAGACAGACTGACTTCAGTCTCATTTGCCCTTTTTGGAACCTCAAAGATGAGAAGCAGGTTGCTGCAGGTATGCTCAGCAACTGAGTGTAAAGGGTGGCAGAGGTCAGCAAGCCTACATCTTTTCACTTGGTGGAAGTTTCTTCCCTTTTTGATTTGCCCCTCTCCACCTGTGGGAAGCACTGTTCAGGTGGCTGTATCTCAGAATTTTGCAACTAGCACAGAGGAGATGCCTGGGATTTGAATCTAGGTCCCCATCCAATTCTGACTGTGGCTAGTAAGTGGTAGTTTGGTGGTCCTGCGTCTCAAGGAAGGACTTGTCTTTAAGGCTGGGGGACTAGCAGCGAGTGCTGTAGCAGGCCGAGGGCAATCAGTCACTCTGGGGACTGACTATCCAACTGATGATGGGGAGCATTAAGCTTCTTCTGAGAATTGTCCCCATGCACCAAGATAAGGTAGATTCAGGATCTGCAATCCTCTCCCTGCCTCTGAACTCAAAGCTGTCATCGTCTTTAACACTGATTTGACACTAAACATACATTTTCCTCTGACATATTTGTATTGTTTTTTAAACTATATGACAAATAGTTGAGCTGAGTGAGGGCTGGGCACCTTGCAGGCAGGCAGCAAATATTTGCAGAACATTGAAAGAATGCGGCATCTTGGCTGTCAGAGTGGCTCCTATTCAGAACCCTTCCCCAGGGCTGGGTGGATTTCACGTTAAAGGGCTGGTCAAGCCCTGCCTCACCAGAATGCCCTCTGTGAATACTGGAACCTTCTCAGACCTGCTGAGTAAAAGCCATCATAGCTGGCTGGGGGAAGTGCAGCTGGAGCTCTCCTTGAGATGCAGTTCCTTTGTTCTGGTAGATTTCAGCCAGAAGGAACAGCAAATTTTACTGTCTGCAAACCACCACCGAGCTCCTCCCCTCCCCCTTTACCTCCTTCCTTTCCAACCTGGGAATTCATTTGCTGCTTCTCTCTTCCTCCTCCTCCTCTGCCCCAGAGCAGTCCCCAGGGACAAAGCTCTTTGTTGTGAACACTCCGAGACAATACGGAATCGCACAGTCCCCAGGGCACAATCAGGGTTGTCCTCCAAGGAAAGTGATCGCCGGGGCAGAGACCCCCACCTGTTGATCTCCCCCTTCCCGGGCTGAGCCGCAACCTGCATTGTGCTGCGGACGCAAGCGTTTCTACGGCAGGCTCAGCAGATGGCGCTTGTGAGCAAAGTCGTTCTCGTCCCTTCCCCACCCCTCCCCACCGCGAGGGCCTCTCTGGTCTAAAGCAAAAACAGATGTTTTCATCATTTCTGGATCTGGCGTGTGACTTGCAGTTCAGCAATGTGCCGACATAACCCAGAGTTGTGCGTTCCCTTCATCCCCCGCAAAATAAAAATTCTTTCTTAAACGAGCCTTCCTCTTAAGTGAGCCAGCGACACACGATCTGTTTAGTCCAAGGGGGTGCGTGTTTAATGGAGCACCAACTGCAACGGCCCTGGTAGCCAGCCCTGGTTCTATAATTGGGAGGTTGTCTTTTCTCAGGGAAGACACAGCAGCCAGACTAGCTATCTTTATACCAAGGGCTGTGGAGAGGCGCTAGCCTTTTAAAATAGCCCTGGTCTGGCTGACTGGCGAACCTGTCTGCGTGGGAGCGGGTGGGTCGTGAACAAAACAGGAAGGCCGGGTGGCGCGCCCTGTTCCCTGCGCCCACGGCAGGTGGCAGCATTGGCCCGAGCTGGCCTCGGCCTCTGGCCAGCCTCAAAGCAGGGCCCTTTTACTTTCGGTGGCCTCAAAATTATTAGTTCCAGATGAGTTCTTGCAATTGTAATATTTGGTTTAACCCAATCTGCCCGATTGCGTCAGCGCACGCTCAAATACAGCCGTCTGAAGTCTAACCAGACATCAGAGGCATGTTTCAGGGGGTGTCAACATTCCTTACCCTTTGAAAGAATTAAAACAAAACCAAAACGGAGGCTGATTTATCCCCAAACCAAAGAAGGGTGAACAGGCATGGGGCTAAAGTGCGAGAGAGTGAGCGAACAGTGGAAATTCAGGGAAGGCTTAACAATAGAACTTTGTGGGCTGAAGCCTGCTAGAGTGGAACTGGATTTATTTGTTGAACTAGGAAGGGACCTCTGGGCTCTTTGAAGGTTAGAGCAAATAAGCAAAACTGGTGGGCATTTGGTTTACTATGAGAAGAGCGGTCAAGTCACGTAGGCTGTTATTGTCAGGCACAGAGCATGCTGTGTCCGGATGGGCCTCTGCTTAACACTTGGCCTGGCTGCTCCAGGAGGGGCCCAGGAGGAGGGGACACCTTCTCCCAATGCACAGCTCTGGGGGCCCTCTGAATCTCCATGTTAAGGATGCAGACTGGGTTTCCTAAGGACACCAGCCCAAGCCCCAGAGGAGTCCTTTTAGAAGACAAGGACTTCTCTAGGCCCTCGGGTGAGTGGACCCACCGGAGTCATCATGAGTCTTATAAACAGCCCTGCTACTGTGTCACTGCCACATCCCCGTGCTTGACACAGGAAACACCAGGGGGACCCACTCTAATGGACTTGGTTTTACAGGTCTGTTGGCTGAGGTTAAAAAGCTCACTTGGAGCCCTGGGAAAGAGCAGCAAAATTTGAAAATGTAACCTAAAAATCCTCCTCCAACCACCAGAAAAGAAAGGGGTGTGTTGCTTCCTTCAGCTGAAACCTGGCCTTGGAAGAGATGGTTGCCACCCCCATGCAGTTGCCCCTCTCCCTGCCTGCACCCCACTTTTCATTCTGTACTCACATTCCTCAAGTGCCTCTCCCCAGGCTGCAAGAGGGATTCCTACTAGTGAACTCCAGGGAGCTTGGCCATTTCCCTGCAGGTCTCTGGCTTAACATGGTACTGATCAAAAGCTGAGGTCCGTCTGGCAGTTGCTTTAAGTCCTATGTGTGGGGAGCGGGTGGCTGGTGCTTGCATGTGCTAGGCAGTCCAACTGAGTAGCCATCTTGTCCTTCCAACTTCCCTGCTCCAGGGACCATCCCACTGTGTGGGAACAGTGGCCAGATACCTCAGGAGATTTCGGAATCCAGGCTTCCTGAATCTTCCCTTCAGTCTGAAAAATACATGTGTCCCCTCAAATTGCTAGCAGAGTGCAGATCCTTGAAGATGCTCGACCTCGGATGGAGATGAAGAAAATAACCAAGGTAAGCAGATACGTAAGCACAACACTGGCGGTTTGCCTCCCCTGGGAATAACTGAGAAATTCTGGGGTTCCTTTCCACTTTACACTTTATTCCCTTTTGGACATTCTTTTATCACTAGGTTCTCAATCTTGGCTACTTGAGCATCACCTGACTCTGATGGTAATATATAGCCAAGAGTTAAAAAAAGATTATACTGTGTGTGTGTGTGTGTGTGTGTGTGTGTGTGTGTGTGTGTGAGAGAGAGAGAGAGAGAGAGAGAGAGAGAATGTAATTTTAACCAAACTTCCCTTGTTTTACAGATGAGGTTCCTAAGAGTTAAGCAGCTCAGCCAAGGTCACACAAGTTCAATTCCAAGGCTGGAATTTCTATATAAGACCTCTGGCTCCTCAGTGATGATTGAGGCTTTTCCTCAATCTTCCAACTGCTAATAACTGAGCCAGTTATTTCCTTTCACTGTTCAATGAAGCCTTCTACCAACTATTAGCCTGTATTGCTGCTGCCTGTATGAAATTTGGAAAGAACAACTGATCTATGGTTATTGAGGAATTTCCAATTTTGCTGCTTTAAATAAGTGCTTATACTCAGAAATAAGAATCACCCCTCACCCTGATTTCTTCATTTGTCACTTCTGTTTACAAAAGGGATTCACACCTGCAAATGGCTGTCATGGTGGCAACTCTGTGTGATATGTTCTTTTGGGTGGGGCTCCTGGGCCCTAGAAAATTTCAAAGATACCTTTTGGCTAAAACAATGTGAAGGAGGCACCCTACCTCCCAGCTTGTTGAGATGGGTGGCTTTATTCTCATCACCTTCCATTGGGGAAGGGGCTGCTCAAGTGGCTATTTGCTTCTTAGTTGTTCCCCACTGGAGGCAACAGACACCTCAAAAATAACTCTGTCCTGCATGGGACAGGAAACAGTCACTGGTTTATCCCTCTGTTTCTGAGACTAGGTTTACCTTGGATACCTTGAAGTTCATCTTTGATGCTTGAAGATTGAGGAAATTACCATTGCTCATTGGTAAAAAGAGAAAAAAGATCCTGGACATGGTATGGTAACTAGGGAAAGTGGAAAGGAAGCTGAACAGGGAGTTGTCCTGTAGTGACCTTGAACAAGCCACTGTACCTCTCAGGGCCTGAGTCCTCTCCTCTGGAAAGCCTAGGAGTTGGACATGATTTCTGAGGTCGCTTCCAGATCGGATATCCCACAAGGCAATGAGTTTTTGCTTTCTGGACCTCTCCCATCTTCAGTCAGGTGTGAGATCCTTGATCCAAGGAAGAAATGTTAAGAAAGATATTTTTGAGATAATTGTGGAAATCTATAGATCTCATAATGGCATTATTGAAAATTTTTCAGATTTGATAGTAGCATTGTGGTTTTATAAAAGAAAGTTCTTACTGCTAGGACAAACATGCTGAGGTATTAGTGTGACATGATGTTTGCAACTCACCTTCAAGTGACTTAGGGGAAAAAAAAAAAGTGAATGTACCAGAATGTTAGTGGTTCATTAATAAGGGTGGGGGGTGTATCAATTTTTGTTAGCTAATAATTCAACTTTTCTGTAGATGAAAACTTTAAAAATAAAAAGACAGGTCAAAAATAGTATGTCCCTGTCCACAAGGAGCTTGCAATTTACTATTTTCTTACCATTTACTGGTCATCAAAAGCAAAAAGATGTGTGAATCACTGTTTAATCTGAGGCAGAAGAGAAGCATGGCCAGTAAAGAGAGCAGTGGTAGATCTTGGAGGTCCAGAGTAGGAAATGGCTCATTTTTTCTAGGGCATTAGTGGTGGTGAGAGAAGGCTTTCAAGATGGGGCAGTATTAAAAAAAAAAGTTGGGTATTTAAAAAAATGGTATGTACAGTTTTAATCAAAAGAGGGCAAGGCAGGGTATTTCATTCTTAGGGGACAACAGAAACAAAGTTACAGAACTTGAAGCTGCATAGGGAACAAAGATCAGTCCATGTGGGCTGGGGTTTTGGCTCAGTGGTAGAGTATTTGCCTAGCATGTGTGAGGCCCTGGGTTCAATCCTCAGCACCACATAAAAACAAATAAGTAAAATAAAGGTATTGTGTCCAACTACAACTGAAAAAAAATATTTAAAGAAAAGTCAGTCCATGTAACTGGAACATAGTGGATGTGGGAAGGGATGTACTGAGATACAAATGATGATGGGTGGCCTTGAATGCCGTATAAATAAAATTCTGAAGAAGGATAAATAAATACATATTTCATTCCATATCAACATCTGGCTGTTAGGTAATTGTCAATGCTCAGTCATCAAATTAATGAATTTTCTGTGGAACACTCTTACTCAAAACCAGTACACAATTCCTCTCTAACGTTTATCCCAAGCTCTGCAGACAGCATTCGTCACTGGGACCTGTTTCCTGTTCCTGCAGTCACTCACACTCAGTGCTGATGTCATGGGGAGTACACAAGGCCAATCTTGTCAACTGCTGCTTCTGACTACTTTCCCGAGAATGAACCAACTGTCCCTTCACTTCCACCTTTTTGATTTTCCAGTCCTTCAGCTCCACAGCTCAGATCCCCACAGCTGCCCCAGGCTCGACTTGCTAGGATAACCAACCAGTGATCACAGCATTCTTTGGTTTCTTCACCTTGGTTTGGATTGCCAGCTTCATGGCTCCACAGTTGCAGGAAAGAGGGCTGACTGCTGTACAGGGACCCACATCAGAGTGATGGTTGTCTGTGGGACTTCACCAGGGTGGAAATGGGAGCATCTCCTCCCCATGTTCCCAGAGAAATTTTGTGTACATTTATTGCTATGATGTTTACCATATTGTGCTGGGATAGTTTCTTTGTCCATTTCCTACTAGACAATGAGTGACTGCAGAGAAGTCCCCAAATCTTACCTTTGAATCTCCAGGATGTAGAACAGAGTATGATATGTAAGGGCCCAATAACCGCATATTGAAAGAATGAATGGACAGAAAGAGTAGTTGCCATCATCCATAAAGATATTTGCAGTATCAGTTCCTTATCTGAGTGCATAATTAAGAATTGACTGTTGGAGTAGAAACCAACAGTTATCATCAGGTTGCGGAGAGTCTCCCTTATGGAAGCTCTAACTCTGCATTTGTTTATATTGGCGTGAGTTTTGAGGGTGGCTCCTGAAGACAGGCAGCGAGAGCTCCTAATGGTTTCCAGATGCATATTAGAGATCAATGCTGCTTTTGACATCATAGTGGGATTCCAAAATGTACCAACACAGAGCCTGAGAGTTTAGTCATAAACCATAATAACAAGATTTTGCTTATAGATGTGTCCCCTTTTCATTAGCAGATCCATTAAATATGTAGCAAACACTTATTAAATCAAAAGTCTCCTAGAGTCACCTTCTTGTCCAATCTGTATAGAAAGAGCATCACCATCATATCCACACATCCACAGAATCATGGCCCTTTCACCTCTGTTTGACACACCCATGAACCAAAAGTGTCAACTTCAGAGCACAGAGCAGTTGCCATGAAGAGCCCTGGCCAGGAACCATGGGGTCTGTTCTGATCACTAAATAACCACTCCTAGTCCATACAACCAGATGGTGGGTAATTGGGTTGGCTGTGTGTTTTGTTCTGGCCATGTTTCCTTGATTACTATTTTCAAAATATTCTCTCCATCCCTGTGCTGCCATCCCTAGGCCCCTATTTCTAAAGGACAAACAGAAAGTATCCAGTTGCTTTCATAATCCAGGACCAAGCTGATGATGTTTGTAGGATTCTTGTAGAAATTAAAATTTTCATACTAAATCAAGTAACACCTTAAATCTCATTCAGGACAACTTGAAGTGGCATTGGTGTACCTTTGATTCTCCTGCCCAGGAATGGACACCTGGAAAGCTGATTGAGTGTGAGAACTTTGTCAAATGAAGGAGAAGCCTTGTCATCCCTATTCTACCTCCTCAGACCAGGAGCACTGGGATCCTCTCCCCATAAATGACAAAGCCTGTGAATCACATACCACACCTTCCTCTGAGCATTTCTCGAAGACTCATTTGGGCTTAGCCCCATCAAGAAATGCTCTGTGTGATTCTTTGTGGCTTTGACTGACGTGCAGCGCTCTATGCCATGTGCTATGAGGCTGTGATGCTCTGAGTTTGACACTGATGTCATGCTCAACGTTAATTAAGTAGACAGCCATCTCTACTCCAACTTCTAGAGCTCCTAGTGGTGTAAGACCACAGAACTTCTTTTAGCCTCAGATTCTATTTGATAAATTGGGTATAAAGGAAGAAATCTCCAGGAAAGAGAAACATGAGTGAGGTGGGAGAGAATGTATTCACTTGAGGGTCTTAAAAGAAAGAAAGTTGGCATGCAAAGGAGTAGTTCAGTTCTGAATTAAGTTTTCCAAGACCCATTCCCTTAGAGATATTATCTCGAAATTCTCTGGCTTCAGAAACAGTGTTTTCCGTCTATTATTCAGGTGAGTGTTAAAAAGAAAGCTGTGTCCAGCTGACTTTCACTATTTGGGGACATTCCTCTAGTTTGATTCCAGGGTCCACAGCAATCAAACAGAGAATTGGATGTAGAACTTGGTAAAGACCCATTAAAGGAGAGGCAGGACTGGGCACGTATCTGCAATCCCAGCAACTTGGGAGGCTGAGTCGGGAGGATTTTAAGTTTCAGGCCAGCCTTGGAAACTTAGTGAGACCTTGTCTCAAAACAAAAAGTAAGAAGGGATGGGGCTGTGGCTTAGTGATAGAGCACCCTGGGTTCAATCCCCAGCCTCAAAAAAATCTATATCTATATCTATCTACATATCTATATATAGAGAGAGGGGGGAGGGGGAAGGGGAGAAGCAGGAGCTGGGGATGTGGCTCAGTGGTAGAGGGCTTGCCTGGCATGTGTGAGACCCTGGGTTCTATCCCCAGCACGATCCACCCCCTTCACACACACACATTAATAAAAGAGAAGCTGACATTGACAAGCAAATCTTCAGTGGTTGAAAGAAAATTGTTAGTATGCTTTACCTCAGGGAGTGTGTCAGATTTGTATTGCTCTGACCAAAATACCTGATAAGAACAATTTAGAGGAGGAAGTGTATTTTGGCTCACAGTTCCATTGCTCTGGGCCCAAGGTGTGGCAGAGCATTATGGTAGAAGGGCATGGTGGGGAAGCACTCCTCCATTGATGGCAGCCAGGAAACAGAAAGAGAAGGAGGAAGGGGCCACAGGGCAGAGGCACCCCTCCAGGGCATGCCCCCGGTGACCCATTTCCTCTAGCCACACTCCACCTTCCTTACCATTATCACCCAGTTAGTTCATTCAAACTTGGAGGTACTGATTAGGTTGCAGGTCTCATGATCTAATTATGTTACCTCTGACCATTCCTACATTAACACAGGAGCTTTTGGGGAACACCTATATCCAAACCATAACAGGGAGCTTAGGCACCCCTAGTTAAAAGGGGTTGATAAATTTGAAATTAATTTTGCTCAAGTTTCCTAGAGTTTTTTTTTTTTTTTTTTTTTCTTGTGGGGGTCTTTTCTTGAGTCCTTTTGACTCTGGATGTTTCTGTGTTCTGTGTTACAATGAAGG
This sequence comes from Marmota monax, assembly GCF_021218885.2. Classification (NCBI taxonomy): domain Eukaryota; kingdom Metazoa; phylum Chordata; class Mammalia; order Rodentia; family Sciuridae; genus Marmota; species Marmota monax. The sequence goes on along the minus strand of NW_026695234.1, from coordinate 2,288,894 downwards.
GACCTCACAAGCCAATTTTGCCACTGCAATCTTGTCATGTTTTAAAACACAGACTCAGATTGTATTTATTAAATGTCTGCTGAGTGTTTAGCACTCTGCTCTTTGCTAGCGGTAAGGGGACAGCCCCATCCTGTTATCACTTACTTGTTCATCAGCAAATTATTTAAGTCTTCTGAACTTCAGTTTCTATACTGCAAATCAGGAACATTCCTATTATCAATTTGTCCATTGTGAATTGTGCTGCTATAAACATGGGTATGCCTGTATTACTGTAATATGATGACTTTAATTCTTCAGGATAAATATTGAGGAGTAATATAGCTGGGTCATATGGTGGTTTCATGCCTATTTTGTGGCTCTTCAGTGGAGAACAAGTATACATTTGGCACTGACACTTAGTTGATACTCAGTAGTCTGAGTTCCCTCTCCCTTTCTCTCTCTAAATCTGGGTTTCCTCATTGTGAAATATAGCTGGCTAAAAACAGCACCTTCGGGCTGGGGATGTGGCTCAAGCGGTAGCGCACTCGCCTGGCATGCTTGCGGCCCGGGTTCGATCCTCAGCACCACATACAAAGAAAGATGTTGTGTCTGCCGATAACTAAAAAAAATAATAAATATTAAAATTCTCTCTCTCTCTCTCTCTCTCTCTCTCCTCATCTGTCTCTTCCATTTCTCTTAAAAAAAACTAAAAAAAACCCCAAAAAAAACAGCACCTTCACTGGGAGTTCCTAAGAATGGAGTCAGATAATGCATGTTTTACTTCAGGGCTGGGGATGTAGATCACTGGTAGCACATTTGCCTAACATGCACAAGGCCCTCTGTTTGACCCCCAGCACTGCAAAAGAAAAAATAAAAGTTTTATTGCAATAAAGAGATCCATAATAATTATAGTCATTCTTAAAGAGCTTACAATCATGCTAAGAAGCCACAAGCATGCCTACAAAACACTTAAAAACACAAAGTACATGATTAAGCACCCCAATGCCCTCATGCCCTCAGTAAACACCCGATGCCCCAGTGCCCTGGAAAGGGTTTGGTTTTCCATCTTTCAGCATGAAAATGGAGGAATAAAGGAGGCTACCCAGCACCTTTCAATAAATAATGGATTTTGAATGATGCCAAATTTTCCTCTCTGCCAACTTCAAAGGTATTACTTGAGTGGATTCCACTACTCCTTACCTCCCAGCCTTGGCCTTACTGAGCCCTTCCTCAATCCCGCTGTTCTGGCCAGGCTGGGTGGCCTCACTCCAGCACACCTGTCTTGCCCTCCTCCATTGCTTCATCTTTGCTAAGGCTGACATGAAGCTGGAACCCTGAGACCCCTTCCCATCCGTGCTACTCATTGTGTGTTGACTAACTTTCTCTTTATGTTTTATTTAAACCTTTGTATTCCTCATGACAACCAGCACAGGGCACTGCACATGGTATGTATTCAATAAATCATTATTGGATGAATGGTTAATTTTCTTCTCCATATGATATTCAAAAAGATTTAATTAAGGGATTAGTTGTATGAGGCACTATGCCAGGTGCCCTACAGAGATAATTACATGAAGGATCCCTGTCCCTAAGTAGCTTAACATCTAAAACTATTAAACAGATATAAACACTCATTTATAGCATCCAATCACCTGGGTTCTTAATCTAGAATTCATTGACAAACCCCTCCCCCAATAATCTGTGAAAGGCTCTATGAAACCTCTGAAATGATATGGAGAATGTTGCATGTGTGAATATCCTGGGGGATAGGGTCCATGACCACTGTGTCTTGGAGCAAAAGAAGTGGTGAGAAGCATTAGATGCTGGATTTTCTTTTAAAAGATATATTTGTGTGTGTGTGTGTGGTGTGTTTTACCAGGAATTGAACCCAGGAACCCACACATGAGCACCAGCAGGTGCTCAGGACAAGAAAGTAGGGACAGAAGCAAAGATAATTCTTGGATTTTTCTATTTGAGCATATAGGTGGATGTCCTGCCTCCTACTGAGAGGGTGATGGTGTGGTGGTGGAGATGGGAGCAGACCCAGGGGAGAGGAAAATCAACAGGCAATTGATAAGTAATGTCTATTAGGTATCTAGACACAGATGCCAGAGAGCAGCTGGGTGCATGAAATAGAGCTAAGGGGAGAAGTGGGCTGGGGATATAAATTTAAGAATTTCCTAATTAGCACTTAAAGCCACTGTTACATCAGTTAGGAGGAGGAGAGAGCTAAGGAAGAACCCAGAAGACTTTTTGACATGTGGAGATATGGAGGAAGAGGAGCCAGGAAAAGAGGCTGAGATCGAGGAGCCACTGAGGAGGAAAACCAGGCAAGTGAGGTACCCTGAGGCCTAAAGATGACACTGTTAAGGAGAAAGCAGTGGTCAGCTGTGTGAGGTTTCACTGCTAGAAATCGCATCACTAACAACCCACAATAAAAAATTAAAAAAAAAAAAAAAGAAATCGCATCACTTTAGTGGATTTGTCTGTGTCATTGACTAAACTGAACTCGATTATAGGAATTTTGTCTTACTTATCTCAGAATCACCAGGGGTTAGCCCAAAGCTGGGCACTAACAGGTGCTTGCCTATTGTCTGATGAATGCAAAAAGAGAATAATTTCAAAAGCCAAGCAGGAGAATAAAATACCCCTAAATCAGAGGCCTCTGTGACTGGGATCAGCACTGTCTCTAACATGCTTTGTGTGTGTGGTATCACGGGTCTCCATCCAGCAGGAGGCAGGACAGTTGCACTGCTGTGTCAAAGATCTGGAGCCCTTGGTAGGACACATACCCAACAATGTCATTTGTGCACAAGGGCACTTGGCCGGGGAGCAACTGCACTTCAACCTCTTCCATCTGCTTAGTGAATTCCCAGCCCACTGGCTCCAGTGTCACTTACCTCTTAATTACCAGCCTTGGCTCCCACCTGGCTTGAGAGGCCAGTTTTGCTTCCCTGCTGCATTTTAAGCAGTGACCTGACAAAGCCCATCTTTCTTGGCTGAGATTTCCTTTGGTCAACTTCAGCCAGCCCTGTCCCCCGGGGTATCCTGACCTTGCCCAGTTAGTAGTTTCTAGCAGACTGACATCCTGGTGGCCCTGGCAGCTCTGAACTGATTCTGCCTACTCAGGGCAGTGCCCCACAGGGCAAACTGGCATTCAGAGCCTCCAAGAGTAGCTGGCATAGGATAAAACCAATTAAGAAGGCAGTTGAGAGGCAACTGGGACCTATGGTACAATCTACCATTGGTGTACTTTCCAAGTTGGGGTGATGGTAATTACCTGAGTCCCTAGATGTTCTGTATAAGGCTCTGACATTCTGGAAATAAGCCCAGGATTTAACATCGGTTCATCTTACCTCAGATGATATCCATTCTTGAAATGTTTCTCTTATAAAAATGTTCAGCTTTTTTGCTTTCTCGAGGGTTAATGGGCTTGAGTTTAAGCATCTTGGTTCAGAGCATGAACCCAGAATGGAGAACTTTCCACATCTACATTGACCTAATCTGTCTCCTCTGAACACTCATGGCTATTTTTTTTAAAACCCCAGTCAATAGAGGAATCCTGAAGTTTACCCTACTCCTTCTGAATCGACTTGCTTTTATGCTATAGGTATGTTACCTTTTCCTGTGTCAACTTCCTGTGACCCTGATAGTGAAGGAAGCGCAATTCCTAGATTTCTGAGTGCTGTGTTCTCATCAGAAGTTAGAACATATGCTTCTCCAGGTGCATCTGAGAACAACCAGAGGCAGATCTGTGTGGGTGTTCTAAGGGATAGGGGCTTTTTAATTTTTTTTAAGTTGTAGATGGACACAATACCTTTACTTTATTTGTTTATTTTTATGTGGTGCTGGGGATCGAACCCAGTCTCTCAAGCATGCTAGGCAAGCGTTCTACCACTGAGCCACATCCTCAGCCCTAGGATGGAGGCTTTTTATTGAAAAAACAGAAGTAAAATATTCATGTCGTTTTATTTAAAAGTTTTTTCCCCATTGCATCCTATTTGATCTTTACTGAAACAATTCTATGGGGGGAAAAAGGGAGATGGATAGCTGCCCCCACTTTTACACATGGTCACCAAGACACAGAAGGGATGAGGTACCCACTAGGAGGATCCTGGGACTTGGGTTCTCAGATTCTTTGATGATGAAGGAGTCACATGTGCTAGCTGGTGTGTCCTTCTGGAATGACGACAGAGACCTCCATCCATCTGGTGGTTGTCAGAATCTTTAGAGTAAAAAAAAGTAAAAAAATAAAAATAAAAAAGCCTTTTTAGAATTATGTTCCTTCTACTTCATCTTTAGAAGTAGAAGTAATATAAACTGCCTAGAAAATGTCCTAACAAAATATTGACTAATGGGTTAACAATATTTCAAAAACAAATATCTATTTGTCTTCTATCTCAACCAACGAGGAGTGTGGTCTCTGAGCTGGGATAACAAGTGCATTGCTTGACCATCACCTCACTGTATCCTGATATCACGTGGCATCAGAAGTAGATCCAGTGGAATCCGCCGTCACAGGAGCACTTGCTACTGAGCTGTGGTCTCAGATGGAATAGACTTCTGGTGAACTGTTGAACTGAGGCTGGCCCTCTGTTAACCAGCAGGTGTTAGTAAGCACACGCCCAGTCCTGTATATGGTTCTTTGGGCAACAGAGAAAACCCATGTGGACTGTGCACTCTAGGTAAGGAATCAAAATAAAAGGTTTGAATTTGGACTGAGCAACATAAACAAGTAGACCAGCTCATAAAGAGCAATTTTGTATATCATCCATTAGGCATCTGAATATTAAATGACTTCCTATGTGCTAAATGTCCTATATCAGGTGTTGGAAAGATGGGTGTTAAATAAGATTAAGCAAGACTATATCAGTGGAGTAACAGATTTCAAAACTTTAACACAACAAAAGTTTATTTGAACACATGTAGCAAGGTTGTTAGGAGTTGTCTGCTCTACACTGCTGCTCAGGAACACATACTGATGGAAGCTCACCATCTTGTAGCAGAACTTTCTAGGAGTTTGATATTCAAGGTTTTGGGGAAGGGAAGAGAAAGATGACACAGCCTTTCAGTCCTCAGCCCAGAATTAACATGTCACTTCTGCTCACAACCCATTGGTCTAAACTAGTCACATGACCTCAAGGTCATGCAAGAGAGGTTGGGAAATATACACAACTGAAATATTTGATAAGTATTAACTGTGTCTGCTACAAGTGGGAAGTGGATATAAAGACAGCTATCGCCCATATCTTCAATAGCTGTTCAAAACTGTGTTGCAAAGCAGATGGTGCCGAACATCATGAGAGAGATATAAAGTACTGGGGATACTAAAGGACTGGAAAGATGGGCAGGCTTAAATCCTGGACAGAATTTTGGAAAACGTAGTATTACGGTGGTGACTGAAGCATTGGTAGGTTATGATAAACTTTTGGAGCAAGATATATTGTCAGAAAATCAGTGAAAAACAGTAAGTAGTTTGCTTGAGACAGAATGTGTGATAAGGAAAAATAATACTAATGACAGCTATAATAAATAGCATTGAACCAAGCACCCAGTATGTACCAGGCCCAGATCTAAGTATTTTATGTGTATTTAACTCATTTAATTATCTCAATGGCCTTTCATCAAAACTGAGGTTCAAAGAAGTTCACTAACTTACTGAAGGCCATAGTGGAGTTTGGCTAAGGTTCTGTCAGTGGGTGTGATAACCAGCCATTGGAGGAGAAAGTGAAGGCCAGATTCCAGAAGGATATGAACATCAGGCTAATGCGCCTGACTATTTATTTTAAGGCAGAGTGTGCAATTAAAGGTTTCGAAGCAGGAGGAATAATCTGATCTGATTCATAATTAAATCATGGATGGCACAAGTCCACCTTGGAGAACTGAGAGAAATGAGGAAGGGGACTCAGAGCTGGCATCTCAGTGATACAGAAACTATGGTCAAAGAGAAATAAAGAATTTTCCAGACAGGGAACAGAAGATGGTAGACATAGGAATGAATATGAACAAGATAGTGCGACCTGTCTGACTGGTGTAGTGTGCAGAGAGATGGGGCAAAGTGCTATGGTGAGGGATTCAAACATCAGGCCATGGAGTTCAGTTTGATTTAGTAGGAAGGAAAGAGACATTTATGCTTTGAAGACAGGGCAGAGGAATGTGTTATGGGGCCTCTTTGCCCTTCTCAATTGCCAGTCTGACTCTAGTCATGGGTCCAATAACACCTGTCCTCTTAAAGCCTAGGGGCATTTTCAAAGCAAACCTGAAAGGCTCCTTGCCATTCTTTCAAAAGAGCTCCTCTTCTCTACAAGCAATAAAATAATTGAAGTCAGGTTGTTGTTCTCCCCTCCCCCTTTTTTTTCTTTTTCTTTTTACAAGAGCCATTACAAAGGTGTGAAATATTAGACACTTACGCATCTGTGAATAAGATTGTAGGCTAAAACGTGTTAGTTCCCATCTCAGCTAATGAACCAGAATATGGTTTTAATTTTTGAACTGCAAAAATGTTCTGCCTTTTTTTGGTCGTCCCTACAGAAGACTTCATATTTTAATAATTCAGTGCAGCCTAATTACTTTAATTAATCACCTTCTTTTCAGAGATGTCAGTGGGCTTCGTTATTTTCTTGGTACTGTAGGTACTGTTGGGAGTTTTAAGGAATTTTTAAAATATATATGTAATAGCCAGGTTAACTCTTTCATGAGACCTGAAATGTGTATGCTTGTCCTTAGAGTGCTCTGTCATTCACAGATGAGCCAGGCCTGCCCATAATGCCTGTCTCTTCTGTCACATTCCCTCTCTGTGACCAGTTAACAAAACCATCTCTATACCTTAAAAATTGCTGTCCAGAGACAAAAGTAAAATGCTATTTAGAGCAAGTCAATATTTTTGCATCTTTCTGAGTCATGATGGATATACTGGAGATGACAATAGCTTTTATTGTACAATCAATATAATTTGCTTCCCTTGCAGGAAAATATAATTAGGTTATAGTTTATGCAATGGCAACAAAGATGTGCTCATTTCTAAAGTCTGTTGGTGGGTGGAGGGTCCTTTCTTGATCCGAGTGGGATGTCCCTTTCTAGCTTCTGACCCAGGCTGACTGGGTGACAGGAAGCAAATCTCTTTACTTGTGGGGCCTTTGTTATTCCTTAAAGCAAAGAATGACAGTGCTTTCATACAGAGTTAATAATACATCATTTGGAAATTTGGATGCCTGACATGAGAGCTTGGCTTTGGATGCAACCTGTACGGCTTAACTGGAAGAGCTGTGCTATTGATTGCTCAACTAGTCCCAGGGTCCTTCTTTTTATTTTATTTGTTTATTTTTTTACCATGAAAAAGAGAACTCAGATCTCATGTTTTTCACCCATTTCCATCAGTCAATGTAAAAGGAATCCTAATTAATGAATGCATTGAAATATAGGGAGAGAACTACCAGGTCACTTTCGTTCTTTTTTCCTGGGACACTTTTGTCCCCCTAGCAGCTGCTTGGCTCCCCACATCCCAGTGCAGGCTGGCTGCCTGCACCATCATTCCTATGCATTTTACCCTTCCTGGCACTGGTCTCTGGAGCCTCCACTTGGTTGGGGCGGGGAGTTCTGCAAGCAGTTGGAGATCTCCTGAGAACTGAGAACAAAGTGGTACGTGAGTAGAGAGCTTGACTTGGTGCATCTTTAGGATTCCTTGCAAAAGGTTTCGAGGTAGACCTCCCATTTAGAACTCAGGCTGAATACTTTTATTTTGAAATGCTGACTGTCTGAAATCAGATTTATTCAACCCTGACTTTGGCTTTGAACTGAGGCACACATGCTACCTGTCACCTGAAGGGTGCAATTAGGGTCTGCACTTGGAGCTGTGTTTTCTGTCAACACGGAGGGGTGGACATGAGCAAAGCCCAAGATTTGTTGGATGAAAGAAAAAGAAAGACCTATTTAAAAAACCCTCTTTTTTTTTTAAATCTTTTCCCATTTTCTGCCCAGACCCCACCTTCTAGCTTCCCTTTGACAACCTGGAAAGTCACAGAAATCAGCAAGAAATAAATCAATAATCACATCAATTGCAGCCATGGATCCAAAAAAGGGCTTGTGGTTGAAAAACCTCTGGATTTTTTTGAGTTTCCTAAAATTTTTGTATTGCAATCAGAGATGTTAATTGGTTGAAACTGCCTGTGGTTTTAGGAAGTGCTCCGATTACAAGGAGAAATCCTTTTATGTTGTTGGACTCCAGCCACAAAATCTCTGAAGTTAGGAATCTGGCAGAGGTTGAATCCCCTCCAGGGTGTAAATAAACCGGTCAGGTCTATAACCCAATAGAAGTCAATTTATTGTGTGTGTTTCAAATCCCTCAGCCCAAGCCCTGCCCATTTATTAAAGAAAAGGTGTGGGATACAGCTGGCACTCAGACAATAGAATATAGCAACTGCAGTGATTGTCAAGTCTACATAGTCAATGCAGGAAAAGAAGGGCCCCTGCCAGGATCTACTTTACTTCCTGCCCAGGTTTGCTAGAAACTGCCTAGAATCAAGCAGCTAATCATGACTGGCACCCAGAACTGCTTACTCTGCTAGCTGGGAGGCTGAGGCTCAAAAGGCTTAAGTGGGTGAATGTTATATAGCCCCAGTCTGGAAACCTCAGTGACATTCTCTGTTTGTATTGTGCATCCATGTGAACGTTATCAAAACTGGAGGTTTTGCTGGACCAGATCTTGCTGTGACTCATTGCAATGCCCAGGGCAGTATGGTGGTGGGAGGCTGCTTCGAAGCCTTGGGCTGAGAACAGGATGAGCCCGTTTACACAGACAGAGGTGTTCACGCACATTGCAGAAGGTTGTTTGGGGTTCATATGATGCTGATCAAGACAAGAGGAAGAGACCCAGCGCCCCTCCACCCGCATCCCCGCCTCTCTTGCCTCCAGCTCTAGTATAATTGCATTCCCCAAACGGTGTGTGGAAGCAGAGTAAGGGTGTGAAATGTGCCCAGCCTCGTTTGCATACTGCTCCAGACTGCCGGTGACAGTGAGTTATTAGTGAAACCTAGGACAGCTTTCTCAAAGCTGCCTCTTAATTGCTTATTCTTCAGCATTGATCCAACCAGCACCACTATCCACCTACACCCTAAAAAAGATAAAATGGCCCCCAATAACTTTACAATACCCCACTTTACTTTAAAGTATCAAACGCATAATAGTCCGGCTGGAGTCTTTTTTTTTTTTTGGTGGCTCCCCCGCCAACCCCACCGCATCCCCTTCATTCCCATTGGCTCCTGCCAAGTTGCAGAGAACCAATGGGATTCTTCTTCTTCATTCATGTCCTAGCAACAAGCCCTGTTCCAATCTTTCTCTGCCAAACTAACACCTGAAAAATTACATCATGAATAATGGCAAAAGCAGCAAGGGCCAGGGAAGGTTTTTTTTTTTTTTTTTTTTTTTTCATCTGTCTGCTGCAGAGTTCATTTAAGGTGTTTTAGTCTAGATTCTTAAAGCGACAATGTCCTAGATTTTAGTTGGTCTTTTTGAGCACATTGGTTAACATATAAAATATAAAAGGATCAGTAATTGAATGTAGCAAAACCCCTTTAGGTGAAATGAGGGAAATACATTTTGTTCGTGGTGTTGCTGTGTATTCCTTCCAAAAAATCAGAGAAGCCCCCAAAGTGGAGAAGTAGATTGTTCATGTAATATATTCTCTAGGAAAGGACCAAAATGTTCCAAACCACACAAACCGCCCACCCACTCTCCCATACAAAAATGCAGTCCTTCCTGGTGGTTTTTCTTGCTCGAGTTAACTATCCCCAAGGCCTTTTCTATTACTACTTTGGAATAAAGGGCTCATTCTTTAAGGGGGTCCTGGAGCCAGCGAAGGAATTGCCTTGAGAATCTGCCAAAGGTGTGGGGTTGTCAGGGTACCGGGCCACCGGGTGGGGGTGCAGGAGCACGTGCGCATCTGTGCACGTGCGGGGCTGCGAATGCAGACAGGCAGCTGGGGAAATGCGGGAACAACGAGATCCAGATGACCAAAGAGGGAGGGGGTGGTGGTAGAGAAACCGGGAAGGCGAGGTGAGCTTACAGGGAGGGGGCGTGGGGGAGGGAGAAGTCAGGGAGGGGAAGGCCGCTGCCCACGTACTCTTGTTCTCTCCAAATGGGCAAGGGTTTCTAATGAAAATGTCCACCCTTCTAGGCATTTTTCAAGACCCAGACGCTGATTTGCTGCTTCCGGCTTCCCCCACCCCACCCAGTCTAGCGCAGACGGGGAACAGACTCAGACACAAAGAACTGCAGCCTTGCGCAGGCACCGAGAGGAAGAAGGGCGGGGATTAGCACCTGCCTGGCGTCCCAGTGCTCCGTGTGCACCCCGCCAAGTGCCGCGACCCCTCAGTACTAGGCACTGGACCATGCACTCTGGCATTCTGGTTTCGTTGTCAGCATGTGTGTAGTGCTGGCGGCTGGTGCTGGGAAGGGGCCCCTGGGGCAGTTTCGGGTGCCTTGCTTGAGAAGAAAAAATAGATCTATTGGATGTCTGGCTCAGACGCCGAGTTTGCAGCTCGCCTCAGCCATCGCCTTGGCAGCAGGGTGATTAGAGGCGCTGGCAGACAGTCTGCCTGGTTACTTGTGAAACCGCATTACTATATAAGGCCCGGGGAGGAAAAAGAGTGATGCCAGGCTAAGAGGTGCAGGAATGGGGAGAGTGCAGAAGGGGCCATTCCTAGGATGGACCTAAAGACGCGCCCCTTCACCATACCCACACCCCACCCTTCACAGGATGCAGGGATAACTTCTGCTCAAGTTCTGATGTAGGAGGAATAAGGAAGGCTGGGGGTAGGAGGAGCTCTGCACCAGGATCTTGTGGAATAGAAATACTTTCTCCCTTGAGATATACTTGGTTCTAGTCAGTTGGCTTCAGGGTAAGCCAGGAAGGAGACCCATAAATCCAGTCTCAAATATCTTTGGTGAACATTGCATCCCATAGAGCAGAGAATTTGGGTCACCTGATCTGCGGGACAGTTTTGGAGAAATAGATGGCCAGGCAGGCTAGGCCAGTGGGAAGGAGTACTCGAAAAGGAGGTGTATTCTTTCTGGCTTGAGCAGGGAGACTAGAGCATTTTGACACCTTCTTGCACCCAATGCTACTGCTCTGAATGAGACATAAAAATATTCTCAAGAAGTGGGGAGTGCCTAGTGAATTCTCAGTCACATTAGACGTTATCATCATTATGCTCCCACTGATCTTATGCATGGGTCTGGAGCTTTGAAGTACAAAGCTCCTGTCCCCAACTACATCTTCCTTAAAATGCCCTCTTCTCTTCCAAGGACTATGAGGTATAACTTTTTTTTTTTTCTGTCTTTACTTCCATCTCCTGGATCCTCTTTTCCATTGTTCTTTGCTTCCTCTGGACAGGCTTTAAATATTGATTTTCTCTGGGTTCTTTCTTCGTCCCTGTTCCTCTCTCCTCCTACCTCTTGCTTTTGTGGTCCCATCCTCTCCAAGATTTTGATGATCTATTCTATTCTGATGGCTGCCTTATCTACAGCTCCAGCCCAGATAGCCAAAACTTTAGGACCATGTGTCTAGTTATGTGTCCTCCAGGTATGTTAGATTCAATATGTCCCTCATCTTCTTCTCCACCCTTCAGTTTGCTTCTTTTCCTTGTGTTATGGTTTAGATGTGAGGTGTCCCCCAAAAGCACACGTGTGAGGCCATGCAAGAAGATTCAGAATAGAAATGATTGGACTGTGAGAGTTTTAACCCAATCAGTGAGTTAATTCTCTGATAGGGATTAATTAAGTGGTAGGGTGTGCCTGGAGGAGGTGGGAATTAGAGGCATGGCTTTGGGGTGTGTATTTGTATCTGGCGAGTGGAGACCTCTTTCTCTGCTTCCTTCTCACCATGTGAGCTGCTTCCCTCTGCCACCCTTTTCTGCCATGTTGTTCCTGCCTCACCTGGAGCCCTGAGGAAAGGAGCAGCTGTCTATGGACTGAGAACTCTGAAACTGTGAGCCCTTGAATAAACTCTTCCTCCTCAACAATTGTTCTGGTCAGGTCTTTTAGTCCCAGCAGCAAAAAGCTGACTTAAATAGCTTGGATAGTTATCTCAGTGAAAAAAGCTTTCTCTCTGGGTTGTCCAAGACAGAAACCTGGCTGTCATTCTTGACCCATTATCATCTCTCATCCTCTTCCACCCAGAATTACTGATTTTACCTCCTATTTTTTTTTTTTTTTTAGTGCATCTGTTCCCACCTTCCCGATACCATTGCTATCAACCTAGAAGAAACTGGTAATTCTCTCACTCGACTGTTGAATTAACCCCTATCGCTTCTGCTTATGGTCCCTGGGTAGCTTGCACGTGGCTTTCTGCCTTTCATACATCATCTCAATTCATTCTTAGGGTTTCAGTCACATGATCTTTCTTTAGTTCTTTCAAAGCGCTTCTCTCTCTCATACAAAGGGACTGTGTGCCCCTCAATTAAATAAGTCCTACCTGCACATGCTTAAGCTCCCAGAGGGATGGTCATTGCCTCAGGGACTCTTTCCCCTGCCTTGTGGTTCCTTTTTATAGATTCTCATAGAACTGCTCAGCTTCTTTCCCCCTTAACATTGCACATTCTACTTATTTAATTAATATCTGCTTCCCTTCGAAGGATGTAATGCCACTAGAATAGAGACCTTATTTTTAATTCATCAGTATAGTTGAACACATAGTAAGTGCTTAAATAATATTTTTGATAAAAAAATAAATAAAATAAATTCTTCCAGCTATGTGTCAACAATAAATTTGATAAAACTTAATTTTCTGTTATATAAAAACATGTACTAGGGAAAAGTCAAGAACAAAGTTTTTAACTCAGTGTGTACGATCTTTTTCCTTTTATAGAAAATCATTATTGAGATATATTTTACATATAAATGATATACATTAAAAATGAACTCACTTAGAGTGTATATTTTGGTGAATTTTGACAAATGCATGCACTTCAGTGAACACCACCAAAATTAAAACATGGAATATTCCCACCACCTACCAGGACTCTTTGTACATCTTCTTCATCCCTTGATGGACCCAGGCAACCACAAGCTTGTTTCTTTCACTACATCAGCATATCCATTAGTAAAGTATTGTCCTTGAATTTCATCTAAAGGGAGTCATACAATATATAGGATTTATATCTGGATATTTTTACTCAGCATAAAATTTTTGAGATTTACTCATGAGACAAATCTCAAACAACAATGTATTAATAGTTTGTTCTTATTATTGCTGAGAAGTGTTCCATTGTATGGATTTCTCACAATGTGCTTATTCACAATATCACCTGTTGATGGATGTTTGAGTTTTCTCCAATTTGGCCTCTTGTGATTAAATCAGGCTCAGACATTTCTGTGTGAGTCTTTTGAGTAGAAATATATTTCACTTCTCTGGGGAAAATGCTGAAGAGTAGAATTGTTAGTCCTAAGCTAAGTGTATGCTTAACTTTATTAGAAACTATGCAACAGTTATCCAACACAGCTGTCTCATTTCACCCTCCCAGCAGCGATGGGTCTAGTTTGAGCATCTTTTCACATGCATTTTGACCATTCATAAATCTTTGTTTGGGAAGTGTCTGTTCAAATCTTTTGTTTGTTTTTATATTGGGTTGTTATTATAAATAATCTTATTGCCAAGATGTAAAAAGTTTTGTTTTATTCTATGTAAATTTTGGGAAATAATATTTTCTCCTCACCCTGATTTTCAACATTCCTATTTCTTTTCTTAAAAGTTTCTTCCAAAAAGAAGAACAGAAAATTTTAATTTTGGTATTCAGTTCATCATTTTAATTTTATGATTTATTGTTTGCCTGAATAAATTGAGCCTACCCCAAGATTGATATATATATATATTTGTCCTATGTTTCCTTCTAGAATTTCCATAGTTGTAAATTCTAGGTTGAATTTAATGACCCATTTTGAGTTACCCTTTATATGTGATATGTAGTAAAAATCAGGATTTATGGTTTTCTCCATAAATATTCAGTTCTTCTAACATCAGTTTTTGAAATGTCTGTTTCTCCGCCTGTTGAATTACCTTGGCAATTCAACTGAGTTAGCTGACTGAAACGTTGAACAATTGGCTAACTCTCCACGTGTGGGTGCTCTGCTCTCCTCCTCTCCACCATCTGCACGCTTTTCCTCACACCTACATCTGACTGTGCTGCTCAGCACAGCTTTCCAGTCAACATAAAGTCAGTCAGCACCGTCCCCCAACTCTGTTCTTCTTCATCTAAAATTATATTATAGGTCCTTTGCCTTTTCATGACTATTAGAATTAGCTTGTCGAATTCTACAAAAAGAGATTAAAACTTTGAGTTACATTATACTGATTTCAGAGATTTAATTTGAGAAAGCATTAATTTGGGAGAGAACATTTAGTCTGCTACTAATCCATGAACGTGGTTCATCTGGGCATTCACTTAGGTCTTCTCTAATTTTTCTCAGCAATGTTTTTGCTTTTCCATTGTCAATGTATAGGTCTTGCAAATATTTCTGTACTTATTCCCAAGTATTTAATGGTTTTGGGTACCATTGTTAAAATTTTATTTTCCATTTGTTCATTGTTCATGTATAGAAATACAAGTGATTATTGTATCCTGTGACATGCCAAATTCGCTTAGTTCCAATGATTTCTTAGATTCCTTAGGATTTCCTATGTACATAATAATATGGTTTGTAAATAAAACCTGTTTTACTTCCTCTCCAATATCTAGTCTTTTTATATCTTCTTTCTCGTGTCACTGGCTAGGACCTCCAGCACCAAGTTTTCTGACTGTGGTGATACTGGTAACAAAGCAAAAATAACACCCAAGTGTTCATCATTAGTTATGAAGTTAGCTGCAGGACTTCATAGGTTGAAAAGTTTCCTTTGCTGAGAATTTTTGTTGTGAAGGAGTGTTGAATTTTGTTAAATATTGAAATAGTATATATTGAAATAGTCATATTGTGTTTTCTTGGTTATTATGGTGAATTTCAATGGTTGATTTTCATTTTTAAACAGGTATCACGTTCTTATTGTAAACTTTGTTTGATCATGATACCTTATCTTTTTTATACATTGCTTAATTAGTTTGCAAATATTGGTTAATGCTTTTGTGTATATATTTATGAAGAGTATTCACTTGAACATTTCTTTCAGTTTTATTATTTGATTTTTGTAGCATAGTATTGCTGAATTATACAATGAGTTGGTGTATGGTCCCTCTTTTTCAATTTTCTAAAAAAGGTTTTATGAGAACAATGTCATTTCTTTTTTTAAACTTTTTTTTTTAGTTGTAGATGGCACAATACTTTTATTTTATTCACTTATTTTTATGTGTCACTGAGGATTGAACCCAGGGCCTCACACTTGATAGGGAAGTGCTCTACCTCTGAGCTACATCCCCAGACCACAATGTTATTTCTTCTTTGTAGTTTTGATAAAACTCATAAGTGACACCATCTGAGGTTGGAGCTTGCTTTTTGGAAAATTTTTGTTATTAATTTAATTTATTTAATATGTTTTACATTTACTCTTATATTTACTATTTTTGTGCTGTTCATTTCTTTGTGCAAACTAGATGCCATTTTCCTTCAGCCTAAGATTCTTTAACACTTTCCTATATGCAGATATGCTGGTGACGAATTCTTTTAGTTTTATTGTTGTTGTTGTTTACATTAAATAATTGTTCACAGTGTAATAATTTGATACATGTACAACATATTAGTTTGTTAGTTTTGGTATTTAAAAATGTCTTTATTTTGTCTCTATTTTTGAGTAATATTCTCAATGGATATAGAATTCTGGGCCTTTTATTTCACCTGAAGTGTGTCATTCAGTTGCTTTTTGGCTTGTGTTTTTTCTGAAGACATCTGTAGTCATTATTACTATGCTTCTTTTTGTACATTTGCCCATTTTTTCCCTCTGAATACTTTTACAGTGTTTCCTTTCCCTTTGATTTATAGCAGTTTGGCTGTGATATATCCATTTCCTCCTCTTTTGAAATGTTCTTTATCAAGTGTTTTGGATCTCTGGATTTATAATTTTCATCAAATTTGGTAAATTTTTGACCACTATTTATTTAAATATTCTTTTGTGCTTACCCTTATGGGACTCCAATTACACACATGCTGGATTGCTTTGTACTGTCTTAAATATGTTGATGATATACTCATTTTTTTCAGTCTTTTATCTTTCTGTACTTCAATTTGGGTAATTCCCATTGCTCTGTCTAAAAGTCTACTCATCTTTTCTTCTGTGGCATCTGCTCTGCTTTAAGCATGTTCCTTTAGTGAGGTTATAACTTCAGATATAATAGTTTTCAGCTCCAGAAGTTCCATGTTGATTCTTTTCTATCAACTTATTGCATTATTATTTTTATAATTTTTCTTTAAATTCTTAAAGGTATTTATTTATTTTTAAGTTTATAAAATTTTAATTTACACACAATAACTGTACATGTGATCATGGGACATTTCAGTATAGGTATACAATGTGTATGCTCTGATGATGGTAATTGGTAGATTCATATCTCAATCAAATATATTTATATTAGCTGTTTTAAAGTCATTGTCTGTTTCTGTCACCATTTCTGTCTGTTCTGTTGTTTTTACTGCCCACATTTAAAAAAAAAACTGGCTGTGAGTTCTAGATCTAACAATTTTTGTGTTGGATGTCAATTAGATTTGGATATTGTGACTGTTACATTGCTGAGTATCTGGATTTTGTTGTCTACCTTTAAAGAGTGGTGCATTTTGTATTGGCAGGCTATTAAGTTATTGTGTGTTGGCCTGATTCTTTTGTGACTTAAAAAAAAAAAACTTTAAAAGATGAATTTAAAATAGTCTTTCCCCTGCCAGAAAGGTTTTGCCAGCTTACTAAGGTGTGGCTCTCCTGGGGTCTCTCCAGAATGTCCTGAATTCCAGTGAATTCTCTCCATGGAGATATAAGAATTTTTTAGTTTACAACTCCCTAGTATTTTTTCCCATGCATGGCCTTATGGAGTTTCTTCCTGAACATGTGCAGCTTAATATTTAATGAAAGACTGAAGGGGACCATTATGCAAATTTCTGGAGCTCTTTTCCTGTGTAGATTCTCTATGGATTTCTATTCCACAAATTCCCGCTGCCTCAGCCTGTTCAAACTTTGATTTCTGTCTGCTCAATTCAGCAAGACTGTGCTTTGCTTGGTCTGCTTTTTCCTATACTGTGGCCTTGAAGATACTTCCAGACGGAATGCCAAGCCTACTGGAGGATTCATCTAGCAGGCATCTCCTTTGTCAAGGATCACAGTTTGGCATTGCTCATTCTCTAATGTCTAAAAAAAATAGTTTCATCAATTTTGTCCAGTTTTCTAGTTATTTATCACAGGAGGGTTAACCTGCTCTCATTGTTTATCACAGCTGGGCAAACCTGGCCTCAGAGCCATTGATATAATCCATGATAGACGACAGTATATTTTAACCAACAAGAAATGCTCATTGAGTCTATATATCTTCTAAAGAAATTACTGAGGAGAGTATAAAGGCTAACCAAAAATGAAGATGTATGACTTCTGTATGATCACGTTAATACACCTGTTTAATAATCCTTTCCAAATAGGAAACAAGATTAGTGCATTTGAGTTAATGATAATGAACCCATGCTAGCCTACAGGACTCACCTCTTTCTCTTCATTAGTCAGTTGTTTAATAACATTTTCTAAGATTTTTCTAGAGAATGTTCACCATAAAACAGTTTTCAGAATTTAATTTTTTAATATGAAAATATTGGTTTATTTCTAGTGTTTTGACATAATATTTATTAATATCATTTATTCACTTCTATGTGCTTACTGTGTGTTAATACATAGCAGTATGCCAAGTATTTTACATACATCATCTTTTTAGAGTCGTCACACACTATGAGTTAGGTTCTTCTATTATCTTCACTTACTAGATGAAGAAACTAAGATTTAGAGATAAAATAACATGCCCAAGGGCACATAGCCAGAAAGAAATGGAGCTGAAATCTGAATCAAAGCACATTGGCCAGAAAATGCTGGTAACCTTTCTCAGCGTCACCTTTCTCAGTCTTCATGCTTTTTCAAGAACTTGCCTTTTTAATCAAGTATCTTAACTCTTCTTTTGTTTCTACTCATTTGAAGTACTGAAAGAATGACAAATATGAGCAATAACATGGGACCCTTCAGTGAATACTGGGTGTGTTCTACTGATTAATTCACTTCATCTCTTTCTACTTTTAGGGCATTCCTAGCAAATGGAACTATATGTGAAACAACAGCAGAAGCACCAAACAAAACTCATTAGTTCAAATGCAATGTGGTTCTGTTCATAGCAACTTCACATGGGTGCTGTGAGGGCGGAAAAGAAGGAAACACATTTGGGATACATAAGGTACTTGTAATCAAAATGTGCGTCTAAAGTTCATAGATATAATTGGTATAACAATGGTTACAACACCTGCATTGAGTTAATTAATGCTTTTCTTATGAAGAACATAGTACCTAAATATATCATAGAATTTTGTTGTTAGTGGTTTTAGGAGGGGAATCATTCACCAAATAGGAGACAAGAAAAACCACAGAGTAAGAGCTGGGCAAGTACAATATGCTGGAGGGAGAGGAGACCCAAGGGACGGACAGCTCAGACTAGTCATCTATTTAAAGATGAGTAAGAATTTGCCCAACAGATGGGAATAACTGGATCTGGAGAGAGGGCATTCTAGGTGAATGGAACAATATTACAATAGCATGGAGGCATGAAACAAACCATGTTCTCTTTGATAAGTAATTTAACATATATATGCCATGTGCATAGACCAAGTTAAAATCTTAATCTTCTCTTCTAACGAGTTTACAGTATAATTGAATGGAAAAGGTATGAGTGTGGAAATAAAACATTGATAATAATGATGGGGGGACCAATAAATTATCTGTGAAATGAATGAATGTTAGAGAGTGCTAAATGCCTAATCCCTAATGCCAACAGGAAGACCTGCAGGAGGACAGAGCAGGGGATGTTCATTTTTGCATGACATGATCTGCAGAGTCCCTGAAGGAGAATTAGGACTTGGTCTAGACTTTGCAAGGTGGATAGAAGTTGAATAAATGGATAAGAGAAGATATCCAAGGGAGTGAAGAGCAGCATGAACAGAATGAAGCAGGACAGAGGCATGAGAGGAAGCATGAAAGGAGCAAGAGAGAGAAGGAGGAACCAGACGGTAGGCACCATAGTGGGCATGAGTGCCAGCATGGTGCACTTGGAATCTGACTTTGTCTAAGAGTTTGGGGGGAGTCCTTAAAGGACTATAAGAAAGGAACTGACAGCATAAAAGTTGCCTTTGGTATTTTTGGACTAAAGTGAATCATAAATAATTGGATGCATTCAAAAAAACATTTCTCACAGTATTAAACACCTACTGAGTACCACGCATGGGGTGTATACCAAGAGAAATAAATGCATTCCTTGCTCTTAAGGAATTTTACAAATGAAAGTAGTGGTTGGGAAGGATGACTCTGCATGATGACGGGGGAGGGAGAGGCAGTCATACCACCCAGTTATGAAGCAGTTAAGATGATTTCAAAACCATGATCTAAGGGGGTGGATGGTTACAGGGGCAGAAGACCTGAAATACAAAGGATGGATGTTTGTGCCTTCAGAGAGTGAGGAATGGCAGGTTTGGTTTTTGACCAAAGATGGCAGGCTATTGAGACCAGAGGAAGGCCAAGTTTTTGAGCTTTGATGAAGAGAATGTTGGTGCCATCAATGGCAGAAATTCAGTCAAAATTATTGAGTGTTGGGCTGGGGATGTGGCTCAAGCAGTAATGCGCTCGCCAGCGGCGCTGAGTTCGATCCTCAGCACCACATAAAAATAAAATAAAGATGTTGTGTCCACTGAAAACTAAAATTCTCTCTCTCTCTCTCTCTCTCTCTCTCTCTCTCTCTCTCTCTCTCTCTCTCTTTTAAAAAAAAATTATTGAGTGTCGGCTGGTTGTCGTGGCGCACACCCGAAATCTAGCAGCTCAGGAGGCTGAGACAGGAAGATTGTGAGTTCAAAGACAGCCTCAGCAACTGCAAGGTGCTAAGCAACTCAGTGAAACCTTGTCTCTAAATAAAATACAAAAAATAGTACTGGGGAGGTGGCTCAGTGGTTGAGTGCCCCTGAGTTCAATCCCTGGTACTCCCCGCCAAAAATTATTGAGTGTCCACTAGATGCCAGACACTGATCTGTTATAGAGATGAGGACACATCCACGAACAGAAACAAAACCTAAAGCAGCAAGATGTTTATATTCTGTAGAAGACAGTCTAACCATCTTGACTCCTGCTAGGCTTTCTTCTTCTCTCACCAGTGTTTGCCATATTATGTCCTCTGTATCCATGCAATAGAAACATAACAAGAGTCACATTTGTAATTTAAAATTCTAGCAGCCACACAAATATTGGGAGAAAAAATAGATTTTTATTACTATATTTCACCTACTGTATTAAAAATATTATCATTCTAGCAATTGATATTAAAAATTGTTATAAGATCTATGCATTCTATTTTCATACAGTTTTTGAAATTCAATGTGCATTTTAAAACTTATACTACTTCTTAATTTAGAAGCTAAATTTCCAAAGACTGATGTAAAATGTAGTTCTGTCTAAACAGTAATGTGTGTTATGAAAAATAGCTCTCACTGTTGCAGTTCCTTAGTTGCACTGGACCCATCTCAAATGGTCAATAGTCACCGGCTATGGCTACCATATCGACCGGCACAGTCTCTCTTTATTCTTTTACGTTTCCCTATGTCCCCAGACACACCTGCCTCCTGTAATCAGCAGATTTCTGTATTACCTTGTGAGCACAGCACCAGAATTGAGGCTCAGTTTTCTCATCTGTCAAATGGGAAACTGGAAGCAGCTGCCTCACAGGTGACTATAAGCAGCCTATTAGGTTACATTTCCAAAGTCACATACAACGTGGCTGTTAATAGTAGGTGTCAGCGAGTATTAGTCCCTTTCTTTTCCCTTTTCCATTCTATCTCACAGAGACATGTGATCCATTTTTCAAGGCTTCATTGAATCTCAATTTTCTATAACATTGTGCATCATTATTATGGAATATTAATTAATTTCCAGAGTTTGATCCTTACAGTTTGACCCTTAATCATCACAAGTTTTTCTTTGCATTTGTTATATATGCCAATCTTGTTTTTCCAACATCCTTGTGATTCCTTCAGGTCAGGAACAGAATCCCCCATTTTTCCTTATCATTTTCCAAAGTGCTAAGGTCAAAATTTAAAATAGACACATAATCTTTATGTATTTTTACTGACTGATTGAGGTTTTCTTTGAGATGTATTTGGTGACCACAGGAATTCTATTTGGATTTTTAAATTGTATTGGGAATTCAGTGTTGCATGGATAATTAAGAATTGACTGTGATTTTCTCTTCTATAGTGTTATCAATATCAAGTTACTTTATGTTAAATTTTACAATAAATTAACTTTTCTTGAAATGAATTATTATAATCATATTTCAGAAATCATAAAAAGTAAAGGGGAGAAGAAATTTGGTCTATCAACCTATTGCAGTCCTTTTTACTCTTTTGATTTATTTTCCTGCTATTCAAGTTACACTAATATTGTAGATATAATATGTCAGTAAGTTACTAGATAGAAAATAGACTGAGTTTTCTTTTTTATAGACAGTAAAACTGAGATTCAGAGACTCAAGAATATTGTACAATTTTTTTTAATCTTCAAAAATCAAGTGAAGACTCAAGAGAAAGCAGGTGTCTTGACAGCTCCTCCCAGCATGGAACCCTCAGGTTACATTAGCACAGCTCCCTCCAGGAGTCACTGTTTTGAGTTTCCATGACTGATAGGAATTAGAGCACAAGGCAGTCCCAGGAAATTGCACTGTCTTTGTTTTCTTGCATGTTTCATTACTTTCTAAGATTATGCCAAGGTTTCTTAACATCTGTACAAAAAAGGAGAATTTGCCAAGACCAAATGACTATGGTGTTATATTGCATCCCATTCTTGAAGAGAACCTGGTTTCAACTAGATTATTGAGGCTTTGTTAGACCTTAACCAGCTTTGACAGTTTAAATTTGAGATTTAACCTCTCCATAAGGCTGTTAAACCAGCCAGAAAATCTAGAGCCTTTGAGAAATTCTACAAGTTGAGGGGACACAGTGTACTGGAGGAATCCTGATGCTGGAGTTCAGGACTCAGGTGCATGTGCAAGCAGGAGAGTTGTACTGGGGTGCTAGAACTGTGAGATCCCCCAATTCCAGGGATCCAGGATCTTCAGTTTTGCTTTTCCCCAGCTAGCTCCCACCTTTCTGGTCCTTTCCATAGAATGGGTCTCTATCACCTCAGCATTTTCAGCAAGAGGCAGGAGAAAACTATACCAGACGCATGCTGCTATGCCATGTGGAATGCACTGCTTGTCCATTTAGTGAGTATTTAAGAACCCGTGACATACACAGAATATGTAGAGGTTCAGAAATAGATTTGAATGCCATCAGAGGTGGCAGGCCTCTTTATTTGTAGATGCATAATGGAGCTCAGTGCTGCTGTGACTTGCTTGACGTCGCTAACTAGCCAGTCTAGCGCCATTCAAATAATCCCAGGTGCCCTATTTCAACACACTTTGATTTGACACTGCCTTTGTTCAGGTTTACAGTTGGCTGTTTATAATCATCAACAGGGGCCTGGGCTTCCCCTCTAAAAGGGGACAGAGGTGGAGTAAACTCTAGCCAAAAAGCCTGTTTTCCTACCCATGTGGGCCCTGGTGATGCCTCTCAAATCTATTTTCACACAAGATCCCACTCCTGCAATTCAGACTTTTATAGGATAACTTTTGTTTTACCACAGTTTCTTCTGTGTCTCTCCAGCCTCCCGGCCAGCATTCAAGTCCAGAGGATTCCTGCATGAGCCTGCAGCCCACTTTATCCAAATGAAGCTTCAACTGTGGCAATGAATGGCCTTTGGCTCCCTGTGGAACTTGCTGCATTCTTGGATGGTCCCAGATGAGGAGGAATTCTTACGGCCGATTCTAAAAGAACTGAGAAGGAAACCACCCAGTCTCAGAGACACCCAGAAAGACAGGATTGATATCCCTACCCCGTGCATGCCCCTGTGTTCTTGATCTGGGATGGATGTGACAGTGACCTAGAACTCAAAGGCTTGTGGTTTGCACATATGGCCTCTCTTGATCCTTACCTTTCTCACCCTCCAGAAAGCTGAGAAGCGGCTTCCAAACAACTCCAGCTCCACTGGGGGCTGGAGCTGGAGGCAGGCTGGTCTGGCTGCAGCAGTAATCTGTTTGGTTTACTGGGTCAGTTTCCTGTCAGGGCTCACTGTGGTTGAAAGCTATTGTGGAGCCTGGTTTCTTATTGACAGAGCCTTTATAAACCCCCACCTAGTATGTCTGCTCCTGCCTCGGTCCAGGACGCCCTAGCTTCTCCGTAACCTTCTCCAGCTTTGCTTCTGTTATTGAAGGCTAGACATGGTTTTCCTGGGTGACCCTATGCAGGACCATAGGAGAGCCTGAATTCCACATTTGTGGGGCCAACAAAGGGTGGATGCTGGTTTCTCAGCTCCATTTCCAGCGAAACATGTCTACAACACAGTTTCCCTTTTTTTGGAATTTCACTTGATTTATAAATGACACCTGTGGTCTTATTCTCCTTCATCTATGTCTGCACACTGCCCTATATTAGCCACATATGACTACTGTATACTCAAAATGGGGCTGGTCCAAATTCAGATTTCTATAGATAAAGTGCACACTAGATTTCAAAGAAGGTAATTTACCTTATTTAAAATTTTATATTGGCTATATGATGAAATGATAATATTTTAGTATATTAGGTTTAAACAAAAAATGTGAAATTAATTTCACCTGTTTCATTTTACTTTGTTCGAGTGGCTACTAGAAATATTTAGCTCACATATGAGACTTGCATTATATTTTTGCCCCATGGGGCTGATGTGCACCAACTTATTTTCTCTAAGATGCAGATCGTTCCTGTACTCCTGTTACGAGTTGAAAGGTGTGGGTTCAGCTCCCAGTTCCTGTCTGACTAGTATTTCATCTCCAGCAAGTTACTGAACTATCTACTCAGCTTCAGATTGCTCACCTGATGCTAATAGAATCCTGCCTGCACTTCCTATCTCTCCTGGAATTTTATAGATGGAAGGAAACATTTTGAAATGTGTGGCATTGGCTGTAAGGGATTGTAATTATTATTAGGTGGTAGCGGCTGCCACCTATAATAGAGAATCCGGTAGCCTAGAGTTATTCTTCATTTTCTGCTTTGTACAAGGAGAAAACTGTGAAAGACTTTTTCTTCCTAAGAGTTAAGAACAGCGGTTGGAGAGACTCAGACTCTCCATCAGTTCCTAGTCCCAGAATAGATCTTAATAGGTAAAAACAAAAAGGCTGTGGACTTGGATGAGGACAGACTGAAAGCTGCTGGCATTTCATTTCTTTTGTTCTCATTCTTGGCCATTGGAATAGAAACTGATGGGCAGTTGGTGGGGTGGACGCCTCTGCAAAGTGGCCTGATCGGATTCCTGAGCTTCTAGGTCATTGGGCAGGATGGCGCCTGGCCGGAGCCACTGTTCCTCCCTTCTGACCTTGAGAGGTGTGACAAGTGGTTCTGCATTCATGGCTCTGTGAGCCTCTATTGAGTGTGTGTGACGTGCTGGGCATCGATCTTATCTTATGGGAATTTAGTGAGCCTGCAAAGAAGTAAGCAGAGGACGTGAGAAAAGATACACATTGGACATCAGTTAACATCAACAATAGAACAAACTGGAGAGAGGGACGAGTCTGAAAGAGCCTTCCCTTCCTGTACTTTTTGCTCCTTTTTTCTTCAAAATCCCTGGCACTTATGAGTGAATGAATGAATGAATGAATGAATCTTTTGTATCAAAATGAACATATTCACTTATAAAATGAAGCCATTTGGGCTGTTGTGATTGACCTTTTAAATTTCCAAGTAAGCTGCCAGACATGTCAGAAATCAGTTTGGAGCAAAGAAGGATTCAATAAATACTGGACGGATTAACAGTTAACTGAAAATGTAAGATCCCTGAGAAAGTGAACTCATCCTGCATTTATCTGATCTCCTATTTTTTTTTCAGATAGATTCAGGAAATATTTCCCTTTAATCCAAACCGAAATAACTTTATATCAATACAAAATGCTATCATTTTATATGTATGCTTTATTGTGTTTAGTTGATGTGGTCATTCTTTGTTTCCACTTTGCGGCTTCTTCTCTCTCTCTTTTCCATCAACTTCACCTCCTTCCCTGAAATGCACATGAGCATCCCGATCCACATCTGTGTCCATCTTTTTCCATGTTCATCACACATGTACACATCATACTCATTATCCTTATCATGATGCATTTATAATAGACCTTTTGTCACAGCATGTTTTAATTAAATGGAATAAAATTTTATCACTTGCTTACTTCTCTCCTCAACAAATGATTCTTCAGAGAAATTCCACCAGGACATGTAGTAAACTCTGCCTCCTTTTCACTGACTACATAATATTTCACTGTGGAGATTTCATATCATTTCACATATATTCCCTTAGCAATAGGCATTTTTTAAAATTTCCAGTTATGTTTGTTTGTTTCTCTTTGACAATATGAACAATCCTTGTCCATTCATCTTTATTGGGTGGGGGGGAGGATATTGACCTTTTTATGTATATTAGCTAAATGTTCAGGAGTGAGTTTTCAGACTATATTGTATATATTTTAAAATTTTAGCATATGACCACATTACTATTTTCCGGGGGGGGGGCACTGGGGGGTTGAACTCAGGGACACTCAACTACTGAGCCACCTCCCCAGTCCTATTTTGTATTTTGTTTAGAGACAGAGTCTCGCTGAGGTGCTTAGGGCCTTGCTAAGTTGCTGAGGCTGGTTTTGAACTCATAATCCTTCTGTCTCAGCCTCCTGAGCCATACCGCATTACTTTCTAAAAAACTAAAAGTTCTCATTTAATCAGGTACATAAGAAAGTACTCCTTTGTCACATCTATTTTTTAAAAAAAGATCTTTCTGCTTCAACATTTTAAAAATATCTTTATTTTATTTTATGTTGTGCTAAGGATCGAACCCAGGTCCTCACGCATGCCAGGCGAGCACATTACCACTTGAGCCACATCCCCAGCCCCTGTCACATCTATTTTTTATAAAAGTATTTTGGCAGGATGATAGATACAAATGAATAATTACTCTAGTTGCCAAAGTTTTTAACCACTATTTTGGGGAACCTGGACTCCTTTTCAGAATATTGCTTTTAATGAACAAAATAAATTACACAAAATTACAAAGAAAAAGTAAAAGTATGGTTATCAAATTTCTATAAAATTCAATTTGTGATATAAAAATGTGTCTTTATTAATATATTAAATAGCAAGTTCTGATTACAGGTTTAATAGCTACTATAAATTCAAAGAAGTGATGAATGTGATTGATATTTTAAGATGTGAATCAACTATAACTTGATATAAAAGTATCTGTGATTTCTATTGGAGACAGAGATACTGTTCACAATACTGTGATTTATTACATGAAGTTGACATTGAAGTAAACACTGCATTTCATTTAGAAATTAATGGAATTCAAAACCTAATGTTTGTTTAAGTTTACAACCACTCACTTTATCCACAGACTCCTTAGGGCATCCCTGTACCACAGATTAAGTTCTCTTGCTCTAGACTGTTGTAAAAGAGAGGACTTGGAGACCATCTTATGCCTCTCTTCCATTTTATGGGTGAGGAAAGTGTTTCAGGGACATCATCCTAGAGTCTGTGGCCAGACCAAGAGCTGAATTCAGATCCCCCTACTCCTTCCCTAGTGTTATTTTGCTACAAATATTACATTTCATCAGGGAATATCTGAGCAGATGAAGTTTCCTTAGACTCCTCTGTTTGACTGCAACCCCTTCATTAGATGGGGATTTGAAAAACTGCAGCTCATAGGCAAAATCCTACCGCCTGTTCTTGTAAATTAAGTTTTAATGAAAGCTGTGCCCATGTGCTTACCAATCGCCTGCGGCAGCTTTACTGCTACAATGGAATTGTAAAGTAGATGCAACAGACCACAAGGACCACAGAACCTACAATATTTACTATTTGGCCCTCAGCAGGAAAAGTTAGCCAGCCTCAGCTTAGTCCCACCAGTGACGTGCACTCCTGCCTCGGCTGTTCTTTGATGTTCTACTTCCAACTTAGTGGAACTCAGGGGCACCGTAGTAAAATAATCTGTCCTTATGCCCAGAGGAGATATGTTCCAAGGCCACAGAGTGGGTATCTGAAAACTAAGTACCACACCTTATATACAAGCACTGCAATACCGTGGCAATTGATCTGATAATTGAGATGGTTACTAAGTGACCAGCAGTGGGGTAGCATATACAGTGTGGATACACTGGACAAAAGGATCATCCATGTCCCAGGAGAAGGACAGTGGAAGATTTCAGCACACTACAGAAAAGAGTGTATATTTTAAAGTTTATGAAGTGTTTGTTTCTAGAATTTTGTACTTAATATTTTCTGAGCATGGTTAACTGCAGGTAACTAAAACTGAGAAAAGTGAAACTGTGGATCAGAGAGGACTACTATGTTCTTTTTTTAAGGAATTGTGCAAATGCTGTTCTCATTCTCAGAAATACTAAATCCCTAATCCCTAATCCTGTGATTTTGCTCTCTCATGAAGCTTTCCCTGTCTATTCCTCCCCGTGTCTGGGTTTTGTGCCCCTAATGTGTGCCCTTTTAGTGTTCTGAGCCTACCCAGAGTAGCACTAGTCAGTTTTAACTGAAACTGTCTAGTTTGTTATTGGTCTCATACACTACAAATAAGCTTCCTGTCTTGTTCACAGTTGTATCCCCCGTCCCTGGCTCTGAAGAGATGCTTAATATATCTATTGAATGTGAGAATGATGGAAGCAGGTGAAACATCCTCAGGGGACCCTGCCTCAGCATTCTGGTTCTCTGCCTCTCTGTTCAGGTCTAGCCCACCCAACTCAGCTCCTCTTTAGGTGGTCTCATTGTAGTCCTCTTCTTCTGTTAACATATGCTTCCAGAAAATAATTTGATAGACTCATACTTAAATGTCTGATATGGCTAAATGCTGAGAGCAGAAACTGTGTCTAGGTGTCTTATCTATCTAGTGCCCAGCACAATGCAGAACACAAAGGTATTCAGTTTGTGATGCTTGCTGGATAAATTGCTATGGTAGCTCAATATTTGGGTGAAGCCAAATGAATACATCTCTAATTGTGGGATCTGTGGTATCAGAGAGCCAAGTATGAAATATTTATGGAAATAAAACATCTTCTATTGTGCTTCTGAAATATCACTAATTCAAAGTTATACATTCCCCTAATTGTAACTGTTAGGCTGGCCCATGGGTAGTTTTGCATATTGGATTCGAGCGTAGGTGATAGGGAGTGTTCGCACAACTTGGACTAGGAGAGGTATGAAAACTGAGGAAAGGCAGCTGTTCTGTGAGAAAGACATTGCTATCTTTATAGGTCTCAGATTTTAAAGTTTGTTCTACACCCGGAGTAGAGAGTTCGTATTTTTCCGTGTTTATGAGTAACCTTGAGGGTTCAGATTCTGAACTCCAGTGCCAGCTCTACTCAGGGGACAATCCTGCAGGCTCTGCACAGGAGAGAGAATATGTGAGGGCCCAGGGATGTGAGACCAGAAGCCTTCCCCTTGGGCCAATCCCTTCAGGCCAGCCAACCCCCTCTTTCTTTTACCAGGGCCTTGAGGGTTCTTGGCTTCTGGGATCTGGGCTGTTCCCAGCCATGGAAGGTGCCTCAGGCTGCTGCCCAGTGTCTTGTTCACCCAGTAGTAGGGTTCTGTCTTTCTCCAGTGCAGGGTTGGTGTGTTTTTAATTTGATATGACTGGGGATAAAGTATATACTGGTGAAGGAACCTTACCACCCTTTCCACCTGCCAGAGAGGAGGGACGTCTCTCAACAATGCTCCCAGATCTTCTGTAACCTTCAGGAGGAAAGGGAGCGGATGTAGTTACCACTTATAAGATTTTTCCAGTTATCAGCTCAGAGAGAGCCTGTGGTAGAGAGGAAGGGCAGGTAGGAGAGGGAGAACAGGATGCATTTCCTCCCACATCTGTGGTGTTCTAGCTTTGCTTATGGGGCTGAGACCAGGCAGAACAAGCCAGATTGGCTAACAGGGATCCTCTCTCCACCTTCATAGATTCTCAGGTAATATTTCTTCTTGGGAAAGGTTCCACAGATTCTCTCTGAATTTAAGGAGTCTTGCTCTGTGGGTATCCAATACCAGGCCGCTTCCTTTCCCAGTCCACCCTCTCCTGGTCTAGCCTACTTGAGAAAAATACATTATTCCCAACTCTCACTAGCTCTAGCCACCTCCCCATGCCCTGCCCCAGACAGAGGGTATGTGCAGATTACCTGAGGTCATTTGGTCTTAACCGCTCAATGCCTCCTTTCCTGGGCAGCCTGCCCACTTGGACCTGGGTTTATGAGGTCTTCATAAGATCTCCAGGTGGTCTAGCTTGTGGGGTTACATAAATGGCCCATGCACACAGATGGTACCCTTGACCAAAATAATGCCTGTACCATGTCAGGTCAGGGAAACTGTGTAAGAGCCACAAACTTCCCAGCCCACAGGGTGACTACAGATCCCTTCCTTTCTGGAACATACCACCAGCCCGGGGATGGACTGTGACGAATATTTGGCCTCAGGCAACGCTGGAGCCCAGGGAAAGCTTTAGTTGCATGTGTGTTTTCTCACAGAATTATAAAGCCCAGCGGCTCTCGGTGCCAGAGGCTGCAGAGGGTTTCTGCGTTTTTCGACTATTCATTAGTGATTACACACCCCCCTGAACACCTGCAAGACCAATTCATAAAGCAAGCATTCATGGACTTTGGCAAGGGCTTCATGGGAACTGCAGGGTACGGGGTACAGTCATTGTATCTCCAGATAAAAAACATTCTCTTACCAAGGAGGCCCCTGAAAATAGGAGCAGGCTGCAATTTCAGTTCAACACCACGGGGTATTAAAAAGAAAAGTGTTACTTCACCTCGCCTCTTTATGAAGTCAGCTCACTGTGGGGCTGTGGCATTCCCGGACAAATCCTCTTTCAGGACCCTTTCGGGGGTGAGAAGAGGGGAGTGGTGGGCACTGGGTTGATTGTGACAGGGGACGGCCGGGCCGTCCGTGCGTTGAGGCATGCTCTCCTGCAAGCTACACTGATTTACAGCAGGATAACAGGAAGCACGGAGCCTGGGTGGCCTGCTGTGTAATTCTGGGTGACAGATTGCTCCTGCCACTTATAAAAACGGCACCATGATTAATCCAAAAAGACCAACAATAATAAATAACCAATGTAAAAAAATAACATCTTTATACTGAATATGGGATTGGCCTTTAACAGGATTCTTTTTCACCTTTATATTTTCTGCTGAGTGCTTTCCATTAATGACAAAAGAGCAGAGGCTGGAACAGTCGGGCTCTGGCAGACAATGCCACGTACATCGCATCTCGCCTGAGCCTGAGCTGAGCGGGCAAGGGGAGCCTGAGCAATACTGTGGGGACCATTCCACAGACTAGGGATGCTGAGTCTTGTTTGGGCTTCTGAAAACATAAAAATATTTTGTCTATAGAAGCAAGCTGAAATTTATTTTGATCCACGGTTGGATGAAGTTGGCCTGCCTAGATGATTTACCAGGGCTTTTCTTGTTTTCTTGAGCGAGTGAATGAGTGTGTGTGTGTGTGTGTGGTGTATGGGTGAGAGGGAGGCTCCAAATCTCCCCTCTGCTCTGCCAGTGTAGACAGCCCCCAGTGCTCAATTAACCTCCCGAAGAGCCTCATTTTCTGAGAACAGCTTATGCACGAGGAGCAACGGTGCTCACAGTATGTTTTATCCTCACACGTATAAACACGCATCGTCGCAAACTCATTTTGGTTAGAAAGGACTTTTAATGGGACATCTGGCTCTCTTCCACTACTTCTTGTCAAGACAAAGTAGGCTTGCTTGTTAATATCCTCTAGCCACCACGTGGATGGCTAGAATCTGCAGAAATAATTTTTTTTTGGTCTCTTGTGATTGATTCAGCTAGTACAAGGGGGCAAAAATAAAATGGTTCAACCTAAGAAAGGATGGTCAGAATGCCCAGCTGCAGCACTGCCCTGGAGGGTGGGGGAAGCTCAAGGGGAACATGAGAAGCTCTGACCAGGGACTCACAGCAGAGGGAGTGATGGGGAGAAGGGATGATGAAATGGTACTGAACATCCTGCTCTGCTTCTGCTGTGGGAGGTGGAAGAGAACCATGTTTAAGATCATGGGTTGTAGAGTGATTCCCTGGGTTTGAATCTCAGTGCTGCTACTTACCAGCTGTGGGACCTCAGACTTGTTTCTTTAATCTCTCCAGTTTTCAGAGTTGAAGGAATGTCCTCATCTGTAAATGGCATAATGGTACTTCCGAGGGTTATTCCAAGTATCAGTTAAACAAATTAACATGTGCAAAGCACTTTAAACAGTGCCCAGCTATAGAAATGTCAACTGTCCCCAGTTAAATTATCCAGATCGTGGGCTATTGATGAAGAATCATGTACATCATCCATCGCGTTCCTGGTAATGACTGCTGTTCTCCATGTTTTGTAATCACAGATTAGTAAGTGCTTACTGCATGCCAGATACTGTGCCTGCCTCGACTCTGTAAATACTTACCACGGTCGTCACTTAGCAAAGGAGAACACAGAGTTTAGAGAGTAATTAGTTCAAGATAACACAGCTAATAAACAGTAGATCTAGAACTTGCTCCAGGTTGACTGCAGTGACCGTGGATTTAAGCAGCAAGCTGTTCTAGCTGTATTTGCCTCTGAAGTGTTAAAAACTATGGCAGATTTTGCTTTTTCATCTTTTTTTGGTCTCTGTTCTTAGTGTCCTGGTCTGTACTTTTGGAAGTACAGATGTATGGGCAATGCTGGAAGTTGGAGATTCCTGTTCACATAGCAGTGCTCTGTGTGAACAGACCAAAGGCAACGAGCAGACAACACACATTCTGGACTCAACCCAACTTGAGTTCATAAGTGGCCACTGCCCCTCACTGTCCCACTATTGCTAAAAAAAAAAAAAAAAAAATCTGTCTCCTCAACAGTAAAATGAGAATGGTAAAAAGCTACTTTGAGGGGCTTTCTCCAAGTATAAATAAAGTTATAATTGTTAAAGACCTGGCATATGTTTGGAACTTAATAAAGATATATTTTATTGCTATTAGCAATGGCCAACTCTTGAAAGATGTTTTGAGGAAGTAGAAGCTGATTAATAAAATGAGAAAATTCAATCAGCTGCAATAATAGTCATCACATCAGACACAAAAATATTATATCGACTTGATCTTCTAGTGTCAATATATTAGCAAAGTCATTTGAAACAAGCTGTTATTCAAATAATTCAGTCTGTGTAAAAAGTCAATAAAAGCAGGTATCCACTTTATCTGATTTCTCCCAATGGTAGGAGTTCTTGTTTTCATGTGGATAAGGCTCTCAGCTTTGTGTATGGAGGTAGCTGTGTTCTGAAGTACTTGAAAAGAGCAGTTGGATTTTTAGCTATTCTCCTCTTCATGTCACCTGTTAACTTGAGGCTTGATTCAGCCCCATCCACAACATAAACTCCACGTTGCAATAATGGAGAAGGTTGTCAGTTACCTAATCATGATGAAATGCTGGATAATTTAGGCAGGATAAAAAGCTTGCTCTTTTCTGGATGATCTGGTTAATTATCTGGTTAAATTAGGTTAAAACCTTTTTGTCAGGGTCTTTAATTAATCTGGAAAGCCAGGTAACTGTGTCCTTTTAAGAGCTTTTAGGCTTGAATTATTCATCGACATAACCCAGGATCCTGGGAAGATTCCCAATTCTTCACCTGCCTTTTTGTGCATAGATTTGGCTTGAGACTCTTGAGATGTTCTATTTACACTTTTTTGTGGATGCAAAATATTCAAACCATCTCCATTTTTTTTCTTACACAAAAGAGAGAACCAACTTTGAGCCGTGAGGATGCTGGTGCTCAACTTGGAAGATCGGTAGCAAATTTTCCCGAGAGACACAAACAAACACATACATAACTGGAATATCAATGAGGTCTTTTTAGAAGCGACACATTAAAATGCAAGGCAGGAGATAATGAGATAAGCAGCAAGTTACAGGTTTCTTAATTCTAGCGTGAAAGGAGAGAGGGAAAAAAAAAAGAGAGAACAGAAAACCCTCCTCAAGGAGCTCAGCACAAGGAGGTGCTGAGCTTGGTATTAAGCATTGTGTGGGGGTGAGGGGGGTTCTCTCCAGTGACCTCAGTGACACAAATGTAAGTGGAAAAAATTATCTTGTAAAAGGATTTTTTTTTCTCAGCTTCTGGCTTATGTCTGTTTCCTAATTCTACCAGCATATGCCTGAGACCAATATAGGGCATCTCCTCCTGTCCTCTTGACTCCTCCCTATTATGGAGAAAAAATTGTCAGCATTTCTTGAAAGCAGACCTTGTACCAGGTATTGCACTGGGGGTTTTGATCTCATTTAACCCTTACCACAACTCTGGTGAATGACATCGTTGCCCTTTAGTGAAAGATGAAGAGACTGAGGCTCCATAGTTATTGCTCAAGGAATCAGATCCAGGTTGCTCAGACTGCAAAGTCAGGCTGCTATCCATAGCTGCCTTCTGAACCAGTTGTGACCAGGCTAATGGTCTATAGTTGGAAATGGGAAATACATACAATCAGGAGTCGGGGGTTACCTAGTGGATGTGCAGTTGAAAGAGCACTTGACTTAGAGTCAGAAAATCTGAGTACCAAGTTACTGCTGCCTCTAGCTGTGTGCCTTTGGGAAAGTTACTTACCTTCTCTCAGTCATTTTCCTCATTGTTGAAGCCAAGATACTGATAACTATTTTTCTGGGGTGTTTTGAGGCATAACTGACATGAAAAACCATGAAAGTTCTTAACATATCAAAAAACAAATGAAAAACAAAGTCCACCCTCCAGAAGGAAATCAGAAATAACTCCAAACTTTGTTCCACTGTTACCACATTCATTTAGGCCTCTTCTTTGCTTTTGTAAAATTCCCTGTCAGTTTAACTGTCCTGGAACTTGGTCTCTAAAAAGTATGATCCTGTGATTCCCTTGCCTGAAATCCTCCACTGGCCCTCATGCAGTTTGGGGCAAGATCCGGATTCCTCACAGGCACTCCCCCACCCATCACCCACCCCGCCCATTCTACGGAGCTACTTGCAATTAAAAAAATGAACAGCAATCCTTCTTGCCTTCAGGTCTTTGCTCACGCCATCCTCTTTTTTCACAATGTCCCTCAGGTCCAGCACCGCTTCTGCTCTGAAGCCTTTGCTGAGTTTTCCATCCAAGGTGCTATATCCTAGCACCTTAGCCCTGACTTTGCCACGTGATGACATTTCCCTACCTGTGTCTCACCTGTGGGAAGGGGAGGTCCTTGAAGGCAAGACTGGACTGCTGTATCATTAGCACCAAGTGCACACGCATGATCTAGTCTATCAAAGACGGTGTGTGGGAGTGGGCTGGGGACCCAGGCTGGGGACCCAGGCAGGGGACCCAGGCAGGGGATCCACCCAGAGGCTGCTAGGATCATCTGGGGATGACCTCTCTCAAGCCTGCTTCCTCCACTATGATTGGCCAGCTAAGTGGGCATTCCCTTTCCTGCCTGCCTCTACAGAGGAAGCACGACTCCCCCCCCCCCCCAAATGGAGGATCTTCATCTTGGTAGTGGCCATGGGGATGGAAAGGGAGGAATGAGTTTAAGAGATTTTTTAAACATATTCCTAAATAAAATAATTAACAGAAATAATCCTCTGCGAGGTTTGAGGTAGAGCTCTGAGCACGCCTTATCCCGGTGAGTCAGACAGGCAGGCAGGCTGTCTCCAGGCCGAACAGCGGCTATTAATCCTTCAGAAAAGGGGGAGAAACGCACTGCCTGTGGGGTCATGCCTGAGCTGATCTGAATGATTCAGAACTCACAATAGAACAACAGGGGCTGAGGGGGTCAGGTAGAAACTAGTGGACTCAGTCTTTCACTGTGGAAGAAAGAGAAGAAGCTCGGAGGGATTTGCACTCCCTGCCAACACAGAAAGATTTCTGGCCTTATTATGGCTGAACTGACAAAGGGGTTTCTCCCTTGTTCTGTTATCCAGTGTCAAGGTGAAGATCCTGTAACTGGCTGGTTCACCCCGAACTTCCTCCAGTTTTCTTCCTAAATATTTGGCAATTCAGGGAAGGGAAGAATTTATTTATTTATTATTATTTTATCACTTTTATTAATTTTATGCTTCAGTGACATTATTTAATGGGGAGGGGGTTGGCGTTTTACACACTTGGGTGGACCCCAGAGCTCCCCAATTGAAAGACTCTCATTCACCCATCTCCATGTTCATTTGCAGGTGAGGAAATGAAGATCCAGAACTTGAACTGGCTCTTTCTCATTGGCAGGAGTGTTGGAAACAGCCTGGCAGGACTGTCCATCACCATTCAGCTCTTGCACGCTTCTCGCTGCTCTCTGGAAGCCTCTGGCCTTCACAAACCAATGCTTCAAGAATGGGGCGCTGGCAGGCCACAGATGACTTAGGTCCACTTTCTGAGGTTCTGGCTATGCAACTCAGTTTAGAGGACAAGTCTTGGTCTCAGGACTTGGATACTTTGAAAATTTCAGTTTCAAGAAAGAAGTATTTTGTATCTGTATTTCCTACACACTGGGGAGTGGAGAAAAGACTATTCACCTCAGTCTTTAAAAAAATACTGAGGGTCTTATTCCCAGAACTGGCAATTTAATTGGTCTAGGGTACAAGGTAGGCCTGGGGATTTTTTTGCAAGTTTCTCGAGTGTCCCCAGTCGACAACCTGGGCTTCCGTTAGCTTGGAATGATTCACAGGGGACACGAGCCTTGCCTTGCCCAGGTGGCCGTTCTGAGAACTTGAGGAGAAAATCAGAATGAGAACAAAGAGGAAGGAAGTTGAGATATAAGAAAGTATGCAGGATGGAGTTGTGTTATTAACCAAACCCAGCAAAGTGGGGAAAAGATATTTTCATTTCTGCCAAAGACCATATGCGAGTGTCTGTGGGGAATGCATGGCCATAGCTTTGTGACTGAACCAATAATTCATATCTGATTCAGAAGCCGACTTTGTTGGATTACAGCTCTGCAGCTGTTCTCAGTCTAAGTCCAGCCTCTCCCAATGGGATTGATTGTAGCAACACGTCTCATTTATAGATCTCATATGCAGGGGCTCTGGGACCTAAATTAAAACCTTGTGTAGGTTACTTTGGTGAATTCAATTCAAAACATTTTGACTTCTCCAAATAGGTCATTTCATTCAACAGGGGAGGGAAAACACAATGGAGAGGAAATAGTGCTTTTATATTCATCTTTCCTGCTTTGGGTAGGAGGTCTTGACACAAAGACAATAAAAAACAAGTTCTAATAAAATATCAAGGCTTTGGTGAGCTTGGAATGGGCATATTGCAGGGGAGGTAGGGAGGGGGGAAAGCAGGCAGATAGGAAAGGGAGAAGTACAGGATTCTGGAACCGAGTGTTGGAGTTAGCATCTTCCAGTCTAGATACTCACTTCTAGAATGGGGGTAAAACCAAGATTTTGAGAACATTTTCAGAAGTTTCAGGTCAAGAGGATTCTCTCGGGGATAGAAGTGGGAGACATTTAGAGGGGGAATCAGTAAGAC
Source organism: Marmota monax (assembly GCF_021218885.2). NCBI lineage: Eukaryota > Metazoa > Chordata > Mammalia > Rodentia > Sciuridae > Marmota > Marmota monax. The sequence goes on along the minus strand of NW_026695234.1, from coordinate 2,252,146 downwards.
CCGTGACTGATCAGATTTCCGAGAAGGGGTAAAAGGACAGTGAATCCGAGCAGGATACTTGTTCTAGGAGTGCTTTGGCTATCCATGGCCTGTGCTCTCTGTTCACCCCACTGCTCCATTTTCACCAGTTTCTCCTTCCTCATGAGAACATCAAGGTGAATGGCAAAGAACACAACCCCGGGGACAAAGCAGAGTCGAGGACCGAGGTCAGGATGGGACTGGATGAGGTGGACAGCCCATTAGATACTGCACGAGTATGCCACATGCCCTCTTTGTGCTGAGGATGCTGAGGCAAATAAGACGCTGTCCCCACCCCACTAAGAATGTCAGCCCACCAAGAATGTCACCTAGTGTCTGTGAATGACCTCTGTGAGGAAGCAGAAGAGGGCGCCAGGGCCTAGGATGGGAGCCATGGTTGTAGAAGCTTCCAGAAAAAGTGACTTTTAAGCTGGTCTTTATGGGATGAGTGGAAGGGTGTGAAGGAATTTAGCAAAGACAGAAGGGAAAGACAAGGTCATGTGAAAAGACCCCACACGTCTGGGGTTTGGCGACCAGTTGGACACATCTAGAGGGTAAGATGTGAGGGGCCACAGGAAAGGCGATTTGTGGCCAGGTTAGAAACCATGGGAAGGAATACAGACTGCTTCCTTAAGGGCATGGGGTGCAGGGGGGTGGGCAATTTGAGGCTTAATAATCCAGGAATGGCTTGCTTAGTTGGGAGGTTTTTTTTTTTTTTTTTAAATTTTTTATTGTGGGTTGTTCAAAACATTACAAATTTCTTGACATATCATATTCCACACTTTGATTCAAGTGGGTTATGAACTCCCACCTTCACCCCATACACAGATTGCAGAATCACATCAGTTACACATCCATTGATTTACAAATTGCCATACTAGTGTCTGTTGTGCTCCGCTGCCTTTCCCATCCTCCGGGAGGTTTTTTTTTTATACCTTTATTTTATTTATTTTTATGTGGTGCTGAGGATCGAACCCAGGGGCTTGCACGTGCTAGGCAAGTGCTCTACCACTGAGCCCCAGCCCCAGCCCCAGTTGGGAGTTTTAAGAAGTCGTCAGCCTTGACCAAACGTATTCAAGAAGAGGGAGGGCTGCAGAGCAGGAGACAGGGTAAGAGGTCTGCCACTGCCCAAGTGGAGGACGACCTGGACCTGGGATAGATATGGGAAACATTGCAGAGGGAGAGGCACCAAGCCAGTGACTTGCTGCATTTTGAAAAAGAGGATCAAGGTCAGGGTCAGGAGAGGATGATTCTTTCACTTTTATGCTTCCAAGATCTATGCTTCTCTGACCATCTGGATTCCTCTGATTATTTGGAGAATGGCTTCAATTTTATGAACAGCCCTTCTCTTTACTGGAGAAATGCTTTCTTCCTATCTATCAAGAACTCAAGGGCTACCTTGTCACTCTCTCTCCTCCTTGGTTACTTCCACCATTCTTACTGTTGATGCCACCGATAGATGTGTTGTTGAGGAAGAAAAGCTATTTATATCCTGAATATAAAGATGAGCCCAAAGCAAAGTTTTAGGCTGCTCTTTCTAGCCACCTTACTCCCATCCTATGTAATGACTTAGTTTCTTATATGCACATTTGGAAGAGCTTACGATCTTACTATGTATCAAGTACTGTGCCAAGTTCAAGGGAGTAATCATGGGGCCAAAATGAAAGGCGTTGTGAGTGAGCCAGGACCTGGGCAATGGGAATACCAGGGAGACTGGAGCATCAGGAATGGCCCTGTAGAAAAGGCAGCAATTACAATTTAAGTCCTTTGAACTGAAGCTCTGCAGGAGACAAATGGAAGGCCAAAGGGATGGAGGTAGGGAGGAGAGCTTAGCAAAGATGTGCATTGGGAAATGCCTTGGACATAGTGAATGACTGTGATGGACAGTGAAGAAAAGCATCGGGGAGGCAGAACAGGAGCTGGATACCCCTGTGGGCTTGGGCTACTTCCCAAGCATCTAGGTGTGGCACTGTTCAGACTGAGCCATTTGCACCTCGCTCTGAATTGCCTCATGACCCACACTGTGCACTGGCAGGATGAACAGACAGGATTCTATAGCTTCCTTTGTCCAGAGAATCATGCCAGGTAACTGCTTTTTGGTCTGTGAATGAATGGGCAGGAGATTGAATCTCTCAACTTGGTGGCATGAGCATCTCACTCTAACCAGCTCAGATACAGGTCACAGCCTCTTCCCTTCTTCCTGGGACCCAGTACAATACATCTTTGTAAATAAAAGTCCCTTTCTGACACAGTTGTAGCTAAATGAATGTTTTTGAAATGCGGCACATCTTGTGTTTTCTCTTTCTTTATCTTTGCTTATGTGTTTCCAATTTGGAATTTGCTAACCGTGGTGAAACATAATCGGATTGCTTTAGGTAGGGAATACCATGCTGGGCAAATATATCCGCTTCCTGTAATACACCCTGAAATTTAATGGGTGAGATAAATGTAAATATAAACTAGAAGAATATAACAATGAGGAGTCTGAGGGTCTAGGTAGTTCTACGGTTGTGGGGTAGCCAAATGATTCCTTATGAATCTCTATGATATGGTAGTAGTCAGGGCTTTTTTCAAAGCCCACTATGTCCTATTAGTAGAAAAATTCTGACCATAGTTGGCCTCAGCTAGGGGGCCACAGGAAGGGGTGATTTGTGAATTCTATTTTATCTTGGCTTCACGTGAGTCTGAGCAGAGGCTTGGGTTAGCTTCAGGGACATCCTTGTCTTGTTCCTGCCATCCTACTCACCATCTGATATGGTTTGAATGTGTTCACCAAAGTTTATCTGTTGGAAAGTTAACACCCAAATTCATACACTGATGGCACTTGGTGGTGGAATATTGGGAGGTAATTAGGATTGGATGAGGTCATGAGTGGGGAGCCCCAGGATGACATTATTAATGAAGAGGAAGAGAGACCCTAGCTTGCCTGCTTGCTGTGTCTTGCCATGTGAGCCGCCATGTTGTGATGCAACAAGAATGCCTTCATCATGCTCTTGAACTCCCAACCTCCAGAACCTTTATTATTTGCAAATTACCCAGGCTGTGGTATTCAGTTACAGCAATAGAAAGTGAACTAAGACAGTATTCCAGGGCAACTCACTTCTGTCCAAATCACTCCGAAGACTGAGATATTGTTATCCATATTAAATTCATAAATCTCATTGTCCGTACCTCTCACTTGCAAGTAATTACATATTATCTTGCAAATCACTTGTAGTATGATATTTTCTATAATTTAATCCTTGAATTGTTCCTTAAATGTGTATGTTTATACTTTGTCTAAATCGGTTGCAAGTGCCTTATGAGCAAGGGTCAGATCCAATGCTTCATTGTATAGTAATGATACTTTGTGTTTCTCTGGCATTTAGCATTTATAAATCTCTTCCACATATATTACCTTACTTGAGCTTCATAATAATTCTGCCAGTTTAGGGAAAGCCAATATTATTAGTATCCTAATTGCTCAGATGGGGAAGCCTGGAGTAAGAAATATTAAATGATTTGGCTAAAATTATACTATACCATGTTTTCCACAGAGCTGGAGATACTGGAGGTGCTCAATAAGTATCATTGATTTATCTGTTCATTAAATCCCCTCTCAATCCCACAGGCAGCCTGATGATTTGGACAATAGGATTTGTAGTTTGGGGAGATGACTGGCTGAAAAGATATCCTGAACTCATTGTCTTAATATACAACCTTCTGTTTCACCCCATCTGAAATGTGTTTAGTGGATCAGGACAACACGGATGGTGAATCATGTTCACATCACCCTCTCCTTCTTATTTCCCTCCAAAGAAAGTTTCAGAGGATCTCTTTGCTGCTTCACCTTTCCCTTTCATAGTGCCTATAAAGGCACAGGTGGGGGTAATGAAACCATGGGTTTTAAATTCTTCTTTCCAGATGTAAGCGATTTAGTTCTTGCAATATTAGTTGGCAGCCATATTCGATTTTAGAAGTGTGAGGATTACTTGGAACCATATGACAGAACCATTTTACTTATGGAACCAAATGTTGAAAAAAGGCTTCGGTAGTAAAAGTGGTGCAACAAAAATGTAATTCGTAAAGAGGGATTTTATACCCTTTCTAGTTCCAGGAGTCTGTCACCCTGGGAAGGACAGAAGTATGGCACACTTGTTAACCTCCTCAGTGTGCAGAGGGCCCTTTTCTACCCAAGTCTGTGCGGCACAAAGTAAATCTAGAAGTTGAGTCAATGAGCTGTTCCTACCCCCTCTGCTCCTGTTCTGTCCTCAGTGTGTTTAGACTGAAGTAAAGTTTTCAATTTGTCTGAATTACCTGAAAAGTTGTAAGGATAAATGAGGTGTGAAAGCACTTTGAAAGTAGAGAAGGGCTTTGATGAACCTAAACCCAATCTAAACAGAATTCTCTGCAGTCTACAATCCAAGAAGAAAGGAAAGACAGTGATTAAGATTAAATTGAGAATGAGGTCAAAGAGATTTGGACTGACCCAGGGTGGGTCCCTGAGTCAAAGGCAGAAAAAAAAAATGTACCTCAGTTAGAAGGTTTGAAACCCAACCTCACTTACTAGTGGCGTAACCAGGATGATTCATTAGGTTTCTTGGAGTATGTTTCCTTATCAGTGAAGTGGTAATAATAACACTTGCTTCATAGGATGATTGTGAAGAGCAAATGAGATAAACTTTGTAAATTGAAAGGTGCTATCTAAAGGTGAGGGATTGCAGATATTATTCAGAACAGCGTCTGTGAACCTTTGCATGTGCCTTTATGGAAGTAAGTTGTGGTTTTTCAATGTTCCAATGGATGATCCAGGTACCAAAATGCCTATAATAATTGAGCAAAGACTCACTTACGACCATTATTTACTGATTCAGAAAGCAAATTAATGCCTTTGAGAAACCATGCCCACCCCTTCCCAGGAAACCCATTGCTCTTGCTAGGAAGATCTCTAGTCCTCAGAAAAGCCTGGGCTTCCTTGCAGCCTCTTCTTCTGTCAGGATTGTGAGTTCTGTGGGACTAGGGGGGGCGGGTGGGGGTGTGAGTGGGGGAGGGTCTTGTTGAACTTGGTACCCTCACTGCACGGCTCCTGTTTGCACCCACTAAAGGGTGGTTGTCTGGAAGGCCTGCAGTGCCTGGTCTGGGTTGGACAACAACAGTCCCCGGAGCCCCTGTTGAAATATGTGGCATATCCTCTGGAAACCATGGCTGGCTGACTGCTTCATTTTCAGCAAAGACATTCAGAAAGAGATTCCTAATTAATCCTGTTTGTTACAATCTTAAGTCTATCAAAACCATTTCCTTCCTTGGAGCATTCGGGTCCCCAGAGTTCGCACAATACTGAAGTCTTTAATTTTAGTTCTTTATTTGTTTTTTTTTTAAATTGGTTGTTCAAAACATTACAAAGCTCATGACATATCATCTTCCATACATTTGATTCAAGTGGGTTATGAACTCTCATTTTTTACCCCAAATACAAGTTGCAGAATCACATCGGTTACACATCCACATTTTTACATAATACCATATTAATGACTGTTGTATTCTGCTACCTTTCCTATCCCCTACTATCCCCCCTCCCCTTCCCTCTCATCTTCCCTCTCTACCCCATCTGCTGTTGTTTAATTCTCTCCCTTGTTTTTTCCCCCCTTTCCCCTCACAAACTCTTATATGTAATTTTGTGTAACAATGAGGGTCTCCTTCCATTTCCATAGTTTCCCTTCTCTCTCCCTTTCTCTCCCCCCACTCGTCTCTGTTTAATGTTAATCTTTTCCTCATGCTCTTCTTCCCTGTTCTGATCTTAGTTGCTCTCTTTATATCAAAGAAGACATTTGGCATTTGTTTTTTAAGGATTGGCTAGCTTCACTTAGCATAATCTGCTCTAATGCCATCCATTTCCCTGCAAAATCCATGATTTTGTCATTTTTTAGTGCTGCGTAATACTCCATTGTGTATAAATGCCACAGTTTTTTAATCCATTCATCTATTGAAGGGCATCTAGGTTGATTCCAAAGTCTAGCTATTGTGAATTGTGCTGCCATGATCATTGATGTGGACACAGAGACCAATCCACAAAATTACAACTTTCTTATATTTGATAAAGGCGCTAAAAGCATGCAATGGAGAAAGGATAGCATTTTCAACAAATGGTGCTGGGAAAACTGGAAATCCATATGCAACAAAATGAAGCTGAACCCCTTTCTCTCGCCATGCACAAAAGTTAATTCAAAATGGATCAAGGAGCTAGATATCAAATCAGAGACTCTGCACCTGATAGAAGAAAAAGTTGGCTCCGATCTACACATTGTGGGGTCGGGCTCCAAATTCCTTAATAGGACACCCATAGCACAAAAGTTAATAACTAGAATCAACAAATGGGACTTACTCAAACTAAAAAGTTTTTTCTCAGCAAGAGAAACAATAAGAGAGGTAAATAGGGAACCTACATCCTGGGAACAAATTTTTACTCCTCACACTTCAGATAGAGCCCTAATATCCAGAATATACAAAGAACTCAAAAAATTAAACAACAAGATAACAAACAACCCTATCAACAAATGGGCCAAGGACCTGAACAGACACTTCTCAGAGGAGGACATACAATCTATCAATAAGTACATGAAAAAATGCTCACCATCTCTAGCAGTCAGAGAAATGCAAATCAAAACCACCCTAAGATACCATCTCACTCCAGTAAGATTGGCAGCCATTATGAAGTCAAGCAACAATAAGTGCTGGCGAGGATGTGGGGAAAAGGGTACACTTGTACATTGCTGGTGGAACTGCAAACTGGTGCGGCCAATATGGAAAGCAGTATGGAGATTCCTAGGAAAGCTGGGAATGGAACCACCATTTGACCCAGCTATCGCCCTTCTCGGTCTAGTTCTTTATTTGTATGTTTTTTTTTTTCTTTCTGATTTTAAAAGTAGCAGACACCCGATTTGGAAAATTTAGAAAGAAGTTAAAAGATAATAACAGTAATAAGGCAATGTTGAGATACATTGTTCTATTTTTATTGGGTGTGTATTTTTTAGATTAAATTTTTACACATGATTTAATGAAACTTTTCTCTCAGTAGAATATTCAAGGCATTTTCCACATTATTAAAAATTCTGATAAAGTATATTTTTAGTGACCACATACTGTCCCTGATATAGATAGACTAACATTTACTGAGCCATTGCAGCATATTGGTCATTTAGAATGAATCAGATTTTTCTTTATAATAAATGATTTGTACTTGAAGATCTTTATTTTTTAAAATCTTGTGTTTCAGATATTTTCCTTTGGGAATTTTATTAGAAGAGGAATCACTCAGGTATACATAATTTTAAATTCTTTGAGTACATTTCCTCAAATTTATTTCTGGAAAGATTGCACCAATTGTATCTTCTTTTCATTAGTGGATATGTGAGTAGCCATTTCATTGTGATCATTCTGTATTTTACAGCTTATCCTGTTTTGTTGGCTTCATTGTTTTTTAAAGAGGGTGTTCTTGGATCAATTTAATATATGATTCATGTAATACATGACTCATGATTCATCTTAATACATGATATTTAGTTAGTGTTAATAATTTATTTTAGAGTATTTTTTGGTGAAATTACAGATGCTATCTTCTGAATTGGTGATCTAGTGCCACAGATATAATCCTGATGTGTGTGTCTTTAACTTTAAAAATATGGGCTACGAAGTGATGTACAAGTATGAGATATTATTATTATTTCCTAAGAAACACTAGAATTTGGGCCAATGAGTTGTGGAAGATAAATACACTATAGCAAATTAGGAAAGAAATAGTAGATCACAGTAATGTTAGGAAATATATGAATACTGAAGGATAGATCATGATACACTAAAAATGGAAGAGGAGATCTGCATTCACTGTTTCACTAATATTGTCAAGTTTTTCTCAGGTGAATTAGAAACTCAAGGCCAATTTAATCTGGTGTTTTATATATATGAATGTGTATGTGTGTGTGCATGTGTGTGTTTACATACATTCATATATATGTGTCTTAATATTATTTGACTTTCTTCTAAAGCTTTTACACCATTATCTTATTTTCCCCAAGTGTGGAAAATAAGGGGAACAAGTGCTTGCAGAAGGCATATCTTCATAGGAAAAAAATGCCTTGAATGGGAAATTTATTGAACTCATATCACAAAACCCATCAGAAGGGATCAGGACAGCAATGTAGAGTCATAGTCACTATGAGTTCCAAGAGCGTTCAAGACATATGATCCTTCTTTTAGAGATAAGGCAACTGAGGTCCACTGTAGTTAAAATAATTTGTCAAAGGAAAGCTAAGAGGGTAGTATCAGAGATGAGTCTTAAATATAGATATTCTTGGTCCTGGTGTAGTCTATTTCTACAAAATCATTTTGCATCTCAAAAAGTAATTTATTAGAAGATGATTTTGTGCAGGGATTTGTAAACTCTTCTTTAAATCTGTCTTTTAAGACCTTCTGCTAGCTAGGGTGACTGTGAAATGAGATCTAAATGAGGTCTTTTATTCTATTACCTACGGAAAAACATCAGAATGGATTCAATCGTATTTGACCAAAGAACCATCAAAACAATATATTGGAGGGGTCGTCCACTGGTCCTGGAGTATTTGATGGCATGTTCCAGTAGAAACCTTCTGCCTATAAATCTGTGTGCTCTTGCTTGGGACTCATCAGTGAAATCACCAGGAATCACTGAGCTTTGTTCTGTGTCTTCCCCAGTCCAAATGCTCTTGTGTAAATGTCAGGAACAAGGACAAAGATTTTGGATGAAAGGAGTATGATTCACATAAAAATAACATTAGGCATTGATGGGCTTGTGTCCAGGAAAATATTTGGACTTCATGACTCAAAGCCTGGGACTTGGCTTACTGCAGCAAAGTAGAGTATAAAAATGATTCCTCTGATTTGGGAGTGGAGGTAGAACGTTCTTAACAAAAAAGCAACATGAGGGCTTTGGGTCTTTTCCTTTTTTATATCAAATAATCAACATTGATCAATTTCACAATGATTCAGTTTTGACTTCCAATTTCTAGATTGAAACTCTCCTTGCTCAAGGAAAGGCTCCCTGGCCCTGGTCATCAGATCCATTGCCCTGGTTCATCTGGAGAAGGAAATACTTCAAACCTTCCTGGTGGAGGCCTTGGCCTTTGTGGTCCATCCAGAGAGGGAGGGCAAGGAGGCCGTAAAACATTAATATTTTCCTTTTGTAAAACTTGTCTGATTTAATTCCCGATTAAATTAGGTGAGCCACCCTCGGGCCATCTCTACTTTTAGGCTGACCAATCAGAAGGCCGTCTCTGCTCCCCCCACCCCCTCACGGGCAGGTTTATTCAGACACTGGAAGAATTACTCAAGTCCTAAGTTTCTTTTTATTACACTTCTTAGGAGTACCAGGTAATAAATCAACTGGGGAAGGACAGATACAGAAAAGCAATATTTAAAATGAGTTATGATGTAAAAGAGAAGACTTGCTCTTATGTTTTATCAAAGGCAGCCATTAACAAGCATAATGTAATTCACAATGCTTAAACAGGGTGACTTTAATTGCAACAGTCATTAAGCTTACAGGATCATTAAATGCATTAAAGGCGGGAGCCAACGAGCTATCATGAATGAAATAGAGCCCCCCACTCACCCCACTTCACCTATTTAACTGAAATTGAACTCAGTCTGGGTGTCTGATAGAGTCACAGCCCTTTGGCTTCCTCTCCTCCTTTCTATACCAAACCTCTGTGGCTATCTCAGAATAGCTCAAAGAAAGCATTTTGGAGGAAACAGAGACAAGCAGAGGTATCACCAAACTGCAGTTTAAATTTACGAATAGATTAAATTTTGTCCGCTATCACATTTTTAGCATTCTGAAGTCTAGCCACTTGTTATCTATTTCTGATGTGTTCATTAACTTTTGAAGCTTACAAAACAAAGAAATTCCCACATAGAGAAAGTTCAGTTTCCCTAATAATTTCAGAACTGCAAATGAGAACTTATGAAATTGGCAAAAATAGAAACAAGATACTTTTTCCTACCAAAGGGAAATAGGTAGGAAACACTCTTTGCTACATTGCTGGTGGTATTACACATTAATAACAAATTCTGAATGATTTGGCACAGTGTATCAAAAATCTTAAAAAAATGCTCTTTGAACATGTGGACTCAGAAATTCTGTGTCTAGGAAGTAATTGAAAACTGCTAAGTTCTAACTATAAGAATACACCTAAAGGGAAATTGAAAACACCCTAACTATCCTTATGGCACTAGTCTGTTAAAGCATTATTTTGGAAGTGCATTTATTCAAAAGGAAAAGATGTGAACAATATTAAGCAGTAAAATGTGGATCACAAAATCTTATGAATGACACTGACCCATTTTTGTAATTTTTTTTTAAAAAATGAATGTTTAAGCCATGTGGGGTGGCCTATGCCTGTAAGCCCCAGCAGCTCCAGAGGCTGAGGCAGGAGGATCACAAGCTCAGAGCCAGCCTCAGCAGAAGTGAGGCACTAAGCAACTCAGTGAGACCCTGTATCTAAATAAAATACAAAATAGGGCTGGGGATGTGGCTCAGTGTTTGAGTGCCCCTGAGTTCAATCCCTGATACCCCTCCACCGCCCCCACCACCCGGCAAAAAAAAAAAAAAAAAAAAAAAGTGAATGTTTATCTTCATATAGAAAAGAGATGATTTGTGTGCTAGCTTTTTTTGTTCTCTTTTCATCTTTCAACCTCCCACATTTTTCACTACACTTTTCAGACAGATTGGAATAAATTTTTTTTGTGTGTGTGTGGATGCAAATTCTCTCTCTCTCTCTCTCTCTCTCTCTCTCTCTCTCTCTCTCTCTCTCTCTCTCCTGGACCATCCAGCAGATTCTATCCATGTTAATGTTCGGACACTTGTCTCTTCTGTCCTCTCTTTTCTACAACCAACTCAAACTCCACCCTGGGCTCACATAAAACATTTCCTATTCCACAAGTCCTTCTAGATCTCCCAAATCTTGGCTGGGCTCTCCTTAATGTGCCCCTATTCCATAGCCCACCTCCTCTGTCATTGTGGGTATCTGTGTACTCATTTATACCACGTGTCTATGGAGCAGGGATTGTGTCCAGATTGCACAGCACCGGTGTGGTGGCTTTTCCTCAGTACACTTGTCATTGGGTCTTTCCCTCTCCAAACCTGCATGCCACACCCTCTTGGAGAGGGGAAGTCTATTCCTTCCCTTCTCTTGAATCTGGGGTGTCCTTAAACGCTCACTTCTGTTTATGGAATGTGGCAGAAGTGACACTCAAGGACTTCCAAGGCTTCCCCCTGGGCTTTGTGGAACACTTGGGGATGAGGAAGCTTGTCACCATGTAAGGATTATTACTATGGTGAAAGTATCATGCTGTGGGGAACCCATGTGATGTGGAGAAGCCCTGGACAGAGAGGCACCGTGGAGGGCAGGTGGGGTAACTGGAGGGAGAGCACGAGAGCCAGAGGTCAAAGAGCCCTGAGGTTCTGCAGAGGGGAGTGAAGTTGCCATCTTGGAAGAGTTTCCTCTAGTCCACCTGCCCATCAGAGCCAAGTGGGTTCCCAAATTCTTGACTCACAAAATCACAAACATAATACAGAACTTGTATAAGTTACTATGTTTCAAGGTAGTTTGTTACAGAGTAATAGATAACCAAAACATCAGCCTGGTCTGTAATATGTAGTGCACCCTCCATAAATATCTGTTAAAGGAATGCTTAATTGGAGTTCATTTATTTTTGCTGTTTTTCCTATTACTTTTAAAATTTCTATAATGTATATAAACAAGAAACCACAAAAGTCCTTTTTCAATGAACAAAAAGAAATTCCATGAAATCTAAAAATGAAAAGAACATGAACAATTTTGGCCAGTAGACCAGAGACTACCTCTTTGATTTAACTCCATTCTGTAGCAATATCCTAAGTTCTTTCCGGAAGTGTGACTTCTCCATGATGGCCCCGTCTCACTAGGAGAAATGAATAGTTATCTCAAAGCTCAGTTACCAAGACACAGGGAAATAGAAGCATAGGATTGAATTTTTAATCTCAGTTTCTAAAACCTCAAATTATCACGGACAACCTCCACCTGTATGGTTCAGTTTCTACTGAAGCTGACATTTCCTGTTATTCAGGGAACAAAAAA